>NC_136061.1:1576476348-1578943443 GCF_964261635.1 Lissotriton helveticus | reverse complement strand
CCTCTTTACTCCATGCCAGATCTCCATTGTGCGAGCGATGGGTCTCGTAAGGGTAAGCTTACGAGGGTTTGTGTAAAGTGCCCTTTTGTATCCTCCCATTTCTAAAGCCAATGGTCTGTATGAGAATTGGGGTCGTCATATTCCCCATGTACCCATCTATTGATGGCAACCAACTGGGACACTTGATAATAAAGCTGCATGCCGGGTAGTGCAATACCCCATCATACCATTCCATAGTCAATTTTCTCATGGCCATGCATGGGGCCCAACCATCCCACAGCAGCCCCTGCACCACGCTGTCGATACTGGCAAAGTAAGTGTCAGGAATCGCATTGGGTGAGTCCTGCAATGCAAAGAGGAAACGCAACAGCGCCAACATTTTGAACAGTGCCGCCTGTCCCAGGAGGGTAAGGGGGAGGGATCGCCAATGCTTTGCGTCGGATCGAAGTCGAGTCAGGGGTACTAACTAGTTTGATTCATAAAATAAGGTCAGATTTGGTGTAATATGTATACCGAAGTACTTGAAGTTATGTGATGCTACTGGTATATCATAGCCCTTGGGGTTGTATGGCATTGCACCCCACAATACATAGAGTTGGGACTTGGTCCAATTAATTGCGTAGTCCGAGTGGGTGCCAAAATTATGAAATATATGGAAGACCCTGCGGGGGGACCGCAAGGGCGAAGCCAAATATAAGAGAATGTCATTCGCATATAATTAAATACAGTCTTCGTGATCCTCTGTCCATCTCAGCCCTCTGATCTCAGGGTCTCTCCTGACCCAAACAGCTAGTGGCTCTAGCACCAGGACAAAGAGCAGGGGTGACAGAGGACACACCTGTCTGGTGCCCCTCTGCAATGGGAATTGCCTAGAGACGTGGTTATTAACTGTCACATGATCGGTAAGTTTGGGATAGAGCAGTTGAGAATAGAGCAGTTGGATCCAGTTGGATCCACTTTATAAAGTTAGATACAAATCCCATCCTTGTCAGTACTGCAAAAAGAAAGTCCCACTCGATGGTATCGAACACCATAGATGCGTTCAATGACAGCAGAGCCTCATCCCCCCTGATCGCGTCATGCCTGCCTAGGACCCCGTGCATTTACCTTAAATTCAAGGCTGTGTTCCGCCCTGATATAAACCTGGATTGATCCGGGTGTACTAGCTCGGTAATGTAGGGATAAAGCCTGTTGGCCAATAGTTTCGCTAAGATTTTAACCTCAAACTTGAGGCGTGATATGGGACAATAGGCTCCACAATCCTCTGATGGTTTGCCCGGTTTGTGAATGACCACAATGGAGGCCGTCCTAAAGTCAGCTGCTAGGACCCCGACGTCAAAGGTTTCGGCATACATTTGCAATAAGTGGGGAGAAAGTTTGGAAGCCATTGGCTTAAAGAGTTCTATTGGGAGCCCATTGGGTCCCATGGCTATACCGGAATGCACATCCTGAAATACTTTCTGGATTTCGGCCTCTGTAATGTCACTCTCCAGGGAGTCTCTGTCTTGTGTAGTCAGACAGACTACTTTAATACTCGACAGGAGGTCCACCGCCATGGGGGACTGGGATGTCTCAGAGGATGTATATACCAATGAGAAGTGAAGAACGTTTCGGCAATTTGCTGGGGATCAGTGATCATGTCTCCATCGGTCCCACGTATTGAGGGAACCCACCTAAATAACTGTTCTTTTTTTCTTATTTCTCCAACCAGACCAGAAGTTTATCCATCTGTTCACCATGCTCATACATCCTATTGTGAGTGGTGTCATAAGTCGCTTTGGCCACTTCCATCAAAAGTTGGTGATAGTCGAGGCGCACCATCGCTAACGAGTGTTGCACAACAGGATCAGGGGTACAAGCCAGGGCTTTTTCCTTGGTCAGGATTTCCTCCTCAAGTTCTGTTATGCACTTAGTAAGTTCCCTTTTATGGCATACCATCAGCGCCAGGGCTCTGCCTTTCATAACAGCACCGAAGGCCCCCATAACATACGGGCTGAGGTGACCGACCCCACATTATCCTTACAATAGTAGTCAACTTCTGTGAGCAGTGTTTCCCTGATGTGTGGTACCTTAAGTGCCCATGGATTTATAGTGAGGGTAGTGCGACCCTTGGGTAGACCGAGTGGGTGCGTCGTGAGGATGGGGGAATGGTCAGAGACTCCACTCGCAAGGAATCTAGAGTCAGTGAAAACATGTATATCCTGGGCGTGTGTGAACACGTGATGAATGCCCGATTGACCATTGTGAGCCCCAGAGTGAAATGTAAATTGTGCTGTGGTAGAGTTAAGCCATCTCCAGATATCTACTATGCCCACAGCGGCCAGGAACTTAGTCAATTGAGACCCTCCAGGTGGGTCCCTGCGAGGTGAGAGGCAATTCTTGGAGCCGTCTACAGTCAGATTTAAGTACTCCCCAGCACCAATAGCCCTAATGTCAAATCAAGCAGGAGCGCTCCAAGATCTCGCAGTGTGGGACGCTGCAGCCCAGGGGGGACATATACAGATATCACTTTGAGAGTCTGCCCTTCCCAGGTGCCAGAGTGCCACATATCTGCCATGTTCATCAGACCAAGTCCTATCTATCATAAATGGACAACCCCTACTCAGGAGCACACCGGCCCCACGTGAACTCAAAGTAAAACGAGTGAGCATCCAAACGATATCCCCATCTATTCCATGCACCACACGAGTTGCCAACCAAATGCGTCTCTTGGAGGAGGACAATATCTGGTGCCAGGTGCTTCAGGTACCGGAGAACTATGCCCAGCTTAATTTTGTCTCTCAGGCCATTAACATTCCATGTGAGGAATTTGAAAGCTAGGTGAGGTCCCATGTGTGTATAGGTAGGTGAGGAATGTTGAGACAGGAGACAAGGGCATGCTTATGTCTGGACCACGGGGGTAGGGGATGCATGCGGGCATGCAGTGCGTCAGGAAATCAGACCGTGTGGTCATAGAATCTATCAATGGACCCATGGACTCCTCCAGAATTACTCCTTGCGCTTCCCATGGTGGTGCAATGAAACCCCGAGTGTGGATTAACCATTTCACAGAGGAGGTGAAGTGCTGCACAGTACAACTTGACCCAGAAATGAAACAGACAATAAACATTACCATTGCATCAATACAAAAAATAAAAGAATGTGAACAAATCCCCCTTCCCCCCAACACCCAACCCCCACCCTACCACCCTGTATAACAGGTTCAAAACCACCTGTCACCCCCAACTTGCAGAGTGCCTGTTGCCCACCCTCAACAGTATCGAGAATGTAATCCAACCCCACTCCCTAAGGCATCATTTCATGAAGACATTAGGGTCCCCAGGATTCAACCCCATATTTTACAAGTCAGACTTGTTAAGCAATATTCAGCAATAGTCAGAAGAGTGCAGTGCTGTGGCTACGGGAGACCAATAACATAGAACCGGACTTATATGAGCTCTAGCACGCTAGAGGACGTGTAAGAGGCAGTGAATAGTAAAACAACATACATTTATCAAATTTGCACTCAAGAAGTAATTTAAACCAAAGGGCAGACTCTCACACTTGCCAACCACCGACTCTAACCAGTCGGACTTTGCGTCTTGAGCCACCAACTGGTGGGGACCCATGCTGCTGGTGTTTTCTACCAGCCTTACTATTATCTCCCTAATGTTTATGGGGACGTTTACCAACAGTCCGCCAGCCTTCAAGTCAGTCCCATGCATCCTCAGATCTAGTGAAGAACTGTAATTTCCCTTCTGAGTCAACCCGTAGCTTAGCAGGGAACAACATGATGTATTTGATTTCTTGGTCCCTCATCACACGCTTCATGTCCAGGAAGCTGCAAAGCTGTTTCTGAACTCGCAGGGTGAAGTCTGGGAAGAAGGTGACCTTGCTGTTGTCTATAGCTAGTGGTTGGGCCGCCCTCATGATCTGGAGTATGGCATCCCTATCATGAAAGTTAAACACTCTAGCCAGGAGAGTCCCGGGAGGCGCACCAGGTTTGGACCTACCCCCGGGGACTCAGTGCGTTTGTTCAATGGAAAAACATTTGGAGAGACCCCTTGGCTGGAGTTTTTGGAGTATCAATTCCTCGACAAACAGGTCAGCCACCTGTCCCTCGGCCCGTTCCGGCACCCCCAAGATATGTACATTGTTACGCCTTATGCAGCCTTTGTAGTCATCAAGTTGAAGGGCCATTGCCTCCTGCATAGTTTGAAGGTCAGCCACCTGTCGTTTGAGCAGGTCCGTATCATTTGACAGTTCTTTGGCAGTGATTTCGACGGCACCGATGCAGTCAGACATTCTCCTCATGTCTGCTCTAATGAAGGAGACATCCGTGGCGACTGTATCAATGTGCTCTTCCAGTGAGGTACGCACCGTCGTTATGGCGGTTAGGATGTTCTGCAACGTGGGGTCTGGTGGATCCCCACTTGATTTGGGGTTAGCCTGTGCCTCATCCTGGCCCTTCTGCCAAGCGTATTTGTGCAATTTTCTTTCCATCGAACTTCGGCCGCTACGGCCACTCGTTCTCAAGTTGCCGGTGGGTGCAATATAGCAGAGAAGGGGCTGAGCCGTGCCAGCTACTCACCGCTGCCTGCCGTAAGTGTGAGCCCACACGGGCCAGTCGGTTTCTGCCGGCAGGGCCCAGGCCATAAAATAGCACTGTCACAAAGGAGTCCCACACTGGTTGAAGAGAGGGGGGAGGAAAAAACTCCCAGGAACCAGGAGGGGTCGATAGCAGTTGGCCAGCGTGCAGCACAGCGGAGAACCTTGGCTGCGAAACACCAGATAACCCTGGTTGAGGTGTGACCTGGACTCCAACTCCCCCCTTTGCTGAGAGATTATAGTGCCACTATGCTCTTGGCAGGTGGAAAGGTGATCGGAATCGTTTGGGCAGAGCCGCCACTCTCGCTGCCTGGAATGTTGAACCAGCAGGGCTCCCCAGACTGTCCTCCCACGTTGGGCCATCTAGTGAGCGCAGGCGCAGGGCCACGGTACGCTCTTGCAGCGGGTCCCTCAGGTGCTCCAGCTGTCCACAATTGGCCTCACAGCCCACACCCTAGGCCCAGTTCACTGCTGTGATGCATTACTTTGTACGCTGCGGCTCCACTGGGTGCTTCGCTACCACGGTGCACTGTGCCACGTTATCGAGGCCCAGGGCAGGGAACGGGTTGGGTGCGATGCGCTAATGCAGGGTTAATATTCCTCCCATGGCCCCCGGGAACACTCAGGGTGAGACGCTGCATGGAATGTCTGTAGAGCCGGCTCTGATCAGCCTGCCACCTACAAAGATGAGACGTCCTGGCTGCCGACGTCCCGCGGGGCACTCTAGCACTCTGGGCACCCAGAAAGACAGTTTGCTTGTTGCAGAGCCAGTTGGAGGAGTGGCGCACTCACCGCCGATAGAGCCCATGCTGAAATCGCCGCTCGGCCTCCTCAGTCCAGGCAACCCACATACCATGCTGCGACCGCAGTGCAGATTAGCATGCACGGCAGAGGAGCAACGGGGCATGCCCAGATCCACCGGAGCCGCTGTCCCGCTCAGACTGACTTTCACTCCTACGGATACCTCGGATCGAGGTGATCCTCTGCATGGCTAATGGGTATGATATCAGGGCCAGGTGGGCACAGCCACATACGATTTTGGCCGGGGCAAGATGCTTCAATACGGATAGATCAGGAGTGGCGTAACGGAGCTAAGCTACCGTGCGGCCATTTCCCTCGGCAGTTAGCCAGGCCCCCCGAGGTACACATTTTTATAATTAAATAATTTGGATGATTTGTGCAGCACTGCAAATTGAGCAAATGCTGCATTATGCCTATCGATCAGAAGCCTCAGGTGTGGTAGAGCAAATTAACAGCACTATCAAATCCAGACTGTCAAAAGTGTGTGCATTCACAGCACTGAAATGGCAAGATGCTTTACCCTAGGTATTGATGAGTCTGAGAAGAATTCCGGATAAAAAGACTGGATTATCCCATCATGAAGATATAATGGGAAGAGCAATGAGACAACCGATTGTACCCGCAAATCAATTGATGAATGTAACTGATGAAGTAGTGCTTGATTATTGCAAAGGATTGGCTGATGTGGTGCATTCTGTGTCTCATCAGGTTGGAGAAATTACAACCACAACACAGAAAGAGCAAGCACATGATGTAAGTCCAGAAGAGTAGATCGTGGTGAAGAAGCATGTGAGAAAGTATTGTCAAAAAATCTCCATAATGGGTAATACTTGTGCCAAAGAAAGGAGTGAAGTGTGGTGGCTTGCCGAATTGGATACACGCATGTCATGCAAGAAGAGTCCCACTTGAAAGACAAAAAGAAGTAGAGCAGCAACTGGTGGGGAGGAGAGAAGAGCCAGAAACTGTAAAAAGTGAAACCATAGAGTCTGAAGCTACAGATTCTGAAAATGTTGAACACGAGGCTGAACAGAGAAAAAGTCGAATAAAGTGAGAATCAGCTACTGGGTCTCGTAAGACTGCTGTTGAAAGTGACAGTGTAGAAGTGTTGAATGAAAATCAAGAGCAGGTCCAAGAAAGAAAAGTAACAAATAAAAGAAAGAACATACTCGACACTGAACCAGAAGAAATGGTGCAAATTAAGAAAGCAAGAAAAGGTGATGTGTGGCCAAAATGAGTGAAAAGACAGAAAAACACTCTGAAAAAGTAAACACCAGACACAATAATTGAAGTATCAAGCCAAACAGAGCAAAGTGAGTGAGAAGAAGAATCAGTTTGGAAAACGATGAGAGAAAGAGTTCTGAACAAGAAATACACAGCTCCAGAATGGACATATGTGGTATTGGAAGAAATTGAGCACACAGATCAGAGCAAAGAAAATGCTGGTACAAAGCAGAGTGAAGCAATCGATTTTGAACCATCTTAAATAAATTGTGTAAATTAAACTGCAGAAATTTGATTCATTTGGAAGAGTGCAGAGAACTGAAGAAGAAGAAGAAATTGAAGTAAAGGCAGTGAAGATATAAAAAAAGAAAAAGAGGGGTTGAAGAAAGAAGGCTTGAAGTGTTTCCATACACTACTTGGATAATTGTTTTTTTGAAATTGATACAATTCTTTTTCTAGAGATGGCAGATACAGCAGTGACAGGATATCAAAATCATGTTTTTAAATGTAGATGTATTAATGCTTGTTTATGTAGTATTTTATCACTAATGTTCGTGTGGTTATTGTGACTGTCATAATGGTAACTAATTACAAAAATAATACTAATAGTGTGATGAGTGAGAAGGTAAATTCTAAAAGTCTTAAAGAAGTCTCACATACTAACATAGAGACGATGGAAGGTGAAAGCATTTACCATCAAGATAAATCAATTAATTGCTTTTTGTTAAATGTCTTTACTAAGTTGTACAAATACGTGGACACAATGGATGTGAGAGATTGCTATGTATACATGCAGTTACCATTGTCTGTCTCAGAGGGGGTGACTTACCATCACCTACCTTTAATATATGGAGTATCTTGTAGTGTTTTAACTAGTCTATTTTATGAGAAGGGTAGCCTACAGTATTATTATTCTAACATGGATTTCGTGTTTTCATAAATTCCTATTAGAAATAACATGAATAGAGTAAGTAGTGCTAAAAAAGCAGAATATTTGGGAGAATTTCTTCATACGACAAAGACAATAGATACATGTTAAAATGAAGGATGAGATGTAGACCAGTCTTATAGATATAGGTTATGGATTTAATCATCAGGTTACTTCTTCACTTACAGGTTACCGGAAGATGGTAAGATCCATGTTATGCCCCACCAGGAGCAGTCTCCTTGCTGCTAAACCCATCCACTCCAACTGATTCTTCCGCAAGCACAAACACTATGAATATTTCAATGACCTCAACATTGGCTGAGCAGCAAGTCAGAGATGAACAATAGATAGGATGCATTAACCAACAAGTAGATTATAACACATCTCTTCCCTTATAAAAACTATAGAAAACAAATGTATTGCATGTCCAATAAATTCATCAGAAATTACATGCCAATCCAATCTAGGAAAAATGGGAAAGACACAAGTAAAAATGTTCCCTTCTTTAAAACAGTGGGTGCTCACCCACGTTAAATTACACTCCATACACAACTCAGCACAGGGAATATCTCACCCCACAAACAGCGAGTACCACACCACCTCACTTCCACAGGGTACCCACATTGCCTCAGACCAAGGCAAAACTAGACACAGGGTACATTCACAATCCCAAAACAGTGGGTAATATATAACTCAACCCACCTCACTTCACACAAATAAGGTATCTATCATCCCGACAAAATCATAGGGTATCATCACAACCCCCAAACAGTGGAAAACTAAGATCCTATTGCCTCACACACAAGGCATAACACTAACAGCAGGACCAGGGACACCAAACCCTCTACTGCACTTACACAACTCATGGCAGGACCGGGGACTCTAAACCCTCTACTGCACTTACACAACTCATAGCAGGACCAAGGACTCCAAACTCTCTACTGCACCTCAACATTGGCTGAGCAGCAAGTCAGAGATGAACAATAGGGAGGATGAATTAACCAACAAGTAGATTATAACACATCTCTTCCCTAATAATAACTATAGAAAACAAATGTATTGCATGTCCAATAAATTCATCAGAAATTACATGCCAATCCAATCTAGGAAAAATAGGAAAGACACAAGTAAAAATGTTCCCTTCTTTAAAACAGTGGGTGCTCACACACGTTAAATCACACTCCATACACAACTCAGCACAGGGAATATCTCACCCCACAAACAGCGAGTACCACGCCACCTCACATCCACAGGGTACCCACATTGCCTCAGACCAAGGCAAAACTAGACACAGGGTATATTCACAATGCCAAAACAGTGGGTAATATATAACTCAACCCACCTCACTTCACACAAATAGGGTATCTATCATCCCAACAAAATCATAGGGTATCATCACAAACCCCAAACAGTGGAAAACTAACATCCTATCGCCTCACACACAAGGCATAACACTAACAGCAGGACCAGGGACACCAAACCCTCTACTGCACTTACACAACTCATGGCAGGACCGGGGACTCTAAACCCTCTACTGCACTTACACAACTCATAGCAGGACCAAGGACTCCAAACTCTCTACTGCACTTACACAACTCATGGCAGGACCAGGGACTTCTAACCCTCTACTGCACTTAAATAACTCATGGCAGGACAGGTCTAAACTCAACCGATACCAAAACAGGGTGTATTTAAACCCATCACAATCACAGGGTATCTTTAAACCCACACATTCCCACTAACACAGGGAAACTGAGGAAAATGTTGCATACAGTGCACAGCCATAAACACCTCACACAAGGCAAACAACTACACACAGGGTATCTCTCACCCCTTCACAGTGGGTACCACAAAACCCACCGGGCATAAAGAACAGCACACTTAGAAAGAACATGGCAAACATTGTAGCAAATTGAACATGGCATACATCGAATATTAATAGGCAATAAGTGCATGAACTATCAATCAATCAATCAATCAATCAGGTCATTTATATAGCGCACTACTCACCCGTAGGGTCTCAAGGCGCTGGTGTGGGGGGGGGAGTGCCGTTACTGCTCGAACAGCCAGGTCTTGAGCTTCTTCCTGAAGGAGAGGTGGTCTTGGGTCAGGCGCAGGTCGGTTGGGAGTGAGTTCCAGGTCTTGGCGGCCAGGTAGGAGAAGGACCTTCCTCCTGTTGTCGCTCTTCGGATGCGGGGGACGGCGGCGAGGGCGTGGCTGGTTGATCTGAGGAGGCGCTTGGGGGTGTAGAAGTTGATCCGGTTGTTGAGGTAGCTCGGGCCTTGGTTGTGTAGGGCTTTGTGTGCGTGGGTGAGGAGACGGAAGGTGATTCTCTTGTTGACCGGGAGCCAATGTAGATCTCTCAGGTGTCCGGAGATGTGGCTGCGTCGGGGGATGTCGAGGATGAGTCTGGCCGAGGCGTTCTGGATCCGCTGGAGTCTCTTCTGGAGCTTGGCGGTGGTTCCGGCGTAGAGGGCGTTGCCGTAGTCCAGTCGGCTGGTGACGAGGGCCTGGGTGACCGTCTTCCTTGTCTCGGTGGGGATCCACCGGAAGATCTTGCGTAGCATGCGCAGGATGTTGAAGCAAGACGAGGAGACGGCGTTTACTTGTCTGGTCATGGAGAGGGAGGAGTCCAGGATGAAGCCCAGGTTGCGTGCGTGGTCCGTCGGTTTGGGTGCGGTGCCCAGGGCAGGGGGCCACCAGGAGTCGTCCCAGGCGGAGGGCGCGGAGCCCAGGATGAGGACCTCCGTCTTGTCCGAGTTCAGTTTCAGGCGGCTGGTCGTCATCCATTCGGCTACCTCTCTCATCCCTTCGTGCAGGTTGGCTCTGGCGGTGGCGGGGTCGTTGGTCAGGGAGAGGATCAGCTGGGTGTCGTCGGCATAGGAGATTATGTTGAGGTTGTGTTGGCGTGCGATGGCCGCGAGGGGGCTCATGTAGACGTTGAAGAGGGTGGGGCTCAGTGAGGATCCTTGAGGGACGCCGCAGATGACTTTGGTGGCCTCTGACTTGTACGGTGGTAGGCGGACTCTTTGTGTTCTTCCGGCGAGAAAGGAGACGATCCATTCCAGTGCCTTGTCCTGGATTCCGACGTATTAGAGTGCGGTGGCAGACAGTGTCGAAAGCCGCGGAGAGGTCCAGGAGGATGAGGGCCGCTGTCTCTCCGTCGTCCATCAGAGTTCGTATGTCATCGGTGGCCGCGATGAGGGCGGTCTCGGTGCTGTGGTTCGCTCGGAAGCCAGACTGTGAGGGGTCGAGGGATCCGTTCGTCTCGAGGAAGGCGGCCAGCTGTTTGTTGACGGTCTTCTCGATGACTTTGGCCGGGAACGGGAGGAGCGAGATGGGACGGTAGTTCTTGAGGTCGGTGGGGTCTGCTGTGGGTTTCTTGAGAAGAGCGCTGAGTTCGGCGTGCTTCCAGGTCTCAGGGAAGGTGGCGGTGTCGAAGGAGGTGTTGATGATGTCCCGCAGGTGGGGTGCGATGACAGCGTCGGCCTTGTTGAAGACGTGGTGAGGGCAGGGGTCAGTCGGAGATCCGGAATGGATGGAGTTCATTGTGAGGATGGTGTCTTCGGTGCTGATCGGCGTCCAGGTGCGGAGGGTGGTGGTGGGTGGCGTTGTTGCGGTTGTGGCTTGCGTTGGTTGGTTGCTGAAGCTGTTGTGTATGTCCGCGATCTTGTTGTGGAAGTAGGATGCGAGGGATTGCAGAGGTCCTGCGACGGGGTGATGTCATTGTTTCCGGCGTTGGGGTTGGAGAGCTCTTTCACGATGTCGAAGAGTTCCTTGCTGTCGTGTGCGTTGTTGTCCAGCCGGTCCTTGTATGTATTTTTCTTGGTGGCGCGGATCAGTTGGTGGTGTTTCCGGGTGGCGAGCTTGAGGGTGGTCATGTTGTCCGTCGTTGGTTCCCTTCTCCAGACTTTCTCGAGGGCTCGACAGTTCTTCTTGGAGCTCTTGAGTTCGTCGGTGAACCATGGTGTTTTTCTGCTGCAGGGTCTGCTGGGCGGGGTTCTCAGAGGGGCGAGTTCGTCCGCGCTGTTGTTGATCCACTTCGTGAGGTTGTCGGTGGCCTGGCTGGGGTTCGCTGAGCTGGCGGGGGGGTGCTGGCTCAAGGAAGCGGTGAGCTGGTCGGCTGTGATCTTGTTCCAGCTTCTTCGGGCAACCTGTTGCTGGTGTTGGTGGATCGTCGTTCTTTTGAAGCTGAAGTGGACGCAGCTGTGGTCCGTCCAGTGGAGTCCTGTTGTGTGGCTGAAGGTGACGTCTTTGCTGGATGAGAAGACGGCGTCGAGTGTGTGTCCGGCGAGGTGGGTGGGGGTGGTCACCAGTTGCTTGAGTCCGAGGTTGGCGAGGTTGTCGAGCAGGCTGATGGTGTTGCGGTCGCTGTTGTTCTCCAGGTGGAAGTTGAGGTCCCCCAGGAGGATGTAGTCGGCGGAGGGGAGGGCATGCGGGCTGGCGAAGTCGGCGATGTCCTCGCTGAATCGTGTGCGTGGACCCGGGGGTCGGTAGATCAGGGTGCCTCGGAGGGTGGTCTTCGGGTTGGTGTCTCTACAACACACGTAAAATAACCAGCATCATGCCACACACTTCACAAGATCCGGAAAATTACTTAAACCCCCAAAAACAAACGTGATAATACATGTATGCAGTAATTTAAGAATGGTAAATAGAAGTCCATGGTGAGTGACTTCTCACCCAAAACTCCTCACAGCATACCAGATCTCCGAAGACACTTCCAAGTCTTTCATGGAAAGTCTGACAAAGCGTGAACATCACTTAAGATGGCAGCATGTAGCCAATGCTTAGCCGGATGGCTCTCCATACGTCCTTGCTGCAGAGCATACCTAGGCAGCCCTGTCGCCAGTGTTAAAATTAAGGATGAGACGTAGAAACGTCTTGTAGAAATAGGCTATGGATTTATTCATGAGGTTACCTTTCCAGGAATTTATTATGTATATGGCAAAAATGCCTATTATAGATTGCCTGCACATTGGTATGGCTACGACTGTTGTTATATGGGCATAGTCTTTCCAAAAGCATACCATTTGGTTAAGAAAGATGGAATCAATGAAGTAACAAATGGATTAATACGTAAAAAAAGGGAAGCAAGTTTTTCTGAGCATTGATACCTTCAGTTGGAGTTATTCTAAATTCACACAAAATTAGAAAATGTTCTGCAGTAGTTGATCATTTATCAACAGACACTGCTGGTGGGTTTGGTTGTTATTAGGTCTATGGTTTTACAAACAAGACTTGCCCTTGATTTATTATTGGCTAAAGAGTGTGGAGTCTGTAATAAGTTGAAAATTCAACAATGTTGTACTTATATTACTGATAAGAGTACGAGTCTGGAGGGGCATATTGAGAACATTACAAATATCCAAGAAGAGTTGGCTGAACTGAAGGTTGACCGTGCTTGGGAGAAACTTGGTAAGAGTTTTTTCTCTATGGGCAATTGGTTTACTACTTTTGAAAATAGTGTTTTAGGGAGAGTATTAACACCTACCATTGCAGTGGTTTTTGTGATATTAATGATTATTCTGATCTATAAGTGTGGTAAATGCAAAAAGGAGACATCAGATGTGAAACAAAGAGAAAGAGAGATTTAGAGGACAGGAAAGGAGATAACTATGAAATGATGAAGGTTTTATATGTAATAATGGTTAAACGAGTGAGAACAACTGCTTTCTGAGAGTGATAATCTGTATTGGTGGGTATTTTGGTGATGGGTCAAAAACACCATCAAAGAGTGGATTGATGAAGCAGGGTTTTCGTTAAGTAAAACCTGCTCAAATTGAACCCTCTGTAACATTTATCAACAGTGTGTGGTGCAAACTAATGTGGAACTGAGCCTAACATGAGGGAACATGGTACTGCACAAGCGCGTACTCAAAGCACTGGAATAGGCCTCAAATACTTTTGACCAATGAAAATAAAAGGACTAATGGCTGCTTTTGTGCACTTTATGAATGTTTGCTAGGAATATTAATTTGGGTTGCATAATGGAAAGCATTATAAGTGATTAGTAATGCCTGTGTTTGTTTTCCATAGAAGCATGGTTTTCTGTTCTGCTGCAGAATTTGGGTTAATGGAAAATAAGAAATAAATATGAAAAATAATTCTGCAGTAGAAGGGGAAGGTGGAAGACAAGTGTCCTTCACAAGTCCTGTGTGCCTGCCAAGAGTTTGCATGAAGAAACAATTATTCATCGAGTGGAGAAAAATGTCCTCTGAAAGCCGCACAAGTAGATAAATGTGACACAGAATTTGCCACATGACCGGGATTGATCCAGCGGGACACCAACCTGTAGACAATTATCACTAAATACTCATTCAGGCCCATGAACCACACACACGCATAATCTGGTCGATGAAACCCTGCTGGGGATCAATTTTAGTATTCAAACTGTATGTCCATTTACATCTCAGCCTTGAGCCTATTTAATACTTAATATTTAAAGCCCTTTTCTTTACAAATGGATCTGTTTTAGTTGATTATGTTTGGTAATTATGACATTGAAGCATTTACCTCTTCTGCTCATTGAAAAACCACAGACTCGTTTAAGGTTTAACGGTTTTATCTGAGTTTTTCTTTTATTAAAAAAAGACAAATTACAGTGTTAACTCCATCATTCTGAAGAGGAAAGATTAAACTTTATCTGAATTAACTCTAATTTTCAATGACAGGTACCTCAGGAAGAGAGGATAGAGAGAAAAGGCTCATTGACAAAATACACAGATTTATATTTACCTAGGATGGTGCAAGATCGGACCCCTCTGGCCAAGAGTTATGGACCCCATAGAAAGTTCAGGTGATAGGTTCAGGATAGGAATAGGACTGGACAGGTAGCCTCTTCTGGATTCGACGCCTGCGTCTCACCCCTCTCTGATGCTAATTGCCTCCTCGATTCTTCTGGACTGTTCTTTCTAATTCTATTACCGCCTCGATTCTTCTGCAATCTTCTTTCTAATTTTATTTGTTGAATATTCTAAGTCTGCTTCATTAGGAATTTTGATCAGCAATTGGATGGCATCTCTATCTCCCAGCGTTCTGGCAGCGATTGAGCTAAATAATCTAACTAACTACACCAAATTATAACTTTTTAGTAGCATGATCCACCCCTAAATGTTCGCACCTTATGAAATTCCTAATTCTGATTGGACAAGCCGAGGAGATGATCATCCCACCATGCTAAGTTTAGTACTTTTGCTTAAGACCTTTGTCTTATGTTCCCGCCCATTAATTTGTTTTGCCCAAGCTTTATTTCCCACCCATGTTCCTAATGCATTATCAACAATGTATACAGCTTGTACTGTTGTCCATTGAGTCTTCAGGATGTTCAGCTGGTTCCCAGGACATGTGGAAAGGGTGTCCTTGATCGGGTTCCATGACTTGACTCAAGACTCCGGAGTTATCTCTACCGCGCATGTGGATGGGTGTCACATGGGTGTCATCCCTTAGCTCTCTTTAAGGCCCAAATACGAACTAACAGAGAAGTCAAAAAGACAAGATGTTAGATTCAAATAAAATGATTTCACTGCATACCACTTAACACAACTCTAATCCCATTTAATTTTAAAGACTAATTATTTATTAGCATTTAGTATATAACGCAATTTAGTTTCAGGAGAGCAGATGCTTAGCATGTGAATTCTACGTCATGCAGCTGATGCATGCGCAGTTAGTTTTCCCGCGTTAGCAGCCATCTTTAGTTGCACTCGGGTTACTTGTTAGTAAAACACATATCCAAGCTTCCCCCTTTTCTAGTAAGTGTAAAAATGTTGTGCAAAATAAGAAATACAAACATTATTAATACTTTATTACAAGGTTATATGAGAGGATTATATCCAAGCAAGTTGCTCATTTGCAAATCCGGGTGAATTAAGTGAATACTATGACAGTGGCTTGAATTTGTATTTCTTGGGCTGGAAGTAGATGCATTGAATAAATAAACTATAAGACATTGAGTGAGAGGGATATGACAAGAGTGGTATGTCAATACGCCCTTACTTTAATTAATCATGTGTAGAGAAATATTCTGTTCTGACACGAATGTAGGTTGGAAATCTGGGTTTTGGGGTATAATTGAGGTTCCTGGTGGGATTGGTTTAGGTTAGTCGTTGGTTGCTATCCTACCTGTGTGAGGAGAGGCCTCTTTGCTGTCTCTTATTTTTGAGCTGGCTGTTCCTGGTTGCTGATTTAGTCTTTGCCTCTTCAACTCTTTTTAAGGGGCCTTACTGCTCTCATGGCCAGAGAGTAGTTTTCCTTTCCAATTGGGTTAGTATAGACAGGAATTCTGAATTTGCATAATCATTTGCAAATGTGTTTGTCTCTGAATCTTTTGTCTCTTCGCTTTCCACTCCTTTATACACTCTCAATGAGATATGAGCTTGTCATTATCTTTGCGGATATTGATACCATGTGATAGTCTGTAATTCATACTGTATGTTGGTATTGATGAGTGTTTATTTCACATTATTTAGATAAAAGATTATAAATATATAAATGAGTCTGTCTTTATTAGAGGTGTTTCTTCTAGTTTTATGAGTATTTTACAACCAAAAATTAGTTTGCCAAACCCTGTCAACTATATAAATATTGCATTGCCATAATTGGTATTTTGGAAATGATGATACAAATTGGACTTTGGTAAGTTTGGTATTTGTTTAGTGATTCACTAACCCAACGTAAAGGGACTTGTTGGGTAATGAAATTGGGCCTTGTCTGTAAAATATTATTAGTCTCAGATCGCTGGATCACCAACATACTGCAGGATCAGGATTGGCAAAGGAAAGGTCTGATAAAATGGATCCTTACATAGGAATGCCCGACTCTGATGGAATCCTTCTTCAAATTTGTGACCAAATGTATTACCAACAACACAAAACGTTAATGGGGAGTGCATTTGCTCCAAGCATAGGGTGCCTCTACATGAGCTGGTTCGAGGAAGAGAACATCTGGAATAATGACCCAAACCTTAACCAGATTCATCTATGGTGCCACCACATAGATTACATTCTGGTGATATGGCAAGGAGATGAGAACAGCCCAGAGGGATTCAAAGGATGGTTGAACCAAAAAAAACCTTACCTGTGCTTCACTATCACCACCAACAGGAATAAGATTTCCTTCCTTGATGTTAACATATTTGCAAAGTACACTGTACACAAAACCCACAGATTCCAACAGTTTACTACATTTCAACAGTGCCCACACCGAGCACTTGGAGAAAATCTAGCCTTTGGTCAATTCCTCAGAATTAGAAGAAACTGTTCTGTCCAACGCAGTTTCAAAGATGAACCCGAGAAGCTCAGAAGAAATCTAAAATAAAAAGTATACCTAAATAAGATCATTGAGCAAGAACAGAAAAGAGCCCACAACACCCTACAGGTGGCACTACTGACAACCACTACCAAAAATGAAGCCAACTACCTTATATGTGTAAGCAAATGTAGTTCTTAATCGAATTACGTTAAAAAAATAATAAACAAGAGTTGGCACTTCCTCATTTCTAATCAATTGTATTTTAAGAAATCTCTTTTTCCATTCAAACATAATAGAAGTATAAGAGACATGCTTGTACACAGCAACACATGGAAAGGACCACCAGAAAGGCAAACTATCCTTTGGGGCCTACAAGAAGTGACAAGGCACTTTTACTGTGGCTCGTGTTCAGTGTGCTTGCTGACCACACAAACAAATCAAATCTACCTGGGCCTACCAACACCATGGGAAAAGAGAAACAACACTAATTGCAACAGTAATAATGTGATCTATATGAACACAGAAGCACTATACAATGTAAAAGAACATATACAAAGCTAACAGCACAATATGTGTAAGCAGCACACACTGCTCAAGATGTAAGATGGACTGTCATAGAGAAATTTCAATTACGACACATGAGTGGCACATACGTTGCTGGAAAAAGAACAATGCTGGGTGTACAGAATAAACAGGAATGTATCAAGAGTCAATGATGAGATTCCAAGGAATCAACTAACACAACAATAAACAGTACCTGAAAAATATGAACCCTAAATTGAAACAATTTTTTTTTTTTTTTTTTTTAGAACAACAGCGGTCCCATGCATACAAATATATATGAGACAATAAATATAGACAGAATCAGATCTATATTTGGAGCGACATGTCCAGCCGGACAGAGGCCTTCAAATTTACTCAATGAACAAATGATCCATACAGAAAGAATACCTTGAACAATTCACCAGTGTGGTGCACAAGCCTGTGCCCAAACACTAACAGATCAAATACAGAAGGTAGATTAAGAACATAGAAGGGCTTTTTAAGGCAAAAGTAACGTTTTCTGTTTAAAATTCAATTGTACAGAAATATCCAGAAAGCACCATTACATCACATATAAATCAAGTTTTGTATTGGGTGCTAGACAGGTCGACGGCATTTCGGTCCCCCTACATAATCATGGGGACCATCATCAGGACATTCAATTAATGCCTTAACGTTATTAAGCCTCTAATTGCCTAAGGGAGAGATAGAGAGAGAAAAATATATATACATTTTAGAATTATATATACATTTTAGAAACAGAAACATAGAGTCATCTACATACTTAAGCAGGTGACTTAAGGTGAATAGTGAACCTATTTACATTATTTACACGTGAACCAAGGCGCTATTTATTTTGATTTCCGGTTGTGTCGGTGTAGTGGATGGTTTTGTAAACCAGGCAAGGCGAGGAAGTGAATCCTTAAATGTGCCGATATTGTTGCAGAGCGAAGAAGTTATTCATTAATTGTGCCGATATTGTGGCAGAGTGAAAACGATATTCCACAATTGTGCCGATATTGTGGTAAGCGCAGTAGTGCCGGCTGATCGGGTGAAGCCGAGGATGCTATGGACAGCTAAAAACATGTGCATATCGGAAAACAGAGCGGCGAGTGCGGGCAGACAAGGAAGTGATTTACGTAATTTTGAGGGGTGATTTGTGCCATAGGAGTGCGTGAATTTAATAACAAGCTTACCAGGGCAATATAATGGGCCGTTACAGGCAAGGAGGTGATAGCCTGAAGTTGGCAAGGCAGCCCTGTAAAATTGAGGTAGTTGTTAGATATAGGAAACAACGTAAACTGGGAGGATCGAGTGGCCGTGGGAGAGTTCCTACCAGAATCGAGCAAGTTTTGACCGCCTTACAATAGCGTAATCTGACGGTGCCAGGATACTACCTGTCGGAAAACACGAGCCATCAAAATTGTGCGGCTTTGAAAAAACAATGTAGGAGAGCTACGGGCTGCTTAAAACTTACCGGGTTAGTCGGTAGTTCGGTCTGTTCCCTGGCGTGCTCGGGTGGAGGAGGAAATGGGATAAAAATGAGTGAGAGGAAGCTGATTGGTCTACGGTCGTAGGGCGTGCTTGGGCATAAAAATAAACGACGGACACGTAGCTGGGCGGCCATATTAGGTGAGACAAGGTGCACTTAACCTAAGTGAGTGGTGCACAGTTCAGTGAGAGTGACTTAAACATTGATTTAACAATCAACACCATAACATTTTAATCTAAAGAGGGAAAGTTACACAAGGGTGACACTGTAAGCGACTATGTAAGCCAGGTCAGAATTTTCGGTTCAAAATGTTAGTCAGAGTTCAAATAAGGGCAGTCCATTCCTCCTGAAGGTTTAATCCAGAATTCAGACTGTCCGTTTTCAATATCCATTTAAGCTCTTTTCTGTTGAGCATTCGGGTCAAGTCACCACCTCTGGGTGGGATGATGACTTGGGTGATCACAGTCCAACGAATCTCATTCTCTGTCTGCCCTTTGTTGGCAAAATGTTCGACCAAGGGAGCATTAGGAGTATTGCACCGGATCCGGCTCCGATGCTGGGATATTCGCAGCTTGATTTTCTGCTTGGTCTGACCCACATAAATTAAATCACAGGGACAAAAAATAGCATAAATGATGTTACAACTATTACAGTTAGTAAAAGTCCTTAATTCATTCTTTACTTCTTTGTATACAAACTCTTTGCAGTCTATTGAGAAATCACACACAACACATGATCTGCACTTGGAGTGGCCTTGAAGGGGTGGTAATGACCAATGATCGTGGAGTGTGATATTTACTGAGTTTGCAGGAGGCAGGGCTGCCCTAACCAACTGATCTTTAGGATTTCTGCTTTTTCTGAATGCAAAGAGGGGAATTTCCCAGTTCAGAGGTCCTGAGTTCAGTATGTGCCAATTCCTTGTTATACTCTGTTTGACACGATTGGAAATGGTGGAAAAGGTAGTGACACATACCATTTTTTCTGAGGTTTGTTTAGGTTTTGGCTCCAGAAGGGTCTTCCGAGGGCAGTACCAGGCCCTTTTCATTGAGTTTTTAATTAGGCGTCTTGGATAGCCTCTATTTCTAAGTTTGCCTGAGAGGGTGTCAGCCTCAATAAAATAATCTTCCTTCTTGAAGCAATTCCTCCTTAATCTGAGGAATTGGGAGTATGGCAGGCTGTCCCTCAGAGCCCTGGGGTGACAGCTACCCTAACTGAGCAAGGTATTTCTTTCCGTCGGTTTACGGAAGAGAGACGTATAGAGTACCCCATCTTGATGTTGGACAATCAGATCTAGGAAGGAAATGCTAGTCTTGCTATGGGTTAGGGTGAATGTGAGGCCATTACAGTTGTTATTGAGCCAGTGTAGGAATCCCGGGAGATCATCAGGTGACCCACCCCAAATGAGAAAAATATCGTCAATATAACGTTTCCAGGTATGCAGTCCCTGATGGAATGGGTTGCTGTTGGAGAGAATTGTATTACACTCTAGCCATTCCATGTACTGGATTGCCAGGGTTGGGGCAAAAAAAGCACCCATAGAGGTGCCTCGTACCTGCTGGTAGTATTGTGAGTCAAACATAAAGAAGTTCTGGGTGAGACAGATCTCAAGAAGTTGCACTATAAACAGAGTAGGTGCCCTGTGAGGGCGTGATCTGGTGTTTAATATGCTTTCCATGACAAGGAGCGAGTCTCTCTGAGGTATGTTTGTGTAGAGAGACTCCACGTCTAGGGTACATAGAGTCTCGTTTTTATGATTGAAGGGATGATTTTCGATGAGATTAATCATATGCATGCTGTCTTGGATGTAGCATTTGGTTACTGACACAAAGTCTTTCAAGAAAAAATTGACATAATGGCCCAACGGTTCTAAAACAGAGCCGCACCCAGACACGATCGGTCTACCCGGGGGATTATCCAGTCTTTTGTGGTTTTGGGCAGCGTGTAAATGACCGGGGTTCTTGGGTTAGTGATATTGAGAAAGTTGTACTCATGTTTGCTTAGATAACCATTCCCAAGGGCTTCCGTGGTCAGTTGTTTAATTAAGGTTTGTATATCTTTAGTAGGATTGCATGATAATTTGCAATAATGGTCCGTATTAGAGACTTGACGATGGAGTTCATCTTTATAGTTTACAATATTTTGTAACACTATTCCACCACCCTTGTCCGCTGGTTTAATAATCAGGTTGGTATTATTTTTTAAGGTGGTTATGGCAGATTTTTCTTCCAGCGAGATATTGTATGGTATGAAAAGGTGTGATTTTGCCAAGTCTGAAGTTTCCTTTAGAATGACCTTTTCGAAAGTGACGATCTCTTTAGGGATCATATTAGAGGTGGGTGAAAAAGTAGGTGGGGGTCTAAATGGTGTGACCACTGTTTTAGGCTCCGAGTGGTTGAGTTCAAAAAAGGCCCGAAGTCTTAACTTACGGAAAAAGGCCATTAGTTTGGACTGAAGATCCAAGAAGTTTGGATAGGTCGTAGGGACAAAGGATAATCCTTTACTTAGGATGGATGTCTCCTGACTGGACAAGGTGTGGTTGGATATATTAAAGACAGGGATACTGTCTAAGTTGGTCCTATCTGTTACCATTGATAAAACTTGTGTCTGGTCTTACGTTCTCCTGGAGGATTGTGCCATCTCTGTTGCTGTTTTACTCTTCCTCTCTTTGGGGGTTCGGAGTTGCCTCTGGCTAAAAAATAGCTCTGGTTATGTGTAGGGCCGCTTGATCCCTCGCCAGGGTCTGAACTATCGGATGATTCAGCAGATGAATCGGTGAAACCCGCCACGGTGTTTCTTCTATTGAAACGTCCCCAAGGCCTTGGGGTTTGTTGGTGAGGGTTGAAATTGCGATTCGTGTAAAAGTCTTTCTGTAGATAGGGGTAAGTTTGTTCAAGAGTGAAGGCTTTAATATCTTTCTATACCTTATTCGACTTTTTGTTTTGTTCAATACGATGGAATTCTAAGACAGTTTTTTCAATTTTTTCAAGCAAGGCCTTCGCGTCAGTAACCGTTTTGTCATCAATTATTTGTTTCTCAAGGTCTTTAATAATATCATCCAGTTTTTTAAGTTCTTCACCTGCAGTTTCTATTCCTAAAACTAGCCAATGCCTAGAGCAAGTGGTTCCAATACTACTAAAACCTGTGATGTACTTGGGATTATCGTTAAACACCCCAGGGATATTTCTGACTTGCAAGCCCAAGGGGATAGTGTTGGATTTTAAATATTGGGTGAGCATAAGAGTCAT
Source organism: Lissotriton helveticus (assembly GCF_964261635.1). Classification (NCBI taxonomy): domain Eukaryota; kingdom Metazoa; phylum Chordata; class Amphibia; order Caudata; family Salamandridae; genus Lissotriton; species Lissotriton helveticus. The sequence continues at coordinate 1,578,921,374 of NC_136061.1, read as the reverse complement.
CAATTCATGTCGTGCATGTTTTTTCTTTTGTCCAAGCACGCCCTACGAAAGTAGACCAATCAGCTTCCTCTCACTCATTTTTATCCCATTTCCTCCTCCACCCGAGCACGCCAGGGAACAGACCGAACTACCGACTAACCCGGTAAGTTTTAAGCAGCCCCTAGCTCTCCTACATTGTTTTTTCAAAGCCGCACAATTTTGATGGCTCGTGTTTTCCGACAGGTAGTATCCTGGCACCGTCGGATTACGCTATTGTAACGCGGTCAAAACTTGCTCGATTCTGGTAAGAACTCTCCGGCGGCCACTCAGTCCTCCCAGTTTACGTTGTTTCCTATATCTAACAACTACCTCAATTTTACAGGGCTGCCTTGCCAACTTCAGGCTAACACCTCCTTGCCTGTAACGGCCCATTATATTGCCCTGGTAAGCTTGTTATTAAATTCACGCACTCCTATGGCACAAATCACCCCTCGAAATTACGTAAATCACTTCCTTGTCTGCCCGCACTCGCCGCTCTGTTTTCCGATATGCACATGTTTTTAGCTGTCCATAGCATCCTCGGCTTCACCCGATCAGCCGGCACCACTGTGCTTACCACAATATCGGCACAATTGAGGAATATCGTTTTCGCTCTGCCACAATTGAGGCACAATTAATGAATCACTTCTTCGCTCTGCAACAATATTGGCACATTTAAGGATTCACTTCCTCGCCTTGCCTGGTTTACAAAACCATCCACTACACCGACACAACCGGAAATCCAAATAAATAGCGCCTTGGTTCACGTGTAAATAATGTAAATAGGTTTACTATTTACCTTAAGTCACCTGATTAAGTATGTAGATGACTCTATCTTTCTGTTTCTAAAATGTATATATAATTCTAAAATGTATATATATTTTTCTTTCTCTATCTCTCCCTTAGGCAATTAGAGGCTTAATAACGTTAAGGCATTAATTGAATGTCCTGATGATGGTCCCCATGATTATGTAGGGGGACCGAAACGCCGTCGACCTGTCTAGCACCCTATACAAAACTTGATTTATATGTGATGTAATGGTGCTTTCTGGATATTTCTGTACAATTGAATTTTAAACAGAAAACTTTACTTTTGCCTTGAAAAGCCCTTCAATCCGCCTGATTCATCAAGCTAAATTGCACTCGCAAAGGGCAAGATTCTCAGAATCTTGCCTTTTGCGAGTGCAACTTTTGCATTTGGGATTCATCATCCCAAATGCAAAATTCGCTATTTAAGAATTCGCACATTTGCGAAGAATTGAATTTAAGGAATCTCTATTTGAGATTCCTTAAATGCAATTCATGAAGCATTTTAAAATTGCGAAAATGCAATTTTGGGCCGCTATTTACCGAGAGGTCAGACCTCTCGGTAAATAGCAAAAACTTAGAAAAATGCTTTTAAAAGCATTTTTCTAAGTTGCATGTTGCACACACACATGTCCTTTGGACATGTGTGTGCGCAACACCTGTTTCAATTTGCATTTAAGGGGTGCTACAGGGTGTCCTTTGGACAGCCCTGGCACCCTTTAAATCGCTATCTTATTTGCGAGTAGCAAATTGCTAATCGCAAATAAGGAATACTCCCCATTCATTCCTATGGGCCTTTTGGCTACTCGCAAATAAGGAATGTGTAGGAATCGCTATTTATTTAGCAATTCCTACATGAATACCGTTTTGCGTGTCCTTAATAGCGATTCGCTATGAATCGCTATTAGGGGCTCGCAAAACGGCCCGTTGATGAATAAGGCTGTATGTTCTTAATCTACCTTCTGTATTTGATCTGTTAGTGTTTGGGCACAGGCTTGTGCACCACACTGGTGAATTGTTGAAGGTATTCTTTCTGTATGGATCATTTGTTCATTGAGTAAATTTGAAGACCTCTGTCCGGCTGGACATGTTGCTCCAAATATAGATCTGATTCTGTCTATATTTATTGTCTCATATATATTTGTATGCATGGGACCGCTAAAAGGTATGTTCCCCAAGGTCCCCTGCTGACTAAATTGGGGACCCTTGTTGTTGTTAATGTAATCTAAATTGAAACTTATCACAAAAATAAACGCCTCATGGTTACGTGAATGATCAATAGACTGATGAACTTGCAGATAAACATGGTATATCAACCCCACTCACCCCCCCCCCCGCACCCCCGCCTTATAGTTCAGGTTGACTAATAAAAAAAATTAAAAAATATCTACAAAAACAGAAGTTCCACCTGAGTGCTAAAAATAATAATAATAATAATCGATTTTGCAGATGACGAGAACTTAAAAAAAAAATACATATATATATATATATATATATATATATTTATATAAAGTATATTGTTTTCCCAATGTTTTGATTAGATCATCAAAATAGGTTGTCTATATATACCATAAAACACGAGCAGGTTAAAGACTTACAGCCTGATTCATGAAGCTAAATGCGCTCGCAAAAGGGCCAGATTCTGAGAATCTGGCCCTTTGCGAGTGCAATTTTTGCATTTGGGATTCATCATCCCAAATGCAAAAATCGCTAATAAAGAATTCGCAAATATGCGAGGATTAGCATTTAAGGAATCTCTATTAGAGATTCCTTAAATGCTATTTACGACACATTTAAAAATTGCGAATTTGCAATTTAGGACTGCTATTTACCGCGAGGTCAAACCTCGTGGTAAATAGTTAAAACTTAGAAAAATGCATTTAAATGCATTTTTCTAAGTTGCATGTTACACACACACATGTCCTTTGGACATGTGTGTGCACAACATCAGTGTAAATTCACATTTCAGGGGTGCTACAGGGTGTCCTTTGGACACCCCTGGCACCCTTGAAATCGTATCCTTATTTGCGATTAGCAATTTGCTAATCGCAAATAAGGAACATGTAGGAATCTCAATGTTTTTTGCAATTCCTACATGAATCCCGTTTTGCAAGTCCTTAATAGCGATTCCTTATGAATCGCTATTAAAGACTCGCAAAACGGGTGTTTGATGAATCTGGCAGTTAATTCTTTGTACTAGAAAAGGAATATATGCAGAAATACGCAGAGAATTGTGTTAAAGAACACATGGTCAACACAAATCCACATGAAAGGCTGTGAATATGGCATCTGGACAAAAAGAACCAAAAGTTCCATGACTCCCCTGGTTCAGCTTAGTTTCACGTTGCCGGCGGGTTGGCTGGCAACCACCGTAAACCAACTTCGTAGTAATTAGATATGACAGAATAACACTCCACCCTGCCATCGTGGGCATGAGCAGAATTGATTGCGAGCAGCTGCTATGTAATGGCTAATGAAATCCCATGCTCTACCAAGTTGTGATTCACAGGCCAGGAGGAGCGGAACTGAATAGGTGAAAAGGAAGGTTAGGACCCTTGACAAAGTAACGCTTGCGTTTGCTCCTTTAGGCCATGCTTAATTTTAGCTGCACTGACATTTCTCCTAGGATGCCATATTTAAGCTAATGCTTAAAAAAAAAACGCTGAAACACCAAAGAGTGTGACTACAGGGCGACCCTTTTCATTCCGCTCCCGAGAAACAAGGAACCCAGACAAATTGGGTGAGAGTACGGACGTATCAATCAATCAATCAATCAAAGCATTTGTATAGCGCGCTACTCACCCGGAGGGTCTCAAGGCGCTTGGGGAGGGGGGTCGGCTACTGCTCGAACAGCCAGGTCTTGAGCTGCTTCCTGAAGGCGAGGTGGTCCTGGGTCAGGCGGAGGTGGGTCGGGAGGGAGTTCCAGGTCTTGGCGGCGAGGTAGGAGAAGGACCTACCCTCTGTGGTGGCTCTTCGGATGCGGGGGACGGTGGCGAGGGCGTGGCCGGTCGATAGAAGCTGTCGATTGGGAGCGTAGAAATTGAGGCGGCTGTTGAGGTATCCTGGGCCTTGGTTGTGCAGGGCTTTGTGTGCGTGGGTGAGGAGACGGAAGGTGATTCTCTTGTTGACCGGGAGCCAGTGCAGGTCTCTCAGGTGTCCGGAGATGTGGTTGCGACGGGGGATGTCCAGGATGAGTCTTTCTGAGGCGTTCTGGATCCGCTAGAGTCTCTTCTGGAGTTTGGCGGTGGTTCCGGCGTAGAGGGAGTTGCCGTAGTCCAGTCGGCTGGTGACAAGGGCCTGGGTGACCATCTTCCTGGTCTCGGTGGGGATCCATCGGAAGATCTTGCGTAGCATGCGTAGGATGTTGAAGCACGACGAGGAGACGGCGTTGACTTGTCTGGTCATGGAGAGGGAGGAGTCCAGGATGAAGCCCAGGTTGCGTGCGTGGTCTGTTGGTTTGGGTGCGCTGCCCAGGGCAGGGGGCCACCAGGAGTCGTCCCAGGCGGAGGGTGAGGATCCCAGGATGAGGACTTCCGTCTTGTCCGAGTTCAGTTTCAGGCGGCTGTTCTTCATCCATTTGGCTACCTCTTTCATCCCTTCATGTAGGTTGGCTCTGGCTGTGGCGGGGTTGTTGGTGAGGGAGAGGATCAGCTGGGTGTCGTCGGCGTAGGAGATGATGTTGAGGTTGTGCTGGCGTGCGATGGCTGCGAGGGGACTCATGTAGACGTTGAAGAGGGTTGGGCTGAGCGAGGAGCCTTGAGGAACGCCGCAGATGACTTCAGAGGCTTCTGATCTGAACGGGGGGAGGCGGACTCTCTGTGTCCTTCCGGCGAGGAAGGAGGTGATCCACTCCAGTGCTTTCTCCTGGATTCCGACGTTGCTGAGGCGCTGTCCTAGGGTACGGTGGCAGACAGTGTCGAAAGCCGCGGAGAGGTCTAGGAGGATGAGGGCCGCTGTTTCTCCGTTGTCGAGCAGAGCTCGGATGTCATCGGTGGCTGCGATCAGAGCGGTCTCGGTGCTGTGGTTGGCCCGGAAGCCAGACTGTGAGAGGTCGAGGGATCCGTTCGTCTCGAGTAAGGCGGCCAGCTGCTTGTTGACGGTCTTCTCGATGACTTTAGCGGGGAACGGTAGCAGCGAGATGGGTCGGTAGTTTTTGAGTTCGGTGGGGTCCGCTGATGGCTTCTTTAGTAGGGCGCTGAGTTCGGCGTGCTTCCAGCTCTCCAGGAAGGTGGCGGTGTCGAAGGAGGTGTTGATGATGTCCCGCAGGTGGGGTGCGATGACAGCGTCGGCCTTGTTGAAGACGTGGTGAGGGCAAGGGTCGGTCGGAGATCCGGAGTGGATGGAGTTCATCGTGCGGACAGTGTCTTCGGTGCTGATCGGGGTCCAGGCGCGGAGGGTGGTGGTGGGGGGGCGGTGGTTCGGTAGTGGCGTGCGTCGGTTGAGTGCTGAAGCTGTTGTGGATGTCCGCGATCTTGTTGTGGAAGTAGGAGGCGAGGGAGTTGCAGAGGTCTTGCGAAGGGGTGATGTTGTTGTTTCCGGCGTTGGGGTTGGAGAGCTCTTTAACGATGTTGAAGAGTTCCTTGCTGTTGTGTGCGTTGTTGTCCAGTCGTTCCTTGAATGCAGTTTTCTTGGTGGTGTGGATCAGTTGGTGGTGTTTTCGGGTGGCGAGCTTGAGGGCAGTCATGTTGTCCGGTGTTGGGTCTCTGCGCCAGGCTTTCTCAAGGGCTCTGCAGTTCTTCTTCGAGTTCTTGAGTTCGTCGGTGAACCATGGGGCTTTCTTGCAGCCGGGTCTGCTAGGCGGGGTCCTCAGAGGGGCGAGGTCGTCTGCGCAGTCGCTGATCCACTTCGTGAGGTTGGTGGCCGCTTGGCTGGGGTTCGTTGTGCTGGTGGGTGGGTTCTTGTTCAGGGAAGTTGCGAGCTGGTCGGCTGTGATCTTGTTCCAGCTTCTGCGTGCAACCTGTTGCTGTTGGTGGTGGATCGTGGTCCTTTTGAAGCTGAAGTGGAGGCAGCTGTGGTCCGTCCAGTGGAGTCCGGTGGCGTGGCTGAAGGCGATGTCCTTGCTGGAGGAGAAGACAGGGTCGAGTGTGTGTCCGGCGTAGTGGGTGGGGGTGGTCACCAGTTGCTTGAGTCCGAGGTTGGCGAGGTTGTCCAGCAGGGTGGTGGTGTTGCGGTCATTGTTGTTCTCCAGGTGGAAGTTGAGGTCCCCGAGGTCCTCGTATGACCTATTAACAATGATATTGGAGTGATGCTTGAAATTATGAAGTGAGGGCATGTCTCATAGTCTACTTGTTTTCTCTCGTTTTAGAAAAATTACATAAGAAAATTGATTATATAGCTCTGCTATAAGACACGAGGTTTAATGGCTCAAAATGTGCACAAATAAATATTAAGGCTACTAAAAATAATATAACGCAAAACATGCGTTTTTCACAATGCTTCCTCCGAAACTGAGGGGAACGATGTCTTGCATGAAACAGAAGGAGACTTGAAGCTAATTGCCATATAGAAGTACTTCCTTTTTAGGTCTCGGGCTGATCCAGCACATGCGCTAATCCGGCCGAAACATTTAGTAGCTGCTTTGAAAAGTGCTACTTTCCCAGTGGCCAGCTTACTATCACGCGCACTCGCGTAACAGCAAGCTGGTGGCCGGCAAGGTAGCACTTGCGGTGACACGGGTGCGCACCACTCGCGTCACCACTCGCGTTTTTATTTTTTTATTTCATTTCGCGGCCACGCAGCTTTACTTTTACGGGTTCGCAGACAATGCTTGTTAATATGTTTGCTGAGTGCTCACTGTGCTCGTCTTCTGATAGGATGAGAAGTCTGGAAGTGTGGGCCCATTTGCTGCACCCAGTGATTGTAAACCTGGAGTCAAAGATGGGAAAGGCCCATTTTATCAGCTGGTGTGCACCAACATATTCAAGCCAATAAGTAGCCTTTTATCGAAACCTGTGTTATTGTGTTGACCAAGCAGATGGGTTTATATACGCTGCTGAGTATACAGGTTGTTTTTGCAGTTCGCATTCTCCCAGGATGTCCTACTTCTACAAACAGGGTGTCTGGGCGCCAAGGACTGTAAAACATAACCCTACAGCACCTGTGATGCTGGGGCGAGGAGTGGTCTACTTGAGAGGGCTCTAGCTCAGCATTCCATTTCCAGGCCCCCAGGCCCATTCCACCTCTCTCTGTCACTAAACTCCATAGTCAAGACAATGACTGCAGGCCAAAACCAAACTGTTACTAAACTCGAAGATCTCAGACGCTGCTGCAGCCAAGACCCACTGGTGCTGCTATGGTTCCATAGACACTAATGCAAACAAGAAACTACGGCTCCCTGCCACCTCGTTGGGTAGTAAAAGACCGACATTATTGAGGTGTCACTACACCTGCTTCACCAATGATGGCTGTGTCATTGCCGGTACCCTACGAACGTCTACAAGCACTGAAACTAGGACAATAGCCCATTGCCTTCTCTTATGTAAATTCAGAGTCCCAGACACTGGAAGCAAAACGCCTCGTTGTCATTAAAGCAGAATCCCACCTACTGACAGCAGGACACAGAACCAGACTACCCCACTGTTTTTAAATGTATTTTTATTTGCTGGCGGGCTTGATGAACATTGTATCTTTCAACAATGCCAATCTATTAACTACAAAAAGACATCAAATAGATGGTTTCCGGGTTATCTCCCTTTTATTGGGGTGGACTGCAATTATTCAGAAATGATGCAAAAAAAAACAATCAGCCCAGTTTGATCTGCCCAGTAATGTTGGCACTGCCAAGACAAAATGGTAGACTGTTCCTGCTCTTTTCATTTTAGCACTTGAAGGTTACTTCAGATGCAAACATTATTTACGCCCCTCTTTAGCACTAACATAAATTAGGAGTTGAGTGCAAGCCCGTTAGGCTAACCACCAGCTTTTGTCCCACTCAAGTAAAATGTAAACAAGCATTGGCATAGCCAATATGTCTCACCTTTCGGACCTTATAAGTATTTAGTTATGCAGCACAATAGCCTTGGTGTAACAGCATCAACTGTTGCATGGCTAAACACTTCTAAGGTCCCAAAGGCGAGACCTATTGGCTATGCCAATGCTTGTTGAATGATGTGAGGTGAACTTTAAAGTATCATTTTCGCAACTAAGATATTGTGCACTGGGTAATACATGCCACAAGTGAAAAAATTCACAGCTTAATTGTAAATGGCACGCTAGATGTCCTAAAAGAAATTTTATGACAATGGTAACCACAAATTAAATGGCTGTTTTAAAATTACAGCTCAGATTATAAAAGAAGAAAAGGGCCAGTATATTCACTGCCCAAGCATGCACTATCTTGCATGCATCAAAAACTAGTGTTATGAGCTAAGAAACTAGGGAGGTGAGTTTTATCACCCTAGTGGAAGCCCCAGACTTCCTTATGCCTTCAGAGTAGGGCTGACACATTTTGGACACTATAGGGTCATAGGACCATTGTATCCTAATCACCCATTGTAATTTTTAGTTTTGACATGGCCAACCACTCCGCCAATAAAGGGATACCTTGGAGTATTAGAGGGATTTTTATCTGTAGTTATGCCTCCCAGTCTTTTTCTTTCAAGAGCTCCTTGGAAGACGGTTGAGCCCACCCTGGCCTTTAAGAGTCGGGGTGAACCTGATGATGAAGCATAACACTACTAGAGTGAATGAGGTTATTTAACCACATGAATGCTACAGCAATTCATCCTCTGTGCTGCAGATCCATGATTCCCATTGTTCATGACGAGCTCAGCTCGTCATGAGCACACAAGCAGTGTACTGCATGGCGAGCTGAGCTCGTCATGAGCATGGAAGGGGTTAAAGAAAAGGAAGTCTTTCCTTTCCCACATTCAGAAACGTGGTGCCTTAACGAAGACTTGCACTCCCCAGCATGCTACATCCAGAACTTTAGGTGTGATACTTGTGACTTGTATGTATATATAACAATTGGGTGGGGAGCCAACTGATCCATTGCCCTCCCCAAGCAGAGACAACACAAGGGGGCTACAAGAAACGCCAAACCATGGTCTCGGCAGATACAAAAACAGCCCCGGTACACTGGGTGGTTCTGCTATTCCATACCTATGTGCTGGCCTCTGCAAAGGTAAGAACAGGGTTGTGAGGGGCTTTCAGGCCCCCACACAGTGTCCTGGCCTTAGGGGCACCCAGTGCAAAAAGTGTATTGCCCTGTTGCAGGAATTATGCAATGGCTGCAGCAAATAAATCAGGCCACCATCTTTGAAAATATGGCAGAGTGAAAGCTGGGAAATCTTGGCGGACCCAATGCTGAAATCATCACTCTTAGGGCACCGTAAGCAAATCCCATGAGTCTCCGATGCAGCAGAGAACCCCACTCACGGAACCAGGGACGCAGCGGCAGCTGTACAGGACTGGGGAAATCATGGGCGGCGGGGAGATCTGTCACCTGCGTACTCAGGACATGGTGACTGGCTCCACCCGGTAAAATCCAACCTTACCAGTCAAAAGAATTTATCATTGTCATTGCAAAGCTATAAAATATGTCATAGACCACTTTCTAATCAGGAATTCCAGCTTAAAAGGGTAAGGAATCCCAATGTTGACCTATGAGCGGAGTAGGCCTCACTCTAGTCAAAACCAAATTGATGTGTCTTTCACAACCAGAACATGCAAAACTTAAAAGGGTCCTACCTTTTACTTCCAGATCACCCTGCACTATGGGCTATCTAGGACCTCAAATTGGTGTGGCCTATTTGTTATAAAAAGGGGAGTTTAAACTTGGAAAATTATTTCAAATACCAAGTAGAAGTGACAGTAAACTGCACACACAGGCTATGCAGTGGCAGGCCTGGCACAATCAGTGTTACAGGCCGCCAGTAGCATTTAATTTATAGGCCCTGGGTCTATGGTATACCACTTTACAGTGGACTTACAAGTAAATTAAATATGCCATTTGTGTATACACCAATGTTACCATGTTTAGGGCAGAAGCACGCGCACTTTAGCATTGATCAGCAGTGGCAAAGTCCTTAGAGTCCTATCGACAACAAAAAGAATCAACAAAAAGAGGAGTCAAGCAGGCAAAAGGTTTGGGGTAAGATGACCCTATGGCTGACAGGTCTACCCACCCTATGGCTGACAGGTCTACCCTTAACCCCTCTCACAAAATGAGCTCACTGCCTTCCTATAGGTGCCCCATTCTTTAAAACTTGCTTTGGACAATGAAATGCTCACCTTGACCAGTCAAATTGGAGGGTATCCGGGAAATTCCAAACTAAGCCCACATAGAAAACTTCACTCCACTCATGGAACTTTTGGAATTTGGGCCCACCACACTACGCGAAGTTGCATGTATTCCACCTTCCAGTCCAAAACTGAGTTTCTGTTTCCGTTTGCATGCTTGAAATTTGATTTTAGTGCTCGCTAATGAGTGCCAGAATATTCTCGGGCCTCTACAGATAAAGATATTGCACCTGCTTACATGGCTTTTGAACCCTACAGCATCAATATAGTGTTGCTCGCGATTACGAATGCACTTCAAGTAGCTTTTGTGCTCGAGAAGCTGCTAAATCTACTCAAAAATTTGTTTTCAAGTGGATTTTCTTCTCCAACAGACTTTTACAGGTTTTTTTTTATGCACAATGCATTTTTTTGTTGAACTTTTTTTTCTTGTGTGTAAGGAAGTTCCACCGATACTCCAACTTCCTTTGCCTATCCAGCTGCTCCTCCCAGTGCTTTGTTCATCTGTTGGTCACTTTTCATTTGGATTGAGAGCTGGAGGGGTTCTCTCTTTATCTGCTGCATTTTATTTGTATATATATATATTTATATTTATAGGAGGTAGTGATAGTTAGTGTTGGACTTGGCCCCTTTTGCAGAGTCATCCTTGAACTTTTTGTCTTCCTCCTGTAATTTTTCTGACCTGTTGTTGGCTGTTTTATGACTTTTGGCACTTTACCACTGCTGATCAGTGCTAAAGTGCATATGCTCTCCCTATTGTAAATTGATGTATGGATTAGTGACTCCATGATTGGCTGGTTTGGTTTACTTGTCAGACCCTAGTACAGTGCACTGCGTGTTCCCAGGGTGTGTAAATCAAATGCTGCCTGTGGGCTTGCAGCACTGGTTGTGCCACCCACAGAAGCAGCCTGTAAAAGTGTGTCTCAGGTTTGCCATTGCAGAGCCTGTGTGCAGTCTAGTACTGCCATGTCGACTGGGCAAGTGCACCCACTTGCTAGTCCCTAAACCTTCCCTTTTCTACATATTAGTCACTCCAACGGTGGGCCCAAGGACAGGGTGCATTGTAGGTAAAAGGAAGGACAAGCCCTGATGAGTGTGGCATGTCCTAATAGTGAATTACAGCCATTTTCGCTTTTCACTATTGCAAGGCTACCTGTTCCCCATAGACCCGAATGGGCAGTTTGATTATTACAGCTTATAATCCTAACTGATTCAGGGAACTAGGTAGAAATTTGAGTTTAGTATGCCTGAACTCAGAATGATGAAATACATCTTTTAATGAAGTTGGCTTTAACATTCAGTGTTTGAAAATACCACTTTCAGAAAGTAGGCATTTTATTATTCTAACCATTCAAGCCTGCCTCTGCTAGGTTGTATATTCCTTGTCTGGAGTTTGAGTGGCATGGGCTGAGGGATTCCAGGAGACAGGGTGTGTCAGCACATGGCTGAATAGAGAGATCTGCATGTAGATGGGTGGGAGGAGTTGCACCTGGGACCTGAAAGGGCTGTGCCTCCCCGCCACAATGCTGGCTCCACCTCCTGTGGTGCGTCTGATGTGCCTGGCCTGCACTGTGAAAGGAAAGGAAGGAGCCTTGACAGCAAAGTGCTCCATGACTGACCAGAACCGGTTAGGACTAGGCAAAGGCCTCTCTGCCTTCAGAGAACAAAGAGAATATGAGTATAAAAGAGGGCACTTTTGGGAAACAAGAATAAACCTTTGTTGAGGAGAGGAACCAGAGGAACTGAGGAGGAGACTATCCCTAAGCTCAGTGCTGTCTAGGGAATTGGCCTGTAGTGGTTGCCTGACTACCAAAGAAAGGAGTAAGGACTTTTGTGCTACTTTCATTTAACTTGTGAAGGATCTCCAAGGGCTAGAGCTAGAGCTTGCCTCCTGCTAAAGTCTCAGGGACAACAGACTTTACCAACCAGCTCCCCAGGAAATCTTTGGAAGTGCCTGCTGTTGTGTTAGGCCTTCTCGGGGACTGTGTGTCACAAGTAGATGGAAGTGTGACTCACGAAGCTGAAGTATGTCGCCAATGCAGCCGCTGTTGTCAGAGCAATGAAGTAAGGTGTCGCCGCTGCCGCTATCTCTCCACAACGCAGAAGCACCTCGCATCGCCAGAGAAGAGGATCGATGTCGCATCCGACGACGCCATATCAGCGGGAAGCATGTCGCAGGGCCTGTCGCAGCACAGATGAATCGTTGAGTCACCGCACGGCCGTCAGGTGTGCACGCATCCTGTCGCATCAAGAAGAAGACGCCATTTTGTTCATTGCACCGGATCTTCATCACATCCCGGCGCTGCTGGTCGCATCGCAACAGAAGCGCAGTAAGAAACTGATGCATCACCCCCCCACACCGAGAAGTACGAACGCATCCCCTATGCATCAGTAGGGACCCGACGCATCATAGTTCTTGTGTGTAAGGAACCGATGCATCACTTTTCCTGCAACACTTTAGTTGTATAGCGTTATGCATCCAAAGGTACATTGAACTCAAGGTGTCACATTTAACATCTAAAGAGAACTAAGCTATTTCTACCATTTTTAAGTACAGTATTGTGCATTTTTGTTGTTTGTGGTCTTGTGTTAAGTAAAAATACTTATTTTTATACTACAACTTGTGTGGGGTCCATCTGTAGTGTTGTCACTGGTTTACTGTATGTGTTCACAAATGCTTTACACACTGCCTCTGAGATAAGCCTGCCTACTCATGCCAAGCTACCAAGGGGGTGGGCAAGGGTTATTTTAGGAGTATACCCCCTTACCCTGACTAGACGCAAGGGTCCCTATTTGGTCAAAGGTACCTACCTCTGCCAACTTGGGGCCCCACAAATCTAACAGTTAGGACCTAGTTTCCATAGGGAAATCATTTTTTGATTTGCGTATATCTTTAGCGCTGTTTGACTAATCTTTGTCTTGAATGTTTCGGGGTGGTTCATCAAGTGGGGGCAGAGAAAAAAGGGGGGTCCCAAAACGCGTTTTCCCCATGTTAATTTCCATAGGAACTTTAGACACAGCTACAGCCCGAACTGCTGAACGGAATTACATCAAATTTGGCAAAAAAGTAGCTCTTGGTTCAGAAAGCGCCCTATTTTTAAAAAATTTTAAATTTTGTAAATCCGCTCAGTAGTTCCTGAACAATTAAAAAAAGAAAAATATTAATATATGAGCAGAGAGGAGGAGTTGCGACTCCTACAGAGCATGAGCTGACTTCTGATTGGCTGCCAACACTCCAAACCAAAATGTGTTGGCAGCCATCTTCCGACTTAATAACCGACTCGCAAGAAATCAATAAAAAAAGGATAAAAAAAAGCAAAAGGGGCAGGGTCGAAACACCCTGACCCCTAGGCCTGGTCAGGGGGTCCCACAAGGATCCCCAGGGCCAAATAAAAGCATTTTTTTAAATAATTGCAGTCGAATTCACGCTGGGTGCGCGAATCTGGCCAAAATTATTGAAAAAAAGAAGTGTGGTCTCCCGCGCTTCGTTTGTTTCAAGCCTCCAGGTGGGCCAGGTCCTGGGGCAATTGTTAAATAGGGTGTGGGGGCCCCAAAAACCCCGGGGACCACCACCTCCCTGGGGCTTTTTCATAAAAAATTTATGGCGGGGTCCTGCAGACCCACCAATCCCCAGGGACTGCCATGTCCCTGGGGCATTCAATTATTTGGGGGGCCTCCCGGGCCCGCCCAATCCCCAGGGACCGCGCCCTCAAGTGGCTACATGATTTAAATGTGGGGGGGCATGCGGCCCCCCTGCGGACCCGGGGACTGCCACCTCCCGGGAGCTGTATTCAAAATTAAAGTGTTGGGGGGGTTGAGCCCCCTCAAACACTGCTCCGGGGACCACCACCTCCCCAGGGTACTAAATATTTCCATAGGGGGTAAATTTCAGACCTCTGGGCCCTGGGGACCACCACCTCCCCAGGGCTGTTGAAATGCTGGGAGGGGGGCTGCCTGGCCCCCATAATGGAGCCCTTGATGGCCCTTGGACTGCCACCCCAAAAGCAAGGTTGCTTTTGGGCAAGGGGAGATGCATGTTAGCAGCACCCCTTGTCCAAAAGCAATGCCGGGCTCACGCAGGAGGCGGGGAACTGGCAGGGACCTTGGGGGCATTGGGGCTCCCCCCATGGTCCTTAACGCTGAGGGCTGGCCCCAGGGGATGGGGTCCCCGGTGCCAGAAGTGGCCTGCGAGGGGAGCCATACAGCCCCGTTCCCTTTATTTAAAAAAAAAAAGCCGTGCCTCGGCGATAGGACGGGTGTGCGGCCCTCTCCTTAAATAAATATATCAAATGGCCAAGCCCCGGGGGATGGGGCTCCCGGGGCCAATAGTGACCCAGGGAAGGGGGGGCCATGCGGCCTCCCTTCCCTAGAAATATTGTGAAAAATAAAGAGGCCATGCCCCGGGGAATGGAGTCCCCGGGGCCAAAAGTGGCCAATGGAAGGGAGGGCTATGTGGCCTCCCTTCTATAGATATATATACTCCAGAGCTATCAGATACAGATCTTAGCTCAGTGTATAGCAGTGCAGGTTCAGATGATGTTATTTCAAGAAGAGAACAACAACCAATATTGAGTGGCTTCACCCCATCAGAGGAATTGGGGTTTATGACCGAGGACAGACGCATTACCCTAAGACCGAGGGTACCGCCACAAGTGAAAGGCGGCGTGAGCGGAACAAATGCCGCAAACAGAGGAGGAGGCAGAGGCGGCTTCACGAAAAAGAAAAGAGGGAAAGGGAACCCGCAGGGGAACTAATATCCAGTACCACCACTCAAAATGAAAATACTGTTGTTAATGTCACTGATTTGGACCTGAATGCCGCTGAAATTCAACTTTTGGCATTGGGCTTATCTTTCTGCCCTAAAAATGGTTTCAAATACGTTCAATCTAGAATCGACGTATTTAAATTTATACGTAAGTTGAAACTGATGAAATATCACACTTTGAATAAAGCGAGCAATAAGTCCACTAATATTCTGTTGGAGTCTCTACCCAGTAAGAAATTTTCAATATCTGATGTGACAACACTGAAAACTGTTCATTCCCTTGCTGATCATCACGACACTGAGCATGTTCAAAATACTCAAGAAGTACTACGTTCTATGGGCCTTAATAGTGGAGGTGCTGCCATGAGCCCATTTTGCCCTCAATCCAGATTTGTTCCCATGATGTCAAAGGACGCTATTGATGTTTTTAGCGACCGTATGATTGAAGACCTCAAAGGATTGAATCAATTCATTGCAGAAAGTCAGAAGCGGAGGAGTTACAAAGACAAACAATATTCTTCCCTCATTCGCAAAATCAACAGCCAAGGGAACATTGTGCTAAACAAAGCAGATAAGGGGGGTAACGTTGTTCTATGGCCCTGTGATGTATACATTAAGGAAGCTGAGAGACAATTAAATGAACCGTCCTGCTATAGAAAGGCCTCATTCAATGAACTGAATAAAGTGAAAGATCTAGTCCACAAACTTTTGGCACAATGGAAAAGGGAAGGATTAGTAACTAAAAAAGAATTTGAATTCTTGAAAAAAGATCCTCCTATTACCCCTACGTTATATCTATTGCCAAAGATTCATAAAGGTATATCTCCTATACCTGGGCGACCCATCATTTCTGCCCAAAATGGTTTGTTGGAACCCATCTCTAAATATGTGGAATTTTTCTTGCATCACTATATGGAGGCTTTACCAACATACATCAGGGACACCGGCCACTTTCTAAAGAAATTGAAAGAAGTATGCTGGAAGCCAGATTACCAATTTATTGTGATGGATATTTGTTCTATCTACACTTCCATTAATCATGCTGATGGCCTGAAGGCAATTGAGTACTTCATATCGGATAGAGACATACGATTTTACGAACATTATTATTATTATTATTATTTTGTGTACTTATAAAGCGCAACCTATCACCCAGAGGGCATCCTGGCGCTTTGAACTTCAGCAGGCACACAACTCACTGCTCAAACAGTTTTCGGGAACAAATACGTTTTCAGCGCTTTCCTAAATGGTAGATAGTCCTTGTGGCTTCTCAGAGGGAGAGTACATAGTAAAATGTTAATCCGAATGATTGAACCTCGCCTAAACAATAATTTTTTCCTATTTAACAATGAAGTTTTTCAGCAGTTGCGGGGTGTGGCTATGGGGTCATGCTTCTCCCCCAGCTACGCGTGTTTACACGTGGGCTGGTGGGAGAGGCATGTTCTTGGTCACCCCCGTCCGGCTGTTGAGAACCAAGGTACAGGCATTGCTCACATGTGGCGCTTCATAGACGATGTCTTCATAATATGGCAGGGTTCTAAAGTGTCTGCAGAAGAATTTGTTAGTGAGATTAACACGAATGAACTAAATCTTGAATTTACAGCCACTATCAGTGATGTTAAGGTTGACTTCTTGGATGTTGAGATTTATATTTTTGAAAATGAAATAAGAACTAAGTTGCATAGAAAGTTCACGGCCGGAAACTCTATTCTTCATGCTCATAGTGGCCACCCTCGCCATCTTATAAAAAGTATTCCGTATGGAGAATTTTTAAGAATTCAGAGAATATGCAATAACCTAATAGATTTAAAAATTTGTTTGGAAGAATCTTATCAAAGATTTTTGGCACGAGGATATAATAAGAATGACCTACAAGACTCCATGAACAAAGTAGTTGTTAATCAGATCCTTCTTCCCCAGGTGACAACTTCTGATATTGTGATATCCGAGGGTGATAAGTCCATCGAAGAAGATAAAACTAAGATTAGACTTATTACTACCTTTAGCTGTCAAGAAAGGAAAATAAAAAAAATCTCGAAGTCTAATTGGCACAAAAACAGATATCACTTTGGCCTCTTTGCTTAGTGAAAACCCTGCTATCACTTTCAGAAGGGCTCCGGTTAAGACCAGCCCAGAAGTCAACAGACCATCTAATTTGCTCTCTAATAGATCAGGTTTCTTCAAATGCAGCTCTTGCAGGGCTTGCAAGTTTGGAGTCAATACCACGGAATATCACGAGGCTTTTTCCCAGGTTGCTTGCAAGATAAAGAGTTTGTTCACCTGTAAGACAGATCATGCTGTTTATGCTTTACAATGCACTTGCAATTTGGAATATATTGGGAGCTCTAAGCTCCAGGTGTTCAATCGTATTCTGCAGCACCTCCGGGCAATAGTTAATTCTGATTCCAATTATCCTGTGGCGCATCATTTTAAATTAGTTCATAACAATAATCTCAATGACTTGAGATATTTTGTTATTGACGCGGTTCCTTTCTCCAAAAGAGGTGGTGACAGAGAAAGGAAATTAAGACAATTAGAGAGCCATTATATTATACTTCTCAATACGAAAATTCCTAATGGTCTTAACATGGGGGAGGATTTACATAACTTTTTATAAACTTATTTTACAACACTCTTTATAACCCTTTTAAGATGTAATTGTATTGTATCTTTGTGGATTAGATTGTCTTGTAGCTCTTGAAGGTGACAGGCTTGTCCCCTTTTAACTTTCTTCCTCTGGATTTTACCCATCTGAGCCCATTTGCACTGAGTTTTTTCTATTATTGTTTGTTACTGTATTTTCATGAAATTTGGGGCCACTGAGTATCTGGTGGATTTTAGCTGTATTCCTTTTGCTCTCTTCTTAATCACGTTTTTTACTGGTTTGACTGTTGTCTCGGCTTTACCGGTTTTAAGGATTGGGTATAGGAATTGGGTGGACTTCATCTTGATTGTGAGCTTTAAATTAACTGTAATATCTCTATAAATATCTTTCTGAGTATAATGATCGGTTTGTTCCTTCCGTTTGATGCATTAGAGTATTTGTACTCTTTATTTTCTCATTTTGCCATGTATTTATGCTTATAGCAATATTGCACTTTATTACAACTAAATGCTGCTAACTGTGTGTTATTAACAGTGATACTATTTTCCGGTTTCTTCAATCTATGCACTTTTTTTGCACTTTGCACTATATTTTGTTTAGCGTCTGCTATTTACATAATATTTTTACATATGTATTAAGCTCTCAACAATCTAATATGATTTTAATATGGATTGTATTGCATATTTGCACTTTTTTCATCTACTGTCATTGGTTCCCTTCTTGCCCCTACAATTAGCCTCAATAGAGAATTGATGTATTAGGACTTAGACTTATTGGTATTCAACATTAGGGCACTTGCCCTACATTTGCCTCGTACCACCATGGTGATGTTTGAGTGCCGTATATTTAGGATTTTAATATTTTGGCTTGATGAATTTTATACACTATGTAAATTGATTATTAATACTGATTATATTGATTGTATGAGAGATAGTATTAGTAGTATTGTTATTTAACTCTCTCTTGTATTTATTTGTATTCTTACCTCTTGTCTTACCTTAGATTTGCATTATGAATATAGTATTTTCTCTATGTTTATGGTTTTAATGGGGTGGGGCACGTCAGGTCCGTTTGACAGTATATAAACTTTGGTCTCACTGAGCATGTCATGTGTTCAAGACCAGGTTCCCCGGTCGAAACGCGTCATGCTGTTGCTGCCTATTGAGGAATAAAAGCACTTTATTGCACTGTCTACGCCTGGGTCCGTACCTGATTTTTGTGCGTCTCTTCGTGCTTCAGGACTGTGAATTTCATTCATATATATATATATATTTATATATATATATATCCAATCCCGAATATCAGATAAACAAACAGGCACTGACTCCATGGGATGTGGTGAAATCAAAGAGAAGTTGTATTCCATAAGTGAAGGACTTTGACGCGTTTCGGCGGATGAGACGGCCTTGCTCACAACATCTGTCAACACTACGGTAAAAAACATTTTATACTTGACTCTCTTAGTACAAACGAAAGTGAATTGTCATGGCAACCAACTCTGCAAAGAAGGACATAGAAGAATTGCATGTTTCTGGAAAAATTGCATATCATGGTGTGTCATGCAATGTTTCTTCTTTGTAACGATTCACCCCTGTAAAGTACATTCTATATATATGGTATACATCTGTTAAATTCGCATAAATAATACGCAAATATTAAGCACAGATTTAGCACCAACTAAAGCAAAAAAAAAATGTTAGAAAAACGATTTGGAAACTGTGTTTTACAATTGCTTTGCCTGTATGTTTGCTAATTAGAATACCACTAAGTTCCTCGGTGAGGGCAATAATGTTGGCTATGTGCACGACCACGCGTGATTCATCTTGGTTGTATGCATACACACAGAAAAAGGAAGCCATTCTCCAGGGGATGGGGTCCTTGGGGCTAAAACTGGCCTCGAGAGGGGAGGCATGCAGCTACCTATCCATTTTTTTCTTTAATTTTTTTTTTAATTAGGGTCAGGCCGTTGGCGAAGGAGTCCCCAAGGCCCCAAAAATGCTAAAAGAAGGTGGGCACACAGCCTCCCTTCTATAAATATATATTTTTTTAACGGCATCTCGTCTGAGTTTCGCCCCCTTCCTGTACCACTTTGCAAACACGCCCCCTGGCACGATCTAAGTTTGGGAATTAAGGGGCATATTATCAAGGGGGTTTATCTCCGCTTTTTTGGCTTTAAAAGCCAAGAAAGCGGAGATAAAATTATCTCCCTATTACCTAGCTGTCGGTAACACCAGTTAGCGACAGCTAGTAGGAGATAGCGACCATCTTGGGCCCCACTTTGCATGTGAGTGATATTTATCACTAATGACATGCAAAGTGGGCGTGCCAAGATGTTAGCGACTGGAAACAGTCGCTAACATCGCTATCTCCTATTACCAACTTTTGGAGATATTCGCGCTAAGCGCGAATATCTCCAAAAACTAACACCTGCCCTGAGCAGTTCTTAGCCATGTTATCCAATGGGAGGTGGATAACATGGCTAAGAGCATTAGCTTGGTAATGCATGAATATCGCGGACTTTTCAGCAATATTCATGCATTGCGGCCGTTTTTTATCGCATTTGCGATAAACCTTGATAATAGCAAGGTTTATCTGCGATAATTTCTGACGATGCTTAGCGTTAAAAAATTCGTTGCTAAGCATCGTTAGCGATAAATATCGCTTAATGTTGGTAATATGCCCCAAAGCCCCCTTGAATACTGAGGGTCCCTAGGGGCCTACTAGCCGACGAGGTACCTCCAGTAAGTGCCACTCAGCTGGATTGCAGAGAGGTGGTCCAAGGCCGTGCCACTTTTTATATCACTTTGCAAATGCGCCTCTTAGTGCACAGCTGGTGGGGCCTCAGGACACAAGTGGACTTCATCTCCTGAGCAACAGTGTGCCAGGAGCTGCGTTTGCAGAGTGGTGTAAAAAGGGGGTATGGCTTCCGACCACTCTCAGCAATCCATTACTGGAGGTATCTGGTGGACTAGTTGACCCCCAGGGACCCTCAGGAATGAAGGGGACTTAATACCCTAACTTAGAACACGCCAGAAGACGCATTTGCAGAGTTGTTGGGAAAGCGGAAATGGCCTTTGTCCACCTCTCAGCAATCCCATTGTGTGGAGCTTACTGGAGGTAAGAGGTAGGCTAGTTGGCCCATAACAAACCCCAGCAGCTAAGGGAACTTCAATCCCCATCCAAGAGCACATCAGGGAGCGCATTTGCAGAGTAGTGGACAAAGGGGACGTGGCCTGCTATGATAATTTAGCAATCCTGCTGTGTGGGACCTACTGGAGGTAATAGGAGTGGTAGTTGGCCCCCAAGGATGTGCTTGGGGGCCAACGACCCCTCTTGTTACCTCCAGTAAGTCCCACACAGTGGGATCGCTAAGACGTCTTTGTAGGGGATCACTGACATAATATCGAGGGAAATAATATCGACTAGCAAAAATATCGTTGACAAAATATCGACAGACAGAATATCGAGTTTGTATCTACAAACAGGTAAGTACAAAAATATCGAGTTAAAAATATCGTTTACAAAAATATAGTTTATAAAAATATCGACTTTATTAAAAACAGTGTTAAATTAAATTATAATTAAAAATTAATTACTAAAATATACTTAAAAATACTTAAATTAACTTACAATAATTAAATAATTAATGAAAGTTATATGAAAAAAATGTACAATCATATTTGTTAAAACATATATATATAGTAACATAATATAATTAAATATTATCCAATATTATTACTGTACGATAGCGGAAGTGTAAAAATTATTATTCCCACTCCAGAGAGTGCAACAGTAGGGAAAGCCTTGGATAGCGTACGGATCAAAATCACTATTCCCACTCCAGTGAGTACAACAGTAGGGAAAGCGTTGGATAGCGTAGGGGTAAAAATTACTATTCCCACTCCAGTGTGTGCAACAGTAGGGAAAGCGTTGGATAGCGTAGGGGTAAAAATTACTATTCCAACTCCAAAGAGTGCAACAGTAGGGAAAGCGTTGGATAGCGTAGGGGTAAAAATTACTATTCCCACTCCAAATAGTGCAACAATAGTGAAAGTGTTGGATGGCGTAGAGGTTAAAATTCCTATTCCCACTCCAAAGAATGCAACAGTAGGGAAAGCGTTGGATAGCGTAGGGGTAAAAATTACTATTCCCACTCCAGTGGGTGCAACAGTAGACAAAGCGTTGGATAGCGTAGGGGTAAAAATTACTATTCCCACTCCAGTGAGTGCAACAGTAGGGAAAGCGTTGGATAGCGTAGAGGTAAAAATTACTATTCCCACTCCAGTGGGTGCAACAGTGGGGAACGCGTTGGATAGCGCAGGGGTAAAAATTACTATTCTCACTCCAGTGAGTGCAACAGTAGGGAAAGCGTTGGATAGCGTAGAGGTAAAAATTACTATTCCAACTCCAAAGAGTGCAACAGTAGGGAAACTGCTGGATAGCGTAGGGGTAAAAAATACTATTCCCACTCCAAATAGTGCAACAGTAGGGAAAGCGTTGGATAGCGTAGGGGTTAAAATTACTATTCCCACTCCAGTGAGTGCAACATTAGGGAAAGCGTTGGATAGCGTAGGGGTAAAAATTACTATTCCCACTCCAAATAGTGCAACAGTAGGGAAAGCGTTGGATAGCATAGGGTTAAAATTACTATTCCAACTCCAAAGAGTGCAACAGTAGGTAAAGCGTTGGATAGCGTAGGGGTAAAAATTACTATTCCCACTCCAAATAGTGCAACAGTAGACAAAGCGTTGGATAGCGTAGGGGAAAAAACTTCTATTCCCACTCCAGTGAGTGCAACAGTAGGGAAAGCGTTGGATAGCGTAGGGGTAAAAATTACTATTCCCACTCCAGTGGGTGCAACAGTGAGGAAAGCGTTGGATAGCGTAGAGGTAAAAATTACTATTCCCACTCCAGTGAGCGCAACAGTAGGGAAAGCGTTGGATAGCGTAGAGGTAAAAATTGGTATTCCCACTCCAGAGAGTGCAACAGTAGGGAAAGTAAATATTTCATATATTTAAAAAAACATATATTAATTAATATCTATAAAGAATTAATTAAAAGTAAATACCAATTTAATATAATATAATAATTAATCAATTAAAATTACAAATTAAAATTAATTATTACAATTAATTACCTATTAATACAAATTATTTACAAATTAACAATTAATAATTTAACATTTAAAAATTAATTAACAATTAATTCAAATTAAATGCAATTAAATAAATGTATTTATTTAATTAATTATAAATAAATTACTTCCCACCCTATTCCCCTATAAACCCACAACCCGCTACAGAAAATAAATTAGTAAAAATAACATAATTAGCAATTAATCAATTAATTTAAATTAATTGCCTATTAAAATTTAATTAATGACCAAATATAAATGAATTAACAATTAATTAAAAATGAATACCAATAAATACATTTACCTATTTAATTAATTATAATTAAATTACTTCCCACCCTATTCCCCTATACACCCACAACTAACTACAGAAAATAAATTAGTACAATTAACAAAATTAGCAATTAATCAATTAATTAAAATTAATTGCCAATTAAAATGTTATTAATTACCAAATTTAAATTAATTAACAATTAATTAAAAATGAATACCAATAAATAAATGTACATATTTAATTAATTATAATTAAATTACTTCCCACCCTATTCCCCTATAAACCCACAACCCGCTACAGAATTAAATTACGCAAAAATTAAAAAAACTAAATTCAATAATTAAAATAAATTATAACATAAATACACACTTTGCACACATATAATAACATAAAAAACACTATAAAAAATTAGATATTATTAAAAATTCGATATTTTTAATAACCTATATTATATACTTCGATATTTTATCTTTCTATATTTTTAACATTCGATATTACATTACTTACCTTAAAAACGATATTTTGGATGTCTATATTCTGTCCATTCGATATTTTGCCCAGACTATATTTAAAACTCGATATTATGTCCATTCGATATTTTGGAGTCGATATTATGTCTGTTTACCCTTTGTAGGTCATGCCCCCCTTTCTCCACCACTCTGTAAATGAGCCTAGTGCCACAGTACTGGTTGGGGATGAAGTTCACTTTACTTCTGAGGGACTTTGGAGGCCAAGAAGCCCTCCTGGTACCTCCTGTAAGTCCTACGGAGCAGAATTCCTGAGCGCTGGTCGGAGGCCCAGCACCCTTTCTCCACCACTCGGCAAACGTGACTACTAGTTAAAGAAGTGTTTGCAATGTAATAGGTTTCGCATTAGTGAGAATTAGAGCTATTGGTGTTTTAAATGTAAAGGGTTTTTATATTTTTTTTGTAGTGGAGTGGATATACAGTGGGTGTAGCGGAGTTATGTGGTATGTTGTGCAGTGAAGTTATGTGGATAGAAAGTATGCGGTATTTAGTGTACAGGAATTATGTGGAGTGAGATTGCGTGTTATGGAGAGTAAATATGTGATATAGTAGTCTGTGTTGTGGAGTGGAAACATCAGGTTTAGTCTTCCTCGTTTCGATTGAGCTCAACCAGGAACTCAGTGAGACCAAAAAAGGAATCACTAAGGAGCATTTAAGGACCTAGTTCAGTGGCATGCTCAGGGCTACTGGAAATATGTGACTGTTTTGCTGCACTGACTTTCGCAAAATTCTACATTTTCTTCATCAGCCACATAATTCATCATCTGCTCCCTAATCTGCAAATTTGAACAAAAAAAGCCTTGTTTCTAGCTCAAACGTTCCCAAAAATGCAGCAACAGGTGTTACAGTGTGGTGAAAGGACTTTTGCAAACCTAGAATGGTCACCTGTTACTTTTTGCTAAATGTGAGTCTTAAATTGGTACTAATGGTGTGTATGTCACTCTTGCTTGCTTCTGTACCTCTCTTGCCTCTTACTGTATTTCTTTTGTTTCTTTCTGCACATTTCTTTCTTTTCTGTACTTCTCTTGCCTCTTTCTGCAAATCTCTTCTACTTTCTACACCTCTCTTCCCACTTTCTGCATGGCTGTTGTCTCTTTCTGCACTTCATTTGCTTCTTTTTGTACCCCTCTTGTCTCTTTCGGTACCTTTCTTCCCTCTTTCTGCACCCCTCTTGCCTTTTTTTGTACCACTCATATCTTTCTGTACCTTTTTTGACTCTTTCTGTACCTCGATGTCTTCTTTCTGCACTTCTTTTGTTTCTTTCTGCACCTGTCTTGCTTCTTTCTGCACACCCTTGCCTCCACCCCTCTTCCCTCTTTCTGTACTTCTGTTGCTTCTTTCTGCATTTTTCTGTACATTTTTTGCTTCTTTCTACACCTCTGTTGCTTCTTTCAGCAATTCACTTGCCTCTTTCTGCACCCCTGTTGTCTCTGTATGTACCTCTTTTGCCTGTTTCTGAAAATCTTGTGTCTCTTTCTGCAGTTCCCTTGCCTCCGTCTACACATCTGTTGCTTCTTTCTGCACCTCTCTTGTTTCTTTCTGTACCTCACTTGCCTCTTTCAGCATCTCTTTTGCTTTTTTCTGCAAATCTCTTTCCCCTTTACCCACCTCAGTTGCCTCTTTCAGCATCTCTGTTGCTTTTTTTCTGCAGAGCTCTTGCGTATTTGTGCACTCCTCATGTCTTTCTACACCTCTCTTGCCTCTAACTGCACTCCTCTTCCCTCTTTCTGCACCTTCCCTGTCTGTTTCTGCACCTCTCATGTCTCTTTCTGTATCTCTGTTGCCTCTTTCTGCAATATACTTTTTTTTTTAATTCTTTTTATTGATTTTAAATAACCAGTACAAAGATAACATTCGGTACATTTATACTCATATCTGTAGACCAGTGCAATCTGACACGCAACTCAATGACAGTCGTACATAGCTCCGTGGCACATATAGTCGTCATAGTTAGACAAGTAAATACAATGGTGTACTATTGTACATAATTAGTGGATCTGTAGTTCATTCCTCCTCCACAACCTCCAATGACCTCACATAGTCAGTAAAATAACTCCAATAGTCCTTTGGTCTAGACTTCAACGGTAGGTCCTCCTCAAATGTTAGAAGCTTATCTCTACAGCACGTCATGTCTCGCAACCAACGAGATTTCATGGGTACTTTTTTACTGTTCCCACATTGTGCGATTTGTCGTTTAGCTAGTAACAGCGACACAGCGCAAACCTTAAGTTTATTAGCTTTGATTAGCGGTAATATACCCAGTAAGCAAGTTTTAATCGAGCATTCCAGTTCCATCCCCGCCATTATAGATATGTTAGTAGTTATTACCTCCCAGTAGGCTTGGATTTTCGGACAGCTCCAAGCTAAATGTATAAAAGTAGCTCCCTCACCACCACATCTTTTGCATACATCTTCATCTTGTAAGCCATACTTATATAATTTGTTAGGCGTGTAATATGCTTGATGAAGGAACTTATAATGTATTATACGTAGGTTACCGTTAGGTGTAAGTATGGTCACTAACGCACATGTCCGCTGCCATTCCTGCTCTGTTAGTGGATCTGTCATCACTGTATCCCAACGTGTTTTAGCCTTGTCCGAGGTGTGTGGTATTTCTGCCTGCGCCGTGGAGTAGAGCCTCGACACTAGGTGTGACAAGTCCTGGGTCTGTATCACAAGTTGCAGTGTATTTAGACTCTCTGGCTCGTTGGGAAAATTGGGATAAAGTTCCTTCAAAGCCCTCTTTAGCCTAAAGTATAAAAAGTGGAACATCTGCGTTTTGTTTTGTATGTACGCCAAATCCTCCACATCTCTAAATCTACCGTTTTGGAACAGATCACCCATGTGTTCTATGCCTACCTTCTGCAATAATGACATGCCTACTTTGTCTCCTGTGACCGATAGTGCCTGGTGATGGTGCAGCTGCATTGCTGATGCATACAGTGGGGTTTTGTGTGCCAATTGTCCCAGTTTTCGCCACGCCTTCACTGTAGTGTCTATCGTATTTATGTCATTTGCATGTAGAGGTTGTCTGACATGTGTTATAATCGCCGTCAATGGTATCTGGTCTGCGTCTCCTTCCTCTACAGCAGTGTGTGTAAGATATGGCACTTTGTGGTACCAGTAAGCTGCATATTGCGCTTGCGCACATAAATAGTACAAGAGGAAGTCTGGCACTCGGAAGCCTCCTCTATCATATGGGAGCGTTAGTGTTTGGAGATCTATGCGAGCTTGCTTACCCGCCCATATCAACTGCAGAACTAGTGTTTTTATTCGTCTGAACACTTCCCCGGGGGGGGGGATAGGTATGTTGTTAAATAGGTAGAGGAATTTAGGCAAGATATTCATTTTTACTATCGCAATGCGATCAGCTAGCGATAATGGCAATTGTATCCAACGTTGGACTTTTTCTTCCAGCTTGGAGATTGTACACCCGTAGTTGGAATGAATCACTACTTCCAGGTTTCTGTGATAACACACCCCCAGGTATCGCACCGGATCTGTTTGCCAGTCTAAAGGGTAGTCTAGGTTGTGTGGGACAGTCGTATCCGTTAGGGGAATGATGGACGATTTTGACCAGTTTATGGTTAACCCTGAGTGTCCCCCGAATTTTACATACTCTCGTAGCAGCGGGTTTAGATGTTCCTCAGGGTCGCGCACATATAACAACATATCATCTGCATACAATGAGATATGCAGCGGCCTGGATAAGAACCGTAAGGCTGATGTTTTATGCATCTGTCTAATTCGGCAGGCCAGCGGTTCAAGGGCCAGTGCGAACAGTAGGGGCGACAGTGGGCACCCCTGCCTGGTTCCTCGCTCAATTAAAAAGGCCTCTGATACGTATCTGTTTATTCTGACCCTACAACTTGGTTTTGTGCATATCAGGGATACCCATTGCACAAATCTCTTGGAGAATCCCATTCTATGCAGAATGGTTATTAGATACCGCCACTCTATAGAATCGAACACCTTGGCGGCATCTAGCATCACTGCAACTGCCCTCGTGGAAGGCGTAAGATAGTGGGATAGGGCAAACAGCGTCCTAGTGTTATGGGACGTTGCCCTCGTCGGGATAAAACCCGCCTGATCAGGAAGTACCAAATTTGTCTTCATTGGTTTCAGTCGCACCGCTAGTATTTTTGCTAAGATTTTAGATTCGACATTTATGAGCGATAGTGGCCTGTAGGAGTCGCATGCATCCGGATCTTTGGAGGGCTTTAGAAGGGCTATTATTACAGCTTCCCTCAGTGTCAGGGGTAGTGCCACATTGTCAAACGCGGAACCGTACATTTCCACCAAGTGAGGAGCCAAAATATCCACATAATGTTTATAGAATTCGTTAGTGTACCCGTCTGGGCCAGGTGCTTTTCCATTCGGCAGGGTTTTTATCACATCCGTGACCTCCTCAACAGTTATGGGTGCTGCTAGATATTCTCTTTGCCCGTCTGACAACCATGCGATCGCCACATCTTCCAGATAATGAAAGATTTCCTCAGCCGAGGCTGTTGGCTGTGATTTATATAGCTTACTGTAGTTATCACCAAAGCAGCTTAAAATATTGGGCGCTTGTGTTTGTATCGTGCCATCCTCTGCTTTGATCTTTAATATGACAGTCTGCCCTTTACCCTCACAAATTTTGGCTGCTAACACTTTCCCAGGTCTACTGCCCTCCCCAAAAGATCTAGCTATGTGTTTCTTGTTGATATATCTTATCTCGTCCTCAACCAAGTTTTGATGTTCTGTGTTCAATTGTCTCAAGTCCCCTAGCAAAAGGAGGTCATGTGTAGTCTCAAAAGCTGCTTCAAATTCCTGCATGCGTTCCTCGCATTTCTTAATCTGTTGCCGTATATCACGCAGTATCCCTACTGTGGTGCTCATACACACACCTCGTATCGTAGCTTTAAACGTCTCCCATAAAATCCCCGAATCTTCCATAGTTGGTGTATTGATCTGGAAATATTCCTTGATCGCTTTCTAAATAGTGGCAGCATAGAGTGTGTCTGACAGGGCGCTTGCATTAAATCTCCACTGAAAGGGAGGGTGGTGTGTACTTCGGAAGTGTGAGCTGCAATAAAACGGGACTATTATCTGAAAGTGTTCTGGGTAGTACTTTTATGTCTTTTAACCATAAAGCGATGTTATCTGTGCCCACCCAATAGTCAATGTGTGACCAACTGTTATGTATTACATTAATGTGCGTTGCCCCTGGCACGTTTGGGTGTGTGTGTCTCCACAGGTCCGTAAGCGATATATCTGCCAAAATATGCCTGATTTTCATTCTGGCCTGTTTGTGCGGTTCTGAAGAGTTAGTTGATCTATCGACACAATCTGCCAGTGCCACATTCCAGTCACCCCCCCATATGATCTGCGTGTCCAGCAATGTGTGTATATATTCCCATATTTCCTGAAAAAAATCCGGTGCATCTATGTTCAGACCGTAGACATTGATCAACGTTAGTCTCTGCCCACGTAGTGTGCCTGATACTATAACATATCTACCATTTGCGTCCTTTACCACCTTTTGTATTGTAAAATTAGTACCCTTCCGAATCAGCGTCAGTACCCCTCTCGAGTATGATGAATAATGTGCTGCATAGGATGATTCCGCCCATCATTTACCTATAGTTTGATGTGTGGCAGGTGCTATGTGTGTCTCCTGTAATAAGGCTATGTCCATTTCCCATCTATTCAAATAGGCGAATACTTGTCTTATTTTCTTCGGCTGTGTGAAACCCCTTACATTCCATGTTAGGAGGTTCAAGTGAGTTCTACTAGTACGGCTCGCATCATGTGTCATCTAAAGGAAAGCAGATATGATCAAACATTTTAGTGCTAGTATGGACAGCCCTGTGGGTGAAATGACATCTTGCTTCTACATATGACAATACCACCATTTGTTGTATGTTAGTTATCAGAAATGTGCAGTCCAGATGCTCTGGTCTCTGAGTTTTGACCGACCCTTGCCCCCTCCCGCTCCCACCCACTTCAGCACCCCATCATGCCGAAGCCTCATATCCCTCAACAACTCCCATAATAACATAACTGGTTTGGGGAACCCCCTTGTAAAGGACCGCTTGGGGCACAACTCAACACCCAACTGAATGGATGTGGACAACTCTATAAATCATTTTAAAAAGCAATTGTGTGACTTAGGGACAGTTCACATGACCCTTTTGCCCATAATATGCATATACAACAGTCTGCGAAGCATATCTCTCGAAATGTCCAAGTGATACAATCCTATCGTAAACTATAAGTAGTTCAGAGCCTGAGTGCAGTTCCGTTAGCAGTTTAGATAGTATTTACAGGCCAATTGCTTGCATAGTTTATATAATGTCCCCTCCATTGCTAGAACTGATAGGGCACTGTGGCCAGACCACAGCTGAACAAGTGAAGTGTATTAAGTATTCTCCCATCTTGTGCTGTGGATACGGTTGGTCACTGACTTGACCCTGGATCTTGGTTACCATACAAAGTCAGTTTACGTAATTCTTAGGGACACCATATGCTGCTTGTCATCAGTACCAGTCAATAAGAGCCAATGGCAGTCCGTCCCTTGTTACGGTACAGACGCGCAATCACAGAGTGTCCGTGTGTGCGTTGCAGCCCAGTGTGTATCACATCTATTCACTGAGCATGGTTCACATCTTCTATATCTCCCCTAGCCGGGGGAGGGATGCTGATGTTTAACCCAAATATTAAATCTTACCAGTGTGTGTTAAAGATCATGGTCGGCCCGATCTCATCCTCTCAGTCCGACTCTTGTTGCTGGTCTGCCCGTGCTGCAGCTTTATTCTGTTTTGATATTTTTTTAACAAATTCTTGCGCTGCTTTCGGATTCGGCAGGAGGACCACTTTTCCATCCCATGTTACCCTCAGTCGGGCTGGATATAGCATGGCATAATTGATGTGGAGATCATGTAGTTTCGCTTTTACTGCCGAATATTCTTTCCGTGCTTGTTGAACTGCGACGGTGTGGTCTGGATAAAATTCCAAATTGTTTCCTTGGTGGGTGATTGGACCTTTTTCACGTGCGAGCCTCAGGATGGTATCTCGGTCCCTATAATTTAATATACGTGCCACTATTGTTCTTGGTGGGGCTCCTGGCAGTGGTCGAGGTGCGAGGGATCTGTGGGCTCTTTCCACTATGAAGATCGACGACAGTGTGTCTGCTCCAAATATGTTTGTGCAAAGCTTCTCCACGTACAGGTCCATGCGGCCTGTGTTTGTCGTTTCCGGCAAACCCGTAATGCGCACGTTATTGCGTCTTGACCTCGCTTCCAATTCCTCCTCCTTCGCCTTTATTACATCCAGTACCCGCTCCATGTCAGTACATTTGTTTGAGGTAGTGTGCGCCTCGTCTTCTACTACCGATATGCGAGTTTCGGCTGTCTCCAGTCGTTCGCCATGTTTTTCTAGCTTGGCGGCCATACCATCCATTCGGCACGTCAAGTGATCCAGTTTACCGTTTATATCTTGTAGATTTGATTGGATGGCTTGCAGTATTTTTTCCATATTACTTGTAGGTGATTGCTCGGCAGGTACATCGCTATCCGCCATTATATCCGTTCTCTTGGGCGTCTTTTTGGGTTATAAATGTATTTTCTGTTGTTGTCTGTCTGGACGCACCATCGTCTTTGGAAGTGTTGTGGTTATTTCCGTGCCCCGTGTGGATGATCTGGTTCTCCTGTTAGCTGTTGCCGTCCCAGTGCCAGTTTCGTATTTTAGAGGTAGGGCGCAGTTGGCCAGAATTGCGATTAGGTGTTTTTCAAAGCGGCAGACTGCGTGTGGATAACAAAGTTCTCTTATAGGCCATCAACAGTATGCCAGCACTCAGTGGCACAGGAGCGGTGAAAGATGGGTCTCCACAGTTCCGTATCGGCCCCTCACCACACCATTTGTCCAGTGCGGTATCGCTGCTAGTTGCCCAGTCTATCTGTGGGAAAAGGTGTTGCAGTACACGCCTACAGTGCACCCTCCACTGTATCTTGGAAGCTAGGTGCGCCAGCAGAGACAGCTGCGTTCTGTAAACAAACGGAGAGCCGTGGTTACCCGACTGTTCTTACGGGGACACACACCCCTCCTCTCGTGCCCGTGTGTGGTTGCCTCCTTGTCCGCCTACGCCGCACCTCCAAGTCTGCGCTGTAGATCTCTATAGCGATAGTTTAGATTACCAAACTTGCAACCGTTGTCCCAAGCTCTGGCCCCGGCACCGCTGCTCACTGCATGTCCGTGATATTAACGTCCCTGTCCTGCCGGCTCCGACGTCCTGGCCGCCGCCATCTTGTCCCAGCCCGCCGCGGTATATGCTTGTGTTTCATACTCACTCAGAACGCACCCTCGGTGCCTTCTTAGAAGTAATGCCTTGCAATTCTCCTGCCTCTTTCTGTACCCTTCTTGCCTCTTTCTGTACCTTTCTTCCCTCTTTTGGCACATCTCTTGCCTTTTTCTGTACCCTTCGTACGTCTTTCTGCACCCTTTTTGCCTCTTTCTGCACCTCTGTTCCTTCTTTCTGCACTTCTTTTGTTTCTTTCTGCATCTGTCTTACTTCTTTCTGTACCCCTCTTGCCTTTCTCTCCACCGCTCTTCCCTCTTTCAGCACTTCTGTTGCTTATTTCTGTACTTTTCTTGCTTCTTTTTGCACATTTCTTGCTTCTTTCTACACCTCTGTTGCTTCTTTCAGCAATTCTCTCTCCTCTTTCTCCACTTCTCTTGGCTGCTCCTGCACCTCTGTTGCCTCTTTCTGCACTTCTCTTGCCTCTTTCTGCTCACTACTTGCTTCTTTCTGCACTTCTCTTTTCTCTTTCTGCACTCCTGTTGCTTCTTTCAGCAATCCTCTTGCCTCTTTCTGCACTTCTCCTTCCTTCTGTACCGCTCCTGCTTCTTCCTGTATCTCTCTTGCCTCTTTCTGCATCTCTCCTACTTCTTTCAGCACCCTCTTGCCTCTTTTTGCACCTCTGTTGGTTCTTTCTGCACCCCTCTTGCCTTTCACTCCACCGCTTTTCCCTCTGTCTGCACTTCTGTTGCTTATTTCTGCACTTTTCCTGCTTCTTTATGCACGTTTCTTGCTTCTTTCTACACCCCTGTTGCTTCTTTCAGCAATTCTCTTGCCTCTTTCTACACTTCTCTTGCCTGCTTCAGTACCTCTGTTGCCTCTTTCTGTACTTCTCTTGCCTCTTTCTGCACTCCACTTACTTTTTCTGCACTTATTTTGGTACTTTCTATACCTCTTTTGCTTCTTTCAGCAATCCTCGTGCCTCATTCTGCACTTCCCCCCTTCTTTCTGTACCCCTCCTGCCTCTTCCTGTACCTCTCTTGCCTCTTTGTGCACCTCTCCTACCTCTTTCTGCACCACTCTTGCTTCTTTTTGCACCCCTGTTAGTTCTTTCTGCACAGCTCCTGCTCCTTTCTGCACTCTGTTGGTTCTTTCTGTGCAGCTCTTGCTTCTTTCTGCACCTCACTTGCCTCTATTTGCACTTATCCTGGATTTTTCTAAACCTCTGTTGCTTCTTTCTGTACCTTTCTTGTGTCTTTCTGCACCTCTGTTGCCTCTTTCAGCACCTCTGTTGCTTCTTTCTGCACCCCTCCTGCCACTTTTTGCACCCCTCTTCCCTCTTTAGTCAACACTATTTTCTCTTTCTGTACCTCTCTTGCCTATTTGTGCACCTCTCCAATCTCTTTCTGCACCCCTCATGCCTATTTTCGCGACTCTATTGGTTCATTGTGCAGTTCTCTTGCCTCTTTTTGTACCTCTGTTGGTTCTTTCTGCACTGCTCTTACTTCTTTCTGCACCTCACTTGCCTCTTTTTGCATTTCTCTTGGTTCTTTCTAATCCTCTGTTGCTTCTTTCAGCAATTCTCCTACCTCTTTCTGTACCCTTCTTGCCTCTTTCTGTACCTTTCTTCCCTCATTCTGTACATATCTTGCCTTTTTCTGTACCCTTCGTACGTCTTTCTGCACCCTTTTGGCCTCTTTCTGCACCTCTGTTCCTTCTTTCTGCACTTCTTTTGTTTATTTATGCATCTGTCTTACTTTTTTCTGCACCCCTCTTGCATTTGTCTCCACCGCTCTTCCCTCTTTCTGCACTTCTGTTGCTCATTTCTGCACTTTTCTAGCTTCTTTATGCACATTTCTTGCTTCTTTCTACACCTCTGTTGCTTCTTTCAGCAATTATTTTGCCTTTTTCTGCACTTCTCTTGCCTGCTTCTGCACCTCTGTGGCCTCTTTCTGTACCACTTTTGACTGTTTCCGCAAATATTTTGCCTCTTTCTGCTGTTCTCTTGCCTCCTTCTATACCTCTGTTGTTTCTTTCTGCACCTCTCTTGTTTCTTTCTGCACCTCACTTGCCTCTTTCAGCACCTATGTTTCTTCTTTCTGTACTTCTTTTGTTTCTTTATGCATCTGTCTTACTTCTTTCTGCACCCAACTTGCCTTTCTCTCCACCGCTCTTCCCTCTTTATGCACTTCTGTTGCTTTGTTCTGCACTTTTCTTGCTTTTTATGCATGTTTCTTGCTACTTTCTACACCTCTGTTGCTTCTTTCAGCAATTCTCTTGCCTCTTTCTGCACTTCTCTTGCCTGCTTCTGCACCTCTGTTGCCTCTTTCTGTACTTCTCTTGCCTATTTCTGCACCCCACTTGCTTCTTTCTGGACTTCTCTTGCCTCTTTCTGCACCCCTGTTGCTTAATTTTGTACTTTCCATGCTTCTTTCTGCACCGGTCTTGCTTCTTTCTTCACCCCTGTTGTCTCTTTCTGTACCTCTTTGCCTGTTTCTGCAAATCTCTTGCCTTTTTCTGCTGTTCCTTTGCCTCCTTCCATACCTTCTGCACCTCTCTTGCTTTTTCCTGTACCTCACTTGCCTCTTTCAGCATCTATGTTTCTTTTTTCTGCATGGCGCTTGCCCCTTTCTGTACCTCACTTGCCTTTTTCAGCACCTCTGTTACTTTTTCTGCAGATCTCCTGCCTTTTTCTGCACCCCTCTTTTCTCTTTCGGAACCTCTCTTTCCTGTTTCTGCACTTCTCTTGCCTCTTACTGTACCTCTGTTACCTCTTTCTGTAATTCTGGTCTTTCTGCACCCTTCCTTCCTCCTTCAGCACCTCTGTTACTTCTTTCTGCACCCCTCCTGCCTCTTTCATTACCTCACTTGCCTCTTTGTGCAACCCTCCTACCTTTTTGTGCAGCCCTCTTACCTCTTCTTGCACCTCTTTTTGTTCTTTCTGCACTACTCTTGCTTATTTCCGCACCTTACTTGCCTCTTTTTGCACTTCACTTGGTTTCTTTCTAAACCTCTGTTGTTTCTTTCAGCATTTCTCTTGCCTCTTTCTGCACCCCTTTTGCATCATTCTACACTTTCCATGCTTCTTTCTGCACCTGCCTAGCTTCTTTCTGCACCCCTGTTGTCTCTTTATTTAACGTTAACCTGTGTTTGCAAATCTCTTGCCTCGTTCTGCAGTTCTCTTGCCTCCTTCTACACCGCTCTTGCTTCTTTCTGCACCTCACTTGCCTCTTTCAGCACCTCTGTTGCTTTTTTCTGCGTATCTCTTACCTCTTTCTGCACCCCTGTTTTCACTTTCTGCACCTCTCTTGCCTCTAACTGCACACCTGTTCCTTCTTTCTGCACCTTTCCTGCCTGTTTCTGCACCTCTCTTGCCTCTGTCTTTACCTCTGTTACCTCGTTCTTCAGCAGTCTTGCTCATTCTGCACCCTTCCTTCCTCTTTCAGCACCTCTGTTACTTCGTTCTAAACTTCTCTTCCTTGTTTCTGTACACCTCCTGCCTCTTTCTGTACCTATCTTGCCTCTTTGTGCTACCCTTCTTTCTTTTTTGTACCCCTCTTTCTTCTTTCTGCACTGCTCTTGCTTCTTTCTACACCTTACTTGCCTCTTTTTGAACTTCTCTTGGTTCTTTTTAAGCGTCTGTTGCTTCTTTCAGCAATTCTCTTGCCTCTTTCTGCACTTCTCTTGCTTTTTTGTTCACCTCTTTTGCTTCTGTCTGCCTCTTTGTTGCCTCTTTCAGCACCTCTGTTACTTCTTTCAGCACTTCTCTTCCTTCTTTATGCACCCCTCCTGCCTCTTTCAGTACCTCCCTTGCCTCTTTGTGCAACCCTCCTACCTATTTCTGCACCCCTCCTACCTCTTTTTGCACCTCTTTTGGTTCTTTCTGCACTGCTCTTGCTTCTTTCTGCACCTTATCTGCCTCTTTTTGCATTTTACTTGTTTTTTTCTAACCTCTGTTGCATCTTTCAGCATTTCTCTTGCATCTTTCTGCACCCCTGTTGTTTCATTCTGCACTTTCCATGCTTCTTTCTGCACCTGTCTTGCTTCTTTTCTGTACCCCTGTTGTCTTTGTATTTAACTCTTTTACCTGTTTCTGCGAATCTCTTGCCTCTTTCTGCAGTGGTTTTTCCTCCTTCTATACCTTCTTTCTGCACCTTTCCTGCCTGTTTCTGCACCTCTCTTGCCTCTTTCTGTACTTCTGTTACCTCTTTCTGCAGCACTCCTGCTCTTTCTGCACCCTTCCTTCCTCTTTCAGCCCCTCTGTTACTTCTTTCTGAACTTCTCTTCCTTCTTTCTGTACCCCTCCTGCCTCTTTGTGTACCTCTCTTGCCTATTTGTGTACCCCTCCTACCTTTATTGCACCCCTCTTTCCTCTATTTGCACCTCTGCTGGTTCTTTCTGCACTGCTCTTGCTTCTTTCTACACCCTACGTGCCTCATTTTGAACTTCTCTTGGTTCTTTCTAAACATCTGTTGCTTCTTTCAGCTATTCTCTTGCCTCTTTCTGCACTTCTCTTGCTTGTTTCTTTACCTCTTTTGCGTCTGTCTGCACCTTTGTTGCCTCTTTCGGCACCTCTATTGATTCTTTCTGTACCCATCCTGTCTCTTTCTGCACCCCTCCTCCCTGCTAGTGCAACTCTCCTGCCTCTTTATGTACCTCTCTTTCCTCTTTCTGCACCCCTCCTTCCTTTTTTGCACCCCTATCTCTTCTTTTTGCACCTCTGTTGGTTCTTTCTGCACTGCTCTTGCTTCTTTCTACACCTTACTTGCCTCTTTTTGAACTTCTCTTGGTTCTTTCTAAATGTCTGTTGCTTCTTTCAGCAATTCTCTTGCCTCTTTCTGCACTTCTCTTGCTTGTTTGTTCACCTCTTTTGGTTCTGTCTGCACCATTGTTGCCTCTTTCGGCACCTCTGTTACTTCTGTCTGCACTTCTCTTCCTTCTTTCTGCACCCCTCCTGCTTTTTTCAGTACCTCCCTTGCCTCTTTGTGCAACCCTCCTACTTTTTTCTGCACCCCTCTTACCTCTTTTGGTTCTTTCTGCACTGCTCTTGCTTCTTTCTGCACCTTATTTGCCTCTTTTTGCACTTCACTTGTTTTTTTCTAAACCTCTGTTGCATCTTTCAGCATTTCTATTGCCTCTTTCTGCACCCCTGTTGCTTCATTCTGCACTTTCCATGCTTCTTTCTGCACCTCTGTTGTCTTTTATTTAACTGAAACCACTGCAATGGAGCGCACACCGCTAGCCCCTCCTCCAGGTCGCCCCTCGGGATTCTGGTACTTGTAGTTCAATAGTGGATCACCCAGGTGGGTGCAAGTCGGTACTTGTGGGACTGATGAATCTCTAGACACCAATACATGTCCCGGGTTTTTGGGTATCGCCCGAGACATGGCTCGGTTTCGGGATAACTTCCCTCATCAGTAGAGAAATGGTTAGGGGTGGAGGAGAAGGCCGCCAAACAACCGTCAATGGCCTCGATGCCCGAACCGGCACGCAGGGCAGCATCCAGGAGCCCGTCGGCTCAAAGCTCAAGGGAGCCAATTAATAGAAACCACCGCAATGGAGCGCACACCGCTAGCCCCTCCTCCGGATCGCCCCTCGGGATTCTGGTACTTGTAGTTCAATAGTGGATCACCCAGGTGGGTGCAAGTCGGTACTTGTTGGACTGATGAATCTCTAGACCCGATACATGTCCCGGGTTTTTGGGTATCGCCCGAGACATGGCTCGGGTTTCGGGATAACTTCCCTCATCAGTAGAGAAATGGTTAGAGGTGGAGGAGAAGGCCGCCAAACAACCGTCAATGGCCTCGATGCCCGAACCGGCACGCAGGGCAGCATCCAGGAGCCCGTCGGCTCAAAGCTCAAGGGAGCCAATTAATAGAAACCACCGCAATGGAGCGCACACCGCTAGCCCCTCCTCCGGATCGCCCCTCGGGAT
Source organism: Lissotriton helveticus (assembly GCF_964261635.1). Lineage (NCBI taxonomy): Eukaryota > Metazoa > Chordata > Amphibia > Caudata > Salamandridae > Lissotriton > Lissotriton helveticus. Next base: position 1,578,883,794 of record NC_136061.1, on the reverse strand, counting down.
TCAGGTACTTGTAGTTCAATAGTGGATCACCCAGGTGGGTGCAAGTCGGTACTTGTTGGACTGATGAATCTCTAGACCCAAAACATGTCCCGGGTTTTTGGGTATCGCCCGAGACATGGCTCGGGTTTCGAGATAACTTCCCTCATCAGTAGAGAAATGGTTAGGGGTGGAGGAGAAGGCCGCCAAACAACCGTCAATGGCCTCGATGCCCGAACTGGCACGCAGGGCAGCATCCAGGAGCCCGTCGGTTCAAAGCTCAAGGGAGCCAATTAATAGAAACCACCGCAATGGAGCGCACACCGCTAGCCCCTCCTCCGGATCGCCCCTCGGGATTCTGGTACTTGTAGTTCAATAGTGGATCACCCAGGTGGGTGCAAGTCGGTACTTGTTGGACTGATGAATCTCTAGACCCGATACATGTCCCGGGTTTTTGGGTATCGCCCGAGACATGGCTCGGGTTTCGGGATAACTTCCCTCATCAGTAGAGAAATGGTTAGGGGTGGACAAGAAGGCCGCCAAACAACCGTCAATGGCCTCAATGCCCGAACCGGCACGCAGGGCAGCATCCAGGAGCCCGTCGGCAAAAAAATCAAGGGAGCCAATTAATAGAAACCACCGCAATGGAGCGCACACCGCTAGCCCCTCCTCCGAATCGCCCCTCGGGATTCTGGTACTTGTAGTTCAATAGTGGATCACCCAGGTGGGTGCAAGTCGGTACTTGTTGGACTGATGAATCTCTAGACCCGATACATGTCCCGGGTTTTTGGGTATCGCCCGAGACATGGCTCGGGTTTCGGGATAACTTCCATCATCAGTAGAGAAATGGTTAGGGGTGGAGGAGAAGGCCGCCAAACAACCGTCAATGGCCTCGATGCCCGAACCGGCACGCAGGGCAGCATCCAGGAGCCCGTCGGCTCAAAGCTCAAGGGAGCTAATTAATAGAAACCACCGCAATGGAGCGCACACCGCTAGCCCCTCCTCCGGATCGCCCCTCGGGATTCTGGTACTTGTAGTTCAATAGTGGATCACCCAGGTGGGTGCAAGTCGGTACTTGTTGGACTGATGAATCTCTAGACCCGATACATGTCCCGGGTTTTTGGGTATCGCCCGAGACATGGCTCGGGTTTCGGGATAACTTCCCTCATCAGTAGAGAAATGGTTAGGGGTGGAGGAGAAGGCCGCCAAACAACCGTCAATGGCCTCGATGCCCGAACCGGCACGCAGGGCAGCATCCAAGAGCCCGTCGGCTCAAAGCTCAAGGGAGCCAATTAATAGAAACCACCGCAATGGAGCGCACACCGCTAGCCCCTCCTCCGGATCGCCCCTCGGGATTCTGGTACTTGTAGTTCAATAGTGGATCACCCAGGTGGGTGCAAGTCGGTACTTGTTGGACTGATGAATCTCTAGACCCGATACATGTCCCGGGTTTTTGGGTATCGCCCGAGACATGGCTCGGGTTTCGAGATAACTTCCCTCATCAGTAGAGAAATGGTTAGGGGTGGAGGAGAAGGCCGCCAAACAACCGTCAATGGCCTCGATGCCCGAACCGGCACGCAGGGCAGCATCCAGGAGCCCGTCGGTTCAAAGCTCAAGGGAGCCAATTAATAGAAACCACCGCAATGGAGCGCACACCGCTAGCCCCTCCTCCGGATCGCCCCTCGGGATTCTGGTACTTGTAGTTCAATAGTGGATCACCCAGGTGGGTGCAAGTCGGTACTTGTTGGACTGATGAATCTCTAGACCCGATACATGTCCCGGGTTTTTGGGTATCGCCCGAGACATGGCTCGGGTTTTGGGATAACTTCCCTCATCAGTAGAGAAATGGTTAGGAGTGGAGAAGAAGGCCGCCAAACAACCGTCAATGGCCTCGATGCCCGAACCGGCACGCAGGGCAGCATCCAGGAGCCCGTCGGCAAAAAAATCAAGGGAGCCAATTAATAGAAACCACCGCAATGGAGCGCACACCGCTAGCCCCTCCTCCGGATCGCCCCTCAGGATTCTGGTACTTGTAGTTCAATAGTGGATCACCCAGGTGGGTGCAAGTCGGTACTTGTTGGACTGATGAATCTCTAGACCCGATACATGTCCCGGGTTTTTGGGTATCGCCCGAGACATGGCTCGGGTTTCGGGATAACTTCCCTCATCAGTAGAGAAATGGTTAGGGGTGGAGGAGAAGGCCGCCAAACAACCGTCAATGGCCTCGATGCCCAAACCGGCACGCAGGGCAGCATCCAGGAGCCCGTCGGCTCAAAGCTCAAGGGAGCCAATTAATAGAAACCACCGCAATGGAGCGCACACCGCTAGCCCCTCCTCCGGATCGCCCCTCGGGATTCTGGTACTTGTAGTTCAATAGTGGATCACCCAGGTGGGTGCAAGTCGGTACTTGTTGGACTGATGAATCTCTAGACCCGATACATGTCCCGGGTTTTTGGGTATCGCTCGAGACATGGCTCGGGTTTCGGGATAACGTCCCTCATCAGTAGAGAAATGGTTAGGGGTGGAGGAGAAGGTCGCCAAACAACCGTCAATGGCCTCGATGCCCGAAACGGCACGCAGGGCAGCATCCAGGAGCCCGTCGGCTCAAAGCTCAAGGGAGCCAATTAATAGAAACCACCGCAATGGAGCGCACACCGCTAGCCCCTCCTCCGGATCGCCCCTCGGGATTCTGGTATTTGTAGTTCAATAGTGGATCACACAGGTGGGTGCAAGTCGGTACTTGTTGTGTGGAAAAGTAAATTTTGCCATGTTCTGTGTCCCTACGTGTTCCCCATCTTATGTTATGTGTGCATGATTAATATGCATATGTATTCCCCATGTTTGATTAAAGACGCAAATTACAGTTGTGTCCATCTCTAGTATGCCGGTTTCCAGTTCTCGTGAAAGCTACGAGTATTAGGCCTATGTAAAGTTACGTTACCACGTTTCCCAGTGTGCACGTTATTTCATTGAAAAGTCCCCGTTTCTAGGCCTCAAAAGGGCCCGGACACCAGATTCAGCTCCTGTCTCCTGAACCCTCGCTGAGGAGCGATACTGCCCCCACCTGTGTTCCTGACCCTTCACTTACTTCCTGCCTCACAGTGCCCGGCTCGGCCTGGCTCTGCCTCTGAGTCTGCCAAGAGTATGTTATGATTCTAGTTATCAGTCCAGCCCTCCTTCTCTGCATTCCTAAGCTACTGAATCGCATCAATAGTTTCTGTCACAGTCTAGCCTTTACGTCTCCATGTAAAGGAAATACTGTATTTATGGTCATTTAATATTCTTCAACACGCACTACATGTAGAATAATGCATGCACCAGTCTTAGAGTCTGTTAGCCTTTACCCCGATAACTTTTGGATTCTATCAACATGTTCCCTAAACATCAGATACTAGATAATGTTAGGTACATGTCGCCCTGACTCTCCAGACTTCAGTCTCTGCTCCTAGCGTAGAAGTCATAGCCCCCAGCTTCTCCTAGTAACACGTCATTGTCAGTTTGCGCTTACCACTAGGTTAGAGGTCCCGGCTCCTTAGGTAGCCCCCTCCATGTTTCTGCCCCATTTATGACATATTCTGTTACGTTTACATCACATGTCTATGTACACGCCTCCTGTTACACCTACTTTCACCCTTATCTTTCGCGACTGCTATTGACCACACCCACTGCTCCGCCTATTGTATGTATTGCAATTGCAACTGTTTTAGTATATATGCTTGTGTATTGTTATTAAAGTTAGCGCGTGCTCATCCCAGATCCAGCCCCGGCAGCTGCCGGGCCCTGCCATCCTATTCCTGTGCAGGTTGTCCTGTTCCTGTCCTGTATTAAACCTGCAAACTCCTACTACCTCGAATCTTGACTCTTATTTATTGAGCTATCTGTTATTGCTATGTCCAGTCAAACCTAGATCCGGTATTATTTATTTATATACCACATAATGGCGCCCGAATAGGGACTTGCCCTTTCCCCACGCGCCGGTGAAGCCACGTATGCCCCCTGACCCTCTGCAGCCGTGACGGAACCATACCGGCCACGTGCAGATATTTCTGCTTCAAGTATCCCTCAGGCCCACGGAGGAGACGGAGGTTGCGGTCCAGCATCCAGACGAGGCGGTGGAGGAACGCGGCGAGTCCCGACCAGAGCCCAAGCCGAGAGTCCAAGGTCCGAGGTATCCGGAGGCCCACCCGTAACAGAAGTCCGAAGTTCGTCCGTCCGGCGTCGAAGCAGTCCAGTCCAGTCCGAGGCCCTCCGTTCTTGCTGCCCGGTGAGTACCGTTGCTGGGGTAGTATCTAGACAGGGTCAATCTAATTGACTCTGGTCCGTGGGTTTTGGTGGTACACAGACCCAAAACGAAGTGTCCACTCCGGTGGATGCGGGTCCTGACGTGTCTCTTTATGAGACCGGTAAGTTTCGTACTGTTTCAGCAGTACATCTAGTTTCTGTTCTAGTCAGTTCTGTTCTCGAGAAAGTGCATGTATTCTGTTTTCCGTATTAGTAGTATTCTGTTCGAACTGTTATTTTTAAATGTCATTCATGTATATTAATGTCGTGGTATGAAAGTGGTGTAATTATCGTGTTCATTATGTATTGTAATTGTGTCTAGATTACAGTCCAGTCATGCCGTGGTTTTCCAAACTACGTCAGTTAAGAACTAGAAAAGGTCTGTTAGAATAAGCAGTTCCTGTCCCACCTAGGGACAGTCCAGGTCATTTTATGTATCAGAAGCATGGCATAAGTGCCATATTGTATCTAGATTTATGGGAAGAGTGTACCAAACAGTTAGAAGAGAAGTATAGATGGCCCGTATCAGGTACGTGGGATGCCGAGTGCATCATGCGAGTTGAAGAAGCATTATGGAAAAAGAAAGCCAGACAGTCACAGAAAGATGCCATCGAGTTATGGCGCAAAGAATCTCATAAAAGAACCGAAAAAGAAATCAGAAAGTCAGAATTAAGTAGAGAATCCTTAGAACGAGCCCACGAAAGGGAATTGATCGAGATAGGTGAACGAGTCAAAATCGAACAGTCAGACAGACAGAGGCATGCCCTCATTAAGGGTATGTATCCTCTTCTTGCCGAGGGCTTGCCAAAAGCGACCCCGGAGGCATCCAGTAATTTTCCGCCACCATTAGTTCCGACCAAGCTACGTCACAAACCGACCGCAGCTGATATTTTCATCTCGTCCTATTTGGACGACACAGTCCCAGAATATGCAAATCCTGTCCCGCCAGTCCCTGTAAATCAAGCAATTCCTGCTCCTCCAGACACCGGAGTACCTGCTACGGTACCCCCGGTCCTGCCTGCATTTCAATTTCCCACTCTGCCAGCACGAAGAGTATCAGTCGACGATTCCAGTTCAGGGGCTGCAGGAGGAGGTCCTCCTGGTACCCCGCCACCACACCAACGTTTAACGTTAGTCGAGTTACATGAATGTGCGTTACAGCGTACGCCCAAATATAAGTCCGTTGCAGATATCCGACGAGCTCTTACTGAATGCCGCTATGATCCAGTCGCAGGTGATGATAGTACAGTTATATATTCCATACGAGTAAGACGGGTGACCGGGTATTTGGACACCCTACCAGATATGAAAGAAGATCTAGACAGAATATATCGTTTCATCCGTACAGGGAATGATCCAGAAAGTATTGGCGAAGCCATGTCTCAAAGAAAAGCTGAAATCCAGCTCATGTTATTAAAGTTTCTGATTAATTGTTTAATAAGGGAACAAGATTATCCGACCAAAGATCCAGCCGAAATGAGAACCCTGACAAGGTGGAGTGATAATATAGCCGAGGGTAAGCACAGAACTATCGGTAGTATAGAGAGTATGTACAAGAAAATTCGTAAGGAAATAATAAGGTTACACGAACAACGTAAAGCAGCACAAGTAAGCGAGAAAGAGAATGACTCTCCTACAGAAGAGGTAGAGGATGAGAATCCCGCCAGAATAGCGTATGTAGGAAAATCTAGATTTACAGACCGCCATTTACGCCTAGAACACAAGTCAGTTTTTCATCATCCAGCACCAGAACAAGGTTCTCTAGAACAAGTATTTCAAGCTACCGATCACATTCTGAAATCACGAATCGGTTATAGTAAGTTAAGTACTATGCATGAACAAGAACTAGTCCGATCAGCAGTTCGATGGATTACTGATTCTACCACTTTTCCAGACGAAATAGTGGCACAGATGTTTCTGAAACTGCCCCCAGCCGAGCAACGACTGGTGGGTATGTATATGGTTCAGCACCTCATCACATTGTATGAGGGTCAACATTCTGATCCAGGTCCGTTACATGATGTCCTGAACGAGTTACTCCAGTATAGATGGAAAGGTTTAGGTACCGATTTAATTAGTGTCATTCTAGAACAGCGTCACAAATATAGTACGTTTTTGAACCCGCATTTTGTCCATGTCTCACCTCCAGAAAGTAAACCGTTTTACATAGATAGACAGAATCCGTTACGAGAAGTACACCCAGTCAGGACAACAGATGGTGAAATGCAAAGAGTATTTGTTTACACCCCGATTACAAAGATGGAACTCTTAGAAATGAAGAAATTAATCCCCTGTCATGACAAAGATCCAGCAGGGTTCCACCGAGAATTAAAAGACATGCTCCGTATGGGAGAATACACGTATCCAGATATTATTAAAATGTTAAAAGTCCTGTTGCCCGCAGGGGTATACGAGAAACTCAAGGAAAAAGAATGGGAGGTGGGAGAGAAAAAGATCGATTGGGCAGTTCTACAAGCTGAAGATAAGATACGAGTACCAGGTACCGGTCTTGGAGAGAAATGTAAAGAATTACCAGAACTGTTAATACAAGTTTTGCCCAGATTATTAGCCACTAAAAAGGAAGACTGGGATGCAATCTCAGCCTGTAAACAGAAACAAGACGAAGACACTAGTGATTTTTATTCTAGATTCGAGAAATGCTTTATTATAAACAGTGGCTTGAAGACGAGTAGCGAGTCATACCCTCATCTTTTTGTTACTAAGTTAGTCGAGAATTCAAGTCCACAAGTTAAGAATCGAGTTTTGAAAGTCGAAAGTACATGGCAAGCTAGTACCCCGTCCCAGATGTTACAGATGCTCCAGTACCACCAGAATAGAATCAGAGAAGAGCAAGAACACGAGAGAAAACGTATGAAAGACACGAAAATGAAAGTACTAGTTGCACAATCTGTTCCTCAAGACAGTCAGAAGAGGGGTCCGAATCAAGCCAGTCATCCTGCAGCTCCCGTTAAAGGGACATGCAATTATTGTAAACAGCCAGGTCATTTCATAAATGAGTGTGCAGTTCTGAAACACAATATAGCTACTGGTAAAACTAAAGAAAGACCACGTCCGCCTAGACAAGAACAAGTTTCACAGACTTCTCAGCCACAGAATGCACAACAGACAGTTCCAGCACCGCAGCCTATTGCTGCAACACAGCATGTTACACAACAGATGTATCAGTATGCTCAGACAGAGTATCCAGAGTATCAACAGTATTCATGAAACAGCCTAGAGAGGGAGGTAGGCTTGCCTCTCATCGAGATACCTGTAGATCAAGAAGGTCCCTATGTTCATAGTCAAGTACTAGGGAAAGACAGAAAGTTTCTGATTGATACAGGGGCAAGTAGGACGACCATCAGTCACGCCGAAGTTCCAGGGGCTCCGCTCTCAGGCTCTAGAAATGTTTCCCTTGGATTTTCAGGAAAGCCTATTGTAAACGAGATATCTAAGCCAGTTACTCTAGACGTAGGTCCATTGTCTCGTACTACTGATCTATTACTTACGAAGTCATGTCCAGAAAATTTGTTGGGCATTAAAACACTGAAAGAATTAGGTGCAGTTATTTGCTGCTCCCCAGAGGGAATACGCTTGTTCTTACGTGACTTCAAGGGTCACTATGTATTACGAGATTTTGATCCGAGATTGTCAAATGTTCCGCCGCATCTATGGGCACAAGGTCCAACTGATGTAGGTTTTATGCAAATCACACCCCATCGTGTGACTCTCAAACCAGGTGTAGTGTTACCACGAATCAGACAGTACAGATTACCACCTGAGGCTGTAGCAGCCTTATCCAAGATTATTGACGAGCTCATGGCTCAAGGAGTAGTTGTAGAAACTGACTCCAATGTATGTAATTCTCCGATCATTCCAGTCATGAAACGTACTGATCCAAATGCACCCCCAGTATAACGATTAGTGATTGACCTTCGAGAACTCAATAAATGTATTATTCCCCAGTACCCAGTTGTTCCAGATATCTCTTCCCTATTGACAGCCATTGATTCTGAGGCAATATTTTTCACAGTCATAGACCTCAAGAACGCGTTTTTCAGTGTCCCCATTCATCCAGACAGCCAGTTTCTTTTCGGATTTTGTTTAAATGGAAGGAGCTATAAATTCACACGAGCTCCTCAAGGTTTCACAGAAAGTCCTAGTATTTACAGTCAAGCACTTAAGAGACAACTGGACAATATTCACATGCCAACAGACACTGCCCTGCTCCAGTATGTCGATGATCTACTGATCACAGCCCGTTCTGAACGTGCTTGCGAGCGAGCATCACTTACAGTCTTGTATTTTCTAGCCGAGATGGGGCACAAGGTGTCCCCTTCGAAGCTTCAATTCTGTGTCCAGCAAGTGATCTACTTAGGCCACTTGCTGTCCAAGTGGGGTAGGCAGTTGACACCAGACCGTATCCAGTTAATAGCGAGTCTTCCTCAGCCCAAGACCCAGAAGGAGGTACGTGCTTTTATCGGCCTTACTTCTTATTGCAGACAATGGATTCCTCAGTATGCATTTCTAGCTAAACCACTGATACAGTTAACGACACAGGAGGCAGCCGTATCGACTGTCCTCCCTTGGACATCTGAACATACACTTAGTTTCAATGAGTTAAAGAAAGCTTTATGCCAAGCACCTGTTCTAGCTACACCGAACTACAGTAAGCCTTTTACACTTTTTGTCACAGAACGTGATGGTACAGCATTATCTGTTCTCACACAAGATCAAGCAGGACAATACAAGCCTTGTGCTTATTTTTCTAGCACACTAGATCCAGTAGCCCAGGCTCTGCCTGCGTGCCTCAAGTCAGTTGCAGCCACAGCACTAGCTATCAGACAAAGTGATTCCATAGTATTAGGACATTCCCTGACAGTACAAGTTCCACACTCCGTGGAAGTTCTTTTAAACCGAACACAGACTCAGCACTTGACAATTGCACGTTTGACAGGTTATGAACTGACACTGCTCCAGCCACACATAGAAATCAGACGCTGCAATGTTCTAAATCCTGCTACACTGTTACCGTCAGTTAATTCAAATCCTGCAACACACGACTGTGTGGAAGTAGTTAATACTATGACTAAGCCAAGACAAGATCTGACAGATATTCCATTACCAGATCCCGACCTGACACTTTATGTGGATGGTTCATGTATGAGAACAAGTACCGGAGAACTAGTAGCCGCGTATGCAGTGACTACTGACACTGAAGTTATAGAAACACACAAGCAGCAGAGCTAGTTGCTCTGACACAAGCCTGCATACACGCTAAGAACCTGAAAGTTAATGTTTATACAGATTCACGCTACGCATTCGGAGTTGTACACGACTTCGGAGTGCTCTGGCAGGAGAGAGGTTTCATGACTTCTCATGGAACCAAGATTCAGCATGGTCTCCTTATTCAAGCTCTGTTAGATGCCATACATTTACCGACATCTATTGCTATCATGAAGTGCAAAGCACATACGAAAGTTACTGACATTATTTCTCAAGGTAATGATCTAGCAGATCGCACAGCCAAGCTTACAGCACAGACTCCAGACATACCAGTTAATCCGACACAGACACCTACTCCAGATTCAACTATCTGTATGACAGTTAAAGACCCTACTCAAGATGTCATAGATATCCAGTTACATGCTACTCCCGATGAAATCAAGAAATGGTCCGAACAAGGAGGGGTCCAGACAGATCAGGGATGGGTGACAAAGGGTAGAGCCACATGGTTTCTCCCCGACTCTATGGTTCAAATCATTATCAATACCGCACATAGTCCAGCACATTTAGGAGAAAAAGCTATGTTAGACAGTATCCAGAACATTTGGTTCAACAAGCATTTACGAGCTGCAGCCAAGCAGAAAGTCCGTACCTGTATGATATGTTGCCAGTTTAATCCAGGTAAAAGTGTCCCGGTGGAACAAGGTGGATTCCAGCCCCCTGACCACCCTTTTGAAGTCCTCCAAATGGATTATATTCAGATGGAGCGATGTCGAGGTTTCAAGTATGTCCTTGTAGTTGTATGCGCTTTGTCCAGATGGACAGAGGCATATCCAGTCCCAGATTACACAGCCGCGACCACTGCCAAGCAGTTGGTTCGTGAGTTCTTCCCCCGTTATGGACTCCCTAGAGTCGTATATTCTGATAACGGCCAGCCATTCTCATCTGAATTGATGAAACACGTTTCCCTGTTGTTAGGGTACCAGTGGAAGTTCCATTGTGTACGCCATCCAGAAGCAGCCGGTCTCGTAGAGAGACATAACCAGACCCTGAAAATCCGTATTGCCAAGATTTGTAAAGAGAAAGGTGTAGACTGGCTAGTAGCTCTGCCAGTCGCTTTATTTTATATGCGCATGGTCGCACATTCCAGATCAGGTCTGTCCCCGTACGAGGTTGTATTCGGCCGCCCCCCTAACATGTGGGGTACACCTAGACCCCGAAGTATTACAGATGTTTCAAGTAATATGCTGACAGATTACCTAGCTTCCTTGATGTCTGCCCTACACTCTTGTCGTTCACAGGTTGCCGCCGCATTTCCAGACAATACCGAGGTGGCACCGCATGAAATCGTTCCCGGAAATCTGGTTCTTGTGAGGAACTTTGATCGTTCAAGTCCGCTGGAGCCTCGCTGGAAGGAGCCAAGACAGGTCCTCCTGGCCACCCGTACTGCCGTCAAGCTGGAAGGCAGGAAGGGCTGGGTGCATCTGTCTCACGTGAAAAAGTTTTATGGACTAAAGACTGTTTCCAAGAACATTTCCCAGGATTTGAAAGACTGCCAAAGTACTATTCTTAAGGACTGTCCCGCAAAAGACAATGATATAAATTCCTCCCTGTTAGAGAAAACTCCGCAACAGGAGTATAAGCTAAAATTAAGGTCTAGTAAAATAAGTCAGCCAGTTTGATTGTCTAAGTCCTCCCCTAGGTGAAACGGTTAGACCGGTTTCTGACATGTATAGAATAGACCCCCATAGTGAGAGAGTTAGTCAAAACTCAATCCGATGTATTGTTTTTCTAAGTTTCATATTGTTTTTCAGCCTTATGACTACCTGCACAGGTTATGCTTTTTATTTGTGTTTTTCAGTTTCTCATGTAAATAAGTCTTCTAATGTTATGGTAGAGCACACGTTTAGTGATCTGCCTCCTCATGAACTATCTTACCGTCTTGCTATGCGTAATAACTCCTTTATCCGCATGTTACATTATTCACACCAGACCAGCAATGCCACTAATTGTTGGGTGTGTGGTCGACTCCCCCCTTTCCAGACACCGAAGGGAGTTCTGCCACTCTTTCCTTATCCATTTTCACATAATGGTTCGTGTGGAGCATGGTCCACGTTAACGTCATCCTCAACAGATATGTCTTTTCTTAACAGTACATGTTTTCCAGACAAGCAAGGTCTTCCCCACAGAACAGGGTTAGATCTAGAAAATGAAGTTTATAATTTAGGTAATTATTCTTCGAATTTCATGGTCCTGAATGTCCAGTCTGATACTACTCCAGACTTACCTGCTATGTCAGTACTACCAGTTAAAGGCGAATTATGTGTCCGAAAGAATGGTTCCGTACATGTAGGACATAGTGATTGTACTACTATTGTCAAGTATAGTGACAGTAGGAAATCTACTTTCAAAGCTTCACGTCATTCATATTTTGTTTGTGGTCAGACCGCATATGTTCGTCTGCCCCTCGATTGGGAGGGAACCTGTTACATTGCCTTCCTACTGCCACCAGTTTTTCTAGCCCCACCTGACTATCATAGGAATTCCCACCTAGTACATACCAGACACAAGAGAGACCTCCCGATTGTTGATTATACTGAAACTGCTCTAGAACAATACATAGATATCAATAAAGGTGTCTTCCCCTATCTAGGTACTGTCGTGAATAGTAAACTGATACATAGATTAACCAGAACCCTTGAAGCAGTAGTGATTGAGACTACTTCTGCTCTAAGTAACTTAACCGAAGAACAATCCTTTATGAGAATTGTCGTGCTCCAGAATCGTCTCGTCCTTGACGTCATACTGGCCGATAGGGGCGGGGCATGTAGAGTCATCAGATCTAGTTGCTGCATTTTCATTCCTAATAACGCGCCGTCTGTTTATTCAGCTATAACCAGACTCCATAAAATTGCCCATATGTTACACCAAGATCCAGGCACCTGGACATGGTCCGGTTGGTTCTGGAATATAATTTCCGCCTGGGGATGGAAAGTCTTGTCCTTTCTAGGTATTGCAGTAGCGATCATATTCAGTTGCTGCCTATGTATACAATGTGGCCCTGCGATTTGTGGCATTTGTGCTACCTCTTGTATTCCTAGTTCCAAGTCCCGTTCTAAATCCCGTTCCAAGAAAATTCGAGACGAGCAAATGATACTGTATGAAATGATAGATGGTATCATGAATATTGATGTTTCCTGATGGAAACGTAGTGACAAGGAGGGAATGTGGAAAAGTAAATTTTGCCATGTTCTGTGTCCCTACGTGTTCCCCATCTTATGTTATGTGTGCATGATTAATATGCATATGTATTCCCCATGTTTGATTAAAGACGCAAATTACAGTTGTGTCCATCTCTAGTATGCCGGTTTCCAGTTCTCGTGAAAGCTACGAGTATTAGGCCTATGTAAAGTTACGTTGCCACGTTTCCCAGTGTGCACGTTATTTCATTGAAAAGTCCCCGTTTCTAGGCCTCAAAAGGGCCCGGACACCAGATTCAGCTCCTGTCTCCTGAACCCTCGCTGAGGAGCGATACTGCCCCCACCTGTGTTCCTGACCCTTCACTTACTTCCTGCCTCACAGTGCCCGGCTCGGCCTGGCTCTGCCTCTGAGTCTGCCAAGAGTATGTTATGATTCTAGTTATCAGTCCAGCCCTCCTTCTCTGCATTCCTAAGCTACTGAATCGCATCAATAGTTTCTGTCACAGTCTAGCCTTTACGTCTCCATGTAAAGGAAATACTGTATTTATGGTCATTTAATATTCTTCAACACGCACTACATGTAGAATAATGCATGCACCAGTCTTAGAGTCTGTTAGCCTTTACCCCGATAACTTTTGGATTCTATCAACATGTTCCCTAAACATCAGATACTAGATAATGTTAGGTACATGTTGCCCTGACTCTCCAGACTTCAGTCTCTGCTCCTAGCGTAGAAGTCATAGCCCCCAGCTTCTCCTAGTAACACGTCATTGTCAGTTTGCGCGCACCACTAGGTTAGAGGTCCCGGCTCCTTAGGTAGCCCCCTCCATGTTTCTGCCCCATTTATGACATATTCTGTTACGTTTACATCACATGTCTATGTACACGCCTCCTGTTACACCTACTTTCACCCTTATCTTTCGCGACTGCTATTGACCACACCCACTGCTCCGCCTATTGTATGTATTGCAATTGCAACTGTTTTAGTATATATGCTTGTGTATTGTTATTAAAGTTAGCGCGTGCTCATCCCAGATCCAGCCCCGGCAGCTGCCGGGCCCTGCCATCCTATTCCTGTGCAGGTTGTCCTGTTCCTGTCCTGTATTAAACCTGCAAACTCCTACTACCTCGAATCTTGACTCTTATTTATTGAGCTATCTGTTATTGCTATGTCCAGTCAAACCTAGATCCGGTATTATTTATTTATATACCACAGTTGGACTGATGAATCTCTAGACCCGATACATGTCCCGGGTTTTTGGGTATCGCTCGAGACATGGCTCGGGTTTCGGGATAACGTCCCTCATCAGTAGAGAAATGGTTAGGGGTGGAGGAGAAGGTCGCCAAACAACCGTCAATGGCCTCGATGCCCGAAACGGCACGCAGGGCAGCATCCAGGAGCCCGTCGGCTCAAAGCTCAAGGGAGCCAATTAATAGAAACCACCGCAATGGAGCGCACACCGCTAGCCCCTCCTCCGGATCGCCCCTCGGGATTCTGGTATTTGTAGTTCAATAGTGGATCACCCAGGTGGGTGCAAGTCGGTACTTGTTGGACTGATGAATCTCTAGACCCGATACATGTCCCGGGTTTTTGGGTATCGCCCGAGACATGGCTCGGGTTTCCGGATAACTTCCCTCATCAGTAGAGAAATGGTTAGGGGTGGAGGTGAAGGCCGCCAAACAACCGTCAATGGCCTCGATGCCCGAACCGGCACGCAGGGCAGCATCCAGGAGCCCGTCGGCTCAAAGCTCAAGGGAGCCAATTAATAGAAACCACCGCAATGGAGCGCACACCACTAGCCCCTCCTCCGGATCGCCCCTCGGGATTCTGGTACTTGTAGTTCAATAGTGGATCACCCAGGTGGGTGCAAGTCGGTACTTGTTGGACTGATGAATCTCTAGACCCGATACATGTCCCGGGTTTTTGGGTATCGCCCGAGACATGGCTCGGGTTTTGGGATAACTTCCCTCATCAGTGGAGAAATGGTTAGGGGTGGAGGAGAAGGCCGCCAAACAACCGTCAATGGCCTCGATGCCCGAACCGGCACGCAGGGCAGCATCCAGGAGCCCGTCGGCTCAAAGCTCAAGGGAGCCAATTAATAGAAACCACCGCAATGGATCGCACACCGCTAGCCCCTCCTCCGGATCGCCCCTCGGGATTCTGGTACTTGTAGTTCAATAGTGGATCACCCAGGTGGGTGCAAGTCGGAACTTGTTGGACTGATGAATCTCTAGACCCGATACATGTCCCGGGCTTTTGGGTATCGCCCGAGACATGGCTCGGGTTTCGGGATAACTTCCCTCATCAGTAGAGAAATGGTTAGGGGTTGAGGAGAAGGCCGCCAAACAACCGTCAATGGCCTTGATGCCCGAACCGGCACGCAGGGCAGCATCCAGGAGCCCGTCAGCTCAAAGCTCAAGGGAGCCAATTAATAGAAACCACCGCAATGGAGCGCACAACGCTAGCCCCTCCTCCGGATCGCCCCTCGGGATTCTGGTACTTGTAGTTCGATAGTGGATCACCCAGGTGGGTGCAAGTCGGTACTTGTTGGACTGATGAATCTCTAGACCCGATACATGTCCCGGGTTTTTGGGTATCGCCCGAGACATGGCTCGGGTTTCGGGATAACTTCCCTCATCAGTAGAGAAATGGTTAGGGGTGGAGAAGAAGGCCGCCAAACAACCGTCAATGGCCTCGATGCCCGAACCGGCACGCAGGGCAGCATCCAGGAGCCCGTCGGCAAAAAAATCAAGGGAGTCAATTAATAGAAACCACCGCAATGGAGCGCACACCGCTAGCCCCTCCTCCGGATCGCCCCTCGGGATTCTGGTACTTGTAGTTCAATAGTGGATCACCCAGGTGGGTGCAAGTCGGTACTTGTTGGACTGATGAATCTCTAGACCCGATACATGTCCCGGGTTTTTGGGTATCGCCCGAGACATGGCTCGGGTTTCGGGATAACTTCCCTCATCAGTAGAGAAATGGTTAGGGGTGGAGGAGAAGGCCGCCAAACAACCGTCAATGGCCTCGATGCCCGAACCGGCACGCAGGGCAGCATCCAGGAGCCCGTCGGCTCAAAGCTCAAGGGAGCCAATTAATAGAAACCACCGCAATGGAGCGCACACCGCTAGCCCCTCCTCCGGATCGCCCCTCGGGATTCTGGTACTTGTAGTTCAATAGTGGATCACCCAGGTGGGTGCAAGTCGGTACTTGTTGGACTGATGAATCTCTAGACCTGATACATGTCCCGGGTTTTTGGGTATCGCCCGAGACATGGATCGGGTTTCGGGATAACTTCCCTCATCAGTAGAGAAATGGTTAGGGGTGGAGGAGAAGGCCGCCAAACAACCGTCAATGGCCTCGATGCCGGAACCGGCATGCAGGGCAGCATCCAGGAGCCCGTCGGCTCAAAGCTCAAGGGAGCCAATTAATAGAAACCACCGCAATGGAGCGCACACCGCTAGCCCCTCCTCCGGATCGCCCCTCGGGATTCTGGTACTTGTAGTTCAATAGTGGATCACCCAGGTGGGTGCTAGTCGGTACTTGTTGGACTGATGAATCTCTAGACCCGATACTTGTCCCGGGTTTTTGGGTATCGCTCGAGACATGGCTCGGGTTTCGGGATAACGTCCCTCATCAGTAGAGAAATGGTTAGGGGTGGAGGAGAAGGTCGCCAAACAACCGTCAATGGCCTCGATGCCCGAAACGGCACGCAGGGCAGCATCCAGGAGCCCGTCGGCTCAAAGCTCAATGGAGCCAATTAATAGAAACCACCGCAATGGAGCGCACACCGCTAGACCCTCCTCCGGATCGCCCCTCGGGATTCTGGTATTTGCAGTTCAATAGTGGATCACCCAGGTGGGTGCAAGTCGGTACTTGTTGGACTGATGAATCTCTAGACCCGATACATGTCCCGGGTTTTTGGGTATCGCCCGAGACATGGCTCGGGTTTCGGGATAACTTCCTTCATCAGTAGAGAAATGGTTAGGGGTGGAGGAGAAGGCCGCCAAACAACCGTCAATGGCCTCGATGCCCGAACCGGCATGCAGGGCAGCATCCAGGAGCCCGTCGGCTCAAAGATCAAGGGAGCCAATTAATAGAAACCACCGCAATGGAGCGCACACCACTAGCCCCTCCTCCGGATCGCCCCTCGGGATTCTGGTACTTGTAGTTCAATAGTGGATCACCCAGGTGGGTGCAAGTCGGTACTTGTTGGACTGATGAATCTCTAGACCCGATACATGTCCCGGGTTTTTGGGTATCGCCCGAGACATGGCTCGGGTTTCGGGATAACTTCCCTCATCAGTAGAGAAAGGGTTAGGGGTGGAGGAGAAGGCCGCCAAACAACCGTCAATGGCCTCGATGCCCGAACCGGCACGCAGGGCAGCATCCAGGAGCCCGTCGGCTCAAAGCTCAAGGGAGCCAATTAATAGAAACCACCGCAATGGATCGCACACCGCTAGCCCCTCCTCCGGATCGCCCCTCGGGATTCTGGTACTTGTAGTTCAATAGTGGATCACCCAGGTGGGTGCAAGTCGGAACTTGTTGGACTGATGAATCTCTAGACCCGATACATGTCCCGGGTTTTTGGGTATCGCCCGAGACATGGCTCGGGTTTCGGGATAACTTCCCTCATTAGTAGAGAAATGGTTAGGGGTGGAGGAGAAGGCCACCAAACAACCGTCAATGGCCTCGATGCCCGAACCGGCACGCAGGGCAGCATCCAGGAGCCCGTCAGCTCAAAGCTCAAGGGAGCCAATTAATAGAAACCACCGCAATGGAGCGCACACCGCTAGCCCCTCCTCCGTATCGCCCCTCGGGATTCTGGTACTTGTAGTTCAATAGTGGATCACCCAGGTGGGTGCAAGTCGGTACTTGTTGGACTGATGAATCTCTAGACCCGATACATGTCCCGGATTTTTTGGGTATCGCCCGAGACATGGCTCGGGTTTCGGGATAACTTCCCTCATCAGTAAAGAAATGGTTAGGGGTGGAGGAGAAGGCCGCCAAACAACCGTCAATGGCCTCGATGCCCGAACCGGCACGCAGGGCAGCATCCTGGAGCCCGTCGGCTCAAAGCTCAAGGGAGACAATTAATAGAAACCACCGCAATGGAGCGCACACCGCTAGCCCCTCCTCCGGATCGCCCCTCGGGATTCTGGTACTTGTAGTTCAATAGTGGATCACCCAGGTGGGTGCAAGTCGGTACTTGTTGGACTGATGAATCTCTAGACCCGATACATGTCCCGGGTTTTTGGGTATCGCCCGAGACATGGCTCGGGTTTCGGGATAACTTCCCTCATCAGTAGAGAAATGGTTAGGGGTGGAGGTGAAGGCCGCCAAACAACCGTCAATGGCCTCGATGCCCGAACCGGCACACAGGGCAGCATCCAGGAGCCCGTCGGCTCAAAGCTCAAGGGAGCCAATTAATAGAAACCACCGCAATGGAGCGCCCACCGCTAGCCCCTCCTCCGGATCGCCCCTCGGGATTCTGGTACTTGTAGTTCAATAGTGGATCACCCAGGTGGGTGCAAGTCGGTACTTGTTGGACTGATGAATCTCTAGACCCGATACATGTCCCGGGTTTTTGGGTATCGCCCGAGACATGGCTCGGGTTTTGGGATAACTTCCCTCATCAGTAGAGAAATGGTTAGGGGTGGAGGAGAAGGCCGCCAAACAACCGTCAATGGCCTCGATGCCCGAACCGGCACGCAGGGCAGCATCCTGGAGCCCGTCGGCTCAAAGCTTAAGGGAGCCAATTAATAGAAACCACCGCAATGGAGCGCACACCGCTAGCCCCTCCTCCGGATCGCCCCTCGGGATTCTGGTACTTGTAGTTCAATAGTGGATCACCCAGGTGGGTGCAAGTCGGTACTTGTTGGACTGATGAATCTCTAGACCCGATACATGTCCCGGGTTTTTGGGTATCGCCCGAGACATGGCTCGGATTTCGGGATAACTTCCCTCATCAGTAGAGAAATGGTTAGGGGTGGAGGAGAAGGCCGCCAAACAACCGTCAATGGCCTCGATGCCCGAACCGGCACGCAGGGCAGCATCCAGGAGCCCGTCGGCTCAAAGCTCAAGGGAGCCAATTAATAGAAACCACCGCAATGGAGCGCCCACCGCTAGCCCCTCCTCCGGATCGCCCCTCGGGATTCTGGTACTTGTAGTTCAATAGTGGATCACCCAGGTGGGTGCAAGTCGGTACTTGTTGGACTGATGAATCTCTAGACCCGATACATGTCCCGGATTTTTTGGGTATCGCCCGAGACATGGCTCGGGTTTCGGGATAACTTCCCTCATCAGTAGAGAAATGGTTAGGGGTGGAGGAGAAGGCCGCCAAACAACCGTCAATGGCTTCGATGCCCGAACCGGCACACAGGGCAGCATCCAGGAGCCCGTCGGCTCAAAGCTCAAGGGAGCCAATTAATAGAAACCACCGCAATGGAGCGCACACCGTTATAAGCCATATGTACTGCACAGTGGAAAACTAATAAACGTCTTAAAAAAAAAAAAATGGAGCGCACACCGCTAGCCCCTCCTCCGGATCGCCCCTCGGGATTCTGGTACTTGTAGTTCAATAGTGGATCACCCAGGTGGGTGCAAGTCGGTACTTGTTGGACTGATGAATCTCTAGACCCGATACATGTCCCGGGGCTAGCGGTGTGCGCTCCATTGCGGTGGTGTCTTTTATTTAACTCTTTTACCTGTTTCTGCGAATCTCTTGCCTCTTTCTGCAGTTGTCTTTCCTCCTTCTTTACCTTCTTTCTGCACCTTTCCTGCCTGTTTCTGCACCTCTCTTGCCTCTTTCTGTACTTCTCTTACCTCTTTCTGCAGCACTCCTGGTCTTTCTGCACCCTTTTTGCCTCTTTCAGCACCTCTGTTACTTCTTTCTGAACTTCTCTTCCTTCTTTCTGTATCCCTCCTGCCGCTTTGTGTACCTCTCTTGCCTCTTTGTGCACCCCTCATACCTTTATTGCACCCCTCTTGCCTCTATTTGCGCCTCTGTTGGTTCTTCCTGCACTGCTCTTGCTTCTTTCTACACCTTACTTGCCTCTTTTTGAACTTCTCTTGGTTCTTTCTAAACATCTGTTGCTTCTTTCAGCAATTCTCTTGCCACTTTCTGTACTTCTCTTGTTTGTTTCTTTACCTCTTTTGCGTCTGTCTGCACCAATGTTACCTCTTTCGGGCACCCCTGTTCCTTCTTTCTGTACCCATCCAGTCACTTTCTGCACCCCTCTTCCCTGTTAGTGCAACTCTCTTGCTTCTTTCTGTACCTCTCTTGCCTCTTTGTGCCCCTCTCCTACCTCTTTCTGCACCCCTCTTGCCTGTTTTTGCACCTCTGTTGGTTCATTCTGCAGTTCTCTTGTGTCTTTTTGTACTTCTGTTGGTTCTTTCTGCACTGCTCTTGATTATTTCTGCACCTCATTTGCCTCTTTTTGCACTTCTCTTGGTTCTATCTGTCAATCAGTCAATCAATCACGGGTTTATTAAGCGCGACTACTCACCCACAAGGGACTGGAGGGGGGGGGGACAGGTGCAGCATCCAGTTCAGTCTGTTGAAGAGCCAGGTTTTGAGGTTTCTCGTGAAGATGGGGAGTGATGTTGTCTGCCTGAGGTGGAGCGGAAGGGCTTTCCATGCTCTGGCTGTGAGGAAGGAAAAGGAGCGGCCTCCTGCTCTAGTCTTTCAGGCACAGGGAACTATGGCGTAGGAGAGCTGGGCTCATTGTAGAGTTCTTTGGGGTGTGTGGAAGTTGATTCGGCTGTTGAGGTATGCTGGTCCAGTGTTGTGGAGGGCTTGGTGTGTGTGTGGGTGAGGATCTTGAAGGTGATTGTGGCCTTGATGGGAAGCCAGTGTAGTGTGTGCAGGTGCTTTGAGATGTGGCAGTGTCGTGGTAGGTTGAGGACCAGTTTTTCGGCAGCGTTCTGCATGTTTTGTAGCTTGCGGGTGAGGTTTTTGTTTATTCTGGCATATAGTGCGTTGCCGTAGTCAAGTCTGCTGGTGACGAAGGCGTGGGTGACGGTTTTTCTGTGCTCAATGGGGATCCATTTGTAGGTCTTCTGTAGGAGGCAGAGGATGTGGAAGTAGGAGGATGCAACAGAGTTGATCTGGCTCTCCATTTTGAACTCAGTGTCTAGGATGATTCTCAGGTTGCGTGTGTGGTCCGTTGGGGCGGGTGGGCTGCCTAAGGCTCCTCCCTACTTGATGACTCTTGTTCACCCTTATGTTCCTTCCCACACACTTCGATCAGCTACTCAGGCAAAGTTTGTCATTCCTAGGATGAGACTAGTTTGTATGGGCAATCGCTCTTTTTCCCACCTGGGTCCTTCTTTTTTTTTTAAGAATTGTATTATTTTCTGTAAGGAACAAGTCACTCGAGACATAAACAATACAATATCAAAGAACAAAATAAGGTTACAATTCCACAGAGGGTTATTATACAGTAAAATCAAATTTTTTCATTCATACAAGAAAAAAACGTATGGATATAGCGGGCTCCTTTCTTGTCAAACTACATGAAACTAAAATTACATCAGCTAGAGAATAAAAGAAAAAAGAAAGACATAGCCAAAAATAAAGGAAGACAACGTAAATCAGAGTATATGTACATTACATCCATTCTATAATTGGAGCCCATATTTTAAGCCCTTTAGACCTTCTACGGGTATCCTTAGTCTTATAAATTGCAGCCTCTATATTATATGTAGCGAGGAGCTGTGCTCTCCATGGAAAAAATGACGGAGGATCCATTCCCTCGTGATGCAAGCACGAATGATTGCCATACAAATAAAAAGAAATGATACCTTTTGTCTAGGTATACCTTGAGTATTGGACTCCACTCCTAACATTACCATCTCACCCGAAATAGCAATTGGTGTGCCCATTATCTCTATCAAGAATCCTTGGATTAAAGTTAACACCTCTGTTAATTTTGGACACGAGTAGAACATATGTAATGCATCTGCCGCGAATAGGCCACATCTGCTACATTTTGGTCCTACTCCTATACTCCATTTTGATACTTGTTTTGGTGAATAATACAAGTCATAAAGGGCCATAAAATGTTGTGCCCTCATTCTGCCGGATATCAAAACCTCTTTTGCCAAAACAATAGATGTATTTATCTCAATATCGGGAACATTAAGAAGCTCCCGCCATTTAGGGGGGCGTGGTTTGGACGCCGCGCGGGATGGACGGCTAGGTGGGAGCTCCTCCGCACCGGACCATCTCCTTCTACTTTTCCTGATGTGACGGAGACCGGACTTCTTCTGGAACGCCGGAATTTGTGACCGGATTGTGCCGTCAGCATGAGGTGTGTCTTTCCGACTGTTATTCGCCGGCCTTCATGACTTTTCCGAGACTTTGCATTTTGGGATGCCGGGACCCGCCATTTTGTAATCCGCCTCAGTGCCGGCGGTTTCCTTGAGGAACTGCTCTCCCTCAGCTCCCAGCTGCTACCGACCTCACACCATCGGCTGTTCTTGCAACCTAGACTCTAGAGGTGAGCTTTTGGGCACATTCTGCCTCTCTGTGCCCCTCTTCCGCCTCAAGTCGCTCTGGCTTTCTGCATGTGTCCGCCATTTTCCACTGTTCGCGGCTGATTGCGAGCCGCGGTTTCTACGCAGCTCCACATGCTTTGCTGCCGTCTGCGATGTCCCTCTGCTGTCTGCCACCTCATGCCCTCCTCTGCTATCTGCGGCCGGCATGTTTCCTGACCTACTGACTCCACCATACTGGCTGACTGACGCACTTGCTGCGGAGCGCCTGTCACGGTCACACCTCATTGTGCCTACTTCTGTCACTGACGATGGATGTTGTGGGAGGCTCCTTCAAGTCTGCATGCATGCCTTTTCAGCTGCGACGCCTGTGGGAGAGGTAGCGCTTCTGAGGCATTGGTAGAGCGTTCCTTCCCGCACTGCGGCCCGTGTTCACCTCAGCGCAGGGGGTTTGGGGTGTCAGGTGCTCCCGGCCTCAGCTGTTGCTTATTTGTGGTACATTTTGACTGACTCCATGTATGCCACCAAACGAGGGAGTTGAAGTGTCAGTCTCAGCTGTTCTTCATCTGCTGCACATTTCCACCGTCACGTTTTAGTCAGGGAAGTCCAGCGCAGGTGCAGAATTACTTCTATCATGGTCTTTGCCCTTACTGCCACCTACTGGATTTTGGAATTACAGCTGCAGGTGCTACTTTAATATTTCACGATCTTTACCGAAGTCTATGCCCTGCTTCTAAAATTGCATGCTATTGGTTTGAGAATCGTCTTAGGAGGCATCATCTGTTGTTTGACTGCACTTCTCACATCAGCTACTTCTTGGTGCTGCCTCTCTTTGGAGATATTTCTGGTACATTTCAAATCCACCTTTAGTTGTTTCTTTGGAAGTTGAGAATATGTGAGACGCGACTAGTCATTTTTATGGTCAGATTGCGTAAACTTCTATTTGTCTTCACGCCATCGGGGAGTGCTTCAGAGGCTTCTTCATCTGGTACAAATTAAGCCACATCTTCTATGAAAATGACTTCTCAAAAATCCTCATTGGCTCATACCAATACCAGCAAGCCTCCCCCACCTACTCCAACGGGCAAACGCCTTAAGCAAAATTCTCCTACACCAGAAGACAATCCTTCCACTTCTCCTACTGACCAAATTCTAGAGGAGCTACGTGCGCTACGCCCATTTATTGAAAAAACGAGTACAGATATGCAGCTTTTAAAAGATAAATGGGACAATATGGAAGCCCGTCTTTCTACTGTTGAACAGCACCTTCCTGAAGTTCAGTCCAACACACAACGTATAGACACTTTAGAAAAAACTGTCCTCTCACTGCAAAAGCATACAGAAGATTTGGAAAATCGCAATAGGAGGAATAACCTCCGTATTTACAATTTGCCGGAAAATCTTGAGGGGGACAATCCAGTGTCTTTCTTCACCACTTTCTTGCCGAAACTTCTGGACCTACCACCGTCCACCTCCATTAGTATACAAAGAGCCCATAGACTAGGTGCCAGAACGGGCTCCTCCTCAAAACCTCGTGGAGTCATCATCTTATTTCTGAAATACACAGATCTCCTATTGATTCTTTCAGCTGCAAGAACTAAAAAACAAGTGTCTTGGCAAGGTCACCGAGTATTTCTATCTCAGGATGTTTCTAATGTCACTGCCTCCAGACGGAAAGAATTTTTGGCTATGCGTCCTTCTCTGCGCTCCCTGGGAGCAAGATATGGCTTGTTTCACCCTTGTACTCTCAGGGTCACCTATCGCGACAAGACTTGGTCATTTCAGGAACCTGAGAATTAAGAAACTTTCTTCTTCTACACAGTGATGAAGGGATGGACGCCTCCTCTTCTGCTTCGCACAGTGGCTGAAATGGGAATTTTATTGTCTACATGCTTGTTTTTCTAATGGCTTCTCTATGCCTTCATGTACTTCTTCCTGTTTCTCATCTCAGTTTTCACATTCTCTTTTTGCGTATCTTTTCCCTTTTATCTTTTTCTTGCGTCTCCTATATATATCTATATCTCTAATTTCTTTTTCTACTTTTTGGACCTATTCTTCTGCGTCATATGTTCTGTATGTTAACAATTTTTCCTTTTTCTTCCCCAGACGGATATATATTGGATACTCCTTTCAACATCTTGTTCCGTCCCATGTTCCTTTTTTTTTTGCGGTCTTGATGTGGTTCTCCTCCTGCTCCTGGTCCGTGCGTCTTGTAACGCGTCGCCACCTCCCCACCTTCCCTTTGTATGCTTCCCCTTTCAGGTATGTTTAATACAGTCATCCTTTTGGATTTGTACTGTCTTCTATGCCTTCTCTCTTTCCTTCTTTCTTCCTTCCCCACTGACCTTCTTTCCCTGTTCCTACCCCTCTCCCCCTCCCTTTTCCTTTTTCTTCTTCCTTTTCTACCTGTTCTTCCTTCTACCTTTTTGAAGAGTTTTATGGTTACTATTTTTCTACAGTTTGCATTACTAGATGTACAGTATGTTCTTGCAATTCTCGGTTTTGATCAGTTTACTAAGCTTTCACTTTCAAAGTTGTTTCATGGAATGTGAAAGGATTTAATCACCCTATCAAAAGGCACAGAGTACTCTCCCACCTCTCATCTTACAATCCAGATATTGTCCTTATTCAAGAAACTCACCTATCTGATATTGAATCTTTGAAGCTAAAACGATTGTGGGTTGGAACTGTTTTATTTTCTCCTGCTTCTCAAAAAAAGAATGGGGTGGCTATTTTGATTCATAAACGACTCCAGTGTAAAGTAGTTCTAGAAGAAAAGGATGATGAGGGACGCTGGGTTTTGGCTAAACTAATAATTAATAATATCCCAATTACGATATTCAATGTTTATGGCCCTACCTGTTTTGATTCCTCTTTTTGGCCCTCCATTACGGCAAAATGTATTCAATATAAAGATGATTCCTTTTTATTAGGTGGAGATTGTAACCAGATCGTAGACCCATTTTTAGACCGTAGATCCTCTGTTCGTTTTTCCCCTCACAAACCACATAAACAATTCCTTGACACTATCACTCAATCTCACCTTGTAGACTCATGGAGGCTAACTCACCCAGATGTTGTGGACTTCTCCTTTTTTTCTCCTCCTCATGCCTCTTTCTCCCGCTTAGACTATATTTTTCTATCTTCATCTCTTTCTCAACACCTTATCTCCTCTTCTATTGAACCGATTGTTATCTCTGACCATGCTCCTATTATCACTGTTTTTGACCTTCTTCCTCTGACTCCTAAATCTTCTCGCTGGCGTTTTAATCCTTCTCTTCTTGTTGATCCTCTTTTTTCTTCCTCTTTTCGCACTTTCATCTCTGAATTTTTTCACCTCAACTATACACCTGATACCCCCCCTCATATACTTTGGGATTCTTTTAAGGCCACAGCCCGAGGTTTTATTATTGATTTTGTCTCCAAAAAGAAGAAAAAATTCCTTCAAGAACGTAAAGTTACCCTTGCCCATATTAAATCGATGGAACATCATTTCTATACCTCCTCTACTAAAATTATGTCTCCTGAATTACTTAAAGCTAAGATAGCCTTTAACAAACTTACCACGGACTCTGCTTCCTCTTTTCTCCTCCGGAGCAGCGCGCGATATTATGGAGGTCGAAATAAATCAGGTAAATTATTAGCTAACTATTTAAAATCCCGTAAAGAACGAACTAACATTGACTCTATTTATTCCCCCTCTAATACTCTTCTTCATACCGACGCAGAAGTTTTAGAACAATTCCACTCTTTTTATGAGACTTTATATACCCCCGAAAACCCTCCCGGCCCAGAGCTTCTTCAATCTTACTTTGACAGCATACCTCACCCAGATACTTCCCACCTTAATTTCTCGGACGTCGATTCTGACCTCACTCTTTCAGAACTCTCCTCTGCTCTTTCCTCCCTCACTAAAGGCAAAACTCCAGGACCTGACGGCTTCCCAGTTGAATTCTACTTACACTTTTCAGACCTCCTCTTACCTAAACTTCTAGCTCTCTTTCAGTCTTTTTGTTCTACTGGATCAGCCCAAGGCTCCTTTCAAGACGCTACCATATGCCTTATCCCTAAGGAAGGTAGGGATCCTAAGTTTTGTAAAAATTACCGTCCTATATCTCTAGTTAATGTGGATTATAAACTTTTTGCGAAATTACTAGCTCTTCGCCTTGATCCGCTCCTACCGCATCTTATAGGGAAAGAACAATGTGGATTTGTTAAAGGCCGTTTAACATCGGACAATTCTAGACTTTTCCTTAATGTTTTAAGTAAAGCCCCTTCACTTTCACTTCCCCTTGCAGCCATTTCAGTAGACGCTGAGAAAGCCTTTGACCGGGTTGACTGGTCCTTCCTCATGGCCTCCTTAAAATGGCATGGTTTCCATCCCAAATTTATATCTTATATTTCTTTAATATATTCTATGCCCAAAGCTTCTGTTCTCGTTAATGGTCAACTCACTTCCCCATTCATACTCCAACGTGGCGTTCGTCAAGGATGTCCTTTATCTCCTCTTTTATTTATTTTAGCGCTTGAGCCCTTCCTTACTTCCATACGAAATAATCCATCCATCTCTGGTTTCCCGTATGGTAAACACCATCTTAAATTGTCTGCTTATGCTGATGATATACTTTTATTTATTTCAGATCCGACCACCTCTGTCCCCGCTTTATTAAACGAATTTGAGAGATTTTCCTTGGTCTCAGGTTACAAAATAAATTCTGACAAAACAGAGATCCTTCCTTTAACCAAATTTTGCCTTCCCCACTTTTTCACAGCCACTGGCTTTGCCTGGAATTCTACAAAAATTAAATATCTTGGTGTTCTTTTTTCTAACTCTATTTCTTCGTCTATTCAACTCAACATGAATGCAGTCATCTCTAGAATAGATTCATTACTCACTTCTTGGAATCCACTATTTCTTTCCTGGTGGGGCCGTCTCGACTCCATCAGAATGATGATTGCCCCTATTCTGATCTACTTACTATCCATGCTCCCACTTCGTATACCAATCTCATATTTCCGTCGCATTGATTCTGTGTTGTCCAAATTTCTTTGGAAGCAGAAAAAAGCTCGCATATCGCTTTTACATCTACGTAAATCTAAACTTAATGGTGGTACCAACTTTCCAGACTTTCGCCTCTACCATAAGTCCTTCTCCCTTCGACAAGCCTCCCGTTGGTTATCTCAGGAACCCTCCCCCTTTTCTCCCCTCTGGCTTTCTGTTGAACAGGAGTTATTGCTCCCATACTCCTTCCAAGAGGTAATTCGCTTCACCTCTAAAGCCCCATGTCTTAATCCCTTTCTATTCAAACATACTTCTTCTCTTCTACATCCTTTAGTCTCCCCTACCTCAGTATCACAAGAATCCTTCCTACTATTGCCTATATGGTACAATTCACTTATATTAATAAATAACAGACCTATTGCATGGCCCTCATGGAGAGCGAAAGGTGTCATATGGGTACATCATCTTTTTGATGGTTCATCCCCTTGCTCCTTTCCCAAATTTCGCTCCCAATTTCACTGCCCTCCTTCTTTTGCAAAGAAATTCCCAATCCTTATGGAAACCATTCTAGATCGTTATTACTCTCTCCCTTCAGAAGACCTATCAGCCTCGTCTTCCTCTCTACTCACTGTTCTTTCTACAACTCCTAAAGCTTCCGTCATTTACCGGTACTTCTCAGCCCCCAACCCAGATCGTCTCAAATCGAAATTGGAATTGTCTTGAGAAACGGATTTACATTCTTCATGGCCGACTTCGCTTTGGGATAAAATATGGGCTAGATCCTTGAAGACTTCCCGTACTGCCTCTCTCACTCAAACCCTCTTTTTCTTTTACCACAGATTATACCTCTCTCCTCTTTCTATCTCTCGTTTTCACCCAGATTCTGTTTCTACCTGTTGGACCTGTAATACTCCCTCTGCAGATCTTTTGCACCTCTTCTTTTTCTGTCCTTCAACTCGTCTTTTCTGGTCTCAGATCTTCTCTCGCCTTTCTCGTATTTTTCCCATCTCTGTTCAATTCTCAACTTCTCTTGTATTTCTTGGTAGCCTCTCAGAAGATTTAGCTCTCCCCCCACATTCCCATGGTCTTTTTGATCTTATGCTGGCTATTGCATTACAACATATCGTCTCCAACTGGAAATCTTTGAACAAATTGTCTCTAAACTGTTGGTGGAATCTTGTTTGTCAATCACACAGACTTGATGTTGCCTTTGCTTCCTCCTGCAAACCTTCCCGAAATGTTGATCTTTACTGGCTTCCTCTTACTCTGTACTTAGATCAATCTGCCAAAAAGTTTTACTCTCCACTCTCTTCGGATAATTTCAAACCCCCCTGAACACATGTACTCTTGCCTGTAGTTTTATGATATTTTTCAGTTATGATATTTTTCAGTTTTCATATTGTAATAATTACAGTTTTCATATTGTAATGATTTAGCTTTATATTGGTCTCCTCTACTTCAAGTTCTTCACTCAAGTACTTACTGAATATGATGATTTTTTACTGTACTCTTTGATTCACATATACTGTATTTTCTATATTTATTTATCTATCTTCTATGATATATACCATATTTTCTTTCCCTCTCTCCTCCCTTCCCCCTTCCTCCCCTCCCAAATAATTTAAAAATGCTTTGTTTTTTCCTTGTGATATTGGCTGCCTCTATTTACTTTATTCCATTGTATGCCCTTTACTCATATTTTTGCCGATGTCACCTTATTGTAATATCTATTTTTCCTTTAATAAAGCTTTCAAACATAAAAAAAAAGAAGCTCCCGCCATTTATCCTGGCGGGTCTCTAAATCATCTGGCAGCAACTCCATTAAGATTTTATAATAAAAGCCAATCGAATTTCCTCTACCCATCCCCTCCATTAACAAATTTTTGCTGAACTGCATATTATTTCGCACAGACGTGTTACAGAAGCTGCGAATTTGTAAGTATTTAAAAAAATCCTGTCGTTGTATACCGTATTTTTCTTGCATTTCTGCAAAGGACAAGAACTGTGAATCCGGAATTAGCTGCCCTAAGCGGCTAATCCCTTTCTGACGCCAACCCATTGTGATATGATCCCTGAAGATCAGAGGTAAGATAATGGGCGCATCAAACGGAGTATAATAATTTATATTAGTTATACCTAAATATTTCTTTAAACACTTCCAGAAAGAATATGCTGCCTTGAGAACTTTAAATCAGTTTTTTTTATAATAACTTGGTTCCACAATTTTTAGAAAACAAATATTCGCCTCTATGCCTAACCCAAAGTTATATATTGAAGGATTCAAGTGCACTGGAGACCTAGCTCTTTCACCAACCACTAGAGGAAATATAAATTGCAGTGCTGCGGCCCAATAATAAAATAGAAAATATGGGGCACCCCAACCACCTCTATCTTCTGGAATAACCATTTTTTGATGTGCACGTCTATGCCGCTTATAGCCCCATAAAAATCTGCTTGATATACCTTCCAACCGCTTGAAATATTTAAGTGGAAACTCCAGTGGGATTATTCTAAAAATATACAAAAATTTGGGGAGCACCATCATCTTCAACACATTTTTTCGTCCAAAAAGAGATAGATGAAGATGGTTCAGTCGCTCCAAAGTAGATTTCACCTTATCCAGAACTGGACTAAAATTGATTTCAGGAATCTTAGATACTGGTGCAGTAAGTTTGATTCCTAGATATGTTGCCTCTGAGACTATAGTAATATCTTTAGGTGGAGGGCCCCCTACATACAAAATCTGATTTTTTGTAATATTGAGCCTGTACCCTGAGAAAGAGCCAAATTGTTATGCTAGATCTTGAATTGCAGAGAAAGCAGGAACGAGGTTAGTTGTTACAACAACAATATCATCAGCATACGCTAGGGCCTTATATTCAACATTGCAGACAGTGCCAGGTGAAATATTAACTGCTTGATTGAGTTTTATTAAAAGAAAATCAATATAAAAAGCAAATATTAACGGGGAAGTCGGGCAGCCTTGTCTGGTACCACGTAAGATTGAAAACGGATTAGACTATCTGCCCCCTAAACGTATTATTGCCTGGGGAGAATTATACAAGGTTCTTATAGCTTGTAGCATCACTGGTCCAAATCCCTTCAGAGATAAAGTCATCCACAGATAGGGCCAAGCCACCCTGTCGAATGCCTTTTCGGCATCCAACAGGGTGATGCCCATAGGGATCTTAGTAGCTTCCGCCCAGTCCATCAACGCAATAATGCAGCGCACATGATCAGACGTGTCCCTGCCGGGTATGAAGCCATGTTGTAAGGGTGTTAATGATGTAAGATATCCGGGTAGCAATAATTTTAGAATACACCTTGCTATCGGCGTTTATTAATGATATTGGTCTGTATGAGGCAGGTGAGAGAGGGGACTTATCTTTTTTTTTTAAAACGTTATTATTGATTTCTGCCAAGAAACCGGTGGCAGGCCATTTTGCGAATCCAGACAAACCTCCAAAAATTGGTCCTTAACTTTCTTGAAAAAAGTACGAAAGAATTCTAATGGAATCCCGTCGGGACCGACTGCTTTCCCTGTAGCTAATTTTAGAATAGCTAACTCTAGTTCCTCTGAAGTAATCTCTGCCTCCAATTCTTCCCTCTGATTAACTGTAAGCTTCGACAGTTCCTGCCCCCCCGAAATTCATGAAATTTGCCTTCTAGATCTAAATCTTCCTCCAATTCATCTGAATACAGATCTTTATAAAATTTGGTAAAGGTATCCAAAATCTTGTCAGGATCAGTATGTGTTATACCCTGTGAGTCTTGTATAGATTCCACTCTTCTAGCGGCCTCCCTCTGCCTTAGCCTTTTGGCTAGTAGCCTTCCCGAATTCTCACCCACCTCATAGAGATCAGAACGATGTACAGCCACCAGGATGGCTAGCTTGTTAGCAACATTTTGGTACACTTTCATTTTTTTGATTGCTAAAGCCTCCTCCTCCTTCTGTTCAAATGCCTGACTAGAGCTACAGGTAGCCGTTAGCTCAATTTCTAAAGCACACAATTTGCCCAGCTCCTTCTCTTGCTCTTCACGTATCTTACGCTGCTTATTGATAGAGAAACTAAGTGTCTCCCCACGGACACCTGCTTTAAACGTGTCCCACACCATTCTAGCTGAAGCAGCCCCAGTATTAAACTCAAAACATTCTGGAATCCACGTATTCATATGCTCTAGATACGACTGGTCTACCAAAAGCTGCCGCTCAAATGTCCATGGCTTCCTTTCATTTTGCATCTGGGTTGCTATTTTTAATTCAAATATGAGGGGATTGTGATCCGATATAATCTTAGGTAGGATATCTATTTTAGCTTTAGATAGCAATTCCATGGGGGCAAAAAAGTAGTCAATTCGCACATGCTTCTGATGTGGCGCTGAATAATACGTGAATCCCGGAAGGTGCGAGTTCTTATACCACCATACATCCACCAACCCAAACTCCTTAGCAATATCCTTGACTGCCTTAAAAACCCTATGTTTTCTCCTGACATAACACGCATTATTACGTAATCGAAATCTCCACTTAAGTGTAGATTAAAATCGCCACACAATATAAGTGGGGCAGGCCACGAAGCGAGCTCAGTGCTAAGCTCGTTAATCATATCTGCATCGTCTACATTGGATCCATATAGTGTACATATTGTACCATGAAAGCATGCAGCCCTTAGTTCTATAATCACCCATCGCCCCTGCTGATCTGCTTTCGTGCGTATGGCCTCTCCCCACCCATATTTCTTTAGGATAGCCACCCCACGGGTCGTAGTTCCTTGTTATGTACATGATACGACTTCGTACCCCAGCTCACTCAACCATCCCCTGTTATTCCACGCAATATGGGTCTCTTGAACACATATTACCTCTGCCCACATACTTTTCAAAATTAGGGCCATGACGCCCCTTTTCTTCCTACTGTTTAGCCCACACACATTCCACGAACAAATGGTGAATTTACCCAGTCTTAGCTATTAGAGAAGTCACAGAAAAAGTAATCAAACACATTGAGGCGAATATGACTTTTATAAATGCACATTGTGAAATTAAGCTGTATGATGCTTTAATGTAGGTTTCTTTCATATTTTTCCAAATGAACCGAATCTGATAACCCGGTTGAATTATCTGACTTTTGCTCTTTTTGCTTGTTCCTTGCCCCCACCCACCCCCCACCCTGCACACACACCGACCCGCCCCCCTATACCCCCACCCATGCGAAGCCAAGGGACTATACAGTCGCTTTATGTGATGGAGAGATGAAATTGAGTGCCCCCACCACCCCCCGATCTTCACTATCTTTACTATCCATAAAGAAAAAAGGCAAACGTATAAACTAAATGAAGAAAGCATCTAGGTAGAGACTGCAAATAATCTAATAAAGAAAAGTGAACTCCACCTCTCTCCAAGTTTAGCACATTACAGTGTTTCTAGAAAATCCTTTGCCTTTTTTTCCGATGAAAAGAATAAGGTTTTATCCTTAAAAATGATTTTTAGTTTTGCAGGATTTAATAAAAAAGCTTGTGCCCCCTTTCCTTGAAAGGGGGAAATGAGCTGGCAGAGATGCCTCCTGGTTTGAACAGTGACCTGACAGTAATCAGGGCGTACGAAAAACTCACACCCTTTAGCCTTTCTCTTACAGTCTGGGCGAGCAAGATCATACAATTTCTCCCTTAGTAGAAAATTATTAAGGCAAATAAGAATCGCCCTAGGTTTATCAGCTGTGCCACCACATGTTTGGAAAGGGAATCTATGTACTCTTTGGAGCTCACGCTCCCAATTCTGGTTCCGGAAATTCTTCTACACATAGCTCAGTCACAAATTGGCGAATGTCTTTCCCCTCCAAACCTTCAGGGACTCCTAAAATACGGAGATTGTTTCTTCTCGCCCTGTTTCCATTTCGACAAGTTTCCAGTTCACATCTTCACCGCCTGCATGAAGGGCAGCTACCTCATTCTTACATGTAGAAAAGTCATCCTCTTTAACAGATATCCTCCCTTCAGCCTCTCCCACTTTTGCTGAGAGCTCGGAGCAAGACTTAGCTACACGCCTTACAGTATTCTGCAGTTTGCGCACAGCCCCATGTATACGCAAGCTCTCTGCCTTCGTTTCTTCCCGGTGAAGCATGATGGCCTGATATATTGTGGACAAGTTGATACTACTATCCGTCTCACCAGTTAGCGAGGGGGCTTGTAACTCAGCATCGATTGCGCTTGATACCGGTCTTTGATGCGGCGAATCATTGCTATCAAAATCTTGGGGAGGAATTAACTGACTTTGCTCCTGAGGATTTAGCACTGTGTCGTTTACCCCTGACACCGGAGAGAGATTCTCCTCTTCTTCAATATTGATAGAGCTGGATAAACTTCTGTCGTCTGCCCAGTCCAACTCTGCACTACCCTCTTCCTCTTCTTCTGATACCACTGAAACAACAGACATGGAATAAAACTTTCCCCCTGAGCCACTCGAGCCCTGATCATTCAGGGACTCTGTTCCCTTTCCAGGATCCAGTAATTTAGGTGCAAAACCAGGCTGGCCATGCACCTCCTCAGGGGTACTAATAACAGCACTTGCTAAGAAGTGCTGAGTTTCATTTGAAGGGACACTTTGCAAGCTGGGAGCATTAGGAGTGACCTCTCTCACCAAAACCGTCGGATTGGCACCAGAAGCAGATTGCAGGGACACAGTTTGTGCATTGGGCTCCTTTAATATCACAGTTCTTTTTTTATTAAAGATTGTTGGTATAATTATTTTCGGGACACCTATTGAAATGTTAGAGTCACCATCATTGTTAGAACCAGGCGCCACACACATTGAAGCAGCTTCACTGCAACCATTCTTGGGCTAACCAGAGTTCTTTGTTTTCGGATTCATCTGCTGAGACTCAGCATCTCTATCAGTGCTGCCACGGGCTACTTGCTCGTGAGTAACCGGCTGTGCAGCTACAGGGGTATTCGCCACCGCTGCAGCCCTTGTAGTTGCTCCCTTAGCTGCCACATTTGTGTTTGGATTCTTTGGCCCCATTCTGTGCTGCTTCTTCTTCCGCCCCGAGTTTTGCATGCAGCATTCGTGCTGCAGGCTGGGATATTGAGTTCCTAACAGAACCAGCCCCCACTCGGTGAAGCTGTCACTCCGCAGGATGCCTCCGCTGACTTCGATGACCTCCGCCCGATTTTTACGAGGCCAGCGCCCCCGGCTAACGTTGTCGGACACCAGTTCTCCGCTGACAACAGGTACTGTAGGCGGAGTTTACTCTGACGGAGTACAAGAAACTTCAGCAGCGTCAGCATCCCCCAGCGCAGTCTATGAGGCAGCCACAGATGTCCCGCTTCAATTCCCAAGTTCTGTAGTAGCTTGATGAAACAGGTAGGATTTGCGTTCTATGTATACGCTTTCTTTTTTTCCCGTATAGAAATTCAAGAAAAAATCCACGAAGCCACCATGCTACAACTCTGTTTTCACCTCCGCACCTCCGCAACAAC
This sequence comes from Lissotriton helveticus, assembly GCF_964261635.1. NCBI lineage: Eukaryota > Metazoa > Chordata > Amphibia > Caudata > Salamandridae > Lissotriton > Lissotriton helveticus. The sequence goes on along the minus strand of NC_136061.1, from coordinate 1,578,849,135 downwards.
TCTGTGAGCAGTGAAGATCAGGGGGAGAGCATGGGGAACGACTCAGCCCAGCTCATTTGGACACAGCAGTGTCCGCCATCTTGCTTCTGCCTCCTGGGTCCTTCTTTATGGAACTCCCTTCCGGCAGCTCTCCGTAGTGAATCTTCTTTTAGAGAGGTATAAAAACTTGCTATTTTATATGTAGTTTTCTTTCTTTCTGTTTGCACTTTTCAGGTGGCGCTGGGAAACCCTAGGGTAGCTGTGCGCCTTACAAAATTAAAATACCAATAAAAGTAACAAGGGCGGGGGGCCACCAGGTGTCATTCAAGGCATCAGGGTATGGGCCCATGATGAATACTTCTGTCTTGTCGGTGTTGAGTTGTAGGCAGCTGCTGCTCATCCACTTGGCAACAGCTTTAATGCCTTCTTGGAAGTTGTGTTTGGTTGCGTTGGCTTCGTTGGATAGGGAGAGGATGAGTTGGCTGTCATCTTCGTATGACACAATGTTGAGTCTGTGGGTTCTGACGATAGGGGCGAGAGGAGCCATGTGGATGTTGTAGAGCGTTGGGCTGAGGGAGGACCCTTGGGGGACTCTGCAGGTGGTTGGTATAGGGTCTGAGAGGAAAGGGGGAGTCTGCCTTGTTGCATTCTACCTGACAGGAAGGACTGGATCCAATTTAGGGCCTTGTCCTGGATACCTGCATTGTGGAGTCAGCGTATTAGGTGTGGTGGCATACAGTGTCGAAGGCCGCTGAGAGGTCGAGCAGGTTGAGGGCTACTGTTTCTCCTTTGTCCAGTAGGGAGGGGATGTCGTCTGTTGCGGCAAGGAGGGCTGTTTCGTTTCTGTGCTATTTTTTTTCTGAAGCCGGATTGTGATGGGTCGAGGAAGTTGTGCTCTTCGATGAAGGTGGCGAATTGGCTGTTGACGGCTTTCTTGATGACTTTTGCTGGGAACGTAAGCAGGGAGATGAGTCTGTAGTTTTTGAGGTTGGTGGGATCTGCCGAGGGCTTCTTCAGGAGGGGATTGATCTCAGCTTGTTTCCAGTCATTGGGGTAGGAGGTGTTTGCCAGGGAATGGTTGATGGTGTGACGAAGCACGGGTGTGATAGTGTTGGTGGCTCTGTTGAAGATGTCGTGGGGGCAGGGGTCCGTGCAAGCCCCAGAGTGGATTGACTTCATCGTCGTTTTCAGGGTGTCGGGGGTGGATGGTGTGGGTTCCGTGTGTTGGATGTCTTTGTTAAAGTTGTCGTAGATGTTCTTGATTTTGCGGTGGAAAAATGTGCTGAGTTTGTTGAGAAGCTCTTGCGAGGGGGGAATGTCAGTTGACTCGCTGGTGGGTTGGGCGAATTCCTTGATGATGTTGAAGAGTTCCTTGCTGTTGTGTGCGTGTGTGATGATTCTGTCTTCAATTGAAGCTTTCCTTGTGTTCTTGATGAGCCGGTGGTGGGCGTTGGTAGTAGCTTTGAAGTTGTTCTGGGCTTCTGTGTATTTGGAGTTCCTCCAGGTCTTCTCGAGGTGGCAACAGGTGAGCCTTGACTCATGGAGTTTGGGGGTGAACCACCTGTCCTTCTTGGTGTGTGTGTTGTTCTTCTTCCTGAGGGGGGCTATGGTGTTGACACTGTCGACAATCCAATTGTGTAGAGTTTGGGCGGCGGTGTTGAGGTCGTCGTTTTCCTTGGTGGCCATGGTGGAGTTGCTGAGTGAGGAGGTGAGCAGGTTATCCGTGATTTTGGTCCAGTTTCTACGTGGGAGTCAGAGCTGATGTCTGTGGATGGTGTGTGTTCTGAAGGTGAAGTGGATGAAGCAATGGTATAACCACTGGAGTTCGGTGGTGTGGCTGAAAGGGATGGAGTTTCCTGTTGTGAAGAGTGGGTCAAGGGTGTGTCCCACTGAGTGCGTCGGTACGGTAACGATCTGGTGAAGTCCAAGGTTCTGGAGGTTGTCCTGTAGAGATGTGGTGTTTGTGTCTCGGTTGTTGAGGTGGAAGGTTAGGTCTCCCAGCAGGGTGTAGTTGGTGGATGCAATGGCATGTGGGGAGATGATGTCCATGATAGAGTCGGTGGAAGGTCTGCGGGGTCCAGGGTATCGGTAGATGAGGGTTTCCCTGAGGGTGGTGGTGGGGGTGGTCAGTATTTTGAAGTGAAGGTGTTCCATCAGTTTGATGGCCTCGTCAGGGAATGTCCTCAGGCGGAGTGTAGATTTGTATACAATGGTGATTCCTCCTCCCGGGAGGGAGGGGTGATCCTTCCTGTAGATCTTGTAGCCATGGGGGATGGCAATGGCAATATCCGGTCCCAAGGTGACATTGGTCAAGGTTTTTGGTGTAGAATGCTATGTCCAGGGTGGTGCTATCGAGTAGGTCCCAGATTTCAGTGGTGTGTTTGTGGAGTGAGCGGACATTGAGGAGGATGCATCGCAGGGTCTTCGGCTCGGGTATGTTGTTGTTGGTGGATTGTGCTGAAAGTGTGTTCATGGCGGTGCTGAAAGTGTGCCAGCAGCAGTGACAGCTGAAGGGTCCGTGGGTGTCGGCTGGTGCTGCTGGCTTGCAATTGTTGTTGCGGCCTGCGTTGAGTACATGGAGTGTCGCTGGTTTGTAGCATTGGTGATGCAGAGGTCCAGGGTTTCTGGCACTGGTCGTAGTCGGGTCGACAGGCGCAGACGGGCTTGCCTATGATGCACCAGCATCAGCAGGCATTTTTTGTGGGAGGGAGGTGCAACTGGGAGACGGGAGTGGGAAGCGACAGTGGGAGGGGCCACGGGGGTAGCAGCAGCGGGTAGGGGAGAGGTAAATGGGCAGATCGGCAATGATTGGATAACAGGGCAGAGGGGGGTAGAAACAACAAGCACAAGGCAAAAAACGAACACACAATGTAAGGAAATGCAAAACAATGTGGGCAAAAGGTGAAGGAGAGTAAAACAGGAGACAAACCTAGGCTCGAACACTTACCAGCCTGGGCAGAGGCACAGCACGGCAGACTGGAGCTACGTGGGGAGAGAGCAGGTGGTCCCTGGCCAAGGTCAGAGGTCCTGCTTGCATTCACAACGTAGCGGCCGGCATTTTATGTGGGAGGAGGGAGGGAGGTGCACCTGGGAGGCATGAAGTACCGGTGGGAGGGGCTGTATGAGCAGCCGCAGGGGGTGGATGAGCAGTAAAAATGGGCAGAATGGCAATGAATGGATAATAGGGCACCGTGGGATAGAAACAACCACCTCTGTTGCTTCTTTGAGCAATTCTCTTGCCTCTTTCTGCACTTCTCTTGCTTGTTTATGAACCTCTCTTACCTCTTTCTGCACCCCTCTTGCCTCTTTCTGCACTTCTCTTCCTTCATTCTGCATCCCTCCTGCCACTTTCTGTACATCATTTGCCTCTTTGTGCACCTATCCTACCTTTTTCTGCACTCCCCTTGCCTCTTTGCACCTCTGTTGGTTCTTTCTGGGCTGCTCTAGCTTTTTTCTGCACCTCACTTGCATCCTTCTGCACTTCTCTTGCTTCTTTCTACAGCTCTCTTGCTTCTTTCAGAAATTCTTTTGACTCTTTCTTCACTTCTTGTCCTTCTTTTTGCTCCCCTCCTGCCTCTATCTGTAACTCTCTTGCCACTGTATGCACCACTCTTGCCTCTTTCTACTCTTCACTTGCTTCTTTCAGCACCTTTCTTGCCTATTGTCTATTTCGGCACCTTTGATACTTCTTTCTGCCTTTCTTTTGCCTCTTTCTGCACCTCTGAGTTAGAGGTAGTTTAAATCCCCCTGACCTATTATGCACCAGGGCCTTACTTGGGAGTTCATGCCAATCACAGCGGTACCTCAACCCACAGTGTACCCTAGTGTATGTAGGTGTTTTCACTGTATTCTAAGTATCTTTGAGTGGAGCACTGGCTGGGGGCCTGGTTAGTCAGAGTCAGTTACCACCAGTATCAGTCAGCAAAATATTGGGGGCACAGGATGACTTTGCAACAAGGCCTCTTTCTGCACCTCTGTTGGTTCTATCTGCATCTCTATTGCTTCTTTCTGCACCTTTCTTCGTCTTTCTGGACTTCTGTTGCCTCTTTCTGCATTTCTCTTTCTTTTTTCTGCACCTTTTTTCCTCTTTCTGCACTTGTCCTACCTCAGTAGGCATAGGTAGTAATTAACATTTGAAAACCTTTGAAATTCACTGAAAAAACCATAGGTTTCAGGGACGTTATATTTAGTCAGACATTTCACTTGTACAAAACCAGAGAAATTCGGCCGTTATAGTTAGTTGAGCTAACTATAACTCGCGCCCCCGCAATGCACTGCTGATGACGTCACATTTTACATCATTGATGACATGGTCAGTGACATCACTGATGACATCACTGATTACATCTTAAATAACATCACTGATTACATCATCCAGTGACTATGTGTTTCTATAAAGTTTAAATATGTTTTATAAATATAATTGCCAAGGTGTATTGAAGAATGAGTGGGTGTATGAGAGTCTAAATGCATGATTTAGTAGGTGGGTGACTGACTGTATAAGTGAGTGATTAAACGTGTCTTACTAAATGCATGGGTTCGTGACTAAACTGTGTGAATGTCTGTATCAGTCTGTTAGTTGGTGTGTAAATGGCTGCTTGGGTTGGTGAGTAGCTACATGAGTGTCTATATGGGTTATGGATTGGTTGTCTGAGTATCTGTATGGGTGCCTCAGTGTCTGTGTGGGTGGGTGTGGGCGTGTGACTCTGTGCATAGATGTGTGAGTGGGTGATTCACTGGGTTTATGGGTTTAAGACTGCCTGTGTGAAGGGCTGTATGGGTGGGTGAGTGTGTCTATGGGTATGTTGGTGAATGAATGGATGTCTCAGTGGTACATGTATGAGTAATAACATATGTGAAAGGCAGAAAATGTGAGTGTTATAGTATATAAATGACCATATGTGAGAGTGAGTGATTGTGAGAGTGACTGTATGGATGAGTGTGTGCTTGTATCAGTGATTGTATAAGAGAGTAAGTATGTGTTAGTATCGTTATGAATAAGTGAGGTCATGTGTGTATAACTGTATAGGCGAGTATATGGGGTTGTGATTGATTCTTTGCATTACTGACTAGGAGTGAGTAACTGTAAGGATCAGTGGCGGTGTGCGATTGTCTGTATAGGTGTATAAGTACATATGATAGTGCTGTATTGATGAGTGACTGCATATATGAGTGACTGTATGAATAAATGAGTGGATGTGTGGGTAGACCTAGTAATAAGTGAGTGGGTATGTAGTAACTGGTATTGGTGTGTCTATGGTTTCGAAAATGGTAGTCTGTATTTTAGGGTGGGTGTATCAAAGTGTATATTGGGGTATGAGGAGGTGCATCAGATTATCACGTGGATGATGTCCTCAGTGATGTCATTTGAGATGTCATCAGTGATGTCACTGACCATGTCATGAAGGATGTTATATGTGAAGTCATCAGCAGTGCATTGCGGGGCGCAAGTTATAGTTAGCTAAACTAACTACAACAGCCACATTTCTCTGGTTTGGTAAGATTGAAATGTCCTACTAACTATAACGTCCTTGAAACATATGTTTTTTCAGTGAATTTCAAAAGTTTTTTAAATGCTAATTTCTAACTATAACGTCCCTGAAACCTATGTTTTTTTCAGTGAATTTCAAAGGTTTTTTTAATGCTAATTTCAAACTATAACATCTCTTAAACCTATGTTTTTTTCAGTGCATTTCAAAGGTTTTTCAAATGCTAATTTCTACCTATAACGCCCCTGAAACCTAAGTAATAACAAAAATTAATGTGTGGAAAAATACACTCCTGCTTGAAGCTATTGTGAGTTAAAATCTTAATAGTCAGTCCCTTGTTACCCTCCATTAAGGCTCTGTGCCAGGTGGATGAATGCAGTGCAATAATCAGCCTCAATAGGTCCTTAGGGATTCCCATTCTCACTAGCTACCTCCAGAGGGTTGGTCTATTGACACTGTCAAAAGCAGTTGAAAAGCAAACAAATATCTGCCTGTCTATCATGCAAAAGTGGCCCAAATATACCAGATCACTTTACAAGAGAACAGGAGTTGGATTACGGATAACAGTCAATAAATACAAACCTATAAGTATCACAACAATGCAGTGAGTTTAATTCAGCGGAAACTGGGCAAGGCACCTCGGTAATCAGAATAGAGTGGAGCAGACACAGTCTCAGCCAAAGTATGTTTCAAGTGAAGGATTTTGAGTTATTTTTAAAGGTTTGTGAGATACAATGTAGGGCAAAGAGCTGATGAGCCCAGATTCTTGCTGCACTTGCTGCAAATGTATGCAACTCAGCACAGATTGTGTACAGGTGTGGTCACCAGCACTCATTTTCGGGGACAGAGAATTATTTTTCACATTAAACTTTGAACTAAAGCAAGAGATGGAGATGTAGAATGGAGGAGGAGCAATCTAGGAAAACGGGGAAAAGAACCTACATGTGTGAGGTAAAGAAACAGGAAGTGTAGGGTCGTGGTGGGAAGAAAATTAGACAGAATCAAGTATGGCCGCCGAGTAGGAACCTCCAAAGGGAGTTTGGGGACTACCAAGTTGGTTATATTCCCCATTTAAGCCACCTCATCAGCTCTCCACCTGCCTGCCCTACACCCGGATTGCACCTCTACTCAACTTACAGCTGAAGCGTCTTACCTGTGGATCGACCGCTCGGAGCTGCACCGCTCGCTGAACGTCCCTCATCACCATGCGGCTGTTCCTCTGAGCCTAATGCTCTGTTAGTCACTTCTGCTGCGACGAGTCCATGGATCTGGCATTGCGGGCTCCTCCGATTCCCGTGTAAGGATTTTGATCGCCGGGCGCTGAGGGATGTCCTGGCGTGTGGGTGCCATTCTCAGGATCCTTCCCCGGTTGGGGAGCTTCACTGTGAGCCCCGCTTGCTACGGATTCCTGGCAGTCTGAGAACCCGACCGGAGCCTGACTGTAAGCTCCCTTGAGGCTGACCCCTCTTCCCCTCCGCCCCGGATGACCCTTCGCTTATGGAGGGATGGCTATCTAACGGCACCTCTGGATCCCCGGTGCCACTCTTAGCGAATCACCGGATGAGCTAGTTCGCGAGCCCCTGCCCGCCTTAGCCGCCTCATGTCCTGGAGGACCTGACTGAGGCCTGGCAGCCAATCACCCCGGAGGCCAGATCTTTCTTTTCTGCCCCGTAGGACCCCCGGCTCTTGAAGGAGGTCTGTGGCGGGCGACACCGTCTGTTCTCCAGTGCCATCTCGCAGCCATTTGACTCGCCGGCACCCAGAGACTCGCCTGCAGCCCCACCGCTGTGCAGGAGCTGCCATGATTGCTCCTGTTGCTGCAGTCGCTATGCCCGGAGACCCTCTCTCCTCTGCACCGGAAGATCCACGGCTTGTTGGAGGAGGTCTGTGGCTGCCGGCACCAATTTTGACCGCTCGACCATTTGATTCTCGGTGCCATTTTGTGGCCATTTGCTCCTTTGCCTCCTGGGTGGCCCGCAGCTGTGCTGGAGCTGCCGTGGTAGTTTCTGTGCCGCTATCGCTACTCCGGGAGGTCTTGCCAATGTGTGAGGACTGAGCTCGGTGGGGTCTGGCAGATGACCTCCATGACTCCTGAGCGACTCCTACGACTACACTTGCGGTGAGTCCCTTACTAAAGATGAAGGCGCTGTTGCCCGGCTCCACGGTTGAGGAGCGCCCCATGCTCCCGAGCCTGGTCTCATTCCCAGCGTTGGGACGGCGGGATCTTGCTCTGAACTGCGGCTTGACTCGGGACTCTGAAATCGGCCCCCAGACCTAACTTGAGCACTCCGCTCACTCACTGGGGCTCACACCGGCATTCAGGAGGCTCCCGGCAAACACACAACGCCTCGAGCTCCTGCTGCCCCCCCCTCGACGTGTCCCGCTGCACTCCAAATGCAATTTCCACTGCTGCCCAGGCCCACATGAACCACACAGGCTCTGAGCCGCTGGTATTTATTTATTCTGCCGCAATTCCTTTGGCCTCTGTTGTTGCCGCCCTGTCCCCTCCACACGGAGACATAACTCAGCACATTGTATCTGACACAAACTTGCGTCGCCAAAGACACGCCAGATACATCCTCGCCAAGACTTTTTGACCCCTGAGCTGGGCTCCCAATCTAAAATGGCGGTGCCCTGTATCTATTCTCAAGCCTTTCCCCTCTGCCCTCTGCTCCCGCTCATTAATCCTCACCCCCAGTGAGGCTGCTCTACAATTGCACTAATCTAAAAGTGCATTTCTGCCATTTGAATATTCTCTGGTCCTATGATTATTTGCACAGCTTGTAAACTTCGGCCCTAAACCCCATGCCTGACTCCAAAATGGGGACCGCTCAAGACATCCTAAACCTGCCTTGCCCGCCCTGCAGTGACTGACCTTATAAATGGCGCTATTCCCAAATCGCCCGCCCTACACCTCGGCTCCGTTTATTGGTGTGAAATCTCAACTATTTGATCGATTGACAGGCTACAAACCTCATTTCTTTCTCTTGAATATACCAATGTCCTCTATAACAGTTGCTCTCAACTACACTAGCATCCATGAGTGCTTACCTAAAGACCTCCCCAATACCCAGTGCCTGGATGACCACACTCCTCTCCCAGTTGAACAGCTGTTGTGCGCCCTTGTAGCAGCCTCGCCCTGTTGACCTAGGAGAAACGCACCATCCCCTCTGCCGCCCTACTTCCCCTTTGACTTACACGAGTGCCCTTCCCTAAATCAACATGTCACTTCCCACTTTGACGTGGACTGGGGAAAACTCCATTACCTTGGTCTACCCTCCCTACCTCTCCAAAACCACTGCTATGTCTTTTAAGCACGCCACCCTAAAAAGCCACCCGGAGATGCTGGTAACCGACCTGCGATTTAACATGGACAGTGGCACTTGCATAATTGACCTTATCTTCTATTCCAAAAGAATTGCAGCCTGGTGCAAAACCCTAACACACCTCCTTAAGGTTCGCTCAACGAGAAACATTCCATATGGCACCAAACTCTCAATTGCCCCCTCCTCTACGCTCCGAGAGGACCTTACCATTACTCTCTACAAGAATGGCATTATTCTGATCCAAGTGTAAACAGAAGAGAGTAACCCTTAAACCAAAGGGAGCTGGGTAAATCACAAAATTAAGATGAAAGTGTTCCCTTGGTGATTCACAAATTGCGTGCCTTAATCTGTCTTGCAATCTAGTTATTCTTGCTCCATGAACCAGTTACTACTAATTAAATCTCATTCTTTCCACACTTACTCACCACACGGATATAAGTAGAACCACAAGGAGACGCTAAATTCATTGGAAATACCACACTTTTACAATTCCGAATGTACCTTTTATATTTAATTTATTAAACAGATTTAAAACATTATATGTCTATTTCATCATGTTAAGTTGTTTTTCTTTGCCTCTATTTTATCACAGGTCATACATTGATCGCGATAAATTCAGCATTTAACACATTTCTATACCTAATAATACATGATCACAATGTCCATCATAACTGGTAAAAACATTTACAAAATCATTAATACAATCATAATAATAATTAAAAAAAACACAGAGGGTTGTTGTCGACGCGTTTCGGTGGATTCTGCTGTGCGCACCACCTTCCTCAGGACAGTTAAAAATGAACACAATAATCTGTAAGTAAAAGAATTTTTTCAGAATCACTCTGGTACATTGAGTTACCTTTTTTAACATCTCCTAAACATTGTATGACCTATTCAGCCTATACTCTCCTTTGTAGTTTGTAGTCCCACTTATATCATCACATACCAACTCCATTTTAGTGAACCTTCAATCGTCCTTCCTCTAACACTTCACATTTATCTTTTTATCTTGCATTGAGCCCCATGTATAGAGCTGTGTGATTCATGTCTTAATTTAGAGCACATTGCATCTCTCCTATCTTGCATTATCATGTGCTCTCCTGTGGGCCCCCTAGTCCCTTTCTCATTCATTCTTCCTGCCATATAATGCTCAAATAAGCCTACATTTATCCAGAGCTTATCAATACTCTGGTTTTCCTTAGTCTAATATTCATTGAGCTCATGCTCATTATTTATTATCACTAGGGTTGTTTTAATTATCCACCCCAACCAACTGCTTAGTTCTCATTCATCTTAGTTGGAGAGTCTACTGAGCATACCTTTATCAAAAAAATAAATTCAGCCTCATATAGGTTCCCTGTTAATGTCTTCTGGGAGTCTGTAATATGCTTCACTACTCGTTGAATTTGGTATCTGTGAAGACCGATTATTCAGTCATCCAAACTCTCATGTCATAAATTATCTACCCTTTCCTAGTTCGGTAATGCTACTCACCCTGATAAGTGAAGTCGGTATAGGCAATCTTTAGCCTCCCCGGTCTTATTTCTTTAGGCACTGTTGTTCTCAATAATAAAATCCTTTTTTCAATCATTCAATGCCTATGGAGGAAGTAGTCTAATGAATAACATTGTTTCTCTTCTAGACATGTTTCAATTATATCTGCATAAAGAATGTCAGTCGCTCACCAGTAATCCTTTATTCTATTTAGGAAATAACCGCAAACAGTCGGCTCTTCTTGTACCCCAATATGGTCTATTCAATTCGATAGGGATTTATTTAATTGTGCCTGGTTTCTGTGCTGTAAAGAAAAAAACAAGTAGCCTATTTTATATCTACTTTTACATATTTTCCTATTTTACTATATGGCTACTTGATCAATTTCCTGCGTACCTTTAGTGTTACTATACTTTAATTCATATTATTGGGATTTTTTATACATCTTATCAGTAGTCATTTATGATCAATACTTCTCATATTGTTATTAGTTATTAATGATTGATATTTAGGATGTTGTGCCATTATTTTAATCTTAATTTCTTATGGCCCAACGTTCACCGCGGTTTCTTTATGTTTGAAAAACCGCTATATCCCGCCTATGGCAGTTTTTTAATCATCATTTCCGTAATGCGGGCAGTCTTGTTCTACATTTATTTTTTCTGTTAAACCCCACATCACGCACATTTTTGTGCTTCCTTCCCTCTTCACATCTGGCATTTTTCAATTAACGATGTTTGTTAAACACAGGAGGCTAGTCCTCTTTCCTGCTGTTTTTAGAGTTCATGCTCACAGGCTGTATCAGGTGCTGTAGCACACCATTAACAATAGCTAATTCCCCAAGAAATAACGGGCTTGTTATTTTTACAATTTTAACCCCTAAACACCACGTCTATCTATTAATCTTCCTTTTCTCACCTCCTTTAAGCGCGTAGCAACAGCGTCTCACCGAATATTCGTTGGCCGAATGAAAGAGTAGAGAAAACACCGGTTAGTTTCTGGCGTTTTAATTACACTTCACAGTGACATCATACATTCGCGCCAGGCAGCCCCGATAGATATGTGAATAGAGTCAGAACCTCTATGGGCGCCATCTTGTCCTAGTTTCTATTTACGCGGAAATACTCGCATTTGAATCAAATGTTTCTTGCAGACGTGTCCCTTTTTAAATTACAGACAGTGAAGATTGATATTCCAAATCAAAATACAATTTCACTTGTTTGAGGGGTGACTATCCACTCTTTTATTTAAGCGATAAAGGGCCAGATGTATCAAACGGTTTTGCCGATTCTGTGTCTATGGGGAAATGTGTTGATACATATGGCCCAAATACTTTTGCGTTTTAATTGGAAATGTGGTCCTTCACAACTCCCTTTTACTGGAGAATAGTCCTGTTTTATTTCGAAAACGCTCTGCTCGGTTATATCTTTTATACAAAGTGGATACACACTCCACATGTTTTTAAATACATTGCTGTGGCTATGCGAATTCTCTCGATGTACAATGATGATGGCACACATCCATCATCACTCTTTTTTGATCCCCTTGTTCTGGCATCTACCATAAATCTGTAAACACACTTCCCCATATTGTTTTGTAGTTCTCATGTGTTTAGTCCACTTTATTAGATATTATTTGGTCAATCAGCCAGTGTTAAGGCATATTGTCTTCTTCACTGCATAGCCTTTTACCCTAGCTCTGATGGTTTCTTATTATGTGCCACTCATGGTTCCCTTTTTAGGTGATACCATATTCTCATTCTCTGCCAGATCGTGTTGATTATACACCTCTTTTTAGGGTTCTAATTCTTCTTTCATCTTTATAACCTCTCCCATCCTTCCTGGCTATTCAAGCTGTGTGTATATGTCTTAAATTTGCACATATAGAACTGTACTCGCATTTTGCGCTTTTTATCTATGTCACCTCCTATTTTTGATATTTCAGTTCTTTCTGAGACACACCAACGTATGTCGTCCTCTTTATGTTTAAATGCATTCCAGTGTTCTGTTAGGGGAGCATTATGCTTATTAGTCCGTATCGTGGATCTGTGCTCATTCAGGCGTACCCTAATTTCCCTCATAGCCTCGCCTATATATCCGTACCCGCATGGACACATGATTAAATAGATAACGTTTTTAGTTTTGCAATTGAACATATCTTGGAATGTATGCATGGCGCCATTAATTTCAATCTTTTGACCTTTTATTACTGATTTCCAGTTAGTACATGCGCTGCATGGAAATGTGCCTATTAATCTACTGTTGGAATCAATACTTCTTTGATGCAATTTGTTTTTTTCCTCTTTATATGTTTTCACTAATCTATTCCCAATAGTTTTGTTTCTTCTGTAGGAGAACAGAGGTTTTTCTATTTGCGCTGTATTATTCTCCTGCAGAAAGCTTCAATTCCTATTAATAATATTTTTGATCTTGTTGCTGATTATTGAAAAATTTGAGACAAAGACTATTTTGTCAATATCCTGATTTTCTCTTCTATTATCCTCAAACAGGGAGTCGCGATTATAATATTTAGCCCTCTTATATGATTGTTTTACAATTCTATTGGGATAACCACTGGTTGCTAGTTTCTTTTTGAGGTTTTCTGCATGTCTTTCAAAATCCCTTCTATCTGTGCAGTTCGCAGGAACTGTCCAAAGGGAATATCATCCTTTTGGCATTCAGGGTGGTCACTTCCATAATGAAACATGGTGTTCCTATCCATGGGTTTTACAAAGAGATCAACCGTTAATTCATTCTCTCGATTCTGTATTTTAATATCCAGAAAATCACAATACTTTTGGCTAATAGTTGAAGTGAATCCCAGGTTTGGATCCCCACAGTTTAGCCACTCTATAAATTGATCCAATTAATCTTTCTCTCCCTTCCACACAAAGAATATATCATCTATGAAACGTGACCAATGGGTCACGTTTATATAGAACGGAGCAGCCTCGTTATAGATGTGTTTTTCTTCAAAGGTACCAACATAGAGGCATGCTAGACTAGGAGCACAGGTAGCTCCCATGCTGGTAGCCTTGATTTAGCAGTATAAGTCATCTCCAAAAATGAAAATATTATTTTTTTAAATCAACTCTGTCAGTTCTATCACAAAATAGGCATGCTCTGATAGGTCACCATTCTCGTCTTTCAATAATTCCCTCACTGTCTCAACTGTCGCAGTCTGTGGTATATTTGTGTAAAGTGCTTCAATGTCTAGTGTTACTAGCCATCAAATTTCAAGCCCTCCACTTTTTTAATCATATCTGTAGTGTCTTTAATGTAAGACTTCTGTAGTGCCACTAGAGGTCTCAAAAATGCATCTATATATATACTTGGCGGTTCTGTTAATGAATTCAGACTCGAGACAATAGGTCTCATTGGTGGATCATGAATGATCTTATGCACCTTTGGTAACCCGTAAATTGCAGGTAGAACTGGATGATGATTGAATAAAAATTAATACTCATCCATGCAGATTACTCCATCCTCCTTTGCTAAATCTAAAATTCTTTTAACATTGCTTTGGAGATTCTTCCACTCATCACAAGAGGATTTTCTATAGTGTTCTTCTACTTGCAGACGGGACAGCATTCTCTTATTATAATCCTCCGTGTCTAACAGGACAATCAGCCTGATTCATGAAAAACGGGATTTGCGATTCTCAAATAGCGATAAATTGCGAATCGCTATTGAGACATCGCAAATCCGAATTCATGAAGATTACCGATTAAAAAAAGCGATTCGCACGCGGGCGCTAATTCTGTTTGCGATTAACGATAATCGCAGAATAATCGCTATTTCCGGCTACCCGCGTCGGGATTGCGATTCGCAAACTCGCGAGATCGGGAAAACGGGAAGTCGCATTTCGAGCGCAGTGATGACATCACAACCAGGAAGCAGGCAGTTCCTACCCCCATTCACCACAGTGAGGCCGACCTGGAGGAAGCAAGTGAGAGAGCTGCTGCTGCTGCTGCAATTCTGGTGATTTGTAAACTGCAACTACTCTGCTGCCATGTCAGAGGAACCTGTTCCTGGTCCCAGCAACAACACAGGGAGGAAGAGGAAGCTCAAATTTTCAGAGCAGGAGCTCGAACATTTGATTGAAGGGGTGGTCGCCAACCATGAAAAACTCTTTGGTAAAGACTCCAGGAAGGTCCCGGAGCAAGAAAAAAGGAGGATCTGGCAGGGAATAGCCTCCACTGTCAACTCCGTGGGTGTGGCCGATAGGTCACTTGAGGAGCTGAAGAAAAGATGGTACGACCTCCGAGGTCGTGCCAAGGAGAGGGTGGCGGAGCGCCTTGGAGAGTCATCGGGCACTGGAGGTGGCGGACCTACAGTCCCTCCTAACACACCCTTGGAGGACCAGGTGGAGAACACCCTTGAGAGGGAGGCGTGCGTTGGCGTCACACGTCTGGACTCCTCCCGCCCCACCCAAGACACCCAAGGTAAGTGGCATGCGACTGCGACCCTGTCCCCTATGACTGTCCCTGACCAAATAGCCTCCCAAAATGTCCCTTAGTCATGCCATTGTTGCACATCTGGGAATGCCCAGAAACATTGTGGGAGATGTAGTGTGGCCACAATGTAGTAGTACCACAATGCAGTCAGACAGGTTCCAAAGTACGCAAATCCACAGCCATTCAGGGAATGTCACCCAGCATGCATGTAACAACTGCACGTCTGACAGACACATGCAACTAATGATTGTCCACTTACCCTCACAGGTGGCGCTGAAAGCAGCGACAGTGAAAGGCTGCAAATAGATGAGGAGGCCCAGGAGGAGGATTTTACACCACAAACCCAGGCACCAGCCCCTGCCGCTGCTACAACACAAGCAGCCAGGCCCCCCACCATTGTGCCCCCTGCATCTAGCGGACCACCGACAGCCACAGCCAGGCCCCCCACCACTGTGCCCCCTGCATTTGGCGGACCACCGACAGCCACAGCCAGGCCCGCCACCATTGTGCCCCCTGCATCTGGCGGACCACCGACAGCCACAGCCAGGCCCGCCACCATTGTGCCCCCTGCATCTGGCGGACCACCGACAGCCACAGCCAGGCCCGCCACCATTGTGCCCCCTGCATCTGGCGGACCACGGACAGCCCCAGCCAGGCCCGCCACCATTGTGCCCCCTGCATCTGGCGGACCACCGACAGCCACAGCCAGGCCCGCCACCATTGTGCCCCCTGCATCTGGCGGACCACCGACAGCCACAGCCAGGCCCGCCACCATTGTGCCTCCAGTCCCTGCCGCACCAGCAATGCCTGCTGTGACACCACCAGCAGCTGGTGCTACAACATCTGGGCCTGCGACAGCGCCAACACAGCGGCCAGCCACAGTGACAGGCCAGCTGAGCAGGCGTGGGAGGGCTCGCCAGCACACCACTGCTGCAATCAGCAGGAGGGGCAATGGACAGAGTCTAGCTTGTATGAGCGTCGAAAGACGCATCTTGAGAATACATCAGCGCCAGGCACGGCAGCAAGGTGCCATTCAGCTCCAGCTCCACAAGATTGGGCGCAATGTGGCCGGAGTGGGAGACCGCATGGACCGCATGACGGCGGCCATGGCAGGTATGGGGGAGGGAATGGCCCGCATGACTGCAGCCATGGAGGCCAACACCGCTGCGATGACTAAGCAGCGCAGTGCAGCACGCCGGCGCCACCACCAGCTCATGAGCCGGCTGGCCTCCTACAGCAGGTCCAATTATGTGGCAGCGAATGCCACTTCACAATTGTCGCGGCGGTCACTAGTACAGCAGCACCAACTCGTACAGTGCTGTGAGGACATGACCAGGGTCCTGGAGCACCTCACCACGGCGGTTACGGCACTACACCCTCCTGCTCTACCTACCACTGTTGGGGGTGATGATGGCAGTGAGGGGGCATCCAGCGTCAGCAGCCACTCTGCCACACTAGTCCCGCCACTCAGGCGCAGCACCAAGGCAACGCAAGGTACAGGTGCCCCGGAAGAGGATGAGCCTCAGAGGCGCTTGGGCGGAACGCGACTGAGGCGCAATACACTCATTTAGACAATTACAGGCGCAGGCTGACTATAAGCCTGCCCTGTCCTTTGACACTGCAGTATGGAGTAATACTGTTAGTAGAAAATAGTTGTACTGGTGACATTTTTTGTGAATCAAACAAATATATTTATTTTGCAGCACACATTAGCGTTGTGTGATCATTACATTTTGCATGCAATTGTGATTTGTGGGGTGAGGGAAGAGGGTGGCCTAGAAACTGTTCACTGTGATGTGGTTGCGACGTCTGTGGCCTTCAGCTGGGTTCTCCCCGCGTGCATGGTGCACCTGTGCAGGTGGCCGGTCGTCCCCTTCAGATTCACTGCCAGAGATGTCGACAGGTATCCGGCGCTTGGTTGCAATGTTATGAAGTATTGCGCAGACAGCCACAATGAGGCAGCACACTGCAGGACTGTAATACATGGCCCCACCTGTCTTGTGCAGTATGCGGAACCTGCTCTTGAGCATGCCAAATGTCCTTTCTATGCAATTCCTTGTCCTTATGTGTGCAACATTGTAGCGCCGTTGCTGGGGTGTGGCAGGGTTGAGGTAAGGGGTCAGGAGGTATTCCCGTAGGGCGTAGCCACTGTCACCTGAATGAGAGGAGCAGATGGTGATTGCCTGTGCTGCGCAGTTACTTCATAGCAATGTGACATTGTCGACAAAGTGTACTTACCAAGTAGGTGTCCTTCCCCAAACTCTCCCCTGAGCAGTCGTGTGTGGAGGCCGCTGTGCCGGAATATAAAGGAGTCATGGGTACTCCCTGGGTACTGGGCGACAATGTCAGTGATGTAGGTCTTGGCATTGCAGACCATCTGTATGTTGAGGGAGTGGTAGGACTTTCTATTGCGGAACATATACTCTGTGGCAGCTGGTGGGCAGATGGCGACGTGGGTACAGTCTATGCATCCGAGTACATGGGGAAAATGGGCTACATTGTAGAATTGTAGCTTTGTCAAGTCCAATTCCTGTTGGCTCGTGTGAAATGTGATGTGACGGTGAAGCTGGGTGAGCATGGCGTCAACGAAAGTGTGGAGGCAGCGTGACATGGTGGGCTGGGATATCCCCCCAGCAGCCGCTACTATCCCCTGGAAACTCCCGGAGGCCAGGAGGTGCAGGCTACACAATACCTGCACATGTGTAGGCACCGCATTGGTTCGCCTTGTTGGGTGCTGCATCAGGGGGTCAAGGTCATGTATTAGCTGGATTATCATTTCCCCATTCAGCCTGTATTTTGCAAATATCTGCTCTCTGGTTTGGCCCAGCAAGGTGACCCGCTGGCGGAAAATCCTGTCCTGGATTCTGCGTCTCCTCCGTGCTGCTCGCTGTAGCCTTCGCCGCCTGACCAGCATGTACATTCCTGGCATTGTGGAACTCCTGATGCTGCTGCTGAATGTCCTTATGTGTGATTGGTCATGCCTGAACCTGTTGGTGATTGGCCAACGGTTTTTCAAATGTAATTAGTTCATGGCTTTTATGGTTACCACCTGCTTTGAGTTGTCCTTAATTTGCGCCGCGCAAACAGCGTTTTTTGGGTTTTTCGCTATTAGCGATTTTTCATGAATGCCGATTGAGATTAAAATGCGAATTCGCTATTTATTTCGCAGATTCCGTGGTTTGTCGCTTTTTCCGATTCGCTAATGCTCGCCTACCGGGAATCTGCGAATTTAATAGCGTATTCGCTATTATGTGTTAGCGGATTCTCTATTTTGTTGTTGAATTCCAATTACGTAAATTGCGCCCGCAATTGCATTTTCGCAGCGATTGCGGGCGCAATTTTACTTCATGAATCAGGCTGAAAACTCCCTCCCTTATCTCCTGGTTTTATGGTTAGGCTTTCACACATTTCTAGATTATTGAGAGCTTCTCTGCATTCTCTAAATAGATTGTTATTATATATCTTAATATCTACTTTTAATAGATCATCAATGTCTTTTTCTACTGCCTTTTCAAAACGTTCTACATTTTTATTCAACATACTCCGTGCAGGAGTCCACACTGAGGGTGGCTTTAATCCTGAGTTGTTTACTTTTTCTACTGGTTCTTTATTAACAAAATAATGTTTCAATCTAATTTTCCTAAATAGGCTTTTTATAGCTTTCTGGATTTCGTAAGGGTTGGGTTTTGATATGGGGGCATATCCTAGGCCCAAGCTTAAAAGTTTTTCCTCTTCCCTACCTAGCACTTTCTTTGATAGATTGATTATTGGGGATTTTTCTTGCTTGTTCAGTCCCATTTATTCTGGCTCATGGTTTTCATAAATGGTCTGAATTGCTGAGATGGTCGTTGGTAGTTCCCCCGACCTCTCCCTCTCATTCCCTGGTTTTGTCTTTGTTGCTGCCCTAAAAAAGGTCTTTGATCTCTCTGTTGTCCTATATTTGATTCCTTATTGTTTCTATTTTCTGAATGATTTTCCTCTTCAGACTCAGTGCTTCCATAAGATGTGTCTGAGAAGCTTACATTCTTTCTCTGTCCTCTAGGGCGATAAGGATACCAGGTCTTTTTCGGTTGGTAAGTGGTCTCCTGAACTGGGGTCTCATAGTAATCTTTATGGGTGTAGGGATATACTATTTAAGTGTTATATCTATTTATATCTTTTCTATGTTTGTTAGATTTTTATTTATTAAGTATTCCCTATATCCATTCACATCCTCCTCTATTTCTTTCAATTTATGTTTTGCTTCTTCAAGGCCATTGGTGCTACTACTCTTCAACGATGTCATACTGTGCACTTAAACAGCGGTGCAGTGATTGGTTTAAGATAGTGAAGTATGCTCGGCGCAGGCGGCGAAAATAGAAGAAGAAATTACGGCGCAGTGTGAAATGGTGTTGGAATTAAAAAACAGAGTTCAAAAAAGGAACAATAGGGGAACCAGTTCAGAAAAAGGGCGATTAAAAAACAAATCGTTACATATGGCGCAGTGCGAGACAGTATCCAGAATAGAAGTGAGAGGGTCAAGAGTGGCTGGTGCATTAGCGAAGACTAAACAATGTTGGGTACAGAGTTGTCTATACCGTGAGCAGTTTTGTTGGACTGGCGCGGTGACATATGATATTGTCAAGGCTTATCCTTACCAAAACCCAGGTACACAATTGTCTGCACAGTGACCTATTTTGTGTAAACCGCGCGGTGACATTTGAGGAAAAAGGTATTACCAAGGCTAATCCTTACCAAAAATCAGGTACACAATTGTCTACACAGTGAGCAATTTTGTGTAAACGGCGCGGTGACATTTGAGGAAAAAGGTATTACCAAGGCTAATCCTTATGGCCGGGGCAAATGTCTATACAGTGAGCAATTTTGTGCAAACGGCGCGGTGACATTTGAGGAGAAAGGTATTACCAAGGCTGATCCTTAAGGCGGGGAAGGTAGTTCAGGTCGGGAGGAGTGGTGCGATTAAGACCTATGGAGAAGGTAGCCTTTATAAGTATAGTGCAGTCAGGGCACAGTGGGCGTAATAAAAATGGGCAGAGTATAATTACCATTGGTAGCACGTTAGTGTAAGGACATCCCGCGTTTTAGGCAAGGAGACCGTCCAGATCACGGCTTGCTGGGGAAAGGAAGCACGGGCACATTTTAAAATATGTGACAGTGGGGTTGGAGTAAGGCTATGAGGGTTAGGGTTGGTGTACTTACAGTTGTGCCGGTTGCAGGATTGCAGGACGCAGCGTCTCTGGCGGGAATCGCTGTTGGACTGTACTGTGAGAGCCAGCTAAAAATGCATGTGGTCTGGAAAAATAAAGGAGGGACTAACGCTGACTGTGTGGTGGCCATATTGGAATGCTAGTCAGGTAACTAGGACGCGGTGGCCATCTTGGAGTGGAGAATGAGCTAGCAGGTTAGGAAAAGTAAAGGAGGGACTAACGCTAACTATGCGGTGGCCATATTGGAATGGTGGTCAGGTAACTAGGACGCGGTGGTCATCTTGGAGTGGAGAATGAGAGGTTGTGAAGTGATAGTAATGGTGACATAAGTTACAGTGAGAAATTCAAGACTTGTTAACAATGTACATTCAAATTAACAATACTGCTATTAAAAAAGGAGGACAGAAGATCACATTTGAGAGAATATTTTCTATCCAAGGACGGAGACAGAACATTCCGTTGACACAGTAGTTTCTAACCAGGCATATCGTGGGGATGTTTGCACATTCAGTTAGAGGAGGGTTGTCCAATCCTCAAGGCGGTTGAGCCCCATGCGGATACTGTTGGTCCTTAGTATCCAATGGAGCTCCTCCTTGTTAAGTTGTTGTGACACATCCGCACCACGTGGTGGTGTTTTGATCTGTGTAATAATTGTCCAAGTCAAGGACCGGTTTTTGGCTATCAGCCATCATCAGCCTGGATAGCTTGAATCCAGTGGTGTGGAGAGCATGGGACTCAAGTCTGAGCATACCCATCCCAGTCGGGGCGACAAAGTCAAAAACAACAGGTGATGGATAGAAATAAGAAATTAATAAATTCAAATGAACCAAAATGTTGCAACTAATAAAAGCATGCGTGTTTATACATACGATCGCTATGTCACGTAGTATGACTGCGAAGACAAAGGAGAATAGGTTAGGTAGGAGCCCCCTCTCTCCGACAGAGATACCGGGTATAATGTTCCACATACTTCCATGCTGGTGGAAAGCTCCTTAATGGTGCATGCAGTCTTTCAAGATCAGTGAGAAAAGGTGACCTAAATAGGTAACAAAAGTGCTGGCCAAACGTGCTGCATGGTGGTCAAGGATATTAAAAATACACAACAAACATGAAGTGATAGTACACACAACATATACATAAACATAAATAAGGGGAATGATGGTCGCCCCAGGATTGAAACACATACATAATTTTGGGAAAAACTGTGCCTCAAGGACACAATAGGTGTGAGGTCTCCCTGACAGTAATATGTGAGGGTTTAGGGAAGATTAGACCGTTAGTCAATTGTTAGCGTCGATCAATTTAGCCCATTGATAAAAAACTGATGTTTTTTCAAGTCATCCGGTACCTGTGGGTAAAAACACACTTACTTCAAATAGAAGAACCTCGTTTATTCAGACCTGGTCGTCTCCCTGTCGGACCGCACGTTAGCGTGTCTGATGCCGGGAGTGCACTAAATACTTCCTGCTTCCACTGCATGTTCGTCAGACCGCGGGTAGAAAACATAAGATGACCGCCGCTTTTGGCAACAACGGCGGCCATATTGGAGGGATACGTTATGGCGATAATGGGTGTTCTATTCCCAATAGTGGTACTTGTTAGGGTATTATGCGCAAAATAGGGGTTATGCATTTAAACTCTTAAATGGTACGGTACAGATGTAAGAAATTATTTTAAAAAGCATATTTGTCGTTTAGATGAAATGGTGCATTAGACCATAAATAAAAGGTCCATGCTTTGGATGCTAATGTCCAGAGAGGGGGACGAGGAATTAAAAAGTCCTTAGTGTGTCAACACTTAATCCTTTCGGGATGTGTCAGATTTTTCAGAGTTTTATACATGAACCAAGACGTAGGTGGCGTTGTTCAGGTTCAGTTTCAAGGCCATAGTTTGTCTTATGTTAGCAGTTGCACTGGAGATAGGTGGAGCCCAAATGGGAAGGGTACTTGGGGTGAGATTCAGTGCTTTATGGGTCAGTTTGGTTCGATCACTAATTATGGAGTGGCATGTATTAACAGAACTGACCCCAAGGGATTTCATCATTTAACCCATGGGTGTCTGTGTGTAACTTGAAAACGCAGCGTTGTTCCTTTTCGTGTAACTTCTTTTCAAGATTCTCTTTGCTTTTTATGTGGTCAAGTATCACCCACCTCATGTCATTAGGGGTGTGCCGTCTCTTTAGAAAGTGCGTGGTCATCCTAGTGGTGGCACGTTTGCAGCGTATGTTGCTGCGATGCTCTACAATGAGGGTACTGACTTTCCTGGTTGTCATCCCCACGTAGTGGAGGATACAATTGCACATGATTAGGTACACCACTCCTGTCGTGTTGCAGTTCGTGAAGTTCCTTAGTTCCCATGTGGTGTTATTCAAATTCACTACCTTGGTGGCTGAAGTGAGGTGGCAGACACTGCAGTTATTACAGGGGCAATGCCCTGTGGGTAGTGGGTGCAGTCGTCGTACACTCCCTTCTTCCTCATTGGTGTTCAGGGGTCTCTTGTGTACAAGGTAATTTTTGAGATTCTTCCCTCTCCTGTGGCTGAACATAGGAGATGGTATGTTCAGGCCTCCACTATTGAGTGTGCGCCAATGTCTTTTGACTATCTTAGTCACTTTGTTTGACGCAGCGTTAAATGTGGTAATGCCAATTGTTCTTTTCATTTCAGTGTTGTTTTTGACTCTGGGTTCTAGCAGGGTTTCTCTATTGTTAGTAGAGGCCCTCTTTTTTGCGTTGGAGACCAATTTCTTTGGGGCAATTACGCCTAATCAGTTTCTTACTCAGATCATTTGCTCGTGTGATGTAATCCTGTTTGTCACTGCAATTCCACCTTAAGCGTAAAAATTGCCCAAATGGTAGGTTTTCTTTCAGGTGCCTAGGGTGGAAGCTGTCATAGATGAGAAGACAGTTCCTAGCAGTGGGCTTGAAATGAGTTGTGGTGGCTAGTGTTCCTTCTCGTGCTAGTATGTTAAGATCAAGAAAAACCAGATGTGACCTGCTCATCGTGTATGTAAATTTCAGGTATTGGCCTTGTTGGTTCAACCAAACCACAAAATCAGTTGCTTCTGTCTCTGTACCTTTCCAGATCAATAGTACATCATCTATGTACCTTTCCCACAATTGGACATGATCATAGTGGGGATTGATGCTGTGTAGTATCTTATGAGTTTCTAGATGATGCACATACAGGCCGGCCACGCTCGGCGCAAAAGTGCTCCCCATACTAGTACCATGCTGTTGTCGGTATAGATTGTCTTCAAAGCTAAAGACATTTTCAGTTAATGCCAGTCTCCAACATTCCAGGACCACATGTCGTGGGGTGTGGTAATCCCACTGGTTCTCAAAAAGGAATTCTTCAATGATCTCAAGTGTCTCCTTATGTGGAAGGCTGGTATAAAGACTCTCCACATCCAGGCCAATAAGGTGGTTGGATGTGGGCTCAAAACTGAGATCTTTTAGTAAGCGGAGGACCGCTTTGGTGTCCTTCAAATAGGTGTCAGTTTTCTGTATTATGGGACATAAAAAACTTGGATAATGGCTCTAAAATAGACCCTATCCCTGAAACTATGGGTCTTCCAGGAGGTTTGTCTAGGGACTTGTGGAACTTTGGGATCGTATAGAAATAGGGAGTGACTGGGTTTGTGTTCTCCAAAAAATTGGCTTCCTTCTTACTTAGCCAATCGTTGTCATTGATTCCTCAATGAGAATTGCAATGTCAGTACGTATTCGTTCTGTAGGATCTATTTTGATGTTGATGCAATTCCTTTCATCAGCTAGTAAATGGAGGCATTCGTTCCTGTAGTCAATGATGTTCTGTAGTACCATGCCTCCTCCTTTGTCCGCAGGCTTTATGGTTATTGATTTGTCATTAGATAGTTGTTGTATAGCCTCCTGTTCTATTTTGCTTGTGTTGTGAAACACTGTGATTGTTCTTGGATTCAATTTGGTGACTTCCTTCCTCATCGCCTTTTCAAATGCCTGAAATTCGACTGGTAGACTCGTTGTGGGTGGTGTGAAGCTTGATTTCTTCTTCAAACTGGTGTCGCTTTTTGGCTCATCTGTTTGTGTTTTGTCCTTGAAGAGCAATTCCAGTTTAATTTTATGTATAAATTCCTTCAACTCACAGCAGAGTTTGAATTTGTCAATAGTTGGTGTGGGTACAAAACCCAACCCTTTTTCCAGAATTGTCAATTGGGTTGGCGTCAGTGTCATATTTGATAGATTCACACCCAAGCTTGTACTTTGCTTGTCGATGGGTTGACTGGTGGACCCTTGCTCCGTGTGTGGCTCCTCGACGCTTCCAGTTGTTGGGCCGATTGTACTTGCTGCCCTCTTTTGTGTCTGCCTCTCTGGGTCTCTTTTCCCCGTCCTAAAAAAGACTGGTTCTGTTGTTACTGGGGGTGCTCCCAGTGCTGGTATTGTTGTACCAAGGTACCAGAGAGGACGGAATTTCAACTGGCCTCCATACCCGGGCCCTAAAGCATACGGGCCTCCACCACATTTCTTCTACGGACCACACCAGTTTCCACAAGCATTCTCACAACAACAATACCAGCAATACCAGGACACTTTGACGAGGAGTCCCTTAAGTGTTGAGTTGGTCCGAAAAGATTAAAGCGCCTATAAAATATCACTGAGGGGTGTTGCACCTCTGGCGCAATTAGGATTTCCTCTAAGTGTACTACTTTAAGTTAGGAGTATACACTGCTATTGTTCTATTTAGGGTATATTCTTTCCCATCCCGCAACAACAAGCACTTCTCACTACCTTTACAAATATGGCTACCTCCCATAACAAATTAGTTATTTTGGGAGACTTTAATCTTTGGCCAAATGGCAGCCTAGATACAGGACTAGACAATCTTCTGACATCCTGTGACAGTGTGGGGCTTCACCAACTGGTTAAGCATCCCACCCACTCTGCAGGCAATCGACTAGATCTCATTTTCTCGAGTCCTGGTCTAACACAAGTAGGCAATATTTTGCCTATGAGCTGGACGGACCACTCGCTTATCAAATTTTACATCACCAGCACCACAATTAGGAAGCCCAGCGACAGCCTTCAACCAGAATTTACATACCGTAACTGGAAAGCCCTAGAAAAACTCAGCTCCACCACCAAAGTCTTCAACGTGGACGAAAGTTTTTCTCCTACCAGCTCGGTTGAAAACAACTACAGAGCTTTCTGTATGAGGATAACATCTACCACGGACTCCATTGTCCCGCTAAAACTTTGTAAACCCAGAGGTAGAGCACCTGCTCCCTGGTACAATGACTCCCTGAAAACTCTCAAATCAGCCTGCAAACAGGCTGAGAGGAAGTGGAGACATGGATACTGTGACAACAATAAAACTCTCTGGAAAAATAAGCTCCGTGAATACAAATCTGCTATGACAGACAGCAAATTGGCCTATTACTGCTCCACTATTGTCAACGCAGCTAACAGTTCAAAAAGCATTTTCCAGATCTTGGAGAACCTTATACACCCTGACTGTGCCAAAAAAACTATCCCCCCATCTCAGACTCTCTGTGACAATCTGGCACAGTTTTTCACAGACAAAATTGAGACCATCATCAACAACTTGGCAACCCCCCCATTGGAAAATATTCTATCCTCCTCCGGTGCTGTTGTCGCCAACTTATATTCTCCTAGTTCAGTACGCTCTCCTATGGAAAGTCTTCTGGCCTTTCCTCAGATCTCCGAAGCAGACTTTGAGAGACTGGCACTAGGCATCACCTCCGGATCCCCCCTTGACCCTCTGCCCCCGAAAACATGGAAAGCATGCGGGAATGAGCTATTCCACACCCTTCGGAAGTTTTGTAATCAATCCCTCTGCTGTGGACTCGTTCCCAACCCCTGGAAACAAGCTCTCATCACCCCGCTATTAAAAAAACCATCTCTGAATCCAGAGTGCCTTCCCAACTTTCGACCCATATCTCTTCTGCCCTTTCCGGCGAAAGTGGTGGAACGATGGGTCAGCACCTGCCTATCAACTTACCTTGAGCAGAATCACGTTCTGGACGACTTCCAATTTGGGTTTCGTCCAGCCCATGGCACCGAAACAGCAGTGCTTACTGCCATGGAAGAACTTCGAGTGCGTGCAGACAGGGGCCAAGCCGTGGCCTTGATTCTATTGGACCTGTCTGCCGCATTCGATACTGTCAACCACGTGATCCTGCTAGAGAGGTTGAGAGATGCTGGGGTCAACGGCACAGCCCTACTCTGGTTCCACTCTTATCTCAGAGACAGGAAACAGGCTGTATCCCTTCCCCCCTACCTATCCGCCTTCTCCCCAGTCCCTCACGGTGTACCCCAGGGTTCTTCCATCAGCCCTATCCTTTTCAATGTTTATTTAAAGCCACTGGTCACTTTAATCAAATCCCATAATTTGACCACAGTAAACTACGCGGATGACACCCAGCTCATTCTCTCTTGGGAGGGGGAAGGCTCCATCCCCTTAGAAGCCTTCCACGACTGCCTGAGAGACACTGCAGGCTGGTTACACCGCAACTCCCTTCAATTCAACTCCTCCAAAACCGAGGTTTTGTTCTGTCCTGCGAGCCGAATACCTCGCCTCCTGCCTGTGGAGTTCTGGCCCCCGGAAAATCCAGATAACCCGCCACCTGTCGCCAGTGTTCGCAATCTGGGCGTCATGCTAAACACCAAACTTAGCATGGAAACACAGGTAACAAGAACAGTTGCCACCTGCTCGGCCCTTATGCGATCATTACGCAAAATCTTGCCACTATTACCACCTCCGGCCCGAGCTTTGATAGTCAGGTGCACTATTCTCAGTCGCATCGATTACTGCAATGCCCTCCTGCTCGAATCTCCCATGGTACTGTTGGATAGACTCCAACGAGTCCAGTCGGCAGCAGCTAAACTGGCCCTTGGATGGACTAGGAGATCCTCGGCCACTGCTGCGTTAGCCGAGCTACACTGGCTCCCCCTGAAGCAACGCATAGCCTTCAAAGCCCTCTGCCTGGTCTTCAAGGCAGTACACGGATCAGGACCAAGACCCCTACAACACATGTTTTCTTGGTACATCCCAACTAGAACTCTACGATCCACGACCGCCTGTCTTGTAATAGTACCTAGATTCAAGAAGGCCAGGATCGGGGGAAGATCGTTCAGAGTAGCTGCTGCTAAGCTCTGGAACAGTCTTCCTGCCGATATACGCCAAATCACACAGCTCCTACCTTTCAGGAGACGAATAAAAACATGGCTCTTCCCCTAGCTCCCCCTCCACTGCCACCCCCCTTATTCAACTCCCCTGCTTTCAACTCTAGGAGTATACTTCTTCAGCGCCAGGATACCTGCCAGGTGACAGTCGCGCTCTACAAATGTTTTAAATAATAAATAAATAAATACATTTCTGGATATATTATTTGGTTTATGTATGTATTGTAGATGTTGTACATGTTGTGTATATATTGTATTATATATTGTAATATAGATATGAATGTGATTTAAATGTGATTAAGAATGTTCTACTTTTTGTTTAACATTTATGAAGTGTATATATACATGTGTGTTTATTTGTGCCCTACGCCGTCCTTTGAACGTATATACGTTTTTTGACCTATGGATATACAGGATATGTAAATAATATTGAGAACATCAGGGTAATTAGTTGTACCTTGAATGAAAATAAATGTTGTAGAACAACAGAATCTTGTGCACACATATATAGTTATTCATGAAATATGTTTAATTATTCAGAATCCACAGATGAAAGAAAGAATATTTGAAGCCTCGTTGGTCTTGTTGCTTTAATACTCGAAACTAGACAGCGCCAGCCGACACGTGTTTCGTCTGAGTATATATAGACTCGGACTCTTCATGGCTGGAGAAGAGAAATTAATAAACAACTGACTATTTTAGCCAGTAATCTTTACATACATCATCCCTAGGGATGTAAAGCCATACAATGCATCTGTTAACACCGCTTATTGCTGTATAGTATGTGATGTGAACGAAAATTTCCTCGAAGGCTTAAGGATGTGGAGTGATCATGTATGACTTCTATGAGCATGCATTTATTATATGGTATTTACTACATCTATACATCCCATTCAGTACCGGATTGTGTCCATTGTTGTACCCACTATAAACATACCATATCCAACAATTTAACTTAAGACATATCTTCAAGTGTCGAAAGGTTCTAACAATCCGGTAGTCCCATTGTATGGACGCATAAAAACATCAACATTGTCATACGTAATAGTGAATGAACGTGATAAAGTGCCACCAATATGCTCATGAAGACACGAAAAGGATGAAAGAAAGACTCAGACCTTTTGATCAAGAACACCACGATGTCGACAATTCCTGTGTAAATGTGGCTCCTAACTATAGTATGGAGTTCTCTACGGAGATACTGCATGCTGTCACATACCTTACTCTTTTATGTAGCAAGAGGATCCATCCCTATTCAAAACAAGAACGGGGAGATTATATAATTCGGCGTCACAATCTATGGAATGCAATTGGTGAACCAAAAAATTGGTTAAGATATATATGTTCACTTACCTCTTAACCGGTGATATTTCCAACCCGGTCAGGGTGTCGGTAGATTGTTGTTCGCAGGTAACGATCACAGCGAAAGTCCGCTATAGGCAATCCAATCCGCCCGTGCGATCAGAGGACGCGATGGTGAATAAAAGATATAAAATGATAACTTTAATTAGATATAACCCAATGGATCACCAGTTTTAAGAGAGTGATGCACTCACGATCTATGGGGCAATTTAAAAAATAGGCGGCATATACTCGATATGGCCTGTTGAGTAAATCCGCACTGGCCTATCGCCCACACATTCCTCTTGGCCAGGAAGCCGGCCGCTATATATGTTGCTACACACGCATCACTGAATCTGATACTAAGTATCCAATCTTACAAAGTTATCCATACCAGGACCAACGTGTCCCATTATCACGCGCTCGCAACATCGACACACATGACTTTAATAACCACGAGGTTATAGTGGCTACTGTAGAAGGGCCTAAATATTACTTATGAGCTCACCTGTTGCGGTGTGCCAATGGATAATAACGCCGTATTTGTCAAACAGGACAGACCCAAGAATTATTTCATGTCTCTATATAAATGAAAAAAACATGTGTTATACATGAATATCGAACCACCTAAGTGGTTTCCCTTGTGTGATTTAGTTGCACTAGTACCACACACAAAGCACTTACAATCTAGTACCACTCGTTTGGTCCCACGTATAATCAATCCTAGCAATGAGGTTGTGTCAAGTTGGCCTGTAAAACCAATCAAGAACAATATTCAATATAGGCGTCTGTCAACCAATATTTAGTCGACTGAATACCCTACAATCCTAGTGAATACCTGTCCGACTGCCTGTTCTGGTCTGCGGCGTGCTCTGCAATGGCGAAGATGTGTATTGCGGTGAATGTCAACATGCGCATGCGTTAAGAAGAAGCCCGGCGCATGCGGGTGACCAACACTAGAACACTCACTCCACTTCCTGTGTGTCCATACGGGAGTGAATGTTCTACGTCTCAAAAGTATGCGTGCGTTGTATAGGACAATTTTCTATGTGGCAATCAATAAAATATTTGTCATTACTATTACCAATCTGGATGTCGTTATGCAAATGTTAGTAGTGGGTTCCAAGGAGTAAACGACGTTACTGTCCCACGCTGAGTTCCTCAATATTTGGACGAACTTAATACTAACATGGGAACTACTCCGATTCCGATTATCAATGGTGATCTGTGGGTCAACGTGAAGAGGAATTAAAGCGAAAAAAACAGAAGGTATAGGAAAAAGGTATAAGAAAACGAAAATGGAGAATGGGGAAAGGAGATGCGGGAGAAATAAATTACCACAATCTGCTTTCTAGATTGCTCTCTCCCTGTATATATTTCCAGTTAAAAGAAACAAATTGGCTTCCAAGGAACAAAGGGAATAGTACCACGAGGGTGAAGTATCTAGAATTCCGAATTTCCTAGTATCACAGAGAAATAGTGCTGCCATCGTGTATTGGTGATCCCCTTATTCAGTATACCTCGATTATGGTCCACCGCGAATTGTGACTTAAACCACTCGTGTCATACAAGTACTTGTGTCACATAATGGTATCGACATTTTGACATTTATGGTGTAATATAGTGGCATTACGTGGTTCAATTCAACAAAGGGGCGGTAATGCAGTCTACTATTGTGACCTGATTACTTTGCTTGATCATACACATACAGTTTGTAATTCAATGCGACACATTTTGACATTAGTTCCACATTTTGTTGTCAAGTCATCATTGGTTTAACAGTTGTACCTATATTACATAAAGAAACTCAACCCAGAAAATATTGCATCTCAGAATCACAATTCAAACCATGTTTCACTGATTGTAAACACATTATCCATGCAGCTTCTGTTCTACGCAACCTGAGCTCTTTATTACCTCCCCTGGGGTGTTGTTCAATGGTTTCTTTTCCAAAGAAGGAAAATTCTTTATGACTTCCTTGTGCAGGACATAATGTCGCGTGTATGGTCACTGGGTACCTGGCATCCCCTTGTTTAAGTGCCCTCACGTGTTCTGTAATCCTTTCTTTGAGGGGTCTGATTGTACTCCCTACATACATTTTCTGACATTTGCACACAATTACATATACCACAAATCTTTAGTGCAGTTAATGTTGCTCTTGATTGAGTATATCCGGTTGTCGGTGCCCTTAAAGTTTTTGACTTTGTGTAGTGCCCATTTACACACATTGCAGAAACCACATTTGTGGAACCCTAATGTGTGAGGTGTGAGCCAAGTGTTACAGTGTGTGGTTTTGGGTAGTGAGGGACTTAATCTACTACGCAGGGTCCTGCCCCGCCTGTAAGTAATCATAGGACGTGCTGGTATATTGTGTGCCAGGATGGTATCTCTCTTCAATATACTCCAGTGTTTGGTAAGACTCCTCCTCAACATGTGACTCAGTCCATTGTACTCCGTGATCATGCGTACTAATGTATCTTCCCTGATTTTCGGTGGGTTGGTTCTCAAAGTGTCTGCTCTTGTGACTTTGCTGGCCTTTTTGGCTGATTGATTCAATATATTCATATCATAGCCCCTATTCTTAAACCTCTGTTCCATGTCTGTTTTGCATTTGTTGTACTCCTGGTCTTCGCTACAGTTGCGCCTCGCCCTCATATACTCTCATAGGGTATTGATTTGATACTTTTTGTTTAACATTTATGAAGTGTATATATACATTTGTGTTTATTTGTGCCCTACCCCGTCCTTTGACACGTATATACGTTTTTTGACCTATGGATATACAGGATATGTAAATAATATTGAGAACATCAGGGTAATTAGTTGTACCTTGAATGAAAATAAATGTTGAATTGATCCCTCTGTACTTCTTTGTTTTTGATATACATCTTTTGATGTCTCTTGCTCATGCATAGGAGGGTGATATGGGCATAACCCCTTATTGAGTTTCATGTGTTGTTGCCAAAAGCGGCGGCCATTTTACATTTTCCACCCGCTGTCTATTCTGAGTGACGAGCACGTGATGGAAGCAGGAAGTATTTAGTGCACTCCCAGCAACAGACACACTAAGATGTGGTCCGACAGGGAGACGACTAGGTCTGAATAAACGAGGTTCTTCTATTTGAAGTAAGTGTGTTTTTACCCACAGGTACTGGATGACTTGAAAAAAAATCTGTTTTTTATCAATGGGCTAAATTGACCGACGCTAACAATTGACTACCGTTCTTATGTTCCCTAAACCCACAGATATTACTTTCAGGGAGACCTCGACCCTATAGCGTCCATGAGGCACAGTTTTGCTCAAAATTAAGTATGTGTTTCAATCCTGGGGCGACCATCATTCCCCTTATTTATGTTTATGTATATGTTGTGTGTACTATCACTTCATGTTTGTTGTGTATTTTTAATATACTTGACCACCAGGCAGCACGTTTGGCCAGCCCTTTTGTTACCTATTTAGGTCACCTTTTCTCACTGAGCCTGAAAGACTGCACGCACCATTAAGGAGCATTCCACCAGCATGGAAGCATGTTGAACATTATACCCAGTATCTCTATCAGAGTGAGGGGGCTGTTACCTAACCTATTCTCCTTTGTCTTCGCAGCCATACTACGTGACATAGCGATCGTATGTATAAACACGCATGCTTTTATTAGTTGCAACATTTTGGTTCATTTGAATTTATTAATTTCTTATTTCCACATTTAGGATTATTAGGAGTGGCATACACAGGGCTGGTCCCTGTGCGCTACTGACGAAGAGCTAGGGGTAGGCTCGAAATATGTTGATCTTACACTGAATTACTAGCCCATTAATAGTTAGTCCTTTTGTGGAACACCCCATTTTAATATGCCAATCTAGGAGCTATAATAAAATATTTTCAGCCCACTAGCAAGGTATTTTTAATCACTTATTCCACTCCACCACACAATGCACTACACATAGTCATCCATAAAAAGTAAGCATGAGCGGATTTTGCGTATTGGCAATCCGCGGATTTGCAGATTTGCGGATTTCGAAATACGCAAAATCCGCGGATCCTAGCGTATTTTGTTTTTTTTGTGTTCGCACGGGTTTCTGCAAGTTCGCGAGGGTTTTATTGTACAAAACGCTCGCGAACGTGCAGAAACCCGTGCGAACACAATGTGCCTGGGTATTGCGCTCGTGAAAGTCAAGGATGCAAAGTCTATCCAGCATCACAGCTGATTTTCGACTGTAGATTTGGGAAGAAGGCACATCTGCCCAGCCTTGACAATGCTTACGATTGTTTTTGGGCTGATGAATGAGTCACTGAATTTAAGCTTCAACTAGGGCACATGCTTTATTGATATTTGTAAGTGCTTCCTGTTGAGGTTTAATTTTTGTGCCAGGACCATCGTGCCAGAATGAACCCTGCCCTTCATATTTATTCAAGAAGACGCCACCGTTTTGTGCCATACCTCTACTCAACTGGAGTACTTTCTACTGGATAATCATCAGTAAGTGCTACCTCGTTGGGTAAATGTATAGTGCTTTTACTATACTACAGCTTCCTAAAGTGCCAGAGAGTTGTCTACAGCGACCATGTGTCTGTTACTATGCAATCGCCCGGAAGGGCGCAGGGGTCCCTTGGGTGAGCTGCTGCTGTAATTTACAATGGCGCCAGCAAGCTGCCAGCGCCGTTGTAAAATAGTTACAAAGTTAGCTTGCACAGGAAGCACTTAGATAAAATAAAGCAGCACCTGCTTTGTTTTATCTAGTGGTTCCTGTGCAAGCTAACTTTGTAACTATTTTACAACGGCGCTGGCAGCTTGCTGGCGCCATTGTAAATTGTGGGGGTTCAACTTTTGAACCCGTTACGTCCGCGCGGATTTTTTTTCGGATTTTGTGGGAAATCCGTAAAATACGCGTATTGCGGATTCCCCAAAAATCCAAAAAATCCGTGGGCGTAACGGATTTACCGCTCACACTTAATAAAAAGTGCTCCTACGTAGTTTCTGTAAGTCGCAGCACGCCCCATTTCGTAGAGAACTGGGATGGCCCCAATAAAGAAGCATGTCACTGTGTGGAAACCCTGGTGAGTGAGGGGACTCAAGAAATACATTTTTCTTTCCTGAAGGCAATCTTTGATCAAATTGATCAGATTCCATACACATACCTTTGTCTAGGTAGAGTGGAGGAGTGTGGCTCAATGGTTAGAGCGGCAGACCCTGATGCAGAGTTCTGGCCAGGGGACCAGGGTTCAATTCCTGCCTCGGCGGGGTCTCGGGCTCAAATTCCTCGCACCTGTTAATTCTCGCCTCGGTGCCTATTCTAATCACTGGCCCCACGCTGCAACTCTGGGCAATAGCTTGCTTAGCCTCCACACCGGCCCCAACAGCGCTAAGGATGCCTGGCTTTACCCTGGGGGTGCCCAGGAGTGGACACTTCACAGGGAAAGCCAGGAGGGGTTCCACAGCGGTATGAGTATCAGCGCCAGGAAGCCGAATAGGCGACACCGCAAGGTGACCGTCTGGTGACAGTGCGCTCTATAAATACCATGACATTTACATTTACATTTAGGTTCTCAAACCCAACAAGTTGGGTTATTTGGAATCACAGTAAGGGCCAGTATACAGTAGCCAGAATATCGTTCCACTGAAGTTAATAATAGAAGATCTGTACCTAATGAGAAGATATTTTGTGAGCAATATTTCAGCGACGATATTCATTTAAAATGATATTTCGAACTCCAATGTCCTGAAACAAACAGAGCGGGGTATTGCCTAGCTGTGATCTCTGCCCCTAGCCTCCCCTATCAATAATGGACCATGCTTCATCTACTTTACGTTTCATGTCAAATCTCAAATTGATTTCAGGCACAGAGTACGTTCATGTATAGACGGGAGGGTGGTGGTCTGCCTCAGACTTTCTCAGTATATTTAGCGCTTCACTAGTTGACCATTATGTACAGGATAGGAATTACACTCAAATGGCACAGAACAGTCATAGACTCGGCAAGGAAACCTCACCAGCACGTTCCACCACAAATCTCCACTAAGTCGTGTTTCCCACCCAACGCTTTCAAAAGTAGGTGTGAATAAGCCAGCGGTCCCCCTTGAGGTCAGGCCCAGAGACGTCATGTGACTGCGTCGGGTCTTTGAGGTCGGATACCTGCGGATGTATGACATTACAACACATGCTTTTACCACGCATGCCTTTACAACTTGGTTTTTACAACGAAAACCTTTACAACGCTTAGCGCTTTGAGGTGCTGGATAGTGAATAGTGTAATTTACTATACCAACTCCAGTCCCCGTGGACACTAGGGAAGGTGTTGGATAGTAAATTAAACGTATTCCCTATCCTAGAGCGCCCCCCAGCGCAATGCGTTGTAATGGTTTGCGTTGTAAAAGTTGCATCGGAAAGGCACTGCGTGGTAAAAGTTGCGTTGTAAAGGATGTTTCCCGACACCTGCACCAGATGGTCTGCAGGAACATGGCCGGCATTTAGCAGGTGTGAGTTGTGCCCATGCCCAGGGCGCCGACCTCCAGGGGGGTGCAGGAGATGCCTGCAGACGTCTTGTGTCGACCTGAAACACATGTACGGAACCGTGGGGTACCTTGCTCGGCCAGTGGAGCTTGTTGGGCCTTTCATAAAAGCTGCTGCACTATGCGCACAGCACCTCGAGGACAGTGCGGGCGGTTTGTGGCATGCTGTATTAATGTGCGTGGCTTACATAGCACCACACAGACCCGGTCGAGCATAGGGGTGCTTTGAATAAGGAGGCCTCATTCGAATTCTGTTATTCCTCTGTTCAGCCTTCCGAATGCCCATCTGTAGCTATCCATCACCTGTCCCTTCGTCCATGCTACTTTCTCTCCTTAATTTGTTTCTCTCACCATCCTATATGTTCTCTTTATGTTTCTGGGTTTCTGTCACCGCCCCCCCATCTTGTGAACTTGCTCATTATTTAAGAGCCGCTAGGGATTTCTCTTTTTGGTTTTCTTTCTCCCTCCCTAGTCTCCTTTCCCATTTTTCTGCCACTGCTCTCTTTCCACCTGCCTCGCTACCTCAGTGTCTCGCGCCCTTTCTGTCATGAGAGGAGAGGTAAAGTGAAAGAGAAATTGAGCGGAAGAGGGGACGCTGTGATAGGCATATCTCCGGATGCCAACAAAGGATAGATGAGTCTTAATGATAAAGTGGTTTCTACAGGTGTTCTGTTTCAAGGTGCTGTATGTGAATGCCTAGTACATCACTCCCTTGATATAACCAATGGCTAAACAAGTTCAGAGCTTTACGTGCCCTAAATCGTCACACATGATCACAGTGCCCTGCTTATTTTCCCAGTGGAATCTGAAGACAGAGCTGCAGTTTTGTAGACTTGCAGTGAGTGCCACATCCGTGTGAGATTAGAAAGGGTGTCTTTATGCTGTGCATATACGGGGACCATGTTGGAATATTTGGACATTGCCAAGTGTTCAAGCATGCAGCACCTGATTGTGAGTGAAGGCAAAGGGGAAGAGAGAAACGGGGTGGAAGCATGGATGAGGGCCTCCACTGGTTACAGCGAATATGGAGATAAGGCAGCCAGACTTCGTGGTATGCTGGATTGAGGAGTGGTAATACTTTTTCTATGTACACATCCATAAAATGCTATGGGCTGATATCAGTGCCAATGGCTAGAAATTACTTGCTGAAAGAAGATTATTGGACATGTATTTGTATGTTGTATGTGTGTGATGTATGTTGTGTCACGACAATAAGTGTCACCAGACAGCCAAAGCTGCCTGTTGACAAGACCAAATAAAAAGGAGTGTGCCTGCATAGAATGATATTGAGCAGGGGCAGGAAGCAGTGCCCTTGATAACTCTCTATGCTCTCCTGAAGTTTTCACGAGAAGACTGCTTCCAGTTTGTCAATAGCTTAGGACCACGTGTCGTGTTTAAGTAATCTATAAAAGGTTTTGGCACCATAATTTCTCTCACAATAGATTGATATATATGATTGTGATTACCAGTGATGATGGAGACACCACTCATAGTGATATGGATTGAAATTCAAAATTATCTTTATGAGTCAGAACAATTTTATGACTCACAAAGTGAGTGTAGTACATTGTCATATGCGCGTTTGAGGTTGCACAACCTCTTGTTTCGGAAATGGCAGGCTTTGTGATCACAAAAGCATCCGTAGTTTGGGTCCATGGTTTCTGAAATATGCAGATTATGTAGTATGTGAGACTGCAAAATGTTGGCAACACAACGCTCTCTGGAAGTGAAACTCGGTTGTGATTCTTGTCGACCACAGAACAGTAGTTCCTGCATGTATCCTAGTATACTTTTTATTCATATATATCTACTGATCCTCCCATTGGAACTTGATGAGCCAGTATTTCTTAGCCCCTATGATACTCACCAAGTTGTGGAGTTGCTGTTGCCAGTTCTGTTTGACTGTTGCACTGTGCTTAGGGTGTGAGTAGACACTGGTGACACAAATTTGACCTTTTCATAGGTATTGCCTCTAAATTATGAATGTGCCACTGGAACAATATGCTGCTGAAGTGATTGGAAAAAGGCTTTCCTTTATTATGCAATTGATATGTTTGGGGACAGGTAAGTTCTTCTACTTCTTTAGCAACCACCTAGTCCAACTAATTATAATTCTATAACTAATACCTTGGGGGTCAGTTGGACCATGGTCATTGACATTTGGGGCATCTTTATGACTTTGTGGCGTAGTGCGGTGCAGTGCAGCAAGTCACCTTGCTGCGAGGTCACAGGGAAAGGGCAGGAATGTGACATACTTATCCCAACATGGTGCATTCCTGTTCTTTCCACAATGCTGGCCCACAATGGGCTGCTGAGCGTCAAAGCAGGCACTGTTGCAACATAGTGCATGGGTGCCTCCATTGCATGCAGGGTTGTTTTTGTGCAGGAAGGGGGTACCTTCCTGCACCGAAACAATCCTGAGGCATATTCCTCCTTCTGTGTGTACTGCAGAATGCACCACACATAGAGTAAGTAAGAAAGAGAAATAAAGATATTTCTCCCCTGAGAAGGAGTGTCTTCTTGGCACATTCCTAGGTCTACCATTTCTGGTAAAAGTGGAAATGCATCAAAACCATCAGAGTTGCATGTTAACACCCACACAAAGCTCATGGGATGCCTTCCTTGGGCAGAGTAATGCAACTCAGAAATTTGCCCTGCGTTGGGTTGCTCCTGATTTATGAAGCCACTCAGGGCCACGCAAGATGTCCTTGCATGGCTTCATAAATCACATTTGGGCTTGCGTTGCACATGTACCAATTTGCGTGGTGCAAACGAGATACAAATTGCTAATATGCCCCCCAGTTTTTCAGACCACTTTGCGCCTGAGAGTCCGATGTACAATATGAATACAAATTTGCATCTTCTGATTCACATGTATTATATCTGTTAATTCTTATTAAGCTGGCGAGATCCCTTGCATCCAAAATCAGCTGTATTAGCCTGTCAATGGCAAGGGGCCCAGAGAACCAACTCTAATATGTGTGCACACTCCTCTTCCTGCAACACAAAACAGCTCTTTTAAAAGATAAAAAGGATTATAATCACTCAATGTATTTGCTTTATCGGAACTTAAACCAGTGAGGGGGTGTACACTGCCCATAACAGATGGGTGCCATTAGTGGTGCCACCGGCAGGAGCCTACCTGTGAGTCTTCTACTGGTCGCTTTTCATCTCACAATTGATGTGGAGTCATCCAGGGGTGCCGTAGCAATCAGAGGGCCTTTACGAAGAAGTACAAGACCTGCAAAAACTACAGACCAAGGTCTTACGGATAGCATCAGGTGTTTTTTGCCTCACAAGTATAGCAGATCTCCACGGAGATCTAGGCGATGAGATGTTGGACACCAATCTCCGCAAACTCAAAGAGAAATTCTACAAAGGATTCAATCAAAAGGAAAACACACTGATGTGCTGAAATTTCTGCAAACCTGTTTGACTACTATCCACAGCCCATCACACCGCTGACTGTGTGAAACAACTTCACCGGTGACAGTGTCACAGATCAATAAGAAAACTAAAACTGCGAATAAAAAAATTCAAAATGAATGTGGAGTAATGAGGCTAGCACCTCGGTATCTAAAACACACCACTGTCAGAAGGAATCTGACAGCCAGAGAAGATGTCCAGTGTTCCCTCTCTGTCCCAAGGCCACACAGCAAGGGCTGGCTTTCACACTGTTGGTGCCCTGTGCTACAATGTTTGCTGCCTCCCTGCCCCTATCACCACCTCTACCATGGATTTCCTCATTAGAACGCTTTCACAGTGCCTGTCAAGTCTCCATAACCACTGTCTCTCATATTCATTTAGTTTTATAGCACCAGTGATACTAGTGTAAGGTGCCAGAGCACTTTACATCACACACATTACACTGAGACAATCATATCTGTGTAAATCAGTGCATACAAAATGTTACATCAGACAGGACTACAAGGTGTAGGAGTCACATGTCATCAATACTGGTAGGCAATTTAGTTTAAAAGCTCTTATTTTAGAAATGCACAAACTCAAAATTTAAAACATAACACAATTATTAGGAGTTCTATTTAATAATAAGAATTATAATCCGCGACTGGTAGAGGCTGGGCTGGGCCACGGACTTTTTGAACCTGCAGATCAGGATACCCTGCTGAACAGTGAGTGTTTAACCCTTCAGTCTGATCATGACTAAACTGCGTTCATCCAAATTGCCAACCCCCGCTGGTACTATAGAAAACTATATGGTGAAAGTTGTATCCAAGATAAACTCTGATCGCCGCATGTCGCTGGGTCGCGCCAGTCCACCTGCCTCACCAATAAGTGGCGTCGCTCCTCCAGAGCTAACCGACCCAGTCCCAGAGGGGTCTTCTGGTGCTCAGCTGGAAGGGGACTTAGTTATAATTGCCCTAACACAACCCAATTCTGAGGAACCTAACAACTCCCTGCCCTCCACACTGCTAGATACAACCCAAACACCACCAACTACATCTCAGGTTTCTTCGCCAGCACCCTCTCAGGTGTCCTCCTCTGCTCGTAGAATGGTCAGGGCTTGTAGAAGGACACAGAATAAACGTGTAGTGTACCACAGAGCAAAAAAGGTGGATACCACTGCTGACAAACCAAAGTCTACTGCTGACATTCATAAAGAGCATGATACAGACATTTTGACTACAGATCAATTTGATTCCCTGGTAAACATGTTTACGCTTAAACTGGAAGATATGATCAGGCCATTGGTAGAAAAAGTGGAATCGGTCTCTCTACAAGTTTCTAGATTAAGCACACTCCTGACCCCTCACACAGTAGCACCGCCAAATCTGGGTGCGGTTAGTAAAACTCACAAGGGCCTTGCTGCCCCAAGTAAAGGGGAAGGGGCTAAACTAGACCAGGTTGCCAAGGAAGTGTCTAAACTGGGGGTCCTCCTATCCTCTCACCTATCCTCCACAAAAACAGTAAGGTCCACCAGGCAAGATGAGATGGTGAAGGAGGTGAGAGCTAACACAGGTTGCGGGGTAAGTAAAACCTCGGTCCCAGCTGTAACTAGTGACCAGCCTCCCATTAAGACACCTGTTACTCACCCTACATTACGAGTCAACACACAGGTTGACACCACAGGAGAACCTACTGGGTGGAGGGATGGGAAGCAAAAACCTATAGTTAATCTCCCACCCGATTGTGCACCTTACGTAGTTGTGCTGACTAACGTCCCAGGAATAGATCCACATCTACATGATGCTAGAGGTAAAACGCGTGATTCTTTAAATCATAAAGTAATAGCCTGGTTAAGCAAATATTGCGGCTTTCCTGTTGCCTATTGTAATGACATCATATCGACACGAAGAGTGGGCTGGATAGGCAACTCAAAAAAGCTTAGCCGGGGAGACTGTGTTATCGTAAATTTTAGGCACCCTCAGCACGTTGCAACCGTTTTGCTGAGGGCAGCCTCCTTGCCATCGACAGACAATTCTGTATGTGCCCGTCCTCTGTTTTTTTTTTATAACCATCTAAATGATACCATGAAACCACAAGTTGCTCACCATTACCCATTAACATCTCCCTTTGTGCAAAGCACAGTGCCACCCGCCTACTCTGGCCATCACAACCCAATACCTCATGAGTCTTACTGTTATAATCTATGTAGACCAAATTTTCCACCTGAGCAAATCCTGCCACTGTTCAACCGGTTTGCTCCTTTAACATCTTTGGAGGAAAATGATTGACTGGCAAACAATCAACAGATCCAAGCACAACCATGTAGAATAATGACCTGGAACATTGCTGGATTAAGGGGTAAAATGGGGAATGAAATCTGGACTGACTACCTAAAAAAAACTTTTGACATTGTGGCCTTACAGGAAACATGGGACCAATCGAACTGTTTCTCGCTTGACGGATATGTACATTTCTTTATCCCTGCCATAGGTAGTCGGGCGGGAAGATCTAAAGGTGGTCTATTAACTCTGTTTAAAACAGAGTTGAATGGAAAGTTAACTCAGCTTGACTCAGGATGTAGCAATTGTTTAATTGTGGAAATGAATACCCCAGATTCTACTAGTATTTTATTTGTAAGTTTTTATAATGCTACTGTAAATGATAGCACCAGACTTAATCTGGACCAATTAGATACATTTTTGTCAGTCTATACAACTATGTTAACTTGCTTTGAGATAATTCTCTTAGGTGACTTCAATATACACCTGTGTACTTACCCATGTGCCAATTCAGCAGAAGAGGGTCCTCCGTGTTCTGCAGTAGCGCATTTCGAACACACAAAAAGGGGGGAGGCTCTTGAAGAATTCCTGGCAGCGTGGAACCTGTACGAATCAAGCTGCAGGGGGGGTGATTTGATTGTCCCTACTTTTAAAGGTATAGGTGATGGTACAGTTATTGATTTTATTTTTATGTCTTGTTATATTTTAGGAAAGGTATTAAAGTACAGAACAGAAACCTCAGTCTTTAGTGATCATAATCCAGTCTTACTGGAGGTTCTGTCTAGGGTTTTTTTATCATTTAAAACAGCGTCACAAAAGGGTGGTCAGGAAGTGATCCCGACAGATCAGGGTCGCAGATTAAAATGGGCAAACATAAACCCAGAGGCCGTTACACAGGATGTATTGAATAAGGTGGATGACGATGTGGCGATGTGTTTAAACTCTCAGGCTGCTACTGAGCAAGTGATTAGTTCATTTGACAGTATTTGTAAACAGATCAACCAGAGCTTAACGGTGGTTAAAGGCCGCCCACAAAACCGGGCTAAGAGATGGTTTGATCGCTCTTGTTCAAAGGCTCATGCTGACCTGTTAAAAGCCCTAAAGTCTGATCCAAAAGATCGTGCATTAGTAGCCGAGCTAAGAGCAACCTATAAAAAGGCCATACAAAGCAGAAAAAACGTGCTAAAAGATAATGCTTGGTCACAGTTACTAGATCCAGAGGTCTTAAAAAATAGTTCTCAATTCTGGAAAGTAGTAAATCAACCCCTATTCGCTCCGGTAGAGAATAGCGCCCTTGAATCCAATGTCGCTGACGAGGCTTGGATTATGCCCTTTAGTAATATTTACTCTAGTACCACTCCTCAAGAGTCATTATATATGACTAAAGAGAGAGTTGAGGGTATTATGCCACTTTCGAAGTCACTGAAGTAGAAAGGGCAATAGACGAAATGCAGAAAAATAAGGCACCTGGCCCCGACGGGGTTGCCGCAGATATTTTTAAGTGCGACTCAAAATTATGGTAAAAAATCCTGAGCAAGGTCTTCAATGTATTAAATTACAGGAACATTCCATCATCCTGGAAAGAGTCTATCATCGTCCCAGTATTTAAGAAGGGGGATCGGTCAGACCCAGCGTGTTACCGCCCAATCTCTATAATAGATTCATCTGTCAAAATCCTGGGGCGGGTCATCCTGCGCAAATTGCAGAATTGTCTCGATGAGAAAGGGATTTTATCAAATGTCCAATATGGATTCCGATCCAAAAGAAGCACACTAGATCAGTGTCTCAACTTACAACTGTTAGTGGACAAATACACTGTTGCAAGGGAGGGGTCCTTATATTTAGGTTTTATGGACCTTTCCTCGGTCTTTGACCTTGTGAATCGCTCGAACATCTGGCAGATCCTAATTGACTTAGGCCTTGATCCAAATTTGGTAAACTTCCTGGCGGATTTACACTCTGGCCTGCAGGCCTCCGTTAGGCTAAATACAGAGGGGCGTTGTTCTAGCCACTTTCCGTCAGAAAGGGGGGTCAGGCAGGGGTGTATCATGGCCCCTCTCTTATTCACGATTTATATAAACGCCCTTGAACCGGTGCTTAAGGAGGTGATGGCAGATATACCACATGCAGGAGAACTGGGCATACCGATTCTCTTGTATGCGGACGACGCTGTCCTTCTATCACGAACTGGGGTGGGGCTTCAACGCTTGTTGGATGCATTTGGAGTTTTTATGAACTCATTAGACCTTAAAATTAACGTAAAAAAATCCCAAATAATGATAACAGGGAAAGGTTCTCGAAAGAAATACGCGAAAACCTTCTTCTGTGGCAGAGAGGAACTAAGCAGAGTACCCACATTCCCGTACCTAGGTATTATCTTTGAGGAGAGGTGGAATTGGGGCACACAGATTGAAGCAAGAAACACTGCCTTCGCAAGATCCTCTATGGCCATTATGGCCTTTAGCAAAAAGCTTGGGGGAAGGCCCATAGAAGCCCTGTTAAATATTTATAAAGCAAAGTGTTTGGCGGTAGCGACATATGGTTGCTCACTATGGGGATACGGTGCTACGGACTGCTTGCAAAATACTGAAAATAAATTCATGAGAACAATTTTATCAGTACCGCAGTCAACCCCCTCTTTTTCAGTGCACTCAGAGCTGGGCGTCGGTTTTATTACGGATTTACTAAAGGTAACGCCGTTAATAACCTGGCTGAAGACCTGGCTGAATGCGGAACTCTACTTGAATCACTCCATACTCAAGGACTGTCTCCACTTAGATAACGCAAACAAAATTAAGTGGTTATCTTACGTTAAACAAGGTTTTCAGAATATTGGAAGACCAGAGCTCTTTCTTGAGCCAGAAAATATAATCGCAAAGGATGTATCTTTAACAAAGGTGGCAATGCT
The DNA here is from genome assembly GCF_964261635.1 of Lissotriton helveticus. NCBI lineage: Eukaryota > Metazoa > Chordata > Amphibia > Caudata > Salamandridae > Lissotriton > Lissotriton helveticus. The sequence continues at coordinate 1,578,805,561 of NC_136061.1, read as the reverse complement.
ACAGAGGTTGTCTTTGTGCAGAGAAGAGAAGGAACTCAGAAAAACAACCGTTAGATCCAACTTTATGATTTCTGCTCCCCCAGGTCCTGAGCCCTATCTGGTTTTAGTCAACAGACCTTATCATAGATTTCTTTTAACGCGTTTCCGTTTAAATTTGATTTACCTGAATTTAGGTCAACTAACAGCATGGTGTACCTCCGATCAAGCGCCTCCGTGTTCCTGTGATAATTTCTCAAAGCAGGACACAATGCACTTTTTAATGTTCTGTGGCCATTATATGGCTGCAAGGAGGAAGTTTCTTGTTCCCATCCTCAAGGAAGCAGGGTTTATTCAGGTGAGGCCTGCTCTCCTATATTTGCAACTATTAAGCAGTCCCAGGGTTATCTCTCATGTTGCAAGCTTTTTGGTGGGGGCTGTCAGGGAGAGAAAAAAGATAATGAAACTTCACACCTGACCGTATTTTTATAACTCCTGCTCATGCTATTTTGTATAGTACTTACTCTGTATATGTATTGACCTTTTTTAATACTTTTAACATGTTTCTAATACTTTTAATATTTATGAAATTTTGTGAACTTTTTAAGAATGTAACTGTAACTTATATATTGATCAACACTGTCTTTTTATGATATTGAATTATCGAATAAAGTACTTTGACTGACTGACTGACTAGTATAAAGTAGAGTGGGGCATAGTATTTTTTTTAAAGTCACCATTTTATTTAATATTTTGTGTATGAAAGGTGAAGTATATAGCGTCTCGGTAGGTGGACACAGAATTAACGTATACAGTGTATTTACCACATATATAATAAATACTGCATATGCCAACATAAGATCAAGCACAAACCTAGCATTTTATATGAGTGTAAATGAAACACACAAGCAGGTTTTTGCAGTTTTGTTAGCAAGTTGAATAAACAAGAATAGAAGGCTGGAAATGAAATTATGAGCTTAGTCTCCGTGACTTCCAGGTCGTCAGTATAAAGATGCGCTAAGGCATCAAAGCAAATAATACTAGTTAAGGCCTGGAGTATTTCAAGTTGCAAACTGTTGGAAGAGGATGGGCCAAGAATTACAGGTATTTCCATCTTGAAATTACGGGCTGTGAGACTCAGGTTGGGATACTAATGTGTGGCTTTGGTTGTCGTTCTCGTACTGGGGCTGTGTGTGTCGGGCTATGGATCTCAAGCATTGTGTTTGGGGCTGCAGAACCAATATGTTGTGAGGGGGTAGATGTAAATCTGGGCTTAGTCTATGGCTATGCATCGCCTCATCTGTTTGTGAGTGTTCAGATTTGGCTGTGGATCCCTGTCTAGGGACACCAGGTGAAATGGGTGTTTCTCAACCTGGCTGTTGCAGCTCTTTGTCCCAGCTTCGCCGCTGCTTCCATTCTCAGACACTAACTTAACTTGTTAGACTAAACAGGAAGAGAAAAAGCTGGGGGTTGCAGCCTCTAGTGGTCCTTGCTGAGCTCAGTGTCCCTGCATAGCCAAAAAAATAAAAAATAGATTAAATACATGATGATTATGTGTCAACAAAATGAAACAATGGCCAATCGAAAGACAACTGTAGCATGCCGATACAAGTAAGTGTATTGGCAGTAGGAATGTGTGAAGCTTACAGGAAAAAGCTGGCATTTCAGAATCAGGGCAAAAACCAAATAACACCTAAATCTCACACCGTGCCACCACGTTACGCAGGGCATAAACTGTACAAACGTGTGCATGCTCGTTCCATCACTTTCACTGCCCACAAGAAACCAAGCTTGTGGGGTCTCTAATAGATCTTGACAATGTTATGTGAGGCAGAGAATGCCAAATGGATGACCCGCACAGATTCTATGAAGGAACGACCAAGAGAAACAATGAGTCAATACTCCATGGGAGTGAACAACTTTCAGAAGAGGAGGGACAGGAAGCCCAAATAGCCACTGGCAAAGCAGGATTTTTAAAGGACAACCGAATAGACAAATCCAAACCCATAGGAGGAGTTAGTCTCCACAAAGTACATCCAACAGTTCACCTGCGCTATCTAGGCTCGACCTAAAAATGGGTAATACAAATAAATTTAGTTAGCATGATTTCAATATTGATTCTGACTTTTCTGTTTCCGTTGCTGTTACTTAAACAAGTTCACAAGGTCTGCTTGTCTCACGAGAATTGGTGGTGAGTGTATGCCTGGAAGCCCTCTTGACTTTGGCTGTACATTACACTTCGCAGCTAACAGTCCATGCAATTCAATGGCAGTGCATCGCTATCTTCTTCGGCACTTTTATATTGTAAATAAAGCTGTGTGGCTAAGGGGTGACAGAGGCATTAACGGCCTACTTTGAATGGAATGTGGAGAATACGTGTGAGCTTAGATGCCACCTCATGGGAAAAAGAGAACATTAAAGTCTTATCATTAACTCAGGGGAAAGGTAAAGGCAGCTTAAAAAACTGTGTCCCAGGTGAAGAGAACTGCCTCGTTGCACGAAGGTGCACACAATCCCCCGCCTGCCGTTTATGTTAAGGTCTTGCACGAGTATTCGGGGGAACAGAAGTATCATAATGGCCAGTAACATCCTGCTGCAGTTGCAGGCCTTCTACATAGCTCATAGTGGCGTGAGTGGTTCGCAGGGGCCAGATGCTCTGTTGGAGTCCAGTCACAATACATAAAGAAAGCAAGAAATGGTCTATGTTATCAAATCAAAGTCGGACAACACCATTAACTCATTCCACCGATGTTTTTGCTTTCAGTTCATCACAATATTGAGGTGAATCAAATTATAAGGTACAATGTATTTCACATTTAAATATTTCGAAAGGCAGGTGCACACAGGGGAAAGTGACAGGTGCATAGGAGGGATTTGTGAAAGGTGATGTGAAGAGGGACGGTAGTGCTCATATATACATCAGCAATCCATAATAACAACCTATCCAGCCATATGCCTGGCATATACATAAATGACAAATCCTAACATAATCGAGTAGATGCAGATATACACACTCTGTCATCTATGTTTGACAATAAAACAAAACGCTGTTGACGTTTCAACCCCTATATACAACAGCACATTTTGCGCCTTGGGGGCGGGTTCTTCATCAGGACCGAGGTGAGGGAAGGTAGTGGGCACATATGAACATTAAAATTACGTTACTGAGGTGGTGTGTCAGGAATGAACGTATCAATCAGTCATATTATTTAGGGTAATTTACCAATAGTGAACAGTGAGAAAACTTCAGGCTGAAGATTTGGAAGCTGGGCCTTGTGGGCTCCTACAGGAGAAAGAGAAGACAAAGACGAAACCACTAGGATCAATATTCCAACTAGCAGAATGAGGAGTATAAAAACAGAGCAGAAGCTCGCAGAAACACACTCAGAATTTTCACAGATGATTGTGAGGAGTGATATGCAGGCCATGGTTGATCAGTAACCTATGGCTAAAGAGAAAGTGTGTACTATGTCAGAATAAGCATTCCACCAATAATTCAGAAGGTCAAGGCAAAGCGAGATTAAGATAGTATCCTACATGATATTACGAGTGAAATGACTGTGCATGAACAAGCCTGCCATCTGAACGCATGGGGTGCCTCCTTTGCACGTCGCATATAGAAAGCATGAGACCAGACAGTGACTGGGAAATATGTCAATAACGCTCATTGTACCTTACTAGATAGCTTCGGAAAATTGCTAAGCGCGCGTCTAAAATGCAATGACAGCTAGTTAACTACAAAGCGTGAAAATGTTCACCTGATATGTAAGAGTGAAAAAACTACAGGACTTTGCAATAACAATGTACTAATCGGGGTGATTTGTGCCTACAGCGTTACGCCACGTTAAAAACCATGAATTCAGGCCGTTACTTAGGAGCTTGGTTGATCATACATTTGTGGTAGCGGGTTCATATCAAGTGAGGCTGACAATGGAACTTCAAAGGCAATAAAACTAACAATGGAATCTCAAGGGCAATAGGATTTGTTACAAAAATGCTTTAGTCATGAGAGCTAGATATACAGTACAGTGGATGAGAGCATTAGTACACGGACAGCTTTAAATGTATGCATGCAGTGGTGGAACATAGGAAAATATTCACAACATCGCCGGGAACCGAGGTCTAGTACTTTGCTCTATTAGTGCTTGGTTCAATATTATTAACCCAAGAAATTAACATAGGTTTCTGTGTATGTATCTTCCGTCTTTTCACATCTGTGCATGCAGGAACAGATGGGATGTTACTTCTCCTTATACCTGTTACTGGCCTCAGTAACACACTTGATTGTCGTCTTACAGGGTGACACTTGCGTTTTGGATTTCGTACAATATGGATGCTAATTAGGAACGCCAAACTGTACACATCTTGTCAGATGTTCTATGATGTATTTTTGTATCCTTCCCAGCCCTGAGGAGTCGCGTACACACTGTTGAACACGCGACAAAACACGTGTCGGCTGGTTGTGGAACCATTAAATTATTTTTGAAACTGAAATTACAACTGCCTTTGAAATTGTATTACCATTGTTGTTTTGGACCTATCCAACTCGTCTCTACATGACCTTTACACGACTGCATTTTATAATTCAAGTGTGTGCATAGGCTTTTGTCTGTATCTGATTTCTTCAATCACCAACCACTTGATGGATTCCGGGGGATGTTCAAAAGTTTGAAAGTGTTCGACTAGGGGCGCCCTTATTGTTCCGCACCGCACCCTGCTGCAGTGTTGCAGTATACGGGTCTTGACTCTCTGGGTTGTTTGGGCGATATAAACTTTGTCGCAAGGACAGAGAATTGCGTAGATTACATTGGATGTGTTGCAATTGGTGTGTTTTTTTTTTTTTAAGTTCAAGGTAAAGTTTATTGAAAATTTTTAACAGTCATATAGACAAATCAATTAAATAAAAACATGAAATTATACAAAAAAATAAATAAATGAATAAATAAAATAAAATACATAATAATGAGAATCAAAAGTAGATAAGAGATAACAATTCGTAAAATGTGAATACAGAAAATACCAGCTAGGAAATACAAATTAATGCGATACTTTTAAATACAATAATAAACAACAGGGCAATAATGTAAGTAATATAAAAAAGAAGAAAGATAATACAATAAGAGGAACTCAAGGAGGTTTAGCAACTTCTTGTTGAAAGGGAGATTTAGGCAGAGAACGAAGAGCACATGAATCAAAAAATGAAGTAACCGGATCCCATAACTGTTTTCGCTTTGGGGCTAAAGCAAGTGGGTAAACAAATGTTGTGTCCAATCTATGGTTATAGCCAACAGCGTACCACCAAGCCTGATATGAGAGTTTAGTGGAATCCTTCCAAGCCTTGGTAATTTGCTGATAAGCTACTGCAAGAAGTAAGTCAATTATTTTTATATTAGGATTACAAGGATTCCAAATAGGTGATAAACTTCCTAGAAAAATATTGGAAATATGAAACGGGTGTGTAGTGGAAAATAATTTATTAATTTGAGACCATACCTGAACCCAAAATAAGCGAACCAGAGTACAATTGAAGAGCATGTGTAACAAATCTGCTTGAGGAGCTGAGCAGGACCAACAGCACATTGAAGAGTCTATTATATATGAAAAATAGAGTCTGGATAGTGTTTGCAGCCCTCGATGATTTCCGTAGCTTCACCCATAATCTATCCCAAAGATCTACAGGCCATGAAATGCCCATGTCAACTTCCCATGCCTCCTCCACGTTTGTCTTGGTGCGTGGTGATATTGGAGCGTGTAAAAAAGAATAGATTTTTGACGCCTTAGTACCTCTAGTAAGTAAAGTGCGCAATTGAGATATGCTGGGAGACTCCGGAAGTGGTGTAGAGGATGACTGGATATGCAAATCATAAGCGGACTGAAGTGCTTGAGTTAATCTGAGATAATTGGTATGGAAGGAAGAAGGGAGATGGAAGGAGTCTGCAACTACTGAAAATGGGAGAATAGACGATTGATGAAATAACTGATGCACCCATATAAGACCACGACTTCTCCAGGATTTCCAGAAGAAAGGTTTATTATTTATTAAAATCTATGAGTTGTGCCATATAGTTTGCTCATGGAAAGAGGAGATTAAAGGAGGCGGTAGAATTTTTAAGGTATGTTTGAGAATCGGAGTAGAAATAGACTGTGGCGAACGCGAAAAAGAGAGGTATTCTGGGAAAGAAAAGGGAGATATATATTCCAGTTCCAATGCTGTCCAAAGGGGGGAGAAAGTGGGAGAGCTATCGAGCCATCTAGAAGCTTGGTTTAACAAAAAAGTTTTATGATACAAAGAAAAATTTGGGAAATTTACCCCACCTTCAGCCTTTGGTCTTGTCAACTTGGATAAGGACATGCGGGCCTTTTTGCGGCCCCATAAAAATGAAGACAAAATGGAATTGATTTTTTTTAAATGAAATAAAGGAATAGAAAATGGAATATTAGAAATCATTAATAAAATCAAGGGCGAAAGCATCATCTTGATCGTATCCAGTCTACCCCACCATGAAAGATATAAAGGGTGCCATTTAGAGGTAAGATCTGTCAATTTTTTAAGGCAATCATCCATACAACGTGAGACCGTACCTGATAGAGTGGGAGTGAAGTGAAGACCCAAATACTTGATGCAATTAGGATTCCACGTAAAACCAGAAGAGATGAAATCCGATTTATAAGTAAATTTGGTGAGAGGTAAAATTTCACACTTATTTTTGTTTAATTTGTAACCTGAAACAGAGGCAAATAAGTTGACTTCAGTTAAAAAAGCAGGTAGCGAAGTGGTGGGTTCAGACAAAAACAATAAAACGTCGTCTGCATAAGCAGCCAATTTAATTGTAGATTGATGAAACGTAAAACCCTTTATGGCAGCATTTTGACGTATTCGCAAAAGGAAGGGTTCTAGGGCAAGATTAAATAGGAAAGGAGAAAGAGGACAACCTTGGCGTACCCCTCTGGCTAGAGGGAAATAAGAAGAAATGCCTCCATTCGCTGCAATAGCAGCTCTGGGGTGCGAGTATAAGAGAGAAATGAGGGTCGAAATACGTGGACCAAAACCGAACCATTTCAACGTTTGGAAAAGATACGACCACTCAACTCTATCGAACGCCTTTTCCGCATCTAACGCAATAGCAGCAATAGAGTGAGAGGAGTGTGAAGTCTTGGAGAGAATGTCAAAGAACAGTCTGGTATTATCTGAAAGCAATCTACCCCTAACAAAACCGGACTGTTCCCTCCCTAATAAATCCGGTAGAAGGGATCTAAAGGAAGCGGCAAGGATTTAGAGAACATTTTGTAATCAATATTTACCAGAGAAATGGGCCTATAATTTTTACAATACTGCGGATCCTTGCCTGGTTTGGGGAGAATACAAATAAGAGCGTCTGAAAAGGAACCAGAGGAAGAACCAGAGTCAAGAAAAGAAGAAATAAGAGAAGTTAGTTTTGGAATAAGTAAAGCTGAGAAATGAAGAAAAAATTCGACAGTGAATCCATCCGGACCCGGAGCTTTGTCTTTTTTGAGAACCTTCAAAGCACCAAGAAGCTCTTTTTGAGTTATAGGTGATTCTAATGAAGAAAAATCCGGGGGGGTAATGAAAGGAGAATCTATAACAGAGAGGAAATGAGAAATAGCCTGCGATGAGGAGGTTGTGTCTGAGGAGTATAGTGAATTATAAAACTGAAGGAATTCCGTTAAGATGTCCTCATCTGTGTGTTTTAAAATAGAATCCTGATCATAAATACTGTCTATATTAATTTTATTTTTTTTTGATTTTCAAATAATTAGCCAATAATTTACCAGCTTTATTTTGGCCTCCATAAAATTTAGCACTGGAACATAGTAAGTAGTTAGAAGCGTTGTTTGTGGTATCCTTATTAAATTGCAACTTAGTAGCTATAAGCTCATTCAGGCATACAGAGGATTTAGATGTAAAGTATGCATGCTCTAGAGTTTTGATCTTAACAAAGAGTTCGTTAGTGATTCGTTCAGCCTTCTTGCATTTACGAGATACGTAGCCAATAATGAAATCTCTAGCAGATGCCTTGAAGGCATCCCATACCACAGGAAAAGATACCTCGGAGGATTCATTACGTAAGAAGAAATCGTGGAAAAAGGCAGTAAACAGTGAAACAAAGTCGGAATCAAGAAGAAGGGAATTATTAAAACGCCATTTTTTGTTTGGAGCTGGTTTCTGCAAAATGTCAAGTTGAATAGAGACTGGTGCATGATCCGATATAAAAATAGAACCAATATCAGAGGCATAAAGAGATTGAGAAAGATGGTGTGAGATAAAGAAATAATCTAGTCGAGATTGTGTTTGATGGGGTGGAGAGAAAAAAGAATATTCTCTTAGAGAGGGATTACATAATCTCCAAGCATCAATGAGTTTAAATTGATGTATGAGTGCTGTAAAAGATTTGTGTGATTTGTGGGGGTTATACGTGGTGATGGAATTCCTATCCAGAAATGGATCAAGAACTTCATTGCAATCTCCCGCTAAGATAAAGTTATCTTCATAATGATGGGTAATGTGGGGAGACAGGGATGACCAAAAAGAAGCATCACCAGTAGTAGGGGCATAGATATTAAGGAGGGAAACTGGGGTATTATCTACAACAAACTTGACCAAAACCCATCTACCAGATTGATCCGCTGAGTCAGCAACAAATTTGACAGAAAGGGATTTATGAAATAAAATAAGAACTCCATTGCGCTTACCATCACCTGGGGAATAAAATACCTCCCCAACCCAATTTCGTTTAAGTTTGATAGATTCCTCAGGTGAAAGATGCGATTCTTGTAAACAGGCAATGTCAGCCTTAAGTTTGGCCAGGTGTGTCAAAACTCTCTGCCTTTTAATGGGGGAGTGCAAACCTCTAACGTTCCATGAAACAATTTTTTAAGTAATTCAAAAAAGCAAAAAAAAATACATAATAAGCTGGTAAAGATCATTCAATAATATGATGAAAAACAGAATGATAGTTAAACAATCAATAATCAATCTTGAGAATAAATTACAAAAAATTGTGAAAATGTGGAAAAAGGAACAGTACATAACGCAGCAATTTTGTATGTATAAAGAATTAAAAATGTATGACAATGAACTTCCAATATAGTAATACAAGAGAGACGAACTGAATGCATAGATATTCAAAGAAAACAGGAGAGCAAATGATGAATGAGCTAAAAGTATGAGAAATGAAAGAAAAGAAAAGAGAAAATGGGAGAGCATCCAGGAGAAAAGGAGAGGAATGAAAGAAGCTGAATAAAGACTAAACTGCAAGAGACATGAGGAAGAAAGAACAAGAGCGGAAAAAAACAAAATAGAAAGAAAAAATGAGAGAAATATGACTTACAGAACATCCAAGACATGTACGAGTGGGAGGGATGGAGGCCACATAGGATAATGACGGGTACGTAACTCGGAAGGGAAGGCGGGAGGGAGAGACAAATCAGCGAACTCCAGGAATAAAAATGAAGAGAGGGATAAACACGAAGGGTAATGATCTATAAAATGGAGACAAAAAACAAGAAAAGTATTAACAACTAGGTAATTTGAAGAAAAAGTACATAACAGAACAGTATCTGAGAATTAACCCAAAAACTTATTAACATATTGAAGAAAATACGTAAGCAGCGCCATATGATAACCAAAGAAAACATCAAGTAAATTGAGAAGCAGAAGCAACTTCCATATCAGTAGAACTATGGGAGTATAGAAAACTCTTCAATTTTATCGGGTCCTCATAAGTGGTGGTTTTGTTATTGAGAGTCACTCTGAAAAGGCAAGGATGTAATAAACCATAACGTGCACCAAGTGAACGCAATTGAGGCCTTAATGACAGGAATTCTTTACGTCTGTCAGCTGTTGCTTTAGCATAGTCTTGGGAGAAAAAGAGGGAATTTCCTGACCATGTGATACGCTTCATAGCTTGTGCTGCTGAGATAATCTTGAGCAAATCTGTATATTCAAGGAAGTAAATGATAACTCCCCTAGGTCTCCTGACAGTTGAAGAGGAAGATGCATTCGAAGGGGGACCTAAGTGATGCGCCCGTTGTATATTAATATTGGTGCTGTCAGGCAATGAAAGAATTTTTGGTAAGAAGGACTTGAAAAACCCCAGGGGGTCTGATCCCTCTGTCCCCTCCGGAAGACCATAAATTCGTAAATTATTCCTTCTATTACGATTTTCCAAATTTTCAAGTTGCTTGTGCATGGCTGAAACTTGCGCACAAAGCGGGTCCACCTTTGAGACAGACGAGGTCAAGGAAACAACATCACGTTCCAATTGGGTGACCCGACCATCAACAGCTAACAGTTTGTCCGTTATAGTTTGGAGAGTAGCTCTAGATTCGTCAATAAAGGGACGTAATGCTCTTATTTCCTCCAAAAGGATATCCATGGTAGCCAGGCTAGGCTGCTTTGGAGGGGAGGATCCTTTTTAAGTCTTTTCGTTGAACCTTTATTAGCTGAAGAGACCGACGAATTCGATGATGGTGACGTCTGCTTAGAAGATGGTTGCTGTGAATCCTCCATGTCAAGACACTGAAATCTGGAACTCGTCTGAATTAGGAACTTACGTGAAGGAATCAAGGGTTTATGCAAGTCTTTTGAAAGCCTATTCATGAGGGAGGACAAATTTTTCAGTATGTGTACAATTAAACAGATAGATGTGCGAAAAAATCAGTCACACTATCATAAAATGCAGCATAAATATGCAAATGACTGAAAAGCAAAAATATTTAGTTAGAATTGAAAGCAAAAAGAGAGCAGAGTAAAACCAATACTACTACAGGACACTGTGTGTGTATAAAAACGGAAGAGCATGTAATGAGAGAACAATAAAATAGAGTAAAGAAGCAAATGCCATTAATGCAGAGAAAGTGAATTCAAAATCCTATTATGCATTTAGTACTGATATATCAATACATAACATAATGTGATAATAAGGTAAATTTCAATTGTTTACTGCAAAAACCAACCATTGCATAATAGAAAAGGAGGCGAAGAAGAACATGCACATAAATGCTCAAGAAAACATTTTATAAAAACCCCAGTGCAGTAAATAATGCATAATGAAAACTGTGAGGAAAGTTATAAAAGTTCTCTGTAATAAAAGTCAATGTAGTAGGTAGAAATAACCAAGCGCCATTTTGAATGAATGTGAGAAATAAGGCGACAAAAAAATTCAGGGAGAAAAATGAAGGTGAGGCATGAAATGCAGACTCATGCACAGTTAAACATCATGGCTGTAGCAGTAGTATTGAACGTGAGCATAAACCAAGTTGAAAACTGAAGCAGTGCTGAAGAAATGACAGAGCAGAAATAAACGATCTCCTCATGTGTAATTCAGAAACTGTGCTGTGAAACATGCTGTCTTGCTGAAGAAATAGGGAGTAACTTCATTTTAACATTTACACGATGCACAATGAAGGAGAATAATCGTGTGGCAGCAAATATCAAAAGGAGTCATTATTCTGAGGAGCAGCAGTAGATAAAATGAGGCAGAATGAACAGAGCGTGCAGCCCACAGCAGGGAAACCGAGCTACCGCTTGGAGCCGAGCTCCGTCAACGAGGCTCGTAAAATGGCTGTCGCGTCACCTCAGAGGCAGGCTAAATGCGTGACGAGCAATTAAGACGCAGCACATGCGAAGTTAGTAGTGCGCCACATAAAGAGGGTCATGAGAGCAATTGGGTAATAGGGAGGTAGCCCAGAAGAAGCCGCTCGCAGTAAGCGAGTGTAAAACGAATTGCCGCTAGGAACATTTGTTCCGTCAGCGGGGTCTGGGAAATGGCCTCAACCTCACCAGGCACCGTTGCACACTCGGAGTGTGTAAGCAGACCCACTTGGCACCGTAGGCATCAGCAAAGACGTCGCTCCAAGAGTGCAGTGCTTCTCTCAATTAGACCCGTACATTTGGCATCACAGCAGCAGGCAGGAGTCACGCCATGCCCTCCTTCACCGCCGCTTCCCGGAAGAGCTACATAAACGCCGCCATCTCCTTCGGGCGCTAGCCACGCCCCCAGTTGAGCTATTGTTGTGGTTGAACTGTTTTGTTTCAATTGTCAGACCACAGGCTTTACAGTTCCCACACTTGTAGTGACCCACTACAGACGGAAGTTGCCACATAGACTGAATGGTTGGTTGAGGCGGGGGCTCCTGGAATGACTTGACCACATGGTCTTGAATGTTTTTGCCCTTCTTAAAGGAGTGCATGGGGGTGATTGGTAACTGCAAATCCTCGGCCACCAGTGGCTAATGTTTGTTAACAATTTGACTGATTTCATTACTCCTTGTGTTGAAAGTTGTCATACAGATCAACCTGTCCACATTCTCATTGGTATGTTCTTTAGGTGTAAGGAGTGAGCCAAGTTCTTTTTCTGGCCCGCTTGACCATTCGCTTGGGGTATCCTTATTCTACCAATCTGTTGATGAGGTCATCAGATTCCGTAAATAAATCTTTTTGTGTACAGTTCCTCCTAATCCTGAGGAATTGCCTGAAGGGCAGGTTGTCACGTAGCCCCTGTGGGTGGTGGCTGCCATAACACAACAGAGTGTTCCTTCCCGTGGGTTTCCGGTAGAGAGTGGTGTACAGACAGCGGTTGGCAGCTTTTATAGATATGTCCAGAAAATCGATATTCCATTTATCCATGTAAATGGTAAACTGGATGTCAGTCGAACTTTCATTCAGCCAGCCATAGTAAGAGAGAAGTTCGGAGTCACTTCCAGTACAGAACATGAAGACATCGTCTATATAACGCTTCCAGTATGTAACCTGGTGTTTGAATAGGTTCAGATTGTTGTAGATGAAATGTTCTTCAAAATTGTCCATGTGTCAGATAAGAGGCGAAGCTAGCCCCCATGTAAACTCCCTTGGTCTGCACAAAATGGTCACCCTGGAAGTAGAAGAAGTTTTGTGTCATAGCTATTTCCAACAATTGTAAGATGAACTCCGTTCAGAGTAGTGCAGGTAGAATCCTTTTTTTCAGGGATTTTTTTATTACCTCGAGGGCATGGTGTTGGGGGATGCTCGTATACAACAAAACAATATCCATTGTAACCAGGATTTGGGATTCAGGTTCAAAAGGCATGCCATCTACCAAATTTATCACCTGCATGGTGTCACGAAGGTAGGATACAGTCTATTCAGCTAATGGCTTTAGGAAAAAATCCACATACTTGCAGAGAGGCTCAAGTACTGAGCCACAGCAGGATACAATGGGCCGACCCAGTGGTTGTTCCAAATTTTTATGGACCTTAGGCAAGGTGTAAACAGTTGGCAAACGGGGCTGCTTTTGGTTTAAGTATTGGAATTCTAAATCCGATAAGAAACCAGCCTCCTTGCCCCTTTCAGTAGTCCATAGCATCATAGTGCTGATCTTCTTTGTCGGGTTGTTTTTCAGTCTTGCGTAGCTGACCCCTTCACTCAATTTCGAGAAGATTTCTCTTTTGTAGGCATCCACATCTTGGACCACAATCACCCCGCCCTTATCGGTGGGTTTGATCACAATGGAATAATTATTCTTAAGGCCATCAAGTGCCAAGTGTTGCGCAGCCGTCACATTGTGTTTTACATATTTCTTGGTTGAACATGTCTTGAGCGCCTCCTTTAAGACCATGCTTTCGTAAGTGAGGATTCGGTGAGACACCATCTGAGAAGTAGGGGTGATAGTTGATGGGACTCGCAGTCCTGTGTGAGACGTTGTAGGCAAGGAAGGTGAATGCCTAAAGTGGTATCTCAAACGGATCTTTCTGAAGAACCAATGAAGTTCTGTCTGGATGTTAAACTTATTCGGGTATGTTGTTGGCACGAAAGATAAACCTTTACTACGGATCGTGTACTTATCATTGGTCAACTCATGTGTAGATATATTGATGATCGGATCCTTCCGGCAGGCTACTATCTGTATACTCTTCATCTGGTTAGTATCTCTCTGTGCTGTTCCTGGGAGAACCTGACCTGTTTCTGGGTCTGGTTCTGACCCAGTTGTCTTCCTCCGTCCCAGCCCTGGCCTTGTTGGGGTGGGCCTCGTGTTGAGACCAAGTTCCAATTCACAATCCTGCCTTTTGTTGGTTACCATTGGGTGTCCTCTAATAAAGTAAAAAAGAAGGTCCTGGTTGAGGGTAGTACCAACAGTCCTAATACTGATACTCAGAGCTGGCACCTTGCGGGTCACCCTCACTTCCAGTAGACCCAGAAGTTTCCGAGAAGGTTGTAAACCTCTGATTACCTCTGTAGCCTCCTCTGCCTCTGTTTGTTAAATGTCCCTGTTGGTCTTGTTTGAAGTAGTCTTCCTGTAAGTATGGATAACTTTCTTTCTTGTCATAAAACCGGATGTCTTTAGAAAGTTTATCCAGTTTCTTTGCTTGCGTGTTTATGTCAAATTCCTTAACGGTCTTCTCAAACCGCTCTAAAGCCTCCTTAGCATTGGTTAAAGCGTTGTCATCTCAGATTTCCAGTTTCAAATCAGCAATCTCTTTTATCAATTGTACCACTTGTTTCAAGGCAGTTTCCACACTCAACACCATCCAGTGGTGCAAGCAGTTATTAGCCAGAAAGCTGAAGCCTTCTTTGAACTTGGGTAGACCAACAAATATTGCCGGCTCGTTCTTGACTGGAAGATCAACAGGTATGATGTTTGCCTGTAGGTACTTAGTCAAAAGGTGACCATGTAATCTGGTCCTAATTAGTTTTTTCCCTAACCTCTCAACTTTATTGATCTTTTCATTCAGAGAGACATCTATATTAGGGGTGTTAGATGAGAGGAAAAGATTATTGGAAGGATCTTGAATCAATCTATTGATATACTCCTCAGTACAAGAAAGTGTTACTTTCTCTGTCATAATGAAGAAAGGAAAGAATTATAAACACCCTCGCAGGGCTAGCTTGCACTTTAAAGAGTTATGTAGCAATGGGGCAACCCAATAGGCCACTGGCCCCAGGTGAATTATGGTACAAAAGATAATGTCACAGGGGAGAACAGTGACAATACATAGAGAAAGCAAGAAATGGTATATGTTATCAAATATGTCAAGGTTACACCTAGGGATTTGGCACTGTCAACAATGGTAGGTTTGCTGTCAAGAATGTTTAGATTATCCATCCATGATTAAACAAGGGGAGGAGAGTTTGAGGTTAAGAGAAGAAGGAATTCAGTTTATAGAGGGATTCAGAATTAGATAATGAGATGACATCCAATCTTGGATGGAGTTGAGGGTGGTGTCAAGGATTGAAATGTCGTTTGCGGAGGAGACCTTTAGGTAGAGTTGAGTGTCATCAGCATAGAGGTGATAATGGATCCCAGAGTTTTTAGGAGGTTTCCCACTGGACCCATGTAAATATTGAAAAGGGTGTGCACGAGGATGAAGCCTCGAGGGACACCTTGATCCACAACCTTTGATGTAGAGAGACAGTTTGCTATTTTGATCATCTTAGATTTGCCGGAGGGGTATGATTCAAACCCTTTGAGCACTGTGCCATCAAAATCCATTCTTTGTTTTAATGTGTTCAGACAAGTGTTATGATCAGCATTGTCAAAGGCTGCAGATAGGTCCAGAAGGATCAGGAGACTGGACTTACCTGAGTCGAGTATTCACAAGACATAGTCGATATTTGTAACAGGGCTGTTTCCGTGCTGCAGACTTGAGTGGAGAGGGATTGAAATTCATCAAGAAGGTTGTTGTCCTGGATATGGTGGGAGAGTTGCTCCACTACACATCTTTCAGGGATTTTAGCAAGGAAACAGAGGTTGATAATAGGGAAGAAATGGTTGAGGTCATTCTCATCAGCAGAGGTTTTCTTTAGAAGTGGGGTTAACCTGCCCTGTTTTGAGGGCAACAGGAAGGAAAACTTGGCTGAGGAAGAGGCTAACCAGATTAGTCCAGTAGGGAAGCATGTAGGTGTAAAAGTCTAATGCAATGTCACTAGGGATGCAGTCGATAGAATGGTTTGATGTTTTTTTTCCAGGATGCTCCTGAGGAGGGCATCTTTGGTGATTACATCAAAGCTGTGCCAGGAGAATGGATTTTAGGCCTCAAAGGGGGTAGGATGAGTGACATCGTGAACAAGGGATTTCACCTTTTCATCAAAGAATTGTGCAAATTCTGCTGCTTGTTTAAGTCTGGTAGGGTTCTGAAGTGATTCACTTTAATACTAAAGATGTGTTTGTGATAGGCAAGTTTGCGTAACAGAGATCAGAGAGATTAATGGTGGAAGGGGTTTGCCTCCATTGTTTCTCGAGGTACCTCAGGTTATTTCTTTCTTCGTAGAAGGATATATTGAATCGTGGTGAAGTAGTTGTGGGCCTTTTATTTTTGCTTTGTAGGGGAGCAACATTGCCAATCATGACGGAAAGACTGGTGGAATACTTGGGCTCTAATTTATAAGGCCCCTTGTGCCGCCGTCGGAACGTAACTTTTTGTGATGTGCCGTGGCGCAGGAACCTGCTCCTTATTTACAAGGCAGAACTAAGCCACTTTTTGGGGCTTCCCCTTTAACGCAGTTTATGCATTAAAGAGGATTGCAATGGGTGTGGCTGGGGGCGTTCCCAGCAACATGTATAGCATTTTGATACTGCCCCAGATTTACGAGAAATTGTAAATCTGTGGTAGCGCCATAAACTTACACCTCCCCAGGGGACAGGTGAGGGAGGCACAACGAGGAAAAATATCTTTATTTCTCCTTGTTTTTCCTTTTTCTATGTGTGCTGCATTCTGCAGTACACATAGAAAAAGGAAAAAGCCGCTTGTGATTGTTTTTGTGCAGGAAGGTTTTCGTTCCTGTATTAAAACAATGATTCCCTCAACGCAGGCACCCTTGCACCATGGTGCAAAGGTGCCAGCATTGGCACACCGCAGCCCATTGTGTTCCGGCGCTGGAGAAAAGGACAGTAATACACCATATCTCAAAGATACTGCGCATTCCTGCCCTTTTCTCTTATCGTACGGCAGTGCAACAGGGAGGCCTGTGGCACTGCCCTACTGTGAAACTTCATAAATAAGGCCATATGTGGTTAAATCATTGATAACAGAGTTGGGGCTGAAGACTGGAAGTGTCTTCATGGCTGTGTTGTCGAGAGTGTCATGGTTGAATATTTTGGTGTTATAAAACTAGGTAGTAGCACTTTTAGTTTGGCCAAGGGTTACAGAGCAAGATAGGTGCAATGAGAAGGGGATGAGGAAGTGGTCAGACCAGTCTACTGGTATAGGCTTAAGAGCTGTTAGCATATCTTCTTTGGAAAATATAAGGTACAACGTGGAATCCTTGAAATTTGTTGGTTTTACGCTGTGTTATAAGAAATCATTTCCTGAGGGAAAAGTGGCATGCTGGTTGGCAGCTGAATCTTCCAAAATTGCCCAGTGAAGATTAGAGTCTCCAAGAAAGATCGATTTGCCGCTTTTTGAGTATTGGTAACTAGCAAAGATAGTGAATTCCTCCGTGAAGGCAGAACAATAAAGTGGCAGGTGATAAATTGCATGAAACATGAAAGGGAAGCTATGCTGTACTTGAAGTCCCAGAGAAAGGCATTTGAAAAAAGAGTTACTTTGAAATTCCTTGAATTGAAGGGAGTTTCTCAAGACAACTGCAATGCCTCCCCTGACTTTACCCTTTCTATCATTCCTGATAATGCAATAGTCTGGGGGGAACAGAAGATCGAAAGTAGCATGAGAGGTGTCATTGAACCAGGTCTTAGTGAGGAAAAGTACATCAGGACTGTATTGATTCATGGTGTCTGAGATTTCCAGATTATGATTAGTTGCAGATCTACAATTGTGAAATAAACAGAGGACCTCTGATATGACTGTTTTGGTGAAGGGAGTGTCAGGCATTTATAAGGAGTTATGTTCCTGGTGTTGGTGCTTGGGTCATAAATGGCTGGTGTTTGGTTCGACAAGGGGAATGGTCAGTATAGTACAATGATTTGTGTTGTCTGGAGAAGAGAAGGTGGGGGAGTTAGAGATATTGTAGATACCTATTAAATTGTAAATTCCTGTTGGGGACAGATGGTATGCATTTTTTCGGGGGCATATGAGGAGAGTACTCCTCAGGATAAGGAGTTTGGGTACTGTGTACTCTCCAAGGGGGATAGGGAGTTGGGTAAAGTGGACAGTATAGACCTTAGGTGGGTGATGGTAGCTTCAAGCTAGGAAATTGAGGAGATGAGGTGGCCTAGTATATTTTTCTAAGGAGAGCAGAGCTGAGCACGGAATGTTATGTTGCTCGATATGAGCGACAGGTTCTGAGGGGAGCTCAACTTGATAGGTAGAGAAGGGGAGAAGATGGGCTGGGGTATTGGATTATCATGTGGAGTTTGGATAGGGAAGTTGTGTCTGTAGAAATAAGTGTGGGTGCAGCTGTGGTGAAGAAAAAAATCTCAGGACATTCGTTGAAAGAGTTATTTGTATTTTGTATTAAATGCGGTGGACAAGGGTTCAGGGTGTGGTGGGATGAAGGTATGTGGGGAGGGGAGAGATGTGAGGTGAAGAAAGGCAGGGGTTCGGGGGAGCTAAAGAGAGGAGGGAGGGGAGATGGCACGTGAGCTAGGAAGAGTGAGTGTGTGGGGCCAGAGACATGAACGATGAAGATAATTCTCCACGAGGGTCGATGTAGAATGTGGATGGTTCTTCTTGGGTAGAGAAAAGGACAAGGGAAAGGTAAAGGTTGCAATAGGTGGGTAATTGATTGAGTGGCAGTACACAAATGACGGTGGGTTGTGGAGAGATGTATGGAGTTTGGGAAGGATTCTGGTTATTGGCAGATGAGGCAGTACAAGAAGGGTGGGGGTTATAAGAAGGACGAGTGTATGGTGGAGAGGTCGCTATGTAAGCTGAGTAGTCTGGCTATTGTAAAAATGAACTGGATAAGGGGGTGAATAACTTAGTTGGGGGAGGGTTTCTTCAGAGTCCTGAGATGTTATGTGGGGACAAATGAGAGTGTTGGACACTGGCTGGGATAGGTTTTGAGTATAACGTCCCATCTGAGAGATTGGGGAGGAGGGGACCGGGTGGGCCAGAGGGGAATCATGTTCTTCTTGGGGGAGCTGCCTTCTGGTGTCCGGGTGGATAGGGAAACAGGAGAGTGAAATGATGGAGGAGTCCATTGGAGAGTCAGTAGGGATCGAAGTGCCATGGATGGTGAGCACGGATGGAAATAGTTTGTGGAAAAGAGAGAGGCAAGTATCTTTAACATGAAGCATAACCTTTCCGTTGTTGCACAGGGAGAAAGTGAGTGATCCATTGAAGCAAGCTCAAGTGGAATTTTGTTTGTTGGTGACCGTGTAGGATTGAGGATCAGGAAGTAACGCTATATTAGTAGTTGAAGACAGGTGGTCCAAGATGAAATGCTGTTGGTGGTGAAAATGAGATCAGTTTTAATCCTCCCATATCGGCAGTTGTGGTGTTGGTTGACGAAAAGGGAATCAGACAATTGTTCAAGGGTGTTATGTTTGACCCTTGTTTCTGATGCTTTGGATAGATTGAGAGGGTAAATGATAATGAAGCAGTTGGCTCCAACTTTCACTCATTTGGTCAACATTGTGTAGTGGAGTAGAGAGGGTGTGGTGCGGATCACGGTGGGGAAGGGGAGAGCACAACAGATGTAGTGGCAGCTTAGAGATACAAAAGGAGGTAAAAGCACACAACTCAGGGGTGCCTAGGTAAGAAAGGTGAAAGGAAAGGGCAGGGTGAAGGGTTGTATACCAGTTGAAGCTAGTGGCACATTGACGCCGCTGACTCCAGCAGTGTAGGAAGGATCTGGTGAGAAAACAGGGAGAGACACCACACAGGCATCTTATACTGGTTTTCCAAAGCCAGTGAAAATAAACCTAATTTAAAGCAGACCCGGACTGCAAACAGGGAAGTTGGGTGGGAAGTCTTAGATGTGGAATCTGTTTGGCAAGACTCTCATGCATCATGCAAATCAAGATTGGTTCTCACGCATCAGAAGAGTTACTATTAGCCCATGTGTCAGAACCTTGTGAAGACTAGGACTGGGCATAGTTTGCAGAGTTTTGCTACGCAAAACTCTGCGAAGTTACAAAAAAACTCGGCAAAGTTCGTGAGTGGCGGAGTACAGTGCAAACTGCAGTTTGTGCTGGTATTCCTGCAGCTCAGGGAGACATTCTCCCCATGCAGCAGCTTGCGCTCGTGAACTTACCATTCGTGATCACAAACTTACCGTTAGCGATTGCGCATCGTAAAGCGGAGTTTTCTGCGCTCCGCGAGCTCAGCGGAGTGCGTAGTGCAGAAAACCATGGTGCAAGTGTGTCTGCGTGGTAGGGGCGGTTGTCTTTGTGCAGGAAGAGACTCCTTCTTGCAGAAAAACAATCATTAGATGTGTTTTCCTCTTTCTATGTGTGCTGCAGAATGCAGCACACAGAAAAATGAAAAAACTAGGCAAAATAAGTATATTTCTCCTAGTTGCGCCTCCCTAACGCCACAACCTGGTGTGATATTAGAATTTGACGCATTCTCATGTTTATGATTCCTCGTAAATCTGGGAATGCTTCAGATTTAATGGGTTGCATGGGAACACTCACAGCAACACCCATGGAACACCACTTTCACTCAGTGTTCTGCGTGAAAGGGGCACATATTTACAAGGGCATGAGAAGCCATGCAAACTGGCTTTGTGTTACCTTGTAAATATGCTGTGGCACATTGAACCATCTGAGCATAAAAAAAGTGCCACTTCGGGGCACATAAGTGCCTCTAGGGGCCTTGTAAACGAGCCCCACAGTCCAGGTTCCCGAGAATCGCCCAGTATAATCACCATGTACAATGGATGAGAACTGTGGGACTAAGACAACCACCAGCAGCGCCGGCCACCATGCCAATGCGGCATGCCTGAGTCATCAAAGATGTTGGGGGTATGGAGGAAGGAAATTGCAGTCCAGTAGGTCATAGTTACCAAGTCAGTTATTCAGGTAGTGCTCGCAGGTTCTTTTACAAGCACAGTGGTGGCCTCAGGCAAACACCTTTCATCCTCATACATTCAGAATTGCTGAAGTCAGGATGAAAAACAGATCTGGTGACAAATCTTCAGATCGAGGTTTAGAACTAGGGGCCTTATGTACAGCAAAATGATGCAGCGCAGCTCCACAAGCCATTTTTGCTGCACAGAGGTGTTAAATATTGGAGGGATTTGTTAGCATGAGCTGAAAGCCATTTTGTATTTCTGGCAGCCATCTTGTTTGCCATGTGCTGCCACATGCTCACCATGTGCTCTGTCCTCCCTTAGTGTTGACTGCTCTTGTAATCTGCCTAGAAACGAACTATATTTAGCATCTTCCACCTTCGCACATGCTCAGTTGAGCTTGCAGCTATCCTTGCAACTGTTTCTAGTCTGTAAATGTAAGGATGTGTTCAGCAGAATTAGCAACTGTTAGCTCCTCTGACTTTGTTGAGCAAGCAGATCTTGCATGCCCATCTTAGTCATTTTTGCATGCTTACATGTGGCAGAACTGCCCCTTGGTCTTATGCTGACTATGTAACCCTAAGCATATAAAAGGCCCCTGTTTTCTGTACTCCTTAGACTGCCTCATTCCATTGCTAAGACATCTGTGTGACGTAGTCTCCCTCATTTGAGGTTAATAAAGATGTTCTTTTTATATTTCAGCTTCTGTGCCAATTTCTTCCTTCTTGGTTTAAAAGGACCAAGTATCAGTGGGACCCCTGAGAAGGTTTCTATGTTCTACAAATGGCGCTCCAACGTAGACCTCATCAGAGAAGTGGCTATCTAAGGAGTGATCTTGTCAGGAGACAGAAATCTACTGAGGAGGACAGGACAGGACTCTACTAAGGAAGTACTCTGTGCACAGAGATTCTGGTGATCCTCTGTCTCTGCAGCCCAGTATATTTCTGATCTTCCTGATTTTGATCCTCCACATGATATCACTCCTGTCTGAGAAGCTTTTTGGCGTGAGTATTCTAAAAGACGACCGTTAGGTCATTCAGAACTTAGCAGTTAGAATTTGGGCAATCATTTGTTTGGTAAGAGTCATTCTGCGGCACTTGCTGTTGGTTTTGATGCCTTTGATTGGTAAGGTAGTTTAGTAACACTTACTGTGGCTTAGATTTGCGTTGGCCAACTTTTGATTAGTATGTATGTAATATTTAAATTGCAATTTATGTAGGCAGGTAATGAGGAGATTTTTCTCTGTTTGAATTTGTTTGAACGGCGCAATGTACGAAGAGTGCCTTAAGCACTACTTTGGTTATAATATTTGCATATTCTGCAATATTTTTGGCATGCCTGTTTCAAGCACACATCGAAGAATCTGTTGCTTTTTGGAGGTACCATAGTGATATATGAATTAAATTAGACGGCTCCCCTGAGGGATTAGCTAAATAGGTTTAGGTATAAAAACATATTTCTTCCTTGGTGATTCTGTATCCCCATGGAATTAAAATATGGACATAATACCAACAAGGATCCTTTTCTACGCACGTTTATAAATGGAGATATGCAGAGCGATTTTTTGGTGTTCTGCCAGTCAAAGCTAGTGAATTGAGTGTATTCTGGCTTCTTGGAAATAAAACAGTTTGTGGGCTGTTTTTTTTGCAGTCTTTTGGAATACCATTGAGAAGCGCTTCTTGTAAATATGACTTACAACTAGTATTTACAAATGGGCTGTCCTTTATTTCCGTCCTAAGTGTTGATCTGTGGGTTAATCATGTGTTTAAATAGTGATTGCGCTATTTGTGAAATAAAGGCTCTTAAGCGCGCTGTATTATGTGATTCTGAGTGCATGACCCCTTCTCTATATGTCTGGAATGAGCTCAATGTGTGTGTTTGTGTTTTCGTGCTGTCATCAGTCTGTTATGCAAAATGTCATTTAATTAATATTAAATAAAAATCAAATAAAAATCCAGAAATGAACCATATGATATGCTAAATAATTATATGTTACTACTTAATTTACAGAGTAAGCAACTATGCACATGTACAAACTGCCAATGCTTAAAAGATACAATTAGAATTCACATTCAATAGGAATAAAAATAGGCCTCAAAATGAAATTGTGTGTTTCTATAATAAATAAACAATTATAAAACATTTTCCTTAGATACATTGTATTAGATATTAACAGGCAAACACATCATCTGAGTAAATTGGATGTTGTTGAACTAAAACACATATTATAGAACATGCATTGAAATGCCTCAGTTTTAAATAGACAGTCACTGTGCTTCCATTTCAACACTAAAAAAAGCTTTACAACAGCTGTGTTTTAACTGCTGCTTAGCAGCACCTGTTGGTTTGATTGTAGGCCACGGAGAGACAGGAATGTTGACTCAGCCAGGATTTTGTCAGTTAAACACGGGGTAAAATACTGCATTTCAGACTGCTGTTTTAAAAAGTTACAAAAATCAGGTTCATTATTTTGGATAACAGGAAAACATTTAACGTAAGGATTTCCTTTTCTAAAGCCTTTTTATAAGCATATTCGTGGTTCTGATGTTAAATGACTGTCCTTTTAATAAAAGTGTCACAAAATGTTTCATGTTTCAAGTTAGGCTTCTGTGCTTAGGCTTGTGAATGAATGCGTCTAAATATGATAGGCAAGGGATGCAGCTTGCTTTTCATGTGGAATTATCAAAAATGATTGGTTTATTTTTTATTTTTTATTAATTATGAAAAAAATTATTTAAAAAAAGAATTGCTTTTATTTTTTTTAATATTTATAAACTTAATACTCATACTGTGACCTACTAGCATTAAAATTAAATTTAAGTTGTGTCGTACAGCATAATGAGGATATTTGCATATGGAATTTCACTCTGCGCAGGCGTAAAAAACTCATTTTTATGATGGTATATATGATTATTTCTGATTTCTCACTCCTGGGCTATCTAGAGATCATTTTGAGGATGACTATTATGCAAAATAAATATAGGATATTCATTTTTAAGTCGAAATTGGGCAAAATTCACTATTTAAACAGCATTTTTTCCATTCAGAGCAACTTTTAAAGTGCCTTGGGCTTCAGTAAATGCATACATTTAGGTATAATACAAATAGATGACTTCTATATTGTTAGACAAGTGTATTGCACACTGCTTATCATTGAAAATATGTATAAAAAATGAGCAGAAGTTATTTTCTTAACTCTAAACAGACAAACAGGGGAATGGGACTGCATTCGCACACAGAATAGGACAGCTGGGAAGAGTTAAAAGTTAGTTCTATTTAGAAGCCTGGCAGGGCTACAAGAGCAAGTTCTGCTTTGACATTTTGACATCTGAAACTTTTTGAAAGACAAGATGGCAGCGCAGGGAAAGAAGGAAGTTGTGCTTATGTTTTTTGTTGGCAAAAGCAAGTTTTATGCACTCATATGAATATACCACAATACAATTGTATATGTGAGCTTGGCCATATATACAGCACTGATGCTTTTAGTTTGGTGCTTACTAGGGCTGAGCTAATGGGATTTAGTTTGAATTCATTCGCCCTCGTGTTACATTTGTACATTTGCTAAAAGGACTGGGGTTTGGGTATATTTATTCTCTACCTCCTCAAAAGTGCTATGTACCTCCTATAACTTTGTTTATGGCCAGTTGCTACAAATAGGGGTTGATAGTGTTGACAGAAGTGAAACCTGTTTCAGGTTTCCTACTGTCAATATAGGGTAAGGAGGCTAGCTCCTCTACAAATTAAGGCTAGGTAATATGTATGTTGCTCTCCCCTTTTCTCCATTTTTTTTAGCCTGTCTAAATTGTCTGTGAAATAGCAATGAGACATTTAATTGGCTATTCAGTAATACTGTTTTAAACATTGTTAGCATTATTAACAT
Organism: Lissotriton helveticus; assembly: GCF_964261635.1. Taxonomy (NCBI): domain Eukaryota; kingdom Metazoa; phylum Chordata; class Amphibia; order Caudata; family Salamandridae; genus Lissotriton; species Lissotriton helveticus. Next base: position 1,578,780,794 of record NC_136061.1, on the reverse strand, counting down.
GAATAAAAATATATGTTATGTTACTGCCCAGCCTGTTTGATGAAATTATGACAGGATAAATAGTCTAGATTGTTGTTCCCTTATTTTGACCTTTAGGGGAGCTAGATGTGGGTAGTTTTTGTTCTAAAATTCTAAGGTGATAACACCATTATTGTATGTTGGAATGGAATGGAATGGAAAGAGGATTTATATAGCGCGATGGCTATCCATGGGCGTCCCAGCGCTGTAAAAGACAAAGTAGAGGGTTAAGCAGAGGAGGCTGGAATTTGAGAAACAGAGAAAGAATTAGATTGGAGTCCTATTAAAAAGCCAGGTTTTTAAAAGTTTTCGAAAGGTGAGCAAATTGGATTCCGATCTGATAGGGAGGGGGAGAGAGTTCCAAGTCTTGGCCAGATTGTAAGAAAGCGAGCGGCCTCCCCATCTGGCTCTTCTAATACGTGGTACTGAGGTGAGGTGGGAGGTCGCGGATCTGAGGGGGCGGGTGGGAAGATAGGCTTTCACTAAAGGGCGATTGATGGAAGGGCCTGTTCTCCAATAAGAGCGATGTGCAATGCACATGCTCTTGAATTCAATTCTGGCTTTCACAGGGAGCCAGTGAAGGTCTTTCAATCTGGCTTTTACTGAGGTTCGACAAGGGATGTTCAGAAGAATTCTTACCGCACAGTTTTGAATAATTTAGAGTTTAGTGAGTGTGGACTGTGGGGCGCCAAGATATAGGGCTTTGTCACAGTCAAGACGTGAAAGAATTAGTCCTTGGACCATAATCCGTCTTGAGTGGAACGGGAGGAGAGGGAGAATTTTTCGAAGTAGCCTCATCAGTCCAAAGCAGGTGGCGGCGAGCTTGGTTGCTTGGTGGTTGAAGGTGAGAGTTTGGTCGAGCCAGATGCCTAGGCTCTTGATTTGCTCCTTGGGTTCGGGGGGTCACCTAAACAGAGGGGCCAGATGGAGTCAATGGATTTCGTGATGTTATTTCCAAGGATCATTACCTCTGTTTTATCCCCGTTAAGTTTTAAGTGGGAGCCCGACATCCAGGCAGCGACCGCTTCCAAGCATTTGTGAAGGCTGTGGTGGGAATTAAGAGGGGGTCCAACGCTACCACCAGCTGCGTGTCGTCCGCATAGGTGACAATTTTCACACCGAAAGGGCGGACGACATCAGCCAGAGGACTGAGGTAAACATTGAAAAGGGTGGGACTCAGGGAGGAGCCCTGAGGCACTCCGCAATTAAGAGGTTTACTGGAGGAGGTGAACTCCCTCTCAAATACTTGGAAGGATCTGTCTGAGAGGAAGGATCTCATCCAAGTGAGTGCTGTTCCTGACACTCCTATCATACCAAGGCGGTAGAGTAGAATGCTGTGATTTACAGTGTCGAAGGCGGCACTCAGGTCGAGTAGGACGATGGCCGTAGACCCGCCACCGTCCAAGATCCTTCTTGCCTCCTCCGTCACTGCAATCAGGGCAGTCTCTGTTCCATGACAGGGCCTGAAGCCCATCTGGGTGGGATCAAGTATGTTATTAGATTCCAGGAAGTCGGTCAAGACAGAATTGACGTACTTCTCAAGAAGTTTGCTGAGCCAAGGTAGGAGGGAGATGGGACGGTAATTAGAGGGATTGGATTGATCAAGACTGGGTTTTTTTAATAAGGTTTTGACCATAGCTCTTTTCCATAAGGGTGGGACAATGCCAGTATGAAGGGAGGAGTTGAGCAGGTCTTGGATGGTGGGTGATATCTGACTGGTTATTGGAGTGAGAACCCTCAGGGGAGCTGGATCGGTGGGTGATCCAGAGTTGACCTGTCCCATGATTTTTTCTAGGTTGATTAGGTCTAGTGCCGGGAGACTGTTAAGAGCGTTAAGTGGGGCTGTCATGGGGCCTATGTCGGCGGAGTCTCTGGGCGGGGTAGCAGAGTGATGGAAAGAGGAGTTGATGACTTCTATTTTATGGTGAAAGAACTCTGCTATTTCCTCGCAATGGGTCTGGGTATTGTTGTACACCTTTGGGTTATTGGGAAGTTGCAGGAGGGATTTATCTATCCGGTAGATCTCCTTGGGTCTAGACACTGGAGAAGTGTGGCTCACTGGTTAGAGGAGGCAGACCCTGATGCAGAGGTCAGGCCGGGACCAGGGTTCAATTCCCGACGCGGCAGGGTCTTGAGCCCAAAATGCCCACGGACTCGATAATTCTCGCCTCGGTGCCTACTCGAAACATGGGTTCACACTCTGCAGCTCTGGGCAATAGCTTGCTTAATCTCCACTACGGCCCCCCTGCGGCGGGATGCCTGGTCTTCACCTTGGGGATACCCAGTAGGGGTAATCTCGCAGGGAAAGCCAGGACGGGTTCCCAAAGCAAGCGCTAAGAGACCTGTCGGTGATTTGGCGCTATATAAATCGAAATTAACATAACATAACATAACACTGCTTCATCTATCTTTTGCTCGTAGTATTTGGCCTGCTCTAGTTAAATATCTACTTTATAGTTTTTAATAGCTGCTCTATAGCTCGCTTTATCTGCTGGGAGGTAGTCGAGGCGCCATTTCCTCTCGATTTGCAGGCACGTTTGGCCTCCCGTAGATCGGTTGTGTACCATGGGGCACTTGGGTTGCCCCGCTTGGGATGGATACTTTTTAGTGGAAGTACTAGATCTAAAGAACTAGTGATCCATTTATTACAATTCTTATTGGCCTGAATGGGATTGGACGAGTTAGTGGGTTTTGTGCGCTGTAAGGAATCCTGCCACTCCGGTAGGGGGATTTTTTGCCAATTGCGTGATTGTTGAATCGTTGGGGGTTTAGGAGGGGAGTGATAGGGAAGGGTCCAAGTGAATGGGATAAGAAAGTGATCAGACCAGGGAAGGGGGGAAGGATTTTTGACGTGAAGGTTGGGGCAGTTACTGAAGATGGGGTCTAGGAGATGGCCTTTTTGATGAGTGGACCCGGGGACGAGTTGATGTAAATCGAGGGCATGTAGGCTGGAGGAAAGTTCTCTGGCGGTGGGGTCGTTCGTGTCATCCAGATGGATGTTGAGATCGCCCAGAATTGTAAAGTTAGCAGAGCTGAGTGCAAGATTTGCAGCTATCGGGGCAAGATGAGAAAGAAATTGACCCTGAGACCCTGGCGCACGGTATATGAGCATACCCGATAAGGTATGAGTGGAGCTAAGTTTTATAAAGAAAGGGAGACATTCACTGTCCGGAAGATGAACGGGGGTGCTGATAACTTCGTAATCTGCTTTATGGATTACTGCTAGGCCACCGCCTATTCCTTTCTTTCGGTCGAGGCGGAGTATTTGGTATCCAGGCGGAAGTGCTTGTACCAGATCGGGTTCTGAGTGTTCCTGCAGCCACGTCTCTGTGACGAAGAGGATGTCTGGGCTTGTTTCCTCTAACATTAGGAAGATTTCAGTAGAGTGCTTGGGGAGTGAGCGGCAGTTGAGCCGGAGCATGGAGTATGTTGTGGGTTTCATTGACAGATGGAGTGAAAAGTGAAAGCCACACTGGTTGCAAGCAGGATGTTTTATAGATGGGTCCCAAACGTGTAGACAGGGTGACTTAGCTGCCTGGTTTAGTAGACGGAGGGATTGGGAATTATAGGGAATGATTTGGCTTGATGACTGGGCAGGGGGAGTGGCCCCTGGCCTCGGTCGGTCGCGGACGGGCGCAGACGGGCTTACCTTTGGGGTGCCTTCGGCGCGCAAACGTCGCGCCCGCTGCGCTCGTCCGCTGCGCGTCCGGAGCATACACATGATATATACTGCTGTCAGGTGACGACCAGGGGGCATGGCCTCGGAAAGGGGCGTGGCCTCCGGGCTTGGCGTGATGGCGCCAAGAATTGTTGGGTTTCTGTTGCCGCGTCAGCGCTCAATCCGCTGCCTTGGACAACCCGTTGCCAGTGAGGGTGAGTAATTAAAAACACAAGTATCAGTGACAATAAGTAAATTTTTTAAATTAGCTCGCTCCCGGGTCCGCCTCAAGAGCTCAAACACAATGCTTTTACCAGGCGCCCTAAATCGGCGTCTATAAGTAGTGGTCGGCGGGGGGCGTGGCCTCGGAAAGGGGCGTGGCCTCTGGGCTTGGCGTGATGGCGCCAAGAAGTGTTGGATTTCTGTTGCCGCGTCAGTGCTCAATCCGCTGCCTTGGACAACCCGTTGCCAGTGAGGGTGAGTAATTAAAAACACAAGTATCAGTGACAATAAGTACATTTTTAAAATTAGCTCGCTCTCGGCTTCTGCCTCAAGAGCTCAAACATAATGCTTTTACCAGGCGCCCTAAATCGGCGTCTATAAGTAGTGGTCGGCGGGTGGCGTGGCCTCGGAACGGGGCGTGGCCTCCGGGCTTGGTGTGATGGCGCCAAGAAGTGTTGGGTTTCTGTTGCCGCGTCAGCGCTCAAGCCGCTGCCTTGGACAACCCGTTGCCAGTGAGGGTGAGTAATTAAAAACACAAGTATCAGTGACAATAAGTAAATTTTTAAAATGAGCTCGCTCCCGGCTTGCGCCTCAAGAGCTCAAACACAATGCTTTTACCAGGCGCCCTAAATCGGCATCTATAAGTAGTGGTCGGCGGGGCCTCGGAAAGGGGCGTGGCCTCCGGGCTTGGCGGGATGGCGCCAAGAAGTGTTGGGTTTCTGTTGCCGCGTCAGCGCTCAATCCGCTGCCTTGGACAACCCGTTGCCAGTGAGGGTGAGTAATTAAAAACACAAGTATCAGTGACAATAAGTACATTTTTAAAATTAGCTCGCTCCCGGCTTCCGCCTCAAGAGCTCAAACACAATGCTTTTACCAGGCGCCCTAAATCGGCGTCTATAAGTAGTGGTCGGCGGGGGGCGTGGCCTCGGAAAGGGGCGTGGCCTCCGGGCTTGGCGTGATGGCGCCAAGAAGTGTTGGGTTTCTGTTGCCGCGTTAGCGCTCAATCCGCTGCCTTGGACAACCCGTTGCCAGTGAGGGTGAGTAATTAAAAACACAAGTATCAGTGACAATAAGTACATTTTTAAAATTAGCTCGCTCCCGGCTTCCACCTCAAGAGCTCAAACACAATGTTATTCCATGCTACATAGTTTTGCAAGGGCATTACTAGTTTTCTATTAGCTAGTCTGTGTAAATAAACTGACAGTCCTTCTTAGAGCTGATGTTGCATAGTTTGGATCATGAAAAGTAGAACGAAGGGAAGATGCCCATGTGATCCTTAGCAAAAAATGTTTTGAAGGAAATGCTGTTTTATAGATAAGAAACTCATGTTAAATTATCAGTTTTAGATATTCCTGCTGCTCCTATAACATGAGAGCATGGTCCTAAAGCGTACAATGTAGGTGGTTTTATTAGGAAGAATCATTTTAGAAGTGTCTGCAGTCCTGTACAAGTAATGTAAAGTTTATGAGCGAAAGTGTAGAGCATTTCCTTTTTTGAGGGTTTTCAGATTAGCACACAGGAATACACCAATGTAAGGGTTTAGGGTATGTCTGTGTTGTTTTTCTCTTTCCCTCACAATTTAGTAAATGAATACAGATTTCCTTGGCTGCTTGGGATTGGGTGATGTATTACTCTTGTTCACCAAAGAGTTCCTTTTATACTTGCCAAACGGTCCAGGCTGTTTTTTTTCTTCTCTATCATAGATAGTTGAAAGTGGTTCTTGGGTGCCTTGCTAATATATGGGGCGTCCCAAGACTAGGAAGTATTCTGACTATCCTCTCTGTTGATAGACTGTTTCTGTGCCTTGTCTAAAGATCTTTTGTTCTGTCCACCAATAGATATTTGCTGCTTTACAACCATTGCCAGAGGGGCCCGGACATCAGATTCAGCCTGGGGAGTCAGCACCAGTCCAGCTTGAAGCCAAAGTGAAGGTAACCAGCACAGGAATTGCTGGCAACTATGACCTCAGGGAAGGCAGAAGCCCTGTGATCAGGTGTGTAGCCCTGCCACTGGTCTTGGACGAAAGACGGGGTCACTAATCAGAAAGGAGAAATTGTGATCGATGTCCAGCTTTGAGTCACAGACCGACCAGAATGGCGAGGAGGCTTTGCTTGAGGTGACCCCTTTTTGAAAGAAGGGTTGCTTCAGAGATCCTAGCATCAGGCCTCTGAATCCTGGTCCTAAAGTGAATGCAAGTTTGCTCCTATGTTTGTTGGTCAAGAGATACTAGGGTACACTGGATGCAATGTGTGGCCCCAACGAATGAGCAGTGCACCAGCAGAGCATTACAGGAGTTATGGAAGGACTTGAGATTAGGGTACAGGTGCTGTGGCGCTGGTGCCTGTTAGATTGAAGTGAAGAAAACTGGTGCACTGCCTGAGACACCGGACAGGATCGCTAAGAGCATTTGCCTAGTGGGTGACTGTCCTATTCTGAAAGAAGAGACTTTTTCCTTGAAACTGGGCTGTGATTCTTGAGTTGCGAGTTGTGCAGCTCCACCGTGGAAACAACAAGAGCCTGCCTGTGAGGCTCAAGCGGACACAGGGAGAACACTCCCCTCTGGTTGGTTGTACAGAGGCTTCAATTTCCCCAAGGACTTCTTCTTTTTCTTGTCAATAATGTACCCCTTTAGTCGTCCCATTTTTGAGGAGGAGCAGCTCTTTGCAGCTCTTCGTTTTAATTCTTATGGCCCTGTGTGGTCCTCCTGGTCCCAGATATGACTGATGTTCTAGCCCTCATAAAAGGAAAATGTAAAAGTCAATTGGAAAATGTTTTCATTACATATGTGTTGTTGGCTATTCTGAAATTAAAAAGAATAGTCACTGAAATTCATAGGAGCCCTGAAAATATTTACTAGATGATTTTAGGATTTGCTTTTGCTTAGGACTTGGAAAAATGATAATTCTGTTTGTGATAGTGGTCATTACTTTCTCCTGCTATCTGTATGTTAATTATGACCCGATGCTTTGTTCCCTTAGTATTCCTGCTTATACCTTACATGTACCAACTTAATGAAATGTTTAGAATGGAAAATGCCCACTTTGCAATGAATTAGGATATTGATACATTTATGAAAATTATTGTGCAAATATTTTCTATGTTCCTACTGGATCATAGGAATGTCTTTAGCTCATGCTAAAAGGACCATCTATAAAAATATGAAAGGGATTTGTTAGCATGAGCTGAAAGCCATTTTGTATTTCTGGCAGCCATCTTGTTTGTCATGTGCTGCCACGTGCTCGCCATGTGCTCTCTCCTCCCTCAGTGTTGACTGCTCTTGTAATCTGCCTAGAAACGAACTATATTTAGCATCTTCCACCTTCGCACATGCTCAGTTGAGCTTGCAGCTATCCTTGCAACTGTTTCTAGTCTGTAAATATCAGGATGTGTTCACCAGAATTAGCAACTGTTAGCTCCTCCCACTTTGTAGAGCAAGCAGATCTTCCATGCCCATCTTAGTCATTTTTGCATGCATACATGTGCCAGAACTGCCCCTTGGACTTATGCTATGTAACCCTAAGCATATATAAGGCCCCTGTTTTCTGTACTCCTTAGACTGCCTCATTCAGTTGCTAAGACTTCTGTGTGACATAGTCTCCCTCATATAAGGTTAATAAAGATGTTCTTTTTATATTTCAGCTCCTGTGCCAATTTCTTCTTTGTTGGTTTAAAAGGACCAAGTATCAGTGCCCCCTGAGAAGGTTTCTATTTTCTTCAGAGGGGCTTCTTTTTTAAAAGCACAGGGATGCTCTATATTTACAACAATATGATGCATCCATGGGCTTTCCCCTGCGCTGGTGCACAATTGGTTGCCATGCACCAACGCAGACATCCTTGTTCCATGGTGCAAGGGTGCCGGAGTTGCAGGGATAATTGTTTTTGTGCAGGAAGGAACATCTTCCTGATTCTTCCTGATAGTGTTTTCCTCTTGCTGTGTGTGCTGCAGAATGCAGCATGCATAGAAAGAGGAAAAAACAAGGAGAAATAAAGGTATTTCTCCTTGTTGCGCCTCCTTGCATCTCCCCTGGTGATGCATAGGATTCTGACGCATTCCCAGGTTTTCAAAATATTGTTAATCTGTGAATGTGGCGGAATCCATGGGTGTTGCATGGGAACACCCACAACAACACCCATGGCACGCCCTTTTCACGCAAAATGATGCATGAAAATGGATCGTGTTTACAAGGCCATCAAAAGCCCTTGAGGGTGGGTTAGCCTATTCTCGTAAATATGGGGCCAGGACACTGTGCTGCTGTTAGTGCTTGCAAACAAGTGACGCACTAACAGCGCAAGGGGCTTGTAAATAAGCCCCTAGTTTTTAAAATGTGGTCATGCACCGAAAAATAGAAAGTGTGCGCTTTTGTAGCGCTCAATGCAAATCAAACCTGTCACCTCTTACCCCAAGAACGACGCGAGCCAGAGGAGGTACGGTAAACACGTCTTTATTCTTGCGTGTACACCTCCTTTCTGCCTTGTTGCCGCCTACTTCCTTTCCTCCCCACGCCCTTCCTGTGCTGCCTGTCCTGTCACACATACAGGGTCAGGCAGCCACATTACGACATCTCCCCCTTTTGTATAAAGTCTTACTGCATACTTAGATTACTTCAATGAGGCGTTCCGGCCGTCGAACTTGTCGTCGGGGTCTCGCTGATCTGTCTGAGGTATGTCGATGACGTACAGGGTGGTCCTGTCTGGCTGGGCTGGATGAGCCACAGTCGCTGCTTCTACTCTTACTTTCAGATTCGGTAGATGATTCCCACTGGTGTTGGTCATTTGTTCCAGGTGGGTTGCATTTCTTGAAGTGTGATATATTACGTGTTATTTTCTTGTGATCTCCTTGGGCCGTAATCATTGTCCCTCTCCGACGGCTGACCTTTAGTGGGTGTGCCAGGTAGCGACTGTCTGCTTTGGTTCCTCGATCTCTCCGAACTGTCACCCAATCTCCTTCTCTGATATCCGAGTGCTTTGCATGTCTCCTCTGATCAGCATACGTCTTCATTTTCAGTTTCTTGTCGTAATCAATATTGACTAGTGTCTCATGGTCAGTGTTTGTTGGTCTTGACTGACTCGCATTGGCTATGGTTGGCAGCCGGGTGCGTGGAATTCTCCCTAACATGAGGGTGGCTGGACATTGATCTGTGGTGCTGTGAGGCGTGGTGCGATATGCTCTTAGCACTTCATTCAGCGCTTGTTGAATGTCTTTGTGGGCCAGCTCCGCTTGTTGCACAGCTTTCTTTAGTGTTCCCATAAATCTTTCCACCATGCCATTGGCTTGTGGCCACAGTGGTGTGATTCGCTGATGTTTGAAGTCCAGGTGTGTCGCGAAGTTGGCAAACTCGTGACTGTTGAATGGAGGCCCATTATCGGATTTGACACGTAGAGGAATGCCCCATGCTGCAAACGTTTCATCAAGCATTGGAATTGCTGCAGCTGCTCTGGTGGATGGTATGAGTTGGGCGAACGGGAATCTGGAATATTCGTCCATAATGACGAGGATGTACTGTCCTGACTTCAGGGGTCCAAAGAAGTCTACCGCCACTTGCTGCCACACTCCTTCGGGCAGTTCAGACATCTGTAGTGGAGCTGGCGGGTCGTCTCGACTTACTAGCTGACATGATGTGCAGTCTTTGAGAGTGTCTTCCACCATTTGATCCAGTGTCGGGAACCAAACCCGTTCTCTTAGCGCTTTCTTGGTGGCACTTGTTCCACGATGGCCTTCATGGGCAAGGTTGATGACTCCTTGTCTCAGTTTCTGAGGAATGACAATCCTCCCCCCTCTCAAGATGAGACCGTCACTGCTGATTGAGAGTTCATCTTGGACATGACGGAATGCAAGAAGCTCCTTAGCGAGAGGGCTGTGGTCGTCCGGCACGTGACGCCATGAGCAATTACGGATGCGTTCAGAAACAGCCTGGACAACTGGGTCATGAGCCGATGCTTCCTGAATGGCGGTCAGCGGGACTGTGGGAGGACACGCTGCATCAATGACGAAGTGTAGATATTCCTCGGCAATGGAAGGCGGAGGAGTGGCAGAGACTGTCGGGTGGCGTGACATATAGTCAGCAGGGTTGTCCGATTTCCCAGGCTTATGGACAATAGTATAGATGTAGTCCTGCAGACGGAGGCCCCAGCGCTCTATGCGTGGAGGCATCTTGGCCTTGGGATTGCCGAAGATGGTGATGAGGGCCTGATGGTCAGTGACAATGGTAAAATGCTTGCCGTAGACAAAGAGGTGGAAATGTTCACACGCCCAGACCACCGCTAGGCTTTCTTTCTCCGGCTGGGAGTACCGAGTCTCGGTGTCAGTGAGACTACGGCTGGCGTAAGCAATGATGTGACGTTGGTCAGAGTCCTCCGTGTATTGGGCAAGGATGGCACCGAGGCCAACCGGACTGGCATCCACCGTGAGTTCCGTCCGCTTCTTTGCGTCAAAGTAGGCCAGATTGATCGCCGAGCTGACAGCCTTCTTGATCTTCTTGAAGGAGTGATGGCAGGCGTCTGTCCACTCGAATGGCTGACCTTGACGGGTGAGTTCCCGCAGTGGATGACTAAGAGTCGCAAAGTCCTGTATGTATCGGGAGCAGTAGCTCGCCATACCGAGGAATGAGCGAAGGTCACTCACATCCTGAGGTGTTGGCGTGTCTGCTAAGGCTGACACCTTTTCGGGATCCGGTGTCATACCATCTCTGGAAAAGATGTGTCCATAGAACTTCAGGTGTGATTTGTGAAACTCACATTTGGCCGAGTTCAGGGTGAGGTTTGCATTGAGGAGCGCATGACACACTCGGTCAAGGGCCGTGTCATGTTCCGTCTGATCCTTGCCATACACCAGGAGATCATCGCTGTAGTTGAAGGAATTCGGTATGCCTTGTATTACCCGTCTGATGGTTTCTTGGAAAATTTCAGCGGCCGATGATATGCCAAAGTTCAGGCGTTTATAACGGAAGAGGTCTTGGTGTGTTGTGAATGTGGTGATGTAGCGGGAGCGTTCATGGAGTTCAAGCTGGTGATAACCTTTGTTGAGGTCTAGCTTTGAGAAGACGGTGGCTCCATTGAGACGGGCAATCATGTCACTGATGTGTGGCCCAGGGTGACGTTCACGTTCAATGGCCACATTAGCTGCACGCATGTCTACACAGAGACGCACTTTGTTGTTTTGTCCCTTTTTGGGGACGACAACCACGGGTGATATCCATGGCGTAGGGCCGGAAGTACGTTCAATGATGTCGGCTTTGAGTAGTTCCTGTAGTTCATCATCTACTGCCTGTTGCAGATGAAATGGCACTTTCCGATGGTGTTGTGCTACTGGTGTGACACGGTCGTCTATGTGTAGTTTAACCTTAAAGTGGTTCAGTTTTCCCAGTCCTTTAAATAAGTTGGGGAATTTTGCCACAATGTCTGGTGCATCTTCAGTCATGTAGAGAAGTTCTACCAATTTGAGTCGTTCCGCTGTTGGCAAGCTGAGTAGACAGTCAGCTATGTCTGGGCCTTCTACCACATGGATGTATGCTGGAATTGTTCGATCCCGAAAGGTTAGGGTAGTGTGAAACCGGCCTAGGCATGTTAGTGGCTTCCTGGACATCCATGTAAAGATCCGCACAGCTGCTGGTTCTAGCACCGGACGTGGTTTCATACTCTGATGTTCTAGCGCGCAGATATAATTCAGGGAGGCTCCTGAGTCTAGGACAAATTTGGCTGGGTGACTTCCAATTCGAATGTCTAGTTTCTTATATTTTCGCAGCCGGTCCGGATCTGAGACCATGCATATGTATTCGTCACTATCTTGAGACACAGGCGTGCGTGTCGCGGAGTCACTGGATGTTGACCTCGACCGACGAGACTGGCGTGATTCGAGGGAGTGATCACTGGACCGTGAAGAGCTGGTGGAGTGTCTTTCCTGTTCTTTGACAGCACGTGCATGATGATGTTTTGAGGATTGGTTCCTGGAAGATCGCTGTCTTGAGCGTGATGATCTTTGTCTTGACGACTTAGCTTGGCATACACTTTCAAAGTGATTGTCTCTGCCACAGTGGTGACATCGTTGCCCCATGGCTGGGCATTGACCTGAATGTGGATAGTCCTGTCCGCATCGATAACAGCTGGAGTGTGACTTGGTGGATTTGGTAGAGCGTGACTCCCTTGATCTGTGATTCGCTCTGGACCTGTGAGAAGAGTGATGATGTGTCGATTTTCTTGATTTTCCTCGATCAGTCTGGTGTGGACGACTCTTGTGACTTCTTGCTTGAAGACGAAATGCCTGTTCTTTTTTGTCTGATTTGTTCCCTTCCATTTTCTTGGCATGGTCTTCTGCCTGGTCGTTTATACGTGTCATTTCTTCGATTTCCGCTAGTGAGTAATGTTTCTTTAATAGGCGTCGCCTTAGTGACTCGGATTGACATCCTTCAATAATGCGTAGTCGCAGTGCATCCTCAGTCTTGAAGTCATCAAAATTGCAGTGTCGAGCTAGTCGTCGAATGCGTAATATGAAGTCACCCATTCTTTCTTCTTTTTCCTGTGTAGCTAGGTTAAACGTGTATCGTTCGTAGTCAAGATTGTATTTGTGTAAGAATTGCCTGTCGAGAATTCCTTTGACGTCATCATATGAAGCAGTGGCTGCATTAGGCAATTCTTTGATGAGTTGAGCAATGTCTTTTCCTACTAGATTGCGTAGGGCAACTAGTTTCTGTTTGGGGTCCTGGACTTGTGCTCCTGTCATATAGTCCTCAAAATCTTCAGACCACGTCTTCCATTTGGGGCCCATACTGCTGCCAGAGGTGAGCTCCAATGGCTCTGGTGGCCGGAGGTATGATAATCCCATGATGGGTTGGGGCCCTGTGTGGTTCATGATGGCAGCGTTGGTAGGTGGAGCTTGTGTTCCTGGTGTCGCAGGTGCAGCTGTTGCTGGCGTTCCTCCTGTATCACTGGAGGAGCTAGATACCAATGACATGCTCGGAAAAGAGCTTAGCGTGATTTGGGGCCACTTTATGGAAGTATTTCACAATGCCTGACTCTAAAATGGCCGCTCCAGTAAATGTGCATGAAAGTCAATGGGCCACGCCTGACCTCAAAATGGCCGCCGTCGGTGACACGTGGTATGGCTTGGAACAGTTAAATTCTGTGTGGAAGCACGTTTTATTTAGGCAATTTGGGCAGTCGCTTCGTTTCTGGACTCACCCAGCTTGGTTGTGCCCACCACGCGTCTCTCACTCGCTTCGGTGCGGCCGCAGCGTCTTGCAGCGTCTTTCGCGCTCTTTTCTTCCAGCCGGGTGTCTGCAGCGTCTTGCACGCTTTCTCTTGGTGGGTGGCTGCAGCGTGATGGGACACCGGGACGTCCCCCCCCCGCAGCGGTTCCTCTTCTACCGCGCTGCTGTGGGGACAGAGGGCAGGAGGCAGGGGGGCAGCCCGTCGGCGCTTGAGCGCGGTTTGTTTTCCAGGCGCCCAGGCGCCGCTCTGGCAGGGGCTGCAGGCTCGAGCGTTCGGCTGCACACACGCAGCGGGGTGTTGAGGCGACGTGGGATCTATTGCAGGAATCCCATCCTCGTCGCCATTGTCACCTCTTACCCCAAGAACGACGCGAGCCAGAGGAGGTACGGTAAACACGTCTTTATTCTTGCGTGTACACCTCCTTTCTGCCTTGTTGCCGCCTACTTCCTTTCCTCCCCACGCCCTTCCTGTGCTGCCTGTCCTGTCACACATACAGGGTCAGGCAGCCACATTACGACAAAACCCAGCTTTTAAAGTGTGCCGGTTTGAAATGTGGTTTATCAATCACAAATACGGTGTCAAGGCGCTGGAGTGAGGGCCTTGCAACTTGAGAAGGAATGACGACAACACCAAAGTATGGGAAAATACAAAAGAAGGAGGAAAAAGATTGTCTCTGAACAGTATTCATCACTAACCTTGTAAACGTACATTTCGCAGGCAAAGACTAACATCTGCAGTTAAAGTATTTCTGACACAAATCAAGCACCCTGTGGTCTAAGCACCAAGGTCCTCAAGAGTGGTTCAGAGGCGCTCACGTGCACTTAGAAGGATGCAGATCTCCCTCAGACATATGAACACATGCATATAAGTTATTGGGAATTTAGGCTATAGGTGCTTATCGAATGTTTGAACAGCAGATCTTGCACTGATAAAATCATAATTTAAAGCGGGAGATTTAATACCAGAACCTTTGTTGGTAATCTTATTATTGGCAACAGGGTGCCCAGGGGCTGTAATTGGCAACCTCTTACAGCAAGCTGCAGTGTCAGGAGGTGGATTCTGAGTGACAAACCTTAATACAAAGAACTCCAGGATGTACACAGATTACACAGCCAGGGAGGGGCAATTGCAGGACTGATTATCCCTTTTTCCTACAACAGCAAGACATAATCACGAGAAAGTACAACGCGATCCGTAGAAGTTTAGATTACTTGGCAGGAGAAAGAGGAAAGTGGAGTCTAGCCTGTGTCTTAGTCACTCCTTCAGAAGTTGCAAACGGTAATTTGCGTTGTGCGTGTTTGGCTGCTTTTGTAAAGGTCTGGTGGTACTGTTTTTTAGGTCTAGCCTAAGTCAGCACATGTGTTGTTTGATGCAAGACATTATTAGCTTGCAGAGGGCTTAGAGACTCCCCTTTATTCACCATTGGTGGGCTTTGTTGTAATTCTAATTTGTTTGCTTCTTATACGTCAGCTTACGTGGCTTTACTTGCTCTTCTAGTGTTTATGCTTTGTGTGTGGCATGCATCCATTACCTGTGTCCTTCCACTGCGTGCTTAAAAACTCAATGAGAGTGCATGTGCTTTTGATGTGTCTCCAAAAAGACACTGCTGCCGTGGCAAGGAAGTTCTAGGTTTTATAAAGCACAGGTTTGGGCACCAGTGTCCTTACAGGGAGCCTGGTTTAAGGGGGAGGGTAGTGTGTGCTTTAGAGGGTGTACCCCTCTTCTCCTGTGGGACTGCAGAGCAAGGTTATTGCAGTGGATAGGCTACATCAATCATCCTCAGATGTTAGGCCTAGACTAGAATTAGCTTGTGAGGTTTGGTTTTCATTGGAAGGGATCAGCAGTGCAGTATCCATGACTGAGTAATAAGTCTGTAAAGGTTCGGAGTTACTGCTGAAGGGGGTTCTTGATGGGACTGAAATATGCATCATTGCAGATCTGGTCCAGCGCTCTGCAAGGGATCCTGTTTTTCAGAAGCACTGGTGAGGTGCCTATGGCTGATATCAGCAAGTAATGATCTTGGTGGGCACATGGCTTGCCCGAGGGGGGTGGACCTGTGGGTGTTCCTGGACCTTTCAGCCTTATCCGTTGGTTGTCTGGTGGTGAATATGGATGGGGGCTGCCTGTGGGTTGGTACGTACACAGTTCCCTGGTGATTGGTATCAAATTGGGTGCATCTGGTGCAGATTTGGAGCAGACAATGCTTGTTACCCACTCACCCTCCCCTGAGCTGATGGTGGGATACCCAAGAATTTGGATTCTGGGAATTGATTGACCCATGGACAGGGGGTTATTCATGTGGGCCTAGGTTGGCGGGAGGAAGGGATGACCTGCCATTGGTCCTGGACTCTCCTGCTCTTCCGCATGATTCCTGGATTGAAACTTTGGGGTCTACACCTGTGTTCAGATAACCCAGCAAGGCCGGTGAACTATGCAGTGCCCTGGATTTGAGTTTTGTGGTGCCCCTCTGAGATAGAGGGGCTGTGAAGAAGTTGGACAGTGTTGATGACAGCTAAATACAGGAGGGACCCAAGAATTCGGATTCGGTGGCTGGAAGGACCCCTAGGTGGTATCTTAATCATGTGGGCACTTGGCTGGTGGGAGGGGGGACTGACCTGCCGGTGGTCCTGGACTGCCCAGCCCTAACCCGCGATGCCTGGTTTGAAAATGTGGGCAATCCACTTGTGTTCAGGTACCCTGGCAGGGCTTGTGTGCTATGCAGTGCCCTGGATTTGGGGTTTGTGATCCCTCTCCGGGATTGAGGATATAAAGAGCAGTTGGTACCAATCTTTGCTTTTCAAATGTCGTCTGGTCAATGTCCATGGGGGCCCTGGGTGGAACCTGGGTGGAGATTAGAAGTTGGGGGTCTTTAGGCAAAATGTGCACAGCAGATCGCACAACAATGTGTTCTTGTTTTTACTTGAAGTATGAAATATGTAATTTGTCTAGTTCAATCTGGAGTTGTATCCTATGGCTATGTAGCTAACTCTGTGTACTTTATTATATTGGTTAGTCAGAGGCAAATGCTGTATAAAGTAAAGAAGATGACAATTGCCCAAGAAATCCTAAGAGGGAATGAGAATTGTGGGTGCCTGATGACTGCCCCTGCAGGGGAGGCATGTGGAAAGAAGCTGCTGGCAATGATACATGCGTGAACTGTTTATTACTGGACTGAGGAATCTTGGATAAATGTCTTTTGGTTTATTTATCTCGAATCAGTTGCTGTACCATCCTTTTGTTGTCCTAATTGTTTCCTGGTGTTCATATCTAGCACTTTATGACTGCCACTTCATTTGCTAATGTTGTTTTCTTTTATTCAACTGCTGTGTCATGGTGATACCAGACTATTAGAGTAGGTTTCATATTTGGCTTGGGGATGGGATGGTTATGTGGGAGGCCTGAGTCTTGCACGTTGTGTGCACAAGAGGGGCCTCATTTACAAGAAAGTAAAGCAGCGTGGCACCTCGAGCCCTTTGGCTGCGCCACATTGCGGCACTTTAAAAGCACAGGGATGCAAAATATTTACAATAATATGTCGCATTCCTGTGCTCTACCTTGCGCTGTCGCCCAATGGGCTGCCATGCGTCGATACAGGCATCGCTGCCATGCGTCGACGCATGGGCAAAAACAACAGGTGATGGACAGAATGCAGAACATTGTCATACATTCACCCCAGTACAGAGATCTGGGCCTAAATCCATCGTTTTTTTGCCCTCCACACCACCCCAGGTCAGACATGGCCATATCTAAATCAGCCTTGACCCTGTGCCTCAAGGGAACAGTCCAGCCCGAACTGCCAAGCCATGTCCTTCCTGGACCGGAATCAAGCATCCAAGGACCGGTTTCTGGCTATCAGCCGTCATCAGCCTGGATAGCTTGACTCCAGTGGTGTGGAGAGCATGGGACTCACGTCTGAGCATACCCATCCCATTCGGGGCGACAAAGGCAAAAACAACAGGTGATGGACAGAATGCAGAACATTGTCATACATTCACCCCAGTACAGAGATCTGGGCCTAAATCCATCGTTTTTGTGCACTCCACACCACCCCAGGTCAGACATGGCCATATGCAAATCAGCCTTAACCCTGTGCCTCATGGGAACAGTCCAGCCCGAACTGCCAAGCCATGTCTTTCCTGGAACGGAATCAAGCATCCAAAGACCGGTTTCTGGCTATCAGCCGTCATCAGCCTGGATAGCTTGACTCCAGTGGTTTGGAGAGCATGGGACTCACGTCTGAGCATACCCATCCCACTCGGGGCGACAAAGGCAAAAACAACAGGTGATGGACAGAAAGCAGAACATTGCCATACATTCACCCCAGTACAGAGATCTGGGCCTAAATCCATCGTTTTTGTGCACTCCACACCACCCCAGGTCAGACATGGCCATATGCAAATCAGCCTTGACCCTGTGCCTCATGGGAACAGTCCAGCCCGAACTGCCAAGCCATGTCTTTCCTGGACCGGAATCAAGCATCCAAGGACCGGTTTCTGGCTATCAGCCGTCATTAGCCTGGATAGCTTGACTCCAGTGGTGTGGAGAGCATGGGACTCACGTCTGAGCATACCCATCCCACTCGGAGCGACAAAGGCAAAAACAACAGGTGATGGACAGAATGCAGAACATTGTCATACATTCACCCCAGTACAGAGATCTGGGCCGAAATCCATCGTTTTTTTGCACTCCACACCACCCTAGGTCAGACATCGACGATGGCAGAATGAGGCACGCATAGAAACAGGAAAAAATCCAAGAAGAAATGAATACATTTCTCCTTGTGCCTACCTACGCCTCCCCTGGAGGAGGCGTAGCATTCAGATGCATTTCCAGGTTTACCATTTCTCGTAAATCTGGATATATGTCAGGGTCCATGGGTGTTGCGTAAGCACACCCACAGCAACACCCATGTAACACCCCTTTCACGCAAAGTGCTGCTTGTAAAGGGGCCATATTTACAAGAACAGTAAAAGCCACGCAGGGTGTGGCTTTTCCTGTCCTTCTAAATATGGGGGATTAAAATGTGCAGCCCTATGTATATACCAATATGAATGCAGCCCACTAGAGGGGCATCTTCAAATAAAGAGAGCAGTGGTGTCCTCTGAGTGCTGTGCTCAGTTATTCTCAAGTGTACCAATCCTCTGTGCTGCCCAAAGCAGAGCTTTATGACTCAAGGGAAACATGTAACAGTACAGCTAATGGTAGCTACAACACACATGTTGATATCCCGCAGTGTCACCACATTCAGGCCTTTCATACGATACGACACACCAAAGTAGCTCTGATATCTATCTCTAAGTCGAAACATGCTGGGTTGTAGCGTGCCATAACTAAACTGCATTACATAAATGTAATTTCGGTGGATAGACCAACAAGCAAGATCCCGGAAAAAGTCACGACATGTAGCAGCAGGACCTGCCTGAAAGAGCATAAACAAACAAAAACCACAAAGCACTCATGACTCATGAAAGGCGGAACGAGGAATCACCAAAAGCATTTATAGTGTTCATCAACACTGCATTTTGCTCATCAAGGCATCGTATGCACAACCTATCAACAATTCTAAAGTCAGAACATGGAGTCCAGTTTAACATGGACAGATTTCTACAAGAAATACTTCGATGCAGAGAAGTGTTTGGCAAAATACCTTTCACCTCAATCTGACTTCGTAAATGATTCAGTGGTGCAGCCAATAGCTCGAGTTTCCAACTTCTTTGCTTCTGGTATGTAAGTTACTGCCTTTCGTAGTATTTTCACTTGAATCGATTCTGTGTAGAAAAAAGCTATGCAAAATCCTTCTCTCTTAAGCTTCCTGTATTTCATTATGAAATGTTGGAAAACAACAGGAATTTTATGCAATTTTGACATTTGTGTGAAAACTGTGGCTTTTGTAATTCTTTTGTTATTGATTAAAATGTGACATATCAATCCCTTGTAAGTTTAGAGTGAAATCATGTGTTGAAAACCTTTGCAAAATATGCCGTTTTTTACAAAATGCTTGTGATGTACCAGTGCAAGAAGAATTTACAGTCTTTACAATAATTTTGAAGTCAAATTAAATTGGTTGGACCTTTCTCTTGGATATGTTGAGTAACGAGTAACTTCATGGGAACATGCTATCTAAAGAACAGTGGGCCATATTATCAGGAAAGGGCGATACATTATTGCCGCTTTTATCGGCAGGAAACTGCCGCTAAAGCGGCGATAATGGGCTTGATAATATGCCCATGTGAATTCCCATAGAAGCCCAGGTTCTGGTGTTAACCTGGGCTTCTGTGGGAATTCACAAGGGCATATTATCAAGCCCATTATCGACGCTTTAGCGGCAGTTTTCTGCCGATAAAAGTAGCGATAATGTATCGCCCTTTCTTGATAATATGGCCCAGAGTTAGTGAAACTAGTTCAACTTTGCTATTATTTCATGCACCTTACCTACTCAACATAACATCATAACATCAGACCTGCACGACCACCAAGGGGGATCTGATATATCATACTTAATCTAGATCCCTCGAATGTGTAAATAACACTAGTCCCATGGGTCAAAGATGTAAACTTTGTAAAGGAGAACAGACACAGGTCCCACAAAACACAAAAAATGTGTGAAGACAGAGAGAGTGCCTCACGGTAGTAACACCCGAGGGGGTTCCTGGTTACCAATTACCAGTATACCCACTTCTCATCATCGGTCACTCTCTCTATGTGTGGTGTGTAAGAAAGAACCACATTTACACATGTGCATCAATAATAATAGTGATTTGTAAAAAAGTGAACAAATACCAATGTGCACTATTATAAGCCGTGTCCTGCTATACCTGGAAACCCCCAAGGAAAACAAACCAATGTGTTTGATTCAACCAAAAAAAATTATTAAAAAAATATATGTTGAGGATTGCTGGCTATCTGTCTTTATTCTGGTGCTGCAAGCCTCCCAATTTAAAAATGGTTACTTATATTACATCCATATTTATATAATGCCGACATGCTTCATTGCTCCACTCTCAGCAACTTCATCAGGGCAATCTGGGGTTCTCAATTCTTAGCCTTCACACTTTTATTTAAGTCGGACCTGCGTCAATATTTAAAACAGAACACAGTGGTGAAATAATGAAAACCCTCCAGCCGAGGGTCTGCATTTGAGGACACTTAGACATACCATATATTGAATATCAAAATAAGCAAGAATTACCTTATGATTGCCAAATCAGGACGTACCGGCAATCATACACAGGACCCCGTGTCACGTGATCACGTGTCCGCCAGTGGCTTGTAAGTCTCAAGCCCCCTAGATAAAACCAATGTGTAGAAGAAATGCTGCATGTCAGGCACAGATGCATATATCACAAACAGTCTCCACTCTGTGCGATAATATACGGTAATTGTGAGGTAAGCCCCGCTGTTCATTACGGGTTACATTATACCACACATCGTGAAACCACCCTCTTTCTGACGTCACGTCGCTCAACATCAACAATTTCCACGGTAGTAGTACGCTCAAAAATGTGTAGAAGTTGGTCGTTCACACTAGCGTTCAAACTACTCATTCTATACTAGTCTGCATCGACAGGCAGCCCAACCCACGGTCGCCACCGCCTGTGCAAAACACTATCGGGCATCAAGGAATGCCTGATCGGACATCTAGCAGCCCACTCTCAGTTGTCTTTGCTAGGGCGTCTGTGGACACCGGTCACATACATACACACTTCCGCCCCAAGCCTTACTAGTGCCGCGTCCCTCCGGCGCCTCCGACGATCCCACGGCTTCACTCCCGTCTGAACACGGAAGTAGCCAGGGGTCGTGACCACGCCCATCGCGTAGCGTGACCTAAGCGTCAGGGGTCACTGCATCAGCCTTCATGAGTAGGAATCCTTTCAAGATGTGCCGCATTCCAAATGGTCATGGATAAGCGGCGGGACGTAATTTGTTAGCCACATATTCAATAAGAGGGTTTATCATGAAGAGAACACTCCCCTTTATACTGCAAGATATTAATTAAATTCTCGCCACATTAAGAAAGACAATCGAAGTGACAATGCCCCCACCTTCTAAAAGGGAAATAGTGTAAAGAAATTCCCTTAAAAAGATTTCGTAATAAGCAGGTCCGGACTTCAGTGATGATCGTATTCAATTCTTTATTAGTCAATCCAAAACAGATAAAATCCAAATGTACATGAAATTTCTCTTTTAGCCAACGCGTTTCGTCTCGAAAACGAGACTTCTTCAGGGCTAAAAATAAAACATAAACTAATTACACACCCAAAATATATGTACATAGCTATTTACAAGATTAAAAGACAAACTCGTCATTAACGTTCAAAAGGCAATTCCAGCCAATCCAAGATGTTTTATCTTTTCGAAAAAATATTAAAAAAATTCATGTTACATTTTGGAGAAGAGAATAAAGATGCATTGCGAACGATTTGGGAGGAAGGGATATTTCTACAAACTAATTTGTAAATATTTGGTAGGCAATATGAAAAAATCCTAAATAGAAAATCTCACTTAGGAAAAAGTTTCACAAATCATAGGGACCACTAGTCATAAAAAGCATTTTGTAAGGTTTTTGTGCACATAACTTGCATCTCCTAGACATGTTGAATTATATAGTATAATGAACTATGACACATACATCGATAAAATGTCTGTACTAGTTCAAAAATGAAATGATTGCTCTTGTGTCAGTAACATAGGATTTACTATCCTGGAAAATACATGAAATGCATTTTTTCAGCTTCTAACATTTATCCATAAAGATCTTGTATAATACAATTAATTTCACAAAACAATACATACTATAAATAGCTAGTATGTGCACATTCTGGTTTTAATTCTAGAAAGTCAAATCTGTCATTGGGGCAACATCTGAAAGGTTTGAATCATATAAAACCACAACTTGTTTTTACATTTTATCCAGATAATTTATGTTTGTGCAACAATGTATATCTTCACCTGGAATATAATATATTACAAATATCCTTAATTCAAATGTTTTGGTAGGAGTCATAATGATTGCCGAATATGAATAGAAGACACTGTCGGCCAACAATATATTTCCATATCTCTCGATTACTGGGGTCTGATTTGGGCACAGCCCTATCCTATATTTTAGATAAATATGACACTATATGCTAATTCATATAGATTGTCAAATGGTTATATGTACCAGTCACTCGTTATCTTAATCTGAAAAAATTTAATGTTAAATAACACTAAAAGGGCGAGAAAATACCTGTCTTATTCTCGCTGTGTCTCATATATGATGTGAGAAAACAAAAAGAAATAAGACCAACGTAAATAAATGTTGACTTCATTCATATAATCTACAAGAAAGAAACTGCAATTCAGTAGCTGGGAAAGTCTCTAAATTGCATAACTTAAAACAAAGAAAAATACTGATTAGTCAAAGCTCCCATCTCGGCTTTGAAAATAAAACCAGAGGGAAGGTTGGATATTGATTCTGTTCGTATGCGCTGCATAAAATGGACAAGCGAACCCAGTTTTTTTAAAAGAGCGTTATGTAATTATGACAAAAGGGGATACGAAAATTTAGTGACTTTGAATTCAGGACCTTGAATTCAGGGCTTAAGGCAAAAATGTATTACCGATTGCTCAAAAGTTCCGGTCCCGGCTTTGAAGATAAAGCAAAGGTGAGTTACTAGATAGCTCTGATGGTAACTACAAAGGACAGATTTTAAGGCTAAAAATATCTTTAACTTCTAAAGCTAGAAACAGCTTGAAAACCCAATTCGCAATAGTTTTCGGCCAAACCTACCGAAAAAAGGCATGGTAGCCAGAAACAAAAAACAGCGTCCACGATTTGGCAGTACTAGAATGGGGTCTGTGGAACCGGCCCATTTTATAGTGCTGTTGATTAGTAAAATAGAAACACCTGAGTGAGAATCTGGTAAGCGCACCGTAATTATTAACCCCGGATGTATTTTGGTTGTCATGGTTGCGGTCAGAGAAAAACTTGTCGGCCATCTTGAAGTTCTAAATATTCATCGAACGAGCCAGGTTTTTGACAATAGTGTATCTATAATTGAGCTAGACGGTACCCCAACGACACGGGATTTGGAGATTTTTAACTGGAATGAGCACAAATGGATAAGAGTGATATCGTGCACATTGAAGACCCCAGATATTGCACTTTCGTAACGGTTCCGATCAGAGGTAACCTAGTCGGCCATCTTGAAATTTCTAGATAAATGACGAAACGTTCAATATTACAGACAATTTTTTCATGCTTTACTAAATTATACCTCAGAAAAAATGGTTTTATGCTTTTCAAATGGGCAAGCCTATTCGTGCAATAAAGCCGCACATTTTAAGCCTAATAAGAGTTAGGTTCACCAGGTTCCCAAGTAGCAAAAATCCTGTCGGCCATTTTAAAATGTGACGGAGTACCAAGAGCAAGTCTGTGCACATGCAGAATGTATCCACGCATGATAGTATTAAAAGTCTTATATTGTTGAGGTTGGAATTATGAAAAACAAAAACCATCCTGCAATACAATTGACCACAATCCTTCGAGATTGTGTTTTACAGCGAATATTGACATCTAAAGTCATACATTGTAGTCAAAAAAATTAAACATTTATCATTTGTAAAAATATCCCAATATAGAGGTGACAAAAGAAATGTAGGTATATTAAAGCAATATTATCATTTTAGCTACACATTATAATCTCAGTTTGAAGTAATTATCCTATAAAAATCTCTCGAGTCACACATTATAATTGAGATTCATAAACATTTAACATTTGCAAAGTAAGAAGTTGACATAATATTGTCGTTTTGATCACAGATTATATTCACAGTTTAAAAACCACAAAACAGAAGATGATTTTGTATGGCAAGAAGGCTACAGTTATGTTCACTGAAAATTTTCAAAATTTACAGAAAGTGATGACATTCATTATTCTGATTGAGCCCATATTGAACACTTCTTAAGCAGCAAATCCATTTTGAATCCATTTGTCTAAGATCTAGCTCTCTATTGCCACCTCTGTCATTGGCTTTAATGTGATCAATTGCATTTGGGGCCCAAAAGCTGAAACTTGGTGTGACCACATAATAATCTATGCACGCTATATCGAGTGAGGTCGCAGTATTTGAACAACGGATCTTACAAGAGATAGAATCCCTTGAATTTAATCACGAGCGACAGCAGGGTCAGAATATGAGCAGGGATGACTGGACGGCTGTGAGATCTTTACAACAGAATACCGCTATTACTATCAAACAAGCCGACAAAGGTGGGGCGGTTGTTGTGCTGAATACTGATGACTACGAAGCAGAAATATTTAAGTTGTTAGGGGTCCGTACTAATTACCATCCCCTCACGCGTGATCCCACCCCTGAATTACTTGACATCATCAAGCAGATGGTAGCGGACGCGGTGGCCAAAAAGTGGATTACTCCGAAAGAGGCAGATTTTATAATTTCATTATTAACACCAAACACGGGTACCGGCGTTTTACGCCAAAAATCCATAAACCCCAACGCCCGCCTCCTGGCCACCCCATTGTCTCTGGGATCCAGTCAGTGCTTGAACCGCTATCCCAGTTTGCTGACTTTTTCCTCAGGGAAGCAGTGGTCACACAAAAATCCTATGTACAGGATACCACTAATATACTGAATATTTTAAAAGATATTGATTTTGATCAGAAGAACCAAATGCTGATTACCATCGACATTGAGTCGCTGTGTACCAGCATCCCCCAGGATGCCACGCTGGTGGCAGCAGCGAGGGCCCTGGGGGCAATGGAATGGTTCTACGACACGCCGCAGACATTTGTGATGCAATGCATAGAGCTGGTACTTACCAGGGACCTCGATGGGGGCTACATTTGCCCCCAGTCTGGCCTGCATATATGTGGCAATCAAAAAACAGTGTACTGGGGTGCACAGCAGTATTTCAATAAAGTTCATACAAGTTTAAAGGTGCCACATAAGCAACGTCAGGTGTCCCTCGGCGTTTAAGTAATCAAAACACAATGTGAGTTCAGTGAACCACTGGTCCCATCCTTATGTGCACACAATATATTTTCCTATAAATGCAGGAATTTCAAACTTTTTCATCGGTAGTTCATATTGTTTTTATTTTCTTTCTGCTTCATAAATCAATGATTATTTATATTTGCGCATTGTGGCTCTGACGCAGTATCCCTGATGAAGGGGCACAGAATGGCCCCGAAATGCATTGGATGTTGATGTATTTGAATTAAGAGATATCAGTATGCTCTGAGAAAAAGAGCCACAATGCGCAAATATAAATAATCATTGATTTATGAAGCAGAAAGAAAATAAAAACAATATGAACTACCGATGAAAAAGTTTGAAATTCCGGCATTTATAGAAAAATATATTGTGTGCACATAAGGATGGGACCAGTGGTTCACTGAACTCACATTGTGTTCTGCATATATGTGGGCCAGTTCGAGGAGAATGTGGTGTACCTTCCTTCCAACTCATATTTGGGTTGGAAGGATTATGGAGAAGATATATCGATGATGTCCTCTGTATCTGGACAGGTACAGAGGACCTACTCCAGATGTTTTTGCAGTGGCTTAATCAAGCGGACACCAGTCTGCGTTTTACCTGGACTATCAGCAATGTATCAGCGGTATACCTTGATGTGGATATCGCGGTGATGGATTGCAAACTGACAACGAGTGTACACCAAAAGAGCACTGACAAAAACTCTCTCCGCCATTATAAATCTTTTCATCCCAGGGCCCTCAGGGATAACCTTCCAGTGGGGCAGTTCTTGAGATATCGGCTGAACTGCTCCACCACAGAAGCCTTCATGGATCAATCAGAGGAGCTTGTCACTAAACTTAAGAATAGAGAATACCCAGCGAAAGTGATAAAAAATGCACGTAAGAGGGCATTGAACACTCCACGTGAAGCGCTTTTGGAAAGAAATGTCAAAGAGAAGCAAACGTGTCTTCCAATATAACTGGCGAGGCTTGGGTGGAGCATTTTTCTAAAATTTACGCCACACCTGGTACCTCTCTAGACATTGTCCCCCTACCTATCACTGCCGGGCCTCTATATATTTTATTATCCGAGGTCGAAGATGCCATAGCGGAGAGCGCTGGAAATAAAGCTCCCGGCCCGGATGGTCTTTCAATCGATCAGATCAAATCTGAGATTAATTTCTGGGCCCCCTTACTATGCGACCTATTTAATAACCTAACTGACAGCTCAATTCCTGAATCATGGTCGAATAGTGTCATCGTACCGATATTCAAAAAGGGTGACAGGATGGACCCTGCCTGTTACCGGCCGATTTCACTGATCGATAATACGTTAAAGGTCCTTGGAAGGGTAATTTTTAAAAGGATCAGGAACTGGGCTGAGGAAAATAATGTTTTAAATTGTAGTCAACTAGGATTTAGGAGTCACGTGGGCACCATCGAAAAATGTATTAATTTGAATTTGATCATGGCGAAATATATTATTGTAAAGAAGTCCCCGCTTTATTTGGGATTCATGGATTTGAGTTCTGCATTTGATTTTGTTAATCGTTCTAGTTTGTGGTCACTTTTACTTAATTATGGTTTGGATGATTCATTGGTATACTTTCTTTCTTACTTACATAGGGATTTAAAAGCCAGAGTACGTATCAATAATGAGGGCGAATTATCTAATGACATTTTTATTAGCAGGGGAGTTAGACAGGGCTGCGTACTCGCCCCACTGCTTTTTATTTTATATATTAACGGGTTGAGCAGCACTTCGAGCAAGACCACCAAGGATGTACCTATTGTAAATGGTTCCCCCATTACTGTTTTACTCTATGCGGATTACGCAGTTTTAATGGGGCGTACACCCAATGCTTTACGTATTTTAATCACTGGGTTTGTTGCTTTTATGTCCGAGTTGGGTTTAAATACCAATTTTAATAAATCATTCATTATGAACTGTGGACCAAAAAAATATAACATTACCTCAATCAAATCAGGTGATAACACCTTAAAATGCACTAGCACTTTCCCTTATTTAGGGTTATTATTCTCTAATACAGGCTCATGGCAGCCCCATGCTGCCTATGCAAGAAACAAAATTGCTAAATCAATTAATTTGATCTTATCTCTCCGACAACCCAAACAGGCGGATGTTACTACTCCACTCCTCAACATTTATCGTACTCAGTGTCAACCAACAGGGACATATGGAGCAGAAGTGTGGGGTTATTGTAACAGCATGTCTATTCAGTTGGAGGAAAATAGATTTTGCAGGCGGGTGTTGGGGGGAGTCCCTTGTGCCCCCACATTTATCTGTCACAATGAACTTAGGTTGCCATATATCCAGGATTTTATTAGATCTAGGCCTGCGCTTTTTTGGATAAAAATATGGCTAAACCCAGCGGCAACCCTAACACGTAGCATAATATCCGATTGCTTACTATGTGAAAGATCCCACCGTGTACCCTGGTTAACTGCTGTTGAGAATAGCCTGTTGAGTGTGGGACAGGGCTCATTATTTAGCTCCCCTAATACCATTGTTCATGCTCATAAGAACATTGTTAAACGGGCATTACTTGACCTTTACAGGGAGGAACGGATGAGATCTGAATTTGCTAAAACTGCGGTTATTAAATATTTGCCTCATGCCGATTCAGATAACGATAACTTAAATAAGCGCTGTAGATATCTGTCAATCCCGATAGGAAGATGGAACCGGAGTCTACTGTTCCGATTCCGGGATGGAAGCATTGTTAACCTATTAAGCTTCCCCCTCGGCTATAATAAAAACTTAGAACAGTTGGATTGTCCCTGCTCTGAAGGTGGGAAACAAAGCTTGTCACATTATTTTTTCTTTTGTGGTCATTATAAATTGTATACCCGCCAATATTTAATGCCGATTCTCCGCAAACAAAATCAAAGGGATTTTATTATGGCATTGAGAACCTTACAAACTCTGTCAACAGACGAGGTAATATGTACTGTAAGCTGTTTTCTAAAAGCCTGTGTGAGATCAAGGGCAAGCATGGAACATGCCTGATGGACTACGGTATTTTTGTCATTGAACGCACATTGCACCTTTATGACATATTTAGCACATAGATTTAACTGTATGCTCGCTTGGATGTAAATGATTATTTTAAGGAAAGGATAAACTGAAACCTATGACTAAAATTACCTGCACACTAAAGATCCTTCTTATTATGTATTATGCACTTTATGCTATATATGCTGCTTTAAACCTTATTGGGAAAGTTCCGTCTTACCTAATACTTTTAAGTATATGCTTTTTATGTGCTTTTAATGTGTTTTAAATTGTATGTACTTTTATGGATGTACCAAACTCCGAATAAAGATCATTTGACTTGACTTGTGTCTTCCAGTGGTTACCACCTTTGACCCCTTGTCCACCAGAATGAGACAAATCATTAGAAAACACTGGTCCATTTTGGATACGGCCACAAGTAAGATGCTGGTTCTGATGTTTGCCTTCAAAAGGGCGTCCAATTTATGTGACAAGCTGGTCCATACCCGATGCCCCTCGGCAGTCCAGCCGAGCACCATTCCTACTGGACACTATCCTTGCTCTGTGTGCAGCTACACCTCAGCAACGAAAAGTGTCGTCCTGCATAATGGTAGAACTTGGTTCTTAAACCGCTTCAGCAATTGTAATACATCTCACGTTATTTACAGACTGACTTGCAGTTGTGGGCTTTATTATTTTGGCCTCACTTCTCGGAGAGTAAAGATCTGTATACAGGAACACCTCAGCACTATCAGAGCCAAGAAACTCACTACTCGCATAGTACAACATTTCATGGAAGAGGGACCTGACCAAAAAGATCTCACATGGACAGTCTTAGAGAAGGTAGTGGGTGATACACACAATCTAGAGACAATTTATGCGAGAAAAGAGGCAAAGTGGATTTTTTTAGAAAAGGCGGACCTGGTGGGGTTGATTGAAAATATTGAATGGAACGAAGTGAGTAGGAGGTGAACTCTGTACCCCAAGCATTTCATCCCCTAGAGCACCTGTACCACTTTCTCCTTTCTGTAGTATGAGGAGATATACACGCTACTTCCCACCAGGCAGAATGTAACCCCAGTATTCCCCCATGTCACCTTTAAGCCCGCACTGAGTCTGGCAAATGTTGATAATCAAGATGACCTTGGTGGTTTCAGTTGTACGTAGGAGTTCTGGGTATCTTGTCCAGGTTGGAATGAGCAGCCATTTAATATGTTGTAACCCCACACCACATTGTCTGGTGTGTGCACCAGCTTGTTCACACAGGTTGGTGTTGGCAGTGTAAGTTATTTTGAGGAACTTTTTCCAAATAAAAGTCTTTTTAAGGGAATTTCTTTACACTATTTCCCTTTTAGAAGGTGGGGGCATTGTCACTTCGATTGTCTTTCTTAATGTGGCGAGAATTTAATTAATTTCTTGCAGTATAATGGGGAGTGTTCTCTTCATGATAACCCCTCTTATTGAATATGTGGCTAACAAATTACATCCCGCTGCTTATCCATGACCATTTGGAATGCGGCACATCTTGAAAGTATTCCTTCTCATGATGGCTGCTGCAGTAACCCCTGACGCTTAGGTCACGCTACGCGGTGGGCGTGGTCACGACCCCTGGCTACTTCGGCGTTCAGACAGGAGTGAAGCCGTGGGATCGTTGGAGGCGCCGGAGGGACTAGTAAGGCTTGGGTCGGAAGTGTGTATGTATGTGACCGGTGTCCACGGACGCCTTAGCAACGAAAACTGAGAGTGGGCTGCTAGATGTCCGATCAGGCATTCCTTAATGCCCGATAGTGTTTTGCACAGGCAGTGGCGACTGTGGGTTGGGCTGCCTGTCGATGCAAACTAGTATAGAATGAGTAGTTTGAACGCTAGTGTGAACGACCAACTTCGACACATTTTTAAGCATACTACTACCGTGGAAATTGTTGATGTTGAGCGACGTGACGTCAGAAAGAGGGTGGTTTCACGATTTGTGTGGTATAATGTAACCCGTGATGAACAGCGGGGCTTCCCTCACAATTACCGTATATTATCGCACAGAGTGGAGCCTGTTTGTGATATATGCATCTGTGCCTGACATGCGGCATTTCTTCTACACATTGGTTTTATCTAGGGGGCTTGAGACTTACCGAGCCACTGGCGGACACGTGATCACGTGACACGGGGTCCTGTGTATGATTGCCGGTACGTCCTGATTTGGCAATCATAAGGTAATTCTTCCTTATTTTAATATTCAATATATGGTATGTCTAAGTGTCCTCAAATGCAGACCCTGGGCTGGAGGGTTTTCATTATTTCACCACTGTGTTCTGTTTTAAATATTGACACAGGTCTGACGTTAATAAAAGTGTGGAGGCTAAGAATTGAGAACCCCAGATTGCCCTGATGAAGTTGCTGAGAGTGGAGCAATGAAACATGTCGGCATTATATAAATATGGATGGTATATAAGTAACCATTTTTAAATTGGGAGGCTTGCAGTACCAGAATAAAGACAGATAGCCAGAAATCCTCACCATATCATTTTTTTATATTTTTTTGGGTTGAATCAAACACATTGGTTTGTTTTCCTTGGGGGTTTCCAGGTATAGCATGACACGTCTTATTATAGTGCACATTGGTATTTGTTCACTTTTTTACAAATCACTATTATTATTTATGCAGATGTGTAAATTTGGTTCTTTCTTACACACCACACACAGAGAGAGTGACCGATGATGAGAAGTGGGTATACTGGTAATTGGTAACCAGGAACCCCCTCGGGTGTTACGACTGTGAGGCACTCTCTCTGTCTTCACACATTTTTTGTGTTTTGTGGGACCTGTGTCTGTTCTCCTTTACAAAGTTTACATCTTTGACCCATGGGACTAGTGTTATTTACACATTCGAGGGATCTAGATTAAGTATGATATATCAGATCCCCCTTGGTGGTCGTGCAGGTCTGATGTAATGTTGAGTAGGTAAGGTGCTTTTTGTTTACAGTTCAACCTCTTAGACCAACTCGTCCTAAATTGGAAAGATGAAAGTAGGAATATATTGGCTGGGAATGAGTCTAAATTAGTCATTATTAGCAAGGCTGTTCTACTAAGGTATGCTACAACTTTACCCAAATGGGAGCATGGTTGTTGTCCACAACTAAGTGGTAAACCATGTCATCTAATACCTCATGTCCTCAGTCATTTAGGGCCGCGCATCGTCCTGCTTGTTGTCCTTCCAAATCATGTCTAATCTCTGCATACTCAATAACCGTGCTGCTGCAGTTAAGTAGGGCATTTTACAGCTTCTTTTACCCTCTACTCAAGGTCCTTTTTGCCTTCTTTAGTTCCTCCTGATAATGGATTGGTTCAACACTGGCAGGCATTCCTCACAGAGGAATTTCATTCAACTGGAATTCCCTTCCCTTCAAATGATGTGTTGGGCTCTATGTCTTGTAACTCTCTTTGAAATAACAGTAGCAGCAGAGATTGTTTAATTGTACCTATAACTGGGTCCTTGTATAAAAACACTATTATGTAAAACAGAGACCCTAAGGCAAATAAAGTAAATAAGTAAGTCAACATCAAGAAGATGTTAAATGACATGAGAGTACAGATTGAATCATTCGTCACCCTATGTCATAGATGTAATTAATGGTTTAATTTAAGCAAATGGACTGCAATTTTGAAGGTTGACTTTAAACCAAAGTTTAGAGTGGAACGTGATCACGCAAATCTACATTCTTTTTTTTGTCCTCATACGCCAGTAAAGATAATTTCGATATTGATTATACCGAGAATCTTTATGGAAGCTCTTTTTACAGACACCCAGAATGAATCTCACGGTGCCACCATGTGAACAGTCAGCTCAGTCTCCCAATTTACCAGACCCTTGGACTGATCTTAGGGTGGTTCATTCCGCAAAAAGGCCTAATCATTGGACAAAGTTGTTCATAGTCCATCGAGCCAAATAATACAGGGAGTCCAAAAATGCTTCCTTCTCTTCCATACCACTTTATCCAAACTGAGAGTATGCCTGATTTCCCTAATCCAATCTACATATGACGGTATAATAGTGCTCACCCACAGTTTACATATTTCCCTACGGGCTAGGACAATTAAATAAAGAAATAACTTGTTACTGTCTTGAGGTACTTGCTCATAATTAGAAGGAATTTTAAAAAAAACTTGTCGCGTACTAACCTGTATTTCATACCCAAAAAGGGCTTTCATACCTTCTTGTACTTCAAACCAAAATTCTCTAAGTGCAGGACAAGTCATGAACATATGGAGGTCATCTGCTTTTTCCAGATTACACTTTGGACAACACGGAGTAGGCCCCTTCGAGAATTTGTATACTCTATGGAGAGAAAACAAGTGGTTCCGCTTTAAATTGGCAGGTGAGACCGTAAGATGTAGTAAGTCAAAGGATACTTGCCATAAGTTCTGCAAGTCGACGTCCAAGACTTGGTCCCTCCATAGTTGTTCCGGAAGGATGAACTCTCCATCTTCTCCCTCGAGTATTATCCAATAAAGCACTGATGTTTTGAGGGTTCTTGTTTTCTTCATTAAGAGCTCATCCAAAAGAGTCTTAACGCCTTTATCCCCTGTAACAGCCTGGGCCCAGCTTTTAATTTGTAAATACTTAAATTTAGAGAAATTTTTATCTGTAAAAACAGAAATGTCTTCCCAGCTCAAAAGGTTCCCTTCAGGCAATAACTGGCCCCATGATCTGATGTTTGCACTCTGCAAAGCTATAGATAATAGGTCTTTGGTCCATTCAGGAGAACCAGGAGAGTCCCAAATTGGGGCCATAGCGGAATAATATGGGATGTTCAGCGCTCTCCTAATTCTGGCCCACACATATGCCATGTCTCTAAGGACCTTTAATCGCACTTTTTTTTAAAAACGCATGTCTCCAAACTTAAACAAAAATGCATTAGATCCTCCCTGGATCTCAGATAGCCTATTTTGAAACATGAAGTCTGTTTCTGTCTCCCCTAAGGTATCGAATAACCTTATTCCTGCCTTCAATAATAGGGTCCAGGCATATACTCTCAGATCTGGTGCGCACAGTCCACCCTTGCCTTTCTTTCTACGGAGCTTTTTCCATGAGATTCTTATACCTTTTTGAAGCCCAAATGAAGGAGTTCCATTTAGCTTGAATCTTAGTTAGTCAAATCTACACTCTTAGATTAGTCGAGAGAAGTGTCTATTGGACATCCATGTTAAAAATGTTAGGGAGATTGTGAATCAAAACCAGGTGACTCCCACATAACGTGCATTCTATTTGTAGCTGTCATGTTCTAGTGTTCTAAATGCAGGTGACTATAAGATGTCTAGAAGAAGGGGAGCCAATGAGTAATATTTATGAGCCCCTTGCACCGCCGTACCATCACTTGTTGTGATGCTCTGGCATCACATATCACAAATTCATATTTATGAGGTCATGCAAAGCCACTTTGCCTGGCTTAGTACGGCCTCATAAATATGGAGCAATGCAAGGCAGCGCAAATCACTTCATTGCCTTACTCTGCAATAGGGAGGCATTTCATTATTTTTGTTATTAATAATAATAATAATAATAATAAAGAATTATAATATTTCTTTTTAAAAGGGAGCAATTATGAAACTCATACAAAGATTAATTTGGTCACTTATAGTAAACTATTTCTTAAAGTCCATTATAGTACATCAATCATAGACCAAGCAACATGAGAGGCTCAAACACCTGGCATTAATACAATAATTGACCCAGCCATACATTCATAAGAAAGATTATACCAGTATTGCAGAATGGCAGTGGAAAGAGGGACATAAAATAATACCCAGACAACCCTGGTTTAGCCATCCAAGTTAAAACAATTAGATCAGGCAAATTCCATACCCCCCTATGGAGGCTTTTTATGGGTGTTGTGGTGGGTGCTTTGATGAATTTTGACATTTTCCCATATTTACATGTAGATCTGGGGATGAATAAAAACTTTACTCCTCCTCAAGGGAGACACAACAAGGAGAAATAACTTTATTTCTCCTCATTCGTTCCTCTTTTCATGCATGCTGTATTCTGCAGGACACATAGAAAGAGTAAAATGCCCCCCAGGATTGCTTTACTTGCTGATAATCCTGCCGGCATCACAGGCACCCTTGCACCATGCAAGGATGCCTCTGTTGGAGCTAAGCTTCCAAAACTTCACTGGGGGAAAGAATAAGAATGTACCTTATTAGATAAATACAGTGCATTCCTGCTCTTTCACTTTGACGTAGGGCAGCACGGAAAGATGACTTGCTGTGCTGTCCTACGTCAAATTCCCATAAATGAGGTCCGATTTCTTTCAGAATTAAAGGAACATTTTTTGAGCTGTAGTTCTAATGACCATAGTTTTTTAGAGAAAAAAGAGTGATTAAGGGCCATATGTAGGTTAATCCCAAATACGAATCTTAAATACCGATTATTACCGAATTTTACCGAATCGGTAATAAGAATTCGGTATTTGGGATGTAGTTAAAAATTCGGTAATATTTACTGAATCTGTAAAATTCGGTAAAGAAATACCGAATCCCCAACACCGATCGGTAAAAACCTAATCGGTAAAATCCGAATCTGTAAAATCCGATTCAGTAAATACCGATTCTGTAAATACCGAATCAGCAATTCAAAGAAAGAAACAATTAAGGAATCAGCATATCCGGTGCAACCACCCCAACTCCCAACCAGGAAGTGGCCACACCCATGCAGGTGCACTCAATCTGAAGCTGATGGAGAGGCTGGGAGAGCAGAGCAGAGCCCTTGAGACACTGGGATACTTACTCTAGGAAAACAGCACGATGTCAAGCAAGGACACTGAAAGGGAAGGAGCAGAGAGAAAGAGGAAGGTGAAATTCTGCACCATGGAGCTGCAGGTCCTTGTGGAGGAGGTAGTGAAGGAACACCACAAGTTGTTTGGCAAGCAGTCCCTGCAGGTGGCAGAATCTGCCAAAAGGAAGATTTGGCTGGCTATACAAACCAAGGTGAATGCCATTGGAGTGACCCCACGGGACATCGACGACCTCAAGAAGAGGTGGTATGACCTCTGGAGCGTGACAAAGAGAAAAATGGCTAAGCTCCAGAAATAAGCGAGGCAGACAGTAGGAGGGAGGAACAGGGCACCTGCCCTGACTGAGCTTGAGGAGCTGGTGGAGTCCATCATAGAGCCAAAGAGCATCTGTATGATTGGTGATGCAGACAGCTCAGCCCGAGCTGCCACTAAAAAAGGTAAGAAGCATGCACAGCAATCACCCCCAACCCTTCCCTTTCCCCAATGTGGTAGTGTGAATCAAACTCCAGTACAGGTTTTAGTATACACCAGCAATGCATTATGGGAGATGTAGTCAGTGAAACACCTACCATGTCAGGCAACACACCAAACAACAAGGCATGCAACACAAATCAGTGATGAGCAAGCTAAGTCAATAGAGACAGTGTTTCAGAGATGAGAATTTAATTGTATAAGCAGGGCTGCAGGACCACAGAGCTAATGTATGATTTTCTGTCCACAAGCGAGACATCTCGCAGGCGTCCCAAGGACAAGGAAGGCAGTGCACCCCCAAGAGAAGGCACACAGGAGGCGAGTACCAGTGCAGGGCACACCACACAAGCAACAGCGGCATCACCAACATTGCCAGCCTCGCCACACCTGCCAGCGTCACCACAGCTGCTGGCCTCCCCACAGCTGCCAGCGTCACCACAGCTGCTGGCCTCCCCACAGCTGCTGGCCTCACCACTTCTCCTGTCCTCACCTCAACTGGTAGCGTCACCGGCTGCAACAACACCTGCAGTGCAAAGAACCAGGAGGCATGTTGTTGGCACACTCCGGGGAATGGAGTCTTCCGCAGAAGACACGGTGGGGGGACACATCAATCGTGGCAGTTGAGGACAGCAATGCTCATCAGCAGTCCACCACCGAGGGGGCCCACACAGGTGCCAGACGCCACAGGGCCAGGGACAGCAGTCCAAACCAACATGGTGAGGGTCCTGGTGTCTTCTGCGACCTGGAGGCAAGTATGGTAAAGGTGCAGAGCATGCAGGGAAAGGCCATCCAGTCGGTCCAACGATAGATGAAGCAGCTAAATGAAAATGTAAAATACATTGATAAGGGCATCAGCTCAATGGCGGAGGGAATGAGAGAGATGGCTGCGGGACATGTCCCAGTCATGCTGCTGCTGTGCAGCAAGTTGGACGAGGACAGGGCAACAAGGCGCAGGGAGAGGTAGAGGTCTTAACAACACACAAGGGCAGTGAACCGCCTAGCCACTGCGACTTCCCTGCTCTGCAGGGGGTGCGTCAACATGCAGGAGGGACTGGCACACTGCAGAAGTGAAGTCTCCAGGGGCATTGTGAGGGTGACAAGTGCAGTTGAGGTGCTGCTGACTGCTCAGTCGGCAAATACAGGTGCTCTGGATGTGGGGGAGAGTGGGGAGACCACGAGTAGGAGCAGCATGACCCCCCCTGTTACTGATACCCGGAGGAGCAGCAGGCGGCATTGGTCTGCCACTGCCCACACAGCCAGTGAGGACAGCCAGCCAATGGCATCCAGCACCGGTGGGCATGCCCGTAGACACTGATGCTGCCCACACTCCCTGAACTGGAATGGGTGAAGTAACCCAGGACTTCCCTAATGGATGGCAACAATCGGACTGGCACATTTGGGCCTTTGTGTACTGGCGTAGTGCCAAAATATTAAAACTACGTCGTGTACATACAACTGGCTGTGTCTCCTTACTTACTTAGAAATAGTTGTGTGTAATCTCTGCCCGTCTTTGTCTTCCATCTGTTGCTGGCGCCAATCCTGCTGTGTTGGGCTCAGAGTGTGCAAATTCATCATCATCATCCTCAATATCTGTTAATTCTACTGCTGTTCCTTTCCTAGTGGCAAGGTTGTGCAGCATAGCGCAAGTTGCAATGATTTTACAGCAGATGAGGGGTGAGTACTGACGTGCGCCTCTGCTTTTGTGGAGGTAGCGGAACCTGCTTTTTAACAGCCCAAAGGTGCGCTCCACAACGTTGCATGTAGATTTGTGTGCCACGTTGTATCGTCTCTCACTTGGGGTTGATGGGGTCAGGTAGGGAGTGAGGATGAATGAGCGGACGGCATATGCACTATCGCCTATGTGGAAAAGAGAGAGCAATTAATCACATGCACAACAACACCTACATCTGCAGTATCTATCAGGGGGTGTCACAGTGTTTTACCTAGCAGGTACCCTATGAATTCTCCCGCTTCCAGGCGTGTGTAGATGCCACTGTTCTGGAAGATGTAGGAGTAGTGGGTGCTTCCAGGGAATTTGGCCACGATGTCTGTGATTATGTTGGCAGCATCACAGATTACCTGCACATTTATGGAGTGGGTTGACTTTCTGTTCCTGTAGATGTTCTCAGTGGCTGCATGGGGTAGATTGGGATGTGTGTGCCATCAATGCAGCCAATGACATGTGGGAACTGTGCCATTTGGTAAAAGTCAGTCTTGGTCTTCAGCAGTTCCGCATGTGTGTCAGGAAAGCTGATGTAATGATGCATTCTCTGCATCATGGCCTCCAGGAACTTCCTGGAGAAACAGGACAGGCAGATCTGAGACAACCCACCTTCCGCCGCTATCACCCCCTGGTAACTGCCAGATGCAAGTAGGTGTAGGCTACCGAGCACCTGCACATTTTTTTTTTTGCAGTTTTATATAGCGCGAACTAGAACCAAACCGAATCAGTTATCAGAGCGCTTTACATAGCACCAGTTACGTTACATGAGGACACACTTTCATTTTAGGCACGGGGAGATTAAGTGATTTGCCCAGAATCACAGGGGGTTTTTGGCGTCGTTAACGAGACTCGAACCAAGTTCCCCAGGTCCGAGGTCGAGCGCCTTAGCCGTTAGGCCAACCCCTCTCCCTCTCCCTCTCCCCTCATTTGAAGATATGGCGTGCGCCCTTGGTGTTGGGTGCTCCAGGAGTGGGTGCAGATCCCTTATCAAGTTCAGGATGGTGTGGGGGTGTAGCCTGTACCTTTCATGGATCTCTGCCTCAGTAAGTTGGAAGAGTGTGATCCGCTGTCTGTAGACTTGCTCCTCCCATCTCCAGATCCTCACTCCTGCTGCTTGTAGCCATAGCTGCCTTGCTATCACATAGAAAGCCGCCATTCTGATAACAATGTTGCATTTTGGGGCCTGTTTTATGCCCTGTACCTGGTTACCACCTGCTTTCAATCCATGGTAATTACCGACTCTTGGGGGGCATGGCTTGACTCGCGATCGGAATGGCCGCGCTGGGCTGAAGCTCCCGGCGCTTAGTAACCCATCTGGCATTTCCCATACACACAAACGGCTGAAAATTGGCACAGAGGCATCGGAACAATGTGGCACTACATTGTGGAAATCTGGCCTGGCGGTGTACCCGTATGATGAAGATATCGCTGGGTGAAGTTCGGAGACGCTGCATGATTGCTCCGGGCAAGATGGTGGCCTACTGAAGATCGGGCACTACCCCTCCGGCGGCTAATTTGTGGAGCGGCTAAAACGAGAAGAAGCGGTAAGCGCCCCGCGGGGCCCCACATCTGAACCCCCACAGGGCGGTGAGCACATTACCGTCCAGAGCGGCCCCTTCACCTCCACCACGCGACCTGCCTGGCACCCTGATGCCTTCAGATATGGAGGCGGGGAGAAGAGAATCGGTGGGGAAATATCCTCCCGCCCGGGCAGATCGCTGACACACAGTGGGGCGCGACTGAGGGTACAGACCTCACCTGAGACAATTTAGGGGCAACGCAACCCAGCGATTGTGGCCATATTGCCTAC
This sequence comes from Lissotriton helveticus, assembly GCF_964261635.1. NCBI lineage: Eukaryota > Metazoa > Chordata > Amphibia > Caudata > Salamandridae > Lissotriton > Lissotriton helveticus. The sequence continues at coordinate 1,578,741,903 of NC_136061.1, read as the reverse complement.
TTTGCTCCCCTCCCCCCCTCGTTGCCTACCTCCTGCGCCGCCATACACAAATTACCCTTGCAACCCTTCGCCACAACTGCGCAGAGAGACGACCCCTAAGGTTGGCGATGGCTCCACAGCGCGGCCTCGAGCACGGAACACGCTGCATGGCCCATAAACAGGTGGAATCGCCCAGCGCCGGCCTACCACGTGGCTGCACATATCCAGGGGAGAAAAAAACGCATGAGTAAATGCAAAGGGCGGCCCTTTAATCTTCCAATCCTTGCATCACCACAGATTCTTGCGGCGTCACAAGCTGAAGTCGCCAGTCCTACTAGCTGACTAACAATACAAAGGTTACAGCTACATTGGGAATTCCAACTGCGTACCAACGCATACTTACCCTCTACATAGTCCGCACACGGTTGGTGCGTCATGGGCCGCAGAGACTTGAAGCAAAGGCAACTTCCCTTTGAGAAACTTGCGGACACAAACAAAAGCATACCCATGGCATACCAAACGACATGGCAGCGAATGGACAGGCCCCACAGGCACCTACGGAAGACGCTGGTCAATTGAGCCCCTTGCTGCTTGGGATGCGGGCGGGCTTCAAGGCGCTAGACGCTCGCTTCGAGACCCTAGACAATCACATAGCGGACCCAGGGGCCAAAATTCAAGTGCAGGACAGACGCTTGGATGTTTTAGAATCCCGCACTTCGGACCTGGAAGTTGGAACAGCCCAATCTCTGAAAAGGATAGACAGGATGGAAAGAATATTGAAGGAAGTGGCCCTCAAAAATGAAGATTTATGAAAAGAGGCGTTTACCCCGGGGTTTGTTGTAGAACGCGCTCACAGATCGCTCGCCACAAGCCTAATCCCGGCCTTCCACCATGACCCATGATCGCCAGGATAATGAATTTCAGAGATAGGGACACTGCGTTACGACTGGCCAGAGAAAAGGGAGAGCTCACATGGCAAGGCTCCAAATGATCATTGTACCCTGACTTCACCACCATGGTACAGGACACTAGGAGGACGTTTCAAGGGGCTAAGGCCACTCTCAGAAATCTGGGATTCAAATATGGCATGTTGTACCCTGCCAGACTGAGAGTGGATGTTACCGGCCGAACCCATATATTTGACAACCCGACAGAGGTGCAGGAATTCCGCCATGTCTATAAACCCAATATTAAGGCCCGACCTGGGGATGCCGCCTCATGTCCCCCCGGAGTGGATCAGATGCCAGCGCAGACCTATTCTCCTCCCAAGGCGCTGGGTGAACGATCGACTAATGTACACTCCGTTCTAATGTTTCTTCATAACAGATTGATGGGATTTGCATGCCAACCTGTATCATATGTTTATTGGTTACTAGAGTGCTGGATAGCGTACGCCCCCACCTTTGGTGTACACCAAGTGATTGTATTTTCTACTTTAACATGTACCCCACGAGTACTGCTTTAGATTCATACCGAATGTTCTGGGTACTGAGGATGGCTATTGGACATTGGGGATTGCCTCTCCGAAAGGCTGGGTGGGGGGAAACGGGAGGGGAATTTATGTTTTTGTATTGCTCTGAGTTTATGTTTTACCTAATTGCTAACGCATATGTCAGGTACAGCCCCTTAGTATTTTTCAGTATTGGACACTTTAAAAAAAAAAAAAAAAAGAATTACCGACTCTTAAATACCGAATTTCATGGATTTCTTAGTTAACGTTTTTTCCTACATCTCTTTAATCGTTTCTTATTTTCCGATTCGGTATTTTCCGAATCTGTGTTTTCTGAATCGGTATTATCCGATTCGGTATTTATGAATCGGTAGATTCCGATTCGATGATGAAGAATCAGTATTTACCGATACTTTTTTCCCGAATCGTTCCCTACATCGCGCATGCCTATTTACCGGTCGGTAACGGTGATATGTACTGAATTTCTCCATTACCGACCGGTATTTGGCTACCTACAAATGGCCCCAAATTATCTAAAGGAATCCAACCAATAAAATAATTATGAAGAACACTTTTTAGTGGTTTGTAGGGAAACCTTGCTTTAAATAGTCCCTCTTAAGAAAGGCAAATAGGTTTGGACATTTTAGACGATCTCTAATAAGAAAAATAAATCCCACGTTTTCTTTGTTGAGATCATTGGAATACCAAGACAGTCTCAACCAATTATTACCACATCTCTGGAGGGTTGTGAGGAGGGTTATTTTAGAATTAGGATTAACGTCTTATTTAATTTTGTGGGATTACTGGTAAATCGCCCCTCGGGCCACGGACAAAGTTTATGGGAATTCGGAATCTGGTATTGGAACCCTTTATTTCCTGCTACAAATGTACCATCTTGAGGGACTTTAATTTCTCTTCAGAAGAAAGCTGCAATGACACTAGAGCCCTTGCTGATTTAATGATTAGCTTTGGATATTGTCAACGGGTGGATTCCCCTACCCATGCAGTTGGTCACATACTGGATGGTATTTTTACCAATTTTATGGACTTGTTGGTTAAAAATTGCCTGCCCCTCAGCTGGATGGATTATTATGTGGTAGGGTTTGCTATATAGGGTGAAATGGAGGGGTAAAAAAGACAGGACAGATGTTCCACCCATAGACAGTGGAACACAATTTCTAGCGATGCATTGAGTAAAGCCCTTGATCCCTCTCAGATTAAAGGAGGTAGCAGTCAGGTACAGACAACAGAGGACTTTAATAGATGGTTGGGTCAGCGATTATTGAGGTAGCCCCAATTATTACAAAATCAGAGGATGGAAGAAGTTCTCTGCCTCATGATTTTTCAAAAGCCTGACAGATCTCCATTGTCAATGTCACAAGCAAAAACGCAAGAGTAGATTACTATGTAGTCCAGAGGAAAAAGACAAACCCCAAGAGGCAATTCTAAATTATAAGAATGGCATTAAAGAAGCACAATATGTGTATTTCTGTCTCAAAGTAGGATCTTTGCTTAATGTACCTGAGGAAATATTTAAGGGGGTTTGAGATCTTACATCGCTGCCAGCTCACCAAGAGCTGTACAATTGTTAATATTTTAGCAATAGGTAGTCCTCGGTTTTTTGAGGACAAGATTTTGAAGATTATGTCTGAATTTCAGGCTGTGGAGGTGGGTCCAGTACCCACATCTTTGGAAGTAGACCTCTTAGAACGGTCTTCTATTATGGGCAAATTGTCATCCTTCTCCAGCCTTCCAGCAGCAAAAATCTAAACTATTTTAGGACAAATTACATCAGGCTTCCCAAATGATACATGTCCTTCCATGGTGATGCAACTTGCACCAGGTCTATTAGCCACTTTTATGGAGAAGATGTACCCCCAGGTGTTGGAATCTGGACTGCCTCCCCAGTGCTGGAAAGAAGGAATTGCTTTAGTTTAGTTTAGTTTTTGCATTTCTTACGCGCAACAGCTACCCACAGAGGGTTTCCCGGCGCGAAATTGTGAAAGTTGAAGTAGGGCTAAGGATGAGGGGGGTATCTAGATATCGAATAACCAGGTTTTTAAGGCTTTTCGAAATTTCATAAAGTTAGTCTCAATGCGTATCGGGAAAGGTAAAGAATTCCATAACCGGGGTCCAAGATAGGAGAAAGATTTGCCGTCCATGCGACAAAGCTTGAATTTAGGAATGACAAACTGTTTTAATGTGGAGGAGCGGAGAGTGTGGGACCGGCAGTAAGGGTGAACAAGTGATTGGAGATATTTTGGGGCCGATCCGGTATTAATTTTGTGCATAAAACAGAGTGCTTTAAATTTGATTCTGTTTTCGACCCTGAGCCAGTGAAGGTCACGGAGGTATCTGGTGGTAGGAATGGTTCTGGGGATTTTACATAACAGTCTGGCAGCAGAGTTCTGAACAACCTGCAATCTACGGATGGTTGCTTTTTTTGCGCCCAGGTAGAGTATGTTGCCGTAGTCAATCCTTGAAGTAATCAAGGCATTGACTACGGTTTTCTGAGTTGACTCTGGTAGCATCCAGCAGATCTTCTTTAGCCACTTTAGGATTGCGAAACATTTGGCTGAAGTTTTTACAGCATGTTGGTGCATATTGAGGGAGTCATCAATGATAATGCCAAGATTGCGAACCTGTGAGACAGGGATGGGGAGCGCGCCCATTTCCTTAGGCCAATGTTGGGGGCCCCACAGGTTTTTATTTTTACTGAGAATGGTGACTTTGGGTTTCTCCCCATTTAATTCGAGGAAATGATCCTGCATCCATCCTGCTATTTTAGTGAGACCAGTTTTAAGTGTGGAGGGAGTATCGATACTCTCAGAAGAGAGGGAAAAAATCAACTGAGAGTCATCCCCATATGAATACATCAATAGGCCTGAGTCCTTGACCACCTTAGCTAAGGGACTCATGTATAGATTAAACAATAGTGGGCTGAGTATAGAGCCCTGAGGTACACCATGTTCAAAGACATGAGTGTCTGAGCAGGCAGATTGAGAGAAAACTTGGAAGGTACGTTCCGTCAGAAAGGGGATTAGCCAGTTGAGTGACGAACCACGGATGCCTAGTGCTCGCAGTGTGTTAATTAATACAGTGTGGGAAACTGTATCAAATGCGGCACTTAAATCGAGGAGTATAAGAGCCACCGTCTCTCCTCTGTCTAACAAGCAACGAATGTTCTCTGTGACTCCTAGTAGAGTGGTTTCTGTAGAGAATCCAGCTCTAAAACCTGATTGACGGCGGGTAGCAAGTCTTGGGCAGTAACAAATGCCGCGAGAGTTTGATGAACATGTTTTTCTAAAATCTTAGAAAACACTGGTAAAAGAGAGATGGGTCGAAAATTGGAAGGTTGATTGGGGTCAGTACCCGCTTTCTTAAGTAGGGGATGGATCATAGCATGTTTCCATTCTGCTGGTACAGTATCCTCCTGAAGAGAGGTGTTGAGCAACTCAGTTATAATGTCAAGGGACTGAGGGCTAAGCTTTTTAAGTATTGAACAGGGTAGTGGATCATTGGGTGATCCAGATTTAATCGTATTAAGTAATTCGATTAGAACCTTGGTATTTAGTCTGGGCCAACAGTTTAGCGTACTTTTATGACACGGAGGGGGAAGTGAATCAGAGTTATTAATATAATTGTCAGGAGAGGAAGTCAATGAAGAGATTGGTAATGGAGGGCCGTCGTCCTGTGCTACAGCAATTGGAGGGCAGTCGTCCTGTGCTACAGCAATTCCTCAATATATTTTACTCACTTTTTGTACAAAAAAAGTTGCTAATGTGTCACATTGTTGTTTGTTTAATTCCGGTGGAATAGCTAATGTTTTAGATCCAGCCAGTTCTTTCACCATCTTAAACAGTGTTTTTGAGCGGTTGAGAGCCTCCGAAATGGTGGCACACACATAATCAGCTCTAGCCTTATTACAAAGGGTATGATATTTGGCTAATTTACTTTTGTATAGTTTTTTTGCTTCAGATGAATATCTCTTTCTCCATTGACGTTCGAAGGTTTTGCATTCAGATTTTTCTTGTTTTAATAGTTCCGTGATCCATGGGGCCGGAGGTCGCTGGCTCTTACGTTTTACTTCGGTCATAGGTAGACAAGAATAAATTGCCGTTAGAAGACATTTATGTACTGCCGTAGATAGCGAGTCAATGGATTGCTTAGAGCAAGGGAGATGAGAGTTTAAAAAAATGTTCAGTGTTTCAGTCTCTAATTTTTTCCAATTCCTAATTAGTTTATGTTGATCCGGAAGAACCTGGGGCATCTGCATAGCTACCAGAAGTGAAAACCTCACCAGAAAATGATCTGACCAACAAATGGGCAATGCAGGAAGAACCTCAATTGTCTTGAGGTTGGAGAAAATAGGGTCAAGCAAGTGACCTGCCATATGAGTAGGTCCCGAGTTTAAGAGGTCTAGATTTAAAGAGGCTAGGTCGAAGATGAGCTCCGATGTCATTGTATTAATTGGATTTTCTAAGTGTAGGTTGACATCCCCAATAAGGGAGAAATTGGCAGCCTTCATCACTAACGGGCTGATTATTTCCGGGAGGGCAGTTGCCCATGCTGTAGCGGAGCCTGGTGCATGGTAGACAAGTAGACCAGAAAACACAAAGTTAGGGGAGAGGGAAAGCTATATAGCACCTTCACAAGTGGAGCTAACCAAAGGAGTGAAATCACAGTTACACTCTTTCTTAAAAACAATAGCAATCCCACCTCCTGTTTTATTAATGCGATCGTTCCTTACTATGGCATAGTGAGCTGGCACAGCCACCGCAATATCCGGGCCAGAGCTCTCCTGTAACCAGGTTTCTGTGAGAAAGAGGGCATCCGGTTTTTTATCTATTAGTAAATCAAGGATCTCAAATTTGTGTTTGGGTAACGACCTGCAATTTAAGTTAAGGAAAGAAAAAGTTTTACATTGGGGTTGATATTGAACGCCCTTTATGTTCTCTCCATTCATAGTAAATCCGCAATTCGAACAGGGTAAAATTATGTCCTCCAAATGTAGCTTTTTACATTCAGGTATAAGTGGGTAGCTTTACCTCTAAAAAAGAAACTAAAAGGAAACTCAGGAGATTGCAAAAAATCTTTATCCTAGGTCTTTGCTATGTGTACCTGCCAAAATCATTGAAGACATATAGATCAGGAACTACCACAGTTTTTTACAGACCAGAGCTTTTAGATTTATTGCGGAATGGCTTTAGGAGGTACCACAGCACAGAATCTGCACTTATTGCAGTGGCAAACCCTATACACCACCAAGTAGATCAGGGAGGCGAGGCTAGTCAGGCTAGATTGATCCTCAGCCTTTAATTGCACCAATTTCCATAGAAATTGGTGCAAAGACTTCACCAAGGGGGACTGAGGGGTTTGTCCCTTAATCTCCTAGAATCCTTAATTGACAAATAGGAACCAACGTTGAGCTGCGGTGACTTCAGAGCTAAGGCTTTTCAGCTCCCTTTTTGGGTCCCATAGGGGTCTTCCTGTAGCCCCATATTGTTTAACGTCTATGTTGCCCATCTGGCTAAATTGGCTCATTCTTTCAGTTTTCAGGTGCAGTCCTAGGTGGACAATACTCAGATCATTTTCTCCATGTCTGGTGACTGGGAAGGCATAGCCGACACATTCAGGATGTGCATGGTGGAAGTCAGGACCTGGATGCAAGAAAATTGGCTCAAGTTAAAAGATTGTGGAGCATATTAGCAAGGAAGTGGCAGAGAGAGGCGTTATCCTTCTTGGCTTAACTCCTCTCTCCTCCACTTCGGAAATAGGAGGCTGCACCATATTATAAAGGATTTGGTGCAGCCTCGCATTTCCCCCTGCGATGGCACTAAGTTTTATGAATTAGCACCAACGCAGGCACCCTTCCACCAGAGTGCAAGGGTGTCTGCAGGCAGGGAGGTTTGTTTATGTACAGGAAGGTGTCCCTTCCGGCATATAAACATACCTAAAATGCCAGTTTGTAAATTACGTGTGTGCAGCATCATGCAAAACACACACGATGATGGACGGAATGTTTCACAATGGCTAAAGCTATCCTGGCTGAAGACGGCTGATAGCCAGAAAGCGGTCCTAGGATGCTTGATTCCGGTCCAGGGAAGACATGGATTGGCAGTTCGGGCTGGACTGTTCCCATGAGGCACAGGGTCAAGACTGATTTGCATATTGCCATGTCTGAACTGGGGTGGCTTGATGAGCAAAATAACGATGGAATAAACCCAGATCTGTGACTGCGGGTGAATGTTTTGCCATTGTGCAACATTCCGTCCATCATCTTGTGTGTTTTGCAGCATCTTGAGGCACACATGTAAGTTACAAAATGGCATTGTTAAAAAAGGTTTGTTTATGTACAGGAAGGGACACCTTCCTGTACATAAACAATCCATGGCATTTTGCTTTTTCCTTGTGTGCTGCACAAGAGGAGAACAAAAGCATTTCTCCTCTTTTCGCTATCTTTTCACTGCCACCTATTATTGCCACCCTTGAGAATAGGTGGCAACGTCAAATTCAATGGGTGTTGCAGTGGAACGCCCACCGCAACATCCACTGCACACCTCTTTCACACTAAATTTAGCTTGAAAGGGACACTATTGTGAAGGCAGTGTTAAGCCACTTAATGTGGCTTTAAGCCACGTTAAGTGTCTTAACGCTGCCTTGATAATAGGGAGCTGACCCTATCGGCACCACAACGTCACAAAAAGTGACGTTGTGGTGGGTGTAGGTGCTTGAAAATATGCCCCTCGGTCTGCACGAATCGCTGGTGGCCAGAGACTTGTGGCTCACTACCAACTCCTAAACCTTCTGCTAAAAGCCTGGGTGTGCTTTTTGATAACACTGACATTTGCCCTCCAGGTCAAGATGACAGTGAGTTCTTGGTTTTGGATCATCAAGTGCCTGAAACAGTACCTTCCATTCCTCACTGAGGAGCTAAGAATATCGGTTGTTATTGCGCTCTTAACTTCTCGCCTTGACTACTGTAGTGCTGTATTTATTTTAAAAAATGTCATAGAGCGCGAACAAGACCCAAATGGGTATCAGAGCGCTCTACAGAGTAGTCTTCAGCCATTATACAAAACAAAAAGGAGGTAAGTGAGAGTTCAAATTGTGGGAAAACATTCAAGAGTAAATTTATATTTGAATGCCAAACAGTATTCCCTGAATAAAGTTCAGGTTTTTCAGAATTTTGCAGCACGACTGGTTTTAGGAGTTCTCAAACTTAAATCTGTGAGGAAGAAACTGAGGGCTCTTCACTGGCTCCCAGTGAGGAAGAGACTGTCATTCAAAGCCCTGTGCTTGGTCTTCAAGGCCCTAAATCATCAGGGCTCATATTATTTGAGAACGTTTTTTCCTGGTAATATCCTAGTAGACAGTCAAGATCGGCTAGGAAGAGGAAGATTATTGTCCTTCACTTTAGGAAGGTGTGATGGGGTGAACATGCATTCGCAGTGGCAATAGCTAGACTATTGGACTGTCTCCCAGTACATATTGCGAGTATTACTTCATACGCTGCTTTTCACAAAAACATGAAAACTTGCCTTTTTTCTTAGTCATAATTGTGTGTTGGTCTCCCCTGTATGCTCTTGCTGGCTATAGTGCTTTAATGCCTATGGTTTAATGTGCTCCATAAGTGTACATTTACATTACGTTACATTACATTTCATTACAACAAGGTAAAGACATATTGAGAACTGTCAAAGTATGAAAATCATAAGGTGAGCTAAGATAATGTTCACTGTTTCAAAATTTTCAGGAAGCAGTCAGGAAAACGCCCTATTCACATCTGTATCTAGCAACCATCGACCCGGATTCAAGTAATTAACCAATCTAAACCATGGCCATGGACCATTACCTGTGTCAATTAGTTCCTTTTTGAAGCAACTGTTTGGTAAATATTACCATCTTCATGCAATTGTTCGACACCTGTCATGTCATGCGTATGTCCATCAGCAGTGTATTTCAAGATATATCATTGTTAAGTGGTTTGATGCATATTGTGAGCTAGCAGCACCAATGAAATCACAATTTCTGAGTGCAATATGCACCACCTCTTCTGCGTCTGAAGTCTATTTCAATGAAAGGCAAACAATTTTCTTCTATTTTTCAGTGTACAGCACTTCTTCTAGCCTAGAACGTGTCACAATTTTAGCGCACAGTTTTTAAAGCAGGTTCCTTCATCAGTCAATATTCTCAAATGAAACAGTTTAAATAATTTGTTTAGGGCATTTAAGAAAATTTGTTCCTCCAAACCTCATGGGAACAGACATCCAGGTCTAAGTGCATAGGAAAGTCTTCTTATGTTTCTATAGTAATAATAGAAATGATGTGAACATAAGGCAGGTAGACCTATTTTTCTGGGTTACACTGAGGTTTTTAGTACCAGTTGACCATGGAAGAGGTTTTTTTGTAGAGGAATTGGTTGAACATTTTGAGTGACCTCCGACCAATCTAGAATGTTTTGCCACTCACCTTTACGCCAATGTGGTGTGTTTCAGTGCCTAGTAATAACAAACCTCTCCCAAAGAACTTTGTGAGAGAAAATCCAGCATGTGTGAGGACTATCTGGAACTAAGATGCTCTACTCCTACTCTGACTGTACCAAGAACTCACTAGATCAGTAATGTCTTCTTCAAAAGTATACAAGAAGTGCTAAGAAGTGATAAATCTGGCCCTTCCATAGAAATAGATTTTAACTTAAATATGTTTACAATATCTAAAAAAATATGCAGAATAAACTTAAACGTGGTAACCTAAAATCAATCAAAAAATTGTTAAACAAATACAAAACAATCCATATACAGCAGATTAAATAAAGTCCTACAATAATTCAAACAGAGAGAATAAACATTAGAGAAGGTGTCATACTTGGGACAGAAGGAACCATATTACTATTAAAATCCACCATGACAAACACTTTGGAAAGTGCATACATTAGGGAGATGCGGTCAGATTTAATATTAATATTAAAATTATTATTCTTAGCAAGTTTTAGGAGCAGTCAGATACCCACATCGGGTCTCCCAGCATTTTGGCAAAAAGTTGGGTGTGACAGGTCCCACTGTCTCAGAACATCCAGGTAATTCAACTGTTTTCGAAAGGTGGTCAAAGAAATGATGCTTCTCAGCAACCTTCAGTCAATTCAATAGTGGGGAGCATGCATATTGTGAGTTGAAATGTATTATCCTAATACAACAAGCACTATGAATGCACAATCAATTGGAAAGTGGGGTTCAAATTTACCAATGTAACTCAGATCTACCAAACATTGGGGAAAGTGCATACATTGTGGAGCGGTGTTTCAGATGTAATACACTAATTGCAATTGTAACACAAATTGGGGAAAGTGCAATATTGAGAGAGGGCAGATTTACTGTAATAACTCCAGTCTAACAAACATTGGGAGGTAAAGTGCAACTACGAATAAAACAGTAAACATTAAAACTGTTTCATAAAAAAGAATAATCAGAACATTTTAAATGTATTAAATAATTAAAGACATCTTTAAAATAACAGAACTGCACACACTTATTTATACCTTAGTAAAGAATAATTGAATTAAATAGATAATATAGAAAAAGTTGTATTTATAAAACAACTATTTTTGAAATAAAGCACTATCCAAGCATTCACTCAAACATCCATATACACAACATATCCATAATAAAAAATATAGAAAATGTTAAAATATTAAACAAGTCATAATTAGTATACACTTTCAAAATATCAATATTCGTTCAACCCCCAACATACAAAACTATCCATAAAAATACATAAAATAAGTGTACAAAAACATACACAATATTACCCACAGGCATATTTAATACATTCAGCAATTCTTTTGTCAATTTAAATATTTTCTACTTGAAAGCTATCCTCCAAATCAATCTATAAACCCCACATCCTAAAATTTAAATGCACTCTCCAAGTTCTTTCCCCTTACTTCTCTGTCTTCCGCAGGCATTATCTAATGCTTTGTTAATTTATATCAATAATTGTGTAATATGTGTATCAAACTACATTGGCTAGAATTGGTAAATTCAGAACAAATAGATTATCTCGTTGATTGTTTATCAATCCTAAAATTGTGAATGCAGTTAATGGGTTAAAAAAATCACAACAAATAAACTTGAGCCCAGATTGATCAAACTTTCATGCAACGTAATGCAGCAAGACATCTTGCTGTGCTGCGCTGTGAGAAAGGTGAGAGGACAGGAATGTGCTATATTTAACATTACATAGGCACACTCCGCCCTCTACTTGCTCTGATGCACAATGCGCCACCTTGTGCCAACACAGTCACCCTTATGCTTCAGTGAAAGCGTGCCTGTTTAATAAGCAGGATTGTGTTTATGCAGGAAGGGACACCTTTCTGCCCCAAAACAATCTTCTGAGGCTATTTATTCTTTCTATATGTGCGGCATATTTCTCCTTGTTACATTTCCCATGGGAATACTTAGCATTTTGACACAGTCCCAGATCTATCACTCATAGTAAATCTGCAAATTCACCATGGGTGGATGTGTGGGAACACCCCACTCCACCCTTGCAATGCCTTCCTGATGCAAAGTAACGCAAGGCAATAACTTGCACTGCCTTGCGTTACTCACCATTTACTAAGCACTACACTGTCAAGCAAGGTGGTCTTGTGATTCTTGTTAAATCTGACTTTAATGTTGAATTGCAACACTATGATAAATCTGGCACTGGTATTTTAGTCAGGAAGACTGTCTTCTACAAACAAAGAGCCTCATTTATGAAGTTTTGCCAAAGGCAGTGCCGCCAGGAACCTTGCTGTGATGCCCTACATTAAAAGGAAACGGCTCGAAAGCCCTGTATCTATGAGATATGGCACATTCATGTCCTTTCCCCCTGCCCTGGTGCATAATCATCTGTTATGCACCAACAAAGGCACCCTTGTGCTATGGTGCAAGGGTGTGTGCATTGTAAGGGAGTTTGCTTTTGTAAAGTAAGGGACACCTTAGAAAGAGGAAAAAAAGGAGAAAAAAATCGATTTCTCTTCATATTGCTTCCTTAATAGCACCTCTGGGTTGGCATTAGAATATAATGCATTCCCAGGCTTACAATTCCTCGTAAATCGTGGAATGCTTCAGATTCCATGGGTATTGCGAGGGAACGCCCACAGCAACACCCAAAGAATGCCCTCTTCATGCAGTGCTCTGTATGAAAGGGGCACATATCTATAAGGCCATGAAAAGCCATGTAAAGTAGCTTTGCATGGCCTTGAAAATATGCCTTGGTACTAGAGAGTCAAAAGTGCCACTCTAGTGGCTCAAAAGGGCCACTAGGGGCATTGTAAATGAGGCCCTTAAACTATAATTAAAAAATATTTTAAGTATACAACATAATGTGTGAGCAAATGACTTTCAATTCCTTACCTATTTCTTATCAAGTCTCCGTATATAACATTCTCTATCCATAGCAGGGTATATTTATGAAGATTGTGGAGCAAGACAGTGCAGCAAGTCATCTTACTGGGCTGCCTTGTATCACGGGGAAATGGCAGGTAAGTGCCTTATTTAAGGCATGCAGTGCATTCCTACACTTTCCCCCTGTTTGGGCACGGTTTTGCAAGCCTAGTTACAATGCAGACACCCTTGCACCATGGAGCAAGGAGACCTGCATTGCATGCAGGATTGTTTTTGTGCAGGAAAAGGCACCTTCCTGCACAAAACAAATCCTTAGGTGCAACTTCCTCAATCTCTGTGTGCTGCAGAATGCATTACACACAGAAAGAGGAAGTAACAAGGAGAAATAACAATCTTAACTTTGCAAGATTGTGTTTTTTTGTTTTAAGAAAGTATTTTATTTTAATGGAAAAAACAAAGCAATACATACAAAATAAAATCCATATATAAGAACTATTACTTTGGTAGATGAAGCACATAAGTGATAAGAAAGAAAAATGACAATTGTGCACATTTAACTCTTATCTAACCACTGTATAATTCTAATTCAGTAACAGAGAGTAAGAGGAAATGGAAAGGCAATCGCTAAATATAATAAAATCCATACAAAACACAATTCATGCGGATATAGGTACTTCTTCAATTCGGGGTGCATGAAGACCAGTTTTGACTGCAGACATATCTAAAAAATTAGTGATGGGTAAACATAAAAGATCGCGCTTGATAGCGAGGGACACTGGAGTAACAAATGCTTTGTCTAATCTGTATTTGTAACAGACAACATACAGCCAGGCCTGTAAAAGACCCTGTAGTACCATCTTTCCATGCCTTAGTAATCTGTTGAAAGACAACTGCCAGGAGTAAATCAATTATGTGGAAATTATTTGATTGCGCAGCCCAATCTTCAGAAACACTACTAAGAAATAGATGAATAAAACAAAAGGGGTTTTGTGTGTGAAATTTTTTTATTGATTTGTTGCCAAACCTGCAACCAACAGTTGTAGGCACGAGAATATTCAAACAACACATGTTTCAAATCTGCTGGAAACAGCACTACATGTCCAACAGGTGGAGGGGAGAAAAGAGTTTATCTTGTGTAGGGAAAGAGGAGTGTACAAGAGCATATTATAGATGAAATAACAAAGATTGAGTGGTATTAGCTGCTCTAGAAATTTTCTTTGGATCACTGACATAATATCGAATGACAAAATATAGAATACACAAAATATCGGCGAAAAATATCGACAGCAATAATATTGAATTATAATACATATTTAATAAAATACAAAAATATCAAGTACAAAATATCAGAATTAAGAAATATCAAAAGACACAATATCGAAAAAAAATATCGTTAGACAGTAAAATAAATACAAAGCAACAAAAATATCGAATACAAAAATATAGATAACACCAACATCGATTTATAAAAATATATCGACTATGTAAAAACAAGCAAATACAATATAAATCCAACAAATCAACATGTATTTACATTATAAAACACTGCACAACTATTACATAACAAAAAAAAACAATTACTAATACATAAACATATAAAAAGCTAATTGTCACACTGAAAATTATTTAAATTCTTTTAAAAACAGCTCACAAATATAAAACTTGCACAATAATAATTAATAGAAAAATGTAACATATTTTAAATAGGAAAACGAAATGTAATTATTTTTACACCATTTTATAACTAACTAGCATTTCCTTATATTAAAACAAACAACCAATTAATTAAAAAAATTCTAAATAACCAATGAAATGTTCCCATTTCTAAATAAACCAATAGAATGAACCAACTAATCAAACACACAATATAAAAAAAAAACATTTAACATGTATTTCCAACTTCCTACTCTAACGAAAGAAGAAGGTGAAACTCTGCCCAACTGTTTCCTGAAAATACAACTCTTCAAGAAAATATTATTGCAGAACTACCCAAAGTAAGTTAAACTTTTATTTAAATGAAACAAAAGTGATATCCTAGAAGTAAAACCATATATAAGATCACTTTACTAACATTGATTTTATTTCTACAGAAATATCTTCTACAGACATCTCCTAAACACAGCACAAAACTTTCAACATCTTCCTTAGAAAAAATAAATGAATGTAAGTATATTTAAAAATTGTAAAACACACCAACTACATTTTGTAAACGCAAAGTTCTAATACATATTTTATTTGTTTTCTATCTCCTTAACAAAAAAATGTAAACACATCCAAAACGTACTTCTTCAAACTAAACAACTCCACGAATTGCAAAAGTAAGTATATATGTTTCAAATATTAAAAAAGCCTAAAATGCTAACTCTAAAAGAGCTTCCCCTCTAAAAACTTATCAAAATTAAATAAAAGAATACAACAACTAAATGTTTTTTCTCTCACCAACAGAAAATACATCATCAAAAGACAACTAAAAGCTTGAAAAAATATCCTGAACATTTCAAATTGCATCAAAAGAAACCTTGTACATATAACATTTGAAATATAAATGCATTTAAAACACATATAAAAGCTCTTATACTTAAAATGTATTTTTCTAATCTTTCCTAGCCCAACAAATACAAACATGACTGAAGGTGCAGAATTTGTTATGTCTCAGAAAAATAAGATGTTACTATGTTATATGGGGTATGTGTATACTCAAGAAAAGCAAACAAGACTTGTGTTGGAAGTGTAGTAAATACTACTCAAATAAATGTTATGGTAGAGCAATCACTGAAGAAGCTACAGTACTATCTACAAAATAACAGAATCACCCCCCCCCCCCAGTGTAACTGAAATAGAGGTCAGAGATGCCCTAGAAAGCATTAAAGAAGCAAGTACCAATACTGAAAAACTCACAACTCAAATACTAAAAGAGGAACTTTTAAAAGTTCCTCAACATGCTTCAGGACAACTCCCCTCAATAGAATCTTTGAAAACAACGATTGCCAGGCAAAAGCGGGCAACAACAAGTACTCTACCTAAACCTAAAACCCTAGAAGAAGTCGTGATTCTCCCTGAAATAAGCATAACCCACAATAATGAACAATTTCTGCTTTATGACAACAAATGCCCTTCCAACAGAATAATAATGTTTGCTACTGCAAACAATTTAATCAAATTAAAACAATGTCACAACTGGATGATAGACGGAACTTTTAAAACCTGCCCCAAACCATTGTTCCAGCTGTATACCATACATGGATTGTACCACCATTCTAATATACCATGTATCTACTGCCTATTACCGAATAAACAACAAAATACCTATATAGAAGTACTAAATACAATAAAACAAGAAACCAATAATTATTTCCCACAGAAACAAATTATTGACTTCGAATTGGCAATGATAAATTCTATCTTAAAAACGTTTCCACATACAGCAATTCAAGGTTGCTATTACCATTTCAACCAAAGCCTTTGGAGGCGTCTCCAAAAATCGACACTAAGGGGTCCATTAGGATGTCGGGCAGTGTCACCACCGCGGTGTTGGGGGGGCGAAAAACGCCTTTTTCCACTCGCGAGCAACGGTACTCACATCCGCCATATTAGTATAGCAAAACATAGGTAATTTCCTGTCCGCCGCGGAGTGACGCGCACCGCCATCAAAGTGCGCCCACCACCGCGGTGGTGGTAGCCAATGGAGACTCACCGCTGTGCGGAATGAAGTCCACCCCTCTCCACAAATTAGGATGGCCCAAACAGACAGACGCACAGCAGCGGAGACACCGCCCAACCAGAGACGGCGGAAACTCGTCAGCGGAGCGCCATAGCAGAGACCCTGTCCTCTTCACCCGGTCATGAACGCCCAGCTCTACATATGCATCCGGTCATGTACCTGCTACAGCACTACCATCAAATGGGCCCCCCGCCCCCGATGCCGCCGCTGGTACGCAAGTACACAAATACAACACACAACACACGGGCTGACACAGGGTCCAATTCCACCACAGGCACCCTGCTGGGGATCACAACACATTCACAAGGGCACCCACACATTACCCACCTACCACCAAGTCACCCCTCTGCATCCGGGACACACATCGACCGCGTACTAGCAGAAACATCCCGGTCCCGGTCACGTCACGGCCGCGGTCAACACATGCGCACAATGCTGAAGGCAGGGCCACTCCAAGACATGGGCAGGGCACAGAGACCACACGGACACACCACCCCCAAACACACATCAACACACCTCACAAAGTCACAGTCCAGGTGCCCACCCACATGCACAGCAACAAACACCAAGCACAGCAACAAGCAAGCACATTCCAAACTCTGCACCACACAACAAACAACCAGGGAGACAGCCACTGCAGGAGTGCCTGACAAGGAACACACAACACCAGTGGCTCACACACTGAAGGCTGCCAATACTTCCCAGCATATACACACACAAACAAACACACACCCTGGGTGTATCCACAAACTGAACACACACACAGTGGAAGCCTGAACAGATGCCTGCCCAAAAACTACACACAAACACCACAGGAACACACACAGAACCCCAACAGAAACAGACATAACCTGTCAGCCAAACTGTGGAAAGGCAATGGTAGCACAAACACAACATGAGTGCACAACATCATCACTCAAGAACAAAACACACACACAACATACAACAAATCACACAAGAAGTGCATCTGCACAGAACTACACTGCCACATCAAACCAACCACACATGCACATGAAGCACAAATCAACAAACACCACAGGACATCATGGTATGCACATCCGGCAATGTCAAGCCCACATACACACAGCACTGTATGCACAACAAACAGTGTGTGCACAACAAGCACAACCGCTACACACAGACATGACTGACACAACCTCAACACACACCACAAAAACAACAGCACACCCAGGAAGTGAAGCAATACCACAGCCAACACACATACATCCAACACAACAACAACAGGATGCATCACTCTGGGATACAAGAGCAGAACCATCTACACCAGAGCTCTGGGCAGCACACACAGCCCAAGAACACATGGGAAATCCTCACTGATAAAAAGCTCAAGAATGTCAAACATAAACCATTGGGGCAATGTCCAGAGTGGAACATGACAAGAACTGCACCACAAGGCACAGTCTCACAAATGAAATGATCGGGAGG
Organism: Lissotriton helveticus; assembly: GCF_964261635.1. Taxonomy (NCBI): domain Eukaryota; kingdom Metazoa; phylum Chordata; class Amphibia; order Caudata; family Salamandridae; genus Lissotriton; species Lissotriton helveticus. The sequence continues at coordinate 1,578,723,917 of NC_136061.1, read as the reverse complement.
CACATACACATGGAAACAAAGGGGACAGCTGACATCGAAGTCAACCGACTTGCATGTCAGTAGTAGACATGTAAGGGGTGTACAATACACAAATAGAGGGGGGGCAGACCCACAATGGCTAGTCACAAGTGGCACACATAGGTGATGACATTACACCACACACACCATGCCATACAGGAGGAGAAAAGGCACCATGTTTCTGCAATGCATGAGAAACACACACACAATGCCAGTGAGGAGCAGCAGGGCCACACAGTCTACACAAACACACTCAAGACACATTGATGATCAAACAAACACAACACTGATGTGCAAGTCACACACTTTGCACACTCATAAGTGACCAAAACAACAAGGAGGAGTCATACAGATCTGCATGGACACACCAACACACTGCAGAAGTGCACAACTGACTACTCACACAAGTGCATACAATCATTTACACAGGGCAGGACAATCCAAACAATAGGGACACAACTCCTGTGTGACACATGTGTGGCTATCACAATCCAGGGTCACACGCACATCCACACCTACTACAAAGTCACACCCTTCACACTGCACACCTCCTCACCACCCAAGAGCACACATCTCATGTAGGCCAGGGGACCAGGACTAAGGGTCAACACAAAATGACCATACACATACACAGCTGGGCACATTTACAAGAATAACATACATACATCATGACATTGCTCAGCCTGCATGCAACCCTGTGCACAGCATCACACCCTGTGCTTGCAGTGTGCCCCAACCTGACATGGCAACAACGTAGCCAACAATAGCAAACCACTAAAAAGAGAACTGCATGACAGGTAAAAGAGAAAACACAGATAACAAAAGTGTCAGTGTCTGAATGGACTGCAGACCCTGTCACCCCTGTTTAAAAATTTGATGTGGGCAAAGAGCTTGCCAATGTTGAAGTGACACATAGAGCATGTGGCACAGGCAACCAAATGCACACACCAAAAGTACTTTAATCAGCAAGCACACTGACAAAACAAACAACAGGAGTAACTGTCTTTATTCACATATTGCACAGATGTGACAGTAGAACAACACTACACAAGAGCAAGGCACAACATGCTGACCATATACAAGATAATCTGCACAGGAAAACAACAAACAGGAAGGCCAGTGGATATGGTACATGGGGGAGTACAACACAGCTGAACAACAGGGCCAGTGTCCATGTCAGGTGGCACAGAAAGTAGATGAACGGCTGCACAGGGGAGTGTACAACACAGCAGAGCAACAGGGCCAGTTTCCATGGCACCGTGGAGAGTACAGCACAGCAGAGCAACAGGGCCAGTGTCCATGGCACAGGTGAGTGTCCAACACAACAGAGCAACAGGGCCAGTGTCCATGGCACAGGTGAGTGTCCAACACAGCAGAACAACAGGGCCAGTGTCCGTGGCTCAGGGTAGAGTACAACACAGCAGAGCAACAGGGCAAGTGTCCATGGCACAGTTGAGTGTACAACACAGCAGAGCAACAGGGCCAGTGTCCATGGCACAGGTGAGAGTACAGCACAGCAGAGCAAGAGGACCAGTGTCCATGGCACAGGGGAGAGTACAGCACAGTAGAGCAACAGGGCCAGTGTCCATGGCAGAGGTGAGTGTTCAACACAGCAGAGCAACAGGGCCAGTGTCCATGGCACAGGTGAGTGTACAACACAGCAGAGCAACAGGGACAGTGTCCATGGCTCAGGGGAGAGTACCTCACAGCAGAGCAACAGGGCAAGTGCCCATGGCACCGGTGAGTGTACAACACAGCAGAGCAACAGGGCCAGTGTCCATGGCACAGGTGAGAGTACAGCACAGCAGAGCAAGAGGACCAGTGTCCACGGCACAGGGGAGTGTAAAACAGAGCAGAGCAACAGGGCCAGTGTCCATGGCACAGGTGAGTGTCCAACACAGCAGAGCAACAGGGCCAGTGTCCATAGCTCGGTGGAGAGTACAACACAGCAGAGCAGCAGGGCAAGTGTCCATGGCACAGGTGAGTGTACAACACAGCAGAGCAACAGGGCCAGTGTCCATGGCACAGGTGAGAGTACAGCACAGCAGTGCAAGAGGGCCAGTGTCCACGGCACAGGGGAGAGTACAACACAGCAGAGCAACAGGGGCAGTGTCCATGGCACAGGTGAGTGTACAACACAGCAGAGCAACAGGGCCTGTGTCCATGGAACAGGTGAGTGTACAAATCAGCAGAGCAACAGGGGCAGTGTCCATGGCACAGGGGAGAGTACAGCACAGTAGAGCATCAGGGCCAGTGTCCATGGCACAGGTGAGTGTACAACACAGCAGAGCAACAGGGCCAGTGTCCATGGCACAGGTGAGTGTACAAAACAGCAGAGCAACAGGGCCAGTGTCCATGGCACAGGTGAGAGTACAGCACAGTCGAGCAACAGGGCCGGTGTCCATGGCACAGGGGAGAGTACAACACAGCAGAGCAACAAGGCCAGTGTCCATGCCAGGTGGAACAGTAAGTAGATGAAAGGCTGCACAGGGGAGTGTACAACACAGCAGAGCAACAAGACTAGTGTCCATGGCACAGGGGAGAGTACAACACAGCAGAGCAAACGGGCCAGTGTCCATGGCACAGGGTAGAGTAAAACACAGCGGAGCAACAGGGCCAGAGTCCATGCCAGGTGGCACAGCAAGTAGATGAGAGGCTGCACAGGGGTGTGTACAACACAGCAGAGCAACAGGGCCAGTGTCCATGGCACAGGTGAGTGTACAACACAGCAGAGCAACAGGGCCAGTGTCCATGGTACAGGGGAGAGTACAACACAGTAGAGCAACACTGCCAGTGTCCATGGCACAGGTGAGTGTACAACACAGCAGAGCAACAGGGCCAGTGTCCATGGCACAGGTGAGAGTATAACACAGCAGAGCAACAAGGCCAGTGTCCATGCCAGGTGGCACAGTAAGTAGATGAGAGGCTTCACAGGGGAGTGTACAACACAGCAGAGCAACAGGGCCAGTGTCCATGGCACAGGTGAGTGTACAGCACAGCAGAGCAACAGGGCCAGTGTCCATGGCACAGGTGAGTGTACAACACAGCAGAGCAACAGGGCCAGTGTCCAAGGCACAGGTGAGTGTACAACACAGCAGAGCAACAGGGCCAGTGTCCATGGCACAGGTGAGAGTACAACACAGCAGAGCAACAGGGCCAGTGTCCATGGCACTGGGGAGAGTACAACACAGCAGAGGAACAGGGCCAGTGTCCATGGCACAGGTGAGTGTACAACACAGCAGAGCAACAGGGCCGGTGTCCATGGCACAGGTGAGAGTACAACACAGCAGAGCAACAGGGCCGGTGTCCATGGCACAGGTGAGAGTACAACACAGCAGAGCAACAAGGGCCAGTGTCCATGGCACTGGGGAGAGTACAACACAGCACAGCAACAGAGCCAGTGTCTATGGCACAGGTGAGTGTACAACACAGCAGAGCAACAGGGCCAGTGTGCTTGGCACAGTGAAGAGTACAGCACAGCAGAGCAATAGGGACAGTGTCCATGGCACAGGTGAGTGTACAACACAGCAGAGCAACAGGGCCAGTGTCCATGGCACAAGTGAGTGTACAACACAGCAGAGCAACAGGGCCAGTGTCCATGGCACAGGTGAGGGTACAATACAGCAGAGCAACAGGGCCAGTGTCCATGGCACTGGGGAGAGTACAACACAGCGGAACAACAGGGCCTGTGTCCATAGCACAGTGGAGAGTACAGCACAGCAGAGCAACAGGGCCAGTATCCATGGCACAGGTGAGTGTACAACACAGCAGAGCAACAGAGCCAGTGTCCATGGCACAGGTGAGGGTACAACAAAGCAGAGCAACAGGGCCAGTGTCCATGGCACAGGTGAGAGTACAACACAGCAGAGCAACAGGGCCAGTGTCCATGTCACAGGTGAGTGTACAACACAGCAGAGCAACAGGGTCAGTGTCCATGCCAGTTGGCATAGCAAGTAGATGAGAGGCTGCACAGGGGAGTGTACAACACAGCAGAGCAACAGGGCCAGTGTCCATGGCTCAGGGGAGAGTACCACACAGCAGAGCAACAGGGCCAGTGTCCATGGCACAGGTGAGTGTACAACACAGCAGAGCAACAGGGCCAGTGTCCATGGCACAGGTGAGTGTACAACACAGCAGAGCAACACGGCCAGTGTCCATGGCACAGGTGAGAGTACAGCACAGCAGAGCAAGAGGGCCATTGTCCACGGCACAGGGGAGAGTACAACACAGCAGAGCAACAAGGCCAGTGTCCATGGCACAGGTGAGTGCACAACACAGCAGAGCAAGAGGGCCAGTGTCCATGGCACCGGTGAGTGTACAACACAGCAGAGCAACACGGCCAGTGTCCATGGCACAGGGGAGAGTACAACACAGTAGAGCAACAGGGCCAGTGTCCATGGCACAGGTGAGTGTACAACACAGCAGAGCAACAGGGCCAGTGCCCATGGCACAGGTGAGTGTACAACACAGCAGAGCAACAGGGACAGTGTCCATGGCACAGGTGAGAGTACAACACAGCAGAGCAACAGGGGCGCTGTCCATGCCATAGGGGAGAGTACAACACAGCAGAGCAACAAGGCCAGTGTCCATGCCAGGTGGCACAGTAGGTAGATGAGGGGCTGCACAGGGGAGTGTACAACACAGCAGAGCAACAAGACCAGTGTCCATGGCACAGGGGAGAGTACAACACAGCAGAGAAACAGGGCCAGTGTCCATGGCACAGGGGAGAGTACAACACAGCAGAGCAACAGGGCCAGTGTCCAGGGCAGGTGGCACAGCAAGTAGATGAGAGGCTGCACAAGGGAGTGTGCAACACAGCAGAGCAACAGGGCCAGTGTCCATGGCACCAGTGAGTGTACAACACAGCAGAGCAACAGGGCCAGTGTCCATGGCACAGGGGAGAGTACAACACAGTAGAGAAACAGGGCCAGTGTCCATGGCACAGGTGAGTGTACAACACAGCAGAGCAACAGGGCCAGTGTCCATGGTACAGGTGAGTGTACAACACAGCAGAGCAACATGGACAGTGTCCATGCACAGGTGAGAGTACAATACAGCAGAGCAACAGGGCCAGTGTCCATGGCACAGGGGAGAGTACAACACAGCAGAGCAACAAGGCCAGTGTCCATGCCAGGTGGCACAGTAAGTAGATGAGAGGCTGCACAGGGGAGTGTACAACACAGCATAGCAACAAGACCAGTGCCCATGGCACAGGTGAGTGTACAACACAGCAGAGCAACAGGGCCAGTGTCCATGGCACAGGTGAGTCACAACACAGCAGAGCAACAGGGCCATTGTCCATTGCACAGGTGAGAGTACAACACAACAGAGCAACAGGGCCAGTGTCCATGGCAGAGGGGAGCGTACAGCACAGCAGAGCAACAGGGCCAGTGTCCATGGCACAGGGGAGAGTACAACACAGCATTGAATGTCAATATCAGTGGCCAGGGAGAAATGCAGATTCAGGACATGAGGAGCTGCACAGTGAGTGTGTTTGACTGTACCCTTCTATTACCAGCAAGACACCCAGGTGGCACACAATGGACAGGACTAGCACACCTGAATGTGAGACAGGTGTATGAGGGGGACTGCCACTCACATTTGGCTGTCTGGTGGACTTGGTGCTGTCTGTGTGTCAGGGACAGCAGGAACACTTGAGTGGGGAGACATAGGCACAGGTGATGTAGGGCTATCTGTTGTTTGGGAAGCTGGAGGGCTGTTTGGACCAGGTGGCATAGTGGCACGTGGAGGTGTAGTCATGCAGACCTGTGACACAGTGTGGGTGGGAGAGGTTGGATGGGTGCACTTCCACTTTTTGGGAATACGAAATGGCTTCCCTGTCTTGGGGTCAATGGGAACTGGTGATGACACAACAGGCACACACACCAACTGTCCCGGATCAGGTGCAGACACTGGCACTACCTCTGGTGACGTGCTGGATCCTGTGGAATGCTTTGTCTGGCTTCGCCTCTGGATTACCTTCCTCTGTTTGCCAGGTGTCCCACCTACAGTGCCCTCTTTTGCTCCTTTGCCAGGTGTGGTCCCTACAGTGTCCTCCTTAGCTCCTTTGCCAGGGCTGGTCCCTACAGTGTCCTCCTTTGCTCCTTTGCCATGTGTGGCCTCCTCCACCTGCTTAACTGGGCTTGGAATTGGAGTTGATGTGGTGGGGGTCGCACTGTGCCCTTCCTAGGGGTACTCCTGCTATACAACACCTCCTCAGTGGTCACAGACACTGCACGCCTAGCTCTGTGTGAAGTTTTAGGGACAGAATAGTCCTTTGATTGTGATGCCTCTGAGGCATGTGAGCCTGATATCAGCCTCATTGCTTTTTCGCCCTTCTCTGACGGGCTCTTGTCCTTGCATTCTGGGGTGGCTCTGCTCTCCTGTAGGGATGGTGTCTGTGGGCGTGACTGCTTGGGTTATGTTTGCTGTGTGCTCCTTATGCTGTATCGTGTCTGTGATGCATGCGAACCATGGGCACTGTCATCTGATGTGGCCACTGACTGAGGGGTGGAGAAAGGCACCTGAGCAGGAATGGGAGCATGTGCTTGTTGAAGGGCAGACGTCACTGCGGATGACAAAGCTTGGACTGTACGGTGTAGCTCACCCACGTCAGAGTGTATGCCCTCCATGTAGGCAACCACCTGGCCTAATTTCTTGTCATGGTCACTGAAGGCATTGAGCAGGGCGGTCTGGCACACACAAAGCTGGTGCAGGAGCTCAACAGACCAATCAATCAATCAATCAGGTCATTTGTAGAGCGCACTACTCACCCGTAGGGTCTCAAGGCGCTGGACCTTGGACTCAGCACTGAGGCCAGCAGGGGGGACAGGTGCACGCTCCGCGGTGCCAGGTGTGAATGTAACTCGTCCCCTCTTACTGACACAGACTTGGGCAGCACCAGATGAAGTGGATGGGAGGGTAGGCACTGGCCGCTGAGTGATAGATGATGTTGCAGACTCCCCATCCCCTGTGCCTGCCAACATGGATGCATCACCACTGGCATCAGATGATGTAGTACTCTGTGTCTCAGCCACGGATTCCTCCTGCCTACTACGGTTCCCTTCAGATGCGCTGGTGGGCTCTGTGTCACTGGCCTCTGGTGCAGCTGTGGTGCTATTCTCGCCACCAATGGTTTCTGGCTCCCGTTCCTCCATGTCCACTGGTGATTCTGCATAAGAGAGATGTAGGGTTGTGTTAGTGTCATCATCTGGACAAAGCAATTCAATCAATGCAGTATAGGGGATGCCCACATCAACATGGTGACCACCACACCCTGCAATCACATTGCAGCAACACACTATATAGACAACAACAGTGCCTGTAACCCTGAATATCTGCCATGACTGAGCCATGTTCAGGCCACACAGCACAACACCCTGCCCGTGGATGAAGTGTACCACACACACAACTTGCCCTGCCCACACCTAGGGACATGATGTGGGGACAACACTCATTGCCACTGACAGACCTTCAGGGAACAGGAGGGGACAACACACACACCTATTAGGACATGACAGTCCACAATGCCAAGTAGTCCATACCAAGCACCATGTGGTACTCTGGGTCACCTTGTTGTCAGATGTGTGGTCCTCACCGATCATGGTGCATGCAAAGTAGGCATACATGAAGTCACACTCAGATAGTGGACCCTGCTGTTCACCCCCTACTTTATTCACCACACTATCCCAATGCTGAATGACCATGTGGATCCTAACACATCTTGCTATGAGACAACACAGCAGAGATGATCAGCTTTGTAAGGCCAGTTTGTCCCAATGCCTGACAGTAGCACACATCTCAGCAGCCACTCACATGACACAGAACAGCACCACCACACGAACATCAGATGGGCCACCGCTGCCACAGGCCCTGTACACATGCATCCACTCCCATCCAAAGTCACCCTCCCCAAATACTCACCCCTGCCTTGCTGGCGATGCTCCTTTAGACGTGCATCCAGCTCAAGATTAGTCACTGCCAATATGCGGACCATTAGTGGTAAGGGTAAATGAGCAGTTACACAGTGTCATGTACCAACATCTATCAGTACAGTGGCAAGACACAGATTCAGGACCTATTGTAATCTCACTCCATCCCAAACTGGGGGACACTTCACAAGTACACTCTGCATGGGCCAAACAGATGTGATTGCATGCATACATCAGGGCGTAGAGGGTACCTGCTATTCACACACACATGCAGGATGACTGCACTGAACCCCCTTAGTGGCTCGCCAACATCACCAGTCCGATGCATGTCTGACACCCCCCTTGCCCAACAGCTCCCTTAATGATAACTTACCACTACATTGGGGCCACCATATTGCCTTGGGTACTGTGCCAGCACCTCGTCCACTAGGACCTCCAGCTCCTCGCTTGTGAATGGACTGGCACGGATCTTCTCTGTCCTTGCCATCCCTGGGGACATGGAACACCTGTGGTTGAAGTGAGTGGTGAGGGGTCCCAGGCATCAGGCACTTCAGGCAGCAGCAAGAGAGGGTCCCAGGCAGCAGACACTTGACGTAGCAGCAGGAGAGGGTCCCAGGCAGCAGGCACTCGAGGCAGCAGCAGGAGAGGGTCCCAGGCAGCAGGCACTTCATGCAGCAGCAGGATAGGGTCCCAGGTAGCAGGCACTTCAGGCAACAGCAGGAAAGGATCCCAGGCAGCAGGCACTTGAGGCAGGAGACGGTCCCAGGCAGTGGAACAGTGGAAATGTGAGGCGCACTCCCACAGATTTATAGCCCCCTGGGGTCGTTTGTAAGGTGCAAAGCTGCAATAAGTTGTCCAGGTCTGCCTCATTCAAACCCATACAATGACCGCCTCCGCGGTGGCGGAGCACGCCTTCCGCGATTTTCAAAAGTGCATCATGCCACCACAATCATCGCTCCCATTGGCTGTAGGCAATGCACCATGGCGGTGATGCACCGCCGTTGCCAGGCGGTAGCAACTGTGATTTGGGTGGCGCAGCATGCCCACCGTCATCTACCCATGCCAATGCCCACCGCACTTGTGAAGGGGGTGCTGCTTGTGTCACACCACCGTGGCCAGGTGGTAGCAACCGCGATTTGGGTGGCGCAGCATGCCCACCGTCATCTACCCATGTCAATGCCTACCGCACTTGTGAAGGGGGTGCTGCTGGTGTCACACCACCGTGGCCAGGCGGTAGCAACCATGATTTGGGTGGCGCAGCATGCCCACCGCTATCTACCCATCCCAATGCCTACCGCACTTGTGAAGGGGGTGCTGAAGGTGACACACCGCCCTGGACAGGCGGTAGCAACCGCAAATAGTGTGGTGGAGCATGCCCACCACCATCTACCCATGTCTCCATGCCAATGTCTACCGCACTTGTGAAGGGGTTATGCTGGTGCCACACCACCGTGGCCAGGCAGTAGCAACCGTGATTTGGATGGCGCAGCATGCCCACCGTCATCTACCCATGTCAATGCCTACCGCACTTGTTTGGGGGTGCTGCTGGTGTCACACCACCGTGGCCAGGCGGTAGCAACCATGATTTGGGTGGCGCAGCATGCCCACCGCTATCTACCCATCCCAATGCCTACCGCACTTGTGAAGGGGGTGCTGAAGGTGTCACACCACCTTGGCCAGCCGGTAGCAACCGCGATTTTGGCACATGCAATGGCAATGTCCATCGTGAACACTGCATCAGTACACAGCAGCAACATGGTTAAGGGCACATCATTGTGCACACAATGCCATTATTCCATATGATGCACAGGTGGTCGCACATTATGTGTGACACACATTGGTCTGTGGTCCCTGCAATGTCACTTATGCATTTGATGGTTGATAATGCTTGACAGTGTTAAGCTGATGTCAATGATGTGTGACAAATCAATGTCTTGTGGGTCAGTGCTGACCTTTGCAAGGCTTGTCTCACTGTATGGTGTTGTTACTTACTTATGCAACCATATCAGCTCATGTAAAAAAGTTTTCCAGCTACTGTGATCATTGGGCTCTTGATGTGTGCCAGGTTCACATGATGCATTGAGGTGTGACATGTACAGCAGATGGGTATGAGGCAGTCATGGTCATCTTACACACTTTTGTGGATGGTACGGTACGAGGCGTGTGCATGTGGAATGTGAGGTTCTGTATGTGTTCATTCCCATTGACCTATGTGTTGTTTGCGGCACTTGTGTATTGAAAATGGAGAGGTGTGCCCTCTGTGTGTCTCAAATGTCCACCCATGTAACCTGGTGTGCCACGCATCTCTCATGGCAGTCTTTGGTTTTGCGTGACATCCTTAATGGTATGTTCTGTGGCCACCTCATGATGGTTGTCATTGACATTTGAACATTTACATCTCAACTAGGAGGAGGCCAAATCTCATACGTCACCTGACAGTGCTGGAGGACATGGAGGATATAGTGATCATTCGTAAATTCTGCCTCGACAGACCGACCATGAAGATCCTTTGTGATCTGTTGGAGCCCCACCTGCAGCCTCGTTGCCACTACCCAACAGCATTCACACCCACATACAAAGTGATGACAGCCCTCCACTTTTTTGCAACTTGTTCCCTACAGGAGACCGTGGCCGGCGCTGCAGGGATGTCGCAACCCATGTTCAGCATGGTGCTGAGGGATGTTCTTGCAGCCATGATGATATATAAGGATCGATATATACATTTTCCCAGGGGAGCAGAATTGGTCAGTGTGAAGGGTGACTTCTATCTCCTTGGGCACATCCCCATGATGTTGGTGCCATCGATTGCATCCATGTAGGTCTGGTGCCACCACAGGCGACGGATCACCTTTTTAGAAATGGCAAACATTATCATTCGATAAATGTGCAGGTGGTGTGCCTTGCGGACATGACCTTATCACATGCAAGATTCCCCGGCTCAGCCCATGATTCGTACATCCTGACGAACAGCATGGTGCCCCGGATGATGGCTAATATGCTTCCCGAGCGTGCTTGGATTGTGGGTGAGTATGCCTAGTGATATGGCGTGCTGTGTGTCTGTGACCTGCAGCCCTCTGCCGGTGCAACATTGCAATGTGTGTTTGTCATTCATAGTCGTCCACTGCTGCTGAGCCCACTATGGAATCCCAGGACCCCGACTGACGTCAGGTACAATGAGGCCTATGGCACGACCCGATGTGTAATTGAGCGGACTTTTGGCCTGCTCATCTCAAGATTCTGTTGCCTTGACAGGACTGGAGGTGCACTGGCATACTCGCCTGGGAAGGTCTGCAAGATCATTGTGGCATGCTGTATGCTGCACAACATGACCATTCACAAGGGGATTCCCCTGCTCCTGGATGATGGTGAGGACCCAAGGCCCCCGTCTGCCCAATGACCTGAGTCCAGTGATGAAGACAGTGGAGAGGAGGAAGGAGTTGACATACGTCAACAGCTCATCAACCGCTACTTTACTTGAAGGTGGGTGAATAGGTATGACTTATACATTGTCTGGTGTGATTGCTGTTGTTGTGAAGGACTATGGGCCAATGCTACAGACAGGTACATGCTGAGTCACCTGTGTGTGCAAAAGTGGCAGTGACATTTCACATGTGAACGTATGCAGAACTCTGTTTGTTGACACTTGCTGCACATTGTGTTGTATGCCTGCAGACTTACGTGTATATTTTGTGTAGTGTTATGTCTGTGATGTCACACTGACGCCAGTGCTTGTTGTTCTGTTGTGTCTCCCTAAGTGCTTCAAAATTATCCATCCCTACATAATGAACATCTTTTCGATATATCATGTACATGTTCAACACTGTAAATATTGCACTAAAAACAGCACAAATTCTAGTGCCTAAGGTATTTTATTTACAAAGTGGACATGTGAGGGGTGCGGAAATACTTACATTAAGGTGGTAATGGAGCAGTGAGTTGACAGTTTTGGTAGATGAGATGTAAGAGTAGACACCACATGGATTTGGTGACCCAGTCCAACAGACAAGTGCCATTCACAAGGCAGTGTGGGGAAGGACAGTCCAAACAGTCAATGCAGTGGGGAAGAGGGTTGCCATCAGGGCTGGCACTGTGACTGGCGTGTGGCTGGTGCTTTGCCTCCAGAGACTCCCAGGCTCTTCTTTGGATGCCCCCTTCATCGCTTTGGTGGGGGGGGCATGCTGCATGGCCAGCGGTGTCTGAGGACTCACCCCTCTCTGTTGTCACAGGGGAGAATGGTGCACTGTCATCCTGCATCACAACAGAAGGAGGCGGAAGGTGTTTGGGACGCAGGCCTGTCCCACAGCAATGCCACTTGCTGGGCCATGAGGTCCACCATTTGACCAATGCGTGTGTTGATGGACCTCATCAGCAGGGTAAACTCACGTACTAGTTTGTCAGACCGGCCACTTTGTCCCTGGACCTGTTCATATGCACCGATGACTCTGGTGAAGTGGTCCAGGGATGGTGTGCCAACCTCCTGAGGTCTGGGGGTGACCCTGGCCCTCCCACCTGCCCTGCTGCCATGGACCTGTTGCCTCGCCAGGTTGGTCCATGCACACTCTCCCTGCCCTCCACAGTTGGTGGTGTGTCCTGGTCGTCCCCTGGGACAGGAAGGGTGGTGGTGGTGGTGGTGGTGGCCGAGGTGGCAGCGGTGGAGGCACAGGCCATGACATCAGGGGTCTGCTGTGCTGTTGTTGGTGCAGCAGACGTGGTGGTGGGGACGATGGGGTCCTGGGACCTGTTGGTCGTTGGCACACCAGATGGGCCGGCCTGGAGCTCATCGTCCACACTATCCTGGGAGTCAACATCCGAGAGTCCATGTACCGGGGGTGGAGACTGGCTCTGCTGGTCGTTGTTGTCCTCAGCAGCGAGTTCTTCATCACCTGTGGATTAGATGGGGAATGGTCAGTGTTGGGCACTGTGCAAGCATTCTGTTAGCTGCATGTCATCCGCTGTCTGTACACTACACAATTAAGACAACTTCACTATTATTGTTAAGTGCAATACTGGGTGTTATTACATGGCGCAGAGGAACATCAATTAATCATACATGTCAGGTATTGATGCATTGCATGCAATTGGTGCAGTATGTAGTGATGCAGGTCTCACACCCACAAACAGCCAGACCAGTGAAGATGGCTACCTACCTGTAGGTTTGTTTGGTGAACAGTCCAATGGCTGACACATGCTCCTGGGTGGTGGGGGGGCTCCATGCTGCTGGGGTGTGGGACAGGGGGCACGGTGGGAGTTGTAGTGCAGGCAACCCTACCCCAAACAGGCCTCCCAGTGAAGATGGCTACCAACCTGTAAGTTTGTTTGGTGAACAATGCAATGGCTTCCATGTGCTCCTGGGTGGTGTGGGGGGAGGCCTCCACCTTGCTGGGGAGTGGGACAGGGGGCATGGTGGAAGTAGTAGTGCAGGACAACCTCCCCCAAACAGGCCTCCCAGTGGAGATGGCTACCTACCTGTATGTTTGTTTGGTAAACAATGCAATGGCTTCCATGTGCTCCTGGGTGGTGTGGGGGAGGCCTCCATCTTGCTGGGGAGTGGGACAGGGGGCTGGTGGGAGTAGTAGTGCAGGCCACCCTCCCCCAAAGAGGCCTCCCAGTGAAGATGGCTACCTACCGGTAAGTTTGTTTGGTGAACAATGCAATGGCTTCCATGTGCTCCTGGGTGGTATGGGGGAGGCCTCCATCTTGCTGGGGAGTGAGACAGGGGGCTTGGTGGAAGTAGTAGTGCAGCCAACCCTCCCCCTATCAGGCCTCCAAGTGAAGATGGCTACCTACCTGTAAGTTTGTTTGGTGAACAATGCAATGGCTTCCATGTGCTCCTAGGTGGTGTGGGGGGAGGCCTCCATCTTGCTGGGGAGTGGGACAGGGGGCATGGTGGGAGTAGTAGTGCAGGCCACGCTCCCCGAAACAGGCATCACAGTGAAGATAGCTACCTACCTGTTAGGTGAGGGTGAACAGTGCAGTGGCTGAAACATGCTCCTGGGTGGAAGAGGGCTCCATGCTGCTGGGGTGTGGGACACGGGGCATGGTGGGAGTCATGGTACTGGGCCCCCACCCCCAAACAAGCCTCCTAAGCAAGATGGCTACCTACCTGTTAGGTGAGGGTGAACAATGCAATGGCTGACACATGCTCCTGGGTGGGGGAGGGCTCCATGCTGCTGGGGTGTGGGACAAGGGGCATGGAGGGAGTCGTGATACTAGGCTCCCACCCCCAAACAAGCCTCCCAAGTAAGATGGCTACCTACCTGTTAGGTGAGGGTGAACAGTGCAATGGCTAACACATGCTCCTGGGTGGGGGAGGGCTCCATGCTGCTGGGGTGTGGGACACGGGGCATGGTGGGAGTCATGGTACTGGACCCCACCCCCAAACAAGCCTCCCAAGCAAGATGGCTACCTACCTGTTAGGTGAGGGTGAACAGTACAATGGCTGACACATGCTCCTGGGTGGGGGAGGGCTCCATGCTGCTGGGTTGTGGCACAGGGGGTATGGTGGGAGTCATGATACTGGGCTCCCACCCCCAAACAAGCCTCCCAAGCAAGATGGCTACCTACCTGTTAGGTGAGGGTGAACAGTGCAATGGCTGACACATGCTCCTGGTTGGGGGAAGGCTCCATGCTGCTGGGTTGTGGGACAGGGGGTATGATGGGAGTCATGGTACTGGGCTCCCACCCCAAACAAGCCTCCCAAGCAAGATGGCTACCTACCTGTTAGGTGAGCGTAAAGTAAAGTAAAGTCCACATTTGTAAAGCGCACAATCACCCGTAAGGGTCTCTAGGCGCTGGGGGCCGTCGGGTAGATCAAGCGAGCTATTGCCCAGAGTCACATGGTGCTGGGCTAACCTGCCGCCGGAGCCGGGGATCGAACCGTGGTCCCCAGATTCCAGCGTCAGTCGCCCTGGCCGCGGCGCCACACCTCTCCCTAGTGAACAGTGCAATGGCTGACACATGCTCCTGGGTGGGGAGGGCTCCATGCTGCTGGGTTGTGGCACAGGGGGTATGGTGGGAGTCGTGATACTGGGCTCCCACCCCCAAACAAGCCTCCCAAGCAAGATGGCTACCTACCTTTTAGGTGAGGGTGAACAGTGCAATGGCTGACACATGCTCCTGGGTGGGGGAAGGCTCCATGCTGCTGGGGTGTGGGACAGGGGGCATGGTGGGAGTCATGATACTGGGCTCCCACCCCCAAACAAGCCTCCTAAGCAAGATGGCTACCTACCTGTTATGTGAGGGTAAACAGTACAATGGCTGACACATGCTCCAGGGTGGGGGAGGGCTCCATGCTGCTGGGGTGTGGGACAGGGGGCATGGTGGGAGTCATGGTACAGGCCTCCCACCCCCAAACAAGCCTCCCAAGCAACATGGCTAGCTAGCTGTTAGGTGAGGGTGAACAATGCAATGGTGTTTGGGTTGTGCAAGGAAGTACTTATCAGTGTGTTGGTTGCCATTTGTTTGTTCTTACTAGCCTCCATTCCCCCAGATATTCCTGTGAGACTCTCAGGATGCAGTATGGAAAGCACCTTCTCCTCCCATGGTGTGAATGTTTTCTGTGGGATGGGAGGGCCACTGCCGGTCCTGTTAGCCAGCTCCCAGTTCTTGCTCCCCCTCTCTTTGACAATCCTTTTGAGATCATGCCACCGCGTCATAATCTCCTTCTTGGATCGCGGGGTAGTCCCTGATGCATTGACCCTTTGGACTATTCTTTCCCACATTTGTGTCCTTGCGGCTAATGGTGTCTGTTGAACCAGGCTACCAAACAGTTGTGGTTCCACTCTCACTATATCATTGACCATGACTGTCAACTCACTCCCTGTGAATTTGGGCATTTTCTGTGCTGCCATGGTGTATGGTGTTTGCAGTGTTTGTGGGTGCAGGGGTGTGTGTGGTGGGTGTTGTGTTGATGTGTGAGGTGTGTTGTGTGCTGGGGGATTGTTGGTGCTGGTGTGATGGTGGTAGTGATGGTGGTGTTGGTGGGGTGTGTGTTGTGTTATTTTGCCTCTCCTGTCAGATGTGGTGAATGCCTTTCTCTTCTGGAGTGTTGCAAAGGATTGTGGTCAGTAAAGGGGCTGGTTTTATACTCAGCTGTGTGGTCGTGTCCAAATGGGATTTTGCTGTCAGGTGTGTTGTGGGTGTTGTTCTGGGAATTGTATTTCATTTTTGGACATTTGTTTTATCATTGGTATGTGTTTTGTGTATTTGGAGGGCATGGCTACTTTGATTTGTGCTAAGTTTGGCATTGTTGTGGTGTTTTGGCATCGTCCGCCATGTTTTTCATGTAACGTCCGCTGCGGTGGCTATGCTGCAGCTCTGCGGCTGTCTCTCCCATTCACTTCTGTGTGCGACCGCGGTGGTCGGAAACAGCGGATCGTACCGCAGGACTATCGGGGATATCTTAATTTAGAGTGCGGTGTCTCCGCTTTGCTTGCGGTGGGGTGTAGCTTTTCCGCTGCGTTTCCGACCGCCGCGGTCGGTTTTTTGACGTCACCGCCCAAGTCGGGTGGTTTTTGGTGGCCCGCTACCGCCGCAGTCTGTCATTTTTGGCTGTTGATCCTAATTTGACCGCTGGTTTATCTGCGATCCAGGCGGGCGGTTTTTTTCCGCCTCCATGGCAGTCGGGGTGTTTTTCTGCCTGCTATCCTAATGGGGCCCTAAGTGTACAATATGCAACAGATAGCACCTTTTCCTACCAAGCTAAAAAGCTAATAGCCTTAGCATATGTACCTGTCACCGACATAACAGAACACTACAGTATACTAATAGACAGCCCCTATTACAAAAGAAATGAGGACGAATTATCATCACTCCTAGACTACTTTGAGGATACATGGGTGGGAAGACTTCACCGATCTGGACATCGAAGGCAACCAAAATTCCATATTCCTTGGTGGAATGTTTACCCAAGTACACTAAACCAGGAAGCAAAAACAAACAATAGTGTAGAAGGATGCCACAATGCTTTCCAAGCAACTACAAGTAGAGGGAAACCTACCCTACAAAAACTACTGCAATCTATACAGAAAGAACAAAGATATCAAGAGCTACGCATAGAACAATCTATAACTCGAATTGGACCTAAATTAACAAAACAAACTAAACAAATGTTAAAACTACTACAAAGTCAAGTGACCCTATATTCCTCAACAAGAGGCCTAGACTATCTCTAATAGCCAAAAGCCTCCTCTAATTTACCTATCCACAAATAAAAATACAAAATAATATACAAAGTAATCAGTTAACAAACATAAATAAATATTATATTTTCAGAAATGATACATAATTGTCATATATATTTTATGCAATTATCTAAATATATATGTACAATTATAAATTATTTCTGAAAATGTAATAAACATCACACACAATAATAATAACTATTCCCACCCAAATAATATAAAATAAATAAACTTACAATTCATGTAGCAGTAGACAATGTAGTCTAACTACGTGCAATCCTTATAGTAGACTGGTAATCCAAGGTAAATCCAAAAAATACCCCCCCAAAAATGGAAAAATGCAATAACACCAATAAAAATAGATCCTCAAAAAATCCAATCGATCGAAACCCTCAAAAACCCCCAAAAATGTAAAATGAGTAAAACAATGCTCCAGGAAATCCCGAGAAAAAAAAGTATGGTAACTTTATTAATTAAAGTAACATACACACACTTTTAAAAAAAAACGAGTCTTCCTCTCCAACCGAAATTCGAAACTCTTAAAAACCCAAAAAAGGTTTAAAAAAGTAAATAAACGCTTCAGGAAATCATGAAAACAAAAAGAAAGTGTAAAAATATTAGTTTAATCAACTAATACACACATTCACATCTCTGGATGGTAATCGCAATAAACAGGAACCTGCAAAAAATATCGAAAACAAACCCACCCACATAAAACCCCCAATACATTTCAATAAATACAATAACATAAATGTAAAACCTAAAAACAACACATATTTAATAACACAATAAACTAAATACACTAGGCCTAAAAAAGTAACTCACAAAACCGCAGTAAAAAATTACAAACACCTAAACTTTACCAAAATCACAACCAGATAACTAAAATAGAACTACCAACCCCCTAACTACACTTAAACAAACGTATTTACTAACATATAATACTTAAAATTCACCATACTTTTCCCAACGTGACGTAGCCTCCAACTGCGAGCTCCACCAGTCCTGAATGAAGCAAAATAACCTTACGCGGTTAGAAAATAGTCCCATTGAAATCAACATAACAACTTAAATATATCAAATAAAATGTTAAAAATGAAAAACATGCATCATACTTAACTGTATATATTTCAAATATTTTTCTGTATGTTGAAACATGACTGTGTAGTTAATGACACTTTGTAAATATTAATTATCATTAACATGTTTAATGTTTAAAAATGTGTACAAAATACCTATCAAGCATGTACAAATTGTTAAACAATACTTATCTGTTTTCCAATTTTTTTAACACAATAAAAAAAATTAATAATTAATAATATAAATATATATCATATATTAATATTCTTAATTAAATATTTTATTTAAACAATTAAAAAAAATCTGAAGCTGTTAATCATTGTGAATAACAAAATAATTATGTTACACAAATGTTGTGATGAAAAATATACTGTATATATGTATGACAACAAACAAATATGTTAATAAATAATATAATAGTTCAATTCAAAAACTGTTAGAAATGTTTAATAAATATACTTATGTTATTAAAAAGTATAATGTGATACAAAATTTGTTTACCTAAAACTGCAACATAAAAAAATATGTTCATATTTTTTGTATTGTAATAAATGTAAAATCAATACTATAAATAAAAAAATTGAAACTATACCTCTCTATTTGCTTCTTCAAAAATATTTTTTCATTAAACAAAAAATAAGCATTTATCTTAATATTTCTATATTACTATATAATATTTAGGTTACATATTATTAATCTACATTTATAGTTTTACTGAATTTTCTTTAAAAGAATATGTATCTCACTAAACTATAAACCATATATAACTTACTATTCATACTCCAATTACATGAAAGTCAGAAAATGTAGAGAAAACTAACAATACATAATTTATGATTCCCACCACAGTTAGGTGAAAGTCAGGGAAGGTGCTGGACACTGACCCAATACAAATTACTATTCCCACTCCAGTTAGGTGAAAGTCAGGGAAGGTGCTGGACACTGACCCAATACAGTTTACTATTCCCACTCCAGTTAGGTGAAAGTCAGGGAAGGTGCTGGACACTGACCCAATATAATTTACTATTCCCACTCCAGTTAGGTGAAAGTCAGGGAAGGTGCTGGACACTGACCCAATATAATTTACTATTCCCATTCCAGTTAGGTGAAAGTCAGGGAAGGTGCTGGACACTGACCCAATATAATTTACTATTCCCACTCCAGTTAGGTGAACGTCAGGGAAGGTGCTGGACACTGACCCAATATAATTTACTATTCCCACTCAAGAAGGGTGAAACTCTAGTAAAGTGCTGGACAATAAATCTTTATAATATAGAATGCTAACCCAAATAAAGTAAAAATATGGAAAGATACAAAACGCTAATCAGCAAATATTTGTAAATATAAATATAAATTTATATAAATGAAAAAAATATTACATTAGTTTTAAATGATTTAAAAAGTAAAATACATAATACACATTCTACAAAAAAAACTACATTAACACCTAATGACACAACATCCCAATCCAGAAACTAACTAAAAACAATACAAATTTTTTAAAAATATGAAAAAATTATAGTAAACATTTCTAGAATTTTGAAATATTTTTTTTTTTTAAATTGTATTTTTTTTTTTTCAAACTTAAATATGAATATTTTTTAAACACTATCCACCCTTATCACCTAATAACCCAACATCCTATCCCTAAAGTATACATATAATTAACCCAAAACAATATATTTTTTGATTTTTAAATTAACAAAAAATTCTAATTTCAAACATATACCAAATAAAAATTAAATATTAATTCAAAATTCAATTCTAAATTCCTCAGTTTATAGATTATTTGCAAATTAGAAAAATTATATTTTAAAATTATAAAAGTCACACATTTTTTAAAAACACTACCTACCATTATCCCCAAATAATTCAACATCCCGCTCCTAAAAAAATTACTATAATTTAGAAATTTTTATTTCAAAATTCAACAAATAAAATATTAAAATAAAAATATATTAAATTCAAATTTAAAAAAAAATATATTTTTTCAAAAATAAATATAAAACAAATTATTTTAAAACACTCCCCACCCTTATCCCCTAATAACCCAACATCCCGCTCCTAAAAATTACTATAAATTCAAAATATAAATAAATATTTCTACAAATATTACTTCGAAATTATAAAAAATGTGAATTTTAAATATATTAAAAATTTGAAAAAAAAATTCTAACAAAATGTATAAATAAATTATTTTCCAACACTCCACACCTTTATCCCCCAATAACCAAACATCCCGCTCCTAAAACATATATTAAACTATATATATAACAAAATTATTACATATTTACTAAATCGATATTTTAACCATTCTATATATTTTTTCTCGATATTTTAAACATTCTATATATTTAATTTTGATATTTATCACAATACTAAAAATTCGATATTAAATCATAGCGATATTAACAATTCGATATTTTATACTTCGATATTTATCACACTGAAATTAATAGGATATTTCAAACATCGATATTCTATTATTCGATATTATTGTAATATCAATATTTTTACTTCGATATTACTGACATTCGATATAAAAAATGTAATATTTTGTCCATTTACCGTTTTCTTTATCTCAGTTCAGATATTATTCCAAACAGAAATAGAAAAGGAGGTCTGGAAATCAAATTCCCAAGAAAGCACCACATCTGTTTTGGCTCGAGCATCCATAGGGGAAGTTATTTGTTTATATAGTTGAGATGCAGAGGGAGAAGTAGTTAGAAGTGAACATATATTATGGCTGGAAGATGTAGAAGTAGGGACCAACAAAGGCTGATCATAGGCCGATTGAATTAAAGAAATTAAAGAAGAATATTGAGATTCATAGAAATTAGGTAAAGAGAAACGCTCTTGAGCAGATGAAAAAGAAATACATTTAGGAGCCCATTAGGAAAGTCCGCCCGCCATCCCATTGTGGATAAGGACCGCCCGCCATAAGGGCGGGGGTCCCGTGTCTGGCATTAGTATGCGCCCGCCACAGTGACGGGCGCATCCAGCAATCCTAACATTGTGGCGGGCGGTGCACTCAGCACCGCCCGCCACAATGCCAGGAAGGCATGCTGTGCAGTTCCATGCACAACATGGCAGGCACCGCGCGGTGCCTGCCATGTTGTGCATGGAACTGCAGGGGGGTAGCATAGGTACCCCCCATGTTAACCCCCACCCCCCCAGAGTTCCTGGGGGCCCGCAACAGGCCCCGCAGTTAGACTCCGTATGCCTTTCTGTGGCGGCATTGCCACCACAGAAAGGCATTCAGGAATGCCCATTGTAATATGGCTGGCAGTGTCTGAAAGACACCACCACCATATAAACCCTTTTCCGCCTGGTCGCAAGGCGATCGGGGCGGAAAAGCGGCAGAGGGTCTTTCCGTCCTGTATTTTTAGCATTGTGGCGGGCGGTGCCACAATGCTAAAAATGCACGTATGCATTTGCATAAACAAAGCGGCAGGCACCGCGCTGTGCCTGCCGTTTTGTTTATGCAAATGCAGGGGAGTACCACAGGTACCCCCCCGTGTGCACCCCCCACCTCTCCTAAGTGAAGACCGCATGCCTTTCCATAGCGGCATCGCCGCCACGGAAAGGCATCTAAAAAAGCCATTGCTAATATGGCTGGCGGTGTCTATTAGACACCGCCACCATATTAGACCTTTTCCGCCCCGGTCGCAAGGCGACCGGGCGGAAAAACAGCGGACGGTCTTTCCGTACGCCACAGTCCCAGCCGCCATACTAATATGGTGGGGGGTCATTTAGGTGAGGATGGCGGGCGAATTGCCCCCGCCAGGCCGGCGGTGGCTACCTCCAGCCTGGCGAGGGCAATCCGCCCGCCATCCTAATGGGCCCCAAAATTGGGTTTCAGAAAGAAAACTATAAAAGTACATAAAATCAACAGTACAGTTTATAATTGCCATGACCTATTTACAAAAAACATGGGAAGCAATTCATGAATTTCAATTATAAAAAAAGGATAAAAATAGGATACAATCCTTAAGATTCAATCTTGTACTATACACTTAAAAAAATTACAGTGATAATTTGAGTTAATCTGGTTCGGTTTCAACTACTAATACCGTTTCCTAATAGCAATTGCAACTCTAATAAAATTGGAAACCCCAGTGCCTATATCAAATGTGGACAAAGAATGCAAATAATGAAAACCTTCAATATAACAACATGGCCTAATTTCTTTTAAGATCAGAACTACAAATGTTCTCCTAGGCTCTTTGTAAAGGGTGCTAAATAGCATAAGGTGTGATGTGCTTTGTTCTGCCAAATTGTCACCACGGCAGGGCCCTAAATTGTCTGCCCACCCCGCTTGTTTCGGGAAAGCCACTAGAAAATGGAGGGTCAATAAACGGAATCTTGTTAAACAAAAACATGTCTGGGTATTTGTGGTGAACGTTAAATAATATTGCTGTGGAGCAGGGAATAAACAAAGAGGAAAACAAAACACAAATACCTTAAGATAGGGTCGGAGGCAATGTTTTAAGACCTGCCTGGATACCTTGCCCCACTTTAACAATATTCACATACCTAGAGTATCCATGGGTCTACAATAAAGTTCTAAACACTATAAATTCCAGAAAACAAACACCACAATGTCTAGGCGCCACAAATAGGGATATATTAATTAAATATCCAGATTCCCATCGCTCACCAACTTGGTGACATGCTTCATCATCTGGGTCTCCTCTTGAAGTCACTCTAGTGACTCTAAGGGCTACAGCCCCAACATAGTGATTGGGGAGCCCGAGGATGTTTTCATTCAACTAGTAAAAGAGGATAACTATCTAAACTATCCAATGAGAGCAGTGGACTGTGTGGGAAATAGGTGAAGTGCATCGGTGATATGTGAGGCTAAAATTGAATTACAACAGACCCTATATTTATTATTGTCTCCCGTAGTTCAAGCTAAAAACAGAGCGAACGACAGTTTTACCAAATAGCTGTCTGATTTTACAGAGTGGTCAACATGTTTCAGCACACCCAGCCATCGATCTGTCCTGTGCCTTCATCAGGACCCACCAAAATATTGCTTCTGCAAAAAGTAAAAAGAATATATTAGAAAATTAGGTAATACAAGTACACTTGAAGCGGTTGGAAACGATACAACCAAATCACCTGTGTTGTGGAGTGTACAATCCTTCCTCAGCAAAACTCATATGCCTGGAGGTATCTGTAAAATAGGAAAGGAGAAAAGTGTGCCACATTTGTGTTCATTACCAAAAAGTAAAGTATTCTTGAAACTATTGAAACAATGACAATAGCATTGCCATCTATCATTCTCCAACAATGGATGTAAGTCACTTGTTCTAACCTAGAGTTTTTGAGGAGACTACCTCACCTCACCTGGCAACGGCTCAGGGGAAAAGGAGACACCGCTCTAAAATGGAAAAAGTAGAACAATCCATCATTTATTGAGGTGCTCTACCTCTCCTAACATCCTGTTAACTGTCATTGAGCTCCAATCGCCATACATAAACATACACAGACACAGTGTTAAAACCAGCTTGTCTAAGCTTGTCATCCTTCTTTCAGCCTAATAATTAGCTCTTAGAGTTCTTGTAGCTGCACCAACATTATGTGCAGCTTACTTCGCTATCATCCTCGCATTTGCAAAAGCACAAATTATGCTAAATTGTTTGGTTAAAAAACTACATTACGGCAGATTAAAGAGCCTCAATGATCTTACTATGGGCCCTAAATAAAACACATGACTGTGTTAGCAAAGAGTATTATATTGGTTACTACATTAACTGCCTCTCCACGACTTAAGTACTCTGGCAACCAGGCTGTGGCATCTAAAGAACGATTGCCAAAGGACTAACATGCTCTCAAGAACAACTAACTGCAACAAGCGACATAAAGAGGCAGTGTCAGTCGTTGTAAAAGTGACAACTTCACCGCTAATTTGAGTACTCAATGGTCTTATTGGGCCCCAAGAAAACATAAGTGTGTTACCAAAGAGTATTATAATGGTTACCAAATTGACTGCCACTCAGCAACTTAAGTGCTCTGGCAAACAGTCTACGACATCTCAAAAACGATTTCCAAACAGCTAACTCACTCTCAAGAACAACTATATGCAACATGCGGCATAAAGAGCCAGTGTCAGTCGTTTTACCAGCGACAGCCTCGCCACTAATTTGAGTACACAACAATCCTACATATTGCATCTAGCTGATACAGGGAGGCTTGTATACTCTTGGAGACGTAATGAAGCCAACTAGTGTGTTTCTGAAAACCCGCCTCCTAACCTGTCCGTCGGTACCTCTTGCAGTCATCCGAGCCATCGGGGAGGTACCGACCGGGTGGCGATCACATCCATTTAAGCAAGTAGCCAATTCACAACTTCAAGGACGCCGCGGTCATCAACGTTATGACGTCACCGCCTTACGTCGCAAGACTCATGGGAAGAGTAGTTCTCTTGAGCGATTTTTCGCCAAGCTTTATTGAAACCTAACACTTCATTCCTAAAACCGACCTGCAGCAGTGAGATATCTAGTTTAAAATGCACAATAATGTCAAACTTCATTTCCATTGTGATTTAACTAATCATTACTGATAGTAAATAAAGCGTTCAACCTGTGCCAAGCTTCCATTCATTCATGATGTGACTGATCGTCGCAAATCCCTACATTCGGGTAATCACACTAATGAAGTTGTTAGCCACAAACAACATTGATCGGTGTGATCTAGCTTGTGAGTCATGGGAAATGTTGTTCCCTGGGGAGTGTTTTGCTGATTTTAGTTGTAACCTCACCACTTCATTGGCAGACAGTCCTAGCGAGATAAGATATGTAGTTTGGTATGTCTGGTAGTACCGAGCTCATGAATTCTTAGTATGATGGAACTGATCATCGCTGGTTATGAGAGAAGCCTACATATAGGGAATCACACAGACGTGGTATAATGCAGCAAAAGGCGCTGATCTTATTAGAACCCAACAACTTAATTGTCCAGGACATAAGAGTTAGTGAGTGGCCAATGACTGGAAGTCAGATTGCCAGAAGCAGTTTGTGCAAGTAGGGTATAGGCGCTTATCACAGCATTAGCCAAGGTATGGCGTCATTTAAACCCACTTTGTCGCTCTTTAGTTTGTACACCCACTTCTGTTCTCTGAGCAGGAGAAATTTAGATATGTCAGTGACATGTTCTGGAATATATGGTTGTTCTAAAACCGTCCATGTGAAGTCCACTGGTCGATGATTGACTTCTAAGAAATGGCTCATCAGTCTTGTTTTTGGCACCTCACAGTGTTTCTATGTTTCATAATTCTCCTCAGTTTTACATTGCGGGTCGTCATCCCCACATAGTTTAACTTGCAGGGGCACGTAATCAAATATACAACCTTCTCACTATCATAGTTCATGAATTCCTTCTGTATCCATAGTTTTCCTATGCCAATATCAACCGATTTGGATTTCTGAGTTTGGGGACAAACGCCACAAGAGCCACAGGGGTAATGTCCTTGAACAGCGGGGAGACCCCACAGCGTGTCCATTGTCTGAGCTTTACTAGTCCTTCATCTAGTATGAACAAGCTGGTCATGCAGTTTGGTGCTCCTTTTGAAAGAAAATAGTGGCTCAGGTATCTGCTCATTTCCGAAGTTTAATATTTTCCAATGCTTCCGCACACCCTTCTTTGTTTCTTTTGACACTGTGCTGAAAGTGTTAACACAAGTTAATCTTGACAGTTCTCATTTGGGTTCTGCCGGATCCAACAGTGCCTCTCTGTTGTTATTAGTTGCTCGTTTCGCAGAGCGCCGGACCAACTTGGCTGGATATTTCCTTGCACATAACTGTGATGTTAAAGTTTTTGCGTGTTTGAAAACTCTCTTTGGTGGAACAGTTTATGCGAATCCGCAGAAACTGACCATAAGTAAGATTATCCTTCAAGGCCTTAGGATGATGACTATCATAACTCAATAATGAGTTCCTTGCCATTGGTTTTGTGTGAAATTCTTTTTCCAACCCTGTGGGGGTGGCTGCAATCAACAGATCAAGAAATGCCAACTTTTGTTTATTAATATCCACTGTAAATTTTTTTAAATTGTTTCTGCCATTCAGCCAGGTAAGGAAGCCATCAATTGCTGCTATTTCTCATCACCAGACGACCAAGATATCGTCTATGTAATGCCTCCAGAGGGGTATTGACTCACAATAGGGATTCATAGTTGTTAACACATGTTCTTGTTCGAACCCATAGACATAAAGGTTTGCCAGGCTGGGAGCAAAAACACTTCCCATGCTGGTACCGGAAGTCTGAAGGTAGATGGTGTTCTCAAATTTGAAAACATTCTCCTTCATGGTGATCTGAGCACATGCTATGATGAAATGTGTGGGAGTTATCTAGTCCAAATCTCTCTTCGCCAGAAGTAACGCAATGGCATCGCATGTTTTGTCCCGTGGTATTGAGGTGTAGAGAGATTCTACATCAAACAATACAAGTACATCAGTTTCTTTATTAAATTCAACATCCGGTAGTAACCTTAGAACATCTTTTGTGTACTGTAAAAAGGTTGCATTTCTCCATCGGTCTTAAAAAAACGATCTACAAATGTAGATAAGGGTTCCAGTAGGGATCGAATGCCGGATATAATCGGGTGTCCGGGTGGTGGCCTCTTAGATTTATGTACTTTAGGTAGCACATAAAAATAAGGCATCACAGGATGTTTGGTCTGTAGGAATATTGCCTCTTGTGCAGTAACCCACCCTTCGCTCAATGCCTCTTCGACCATGGTCGCGATGTTATTCTTGATTCTCTCTGTTAGGTCTTCTTTTAAGGGGCGATATGAGCTCCTGTCCCCTAATTGTCTTAGGCACTCATCCCGATACACTTCTGTGTCAAGAATCACAATCGCTCCGCCTTTATCGGCCGGTTTTATTTTGATCTGGCCATCAGATGTAAGACTGCAGAGCGCTGCTTGTTCTTTTTTAGGAAAATTACAGAACATTTTATGATCCTTTTCGAATATCAACAATATGTAGTTACCCACGGATTGTTCGTATATCAACACCTGAGTCGGGATTAGGTGTGTCAGGGGATTAAACGTGGATTTCTTTTTAAGCCCGGTGTTGGTATCCACAGGATCGACTGATTCTTCCTTACCTCTGAAGAAAAAATGTAACAGGACTTTACGAAAAAAGTTAGCAAGTTCCCAGTTAGTCTGAAATGCATCACCTTGGGCGGTGGAAACAAAACCAAGGCCTCTATTTAGTACCGTCTCTTCGTCCACACTAAGAGATTTGGAACTCAAATTCAATACTAGTCTGCCTCGCACTCGTCCCGGGTTGTCCGGACGGTTTCTTCTTGTTGCTGCGGAGTCTCCGGGGTGATGGAGGTGGACTCCAGTGGACCTGTGCCCGTTAATTTCTCTGCCTCCCTCTCGAGCGGGAATGTACTCGTATCGTTTGATGTAGAATCTCTCTACACATCGATCCCACAGGACGAGACAAATTTGAGAACACCATCTACCTCCAGACTTCCGGTACCAGTATGGGAAGCGTTTTTGCTCCCAGCCTGGCGAACCTTTATGTCCATGAGTTCAAACAGGAACATCTGTGAACAACTATGAATCCCTATCGTGAGTCAATACGCCTCTGGACGCATTACATAGACGATATCTGGGCTGTCGGTTGGGTGATGATAGTAGTCCTAATGTCCCGCACTAAAACCCCTTCTTTTATTCTTGTCCACCAGAGCGGTGCTCCCATTACCTGCGCTGTGGCCAGGTGAAGTGGAGCTTTTCTCTCCTGCCACATTGGTGAGTGAGACTGTACACTTTGTGTATATGATTAACATATGTGTGTCAATCGATTGAAGGTATACATATAATTCGCCCTAAGCAAGATTACTGGTTCTAAAGGACTTGGACCCAGTTATCCAACCACGACTAATTGTTGTGTGTGTTTCTTTCTATGTGTCTGTTTGTGTGTTCCTTGGCCAAATTGGCGTACTTTGGACCATGAAGTTAAGGAGAAGGATGACCGAAATAACACTCAGGTGATAAAAAACCTTTTTACACTTGTTATTTAGCAGTAGCGCTAATGGTCCTGATGAAGCAGCAGGATACCCTTTGGCTCCGTATAGTCTGCAGAAACATGTTGACCTAACACACTCATTAGTAGTCATTTGTTTATACTACTATCTTCGCACTCTTTTATTGTTTTGGGAGTGAAGAGGTGCACATTAAAGTTCCTTACCCCTTCACTATCCAATTTTATCTACTGAAACACACTTTTTCACTTATTGATCTCTCCACGTTCTTTGCACTGCTTTACAGTTGTCACCTGACACTCTCACACACCATAGGAATCACTGGGCCACACAGGTCAGATTAGGCTTAAAAACACAACAAGGGAGTAGATGGCCTTAGGGGATGTTTACAGACCTCTCACCGCTACAACCCCTAAACAATCAATATACTAACAAAGAGTAGCAGTGGGTCATTCGCTTAACTAATTCAAAATATGCGTCTGAAAAGTGTGACACCCAAACAGAGGATAGTGAACCTAAACACTAACTGCGTGTAGAGACGCTATCTATGTATAAGTATCTTTCCTGTGTGGAAAAATACCCATCAGTTGTCAATCCTTGGCTCCCTGTTCATCATCTGGGTTCCTTCACACCGGGAAGGTAAGATTTTAAAAGAACAACTGTAGATAGCCAGATCTAACAACTTTGTCTAGCCAGTTAGAACCCAGTGAGTATTATCATGTACAGGGATATGAACAGACAACTGTAGAGCAGTGCAACTAAAGAGTGAAAAAAAGTGAACAGTGATGTGAACAAATAAAATTGGCTAGTAGAAAGGATAAGAAACTTTATTATGCACCTTAATACTCCCAAATCAATAAAATGCTTGCGATGATAGTGTAAAAGCGTGGATGACAGGGCAGTAAGCTGCACATAATGTTGGTGCAGCTACGAGAACTCTAAGAGCTATTTATTAGGCTGAAAGAAGGATGACAAGCTTAGACAAGCTGATTTTAACTCTGTGCGTGTGTATGTTTATGTATGGCGATTGGAGCGCAATAACAGTTAACAGGATGTTAGGAGAGGTAGAACACCACAATAAATGGATTGTTCTACTTTTTCCTTTTTAGAGCAGTGCCTCCTTTCCCCCTGAGCCATTCCCAGGTGAGGTGAGGTAGTCTCCTCAAAAACTCTAGGTAAGAACAAGTGACTTACATCCATTGTTGGAGAATGATAGATGGCAATACTATTGTCACTGTTTCAATAGTTTCAAGAACACTTTACTTTTTGGTAATGAACACAAATGTGGCACACTTTTCTCCTTTCCTATTTTACAGATACCTCCAGGCATATGATTGAGTTTTGCCGAGGAAGGACTGTACACTCCACAACACAGGTGATTCTATTTTATTGTTTCCAACCGCTTCGAGTGTACTTGTATTACTTAATTTTCTAATATATTCTTTTCACTTTTTGCAGTAGAAATATTTTGGTGGGTCCTGACGAAGGCACAGGACAGATCGATGTCCGGGTGTGGCGAAACATGTTGACCACTCTTTAATATCAGACAGCTATTTAGTAAAACTGTTGTTTGCACTGTTTTTAGCTTGAACTACGGGAGACAATAATAAACATAGGGTCTGTCGTAATTCAATTTTAACTTCACATATCACTGATGCACTGCACCAATTTCCCACACAGTCCACTGCTCTCATCGGGTAGTTTAGATAGGTATCCTCTTTTACTAGTTGAATGAAATCATCCTCGGGCTCTCCAATCACTATGATGGGGTTGTAGCCCTTAGCGTCACTGGAGTGACTTCAAGAGGAGACCCAGATGATGAAGCATGTCACCAAGTTGGTGAGTGATGGGAATCCGGAAATGTAATGAATATTTCCCTATTTGTGGCGCCTAGACAGTATGGTGTTCGTTTTCTAGAATTTAAAGTGTTTAGAACTTTATTGTAGACCCATGGATACTCTAGGTATGTGAATAAACAAAGAGGGCCTGCTACCTCAGGATGAGAGTGGCAGGTGTTTGCCCTTGCAGAGTGCACCTCTTTAATGATCTTTTTTGAATTCTCATGGATACTGACTGGGCAATCAAAATAATGTCTCAGACCTAACTTGTGAAAGGTATCCCTGACAAATCGTAGCCAGGGAATAGTCAATGCACCATCAAGGTTAAGGCAATCTTTAATAATCTCGCTGGTGAATGCCAACTCTTACGATAACCACATTTTGGCACATAAAAGTAACAGGTCTATGTTTATACAATCCTCTACATAGTCAACCCCCACCTCATAATGACAAAAGCTTGTGGGGGCACTATTTGGAACCATCAGTAACCTTTTGATGAATGTATTTTCCATGATTTGCAACTGGCGACTATTATGATACCCCTAGACACCTTTACCTTATGTTCCCACAGGAACGCATTTGGCTTTATAAAGTGTAATCAGTTTGGTCACCGGTTTGTGCTCTAGTTTGGATGCAAAACGGAAAAGTCCCTCAACCACCCTACCTGAGTTGTGCATCCTCGTGGTTACAAGCTGACCCCATTTCAACTTATTATTAAAAATGTTCCCTAAATAATTACAATTTTTCATTTTATCAATCCTCTTTGGGCCAAATACATAGTTTCTAGTTTTAGTCGTTTTAGGTCCACAAACCATAACATAAGATTTCATAAAATTAACCTTTAGATCCAGTGATAACATAAAATCAGAAAATGCATCAGGAGATTTTTGAAGGCCATTTGCTGTTAGGGCCATTAGGACAGTATTATCCGCATAGGAAAGTAGCGGGACCCAGGTGAACCCAATGGGTGGACAGTCAAGATCTTTTTCTGACAGGAAAGCATCAAAACCATTGGTGTAAATTATAAAAAGAAAAGGATCAATGGTGCATCCCTCTGGACACCCTCAGTCGATGCGATAGGTCTAGTTTTTTCACCATTAGCGCCACATTTAATGCTTACAGATGTGGAGGCGTGGAGCCTGTGGAGAAGAGAAACTAAGGGTTCCTCATCTCCCATTTTGCCCATCAGTGCCCACAGCTTGTCCCGATTTAAAGTATCAAAAGCACTGGACAAGTCCATAAAGGCCAGATGAATAGAACCCCTCCTGGGTTTCTTGTACTTGCCCCTGATCAGGGACAAGTTGAGGCACTGTTTGACAGTACCCATGCCCCTCCTAAAGCCACACTGTGATCTTGCAATCACCCATGTGTCTGTCGCCCAGGTTTCTAATCTAGCAAGGACAACCCTTCCCATCAATTTTGCTGTGGCATCAATAAGGGAGATTGGCCTATAGCAGGAAGGGTCACACCTGTTACCTTTTTAAACACATGGACCACTATAGCCTCCTTTCAAGATGCCGGGATAGGGCTGATCACCACTGCTTTGAACACATTGGTCAATATTGGAGCCCACAGATTAGGATTGGTTTTAGAAAGATCCAGTTGCACTCTATCCGGGACGGGGACTTTCATGCTGATTCCTTTGGCTATGGCTTCCTCAACCTCAACTACTGAGATTGACGCACTTAGGTGACAGGCCGAGGTTAGGTCTTGGGGCAGATCCTCACTGGGGACCTCATGTAGGCGGCCTTTTGGATTAAATGTGGCCACATAATGGGTTTACCAAACACTCCCCCAAATCAGGAAATCCATTCTGGCCAATTCCCCATTGAATAAATGGCTATTTATGACTTCCCAGAAGCTTTTCGAGTCCTTAAGGGTGCTCGCTCTATCCAGATCATCCCAGGCTGAGCACCTCAGTTTTTCTTTCCTCTGTTTCACTGTATCTTTGTAAACCTTCCGAGCATGTTTAATCTGAGTCCTATCTCGGGGCTGTGCATGCAATGCCGTTTTAAAATTGTATGCGCTCTTGTGCATTCTGCATTAAACCACCTTATCTCCGGATGGTCCATCGCCTTAATTGTTTTAGTTATGTTTTTGGCTACATCCGAACAGATCAGTTGGAGTTCCTGAATAATCTCAGCTGGGGCAAGTCATGGGCTAAGCACTTCACAATAGAGTCATAATGTGATCAAACAGTTTTAGCTTCAAACACAGTAGGTTTGACTTTATTCCATTTAAGTCTTACCACTTTGTTAGAATTAAAAGAAGCTTTCTAAACAACAACAATCAGCGGCTGAGCTATTATACTAGTGGACGCTATAAGGGGGTTATAATCGCTCACAGTATTTGGATCCACCTTGAAGTCACCAATAAATTGCAGGAACTTTCATGTTATGAACATAAAATCAATAACACTCTCCTTACCTCCATCCACATAGGTGGGGCACTTTATTAAGGGGTTACTAACTCAATCATTAATAAGGCCCAAATCCTTCTTTAGAGCCTCTCCCTGGGGAGAATGATTAAAATGCGCCAGGGGCAGCCCACCATGCTTAGCAACCCCAGGCATGACCAGAGCTATATGGGCAGACTGAGTAATTGAAATCGCCAACCCAGACAATACATAGGGGTTGCCACTTAAATATGTTCATTTCTGTCTGTAAAGCCTCAATAATTGGCAAATCTTGTAATTAAAAATATTGTAATACCAGTTCACCACTAGTAACTCAACATGCAACAAATTAGAAATTATAACTAATTAAAATCAGGGGGGATGTACCAACAACAGTGACTTTTATAGCTTCATATTTTACTGAGATTGGCATTGCCAAACCTCCTGTAGCCCTCCATGAAGACGAGGGGGTTGCATTAACTGTTTAGGAGCAGTAACCATTCAGTGCAATGTCCTTCGTGTACCATGTCTTTTGTAGACAGATGATGTCAAATCCTTCGATATACGTTAACCAAGACTCATCCGACAGTTTAGAACCAATTTCTGCTATATTCCATTAAATGAATTTAAGGAAAGACTTTTGAGAACCATATTTTTCCATGCCCATGGCTTCATTCTTTATATCTTGCTCATCTGTAATAGTGGGGGGTCCAGGGGCCTCCCTAGTCGAAGTATCACTTGAAGATAAATTGTGGGGATGGGGTGATTTTTCACAATTATCCCAGTTATTCACATTAGTAATTATTTTTAGGGCACAGATTTCAGGGGGATCAACAGTACACCTATTAGTGAGTACATCTGTGTGAACTCCAATCTCCTGAGCTCTAAAAGTCAGTCCTGCTATCGCTGATGCTGCTGGAAGGGTGAAACACTCAGTTAGTCAGTCAATTTCTGACAGCCCAGAAAGGACATCAAAACGATTGTGATGGCTGAAAGAAGGTGGCTGTATACTAGGGGCCATCCGTGACAAATTTTTTCTCACCAGATAGTCAGATTGCAGGGGATAGAAAAACCCCAATGGGTAAGCCTCTATGGAGTTGTCATGTTTGCTTTGAAAATGCATTAGTGCAAAATGTACACACCATGCATTGTTAAAATTGAGTACAATGCAATCCCCGCCCCCACGTTTGGTCATGTGACCCAGCCAACTCACTCCCCTGGCCATAATATTTTTTTGTGACCAGTTTATCTTCCATGAGATTTTCTTAGAGCACCAGTATGCCGATTCATTGACAAGACTTTGACAGGTTTCTTCCTGGCCGAATGCCAGGCAGGGAACCCCCTTCAGGAGTATACGGTGTGCATTGTGGTGGCAAATTCAACATGCTTTTAGCACCCCTCCTGCCTCTATTTTCTCCACCAGTAACATTTATATCTGTATAATCTTGTGGCAGACAGGTCCTTTTATGTTATGAGTAGCTTTGGATGATTAGTGTCCCCTTGCCCCAGACTCATATTATTCCTGTTCATGTTCCTAGCCATGATTGGGTCTTGGCTTACCAAGACCGCAGTATTATTGCCAACATTAATAGGCGGTATATCTATGAAAAGAGCCTGTTCTTTTGCAGTAGATGTTACACTTGTGGAATTCAATCTGGTTAATGGGACACTAGAAGTAATGGTGTTTCCATCAGAGCTTCTTAAGCAAGTGATGTTATTAGTCTGGTTTTTGAATTCCAGATTATTACCTAAACCCATTAGGACTCGGGCAAGCTGCTGTTCAATGCTAACTAGTCTAAGCAAATTGGGAGTCAAGGCCCATCAGTGCCCACAGCTTGTCCCAATTTCAGTATCAAAAGCACTGGACAAGTCCATGAAGGCCAGATGAATAGAACCCCTCCTGGGTTTCTTGTACTTGCCCATGTTCTGGGACAAGTTGAGGCACTGTTTAACAGTACCCATGCCCCTCCTTAAGCCATACTGTGATTGTGCAATCGCCCCTGTGTCTGTCGCCCAGGTTTTTATTCTAGCAAGGACAACCCTTCCCATCAATTTTGCTGTGGCATCAATAAGGGAGATTGGCCTATAGCAGGAAGACCTCTTGTACGATTTTACCAATGTTATCTACTTTGTCATCAACTTTATTATCCAAGACATTTAGTACATTTGCTCTCCCTCCCCCCAACCGAGTCCTGGAAGTATTTCCAACGGAGGTGGTTTTCTTAGTTCTTTTCCCACTTGGCAATTGACCCCTTAATCTGTAATCGGCTCCTGCTCCATCCGTTCATTTTCTTTTCCCTCCTTTTTCTTCTCGAGTTACAGAAGGTTTCTCCACAGGACCGGTGGACGGGTCAGTTCCTTCATTCGGGGCAGACAAAACACCATGACTTGAAATAGTTATGATGGGAAATAAAGGAGGTTGTGGCCTTTACTCTACTGCAGTTTCTGAGGTGGTAATTTGAGAGTCATTTTGGGCAGATGGGATTGAGCAGGGAGCAAAAGAATGTCTGTGTTCAGCTATTTCGATCTCCTTAGTTAAAAACCCTACCACTTTTTGTAAGAAACCATCCAATGTTGTGTCTGTTATTTTTGATGTTGCTGTAGGCTTCCGTTTCCCCATTGTACATGTACTTTTAAAATGTATTAAAACATTAAATGATTTACCTTTGCGTGTCCTTCCCGAGATTACATTTTAGACAAATAGAGGTCCCAAGAGCAAATATCAGTGCCACTAACGAGGAACCAGCTTTCTCCGGCCTCTGACGGGTGCTGATGGGCCACACTTGGCCCTGGGTTTGCCTGCGTATGCCTGCGCGCGTCCTGCGCTGCGGGAGCCCCTGGGAGCCTTTGAAGGTGCCTCCTGGTGCAAGGGGAACGTTGGCAACTGTGCTGGATGCGGCAGGGAATGCTGGGGAGTGTAGTCCTGCACTCCCGGCACCCGATCCCAGCCTCCGACCTTCTCTTAGCTTGGGCCCCCAACTGAGGGCAAACAAACAACAGCAGGGCTTCCCGCACTGCGGGACTTCCTGGGAGCCTTTGAAGGCACCTCCTGGCACAATGGGGATGTTGGTGGCTGAATTGGACACCACAGGGGGTGTTGGGAAGAGTAGTCCTGCACTCCCCGGCTCCCGATCCTGGTCTCCGACCTCCTCTTAGCTTGGGCCCCCAATGGAGGCAAACAAACAACAGCAGGGATGAAATGAATAAATAAGAATTTTTCAATATTAGTTCACAAGGGTAGGTTGAACACGTCATCTTCCTGTAGCAAAACAGAAGTTTGTTTGAGGGAAAAAGCTGTATAATAGGAACTAATGTCTGGAAAGTTTACTCTCCCTAAATATTTGGGACTTTTAAATTTATGAATAGACATACAAGCTTTTCTATTATTCCACAGGGTTTTAGACAAGTTCAAATAGAGTAACTTATATTGAAAATTAGGAATATTTACAGGAATGTTAGAGGTATGAAAAACGTATTATAGGTACCATCATCATCTTAAAGTGTCTAGGTGACCCCACCAAGAAAAAAGTAGAGGATTCCATTGGGACGTAAGTGAGTTCAATGTGGAATGCAATTCATTAAAGTTAAGAGAAACTGGTTATTTAATAGATGCTGTAAACCACAAACCAAGATATTTGACTTTAGCTGGGCTCCAATGGAATTGAGAAAAGGCAAAATTAGCATGAAATAATTACTTTTTTAATGGAAAAATGTCACACTTGTCTGAACTAATGCAAAAAGTTCCATCTCTGTTTAGAAGATTGGTAACAGAGTTTGTAGATGGGACATACATAATAAAATGTCATTGGCATAAGCAGAAAGTGTAAACTGATTGTCACCATGAAGAAAACTTTTAATTTGGGCATTTAAACTAATCTTAATCAGAAAGGGTTTGTGACAAGAAGAAAGAGAAGAGGAGAAAGAGGAAATCCTTGTTGAACCCCCCAATATAGGGGAAACGATAACGAGAGAAGGCCATTAACTAAAATAGCAGATGTAGGAGAGGAATACATCAAAGAGACATAATTATTAAAAGGAGGGCCTTAACCAAACCAGGATAGAGTAAAAAAGATAAAAGACCAGCTAACTCGATCAAAAACCTTATCTTTGCCTAAAGAGATAGTGGCTAGAGAATGCTTATAAGAAGTAGATTTGCTAAGGACATTAAAAAATAGGTGAGGATTGTCAGAGATCTGTCTGCCCTTTATACAGCTTCATTATTCATGACCAATCAAATTAGGTTAATAGGGTTCTAAATGAAGAGCTAGATTGTTGACAAAATGTTATAGTCTGCATTAATTAAAGAACTGGGCCTAGAGTTTTTACATAATGCATGATATTTATTGTCTTTAGGGATAGGACATATTAAGGCAGCTTGCAAAGAACCACTAGAACTGTGAAAAGAAATAAAGGAGAGAAAGAGTTTATGTAATTTTGTAAGGAGGATTTTGGAGAAATGCAAATACAATTCTACAGTAAATCCATCAGGACCTGGTGCTTTACTTCATTTAATAGTGAGCATAGTATTTGAAATGTCCTGAATTTGAATATCATCATCTAGTGATGAAAAATGAATGGGAAATACCAGAGTGTAAAAATTCTTAAAATCTCTTTTTTAATTTCCTAAAAATGTCTTTATTTTTATAAACCGTATTATTAGAAGAGGTGAGGATAGATTCAATTTTAGTGTGTTCATTTTTAATTTTGAGATAATTTGCTAGCAGTTTCCCAGCTTTCTTTTGACCACTGTAGTATTTGGCGGAGGATTTAAGTAAAAATAGATTCACATTTTCTGTGAGTAACTTATTAAAGGTGAATTTGGATTTGATAAGCTCCTCTAAACAAGTTTTAAAATGACCTTGATAATAAGCTTTTTCCTAGTTGTTTAATGTGAACTGTAAGTGCCTTTAATTGATTGAAAGATGCTTTCCTTTAATAAGACACTAAAGATGATGAAGTCTCTGGAGGCAGCTTTAAAGTGTCTTATATAACCTTAAAAGAAATTGTTGAGTTGCCATTTTCAAAAAAGAAAGCATTGGCAAAAGATTCGAAACTTTGAATTAATTTGGGATCCAATAAGAATCTCCATCTTCAATCTTCTTGAGTAGGTGGGAAAAGATCCAGGTCCAAAATAACTGGAGCGTGATCAAAAATTAATTTGGATCCCATACTTGAGTTAGTAATGTGTTGTGCAGGAGATTTAGAAAGGAACAGATAGTCCTGTTGAAATTGGGAAAGATGTACAGGGGAGTAAAATATGCATTCTAAAAGTGTAGGATTACATAATCTCCAAGCATTCACTAAAGATCTCTATTGGAAAGTAGATGTGAATTGAGAGTGCATGCGGGAAGGAATGAATTTAGACTTTGAATCTCGGTCAATGAGGGGCTCAAAGACCATGTTACAGTCCCCACGAACTACTAAATAATCATCTTTGTAAGACATCAATGTAGACAATATGTCAGGCCAAATGGGGTTATCTGGGGCAGTGGGTGCATAAAGGTTGAAAATTGTCATGGTATTTTATTGATTAGCTATAAAATAGAAACCCATTGTATCAATATCTTGTGATCACTGGCACATCCAACCGTTTATGACATAGTATGGCAACACCTTTACGTTTCCCAGGGCCGAAAGAAGCAAAAAACAAATTCACTCACAATAAACCAACAAAATTGAATAGCATATAGGGAACAACACATGGGTAAGAATATAGAATGAATGAAGAGCGTGTAAGAGACACGAAAGAAACACAAATGATATAGTGATGAATATATATTGGCAGAAAAGGAACTGCAG
The DNA here is from genome assembly GCF_964261635.1 of Lissotriton helveticus. NCBI lineage: Eukaryota > Metazoa > Chordata > Amphibia > Caudata > Salamandridae > Lissotriton > Lissotriton helveticus. Next base: position 1,578,685,672 of record NC_136061.1, on the reverse strand, counting down.
AAAAGGAATCAGTCTTTTTGTAATGCTCTGTCCAGCTTTTTCACTACTAAGGTGGCAGATATATACTCATCCGTTACAGGGAACGTAGGGACAAGATCCAAAGTCTGCAGTGGTGAAGATCCAGCCACTGACCATGATCCCTTCTCGTCCTTTGCTCCTGTTATGCAGGATCAAATCAGCAGACTCATCTCTACTACCAAGTCTGGCTCCCCCTTAGACCCCTGTCCGCCTTCAGTGATGGCTAACCTCAGCGAGGTAATCTCTCGTCCACTTATGGAAATTTGTAACACCGCATTCCAAACTGGTCGCTATCCAGGTTCTTGGAAGAAGGCTGTGATCAGACCTCTTCTGAAGAAACCCTCCCTGGACCCCACAGCGCTGGCCAGCTATAGACCAATAGCGTGTCTCCCCTTTCCTGCCAAAATATGCGAATCTCTGATGAATAAACAACTCTCAGAGTTCGTCGATACTTACCAACTTCTCGACGAAACGCAGTTTGGCTTTAGGAAAGGGCATGGAACCGAGACCGCTTTAATAAAGGCCTCAGACGAGATCAGAGCCATTATGGACCAGGGAGGTGCGGCTGTCCTGATCCTTCTGGACTTGTCCGCAGCCTTTGACACGGTCGACCATGCTGTCCTGGTCGACCGTGTCACAGCCCTGGGGATAAACGGTACGGCTAGAGATCTTATTTCATCTTTTCTGGCCAACCGTACCCAGACAGTGAAGTTGGGTAACTTCTATTCTCCTGTCTCTGTACTCCCCTGTGGAGTTCCACAGGGTTCCTCGCTAAGTCCAACGCTATTTAATATCTATGTAGCAGACTTAGCGAGGGTAATAAAGGCCCATGGGTTGCGACTTACATCTTACGCAGACGACACCCAACTGGTTCTGGCGATCCACAAGGACGGCCCAGCGGTGGCAGCTAATTTTCAAAGGGCCTTGCTTGCTGTCAGTACCTGGATGTCCTCCAATTGTCTGAGGCTTAACTCAGACAAAACCGAGGTCATGGCCTTTGGTAAACTCTCCCCGGACTGGTCTTCCACTTGGGGGCCTAACCAGCTGGGCTCTCCACCTGTCCCAGTTGAAAAGGCTAGAAACCTGGGAGTTATCTTTGACAGCAAGCTGTCATTTAACCTTCATGTCAACAAGGTTGTGTCATCTGCGTTCTTTATTGTAAAGAAAATTAGGAAAATACTGCCTTACCTCCCCACCTCAGCTGGGAAGACCCTGGTCTCCACCCTAGTGTTTTCCAAAATCGACTACGGGAATGCCCTCTTCCTTAATACTCAGAAACTCGTTCTATCTAAGTTGCAGTCCATACAGAATGCGGCTGCAAGAATTCTTCTTGACATCCCCCGCCGCCAGCCAACCACTTCAGCCATTCGTCATCTGCATTGGCTAAGAGTAGAGGGCTGTATTAAATTTAAGGCCCTCTGCATCGCCTACAAGGCAGTGCACGGCGTCGGTCAAAAGTTTCTGATTGAAGCGTTCCAGTTGTATAGCCCCAAGAGACAGCTGAGATCCGCCAACACCTGCCTGCTTCCGGTACCTCGCATGAGAACGGCAACTTGGGGAGACAGGCGCTTCTTGGTTGACACACCCAAACTCTGGAACCTTCTGCCACTCACCATAAAAACTGCCCCCAATTTGATGAGCTTTCGGAGACTCTTAAAGACATGGTTGTTCAACCAGTAAGCCTGCTGCTCGGTCTTTTTATCCGCCACATGCGCCGAGACACCTTCGGGTATTTGTTTGCGCAATAAAAATCTCGGAAATAAATAAATAAATAAATAAATAAACAAAAAGAAATAAAGGAGAGCAAAAAGGAAATAATGAACGAGAAAAAGAAGGACCATACAAGTAAGGAATAAATTGACTGACCAAAAGACAGGGACGAAATGAGGATAGTGACGCCACATAAGGAAGATGATACAAACGACCAGAAAACCTATGATGGACCGGGTGGGAAGGGTACATCAGCTACATGGTTTGAAAGTCGAAGATCGCATCTAATAAAAAGAAAGTCAAGACAGGATAAATGAGTAACAGTTAATGACCATACTCGCAATATGTACTCATAACAGATCAAGAGGTAACAAACAACAAATAACATATTACAACCAAATCAGACACTTGAAAGCCTGGTTTTATTCATTTCTTCCTCCCTGCAATTAATGAGAAACTGTTAGAATACTGCAGGATCTTCAAAAGTTGTAGTCTTGTCTTTATAAATCACCTCAAACAAGCAGGGGTAGAAGAGACCAACACAGGCGTTCAGATTGCAAAGAGAGGGTCTAATGTCCAAAAAAGTCTTCCTCCTATCTGCTGTTTGATTAGCATAATCTTGGGAAAAGAAAAGAGTAGAACTCTGCCAAAGACACTCGACCCTTAAGCTTGGCCGCTAGAATAACTTTCAATAGGTCAGTATATTCTAAAAAGTAGGTGATATCCCCTCTTGGTTTAGTAGATGAAGATCAGGCACGTGGTTCGTGACCCAGACGATGAGCTCCTTGAACGATCAGACTAGGGGCAGTCAGTAGAATCATCAGAAGACAAGACCTGAAGAATGCAATAGGATAAGGACCCTCCAAACCTTCTGCCAAACCCCCAAAAAATGTAGGTTGTTGCACCTGTTACGAGTTGTAAGATTTTCCACTTGATTCTTGAGATGAGCAGTTTCAAATTGCATCGGGGGTACCTTGATCGCCATGGCTTGAAAAGAGTCTACACATTGTTTCATTTGCACTGTTTTATTTTCCATGCACACCCATTAATCCACTACAGTATGAAGACGTTTATTAGTTTCTTCCATATAAGATCGAAGGGCTCGGATCTCCTCAAGGAGCAAGTCCAAGGAACTAGGTGGAGCAAAAGTGACTGGCAAATGAGGGTCCTTTTTAATGCGCTTGCAAGCTATGAGTGAAGCGGAAGTAATTACTTTAGATGCATGCTTGACACTTGAAATTGAAAATATTGATGTTAGTAGCATAGCTCCCATGGGAGGAGGAGTATTGTTACAGTCAGAATCCTCCATGCCTGTTAAAAGGATATTAAAAGGATAATACTCCTCTAGAGGTACTGATAGGGAAGGGGAAACATCCTTTACAACGCAACTTTTACCACGCAGTGCCTTTACGATGCAACTTTTACAACGCAAACCATTACAACGCATTGCGCTGGGGGGCGCTCTAGGATAGGGATTACGTTTAATTTACTATCCAACACCTTCCCTAGTGTCCACGGGGACTGGAGTTGGAATAGTAAATTAAACTAATCACTATCCAGCACCCCAAAGCGCTATGCGTTCTAAAGGTTTGCGATGTAAAAACCTCGTTGTAAAGGCATGCGTGGTAAACGCATGTGTTGTAATGTCATACATCCTAGGGAAGTAGTAATAAATATGCAACACATAGACTTTGTTCACCCCTTAATGCTGCATGGCGCCACGGACTCCAAAAGTATGGCATGGAAGACGCCGGTGAGTCCACAACCCTCCTGAGCCCCCACGGAGCCACGCTAGCTGGCGTCCATCTTTGTCTGAGCCTAAGCCACGCCCGGCAGATTGTGTTTAAAAACAAAAAAGTGACCGACCTGTCATGCTGCCATGACATGGTGGTGTGGATGACATTTATGTTTTCCCACAAATTGCGCTCACACTGTACTAGCAAAAGGCAGTTTCAGTAAAATGTACACTCCTAACAGGACAGGAAACTACATGTTGCAAGGAGACTGCCACAAACTGCAGACGTAGTTGGTTTCTCACCCTATAAGTATGGAGGCCTTTTGCTCCAAACTCTAAATGTGCAACATAATTTCTTTTGAACAGAGATTATGGCAAGGGCTTCTCCACTTACATCAAAACTAATCAAATGTATTTGCTAATAGTGGAGACAAGAAAGCAGCAACCGTTGCACCTTACTAATCCTTAGCTTGTATACGGATGATATATAAACAGGAGGCCAGAATACATAAACCCTGCAGTAATTACAAATTATTAAATCATCTGAACCTTGTTCTGAAACAGATCTAGTATCTGAAAAGATTAGACAAATCAGAGAAATTTGTGCTTAGTAAATTGCTACCTGATTGTTAACCAACATGACCTTTTCTCGCTGTCCTACTCCTGGAGATCTGCATTATGTTTGCCCAAAGTTTTCAGATTTCAGCCTTCCATGTATGAGTGACTTTAGAGCAGAGCTTTTTCTTTGAATTCCACTGCTATTGTTAGTCATGGTTACAACGTCATAGACTCAAGACTACAACCATACAAGTACAAATACCGAAAGAAGTGTCCTAATTTGGGGGAGTTACTCATGCATTATTCGTTTAAAATGTGAGAGCTCTGCTAGGGCTTGGGCTGGTAGAAAAACTAAAGCTCACTTCACTCAGTTATTATTATGTTTTTAAATTATAGGAACCTTGGGGCATATTATCAAGGGGGTTTATCTCCGCTTTTTTGGCTTTAAAAGCCAAGAAAGCGGAGATAAAATGATCTCCCTATTGCCTAGCTGGCGCTAACACCAGTTAGCGACAGCTAGTAGGAGATAGCGACCATCTTGGGCCCCGCTTTGCATGTCATTGAAATGTATCACTAATGACATGCAAAGTGGGCTTGCCAAGATATTAGCGACTGGAAACAGTCGCTAACATCGCTATCTCCTATTACCAACTTTTGGAGATATTCACGCTTAGCGCGAATATCTCCAAAAGCTAACACCTGCCCCTCAGCAGTTCTTAGCCATGTTATCCAATGGTAGGTGGATAACATGGCTAAGAGCATTAGCTCGGTAATGCATGAATATCGCTGACTTTTCAGCGATATTCATGCATTTCGGCCGATTTTTATCGCTTAGGAGATAAACCTTGATAATAGCAAGGTTCCTAAGCGATAAAAATCGCCGCAGCACGGCGATAAAAAGTATTGCCGCTAAGCCAACATAGCGATAATTATCGCTAGTTGTTGGTAATATGCCCCCTTGATTGTAAAGCTATGCAATGGACACTGAAAAAGTCTTGAAATATTTCTTATTTTTCAACCAGGGTCTCTGAAAGGGGATATTCTCATCGTCTATGGTGGTGTCACCCATCTTCATTTGCTTTTATCAGCTTGTGATCACTTCAAGGAAATCATTTTAATGGATGTTTTAGATACGAATCTACAGTACGTAAAGAAATGGAAGAACAATCACCCACTGTCATTTAACTGGAAAGACTCCTTTAAGATTCTTCAGGAAAGTGAAGAGAGGTATGACATGTGTATCCTAATCATTTTCAATCATTCACTGACATATATTCATATATTTTGTCACAAATGTAGAGGTTTAATGAGAAGGATATTTTCTCTGCAACATTGTAGTACTTGACTAGGTCATGGTTCAAGCTCCCATAATATGTACACTGCTTACGTACAAGATAATACTTACCATGTATACTCTTTGTCTCTTGACATGAAACCTCTGCAGTTTTGACTCATTCAAAAATGTATTGTGTTTATTTATATTTTATTTGTTATAAATCAAATTAGTAATATTTGCAAACGTCAGCTTATAAATAAAAAAGTGATATATATTTTGAATGTATAATCCACTTCTGTTATTTATAAAACATATATCAGACCATCCAAAACACGGATGACAGACTCATCCCATACATCCCCAGAAACACTCACCTTACTCCCTAACTCACTGAACTACACTGGCTACCCATCCAGAAACCTTGCAAATTAAGGCTGCTCATCCACATCCATAAAGTCCTCCACAAAACTGGACTAGCATACCATACAAACTAACTTCAACTCTGCCAACTCTAGGCAGCTACACTCCACCTCTCTCTCCCTTGTATGAGTCCCTAGCATCCACAGAAACAAGTCAGGAGGGCGAGCCTTCTCCTTCATCACCATCAAGAACTGGATTGAACTTCCTCAATAAATCAGGACTGCTACTACATTTGTCATTTTCCACAAGAAACTTAAGACCTGGCTGTTCAACTAAGGGTGCTTCTGGCTTACTTTCTGGCTCCAATGCATAGATACACCTGTGGGTGATAAGCTGCACCATACAAATCAACATAACATAACACTGAAAAATGTCCCTCTCTGAAAGGTCGCCCCAAACTTTTTGCTAACGTCCTCCTCTTTTCCTGATCTTGTTTTTGCTGGCTTTAGGACTCTGTGACTTTACCACTGCTAACCATTGCTAAAATGCTTGTGCTCTATCCCCTAAACATGTTAAGATTGGTTCATACCCAATTGGCATATTTCATTTACTTTAATCCCTAGTAAATTGCGTTACGTGTGCCCAGGGCCTATACATTAAATGCTACTAGTGGGCCTACAGCACTGATTGTTCCACTCACATATGTAGACCATTAACCGTGTCTCAAGCCTGCCATTGCAGGACCTTTGTGTGCAGTTTACTGCCAGTTCGACTCAAAACTACTTGCCAAGCCTTATACTCCCCTTTTATTACATATATGTCACTTCTAAGGAAGGCCCTTGGTAGCTGAAATGGTAGGGTCCTATGTAAGTTAAAGGTAGAAGGTAGGACATGCACTTTTATGTTTTACATGTCCTGGTAGTGACAAACAGCTCAATTAATTTGTCACTGCTGTGAGGCCCACTTGTCTCATAGGCAAGCATTGGGAATTCCTTAAAATATCTTTAAGCTGTAATTCCTGATCAGAAAGGAGTAGTTATCATGTTATTTATACGATTAAAAGACGTGCACTGATACCCATCATTTTTTTCATACGCATGGCGAGCGTAATGTTATCTCCAAACTTGCACATAGGTTTTAAGTGTCACTGGCAGCATAAATCATCCTGAAATCACTGTATGTTTCTAAGTTACATTTGAAAACCACATAACTTTATTGACAAAAGACGGGCACTAACGATCTTCGTTTTTTACACTCCGAGTGGTTGCAATGTTGCCATTTAATGCAATTTCAAAGTATTAATAGTCACTAACGTACGTTTATAAGACACATTTGAGACCTTGACACACATGTTTTCACTGATATTCTTCTGACTTCGTTCACATCGCGTATTTTCACCTTTTTATTTCATTCTTTTTTTTAGAATTATGATCTTTTGGCATGGTCATGGATATTAACAAAGTGCATGGCACTCCATCACTTTCTCTGAATCACAACATCCTCACCAATACTGAAGTTTCATTATCAATAATCAGTCGTATGATTTAGGATATGGTCCCCCATTTAGATAACCATTCTGTTTCTATTTATATTTCCCCTGATAAAGTGCCAGCGTGGGCACGAAATGCATTGGATTACCAATTATATTCAATTTAATATTTATCAGAAGATGAGTTAAGTGTTACTTAAACAGGAGATTTTCATTTTCATGGATTGAATAAAATTTCATTTATAATACTCAACCGCTTGTTTCAGAACTTTGGATATATCAGTTGAACTTTAAAAATCGTTCACACGACGACTGCCATGCCCAGAGGGCCCCCCTCTAAGATTAGAGGACGCATGTACTCTTACATTGAACCGGACACTCTGTGGTCTAGAGAGTGAAACCTCCGTGGCATGTGACAACTTTTGAGCTTTACTACAACAACCCAGCTTGTGCGCAGACAAACCCCTTCTCTTGTAGCTCCTTGTAATTGCCATCAGACAAAGTAAAGCCTTGCCGCAAAGTATTGTGGAACTGATGCCGGATGACATAAGCCTTGCAAAGCATCCCTGCACAGCGTCTCAGAACCAACATTGGATGACACAAAGCCTCGCAAAGCCTTAACGCACAGACTGTGTCCCAGGATTCAAGGTACTATATTCAGCTGGTCCAAGTGGGTCCCTGTAGCTGCCCAGTGCTCCATTGCAGTTGGCCTGAACTTTGGATTTGCACAGGTCCCTCAAAACCTAGAGTAATCATTTTAGCTCCACTTGCTTTTAAGTGCTTTATTGCATTTATTTCTTCAAAATGTAATATATTGACTCCTACTAATTGGACTTTGGCCATTTTGGTCTTGTTTTAGACAGAATATAATAATCCTTCATTTAACCTGGTGTGGAGTATTTTTGGGATGTATTTGCTGCATTATTATTTTTTTCTTTTTTTGGTCCTCATATGCGACATCTTGCAAGGAATGTGATCAGGTGTTAAGTGGTACCATCGCCCCATGCTTGATAATTGCACTCTAGGTGCACTGCTTCTTTTATGAGTTTCTTTAAAATTCTGTTTGTTTGAATTGGGCTTGAATATTTTCAATTTGTGGGTGCTCCGAAGGTAACGTCTTCAGCCGAGTAACGTCTGTGAACAATGAAACAATGGTGCCTTTCATGGAACATTATCGGCATCCCTCTGAGGCACTCCCTTGTCTCCTTAACAAAGGATTCAACTCCTATGGTTGAATTCATTTTTTATTGTAGTTTTATTCATTTGATTCATTTTTCATTGTTTCGTGTTTGATCAAATTTCATTCTTTGATACACTTTTATGAATGGATATCATTACTACTCATCCTCCTATGCATTTCGGGTATGAACTACCCTTCTTCAGGGAGAGGCACTAGAAAATCAAAAAGTATATGTACTCATGAGTTCATCTATCGTGCAAACCTAACAGTGTATATAAACTATACATTTCTTAAGAAAAAAACATGCTTTTTGTCACCCAGTGAAATGTGCAAGGTTTAATTGAGCCCGTTTCCCGAAGAAAAACCAAAAAACGAGCCAAAACAACTCAAAAATGAAGAAAAATGAGGACGCTACTCACATGAGTCCCTTTCGAAAAATGTACTCTGAAAATACCAACAGAAAACAAATATCGTAAATCAAACTATCTGTTTACATGTGCGTCGTTAACTGAGTTATATCTACAAGCTCCATGTCTTCATAACTAACCTTTATGTATGCTGGTAAACTATCGGAACATAATCCATTCCAGGCTATCTCCTACTTCAATCTCCAAGACGTGCAAGACGCTCCACTATGCTTCCGTGTTAAACGTCCAACTATATTCTGATTGGACCATCCAGCGGTCACCTAATCAATAAACATAGATAACAGACTGATGTCGAAATACTCACTATAACTTGTGTATGTTTTTTAAATACACAATTTAACTCCTGGTTTGACGAAGCTAAACTATAAAAAACCGAAATAGAGAAACCGAAATAAAAAACATGATGTCAGCGACAAATGTTTAGAAAAAACGCTCGGAAAAAACGAAGGAAGACTTTAAAAACGAAAGTGTGAAAGGGTGATAGGAACTGAAGTGATGTAAGCATTTACGTTCAAAAAGCACATGATACAGTATCATATTATAATAGTACAGGTAATCCAAAAGACACATTGGAACATAAGGCAACTAACGGATTGCCTGAATTCTGTTTATCCAAATGGTTATATATAACATGCTAGCTCCATTCGATCATTGAGCCCATTAGGCTTGCTTGAGCAAAGTCTTTGAATCCAGACATTTTCACGTTGAAGCAGGTATCTGTTATTGTCCCTTCCTTCCTGCTTATCTACAGCTTCCAGAATGAGAAATTTCAGTTGTGAAATATTGTGATGAGCTTCCAAAAAATGCATTGCAAGTGATGATTTGGTGTCAGTTCTAATATTAGATTTGTGCTCCGTGAGTCTAGTTTTTATCTTTCTCTCCGTTTTTCCTACGTATGGTTTACCACACGGACATTGTAATAGATAAATTACATTTGTTGTGTCACAAGTGGCTGTGACTTTTAGTCTGATTTGATGACCTTTCATAGGATGATTTATAACATTTCCTTTGATTATATTGTTGCAATTTCCGCAATTCATGCATGGTATTGTTCCCTTGCATGTCCGTTTTTTTTTTTTTTTATGTTTCAAGATTTCACCGATGTTATTCCCACGGGTGTAAGCAAAGAGAGGCGGTTCTTTGAAAATGTTGTTGAAATCTGCTTCCAATTCAAGCAATTGCCAGTGTCGACGCACAGTTTTTTTAAATTCCTTACTTAGGGTTGAAAATCTGGACACTGCCACTATTCTGGTTTCTGTGTTTTTTGTTTGTGCTTTTAATAGTTCAATGCGATTAGTGTCCTGTACTCTTGTCTTTGCTTTAGTTATGATTTCCTGTGGGTAACCTCTCTTAGCAAATCTTTGTCCCATCTCATCTATTCTCTGTGTAGCTCTGGTTTTGTTGGAGGTTATGTGATTTCACTCTTGCCATTTGTGAGAACGGTAAGTGCTGTTTCAACGACATCTGATGGAAACTAGCGAAATGCAAAGTATTGTTCCTATCTGTTGGCTTTCTATAAATGTCGGTTTCAAAACCCTTTTCCGTGATGATAATTTCCACGTCAAGAAACGTAATCTTTTTCTCTGATATTTCCCAATTAAATTGTATGCGGTCGTCTGCTCTATTGAGTTCCATTAGTGCTGATTCCAATCTTTTCTTTGAGCTTTTCCAAATGATGAACATGTCATCGATGTATCTAATAATCAATTTCGAATTCTCACGCCACTCATCCTTTGATAAAATGTTCTGGTTCTCAAATTGCATCATGAAGATATTTGCATACGCCGGTGCGGCCCAATTTCCCCTGGACGTGCCTACGAGCTGTTGGTACCAAGTATTGTCATATTTAAAATAATTATGATAAAGTGTGATAAAGTGTGAATAACATCAACTCCATCAAAAATGTTTTCATCGACATTTCCAGTTCAGTATTCAAATTGGCTTCGTCCACAGCCTCATTCCCCATTGCATGTGGGATTGAGGTATACAGTGAAAAGACATCCGCTGTGCATAAGATCAGTGTTTCTTCTTTCTTAATTTCCACTGCTTCAAGTTTAAGAAGGAAATCTGTGGTGTCTTTTACATATGTTGTCATCCTTTTATCTATCGGTTGCAAATACTTGTCAAGTAGTTGACCCAAAGGTTCGTGTAGACTCCCACACGTTGAGAAGATCGGTCTTAAAGGAGGATCATATACATTCTTATGTATTTTCGGTATCATGTGTAGTGTTGGACTTTTCGGGTGATCTTTCAGTAGGAATTTTTTTGTCCTTTCATTGATGGTGCCCATTTCGACTGCTTTTTCCACTATAATTTTCAAGGTTCTCATGAATTCCTCAGTTGGATTTATTTCCAGTTTCAGGTATGTGTTTTCGTCTGAAATGTGTTCCAACACTTTATTTTCGTACATTTCCTTATTCATTATAACTAGGGCTCCTCCTTTGTCTGCTTTTACGCATGTAATGGTGTCGTTGTTAGCTAACATTTTTAAGGTGTCTAAATCTTTCTGTGTGATATTCCTTTTGGTCTTTCGTTTTGGATTGATGTTTAGTAGGTCTTGTTTTACAACTTTTTTAAATAAGTCCAGTGTTTTGTGACTTGTTGGTGCTTGAAAAGTACTGCTTGGCCTAAGTCCCATCAACTGATCTTCCTCTTTGGTATTTGATTTGGGTAAAAACTACAATAAAAAATGAATTCAACCATATGAGTGGAATCCTTTATTAAGGACACAAGGGAGTGCCTCAGGGGGATGCCGATAATGTTCCATTAAAGGCACCATTGTTTCATTGTTCACAGACGTCACTCGGCGGAAGACGTTACCTTGGGAGCACCCACAAATTGAAAATATTCAAGCCCAATTCAAACAAACAGAATTTTAAAGAAACTCATAAAAGAAGCAGTGCACCTAGAGCGCAATTATCAAGTCATCTACACAAATTTTCCGCCAAGCCAGTTAGGTAGCACGCAAAGAAACCAAACATGGACAACACTTCATACGAGGATATTGCTAAATCTACGGAGGCTAGGGCCAATATCTTTGCATTTAAAGAGGATGAAGCCACTAGAATGTACGCATTAATACAGGAGGAAATCGTACAGGCCCCAACAGCACACAATAAGGAACAAAACATCAAACAACTCATCTATTTATCTAAAAGACAAGTCAACCAAAAACTACAAGCCAGCACCTTAATAAAGTATCACCGGGCTCAAAGTATTCCCCGTGGGCTACGAATTGCTTTAAAACCCTCGCTCTGCAAAAACTCAACATGGTTCCAGGAAAAGTGATATGCAATCTTAAACAAGTGCTCGCTCGACCTTATTTTATTAATTATTGAGGAGTTATCGGGAATTCTAGAGGAACTCACAACTGAAATAGATGAAATTTCCACAAATCTTTCAAGCATGATGTCAGAGGAGGATTGGTCTAAAGTGTTAGAAGACATCAATAACCAAATAACTAAGCATTCACGCGAAATCAACGAAAGAAAAATACGGAAATTCAAGAGGGATACTCTTGATTATGAACTCGGTGAAGTTTACCTCTGGGCTGAGGTGTATGCTCAGAAGAGAAGAAGCCGCCCATACACACAACAAACGGACACATCGTCCTCAGACAGTGATACGACTCAACGCATGCAACCTGGAAGGATTCCCTCTACCTCAAGACCACAAGAACCTACCAGCAGCTTGGAAACTGCCAGTACTATTCCTTTTTTAGACCAGGGCCAGCCACCCTCAGGAGACCCAGGAGGGGCAAAGGAAAAAGAAAAAGAACATCCCAACACGAGGAGTAAAACAGCCCCCAAGAACAAGAAGATAACACAAATCTCGTAATAAACATCTCGGACTATAGATTGTCCAACTATGAAATAAGATTACTCCAAAAGGGAACATCATATGTACCAACCACTAGTTCAAACCAACTAGAGCTGGAAGTGAGTTTTTTCAAACTCATGAGGAAACTCAGATTGAGACATTTTTTGGATAATGTTTTACCCAAATCAAATACCAAAGAGGAAGATCAGTTGATGGGACTTAGGCCAAGCAGTACTTTTCAAGCACCAACAAGTCACAAAACACTGGACTTATTTGAAAACGTTGTAAAACAAGACCTACTAAACATCAATCCAAAACGAAAGACCAAAAGGAATATCACACAGAAAGATTTAGACACCTTAAATAAGTTAGCTAACAACGACACCATTACATGCGTAAAAGCAGACAAAGGAGGAGCCCTAGTTATAATGAAAAAGGAAATGTACGAAAATAAAGTGTTGGAACACATTTCAGACGAAAACTCATACCTGAAACTGAAAATAAATCCAACTGAGGAATTCATGAGAACCTTGAAAATTATAGTGGAAAAAGCAGTCGAAATAGGCACCATCAATGAAAGGACAAAAAAATTCCTACTGAAAGATCACCCGAAAAGTCCAACACTACACATGATACCGAAAATACATAAGAATTTATATGATCCTCCTTTAAGACCGATCGTCTCAACGTGTGGGAGTCTACACGAACCTTTGGGTCAACTACTTGACAAGTATTTGCAACCGATAGTTAAAAGGATGACAACATATGTAAAAGACACCACAGATTTCCTTCTTAAACTTGAAGCAGTGGAAATTAAGAAAGAAGAAACACTGATCTTATGCACAGCGGATGTCTCTTCACTGTATACCTCAATCCCACATGCAATGGGGATTGAGGCTGTGGAACAAGCCATTTTGAATACTGAACTGGAAATGTCGATGAAAACATTTTTGATAGGGTTGATGTTATTCTCACTTTATCATAGTTATTTTAAATATGACAATACTTGGTACCAACAGCTCATAGGCACGTCCATGGGCAATTCGGCCGCACCGGCGTATGCAAATATCTTCATGATGCAATTTGAGAACCAGAACATTTTATCAAAAGATGAGTGGCGTGAGAATTCGAAATTGATTATTAGATACATCGATGACATGTTCATTATTTGGAAAACCTCAAAGAAAAGATTGGAATCAGCACTAATGGAACTCAATAAAGCAGACGACCGCATACAATTTACTTGGGAAATATCAGAGAAAAAGATTACGTTACTTGACGTGGAAATTATCATCACGGAAAAGGGTTTTGAAACCGACATTTATAGAAAGCCAACAGATAGGAACAATACTTTGCATTTCGTTAGTTTCCACCAGATGTCATAGAAACAGCACTTACCTTTCTCACAAATGGCAAGAGTGAAACGCATAACCTCCAACAAAACCAGAGCTACACAGAGAATAGATGAGATGGGACAAAGATTTGCTAAGAGAGGTTACCCACAGGAAATCATAACTAAAGCAAAGACAAGAGTACAGGACAATAATCGCATTGAACTATTAAAAGCACAAACAAAAAACACAGAAACCAGAATAGTGGCAGTGTCCACATTTTCAACCCTAAGTAAGGAATTTTTAAAAAGTGTGCGTCGACACTGGCAATTGCTTGAATTGGAAGCAGATTTCAACAACATTTTCAAAGAACCGCCTCTCTTTGCTTACACCCGTGGGAATAACATCGGTGAAATCTTGAAACATTGGACATACAAGGGAACAATACCATGCATGAATTGCGGAAATTGCAACAATATAATCAAAGGAAATGTTATAAATCATCCTATGAAAGGTCATAAAATCAGACTAAAAGTCACAGCCACTTGTGACACAACAAACGTAATTTATCTTTTAAAATGTCCGTGTGGTAAACCATACGTAGGAAAAACGGAGCGAAAGATAAAAACTAGACTCACAGAGCACAAATCTAATATTAGAACTCACAACACCAAATCATCACTTGCAATGCATTTTTTGGAAGCTCATCACAATATTTCACAACTGAAATTTCTCATTCTGGAAGCTGTAGATAAGCAGGAAGGAAGGGACAATAACAGATACCTGCTTCAACGTGAAAATGTCTGGATTCAAAGACTTTGCTCAAGCAAGCCTAATGGGCTCAATGATCGAATGGAGCTAGCATGTTATTTATAACCATTTGGATAAACAGAATTCAGGCAACTCCGTTAGTTGCCTTATGTTCCAATGTGTCTTTTGGATTACCTGTACTATTATAATATGATACTGTATCATGTGCTTTTTGAACGTAAATGCTTACATCACTTCAGTTCCTATCACCCTTTCACATTTTCGTTTTTAAAGTCTTCCTTCGTTTTTTCCGAGCGTTTTTTCTAAACATTTGTCGCTGACATCATGTTTTTTATTTCGGTTTTTCTATTTTGGTTTTTTATAGTTTAGCTTCGTCAAACCAGGAGTTAAATTGTGTATTTTAAAAACATACACAAGATATAGTGAGTATTTCGACATCAGTCTGTTATCTATGTTTATTGATCAGGTGACCGCTGGATGGTCCAACCAGGATATAGTTGGACGTTTAACACGGAAGCATAGTGGAGCGTCTTGCACGTCTTGGAGATTGAAGTAGGAGATAGCGTGGAATGGATTATGTTCCGATAGTTTACCAGCATACATAAAGGTTAGTTATGAAGACATGGAGCTTGTAGATATAACTCAGTTAACAACGCACATGCAAACAGATAGTTTGATTTACGATATTTGTTTTCTGTTGGTATTTTCAGAGTACATTTTTCGAAAGGGACTCATGTGAGTAGCGTCCTCATTTATCTTCATTTTTTAGTTGTTTTGGCTCGTTTTTTGGTTTTTCTTCGGGAAACGGGCTCAATTAAACCTTGCACATTTCACTGGGTGACAAAAGGCACGTTTTTTTCTTAAGAAATGTATAGTTTATATACACTGTTAGGTTTGCACGATAGATGAACTCATGAGTACATATACTTTTTGATTTTCTAGTGCCTGTCCCTGAAGAAGGGTAGTTCATACCCAAAATTCATAGGAGGATGAGTAGTAATGATATCCATTCATAAAAGTGTATCAAAGAATGAAATTTGATAAAACACGAAACAATGAAAAATGAATCAAATGAATAAAACTACAATAAAAAATTAATTCAACCATATGAGTGGAATCCTTTATTAAGGAGACAAGGGAGTGCCTCAGAGGGATGCCGATAATGTTCCATTAAAGGCACCATTGTTTCACCATCGCCCCATGCCCCATGCCCACATCCTGCAGGACAGATTTACTCCTGATGTACCTTCTGCTTCATTTCGAGAGATATAAGGGTAACCCACCTAATATCTCTCTGGAGGGGAGAGTCTTAATCATAGGACCCCGATCTTGCCACAACTATATGTGTGCTAGTCCCCTTATATATGTAACTAACGGCTCCCAGGTTTTTATTCTATTTGATGAGCCACTAAGGTGATCAAAGTTACTTATGCGTTCTGCCGTTGCTAACCATTCAGCACAGGTAGGAGGCAACTTTGACACCGACATAATACAGATTTCCCTACGTGCTATAATTATTAGAGTAAGTAACAGTTGCTCTTGGAATTTCCTGACTCTCCCCACAAGGTCATTATCTTCTAGAGCTCTAAAAACAATAAGTTGTAGGCTTACCTCAATTCTTCTTTTCAATAGCGTGGACAGTATTTTACCCACTTCTTGCCAAAAGAGTAGAGCTCCTCGACATTTCCAAAACATGTGAAGGTCGTTAGCCTTGTCATTGTAGCACTTTGAACAAAGCTTATTCCCTTCTCCTATTTTAGACAATTCCAGAGGAGACCAATATACCCTGTAGGAGGTAAACAGATGGTTCTTTCTTAATGGAGCGTAACTGCCAAAGGATCATAAAGTAGCCATTGATACTTGCCACAGAGATGTTATGTCGGCAGTAGGGAGATCTCTCTTCCATCTTTCTTCTGGTAGAGTGTTGGGGCCATCTTCTGCCTTTATCAGCATCCAATACCAGGTTGAGATCTCTTTCTTTTGGGTTTTGATATCGCAATTTGTTTTTACCCAATCCATGGCCTGTGCTGCGTGTGGTTGATCACGGGCCCAACTTGTTAGTTGTACATATTTGAACCTTGATAGTGTGTTGTTTGTTTCCTGAGCAAGGTAGTCCCAAGAGATACTGTTCTTTCCCCCCAACAGTTGCCCCCATTTCTCTGTCCCAGCTTGAATAAGAGGTCATGACAATGACTCTAATAGGCATGCTGAGATTCCTGTGGAATTCCGGATTGGGGCCACCTGACAATTATAGGGAATTCCAAGAATTCTTCTGATCTGTGACCATAGTCTGCATGTGCTGACCAACACCCTGAGGCGCACCTTTTTAAAATATTTGGAATGCCCAAACTTGAAAAGAAACCCAGAGCTCTGGTCTGCCAAGTCCCCAGTTAGAGCTAAGTAGCAGGATCTCCTTGGATGACAGTTGTCTGATAATAATACTTCAAAATGTTTTAGGTGGAAGGCCCAACAATATATCTGAAGGTCTGGCAAATGTAATCCTCCACCAATTTATTTTTCTGCAACTTTTTCCAGGAGATTCAAATAGCTTTATTATTCTAGATAAAGCTACTTATCTTGCCCTGTGCATTCCTCATCCATTTGGACTCAAAGTATAGGGGGAGCGCGTTGAAATGAAAAGTGTATTTTGGAAGCAGATTCATTTTTTTAATTAAGTTGGTTCTACCTATAATTGAGAGAGCAGGATGGGACCAGAGTTGTAGGAGTTTGCTAGTTTCTATAGCGATTTTTGTCCAGTTAGTCTTTGCCATAATATCTATATCTTTCGTGATTTGTATACTCAAGTACCTCATTTCAGTCTTCTCTAGCTTTTTAAATGTTGTGTCTAAGGGGATGTTCCATGCCATTATCTCAGATTTATCCTCATTAATTAAATATCCAGACACTTTCCCAAAGTCTGTTAGCGTATCCATAACGATGGGATAAGAGCCTACAGGGTCTTGTGTAAATATCATGAGGTCATCGGCATACAGAGCCTCTTTCTTGACCCATTCTTGATATTGTAAGGGAGTGATTTGCTGTTCCCTTCTAATTCTCCTGGCCAATGGTTCAATGTATAAGCTTAACAATATTGGTGAAAGGGGGCAACCCTGCCTGGTGCCTCTACCTATCACCATTACAAGAGTTAATTTACCATTGACCATGATTCTTGTTTTTGGGGAACTATAAATATTTTGAATGACGTGCAGGAAGTTTTACCCCACCCCGTTAAACTTTAGTACTTCATGTAGGTAAGGCCAACATACCCGGTCGAATGCCTTATCGGCATCCACCATCATTACAGGTAGTGGGTGTTGTTAGGCAGTAGTTAGATCAATCGCACTGACCAAGTCATGGACCAGCTCATGTAAATGTCTCCCTGTCATGAACGCTTTTTGAGAGAAATTAATTAGTTCACCTATGGCTTCCCCCAATCTTTTGGCCAAGATGTTTGTGAATAGCTTATAGTCATTGTTTAATAATGAAATTGGTCTGTAGGATTCGCAGGCTTTGGGGTTTTTATTTGTTTTTAAAATCAAAGTGATTGTGGCATCATTCCACGTAGCAGGGATAATGTTGTTGCCTACATAGATGTGATTAAACAACGAGGTTAACTCTGGAGCTAACTCCTTTTTTTATTTATTTTTTTTAAATTAATTTTCTTTGCCATCAGGTACAGATTATAAAGCTCATCAGAAAAAAAACAATAATGGATACACACACTGCTTTTGGCAATACAAAGCTTATAAAACACAGAAAACAAAAGACGAGGAGAGCAAGGACATACTAAAGAGAAGCATAAAAAATACATTCTTACATCATTACTCCCTTTTACCCTATGCACATTCTATTTCCTAACTCATCTTGTTTTTTTCCAAGCCATTTTGATAGGGGCGCCCAGATCTTGTCCCCTCTCTTCCTAGCCCGATGACCCTTATTTATAAATAAGGCCAGTTCCAAGTTGTATATATTCAATAGGCGATGAAGCCAAGCGGTATACACCGGTGGGTCCGGGTCTTTCCAAGCTGTAGCTATTAGTTATGTTATGTTATGTTATGTTACGAGCATTTATTACGCGCACAGCTGCTCCAGCAAAGGAGCGTCCCGGCGCCTGACAAGGAAGCAACATAACACAACTTTAAAAGAGTGGACTGATAAAAAGGAACAAACTAAGAAAACAGAAAAGTCTTAACAGCCCTGCGGAATGAGAACAGGTCAGCAAGGGTACGTATTTCGAAGGGAAGGGCATTCCACAGAACAGCAGCACGTACACGAAAAGAGCGTCCCCCAGCCCGACTACGCTTAAACCGTGGAACTACTGCTAGTTCAAGGTCCGATGAGCGTAGTGAGTGACATGGGATGTAGAGAGACAAAAGGTTCTGGAGAATCTGAGCAGGGGAACCTTTAAGGATCTTGTGGGACATACAAAACACTTTGAACTGGATCCTCTGCCTAATCGGTAGCTAGTGTAAAGAGCGCAAGGTATTGGAGACGGAGCAGAACCTGGGTAAGCCTACGACTGCTCTGGCGGCTGCATTTTGTACGCGTACGCTGCATTAGTAGCCTTGCAATCGCTATTAAAACAAAAACAAAATACCTATATGCAGGTATTAACTCCAGGCGGTCATCATAGCATAAGAGCATCAATGGAGCACTAATTTCGATTGCACTGTCCATCAATTCGCACCCAAAAATGTCTATGCCTTTTTTTAAAGAGGTCAGGGACGCACATGCATAGAACATATGTGTAATGTCTGCGGGATTTTGTTGACATCTAGGACAATGTTCGTTATCACATTTTCCCCACCCAAAGAGTTTTGCTGGAGTGTAATATAAGTTAAAAAAGGTCTTATAATGTTGGGGCTGAAGATTTGCAGCTAAAAATATATTCACACCCAGTTTTAATGACATATCATCATCCCCCAGTTTGGATGCCCATTTTACCTCAGTTTTTTCCACATCGTGAGGTATTGTTTCTATGAACAGTTTATAGAATTCCCCAATCCTTCCATCTCCCCGATGCACCTTAGCCAGTAGTGGTATTGCCCCGAGTTCTTCCTGAATCCTAACTAAGGGGCCCATTAGGATGTCGGGCGGATCGCCACCACCATGCAGGCGGTGGCGATCCGCCCGACACCCGTGACCGCCGCCACCCATTTCCCCCCGCCATATTACAATGGCGGCAGGGACCGCGGAGGATGTAAACACCTTCCGCCGATTTACCTCCCCGGTCGCCTTGCAGCCGGGGAGGAAAAGGGTTCATATGGCTGGCGGTGTCTTTCAGACACCACCAGCCATATTAGGATGGGCACAATCAGATGCCTTTCCGTGGCGGCAATGCCGTCACGGAAAGGCATGCAGTATTTACTTTGGGGACCCCCTGCTTGCCCCCATGGTGAAGGCGAGGGGGGGTGCACATGGGGGGTGCCTGTGGTACCTCCCTGCATTTGCATAAACAAAGCTGCAAGCAATGCATGGATACATGCATTTTTAGCACCGCCCGCCACAATGTTAAAAATGCAGGATGCGCCCGCCACAGTGGTGGGTGCATCCTAATACCCCCCACAGGACCCCCGCCTTTATGGCGGGCGGTCCCATAAGTCCGCCCGTCATCCTAATGGGCCCTTATACATCCCCTTATTTGGACATAATTAAAATACATTCTATTGGTAATCTCACATTTCTGTGCCAGCTCTTTGAATGGCAGCATGTCACGGTTTTCATTAAGCAGATCCCCAACTCGCTGTATACCTGCATGTGCCCACTATATGGCCATGTCATCAGAAAATTCACCTGGGAAGATTAAAGCTCCCCATAGTGGGGTATACCGGTTGCATTTAGGGATTTTCATAATTTAGCAAATTTTACTCCAAGCCGATCTAGCCGCCTTCAAACATCTAGAGTGGGCCTTCTTATACCAGCTAGGTTCTAGCTGTCTGAGGAGGAGCCCTGATGCTTCTCCCCTCACAGCTAGTTGATATATAGAAGGCAGGCTATCCTCGCTCACACAGTTATCCGCTCCCAACAGATCTCCCATTTCTTGCACAAAATTCGCCAAATAGTAAAAAATAGATTTGGAGCAGCCCATCCACCTCTATCCCTTGGTAAAGTTAGTGTCCTTAAGGCCCGTCTAGTTTTTGGGTAATTCCAAATAAAATTGGAAAAGATTGAATTCATTTTCTGAAATACACAGGGCGGTAGTTCTAGGGGGATTGCTTGTAATAAATATAATATTTTAGGGAAGATCTTCAAATGCTGAATAGAAGCCAAGATGGCGGCAGGCTAGGCTAGGCTGCGGCACTTGCTCGATGGCGTCATCTGGTGTTATCCCCCTGACGAGTATATGCACCCCCCGGCCAGCTCTGGAATATTCTGATATATAAAAGATGCATTTGGGTGAAAGTGCGGAACAGACACACCGGTGTGAAGGTTTGGAGACGGCGGAGAGTGTAGCCACCCTTACCTGTTGCTGGCGTGCTTGCTGGGCAGTGTCCTGGTGGGGAACGAGCCGTGAGCGGAGCATCCTGTCGGGTGTACGGCTGGAAGAACAGTGTGTGGACGACGCGGCAATGAAGCCAAAAGCACAAACCAAGGCTGCTTTAAAGGGATCAGCCGACGATGTCTCTCCAATGGGAAAAACGAATAACATGCCGGCGAAAACCTCCCGTAAGCTGGAAGATGGTCCTGCTACTGGAGAAGGAGGAGGAGGAACTACGCGTCCGCCCGGGCGAGGCGGGCAGGTTTCGACCCGGAAGGACCTCACGGGTAGAGGAACGCCCCAGCCGCCTCCGGCAGGTCCTAGCATCATGGAGATGCTAACGAATAGCCGGGAGAAGAACCATGAGAAGCAACAAGCGCAGGGGGTGCCTGGCGACAAAGAGGAACAATTGAGAGCAGCAACACATGACGGGATACAGGTAGGACTGGTAGCAGCGGAGAATGACTCTGTAAGTCAGGGCTTAGTATCTGAGCATCTTGCCCAGAAGGCGGCTGCGGCGGGGTTGGTGCCCGGAGGGGATGTTTTGGCTCTCCCAGGCACTCTGGTTCAATCTACAGAATCCCCCATTCAAACGAATGAAATGGTGGAGGACAGTATGGAGGTTCCAGAAGACTGGGAGAGCAAGGTGGAGAGGCTGGGGTAAAAGTTACTGCTGACAATGTGGGAATGCTTGATGAAGGAGCAATACAGGAGGGGGATGATCAGATGCCTCAATATCAACTGGCAAAGGGCAGAGACAAGCAGAGACAAGCAGGTCAGGGGGGACCCCGGGGTGCTCAACCAGATAACTCTAATCGCCCAAGTCAGAGTAAGAGTAACGGGAAACCAACCCAGCCCCTTACTAAAGATGCAAGCTTGAGCTCTATGTTAAAAAAGAAAACTGAGGTATTAGCAAAGAGATTGGACAACCCAGTTTCTAAGCGCTCTAAGCACTTCGCGCAGAAAATCCATCAAGGGAAGGAGACAGATATGGAGACAACGGACTGCTATTACTCACTCTCTGAGAATGCTGAATCACTGGTGGGGCAGGAAGTGGAGCTAACAAGTGAAAACTGCAGCGAAGTGGAAGGAGACAGCGAAAGACCGCATGCCACTAGAGGTAGGGATTCTGCTTTTACACTACGGAGACTAGCCAGGTCATTGACAACCACAGCTCAAATAAATGGGGGTACGCAGGATATAAACTGGGATTACTCAGCCACTAGCCATTTGGTAGGTGGCAACCCCGGAATTCTTCCCAATACGGAATCAGCAACCACATCAACCCTGGACGCAATACTACAGTCTGTTATGGCACACAGGGATGAATCTAAACAGGATAATAGACGATTCCAGGCTGCTATTTGGAAGATTCAAGGCTTGGTGTACAAAATAGCCAAAGTATGCACGGAGGTCTCGGATAGGTTAACAGACCTCAAAGCAAGAATGAGTAGTATTGAGACGGAGATGATGGCAACACAGCAGCAGACCACCTCTCATGAGGCTAGACTTGCGGACATACAGTGGAAACTTGACGACCAGGAAAATCGCCAAAGAAGAAATAATCTGCGCTTTCTGGGAATCCCGGAACATAAAGGAGGGACGGATATTCGCTCATTTATGGCTGATTTGCTAGCTAAAGCCTTTCCTGAGATCGAGGGATGGAAGTGGGACCAGGAAGTCCAACGAGCACATCGGGTCCCAATAACTCAGAAACAACAGTCTGGTGTCACCCTGAGACCTCGGGCCGTGTTGGTCTTCTTTGGCAACTATCTCCTACACCAAATTATCTTTGAGAAAGCTGGACCAGATCGGCAAAAGGCGGGTGGGGGATGTCTAATTGTTTACAAGGCCAGACTTCTGCCATGTGACTGTTGAGAGACGGTGGAGGTTACGGCAGATGATCAGCCCCTTTCAGGAAAAGGGAGCGCAGGCATTCCTCCTGAATCCCGCAAAGATGAAAATTGTAATGGGGACAGGGTCCGTTTTTTTACTTCAGAAATTAAAGCAAAAGAATTTTTGGATGAGCTAAGTGGGAAAAAATAGGATGGGCAGATTAGGCTCTAGATTTAGGTATTATCTAGGTAGTATCAAGGTAGCATGTGGTAAACTAAGGAATGTGTATAGGCACAGGGGGTGATACGGTATGAAGAAGGATAGTAACATGGTTTTTTTTTGGTTATATATTGTGGGTTTTTTTTTAGCCCCCTCCGCACGCTTTTGGGGTATATGGTTTATTTTAGGATTTGATTATTGTAAAAAAAAAATCAAAGGGGAACACTAAGGTTACGCCAAGAGCTCGAGCATCACTACTAGACCAAGGTTTAGAGGCTTTCGTGGGTGGGTTGAGGGTTGGGTGGGATGGGAGGGGTGGACGAGGCGGTTCGGGGGACAGGAAGGAGAGGTGGGCACAAATGGCCACTTCAGGTACAAGGTAATGGTCAAGATCGGCAATTCAGATAATAAAGGAATGATTAGAGGAAAGAGGTTGGAATCACTGAGACGGTGTAAATCTATAAGAATTAATGAATAATCTACAGATTTGTTCAGTTAATGTTGCAGGCTTAAATGATAGAAATAAGATAGCAAAAGTGGTTGAAATCTTGAGATTTTTAACCCCGAAAGTTGTCTGCCTACAACAGACTCATGTCTCTTGGAATAATCGGGGTATCCTCCAAATGATAGGATATGATTTAGCAGTAAGCTCTTTACATACCTCGATGATAAGAGAAGTAGCAGTATTTGTCAAGCGCCAAGTAGGCAGTATTAAACGGACTATGGCGGATAAATGGGGTAGGTGGGCCATTGTATTATTAAGTACTGGCGTAACTATAGTGACTGTGTACGCTTCAAATCAAGATGATCCAGAGTTATGAGAAGAACTGGAGCTAGAACTTGCTGCATGGCCAAATTTAGTAATAGCATGTGGCGATTTTAATATACATTCTGAATGCTATAATGTGGGAGGGCGGAAATATAAGGGAAGGATGCCGAGGGTCAATCAGGCTATAAATAAATTTTAAGGTTAGCCATGGCTTGGTAGATGTATGGGTAGCCAAGAAGGAATCTGATCCTGGTTATTCGTACTTTTTATACCCGCATCAAAAATATTTTCGCTTAGATTATTTTTTGGTCTCGACTAACCTACTAGGGGGAGCAGAGATCGATAAATTGCCACAAATCTTCTCGGATCATAATCCGCTTATGCTTAAAATGTAGTGTAGTTCCTATCTTCCCAATAGGCTCTGCGCATTGGAATAATACCTACAGCAGTAAAGGCCTAGGCCAGACGTTAACTAGGTCTACTACTGTCGATACTAGACTTAAGTTTTGGGTTTGCCAGCGTAGCTCAGAGTTCGCTAGAAACTTTCTCGAATGTTCAAGGAGGAATTAACTTCCCTGATTAGACAAGAAGGGATTTAGTTTCTGACAACCATAGAACATGACAACTTTGCTCTCCCCTAATCAAGAGTCAATCTCGAGAGTCGTGTGAGCACAAGGCAATTATTTTACTCTGTCAGTACGTGCATTCTTAGTCTCATCAGATTGTAGAGAAAAGGAAGAGACGGGCGTGTTCAATAAAAAGGTGTTATTTATTGATCAGTCTCTTTTCTCGTACAAGAGAAATGGATCGATATTATTGCAATACTTATAGTTAAGTAAAGTGCATACATTAAAAGCAATAGTATAAAATAATACTGTAAAAACATTGATATGGTTTCTGAGCCATATGATGTTTAAAATGATTAAAATATATTTACATACACATATACATTTGACTAAACGTACTCAACTGGTGTTTCTAAATACGCCTACCCCGTGTACCTGACCTAAGTCTAATGCGTGGGCGGGAATAGAAAGTTACAGTTTAAGTTAAGTTTGTTTTTGCCAAGTGAATAACTAAAGAATTCTCTGTGAGGGGTTATTCAGTTCTGTACCTGGAAGTTAGGATGAATGAGGAATGGTATCTCTTTCTCTGCTCTCGATATTCCAGGCTGCCTGCGAGGGCTGCCCAGAAGCGCCGGTGCTGGGTCTCTCGGCTTGAGATAGCAGCGCGTCTCTCAGCGCGTCAGGAAGGCGGGGCTGCTGCCAGCGGGGTCTGCTTCTGCTCTCGGCTTCGGCAAGTATGGCTGCTCCGTCTCGTCACCACGCGTGTGTTTGCATAGGGCAAGATCGGCAATATTTATACCTTAAAGGTGCCGAGATTGACGTAAGGATGGACATTGATACGTCAATAAAGATGTCATACGACTTGCTCGTTAGCACATTCTTTACTAAAGTTCTCTGTGAAATCAAAACAATGGCCGCACGGATTTTCCAGGTTGTCATAGGTTTGATTTGTTATGAGAACGTCGTATGCCTTATCAGGGGCTGGAGGAATGTCGCTTGTCTAATTAGATCTCAAGCGTTATGACTTAATCAGATAACACGTTCCTGTGCCGTAGTGTGACTGCGTCAGATAACGGTATCTGCATCATGGGGGCTGTTCTTGCCTCATGGGCTGACTGTTAGTTAACTTGATAGTTAGTTTAACCAGAATAGGGTCAGGAATAGGGGGATCGATTCAGAACCTATAGGAATACATGACACCCACTCCACGCTAACTATGGTCATATTTACTAATCTATGCATAATATAACATAGTACAACATACTATAGAGTATAGTGTATACCTTACCACCCCAAAATACATAAATGCATTTTGAAACTTTCAAATATACTGAAAAATTGCAGTCATATAAAATGTTATGCACTTAAGCTATGAATTAAACGCTAAAGTAAACACGCATTTGTATGCATTATTGCTTATTTGGTATATGAGAAATACACATGAAATGGCTCTTAATATAGCTATACAGAAAGGAAGTTCGAGACCATTTCATCACATAGTAAAATATTTGTGAACATCCCAGCGGGCAACTAAAGTTTATAAAGTATCTAAAAATAGAAATCTTAGTTCTCTAGGAATAGTTTCTTACTTTAAGCAGAAGATAAGTGTCCCGAAAATTTTGTAAAAAACAATTTGGGGCTGCTAAAAAATTGCTGTCCGTGAACTGGTGGGAAAAATTGTTCATGTGACTTTATTTTTAAAGTTGAAGGCCGAATTCAGGGAACGCCGTGTGCGAGCTTGCTCAAAAGTCTCTATTTCTGTTCTGGAGAGAACATCATATCATTAAGGCTTTCGAAAAAACTGTCAACAGCTTCATGGGAAAGTTCCACTAAGTCGGAAATAGGTGTAACCATGCATTCGTGCGCATGATTGTCTCCATTGACATTCTGATTCGCATTGCTGACAGAAGGTCGTACCTGATCGATGCTGCTTTCATCTTGAACTTCACTACTCTTCAATCGTAGTGGTGAAGATTCCAGGAATGCCGTCATCAGGATTGGCAGCCTTTGAGGGCAGCACAAAGCGTGAACCTTGGTAGGAACCAACAATGTATCTGCATCCACTGGCGCATCCGATTGTAGCGTCAGACAGGTGTCTAACACGCATTCTTCTCCGCATAGCAGACACCTTAGTACAGGTAAAACACACCTTTGCCACATTGGTCGAAATGATAGAAACCAAGTCATGTTTAGGTCTCTAAGCCGGGAGAGTCCCAGGATTTTTGATATCCGGTCCCGGTATCCAATGGCTAGGATCGTATCTTCCATTGTCGCGAGAGTTTGATCTGTGACATGGGTTGCCATAACGAAAAATAAGGACTAAGAATAGGATTCCTGCAATTAGTCCCAGGATCAGGGGAAGTCCGCCAAAAATCGAATGGACGAAATCTGGAAAAATACCCAGTATGGCTTTGAATGGTGTTAATGCCATCGAAAATACTGTCTTAAATACCTTTGAGACCCCAGTGGTATCAGAAATATTTAAGATTTCGCTCAGGATTTCCGCGAAATGTACGGGGGAATTAGTCGATAATAATGTATGTATCTCTGCAGTCGTCCTTGCGACTTGTAGATCATACGTTTCTTTTGATGACGTGAGTCTTGTAGGCGTCTGAAGAAGCACTGTTTTCATTCTGCTTAAAGTATCTATTCGAATAGAAGTAATTTTCAAATTGGGCCATGCCCTTGCCTCCCTGTCTGGAAAGGAGCTGGGGAACAAAGAACGTCCACAGCACTTGACCTTCGCAGTCGTAGTGACTAGATAAGGAGTCCCGGGCATAAGACTACAACATCTGCGGTCTACAATAAGAATGTAACTCCCATTATAGAGTCTTTGAAAGAATCGTTCTATTTCAGTTGCAGGTGCGCCATGCTGGTGACATGAAAGGTTGTATGAATTCCCTTCACAGGCTCCATGCAAACTAATTCCGTTACACAGAAGCGTGCCGCTTAGTGACATAGCACAATTGCTGCCACTAAGAAACACTTTCTGTCCTTTATTACTGACACATGCATGTGAATAGGGCAGGTTCCAAGTTGTTTTAAGGTACCCCTTTCCCAATTTCTCGTACATGCCAGCCTGTATATATTTTTGGCAGTATTGAAACCTGAAGGTTGAGATTGGAATATCTATGATTCCGTGTATTATCCATTCACTGACAGGTCGTTCTGACATTGTCATTGGTAATCTTTCTAGTTTTTCAATGCTCAAGATTGTATAATCAGCACCCTTTTGCGCCATACCGATTTGTCTATCAGTAAGGTTAAAGATTTGGAATAGTGACGTTGTGTTGATTAAACGCCAAGGCACATAGCCTGAACGCAGATTTTGTAACGTCCAGCCAAGCTGTACAATAGAACGCAATTGTGACTGACCATGTTGTAATAACAGTAAGTCTTGCGATAATATATCGATTGCTGAAGACACAATGCTGTCCAATGAAAAAATTCTGGAGGACAGAGTCATTAACCCATTGTCCACTACAGAAAGTGATTTTTCCAAATTAATACGGTCAATTTCCCGTATTCTCTCTGCTGTCTCAATTTGAGTAACCTTCCAGGCCTCATTGTATGCGGCATATACAGAGGCTGCTATGAAACGCTTTTGACGCTGTTTGCGTGGTCCCAGTATGAAATCACGCAAGTCAGCACCATCAGTAAGTAAAGTTAGGTGTTGCTTAATTTCAGGCAGTGTGGAAGTTTGTAGCCATTGAAGGCATAATTTGCCCACACTGTAGGTTGTTATTATCCCTGGGTGATGTCTTTGGGGATATCTAGGGTCTGGCCTGGTCATTTTGAAACCCTGTGTTTTATTCAGGAATCTATCTTGACAGTTATTTGTATCTGTGGGCCAGATCAACCATTGTTTCCAATCAGGATGTGTTCTGTTTTGGTTTAATATATGGTTTACGTCTATCTCTTCATCTGTATCAGAGTTATTGCTAAACATTATTGGCTTTGGAATAGACGGTTTATTTAAATCTTTGATTTTGGCTAAGCCAAGACAGGTGGTTTGTTGAACAGTGTCATTTAAAAATATCATTTGTTCTGGGATCATGCAGGCTCTAAACAAAGCTTCTAAACCCTGTACTTGCCAATCTTTTGTACCCCAAACACTTTTCAAATCAACATTTTTGTCCCAATAATCAAATCCAAAGGTATTCATTTTTTCGAAGAATGAATCTGAATATATCAATTTTGTGTTGGTTATCATGGTTTTCATCCCTGTCTTGTTTGACAATTTATAATAAAATGTTTCAGCATTACTTGTGTTAAAACCTGAAAAATATGAATATTTGTCGTAAACAGTTCTTGAGCTCCCTTTTGGAGGTGTTGCACAATGTTCCCATTGATTATAATTTAAAACATTTCTAGGTTGTGCAGATTTATGTAAAAAGTGGTTACCATAGTGGTTATAGCAATACATACTATCATAATTTGTAGAACCTTGCAAGTAATCATGTTTTGTAAATTTAGCAGACATTACTAGATCAGACATCATGTTATTAATGCTTTCGAAGTCCCAATCATCAGCAAATGAGTTTGGTTTTGCAAAGTCACTCAAGGAGATCTTGATTTGGTGTGGATATTTCAGGATCTCAACCGGACCATAAATTTCATAGTCAGTGTTGTCCCAGGCTACCCCACCAGGTATTGGATTGGCTGTGAAGTTGGCTGAAGAAAGTTCTCTTTTCTCGACGTGTGAAGATGTGTGTGGTTTGAGGACCAAGTTGATGTTCTGACTTGCTGTGTCCATTTTAGCATATTTTCCCTCAATGAAGCGTCCCAAAGTAAATACCATGATTAGCCAAAGTATGAGGATAAATGCACCAAAACCCACCCAAAATTCAATCCATGGAGAAATCAGATATGTTTCTTTCAGTTGTTTCAAAAGTTCCTTAGTTTTGTCTTTAAAGGTTTTTGATGATGGCTGTGTCTTTGATTCACTGAAGCCTTCAGAGGAATCATCGAAGTTGATGAAGTACCCGGATGCAGTTCTGTCAATTGTTCCAATTGCTTCAGGATTTTTGTTTCTTGCATTGTCACTTGGTACTTCATTGTAGATTGGTGTGTCTCTGCTAAATGTTTTTATTTGGGTTTTCAGAGGTCTGAGTTCTATTGCATCGTTGCATAGTCCTTGTTGTTCTTCTGCAGGCGTTTCGAATGTGATTAGCCTCCTCGATAGGACCTCTGTACTGGTAGCAAACCTTGGTGTTCTGCTACTTATTGGGAGTCCACTTGGCCTACTGTTTGTTATCGGCCACATGTTGTGGTTTTACCAGGTCGATGGATACAACTCGGTTCTCCTTTTTACCAGCAAGTGGCAGTAGTACAACTGATCTTGTCCCGTTGACAGACAAGACAGGAACTGCTTTTCTGTAAGAAGGCCCAAATTCCTTCTTTACCGCGATCTTCTCCCTGACTAGATCCCCGACTTTTGGAATCCAGACAGGTCTTGCTGGGACAGGTGGTGATTCTTCAGTGGTTGTTGGCTGTTCTTTCAACTGTATGTTGCTCAGGTCTTTTCTTGTTTTGTTTAAGTCCTGCAAAATAGCCAAACGGTCTTTGACATCAAAGCTTTTTTCTTTAACCACTGAAGTCTGACTGTCGAGGTCAGAGATAATCATTCTAGTTCCAAATAATAATTCGTACGGACTGAATCCCTTCAGAGAATTTCTTGGCAAGTTATTTAGACTACGTTGGACACTTATTAGATGTTTGACCCACCCAGCTCCCGAACCTAATATCCTTTCTATTATAGATTGCTTTCTGCCTTGGTTTTTTCTTTACACCATCCCGTACCCTCAGGAAGGAAGTGAGAAGATTCCCGCTGGGCTGTGCTCATTTGGCCATGTTTCCCCCCAGGCTGGTGTGCATGAGTGAAAACAATGGTCTAACGTAGCATGCTCTTAGCGTATATGCCATTTAGACTCGCAAATCTTTGTATAACAGTCCGGACGTCAGCCGAGTGCTGAGGATCTACATTATAAGTGGAAACTAGCCTGTATATGTTAATCGCAAGCCATTCTTTTTACTGGTGATGTTATCTGCAGTCAGATTCCACCGTATTATATTTTTTCTCTCCCCACTGCGATTTCTGTTGCAGTTTGGGCAGTTTTTTACAAACATGGTATGATGTAGGCTCATGCCTGGCCACCAGTACCGTGATTGTAATTCTTCCAGAGAATCTTTCAGTTTGAGGTGTCCAAGACCCTCACCCATATGTGCGTCTGCGATTAACAAGTGTCTCCTGTCCATGTTTGGAATCACTCTATCCCCCACTCCAGGGATTCGAGCAAATGGGACGGAGTTTGCATCGATTATGTATGTATAATTGAGTGGGTAGTTGATCGGTAACGCTGAGCAGTCGCCTTTTGATGACGTTTTCACCGCCAGCAATGTTTCACCGTCAATGTATTTTAATGTACGCTTTTTTTGATCTGCGGGAGCCGATTTAGTGGCTGCCGCTGCGGCTGTTTCAGCCAATGAATTCCCTACAACGTGAACGCCATCACGTTGATGACTCAGTGAGTGAGTCACGTGAGTCTTTGGTAGTTCTTTTTGTAAAAGAGCTATTTGTTCCCAGAGCAGTTTCTGCTTTATTGGTGCATCTGTGTCATCTTTGTAACCGTTTTGGATCCATGTCTGCAAATCGCTGTTATATGATTTGACGCAGTAATATGAATCTGACACTATAAGTGTCGGGAATTCGCGATCCGCATTATCTAGCGCCATTTTCAGTGCTATTATTTCAGTTTGTTGTTCTGAATTAGTTTCTACTGAGTGTGATTTTGTTAATAGAGGTTTTAATATACCTCCGCGCCACACTTCTTTTGTAATCTCACATGTGGGGTTGTATGCTTGTTCTCCCCAAACGGAGGGTTGAGCATGTCCGTCTGTATAGATTACACAGGCGTAATGTCGTAGAGGCAGAATGTCGATTGGCAGAGGATACGTCTTTTCATATTTTAGATTTTTTAATTCTTCTAATTCTTTAGAAAATTGTCAACCAGGCTATACTTGATAATTCATATCCTACGTATAAGACCGTTAAATGGGCAATTCTGGATTTTTTAAAGTTGAATTTGTAACCCTCTGCTGCGAACCCAAGTATTATGGTGTTCACTCTTTTCAAGTGAGTATCCAAGTCATCATCTGTTAAGTAAATGTCATCGACATAAGATAATGCTTCATCATCATATAGCTGTAGTAATTCTGTTACTCTCGCTGAGAATACCCCCGGGCTGTTCTTGTACCCCTGGGCTAACCGACTGAATTGCTTTTGAGTGCCATTTACTGAGAATGCAGTTAAATATCTGCTCTCTGGTGCTATATTTTGACAAAAGAATCCATTGGAGATGTCCAAGGTTGTTTTGTATTTTTTGCGCACTATGTTATTCATTAGTGCAGCACTGTGTGAGTTTTGCACTGCAAAGGTTTTGCAACATGTGTTAAGGTGTCGGTAATCCAAAACTAGACGATATGAATTGTCTGGTTTGGAGACCGGAAACAAAGGATTGTTCATTTGTGAGGTGCAAGTTTTAATCACCCCCTGGTATTCTAGCTGATCTAGTATTTCATTTACCTGTTTTTTAGCTTCTTGCTTAATTGGGTACTGCCTTTGTGCAGTAGGTTGTGATTTTAACTGGATTTTGTGAGGAGGAGAATCCTCATCCCATCCTACATGATTTTTATATAAAGCAGGTGCTAAGGCCACTGCCCACTTTCTAGCAAGTGTGTATTTTTTATGAATCGGGATTTGATTCGAGAAGGCAGGCATAATTACTTCTTCGCCATGAGGGCACTCCCTGACAAACTCTGGTGGCCAGTCTTTTTCAGCTAGAAGGATGTCATATCCCTTGGAGAGGTTATCCCAAAATAGTCCCCTTATTTTCCTAGTCTTATCTCCCTCTATACGTAATGTTATCTCATATATCTTGTGGGGTTTGCTAACTCTGGTGTCTGCAGTTTCCACTTGAAGATATTCATTCGTGTCCACTGTCTCCAGATGATTCATAAGGACTTTGTGAGCTATGCTCACCTCTGCTGCGCTGTCTAGCATTGTCTGAGCCTACTCTCCGTTTTTCAGTTGTGTCCTCAGTATTCTCGGCATTGTTAACTACCTTGATACTGGCTACCTTCTTTTTTGGAAATTGTAATTTCTTTTTTAGCTGAGCAGGTTCCTTGTCTTTGGACTTGGCGTGCTCTTCTCTTTGTTCTGATCGTCCTCTTCTTTCCCATTTCTGCGAGGAATTCTGAAAAGATTGAGAGGGACGTGTATCAATGTCTTGATATCTATCAGGTTTTTTAATATTATCCCTATTTCTAAGGTTATATCTATTCCCAGAGGGGTCACTCTGTGGTGACGTCTGTCTTCGGTTTGGAGATTTTTCTCTTCGCCTAGGAGACCTTCCTCTGGACTGGAATTTCTTTTCTTTAGGATTGGATTGTTTGTTTCCATCCCAGTTCTTTTTTGGTGAATTATTATTAAAAAATATTTTTTCTGGACTTTCAGTCAGTTGCGGTTTTACTGGTATTCCACCTAAACTATCTCTCCCTAGTTCCTCATAGGATTTTTCTATAATTCTGGCAATTTCAGCTGGTTGGTCTGCTATATCTGTCTCTTTTAACCTCTGGCGGATCGCCACGTTTGCTGCTTCACCTTTTATGTTGGCTAATAATATAGCCGAGACCTGCTTGAAGTCTTTCAGTAATTTCATACCAAGAGTTAAAGCTGGTTCTGGACCGTATTCATCTTGAATTTGTTTTAGCACATCTGGTATCACCGAAATGGATGGAACACCGTGCGTTTTCGTGTAGATGGAAGCAAAGACTGTACCCCAAGTGTCACAGTCCTCTATGTGTGGTGCGATTCCCATTGGGAGACATATAGTCAGAATCCTGTGTTTTTCTAGCGAGGTGGTGTCAGGAAACACCGCCTCTATTTGGGTGATTTTCTGTGCCAACCAGAATGGTATCTGTTCCCGTTTAGCCGGAACTTTACCTAGGCAGGATTGGATGTTCTGTGGTGTGATTTTATTTGTGTTCCCCTGGTGAGGGGTCAGCTGTGGAAGTTTAATCGCTGGCTGAATTGTTGAAGTCCGCATTACATACTGAACTAATTGTCTATGAATTTTTAGTAATTGTTTTAGCTGTATTAACAGCTCTCCTGTGGACATCCCTTCGATGTCTGGGTGTGGTGTGTATCCGGCTAAGACCGGCCACGTTGCTC
Source organism: Lissotriton helveticus (assembly GCF_964261635.1). NCBI lineage: Eukaryota > Metazoa > Chordata > Amphibia > Caudata > Salamandridae > Lissotriton > Lissotriton helveticus. The sequence continues at coordinate 1,578,651,897 of NC_136061.1, read as the reverse complement.
CTGGTCTACCTAAAGGACCGAGCCTTGTAATGTGATTGTTATGTTTTAGGGCGCCATCAAATAAGAGCAAATGCTCTTGGAATTTGAGTGGTACTTTCACCTCCTCGAAAGAAGTGTACTCATTAGGAGGTTCCTCTATTTTGTAATAGTGGAAGTACTTTGTTACAGCATTTGCTGCTGGAAAATGTATCCATGAATAGTATACCTCTGTCTGCCGATATTCGTGTGCCTCAATTACGAATATGACTGTGCCACCTCTAGGTGTCAGTCCATTTTCTATAAGTTTTAGAGTTATAGATCTTCTTTTGATGACCGGAATGAGTATTATATCCGCGTCTGCTGCTTGCATGGTAGCATCAGCATCTGCGAGTTCAGTTGCTAATCTAACTGCCTCTCTTTCATCATCACTCTCTGCCATTTTACCGACAGGAAGCTTATTTTGTTTGTTTGCAGATCAGGTTTCTTATGGAAACAGAGATTAGATGCACAATATTTTGGAACAGTTTATCCTTCAACGTTGACTATACCAAGAACCTTACATAGGAGTTCCCTCCTGCGAGGTTTTGGAGGATATTACCTTTCACCCACTCCAGACGTCTTTGGAGTATTTGGGAAAAGGGGTCTGAGTGAGAAAGCACGACTGAGTTACTCTAAATGTCTTACGTTAGTTTTATCGCCCTTTCCAAACGCGTTGGGCGCCATGTAGTGTAGTTCCTATCTTCCCAATAGGCTCTGCGCATTGGAATAATACCTACAGCAGTAAAGGCCTAGGCCAGACGTTAACTAGGTCTACTACTGTCGATACTAGACTTAAGTTTTGGGTTTGCCAGCGTAGCTCAGAGTTCGCTAGAAACTTTCTCGAATGTTCAAGGAGGAATTAACTTCCCTGATTAGACAAGAAGGGATTTAGTTTCTGACAACCATAGAACATGACAACTTTGCTCTCCCCTAATCAAGAGTCAATCTCGAGAGTCGTGTGAGCACAAGGCAATTATTTTACTCAGTCAGTACGTGCATTCTTAGTCTCATCAGATTGTAGAGAAAAGGAAGAGACGGGCGTGTTCAATAAAAAGGTGTTATTTATTGATCAGTCTCTTTTCTCGTACAAGAGAAATGGATCGATATTATTGCAATACTTATAGTTAAGTAAAGTGCATACATTAAAAGCAATAGTATAAAATAATACTGTAAAAACATTGATATGGTTTCTGAGCCATATGATGTTTAAAATGATTAAAATATATTTACATACACATATACATTTGACTAAACGTACTCAACTGGTGTTTCTAAATACGCCTACCCCGTGTACCTGACCTAAGTCTAATGCGTGGGCGGGAATAGAAAGTTACAGTTTAAGTTAAGTTTGTTTTTGCCAAGTGAATAACTAAAGAATTCTCTGTGAGGGGTTATTCAGTTCTGTACCTGGAAGTTAGGATGAATGAGGAATGGTATCTCTTTCTCTGCTCTCGATATTCCAGGCTGCCTGCGAGGGCTGCCCAGAAGCGCCGGTGCTGGGTCTCTCGGCTTGAGATAGCAGCGCGTCTCTCAGCGCGTCAGGAAGGCGGGGCTGCTGCCAGCGGGGTCTGCTTCTGCTCTCGGCTTCGGCAAGTATGGCTGCTCCGTCTCGTCACCACGCGTGTGTTTGCATAGGGCAAGATCGGCAATATTTATACCTTAAAGGTGCCGAGATTGACGTAAGGATGGACATAGATACGTCAATAAAGATGTCATACGACTTGCTCGTTAGCACATTCTTTACTAAAGTTCTCTGTGAAATCAAAACAATGGCCGCACGGATTTTCCAGGTTGTCATAGGTTTGATTTGTTATGAGAACGTCGTATGCCTTATCAGGGGCTGGAGGAATGTCGCTTGTCTAATTAGATCTCAAGCGTTATGACTTAATCAGATAACACGTTCCTGTGCCGTAGTGTGACTGCGTCAGATAACGGTATCTGCATCATGGGGGCTGTTCTTGCCTCATGGGCTGACTGTTAGTTAACTTGATAGTTAGTTTAACCAGAATAGGGTCAGGAATAGGGGGATCGATTCAGAACCTATAGGAATACATGACAAAAACAGTGGGCCAGGGCCTGGAAAAAGAACCCCACTCTTGGTCATTTGATAGGAAATTGCTGACAGATGAGAATTTTGTAAAATATATTAAAGAATGGGCTAGAGAATTCTTTGAAATTAACCAGTATAGTGCCTCACGCATAATTGTGTGGGATACGTTTAAGGGGTGCCTAAGGGGTGAAATAATAAGCTATGTGGGTCAACAGTGGAAAATGCGGAAAAAACAGGTCACTTTCCTAATGACCAGATTAGCAGAATTAGAAACAGAACACAATAAATTATTATCTCAGGGGGAGGGCACTAGATCAAAGACAGTAGTGAAGAATCAGCTAATAATTACTAGAGCAGAGAAGAATAAAGTGTTTCAGATGCAAGTAGCTCAGGAATATCAAGCGCACCGAAAAGACAGGTACGAATATGGAGAAAAGACAGGAAGACTTTTGGCCCTTAGGGCTAGACAAAAAGCCAACAGGAATAATATATCTGAAATCAAAAACTCAGAGAGGTAAATAGAAACATCATCTGATAAAATAGTGAATGTTTTTAAGCAGTACTACGGCAAACTATACCAACAAGCTCCCTGTGATAATTTACCAATCACAGGAAGGGAATATTCACAGCTTAGCAAGATAGATTCGGATACACTCTCGGATCTGGAAGAAGAGATTACATTGGAAGAAACGGTCCTAGCTATAAATTTGCTCGCTTCAGGAAAGGCCGCTGGACCAGACAAAATCCCCTTAGACTTATATAAACTACTGCGGGACGATCTGGCTGTACTTCTTCATGATCTTTTCCTAGACGTTCAATATCGGGGGGTCCCGCCTAACTCATGGAAGGAAACAGACATATCATATAAAGGGGAAACCACCGTCAGCACCAGGGTCCTATTGACCCATTTCAATGATAAACACAGACGCAAGAATATACTCAAAGGTCTTGTCAACTCGGCGCCAGAGAATCATAGCCAGTCTGGTCTCACCCTGGCAGCATGGATTTGTGCCAGGGAGGGGGACAACGGATCACACTTGGTGAGTAATATCTCTGCTTGATCTAGCAACAGCAAGGGGGGATGGACTGGCTGTGTTTCTCTTGGACGCAGAGAAGGCCTTTGATAGAGTGAACTGGCAGTATTAGCGGGGAGCCCTAGAGGAGCGAGGGATAGGTCCAAAAATGATAGCAGCAATTCAGGCAATGTACCATAAATCATTTGCTAGACTGCAAATGATGGGAATAACATCAGATCCGATAGAGGTAGCAAGGAGTACTCGGCTTCCTCCTTCCCAATTCTATTCACTATATATCTGGATCCATTTGTCAGGGAGATAATTCAGAATGCAGTGATTGAACCATTCAAAATTAATGGATATGAGACAAAAATACTCTCATATGCTGATGACATTGCAGTAGTTACATCAAACCCAAAAAGTGCAATAGAAGAACTAGAGAGATTAGCTGAGGAATTTGGGAGCAGGTCAGGCTACTGCCTGAATAAAGGAAAGACACAGATAATCTGTACTAGACAGGGAATGTTCCAAGAACTGCGTCAGACAAACACGGCAACATATCTCGGGATAATGATTGGGCCTGATATGAACACACTATGGGCAAATAATATTGACCCAGTCTAACAGGAGATATCCACAAGCTTCGAAGGTTGGACAATTTGCATCTAACGATAGTTGGCAGAGTTAATGTTTTAAAAATGGAGCTAACTCCTCCGCTAAGACTTTATAAATCTCTGATGGAATGCCATCTGGGCCTGGGACCTTCCCCCTTTTAGCGTCTTTAACAGCTTTAAGAACTTTATCTATTTATTTTATTTCACTGTTAAGGTATCGTTGTCTGTCTATTGAAAGTTTGAGGACAGAGTCTAAGCTTAACCAAGTCTCAATCTGAGATTTTGTCGCCGGACAGTCTTCTTTATAGAGGTTTTCAAAGAATCAGCTTAGGGGAGAGGAGTTGGCCTAACGGCTAAGGCGCTCGACCTCGGACCTGGGGATCTGGGTTCGAGTCTCGGTAACGACGCCAAAACCTCCTGTGATTCTGGGCAAATCACTTAATCTCCCCGTGCCTAAAAAAATGAAAGTGTGTGTGTGTCCTCATGTAAAAACTTAACTTGTGCTATGTAAAGCGCTCTGATACCTGATTCGGTTCGGGTCTAGTTTGCGCTATATAAAACTCTCCAAAAAAAAAAAAATCAGTGAAGGCTTTCCCAATGACTTGATCACTTTGAGAAATTTCCCCTGTTTCTTCCACTGTGCCTTCTTTGATGTTATTTCTGCTTAGTTCCCGTCTTGCCTTCCACTGAGTAGCTTCCCACATCCCTCCCCATACTCGTAGTGTGCCAGTTGGCTAGCATTCCATTTCTGTATTAAAATCTCATCTAGATGTTCTGAAATAGTTTTTTTTGCTTTGTCGATCTGCTTTTGAATTTTGGTGACCACTTCTTCATGAGTTGCGTTATTCAGGTTAACGAGTCCAGCAGTCTTGCTCTGTAATTTTTATGTTAGCTTCCCTCCTCCTATGTGTGGCATAACATATTAGTTTCCCTCGCAGATAGGCCTTGTAAGTATCCCAAATTATACCTGGCTATGCAGAGTATTTGTTTATAGATAAAAATTCTAAACTATCCTTTTTCAAGATTATAACTATATTCTGATCCTCTAAGATGGATCTGTCTAGAGTCCATCTATTACTTGGAGTAGGGCTATCTAATGTCTCAAGTCTCACTGCAGAGTGATCCGACAGATGGGCAGGCTGGCGTGTGATTATCACAATCTTATTTCCCAACCTGATGTCGATTAAGAAATAATCGATGCAGGATGCATGCCAATGTTTTTTATTATGAAAGGTAAAACCCTTATTATTGCCCGTCTTGCTCCTCCATGGCTCTATTAAACCCATGGGCTTCATTAGATTTTTTTATAGTCCGAGTCATTTTGGGTGTATTTACCGTGGGGCGTATGGAGGATTTGTCTAAGACAGGGTCCAGTAATGCATTAAAATCGTAAGCCATTATGATGATATTTCCATTTTCTAACAGAACTTGAATTAAGTCATTTAGGGGGGAGGGGTCGGCAACATTTGGTCCATAATATGTGATCATCGAGTATTTTATAGAATTGATGTTCATGATCACTATCAACCATCTCCCTCTAGGGTCTGCAATAACTTCTAGTATTTTGGCTGGCGCTGAATTCTTTATTAAAATTGCCACCCCTTTTACATTACAATTTTGATTTTTGCATGCATACTGATTAATCCAGCCCTGGCCTTTGACTATCTCTTCCCACTCTTATTTCTTAAGGTGTGTTTCCTGCAGCATCATAATATCATTATTTGATTGTTTTCGGAAGAGCAAATTTCTCCTTCTTCTAGCTGGCATTCTTAGCCCATTCACATTCCAACTTAGGGGCCCATTAGGATGGCAGGTGGATCACCCCCCCCAGGCCAGCGGTAGCCACCGCCGGCCTTGCGGGGGCGATCCGGCCGCCATCCGTGCCGGAATGACCCCCCGCCATATTATTATGGGGGGTCCGCGGCAGACAGAAAGACCGTCCGCTGCTTTTCTGCCCCAGTTGCCTTGCGACTGGGGCGGAAAAGGGTTTATATGGTGGCGGTGTCTATCAGACACCGCCAGTCATATTTGGATGGGCATTTACCAATACCTTTCCATGCCAGCAATGCATTCAGCACCGCCCGCCGCAATGTTAAAAATACAGGAAGCCCCCCCACTGTGGCGGGCACATCCTAATTCCCCCTACAGGACCCCCGCACTTATGGCGGGCAGTCCCTTTCCACGATGGCCCGCCATCCTAATGGGGGCCTTAGTATCTTGAGAGTGCGGGTAGTATTGATATTAATATTTTTTATTTATTAAAGGGGTCACAAGACCATGACATGCTTTGATCACAATGTATTTGTTACCGCATATAAGGACCTCCTTTTTTTCTTCATTTTTCCCACTGCTCCCCACCCTGTGAATTATGTACATTAGTGCATGTGTGTTGACTTTTCCCCACCTGAGGAACCTCCCTTTATCCAAATAGGGCATTCTGAATAGCCCTTTTCCCTCACATCTCCATATTAATCATGATTTATTCATTTTATCGTCTACTCCTAGCCCTTTAAATTTTCATTTTTTCTATTAGGTTTACAACTTCACCTGGATCCTTTATGTTGAACATCTTGTTATTCCACATTATTCTTAATGTGGCGGGTAATTTTAGTTGGGCCATAGCACCTAGAGCTTTCAACTCCTGAATGTGTTTCCCTAATTCCCACTGTCGATTCTGAGTCTCCCTGGCTAGATCTGACAGAATCGCCTCTTGTAAAAGTGCCCACTTTTAAGCCTTCGACAAGCAGCTTCTCTTTTATCGTGTAGGTGTTAAACTTTACAAGAATTTTTCATGGCTTAGATATATTGGGATTCTTCCTGAACGGATCCCTATGCACTCATTGCATATCTTGGTGCAAGTTGAGAGTCTTAGCAGACGGTATTGACTCTTTTATCAGGGTTATAACAAATTATTTTAGGTCACCCACTTCTGGAATATTTAGGATCCTTAATGATTTTCTAGCACCTCCACCTTCTCCTGTAGTAGTCTCTTGCTCCCTTTTAGCTCTGCTATTTGTTTTGAGTTATCTGCCGTTTCCTCTTGTACCATCTCCAAGGCCACATCTAAGATTCATATTCTTTCTAAGAGTGTTGTAAGTTTACTTTCCAGTCTTTCACAAACATTGTAAATCTTGGCTTGGTTTGCTTCCGAAAGCGGAACCTATTTTTTATTTCTTCCGAAAGTGCACGCAAAAGACCCCCTGTATCTTGCGATATACTCCCTGCTTCTGTGGTTACAACTGTTGTCTCCGAAGCTGGAGCCTCAGAGTCCTCTTCTAATCCCAACTCGAGATCTAATAGGTTCTCCTCAAGCACTTGGAATTTATTAGAGAGAGGGATTCCCCCCTGTCCCGTGTATTTTCTCTGTTCTTTAAGTGTGTGTGCCATTTCCTTAAAGGGGATTACTTGAGAAGGAGTGTTGTGATTAGAAGGTGGTATAGGCAGCCCCTCCCTTTCCTCCCTTTCCTGATCTTAATGAGGGAGTCATTTTTGTTTTCCAAATAGGCGGGTCGTGTGGGGTTGCCTGTGTTTTCCCATTTTTCTTTTTCTGCTTATGTTCAAAGAGTGTCCCTTTAGGTGCTGGAGTTTGTTTATGAGGAAGTAGACTGGGAGTTCTAACACCAGTAAGTATGGTACATTAATAGGGAAAATTATTGGAGGAGATATTGCTAGCTCCTCCTCCCTGGGTAAACCTAAGGAGAAATCTACCTTTGAATTCCTCAGAGTATATCTGGATGTACCTGGGGGTTTCTGTGGTAGATCTGTGGTCTGTCCTGCCTTGTCAGCCTTGGTTGTTCTTTTTTGTCCTTTCTTCTTTGTAGCGGTGTCGGGGGGTCCTTTTAGGGAACATAAGATGGGGTGCCTGGAACTCCAGTAATGGTGCACGCGCCCCGGGACTTGTTCTGAAGCTGCCCCCCGTGACCTGGGAGTGTAGCTAGGCTGAAACTCACCGATCCCAACGGGGCTGCAGAGCCACCAGCAACCACCGGTCAACGCGGCAGGAAGGCTGCTGCGAGGGTGGAATGGTGGAGAACGATTCCAGGGTTTATTGCCCTCCCTTCCAATGGACCTTGGCGGCTTATGGTAGACTGTGTGACTGCACGACTCCCACGCCGACTCCGCTGAAGGTGCTGTCCTGGGTCCGGGCTAGGTGTGCTCCGCTGTGCACTCGGAGAGGTGAGAGGCGGTTGTCGCGTTTACCCGGCTGCCATGTTCCTCTGATCAATTTGCTGCATTATTGTACGAGTTATTGCACAATTACTTTACACATTGCCTTCTAGTTGAGGGTGGGCAGAGGATAATTAAGGTTATTTTGTGACTTTCTCTGACTAGGATTGTGGTTCCCTACTTGAACAGGATGCATACCTCTACCAACTATAAACCCAATTTTAAGCAATAACATAGCATCAAACTCTAAAACAACTTCTTTATTGTTGGTATAAATATTTATGGATGGGATTTCTTTCACAGTGACCCCAGAAATGTCTCAACTTCTTACTTGAAATCATCGACCACTGGTCGTAACCTTCAATAAGGAGAGTTGTATAATGGACTGTGCTTTTAATCTATAACTATGGGAATATGGCTGCTACAATTTTAACTTCAGGTTGCCATTGTAGTCATTTGCCTCAAAGTACTATGAAGGCTAAAACTCAGTTTTTCCTTACTTTATTAAGAAAATGTAAAGGCTTTCAACATCATACAGAAAAATATGCTAACATATTTTGTAAGGATATCAACAAAAGTAATCCACTTTTTCCTAACTTAAGGGGTAAAACTGGTGCAGCTGAGTTTATTACCACTTAAGAAGTGTATTCTGTTAACTTAGAAGTGGACTCGAATGAGGCAATTCAGACCATTTTCAGTTGTTAAAGATGTTTTAAAGTAACTTTCCTAGTGTAATGAAAAAGAAATACTGTCTTTATGGAAGAATACCTATCTGTATTGAACACTGCACCTGCAAGTACACATTTATTTATTTGAATCTAAGTAATGCTTTCTGTTTTTTATTTCTCAGGGAACAGTGGACTGAGAAAGAAGAGATGTTAAAACAATCTATTACAATCATTGAAAAAGTAGACCTTGATGAGAACAGCCAAGAAGTGCTAAAGATCTTCCCTCAGGCTGACTGCCTGTTTAGCGCTCACCATTTGACTAAACTCTGCAAGGATCACGCCTCCTTCATCAGCAGTGTGAATAATATGTCTACTTTGTTAAAAGTTGGGGGGCACTTGATAATATCTGTGTTTATTAATTGTACATATTGGTACATAGACACACTTAAGTTCCCAATACTATTTATTGATGAGGATTTTGTGAGGAAAGTTTTGAGGGATGAAGGATTTGTTATAAAGGAAGCAATGATGAACCGGAGAACCAACCAAACGACATTTTCAGTCATGGATTATGAAAGTATTCTGTTTGTTTTAGCTCAGAAGACAAAGAATGTGTAATAGTGTAAAATAGCACTACTGAAAAAATGAATGTTAACCCCTTTGTTGTGCATTGCTTTCATTAGAAGCAGTGATGCATAACATAACATCACATTCTAAATTGTTTCACTTTTGTCGGAGAAAGGGCAGCTCAAAATACAGCATGGAAAAGGTAGCATAAACGTTTCTCTCCTTACATAATAAGACTAATAAAATATGTGTTGAAGGTTTTCAATTCCATTTTTTTTAAATAAACAACAGTGCATTCGCCAAAAACACCACGTGGGTCCCAAAAAGAAAAAAGAAATATTCAAATTCATAAGACAAAAGAGCAGTAAAATCGAAGCTATGACATGATGAATGGGTAAGTACTGATCTGATTCCTTTCCCTGTGCCACCTTACACTGGAAGGAAGTGTCTGTAGAATATCTATCCTTCTGTCCTTCAATCAATCAATCAATCATAACACTTGTATAGCGCACTACTCACCCGGAAGGGTCTCAAGGCGCTTGGGGGAGGGGGTCCGTTACTGCTCGAACAGCCAGGTCTTGAGTTGTCTCCTGAAGGCGAGATGGTCCTGGGTCAGCCGAAGGTGGATGGGGAGGGAGTTCCATGTCTTGGCCGCCAGGTAGGAGAAGGATCTGCCTCCGGTGGTGGCTCTTCGGATGCGTGGCACAGCGGCGAGGGCGAGGCTAGTAGATCGTAGCTGGCGGGTGGGCGTGTAAAAGGTCAGGCGGTCGTTGAGGTATTTGGGGCCCAGGTCGTGGAGAGACTTGTGTGCGTGGGTGAGGAGCCTGAACGTGATCCTCTTGTTGACGGGGAGCCAGTGCAGGTCCCTCAGGTGGCCGGAGATGTGGCTGCGTCGAGGGGTTATCCAGGATGAGTCGGGCGGAGGCGTTCTGGATGTGTTGGAGTCTTTTCTGTAGCTTGGCTGTGGTTCCGGCGTAGAGGGTGTTTCCGTAGTCCAGTCGGCTGGTGACGAGTGCCTGGGTGACCGTCTTCCTTGTTTCGGTCGGGATCCATCGAAGATCTTGCGGAGCATGCGAAGGGTGTGAAAGCATGATGAGGAGACGGCGTTGACTTGTCTGGTCATCGAGAGGGAGGAGTCCAGGATGAAGCCCAGGTTGCGTGCGTGGTCTGTTGGCTTGGGAGTGGTGCCCAGGGTGGGGGGCCACCAGGCGTCGTCCCAGGCGGAGGGCGATGGTCCCAGGATGAGGACTTCCGTCTTGTCCGAGTTCAGTTTCAGGCGGCTGTTCTTCATCCACTCGGCGACGTCTTTCATCCCTTCGTGTAGGCTGGTTCTGGCGGTGTCGGGGTGTTAGGACACAGAACGGGGAAACCGGACAGACAGCGCTGCCATTTCACTAACCGAACTACAACCCCCATATCAAACCCGACGGGAACTACTCTACCCAGCATGCTGAGCGCGGCGCATGCGCGATAAACACAGGCAGAAGTGCTGGCATAAAATGGACTAGGAAGCCGAGGCAGCCGTCGGATATTTCGAGTCCACAGTAGGAATCTGTGCGTCGACAGAGGTGAGCCTTAGTCAGGAGAAGCGGCTCTTTTACAGAGACTGTCGCGCTTTAGACCCTTGTCCCCACTCGAGGGTTCGAGCTCTGATACCCGCGCTTATTCAGCGCCACTGCACCCTGTCCCCGCTCGAGGGTTTCGAGCTCCGGTACCCGCGCATCTGAAGCGCCACTGCACCCTGTCCCCGCTCGAGGGTTTCGAGCTCCGGTACCCGCGCATTTGAAGCGCCACTGCACCCTGTCCCCGCTCGAGGATTCGAGCCATTGGAACAGCGCGAAACCGCGCCTCTGACCACAGTCCCCGCTCGAGGGTTTTCGAGTGGTTTTGAACTCGTGCCCCAAGAGCACGCAGAACTTCAGTCCCCGCTCGAGGGTTATCGAGCGCACTGTTTCTGCGCATAGACATATAAGTGCCACTGTCCCCGTTCGAGGGTTATCGAACGAGCAGAATCCAACCTTTGTTTTCCTTTATGCTTTCACGGTTGCCCTCTGTTGGATGATGTCGGGACCGACATCAATGCAGAGGACGAACTAAGAAGGAAGCGGTACTCTCCCCCTCTAACCGAGTTCGAGTGGCATTGCCGGCCACTTCTTAGCACGGTGTCCTCTGTTGGTGACTGCCGGGACCGGCAGTCGTGCAGAGGACGGTGGGACGAAGAGGAGTGTAGCCCATAACATCGGCTTCCCCCACCGCTCGTGACTTATTGCTTTGCAGCATTTCTTGTAAATCAACTAGTGTGATTAAAACTTGGTTTGCCCCAGAACATCCAGCCTTTTTGCGTCTGTACTGGTTTTGTAGGCCAGAGGGCTATACCTCACTCAACCCCGGGGTAACGAGGGGGTTACATAATATCCGACCTTACGACACTAATCCACCTCCTGGTTGAGTAAGGACACATGGCAGCAATGACGACGTATTGGCCGCTTTGCTCGACGTACAGACAGAGCTAGCCGCGTCCCGTCAGGAAACCGCTGATCTGAAGGCTAGGATGGACCATTTGCAGCGGAATCCCTTCAATGCAGGGGCTCATGGTGCAGGCCAACAAGCTGCGGTAGTGGTGGAAATGCCGGTCGCCATACCTTTGGCCACACCAGAAAGATACAGCGGTGATCCGTCTACGGTTCAGGTGTTCATAACGCAAGTGGCTCTGCATTTCTCCTGTAAGCCTAGGTCTTTTCCGACTAATCAGGCGAGGGTGGCGTTCATGATTTCTTATTTGGCAGGAAACGCAGCTCAATGGGCAGTGCCTTTGGTGAGCAGGGATAACCCACTTCTGTACGATTGGGAAGCCTTTCAAGAGGAATTTGTCAAGGTGTTCGACAGGAGAGCTGATTCATACACCGCAGACAGGGAATTACTACAGCTGAAACAGGGGTCCACAGGACTCGTCCAGTATCTGAACGCGTTCAGGCATCTTATAGCAGAGACCAAATGGCCACCGGCCAAACAAACAGCGCTATTCCATCAGGGATTGAGCGAAGAGCTGAAGGACGTGATCGCGCAGATTGACCCCCAACCAGCGCATTGCGAAGACTTGATCAGCCTGGCACTGCGCCTAGAACATCGACTAAGTGAACGCCGTGGTATTGGACCAAAGAAGGATAAGCCCCCATCCGCTTCGGGCCATTCCGGGTCCACCGAACCGCTTCCGGCTCCGCGGAACGAACCCATGGATATAGGGGCTGTCAGAGCCAGCCTAACGGCGATGGAGAAAGAGTCCCGCAGGAAACAGGGCCTTTGTTTGTACTGCGGAAAGAAGGGGCACTACGCCCGCGAGTGTCCGGCGAAACCAAAAACAGGACATTCACGCCCCAGCCGACTGTCCACCGCGACGGTGGAAAAGGGGGCGGAAAACTAACGGGCTCCCGGAATAAAGAAGGGGATTCCTGGAGTCATGGATACATCCCTTCCATACAGCGGCGCGACTTGACCAGTTCCAGACACCTATTCATTCCTCTGCGTGTAAGAGTGCAGGAGGAGTGGGTCTCTGTTTCAGCGATGGTGGACTCAGGAGCCACGGGGTTGTTTATGGATGAGAAGGAGGCAGAACGAATCGGGGTCCCGCTTCTACCCTGTTCGATTCCAGAGGATGTTTATGCGGTGGATGGGCGCAGGTTGGTTTTTGGGCCCATCAGTCGCCACACGGGGAATATGGAGGTGTGTTACGGACCACAACACCAGGAGGTCTTGGACTTCAATATCATCTGTGCCCCGCAGTATGGAGTCATCTTAGGGTTACCATGGCTGAGGAAACATAACCCTTCCATCGACTGGGAAACACAGACCATACGGATGGACTTCCCTTACTGTTCCCGGTTCTGCGGAAGGTCGCCAGGGCGCCCAGTAACAGAAAGACACAGGAGTATGCGGTGGCCACGGCAGCCGAGAAAGAAGTAACACTCCCAGGAGCATATCAGGAATACCAGGACGTCTTTGATGATATGCAAGCGGAGACGCTTCCTCCGCACAGGGCCTATGACTGTCAGATTGATTTGATCCCTGGGGCCAACATCCCTAGTGGGAGACTGTATGCGTTATCAGAGCCCGAGAACATCCACCTCCGCTCCTATTTGGATTCTATGCTTAGGTTGGGGTTCATAAGGCCATCAAGATCCCCGGCGGCCTCCCCTCTTTCTTTTATCCCAAAAGCCAACGGAGAACTGCGCGCTTGCGTGGACTTTAGGGCATTGAACGCCATAACAGTTAAGAACAGATACCCCCTGCCGCTCATAAACGTACTCCTGGAACAAGTCAAAGGCGTAAAGGTGTACACCAAGTTGGACTTGAAAGGGTCTTACCACCTCGTCCGCATGCGTGGCGGTGACGAATGGAAGACAGCTTTCAAAACGAGATTCGGACTCTTTGAGTACAAGGTGATGCCCTTCGGGCTTTGTAATGCCCCTGCGGCGTTTCAGTTCTTCCTGAACGATGTGTTAAGAGACATATTGGACATTTACGTCGTCGTCTACATAGACGACATACTAGTGTATTCTGATAACATGGAGGATCATGTGAAGCACGTGTCATCGGTCCTGCAGATACTACGGGAAAACTCCCTATACTGCAAGCTCAGCAAATGCGACTTCCACGTCACCACAGTGGAGTTCTTGGGGGTAATGCTAAGCCCTAACGGCCAGACGATGGCAAAAGAAAAGTGAAGGCTGTTGTAGCATGGCCGTCCCCTAAGAACGTTAAGGAAGTGCAGAGCTTTCTTGGCTTTGCCAACTTTTACCGGAGGTTCATCGAAGGCTTTTCTGGTATGGTGGCTCCCATCACCCATTTACTAAGGAAATTGTCTACCTTTCTGTGGGACGCAGGAGCGCAGTGAGCTTTTGAGGCGTTGAAAAGATCCTTCATCTCTGCTCCTGTGCTGGCCCATCCTGACCCGGAGCTACAGTACATCGTGGAAGCGGACGCCTCAGATCTGGCGGTAGGGGCCATCCTCTCGCAAAGGAATAAGGGGACAGGAGTGCTACATCCGGTGGCTTTCATGTCCAGGAAACTTAACGATGCCGAGAGGAATTACCATGTAGCCGAGAAGGAGTTGTTGGCCATCAAGGACGCCTTCAAAGAATGGAGGCACTTGCTGATGGGGGCCAGGCACGTGGTCACGGTGTTCACAGACCACAGGAATCTCCAATTCATGACCGCTGCCAGGCAGCTGTCTTCGCGTCAGCTGAGGTGGATGCAGTTCTTCTCCGGTTTCCACTTCACCATCACGTGCAGGCCGGGTACCAAGAACAAGAAAGCAGATGCTCTATCACGACAAACCAGCAGTGCGGAGCGCCCCTCACCAACCATCAGGTCCATAATCTCTCCGGGTGCCGTTGTAGGAGCGATCCAGCCGGGGGCTTTCCTCAGTGGAATCCAAAGAGGGATCCGCACCTTCGAGGGGAGGTCATGGCTTCGACGACACGATGAATGGAGGGTTAAGGACGCGATACCGGTAAAAGGTGGTTGCATCCTGGTTCCCACGGCTATACTGAGGAAACAGGTGTTCGTGTGGTGTCACGAGTCACCTAGCGCAGGACATTTCGGGCTGGAGAAGACGCTGGACTACGTGTTGCGTCAGTTCTGGTGGCCTTCGGTAAGAGCTGATGTTCGTGGATGGGTCGTCGCATGCTCGGTTTGCGCAACCATGAAATCGGATCACGGGCGACCCCAGGGACTCCTACAACCTCTACCAACCCCGGTAAGACCATGGGAATGTATTTCCTTGGACTTCATAGTAGGCATGCCAAAGGACCAAGGGTGTACCGCCATTCTCGTCATGGTAGATTACCTCACCAAGATGGGTCGTTTCGTCGCCTGCAAAGGGGTACCAACGGCGGGTCAGCTGGCTGTCATACTCCTGAAAGAGGTGGTGCGCGTCCACGGCCTACCCAGTGTAATCGTGTCGGACCGCGGGTCGCAGTTCACGACCCGGTTCTGGAAGTCTTGGTGTTCGGCTCTTCACGTGACTACGGCATTATCCACCAGCTATCATCCCCAGACAGACGGCCAAACCGAACGCCTTAATCAAACGCTGAAGCAGTATCTCCGATGTTTTGTCGACCAGGGCAAGGAGGAGTGGGTGGATCATCTGTGGCTTGCTGAAATCGCATACAATAACGCCACTCACAGCTCCACGAAGGTGTCGCCTTTCTACTGCAACTATGGTCATCATCCCAGGTTCCTTCCGATGGTCCATCCTGTGGCCAACTCGGGAGTGCCTGCAACCAACAGAAGGGTAGCTCACATCAAGGATACGATCTTGAGTACCAGACATTGTTTGGTGGAGGCCAAGGAGGCGTACAAGGCGTATGCAGACCGGAGACGGCGGCCGGGTCCGATATACCGACCGGGTGATTTCGTGTGGGTATCCTCCAGAAACCTGAGATTTCGCAAGCGCAGCGTGTTCCACCCGCGATTCATCTGGCCTTACAAGATCAAGGCTTGCATCAGCCCTGTGAATATGAAGTTGGAGCTACCGGCCAGCATGCGGATCCGTCCGGTGTTTCACGTGTCACTTCTCAAGCCTGCCCGCTCGGCCAGGCGGTATGTCCCATCTCCGGTTTTGGTGGATGCTGACGTGGAGTATGAGGTCGACGGCATCAGAGATTCCAAATGGAGAAGGGGCAAGCTCTGGTATCTGGTTGCGTGGAAAGGGTATGGGCCGGAGGAACAGTCGTGGGAGCCGGTGTCCGGTTTATGCGCGCCACGTTTGGTGTCCGCGTTTCACAGGAAGCATCCGGACAAACCAGGCCCGGTTGAGGGGCCGTTGGTTGAAGGGGGATGTACTGTTAGGACACAGAACGGGGAAACCAGACAGACAGCGCGGCCATTTCACTAACCGAACTACAACCCCCATATCAAACCCGACGGGAACTACTCTACCCAGCATGCTGAGCGCGGCGCATGCGCGATACACACAGGCGGAAGTGCCGGCATAAAACGGACTAGGAAGCCGAGGCAGCCGTCAGATATTTCGAGTCCATAGTAGGAATCTGTTCGTCGACAGAGGTGAGCCTTAGTCAGGAGAAGCGGCTCTTTTGCAGAGACTGTCGCGCTTTAAACCCTTGTCCCCGCTCGAGGGTTCGAGCTCTGATACCCGCGCTTATTCAGCGCCACTGCACCCTGTCCCCGCTCGAGGGTTTCGAGCTCCGGTACCCGCGCATTTGAAGCGCCACTGCACCCTGTCCCCGCTCGAGGGTTTCGAGCTCCGGTACCCGCGCATTTGAAGCGCCACTGCACCCTGTCCCCGCTCAAGGATTCGAGCCATTGGAACAGCGCGAAACCGCGCCTCTGACCACAGTCCCCGCTCGAGGGTTTTTGAGTGGTTTTGAACTCGTGCCCCAAGAGCACGCAGAACTTCAGTCCCCGCTCGAGGGTTATCGAGCGCACTGTTTCTGCGCATAGACATATAAGTGCCACTGTCCCCGTTCGAGGGTTATCGAACGAGCAGAATCCAACCTTTGTTTTCCTTTATGCTTTCACGGTTGCCCTCTGTTGGATGATGTCGGGACCGACATCAATGCAGAGGACGAACTAAGAAGGAAGCGGTACTCTCCCCCTCTAACCGAGTTCGAGTGGCATTGCCGGCCACTTCTTAGCACGGTGTCCTCTGTTGGTGACTGCCGGGACCGGCAGTCGTGCAGAGGACGGTGGGACGAAGAGGAGTGTAGCCCATAACATCGGCTTCCCCCACCGCTCGTGACTTATTGCTTTGCAGCATTTCTTGTAAATCAACTAGTGTGATTAAAACTTGGTTTGCCCCAGAACATCCAGCCTTTTTGCGTCTGTACTGGTTTTGTAGGCCAGAGGGCTATACCTCACTCAACCCCGGGGTAACCAGGGGGTTACACGGGGTCTCTGGTGAGGGAGAGGATCAGCTGGGTGTCGTCGGCGTAGGTGATGATGTTGAGGTTGTGTTGGCGTGCGATGGCTGCAAGAGGTCTCATGTAAACGTTGAAGGGGGTGGGGCTGAGTGATGATCCTTGTGGTACGCCGCAGATGACTTCGGTGGCCTCGGATCGAAACGGGGGGAGGCGGACTCTCTGTGTTCTTCCGGCAAGGAACGAGATGATCCACTCCAGTGCTTTCTCTTGGATGCCGATGTTGCTGAGGCGTTGAACTAGGGTGCGGTGGCAGACCGTGTCGAACGCTGCAGAGAGGTCCAGGAGGATGAGTGCCGCTGTTTCCCCGTTGTTGAGCAGGGCTCGGATGTCGTCGGTGGCTGCGATGAGGGCGGTCTCGGTGCTGTGGTTGGCTCTGAAACCGGACTGCGAGGGGTCGAGGGATCCGTTTGTCTCGAGGAAGGCGGCAAGCTGTCTGTTGACGATCTTCTCGATGACTTTGGCAGGGAAAGGGAGGAGCGAGATGGGGCGGAAGTTCTTGAGGTCGGTGGGGTCCGCTGTTGGTTTCTTCAGAAGGGCGCTGAGCTCGGCATGCTTCCAGCTCCCCGGGAAGGTGGTGGTGTTGAAGGAGGTGTTGATGAAGTTCCGGAGTTGGGGTGCGATGGTGGAGTCGGCCTTGTTGAAGACGTGGTGGGGGCAGGGGTCGGTCGGAGATCCGGAGTGGATGGTGTTCATCGTTCGGGCTGTGTCTTCGGTGGTCACCGTGGTCCAGGTGCGGAGGCTGGCGGTGGGGGGCGTTGGTTCGACGGTTGGGTGCGTGGATGGTGCGCCGAAGCTGTTGTGGATGTCGGCGATCTTGCGGTGAAAGAACGAGGCGAGAGAGTAGCAGAGATCTTGAGGAAAATGAAATTTTGCCTGACCAAGATGCCCCCTGCGTGTACCCTATGTTACATGTATGTGCATGTCACCCATGCATATTTCTCTTAGTGGCCTGAATCACAAGGCCTCTGCAATCACGTCCTGCATTAAGGTGCCTGTCATCAAGTTTCCCAAACGTTAAGCTAACATGAAGGCCCATGTATTTGCATTGTGCACTTTTAAATAAATATCGTAATGAACCCTTATTGTGGTTCAGTCTGAACCACTTTCTGAATCAGGGTTTTCATGACTCCTGACACACTGAAAGCTGCAGTTACGTATCTCTGACCTCGCATGCTTCTAGCTCAGCCGAAAGAAGCCCAGCAAGGGTTGCCAAGACAGTATATTTTGCTTAACAGTTATCTGCATGCCCGGTGAAAAAGGTAAACAGAACCCGTCCGCGGAAGATAGGGCCTAGCCTCTCTGTCTCCATTAAAGTAAATCACAGTGCTTGCATTTGTAAAAAGCTCACAGCCCCCATGTAATGAACGAAGAAATATATGCTTTTTCTGATTCTTAGTGATGAGCAACCTTTGCTTCAGATAATACATCCCCTGACTTAAGATATCAGTTAGTACCAGACGTGCTGGTCGCCTTGACACTAAAGATCTCCCTACTAGACTGAAAGTCAGCTCTCCTCCCAGTTACACGTCAATTGCACGTCATGCTCAAGTTGCGTGCACAAGTAGGGCAAAGTTCCAGCCTGCCATGTAACTCCTCCTCTATGTAGCCACCCACCTATCACCTACCTATGACTCATCTAGTGTACACCCTCATGCACGCCCACATGCTCTTATCTTTTTCTTTCCTGCTCTGCCTGGAGCGCTCCTCCCTATGTACAAGGAAAAATGTATATATGTGTTGTTCTCTGTAAATAATTTTAGAAGACCCTTCCTGAACCTCAGTGGTGATGGAACAGATTCTCCCTTAACTCGAGTTATTGGAATAAAGCCCTTTTAACTTGGACACCACGGACTCTCTGCCTCTCATTTGATACATGATGATTGTTAATGCCTAGAAATTATGCCAGGGTAATATTTTATTTACCACATTAATTTGGCGCCCGAATACAGGGACTATCCCTTTCCCCACGCGCCGGTGACGTAGGTACAGCCTTTGCCCCCTTCTACAGCCGTGACGGACTTCGAAGTGTACACGCAGCGGGACTTCCTGCTTACTCCCTCAGGCCCACGGAGGAGACGGACTGCGACCAGGCGTCCACACGAGGCGGTGAGGATTGCGGATCATCCCAACCAGAGCCCACCCGTGAGAGAGCAAGGTCCTTCAAGTTTCAAGTCCTGCTTCCCGGTGAGTATCGCTATGGGGGATGCATCAAGTTCAAGACGGGTTCACGTTATTCGTGAAAACGGTAAAGACGGGTCCACGGTAAAACGTGGGCACGGTAAAGACGGGTCCACGGTAAAACGTGGGCACGGTAAAGACGGGTCCACGGTAAAACGTGGGCACGGTAAAGACGTGTCTCATTTTTGGGACCGGTATGGTTGTACTGTATTCCAGTGCATAAAGTTAACTGTTTTCAAGTATGTGTTTTATTCCATGTATCAGGTTAGACTGTATCTGTTTTAGTGTTTTAATGTTGTAGTGTGAATGATTGTTGATTGTTTCAGTCTATTTTTGTGTAATGTATTTCCATTGTGTTGGTTTCAACATGCCACTGTTTTCAAAATTGCGTCAGATAGGGACCAGAAAAGGTATACTAGAAGAGTCAGTTAACATCCCGCCTAGAGACACACCTGGTCATTATATGTATAATAAGCATGGATTAGACGCCATCTTGTTTTTAGATTTATGGGTAGACTATAGAAAGGACCTGGAGGAAAAGTATAGATGGCCTATCCCAGGAACATGGGATTCAGAATGCATTATGAGAGTAGAGGAAGCGCTATGGAAAAAGAAGTCAAGACCCTCTCAGAAAGATGCCATTGAATTGTGGCGCAAAGAGTCACATAGGAGAATAGAGAATAGAGAAAGAATTGAATAAAGTAGAGAGAACTAAACAAGCAGCGGAAAAAGCCAAAGAGTGGAGTTCCTTGTAAATAGCTCCTTGTAAATATGGTTTATGAAGAGCATGTCCTTATTATAGCTTGTTGAGTTTCTTGTGAATATGGCTTGTGAATAGCGCCATGTTGTTATGGTTTGTGCAGAGTATGTTATCATTACGTTAGGCAGGAGAGAGCTGGATCTCTTTCAAGTGCTTGGAGAAAACGTTTTGAAGATGTGCGTACGTGTTATGTGATAACGTGGAAAATGAGTTCATGACTTTCCCATGTACTGCAGTCATTGGGGAATGATTGTGCTTCAGCTGCCAAAGGGTTAATATCTTGTATTGAGAAGGCAGTATTTGTTTTAACATGCTGTTTAACATGCATGGTTATGTGAGCTGACACTAAAAGTCAGTGAGTGTTTAGATGAATGATGGTTCGATGTAACCTTTTCATTGGTTGTTGGGTCTGCCTATGTGCTTTGTCAGCTTGCAGACTGAAATGGTAACATTTTGCATGGAGAGTAAAGAAGTGTTCATTTAACATTCTATCCACGTATTTGTGTGGGTTTCTGCCTTGGAACACTTGATTTAATGTGTTTGACTCAAGGGTCGGTAAGTTGTAAATAAACCAGTCGAATTGAGATAATTGAGATTGCACGGAGGGTGCTTTAATGTTTTCACGGTTGAGAAGAAAATATAAAACAGACCCATCATAGAATGTGCTTTTAATTAGTGTAATGCAACCGTGTGCAAAAATGTGTTCTACAAAATATGCATTATTATTTTTCCCAATGCAAGCTGCCTTTAGAATAGCGTGTGACAGTTAATACACTCAATTAGAAAAGATGGCTTTTTGAAAAATGATCAACATGGCCCTTTTAATAGGTAGAATAGAAGAGCTTGCACACTTAATTATGATAATAATGGTTTTGCAATGCAAAATTATGATGTTTCACATGTTATTTTCAGAAAGTAAAATGTGATGTGTTTCCATGCCATGTTGTTCTGTTTCTTTTTTCCTTTGCAGCTAGTAACAATATTTTATGATATAATTATTTTAAAATGCTAGCATGTGTCTAAGTTACGAAATAAAATATGTCCTTATTAATTACTGATTTTAGGGTGCTTTTTATCACGTTTTAAATTTGCTTCAGTTAAGTTAGAGAATGTTGGTTAGCTCTCTGGCCTGGGCAAAGAATGTGTTTTTCGACCTTGAAGTGGCCTGGCTCCCAGGGAAAGATATTTTGTGAAGGGACGGCTTTTCCCTCTTGGAGCGCCGAGCAGTGCCTGTCTTGTTATTATTGGCCATACTCCAATTCTTTTCCGCGGACAATTGTTGATTTAAACTGACTCAGGCTTCCTCCGCATGCAGATAAAGAATGCTTGCAATGTGACAAAGCTCTCTCGTCAGTAACTTGGCAGCTGTTCTTAGCTCTCAGAGTTTTGAAAGGGTGGAGGTACCGCCCTGTGGGTGACATCACGATGAAGGGGAAGGCAGTGTAGAGAAAAAAAAACTTGATGAGCCGCGGAGAAAATGTTTATATAAAGAGGGGGTCAAGTTGCTCTTCCTTACAGTCAACACTGGAAGCTTCATTGACTTCAGATAAGGCATGCTTGCAAATGAATAGTTTTTCCCTCGTAGTGTAAACAGAATAATTGGCAGGAGTTTCGCTCTTGCAATGAGTCCTAGCATTTACAGTCAAGCACTGAAAAGACAGCTAGACAGTGTTCACATGCCTGCCAACACTGCGCTACTTCAGTACGTAGACGACATCCTGATTACAGCACGTTCAGAAAAAGAATGCGAAAATGCATCACTGACAGTTTTACATATTCTGGCTGACAAGGGGCACAAGGTGTCCCCTTCAAAGTTGCAATTCTGTGAAAAGCAAGTGGTGTACCTTGGACACTTGCTTTCCAAGGAGGGTAGACAGCTAACACAAGAACGTATACAGCTCATTGCTAACCTGTCACAGCCCAAGACACAGAAGGAGGTACGTGCTTTTATTGGCCTCACTTCTTACTGTAGGCAATGGATTCCCCAGTATGCATATCTAGCCAAACCACTCATACAGTTAACTACACAGGAGGCAGCCACTCCGACTGTCCTCCCTTGGACACAAGAACACACCTTGGCATTTGAGGAATTAAAAAGAGCATTATGTCAAGCGCCAGTTTTAGCGACTCCATGTTACAGTAAACCTTTTATGCTTTTCGTAACTGAACGAGATGGAACAGCGTTATCTGTCCTCACACAAGATCAAGCAGGAAAACACAAGCCTTGCGCTTACTTTTCTAGTACACTAGATCCAGTGGCCCAGGCTCTGCCTGCGTGCCTGAAATCAGTTGCAGCAACAGCCCTAGCCATAAGACAAAGTGACTCGATAGTGTTGGGTCACCCTCTGACAGTACAGGTTCCACATGCAGTGGAGGTTCTCTTAAACAGGACACAGACACAACATTTGACTGTAGCAAGACTGACAGGATATGAACTGACATTATTTCAACCACACATAGAGATCAGACGTTGTAATATTCTGAATCCTGCTACACTTTTGCCCTCAAGTACAGTAAATGCACCGCCACATGACTGTGTGGAAGTAATGAATATAGTGACGAAACCAAGACAAGACCTGACAGATATTGCACTTCCAGACCCAGACTTAACGCTCTATGTAGATGGATCATGCATGAGAACGAGTGCAGGAGAATTAGTAGCAGCATATGCTGTGACCACTGCTACTAAAGTCATAGAGACACAGAAAATAGACACACTATCAGCACAAACATCAGAGCTCATCGCTCTGACACAAGCCTGCAAAAGAGCTAAGCACTTGAAAGTAAACATTTATACTGACTCACAATATGCTTTTGGCGTAGTTCATGATTTCGGAGTACTTTGGAGGGAGAGAGGTTTCTTGACCTCTCATGGAGCTAAAATTCAGCACGGCCAGCTCATTCAAGCCCTGTTGGAAGCAATACATTTACCTACAGCCATTTCTATCCTTAAATGCAAAGCTCACACCAAAGTTACAGACACCATTTCCCAGGGTAATGACCTGGCAGACCGAACAGCTAAACTTACAGCCCAGACAGCCCAGACACCAACAGACACGACAAGGACAGAGGTACCATTACTGACAACATGTATGACAGTCAGGGATCCCACTCAAGATGTACTCGACATACAGACACATGCCACTGCAGATGAGATAAAGAAATGGACTGAACAAGGAGGGGTCCAGACTGAACAAGGTCGGATGACTAAGGGAAAAGGCTCATGGTTTCTACCAGACTCTATGGTACAAGTAATCATAAACACAGCACATAGTCCAACGCACTTGGGAGAGAAGGCAAAGTTAGACAGCTTACAGAACATCTGGTTTAACAAGCACCTGCGTGCAGCAGCGAAACAGAAAGTACGAACACGTATGATATGTTGCCAGTTCAATCCAGGCAAAGGCATTCCGGTGGAACAAGGCGGATTTCATCCTCCTGACCACCCTTTTGAGGTTCTCCAGATTGATTATATCCAAATGGACAGATGTAGAGGTTACAAGTATGTCTTGGTAGTTGTGTGTGCACTATCTAGATGGACAGAAGCATATCCAGTTCCAGATTATACTGCTGTGACAACAGCCAGGCAATTAGTGCGCGAGTACTTCCCCAGGTATGGATTGCCTCGGGTCGTCTATTCTGATAACGGTCAGCCATTCTCCTCTGAATTAATGAAACAAGTGTCTCTTCTGTTAGGATATACTTGGAAATGTCATTGTGTAAGACACCCTGAAGCAGCAGGCCTTGTAGAAAGACATAATCAGACAATTAAGACAAAACTCGCAAAGGTCTGTGCAGAAAAAGGCGTGGATTGGATGGTAGCCTTGCCGGTTGCCCTCTTTTACATGCGTATGGTAGCCCATTCCAGAACAGGCCTATCTCCGTATTAAGTAGTTTTCGGTAGACCACCAAATATGTGGGGTACGCCTATGCCTAAAAGAATAACTGATGTTGACAGTAACATGCTGACAGATTACCTGACTTCCTTGATGTCTGCACTACTCTCTTGTCGTTCACAGGTTGCTGCCGCCTTCCCTGACAACACCCAGGTCAAGGAGCACGCCATATCACCAGGCGATTTTATTCTTGTCCGGAATTTTGATCGATCAAGCCCCCTTGAGCCACGTTGGAAGACGCCGAAGTTGGTGCTACTAACCACGAGGTCCGCCGTAAAAGTGGAAGGACGTAAAGGCTGGATTCACCTTCATCACTGCAAAAGATACTTTGGACAATCTGGAACTTTTGAAAAAACTAAAAACATTAAGGACAATACAGACTTTGCGCCGCCTTTGCTAGAAAAGACTCCACAGCAGGAGTATAAATCTAAGTTAAGATCTAGTAAGTCAGACGTAGTTTAATTGTCTAAGTCCACTCGGTGGTGAATCGGTTAGACTAGATTTCTGACATGTATAAGATCACATACGAGAATAGTAAAAAGAGCGAAAAGAAAGCTAAATACTACAAGCTATTACGCAGTAGATGTATAGTTACTTTGATCATTCTTTTTATTCTGTGCATTGTTATAATCTGTGTCAGTTTATTACTACATGTTTTCTTTCCTATTTCCTCACATATACACTCTTCCAGTAACAGCACCATAGAGCATACATTTAGTGAACTGCCACCTCATGAATTGTCATATCGACTTGCATTGCGTAACAATACTTTTATTCGAATGTTACACCATTCTCACCAGACCAGCAATGCGACTGATTGCTGGGTATGTGGCCAACTGCCTCCTTATCAAAAGACGAAGGGAGTTCTGCCCTTCTATCCTCTACCGTTCTCACACAATGGTTCATGTGGAGCATGGTTTGCCTTAATGACCTCAATAGATAGAAAGTACATAGCTTATCCAGGTGGCTGGATATATGGAAACCTGAATAAAGTAATGAATGAAGCATGTTTTCCAGACAAAGACGGATTACCCCAAAGGAAGGGAACCGATCTAGAGAATGAAGAGTACGAGCAGGGAAATGCATCCGTTAATTTTATAATGTTAAACGTTCAGCCCAAGCAAAATACAGGTCCACCGTTTATTTCAGTTCTACCAGCAAATGGTGATTTATGTGTTAATAAGAAAGGCTCAGTACATATGGGACACAGCGAGTGTAAAGTTGTAGTAGAGTTTAATGATAAAGGACTTTCTTCTTTCAAAACATCACGCCATACCTATTTAATTTGCGGTCAGACAGCCTATGTACATCTGCCCTTAGACTGGGGTGGGACTTGTTATATAGCCTTCTTATTGCCACCTGTATTCTTGGCCCCATCCCATTATCATAGAGATTCACGACTAGAACATGTTAGAGTAAGGAGAGAGACAGATGCCTCAGGGATTGATCAGACTGAAACAGCTTGGGAGCAATATACAGATTTCAACAAAGGATTCTTTTTTTTCATAGGTCCCGTCCAAAACAGTAAACTGATACGCAAGTTAACAAGGACTCTTGAAACAGTTGTAAATATAACTGCGTCTGCCCTGGCGAACTTGACCCAGGAACAGTCTGCTATTAGACTTGTCGTTCTTCAAAATCGCCTCGTTTTAGACGTCATCTTGGCGGATAGGGGCGGAGCTTGTAGAGTGATCCGATCTAGTTGTTGCATTTTCATCCCAGATAACGCGCCATCTGTGTATGAAGCGATAACAAGGCTCCACAAGATTGCTCATGACATACATCAAGACCCAGGCACATGGACTTGGTCCAGTTGGCTCTGGGGTGTGATATCTGCTTGGGGATGGAAAGTGTTGTCCTTCCTAGGAGTGATCCTACTTAAGATATTTGGTTGCTGTCTCTGTCTGCAGTGTGGCCCGGCCATTTGCGGCCTGTGTGCAACTGCATGTGTTCCACATCCAAGTATACAAAGGGTTAAGGACGAACAAATGATGCTGTATGATCAACTATACGGTCTCATGAATATAGATGTATCCTGAAGGGTTACGTAGGGGACAAGGAGGGAATGAGGAAAATGAAATTTTGCCTGACCAAGATGCCCCCTGCGTGTACCCTATGTTACATGTATGTGCATGTCACCCATGCATATTTCTCTTAGTGGCCTGAATCACAAGGCCTCTGCAATCACGTCCTGCATTAAGGTGCCTGTCATCAAGTTTCCCAAACGTTAAGCTAACATGAAGACCCATGTATTTGCATTGTGCACTTTTAAATAAATATCGTAATGAACCCTTATTGTGGTTCAGTCTGAACCACTTTCTGAATCAGGGTTTTCATGACTCGTGACACACTGAAAGCTGCAGTTACGTATCTCTGACCTCGCATGCTTCTAGCTCAGCCGAAAGAAGCCCAGCAAGGGTTGCCAAGACAGTATATTTTGCTTAACAGCATCTGCATGCCCGGTGAAAAAGGTAAATAGAACCCGTCCGCGGAAGATAGGGCCTAGCCTCTCTGTCTCCATTAAAGTAAATCACAGTGCTTGCATTTGTAAAAAGCTCACAGCCCCCATGTAATGAACGAAGAAATATATGCTTTTTCTGATTCTTAGTGATGAGCAACCTTTGCTTCAGATAATACATCCCCTGACTTAAGATATCAGTTAGTACCAGACGTGCTGGTCGCCTTGACACTAAAGATCTCTCTACTAAACTGAAAGTCAGCTCTCCTCCCAGTTACACGTCAATTGCACATCATGCTCAAGTTGCGTGCACAAGTAGGGCAAAGTTCCAGCCTGCCACGTAACTCCTCCTCTATGTAGCCACCCACCTATCACCTACCTATGACTCATCTAGTGTACACCCTCATGCACGCCCACATGCTCTTATCTTTTTCTTTCTTGCTCTGCCTGGAGCGCTCCTCCCTATGTACAAGGAAAAATGTATATATGTGTTGTTCTCTGTAAATAATGTTAGAAGACCCTTCCTGAACCTCAGTGGTGATGGAACAGATTCTCCCTTAACTCGAGTTATTGGAATAAAGCCCTTTTAACTTGGACACCACGGACTCTCTGCCTCTCATTTGATACATGCTGATTGTTAATGCCTAGAAATTATGCCAGGGTAATATTTTATTTACCACAATCTTGTGAAGGGGAGATGTCGTTGTTGCCGCTGCTGGGGTTGGAGACTTTCTTGACTTTCTTTGGATCTCTGAAGATCTGCGAGAGGCATTGCAATGGGGGTGTCATTACATCACTGCTGGCTCTCAAACCTCTGGGTGGGCAGTGCTGATCTGGAGCTATATGGAATGTATGTCTGTGTTGGTAGTGGTTTCAACAGTCACAGGCAGTGCAGGACATCATCTCTGCTCTCTCACTGAGAGTGACGAGCAAGACCTTCAGGAAAGAGCAAGAGACACGGGTAACAGGTACTTTTATTTATAAATTCTTGTTGATAGGGTAGTACTGAAAAAAGGGTGGCAAGTCACCAGGATTACCTTTTTTTCAAATACTGTGCCCAGCACTCACCGAAGGCTATCCCCGTTCAGAGAAGACTTTGGAAGTCCGGCACACTTAAACAAAAGGTTGCTGCATCTTGCGTTCAGGGCATAGCTACGTGCCCTCACAGCCTGAGCTGTGCTATTGGTCTGTAATCACGATCACCTGGAGGGACAGTTAGAGTCACTCTTCCCTCAAGCAGTCAGTAAAAAGACTGAATTGACCTTCATCTATTCAAATACTTGACACATTATCAGACGGATGGAGGGTTGCCAGGGCAGGCTGAGAATGGTGGCAGGACATAAGGATATTTGTGAGCAGTATTTTGGGGACAAGACTCATGTAGGTGAGGGCTGGGGACAGTGGTTCTGTGTGTGGCTTGCCATAAGTTCCTCACTGTTGGAAGGTAGTTTATTATTAGGTGTAGGTAGGTACCTACCACTAGTAATAAGTTGACAATCAAAATATGAGGTACAGTCAAGATCTTCATAAATGATTCCCTTGCTCAACCATTGGTAGCTGGCTATGAGCTGGCCGGCTTAACTTGGAGACTGCAGTATAAAGCATTTAAAACACCAATACAGTAAATAAGTAAGACACAATAGACAATAAAAATCCCACACTAATTTATAAACATAGGTTGCAGTTTTATGAGTAATATGACACCAAAACAAACACAATCGAAGGTAGAGAACCAGAGGCAGATTAAAAGTAAAAGAAACGCTTAGAAGCAAAGAGCGCTCAAAGGGTTTAAAAAGGTTGTGCTGGAGTGGGACAAATTCAAGAGTACAGGCCACCCCCAATAACATATTCTTACACTTACTCCAGAAATCTTTCTTGATGCAGGAAAGTGTCCCACAGCAAAATCCAAGGGTTCATAACTCCTGGTTGTCATCGTGAGGTCCGGGAATATAACTTGCACATTGCACCTGGTTATTCTAAGTAACATCCAGGTGAATTCTGTCAGTTGGAATTGTCCTTGTTGTTGTTGTTGATGTTGCAGGTTGTCCTTCCAGCACTTTTATACGAGTGGCTGATGAGGTAGCCCACTCCTTATCCTTCAAGACAAGCAAAGTCCTTTTGTTGTGAAGCCTTTTGAGAGTAGCAGTGGCAGTCCTTATGAGTGCTGTCCACTCTTTTGCAGTCTAAAGTCCCCTGAACGCTGTCCAGCTGTGTTTTTCTTGGTTGAAATGATGCAGGTTGAGCTCTTTTACCTGTTGCTTTCTGGGAATCCACTCCTTCAACTTTCAGAGCAAATCAAAGTCCTTTTTGGGCTGAAGATCAAAGTGTGCAGCAGGTGCTTTCCTTATGAGTGCAGTCCTCTCTTCTGCTGCCCAAGGGTCCAGCAAGGCAGTCTTCTAGTAGTTTCAAGGCAGGCTTATGAGTTACTGGGCAGCTCCCCAATGCTTCTGGGGTGCTAGGCAACAGGCACTCCTGACCAATGAGGTGCATGGTGCCACCATCAGGTATAACAGCTTCCTCCAAAGTGTGTCATATTCTAGTCCAAGTAAGCACTATTTGGCAAAATTTGAAATGGAGAAACTCTCTCCTGGAGGTTAAGATTTTGCTACGTCAACCCACTGGTGTGGCTACATTTCCCTAACACTCCCCTTTCAGCAATTGTGCTAATTCAGTTGATGGGAAACCTGTCTGGATGAGGGTGCAGGGTGTGTGGTTGTGCCTCTGTCCTGTCCTTACTGTCATTCTCTCTTTGAAGTTCATTTGGGCTACTCCACTCCCATCCTGCTTTTTGCTCTGCAGCTGCAAATCTCATCCCACCAGATGTCCTTTGTCTTTGTGCAGGCCAAGTCACACCCCATCAGAGCAGTTTGGCTCAGCCTGTCAAAGGCTGCTCTGGAGAGCAGGAGACGCTGCTGAAATGCTGGATTTTAGCACATCCGAAAAGCAAGTTCTATAGTTTGTTTTCTGTGACAGTTATAATAAATCTATCCTTGGCAAGCTGTTAGATGTATTCTAATATATTTTTTTTATATATCTTTTTATTATTTTAAAGGAAAAATAAAAAAATTCAACAGACATATCCGGTGCCATAGATACATACAATGTTACCAAGGTGAAGTGGTACAAAAACAGGATAGACTTATAACAGTACAATTCTTCGAGAGGTCCGCACTATTAAGCACAAAAACAAAATTGACTGTAATATAATCGCTAAACAGTTTGGAAGCGGATCTTCAAAACCCACCCACCCACAAATCAAACAGAAGGAGAATCATGGCAACCTGACACTAGAAATTAAGTATCAGAGTCCGGATATTACGACAACAGTACATATATAGGAAAAGCTAGGAAAAAAAATGAAAAATTAGAAAATAATATGGACGATAACAAAAAGAAAACAATAAACCCTTCCCCCCACCCTGCGCCCCTGCAAACGGTTACCGCCTAACCCGCAATAGCAGCGTGCCTGTCGCCCCAACTAACTAGGTTCTAAAAGAAGAACTCTACCAGAGTAGAGAAGTGGAGGAGGGCATATTTGCACAGGCCCCCGGTCGCCCCTCCCCCCGCCAGAACCATGAATCCCCAAGTTGAAGTCAATAAAGCTATCAGATACCAAACACAGTCTCTGCAAGGGAAATTTCAATCACCGCCCAGCCATTCCTAGACATAAGTATAACAGATCCCGTGTCCATCGTTCTTAAGCAAAAAAAAAACCAGACTTTCAAACTCATCCTTGCCCTTTACGATCAGCCGCAGGAGTCCCCTCAGAACGGACCGCCTCTACCACCGGACAGTACGAGGACGAAGAAAATGCAAGAGAATTCAATGCGAGACAAAATAGTAGAACTAGAGTGCTGTGAACACCGACAGGTCCGGAGACTCCCCCCCTCGTTATGAAGTCCAAACATCGATCCTTCCGCCATCTTAGCGGCGCCGATATATGGAGGAGTGATGCAGTTCCATTCCGATAACAGCTCTCATCAAAAGTCTCTAAAATGGGAACAACAATTAGTTCTTTCAAAGGCGGCAGCGATCGTAGGCTCGGCGATCCATTGGTGGCATCGAGTTTGTTCTTATCTTCCATTACACTGGGCAGAGGCTCCGACACATCGCACAGTACGGGGTCTATGTCATCCAGCAGAGTGGCCATCTTGGGTGTCTCGGTCGTTACGGTTTCATCTGGTGGAGTAGGGTCCGGTCCAAATTGTACCAACTCAGACAAGCGTACCATCATCGTCTGAATACGCTCTTCAACGTATGCATGAATAGATTCAATGGCTGCCAACACAGTTCGTAGCGACGGGTCACTCTCGGTCCGTTCCTCTACTCTGCAATCGGCGACAAGCATGATCGCCTCCCCTTTCGAACTCGATCTCTCAGAGAGGGAACGGGCGAGTCGGGAACAGCCGACTACGGAGGGAGACTTATCAATGGTTCCGATGAAATCCCAGGTCCACAGCCGCAGGTTTCGGCCCCAACCCCGCGAACACCAGCGGGCCCTTTACCGGGTCACCGGGCAGGACCCCAGTCCGCAGCCGCGACCGTTGAGCTGTCCCCCCTCCTCCGACTTTCACCGAGGCAGCCAAACGTCATCCATAGCAATCAAGAAAGCGAAAGAAATGTTTCCACTCCGGTGGACCGGACCCAAGCTCACCACCGCAGCCGATGTTGTTCAACTGAAACCCGGGTGGGCCAGTACTCGAGACCCCGGCTTCTGGACAGATCTAGGCCACAAACTTCCACTCGACGTAACTTCGTCAGCCGAACAGGTAAAAAGTTCGGAATAGCTCCATTAAGCTCACGGCAGGTTCATAAACACAGTGGCTGGGCGCAAGAACAGGATAAGTGACAGGATAGTCCGGAGGGAGTCAGCGGTCGGCGGAGCCGGGAGCCTACGCGGCCATCTTGGTTGCTAGCGTGGCTCCTCCTCCGTATTCTAATATTTTAATACTTTGAATAATATTTTTAGCTCACTCCTATCATAGTTATACTTAATTAAAGTATTCCCATGAAAGCCTAGGGAGCTGATGTACTACAATGGTAAAGAAACAAAATTGTCAGTTTTTCCCTCACGAGGACATATACAACATATTTTATAATGTCCCTGCTTATAGTTACAAATCACCCCACTCCCTGGGCACCTAGGAGAGACTTTAGGGTTGACCTATACATGATGTAAAAGGTAGTTTAAGACTTTGGAAGTATCTCAAATTCCAAATCTGAGTATGCATATAACTTACTTTTAAAAGCAGCCCACAAAGCAGGGCTGCCTTTAGAATGACAGCAGGCAATAAAACAGTGCACACTTAAGTGGATTAAATCTACTGGGCCTCTAAATCTACATGCCCTACTAAATACTAGAGACTAATAGCTAGGTCTTCAGTACCAATTTTAATTATGTCTAATTACCATGTACTGTTAATCAGAGTACAGACCTTGGGTCTGGTTAGCAGATCACAGGGCACAATTGGAGTCAGAAAATCAGCATCTAGTAGTCAAAATTAAGGCAAAAAGTGGGGGTACAATGCTAAAAGCCCTGGTTTCTCACACTCATCTACATTTGAGTCAATTGAACCGCTTGCATACTATGTTCACTAGCACATACTCAACATAAACTAGTCGAAAGGGTAGCTATCAATTTGCGAGAATCATTTTTGGGTTCCAAGTTACATCAAAGACAAGGCCTTGCTCGTGTCTACTACGTCTTTTGGAACCACTTGGTAGAACACAGTTCTATTATAAATATATACAAATATATCGTTTTGTATGTTCTAGATAAACATCATAGGAAGCTATTCTACAAAACACAGTTTAGTAAATCACAACGACTTTTCTGCAATTGGCAAACATTGTTAACTGCAGGAACATCCCAGTGCCCAAGGCATCCCAACGTACTTTACCAAGGGGGTTACTTGGATCTTATGACCTTTTACTTTACTTGTCGAACATGACCGCTATGGATTGGCGTTGTGGATTGGAACTGTGGAAGATGGACACCTACAACATGAAATTGTACATATATATATGATATAAAATTAAAGGTTTTCTCTTAAAAAATTCCTGTGAGTTTACAGACAACTCAAGTGCCACTCATATTGTCTGTAATGCAATTCGAAGCACAGCATCAGCAATATTCCCATTCTTGATACTTACAAGGAACAATCTAGTCGCTTCTAAGAACATTCATATGAATGCTGTGATTTGTGCACATCCAGCAGCCATCTTTGGATAGCAAAGCCATTTCCTGCATAAATGTTTATAAAACCATTGGCATGATTATTACAGGATCAATGTTCTGTGACATTTATTTTACTTTCCAAACAAGATGTCAAGCAGATGATAAAACAAGATAAAATAAGTAGACAAGTAGCTGAACAATCCTTCCAGATGTGTACTTGCAAAATTGGAAAACATTACCCTATGCAATTGGACCCCTTTCTTCGTGTTCTAAAAGAAGTGCTTCTTTAAGTCTCGGTTTTCTATAAATGGTTTGCTATACTTATTTAGATGTTACAAACTGATTTCAAAATAAAGTCCTCTCTATTATTTAAATAAATTATTGTTTATCCTTCTGCTTCAGAAAAAAATAAACTAAAACATAAAACAGTCTTTCAGGCATATTGATAGATTAACTATTATGCTCTCCATTATCCCTGCATCTCTGCTGCTTGTATTGTTTCCTGTAGTCAGTAGCATGGATCGGGGGTGGCAGGGAGGGGTAAGGAGTCACCGCTGGAACAATCACAATGTTGCAATGCATGTTTGCAATTTATCTGATCACCGTGGTTCAGTGCTCAGCCAGGGAAAGGGAGCATGGGCATGTTCTCCACCCAGGCTGTAATGCAGCCTGGGTGGAGAACATGCAAAGTGCGCATGAATATTTGGCCAGCCCGAGACGGGTGGTCAAACATTCATGTGGACATACAAAGTGCGCTCACAACTCCCCTGCTCCTGTCATCAAAGCAGACCCATTCTGACCTGCAAAGCTGCCACAGCAGGACAAAATTAAAGGACAATAACTTCGAGTTATCATCATTTTATTTTTCCTTTATTTCACTGCTGCAAAGCAGTGGGGCAAAGCTCCCCCGCCTTAGTGTAGGAGCTGTAACTGATATAGAATTAAAAAAGTGCTCAGCATATAACAGAAGAAGATGAAGCTGACTAATTCATAACTAAAATATCAGTTTTGTGCATTACTGTAAACACTATTTATACCATATGGTATTTTTGAATGTTCTGACACTCAACTGATTTGATCTGTCAGTACGTGAAAAATGCTTGAAGAGTGAAAAAACATCTGATGCCTTGAAGAGGCCCGGCTCTATCCAGGTGTTATGTGATACCATTCTATAAGATTCCAAGCACAAAATAATGAAACAAACAATGTTAATAATATAATAAACGTGGAATGATGTTCTTTATGTTACCACAGACAACAAATTCTTATGAGGACCGTCAAAACTTAAACTTTTCATAATCCTTACTAATGGATATATCATGCAAGGAATCAATATTTGATGAGACTCCCTTATTGTAATGAATCAATAGTCTTTCTCAGTTTCCAATTGTTATTCTCTGAATGCTTAATATACTTCTTTTGTCATGACCTTAAAGGAAGATCCTCCCTATTCAATTATTTCTTTGAGTTATTCCATGCCAGACCCTTCTAAATCAAGGCAGCGTCTGATATGCTTTTGGATCCGCACATGGCATGATATAAATAAGAATGATTAGAGATTCAGAGCAACCTTAACCATTTTTATACAGTT
Source organism: Lissotriton helveticus (assembly GCF_964261635.1). Taxonomy (NCBI): domain Eukaryota; kingdom Metazoa; phylum Chordata; class Amphibia; order Caudata; family Salamandridae; genus Lissotriton; species Lissotriton helveticus. The sequence goes on along the minus strand of NC_136061.1, from coordinate 1,578,617,796 downwards.
CAAATGTTTATTGTTTTTTCAAGTGTAAATGGGCCAGTATGTATAGTATCTGGAAAAGTGAATATGTCAATGACGAAATAAATATGTCATGTACAGGACTGAAAACAGATGCAATACTTGTGACTGCTGCATGATACAGCAAAGGTATTTTTATATATGGTTACGCCTTGACTTAACTGTGTAATACAGTCATGCACTCAAGCTACCGGGTGCACTTCAGTACAAAATGAGTGTTAGATAATTAAATTTCTAATATTTCAGTATGCGCACTTGTCACCTGCCTCACCGGCAACATAATGTTCAGTATATTTTGGGATGTTAGCTTGGTCCCTTTTGGTTCTACTGTGCACCCCAATGGACCTATCGTAAATTAGGCAATATTTCTTTCAGTTTTCAAAATCGACCTGAAAGTATTCAAGTGCTTTAAAGGAGCACCAGTTACATAACACAAAGACATTGTTAGTTTTGGGATGAGGAATCAATAGATTTTTCCAGAATCACAGGTTCCTGAGCAAGAGTAAGGGCCCGATTCCAATGTCAGACGGACTGGAGTCAGTCCGACATCGATATGGAACTGGAGCCGAACAACATCCTTCCATCTGCTCCAGCTCAGGAAGTAGGCGCGACCGAACCCTGTTTGGTCACAATCCTATACTTCACCATGGGAGCACGCTTTCTGAATGGAATGCATGCTCTTATTGCAAAGAGCAGAGGTGCACACAATGTCAGGCAACTTAAATTGCATTCCACTGGGGGCATAGATCAACAGGGGGCACCATTGGTGCTTCCTAGGCTGCCATTCCGCTGCCTTGCACACATGGCAGCCCATCTGGAAGCTCCAAAGACAGATTCCCAATGCCTTTCTGTATCAGAAAGGCCAGCACAGAAAGGCAGTGGGAATCTGACATTATAATCCCTCTGCCGGAAAGGGCTGGCCAAGAGATTATTGCAGGGTTTCAAAATGGCGCACGGGCTCTCCGAAAACCAATTCAGATTCCCTTCTGATCGACCCCATCAAAATGGGTCGGTCAGAAAGGAATCTGCCCAGCCGATTACGATGCAAGCTGGAGGGCATCAACCAACATTCTGAGCTATTCCAGCCCGCAACATAATCGGGCACTTAGGGGGTCATTATGATGACGGGCGGACTTTGTCCGCCCGTCACCATAGTGGGGAACGGGACCGCCCGCCATAAGGGCGGGGGTCCCGTGGGGGCAATTAGGATGTGCCCGCCACAGTGGCGGGCACATCCTGTAGTTTTAGCATTGTGGCGGGCGGTGCACTCTGCACCGCCCGCCACAATGCTAAAAATGCTTTTTTGCATTTGCATATGCAAAGCGGCAGGCACTGCGCGGTGCCTGCCGCTTTGCATATGCAAATGTGGGGGGGTACCATAGGTACCCCCCATGTGCCCCCTGACAGTGGTGTGAACCTGGGGGCCCTGCAGGGGGCCCCCCACAGCAATCCCCACCTGCCTTTCCGTGGCGGCATTGCCGCCGCGGAAAGGCCTCTACTTTGTGCCATTGTAATATGGCTGGCGGTGTCCATTGGACACCGCCACCATATTAATCCATTACCGCCACGGTCGCCTTGCGACCGCGGCGGTAAAGCGGCGGACGGTCTTTCCGTCCGCCGCTGTGCCCTCCGCCATCCTAATCTGGCGGAGGGGAAAACGGGAGTGCTTGTCAGGCGGATTGCTTCCGCCAGGGTGGCGGTGGCCACCGCCACCCTGGCGGAGGCAATCCGCCCGACATCCTAATGGACCCCTTAGACTCGAAAAAATGTTCCAGCTCCATAGTCGGCAGTTCTGGCTGTTATGCCACATTCTCTCCTACCCCTCACATTGCTTATCCTTCATTCCCAGTTACTCTCTCCTGATGACACAGCAAAGAGATTGTGTGCAGGAGGCTAAGGGGCTCACATCACATTTGTGCTGCCAGAGCGTTACTTTTGTGATGCGCCAGAGCTGCAGATTGCAGAACCATATCTGCAAGGCCACACAAAGGCACCTATGGTGTAAAGCAATGCAGCGCAAGTTACTGTGTTGCCTTACACTGCATCAGGCAGACATTCCACGGGCATTGTGGATTGTTTTTGTGCAGGAAGGTGTCCATGCCTGCACAAAAACAATCCTGCCAACAAAGCAGACACAGTTTCATCATGGTGTAAGGGTGCCTACAATGATGCTTAGCTTCAAAATGTGCACCGGAGCTGGCTGAAAGGTCAAGAATGCACCATATCTCAAAAATATGGTGCTTTGCTGCACCTTCCACTTGGCGTGCGGCAGCACAGCAAAACGGCTTGCAGTGCTGCCCTATGCCAAGTTATTTGTAAATGAGGCTCTAACTTTTCTGATCTACACAGTGGCAAGATTTTGTGACTACTTGTACCTCAATAATTTATGAGGGGTGTTTCATTAAAGGTAGGTGAAAAAAACTACATTCATTGCGCCATGACAAACCTCCACAAAGCAAATTAGCTTGCAGAGATCTAAAGTGTTCATGCATGTTCACTGGAGGCATTAAAATCACTAGGGGCCTGATTACCACTTTGGAGGTATGGGAGTGATGCTGCCATGCCACTGCCCTGCTGCCATACCACCAAAGCAGTGTGAGTGAGTACCACTTGCCAGTTTACGAGTTTTCTTGTGTTCTGCTGGGGTCTCTTTGGCGGTCCCACAGCAGTGCCTCTGAAAATCGGCACCACAATGGGAGCCCAAAGGCAGTTCCTGCATGCCATGGATGCTGCACTCCATGCTGTGCAGGAACTGGAGTGCATGCACACAGGGGGGCATGACATGTACCCCCTTGAATGCACCACATTGCATCAGGCCCAGACTGGCCATAGCGGGCTACGGGCAATCCCCCGGTGCGCCGCAAGGGTGGGGTCCAGTTTTGGGCCCCTGGGGGCCGATTTTGTTACAGGGCCGTTTTTGCAGCATAGCTGCAAAATCGGCCATGCAACAAAATCGGCCATGCAACAAAATCGGCCGAAAAGCGGCCCTAGCAAAGCGCTCGGCGGCACCTCCAACCCCCCCGAGTGGGGAGGGGGGCCGGCCAAGCACTTTGCCAGTGCCGGTTTTGGTTCCCAGTCTGGCCCTGCATTGCACAGGGCTAAAAGGGGGTCCTGTAGGGCTCCCTTTCTTTCCTCACAGTCAGCAGTTTAATGGAGTAACAACCTCAGTAAGAATGCTGGTGGTGAGTAAGTTCTAGTATGCTTGGCAGTTCCACAGGGCACCACCAAGTATACTGCCCCCCTCATACTGCCACGCTTCCGCCATAGACCTGTCATCCCTGGCGGTTGCGGAGGTGTCATGGTGGTCCGACCACCCAAGTTGTAATCCGACAGTAGGACTGCCAGTGCAGCGGTGGCTGTACCTGCCACTGCTGCGCCACTGTGACTTTGGTGATCCTTGGACTGCCAAACTCATAATGAGGCCCTAATTTGCCTTCCATCTTTCAATTCTTTGAGCCTGATGTACAAGGTTTTGGGTTTCTAGTTAGTCATTATTTTTGCACAATGCTGCAGTAAGACCCAAAAATCATTTTAATTTCAAATGTTCCAAATGGCCATTTGCAAAGATTAGCTTAAATTCTATTTCATATAATCATATATATTAATGAGGCAGTATTCCCTCTGTGAATCCTTCGATGGCTATGAATGCAGAAACGGGGTCCTTTGAAGAACCATAAAACTCGATCCACACTTGAAGCTTATATCCCTTAACAGGATAAGGATGCAATAATAAAAGCTATGGAAGGATGCAAAGAAACATTGTGGAGTCACATTTCCCACAACAGTTTCCTAGTGTTTTGGAAGGACTTGCAACGCAAGGTGCAAAGCCATTTGCAACTCACAGTGTCTCTTTGGTATATTGCTACTGTGTGTTTTCCAGTCGCAAAGCCTGAAATTATGTGCAGGGCAGGGTTTGCAAGGATAGGTAGCTTTTATACTTTTCACTATATATATAACTTCACAAATTTGCAACAAAATTGGTAAGGACTGTAGGGCTGTGATTTGAGTCAGCAGTGATGCTTGTCTCAATACTCTTACTTGTAACTGTCCAAGCCGTAATTAGAGAATAGATACAAATTTGCTAGAGATGTGTGGGTGCACTCAGCTAGAGTGTTAGCTTAAACACAGGAGCATATGTACAACAGAATGGTGGAGCACGGTGTTACGCCACAATTGGTAATGCGGCACTTTGACATTCTGGACACACGGGGATGAGCCGTATTTACAATAATTTGGTGAACCCATCCATTTTCCCTAGTGCTGGGGCTAAATTTAGCTGCCTAGTGCCATCGCAGGCCCCCTTGCACTAGTGCAAGGCATGCATTACAGGGAATGATTATTCAAGTGCAGGAAGGTGTTGCTGCCTGCACATCAACAATCAATAATGGTGATTTGTAACTTCTATATAGAAGTTGCAACTAGTTATTTTCTACTGAATGTTTAGGTGGGGGAAGGAACACCATCCTGCATATAAACAATCACTACTGGTGATTTGCTCTTTCTATGTGTGCTGCAGAATGCAGCACACATAGAAACAGCAAAAACGAGGAAACATTTATAATTTCTCCTCGTTGCATCAGGTTAAGACCAGATTTTCCCTGGTCTTATTTTTGGCGCTGCCTCACATTTACGCCACCCTTGTAAATAAGGGGCAGAATGAAAAGCAATTGGTGTTGCATCAGAATGCCTACTACAACATCCATTGCTCACCCCTTTCATGCTAAGTGCTGCGTGAAAGAGGCATAAATATTTACAAGGCAGTGTTAGGCCATGTTAAGAGACTTAACGCTGCCTTGTAAATAAGGCAAAAGCGTTATCATCACCAGAACGTCAAAAAAGTGATGTTTTAGTAACGATAAACACTTGTAAATTTTCTCCACATGGTGCTCAACTAACAAAAGCCAGTATGAAGTAAAAAAAAGTAGCACCATTTTACATAATAAAAAATGCACTTCACAACCTCCTGCTGGAGACTTCCACCTCCATCGATTCTATTATTTTCTGTGCAGAGATTTCCTTCTTGGTGGCAAAGATCTAAACACCTAAAGGCAAATTTATTGATAGTACATGCAAGTAGAATAATTGGGAGTGGTGGGAAAAAGGGAAATTATTACTGCAAATGAGTAAAGCATTTCACATTCACCAAATAAACACCTACATCTGCTTTTTCACATCTTCGGACAAAACAGCTAAGCCTTAGAGTAAGTCAAGCACCACACAAGGCCAGACTTCGGTAGTGCAATACACTCCCACAGGACACAATGGAGGCAGGGAATAACACCAACACCTCATAATAATATATAATTTAAAATACATTTAAAATAAATTATATTTATTTTAAAATATTTAAAAAATTGTTGAAATATTTTAAATGTTTTATTGTAATTGTTATAATTTATTTTAACCACTAAATTACATTTTAATTTAATATATTTTAAATTAAATGATAAAATAACGTAAATGAAAATAATTAAAAGATAATATCAACTTAGAACATTACTGGCAAATAACCTTGTAATACATACATTACAACTAAAAATGGAAGTGGTGGAGGGATCACATTTATATTTACTTACAGAGTTTCTTAAAAAAAATATACTATAATGTGCATTAAAAATATAATTAAATGGTATGCTAGGTTTTTGAGCTGTTGTGTTGTATTCTTGCTAGTTGCCATGGTCTACCACCCAACATTTCACAGGCTTTATACCTCCTCTTTGAGTTTTGCCTTTGTGATGAGACAAAATGGTATATGAAGTTTCAAACAAGGGTCTCATCAGCATATTGCCAATGAAAAACTGAGTACACACTGTTTTGCAGGAAAAGAAAAATAATTTTCCTGTTTTTAAGGGAATAAAAAAAGTCATGAGTGGGAATGGTGCACATCAACCTTCAGGAGGACGGCCAGCTGCTGACATCAGGATAGACAATAAGAGATGAGTGCATACTTCTCTCAGCCCACCCTTTGCTTCTACTACCTTCCCCAACTCTGAGTCTCTGTCACGATGACTCTCACGACCCCGCAATCACCATGCCCTACGCCAGGTCACCCAAGTTGCTCACATGGGCTTATTCCTCATTTTATGAGAGCCAATTGGGGAAGATCATTCAGTCATTTAAGGGAGAAGAGAGGCAACAGGAGCACTGGAGATTCAGATGGCAGCAGAAGTTAAGTACAACAAGTTTCATTGTTTTCTGTGCGTATGTGTGCATGTGTGCATGAATGTGAATGTATTTGTATGTCACCATTTGTAGGCCTATATGTGTACAAATGTAAAGTGTGTGTACAATTGTTATGCACACTACCCATTTTAGTAAAGGGTTGACCCTGGCAAAATAGTGATAATTCTTGGCAACTATGGGGTATCTATAGGTAAATAACCTTTGCCACCTGTCGTAAAGTGCAGGCCCTCACAGAATGGTGGAATTTCTTGGAAATATGTAGCCATCCGTGATAGAGTTACCTCACCAAATAAAATTCTCACTCTGGCACAACATTGGTAGGTTTTGGAAACTTGAAATCATATATACCAATTAGCCTACCCCTGTGATGTGCTGTCAATGGCATAATGGTCGTAATTCATATCCTATTGATGTCATGCACTGTATTACTGTGCCAATTTCTCGTATAATCTAACGACAGTTGATATGTTGGCATAATGTGCACATACATGACAATTTAGACCTTAGACCTCTGCATAAATGGGGTACTGCCAGTCTGTTTGTGATTATTGTTATACAGAAGGCATCGATTCCATACAGTGTCTGATCCTGGTAGAATGTTCACACTGGCATAATTGAGGCTTCTAGCATATTGTGACCATCCACTGCGCAGTAATGTTCTGAGAATAAAGTGGTACTTTCTGAAGCTTTGTGGGCATTCATTGCACAATAGTGGTACTTCTTGACATATTGTGGCTATTCTTGACACCTGCTTCTGCTATAATACGGACTGTTCCATTATGTTCATGATTCTTAGTACATTGTGGGTATGCATGTCATGCCTAGTTAGATTAACGCCGGGCCTTCCTTAAGTGGCTTAAACGTTGTTGTTGGAAGTGGCGCTTTTTGCAGAGTCACCCCCAAACATTTTGCCTTCCTCCTCCCCGTTTTGCGGATTTTTTTTTTGTTGGCGTTTTGGACTCTGTGCACTTTACCACTGGTAACCAGTGATAAAATTCTTGTGCTCTCCTCACTAAACATGGTTTGATTGAATTATCCACAATTGGTATATTTAATTTCCCTATGAATCCCTAAATATTTACAATACCTTTGCATAGGGTCAGTAAAATAGTTGCTCCTAGTGTGTAGGTGGCACCGATTGTTCCACCCACTTAAGTAGCCCTTTAAGCATATCTCAAGTCACTGCTAAGGTAGGCCCTAGGCAGCCAATAAGGCATGGTACTGTGTAATTGGATGTATGACAGAAACACGCATGCATTTACCAAGCACGCTATTCCCATGCAGTCACTACCATGACTGTGATGTTACTATGCGTCCTTTTAAAAACCAAGCCATTTCAACGACTTTCTTTAAGGGGGGCCCTGGACTTTAGAATAGCATACATTACTATTCCAACTCCAGTGAGTGTATCAGTACGGAGGTGTTAGACTTAATATTTAAAACCAATACAACACCGGGTTCCCTAAAGCAAGTCGCAACAAATTGTGTGATAAAGGAATGTGTGGTAACGTCACAGTTGGGGTAGTGACTGCATTGTGAAGGCAAGTCATTGTTTAGTCAGCACAGTAAAGAATGTTTCCCATGTAATTGACAGTTAGGACATGTACTTTTAGGTTTTACATGTCCTCATAGTGAAAAACTCCCAAATTCATTTTTCACTACTGAGAAGCATACCCCTCTAACCTTGGGGATTCCTTGTTACTTCTAACAAGCTGTGATTGCCAATTGGAAAGAGGCAGAAGCTGTCTTGTTAAGTAGCCATTGAAGTGAAATGATCAATCATCGTTAATGGTAAAGTCAAATTTATCATTACAGTGTAAAAAATGTTACTTTTAGATAGATGCTACTCAAAAAATTGGGCAACCCAATATACACTTGGAGGTTTGGGCGAAAAACTAAGTGTCAGGTAAGTGTGCCTACAAGAGATTTCTTTTAAACACAAACTAGTTGGATTTTTAACAAAACAATTCGGAGAGCCCAAGTCTCTGGCCTCAACTAAATGAATTATTGAAATAATTGTAAAAATCACATAGAAGTAAATCAAAAGGAACAAACAGATGGATGTATACTTTTTCTATACAAATGTATGTGAATAAGTAACATAGCAAGAGGGTACATAACATAGTTCACATAGCGAAAAATGACTGAGATTAATAGTGTTTACAATGATCTTATCTCATAATTACTTTTGTGGAACCCCATTTCATATATTTTAACAGATGGAATTTATCATCGAACATACAGTGATTAACACCTATATAACAATGTGAACAAAAATGGGTTATAATTGTAGACGTATTTCTGATAGAATAAAATTCTAGCAGAATCAGAAAAGAGAGGAACCAGTACAAATGTACATACGTAACATGTATGCTCCTGGTTATTCTAATCTAACTGTCTCAAAATAAAGCTAGTAAATACCACGGTTTTGAAGAGTACATTGGGCAAGCAGAATATACTGCGGTTGTACATTCTCTATGCAATTTAAACATAAAGGGACTGCTATTCTCATGTGATTTGGTTGTCTACTTTGATATTTCCACTCGTACGTTTCTACCGGCTCTGATGGTTCACTGTAGAAATGAATTTACTGTAGAATAATGTTTTCGACCGCAAGGCCTCAAGGTCAAATTCCTGTGAGCCCACTCAGCTTTTTGTGTTTTAGAAATCTACAAAATGAGTAACATTAGGATGGGTTGTATAAAGCATCTGTATTCAGGGAAATTAAACCCATGTTCAACATATGCATTATAAATACACATTTTATGTTAGTTAGTTTTCCCCTGACCACCTCTTAGGCCCAAATTGAGTGGATATGTGAGCTTCCCTAATGTATTCCAAAATTATTTAGATTATTTCTATTCGTGCTTTAAATCATGATAACATGACTGTACAAAATGCCAGCTCTGTCCTTTTTACAAACTTTTCAGAGTTAGGCTGACTCTCCAAATGCTCAAATGTTCTAATTTAATATGGTATCTCGTAAATAATTATACATGGCTGTTACTGTCACTCTAACAGTACATCTATTTTTCCATGCCTTTTCCTTGTCTCCATGCCTAGTTTCTCTGTCCCTTCTTACTTACCCCCGATCAGTTCTCTCCAAGTGATCATTTGTAATGCCAAATGCTAACTCACTAAAGTAGGACAATCGAGAGACCTAAGAAGCTCCAACACGCTCATTCTCATTCTCCCCAAAAAACATTAACAAAAAGCCCTTTCCCGCTCTTTCTCAGGCAATGCCCCTAAAATCTCGAATTCTCTTCCAATACATAACGGAACTTACTCGTTCTTCACAAGCTTCAAGAGACACATTTCTCTTCAATCAACAGCCATATCTCTCTGGACAATAGCCGCTCCATGACACCTTATAACCCCCTAAATATGACGGTTACAGTAGCTGCAAAGCTTCTCTGAGATCCGATCCTCAACTCATCAATCAAACTTCTCAATCTGCCTGAACATGTCTATCCCAGAAACTGAACTTTTATTACATAATATTGAATTGATAACTATCTAGAATCTATGTTTATTCACGTATTGTGACTGTTTATAAAGCTGCTGTGTATGATGCTATAAAGCGCTCTGACACCCCTCGGATCGTGTCACTGGTATAAAACTCCCTAAATAAAATAAAAAATAAATAAAATAAAATATTATGTGCATAATATTTCAATAAAGCTACAAAAAGTTCAATGATTACGTTGGTTTATGTGGTAATCACTGGCAGAGTTGCCTTGCATATGAATTAGATATAGTCAGAGCAGAGTGAAGGGATTTTAAATGTCACTCACCACATCTGAAGTACATACCTTCTCCTCACTTCTACTTCAGGGGGCCTATTCACAAAGATAAGTATGCATGCAGAGGAATAAACAAAGCAGAGACATGCATCCATACCACTGAAGAGATCTCATCTTGGATGGAATTCATCATTCCTGTGAGGAGATCTCTTGCTAGATTTAGACTTACAACTTTCCTCCCCTTCAAATAAGGGGACAGAAACCCTTATGGCTGAATTTATGACCTTAAGTTTCTTTCAGTGACTTTCTGGCTGTTTGTGGACACGTTCAGCACCAGGGAAGAGATCTCTCTATAGAAAATATTATTGATTATGAATAAAAATATACAAAATTAATATATATAAAAAAAGAGCAATCCCTAAATCTTCATCTAGCACTATCACTAGTTGATTATCAATCAACGAGCATTCTCAAAGCCATTAGGTCTGTGTTAGACCTGGTATCCTTGGCGTGATTGCTCCTAACCTCTTGCCTTCTGACCTGTTTCTGCTGACTTTGTTTGGCTGGCTTTAGGAATCTAGGCACTTTCCATTGCTAACCAGTGCTAAAGTTCATGTGCTGTTTACTGATAACATGGTATCATTGGTTATCCACACTTGGCAGATTTGAGGTACTTATACGTCCCTAGTAAAGTGCAATAAATTACCCCAGGGCCTGTAAATCAAATACTACTAGTGGGTTTGCAGCACAGATTGTGGCACCCACTGAAGTAGCCCTATAAACATGTCTCAGGACTGCCACTGCAGAGCCTGTGTGTGTAGTTTTAAACTGCCATGTCGATCTGGCAAGTTAACCTACTTGCCAGGCCTAAACTGTCCTTCTTATTACATATAGATCACCCTTAAGGTAGGCCCTGGACAGCCCATGGACAGGGTACAGTGTGGTAAAAAGGTAGGACATGCACTTCTGAGTTTCAAATGTCTTAGTAGTGAAATAGTCTTAAATTCATGTTTCCCTACCTCAAAGCTATCTTTCCAATGGGATAACAGTGGGATTGCCTTATTACATTTTAATGGTGTAAGTTCCAAATGGGAAAAGATGGCACCCCCATATTTGGTGTCTCCGGAATCATAATTTTAAAACACGACTTAAGGTGAAGTTAGGTTAAAAAAAAAATCAGAATGTTGGCATTTTTATACTGTATTCATTTGGTGCCTTCTGCCTCCCTCTGGAATGCACATTTGGGGCGGGTGACAGTTGGCTTCCTGCATTACCTCTAGACAGTCACACACAAAAGAAAGATGGGTGTGACTAGGTGACCATCTGCATGCTGATGGGTCATCCAGACCAGGAAGGGGGAGATGAGTTGACAATCCTGAGGGTTCATTGACCTGTCCACACACACAGGGTTACATACCACCCTGAAGTGAGCCAGGAGCCTGGACAGGAAAGAAAGGGACCCTGTGTACTTCAATGTATCTCTTTGAAGTCTTTCCTACTTCAAAGGCCCAACTGGGTATAAGTACTGGACCTCTGACACTAACAGCACAGAATACTTCAGGAACTGAGGACATTCTACCAGAATAGGGACAGCTGTGCTGCTGAAGGGACTGCCACTTTGCTGACCTGCTTAGCTGTGTTGGGCCACTTCCTGCTGCTTCTTGTCTGGGAGTGAAAAGGACTGGACCTGCATCTCTACTTCCCAGAACCAAAGTGTCTCAAAGGGCTTGTTGACTTGCCTCCTGTTTCTGAAGTCTAAGGGAAGTCAAAGACTTCTCTCTTCAACATGCAAACAGCACCTGCCTCTGTCTTCTGCGAGTCTTGCTTTGCTCTGTGGTGCTAATCCAGTCCTGGGCCTTTGGTAGTGAGTATAAAGTGCTGCATGTGGCAGAATACATGCATCGATCTTCTTAAGCAGTTCAAAACCGAAGCACCCCTGCTGTAAGAACCAGATCGACGCATTACCCTTGGGACCAATGTATCACCTCCGGAACCGCCACATTCAAACCGATGTATCATTGCCACTGCATGCAGAAGATTGGCTCTGCAATGTGGAGGAACACGCCTCATCGTAACTTGGCCCACAGCATCTCAGACCCAGCGCATCACTCACAGACCTGGCACATCACCGCCGTTGGGTGGAGAAATCTGCTCCATCACCTTAACTGCGTGGGGATCACCGAAGCAACTCGTTGCTTGTGACTTTGAACAAAGTACTTTTGCTCAGCAGACCCTGTGTGTGTCCTCTATCTAGCCTGTGGTCCATCACGGTTGGCCTGAACTCTTGACTTTGTCCCTGTTCAAGAAGACCAATTAACTCTTTAAGCGCATACAGTTCTTAGTGCTATTTTTTTGCACTTAATCCTTAAATTCCATTCTCGACTTCTACTGATTGGATGTTTGTGATTTTAGTCTCGTTTTATTTATATACTTATTCTCTATTTTCTAAACTGGTGTGGAGTATTGTTGTGGTGTTTCCACTGTGTTACAGTTTGATGTGTTACACAAATACTTTACACATTGCCTCTTAAATTTAGCCTGACTGCTCTGTTCTGAGCTACCAGAGGTTGAGCAGAGGTTAATTTAATGTGTGTTTCTGACTTCCTCTGACTAAAATTGTGGTTCCTGCTTCAACAGGGTGCATACCTCTGCTAACCAGAAACCCAGGGCTTTATTTATGAGGCCTTGCGTCACTTTTACGCCGCTGGTGCGTCACTTTTTATGACACACCCGCAGTGTAAAAAATGCGCCATGTTGCTTCATATTTACTGAAGTGACACATCTAGATAGATACGTCACGTTGTAAACCCCTGCGCCACATTATACCTGCGCCAAGTATAATGTATGGGGGGGAGTTCTGACGCAAGAAAGGGTCGTAGAAGTGAAGCAGTGAAATTGAAGAGATTCAGCTGCGCCACTTCTAGGATGCAAATGCGCCAATATCTTACGCCTGCCTCATGGATGGCGTAAGACTGAGGCAGGCACATTTCAAATGGGACTTGTCCATGTGTAACGACCCATTGCTGGAGTTGCGTCACTTTTGTGACACACTCCAGCAATGCGTCATTTTTGCACCTACAGATACATCAGAAATACTGACGTTTCTGTAACTCCTTGCACGATGAGGCGTCATACTGTAAATATGACTCATCATTGGTGTCGCAAGGAGGGCGCAATGAAAAGTGACGCATTGCTGTTTCCTCGCAGAGATGTGTCACTTTTCATAAATTAGGCCCATGATTTGAAACAGTCTGTCTGTCCTTAGCAGTTGGTGCAATGGCTATTTTTTACTTTTTTATTACAAGCATATGCAACACAAAAACTTACCATTGTGAAAACATGTCATACTTAGGCTTACAAGAATGTTAAATAAAAAAACAACTAACTAGCATGTATCATTCTAATGCAATAGTATGAATTTTCCTGTGCAGGTAGAAGTAATTGGAACAGGTAGAGAAACCAACTTAGTTTGATTCAACATCAGAGAGAAATATTGTTTTTATTGATGCAAATAAAAGGTTCTGTTAGGTTTTAATTACTGTAAATGTTTTAGTTGTTGAAAGCAAATTGTGAATGACTGCTGAACTGGGGAAAAAAATAAAGAAACCTGACCCAAATCACCACAGGAGTTGGAAAAGCAATTATAATTATTGAACTACTACCACATGAGTATTCTTTTATGTGTTCTTGCATGCCTTCGTAAATCAGCCTCAAAACACCCAAATCCCTTTTGGTAAAAGTGCAAGGAAGGCATAGTCTTTTTAATTGCACTAATTGTATACGTTTTCCCTGGATATTCTCTTTTTAGTCCCATTTTAAGTATTTTGGGGATCATTCAGAAAGGTGTATAGGAGTATATAAAAGAGCACTCACAATTATTTTTGTGAAGTTGATGTTATGTTTGAATATGTCTTTATATCTATATGTCAAACATATGTCTATATTTTTTTTATTCATCATCTTTTTCACTACTTGAGGATGGCAATACAACGGTCTTTTGTCAACCTTAAAATAACAAAATAATTTAACAAATTAAAAAGAGAGTCCGCTATAGCTCATAACAAAAATATGACCATCGACAATGTAATCCAACAATAGTAGCCAGTTTTTTTTCTAAGCGGAGAATGTGTTGGGGACAAGGGGGCTCATATGTGAGGTTTTGGCACAGGTCAGCACATGTTAGTCCTGTAGGGCCCCCTTGTTTCCTCTCTGCTATGGTGTTCATGGAGTAGGACTAACAGACATGAAGGAGGTACCCTTTTTCAACTGGAAAAGGGAGAGGGTGTGTGACAAACAAAAAAAAGAGCTCCCTTTCCCTGCTTTTGTACAAGATGAGGCTCTGTGCCTCTTGCACTCTCAAGTGGAGTATTTACCATTCTATTTCCCAACTAATAAGTCTAAGATACGTTACCAAAAGGAAATTTTCTGTATTACAAACAACATTGATTACAATTAAAACAGGAAAAACCCTGAAGTCTAGAGTCTATTCATTGTCTATTTTATTTGCTAAAAAGCATACATTCATTGACACGTCAAACCATTACGAACATTTCAATCCTCATATATTAAAAAACAAGTCAAATACAATAAAAACAAAAATTGTTTAAAAAGATTCTGTCGACGCGGCGTTTCGGTGTTCAGCAGATGATGATCGTCACCTTCTTCAGGACTATACTTTCAATTTTAAAAACATCTAGACAAGAACATAAACATTGTATTATTCTCTATTCTGACTTAATGTTCATATTCCTACTCACTGTGGTACAAATCGGAATTCTATAAATCACAGGGTTTTCTTTGACATATCGATAATATTCACTTCTACAATATTAACAAAAGTTGTTTACATTTAATGTTGTTCATTACACATTATAACTCCACCTATTGTGGTGTTATTACGAAAGATCTATTTATACACAGTACAAATTCCCCGGGTTTCCTCATTTTGGTAACCTCTATAGACAACCTAGTTATTCATTCTTGAAACAATCCCTTCTTCTAAGCAAATTATTGATTATATAGTTTCAATATACCTTATTTGATTTAGTTTAAGAATTTTTCACTTGGGTTCTTGGTAATTCAATTTGGTTCTTCATTCATATAAATTGGGAAGAAAAACTGAGATAAAAAAAAGTAATTATTTCCTGTTATTGTTTTATATCGTCTTATTTCTATTCCTATATACATGTGCGATATTGATCACTCCAAAAAAAAGACTAAATTGCTTTATTATTCCTTTCCCTGTGCCTACCTGGATTATTATATTCTCCAGCTTTTATCAATTAGCTGCCGAGTTTCATATACTCCTTGGTATCAGTTCAATCTCAATAAGTCAATACTGTTGAGAAAGAAACAAGTTGTCGATGTATTTTTCTCTAATTATACTATTTATTGCCTTGTTATTTATGTACTTTAAATCTACATTTCTGATCTTACCCTTTTCACTTATGGTAAGACTTAAGCGCAGGACGGGTCTGTGACTGATCTTTTAGTCCCCACCCTCTGGCGTCTTTAACATAGAGTTCTTTTTTTTTTAAATATATTTTTATTTTCCGTGTTGCGCACACTTCATACATTATACATTATACATTATACATCAAAAGTTACTTTATGTTCCATCAATTCCTATCATTTATACGTAAACAGTACATTTCATTACAAAGTTCAACATGGTTCAACAAAGTTCAGCAAACTAATTTATAATTTCATTGAAACCATAAATTCCTTCCATCAGGTTCTATATACCCCCAATCCCTCCTTCCATCTATTTATGGGATCCCATATTCTCAGGCCTAGAATCCTCCCTCTTCTGCCTTTCCGTGCATAAATATTCTTCTCCATATGTATGCTGCCAGTAGATTAGCCAGCCAGGTTTGCATTGCCGGTGGGTTTTTATCCAACCATGCCCTAGCAATGGTTAGTCTGAGTACTGCCATTGCTACAAACATAAATTCCCGCAATGTATCAACCCCATCCGGACCAACCCCTAGAAGGATCCATGATGGAGCGAGTTTAGTTTGTATCCCCAGTGACCTCCCGAGGAAGCCCTCTATGTCTCTGACCAGTGTATGCACTTGGGGACAAGTAGTAAATATGTGTAATCTATCAGCTTCAAGGGCATTACTGCGGGGACAGGTAATACCCATAGTCCCGCCCCATTTTGCTATCCTGGCTAAAGTAAAATAAAGTGAATATAGGGTTTTATAGTGTTGGGACTGTAGGGGTATGAGCACAGAATTGTTCGACCTAAGTCCAGTGATTCCTGAAACCAACCTGTTTCCCCGCTAAGTTTCTCCGCCCATTTGTTGCCATATTTTTCCAAATCATCAGTTTTCTCTTTTACCAAGCTTGCATAGAAGGACCGAATCGTACGATCCCCCAATAGTCTTATTTTCTCCAGAATCTTATTCCTATTAAATCCAGCTGGTCCTCCCTGTTTGTTGTTTAAAAAGCTCCTAATCTGGAGGTACTTAAAAAAACCTCTGTTATCAATACCGTATTTATTTCTTAAATCTATAAACTGTACTAGCCCCTCAGTATTAAATAAATCACCAATTTGTGCAATCCCCCTTTCCGTCCATTCTGACATGTTTTGATCTGCAAAAATTGCTGGAGGGAATTACCTATTTTTATACAATCTGATGTATCTATTGTATCTCCCCAACTTAGACTTCTTCAAGAAAGCATTCCAGACCTTGATCGCAGCCGTAATCATCTTGAACCTTGTTCTTTTAAAATATCCAAAATCCATGCAGTTTAAAAAACAGTTTCCCACCTCTGCCCCTAATTCTGCTGCATATACTTGCGTAGAAAAGTTGTTAACTCTTTGATCAAGGTCAGTCCCTCCTATTAACCCTTGCATATATTGCAGAGCTGCTGCCATGTAGTAAAGTCTAAAATCAGGGGCTCCCCATCCACCCCTCTGTCTTGGAAGGGAAATAAACCTGTAAGCCCTGCGGGTCTTCCCCTGTGCCCAAATAAACCTGTTGCAGATTGCCTCCAATGCATTAAACCAACTGGCTTAAAAAAATAAAGGGATATATCTGAAAAAATAAAGAAACTTGGGGAGAATCATCATCTTGATCACATTAGTGCAACCCACCAGCGACAGATGTAAATTGTTCATCCTCTCTAAATCTGTTTTTACCCCTGATATTAGTGGAGCCATATTAATTTCAACCACCGCATGAAGGTTTGCTGAAATTGCCACCCCCAAGTATACCGCCGACCCAACTACCCTAGCATCATTACATCTAGAGTAACTATTTTCCACAATCTGTGTTTTAGAGATATTCAGACTGTAACCCGAAACCGGTCCAAAACATTGTGCCTCTTCTTCCGTCGCCCTGATAGCCATTGTGGGGTTGGGTGTCAGAATGGCCACATCATCCGCGTATGCCAACGTTTTTATCCGGCAGCCATTTACATTCATTGCCGGGATCTCTGGATTCTTTTCTAACCTGCGCAGATACGGGTCCAGATACAGGGCGAATAGCAGGGGAGATGACGGACAGCCCTGCCTGGTCCCTCTGCTAATCTTAACTGCTGCCGAATGCCCACTGTTAACCCTGATCTTAGCCATTGGATTTTTATATAGAGTCTGTATGGCCTTTATAAAGCCCTCCCCTATGCCACTCCATCTCATCACCGCCCATAAGTAGCCCCAGGAGACCCTATCAAACGCCTTCTCTGCGTCTAAAAAAAGCGCTGCCATAGGGTCTCCCAGGGTACCTGCTGCATCAAACATAGTAATCACCTGTCTGAGATGTTGTGTCGTCCCTTTACCTGGAATAAATCCGTGCTGTGTGGGACTTACCAGACACTCAACAACCCGAGAGTCTTTTGGCAAGCATTTTCGAGTACACTTTTACGTCAGCATTCATCAGAGTGATCGGGCGGTATGAGCCTGGAGCAGTTAGTGGTTTACCTTTCTTTGCTATTACAATGATGTCAGCCCCTCCCCATGATTCGGGAACTGATTCACCCTTCTGTGCCAGCAACATAATGTTAAACATATCTCCTATGAGTGCTGTTCGGAACACTTTGAAGAACTCCAACGGAATCCTATCCGGGCCCGCTGCCTTCTCCGATGGTAGGTTGCCAAGAGCCGAAACCAACTCCTCTATCTGAAATGTAGCTTCTAGCCCCACCTTGTCATCCAGAGGGAGCTCTGAAGGCCTCACCTCGCTCAAATATCTTTCTGCCTCCTCCGCACCCCCAGTATTACCTGAAGTAAAGAGGTCTGTGTAAAATTGTCTAAAGACTTCCCTTATCTGGTCTGCTTCTGTAACAGAACTGCCCTGGGTATCAATGATTTCCTTAATTTCAGATGTCGCTCCTTTCTGCCTAGTCCGAATGGCTAAAATATGGCCCACTCTTTCACTAAACTCGTATGCGTTCTCCTTTTTAGCCAGGTATTTCTCAGCTGTTTTTTTGGCGATTCCTTCCAGGGCATCTACTTTAAGCGCAATAATCCTAAGCATATTC
This sequence comes from Lissotriton helveticus, assembly GCF_964261635.1. Classification (NCBI taxonomy): domain Eukaryota; kingdom Metazoa; phylum Chordata; class Amphibia; order Caudata; family Salamandridae; genus Lissotriton; species Lissotriton helveticus. Next base: position 1,578,599,368 of record NC_136061.1, on the reverse strand, counting down.
TGATCTAGGGGGGAATGCTGCCGTATAGCTACTGCTAGATCTTCTTCAGCTCTGATTAGGTTTTTACACAATTCTTCTGCCTTTAGCTTCTACTTCTTTTGAGCAGACAGTACAAAACTCAGTGTCTCCCCCCTGACCCCCGCCTTGAATGTATCCCACACTACCCCTGGGGGTGCAGTCCCTCTATTTATATCCTAAAAATCCTTAATCCACTTCATCATATATACCTGATATTCCTGATCCTGTACAGGCGCCCTTTCAAAAGTCCATTGCACATTTCTTCTTTGAGCCTGCCCCAATCTTAATGTCAAAACTAATGGGCTATGATCCGATATAATAAGGGGCTGCCTTTCAATTTTTGACCCATCAATCAACTATTTGAAATTAAAAAATAATCAAGTCTAACCATAACTTGGTGAGGGGCCGAGAAAAAAGTACTACCATCTAGGTTTGGATGCCATTTTATCCATGGATCTTCCAGGGAATTATGAGACACCATATCTGAAAGTGCTCTATAAGTTTTTCTTTTCCTCCCTATATACTGTCTCCCAGGTTGCAAAAATGAACTATCAGGGTCATGCAAATTAAAATCACCACAACAGATAATTGGCTCAGGCCACTGTGCCAGTTCAGCGTCCAGAAACGGAAAAACATCTGTATCGTCCTCTGTGGACCCATAGATTGAGACAAATGTGATAGTCTCCCCCTCAAAAGCTATCTCCAACAGCACCCATCTCCCCCATTGATCTTCTTTTTTCCTTTTCACTAGTGTATCTCTGTTCCTACCCAGCACTGCCACCCCTCTGGTTTTGGTCCCTAAATTAGATTTGGCTAATACTGCCAACCCCAACTGCTCCATAAGATATGCTTTATTACCCTCTATATAGGTCTCCGGTAGGCAGACCAAGTCCAGATGCAGTGTTTTAAGAAGTGCAGCCACTCTGAGTCTTTTATTTATTTCGTTAAGCCCGCAGACGTTTATCGAGGCTATTCTACATGCCATACAAATAGGTTTTGTATCCAATAGTTAGCACTACTAACTCATACTGAAAAATCCGCAGCAGTTGATACCATGTATTGCCTTTCATGTACTGTATACCCTGTACCTTACTTCCTACCCAAGTGTGCTGTATCGTCAACCTGATACCGTGACTTTGGGTGCCATTTCCTCCCTCCTTCCTCCCTGTGCCCCACCTATCCCTTCCCACCCTCTTATTTCCCCCCTCCCCCTTACAGGAAAATAGGTCGCGAGACCTATGTGTGGTCGCCTTAAATTGTGTGAGTCGCTTCCCTCTCCCACCTTCCTCCATCCTGTGCTATGCAACCCCAGATTCTTACACCTATATACCTATATATAGCAGTGTATTTTTTCTTTAAAAAAAACATAAATCAAAACATTCATATGGCCAGCCCCTTACCCGCCTTTCTTTTTCTTAATTTTTTCCAAAAATTGTTGAGATTTAATTTCTGAGGAAAACATCCATACTTTCCCTTTTACAACTACCTTGAGCCTTGCAGGGAAGAGGAGATATGCTTCTGACCCGAGGGCCTGAAAGGGTGCTATCATCTGCCTGAGTTTCCATCTCCGCTCCACCGTGACGTGACGAAAGTCAGGTCTGGCGAAGGAGGTGGTACCCTCAAATGAGCGCCTGCTATCTGGTCTTGCCTTGTCTACGATCTCTTTTCTTAGCCAAAAATTCCCTAGGTTGACAAGTATTGCCCTGGGTAGTACGCCCTGACCTTCAGCCCCTACACCCCCCGAAGGTTGACCTTTCTTCCGTGCAAAAGGGAACCGGTGTGCCCTCTGTACCTCTCTTTCCCACTGCCACTGGGATTCTGGAAAGGCCCCCTTTAGCAGGTTCACCACAAACTGTCTAACGTCTTGCCCTTCTGCCCCACCCAAAAGTCTGACATTGTTCCGTCTCTGCCTATTTTCAAAATCCTCCATCTTCCAACTCAAATCCTCTGTTATCTTCTCTTGCTCCGTCTTAAATGACTGCCAGTTCCCAACGTCATCCTCCAGTTTGCCTGTGCGTTCCTCGACCTCTGTTACTCTGTCCACGACTTCATTATACAATGTATTCACTCTCCTCAGAGCACCCTGAATTTTCTTTGAGGCCTGCTTTGCTCTGCGGCTTTCTGTTCTTGCCTCTGCTTGCATCTGCTTGAGAGTACTGTATAGAATTTCAAAGGAGTCTCGTCGGGTTGAGGTCTCAGCGGGGGCAGCCCCGGCTGTGTCATTATCCTGATATACCTGTGAAGTAGCCGAGTAGTCCCATGTTAGTTGCCTTTCAGTGCGAGGGGGAGACCCAGAGGTGTGCCTTCTTAATTTTGAAGCTCTCTTCCTCTGCATGGATTCTTTACCAGAGGTGCTAGACCCTGAATCTGTTCCCTCCTCCTCCTCCTCTAAACTTTCTTTGGTAGAAATTATTGATTCTAAGTCTTCATTCACTGAGAAAAACACTCCCCCTCTATTGAGCCACCTTCACCCTTTTCTGTTACATGTTTGGTCTTGCTTTTTCCCCCCGGATTGTATTTATCAGTCAAGCTATCCCTGCTGCCCCAGGTACTAGCTGGCTGTCTTTGGGAGTTCATTTCTGCCTCCATTAGGATCAAAGCCCCCAACATATCCGCATTCCCCACGTCCTTGCCAGCGTGCCCCTCGTTGCCTCCGCCTACCGTGTCTTGCACCGGCTCGAGAATCGATCCTGCCGCGTGCGTCTCTGCTGACACTGCCGCTTCTGAGCCTCGGCCAAGTTCAGGCTGTTACCTGGCAACCAGATTCTCCCCAGCCGCTGGCGCTTCCACAACGTCCTCGAGGATGCTCTTCCCGGGCTCCAGCTTCCCCTGCACATCACCGGGCTGTCCAGAAACCTTTGTGGCCAAGATTTCTATCAAGGTAGGCTGCCGCGATCCTGAGTCTTTACCTTTCGAGGTGTCTGCTCCTTTCGAAGATTTGTCCGTGATAGTGCTCTGCGGCTCTGCGTGGCTGTCAGTAACATTTCTGATTGCTCCGGGTGTCTTCCCACGAATCTCTGCTTTTTTCCTTACCAATGGGGCCGGTACTTTACGAATCGCCCCGTGAGCCTTCCCAAAGCTTACATCCGTGCTCGATGTAGCCGGTGTTGTTACTTTTGCTGCCGCTGGATCCGACGAGTCTTTTGGCTTATCCTGCTTTGGCGGTCGAGGGGGCATCTTGAGCACCAGGTCTTGCTTCTTACTAGCGTTCGCCAACGCTAGGACTTTCCCCTTTAGCCAGTCCCAACTCGACCAGCTCCAGAGAAGCTTTTTGATGTATCTGTACTCCTTCAGACCACCTTGCCACCAGCATTCAAAGGCCATCAGGGAGTCCACAGCATCCTACTCATTCCTTATCCTAGCACCAGGTAGGAGAGGGAAAAAATGTGACTGCCTAGCACAACTCTGCAGCGGCCATCTTTAACATAGAGTTCTATAAAAATGGGAAACAAACTGGTATTACTTCTGTTTATTCACTCCAATTTTATCATTATTAGTTAACATAATAATCCATCCTGTTACCTTCCCAGCCTGGCTTGCTTATATGTAGCATCGTTTGAAGAAAAACACATCTTCAATGAAATAGCCCCTTTTTTCGAAAATATAAGTAGGTGGTCAAGGTTTATAGATGATGTCTTTTTTATATGTCAGGGTAGTGAAGCGGACCTGTTGAGCTTTATCAAACGGATAAATTCATCACTACGCCGGAGAGTCTCCTTCGGACGCACGTCGGAATTGAAACCCTACTTGTGGATCCTGCAGGAAACCATGCTCATAAGACCATCCAGTCTTAACCTTTACCCAAGTTAGACCAACATCACAAATACAGAGCCTAAGTGCAGCATCAAAATAGAAAACCAGACTGACACATATGACCGGATAAATATCGGGACGCTGTGGGATCCATCTTATCCTACATAATCAACTGAACTACAAAAGGACCCAACCAAGGCATAGCCCTTATACTTATTTGATATTAAAGAAATCGTGGGACTCCGTGGTACAACACTTAAATATCATCTAACTGAGACACATTAATAGATGCCATACATGAATGTTATGTAAGGCCACACTACCAAGAGTGATTACAGTAATTACTGGAGCTATACAGAACTCCTGTGGAAGGCATTAGCCGAAACACGTTGATTGAATTGATTGGTTCTGTATAACTATCATTTGTGACTGTAACTGAAATTACACTATATTTAATTGGTGGTTGAAAGAACATATATGTAAATGATTGCAAATTCATCAACATTTATGAGATTGTTAAATGACAAGATAAAAAACTGTACAAAATAATAATAATCATTTTAAAAGGAAAAGAAAAAAGAAAGGAAGAAAATATATTTATAAAAAGATCAATAAAGAGAATATTTTTTCATAGAAAGTTTCTATGTTTTAATCAGAAATGTTCAACGTATGGGCAGTTTTTAAATGTATGCATAAAACCCGGTGCTGTGCTCCCTTTTCTAAACATTAGTTATTCCTTGCTAGGGTTTATCCTAAAAGGCCCCGTAGCATTTACAAGAATATTTCTGTACTTGAGCCTGTTTTGTTTGTTTACCGTGTAATCGTGTAAAGCGCTCTGATACCCGCACGGGTCAAGTTCGTGCTCTATAAAAAAATTAAAGTAAATAAATAAAACTATTTCCTTCAGCATTGGTTGCATCAGCAATGTTCGTATTGGATGTTACCTGCGTGCCTGTTGTTTACTCTCGTACCTCAGCAGTTGCAATTTGCATCTGTGAGTTCTCAATGAATGCCGTCTTCAGGATTGGGCCGTTACAGGGTCTGGCAGAGTATCAACATACGTTGGCATGACTGATGGGAGTGTTTTAGACAGGTGTCTAGCACGCATTCTTCACCACAAAGCAGGCAGCCTAGAACAGCAGATTGGTTTGAATGACAGAAATCATGTGGTATTTATTTCTAGTAGATGAGGTAAACCCAAAATTTGGACGATGCACTCACAACACTTCATCTCCAGCAGAGCTCTCTCCATGGTGAATTGGGTGGTGCTGGTGATTTGGCTTGCCATATTGTAGCAGTAGGACCAAAAATAGTATCCCCGCAACGAGTGCTAAAAGGAGTGGCAGTCCACCAAACACATAGTGCACGAAACTTGGAATGATTCCGAGGACTGCTTGAAAAGGTGCTAACAGTCCGGAACATACGTTCTTAAATACATATGCAATACAGCTCGTATCAGACATGTTTAAGATACAACCTAACATTTCTGCGAAATGTATAGGGCAGTTTGTATTCAAAAGGGCATGTATCTCTGCAGAAGTTCTTGCGACTTGTAGATCATAGGTTTCTCTGGTCGAGGTCCGTGGCACTGTTTGATGCAAAAGAATGGCTTCCATTCTGCTTAGAATATCAATTCGTATAGAAGAGATGTTCAGTGAATGCCATAAAGGTGACTCCCTGGCTGACTTGGTTTGTGAAAACAATACTTGCATACAACAAGTGACCCTGGATGTAACAGTCACTAGATAAGGGATACCGGGCAACATGCCACAGCAGCTGTGATCATTCAACATGAGGTAACTTCCATTTGAAAGTTGTCCAAAAATTGGATCAATCACTGCAGCTGGTGAGCCTTGCAGGTGACAGAATAAGTTTGTAGTGGAACCATCACAGGCCCTGTGTAAGTTAATACCCTGACAAAGGAGAGAAGTGTTTTTTTCCCAGTTAGTACCGCTAAGAAACATTTCACGCCCCCCACTTCAACATCTGTGTGTGTATGGTAAATCCCAGGATGTCTTGATGTTTTCTTTACCCAACCTTTCATATTTGCCTGCTGGTATGTGTTTTAGGCGATACTGAAAATGGAAAATTGTAACAGGCAGAGTAATTTTACCATGTATGAACCACTCAGTAGCTGGTTTCTCTGCCACTGTGAATGGTAATGTTCCGGTTTTTCAATGCTCAGCACCATATAGTCTGCTCCCCTTTGTGCCAGTTTGATCTGTTCATCAGTGAGATTGAATTCTGAAAACAGTGACGTAGTGTTGATTAAACACCAAGGCACATAGCATGCACGCACGTTTTATAGCGTCCAGCCTAATAGCATGATAGAACGTAACTGAGACTGACCATGTTGCAACATGACCAAGTCTTGTTCCATGATGTCTATGGCAGAAGACACAATGCTGTCCAATGAATATATCCTGGACGACAGAGTCGTTAACCCATTGTCTACTACAGGAACAGATTTCTCTAAATTAATACGATCAATTTCTCGTATTTGTTCTGCAGTCTCTGCTTGGGTAATCTTCCATAATTCTTTATATGCAGCATATATACAGGCATATATGAAACGTTTCTGGCGCGGTTTTCTTGGTCCTAGCAAGAATTCCCTAAGGTCGGCACCATCTTTAAGTAGAGATAAGTGTTGTTTTACATCCTCAAGTGTAGATTTATGTAGCCAATTAGGGCATAGTTTCCCTACACCGTATGTTGTTACTACCCCTGGATGCTGTTTTTGTACATATCTTGGGTCTGGCCTATTTATAGTGAAACCCTGCGTTTTTTTCAGGAATCGATCTTGACAGTTGTTTGTGTCTGTGGGCCAGAGCAACCATTTGTACCAATCTGGATCTGATCTGTTGTGATGCAAAATATTATGTACGTCGACCTCCCCTCGTGTAGTGCTATTACTTGCAGGTATAGGTACGGTCGATGTGTTCATGTTTTCGATCTTGGCTAACCCCAGGCAAGACATTTGTTGGACAGTGACATTCAAAAACATAATTTGCTCAGGGATGACACAGGCTCTAAATGAAGCTTCTACACCCTGCACTTGCCAATTTTTTTGTACCCCAGATGGATTTTGTCTCAATGTTGTCTTTCAAAAAGTCGAACCCTGTCTAGACAGTTGGACAATAAAGGCTGCAGAATAAATCTGTTTTGTATTGGTTAAAAAACTTTGCATATCTGTTTTGTTCACATTTTTAAAGTAAAATGATTCAGGATTGGATACATTGAACCCTGAAAAATATGGAAACTTCATTGCAAATGTTTTTCAGCTACCCTTTGGAGGTGTAGGACAATGTTCCCATTGGTTATACATATAGACATTTCTAGGCATTGCGGATTTGTGCAAGAAATGATGACTATAATGGTTATAACAGTACATGTGTTCATAGTCTGATGAACCTTCTAAATATTCATGATTTGTGAATACTGCGGACATCTCTAGACCAGACATCATGTTATTAACAGTCTCGAAGTCCCAATCATCAGAAAATGTATTAGAGGTAATAAAGTCACTTAATGAAATCTTGAATGAGTGTGGAATCTTCAAAAGCTCAGATGGGCCAAAAATGTCATATTCAGTTTTGCCCCAAACTATCTTGTATAGGAACAGCTGTGATGTTTACTGCTGACAAGTCTCTTGTTTCACGATGGGATGATTTGTGTGGCTGGAGAAGTAAGTTCACTCTTTTACTTGCTGTGTCCATTTGAATATATCTTCCATTTGTCAGCATACCCAGAAGGTGTAACCAGAGCTAACCAAAGTAGAAATGTTGTCCCTTATACTTCACTCCTACTGCCACTTGTTGCTATATGTTAAACTCCAGAAAATCTGATGATATTAATTATGTTTACTTTGGCTACGCAGGAACGTAACTTTTAATGTTTATTATTCTAAAATATTTTTTTAATAAGAAGTTTATCTAATTCTGAAAATGTTTTGATATTTTTTTAACTTGTCCTCCAAATCCCAATTACGTGACTGATTTTTCTGACATTCTGCATGCTCTCATCAAGGGGTGCAGGCACCCATTCTATGTCCGCCAAAGCTCAGCTAAAGATTTAAAATATGTTGTTGACAAAGGAATGGTTGCTCCGAAATCCCACACTAAATTGTTCTTTTTATTGTAATATTTTAATTTATTGGATGTAAAATGTATATTGTTTTTATGGCTGCAAAGCAGAAATAAAGTATTTTTGACTGACTGACAAAGTAGAAAGAAAAATATTCGCAAAACAATCCATAGTTCAATCCATGGTGAAACTAGATAAGTCTTTTTCAGGTGAAGAAAAAAGTCTGTTGCTTGTTGTTTGAAAGAGTGTTGTGCTGGCGTTGTTTCAGGTTCACTGGGATCCTCAGAAAACGTATCAAACATATAAAAGTTAATGAAATAGCCAGAGGCAGTTCTCTCAATGGATGGAATTGCATCCTGATTTGTTGAAATCGCTGGAACCACTTGATCACTTGTTACTTCATTGTAGTCAGGTGTTTCAGGACAAACTATTATTTGGGTCTCAAGAGGTACGAGTTCCATAGTTTTGTTGAGTCATTCATTTCTTACTGTTGAATCTTCAAAGGTGATGAATTTTTCAGTTTGAACCTCTTGGATTGTAGCTAGAGGAGTGTGTCTGCTACATTGGTGGAGTCCACTTGGCCTACTGCTTAGTATCAGCCACATAGTGTGGTTTGATCAGGTCGATGGACACAAATCTTCTCTCCCTTTTTACCAGCAAGGGGCGGTATTAGTACTGTTCTTGATCCGTGGATTGCTAGGACAGGTACTGGTTGTCTGTAAGAAAGCCCAAATTCCTTCTTGTCCGTGATCTTTTCTCTGACTAGATCTCCAAGATTTGGGAACCAGACAGGCCTTGCTGTCAGGAACACGTTGCTTTGTTTCAATCTTAGTTCATTTAAGTCCTGTAAAGCAGCCAAAAGATCTTTGATATCAATAATAGCCTAGCTGTTATAGATTGCTTTATGTCCTGGTGTTTTCTTTCCACAAAAGAATTTTCTTCAGGATGGAATGGAGAAGAATACCGCAATGCTACGCCTAAACTGGCCATGGCTTCTTTATAAGCTCGAGAGCTAAACGCAGGGCCCTGGTCAGAGTGTAGTGTGCCTATTGAGTATGTGCCTATAAAGACATGCAAATCTTTTATTACAGTTCGAACATCACCGATCGCTGAGGCCACATCCAAAGAACCTTGAGCACGAATCCACTACGACCATAATATATTTGTAGTTACCATCCCTTTATAAGGGACCGCAGTGTATATGAGTATTTGAGTGGAAACCCTTTAGGTAACGTTGCACCACTGCCTTTGCTTGTAGCATTGACAGCCAGTATTATTTCCCTGTCTATTTTTGTTTTTGAAATAGCGATTGCAACTATGGAACCCTTTTGCACAGCCCCCTTCGCGGCTTCATCAGCCAATGAATTCCCTTCAATTTGAAAGCCATCCTGTTGATGACTCAGCTTATCAAGTGAGTGTTTTGTAGTACGTTTTGCAACTTCACTACTTGTTCCTAAAGCATTTTATGCTTGATTCTGCCACCTTTTGCATCTTTGAAACCGTTTTGAAGCCAATTCTGTAAATATTCATTGTAAGATTGTACACAGTACAAAGAATCGTACACTATGAGTGTGGGGAATTCGCGATCCATATTTTCAAGTGCCATGATAAATGCTTGTAGTTTAGCTCGCTGAGCTGTACAATCTCCTAGAAATTGCATTTTTGTGACCATAGGTCTGAATTTGCCATCGCACATGCAACCTTTAATGACCGCGCATGCTGCACTATAAGCATGCTTACCCCCCATAGCGGGTTGTGCAGATCCGTCAGTATAAATTATACATTCATAATGTTGAAGAGGTAGAATTTCAGTAGGCAGAGGACATTCATGTTCGTATTGCAGGAATGCTTGTGTTTTTAAATAAGGATCAAAAACATATTCAACATCAGTTGCAGCAAGAAATGTAACCCATTGTATCCTTCTCTGATGTAAAGCTTTTGCATTCAGAATGCTCGCTTTTGTAACTGCCTCTAAGGCTGGTACAGGTGTCACAACCATAATGCGTTTTCCCTGTGCTAGGGTTCTTTTTGCTACAGCGGTTTGAATTTTTTCTGTAGAAGTGAATTTCATTTCTGCTTGTGTGTACAAATGTGATTTGTAAGCAATTCATACTTTTTCAACTTTGTTAACCGTTAAGTAGGTGAATCCGCATTGACCCGGAATGATTCGAATCACTAAGTTGCGTAAGTTTATGCGTGTCCGACTTATTGTTTTCAAATCAGGTTTAATTAATTCGTAGAGAGGTTTAACCCTATCTGTGAAGATTAGAATGTAAGTTTTTCCAAAATCCAGGAAACCTAGAATTGACTGTAAGTTTTTCTGCGCTTTTGGAGGTAGGAGCAGCGAACACTTTTCTAAAAAGTTGGCTGCCAGGCTTTTGCCTTCACTTGATAGTTCATATCCTAGAAAAAGGATGTTAAGAAGGGCAATTCTTGATTTTTTTAAATTGTATGTATAACCCTCAGAGGCGAAGCCCAGTATAATGGTGTTCACCCTGATCAAGTGCCTATCCAGGTCATCGTCTGTCAGATAGATATCATCCACATATGACAATGCCTCGTCATCATAAGTTTGTAGTAACTCTGTTACCCTTGCTGAGAATACCCCGGGACTATTCTTGAATCCTGGAGGGAGATGACAGAACTGACGCTGTGTCCCCATTATTGAGAAAGCGGTGAAATACCTACTTTCAGGTGCAATGTTTTGACAAAAGAAACCATTTGAAATGTCCAATGTGGTTTTATATTTTTTACGCACAATGTTATTCATTAATGCTGTACTGTGTGCATTTTTCACTGCAGATGTTTTCCAACAAGAGTTTAGATGTCTGTAATCCAAAACTAGATGATATATATTGTCTGGTTTGGAAACAAAGGATTGTTCATAGATGAGGAGCAGGTTTCAATCACCCCCTGGTATTCAAGTTGATCCAAGATCTCCCAGACCTGGTTTTTAGCTTCTGGCTTAACTGGGAACTGCCTTTGTGCAGTTGGTTGATTTTTTAACTGGATTTTATGGTGAGGTGAATCCTCATCCCATCCTATGTGATTTTTGTATAATGCTCGGGCTTGGGCAACTGCCCATTTCCTGGTATAAGTATATTTTAAATGTATTGGAATATGAGTAGAGAAGGCTGGCATTATGATGTCTTCACCATGTGGGCACTCTCTGACAGATTCTGGTGGTCAGTGCCGTTCTGCTAGAAGTATATCATAACTAGGCTGACTGGAATTTGGTTAAAACCGACTCTGCTCGACAGTGTCTTACCGACTGAAAATCAGCTGACCCCGTTTAAACCGAGTATCACTGATTTTTTACATATTTGTTGCACCGCTTGGCCACTTGAGGGAGCCAAAGGAGTACAAACCAGGTTGGTACCGCAGGCGGTGGTCTCTATTAAGAGGCATTCTTGCTACTACTTAAGTAAACGAGTCCCACGAACTTCGGAAACTTGAAAGCATGCTATCATAGTACCAAGTCTATACTTACAGGGACAACTAAACCGAAAGACATTTTCTATTATGTCACGCCGTTTACAACCGGTGTGCAAGGGGCAGCCGCTTTCTCTTCTTGGTGCATTTGATCTGTTCTTGCTGGCGATTCCAGTGAGTACTTTGTGTGTAAAGTCCCAGCGATGGCTTTTGTAGGGGCTTACACCATCATGCGTGCTGGTATAAATATAGTATTTGGGCGCAGGGACAGACTGCAGCATTCCTGCCTGTGGGCCTAAGGGGGGAAGGTTCAATGCTGGATAGTGAGCGCAGTCATTTGTCTCTTCGTTAGTCAAACAGACCCCCCCCTTCTAACCCTTGCAGCTGGGCAGGTGCTCGGCTCTTAACCCGACCTCTAAAGTTTACTTCTGCAAAGAGCTTGTTTTGATCTGACTAAATAACCCGAGGTGAAGCTGTGTAAACTCGCCCTGCTCTTCAAAAGTGTGTTTTGGAAATGTTTTCAGGGTCAGCCTAGCAGCCATCCGAGGAGCCCCCTTACTCGGTGCCACTGCTCACTCAGGAGTGTGCCAGTGATTTTGGCTCACTGCAGAGCGCCTCTGAGTTGCCAGGACCACAGAGGCGCTTGGTTTCAGGCATTGCTACCTGCCTGCCAGGGCTGCCTCCTTTAGATTCTTGTGTGAGGCTACTATCGGGGCGCCGGCCCCGCGGCATTGTCTCGGGTGGTCTGAGATAGCTCCCCGCATGACCTTGCCTTTGCGGGCTTTGCAAGGACGCGGCAGAATGGTGGTCAGGGTCTCAATAGCAGCCACAGTTCATGAGGAGTTCACGGAGGCACATGGGGCTGGAAATGCTGCAACCATTGCTCCCACTCGCTGCCTCAGCCAAGCACAGCCCATCTTTCAATACAGAGGTGTGCAGGCAGGTACATGCACCGAGAGCGCGGGCCCTGCACTGCTGAGAGCCACGGGGCTGCAGGACGATAGATAAACAGTACACGAAGAAAGGGGAAGAGATGTAGATAGGTTAGTAGATAGAGAAGAGACAGGCAGGCAAGATAGATAAATAGATAGATAGATAGATAGATAGACTGGTAAATTTGGGGATACAGAAACACACATGCATATGTCTGGTAAGCAGAGGCACACATAGGATGGGTGGTTGCTCTGGGCACATTCACATACAGAAACAGGAGAGATAGGGTGAAGTCATAAATAGGGCTGGGGAGAAAGAGGGGAGATTAAGAAATATGTGGAGCAAGCAAGGGGCATGAGGGGTAGATGGAGAGATAGTAGACAGAGAGCTGGATATACAGATATATATAACCAGAGTCCTAGATGGGTAATCAGATAGATAGATAGATAGATGACTACAAGAAAGAAGAAATACAGAAGGTAACATAGAAAAAATGAAGAAACAAAATAGAAGTAGAAGGCAAGCAGTGGGTGGGCAGATAGGAACTAAAAAAAGAAGAGACAGATTTCAAGAGAGAAGAGTTAAGTATGTATTCTTTATTTGTGAGTCTTATAACTGTAACAAGTTTCCTAAGCCTGAGTCAAGACAGGCCAAATCTTGCGAGGGTGGCAGCTAGTTACAGAAAGCAAAAGGCTCACAGGACTGACAGACCGACAGACAGGGGCACTGTCTGATGGCACTCCTCCTGCCAGGGGCAGGTACGGAGTCGTATACTAGAGTATTTACTTAAGGCGTTATCTTTACTGCCGACAGTTCGCAGGTGGTGGCTGACGGTTGTCGTGGTGCCTCACCCAGCTGTGAACTGAGCGGGACACCTTGGGGGTATTTCTTATTGGTAAATAGAAGCTGGGACATTTATTGGGGGCACCCATGCTGCCCCAGAGAGCGCAGCGGGCCACAGTCCGCCACTGCTCCTTTCCTCGCCCCTCCCAGCCCCGCGTGGGTAAAAGTTTGCATTGGACTGTGAAGCAGGCCTGGTGCCGGCTGCATCGATTTCAGCTGGTTTTATTACTAAAAGGGTTTCCGCCAGGCATCTTCTGCTGCGTCTCCTAACAGGTCGTCTTCTCGCTTTGCCGGAGTTGGGATTACATATACTGAACAGGTCTGCCCTGTGGTTCCTGCGGGAACTTACTCCACAACAGCTTCAATTGCATCTGGGAAGAGTGCACCCCGACTTTTGGTAAAGCACAGGGCTTTCAGTGTGCTCTGTGGGTTCATCGGGTTACATGGCCCGAGAATTCAGTGCCAGATCGATCACATTTTCCTGGGTCTACTCTGCCTCTCATCATCCTGTGGTTGATATAATTTGTATTTAGGTGAGCTTCCTTTAAGTACGACTATCATTATTTACAAGTAACGAGGTTGTGGGCTGTGATTATTATCAATAATAAAATTAACATAATTAATCAATGAGATTTACCCACGTGATGAGATGGCGCAGTAAGGAGGCCGTGTGGGATGCTGCGAGGCAGACGCGCAATGCCCATGGAGCTCAAAGGGCTGCAGTGTAACCCCCCCACCCTCTCCCATCTTCTGTCGTGTGTCTCAGCTGAGACAGCTTCCCAGGCACACACAGAGCCGCACCCTTCTGCTGTCTGTCTTACTGCAGCCGCACCCTAGTACTTCAGAGGTCTTTAAAAATACCATTTACTTATCGAGGCTTTGTTGTTCTTCGCCCCTTCTTAGAGCCCCAGCAGCTACACTCTTACATGGAAAAAAGCTAGAGCTCGAGCACTCTGCCCATAAAAAACAAAGGTAATTCATTTTTTCATTTATTTTTTCTAATTCACGTGAGCGTGCTTTTTTGTTGGGAATACAGTGGCACAGATCCGTTCTAATTAATTAAATCCTTGTTTAAAGAGCTATGTGCCCTGCAGTGTAAATCGTGTCGTATCTAACGAGCAACAAGCGTCTCAAGTCTGGCGTCAATACGCAATTTGTGGAAGGAAATGTGTAACGACTAAAACAGCCATAGGCAGCCTTTAGTTTCCATCTGTATACATTTTATTTCACAACAGTTGTATAGATTTGTCTGACTACGGTGTGTTTTGTGAAATATTCTTTGATTTTTTTAAATTGGAAGTTTCTTTTTCACTCGTTGGTTTGTGCATATTTGCCATTGATTACATGGTTGTTTTGCTTCGAAGGTATTTAGAATAATCAATTGCATTCCTTGTGCAATATGCATTGGTTAGCCCACTCATTTGTTTCCCTGAACGGCCAGCTTTCTGTGTTTTCTCTTGGCAGATGTTTCCTGTTTGCGTAGTCCACCCCTTCTGTGTTTTTCCCCCAGTCACATCGCTTCTATTTTTTTGCAGAACTTTAAATATTCAGATTTTCCTTAGCTGTACATTTTGATTGCAGCGATATCTGGCCTAAAAATGTTTGTCATGATATGATCAAGGAATGCATAGTCACTCTCTTGTGTTGGTCGAAGTTCTATAAAATAACGTCTTACCATATGTGACGGTTAATTGTGTTGGTATAAATTTTTTGCATTCTAAAATTGATTTGAATGTAAACGTAGAATTGCACGTGCTTTTGTGTACAGATATGCATGCATGTAGTAAATAAAATTTGAGTGTCTGTGTGGATAGAATATTCCCATCTGGTTAGGTCACTAGGTAGGCAGAACATATGTCCAGCACATCAGTAGACATATGTTCGTGACAGATGAGTCTTGCCAAACCATTGGGGATAGTGACATAACAAGCACATATTCTACATCATGCCGGGTACACCTCCCCCACCTTTGAGAACCCCAAACTTTTATTTCATGGTGTATCTTTAGGATTTATTTTGGTATCTGATCAGGGCATTGGAGGCACCCCTTGAAGAATTTCTTAATACCCCTATGCATCAGTTTTGCTGTCTCTCCTGTTGTATCATGTGCCCTTTTTGCTGTGACTAGTGTTATTTGCATTCGCCTCCTTGAAATTGTGTAGTTTAGACAGATGTTAATAGATGACAAAATAAAGCATTACAGAATGGCATGTTATCTGCATGCAAGCCCCAAACACAGGCTTCGTCTACTTAGTTGACTAAACAATGCGTTTTAATGTCATTTGAATGTTACCCATTTGAGCACGCCTCAATGTGTGCCCTGCACATCATCAGCCCCTCCCTATTAATGTTGGAAACTGCTTGTGTAGTCAAATATTTTGGTGGTGGCTGCAGTTCCATCCACGTGATCTTGCAGTTAAACCAAGACGATAATTTGAAATGTTGGTGGGAAACTCAATTTTACTGTTTATTCGGTGGGATTATTGTAACATAAGCTTTGGGTTACGTGCCATGGGGAGGGGTACTCCAAGTTACAATTAGGTTGGGGCATGCGAGGGCCTGTCGTTGGTGGCATTTTGTTTATTTTTACCCCATCTTGTGAGAGAAGAGGAACTTCCATCAGGTTATTGAGCAACAACATCCGGGGTTAGCTCGAGAAACCATGTGGTTGGGTGGCCTGTGGGCTATTTCCAGGGGGAACCCACATATGGAGTGAGAGGCACTTTAGCAGGCTCCATCGTGGCAAAACTTCGATTCAGTGTTGCGTTGGAGATTTGTCCCCTAATTGAATCTCTTTCGCCATGTTCTGCCTAGAATGTTTTCTATGCTGGCCCCACTAACGCAATGTAGTGGAGACCCCTTTTAAATGGTTTGGGTTCAGGGAGTTTTCTGGCAGACGTTTGAAATACAAATATTAGCTAGTGTGTTAATCAGCCTGCGTGGGTGTAGGCAAACATTTCTGCTCTCTCAGTCAGGCAGTCATATGTTTCGGGGCCTACATTTGTCTGTTCTGTTGCTCAGCCTGGGATCAGAACATATTTTCTGTTTTTTGTGGGGTAATTTTTGGCAGGTCACTTCCTTCAGCGCTCATAACTGTGCAGGCATAAGTATTTTAACCTGTAGAGACACCTACGTCAGTTGAGTTAATTGCGGGCCTAGGCTGAGAGCCACCCCAGCAACTAGGGCCTTTTTTGTGGCACCTGTTGTGTGGGTATAGAGACAATTTGAGAGTGTTCACTATGTATGGGCCTCTGCAGACTTTGGTTCTTGCTCCTCCTTTAGAATAGAAATGTCCCTTCACCAACCAGGGCTTTTGAAATCAAGGAAGCCTCACTGTGGTACTCTGCACAAGTGTTAGATCCCTACCGTAAAGGGGAATTTTCTCCAGACTTTGAAAAGGACAGCTTCATTATTGACTGCTTTAATACCTCTGAGGGCCTATGCACCCGGTTCAACGCATATGTTGCAGAACCTGTTCCAGAGAATGTCAACCTTTAGGTGCACCAGTATTGGCATGGAAAGCTAAGTCAGTGGCCAAATTGTGCACTGGCTGTTTTGGTGTTGCCAGTCTCACGTGCCAAAGAAGAGAGAGCACAAATGACCAAAGACTCACTGAACAAATATTGTATGGTGTACTACAATAAGTTTGACTTGTAAGATTGTATTTGGGCCTCATATACACTGTAAGTACACTGTCTATATATCATGCATCAATGAAGCCAGCACGCAATAATAAAAGCAAAGCGTTCCATAAACACCGGTAAAACACTGTGTCAGTTGTTTTTTATGGTGCGAAAATGAGTAACCACTGAAAAGCACTGGTTTTTTCAGGTATTGAAATCACTGGAAAGCACTGACAAAACACCACCAGAATCTACCAAAAATAGAAACTGAAAAGGAAAGCCTAATCATAACCATTTGAAAGTCGCTCCCAAAAGAGTGCTTTCACTTTCCTTGGTATGTCTCCCTCCATCCGGAGTGTTATTTCATATAAACTATGTGGAGAACTAACCCTGGTGTCTGCAGTTTCAACTCAATGTCTTCATTCAAGTCCACTGTCTCCAGAAGTCCCTTCAGGTTCTGGTGAGCTAATGTTACTTCTGCTGCACTGTCCAGCATTGTCTGAGCCCATTCTCCGTTCTTGACTTGCGTTGTCAGAATCCTCGGCATGTCTGACCTTTAGACCTGCCACCTTCTTTTTGGTGAATTGAGGTTTTTGGTTGTTTTAATGAACGTGTTGATCGTCTTTGGACTTCACACGCTCTTCTTTGTTGTCTGACCGTCCTCTTCTTTTGGATGTCTGTGACGATATCTGAAAGGTACGAGAGGAACATGTATCAGTATCTTGAAAACTGGCAGGTTTTCTCAAATTATCCCTATTCCTGAGGTTATACCTCCTTTCTGAGGGCTCCTTTTGAGGAGACCTACCTAGGGAATGAGAATGTTTCTCTTTGGAATGTTGTTTACTATGTTTCCAATTCTTTTTATAAGCTGTAGGAGTGTATTTAGTAGAGTCTTTTTCAGAACTCTCAGACAGTTGTGGTTTAACTGGTCTCCCTCCCAAACTGTCTCTGCCTGATTCTTCATAGGATTTTTCAATTATTTTGGCTAGTGCTTGCTGTTGTTCTGTTACATCAAATTCCCTTAATTTCTGGTGGATGGCCTCTGATGCTGCTTTTCATACCCAAATTCAGAGCAGGCTCTACCCTGTATTCATTTTGAATCTGTTTCAGGACATCAGGTATTACCGCCATAGACAGAACACCATGTGTTTTAGTGTAGATAGCAGCAAAGACTGTGCTTCAAGTGGTACAGTCTTCCAGATGTGTCAGTAAATACTGCTTCGATTGTGTAATTTTTTTTAGCTATCCAGAATGGAATTTGTTTACATTTTGCGGGCAATTTTCCCATGACTCCGTGTAAAGTCTGTGGAGTGATTTTTAGTGTATTCCCCTGGTGAGAGGTTTGTTTTGGAATAACTATTGGAGGTTGGGCTGTGAACGTCCGCATGACATATTGGACTAACTGTCTGTAGATTTTGATTAACTCTTTGAGTTGAGCAAGTATACTCTACATCTGTCATGTCTTCAATTTCAGGATGAGGTGCGTAACCTGCTAAAACAGGCCATGTTGCTCCTGGCCTACCTAGTGGACTGAGCCTGGTAATGTGATTTAAATGTTTTAGGGCGCCTTTAAACCAGAGCTCCTTCTCATGGTATGTGAGTGGAATTTCAATATCCTAGAAAGGAATATATTCCTCTGGTGGATCATCTTCTTTGTGGAAGTGAAACATTTTAGTTACTGGATGTGATTCAGGGAATACTATTCATGAGTACAATACCTCTCTCTAGTGAGATTCATGTGCCTCTAATACAAAAACTGCTCTACCACCTCTTGGTGTTAGACCCTGTCTTATTAATTATAGAGGGATGGCCCTACTTAAATCAATAGGAATGATTATAGCATTCTCATTGGTTTCATCAAAACCTGTAAAATTAAACGCTGCTTCGACTGGATCAGCCGCAGCTCCACCGTTGCTGGTGTTTGTGCCATTTTGGGTCATTGTGAAATGAAAATTGCAGAGCAAGATTCAAGGGAACAAAGATTAGGTACACAATATTTTGGAACACTGTATCCTTCAATGTTGAACAAACCAAACAACTAATACATAGGATTTTCGTCCTACTCAGCTATGGCGGATATTATCTCTACCCACTCCAGACGTCTTATGGAGTATTATGAGTAAAAGGTCTCTGAGAAAAGCACAACTGAGTTACTTCAGTATCTAGCGTTAAATAAGTGACTACCAACATGTTGGGTGCCATGTAGTGTAGTTCCTATATCACTGATAAGCTCTGCGCATTGGAAAAATATGCACTATAGTTTTGACATAGGACTGAGGTCAGTATGTCTCCATCGAGTACATTAAACTTAATTACTTGTGTGCCAGCTAACTCAGTGGTCGCTAGAAACTTCTGGAATGTACAAGAAGGGATTAGTCTCTGACAACTGCATAAACATGATAACTTTGTTTCCCTTTAGAATCGGAACAGTCTCAGAATTGTGGAAACAATAGATAACTGATTCACTCAGTCAATCGTGCATGCTTCGTTTTTATAGAGCTGCATAGAAATAGAGAGACAGGCCTTTCAATAAAAGGGTTTATTGAACAGTTTTATTTCTCATGCAAGAGATATGAACTGCTACAATCGTAGGACAAAATGCGAAGTATAATACGTACAGCGTTAGCAGTAAGATAAAATAATACTGCAATATCATGGTCTGTAGCTATCACATATATAAAAATACATAAATAAATAACACAGGCTAAAATACTCAACTGGTGCTTCTAAAATATTCCTACCCCAGTGTACCTAACCTAAGTGTAACTATAGTCTAGTTTAGTTTAAGTTTATTTTTGCCAAGAGTTGCCAAAAGTTTCTCTAGGTTCTAGCCTGCTGCATACCTTAGAATGAGAGAAGTTGGAATCTCTATTCTGGTACTCGATCTCTAACACCCCGCAAGGGGAGTCAGAAACACTGGAGCTGGATTCTCTGCAAGGAGGATAACAGCGTCTGGTCAGTGCGTCAGTTGGGAACTCGACTTCCTTCCGAACTTGCCATGGCGAGCCACGTCATGCAAGTAGGTAGCCATACCGCACAGTCGTTTGCCATGGTAAGTGAAGGTATATTTATACATTTAAGGTGTTTCAGGATGCCAGTATTGACGTACAAGTCGGGCATATGAACATCATGAATGAACCCCTAAGGAATAGATGTTCATGCATAATAAATGAGTTCTTGGAGAAATCAATATCCAGGCAAGGGGAAGTCCTAAAGGCTTAAGAGTCTGGTTTTCCAAGAACTTGTTGTGATGAAGAAGAACGGATGTAGTTGACCATGCCTGTATTTGGTTAGCATGAGCAAAGTCTAAATAAGGGTTGGATTTCATTGCCTAAATAAGGGCAATGTGAATTGTACCTATGTAAGGGCATACATCTGGAAATTTATATACAGTATCTAAATTGACTCACAACACTCTGCAGTGCAGGAGTTCCCAGGTGCACCTGGCTACTTCTCCATTTGTATTGGATGAGGTCTTTCCCTGCCTAAGGGGCTGGCATTTTCACCTCCACAGGGTTGTACCAGCTTCTTTGTCCTCCAACAGGGTCATGGGCTAGGTTAGTTCAGATTTGTAATTAATCTTTGTATAACACCCACATTCAATAATTTAATTGAATAATGACTAATTATTGAGCATTTATCAATGGATTTTATATTGTAAATTCATCCATAATTCACAATGTCAATGGTTGCTTCAGGAAACATGAAGTGAATTTAGTGCTCAAGGAAGTGCACGTGAGGGGGTGGGAATGGAAGGGTATAAGTGCTGATAATTACAACATTTACAATGATGAAAAAAGGACCTGTCTAACAATGTTTCAATTGCTGGCTAATCAAATCCCAAGTAGCAAGACGATATGAATACGCATTTCATCATCCGTATCTGGGTAAAAATTAAAAGTACAGGTCAAAGTGAAAGAAAAGTCAATGTTTGACACCAAAGAATCACGGAAGGCCAGTAGTTCCTTGAATCTGGGTCTTCCTCGGGACAGAGAAAATGAGCATCCTCAATACAATGCTCCTAAGCAGGTGGTGAAAAACGTTTGGGGATGGGCTGGGAATCTTCTATTCCAGAAAATGACACACGCTGCGCATAACCACATAACTCTAGTGTAAAACGTGAGTTGCTGTGAATTCAAAGGTTTTATACAGAATTGACCATAATGTTACTTAGGTACAAAGGCAAACTCAAAAGTCATCAAGAAATTTACAGATTTGTTCTGTTTCTGAGTGATTGATGTTACCTTATTGCATCATACCCAAGTAACATTAAAGCCAATCTTGCATGGAACCTTTGAATTCACAGCAACTATTTCAGCACCCCTCTTGCCTCTGTTTGCACCTCTGTTGGTTCGTTCTGCACTGCTCTTGCTTCATTCGGCACTTCTCTTGCTTCTTTCTATACCTCTGTTGTTTCTTTCAGCAATTCTCATGCCTATTTCTGTAATTCTCTTCCTTCTTTCTGCACCCCCCCTGACTCTTTCTGTACCTCTCATGCCTCTATGTGCACATCTCCTACCTCTTTCTGAACCCCTCTTGCCTCTTTTTTGACCTCTCTTGGTTCATTCTGCACTACTCTTGCTTCTTTCTGTACCTCACTTGCCTCTTTCTGCACTTCTCTTGCTTCTTTCTACATCTCTGTTGGTTGCTTCTTTCAGCAATTCTCTTGTCTCTTTCTGCAATGCTCCTGCTTGTTTCTGCACCTCTGTTGCCTCATTCTGCACTTCTCTTTTCTCTTTCTGCACCTCTCACTTAGAGGTAGTTTTAATCCTCCTGCCCTATCAGTACTCGGGCCCTACAGTGGAGGTCATGCCATTCACAGGGGTATCCCAACCCATAGTGTACCCTAGTGTATGTAGGTGTTTTCACTGTATTCTAAGTGGCTTTCAGCATAGCACTGGTTCCGGGCCTGGTTAGTCAGAGTCAGTTACCACCAGTACCAGTCAGCAAAACGTTGGGGCACAGGATGACTGGTTTCCAGCTAGCTCGCTCTCCCATCAATACACACAGGCTAAGACAGATAGCTAACCCATATGACAATAAAGCAGATGCACACTTACTATATGATGGCTTTATGAAAAGGTTAAAAATCCAAGTGACAGGGCACATCAGGTTGGGGGGAGCTAAGAAGCTACGTTCAGGGCTCCACCACCCTGAGCTTGTGCAAAAGAAGATTCTAAAAGTAAGACCTGAGTAGGGTAGAAGGTTCCCTTGTTGCAGGGCATCAACCAGACCAGGTGATTTCTCCCCTAGGGGTGGTACTCAAGAAGGAGCCCAGGTCAATAGAGACTAATACACCACTTGTCTTTTAAGCAGGGGGAGTCAGTCAATGATGGGATCAACTCTGAGGACTGCGCAGTGGGCTTTACATCGGTGGTGATGCTGTTGATTTGGTGCCCGGCAGGGAAGGGGGCCTAGATAGGAAATGCAGACATTAAATCCCTCTTTAGGATCCTGCCAGTGCACCCCGGGAGCTACAACCTTCTGGGTTATCAATATGAAGCGGAGATATATTTTTATAAAGTGCTACCCATGGGGTGTTTCACATCTTGTGAGTACTTTGAGCGATTCAGCATCTTTCTGTAGTGGGCGCTGTACAAGAAGCATACAAGGGGGGCAAACTCCACTATCCAGATGACTTCCTATTTGTAGGTAAATCAAACAAGGTAGAGTGCAGGAGCCTGCTTAATGCTTTCCAGTATCTGGCGGACAAATTAAGTGTGCCATTAGCCCCAGAAAAGGCAGTGGGGCCAGTAACCAAGATTGTGTTTCTGGCGATGGATCACAAATGATATTAAGGCTCTGGTAGGGAAGGAGAAAAACACGCTGGGGGAACTCAAGCGATTCATTGGAAAGCTACATTTTGCTGCAAGAGTGATTCCGTCAGGGAGAGTATTTACTATTTTCAAGGCACCTCAAACATCTTACTAAAGGGCGGTGCAACCTGGTTAACCTTCCTGAGAGATTTTAATGGGGTGCTCATTTGGAAGGAAGGTTGGGTCTCAGACAGGCAAATAGCGGTGCACACAAATGTCCCCGGTAGCCTAGGTTCTGGAGCAATACTAGGAGACAAGTGGTGCACCAAGAGTTGGCAGGGAGAGTGGGCAGCCTCAGGAATAACCAAGAACATATCCTTCTTGGAACCGTTCCCCATAATAGTAGCACTGACTATATGGTAAGCAATGCTGAGTAACATGAAGCTGACTCTATGGTCAGGGAACCAGGCTGTGGTGCTTGCAATCACCACTGGAACAGCCAGGACTCCACGGGTTTTGAGGCTGTTAAGGCGATTGGTGAAGCTGCAGCTGGTAGCCAATCTGCTGGAGGAGTAGGTGGGGCATTTCACAGGGGTCAATAATGCTCAAGAAAGTGCGCTCTCTCATTTCCAGAGTCAAAGGTTCAGGAAACTGGTCCCCACAGCATAGAGTAATGTCCCCTTTTCCACAGGAGCTCTAATCTCTGGTGGATGAGGCCTGTCCCAGCTGGTAGAACCCTCCCTGTCACCCAAGACAATGCAGAGGTACACAACATACAAAAAGACAGTTCAGAGGCCCACTTGCTTGGAGTCTTTCAGGGATTGACTTAGCAATTTATAAAGTGGCCTTTTGAACAAAATAAAACTATATCTTGGGCACAAGTACATCTGACAACAATAGCTCATTTCTACAAACTCTCCACCGGGTAGGATACCACCACCTCACACTACCTCAAGGCATCACTAAAAGGATAACGTTGCCTGGAGGAGAGAAGGGAGAACAAGATGTGGCCCATCGAGTTCAGCACTCTGGCACACCTGGTGGGAGTCCTGCACAAAATTAACATGGCAGCCTCAGAAGTTACATTATTCAGGACGGCCTTTCCACTAGCCTTGTTTGGGATGTTAAGGGTAAGTGAGCTGGTGGAACCATCCAACAAGGAGACAGCTGGGCCTGCATCCTAGCACGCAACATACAACTAGGCACAGGACAACACTGAGGAGGTCAATTACAAATCAATTGGAGGCAGGCGACCCCGGTGGCAGAGGGTTCGCGCCTGCAGCCAGGAACGAGACTGTGTTTGGCGGAATTTGATCGCTACGCCCTGCTGAACGAGAGCTGTGGCGCTGGACTGCATTATTGCTTTTAAAATATCTCCGAGTCAACAGGAGACCAACTTTTAACTTTACCTTGCCAGGGCTCGGTGGAGTGTGGGCGCCATCTTCCTTTGGGCTCGTCAGGCGACCCAGCTCGGCGCCACACCCACCGCGCCCCGCCCCTATTTAGGAGTGGCTTCCCTCATCACTCGCTATTGGAGGCAGGCGACCCCGGTGGCAGAGGGTTCACGCCTGCAGTCAGGAACGAGACTGTGTTTGGCGGAATTTGATCGCTACGCCCTGCTGAACGAGAGCTGTGGCGCTGGACTGCATTATTGCTTTTAAAATATCTCCGAGTCAACAGGAGACCAACTTTTAACTTTACCTTGTCAGGGCTCGGTGGAGTGTGGGTGCCATCTTCCTTTGGGCTCGTCAGGCGACCCAGCTCGGCGCCACACCCACCGCGCTCCGCCCCTATTTAAACGTACCCAATGAGGAAGCGCAGCGGACGAGCGCAGCGGGCGCGACGAAGGCTCGCCGAAGTGGCGCCTAAGTCAAGCCCGTCTGCGCCCGTCCGCGGCCGGATGGGGCTAGGGGCGCGTCCTAATGTTCTTTGTTATTCATCTGAGGAACTACGTTCTATTCAGGGTGATTGGCCTCTGTCTGTGCCTATTATTCGGCACATCTCTGCTCTCTGCCTTAATTCTACCCCTTATCACATCATCCCTTCCCACATGACTCCTCTATTGTCCTGTGCTCCCGACCCTGGTTCCTTATCCCTTTCCCCTGCCCTGTCTGTTATTTTACTCAACACCAGGTCGGCTGTAAAGCACCACCAGGAGTTATTTGTGCTGCTTGATACCCACCAGCCTGACATGTTACTTTTAACAGAAACATGGTTGTGTGAGTCCTCCCTGCCCTCCCTTTTGGCCGCTCTTCCTCCGTCTTATGTGGCCCTCCATGCTGATCGGTCAGCGGGTAAGGCAGGGGGTGGCATGGCTCTTATAGCCCGATCTGAGCACAATTTCCAACTCCTCTCCTCCTGTCCCATTACTCCCACCGAGCACCTTGTGGCTCGCTCCCTTGCTTTTTCTCCCCCGCTTACCTGCTTATTAATGTATCGCCCTCCCCAGCCATCCCACTTGTTTTTACCAGCATTTCAGGACTTATTGGCCACTTTAGCGATTAATCACGCCTCAGTTTTAGTATTAGGAGATTTTAATTATTGGCCTTTGGACCCTCACGAATGTGCTGCTTCTAAGCAATTTTCTGATTCACTTGTATCCCTGAACTTTGTCCCTCACTTGCAGACTCCTACACATATTCACGGCCATGTACTAGACCAGGTCTGGTCTCTGAATATCTCGGTCTCTTCCATGTCCGTGTCCCCATGCCCCTGGTCAGATCATGCTTTGATCTCCTTCTCCCTCCGCCTTAAGCCGGCAGCAAAGATTCCGCTTGCCAAAAACAACTGGGCGCGGAACTGGAATAGGGTAGACCTCCCTGCATTGTCATCTTCCCTCTTGAACTCTGCACCTAACCTAGAGGGTTTATCTTCTGCCTCTCAAGCCGTTGCCATCGATACTTGGCTTGCTGGAGGCTGCGACACGGTAGCCCCACTACGTCGGATTTCAATCCGAAGACCTAAGGAGTCAAATCGGTGGTTCGGCGATGACTTGAAGATAAAAACGCTGACCCTCAGGCGGGCTGAGAGGCAATGGAGAAAGGATTGCTGCCCCTTATTAAAAACTCACTACATGACTCTGCTGAGTGACTATAAAAGGGCCATATTAGGCGCTAAAACTGCATACTTTTCAGCCAAAATTCTGGTGGCGGAGAATAAACCTAGGGAGATTTTTTTCCATCATTCATGACTTGGCCTATTCCGACAGGGCCACACTTAAACCTCCCCCTACCCAGTCCCTCTGTGATTCTTTGAATTCCTATTTTCTGAAAAAAAATTGTAACATTAAAGCCAATATCCCACTTCCTTCCCCTACTTTTGTTGAGCCCCACCCCCCGGTTGCTCATGGTTGTCTCTCTTCCATCCCCCTGCTTACCGAAGAAGTGTTCCTTGCAATACTTCCAAAAGTCAAGTCTGGATCCCCGGCAGACATCTGCCCAGCTCACATCCTGCAACGAATGTATTCTATTTGCCCCAAACCACCAATTTCCTTACTCAATAGCTCGCTGGCTCAGGGTGTGGTAATCCCAGCTCTTAAATCTGCCACCATAGTGCCCATCCTGAAGAAGCCTGGCGCGGATCCTTCTGCGCCAGCTAATTATCGTCCCATCTCCCTTTTGCCCTATTTGGGCAAGGTGCTGGAGCGACATGTAACATCGGTCCTCAGTGCCCATGTTGAAGCCAATGGGGGCCTAGCGTCCCGCCAGGCAGGCTTCCGACCTAGGCACTCCACCGAGTCCATTGTGGTGTCGGTCCTGAACAATCTCAGGGAGGGTATGGACCAAAACATCCACCAGGCTCTGGTACTCCTCGATCTCTCCGCCGCCTTCGACACGGTGGATCATTCCATCTTACTTTCCCGTGTCGGAGCGGCGGGGGTCGGGGGCTCAGCCCTGGTTTGGCTATCATCCTTCCTGAAGGACCGCACCCAGGCGGTTCGGTTGGGGGATTTTTCAGCCACCCAACTCAAGGTCCCCCAGGGTTCTTCTTTATCCCCTCTTTTGTTCAATCTCTACATTTATCCTCTGATCCTTGCACTTCAACAACTGGAGGTCACCGTTTATAATTATGCGGATGACCTCCAGCTTATCTTTTCTCTCTCCCCTTCTTCTCACTCCATCTCTAACTTTCAGACTATTATGATTTTCATCAGGGACTGGATGAACCATAACCATCTGAAGTTGAACCCAGATAAAACAGAACTGGTCCTTACAGGTGGTTCCTCCAGTCCCTGGAATTATCTATTCTGGCCTTCTTCTCTAGGACCCCCCCCCACGTCTTCTCCCTCAGTTAAAACCTTGGGCAATAAAATCAATAACCAACTTAATCTTCACTCACAAATTAACTCTGTTGTTTCTTCTTGTTTTCTTGCTCTTCGAACTATCCGTCTGTCTCTCGTTTCTTTTTCCCCTTGCACTTAAACTAATCATGTCCGCTCTGGTGATCTCCCGGCTGGACTACGCCAACGCTCTATACAACGGTATTCCGGCGTATAGTTTGCGGAAGCTCCAGCTGGTTCAAAACCAGGCGGCCAGATTGGTGTATGGTCTCTCCCGCTCCCATCACTCCACTCCCTTACTGAAGGCATTACACTGGCTACCTGTTAGGGAGCGATCCCTTTTTAAAACCGGCTGCATGGTTTTCCAGGCGCGCCAGGGTACGGCTCCTGCCTTCATTTCTTCCTTGCTAAATGAGTATACCCCTGCCCGTGAGCTTCGTTCATCCACCCAATCTCTTCTTCAGGTACCCCGCTACAGACGTAAGAAATGGGGCGGAGCCAATTTCTCATTCTTGGCACCATCCTTCTGGAACTCCCTCCCCGATCACCTACGTCTGGCCAGACATTATTCCCCTTTCCGAAAAGATCTCAAGACTTTTTTGTTCACTCAGGCTTTCCCTAATGTAATCTGATCTTATTTTTCCCTCACTGGTTTCCTTGTTCCTACTGCTAATATTAGTCTCCACAAGCGCCAAGAAACCGTACGGTGAATGTAGCGCTATATAAATATTTTAAATTCAAATTCAAATTCATTACCAACCAGCAGGCAAAAGGGGGGATCGGTAAAACTGCAGTGCCTATCTGACAAAAATCTTTGCCCAAGCCGCTGGATGCAGGAATACTGGGTAATCCACCCAGCCCGAGAGCACCCCCTTTACAGACACAGCAACATGGGGTTCCTGAGCAGGTTTGAGTTTCAGGCAATGCTTAGGATGGCATTCTTAAAGGCAGGGGGCCTCATTTATGAGGAGTGACGCAACGCTGTGTAAAAGCAGTGCTACGTCACTTCTAGGGGCGCCCTCCTTGCGACATGATGGATGCATCATATTTACTGTATGACGCATCATGTCGCAAGGAGTTACAGATACGTCAGTATTTCTGACATATCTGTAGGCGCAAAAGTGAAGCATTGCTGGAGTGTGTCACAAAAGTGACGCAACTCCATCATTGTGTCCTTTTACATGGGGCAAATTCATTTGAATGTGCCTGCGTCAGTCTTACGCCTGCTGTGAGGCAAACATAGGATATTGACGCATTTGCGTCCTAGAAGTGACGCAGTGAAATCTCATAGATTTCACTGTGTCACTTCTACGAGGCTCACTTGCATCAGCACGCCCAATCTGCATACATTATACCTGGTGGAGGTATAAAGTGGTGCAGGGGTTTACAAAGTGACGCATCTACCTAGATGTGTCACTTAGTAAATATGACGCAGCGTGTTGCATGTTTTACCCTGCTGGTGCGTCACAAAGGCTCATAAATAAGCCCCAGGGTTGCGAGCAGTAAAGATCGTCACACATTCCATCCACATTGGGAAAGCAGCAACAGCGGCAAGGATAGAGTTAATGACTGAAGGCATCAAATGGATAGGCAGGTGGTGTTCCTCAGCCTACGAGCGGTAAATGAGAATCCCGCAAGAAGGGAGCCTTAGAGCCACCTACCCTCCAAAACCACCCCCCCATGCACACATCATACCACACCTACTGTTAAGCAAGCTGTCACTGTTTGTCTTGGCAGGAGAGCAAAAGACAAGGGTGTGGATTGTGGTGTACTTGTTCATTTGGAGGACCCAAGACTAGTGGGCATGGAAGGGAGCAGCTGGTCTCCCTAGACCCAGCAAGACAAACATGAGATGGATAGGGGCATACAGAATGCACTGAGAGCAGCTGGGGCCACGTTTGAGAGATTGCATGAAGAGCACCCAGTCAAACCAGACTTACTTATTGTGCACCTAGGATAGAACGACCTGGCACAGTTGGGGTGAAATAATCTGCTGGGATATATCAGACATGACCTAATCTTCCAGGCTGTTTAGCAGGTCCAACTTGAAACTCTGAAACCCTGGTCCATTAGCGCTCTGAAAAAAAAACAAAAAGAAGCTCCACATGGTGGCTGACAAACACTGCAGAGCAAACTATGGGAATCTATTAGGCACTGCCTAATCAACTTGAGGCACCAAGAATACTTCCGCAAGGGCGGGGTGCATCTTTCAGAGGCTGGAAAAGAGGTATTCTGGACTTATGTATAGGAAGCAATGGCGCTGGCAGGGTGCCAGTAAGGAGCGAACAACCGAATGAGGGAACTGCCCGAGGACATAAGCCCACGAGCAGGGGGCAGTAAAGAAGTCAAATAAATGGAACATAGGGAGGTTTGAAGGGACACGCCGGACCACGGTGGGGTATAGGCCTGGTACATACCTTGGGATGCCTCACGGCAGGGTAAGTCGGTCAGAGATGGGGATACATAACACAACACTCGCAGTCCAGGTCTGCCTACCACACAGAGCAGGCAAAGTTAGCAAGTTGGTCCTAAAAGAGATTGCAAAATCCCCCCCCCCACACAGAGATGATAAACCTACAGTTCAAATACTCCAGTTGACAATAATAAACCTCAGAGTGATTTATGGTGATTTATGACTTTATTACAAGGCAACAAAATTCCTGTATATTTGATTTCTAACATGAATTATGATATGATGACAAGCCTTCTTACGCCTGTTTATTTTGATATATGGCTCGATTTATGCTGCTGCAGGCCGGGTCACTCCCACGCCGCACAGCACCACCAGTATGTCTGGGCCCTCCCTGTGCTGCTGATTCTGCCGCGAGTTCGCAGCTGCTGTCCCCTGTGCGCCTGCTGCCTGGTTTGTGCTTTAACTGTTCTTTCTGCCATTACTGTACTTTAAATGTTTTTTGCCTCTCTACCACTCTGCCCCTTCGTGCTTTGTGCTTTTCTATGTTTGCACTCATCGCCGTTCTGCTCTCCCCCCCTTCTTTTCGTTGTATCCCAGCCGCTCCCGCCGCTGCTCCCCTGCGGCCCACCCCCTCACTTTCCCATTTGCCACCCTGCTCCCGCCTCCCAGCTGCTCCTTCCTCCCTCCTCGCCCTAAATGGCGGCCGCTCCGGCAAGCTCGTCTGTGCCCATCCACACCTGGACTGCGCCCAGCACCAGAACCCCTGGACCCCGCGAACGCCACACCACCAGACTCCGATACGACGTCATCACCCTCCTCGCACTCAACACCGGCCGAGACCACACCTGCTTCCAGGCCGCCCCAAAACGGATCCACGGACCCTTCTCCTTCCGCACCTGCAGCTTCACCTGCGACAGAACCTCTAAACCTCCAAGGACTGGTCCCAACCACCTCCACTGCATACTCCTCAACACCCGCTCCGCACGCAAGCATGTCGTCGAGCTCTGGGACCTGCTTGACACCTCCGCCCCAGTTGTGGCCTTCCTGACCGAGACCTGGTGGAACGACTCCTCGGCTACCGACATCGCCATAGCCGTCCCGGACGGCTACAAGGTGACCCGCAGGGATCGCGTCAACGGAACCGGAGGAGGAATAGCCATCGTCCACAAGTCCACCCTCAAGGTCGCCACCCATGCAGATGACACCCTCAACACCGCCGAACACCTGCACTTCCGACCCCAACACCACCCTCAGAGGAACACTCTTCTACAGACCCCCGGACCCCGTGCTCAGTTCAGCGACCCCATTGCCGACCTCGTCAGCACCCACATCGCTTGCCTCCACAGACTACATCCTCCTCGGGGACCTGAACTTCCACCTCGAGAACAACAACGACGCCAAACCGCCACCCTGATCAACAACCTCCCCACCTCGCCCTCAGACAACTCATCACCGCACCCACCCACGCCGCCGGGCACACGCTGGACCCCGCCTTCTCCATAGGCACCCACGTCACCTTCGACCACACCACCGAACTCCACTGGACGACCACCGCTGCATCCACTTCACCTTCAAGAAACCAACCACGCACCACCGCATCCAACAGCCGCCTCGCCACGGCTGTAGCAAAGTCACAGAAGACCAGCTGATCACCACCCTCGACCAGAACCCACCCACCGACCCCACCAACCCAGACGCCGCAGCCCGAAACCTCACACAGTGGATCGACGACTGCGCCAACACCCTCCCCCTGCTCAAGAAATCCTCCAACAACCACGCCAGCAAGAGAGCCACCTGGTTCACCGACGAGCTCCAGACCTCCAAACGCGCATGCCGGAAACTGGAGAAGAAATGGCTCCACAATCACACACCGGACAACCACGAAGCCCACAAGGACACCACCCGCAGACATCACAACCTCATCAGACTAGCCAAGAGATCCTTTTTTAAAAACCACCTGGATAACAACGCATGCAACAGCAAAGAGCTTTTCAGCATTGTGAAGGAACTCTCCAAACCCAGTGCCAACGCCAATGACATTCTGCCCTCACAAGAACTGTGCGACTCTCTAGCCATCTTCTTCCACCGCAAGATCACTGACATCCACGACAGCTTCAACACCACGACCGCCCGACCACGCCAGACTCCACCTCCCATGACAACACCACCAGCGCCATCCGCCTGACCTCCTGGTCCAGTGTCAACAATGATGAGACGCGCAAGGTCATGAACTCCATCCACTCAGGATCTCCCTCAAACCCATGCCCACACCACATATTCAACAAAGCAGACGCAGCCATCGCACCCCAACTACGGAAGGTCATCAACATCTCCTTCGAAACAGCTACTTTCCCAGAAAGCTGGAAGCACGCCAAAATCAACGCCTTCCCCAAGAAGCCCAAGGCAGACCCCAAGGACCTCTAGAACTTTCGGCCCATCTCCCTGCTCCCGTTCCCGGCAAAGGTCATTGAGAAAATCGTCAACATGCAACTGACCTGCCACCTCGAATACAACAACATCCTGGACCCATCGCAGTCCGGATTCAGATGCAACCACAGCACCGAGACATCCCTCATCGCCGCCACAGATGACATCAGGCGCCAACTAGACAACGGCGAAACATCAGCCCTCATCCTCCTGGACCTGTCGGCCGCCTTTGACACGGTTTGCCATCGCACTCTAAAGACACGCCTCCTAGAAGCCGGAATCCAAGGAAAGGCCCTTGACTGGACCACGTCCTTCCTCTCCGGCAGAACCCAGAGCGTCCGTCTTCCATCCTTCCGATCCGAAGCCACCGACATCATATGCGGCGTCCTCCAGGGTTCATCCCTCAGCCCGACTCTGTTCAACATCTACATGGCCCCCTTCGCACAAGTGGCCCGCTATCACGACCTTAACATCATCTCCGACACCCAGCTCATCCTCTCCCTTACCAAGGACCCACACACCACCAAAACCAACCTCCAAGAGGGAATGAAGGCCGTCGCTGACTGGATGCGGAGCAGCCGTTTGAAGCTGAACTAGGACAAGACAGAGGTCCTCATCCTCGGACCCACCCTTACAGCATGGGACGACTCCTGGTGGCCGATCACACTGGGAACAGCACCAACACCCACCGACCATGCTCGCAACCTAGGATGCATCCACGACTCCTCCCTCTCCAAGTCCAAGCAGATCAACGCCGTCTCCTCCTCCTGTGACATACGGCGGCAGATCCTTCTCCTACCTCGCCGCCAAGACCTGGAACACCCTCCCCACCCACCTACGGCAGACCCAAGACCTACTCGCCTTCAGAAGACTCCTCAAGACCTGGCTCTTCGAACAGTAGCAGCACCCCCCCCCCTCCCCTCAGCACCTTGAGACCCTCACGGGTAAGGAGCGCGCTTTACAAATACCATGATTGATTTATGATGACCATGTAGCTTAAGGGCATGACTTTGATTGATGCTAGTTATAATTGACAATTATCGTTCTATGATAGGCAGATATGCAGGATGATTTATGGCCCCAATACCAATAAAGTTGAAGCAGGGTACCTATTGTTCAACATTGGGGATAATAAAGCTGCGGCCAAAACTTCCAAACACATTCAGCATCTAGTGTATCAATTCAGAATGGAAGTTGCTGCACGCAATAGAATGGAGGCCCACACATTAAGGGGGCCAAAGGCACCGGCGTGTTAAACTGTGCAAAGGCCTGGGAGTATGAGTCCCTCGAGGGGACAATGTGCAGGAAATGGCACCCCCTAACCCCTCCAGCAAGGGAAGATGGGCAAGTGGAAGAAACTGTGCCAAAACCGACATGAAAGGTGCAAACCTCGCCAGCCAATGGAAAGACCAGGTGGGATTCACAATCTCCCCTCAGAACACCCGAGCTCCTTAGGAAAGCGGCAAGCACCCATTTACACTTATTATTTCGGGACTGGTGCCACAATTACTTCAAGACCCACACACTTAACAACACGGATGTGGCAGCAGCAAAAGTCAGTGGTAAAGAAGTCAAATAAATGGAGCTTAAGGAGATTTGAAATGCCACATCCGACCATGGAGGGGGTGCAGAGCAGGTACTAACCTTGGGATGTATGAAGGTAAGGAGGTTGGAGATGGAAGGGGACACAGAACATGGCACTGACAGCCCAGGCCCACTGGTCGGCGGACCACACCAAGTAGGCGACGGTAGCAAATTGGGTCTAAAAGAGAATGTGGATTTACTCCCCCACACACACACAGATGGTTAAACTCCAGCTCAAAGACTCAAGTTGGCATCTATAAACGTCAGAGTGATTTATGGTGGCTAGTGACATTATAACAAGGCAACAATATTCATGTCTGTTTGATTTATGACTTGATTACAAGCCACCTTACTCCTGTCTGTTCTGATTTATGCCACAATTTATGTTGACAATCTAGCCTAAGGACGTGACTTTGATTGTATATTGCAGTTTTAACTGACAATTATCGTTCCATGTCAGGTGGACAAGCAGGATGATTTATGACCCCTAAGAAAGTTGAAGCATGTAGTGTTTCAATTCAAAAGGGAAGTGGCTGTGTGCAAAATGTATTAGCATGTGCACAATGGGGGCACAGGCCAACAAAACAGTGCCTTTGATGTTATGGTTATTGCGAGAATGTGTGTGTTTTAAAAAAATACAAACTTTTTTCTTTCTAACAAATACATTTTTTTCTATTTCATCTTTTACAAATGTCTAGCAACTTACCCGACTCTACGACAAGGCTCTTGCAGTGGTACTGGACACATTTTCAGAGCAGGGTGCTGCCATTAAATTTACATCACTGAAGTCATACAGATTGTAAAAACTACAAGTGTCACACAAAGAACTAGGAAATAAGCTACACTCATTCCGTGGGTGACTGGTGAGCATAAGTGGTATGTAGTCAGTGGTGAATTTTGGAGTACACTGTGACAAATATATTAGTAAAGCATGGTGTTGGTACCACACTGACATTTACAGTTAGCACATATACCATGGAAATGGCCACAACATTTGAACTGACATAAAGTTTACTGATGAAACTATATAGAGCTCACATAATGTGAGAAAATTTGGGTTTCAACAAAGCTTTATCATTTGCACATCACCAGCTAAAGTGTCTTGATTTCTTTTGAACTTATTAAAATAATTGTTTCCATCACTCTTCAGAGTTGTAAAACAATTCAGCTTAATTTGTGCTTTCCGAATTGCATTTGGAAATATCTGCATACTTGCTCTACAAGAAGTTAGTTATACGTTGTTGTGTCTGAGAAAAAGACCGACTTTGTACAACTTTTTTTCTTACACTCCCTGCACCCCAGCAAGATCTCAGATAGGTCACTGTGTAAAATAAACGTTCAATTTGCACTAAAAAAAAGAAAAGTAAACCCCAATCTATGTATTAAATGAATAAGCAGCAATGTGTCAGAAGACATAGATTCACATTTGACCTCTGGTTTTCAAAGTGCAGCAAATGTGGCAAGATAACAACCAAATGTAAAGTCATCTTTACTGCTCATTCACCTTCTGAAGTCTCATAGGTTTATTTTGGGAGTTCTGAAGCATTCCCCACAGCCCTACTTTCAGCGCTACAATCCCGTACTGTCACTGTTACTGGCGCTCTTTTGTCACCACTCCGTACATTCACTGCTTGTTTTCACTGCAGCAGCCCTGTTATTGATTCGATATTTGTTCTTCAAGACAGTGCAAAGACGTCTGTCTTGGACGTGGCTCATGCAGTGTCAGCATATTTTATTCATGACGTTCTTTGGGGCATACTATCAAGGACGGGGTTACATTTATCGCTGGTTTAGCGGCAGAAAACTGCTGCTAAAGCGGCAATAATGGGCTTGATAATATGCCCTGGAGAATTTCAATAGAAGCCCATATTCACACCAGAACATGGACTTCTACTGCAATTCCCAAAGGCATATTATCAAGCCCATTATCGCCGCTTTAGCTGCAGTTTTCTGCAGCTAAACCGGCGATAATTTTTAACACCGTTCTTGAAAATATGCCACTTATTTCGATCCTTGTGTCTATTACAAATGTTTCAGTCCATTCTCAGAGGCTTAATTTTAAAAGGGAGTCATAATAAGTTAAACATCATCTGGTTAATGCAGTTACACCTTTCAGCAGTGGAGAAAGGGGTGTGAACGCCTACTACTAACAGAGACATTTTAAGGCATGGGCAAAGTGGGCTCTGGCCCATGGCCCCAGGTTTTCAGGGGACCCCCTCTGTTCTGCAGAGAGTCTTGTCCTGATGACCTTGAATAATTCTTAAACATATGGGGACATGTTATCAATGATATGAGATGATTATCGCAAATCACGCTTAGCGCTGTTTATTTTATCGCCGGCTATCGCTGGATTTCCTCGCTGTGATAGCGCGGTATTATCAATCCATCAATAGCGTGTAAAACCAGCAATAACGTGAGAATTCCAGTGCTACATTAACTGCCCTAAAGAAAAGCTTTCTAATAGGCAAGTACGTACTTAACCTAACAATCCACCCCCATTGAAAAGATGGTTAAGTCAACTTTTTTTCAGGCATTAAATTCCAGCGATAAGCGCGGTGGGAGCGACTTTTCTTATCACGGGCATTGATAATAGAGGGAAGTTGTGGTTGCGACTGTTTCTATGGAGTTTAAGTCAGGAATGCCAACTTTGCATGTCATTAGCGATATATATCTCTGACATGCAAAGTGGAGATAAGACGGCTGCTAACTCAAGGAAACACGCGTCAGCGTGTCCTTGATAATAGTGTGATATTTAAATCGCCTCTTTTCCTCAGAAAACAGCCGCTAAATCGGCTAAATTGGGCTTGATAATATGCCCCTTAGTTTTAAATACAGTTTCAGTGTAATTATTTTTTTATGTGAGTTACGTGTGAGTCTCTTACAGACATTTTGCAGAAAAAATGTATGTTTCATGCAACATCCATAAAAAAGTTTGTCTTAGATCATAACAGGACCTCACACATGAGAAGTGGGAAGGTGTCACAGATGTTATTTGCAGTAATATCAGTGAGCTGGTACTGTGTTACAGTATTGAAAATACACATTACTATCCTTGAATATTAGATGTATCAACGTTAGAATTTGGACAAGTGATCTTGTACACTATAAGTGATCTGGCCATTGAGGGCATAACGGAGCTAAAATTGAACCAGAAATTCAAAGCTGTTCTGAACAGGGGCCCCCAAAATACATTCAACCCCGGCTCCCAAAATCCTTAAGATGTCCCTGACTACTTAAATAAATACTTTGTTGTTTGCTGTATTTTTACAATGTAAAGGTGACACGGGCCAGGGGTGTAACCCAGGCACCTGCTGTCCCTGCAGCTTAAGGAGTCCCTTGCCCTTCAAGGAATCCCCAGTCCTGCAGGGAGATTCTGCTACAATGTCCTCACTTCAAACTATGTTATCAAGTCAAGTCAAGTTAAAGGGAATGTTTATTTAGACTGATGGTCTTTAAACAACACAGAGCACATATATAGTCACCTTATCTAAACATTTAATACATTCCGTAATAGTTATTATAAATATGAGAATTCCAGCAGAAAGAATATTTGCCAGCCGTACCAAATAAAATAAGTAAAATACCATTATATTAGATACCCCTTCATACTCATGTAATTATACATTTTTACAAAATGATCAGGGTTCCTATTTTTAAATTTGGGTACTCAAGCCTGAACATTCTTAGCTGCCTCATCAATCATTTTGTTCAATAAATGTATTTTAATTTTGTTGTGTAAGGTTAGCACCTCTGGAGTTTCTCATTTAAAACCAAAATACAAACATTGACATTTAAACTTCCAAATTATATGTATTACATTTCATATCATATTGTAACTGCTAAAGATTTTTAATCAGGACACCTTATTTAGTTTATTCATCCATGCATGGCTTTTTAAGTGAAGTCATAAACGAGTCAGTAGCAATTGCAGTGTCCAAATGGGGCATCTCCATAATAAACTCTACAGCCTGTGTTCAGTTTACTATTCCATATTTAAAAAATAGTGGACGTAAAATCAGTTTCAGCAAGGGCAACACCTTACAGTAATCCACTAATATGTGCAAAATATTGCATTTTGTGTGGAGCTCACATGTGAAATTACCATCAGGTTGGATAATTTCTGCTTTTATTTTTGCATTTGCATAATAAGGATTAATGCCGATTCTAGTTTTTGTAGTTACCACCTCAACAAGCTATTTGGTAAAATATCAAGGTATGGGAACCAAACTCCCTTCTGGCATGAGTTTAGCAAAAATTCAATGATGTTTTTCCTTCCCAAATACTGCCAGTCCCTTTCCCATTATAGTTATTTTCCTTCAGACCTCAGCCTCCCCTTAGAGACTTTGACTTGCAGAGTTTCAAAGCAAAGGCTCACCTTCATGCCCCTACAAAGAGATGACAGATTCTTTCTGACCCCTTTGGCCTATTTAAGTTCACTATGCTAGATCTCATTTTTGGGAGATTTTCTGTTCCTCTTCCTGACCCAGTTTTTTCCAAAATCTTATAAAAGCCACTTGTGCCAATGTGGTCCATGAGGTCAGACTCGCATTTAGTCTAATGGCCTACACCATGGAATAACCTGGCAGGGGCACTAAGGTCTTAATACATTTCCACTCCATGGGGTCCCACCTGTTTTTACCACTGATGTAAAGTAATTCAACTCTGTTTTGTAATTGCGGCCGTATCATGGCCAGAAAAGCTTACAGAACAGGCCTATGTGACATATCCCCATAGTCCCGGTTGAATTTTCTTAATGCACTCACCAAGGTGAGGGCCCTCGCTTTTATGGCCTCCAGATGGGTATGCCAGTTCAGGGACCTTTCAAACCAAATTTCTAAGTATTCATACTTGTTAGCTATTTCCAATTAATGGTTCCCAGATGCCAACTGAATTTGTTTGCTTTTTTGCCGAAGCATACCACTTTCGTTTTTTCCATTTTTACATTTAACTGTTTGTGGCTACCGTAATCCCCGAATAAATCCAACTTTCTCTGTAGACCCATCTCTGTTTATTGTATACAATTACCTGGTCTTTTGCATACAGAAGGCACAATATATGTTTCCCATCCATTCTAGGGCTAGCACCTTTTGTCCGCCCAGTGTCTTGGGGAGGACTGTAACAAATGTGAAAAATAGCAGCGGGGCCAGCACTCACACCTGTCTTAGTCCATTATTAATTTCTTTTGTTTTTGTCAATGCCCCCTCTGTATCGATAATGACTTGGGCCCAATTGTGTTTTTGTAACTCCTGTATTATGCCCAAGATTCCCCTTGGAATATCATCCTTTATCATGGTCTGGCATAAACGATCCCAGTCAACCAAATCAAAGGCAGCACAAAAGTAGCAGGACAACCTCCCTCTCTGCTCAACCAACTTCCTTGCAATGAACCAGAGGGCAAAACAGTGATTAATTGTGGAGTGACCCTCCCTGAAGCAGGCACTATTGATTTCAATTTGACCCAGTCCTTCAGTATTTTGAGTATACGTTTTGTTAACACGTGTTCACCCACATCTGAAAGGTTAATCAACCTATAGTTTTTGGAGACCCTATATCTTCCCTCATATGGATAGGTCTTATTTAGCTCCACTCCAACTGTCTGGGAATTGTCCTTGGTCAAGTATGAAGGAGAACAACCCCAATAAAAGGTCTGTCCACCATCCTGGTCATGCCTTTAATAGTATGGCTGGAAGATTATCTGGGCCGGCTGCACTCTCAGATTCAGGCTAGCTATAGTTCTTTTTATGTTCTCTACAGTGAAGCGTGCTCTGATGGTATGCCACAACCTGCAGATGCAGCAGTTATTGAATAACGTGGTGAGTATGGGAAAAACATAATAATGCAGAAAAAGCAGCTACCACATGTTGAACTTGGCCCTTCCTGCAGGGTCATCTCCAAACATGTTGCCTACACCCCTTCTATTTTTCTGAAATAGTTTTTGTTTTACCTTAAGACTCTCTGAACTTTACCGCTGCTAATCGGTGCTAAAGTGCAACTGCCACTCCCTAAAACATGGTAAAATTGGCTTATGTACAAGTGATTTGCATATTTAATTCACCTGTAAGCCCCTAGTAAAGTGGTATGCTATATACCCATCTCATTGTTTCTTTGTTGCACCTTACCTACCCAGTCCTGAATTGGTATATGGGTTACACTCCTGTAAATTTTACAACAATGCTATATACCCAGGCACTGTAAATTAAATGCTACTAGTGGACACTTATTTTGTCACTCACTTAAGTAGCCCTTTAAAACATGCTTCAGGCCAGCTACTGCAACCTGCCAGCAGTTTTGAAGTGTCAATTCGACTTGGCAAAATAGCCTCTTTGCCAGGCCTAAA
Source organism: Lissotriton helveticus (assembly GCF_964261635.1). Lineage (NCBI taxonomy): Eukaryota > Metazoa > Chordata > Amphibia > Caudata > Salamandridae > Lissotriton > Lissotriton helveticus. The sequence goes on along the minus strand of NC_136061.1, from coordinate 1,578,559,887 downwards.
GCTTTCTTTTTAATGCATATAAGTCACCCCTAAGGTAGGCCCAAGACAGCCCATTGGGCAGGGTGCAGTATTTTAAAAACATTGAACATGTATATATATATTTCCTTCAAACTCCAGTATCCATTGCGACAGGGTGGGGCTAATAATACAAAAGTCCACATGGCTGACGGGACTATCTTGAACAAAGCCAGTGAACAAGGGCAAGGAGCCCGAAATGCATTCGGCGCTAAGTGGGGGAGAATTGATGTTGTGCCTGCAGCCTGAAACAAAGCAAGGAGCTACTTACCTGTTGTGCTGGCGTTCCTTCAAGGGCAACCTTCTCTTTTATATATATATATATATATATATATATATATATATATATATTACCTACTGGCGGTCGCCAATAGGTATATATAGTTAGGACCTAGTTACCATAGGAAATCCGCAACATTCTATTGGGAATAACTTTGGCGTCGATTGATGAAATTGCGTGCAATTTTCCAAAATTTGGCCAGCTCAGTTCTGCTCCTTCCCTGAAAGTTTTGGGGAGATTTGTCAAGCGGGGCCGTGAAAAAAAGGGGGGTCCCAAAACGTGTTTTCCCCATGTTAATTTCCATAGGACTTTCTGACACGGCTACAGCCCGAACCGCTGAACGGAATTACGCCAAACTTTGCAAAATTGTAGGGACTGGTACGCAGATGTGCCTTTGCTATATTTGGTGAAAATCCCTCCAGTAGTTCCTGAGAAAATCAAAAGAGAAAAAATATATATATCTATAGCAGCTTACGTGTAAGCTTACTGTAAGCTTACCTTTCCGAGCACGAGCTGCATTCTGATTGGCTGCCAATGTCTGTCAACACTCCAAACCAGAAAGTGTTGGCAGCCATCTTGTGCCTCGGTAGACTGAGGCACAGGAAAGCAGAAAAACAAACGTGTAGAACTCAAAAAGGGGGCAGGGTAGAAGCACCCTTACCCCATAGGCCTTCTCAGGGGGTCCCACAAGGACCCCCCAGGCCCCCAAAAAAAATTGTAATTCAAATTCTTCATTCAAGAAGTGTTGGCAGCCATCTTGGGACCAATATACATGATAGTACCTCATTAAAAAGCATTGCAGTTAATAGAAGGTTTTAGGACTTTAGTTACATTATAAATCATTTGTTGATGGTACCATACTCATTTTAGGAACTGTGGTGTGTTCTAAGGTGATTTTACCATGTGAAAAAGCCTTCTGCTGGGATATCATGAATCATGTTTGAAAGAAAACTATTATCTCATGCTTTTCCCACAGTGATTTGGAAGAGGATCTGTAAGCTAAACTGAAAGCATATTTAATTCTGTAAATTCACATTATCTTTCTCAGTCATGTGAGAATGAAGTCTGACATTCTCAGTAAAACATGTACATCCAACAAGGACAGAGACTGTCAGTTGATTCCTTTGTGTTCTACTGCAGCCTCCTAGAGTGTTCTAAAGAACAACTAGAGCGCTAACAGTCTTACTTATGACAAAAGTATGGCACACCAGAAGCCATCTTGATTGGAATGAAGTGGTAAGTCTGAAACATTTAATTTAAAAACGAACAAAATGAGGGGTAGGGGTTCATTTTGCCATAGAAAGTATGATTAGTGCTTCAGAAAGAAAAATTAGGGCACATTTTGAGTGACTTATCAAATCCTCTTCTATTTCATTAATAAATTCTGACATGCAGTCTCCCAAGATAGACACCAGAGACAAAAGAGCCCAAATGCAGCCCAAATAGCACCCAGATGTAGCCCAAGTATAGCCCAATGACAGAATGTCCCAGAGTGTTCTAAAGAACAACTAGAGCGCTAACAGGCTTACTTATGACAAAAGTATGGCACACCAGTGGCCATCTTGATTGGAATGAAGTGGTAACTCTTAAAACATTTAATTTAAAAACGAACAAAATGAGGGGTAGGGGTTCATTTTGCCATAGAAAGTATGATTAGTGCTTCAGAAAGAAAAATTAGGGCACATTTTGAGTGACTTCTCAAATCCTCTTCTATTTCATTAAAAAATTCTGACATGGAGTCTCCCAAGATGGCCTCCAGAGACAAAAGAGCCCAAATGTAGCCCAAATATCACCCAGATGTAGCCCAAGTATAGCCCAATGACAGAATGTCCCAGAGTGTTCTAAAGAACAACTAGAGCGCTAACAGTCTTACTTGTGACAAAAGTATGGCACACCAGAAGCCATCTTGATTGGAATGAAGTGGTAAGTCTGAAAACATTTAATTTAAAAAGGAACAAAATGAGGGGGTTCATTTTGCCATAGAAAGTATGATTAGTGCTTCAGAAAGAAAAATTAGGGCACATTTTGAGTGACCTCTCAAATCCTCTTCTATTTCATTAAAAAAATTCTGACATGCAGACTGAAATATGCACTTTGAATACCAGAAGCAGACTTCCCTGGTGAGCAGTAGCTTTACTACAGTGATATATTGAGCAACTAGAGTGCTAACATTCAGAATTTATGGCAAATGTGTGACACATCTGAATGCCTTCTTGATGGAACCAAAATAAACAAGCATTGAAAATGCAATAGATCTTGCCCTCGTTTAAGTTAATTGCAAACACAACAGTGATGGACAGAATGTGGATCAATGTCACACATTCACCCCAGTCCAAAGATCTGGGCCCAAATCCATCGTTTTTCCACTCCACACCACCCTGGGTTAGACAATGGCGATATGCAAATTAGCGCTGACCCTGTGCCCCATGGGAACAGTCCAGTCCGAACTACAAAAGCCATGTCCTTCCCAGAACGGAATCAAGCATCCGAGGACCGGCCCGGTTTCGAGGTAACACCTCTCATCAGCCCGGCTAGCTTGACTCCAGTGGTGTGGAGTGCCTGGGACTCACGTCTGAGCATCCCCAGTACACTTAGAGCGGTAATTGCAAACACAACAGTGATGGACAGAATGTGGATCAATGTCACACATTCACCCCAGTCCAAAGATCTGGGCCCAAATCCATCGTTTTTCCACTCCACACCACCCTGGGTTAGACAATGGCGATATGCAAATCAGTGCTGACCCTGTGCCCCATGGGAACAGTCCAGTCCAAACTACAAAAGCCATGTCCTTCCCAGAACGGAATCAAGCATCCGAGGACCGGCCCGGTTTCGAGGTAACACCTCTCATCAGCCCGGCTAGCTTGACTCCAGTGGTGTGGAGTGCCTGGGACTCACGTCTGAGCATCCCCAGTACACTTAGAGCGGTAATTGCAAACACAACAGTGATGGACAGAATGTGGATCAATGTCACACATTCACCCCAGTCCAAAGATCTGGGCCCAAATCCATAGTTTTTCCACTCCACACCACCCTGGGTTAGACAATGGCGATATGCAAATCAGCGCTGACCCTGTGCCCCATGGGAACAGTCCAGTCCGAACTACAAAAGCCATGTCCTTCCCAGAACGGAATCAAGCATCCGAGGACCGGCCCGGTTTCGAGGTAACACCTCTCATCAGCCCGGCTAGCTTGACTCCAGTGGTGTGGAGTGCCTGGGACTCACGTCTGAGCATCCCCAGTACACTTAGAGCGGTAATTGCAAACACAACAGTGATGGACAGAATGTGGATCAATGTCACACATTCACCCCAGTCCAAAGATCTGGGCCCAAATCCATCGTTTTTCCACTCCACACCACCCTGGGTTAGACAATGGCGATATGCAAATCAGCGCTGACCCTGTGCCCCATGGGAACAGTCCAGTCCGAACTACAAAAGCCATGTCCTTCCCAGAACGGAATCAAGCATCCGAGGACCGGCCCGGTTTCGAGGTAACACCTCTCATCAGCCCGGCTAGCTTGACTCCAGTGGTGTGGAGTGCCTGGGACTCACGTCTGAGCATCCCCAGTACACTTAGAGCGGTAATTGCAAACACAACAGTGATGGACAGAATGTGGATCAATGTCACACATTCACCCCAGTCCAAAGATCTGGGCCCAAATCCATCGTTTTTCCACTCCACACCACCCTGGGTTAGACAATGGCGATATGCAAATCAGCGCTGACCCTGTGCCCCATGGAAACAGTCCAGTCCGAACTACAAAAGCAATGTCCTTCCCAGAACGGAATCAAGCATCCGAGGACCGGCCCGGTTTCGAGGTAACACCTCTCATCAGCCCGGCTAGCTTGACTCTAGTGGTGTGGAGTGCCTGGGACTCACGTCTGAGCATCCCCAGTACACTTAGAGCGGTAATTGCAAACACAACAGTGATGGACAGAATGTGGATCAATGTCACACATTTACCCCAGTCCAAAGATCTGGGCCCAAATCCATCGTTTTTCCACTCCACACCACCCTGGGTTAGACAATGGCGATATGCAAATCAGCGCTGACCCTGTGCCCGATGGGAACAGTCCAGTCCGAACTACAAAAGCCATGTCCTTCCCAGAACGGAATCAAGCATCCGAGGACCGGCCCGGTTTCGAGGTAACACCTCTCATCAGCCCGGCTAGCTTGACTCCAGTGGTGTGGAGTGCCTGGGACTCACGTCTGAGCATCCCCAGTACACTTAGAGCGGTAATTGCAAACACAACAGTGATGGACAGAATGTGGATCAATGTCACACATTCACCCCAGTCCAAAGATCTGGGCCCAAATCCATCGTTTTTCCACTCCACACCACCCTGGGTTAGACAATGGCGATATGCAAATCAGCGCTGACCCTGTGCCCCATGGGAACAGTCCAGTCCGAACTACAAAAGCCATGTCCTTCCCAGAACGGAATCAAGCATCCGAGGACCGGCCCGGTTTCAAGGTAACACCTCTCATCAGCCCGGCTAGCTTGACTCCAGTGGTGTGGAGTGCCTGGGACTCACGTCTGAGCATCCCCAGTACACTTAGAGCGGTAATTGCAAACACAACAGTGATGGACAGAATGTGGATCAATGTCACACATTCACCCCAGTCCAAAGATCTGGGCCCAAATCCATCGTTTTTCCACTCCACACCACCCTGGGTTAGACAATGGCGATATGCAAATCAGCGCTGACCCTGTGCCCCATGGGAACAGTCCAGTCCGAACTACAAAAGCCATGTCCTTCCCAGAACGGAATCAAGCATCCGAGGACCGGCCCGGTTTCGAGGTAACACCTCTCATCAGCCCGGCTAGCTTGACTCCAGTGGTGTGGAGTGCCTGGGACTCACGTCTGAGCATCCCCAGTACACTTAGAGCGGTAATTGCAAACACAACAGTGATGGACAGAATGTGGATCAATGTCACACATTCACCCCAGTCCAAAGATCTGGGCCCAAATCCATCGTTTTTCCACTCCACACCACCCTGGGTTAGACAATGGCGATATGCAAATCAGCGCTGACCCTGTGCCCCATGGGAACAGTCCAGTCCGAACTACAAAAGCCATGTCCTTCCCAGAACGGAATCAAGCATCCGAGGACCGGCCCGGTTTCGAGGTAACACCTCTCATCAGCCCGGCTAGCTTGACTCCAGTGGTGTGGAGTGCCTGGGACTCACGTCTGAGCATCCCCAGTACACTTAGAGCGGTAATTGCAAACACAACAGTGATGGACAGAATGTGGATCAATGTCACACATTCACCCCAGTCCAAAGATCTGGGCCCAAATCCATCGTTTTTCCACTCCACACCACCCTGGGTTAGACAATGGCGATCTGCAAATCAGCGCTGACCCTGTGCCCCATGGGAACAGTCCAGTCCGAACTACAAAAGCCATGTCCTTCCCAGAACGGAATCAAGCATCCGAGGACCGGCCCGGTTTCGAGGTAACACCTCTCATCAGCCCGGCTAGCTTGACTCCAGTGGTGTGGAGTGCCTGGGACTCACGTCTGAGCATCCCCAGTACACTTAGAGCGGTAATTGCAAACACAACAGTGATGGACAGAATGTGGATCAATGTCACACATTCACCCCAGTCCAAAGATCTGGGCCCAAATCCATCGTTTTTCCACTCCACACCACCCTGGGTTAGACAATGGCGATATGCAAATCAGCGCTGACCCTGTGCCCCATGGGAACAGTCCAGTCCGAACTACAAAAGCCATGTCCTTCCCAGAACGGAATCAAGCATCCGAGGACCGGCCCGGTTTCGAGGTAACACCTCTCATCAGCCCGGCTAGCTTGACTCCAGTGGTGTGGAGTGCCTGGGACTCACGTCTGAGCATCCCCAGTACACTTAGAGCGGTAATTGCAAACACAACAGTGATGGACAGAATGTGGATCAATGTCACACATTCACCCCAGTCCAAAGATCTGGGCCCAAATCCATCGTTTTTCCACTCCACACCACCCTGGGTTAGACAATGGCGATATGCAAATCAGCGCTGACCCTGTGCCCCATGGGAACAGTCCAGTCCGAACTACAAAAGCCATGTCCTTCCCAGAACGGAATCAAGCATCCGAGGACCGGCCCGGTTTCGAGGTAACACCTCTCATCAGCCCGGCTAGCTTGACTCCAGTGGTGTGGAGTGCCTGGGACTCACGTCTGAGCATCCCCAGTACACTTAGAGCGGTAATTGCAAACACAACAGTGATGGACAGAATGTGGATCAATGTCACACATTCACCCCAGTCCAAAGATCTGGGCCCAAATCCATCGTTTTTCCACTCCACACCACCCTGGGTTAGACAATGGCGATCTGCAAATCAGCGCTGACCCTGTGCCCCATGGGAACAGTCCAGTCCGAACTACAAAAGCCATGTCCTTCCCAGAACGGAATCAAGCATCCGAGGACCGGCCCGGTTTCGAGGTAACACCTCTCATCAGCCCGGCTAGCTTGACTCCAGTGGTGTGGAGTGCCTGGGACTCACGTCTGAGCATCCCCAGTACACTTAGAGCGGTAATTGCAAACACAACAGTGATGGACAGAATGTGGATCAATGTCACACATTCACCCCAGTCCAAAGATCTGGGCCCAAATCCATCGTTTTTCCACTCCACACCACCCTGGGTTAGACAATGGCGATATGCAAATCAGCGCTGACCCTGTGCCCCATGGAAACAGTCCAGTCCGAACTACAAAAGCAATGTCCTTCCCAGAACGGAATCAAGCATCCGAGGACCGGCCCGGTTTCGAGGTAACACCTCTCATCAGCCCGGCTAGCTTGACTCTAGTGGTGTGGAGTGCCTGGGACTCACGTCTGAGCATCCCCAGTACACTTAGAGCGGTAATTGCAAACACAACAGTGATGGACAGAATGTGGATCAATGTCACACATTTACCCCAGTCCAAAGATCTGGGCCCAAATCCATCGTTTTTCCACTCCACACCACCCTGGGTTAGACAATGGCGATATGCAAATCAGCGCTGACCCTGTGCCCGATGGGAACAGTCCAGTCCGAACTACAAAAGCCATGTCCTTCCCAGAACGGAATCAAGCATCCGAGGACTGGCCCGGTTTCGAGGTAACACCTCTCATCAGCCCGGCTAGCTTGACTCCAGTGGTGTGGAGTGCCTGGGACTCACGTCTGAGCATCCCCAGTACACTTAGAGCGGTAATTGCAAACACAACAGTGATGGACAGAATGTGGATCAATGTCACACATTCACCCCAGTCCAAAGATCTGGGCCCAAATCCATCGTTTTTCCACTCCACACCACCCTGGGTTAGACAATGGCGATATGCAAATCAGCGCTGACCCTGTGCCCCATGGGAACAGTCCAGTCCGAACTACAAAAGCCATGTCCTTCCCAGAACGGAATCAAGCATCCGAGGACCGGCCCGGTTTCAAGGTAACACCTCTCATCAGCCCGGCTAGCTTGACTCCAGTGGTGTGGAGTGCCTGGGACTCACGTCTGAGCATCCCCAGTACACTTAGAGCGGTAATTGCAAACACAACAGTGATGGACAGAATGTGGATCAATGTCACACATTCACCCCAGTCCAAAGATCTGGGCCCAAATCCATCGTTTTTCCACTCCACACCACCCTGGGTTAGACAATGGCGATATGCAAATCAGCGCTGACCCTGTGCCCCATGGGAACAGTCCAGTCCGAACTACAAAAGCCATGTCCTTCCCAGAACGGAATCAAGCATCCGAGGACCGGCCCGGTTTCGAGGTAACACCTCTCATCAGCCCGGCTAGCTTGACTCCAGTGGTGTGGAGTGCCTGGGACTCACGTCTGAGCATCCCCAGTACACTTAGAGCGGTAATTGCAAACACAACAGTGATGGACAGAATGTGGATCAATGTCACACATTCACCCCAGTCCAAAGATCTGGGCCCAAATCCATCGTTTTTCCACTCCACACCACCCTGGGTTAGACAATGGCGATATGCAAATCAGCGCTGACCCTGTGCCCCATGGGAACAGTCCAGTCCGAACTACAAAAGCCATGTCCTTCCCAGAACGGAATCAAGCATCCGAGGACCGGCCCGGTTTCGAGGTAACACCTCTCATCAGCCCGGCTAGCTTGACTCCAGTGGTGTGGAGTGCCTGGGACTCACGTCTGAGCATCCCCAGTACACTTAGAGCGGTAATTGCAAACACAACAGTGATGGACAGAATGTGGATCAATGTCATACATTCACCCCAGTCCAAAGATCTGGGCCCAAATCCATCGTTTTTCCACTCCACACCACCCTGGGTTAGACAATGGCGATCTGCAAATCAGCGCTGACCCTGTGCCCCATGGGAACAGTCCAGTCCGAACTACAAAAGCCATGTCCTTCCCAGAACGGAATCAAGCATCCGAGGACCGGCCCGGTTTCGAGGTAACACCTCTCATCAGCCCGGCTAGCTTGACTCCAGTGGTGTGGAGTGCCTGGGACTCACGTCTGAGCATCCCCAGTACACTTAGAGCGGTAGTTGCAAACACAACAGTGATGGATAGAATGTGGATCAATGTCACACATTCACCCCAGTCCAAAGATCTGGGCCCAAATCCATCGTTTTTCCACTCCACACCACCCTGGGTTAGACAATGGCGATATGCAAATCAGCGCTGACCCTGTGCCCCATGGGAACAGTCCAGTCCGAACTACAAAAGCCATGTCCTTCCCAGAACGGAATCAAGCATCCGAGGACCGGCCCGGTTTCGAGGTAACACCTCTCATCAGCCCGGCTAGCTTGACTCCAGTGGTGTGGAGTGCCTGGGACTCACGTCTGAGCATCCCCAGTACACTTAGAGCGGTAATTGCAAACACAACAGTGATGGACAGAATGTGGATCAATGTCACACATTCACCCCAGTCCAAAGATCTGGGCCCAAATCCATCATTTTTCCACTCCACACCACCATGGGTTAGACAATGGCGATATGCAAATCAGCGCTGACCCTGTGCCCCATGGGAACAGTCCAGTCCGAACTACAAAAGCCATGTCCTTCCCAGAACGGAATCAAGCATCCGAGGACCGGCCCGGTTTCGAGGTAACACCTCTCATCAGCCCGGCTAGCTTGACTCCAGTGGTGTGGAGTGCCTGGGACTCACGTCTGAGCATCCCCAGTACACTTAGAGCGGTAATTGCAAACACAACAGTGATGGACAGAATGTGGATCAATGTCACACATTCACCCCAGTCCAAAGATCTGGGCCCAAATCCATCGTTTTTCCACTCCACACCACCCTGGGTTAGACAATGGCGATATGCAAATCAGCGCTGACCCTGTGCCCCATGGGAACAGTCCAGTCCGAACTACAAAAGCCATGTCCTTCCCAGAACGGAATCAAGCATCCGAGGACCGGCCCGGTTTCGAGGTAACACCTCTCATCAGCCCGGCTAGCTTGACTCCAGTGGTGTGGAGTGCCTGGGACTCACGTCTGAGCATCCCCAGTACACTTAGAGCGGTAATTGCAAACACAACAGTGATGGACAGAATGTGGATCAATGTCACACATTCACCCCAGTCCAAAGATCTGGGCCCAAATCCATCGTTTTTCCACAAAGACATGGCTTGGTAGTTCGGACTGGACTGTTCCCATGAGGCACAGGGTCAGAGCTGATTTGCATATAGCCAGTGTCTAACCCAGGGTGGTGTGGAGTGCAAAAAAACGATGGATTTAGGCCCAGATCCTTGTACTGGGGTGAATGTATGACATTGTTCTACATTCTGTCCATCAACTGTGTTTTTTACAATTTTCACCCCGAGTGGGCTGGGTATGCTCAGACGTGAGTCCCAGGCTCTCCACACCACTGGAGTCATGCTATCCAGGCTGATGAAGGCTGATAGCCAGAAACCGGTCCTTGGATGCTTGATTCCGGTCTGGCAAAGACATGGCTTGGTAGTTCGGACTGGACTGTTCCCATGAGGCACAGGGTCAGAGCTGATTTGCATATAGCCAGTGTCTAACCCAGGGTGGTGTGGAGTGCAAAAAAACGATGGATTTAGGCCCAGATCCTTGTACTGGGGTGAATGTATGACATGGTTCTACATTCTGTCCATCAACTGTGTTTTTTACAATTTTCACCCCGAGTGGGCTGGGTATGCTCAGACGTGAGTCCCAGGCTCTCCACACCACTGGAGTCAAGCTATCCAGGCTGATGAAGGCTGATAGCCAGAAACCGGTCCTTGGATGCTTGATTCCGGTCTGGCAAAGACATGGCTTGGTAGTTCGGACTGGACTGTTCCCATGAGGCACAGGGTCAGAGCTGATTTGCATATAGCCAGTGCCTAACCCAGGGTGGTGTGGAGTGCAAAAAAACGATGGATTTAGGCCCAGATCCTTGTACTGGGGTGAATGTAGACAGTGTTCTACATTCTGTCCATCAACTGTGTTTTTTACAATTTTCACCCCGAGTGGGCTGGGTATGCTCAGACGTGAGTCCCAGGCTCTCCACACCACTGGAGTCAAGCTATCCAGGCTAATGAAGGCTGATAGCCAGAAACCGGTCCTTGGATGCTTGATTCCGGTCTGGCAAAGACATGGCTTGGTAGTTCGGACTGGACTGTTCCCATGAGGCACAGGGTCAGAGCTGATTTGCATATAGCCAGTGTCTAACCCAGGGTGGTGTGGAGTGCAAAAAAACGATGGATTTAGGCCCAGATCCTTGTACTGGGGTGAATGTATGACATTGTTCTACATTCTGTCCATCAACTGTGTTTTTTACAATTTTCACCCCGAGTGGGCTGGGTATGCTCAGACGTGAGTCCCAGGCTCTCCACACCACTGGAGTCAAGCTATCCAGGCTGATGAAGGCTGATAGCCAGAAACCGGTCCTTGGATGCTTGATTCCGGTCTGGCAAAGACATGGCTTGGTAGTTCGGACTGGACTGTTCCCATGAGGCACAGGGTCAGAGCTGATTTGCATATAGCCAGTGTCTAACCCAGGGTGGTGTGGAGTGCAAAAAAACGATGGATTTAGGCCCAGATCCTTGTGCTGGGGTGAATGTATGACATTGTTCTACATTCTGTCCATCAACTGTGTTTTTTACAATTTTCACCCCGTGTGGGCTGGGTATGCTCAGACGTGAGTCCCAGGCTCTCCACACCACTGGAGTCAAGCTATCCAGGCTGATGAAGGCTGATAGCCAGAAACCGGTCCTTGGATGCTTGATTCCGGTCTGGCAAAGACATGGCTTGGTAGTTCGGACTGGACTGTTCCCATGAGGCACAGGGTCAGAGCTGATTTGCATATAGCCAGTGTCTAACCCAGGGTGGTGTGGAGTGCAAAAAAACGATGGATTTAGGCCCAGATCCTTGCACTGGGGTGAATGTATGACATTGTTCTACATTCTGTCCATCAACTGTGTTTTTTACAATTTTCACCCCGAGTGGGCTGGGTATGCTCAGACGTGAGTCCCAGGCTCTCCACACCACTGGAGTCAAGCTATCCAGGCTGATGAAGGCTGATAGCCAGAAACCGGTCCTTGGATGCTTGATTCCGGTCTGGCAAAGACATGGCTTGGTAGTTCGGACTGGACTGTTCCCATGAGGCACAGGGTCAGAGCTGATTTGCATATAGCCAGTGTCTAACCCAGGGTGGTGTGGAGTGCAAAAAAACGATGGATTTAGGCCCAGATCCTTGTACTGGGGTGAATGTATGACATTGTTCTACATTCTGTCCATCAACTGTGTTTTTTTCAATTTTCACCCCGAGTGGGCTGGGTATGCTCAGACGTGAGTCCCAGGCTCTCCACACCACTGGAGTCAAGCTATCCAGGCTGATGAAGGCTGATAGCCAGAAACCGGTCCTTGGATGCTTGATTCCGGTCTGGCAAAGACATGGCTTGGTAGTTCGGACTGGACTGTTCCCATGAGGCACAGGGTCAGAGCTGATTTGCATATAGCCAGTGTCTAACCCAGGGTGGTGTGGAGTGCAAAAAAACGATGGATTTAGGCCCAGATCCTTGTACTGGGGTGAATGTATGACATTGTTCTACATTCTGTCCATCAACTGTGTTTTTTACAATTTTCACCCCGAGTGGGCTGGGTAGGCTCAGACGTGAGTCCCAGGCTCTCCACACCACTGGAGTCAAGCTATCCAGGCTGATGAAGGCTGATAGCCAGAAACCGGTCCTTGGATGCTTGATTCCGGTCTGGCAAAGACATGGCTTGGTAGTTCGGACTGGACTGTTCCCATGAGGCACAGGGTCAGAGCTGATTTGCATATAGCCAGTGTCTAACCCAGGGTGGTGTGGAGTGCAAAAAAACGATGGATTTAGGCCCAGATCCTTGCACTGGGGTGAATGTATGACATTGTTCTACATTCTGTCCATCAACTGTGTTTTTTACAATTTTCACCCCGAGTGGGCTGGGTATGCTCAGACGTGAGTCCCAGGCTCTCCACACCACTGGAGTCAAGCTATCCAGGCTGATGAAGGCTGATAGCCAGAAACCGGTCCTTGGATGCTTGATTCCGGTCTGGCAAAGACATGGCTTGGTAGTTCGGACTGGACTGTTCCCATGAGGCACAGGGTCAGAGCTGATTTGCATATAGCCAGTGTCTAACCCAGGGTGGTGTGGAGTGCAAAAAAACCATGGATTTAGGCCCAGATCCTTGTACTGGGGTGAATGTATGACATTGTTCTACATTCTGTCCATCAACTGTGTTTTTTTCAATTTTCACCCCGAGTGGGCTGGGTATGCTCAGACGTGAGTCCCAGGCTCTCCACACCACTGGAGTCAAGCTATCCAGGCTGATGAAGGCTGATAGCCAGAAACCGGTCCTTGGATGCTTGATTCCGGTCTGGCAAAGACATGGCTTGGTAGTTCGGACTGGACTGTTCCCATGAGGCACAGGGTCAGAGCTGATTTGCATATAGCCAGTGTCTAACCCAGGGTGGTGTGGAGTGCAAAAAAACGATGGATTTAGGCCCAGATCCTTGTACTGGGGTGAATGTATGACAGTGTTCTACATTCTGTCCATCAACTGTGTTTTTTACAATTTTCACCCCGAGTGGGCTGGGTATGCTCAGACGTGAGTCCCAGGCTCTCCACACCACTGGAGTCAAGCTATCCAGGCTAATGAAGGCTGATAGCCAGAAACCGGTCCTTGGATGCTTGATTCCGGTCTGGCAAAGACATGGCTTGGTAGTTCGGACTGGACTGTTCCCATGAGGCACAGGGTCAGAGCTGATTTGCATATAGCCAGTGTCTAACCCAGGGTGGTGTGGAGTGCAAAAAACGATGGATTTAGGCCCAGATCCTTGTACTGGGGTGAATGTATGACATTGTTCTACATTCTGTCCATCAACTGTGTTTTTTACAATTTTCACCCCGAGTGGGCTGGGTATGCTCAGACGTGAGTCCCAGGCTCTCCACACCACTGGAGTCAAGCTATCCAGGCTGATGAAGGCTGATAGCCAGAAACCGGTCCTTGGATGCTTGATTCCGGTCTGGCAAAGACATGGCTTGGTAGTTCGGACTGGACTGTTCCCATGAGGCACAGGGTCAGAGCTGATTTGCATATAGCCAGTGTCTAACCCAGGGTGGTGTGGAGTGCAAAAAAACGATGGATTTAGGCCCAGATCCTTGTACTGGGGTGAATGTATGACATTGTTCTACATTCTGTCCATCAACTGTGTTTTTTTCAATTTTCACCCCGAGTGGGCTGGGTATGCTCAGACGTGAGTCCCAGGCTCTCCACACCACTGGAGTCAAGCTATCCAGGCTGATGAAGGCTGATAGCCAGAAACCGGTCCTTGGATGCTTGATTCCGGTCTGGCAAAGACATGGCTTGGTAGTTCGGACTGGACTGTTCCCATGAGGCACAGGGTCAGAGCTGATTTGCATATAGCCAGTGTCTAACCCAGGGTGGTGTGGAGTGCAAAAAAACGATGGATTTAGGCCCAGATCCTTGTACTGGGGTGAATGTATGACATTGTTCTACATTCTGTCCATCAACTGTGTTTTTTACAATTTTCACCCCGAGTGGGCTGGGTATGCTCAGACGTGAGTCCCAGGCTCTCCACACCACTGGAGTCAAGCTATCCAGGCTGATGAAGGCTGATAGCCAGAAACCGGTCCTTGGATGCTTGATTCCGGTCTGGCAAAGACATGGCTTGGTAGTTCGGACTGGACTGTTCCCATGAGGCACAGGGTCAGAGCTGATTTGCATATAGCCAGTGTCTAACCCAGGGTGGTGTGGAGTGCAAAAAAACGATGGATTTAGGCCCAGATCCTTGTACTGGGGTGAATGTATGACATTGTTCTACATTCTGTCCATCAACTGTGTTTTTTACAATTTTCACCCCGAGTGGGCTGGGTATGCTCAGACGTGAGTCCCAGGCTCTCCACACCACTGGAGTCAAGCTATCCAGGCTGATGAAGGCTGATAGCCAGAAACCGGTCCTTGGATGCTTGATTCCGGTCTGGCAAAGACATGGCTTGGTAGTTCGGACTGGACTGTTCCCATGAGGCACAGGGTCAGAGCTGATTTGCATATAGCCAGTGTCTAACCCAGGGTGGTGTGGAGTGCAAAAAAACGATGGATTTAGGCCCAGATCCTTGTACTGGGGTGAATGTAGACAGTGTTCTACATTCTGTCCATCAACTGTGTTTTTTACAATTTTCACCCCGAGTGGGCTAGGTATGCTCAGACGTGAGTCCCAGGCTCTCCACACCACTGGAGTCAAGCTATCCAGGCTAATGAAGGCTGATAGCCAGAAACCGGTCCTTGGATGCTTGATTCCGGTCTGGCAAAGACATGGCTTGGTAGTTCGGACTGGACTGTTCCCATGAGGCACAGGGTCAGAGCTGATTTGCATATAGCCAGTGTCTAACCCAGGGTGGTGTGGAGTGCAAAAAAACGATGGATTTAGGCCCAGATCCTTGTACTGGGGTGAATGTATGACATTGTTCTACATTCTGTCCATCAACTGTGTTTTTTACAATTTTCACCCCGAGTGGGCTGGGTATGCTCAGACGTGAGTCCCAGGCTCTCCACACCACTGGAGTCAAGCTATCCAGGCTGATGAAGGCTGATAGCCAGAAACCGGTCCTTGGATGCTTGATTCCGGTCTGGCAAAGACATGGCTTGGTAGTTCGGACTGGACTGTTCCCATGAGGCACAGGGTCAGAGCTGATTTGCATATAGCCAGTGTCTAACCCAGGGTGGTGTGGAGTGCAAAAAAACGATGGATTTAGGCCCAGATCCTTGTGCTGGGGTGAATGTATGACATTGTTCTACATTCTGTCCATCAACTGTGTTTTTTACAATTTTCACCCCGTGTGGGCTGGGTATGCTCAGACGTGAGTCCCAGGCTCTCCACACCACTGGAGTCAAGCTATCCAGGCTGATGAAGGCTGATAGCCAGAAACCGGTCCTTGGATGCTTGATTCCGGTCTGGCAAAGACATGGCTTGGTAGTTCGGACTGGACTGTTCCCATGAGGCACAGGGTCAGAGCTGATTTGCATATAGCCAGTGTCTAACCCAGGGTGGTGTGGAGTGCAAAAAAACGATGGATTTAGGCCCAGATCCTTGCACTGGGGTGAATGTATGACATTGTTCTACATTCTGTCCATCAACTGTGTTTTTTACAATTTTCACCCCGAGTGGGCTGGGTATGCTCAGACGTGAGTCCCAGGCTCTCCACACCACTGGAGTCAAGCTATCCAGGCTGATGAAGGCTGATAGCCAGAAACCGGTCCTTGGATGCTTGATTCCGGTCTGGCAAAGACATGGCTTGGTAGTTCGGACTGGACTGTTCCCATGAGGCACAGGGTCAGAGCTGATTTGCATATAGCCAGTGTCTAACCCAGGGTGGTGTGGAGTGCAAAAAAACGATGGATTTAGGCCCAGATCCTTGTACTGGGGTGAATGTATGACATTGTTCTACATTCTGTCCATCAACTGTGTTTTTTTCAATTTTCACCCCGAGTGGGCTGGGTATGCTCAGACGTGAGTCCCAGGCTCTCCACACCACTGGAGTCAAGCTATCCAGGCTGATGAAGGCTGATAGCCAGAAACCGGTCCTTGGATGCTTGATTCCGGTCTGGCAAAGACATGGCTTGGTAGTTCGGACTGGACTGTTCCCATGAGGCACAGGGTCAGAGCTGATTTGCATATAGCCAGTGTCTAACCCAGGGTGGTGTGGAGTGCAAAAAAACGATGGATTTAGGCCCAGATCCTTGTACTGGGGTGAATGTATGACATTGTTCTACATTCTGTCCATCAACTGTGTTTTTTACAATTTTCACCCCGAGTGGGCTGGGTAGGCTCAGACGTGAGTCCCAGGCTCTCCACACCACTGGAGTCAAGCTATCCAGGCTGATGAAGGCTGATAGCCAGAAACCGGTCCTTGGATGCTTGATTCCGGTCTGGCAAAGACATGGCTTGGTAGTTCGGACTGGACTGTTCCCATGAGGCACAGGGTCAGAGCTGATTTGCATATAGCCAGTGTCTAACCCAGGGTGGTGTGGAGTGCAAAAAAACGATGGATTTAGGCCCAGATCCTTGCACTGGGGTGAATGTATGACATTGTTCTACATTCTGTCCATCAACTGTGTTTTTTACAATTTTCACCCCGAGTGGGCTGGGTATGCTCAGACGTGAGTCCCAGGCTCTCCACACCACTGGAGTCAAGCTATCCAGGCTGATGAAGGCTGATAGCCAGAAACCGGTCCTTGGATGCTTGATTCCGGTCTGGCAAAGACATGGCTTGGTAGTTCGGACTGGACTGTTCCCATGAGGCACAGGGTCAGAGCTGATTTGCATATAGCCAGTGTCTAACCCAGGGTGGTGTGGAGTGCAAAAAAACCATGGATTTAGGCCCAGATCCTTGTACTGGGGTGAATGTATGACATTGTTCTACATTCTGTCCATCAACTGTGTTTTTTTCAATTTTCACCCCGAGTGGGCTGGGTATGCTCAGACGTGAGTCCCAGGCTCTCCACACCACTGGAGTCAAGCTATCCAGGCTGATGAAGGCTGATAGCCAGAAACCGGTCCTTGGATGCTTGATTCCGGTCTGGCAAAGACATGGCTTGGTAGTTCGGACTGGACTGTTCCCATGAGGCACAGGGTCAGAGCTGATTTGCATATAGCCAGTGTCTAACCCAGGGTGGTGTGGAGTGCAAAAAAACGATGGATTTAGGCCCAGATCCTTGTACTGGGGTGAATGTATGACAGTGTTCTACATTCTGTCCATCAACTGTGTTTTTTACAATTTTCACCCCGAGTGGGCTGGGTATGCTCAGACGTGAGTCCCAGGCTCTCCACACCACTGGAGTCAAGCTATCCAGGCTAATGAAGGCTGATAGCCAGAAACCGGTCCTTGGATGCTTGATTCCGGTCTGGCAAAGACATGGCTTGGTAGTTCGGACTGGACTGTTCCCATGAGGCACAGGGTCAGAGCTGATTTGCATATAGCCAGTGTCTAACCCAGGGTGGTGTGGAGTGCAAAAAACGATGGATTTAGGCCCAGATCCTTGTACTGGGGTGAATGTATGACATTGTTCTACATTCTGTCCATCAACTGTGTTTTTTACAATTTTCACCCCGAGTGGGCTGGGTATGCTCAGACGTGAGTCCCAGGCTCTCCACACCACTGGAGTCAAGCTATCCAGGCTGATGAAGGCTGATAGCCAGAAACCGGTCCTTGGATGCTTGATTCCGGTCTGGCAAAGACATGGCTTGGTAGTTCGGACTGGACTGTTCCCATGAGGCACAGGGTCAGAGCTGATTTGCATATAGCCAGTGTCTAACCCAGGGTGGTGTGGAGTGCAAAAAAACGATGGATTTAGGCCCAGATCCTTGTACTGGGGTGAATGTATGACATTGTTCTACATTCTGTCCATCAACTGTGTTTTTTTCAATTTTCACCCCGAGTGGGCTGGGTATGCTCAGACGTGAGTCCCAGGCTCTCCACACCACTGGAGTCAAGCTATCCAGGCTGATGAAGGCTGATAGCCAGAAACCGGTCCTTGGATGCTTGATTCCGGTCTGGCAAAGACATGGCTTGGTAGTTCGGACTGGACTGTTCCCATGAGGCACAGGGTCAGAGCTGATTTGCATATAGCCAGTGTCTAACCCAGGGTGGTGTGGAGTGCAAAAAAACGATGGATTTAGGCCCAGATCCTTGTACTGGGGTGAATGTATGACATTGTTCTACATTCTGTCCATCAACTGTGTTTTTTACAATTTTCACCCCGAGTGGGCTGGGTAGGCTCAGACGTGAGTCCCAGGCTCTCCACACCACTGGAGTCAAGCTATCCAGGCTGATGAAGGCTGATAGCCAGAAACCGGTCCTTGGATGCTTGATTCCGGTCTGGCAAAGACATGGCTTGGTAGTTCGGACTGGACTGTTCCCATGAGGCACAGGGTCAGAGCTGATTTGCATATAGCCAGTGTCTAACCCAGGGTGGTGTGGAGTGCAAAAAAACCATGGATTTAGGCCCAGATCCTTGCACTGGGGTGAATGTATGACATTGTTCTACATTCTGTCCATCAACTGTGTTTTTTACAATTTTCACCCCGAGTGGGCTGGGTATGCTCAGACGTGAGTCCCAGGCTCTCCACACCACTGGAGTCAAGCTATCCAGGCTGATGAAGGCTGATAGCCAGAAACCGGTCCTTGGATGCTTGATTCCGGTCTGGCAAAGACATGGCTTGGTAGTTCGGACTGGACTGTTCCCATGAGGCACAGGGTCAGAGCTGATTTGCATATAGCCAGTGTCTAACCCAGGGTGGTGTGGAGTGCAAAAAAACCATGGATTTAGGCCCAGATCCTTGTACTGGGGTGAATGTATGACATTGTTCTACATTCTGTCCATCAACTGTGTTTTTTTCAATTTTCACCCCGAGTGGGCTGGGTATGCTCAGAGGTGAGTCCCAGGCTCTCCACACCACTGGAGTCAAGCTATCCAGGCTGATGAAGGCTGATAGCCAGAAACCGGTCCTTGGATGCTTGATTCCGGTCTGGCAAAGACATGGCTTGGTAGTTCGGACTGGACTGTTCCCATGAGGCACAGGGTCAGAGCTGATTTGCATATAGCCAGTGTCTAACCCAGGGTGGTGTGGAGTGCAAAAAAACGATGGATTTAGGCCCAGATCCTTGTACTGGGGTGAATGTATGACATTGTTCTACATTCTGTCCATCAACTGTGTTTTTTACAATTTTCACCCCGAGTGGGCTGGGTATGCTCAGACGTGAGTCCCAGGCTCTCCACACCACTGGAGTCAAGCTATCCAGGCTGATGAAGGCTGATAGCCAGAAACCGGTCCTTGGATGCTTGATTCCGGTCTGGCAAAGACATGGCTTGGTAGTTCGGACTGGACTGTTCCCATGAGGCACAGGGTCAGAGCTGATTTGCATATAGCCAGTGTCTAACCCAGGGTGGTGTGGAGTGCAAAAAAACGATGGATTTAGGCCCAGATCCTTGTACTGGGGTGAATGTATGACATTGTTCTACATTCTGTCCATCAACTGTGTTTTTTACAATTTTCACCCCGAGTGGGCTGGGTATGCTCAGACGTGAGTCCCAGGCTCTCCACACCACTGGAGTCAAGCTATCCAGGCTGATGAAGGCTGATAGCCAGAAACCGGTCCTTGGATGCTTGATTCCGGTCTAGCAAAGACATGGCTTGGTAGTTCGGACTGGACTGTTCCCATGAGGCACAGGGTCAGAGCTGATTTGCATATAGCCAGTGTCTAACCCAGGGTGGTGTGGAGTGCAAAAAAACGATGGATTTAGGCCCAGATCCTTGTACTGGGGTGAATGTAGACAGTGTTCTACATTCTGTCCATCAACTGTGTTTTTTACAATTTTCACCCCGAGTGGGCTGGGTATGCTCAGACGTGAGTCCCAGGCTCTCCACACCACTGGAGTCAAGCTATCCAGGCTGATGAAGGCTGATAGCCAGAAACCGGTCCTTGGATGCTTGATTCCGGTCTGGCAAAGACATGGCTTGGTAGTTCGGACTGGACTGTTCCCATGAGGCACAGGGTCAGAGCTGATTTGCATATAGCCAGTGTCTAACCCAGGGTGGTGTGGAGTGCAAAAAAACGATGGATTTAGGCCCAGATCCTTGTACTGGGGTGAATGTATGACATTGTTCTACATTCTGTCCATCAACTGTGTTTTTTACAATTTTCACCCCGAGTGGGCTGGGTATGCTCAGACGTGAGTCCCAGGCTCTCCACACCACTGGAGTCAAGCTATCCAGGCTGATGAAGGCTGATAGCCAGAAACCGGTCCTTGGATGCTTGATTCCGGTCTGGCAAAGACATGGCTTGGTAGTTCGGACTGGACTGTTCCCATGAGGCACAGGGTCAGAGCTGATTTGCATATAGCCAGTGTCTAACCCAGGGTGGTGTGGAGTGCAAAAAAACGATGGATTTAGGCCCAGATCCTTGTACTGGGGTGAATGTATGACATTGTTCTACATTCTGTCCATCAACTGTGTTTTTTACAATTTTCACCCCGAGTGGGCTGGGTATGCTCAGACGTGAGTCCCAGGCTCTCCACACCACTGGAGTCAAGCTATCCAGGCTGATGAAGGCTGATAGCCAGAAACCGGTCCTTGGATGCTTGATTCCGGTCTGGCAAAGACATGGCTTGGTAGTTCGGACTGGACTGTTCCCATGAGGCACAGGGTCAGAGCTGATTTGCATATAGCCAGTGTCTAACCCAGGGTGGTGTGGAGTGCAAAAAAACGATGGATTTAGGCCCAGATCCTTGCACTGGGGTGAATGTATGACATTGTTCTACATTCTGTCCATCAACTGTGTTTTTTACTCGTTTAAGTTAAAGCCATTCTGTTTGTAATGAGGTGGCTTTTCAGGTTTGCTTTTAATAGTGTTTTTCGAACTTTCATGTAAATAACATGCATATGTATGCATATATGTATATGTATGCATGCATTTATTTTTGTATTTATAAAGATATGCAGATTATATATGTTTATATATGTATATATATATATATATTCACTGAAAAAACCATAGGTTATAGACCATATATAGTTAGGAATTAGCATTTACAAAACCTTAAAAATTCACTGAAAAAACCATAGGTTATACACCATATATAGTTAGGAATTAGCATTTAAAAAACCTTATTTTACTCACACAAAACCAATGAAATTCCATATATAGTTAGTTGTACTAACTATATATCACGCACCCGCAATCCACTGCTGATGATGTCACATATTACATCATTCATGACATGGTCAGTGACATCACTGATGACATCACTGATGACATCTCAAATGACATCACTGATGACATCACTGATGACATCTCAAATGACATCACTGATGACATCACTGATGACATCTCAAATGACATTACTGATGACATCACTGATAAAATCATTCATGTGATAATACGATGAACCTCTTCAGACTCTAATATAACCTTAGATACACTCAGTGTAAACACAGACTCACAGATTGTCACTCATCCATGAAGTTACACACACACCTAGACAGTCATGCAAACAATCAATCACACCTCCATTTCCTTAACTATACAGTTAAACACACCTTACTTATTCAAACATATACTAAAACATATTTACTCACTTATACAATCCTGGATACAAGTTCACAATGATCCATACAGCCACTCACACATTCACTGGCTCTTATGCACAGTTATTTATATATGTCAACTCTCACATGTACTGTATTTTACATATGTACTTAATTTGACATGTAGCACTGAGATATCTATTCACTCACCAATACAGTCATGCACACAGTCAACCGCCCATACAGCTGTTTCCAACATGCACTTTTGAATCCATACATCTATGCACAGAGTCATACACTTCCCAGCCACCCACACACACACTCAGTCTCCCATACAAATGCTTGGGCAACCAATCAATAACCTATATAGTTACTCATATAGCTACTGATCAACACATGCAGCAGTTTACAGAACAACAGACATAATGATGCACAAATTAAGACAGTTTAGTCACTAACCCATGCACTCAGTGAGACACATTTAATCACTCACTCATACATTCAGTCATGCACCTACTAAATCCTTCGTCCAGACACTTATACATCGACTCATTCATAAATATGTAAGACATATTTTAACTTTACAGAAAAATACAGTCACTGGATGTTGTCATCAGTGATGTCATCAGTGATGTCATTTGAGATGTCATCAGTGATGTCATCAGTGATGTCATTTGAGATGTCATCAGTGATGTCATCAGTGATGTCACTGACCATGTCATGAATGATGTAATATGTGACATCATCAGCAGTGGATTGCGGGTGCGTGATATATAGTTAGTACAACTAACTATATATGGAATTTCATTGGTTTTGTGTGAGTAAAATAAGGTTTTTTAAATGCTAATTCCTAACTATATATGGTGTATAACCTATGGTTTTTTCAGTGAATTTTTAAGGTTTTGTAAATGCTAATTCCTAACTATATATGGTCTATAACCTATGGTTTTTTCAGTGAATTTCATTGGTTTTTTAATAGCTAATATCAAAACCTTTACAATGTATTATTCTTTAAAAAGAAAAATATTTTTTACATGTTTTTTATACAATTTTTTTTTTATTTTTTTTTTGTTTCGCTCCCAGTACGCGTACCGGTTAGCTTCCCGTTAGCTCAATCCGGAGGCGCGACCCGGTACGCGAACCGGTAAACGTTCCTTTTGCGCACCTCTCGCGTTACAAAACAACATCGTGACGCTTCGCGTCAGCATGACGTTTCGCGTTCTCGCGTAATACGTCATATTACGTGCTACGTTCGCGTACCCGGAAGCGCAGCGGTACGCGAACCGGAAGCGATCCGCGGCGCGGCGCCGACCGCGTAACGTAAACATAGCAGGTCATGTGACTCGGTAATAACACTTTTCATTGGTTCATTTCACTTTTGGTTTCCTAATGATGTAATACTAGGTCATGTGATCTAAAATGAACACTTTTCATTGGTTTAGAACTTTTGTTTTTCCCAAATGATGAAAACCCCTCCTTCTTTCCTCACTCTGACTTTCATCTTGGTGAGAGAAAGACCCTTTATTGAGACTTTGAGATGGCTTCATTAGTAGCTTCAGCTGGTGCTAGCCCACCACCTCCACCAAATCCAAGAAAGAGAGGACCACCTGCAGAAGTAATTTTGCAAGAAGAGGAAGAACAGGAAGAGGAGGAAGATGAGGAAGAGCCAAGGTTTTTGCCAGAGGAGCCCAGGAGGTACAATCGAAAGGAGAATTACATCTGGCAATTCTACAGAATTCCTGAGGGGCAAAAGAAAGTGAATGCACGCTACGTGTTTTGCCGTATATGCGGTGATAGATTGTCAAGGGGCACTGATAAAAAATACAGTTATGGCAATCATACTATGCATCGGCATATGAGTAGGTGGCACCCAAATAATTATAGTGCTGCCCAGCTACGTGACGAGCAACAAAATCCCCTCCCAATGGCAAGAAGATCGGTGGTTCCAGAGGTGTCGGGACCAGAGGCGAGGGAGATGATCGCAAACATCCAAATGTTGTTTGGGCACGTAAAGCAAGTGTGCGTGGAATGTGGCACTTTCATCTGCTACAGAGAAAGTAGCATCACTTTGATTTTGCGAGCAATTCAAAATCATATTAATGTTTGTACGAAACGCACCAAAAAATAAATTCTTTTTTTTTTTTTTGCTCCTGTTGAGCCCTTTATAATGGATCGTTTTTGTTTCCCCCCCCCCCAAAAAAACCAAAAAAAATTTAAAAACGTTCAGAAAATACAAAAAAAGTAAAAAAATGTTCAAAAAATACTAAAAAAAATATAAAACAACAAAAACATTAAAAAAAAGTTCTTTTCAGAACTAACTCCCCATTATAAAAAAATTGGTAGAATATTTGGAACTCTGCCAACCTCTATTTCTCTTAGTTCGCTCCCGGAGCGCTACCCGGTACGCGTACCGGAAGCTAACCAAAAAAAATATTTTTTTAAAAAAAGAACAGTAAGTATAAGGTAAGCAAACAGACAGTTATGTGAAAAGAAAGACAGCTCTAGGGAGTAAACAATAAGATACTGTTACCTACAATCCACTGCTGATGATGTCACATATTACATCATTCATGACATGGTCAGTAACATCAACAGCAGTGGATTGTAGGTAACAGTATCCTTAGTTTACTCCCTATAGCTGTCTTTCTTTTAACATAACTGTCTCTTTCCTTCCCTTATAGTTACTGTTCTTTTTTAAAAAACATTTTTTTGATCAGTCATAAACAGTGACATTAATAGAAACAGAGAGAGTGAACAAGAGTGAAGAACTATGGTCCTCCTCAGCCACCCTCAGAAAACCAAGGGGGTCAAGATACATCTACCGTGCCCCCTTCTACCCATTCTGAACATTATTTGCCCTCCATCTTGTATCTTGATTCGACCGAAACACAAAATGGTGGACTGCCATAACGCTGCTGGTTTGCGAACCGGGCAACTTCCCGGGAAGCGGTCCAAAAAAAAAAAGTTGGGAAAGTAATTCACAGACACTAAGAGTAATAGAGATGGAGTGAGTGAACAAGACTGAGGAACTATGAGAACAGAGGGACTGAGAAAAAGAGTGGAAGGAGTTGAGTAAATAGGTAATAGAGAAAGGAATGAGGAAAGTAGCAAAGGCAGGAAACTGAGGATTAAAGAAGTGAAGCAGTGGATCTAATAGTAGGTGAATGTGATAGAAATGTAACGAAAAGAGTACAACTATTTACCTTGTAATTGCCGTTAAATTAATCACATTTTATTTCTATACTTTCAATCTGTGAAAGAGAGAACCAACATTTGAAAAAAATTAAAATATGTATTTAAAAATTACAAAAGACAAGGGAAAATATTGAAGGACAAATAGTTTTTCAACAACTTTGACACTGACAGAAGCTTCTGCTTCTCCAGGTCCTCTACACAATCCTAAAGATATACATTTTAAACTAACAGTATCTTGATGCAGATGAAGTGAGGCCTATCTTAAAACATGGTGCATCTTTTGCATTGCTCTTGTTTCAGAAAAGTGTCGCTTCAGTATGCCAATAACATGTCTCCTATCCAGAGATTTGTTTGAGGTGAGGCCTACTCAGAGTTCAAGATGAGATTTACACTTGTTGAAGTGTACAGAGGAGATAATATCTGTGAAAGTCTACTAATGAAGTGAGTCATGTCCACTGCACTCTTCAACAAAGTAGAAACCTCCTATGTTTCCCTGGACAGACCTAAACTTGATCTGCACAATGTGATTCGTAATGATAGGAAACACAGGTGATGTAATTGAAATATGTGCAATTTATTTTGCTCATTTCACAATCACATCACTTGTGTTTCCTTTGCTTAGGTATCTCATTGTGCAGATGTAGTCCAGCATATGAAAGAATACGTAGAAGTGCAGCACTGCATACAATAAATTTAACACTTACAGAAAACTCACCTTCTCCATGCCTCCTACACAGTTCTACATATACATCATAAATGCAAACAGTACAGAATTAATTATACATGTTAAATGGTTTATTTTTGCTGTTCTCAGAATGTATCAAAATTCACTAAAAACAGTGACTTGAAGGTATTCATCATGTAACAGCGGGGAAAAAAAAACACAATCAAAATGATTGTGTTTAAAAAACCCATACAACATCAGAAATTAAAATTCAGAACTCCTTAAAGTTAACTTACTTTCCATGACGTCCAAGGATGTCCTATGAACAGCTTACACTCTTTTGTGCTGTTATTACTTTCAGCCCGCCACTTTCTGAAAGAAAACCTCCATCGTTTTTAAAAACACGTTACATGCAATAAATGACTTCTTGCTCTCTACCACTATTTTCCACAAGGCCAAATCTAGTCAGAGATATTTATAACTCTTGGATTTCTTGTAAGCCAATCCCATCATTTGGCATTTCCGCAACTTTCACAATTAAAATGTTGAAGATCATTTTCACAATCATGGAATAGTAATATCTTCCCCTTCTTGCTCAGTCATGTTCTACATTTCCTATGACACTGATACTGCTTAATATGAAGCAGACTTACACTACCTCTATGAGTACTACAATTATTTAATTCTCTACATCACTTTTAATCACAAAGCAATGTAAAACAGTAGACAGCATTGCAGACTTACATTCCCTCTACTCCATGTTTTGATTGGCTGCTTCAATTAGCTTATGAAAAGAAACAGTTTTTCTGAACTCATTCAAAGTGCACATACATCTCCATGATGTCCAATCCTATGATTAGAAGTTATGTCTCTGAACTACACTTATCCTCAAGGCCAAATTGTGTAGGAGCCATTAGAACTTCTTGAAATTCCACAGATCATATCCCGAGATTATTTCCCTAAAATTTTGGTTTTAAAAACACCAGGTAAGAGTTTTTAAGGTCATACGGCAATTTTTTTTTGAAAATTAAAACAGAATCATTGCAGAATGACCAGCCATTTCTAGACTTTAAATAAGCTGTGTAATGTCCTGATGATATTGAAGGGCCGTCATGATATATAATTGCTGTAGTTACAAAAGTCCTTCCTGATATTGACAACTGCGAAGCTACAAATTTTTTTATTAAAGTTGTCAATTTTGTTCCATCAGGCCTACATCGTTGGAACATTAAAATGACGTACTGGCCATATGTTCGTATAAATAATGTGGACATCATTTCAGATTTACATTGGCTACACTCCATGTTGTGATTAGCAGCTTTTACTAGCTTATTAAAGGAGACTGATTTACTGTCTGGCAAAGTTAAATATATAAATCTTTCTGAGTCTACACTAGTAGTACTTGATACCATACAGTTCTCGCAGTCATGCTGCCATTGATAAGAAAGCCCAAACAGCTGATCTACATCTACACCTTCAGCATGTAATACATCAAGCATATACATTAAAAACTCCTGACAATCTTGCTGAATATTTTGAGAGAATTGTGTTTGGCCTGAACATCTATCTAACAGATTTCTAATTTCAGACACACTTTCTATGTTTCTTCTATCAGTGGTACATTTCTCTAACACAGAATTTAACAAACTGCAAAATCTTTGATCAGAATTGACCACAATCTCTTCTTTTACATTTTTTAGAGAAAACAAAACATTAATTACTACATTAGCATAGCAGTTGACACCAGAACTGTTTTCAAACTGAAAACCAACAACATCTTCAACAGAATCCTCTTTGTTTCTGCTTGTAATTTTAGGTTCATTCACTTTTTGTCTTTTTGCTACAACCTCCCCAGTATTGTTCTCATTTCTTCGTTTCCGGCCTACCAGACGTTTCTCAAACAAAGGAAACTGAGGCAAATGTGGCGCATACTCTCTTCTTAACCTATTGTATTCCTTAACACAATCTAGATCTGCACAAATGTTTCTGACATCACACTCAATCAAGTACAATCCCGATAAAGTTCTAACTCGTGACAATGCCACATATGCCATACCCTCCTTGAACACAGAACTGCCAATATTCACCAATGCAGTGTCTACACTTAAACCTTGCGATTTATGAATTGTCACCGCATATGCCAAGCAAACAGGGAACTGCTTACGGCGAACATATAAGTCTTTTACAAGCAAAAATCTAGCAGAACAACGAGCAATTAGCTGTACTTCCTCAATGCCATCAAATTTAATTTTTAAAAATTCAATTCCATCTCTATTTCTGTATTTCACAAAATCAACAACATTACCCATTGATCCATTTACCAGACCTCTTTCAACATGTAAATTCCTTCTTAAAATTATACGGCAGTTCAAGCACACATTCAGAGTCTTTTCAAAACCTGCAGTTTTAGATATACTCTTCTCTAATGAATCCAATTTTGTTTTCAGATTCTCAGACAAAATAATTGTTGATCCCATATGCTCTACTCTATCAATAGCTTCCACTTTCACAATCTCTTGCTTTTCTAAATGCAACATTTTGTTGTTAAATTTGGCACATTCTGCAAGAGTTGGCATCAAACATATTCCAGATTTCTTATCAGTAATTTTCTGAAAAATATTCTCAGGCACAACATCTTGTTCTGGATATAAATTTGACAGTAATCGTGCATGTAAAGCTTCTTTCCCATGCTCGGTCACTTTTCCAATTCTAACATCTTGTAGAATAGTCTTGTAAACTTCATCCTTTGCCTGACGCATATTTTCATGCAGTTCAGCATAATTGAAGTTTAACCATATATTGACGTTGCCAATGCTGCCTAGGCACTTCCTGGTATCTTCATGCGTGAGCATTTTGAACACAGGTTGCCCTTTCACTGGTGTCAGCTGCAGAAGATCTCCGAAAACAATGATGTGTTTGCCACCAAATAACACATCATACTCTGTTTTGAGAACTTCTTGCATCCTCAAATGCACAAAGGCAAGCATGACATTGGAAACCATGCTTACTTCGTCAATGATAAGAAGTTTCATTTTCCTCAAGATTCTAGAAACTTCAAAACAAGCATCTCCAGATAGCTTGTGATATTCTAATTTGTTGTCATGCTCCACTGGCAGCATCAGTAAACGATGTAAAGTAATCCCTTTAATATTATGTGCTGCCAGTCCAGTTGGAGCAGTGACAACACAAGACAGCGATGACTCTGTCCTTTCCTGCAAATAGCATGAAATTGCTTTAATGAGGAAACTTTTTCCAGTTCCCGCTTCTCCACTCACGTACAGTCGGACAGGCTTCAACGACGTACATGAGCACTCTTTCTTATCATGACTTAATCCATGATCAATTTGCATGGTAACTTCGTCATATATTTTCCTCTGCTCAACGTTGAGTTGCCTTTCCAACTCTTCTAAGTTAACCGCATCCTCTTGAGCATGTGCCATGGCTCTTTCCACCTCATTCATAGCAGTGGCAGCTTCATTTTCAATAAGAGGTCCTCCTAGTGGATCCTGACTCAATGAAGCAGAACTCTGACTGTCCTGAGAACTGTCTCTGGCAATCTCGGCTGCAATCGTTGCTTCCTGCTCAATTTCCGCATTCAACATTTCTACATATTTGGGAAAAGCAGGACATTCTATGGTCTCCTTGGCGGCATTGAAAGAGTCTTCGTAACAGAGGAAATCTCCAAGCAGTTCCTCTTCTGCACGCCAAGGCTTGAAAAGTTGCAAAAGTGCTAAATAGAAAAACTCCTTTTTTTCAGGAGATTCGCCACTCAATTTTCGATGGTTTATCAAGTGGCATTTTCTTTGCTTGACCAGACATCCCTCACTTCCTATTACAGCATACACTCCTTTCTCAGTATCTTCTTTGATGTTCCTCTTGAACATGTAATTTTGCAGAACCTCATACAGACAAACATTCTCTAGGTGACTGCTTCGATTTGGATAATATGTATCCAACATGTTTGTCTTCAAAATGTCGGTACTGTTTGGCTCCTTTTCCGCCAAATACTCAATTTCCCGCACAGGTTTGAGAACTCGATTACGCGTTGCAGCAAGACCAAGACTCGCCCAAACGATACTCCTGGACTTGGCATAGAGACTTGCTGAAGACAACCGGTCAGAACATTCGTACGCTCCGATTTCTCGATGCGACAACATCTTCAGACTGAAACTGTACAACTTCTTGCTGAGGCTCTTTTCATGGGAAATGTCCTCCCACATATCCTTCAATTCTGTCTTCTCTTTTTTGGTGATGTAAGACGTCACATACCGAGCCACAGCCATACAGTTATCAGCCACAAACTGTATATCCATGTTAGCATTCCACATGGACAAAATCACCGGGTTGTAGTCGTTGATGTACTTGGACTCTTCGTTCCTCTTCAAATTGTAAGTGTTTTTAGGTGATTTCTTCATCACATTATGTCGCAGCGAAGACATCAAACTGTTTACTCTTCCTTTAGAAATCACCGGTCGTGGAAAGCCGAAACGACATTTGGTGTAGAACTTGTCTTTGTTTCGGAATTTACGACGGCAGTACTTTCCACATCGATGGCTTTGGAAACGCAGAACTTTTTCTCTTAGGCTTTTCTTCTCCTTTGCGTTTGGAACAGCACACGTAGAATACTGTTGGATGAAACTCATCACTGAGTCTTCTGGATCCGTTCCAAATTTAGGTGCATCCTTGATCCACAGCAACATATGTATATGAGGAGCACCTCTTGCTTGGTACTCCTTTCTCCAGAAGAAATCCAACACCTCTCCAAGAGGTGGATTCTTCTTATTCATGATGAAAGACATCATAGCTTCAAATCTATGATTGAAGTACCTACATACATTGACTGGATCCAAAGAGCACAGTTCTCCGGGTGTCTTGAATTCGATGTTTTCTACGTTAGCATTTGCCTCTCGTAGAAATTGAAGTAAGTCTTCCCAGCCATACTCGGCACAACTCAGAGTGAGGAACCATGTGGGAGTACCTAAGTTCCTCAGCATACATTTTAAATCACCATGACGACGGTACCAGTACTCATTAGTACCACGCTGACACGCCATGAGATTAATCAGGTGAGAATCCAAAATACTATCTTGGACATTCACTTTATCCATAAAATCACTTGCCGAGATGTTTTGCATGTGTATACCACTTTTCAAGATGTGGTTCACTGCATATGACAGTCCAGACAGATCGCTTTCAAACAGGAGATGAAACAAATAAGGAATGCATTGTCGAAACCTAGCATCTCCTGCATACAATCGCAAAGTCCGGTATTCAGAAGCAGGAATTTGATGAGGTCGCTCATCATATCTTCCTCCCTGACCTGTTGGAAAAAGCTGTGGGAAACACCGAGCTTCCAAACTTTCCTCCCAAACACTAATGGGACTCCCTTTGGCTTGTTTCATTTGAAACAACTCAATAGCATTCCCCATGACTTCCTTTGAATGCAAAGGATGAACACTATAATGTTCATATATTTCCTCACTAGTAGAGGGTTCTACTTTCTCAATTTGACCAGCACACAAATCGCTATCCTCTTCCTCACTTACTTCCTCTTCTGCAACATATACATTCTTATAGTATTTATTATTTTTTTTCAAATACAATGTTGCCTTTTTAACTTTCCTAACATCTACTAAATCTTGCCATATTTTCTTATTCTTTGTCGGAACCCCATTAACTAAGATAACCAGAGGTTCCTCTTCCACTTTTTCTACTCCAATTGTGTTAATGTTTTTCTTGAAATCTAGAGGCAAATAAACAACTCTTCCCTTTAATCCTCTCTGTAAATCTGATGGAGGCAATTTCCCTGTCTTTGGCTCCATTCTTACAATAGCCTGAAAGGGATGGATACTTTGAATCAAAATAGATTCATAAGTATTTAAGTCCTACAATTCAGAAGGAATCTCAACCAATTCCAGATTATTATGAACTGCTCTAGCAGGCATCTGGTTTTGTTTTAATTTGTTACAACAATAAGTACACACACGTTGATCCAATCCCAAATCAAAACAATTTTCTACCATCAAGTATGTTGCAAAATCCTTCCATTCACTATTATTTTCCCTTTCACTTTTTGCATATAAATCCACTAACTTAGTCTGATTCTTATAATAAGTGCGTCTACAACACACACAAGTGAAATTAGGCCTCTCACTTGATTTCATGTCAAACGTCGCAATTTCCCTCTGGAAATTATCTGTACTGGAAACATGTACACTATCTTCCAAATGACCCTCTACTTCTTGCTCAATTTCAACATTCTCCTCTTTACTTCCAAAGTAACAAAACTCAATTTCTTCACATATATTCTTCACATCTATTTCAGAACCATGCAAAAGAGCAGCGCATAATTGTTTCAGCATAATTGCTGGACTCTTAGCATAATACAACAGTCTAACTAACTTCCTCACTTTGTTATGATGCACTGCTAGCATCCTGAAATGATGAAAAACACTCTGGCATACTCTCCTGGAAAGACAAGCCAGTGAATGACCATGCAAACCTGTCACTTCTCTCACTCTGCAAGGATCTAATTCTTGCAACAACCTTATTTTCTGCTTCAAACTTTTCTTGTTAAATGTCCGTACAAAATCACAAAGCAAATTGATGGAATCCTGTCGCACACTGCAAATACTACTACACTTCCAGGTGTACACAGGACCCTTAGCACGTCTTCCTAAAACCTCATTACCTAACAACTCTTCTGCCTCTGTTGTCACAAGTTTTTCTTTTTCAACTGGACAACCATCTTTCACTTCATAAGCACGACCACTGATGTCAACTGCATGCACCAAATCATTATCCTGGAAATAACTCTCTTCATTAAAAAATGCCTCACAGCTTGAACTATGTATCCATTCTCCAGAAAAAACTTCACAAAAATTACTACGATTAACTATTCTCTTCCATCTACTATTTCTTTTGAAATCAAAAATTGCCTTGTTTAGCTTCCTAATTCTATTGATTATCAAAATAAATAACTTACGTTTAATTTCAAAAGCCTGATCAATAACTTTCTCAACTTTTTTTTTTCTCTTATAAAAAACTAATTTCTGTTGACCTTTCTTAATATTTTTTAACAAATTGCCAATTATCCTGTTACGGAACATTCGTTTACGAATCTCCCTAAACTGTTGTTTCCTTCTACTATCATGCACAGATTTATCTCTTGCTCTAGCAGTAACATTTTCATTTGTCCTTTTCTTTCCATTTGATTTACTTCTCGTGTTATGGATTGAAACATTTTCTGTACTAATATTTTTTTTATTAGAAATATTTCTTATGAAATATTTAGAGCTCTTACCCGGTGCTTTCTTCATGGCTTGAGAAATCTTTTTGTTAGAGGACTGCTGCATTTTTTTTTTCTCCTGCTGTCTTTGACGTTTTGCAGCCTTTATCTCTCTTATTTTTGTAGGCATATTGAAATCTTGAAATGATCTGCAGTTGAATCTGAGGAAAAATATAATAAAAAATGTTAATAAACATTATTATCAAACAGTAAATCAGTAATAGTGATCAAAAACATAACACACTACTTGACATTTTAATTTGAAGATTTTTTAGTCATTGCCATTTTTACAATACAGAAATACCAGAAAAGAAATGACATTTATATTTATGTTACCTATGCTATTTTATATGTGAATCTGATCTAATTTTATGAGCATATTTTAATATTTTATTGAAGACACTACACATAACCTGTTTTTGAAGGTGTCTTTATTTTTAAATTAAACGGTTTACCTTTTTACTTTTTATTGATTATAAATTTTAAAAATAAATGTTTATAATTCCAAAGGCTCAAGCAGGTCAGCTTCCCATCCTATATCATATAATTCGGACAAATCTGCATCCTCATCACGCTCTTCTTCATCCTCAGGATTTAAATCATCCAATGGATCAACATCCACTGATGTTTCAATTACAAGTTCAATGATGAGGTCAAAATCAACTGATTGCAGATTGTCGCTCATGTTGAGGTTGTCTTTATCTTTAAAGAAAGATAACAACAATGAGATGTTGCAGAGTAAGAGACAAATCTCACAGATTATAATAGTAAAATTATTTAACAAGAGTAACATTTTGCAGCTATTATTTAGCCATGTCCAGCGATGCTGAGCAGGTGAAGCCTATGTCTAATTTTTCACTGAACAGGACTCATCTGTTCTTAACCTTGGATAAGCCTCAACGACTCTGTGTCCCCTGCACATACTCAAATGTTAAAGTGCAGATTTATATTAAATGGCACATCCCCAGGCATGCACCAGTTAATGTGCACCACTGCTTTACCACCCATGGTGTGCCGCATTTACAATCAGATAGGAGAAAGCTGCTTCAAAACCCTGCGCCTGCTTGAAGCTGGCATAGGTCTTGACGCAGCATTGTAGAGATGGGGCACCCCTGAGCCTTGCTGGAGCTGCATCGCACTTACGATACAACTCCAGCAATGCGCCACCTTTACGGCACAGATGCGTCACACATCTGTGCCGTTTTTGCCCCATGCTGCGCCGCATTGTAAATGCAGCACAACATGGGTGGCGGAACAGTGGCGCAGGATGACTGTCACATCCCTGGTGATGCGCCACTCATCATAAATCTATCCCTAAGCTTCTTATCTTGTTACAGATGAACTGCCATATGTATCATCAAAATATTTTACATATTATAAATAGCGAATTTTAAGGAATAAATAGCGATTCTTTACTATTCCTAATTTGCAATGAGCAAATTGCTAATTGCAAATTACCCATTCATTTCCATAGGCTAGGAGGCTCATAGGAATTAATGTTGCAATTTGTGATTAGCAATTAGCTCATCACAAAATAGGATTTTTTTCAAGCGTGCAGGGGTATCTCAAGAACACCCTGCTGCACCCCTGAAAAAGAAATTTGGGAGCACATGGCACACCTACATGCCCTAATGGCATGTATGGGCGTCATATGGGACCTTTTTTTTTTTTTTTTTTTAAAATGCTTTTTGAAAAGAATTCGCAAATTACCACAAACTAGAAGTTGGTGGTAGTTTCCAAATCCTTAATATCATTTTTTACATATTTTTTTTTTGATACATTGCATTTAAGGAATCACAAATTTTGAATTATTGACATTTTAAGTAATTTCCACATGTGCAGTGTTTTCAAAATATAATTTGAAAATCGTTTTTGGGGAAAAGTAATGGTTTGCAAATTTATGACAAGGACATAATGGTGTATGCTTCTCTATAAGGCATTTCAGTATCTCTAATGTCATTTTTCCCATATTACATTATAAGACCTTTCCCCATGAAGCACATTCCTTGTAAATATGCTCCCACCTGTGCATTGCAAATTTAGATTTTGACTGTTTCAGACACATAGCCATGTTGAAAGTGACCCAAAAAAATTGCAAACGTTTTAAAAAAACACATTCATGTGTCTTAATGACATTTTAAGTCATTTCCCCATGGACAATGTTTTCTAAGTGGCACAAAAGAGGTATACACCTATCATAAATCTGTCCCTAGCATTTTAAATGATTAATTCAGGATGACAATAAGATGTGGCCTATCCAGAGGTTTGTTTAAGGTGAGGCCTACTCAGGATTGCAGATTAAAGTTACGCTTGATGAAGAATACAGAGGAGATAATTTATTGTAAAGGCCTACCAATGAAGTAAGTGATTTCTACTTCATTGCACCAGTCATCATAAATGTATCCATAAGCTTCTTATCTTGTTAGACATCAACCGCCATATGTATCATATAACTATTTTGCATTTCCAAAAAAGCGAATTTTAAGGAATAAATAGCGATTCTTTACCATTCCAAATTTGCTTTGAGAAAATTGCTAATTGCAAATTACCCATTCATTTCCATGGGCTAGGAGGCTCATATAAATGAAGGTGCAATTTGCGATTAACAATTTGCTCATCACAAATTAGGAATTTATTCCAAAGGTGCAGGGGTGTCTCAAGAACACCCTGCTGCAACCCTGAAAAAGAAATTTGGGGGCATATGGCGCACATAAATTTTAACAACATTCCTTTACCTCAAAAACGATTTTCAAATCATAACTTCAAAACACTACACATGGGAAAATTACTTAAATTGTCCTTAAGACACATAAAAGCGTTTTTTGATTGGCTTTCCTGCATGGTAGGGTCACTTTTAACATGGCTATGTAACACAAACATTCAAAATCAAAATTTTCCATGTACAGGTGGGAGCATATTTACAAGCAATTTGCGCCACAAAGAAAGGTCTGACATTAAAATGGGAAAAATACCATCAGGGACAGTCAATTGCCTTATAAAGAACCATACACCATTATGTCCTTCTCATGAATTTAAAAACAATTCCTTTTTCCCAAAAACGATTTTCAAATCATAATTTCAAAACACTGCACATGAGAAAATGACTTAAAATGTCATTGAAACACATGAAAGCGTTTTTTGATTGGCTTTCCTGCATGGTTGGTTCACTTTTATCATGGCTATGTAACACAAACATTGATAATTAAAATTTTCATGCACATGTAAGAGCATATTTACAAGCAATTTGCGCCACAGAGAAAGGTCTTACACTAAAATGAGAAAAATAACATCAGGAACAGTCAATTGCCTTATAAAGAACCATACACCATTATGTCCTTGTCATGATTTTATAAACAATTCCTTTTCCCCAAAAACGATTTTAAAATCATAATTTCTAAACACTGCACATGGGAAAATGACTTAAAATGTCATTAAAACACATGAAAGCGTTTTTTGATTGCCTTCCCAGCATGGTTTGGTCACTTTTAACATGGCTATTTAACACAAACATTCAAAATCTAAATTTTCCATGCACATGTGAGAGCATATTTACAAGCAATTTGCGCCACAGAGAAAGGTCTTACACTAAAATGAGAAAAATAACATCAGGGACAGTCAATTGCCTTATAAAGAACCATACACCATTATATCCTTGTCATGAATTTAAAAACAATTCCTTTTCCACAAAAACGATTTTCAAATCATAATTTCTAAACACTGCACATCAGAAAATGACTTAAAATGTCATTAAAACACATGAAATCATTTTTTGATTGGCTTTCCAGCATGGTTGCGTCACTTTTAACATGGCTATGTAACACAAACATTCAAAATCAAAATTTTCCATGCACATGTGAGAGCATATTTACAAGCAATTTGCGCCACATAAATCATAATTTTCTCCTTAAAGCACACTATTCTCTATCTAAAGTAAAGAAATATTTTCTCACCTTAGCAAATACTTTGAGTTTGAAAACAGTCTAAGAAACACACCAATTTGTCTTCAGCAGAGCAAAAGGTATGCACTCCAGAGTCTGCAGCTATCAAAAGCACAGAAATGGTGTAATTCTTCACACATATTTCTCATGTCACCCAATCAAAACTCTTCCCTCACTTTTTTTCAAATGAAAACCCTTCCCCCTCTGCCCTTTCTGCCTATTTTCCATAGCAACCACCTCTTGGAGAAACTCTGGTGTTTGCAAATTCACACAACAATGTTGCAATTGAACTCTGAACTCTCAGTGCACCTGCATATCCAGTGCTTTCTTTCATTTAATGATTTTTTATTGACCACTCAAAATACATCTTTCAAACAACACATCTGTACACCCTAACTTTCTGTTTTCATCAATCAAAATCCACCAATCACTGTTACTACTTCATGAACACAGAAACTCCACAGTTTTTTTCATTTCAAACTCTCATTTTTTCAACTGCCATTTCATTGCCACACTTCATCTGACTGCAGGAGAACCTTCTCTCACCATGTTTTCTGTCTGGATTGTTGGTCATAGTTATATTCACTGGGCTCAAAGGTACGTTGAAAGCAGGAATTTACCTAACCTCAATTTACAAGATGTGGAAATTAAGTGGTTTGGCCACAGAGGATTAAAATGTCACCAATTGATACCATTGGTGAAAACCTTTATGCATTTGCCAAAACCTGACCTGTTAATTGTGCACTGTGGAGGTAATGACTTGGGCACTTTGACTGGTGTAGGTCTGGAAATGCTTTTAAAGGACACCTTTGAGCAATTAATGGCACTTTTTCCTCAGACTGCCTTGGTATATTCAAATATATGCCAAAGACAGAAATGGAGGTGGTCAAACCAATTTTGTCCACAAATTGAGAAGTCGAGGAAGCATGTAAACAAATCTGTTTCAGCTTACATGAGAGACCATGGAATGGGCTCCCTGTACAACAATAACTTGCGTTACTACATGCAAGATATCTACAGAGGAGATGGAGTTCACTTCTCAGATGAGGGCAACAGAGTTTTCACTCTGAATTTAAAAATGTGCATTGGTACCTACTTATAAGTACCAAAATGTACCATAAACCCAAAAGCTCTTCTCAGAGCTACCCTACATCTAATCACTCACAATTATTATTTTACTCTAACTTTTTTCACTAATTTTCAACAAAGTACACTCCCTGGGGCGCTACCCGGTACGCGTACCGGGAGCTAACCTCGCGAAATTTTTTTAAAAAATGTTTTTTTTTCGCACATATAAACCTCCTCAGCCACCCTCAGAAAACCTAGGGGGTCAAGATAAGTCTACCGTGCCCCCTTCTACCCATTCTGAACATTATTTGCCCTCCATCTTGTATCTTAATTCGACCGAAACACAAAATGGTGGACTCCCGGAACGCTTAAGGTACGCGAACCGGGGCGCTCAACGGGTCGCGTACCGGGTCGCTCCCTGGGAAGCGCACCATCAAAAAAGGTGGGAAAGTAGTTCACAGAAAAGCCACTGGAGACAATTTCACCAAATATAGATTAGCTCATACTACATACCAATCCCTACCATTTTCACAAATTTGATTGGAATTCCATTTAGCCATTTAGCCTGTAGACCTCTCTAAATACCGTGAGGTAAATTACTTCACAAAACACATCTGAAATGTTGGAATTGACAACCAATTAAAATGTTACTTTCATTTTCTACTTTTTTTACCTCACATTTGATTGGTTATGTACCCGAATATATATAAAGGAAGAGAAGGAAACACAGCCATTTTGACTACTACTTCCTGGTGTACATTTCAATAGGATTTTCATTAATAACTTCAACTTCTTTTTAAAGGTAAGTTGTTATTTTTAAAACTGAAGTATATTGTGCACTTTAAGTTAATATGGCAAACTTTTTCTGTTAGTTATATACTATCCCTCTGTAGTACTTATAAATTTAGATACACTTTTTTATATTCCTACTTCCACTCTGATACTATACACTGCCCAAAGATAAATTCTCTGTTAAAAACTGCCTATCTAAAATTAATCCCAACAGTGCCCTACCTCTACTAATATATATTTTTTTTATGCAAATTTCAGGGAAAATGGAAAGTGAACAAAACATTTCATTTGAAATTGTCCTTCCAGAGTCCAACACAGAAATCATTGATCCAAATGAGATTGAATTTATGGATGAAACTTGGGACCAAGAACTACTGCAATGTGTACAAGCAGTAGATAACCTCCTTGCAAATGAGGACATTTTACAACCTCAGAGACTACAATCTATATTCCATGATTATTATGAAATTTCTGACAATGAAATGTTAGAAAGTTTAATAAATTATGAAACACAATAAAAAAAGCTTAAAAAAAAAAAAAAAAAAAAATAATCAACAAAACCAACAATCAATTAACATACAGCATTTGAAAAGTCTATCATTCATTTTTCATTGTGGTACGCTCCCCAGAACGCTTCCCGGTTCGCGTACCGGGCGCTAACCACGAAAAAAAACAAAAAAAAAATTTTTTTTTTTGCTTCGCGGGGCCCCTTTAAAACCTCCACATTAAACCTAGGGGGTCAGCGAGGATCTACTATGCCCCCTTATAGTTATTTCCCCCTTTGTTTTGGCCTCCTCTTGTCTCTCGATCCTACCGAGAGACAAGATGGCGGCCGCTCCGGACTGTTTAGAATGTTGACAGACACCGGAGAGCCAATCAACTTCGCTACGCGAAGTTCCGTTACGCGTCAAGTACGCGTACCGGGGCGCTGCCTGGTCCGCGCTTACAGATATATATCTTTTTTTGAACGTTAATTTCTCAAAATCCACTGCAGCACATATATTGAGACCTACAAAAGGCACATCGGGCTACCAGTCCCTACAATTTTGCCAAGTTTCGTGCAAATCCATTCAGCCGTTCGGGCTAAAAGTGAGGCTAACCGCCCTATGGAAAACTCAATGTTAAAAACACGTTTTGGGACCCCCCTTTTTTCTCGGCCCCCCCTGGACCAACTCCCCCCAAATTTCCAGGGGCTGCTCAGAAACAAAATGTTCCATTTTGCTGAAATTTTCAGCCAATTCCGTCCACAAACGCCAAAGTTATTAGACATAGAATTTTCAAAAATCCCATAGGGAAAAAATCCTAACTATATATACCTACTGGCGACCGCCAGTAGGTAATATACACATACATATATATAAATGCATATATATATATATGTGTGTATATGTGTGCGTGTAGATAGACCGAGGCACAAGAAAGCAGAAAAACAAACATGAAGAACACAAAAAGGGGGCAGGGTAGATAGACCCTGACCCCCTAGGCCTGCCCAGGTGGTCCCACAAGGACAAAAAAGGCCCACATTTAAAAAAAAAAAACCTGGTCTGTTTTTTAAAAAATTACCCCCCCAGGGGGACCAAATCGCGGCGGCATAGTGATAAAGAAGTGTGGGGGGGTCCACAATCCCCCCACACTGCCCCGGGGGCCGCCGCCCCGGGGCAAAGCAACGCAGCCCCTTGGCGCATTCTGGAGGCTCCTGGTGGGCTACTTGGCCCCCAGGGACCCCCAGTATGCAAGGGGAATTAGTTCCTATTCTGCAAACACCCCAGGGGTTGCGCTGCAGAGAGGTGTAAAAAAGGGTGTGGCCTCATTACACCTCTCTGCAATGCAGCCCCCTGGCGCATACTGCAGGTTCCAGGTGGGCTAGTTGGCCCCCAGGGACCCGCAGTATGCAAGGGGAATTAGTTCCCCCTCTGCAAAGACGCCCGGGGGCTGCGTTGCAGAGAGGTGTAAAAAAGGGTGTGGCTTCATTACACCTCTCTGTAATGCAGCTCCCTGGCTTATACTGGAGGCTCCTGGTGGGCTAGTTGCCCCCCAGGGACCCTCAGTATGCAAGGGGAATTAGTTCCCCCTCTGCAAACGCGCCAGGGGTTGCGCTGCAGAACGTTGTAAAAAGGGGGCGTGCCCTCTGAACACCTGCCTGCAAAAATGTAGTAAATCAGTATTAAAAAATAACAATTAATACATTTAAAAATTGTCATTTAAAAAACCTTCGAAATTCAATGAAAAAACCATAGGTTTCAGGCCCTATATAGTTAGGAATTAGCATTTAAAAAACCTTGCAAATTCACTGAAAAAACCATAGGTTTCAGGCCTTATATAGTTAGGAATTAGCATTTAAAAAACCTTGCAAAATCACTGAAAAAACCATAGGTTTCAGGCCTTATATAGTTAGGGATTAGCATTTAAAAAACCTTTGAAATTCACTGGAAAAACCATAGGTTTCAGGCCTTATATAGTTAGGAATTAGCTTTTAAAAAACCTTTGAAATTCACTCAAAAAACTATAAGTTTTAGGGGTGTTATAGTTAGCTGGACAGTTCACTCATACAAAACCATTGAAATTGCTCCTATATAGTTAGTTGTACTAACTATATTTCGCGCACCCGCAATCCACTGCTGATGATGCTGATAGGTTGTCAACATTCATGATGGGATTTCTGTTCAGTCTTTCAATAATAGACTTCAGAGATTTAACTTCTTCCCTGACACGGTTTAATTGATCCACAGATCTGACTTTGATGGGGAAAGACAGGCTGTTTGGGTGATCTCTTTGCTGATTACAGATGAAGGATCCAGTCCTACAATCACATTCTCCTGTGGCAGATATTTATTCGTACAATCCACATTGATAACAAAGTGCTCTTCTGTATCAGTAGGAGCGTCAGCTGTGGGTACAGTATCATGATGTTGGTGAGCATCAGGAGAAATTGAATTAGAATCAATGTTATCCGTGTGTGTCACTTGTTGGGCCCCAAAATAGGAGGCAATACTTTTGGGGCTTGTAGCGTGATTCCCATTTGGGCCTTTACCCTTCCTCTGACTTTTTAGGTCTCGCCTCTCAATGCGCATGCGCATTGAGCGGAGAGAGACTATAGGGGCTTACACAGACCTTACCTAGACTGGCGATTTGATGCTGTGCCCAAGCGCATTGATTTAAAATGCGCGTGCACAGCATCAAATCGCCAGCCATCTGTTGCCCAGCTTGGTGCCGCTCCACCCCCTGCCGGATCAAAAGCTTTCACGGCCGGCCGGCCGTGCTTTCAGTTTCAGGCCATTTAACTTGTTTAACTTGTTAATTCGTCGCCGCTCCCCTGCTCCTCCCCCCCCCACACACACACACACAATGCCGAGAGCTTGCTTTTAATTATATCATTTCGGCAATGCTTGGTTTTAACCCAAGTATGGAGTTTGCCAATCTGTCTTGCCAGAACGCATGCCTTCATTTCAACCACCACCTCCCGCCCGTCGCTCTGATATTCATATGTTCACACTGATTTACGATTTTTTTTAAAATTTACTTGAAATGTTTTGTTTTTGGCGCTCGTGTTTTCAGTAACTAATAAAGAAAGTTGCTCACATTTCTTCTTTCATGTCCAACCTACCACTTCTCCGTGTTGCTGCCTTTCGTCGCCTCCCTGTTGCTCAGGCACCACGCAATGCCGAGAGCTTGTCCCCACCCCTCCTCCATCTTTAAACACTTCCTTTGCTGCCCCCGCCCCACACCCCTCCATACCGTCACCACTGGACTCGTGCTTTCACTCGCTCCCTTTCTCCTCCCACCCAGCATGTTTCTGTCTTGCTGCCCCCGCCCCACACCTCTCCCCACCGTTAACGCTGGTTTAAAAGGTAGGCTCCTTTCGGCGTTCTATTTATTAACATTGTTCTGCTTGTACATTTGAAACCCAAGTATGGAGTTTCCCAATCAGTCTTGCCAGAACGCATGCCTTCATTTCACTGACCACCTCCCGCCCGTCGTTCTAACTATTATTCATATGTTCACACTGATTTATGATTTTTTTTAAATTTACTTTAAATGTTTTGTTTGTGGCGCTCGTGTTTTCAGTAGCTAATAAAGAAAGTTGCTCACATTTCTTCTTTCATCTCCAACCTACCACTTCTCCGTGTTGCTGCCTTTCGTCGCCTCCCTGTTGCTCACGCACCACGCAATGCCGAGAGCTTGTTTCTCCCGTCCCCCATTCGCCCCCCTCCCGCTGTTCACTGTTGATCGAACTTGCTTTACTGCCCAAGCCTTTCATCTCCCAACTCCTCTTCTATCTTAAACCACTTCCTTTGCCACTGTTTCCTGAGTGCGGTTCGCTTGTTTTGATTGGTGTTTCTTTACGTTTATGTCTGACTAAATCTATAGGTATCCTGTTCAATATAACTTTCTGCATCAATGGCTAGCCAGCAATCTTCATACCTGGCTTCTTGATGTGATGGTAAGCTTTGCCTGAGTAATGAGAACACTTCATTTAGGCGGCGGGTATCCTCGACTATAATGTTCTAGGCTACAAAGTATTAGGTGGCAAGTGTCCTTTGCTATACTGTACTGTATAAGGCTGCAACGTATCTGTGTATGTGTTGAGACTAATATTAGTTCACTTTCCTATCTTTGATCCTTAATTTTGATATTGTTTGCCAATTGTTCCTGTGTAAATGATTGTGTGGATGCTCAACTGTAACACTTGTAAGGGGTGCCCTATTGTAAACAGTGCGGTGAATACTAAAGAAAGATCGCATCCGTTCAGTATGTTGTGAAACAGATCATCATCATGTTTAAGTCCTGCATGCTTTTTTTTTGCGGTTGCTGTAGTTTAAGTCAGTTTTGTCAAAGAAGGTGTAAATGTGCACTTTCTCTGCCACAAATATGGTTAACATAGCTTGAGCAGCAGCAATCTGCTTTGGACTAAAGTCCGAGCACTAACTTTTTTCATCAATTACTCCAAATTACAGTAGCGCATTCTTATGTTCTCTGCATGTCGTATGGTTATTTTTGCTGAGATATTTGGTTGTGGTTCAAGACGTAGTTTGTGTGTGTGGGCAGCTGCAATGATGATGCTGTAGGTACCACTTCGTCATGATAGCTCTGTCTCCAGAATTCTTCCTGAAGCTATATTCATGCGTAATGGGGGAGGTACCCTCTTGCAGTGTAAACACTTCCTTCAGTGACCTTATCCCCCTTCCTCTGACATTCTGACTCTGCAGTTATAATCCTTTTCCATTTGAGGCTCAGCAGGAGCTAACATTTTACTGATACTCTTTAATAACATAGCGAGTATTGAGCCAAAGCTGAACTCTGGGGAAAACAACAAGGCACTACTACCTCTGTCAGAGCCTCCCTCTTGTTTGTTTTCATCTACCTTTCCCCTTTTTCCTACGCCTCTTCCTCCTAAATTCACTGCCCCCTCCTCTGCCTCCTGACGCTACCATCACTACCCGTTTC
This sequence comes from Lissotriton helveticus, assembly GCF_964261635.1. Taxonomy (NCBI): domain Eukaryota; kingdom Metazoa; phylum Chordata; class Amphibia; order Caudata; family Salamandridae; genus Lissotriton; species Lissotriton helveticus. The sequence continues at coordinate 1,578,515,644 of NC_136061.1, read as the reverse complement.
ATCTGCCCTCTTCCAACTTTTTGTTTTTCCTCTTTCTTCTGCCTACTACTGACATCATCTACAGCCTTTCTATCTCTTTCTCACAGAATCGATAAATGTTGTAGTGAAATGCCAAAATAAAGTGCCACTGTGAAGTATTTGTACAATGTTTTTGTACATTAATTTATTTGACGTTTGTTGTTTTTCACATGCTCCTAGTGTTTGTTTACCTATCTTTAAAATTGAGCCACAGTAGCGAATAAATTGCGCACACACAACACACAATCCAAAACACACAACACACACACAACTCAAAAGACAAACACAAACCCACACACACGCACAACTAAACACACACAAAACACCACACACACAAAACACCACACATACACACACCACACACACACACCACACACACTCCCACACACACAACAGCACACACAACAACAAAAAAACACAGACCAGCACACACACAATTCCCCACACACACCACACAAACCACCCCACACACAACCCACACACACAACCCCCAAACACACACAACCCCTCACACACAACCCCTCACAGACAACCCCCCCACACACACAACCCCCCCACACACACAACCCCCCACACACACACACCCCCACACACACAACCCCCCACATACCCACCCCACCCCCACACACACACACACACACCCCACACACACCCAACGCACCCACCCCCACCCCCATACCCCCACACACACCCACCCACAACATCACTATGCGCTACCACAGCATCACTGAACGCCACAGTATCACTCGCCACCACAACAACTGGCACTTCTTGGGTTGCCTTGTCCTACAGCTAAATTCGAACTGTTCTGAACTAGAGTCTCATAATTTTCACAATTTTGCAGTAAAACGATCAAAGAGGTACTAACTTATTTCCGACATCATTATTGAAGTGCAGTTTATCTTGTCTTCCTCAGTACTTCGTACATCTCTCTAGAGATGTGGCCTAATGACCAGAGCTGCCATCTAAGTCACGTACATACAAAACATGTTGCATTACAAATGCTATAGGTGTCACATTCGCAAAAGTTATAACTATTGGCATTGTAAATGACAAAGCTATCAATTTAGCTATTTTAAAAACCAACACATAAATAAAATATTTGTCATTTACAAGACCAATAGCTCCAACTTTTCAAATGCGAGACCTATTGCATTTCCAATGCTTTTTGGTCTTGGTGGTCTTGATTAAGGGGCTAAGAGACCCTCTACCCCCGCTATTAATTCGTCAATCTCATTTAAAGTCCAATTATCAGCTGCTTGGCGCAGGATTTTCCTAGGACTACCAGCACCCGGATTTTTATCACATGCTTTCCTTTTGCCCATTATAGCAACCAATTATAGAAACAAATATATAAAGAGAGGAAGGAACAGTGTGTTTAACAATATATATATATATATATATCAACCCACACAGTACTCAGTCCTATGCTGTTGCACTGCGGTTGGAACTAGAGGGGTTTGCCCGGGCACGCCCAAGTGCGTCCCTCGCTGCGGAAGCCCTGGGCCGGTTTTATGCGCCACCAGGCGCGGTGGATTCACAGAGGCACCTCCAGGTGCAAAGGCCAGAGTGGGATGCAGTCCCCAGTCTGTGGTTTGGCGTGGAGAAGATGCGTTGTGGCTGAACAGGCTCCCGTGCTGCTGGACTGCTGGGCCGGCTTTATTTGCCTCCAGGCGCAGTGGATTCACGTAAGCGCCTCCAGTTGAAAAGGCCACTGGGGGATGCAGTCCCCGGTCTGCGGTACGGAGGTGGAGAAGATGCGGCGTGAACAGGATCCCAGACAGAGTATTTTTGGCCCACAGGGCCTCCCCACCAATTGGGCTGGACTTTTGACTTCTTCACTTGGGCAATCTTTTTTGACAGGGAATTGAAATCTCCTGTAATGGTGACTCAGGGGTAGCCCGCAGCACCACTTGGTATTCAGTAGTACAATAATCAGTACATTCCCTTCCAAGCCGAGGCTTAGGGTGCCATCATTGTCTCTGAACATGTACTTTTAAGTTTTACATGGCCAGGTACATTGTTTTACCATATTTCATTTACTAGTTGATAACTTTTGATCGGGATCAGGTAGAGAAATCATGATTGGTGGCTGACGAAATATAATTTAAAATTCTCTTTAATGATACAGTGTCATGGCCCTGTGTCCCCTGCCATGGAGCGCCTAGGATCATAATATCATGTGTTGATTCATTGTTATGCAGTCTTGTTTTGTACTTTCTTATGAGATTATGTTAAACATGAGGTTACACACTGACAAACAAGACGATATGTCCCTTTAGACAAGTGGTAGGCACAATGTGTTTCTGTATTGTAAATATGGCTGTGTACCACACCTGTCCATGAACAGCCATGTCAAGCACATGTGCAATAATCTGCAATTCTATAAAAATAAGACTGTGTTCCACACCACATGCGCACAAGGGGGCAGATTTACAAGCCCCTTTCGCCTCCTTGCACCGCCATTGCGACACTTTTTTTGACGCAACAGCAGTGCAAACAATGTGGCCAATTTACAACCTGACACATGCGTCAGGTATAATGTATGCAGGGTAGGCTTTCCCATGCAAAAAGCCATGTTGAACTGACGCAGTGAAATTTACTACATTTCTCTACGTTACTCTATGCCTTCACTGTGTCAAAATCCCTGCGCCTGCTCAGACCAGGCGTATAGAATGACTTAGGGTTTTTTAAATGTGTCTCACCTATCTGTAGTGGCGCAGTGCTAGAGTTGCGTCACTTTCATGAGCAACTCCACCACTGCGACACTTTTCAGGCCAACAGATGCCTCAGAATTTCTGACGCATCTGTTAATCTTTCCACCATGGAGCACTGTCTTGTAAATACTGCGCATCCATGGTGGCGCAAGGACATTTGGTGCTGGTGCAAGGAAACTGACGCATCCATGCAGATGCGTCAGTTCCTTGTAAATCTGCCCCAATTTGTTTGTAACTGCAAATGACAGTACCTGCAAATGGAAGCATCTGCAGCCGGCAACCACACCCTCCATGCATCTTATAGCGCGTTCCAGGGATCGCCTATTGAAAGGACCCAATCTTGACACTGGGTGCTTGGCCTAAGTTCGCCTACACACCTTGTCTGCGATCTTGTCCCTCGTAGCAGCAACAATGTTCTGGCAGCTATCCTTTCGGTTCCAAGCTCCAGTCATCTCCAGCCCACTGGTCACGCCTTCCATCTGTACTGCAATGTGTCCCGATGCTTCGGAGTCTTCTGGCTTATTTGCTTTGCATACTTCCCGAAAGAAAAACGAAAAGACATGAAATCAAGTATTCCACCGTTCCCGCATCTTGTGGCTATTGAGCAACATTAAGGGAATTACCTTCTTCGTGAATATTGCGCGCAGAAAAACAAAGACGTGGTCATTATGACTTTATATTTGAAACCTCAGGCCATAAAAATGTGTGGAAAACTGATCATTGCGATTGCCGTTAAAGCAATCAGTGAACTGTGTTATAGAATGTGAAGAAGCATTTATGAACAGTAGTATCTAACTGTGTTGAAGAAACTGAAACATCCTTTGGAAACATTATCAAAATAGATAGTTAAGTCCTCACATTCTGTTACCTGACCTCTCCTAGGTACCAAAGATATGTTATTTACAATTGTCCTTTTTATGATGGTGTACTAATGCTCACAAGTGGTTGGATCTTTTGTCTTTTCTACGGTACCACAACCTAATTGTGTATTATTTATTACTGTTTGATCTGGTGTCTTCCATTTTCGAGTGCGTCCAGTAAAACGGCTCGAAAGCACAGCACATTCTGGTTCCCTGTCCTCCAACCTGAAACACCCGCATTATGACAAGAAGTCCTGTGGTCCAGTGTGGTTTGTTTTTTCTCTCTTTCTCTCTCCAAACCCCATTAATGTTGGGTCCTTCCTTGGTACAGTCCTATCACTATTGTAATTGCTCCGGGTCAGCTCTCAGGGGGTTTTGGGTAGTATCGTCCCCCAAAAGGAACATCCAGGTGTTCAGGTGAGCGGCTTGTGACATATAGTCAGATTTTTTTGTCACAATTTTGAAAATGCCACTTTTTGAAAGTTGCATAAAGAACAATTGTTGAACGGAATGCTGAACAATGTCGAACAGTTGCCCTCAATCGAAAGATCTGGGCCTAAAGCCATCATTATTTGTGATCACCATGTCATTTCAGGTCAGACCCAGCCATATGCAAATCAGTCTTGACTCTGCTCCCCATGGGAACAGTCCAGCTTGAACTTCCAGGCCAGGTCCTCCTTGGACTAGAAATAAGCATCCTGGGAATGTTTTCAGAGTTTCAGCCCTTATCATCCAGGCCAGCTTGACTACAGTGTAATGGCAAGCACGGGACTCATGTCTGGGCACACTAGTTACACTCGAGGTGACAAAAGCAAAAAGAACAATTGAGGGTCGGAAAACTGAAAAATGTCCAACAATCACCCACAGTAAAAAGATCTGGGCCTAAATACATCATTTTTTTGCTCCCCATGCCATTGCAGTTTGAACACAGCCACATGCAAATCATTCTAGACCCCTGCTCCCCATGGGAACAGTCCAACCCGAACAGTCAGTCCAGATCCTCCCTGTACCACAAACAAGCAATATTGGACCGGATTTAGAGTTTCACCCATCATCAGCCAGGCCACCTTGACTCCAGAGGAATGGCAAGCACAAGACCTCGGTGTGGGCCTACAAGTCCCAATCGGGGTGACAAATTCAAAAAGAACAATTGATAGATGGAATAAGTAACAGTATCAAGCATTCACCCCCAGTACAAAGATCTCTGCATAATTTCAAATTTTTTTTGCTCACCATATCATTCCAGTTTGGACCCAGCTATATTCAATTTTGTCTTGATCCTGCTCCCCATGGAAAAAGTCGAGTCCGAACTGCCAGGCCAGGTTCTCCCTGGACCAGAAACAAGTATCCTGGGTCCGGTTTTAAGGTATCACTCTCACCAGCCAGGCAAGCATGACTCTAGTTGCATAGCAAGCACGGGAAACACATCTGGGCATACCCGTCCAACTCGGTGTGACAAATGCCAAAAAGACCAATGATGTAAGGAATGCTGAGCAATGTCAAGCATTCACCCCCAGTACGAAGATCTAAGCCTAAGCTCATCACGTTTTTGTTCACCATGGCATTACAGTTTGGACGCAGCCATATGTAAATCAGTTATGACCCTGCTCTCCAAGGGACCAGTCCAGCTCGAAAAGAGGCCCGGTCCTCCCATGACTAAAAACAAACATCATGGGACTCATTTGAGATATCACTCTTATTCAGCCAGGCTGGCTTGACTCCAGTGTCATGGCACGCAAGGGACCAATGTCTGGGCATACCTGTCCAACTCACGGTGACAAATGCAAAAAAACCCAATTATTGGATGACATGTTGAACAATGTCAAACATTCATCCCCACTTCAAAAATCTGGGCCTAACTCCATTGTTTTTTTTTTATCAACATACTATTCCAGTTCAGACCCAGCCAATTGCAAATCTGCCTTGATTTAGCTCCTATGGAAACAGTCCAGCCCAAACTGGTTGGCCAGGTCCTTCCTGGACCATAAATAAGCATCCTGGGGCCAGTTTTGGGGTAACACCCATCAGCAGCCAGTCTAGCTTGACTCCAGTGTCAATGAAAGAATGGGGATCACATCTGGGTATACCCATGCCACTCGGGGTGAGATATGCAGAAAGAACAATTCATGAACCGAATGCTGAGCAATGTAAAACATTTATCCCAGTCGAAAGATCTGGGCCTAAATCCACGGATTTTTTGCTCACCATGCCATTCCAGTTTGGACCTATCCATTTGCAAATCTGCCTTGATTACGCTCCTAATAGAACCAGTGCAGCTTTTACTGCCAGCCAAGTGCTCCCTGGACCGGAAACAAGCATCCTGGGACCGCTTCCAGGGTATCACCCCTCATCAGCCAGACTAGCTTGGCTCCACTGTGATGGCAAGCACAGGACCAATGTCTGGCCATAACTGTTCCACTCGGGGTGATTTTTGCATAAAGAACAATTGTTAGACGGAATGATGAAATATATCAAACATTCATCCATACTACAAGGATCTGGGCCAAGATCCATCTTTTTTACTCACCCAGAAGTGCCATGCCAGACCCTCCCTGGACCAGAAACAAGCAGCCTGGGAACGGTTTCAGAATTTCAACCCTTATCATCCAGGCCAGCTTGACTACAGTGGCATGGCAAGCATGGGGCTCACGTCTTAGCATACCCGTCTCACTCGGGTGACAAATGTAAAAAGAGCAATTGATGGACAAAATGCTGAACAGTGTCAAACATTCACCCTCAGTACTAAGATCTGACCTTAATTTATATGTTCTTTGCTACCCATGGGATTCCGGTTTGTACATATTCAAATTTGTCTTGATCCAGCTCCCCATGAGAACAATCCACTCCGGACTGCCAGGCTGGTCCTCCCTGGACTGGAAACAAGCATCCTGGGACCAGTTTTGGGGTAAAATCCCTTAAAAGCCATTCTACCTTGACTCCAGTGGCAATGAAAGAATGGGACCCACATCTGGTTATACTCGTGCCACTCAGGCTGACAAATGTAAAAAGAACAATTGTTGAACGGAATGCTGAGCAATGTCAAACATTCACCCCAGTACAAAGATCTGGTCCTAAACCTGTCCATTTTTCTTTCCTCACCATGTCATTCCAGTTTGGACCCAGTCATATGTAAATCAGTCTTGACCCTTCTCCCCATGGAAACAGTCCAGCCTTAACTAACAAGCCAGTTCCTCCCTGAACCGGAAAAAAGCACCCTGGGACCGCTTCCAGGGTATCACCTTTCATCAGCCAGGCAAGCTAGACTGCACTGTCCTGGCAAGCACAGGACCCATGTCTGGGCTTACCTGTTCCACTCAGTGTGATTATTGCAAAAGGACCAATTATTGGACAGAATGCTGAACAATTTCAAACATTCGCCCACACTACCACGATCTAGGCCGAAATCCATCTATTTTCACTCACCATGCCATTCCTCTCCATGGACTCGAAGCAAGCATCATGTGACCAGTTTGCGGGTATCACCCCTCATCTGCCAGGCTAGCTTGACTCTAGTGACATAGTAAGAACTGGTCCCATGTCTGAGCACAATGGTCAACTCTGGGTAACAAGTTCAAAAAGAACAATTTATAGACGGAATGCTGAGCAGTGTCAAACATTTACCCAAGTACAAAGATCTCACCCTAAATTGAATGTTTTTTGCTCACCATGGAATTCACGTTTGGACCCAAACATATTCAAAGCAGTCTTTATCCTAGTCTCCATGGGAAGAGCCCAGCACGAACTGCCAGACCAGGTTCTCCCTGGACCAGAAACAAGAATCCTGGGCCTGGTTTCAGGGTATCACTCTCATCAGCCAAGCTAGCATGACTCCAGATGCATGGCAAGCATGGGACCCACATCTGGGCATACCCATCCCACTCGGGGTGATAACTGCCAAAAAGACAATTGACGGAAGGAAGGCTGAGCAATGTCAAACATGTACACCCAGTACAAGAATCTGGGTCTACATCCATCCTTTTTTTGTTCACCATGACATTAAAGTTTGGACAAAGCCATATAAAAAACTGTCTTGACACTGATCTCCATTGGATTAGTCCAGCTCGATCAGAGGCCGAACACATGCAGGCCTATGGAAAAAGCACACTGGCTGCCTACAAACATTAGCCACCAGCCACATGGTCAAATAACAACAAGCTGGAGGCATGGAAAACAAAGAACACATACAGGCCAATGGACACTGACTATGCAAAAAAATGGCCCCTTGCCGCATGACATATAGAAGAAAGACAAATGGTGACCTATGGCAAACAAAGTTACACACTGGCCAGACAAAGGAGACATGATAATACAGAGAAAAAAACCTTAATTCAGCAATGCAAAAAATGAAAACTAACTGGGCTAAGAAACACATATCCTCCAAAGGTCTCAAATATAATTACCCCACCTAAACACTGTTTGCTGGAAAAAAAAAATGAAATACCCCAGAAAAACACATTTTGAAACTTAACCCAATGCCATCCATGCCCTAAATGATGTTTCAATTGAACAGACACCACAGAAACAGTAGTTTCATATACCCATTACTAGCACTGGGCCTACTGGCTGGAAGGTTCATTGGCAGACTAGGCCACATAGTGAATTACATGAATATTGCAAAGTTATTAGAAAACATGGAGAAAATTTACTAAACTGTGCAACATTTTTCCTTTCCAAAAGAAAAAAAATTCCAAGCAAAAAAATAACTAGGCACCTACTGAATAAAAGTATAAATAAATCCTGGTGCCTGTCCCCACTCAAACAATCAACACTCTTATACACCAGTTGTTTCTATTTATTTGAGAATTCTCAAATGCAAAGCCCTTAAATCCAATGGTATATATGCAGTAAACAAGGCGAGTGAGCCTTCCAGCTCCAAACCCCAAAGAAAAGTGATCAGGAGATGGAAAAAGCACTAGGAGGAGACTGGTGGACAGGGACAGAAGTTGGAGTCTTTGGGGCACTTCCTTCCTGTTGGGAAAAAACGTTTTTAAAAAGTCTTCTATCGCAAAAAAACCTCCATCGGCTAGTTGGAGAAGAAAATCCACTTGAAAAGCCTCCCAGCGGATGTATGACGTTACCACGTGGTACATCACAACGCGGTACATCACAACACTTTTACAATGCAAGTCGTTACCAAGACTTGCTCTGTAGGGTGCTGGACTTAGGAATAGTATGATTAGGGCTTCCGGTTTTATGGTATTTTTTTTTAACATTTCCGTCTGTGTTTATCCATATTTATTTTTATGTCATTTTATCTGTATATATCTGTATTTATTTTTGTCGCATGCAAAAAAAGTCGTTGCAGCTAGTATTTTTCCACATTTATTTAAATATACAGAGCAAATGGTTGTTATAGGTTTAGCTATATGTATATATGCGCCAAATATGTTTCATGCAACATCCACCCAAAAACTTTTCTGTTAGATCAAAACAGGAACTCACATATGAGAAATGTGAGTGGTGTCACGGAGATTACTTGCGTAATATTAGTGATCTGATGCTGTGTTACAATATTAAAAACAGTCACTAGCCGATTTCATTAAATGTAAACACATTTAGATTATAGACAAGTGCACTTGTGTACTTTCAGTGACCTGGCCAAAGACAGCAGCAAGCTCTCAATTCAGAAAAAAATAAAGGCAGGACCCTTGCATTAGTCCTGCCAGGCTCTATTTCCCTCACAATCCTGAAGCATGAAGCCTAAAATATCCAACAACAGCCACGTGAGCTGGCAGCTTTTGATTCACAGGTTTTTTTAAACTAAGTCCTTCGCTAGTGCAAAACCCTTTTTCCATAAGTTAACTAGTCTCTGATTTGAAGACATTGGGGTGTATCACTTCCCTTATTTTACTTTATACTGCCACGTAGCATTTGAACAATTTACTTGAATGATGTAATCCCACACAGTGTAGCTGCAGCCACAGTTCTTTCTCACACAGTGGAGAAAAAAAACAATTTAACTTGAAAAGGGGCTTAGAGATATGCCCTGGCTGTCTCTGTCTCTCAGGAATGTTTCTTCATGCTGCACCAAGTCACGGAGGAAAGTTTCAATTTAAGGCCTGAAAGTGAATGCAACCTAATGTTCTTAATGTGTTTATTCTGCCGGTCTATCTGACCTCTTTGGGTCACACATTTCTGCCAGTCTTACATTAGCTCTAAGTATTGCGCTGCATACAACGCCCCACCTCCTCAAATGTTAACACCTGTAGTAATGCAAACAATGAAATACAAGTCCACCCCCCACCCTTTGATTAACCTGTGACCTAAAACTCACTGGGGTGCAGGCTCAGCTCTGGAGATGTCAAAGGAACAGCAGAAGGAATTTCCCGCGCCTACCAGAGAGAGATTAATGGCGCAGCAGGTGCTAATGTGGGCAGCCATACTCGGCAATCAGGAAGAGGGTTGTGCCAGTCAACCCTGGCTGGAGCAGAGATTGCCAAACAATTCTTGGGCTCAGAGAATCTAATTTGGTTGTATTTTTTGGCTTCTATTTATAAATACAGACGGAAAAAATATATTTTTCCGTCTGTATTTATATGTAAAAATCTGTATAAACGGAAAACCGGGAGCCTTCAGTATGATTTACTATTCCAACTCCAGCCTATGTACAGTAGGGAAGGTGTTGGAATAGTAAATCACACTATTCCTTAGTCTAGAGCGCCCTCCAGTGCAAGTCGTGGTAACGACTTGCGTTGTAAAATCTGCGTTGTCATGGCACTGCAGTGTTTTGACCGCGTAGTAAAGGTTGTTTCCCCACCCAGCTGAATCTCGAGCACAAAAGCTGGTTGAACGACATGTTCACGTCATGGCATCAAGTATCAAACGAGTCATTAGCGGCACTACAATATTGCGGTGCTCACGAGCGAGTACAAAAACAAAATTTGGGCGCCCAAACAGACAAAAACTCCACTTTGCACCCAGGATGGTGGAAGTAAAGAACTCTGTGCTCCTCTAAGGATTGCAGAGTGCCCAAATTATTCTTAATCCGCAAGTGGAATGAAGTTTTATACCCGGGCTTAGACAAATGCAAAAAGGACAGTTGCTGGACGGAATGCTGAACAATGTCAAACATTCACCCCAGTACAATGATCTCAGTCTAAATCCATCTTTTTTTGCTCACTATGCCATTCCAGTTTAGACCCAGCCATATGCAAATCAGTCTTCACCCTGCTCCCCATGGGAACAGTCCAGCCCGAACTGCCGGACCAGATTCTCCCTGGACCACAAACAAGCGTCCTGGCACCAGTTTCGGGGTATTACACCTCATCAACTAGGCTATCTCGGCACCAGCAGCATGAAAAATAAGGGATCCACGCATGGACATACCCGTCCCACTCGGGGTGAAAAATGCAAAAAGAACAATTGATGGATGGGATGCTGAAGAATGTCAAACATTCACCACATTGCAAAGTTCTGAGCCTAAATCCATAATTCGTTTTGCTCACCATGCCATTCCAGTTGGGACACAGCCATATGCATGTCAGGCTTGACATTGGTCGTGGTGTGTATCCGGTTGCAAGTGGCTCCTTTTGCAGACGGGCTTTCCCACTTTGGGATCGGTCAGAAGCTCTTCTTTATCAAGTGAGGCTTCCTGCCTGGGCATTCCCCCTGAGAACTGCTCCAGCTCATGACTTTTAACTTTTACATTACACTGCGTATTTATATTTATACTCATATAGGCTCCATGTACTCAGTGGATGAATTTAATAATATTTCTCTGGCATACGGACACCTTTATTTAAACTGCTGGGCACTCATGTGTCTTACGTCTGAAAGAGCCTCTGATATTTACGGATGCATTTAATCGTATTGCTCTGACTATACTATAGGATATTTTCTCATCATCAGATTGAGAGCTCGGGTAATCCTTATGAACACATCGAGAGCTATCCTGAAAGTGTCATCACACATCAAGTTCTGATGAGAACTGTTTTTCTTAGCCTTGAAAAAGTCGGTTCAAGACGAAACACGTGTTGGCTGTTCTTACTTCTGTCTCTACGCGTCAACACAGAAGAAGAATTAAGAATAAAATAATTTTGGCTACACATACCATTGGATTTGTATTAGTATTGCCTATGTAACTGCTGACTCACTGGAGTCATTTTTGTAACTTGATTGGGTTGTGCTCTGTCAACCAAATTCTTTATATCAGGCTTGAGCCTGCTCCCCATTGGGCCAATCCAGCCCGAACTGCCAGGCCAGGTCCCTCCTGGACCAGAAACAAGCCTCCTGGGACTGGTTTCAGAGTTTCACACTGAATCATTCAGACCACTTTGACTCCAGTGGCATGGCAAGCACGGGACCAATGTCTGGGCATATCCGTCCCACTTGGGTTGACAAATTCAAAACAAACAATTGGTGGACGGAAAGCTGAACAGTGTCAAACATTCACCCCAGTACAAAGATCTGGGCCTAAATCCACACTGCTCATCATGCCATTCCAGTTTGGACGCAGACATATGTAAATCAACTCACACCCGTCCCACTCGGGATGACAAATGTAAAAAGAACAATTGAATACAGAACTATGTCAAACATTCATCCCAACTACAATGATCTAGGACTAAATCCAGTGATTTATTTGCTCACAAAGCCACTCCAGTTTGGACCCAGCCTTGTGTAAATCACTCTTAACCCTGTTCCCCATGGGAACAGTCCAGCCTGAACTGCCAGGCAGGGTCGTCCCTGCACCAGAAACAAGAATCCTGGCGCCAGTTTTGGGGTATCACACCTCATCAACTAGCCTATCTCTGCTCCAGCAGCATGGCAAGCAAGGGAGCCACGTCTGGACATATCTGTCCCACTCGAGGTGACAAATGCAAAAAGAACAATTGGTGGAAGGAATGCTGAAGAATGTCAAACATTCACCCCAGTGCAAAGATCTAGACCTAAATCCATAATTCTTTTTCTCACCATGGCATTCCAGGTGGGCCCCAGCCATGTGCAAACCAGTCTTCATCCTGATCCCCATGGGAGCAATCCAGCCTGGACTGCCAGGCCAGGTCCTCCCTGAACCAGAAAAAAGCATCCTGGCACCGGTTTCGTGGTATCACCCCTCATCAGCTAGGCTATCTTGGCACCAGTATTTTGACAATCACGTGAGCCACCTCTGGGTGCAATGCAGTGCACGCAACGAAATTCGTTTGATTTATTTATATGTTTACTTACCTGTAAACGTCCATTATCCATATATTACTACCCCCCACCCTGCCCCTCCCCCTCCCCACGTCACCGCCCCGGCAGGTACTCCCCTACCGACCGCAGCTGCCTGTCCCACCTGAGGGGTGGTACAGTGGGAAGGTATACCCACCTCCTATTTTACCTAATTTTCTTGCCAGTCTTCCAACCAAAAGTGGGATTGGACTGGCGGGTTGTCATCTACTTCAACAGCAGCAGCTGGGTGCAGGATTCAGAGGGAGCATGGCCTTTGAAGTTCCAGCTTCTACCAAAGCAGATTCTGGAGGGGGAAGGTGTGACCACCTCTGCCCAGAGCAGACTTAGTCTCTGGATCTAGAGAGTGCTGGCCCTCTACCCAGGTGTATCCAGACACATGTCTAGAAATGGCAGGCAGGCTAAAACTAGACAGGGAACACACTAGTGATTGGTAAAGTGTCAGGGGACCCTTTGAAAGGGTCTCTTGTGTGAATGTGTTATTAAATCTGACACTGGCATCAGCAATGATTTATTAAGACAAGATATTGGTACTAAACATCTAAGAAGTTAGTGAAGCCATCATGGAGCTAGGAAAGCTTGTGTTGACAAGTATATAACCCATGTACTCTTTATGGCTTCCCTTCTCAATTACAACACCTCTGAATAGACTTGACATTATAGGGGCTTATCTGCTCTAGCTGATATGCCCACACATAGGCTATATTGCACCCTGCCTTAGGGTTCAAGACATGCCTTAGGGGTGGCTTACCTATATATTATGCAGTGTAAAGCTGGCATGGTGTATAGGGCTGTGTCATGTTGACTCTTTGGCTTGTACTGCACCTGTACACACAGTCTGTGACAGCAGCACTGCGGGTCCCTGGTCCCTAGGAGACATTCTTCTGTCCCCAAGCCCTGGGCATCAGGGTGTTGTATGGCGTTTTAGATTCCGAATGGATTTTCCCGATTCATGCCCTTATATAGGTATAATTCATGTTGCCCTTATATAGGCATAGTGCATGCAACCCAAATACAGGCATGGCTACTTCCATCTGTTCACCAAACGTCACAACGATTTCTTGGAAAACCAGCTTAAGCCATTAGGGACTTCCCCTTGCTTGAATATTGATTTCTCCAAGAACTCAGTTAGTTTTACAATGAAAATCTATTCCTTAGGGGTTAATTAATGATGTTCATATGCCCAACTTTACTTCAAAACATGGCATTCCTAAACACCTTCAAGGTATAAATATACCTTCACTTGGTATGGCAAAGCACAGTGGTTCAGAGCAGTTTGACGGCCTACTTGCCGACTCTCCAGTTGACGCACTGATCAGGAAGCTGCCCTCCTCTACTGAGAAATCCAGCTCCAATATTCTGACTCCCCTTGCGGGGTGTTGGGAAATCGAGTCCCTTGACAGAGATACCAGACCTCCTTCATTCTAAGGTATGGAGCTGATTAGAACCTAGAGAAACCTTTGGTAGATTCTTGGCAAAAACTAAACCTATGCTAAAGACCACACTTACTTCTTCCCACATACCAGACCTAGGTTAGGTACATTGGGGTAGGCGTATTTTAGAAGCACCAATTGAGTAGTTTAGTCTATGTTATTTATGTATGTATTTTTATATGGCTTAGAAACCATACAATGCTATTACAGTATTATTTTATAATACTATTCTTGCTGTACGCATTTTACTTTGCATTCTGTCTAACGATTGTAGCAGTTCACCTCTCCTGCATGAGAAATAAGACTGTTCAATAAACCTTTTATTGAAAACACCCATCTCACTATTTCTGTGCAACTCTGCAGACATGAAGCATACACAATTGACTGCGTACAATAGTTAACTATTGTTTCCATGACCCTGAGAGATATATTCTTATTCTTGGGGAAACAAAGTTGTCATGTTTATGAGGTTGTCAGAAACTAATCCCTTCTTGAAAATTTGAGAAAGTTTCTAGTGGACTCTGAGCTAGCTGGCACTCATTCAGTCAGTCAATCACTTTTATTCGATTTTTTAAAAATCACAAAAAGACACAAGATACAGATCATGAAAAAAGCAATAGAATACAACAATAAAATATATACAAAAATATATCATGTTTAAAATCAACATATTTCATAAGTTCAATAAAAACAGTATATGTAAACATATCTTACATCGTTATGAATTTATCATGGATATAATTATTTATCCTAATCTTAAAAGTTAAAATACCGGAACTTGCTGAAATATTTCAGTGGAAATTTGTCCTTGCCTTCCTTTATAACGCTTCTTGTTTATGCGAACTCCTGCCACTAAAAAATTTGCTACATGGAAGGTTATGCGTGCACTAGGCAAAAGTTGTAAAAATAAGAGTGCTGCCTGACCTGTAAAAAGCCAGCCTCTCCAAGAATCGGTAGTAGATATTTTTTCCTAATTAGTGCATAATGGTCGCAAAACATAGTAAAGTGTAAAGTGTCCTGTAATGAAAAATGATCGCAATCGCAAGGACTTGCGTTAACAGGAGTATCCCATCTAGCATAGGAGCCCAACAAAAATGTATCAAATTTAAACGAAATCTAGTTAAAAGAAAACGATGGAATGGTTTATTAACAAAAACCAGGTAGGGTTCAGGGCCTGGGACAGTGATGAGGGCATAATTTCTTCTGACAGTCGTTTTTTTGATCTCTATCTCCTCCCGCTCTGCCATAAATGAGTTTATCAATGTTGATTTTTTCATTGTAACATCCTCTTTTTTAATACTATCAGGGGAATAAAAAAGATCTATGCGCCCCACGTATCATAACATAGATTTTACATAGGCCAGCCACGGGATTTTTTGGGCTCCGTCCAGGGCCAGACAATCTTTGAGGATCTGGTGGTTTAAGGAAATTTCCTCATTAAGCCAGGTTTTTAGCCAACAGATAACAGGGGCAGATTTTATTTGATCTGTGACAAACCCAATGCCTAGCTCTGAATGAGTGGTAAAGGTGGGAGTGGACTGGGGGACGGAAAGTAGTGATCTAAAGAATCTCTTTTCCGCCTTCTGGATAGTATCTGGATTTGTATATCCCCAGATTGAAGATCCATAGGTGGCTATTGCCAAACATTTGGTTTTTTACACTTTGAGAATAGCCTCCATTGGTCGTGACCCCATTCTTTTAACGAAACTCAGGAGGGCTGCAGCGGATCTAGTAACTGCATTTGTTTTAGACTTATGTTGGACACCCCAGGTTCCTTTATCATCGAAGATCACGCCCAAGTAGGTAAAGGAGGAGACCCTAAGTACTTCTTTTCCTATGCAGCTGAAGGTTATGGGTTTCTTTTTCCTACCCTTGAGTCCCACAATCATGACCTGGGATTTTTGTGTGTTTATTTTCAAATCTAGCGAGGTCATGAAATCCCCAAATAAGGCCAATAATTTGTTAAGGGCCACGCCCGTTCGGGCCAGAAGGACTGCGTCATCCGCGTACAGGAGGACGGGGATATTGATCTCTCCTGCACGCGGGACGTCAACTGCCGAGGTGGAAAGCACAGGCTCAAGTGCATTTATGTATAAAGTAAATAGGAGAGGGGCAAGGATACACCCTTGCCTCACCCCTCTCTCAGATTTAAAAGAGCTAGTGCATCTTCCTTCTTGAGTGACTCTAACAGAGGCCTCTAATCCTTGATGGAGATCTGCCAAAAAGCCCACCAATGCTCGCTCGATTCCCATATCCAAAAGGACTCCCCACAGCCTTGACCTGTTAACCAGGTAAAAGGCTGAGGAGAGATCCATAAATGCCATATACAGGGCCCCTTCTTTCACTGTAGTATATTTGCTAATGATCAAGTGCAAATTTAAGCACTGATCCAAGGTGCTCCTGTTGGGCCTAAATCCATATTGGGTGTTCGACAGGGTGCCTCTACCTTCTAACCAAGTTGTTATCCTACCCAAAATGACTCTACCCAAGATCTTAACGGCAGAGTCTATTAGGGAAATGGGTCTGTAACAAGCTGGGTCGCCCCTTTGACCCTTTTTAAAAATTGGTATGATTATAGACCTAGCCCAGGATTGAGCAAAGTTGTTTTCTCTTGCACAATTAAAAACATTTGTCAATATCTTGGCCCAAAATTTAGGTGCTGATTTATATAGGTCCGCATGGACCCCATCAGGGCCCGGCGCCTTGTTCTTGAGTGTTTCATTTATGCTTTTTCTACATCCTCTACCTCAAATGCTTGAATTAGCTCCGAGCGAGGATGGGGAAGAAGCTCCTGTATATGGCCAGAAGTAGGCTGGCTATAGATGTTACCAAAGTGGGACAGCCACTGCTCATCCGGTATGACACATTCTGCGCCGTGATTCTCCACCCCTGAAAAATAGGGGTGATTAATCACCTCCCAGAATTTGGAACTATCCCGCAAAACTTCATCCGATTGAAGGTCATTCCAGGCTCGTTCTTTAATCTGGTTCTTCCGGGCATAAATTGCCTGTTTATAAATCTTCCTGAGTTGAGCTATATGTATTTTATTTCTTGGTGTCTCCGTTAGTCCCTTTAGAAGGGCGGAATGAGCCTTGGAGCAGTTAGTATCAAACCACCGTTTTCCTCTCTGCCCCCCTGATTTTGCTTTAAGCGTTAAGTCATTATTTACTTGCTGGCATATTGAGTTAAAGGTCTCAACTATTCTGCTATTAGAGGCAACAGGGTCTAAGCAAATGCCGACCTCCTCTTCAGCCTTTGCTAGTACCTCTTTTAAAAAAGTGACCGGGGTCACTTTAGACCATTTCAGCCTTCTACCCTGATCTTTGGTTATCAAATCAGTCGTGCAACGCGTCTCAAAGTCTTTAAAATCTAATAACCCCCCCTGAGCAACCTCCATTATCACGGGGTTATGATCACTAAAAATAGAGTCTACTACCCTATAACTTAAAATGAAAGGCAAAATAAGAGATGATACAAAAATATAATCTATGACCGATCCTGTGTCTTTCCCTTTAAACGTTAGGGATCTAGGGCCTATTGGACAGCAACTGGATTCATAAAGATTAAAGGAGGCCAGAAAGTTTTCCAAGGCTTCCCCATGTTTAGTGTGTTCAAAATGCATGAAGAGCGAAAAAGGTGGCCCCCCTTTGTTTTCCAAGATGCAGTCCATGCGGCAGGGATGTGTGTTAAAATCACCCATGAGGATAACCTCAAAACTGTTTTTAGTTATTCTGTAATTATCTAGAAATTCCTTGAGTAAAACTATAAGTTGATTTGTACTGACAAATTCTGGAGAGTTATAAAAATTAATAAATAAAATAGTGGGCGAGTTCGTCACTAACAGTTCTAATGCTAGGGAGTGAGTGGAGCCTGTCTCTAATTGTTTGGCTTTCCCTTTCAAGTTGAGTGAAAAAAGTATAGATAAACCGCCCTTTGCTCTCCCTGCAACACTTGGTTTAGCAGGAATTCTGAAATGGATATACCCATCTAGGGCAAGTCTATTAGCTGTGTCCCAGGTTTCTTGAAAAGATATAATGTCAAATGATGAAACAAAACCCAGCCAATTCTCATCTTCGATCTTAGATCTTAAGCATGCAATATTCCAGCTCAGGATTCTACATATTTTCTTTCTGATCGGGAGAGAGGTGTGATTAATATCTCGTGACTTATGTAGTCAATCAGAGTTATATTGATGTGTCAATGATGTAAAACGATTAGATAAAAAGACACCCCCAATCTGTTTGTCATCAAGAGTCAGTGTAGGTATCATGATTGAGGGTAGGCGCTGGGAAACAGAAATTGGGGCACCGCTCTTGTTGTGTATGGCAAAGTGACATGGTCCTAGAGTAGGTATATCTCTTTTTCCAGCTACCTTCTGGGAGCATGAGCGTGGCTTCTTGCTCCCCCACGGAGGATAAAAATACCCTAGAGGGAGGGGTCTAATAGCGTTATTTGCAATGGGGGACCCATCCCAGAATAGTTTTTCAGCGACTTCTCTCCCTGAGAAGTTGATAACGATACAGTCTCCATTAATATTCTTCACCCCGTGTCCTACCCACCCCACCCTTCTAGCCATGATGATGGAAGGAGATATATCATATTCACCACTTGAGTATTGTTTGCACCATTCCCTAGTTTTGTCTAAGAGGTCCCTAGTGGACTCACTCTCATTTTGGTATAAGAATTGGACCCCAGTTATTACTGCCACAAAAGGGGCCGCATTGGGGGGTAGGTGCAACCTAGGAGTACTGGAAGTACTAAAATTAGGTGTAGTGTGAGGGGGATTAGGACGTACAGCAATATTCTCGTGTGTTGCTAAAGTGGGGTTTGGTTGTAGCAATGGATTACTAGTACCAGGCCTATCCACCTTCAGGGCTGAGGTTGGTAACACATGTTTAGGTGACGGATGTACATTCCCAGGGCAGTCTTTTGGCCCTGTGCGTTCCATGGACACTATGTTATTAGTCTCGAGAGACTTGTTGTCAATTACAGAAAGTCGTTCTCAGATACGAAAATCGTTAATGAATGAGTCTATTTTCTCACACCTCTTTAACAAGCCAGCCAAGCAAGTGTTGAAACAGTCAACAATGTCTTTGCCAATTTCTTCCAGAATTGGCTCTAATCGGGCATTGATCAGTTCTTCCACTTTATCCCCCATAAGTGAGCAAATGTCATGGACAAGGTCCTGGTGAAGGGAGACATGGGTGGCTTTCCCCCCACTTTTCTTAGGCTTCTGTTTGACCTTATTTGATGATGTATTTAAACTGTGACTCTCTAAGCTTTGTGCCGGAAGATCATGAGTCACAGATTCACATATAGGTGGTGCCTCGATCAGAATACATTCAGACGTTGCCTCTGTGGGTACAGGAGGAAGGTCTGGGTTGGGTATATCATTAGCCTTTCTCAATTCCAGTTCCTTTTCTGCATTATCTATTTTTTGATTAATGGCGCCAACCGCTGATGTGAGGTATGAAATGATTGAATCCGCTTTGCGGGGTACCTTAGCATCTTTAGCCCCTTGCCCTTCATTTCCCAAATGTTTGTGCTTACCCATTAGTATGAATAAGAGGGGTTGCCCTGCCCGGCCTCTTCTGGCCCCTGATGGCCACAGATGGCCCGCCCTCTGCCCGGGCTCAGCCCGGCGTCGCCCGCGCGCGTCCGTGACGCGGAGGGAGCTGTCTGAATTTGAGCGCCTCTAGTCGCGCTCTATGGGAAGTGGGCGGTGTCCTCCCAAAGCAGGCTGGGAGCTGTAGTCTCGACCCCGCTCCCCTGCCGAGCATTACCACCAGCTCGGCGTCGGGGGAAACCACAGCGTCAGGGACCCAGCGTTGTTGAACTGCCCAAGATAGTTCAGTAGTGCAGGTAAGCTTTTTCACCTCTCGCTGTGTGCTCACTCGCGTTAGTCAACGACCCCCCGCTCCACCGAGGGAGCTGTCTGAATTTGAGCGCCTCCAGTCGCGCTCTACGGGAAGTGGGCGGTGTCCTCCCAAAGGAGGCTGGGAGCTGTAGTCTCGACCCCGCTCCGCTGCCGAGCGTTACCACCAGCTCAGCGTCGGGGGAAACCACAGGGCCAGGGACCCAGCGTTGTTGAACTGCCCAAGATAGTCCAGTAGTGCAGGTAAGCTTTTTCACCTCTCGCTGTGTGCTCACTCGCGTTAGTCACAATTAAGTTTAATATATCCGATAGAGACCTACTGACCTAAGTCCTACGTCATATCTATAGGATACATTATTCCAATGCGCAGAGCCTATTGGGAATATAGGAACCACACTACATGGCGTCCAACGTTTTTTAAGGCACTAATTTAATGCTAGATACTAAAGTAACTCAGTCGTGCATTTCTCAAAGACCCCTTTTTCCGTAATACTCCAATAGACGTCTGGAGTGGGTAAAAGGATAATATCCGCCATAGCTGAGTAGGACGAAAATCCTATGTATTAGTTTTGGTTTGTTCAACGTTCTAAGAAACCGACGAGGACGCTGTAAGCATACCTCCTAATTTAAGGAAAGCCATCAATATAATATAATATAAAACGTATAAAAAAATGGCCCATCAGAAAGAGGTGGCAGGGTATTTTTTGTGATAGAGGCACATGAATATCACCAGACAGAGGTATTCTATTTCTGTATAGTCTTCCCTGAAGCAGATCCAAGAACAAAAGTGTTTCGCTTCTACAAAGAAGATGAACCACCAGCGGAATACATTCCTTTCGAGGAGATTGAAATTCCACTAACATACCAGGAGCATGTGTTCTGGTTTAAAGGTACCCTAAAACATATAAATCACATTACCAAGCTCGGTCCACTAGGTAGACCAGGAGCAACATGGCTAGCTTTAGCCAGCGACAAACCTGACCCTGACATTGAAGCAATGTCGGATGAACAATTTCTTAGTAATATACAAAATTTAATAGAACCATATAGTTAAAAGTCTTTACTAAAAACACTCCTACTCCTATTAAGAAGAAGTGGAAAAATACTAAACAAACTTCTAAAGAGAAGCGTTCTCAATCCTGAGGCAGGTCTCCTCAAAAGGAACCCTCTGAAAGAAGGTATAACCTCAGGAATAGGAATAATTTGAGAAAACCTGATAGATATCAAGATACTGATAAACGTTCCTCTGTACCTCTCAGACTTCGTCACAGAAATCTGAAAGAAGAGGAAGGTCAGAACACAAGGAAGAACGCATGACGTCCAAAGACGATCAACACGTTCAAAAAAGCAAGAAACCTCAATTCACCAAGAAGAAGGTAGCAGGTCGAAAAATCAGACATGCGAAGAATCTTGAGGACACAACTCAAGAACGGGGAATGGGTTCTGACAATGTTGGACAGCGCAGCAGACGTCACCATAGCTCGCAAGAACTTGAAGGAGCATCTGGAGACAGTGGACTTGAATAAATGTATTCAAATTGAAACTGCAGATACCAGGGTTAGTTATCCACATAAGTTATATGAAATAACACTCCGGATGGAGAGGGACATACCAAGAAAAGTGAAAGCACTCTTTTGGGAGCGACTTTCTAAGGGTTATGACATTCTTCTAGCTGAACAAGAATGGCCACCAGAATTTGTCAGGGAGTGCCCACGTGGTGAAGACATCATTATGCCAGCCTTCTCCAACCACATTCCAATTCATTTAAGATATACTTATGCCAGGAAATGGGCAGTGGCCCAAGTTCCTGCATTATATAAAAAGCATGTAGGATCGGTTGAGGATTTTGCTCACCATAACATCCAGTTGAAAAATAAACCAACTGCACAAAGGCAGTACCCAGTTAAGCAAGAAGCTAAAAAACAGGTCAGGGAGATGTTAGATCAACTTGAATACCAAGGGGTGATTGAAACATGCACCTCGTCAATGAACAATCCTTTGTTTCCTCTCTCCAAACCAGACAATACGTATTGTTTAGTATTGGATTATAGACATCTAAACTCTTGTTGCAAAACTTTTGCAGTACAAAATGCACACAGTGCAGCATTAATAAATAACATTGTGCGTAAAAAGTATAAAACCACATTAGATATTTCTATTGTTTTTTTCTGTCAAAACATTGCACCAGAAAGTAGGTATTTGACAGCTTTCTCCATTGTGGGGCTACAATGTCAATTCTGTCATCTCCCTCAGGGATTCAAGAATAGTTCAGGGTTATTTTCAGCTAGAGTAACAGAGTTACTACACACATATGATGATGAAACCTTAACATACGTGGATGACAGCTATCTAACAGACGATTAATTGGATAGGTCCTTGAACAGGGTAAATACAATTATATTGGGATTCGCCTCTGAAGGGTATAAATACCATTTTAAGAAACCGAGAATTGTCCACCTCAACGTCCTATTTTTAGGAAATGAATTATCGAGTGAAGGCAAAAGCCTGGCAGCAAACTTTCTAGAGAAGTTTGCGCTGCTCCAACCTCCAAAAACGCTGAAAAACTTACTGTCAATTCTAGGTTTCCTAAATTTCAGAAGAATTTACATTCTAAATTATGCAGAAAGGGTTCAAACTCCCTACGAATTAAACAAACCTGATTTTAAAACAGTTAATTGGACACAAAAACACGGAGAAAGTTTGCGTTCATTGCAAACAGACATGTTAGCAACAAAACATTTGCAAATACACATAAACGTACGCAACTTAGTGATCCAAATCATTCCAGGACAATGCGGATTCACGTACTTAACTTTTAACGAAGGTGAAAAAGTACCAATAGCTTACAAATCACATTTGTACACACAAGCAGAAATGAAATTTACTTCAACAGAAAAAATTCTGACAGCGGTTCAAACTGCAGTAGCAAAAGAGAGAGCCCTCGCACAGGGTAAACGCATTATGGTCATTACACCTGTACCTGCCTCAGAGGCAGTGACAAAAGCGAGCATTCCAAATGCTAAAGCTTTACATCCAAGATGGATACAATGGGTTAATTCTCTTGCTGCAACAGACGTTGAATACATTTTTGATCCATATTTGAAAACACAAGCATTTCTACAATACGAACAAGAATGTCCTCTGCCTGCTGAAATTCTGCCTCTAGATCAGTATGAATGTATAATTTACACTGACGGATCAGCTCAACCTGCTACGGAGCCTATAGTGTGGCATGCACGATTGTTAAAGGTCGTTGGCACGATGGCCAATGGACACTAAAACACAATCTTTAGGAGATTGTACAGCTCAGCAAGCTGAACTACAATTATTCAAGATGGCGCTTGAGAATACAGACTGCGAATTTCCCGCACTCATAGTGTGCGATTCGTATTATTGTGTTCGATCTTACAATGAATACTTGCAAAACTAGATTCAAAATGGTTCCAAAGATGCAAAAGGCTGACGAAGCCGCGAAGGCAGCTGTGCAAACGGCTTCCGTAGCTGCAATCACTCGTTCAAAAACGAAAATAGATGGCGAAATATTGCTAGCTGTCAATGCTTCAGGCAAAGACAGTGGTAAAACATTACCAAAAGGCTTTCCACTCAAATACTCATACATAACTGATGCGAACAATGTTCCGTTTGCTCGAATCCCCGGAGTGGGGGATAGAGTAATACCAAACATGGAACATAGATTTGGACTAATTTTAGCAGCACATGCAGGTGTTTTCACCACAGTGTCGTTATTAAAACAGAGATACTGGTGGCCGCGCATGAGGAAACAGACCAGAAACTATGTTTTGGAATGTGAAATCTGCCAAAAGATGAAAGTCTCTACCGTGAAACGTCCTGTGCAGACACCCCTGTTAATTTCAGATAAACCATTAGCTTGCATTTATTTGGACCACTGCAGTCCATTACAGAGGAATGGTAACTATAAATATTTCATGGTCGCAGTGGATTTGTGTTCAAGATTCATTTGGATGTGGCCTCAGCGCTCGGCTGACGCTCAAACTGTTATAAAAGATTTGCGAGTCTTTATCAGCACATACGCAGTTGGCACGCTACATTAGTTAGTTAGTTCGTTTTTTAATTTATAGTGCGCAACAGATACCCGAAGGGGTTTCCCGGCGCAAGACCAGGGTCCTGGGTTTAGCTCTCAAGCTTACAAGGAGGCCATGGCCAAATTGGGCGTTGCCATTGCGGTACTCTAGTCCATTCCATCCTGAGGGAAATTCTGTAGTGGAGAGAAGAAAACAGCATAAAGCAATCTATAACAGCTAGGGTATTAGGCTCGGGTGACGGGTGGGTCAAACATCTAATAAGTGTCCAACATAGTCTTAACAATCTGCCAAAAAGTTCTCTAAGGGGTATCACTCCATATGAAGTCCTTTTTGGGACCAGAATGTTAATATCGGACCTCGATTGTCAGACTTCAGTGTTAGACCAAAAAGCCCATCAAAGACCGTTTGGCTGTTTTACAGGACTTAAATGAAATAAGAACGAAACAAAGCAATGGGGAGAGGGGTTGGCCTAACGGCTAGGGCGCCCGACCTCGGACCTGGGGATCTGGGTTCGAGTCTCGGTAACGACGCCAAAAACCTCCTGTGATTCTGGGCAAATCACTTAATCTCCCCGTGCCTAAAATGAATGCTTGTCCTCATGTAACGTAACTGGTGCTATGTAAAGCGCTCCGATACCTGATTCAGTTTGGGTCTAGTTCGCGCTATATAAAACTATGCAAAAAAAATGTATTCCTGAAGCCAACCACCACTGAAGAGAATCAGACCGTCCCAGCAAGGCCTGTTTAGATTCCTAGGTTTGGAGATCTAGTCAGAGAGAAGATTGTGGACAAGAAGGAATTTGGGCCTTCTTACAGACAACCAGTACCTGTCCTAGCAATCCACGGATCAAGAACAGTATTACTGCCGCCCCTTGCTGGTAAAAACAGGTTTGTGTCCATCGACCTGGTCAAACTACATCATGTGGCCGATCATAAGCAGTAGACCAAGTGGACTCCACCAATGTAGCAGACACCCTAATCTAGCTACTTTCAAAGAGACTATGCAATAAAGCTATGGAACTTGTACCTCTTGAGACCCAAAGAACAGTTCGTCAAGAAACACCTGTCTACAACAAAGTAACATCAGACTACAGAAATGTATCAAGTGATCAAGTGGTTCCAGCGGTTTCAACGAATCCTGATGCAATCCCAATAATTGACAGAACTACCTCTGGCTATTTCATTAACTTTGATACGTTTTCCGAGTATCCCAGCGAACCTGAAACTACGCCAGTAAAAAAAACTTTGAAAGAACAAGCAACAGACCTTTTTCATGACTTGGAAAAGACTTATTTGGTTTCACCATGGATTGAACTTTGGATTGTGTTTGGTGTGCTTTTTCTTCTACTTTGGTTGACTCTGGTAATAACTTTGGGAATGCTGATAAATGGAAGATATGTTAAAAAGGACACAGCAAGTAAGAAAGAACATCAACTTACTACTCAAGCCACACATATAATCTCATTGTGAATAAAGAGACTTGTCATGAGGGAACATTACAGCCGTTCCTATACCTGGTGGTATAGTTTGTGACAGAACTGATTATGACATTTTTGGCCCGACGGAGCTGTTGAAGATTCCAAACCAGTTCAAGGTTTCATTGAATGACTTTGTTTCATCTAGTACCTTTTCTGATGATTGGGACTTCGAGACTGTTAATAATATGATGCCGGACTTAGAAATGCCTGCTGTATTTACAAATCATGAATACGTAGAAGGTTCATCAGATTATGAACAAATGTACTGTTATAATAACTATGGTCATCATTTCTTGCACAAATCTGCAAACCCTAGAAATATATTGATGTATAACCATTGGGAACTTTGTCCGACGCCACCAAAGGGTAGCTCAAAAACATTTTTGGGAAAATTTCCATACTTTTCAGGGTTTAATGTTCCAGAATCATTTTACTTTAAAAATGTTAATAAGCCAGGAATTAAACGTATGATGACAAATACCAAGCAAATTTATTCTGCAGCCTTTTATGCTCATCTGTCTTCACAAGGTTTCGACTTTTGGTAAGACAACATTGAGACAAAAACTGTCTGGGGCACAAAAGATTGGCAAGTGCAGGGGATAGAAGCTTTATTTAGAGCCTGTATCATCCCTGAGCAAATTATGTTTTTGAATGACACTGTCCAACAGACATTTTGTCTTGGGTTAGTCAAGATAAAAGACCTAAACAATCCATCCATACCAACACCTACACCTGGTAGCAATAACACTTCAGAGGGGGAGGTTGATGTATGTACTATTTTGCACCAAAACAAAACAGATCCAGATTGGAAAAAATTGTAAATCTGGCCCACAGACACAAACAACTGTCAAGATAGATTCCTGAATAAAACACAGGGGTTCACATTCACTAGGCAAGATCCAAGATCTGTTCAGAGAAAGCATCCAGGAATAGTAACAACATACAGTGTAGGGAAACTGTGCCTTGAATGGTTGCATAGATCTACACTTAGGGATGTTAAACAACACTTATCTTTACTTAAAGATGGCGCTGATCTTAGGGAATTCTTGCTAGGACCAAGAAAACTGCATCATAAACATTTTATATATGCCGGTATCTATGCTGCTTATAATGAAGCATGGAAGATTACACAAGCAGAGACTGCAGAAAGAATAAGAAAAATTGATCGTATTAATTTAGAGAAAACTCTCTCTGTAGTTGAGAATGGGTTAAAGACTCTGTCGTCCAGGATATATTCTTTGGACAGCATAGTATCCTCTGCCATAGACATCATGAAACAGGTCTTGGTCATGTTGCAACATGGTCAGTCGCAATTCCGTTCTATCATGCTATTAGGTTGGACGTTACAAAACTTACATTCAGGCTACGTGCCTTGGCGTTTAATCAATACTACGTCACTGTTTTCAGAATTTAATCTCACTGATAAACAGATAAAACTGGCACAGAGGGGAACAGACTATACAGTGCTAAGCCACAGAATGGATTATACACGGAACAATCACTCTGTCTGTTACAATTTTCCATTTTCAATATTGCCTAAAACACATACCAGCAGGCACATATGAAAGGTTGGGTAAAGAATACATCAAGACATCCTGGGAATTACCATCCACACACAGATGTTGGAGTGGGGGAAAAGAAGTGTTTCTTAGAGGTGAAAATTGTGAAAGCGCACTAAGCGGTTCTCTCCTTTGTCAGAGTCTTAATGTAACAACTTATCCTGCCACCTGCAAGGTTCACCAGCTGCAGTGATTGATCCAATTTTTGAACAGCTTTCTAATGGAAGTTACCTCATGTTGAACGATCACATCTGCTGTGGCATGTTGCCAGGTTTACCCTATCTTGTAACTGTGTCAGCCAGGGTCACTTGCTGTATGCAAGTATTGTTTCCAAAAACCAAAACAAAACGGTAGTTGTCGTTATGGCCTTCACTGAACATCTCTTCTATACGAATTTGATACTTTAAGCAGAATAAAAGCCATTCTTTTACAGAAAACTGTGCCACTGACTTCGGCCAAAGAGACCTATGATTTGCAAGTCGCAAGGACTTCTGCAGAGATACATGCCCTCTTAACTACAAATTGCCCTATACATTTCTCAGAAATGTTGAGTCATATCTTAAACATGTCTGATACGAGTGGTATTGTACATGTATTTAAGACAGTTTTTTGGGGACTGTTAGCACCCTTTGAAGCAGGCTTAGGAATATTTCCAAACTTTGTGCACTCTGTGTTTGGCGGATTGCCTCTCATTTTGGGACTCGCTGCAGGGATTCTATTTTTGCTCCTACTGCTTCGATATGGCAAGCCAATCCACAAGCGACACCCAGTTCA
This sequence comes from Lissotriton helveticus, assembly GCF_964261635.1. Taxonomy (NCBI): domain Eukaryota; kingdom Metazoa; phylum Chordata; class Amphibia; order Caudata; family Salamandridae; genus Lissotriton; species Lissotriton helveticus. Next base: position 1,578,487,696 of record NC_136061.1, on the reverse strand, counting down.
CTGTGGAGACAACTCTACTGGCAATGAAGTGCACCACTCCTATTTATGTTGAATTTGTTTTGCTGGAATTAGGACTCTGTGCACTCTCCCACTGCTAACCGTTGCTAAAGTGATTCTGCTCTTTCCTTTAAACATGGTAAAATTGGCAAACACCTGTTTGGCATATTTAATTTAGTTATGTCACTTGTAGAGTGGTATAGCATATACTCTGGGTCTGTAAATTAAATGCTACTAGTGGGCCTGCAGCTCCTATTGTGCCACCCACCTATTTAGCCCCTTAAAACATGTCCTAGGCCTGCCATTGCAGAGTGCATGGAGTGCATGGAGTTTTAAACTTCCAATTCAACTTTGCAATATAACCCCCTTGCCAAGCCTTAAACTTCATTTTCATTGCATATATGTTGCCCCTAAGGTAGTCCTTGGGTAACCCAGAGGAATGGGTGCATTGTGATTAAAAGGTTGGACATGTACTTTTAAATTTCACCTTTCCTGGTAGTGAAAACCACTTACATTTGTTTTTCGCTACTGTGAAGCCTACCAGTGCCATAGTACAACATTGGGTTGCCTTATTACATTTATTAAGTGCTAACTGTAGATTGGGAACAGGTAGGCATTTCGGTACTTGTGTTTGAGAAATTGTAATGGAAAATCCTATGTCATGGCAAAATTGGATTTACAATTAAATTAAAATTTTGAAAATGTAACTTTTAGAAATTTGTCATTTTCCTGCCCCTGTTTCTTGGTGTCTCTAGTCTGTCCTACGTTACATGACTGGATGTAGTTGGCAGTTGGACTTTGTGAATGCCTTCAAAAGAGTCACACAATAGAGGGGTTAGGTGTGCCTGAATTGGCCATCTGCTGGCAGGATGGAGATGGCAGACCTGGGCACAGACCCACTTGCAACTGTATATAGGCTGTGCTCAGCCTTCACATAAGGGGCTTCTAACCCCTTCATTTTTCCTGCAGCCAGCTTAGAGCCAAAGCAGGAGAGTCAGGACATTCCAAACACTTCAAAGAGAAATCTCCAGAAACTTCTCCTACTTTATAGAAGGCAATAGGAATAAAAATAGAGTCTGCATACCCGACTCGTCAGTACTCTTAGAGAAGAGTCTGCTGCTTTGGCTTGTTGTCTATTCAACAAGACTACTTTACTGCTCATGAAAGGACTGTGGTGCTGCCTGGAGCTTGCCTTGAACCCTCAGAGGCCTGCCCTTGTGCTTGAGCCCTGCTTTCTCACCTGAACCCAGGACTACCAGAGTGACCCAAGGGCTAGTTTACATGCCTCCTCTTCAGAGCCAGGGAGAAATAACAGGCTCCCACCGTCTTGGACCTGCACCTGGACACAGCATGAGAGAATCATAGCCTCCCCCCCAAGTGGTGCCCCTACAGTCCTGGTCCCTTGGTGGTGGTTCTGAAGGTGCCCAGATAGTCAAAATCCAGAACTTGGGACTTTTGGAAAGTATTTGGCTAAAAACTGCTCATAGAACTGAGTGAAGAGTTACCTGGACCAACCTGCTCATCTATCCACCTTAGGTGCCTCACTGGCCAGTCTGACTTCACGGCTGCTTCTGCTACGTTCTTCTCCACAGCAATAAATCCTGGGGTCTCTGGCCTCCTGAAACTCTCATCAGTTACAACCTCTAACTGTGCCCCACAGACAATTTTGGACTTGCCTATAAAAGAGACTTACATCCTGATTACGAGTTCCTGAACCTGTGTAAGAGGTGCAGTGGGGGTCGTGGACTGCAACACCAGTGGTCCGACTTACGTGTATGGCAGTCAAACTGTGAGGGGACTGGTGCAACCATCAGCATTCCACATTCCACAGCAGTGGCAAGCCGGTCCTGTGGTCTCAATATGCTTGCTGATGTTGCTGCAGCACCGCAATGCATATTACGAGTTTCCTCCCGGTCTCACTTTTCAAAGCAGTGAGCTCGTCAAAAAAAGTGAGAAGAGGAGGAAACAAAGGAGGCCCTACATGGTCCCCTTGAGCTCTGGGCCTTAAGAGACATACAGGGGGGCACATGGTGTGTACCCCTGTGCGATTGGACCCCCTGTTCCTGCATGCTGTGCAGAAACAGCCATGGTAACGCTAAAGGACCACCCGCCAAACTACAAAAACACTTGTAATCTGGTGGGCGGCAGTGAGCTTTGGTGGTGTGGAAGTGGGGCGGCAGTGTGGTGGTCCTCTCCTGCACCACCAAAGTCGTAATCAGGCCCTAATTCCAAGCAAAGAAATCTTCACTACAAATTCATCCAGCGGCTCCCAGCAGCTCCCTGAGATAACTCCTCCTCCTTGGATACCACCTGCGGCATTGCCCCACTGAACCTTACCTGACAGTCCAAAGGTAACCGCCAACCAGGCCCAATCCTCTGTTTGTATCCGATCCAGGGTCCATCGCGGTCAGCCATATTTTTTTAATTTAGCCAGCTCTTGTGCGACTAGAAAGCTTATTAATCTTAATATGAGTCGAGCAGCCTTGGGACCACTGCAACCGCCAGGGATCAGAGATCCTTGGTTGTGGCACAGCAGTATTGAGGCAGCAATACGCTTGGTGGGCCACTGTGGCCCCTGCAAACATTTTGCGAGTTTCCTCACAACCAAACTTTTCATGGTGGTGCGGCTGCCATGAAAAGTGTGGTAGTGCAGAAACAAAAGGGTACCTACTGGACCCCCTTCCACCATGGTGTGCATGCAGGGGAGCACATGTTGTGCCCCCATGTTTGCATGCACCCCAGTACCTGCACGGCATGTACTGCTGCAGTCCATGCAGGTACTAATTCTGACACTCCCATTGCGGTAACTATTTCATAGGTACCGCTGCGAGAATACCAAAGAACCGCCCACCAGACAGGAGAAAACTCCAAACCTGGTGGGCAGTTCAAACACAGGTTTGGTGGTGCTGGAGCGGGCAGTCCTGCTCCCACACGGCCAAGTTCATAATAAGACCTTAGATGTCCACGGTTTGAACTTTTATCTTCTAAGTGCTAGGTTTTACTAAAAATGTTAGGAATTTACAACTCTGGTTATACTGATTGTATTTTTACCCTGTCATTGCAACCTAGCAGTAATAGTAATAGTAACTGTGGAAACCCTGTTGAACCCCTTGGTGGCGCTAGAGAGCGGAGCAGCACGGAGCGGCATCCGACGAGGAAGGACGAGGAAGGAGCACGGGAGCAGCGCGGCTTGGTAGCTGCCGTAACCACTGAAGCTCCGAAGTACGAGGAGGCGTTTCACCGCGGCGTTTCACCGTGGCACTTTACCGCAGTAGCCCCGTGACACATAACAGAAGAAGGGGCAGCGGCTTAAGCGGCACCGGCACCGCTACCAAAAAAGTACCCATTCCCGTGACAGCTCGCAACTAAGTCTGCAAGCGGGTCGTGGGAGCTCCCTCTTTCAGCGGGGAGAGTGCATGCCCACGCCTATGCTTTCCCGCTTTCCTGCATCACCGGCGGCATCCATGGCGGCGGACCCCCCCTCCAACCTACGAGGAGAGGAGAAGAGAGGGGAGGGGAGGAGAGCACAGTTGCCCAGTTGTAGCTGCCCCAGCGTGCCTCGCGGACGGGACTGTGTGCAGAGCAGAGCGGAGATCAGAGAGGAGAGGACCACAGGACCACAGCAAGCAGGTCGGTGTGTTTCTTTCTCCCGCCTTCCTGCAGCCTTGTCCCACTGGCCCCCTGTTCCTTAAGTCAAGGCAGCAAGTGAGCAAGAGGGCCCAGTCAGGGCTGCTTGGCAAGGAGCATAACCAGGGCACTAATTACTCAGCACAAGTCCCAGAGCACTAACCATATAGCCCCACTTATAGCCCTGCGCATCTACCCACTACTATAACCACAACTACAACTACAACTACAAGTACAACTACGACTACGACTACAAACTGTTAAAAACCTCTGCACAACGTGCAAAGTAAGGGGGGACTCCCTTGGTCTCTCCCTGGGCTGGACCACGGACATCGGTGCACCGCTCAAGGCCAAGCACCTAGTACCATCAAGCCGCCAAGCAGCAAGCTGTAATCAGTCAATGAGCAAGCATAATAGCTGAGAACACAACTCATAGACCGGACCAAGCTAACCCTGTCATTGGAACAAGAACAGTCATCGTGCACCATTGTGCGCAAAGCAAGCTTGCCCTCCAAACCAGTAAACTGTCCACAGTTCTAGTTCTCCACCATCAACGCGACTCGCATCACCAGGTCTCAACACGACAAAGGATTGCATTCCCACTAGCGTCCAAAACTGAGACGCTACCGTCTTCGTCTTGGTCACGTAGCATCCTACCATGAGATCAGGGAAAATCAGAACAGAACCTATAGCGAAAATTTGCAAGAACAAACAACCCCTACGTCGGAAAATGAGCCGAAGAATTAACCCTCTCATCCGACGAGGACCTAACAGAGGACAGGTTGGTGGTGAAAGTGGCGAAAGAGGTAAAAGATACTACAGCTAGCGCCATTACTGACAAAACACCAAAGAAGACCACAGCCCTCAGGAACGGTAATATCACAGACTTTCTAATCTCAACCACCCCGCTAGCCCAGCCAGCACAACAGGTACCAAATTTAACGACCGTATGCAACACCAAAAGAAGATCCCAATCGGCGACTTCAACAACAACAAAAGCCTTGCAGCCTCAAAAAACACCCTGAAAAACAACACCCACGAAATTGTATATCACCTCTGGAACGTTTCAGGAAAGAAAACGCCCAAAAGGACGAACCAATTGAAGGTGAAAGCCCAAATAAACACAAGGGAGGAAGATGACGATCTATACCCCAACGTTGCACATAGCAACGAACATACCGAGGGCTCAAAAGATACACTAACGGCGACCACTGGTACAGAGAAGCGGCGTTCTCTCAGCCTAGGCTCATACTTCACCCCAAGGGACCAAGTCGACCAGGGCGTTGATTCCCGCTTCGCTTTGAGAAAGGTCAATAAGGGTCCATCAGACACACTGGGCATCTCTGATACCGCCACTAAGGTCCTGCCCCCCTCTGACATCACGAATCAGGACGATCAAACACTGCCAAAGGATGGTTTGACAGTCACCCCAGACAAGGTCATTATCGATACTGTCATCAAGGTCCAACCCTCACATGACAGGACGACCTTAAATGATCGAACACAGCCTAAAGACGGTTCACCAGGCATTGAGACTAAAGCAAACCAAAACAACACAACTACCTCTGGCGTTTGGGTAGAATCGCAGGAGACACATAACTCGACCTACGCTCGTTCCGCAAACGCCGGTCAGACGACCAGTAGGACTACAACAAACCGCCTGTCAGGGCTATTCCCGCTCCACTATAACCTTTCAACGACAAGCACCATAACTCCCCTTAAGGGCTCCGAGCTAAGGATCAAAACGGCAAAACAAACACCAACCCTGGACACGGGGATGGGCGAACACCAACGAGACCTACCAGACTTTCGTGAAGTCCGAGCCTCGGGTGCCGCAAGGCACAAGTCAAGGGACAAATCGCGGAGTAGCCCCAAAGATCATAACAATCTAGTAGAGAATAGCCTACCAGCGTATGCACCATTGTGGCCGGCGTTCATCAACATGATGGAAACCATCTCAACAGCCCTAATACAACACTCTGAAAAGTTGGATGTGCAGATAGACATCTTGCAAATTCTATCCAACCATGTTGCGGGCATAGACAATAATATCCTTGAGCTGAACTCCCTCATCGAACGGGTACTAAAAGACCCGCATACAATGTACCTCGAATGTCAGTGCTACGAAACAATGAACCATCTCAAAGTTTTACCATCAATTCTAACCGACATTCTGGAAGAGGTTCAAAACAAGCAAAATAACACCCATTATGCCCCTGAATCTTTTGGGACCGGAGCCTCCCCAGAAAGCACGCTAATCTCAACCTTTAGCGCTCCATCAGATAACGAGGATATAAGGGTGGACAAAAGAGAAGGCTGCCCATCACCTCGCCCCATGGCCATCGAGGAACTAACGTCCGAAGCACCAAGTGAGCAACAAAAAGGTACTACGAACCAACCCGGCATAGGCAAAGAAGCTTCCGGGTCACCCCTAAAAAAAGGCATCCATCCCCAGAGAAGCATGGCAGAGTCAGAGAACCTGAGGAGAGAAGAACCGGAAATAACATATAACAGGGAAACAAATCAATTCAACACAATGACAAAGCGCGAGCGTAAAAGATTGAGGAAATCAAGACAAAACAAGCATCAAGGAAAAAAAGACGCTAGAAGGCTCCCAATACCCAGTACCACCACAGGCAAAACATTGCAAAGTCCACACCTTATAGATTGGGCGGACCAGGAAGAGCAAGTAGACCGGATTTCGAAACGTTCGCAAGCGACTCAGCCCCCAGAAGCTTCGTCAACAGTCGCTGATAAGAACCAAAGTACCCAACCCGCTAACCATGAAGAGTCCCCTAAGGCGGACCAGAACAAACAAATGGACCGTGGTCTTTCACGCATTTTAGTGACCCAGCCCCCGGACATAACAACAACAGTCGCCACCGAGAATCTAAACATTCCAACCGTAAAACAACCTCAACCTTCAACGCAATCGGCGGGTGGCTCTCCCGCGTCAAAACATCACACAGAACAGAAAACTATCTCACACTATTTCTCAAAAACTGTGTCGGGTCCCAAAGAGAATCAACTTGCAACAGACCATAACCAACTAAGACCCCATACTCTAGTCCCAACTGACCCAATAGAACAGCAGGGGGTCCATGATATCGAGAGGGTAAAGTATCCGTTTGGTTTAAATCAGAGCAGCCCAGACAGACTACCCACACAAAACACTCAATTCCTCTCCTCAAACCGGAATGGGAGGTCAGAAACCACCTATCCGGTGGGCCTAACAAAACACGAACTCATACCGCATTATAGCTCAAGGGGGAACCATTACATCTTAAATCGGAGAGCAATCCTAAAACTCACCACCTCGTTCGAGACGCTAAAACATGTGGATACAACTCACATACATAGCATCGAATTCAAAGCCATCCCCAACACCAACGGGAAAGAAATGACAGTGGTAACATGGCAGGACCCCAAAACTGCCAATGAAGTGTGGCGATACAGAGAAGAGTTCGCCAACTGGGGAATTGAATTAAAATCAGTGCCGCCGGAAAGATATCCTGGCCCACTAGCCGCCCTTGTGGAAAAAAGATCTAAACCAGAAGGCGGAATTCTCCGGGGGGCCGTTGGCGGTATGGCGACCAAAAAGGAGGAATGGGCGAATCTACGAATCATTCACTATGGACAGACAGGGGGACCTAACGAATGTCGGAAAATTCTACCCCCAACACAAAACTCACCGGTGGCAGGGAGGAAAGAGCCATGAAAACGACATTAAAAGCCTGCTCTTGGAACGTTAACGGCCTGGGGGCAAAATAAACAAAGCTGAACTAATGTCATTTTTAAAAACTTTCGACATCCTATTATTACAAGACACTTGGCTAACGGCTTCCCAGCAAATAGACGGCTTCAATGAAACCCAACTATTAGCAACCAAAAGTGGCCGATCGGGTAGGGCCGCCGGAGGTCTATCAATCTACCTGTCTACCAGCATCGCCTGGTCATTTGTTAATATCGACACAGGCCAACAATGGATACAGTCCATCAAAATCGAGCTGACGCAAGACCCCGACAAAGCCATACAGAGGGCTCAAGACCTCTCGCCAATGATAATTTTCAACATCTATATACATCCAGACTCCAAGAGCAATGTGGAGAAAATCCTGACCTTAAAAGCCCTCATCGTATCCATGCAATCCATCTACCCGCAGGCCGGGATAGTCGTGTCAGGTGACTTGAACATATTCTTGCTTCAAAAAGACAATATTCTAACCAGGTCTCAAAATAAATGGAAAGGCGGACCAATCCCAAGCCTTGTCACTAATCATCGAAAAAAGGACAAAATCGGCCAACAGTGCGCCTTGATGTTCGCAGAGGGGGGAATGATCGCTTTGAACGGCCGCTTCGCACAAGACCAACCAGCAGCCTCAACCAGAATTGCAAAACAAGCTCATTCAGTCCTGGACTATACCATTATGGAATTATCGGTCTTGCAATCCATCGTAAATTACAAAATCATCCATAGAACGGAGAGCGACCATAGTGTACAAGCATTTGAATTCAGCCTCCAACATAAGAGGGCCGCAGCATATGAAGTCTTGACAGAACCCCCAAGCCCTTACAATCTCAAGAGACTTGTGTGGAACGGCAATAACATCAAAGAGACAATGATGCACATTTATAACGCCCAAACCGATGCGACCGGAGACGACCCACCATCACCCGTGGACAACTGGGAAAACTTGATTACAACATTGATAGAAAGATTTGGCAACCAATCTCTGACAAAGCCCCTCAAGTGTCCCTGGGACGTATAGCATACAACAAAAGGACTCTAAACCAGGAAATCAGAAAAACACAAGCGACAGCCAAGACAACGGGCAAAGACATAACCAATCAAATATACAAACTAAGGCAAAATTACAAAAAAGAAGTATGGCTAGAAAAATCTAAACACCAAACTGACATTTGGCAATCACTATTAGCACACAGCAAATCCAACAACAATGCTAAATTTTGGGCAGAAATAAACAAAATTGCTAATGGAGCTGCTAAGGACTTCAACGCCAACATACTTGAGGATGATTGGATACAGTACTTAGAACACACACAATGCAATAACACGCTCGCATGGAGCCCAACCCCCCCAGACCCCACACCCAAAAAACAACCAAGATGTGGACTCACAGCTTGTTGCAAACTGGATAACACCGTCACAGGTAGAAATAGTACTAAAAAACTTAAGACCAAAAGGCGCACCCGGACCGAACGGCCTACCGAACGCCTTGGTCAAACAAGATCGTCTGTTCTGGGCGGAACATCTCACCCCCCTATATAACATTGCTTTTCAGTCAGAATGCATTCCTCAATCATGGAGAGGCAGCATCCTCCATCCAATATTTAAGGCAGGCTCAAGATCTGATCCATCTAATTATCGCCTCATAGCGCTCATAGATGTCGAGGCCAAAATCTACGCCTCGAATCTGTTGACGGCCTTAGAAGACTGGGTACGTACGAAATAAATCCTCCCGATCACGCAGACAGGTTTTAGGCCTGGAACCAACACCCTGTGTAACCTACTGGCGCTAAACCTCTTGGTCGACAAAGCAAGGGAGAAAACTACCAAGCTGTACACGTGTTTTGTCGACTTAAAAGCAGCGTTCGACACAGTCCCGAGAGAGGCCTTATGGAAAAAAATGGCTACCTGGGAAATACCACCAAAGCTGTTGCGGGCAATTATCAACCTATACTCATCCACCTGGGTAAGAATAAAACTAGGGAACGGAGAAAGAATGACTAGAAAAATACCCACCCATGTTGGCCTCAAACAGGGTTGCGTATTGGCACCAACGCTGTTTAACATCTTTACAGCGGACCAGGACAAGAGCATCGCGGAGACAGAAAGCGACCCACAAAAGCTAGCCCAGAATAAAATTAGGAGCATACAGTACGAGATGATATCGTTCTGTGCAGCCAGACCCCGATGGGCCTCCAATGCTCCATCACTAAGCTCCATGATTATATCAGCGCACAGGGCTTGCAAATTAATTTCAAGAAAACAAAGATCGTCTGCTTTGCCTCGCGATTAGGGAAAAAACCCTTCAAATGGCATGTTGCAGGCAACCCCATCGAGCAGACTGCCTCGTACAAATATCTGGGCATAGTGGTCGACTCCAGATGGACTCTGAATGACCACCAATTGTACAGAAAGGCTCAGGCAAACAAATTACGTTTGGCACTAAACCTACTGAAAACAAAATTGAATTGCCCCTTCAACTCGCACCTGTTGAAGGTAATAGCTGCCAAGTTTCTACCATCTCTAACTTACGGGTCGGAATTGTACAGGTGTAAGGACGCAAACTTCTTGAACACGCAACAGTCAGAGCTGTTTAAACATATTTTCCACATTCCGAGGTTCGTATCCCAATCGCAGATCCGCCTCGAATTCGGCCTAACAAACCAGCACCAAGTCAGACAAGCGGCTATTTTAAAAACATGTTGGAAACTAAGAGCAGCTCAAGAAGACACGCTCATGGGTCTGTGCTGGATGGAGATGAAGCACCAGAGAAATTCCAGAAATGGCTGGAACACAGTTTGTGTGAGCGCCCTGTCAGAACTCAATCTGGAAAAGGCATGGAATACAAACCAAACCTTCGCGGCTTTTAAAAAAGTGACCAACGGAGCTGCAAAGCAAAGATCATGGCTATTAGATAAAGCAGCAATAGCGAGAAAAAAAACACGGGTGGACGGTGTTGGCCACGTATGGGAAAATGGAGCCTCAACCTTACTTAGTCCACCATATATCCACGGCCGCTCAAAAGACTCTTCTAAATCTACGGCTGGGCACCTCCACCTTAAAAGAACATACACCAGCATGGAAGCAAACATGGTCGACCACTGTTTGCAGACTATGTGGACAAAAGGAAGAATCATTGTTGCACATATTATGCATCTGCCCCTCTTTGCAAAACCTGAGACGCTACTTTCTCCTTCACGCATTCCGTTTTTTTCAAAATTAGATCATGCCGCTCGGCTGTCATGCTAGCACTGAACAGCCAACAACTGCAGACAGCTTGTAGAGCCGCAAGATTCTGTCAAAAGTCACTGCACCTAATACAAATTACTGAGAAACACGATACTATAGTGCTAAAGCCGGATGCGTGAAGCACAATGAACTGATCCATAGAACCCCCTCTCCCCTCTCACAAACACCTCAATTACATGGACTCTTAGAAAGTTTTCCTTTTAACCATTTGAGACTTTGTCCTCTTTTTTGTTTTTTTTAAATCATGTGTTTTTTGTTACAATATTGTAAAGGTTTTAATTAACTAAATACAATACATTTTTACTACCTGTCATTGATTGTAATTTTATTTGTTTTTGTGTCAAATATTTAATTGCATTTCACTCAATTGTTTCTAGTTGGTGTGGAATTTATTTGTGTGGTGTTTTCACTCTGTTGCTGTTTGTGTGCTGCATAAATACTTTATACATTGTCTATAAGTTAAGCCTGACCGCTTTTGTGACAAGATACCAGAGTTTTAAGTGCAGGTCAATTTAGTGAATTTTCTGTTTAACCTTGACATGGGTTGTGGCTGTTGCAGCAGCGGCCTGCGCAGGTAAGGGCGTTGGCCAGTGGTGGCCCGGGAATTCGGAGAAAACGACGAATAAACATTTATTATTTATTGAATTTCCGCTTGTGCCCACCACTCTCACCTGCATGGGCAGCGGCTGGGCTGTTGATTGAACAAGGCCCCCCTTTTTTTACCAGCAACGCAATTTCTCTCAGGCAGCTAGGCCTCCCACTGTGAAAAAAAGGATGTGGGTGCTAGCCACTGAAAGGACAAGTTAACATTACATTTCTACATGTCCTACTCTAAAATATCATGCCCCCTGCCTTGTGGGTGATAAGGTCTACATAGAGTTTACTTATAAGATTTAATACAGAGGTTTTGACCTTCCAAAACAGTTGTTTTGACTGCCTTTTTTACACTGTTCTAATCTGCCTGCACTAGTGGATGGCACAATGCACGCTGCAGTACCATAGTATGCCAGCAAGGGGTTTTGTTTAAAAAAAAAAAAATTGTAGCCACTGTGGGACGTAAATGAATAGATTACCCACACTACTGTCAATTGGTGGCTGAGTCTGATTAATATTAAAACAAATCAATATTGTTACCACACTAACAACAGGAAAAAATACAAAAAACAGGATTTTTGGTCAAAAGACTATTATTTTCTTTACAGTAAATAAAGGAAGGGTACTGAAAAATGCATTTGGGATATACAAGGAGCGTCCTATATACTCCTAAAATAAATCTCCAAATAAGTCAATACTGCTAAATAGTGATAACACAATGATTTCAAATCAGCAGATAAATGAAAATCAATGATGATAAGTGAATATCAGGCAGAATTAGACTTCGTAGTCGACGTTTCGGTCTTTCAGAAATTGTTTCATAAGACCATCATCAGGACTTGGTTATTATGCATTATGAATGATGACCCTAAAGAAAACTGTAAGAAATGACATATCATTACAACCTGGTTATGATCAATAACGTCAATGTGTACATGTGACCAAAAGTGCAAAGAATACACAATACATAAATTCGAATAGTGCAAAAATTGTAGTCAATCTATTTACAAAATTATTGGTCGGTGTGGCGACCAAATTCATATCAACAGTCAGTAGAAATTCATGAATGAGCTTACATTTAGGTACTGAGAGACACACTTCCCGAAGGGGTCAGTGATGCTGGTCGGAGTCAATCAACACGGTGCTGAGGAATAATTGAATCCAAACCTTCAAGGTACACTAGGCACTAAAAGAAAGATTGGCTGGTTCACAATCTTGAAACCTGGCAAGCTACTGAGGAATAGTGGATAGGATAGATAGTGCGTTTTACCTTGTATGGATGGTATTTGAATCCAGCTATTAAAATCCAAATATCAGCTGAAGATCTGGTTTCAGAAGATGAAAGTGAATTTAACACGATCTACAAAAAGAAACACAGGAGTCGTGTTTATCGGAATAGTGTGCCCAGCTGGGATTACAGAGATTATAAGGTACCATATTTTGGTAAACAGGGCAAAAAACGACTGGCCACCAGATATCTCGCAGGAGTCACAAAGTGAAACAGTCTGAGAGAATTTTTTTTTTAAAACGGGGGCGTTTGTCTGCACAAAAAATCGATGTTTGGCAGAGACATTTGCATGTGCAAACAATGATACGCATTTAATAGCAAAAAGAATGCTGCCAGCCAAAATTAACTAAAGCCATGTTGCGACACATAACTACGCTAGATACTTTTATGTGAGACACAAAGTTAAAGCAAAAAATGATCCCCGGGTGTGGGGAAAGGTGGAAGGGCAAGCGCTGGCAAAATAGACCACAAGCCACAAAAATTGTGCGACCACTTACTTGGATGATCCAAAAACACGAAGCAACTCGCGTTAGCAGCCTCAGAGCGACAGCGTTGTGCAAACAGCTGATAACTCGAGGATCGGAGATGCCGTTATTTAAATAAAATAGCGCGGGAACAAAGGGCGCTAGCGGGAGTTGTGGTAGAAAAAGGACTACTTGTAAGGCAGAGCCTGAATTTAAAGTCTTCACGGTGGCCATCTTTTGGGTGGGTATCTTTTGTTTTTGCTTTTATATCAACTTATATACTTCGCAACATACAAGTCACTCAACAATGTCCTATTCTTGAATTTTTTCACTATAGGACCTATGTACATTCTTGTGCTAAACAAATGTTCCAAAATGGCCGCCGTGAAGACTTTAAATTCAGGCTCTGCCTTACAAGTAGTCCTTTTTCTACCACAACTCCCGCTAGCGCCCTTTGTTCCCGCGCTATTTTATTTAAATAACGGCATCTCCGAGCATCGAGTTATCAGCTGTTTGCACAGCGCTGTCGTTCTGACGCTGCCAACGCGAGTTTCTTCGTGTTTTTGGATCATCCAAGTAAGTGGTCGCACAATTTTTGTGGCTTGTGGTCTATTTTGCCAGCGCTTGCCCTTCCACCTTTCCCCACACCCGGGGATCATTTTTTGCTTTAACTTTGTGTCTCACATAAAAGTATCTAGCGTAGTTATGTGTCGCAACATGGCTTAAGTTAATTTTGTCTGGCAGCATTCTTTTCGCTAATAAATGCGTATCATTGTTTGCACATCATATTAGCAACTTCTTCCTGCTGCTCAGTCTCAAATCTGTTATAGCCATGATGGTTGTTTTCGACAAATGTCTCTGCCAAACATCGATTTTTTGTGCAGACAAACGCCCCCGTTTTTAAAAACAAAATTCTCTCAGACTGTTTCACTTTGTGACTCCTGCGAGATATCTGGTGGCCAGTCGTTTTTTGCCCTGTTTACCAAAATATGGTACCTTATAATCTCTGTAATCCCAGCTGGGCACACTATTCCGATAAACACGACTCCTGTGTTTCTTTTTGTAGATCGTGTTAAATTCACTTTCATCTTCTGAAACCAGATCTTCAGCTGATATTTGGATTTTAATAGCTGGATTCAAATACCATCCATACAAGGTAAAACGCACTATCTATCCTATCCACTATTCCTCAGTAGCTTGCCAGGTTTCAAGATTGTGAACCAGCCAATCTTTCTTTTAGTGCCTAGTGTACCTTGAAGGTTTGGATTCAATTATTCCTCAGCACCGTGTTGATTGACTCCGACCAGCATCACTGACCCCTTCGGGAAGAGTGTCTCTCAGTACCTAAATGTAAGCTCATTCATGAATTTCTACTGACTGTTGATATGAATTTGGTCGCCACACCGACCAATAATTTTGTAAATAGATTGACTACAATTTTTGCACTATTCGAATTTATGTATTGCGTATTCTTTGCACTTTTGATCACATGTACACATTGACGTTATTGATCATAACCAGGTTGTAATGATATGTCATTTCTTACAGTTTTCTTTAGGGTCATCATTCATAATGCATAATAACCAAGTCCTGATGATGGTCTTATAAAACAATTTCCGAAAGACCGAAACGTCGACTACGAAGTCTAATTCTGCCTGATATTCACTTATCATCATTGATTTTCATTTATCTTGCTGATTTGAAATCATTGTGTTATCACTATTTAGCTGTATTGACTTATTTGGAGATTTATTTTAGGAGTATATAGGACGCTCCTTGTATATCCCAAATGCATTTTTCAGTACCCTTCCTTTATTTACTGTAAAGAAAATAATAATCTTTTGACCAAAAATCCTGTTTTTTGTATTTTTTCGTGTTGTTAGTGTGGTAACAATATTGATTTGTTTTAATATTAATCAGACTCAGCCACCAATTGACAGTAGTGTGGGTAATTTATTCATTTACGTCCCACAGCGGCTACAATTTTAAAAAATGTAAACAAAACCCCTTGCTGGCATATTTCTTTGAATATATTATTTGCCCAAGCCCGCAAGGGTATATTGGGTTGCTCACTCACTCTATACGCAGTACCATAGTGGCATTCAACTTCTAGGCCCTGGGTGCTATTTTTGCCATATTCTGATAGACAATAAAAGATGTATCAACATATTTAAACCAATGAGAAATATTTAAAAAGTATAGCCCATAACTTGCAGAAATACAATGAAAATATAAGCCATCCACTATGACTAAATAAAGTCTAGGGGAATGATTGAAAACCTAAACAACATTTAAAAGGCAAAAAAACACTCCTGGAAAACTGCCAAAAACAAGGACAAATGCAACATTTGATAAAAACATATTCAAGACTATTTTTGGTTGTAAAACACATCCACCTTTCAAAAATAAAAGTTATATTTATTTAAAAACACCTGTAAAAGACAACACAATGCAGATAAATAAAACAAACTAAAAATAGAAAAAAATGTAGCATACTTTATAGCAATAAAAAACACATCCAGTAAAACAGAACAAGGCCCACTGCATGCATATCAAACTACAAGGAGGCCCCATACTAACTATAAGCTAAAATACATTTAAACATACTATTACTGTCAATCTACCACTCTTAACATAGAAGGTACAGAAAATAAACTAAAACATACCTTTAACTGAGAATAGTCCAAACCCAATAAAACAGACTGTATATATAAAACAAATAGAATAATTGAAAAGAAAAAATGTTTTCCTAATATATAGACAAATTAAATGAATACATGCAAATAATGAAAGTTATCTCTAAAAATGAAATAAATGTCTAAAAACTAAAATATAATTTATATTTGTATATATTCAAAAATATATCACTGTTTTATAAATGCCTTATGAACATTTTACGTATATATAAAACCTATTAATAAAATAAATACAAATGAATTTATTTATAGCATTTTTAATAGAAAGAATAACAATAACATTAATACACATGTAAATGCATATAAAATGTCAAGATAAATATTATAAAAAATATAAATAAATATGTTTTATGGCTACGAAATAAAGCATATTCATTTCAACAAACATATTACAATAAACAGTGCTTTTTATGAAAAAGGGTTAAAACATGGGAAACATTTTGCAGAAAATAAAAATTATGTTTCACTTTTAAATATTTAAAATAAATAAAATGTAAACTATTTTCGATTTTAAAAAAAATCCAATTAACAACAATTATGGTCAATTACAGTGAGTATTCCCATTTCAAAATTAACAACACTGGGGAATGTGTTGATGCGTGGGTTTATCAAATTTGGTTATCAGTTAAGGGGGAGCAATAGGAGGAGCAATAACCACAATCCTTGTCAAGGTGAACCACTTTAAATTAACCTGAACTCTACCCCTTAGTATCTAAAGTACATATTTATGCAGTACCAAAAAAGTTAAAACACAATTATAAATTGAGGAAATTAGAGTAAATGTTGATAAACAAATGACACAAAAATAAGAAAAAATAAATAAGAGGAATGAAATATATGAATTTTTAAAATGTTAAAATGTTAAAAAGTAGCACCAAAAAGCGATAAGTGGCAACTGTGGTCAACTGGTTGTGATGGACTGGAGCTATGAGCGATTATAGGCTGACTGCGATGATGCAAGGATTGGATACAAGGACCAGGTTCGAACTGGTCGAAGGTTTTACCTTGGGTATAAAAATGTAATTCAAAAATCTTCAGTGACCTAAGGCTGCAGGCTGTATCCAAAGAGACCACCATGAGGCAGGATGACTGTTGCATGAGGTGCTGGTGAAGCTGAACATTTTTGACAGGAAAGCTGCATGTTGAAGAAATATGAATATTACACTAAGGAAATGTCCCTCAGAGGCCGAATAGTTTTGGTGACTTCGCCAGTGAAAATAAGTTCACTCGTACTTGGCCACCTTTTGGAGCTCAGGATCCTTCAATTGGGCAAGCTGGGTGCCATCTCTCTGAGGACCCACTGATGAGGACTTTCTGCCTCAATAAAGCTCAGAGCGGGGAAATCTGAATTTTCTGCCCAGTGGCTTAAAAAGTTTTTGAAGTCAATATGTCCTAAGGTTTTTAAGGGATGTGGGAGAAGCTCACGCAGACCCACTTAATGGTTCAAGGACGTCAGAAATAGCACTTGGGTCAGGACAGTTGGGCAGTTGCAGAATGGGCTTCTTTTAGCTTGTTGTATCCATGTAGCTTGAATTGGTGGTCAGAATTATGACCCTTGGAGTCCATGTCTGTGTCCTGGGTATATGTAAGAGCAGTTCCAGTCCCTCACGGCTCATCTCAGATCTCAGACTGCGGGTTCAGTCCCCTTCTCTTCTTCCTTAGGTCAAGGAATGTTCTGAGGAGGACGCTGAAGATGGCACATTTATGCCTGGCACCAGCTTGTGGGAGGTGTTAACTTCTGGCTCAATTCAACTGTCACCTCTCTGCCAAGACCAAGAATGGTGAAACCCTTCTTCCCTAGCGCAGAACCTGCAAGCCCACTGCAGAGGTGTGGCCAAGGAAATTAGTATCCCTTTCCCTGTGGTCACTCCAAGCCAGTTCTAAATGTAGCTCCCTCCACGCTGGGATTGGTGCCTATGTGATTGGGGGAAAAAAAGAATCCCTTACAGGGGCCGTATTAAGGTATGCAACTCATTTTCCTGGTTAGGACCAGGCGCATCTTTCATAAAGTGCGTTTAGCGCTAACCAGGAAATATGCCACAATATAGTAAATGCACTGCTCCCAGGGCAGCCACAAACTTGCATTGTCCTAGGGGCAGCTCATTCAGGTGGAAAACAGAGCAGCTGCTTTGAAGCCACTCTATGTTTCTCTGTGCAGGCAGCAACCTGCCTGCACTTTCAAAGGATTAGAGATCCCCTTGCAGGTGGGTGCAGTGAGGGACACACCCTAAAACCTAGGCTTTTGTCTCTGCTCTAAGAGCAGTTTTCACACCCCATTTGGGACTTGGACCCTTAGAGGGTTTCTGTCGGAGGATACTTTAGGCAGAACACAGTAAGTTTTAAAAGTCCCTTATCCTAAATAATTTATTAAAAATCCAACTTCAACATTCAGTTGTTCTTTTAATATATGTTAAAATAAATGTTTAGCTGTGCTTCTAGTTGTCCCCTACCCTGACATAGCACAATTAATGTTTAACATTGCTTCCAAGTGTTTCTCCATGAAACTGGCGATGCTTGCCATTAACTTTCTACATGTTTTATTTTTAAATACCATGCACCCTGGCTGTAAGCCATACTGACATTAATATTTCAAAGAAAGGCTTAGACAAGTCAAAAGTGTTTATTCAGACAGGATGAATTGCAGTTGTTAAACTGTTTAAGTCAGGCTGCAATGGTAGGGCTGAAGCCATGTTTATATACTACCACTGTTGTAGGCAGTGCTTCAGTCTACTAGTGGCCTTTAACTTACAGGCTTTGGTTACACCTTTTACCATATACTAGGGACTTATAGGAAAGTTAAAAATGTCAATTAGAAGTATACTAACTCAATGAGATAAAAAAGGGGGAGCACAGGTACTTTACTACTGGTTGGCAGAGGCAATGTAAATGTAAATGTGTTGGACTTGTAAAGCGCACAGCTGCCCGTAAGCGTCCCGGCGCTGGAGACCGCTGGGGAACCCGTCCTGGCTTTCCCTGTGAGATGGTCCCTCCTGGGTATCTCCAAGGTGAAACCAGGCATCCCCGGTGTCTGTGGGGGGCCGTTGTAGAGATGAGGCAAGCTTAATGCCCAGAGTTGCCGAGTGTGATCCCTGGTTAGAGTCGGCACCGAGGCGAGAATTGTCGAGTCTGCTGACCCTGGTCCACGACCCTGCCACGTCGGGAATTAAACCCTGGTCCCGGGCCGTTCTCTGCTTCCGGGTCTGCCGCCTCTAACAAGTGAGCCACACCACTCCACAATGTGCACATAGTTTCACAGCCATCAAAAAGAGGGCTCAGTAAATACTAGAGAAACATAGGGTGACCGTAAAAGAAAGGTGGATTTCCTACAGTTAGACTTTTAGGGGCGATTTAGTTGTCTATACCCACCCCAAAATTAGCTACACTGGGGACAGTGGTGGAATTTGGTGGGGAGAGGGTTTCCATACTATTCAAACCCAAAACATATTAGGGAAAGTGTTACATTTTTTGGAGGGTTGGTTTCAATGTACTATATCATCTCCAAATAAAAACACATTGAGGAATGTGTTGTCACGTGGGGGTCTATCTTTACTAATTCCACTCCAAACTCAACAACACTGTTGTTAGACTAGGCATATTTTGGCATGTTTCACCTGAGTTTTTGCTTTCTGACCTCCGGGTTTTGACTTTGTTTTTCCTGCTGTAATGATTCTGCGCACTTTTCTCACTACTGACCAGTGGTAAAGTGCAAGTGCTCCTGTGGTAAAGTGTGTTATGGATTGGTGTTTCCATGATTGGCCTATTTGATTCATGTGTCAGTCCCTAGTAAAGTGCACTGCACGTGCCAGGGCCCATGTAGCTGTCGGTGGAGCAGCAGCACTGGATTGTGCCACCTACGCAAACAGACCATAAAGTGTAACTCTGGCCTGCCATTGCAGAGCCTGTGTGCAGTCTGGGACTGCCATGTCGACTTGGCAAGTGCACCCAATTGCCAGTCCCTAACCCTTCCCTTTTCTACATGTTAGTCACCCCTAAGGTAGGCCCAAGGTACCCCTGTGGGCCGGGTGCATTGTATGTGAAAGGTAGGACATGCCCTGGTGTGTGTGTGTGGCATGTCCTGGTAGTGAATTACAGCCAATCTAGTTTTTCACTATTGCAAGGCTACCTGTTCCCATAGGTCAGAATGGGCAGTTTGATTATAACATCTTGGAATCCTAACTGGGTCAGGGTATATGGTAGAAAAATGAATTTAGTATGCCTGAACTCAGAATGATATAAAAAACATCTTTTAGTGAAGTTGGTTTTAATATTCCGTGTGGGAAAATACCACTTTTAGAAAGGAGGTATTTTCTTGCCTAAGCATCCAGCCTGCCTCTGCTAGGTGGTGTATTGCATGTCTGGTTAGTGAGTGACAGGGGTTGGGGTAGCTCCAGGAGACAGGGTGAGTCAGGACATGGCTGAATAGACCCATCTGCATGTAGAGTGGTGGGAGAAGTAGCACCTGGGTCTGAATAGGGCTGTGCCTGCCTTCCACAATGCTGGCTCCACCTCATGTGGTGTGTCTGAGGACCCTGGTCCATCCTGACAAAGAAAAGAAGGAGTCTTGTAAACAAAGTGCTCCAAGACTGGCCAGAACTGGTTTGGACTAGGTACAGGACCCACTACATTCGGAGGACAATAGGATTTGATGGTATAAATATTGGGGCCTAAACCCCAGAACATTAGAACTCTTTTGGATCAAGAAGACTGCCAAGAAGAAGAGCTGGAGAAGCTCTGAGGAGGAACTACCACTTGGATGTGTACTTTGCTGTGTTGGCCTGCAGTGGCTGCTTCTGTCTTGGGCAGTGAAAGGACTGGCCTGAACTTTCTGCAATCTATTTTTGTGAGTTTCTCCAAGGGCGTGAGGTAGAGCTTGCTCCCTATTCAAGAATTATCAGGAACAGCAAAGACTTCAAGGTCTTCTGCCCTCAGCACTGGGAACTGTGTGTTTTGTGCTGCAACAGAAGAAAAGCAACTCGACGACGTCTACGTACTTCATTTGTTTTTTTCTGCTCCTCTCTTGCCTCTTTCGGCACACGTGTTACTTCTTTCTGTACTTCTCTTGCCTCCTTCTTCACCTCTTAGTTAGAGGTAGTTTTAATCCCCCCTGCCCTATGATATACTAGGTCCATACAGGGAGGTCATGGCAATCACAGGGGTACCCCAACCCATAGTGTACCCTAGCGTATGTAGGTGTTTTCACTGTATTCAAAGTGTCTTTCAGCATAGCACTCACTCTGGGCCTGGTTAATCAGAGTCAGTTACCACCAGTACCCGTCAGCAAAACAGTTGGGGGCACAGAATGACTTTGCAACAAGGCCTCTTTCTGCTCCTCTGTTGGTTCTTTGTGCACATCTTGTGTTTCTTTCTGCACCTTTCTTCGACCTCCTGATCTTCTGTTGCCTCTTTCTGCATTTCTCTTGCTTCTTTCTGTGCCTTTCTTCCTCTTTCTGCACATGTCCTACCTCTGTACGGATGGTTAGAAATTAGCATTTAAAAACCTTTGAAATTCACTGACAAAACGAAAGGTTTCAAGGACGTTTCAGTTAGCAATTAGCATTTAAAAAACCTTTGAAATTCACTGACAAAACCATAGGTTTCAAGAACATTTTAGTTAGCAATTAGCATTTAAAAAACCTTTCAAATTTACTGAAAAAACATGTTTCAGAGACATTATAGTTAGAAATTAGCATTTAAAAAACCTTTGAAATTCACTGAAAAAAACATAGGTTTCAGGGACGTTATAGTTAGAAATTAGCATTTAAAAAACGTTCGAAATTCACTGAAAAAAAACATAGGTTTCAGGGATGTTATAGTTAGAAATTATCATAAATATATATTATAGTTAGTTGGACATTTCACTCGTACAAAACCAGAGAAATTATTACAGTTAGTTGAGCTAAGTATAACTTACGCCCCCGCAATGCACTGCTGATGACATCATATATTACATCACTCATGACATGGTCAGTGACATCAGTGATAACCTCACTGATGACATCTCAAATGACATCACTCATGACAATTATATCCTCTTCATATTGTTTCAATTTGGGTTTTAATTCATCTTTGAATTTTTTAATCATAGTTTGTTCCCTGTTATTTACGAATTCTTCTTCCAGTGAAGCAATTCCCAGGAGGATGGCTTCCTTGTCCTCCCAGGCATACTTTACTGGGATGCTTAACATATTTTTGGAGCTTTTAGCAACATTTTCTGCCCAATCCTCTAACATATAAGGATTGGGTGACTCATAGGACGGTGTTGTGTATAGACGAAGTCCACGAGAGACCATATTCTTATCCAAATAGTCTTGTAGGGTGATTGCTTCCCACCACTTTTCCATTTCTGACTCAAAAAACTTAAAAGGATTCCTAACTTTACTACTACTAAATGCTTTTTGTGAATACCAAAAGTCGTAAAGTTAGGATTTTGTCCCAGTTTAGTAGTAGTAAAGTTAGGAATCCAACTTTACTTCTACTAAATCCCTTTTGTGAATACCAAAGTGGTAAAGTTAGGATTTTGTCTCAGATTACTTTTGTGAATTGGGCCCCAAATTTGGAAGAAAGCTAGCTATTGCTCCAGAAAGAGTAATTTTTATTATTTGGTTGAAATCTGTCTAGTAATTTTAGAGTTATTAGAAGAAATCCAATTTTGGATATCAAAGGATGAGAAGGCTCTGCAAACTCTCCTGATCACGTCCTGAGATCTGATTGGCTGCCAACACTTCAACCAGGAAGTGTTGGCAGCCAGCTTGTGACTCAGCTTCAGCCGTGCCCCAGAAAAAATATTAAAAAAATAAAAGGGGGCAGGGTAGGAACAACTTGACCCCTTAGCTCTGGTCCTGGGGTCTCAGACGGACCCTACCAGAGAAAAAAAACACTTTTATAAAAGTTTCTGCTGCAAGATCGCGACTGAGCCATCAGTCCAAATGCGGAAAAAAACAGCACAAGCATGGTCTCCCGGAGGGGGGCACATGGATCCTCCCAACTAGGCCTGTTTTTATCCCTGGGAACCACCACCTCCCCAGGGTTTATTTTAATATTGGATGGGGACCATGCAGGCCCCCCTCCTGAGGTTTTGAAATGCCCCAGGGACAACCACCTGCTTGAGGCAACTTTGAATGATATTCGGGAGGCCACTCGGACCCCCTGGGCACGGGGGACTACCACATCCACGGGAAGACATTCAAAATGTATACTTGGAGGTTGCCGCCCATGCACAACAAAGGAGGGGGGTCACGTGGCCCCTCTCCTGGAGTCATATATGGCCCTGGGTACCGCCTCCCCCAGGGCTGAATCCCTATGTCCTGGGTGCCCACCCCAGGCCATAGCTGTTTGTTCTGGCTTGGCTGGAGCTTTGACAGCTCATGCCAAGTCAGAGCAAACACTAACTCCACTCCCAGCAAGCAGGACCTGTCAAACTGCTCCTGCTTTTTGGAAGCAGATAAAACAGAATAAATAACTGCTCTCACACACAGGGAGCTTCATGTTTAGCATCTCCTCATGTGTGAGAGCAATGCCAGCTCCCGCTGGAGGTGGGGAGCCAGCAGGGACCACGGGGGCAGTCCCCAGCGCTGCTGACTGGGTGCCCTGGTTGGGCTCCAAGGCACCCATTATTTCAAGGCTGAGTCATGGGAGATGGGGTTCCCGGGGCCAAAATCGGCTAAAGGAGGGGGGAAGTGAGGCCCCCTTCTCAATTCATTTGCGGCTGGGCCCGAGGAATAGGGAGCCAGGGGCTGAAATTGGCCCTTGGAGGAGAACCGCACTACCCTTATACTAATTGGGCGGGCACCACTGCTCACCTTAGGAGTATGTAAAGGTCTTCTTGCCTTTTGCCAGGTTGATGGACAGCTTACTGAGAAATATGAGGACGTCTTCACCAAACAAAGAAGCCCTTACTTCATAGAGCTAAGTGGAAGTACCCTTGTTTGGTGGAGATTTACCTCTTTGTAGTCTTGTTGTCCTGACTATAGCAGGATTCATGTTATCACAGATTTCTGGAAAAAGACGCAGAAGAATCAATCACATTGCCTAAATGCACACAAGGTCACTAGAGACATTTCCTTGTGGTCCATTACATAGATGTAGTTTAGAATACACAATGGACATTTACCCAACGAGGTAGCAGTTAATAATTAACCAGAAGAAAGTACTCTGCTTTAGAAGATATTTTGTGCAAAACTGTGGGCTCTTGTTTGATAAAGGGGCAGGTGCGGATCCGTGGAGGACAAGTCACTTACACATCTACTGACTCACCCACACAGACACGTAGAAACCCACTCACACATTCACTGACAGACCCACTCAGACATTGATACACCCACTCACAGACCCACTCAGACACTTACAGACCCACTTACACCCACTCACAGACCTACTCAGACACTCTCATATGCACTCACAGACCAACTCAGTCACTCTCACACTCACTCACAGATTCACAGACCCATTCAGACACTCATGCACCCACTAACAGACGCACCCAGACACATACACCCACTCAGAGATCCACTCAGACACTCATGCAGCGACTTACAGTGCCACCCAAACTCTCTCACACCCACTCACAAACCTATTCAGACTCATGTACACACTCTACACTCAGAGACTCACATGCCCACTCACAGATCCACTCAGAAATTCACAGACTCACTCCCAGCCCCATTGGGACACTCATACACCCCCTAACAGACCCACTTAGACACTCACACACCCAGTCACAGATTCATTCAGACACTCATGCACTTACTCACAGACTACCTCAAACACTCATGGAGGCACTCCCAAACCAGATCAGACACTCTCTCACCCACTCACAGACCCACTCAGACACTGACTCATGCATCTACTCAGACACCCACTCTGACACTTACACACCCACTCAGACACTCATGCACAACCTCAGAGACCCACCCACAGAATCCACCGACCCAGACGCTGCCGCCTGCAACCTCAGACACTGGATCGACGACTGCACCAACACCCTCGCCCCGCTCAAGAAACCCGCAGAGAGCTGCACCAGCAAGAAAGCCACCTGGTTCACCGAAAAACTACAGACCTCCAAACGCACCTGCCAGAAACTGGAGAAGAAATGGCTCCACAAACGAACACCGGACAGCCCCACAGCCCACAAAGAAGCCACTCGCAGACACCACCACCTCATTAGACTCACCAAGAAATCTTCCTTCAAAACCCACCTTGACAACAACGCACACAACAGCAAAGAGCTCTTCAGCATCGTGAAGGAACTCTCCAACCCAGCGCCAATGCCAATGACATCCCACCCTCCAAGGAACTGTGCGACTCGCTGGCCACCTTCTTCCACCGCAAGATCGCCGACATCCACAACAGCCTAAACACAATGACCAGCGCGACAACTCCAGTCCCCACACCACCTGCGACCCCCACCCGCCTCAACAGCCTAACCTCCTGGACCAACGTCAACAACGACGAAACCCGCAAGACAATTAATTCCATCCACTCAGGATCACAGTCTGCCCCCTGCCCCCACCACACATTTAACAAAGCTGATGCAGCCATCATACCCCAACTTCGGAAAGTAATCAACACCTCCTTCGAGACAGCAACATTCCCGGAAAGCTGGAAGCACGCCGAGATCAACGCCCTCCTCAAAAAACCCAAGGCAGACCCCAAGGACCTCAAGAATTTCCGACCCATCTCCCTGCTCCCGTTCCCGGCGAAGGTCATCAAGAAAATCGTCAATACACAACTGACCGAATACCTCAAAGACAACAACACCCTGGACCCATCCCAGTCCGGATTCCGAAGAACCTACAGCACTGAGACAGCCCTCATCGCCGCACAGATGACATAAGGGCCCACCTGGACAACGGCGAAACATCGGCCCTCATCCTCCTGGACCTGTCAGCCGCCTTCGAGACGGTCTGCCACCGCACACTAAAGACACGCCTCGAAGAAGCTGGAATCCAAGAGAAAGCCCTGGACTGGACCACTTCTTTCCGCTCCGGCAGAACCCAGAGCGTCTGTCTCCCCACCGTCCGCTCCAAAGCCACCAACATCATTTGCGGCATCCACAGGGCTCTTCCCTCAGCCCGAAGCTGTTCAACATCTACAAGGCCCCCCTGGTCCAGGTCGCCCGCCAGCACAATCTCAACAACATCTCCTACGCCGACGACACCCAGCTAATCCTCTCCCTCACCAGGGACCCACACACCGCCAAAACCAACCTCCATGAAGGAATAAAGGCTGTCGCAGATTGGATGAGGAACAGCCGACTGAAGCTTTACTCAGACAAGACGAAGGTCCTCATCATCGGCTCCACCCCCTTAGCGTGGGACGACTACTGGTGGCCGACCACACTAGGAACAGCACCGACACCCACCGATCACGCACGCAACCTGGATTTCATCCTCGACTCCTCCCTCTTCATGTCGAAGCAGGTCAACGCCGTCACCTCCTCCTGCTACAACACCCTCCGCATGCTCCGCAGTATCTACAAGTGGATCCCCACTGAAACAAGAAGAACAGTGACTCAGGCCCTCGTCAGCAGCAGGCTAGACTACGGCAACGCACTCTACGCAGGAATCCAGGCCAAACACCTATGACGACTGCAACGCATTCAAAACGCCTCCACCTGGCTGGTCCTCAAAGTCCCTCGCCGCAACCACATCACCCCCTACCTGAGAGACCTACATTGGCTCCCTATTGAAAAGAGGATCACCTTCAAGTTACTCACCCACGCACATAAAGTCCTCCACAACACCGGACAAGCCTACCTCAACGGCCGACTCAGCTTTTACACCCCCACCCGCGAGCTCCGCTCCACCTGCCTCTCCATCGCTACCATCCCCCATATCCATTTAAGGACCGCCGGCGGAAGATCCTTCTCCTTCTTCGCCGCCAAGACCTGGAACACCCTCCCCATCGGCAGCCCGAAGACCTCCTAAACTTCAGGAGACTTCTCAAGACCTGGTTCTTCAAACAGTAGCAGCCTCTCCCCAGTGCCTTGAGACCCGCACTGATTGATTGAGGGACCTACTCAGACACTCACACGCACTCAGAAACCTATAGAGCCACTCACACACCCACTCAATGGCCTATAGAGCAACTCAGACCCATAAAACTATTCACACACCCAGTCACAGACCCATACTGTCACTCACCAACCTGTAAGGCACTCACACACACACTCTCAAAGGTTACATGTTACAGTTAGGAAATGTAATTTAAAAAAACCTTCGAAATTCACTAAAAACCCCAAAGGTTACAAGGATGTTATAGTTAGGAATTAACATTAAAAAACCTTGGAGATGCACTGAAAAAAATACATTACAGGTATGTTATAGTTATAAATTCAAAGATTTATAGTAGTAGTAGATAAGCTTTATTCAATAAAAGATTTATCATAAAAGCATAGCAAAACATCCATTTTATGTCTATAATAACATTTGTCATTTAAAAACCATCATATAATAAAGTCAACTTTGAGCCAGGAATAGGATAGCAGCTTTTGGGTCGATAATCATGGTCGACGTTCAATTTACAGGTCTTTCTCCCTAAAGTCCATCGAGTGTTGGGACCTGCTGCATTCTTGCCTGGAACTTTGTTTGCAACAACCAGGCGCAACCCAGAAATGTTGCTACTCCACATACTAATGTCAAGGAGGAAGTATCAGTTTTCAGGATGCGTAATGCAGCACGGTAATCTCTGAGGCCCAACATTTTACATACTGGTTTAAGCCATGTAGCTCAGGCCCTCTCGTAGACCGGGCATGCCAGAATAAAGTGGGCAATGGACTCAGTGTGGTGTGCACAGCATGGGCAAGGTGCAGGCACTAAACTAGGCCCCTTCCATGATACTATCACATTGTTGAGTGGCAGGGTCCCTAATCTCTTCTTCATATATAGGGCCCTGTCCCTGAGAACATGTATGTAGTCAATATAGGGTTCCAATCTAGGGGTGTTTTTATGTTCAAAGAACCCTTCAGTAAGTTTTCCAGTTTTTAGGTTGGATAGATCACGCGTCTGCACCCAGTCCCAGTAGGCACGCTTTAATACCTGCTTGGGAGGTGGGGTCTGACATACCCATGTCTCTCCAAGTCCAATATCAACCAAGAGCTGTCTAATATTGACTAACCATTTTACTCTACTCCCTACATCAATGGATATCAACTCATCAAGGGCAGCAGCATAATTGGACAGTGTTAGACCTGTCTGCCTTTAGGTAGTCCCTCCAATTCATTATTTATTTTGTCCCCCTTTTGCCCCTCATACCCCTTTTTATCTTTTTTGTGTCCACTAGATTTTTATGGTGCTGGCCTGGGGGATAGATGCTCTTTTGCCCTCATAGTTTTTCACCTCAGGCCTAGGTGCCTTTACTGACTGGAATTCACCCAAATCTACAAAATGGTGGCTACTAACTGTCACAACTGCCAATCCCTAGAGTGCCCCATAGATTAACATTAAGGCCTTCCAGAACCTTCTGGACCCTACTGGACCCTGGGTGGCCAGTCTATAAAAGGGCAGGGGTCAGGAAGCCATTTTGTGTAGTTCAGTGAGGTGGAGGAGAGAGGCAGTGGTGTGTGGAGGAGGACGCACTAGAAGGAGTTAGTTGATCTGAGGAATAGACAACCTCTTCAAGAAGACGTTCCCCCTCTTGCCCCTGACCGAACCCTCTCATTAGACCTTACTTTCTGAGGGAATCGGTACGGCCGTGGCTGTGGGCCCCTGAGCCTCTTTGACCCACACTTCCCTTGCTGCAGTAAGGGAAAGCTTCCTTCCCCCCCCCCCTCATTTCCTTTTGTGGGATCTTCTCACCAGTATTTCAGAAGAGAAGGGTGGAGTGAGCTTCCACGCCCTGCGCTGCTGAGAAACCCCTGAGGCGGGGGCGAGCGACGGCGAAGGTGTTGTTGGGCTGGGCGCTTGAGTGAAGTAAGCGCTAATCACCGCGCAGGCCCAGCAGTGCGGCTGTTCCTGAGAGAGACGGCATAGCGCTGAACTCTGCGCAGGCCCGGAAGTGGGTAGTGGTCGACCAAGCGTGAGAGAGACGGCGCCTGGCGGAGACACTAATCACCCGCGCATGTGCCGCAGCACGTCCAAGGAGTGAGCAGCGAGGTTCGCGTCGGCGACTGAAACACCAGCCGCCTCAGTCCGGTCACATCTCTTTGCTGGCATGTAGGCGAAGGGCCGGTGATCGAGTGAAGAGCCGTTAGGAGGAGGGAGAGTTGGAGTCCTGACTCAGCGACATCCTCTGTTCAGGCGTCAAGTAAGGTGGAGAAGTAGGGGGAAGAGTAAAGAGCGTCTGGGGAGTCAGCTAAGACGCTGGGAAGGAGTTCTTCCAGGCCCTATTTCGGGATTAACTGTGGAAGCCCCCTCACACTCCCGTTTCTTTAGCGGAGTAACTTCATGACTAGCCCTGTTAGGGTGGAGGAAGTCCGTTGGAAGGCCTGTTTGGTTAAAGGCTCAGAGGATTGACTAAAACAGGAGATCACCTCAGTGCTGTAAAAGTAATCTGAGACACTGAGGGTAACAAAATTGAGAGTGGTGTAAATTGTGTGATTTTCTTACAGAGGAGGTGGGGACGAAGACGTTGTGACCTCATCCTGTATTTACCTGTGAAGAAGTGATAACAGAGCTGTTTATGTTATTAAAATTGAAAACTGTAATCCTTGGATTGCTCCCCTATTGCAAGGAAGGGTCACTCAGTGAGTAGTGAGGTAACCTTCCAGGGTCCTAAGACCTGGATATTTCTGAAGTGATAAGCTGAAGTGGGTAAAGTGTAAAAGTGTAATAATCCTCTTGGTGAAACCAGAAAAACCTCAGCCTGGGTGTACATTCTAACACAAAAGGGGGTGCTATAGCTGTCTAGGAAGGTAGTGCTTCCCAGAATCATTTACTGTAGAAAGACTAAACTTTGCTGAACTAGATTCTCCTAATGATATTGGATATATGTAGAAAGAACTGTTAAAAAAGTGTACAGTCTAGCGGTGGGATGTTGACTGTGGTTGCGACTACTCTGCAGTAACTAAGTGTAATCCACTAACCTACACCTGGAGTTTTCTCCTGGCGGACTTCCTAATTACTACTGTTGTTTTTTCTAAATTTATTCCTGGTGGTGGGTGGAGGTGACCCTCAGAGTTTCCTATCCTTGTAACCTACGTCGGGGTGGTTGTCCACACTTTTCACTGACAAGATGGAATTCGAAATGTCAGAGCTGGAGACCTATACTGTGGCACAGCTCAAGGATTTCTGTCAGGAAAGGGGAGTGTTCGTTAGGTGAGGGGCCCAAAGAGAGGAGCTCCGTACTAGTCTGCGAGCCTGGGTGGAAGCGCACACGGAGGGAACGGTAGAGGAGGAGGAGTCAGACAGAAGTACTGTCATCGAGAGGCTTGCAGAATGTCCCCCGGGGATGGGTGAAATGTCAATCAGCCCCAAGGTAGTCTCACAGGAGGGCAGCAGTGTGTCATCAAGAAGGTTGTCAGAGACCGGGTTAGCCGACAGGAGAGAGGAAAGACACTTAAGGTGGGAGATGGCCAAACTGGAGATGGAAGGGAGGAGGATGGAACACGAGCTCAAGCTACGAGAGATCGACCTCAAAGCCCTTAACATCACTCCAAATGGTGGCAGCGAAACCAGAGAACCAACCAGGGAGTCCAGACCCTACCTGCCTAAGGATATAGTTGCCAGCTATAGTCAGGGGGATGACATAGCCAAGTGGCTGGCTGCCTATGAGGTCTCCTTAAGAGCCCATGGGATCCAGGAGAAACACTGGGGGGGTGGGTTGTACAAGTATATGCCTCCTACTGGTTGGAACACCTTGTTAGCCTTAGAACCGAAGACCAACTACCCCACCATGAAGTTAGCATTGATTAGAAAGTTTGGGCTAACCCCGGAAAAGTATCGACAAAAGTTCAGGGGGAGCCACAAGTTAAGCACCCAGAACTGGGTGGATTTCCTGGACTATGCGAGGAAGGCATTGGAGGGCTGGGTACAGGGCAGTGAGGTGAAGGATTATGAGGGATTGTATGATCCTTTTCTTAAAGAGCATCTACTCAAGAAATGTTTTCCCGAGCTGCGCCAGCACCTGGTGGACTGCAAGCTGACCAACCCCCGGAAGCTTGCAGAGGAGGCGGACATCTGGGCAAGTACCCGGGTGTCCTCAAAGGGGACTGGAGGGGATTCCCAAAAGGCCGGACAGGGCGCCCCTCAGAAGAAGGAGGGGGGAGATAAAAAGCGGGAGTTCTCTAAAGGTCCCCAAAACAGTTTCCAGGGAAAGGGAACAGGTTTCACCCCTAAGGCTAACCCGCCCAGAAACCCTCATCCTGGCCAAAGCCAGCAGCCAAGGGTTGTCCACTGCTTCGAGTGTGGTGGTGTTGGACATTATAAGGGAGATGTCAGATGCCCAAAGAGACCACCCCCTCCCACCGGAGGCAAAGCCCCGGGAGTAGCTAGTGTAGCGCTCGGGAGGAGTTGCCCTTAGATAAGGGGGGTGAGTGGGCGGGTGTCACCTTAGTGTCCCTGGGAGAACGGGAGATGGTTCCTAAGATCCAGGTGCCCCCAAATACTACCAAGTATGGGCAATGGATCACCATCAATGGCCAGAGAGGGGAGGCTCTGAGAGATACAGGAGCCAGTATGACTATGGTAAGAAGTCATCTGGTGTCTCCAGAGCAGGTGATTCCCAATGTACTCCACCCCACCCCGATGGCTGACGGCAGAATGGGCCACTACCCTGTGGCTGAGGTTCCCTTTGAGTGGGAAGGGGTTGCAGGTTCACTTCGAGTTGCCGTAAGCCCTGCCGTGCCAGTTGATTGTCTGCTGGGGAATGACATGGAGCACAATGCTTGGAGAGAGGTGGAATACCGGACGCATTCAGAGATGCTGGGTACACCTGACTGGGCCTGTGTAAGCACAAGGTCTGCGACTGCCCGGAGAGGGAGTTCGCCTGGGTTGGAGCCTGGAACAATGGCCCAACCCGCTGCCAAAAAGGGACAGACCCGAAGACAGGAGAAGCCTGCTTCGGCTTCCACACCCCATGTGACAGATTGGCCACCTGCGGTGGTGGACCAGGAGTCCGTGGAGGGGGAAGTAGTTTCTATGGAGGACCTGCCCATCCCTGCTGAGTGGCATGTGGAGGGAGGGCCTACCAGAGAAGAGTTCTGTAAAGGCCAGAAGGAGTGCCCTACCCTTGAGGGACTGAGGCGACAGGCTGAAGCCCAGGCAGCAGGGGACGTTGCGGGACACTACCACATTTACTGGGAGGATGGACTCCTCTACAGTGAACCCAAGGTACCTTTACCTGGTTCATCAAGGGCCTTGGTAGTCCCGCAACGGTACCGAGCCTTTCTGCTGGAATTGGCTCATGAAATTCCCTTGGCAGGACACTTAGGTCAGGACAAGACCTTTGCTCGGCTTGTCCCCCACTTTTACTGGCCTCAGATGAAAGTGGCATCTAACACCTACTGTCGGACGTGTGTAACCTGCCAAGCCAGTGGGAAAACAGGGGTGAAGCTGAAAGCTCCCCTGGAACCACTTCCTGTTGTTAGTACCCCCTTTGAAAGGGTGGGCATCGACATTGTAGGGCCATGGGATCCACCAACAGCAGCTGGTCACAGGTTTATCCTGGTTCTGGTGGATCATGCCACACAGTACCCGGAGGCAATTCCTCTGAGGACTGTTACTGCACCTGTGGTGGCTAGGGCCCTGATGGGGATCTTTACCCGAGTGGGTTTCCCCAAAGAAGTTGTGTCCGACAGGGGGACCAACTTTATGTCAGCGTACATGCGGGCAATGTGGAAGGAGTGTGGAGTGACCTACCGGTTCACCACTCCTTATCACCCCCAGTCAAATGAACTGGTAGAAAGGTTCAACAAGACCTTGAAGGGCATGATCAGAAGTCTGCCTGAAAGCCTGCGGAGGAAATGGGACGTCCTCTTACCCTGTTTGCTATTCTCCTACAGGGAAGTGCCACAGAAGGGAGTGGGCTTCAGCCCCTTTGAGCTTCTGTATGGGCACCCTGTACGCGGACCTCTCAGCCTGGTGAAGGATGGATGGGAAAAGTCTCCCAGGAAAACCCCCAGGATGTGGTGAGCTACATGCTGGCCTTCAGGAGCCAAATGGCGAAGTTGTGGAAGCAAGCTTCTGACAACTTGGAGGCCAGCCAGGCAGTAATGAAGGAGTGGTATGACCACAACGCTCACCCGGTGGAGTTGGAGCCTGGCCAGAAAGTGTGGGTGATGGAGCCTGGAGAGCTAAGTGCCCTCCAGGATCGCTGGACAGGCCCCTTTGAGGTGTTAGAAAAGAAGGGTAAGGCCACATACCTGGTGGACCTTAAGACCCCTCGACAGCCCCTACGGGTGCTACATGCTAACCGACTCAAACCCCACCATGAGAGGCCCGAGGTCATCTTAATGATGGTGACTGATGGAGGAGAGGAAGCGGAAAGCGAACCTCTCCCAGACTTGTTCTCGTCTCAGGAAAAGGATGGGTCGGTGGAGGGAGTGATTCTCTGCCCATCCCTAACTCCTGAACAGCGGGAGGACTGCCGCCAGATACTGGATCAGTACTCTACGTTGTTCTACCTTGTCCCGGGAAGGACCCACCTGTGTACCCATGATGTGGACATAGGAGACAGCCCACCAGTGAAGTCAAAGACCTACCGGCTGTCAGACAAGGTGAAGGCTAGCATCCATGGTGAGGTTACCAAGATGCTGGAGCTAGGAGTTATAGAACCTTCCAGCAGCCCCTGGTCCAGTCCGGTGGTTCTAGTGCCAAAAGCCGCTCCACCAGGCACCACTCCAGAACTGAGGTTCCGTGTGGATTACTGGGGACTGAACTCAGTTACCAAAACTGATGCTCATCCGATCCCTAGGGCGGATGAATTAATTGACCGGCTAGGAGCTGCCCAATACCTAAGTACCTTTGACCTCACTTCGGGGTACTGGCAGATCTCCCTGACAGGTGGAGCGAAGGAAAGGTCAGCCTTCTCCACGCCTGAGGGACACTTCCAATTTTGTGTGATGCCCTTTGGGCTCAAGAACGCCCCTGCCACATTTCAGCGGCTGGTGAATCAGGTCCTCTCCGGAATGGAGAGTTTCTCCGCTGCTTACCTGGATGACATTGCTGTCTTCAGTAGCAGTTGAGAGGACCATTTGCAACATTTGCAAGCAGTTCTCCAGGCCCTGAAACAAGCTGGCTTGACAATCAAGGCCAGCAAATGTCAGATTGGGCAGGGGTCGTTGTGTACCTTGGCCACTTGGTGGGTAGGGGAACAGTGCAGCCCCTCCAGGCAAAGATTGAGGCAATCATGGCCTGGGAGCCCCCCAAGACCCAGACTAAGGTCCGAGCTTTCCTGGGCCTCACAGGTTACTACCGTCGCTTTGTGAAGGGGTATGGCACTATTGTAGCGCCCCTCACAGAGCTTACCTCAAAGAAACAACCTCGACGGGTAGTTTGGACAGAGGCTTGTCAGCAAGCCTTTGAAAAGTTGAAGCAGGCAATGTGTGCAGCACCGATCCTGAGGGCCCCAGACTTCTCCAAGGAGTTCATTGTCCAGACGGATGCATCAGAACATGGCATTGGGGCAGTGTTATCGCAACTAAATGAAGAGGGTCTGGATCAGCCTGTAGTTTTCCTATCCAGGAGACTGCTTCCCCGGGAACGGAAGTGGAGTGCAATTGAGAGGGAAGCTTTTGCGGTGGTGTGTGCTCTGAAGAAGTTGCGGCCATACCTGTTTGGCTCGCACTTCCTGGTTCAGACTGACCACCGACCCCTTCGTTGGCTGATGCAAATGAAGGGGGAAAATCCCAAGTTGTTGAGATGGTCCATCTCCCTACAGGGAATGGACTTCCGGGTGGAACATCGGCCTGGAGTGGACCACGCCAATGCAGACGGTCTCTCTAGGTATTTCCGCCTTAGTGATGAGGACTCCAAAGGGGTTGGGTAGCTCTCCCCACTTTCAGCTGGGGGGGACGCGTGTTAGACCTGTCTGCCTTTAGGTAGTCCCTCCAATTCATTATTTATTTTGTCCCCTTTTTGCCCCTCATACCCCTTTTTATCTTTTTTGTGTCCACTAGATTTTTATGGTGCTGGCCTGGGGGATAGATGCTCTTTTGCCCTCATAGTTTTTCACCTCCGGCCTAGGTGCCTTTACTGACTGTAATTCACCCAAATCTACAAAATGGTGGCTACTAACTGTCACAACTGCCAATCCCTAGAGTGCCCCATAGATTAACATTAAGGCCTTCCAGAACCTTCTGGACCCTACTGGACCCTGGGTGGCCAGTCTATAAAAGGGCAGGGGTCAGGAAGCCATTTTGTGTAGTTCAGTGAGGTGGAGGAGAGAGGCAGTGGTGTGAGGAGGAGGACGCACTAGAAGGAGTTAGTTGATCTGAGGAATAGACAACCTCTTCAAGAAGACGTTCCCCCTCTTGCCCCTGACCGAACCCTCTCATTAGACCTTACTTTCTGAGGGAATCGGTACGGCCGTGGCTGTGGGCCCCTGAGCCTCTTTGACCCACACTTCCCTTGCTGCAGTCAGGGAAAGCTTCCTTCCCCCCCCCCCTCATTTCCTTTCGTGGGATCTTCTCACCAGTATTTCAGAAGAGAAGGGTGGAGTGAGCTTCCATGCCCTGCGCTGCTGAGAAACCCCTGAGGCGGGGGCGAGCGACGGCGAAGGTGTTGTTGGGCTGGGCGCTTGAGTGAAGTAAGCGCTAATCACCGCGCAGGCCCAGCAGTGCGGCTGTTCGTGAGAGAGACGGCATAGCGCTGAACTCTGCGCAGGCCCGGAAGTGGGTAGTGGTCGACCAAGCGTGAGAGAGACGGCGCCTAGCGGAGACGGCGCCTGGCGGAGACACTAATCACCCGCCCATGTGCCGCAGCACGTCCAAGGAGTGAGCAGCGAGGTTCGCGGCGGCGACTGAAACACCGGCCGCCTCAGTCCGGTCACATCTCTTTGCTGGCATGTGGGCGAAGGGCCGGTGATCGAGTGAAGAGCCGTTAGGAGGAGGGAGAGTTGGAGTCCTGACTCAGCGACATCCTCTGTTCAGGCGTCAAGTAAGGTGGAGAAGTAGGGGGAAGAGTAAAGAGCGTCTGGGGAGTCAGCTAAGACACTGGGAAGGAGTTCTTCCAGGCCCTATTTCGGGATTAACTGTGGAAGCCCCCTCACACTCCCGTTTCTTTAGCAGAGTAACTTCATGACTAGCCCTGTTAGGGTGGAGGAAGTCCGTTGGAAGGCCTGTTGGGTTAAAGGCTCAGAGGATTGAGTAAAACAGGAGATCACCTCAGTGCTGGGAAAGTAATCTGAGACACTGAGGGTAACAAAATTGAGAGTGGTGTAAATTGTGTGATTTTCTTACAGAGGAGGTGGGGACGAAGACGTTGTGACCTCATCCTGTGTTTACCTGTGAAGAAGTGATAACAGAGCTGTTTATGTTATTAAAATTGAAAACTGTAATCCTTGGATTGCTCCCCTATTGCGAGGAAGGGTCACTCAGTGAGTAGTGAGGTAACCTTCCAGGGTCCTCAGACCTGGATATTTCTGAAGTGATAAGCTGAAGTTGGGTAAAGTGTAAAAGTGTAATAATCCTCTTGGTGAAACCAGAAAAAACTCAGCCTGGGTGTACATTCTAACACAAAAGGGGGTGCTATAGCTGTCTAGGAAGGTAGTGCTTCCCAGAATCATTTACTGTAGAAAGACTAAACTTTGCTGAACTAGATTCTCCTAATGATATTGGATATATGTGGAAAGAACTGTTAAAAAAGTGTACAGTGTATTTAATTGTAAAACGACTGAGAGGAGAGAGAAAAGTAGACGAAATATTTTTATAAAACAATTCGTATTTTTCCACAAAGATTGGTGTAGCGTCATTTTTGAGTGGAATTGCATTGAGTTATTGCTGGGTGGTGTGCAACCTTTACACATGTGCCTCTATTTAGTGACTGTCTTATCCTAGGCCAGGCTACCCTAGGTGACCTGACAACTCTAGGTCCAACAGACAGCTCAATGGTTCTTCTTAAGCTGCCCAAAAAAGCAAGGGGCGTAGACGTGCAATATCTTGGATAGAACGCCTTCCCAAATCGCAAAATATGGGCTTCAGTGGTGTAGAGGTGGGGAGCGAGGTGAGATCTCTTAGAAATTTGTTCTCAGACCAAGCCAATTCGCTGGTGTTCTCCATGCCCCAGATTTCTGCCCCATAGAGGTCTGAAGGTAGTGCTTTACCATCATAAATAGCGAGTGCCGGGGCGATTGGTCTGCTTACAGACTGATGTTGTTCTCTCACAATCACCCCGGAAACCCGCTTATGATTTAAAAGCATCTTGGCCAGATGGAAAGACCATTTCATGTTTTTCGAGACCCTGATTCCCAGGTAGTCAAAGGAGTCCACCACATCCAAAGGGGCACCATTCAGAGTGATATTGTTTCTGAAGCGTTTTGAGGGGTTGATAGTCATTAATTTGGTTTTACCAGTATTGACTATCAACCCTTGTTCCTCACAGAATGAGCTAAATCTGTTTAAGAGCTTCTGGGGGCTGCCAGGTGATTTGGACATCAAGAGAATATCGTCAGCGAATAGGAGGGTAGGTGTTTTCTCCCCCGCCAGGGTAGGAGCGTCTGTCGGCTCCCCATTAAGGTGATCCATTGATGAAAAGTGAGAACAGGGTGGGGGCCAACACGCAACCCTGGCGTACCCCCCTACTTACTGCGATCCTCTCTGTCAACTCCCCTTGGGAACCCCACCTAACTCTTGCATAATTACCATTATGTATCCTCTTCAAGAAATCAAGGATCTGAGGGGGATACCCAGTTGATGGACAACATGCCAGAGCTTATCTCGTGGCACCAGGTCGAATGCAGTCTTCAGATCTATGAAGGCCAGGTACAAACTAAGTATGGGCGAAATTTGCAAATTCGCGGTCCGCGAAATCGCACGAAAGCGAATTCGCGATCTGCAGAATTCGCGAATTCATGCGAATTTGCGAGAAAAAAAATTGCGTGTTCGCGGGGTTTTTTGCTTATTCGCGGACCGCTTGCAGCGCTCCGACCGTGAGGATGCCCATGCGGTTGTACATGGATGCGGCCATCTTGTGCGCGTTGCATATTTCCGTTTCCGGGCGCTCTTGGCAATGTTGCGTTGTGTGCGACGCGCTATTACAAGTTTGCCTGTGTTTTTGCCTGCTCACGGGGGAAATATCGCGCGAACTTACCCACGCGCTCCTCAATGGGCGCGGCCATCTTGTTTTTCATTCATTGCTATGGTCCTGTGCATGCTTTTTGAATCCTGCTTGAATCTTTGCCATCCTTTCTTTCTTTGAACTTTTTTTGCTCTTTTTTGCTCATTATCTATCTCTCTATTTGTCTAGATCTATTTTTTATGTTTTTTTCAACTTTTTGTTACTTTATAACTACTTTTTTGGTTTAGCTCTCTCTTTCATTTTTTTTTCTTTCTTCCCCCTATTCTTTTCTTCTTTCGGCCAGGACCATTGCAAAGGGAGCAGGCAAATCAAAGGGGAAGGGTCCTGCACCCCGTAGCCGGCTCCCTTACGGGCGATTGAGGAGAGTTCATGTAGTGGCCAGGGAGGTTTTCACCGCAGTGGAGGTGGCCGCCCTGGTATTTTTTGTTCTGCGCCACCTCCCTAAGACCGTGGCAGCAGGGTGCAGGCCCGGTCAAGGGTATAGCGTCCGGGAGCGTCGCCAGCGGTGGGATAAGGTGTGCCCGGCCATGCGGAGGGAGTCGGGGGTCCAGCGCACCTACAACCAAGCGATGCACCGGTGTGCCGACGTCCTCGACCGGGAGCAGGACCTGCTCCACCTGCTAGGTGTGGAGATCCCTGTCCTTGGTGAGTAGCTATTTAATAACTACTTTGTTTTCTTCTGCTCTGTGTTATATTGCTAATATATGTTTTTCCCGAAGAGCAAGAATGCTGCAGATTCGATTACATTGCAGGTAAATTAGTTTAAGTTTAAATAGCTTCTGTGATTGCAGGTGCTTGCCTGCTCAGTGGCGTTGCTCCAATGCTTGTTTGCAACTTTGTCCTCATTTGAGCAGAATTGCGTAATGCTAGAGAGACTAGAGACTCAAGTCTAGTCCTTCCTTTGTACTCCTGCTGCCACTAAGAAGAAGAGATAGTGATGGTTTGATAGGTTGAGTATATTATGACTTGTTATAAGTAGTAGTAGTAGGACATTTTTTAGTGCTCTGCAATCATGATGACGGACTGTGTCTGTCACGTCGCGTGCTGCTGAGTGCTGGCAGTCGTAGTAGTACCTTTTTGTTGTTGGTTTAGTTGGTGATTTACATAACTTTCCAAGTAGACGGCCTGCGAATCCAGCAATTCTGTACTAGTAGTATCCTCCTAGTTGACCAGATCAGATAGGTTAATACCTGTAATGCAATTGTTGCTAATTTGTTTCCCCGAGATAATTTTAGATTGTGGTCAAAGAAATCAAAAAAACAATCATCCATGTTGTGTTTCTTTGTTTCATGATCATCAGCGCCTCCCAGGGGCAAGGCGACTAGCAGCACCATTGAGACTCCGGTGGAAGAAGGTGGACAGTCGCAGCAGTCCCTTGCAGGCTCTTCTGCTGGCCTCAGTAAGTTGTTCTATTGTTATATTAATACTTATACTTCCCTAACTTTTACAGCTCCTATTCATTACAAACTGTTTCCTAATTCTATTTTTTTACAAAATAGTCTTTGATCTTCTTCTAATCTAGACTACTTTCTACATTCTTATCCTGCCTCTACCATCACTCTCTGTGCTACTACTATTTACGATTATGAGTCGGTCTGTGTAGGAAGCTAAGCTTGCCCAGTCGGCAAACGGTGTTAAACAAAACTCTGACCCAGAACAGAAGTTGAACCCCCAATCCCCTGACCGACTATGTAGTGTGTCTGACCAATGATTTTACGACCCAGAACAACCGAACAAGACTACCACCGAGTCCTGGCCTATCTGAGTCACGGAAACATGGCTTCCAAGTGCAGTAGTTCAAACCCTTCCTCTCACTCACTCGTGAACAAAAACCACACAGTGTTTGTTAGTTTTAAAGTTCTATTTTCAATTAAGAAATGAAAAAAAAATTCTTTATTTTTAATAGCGTAGTATTCGGAGCGAGCACTGCTGATAGATGACGTTAAAGTTTAAACAACATTCCCATGAATCAAATTACTTTAACGTAATAGTTAATAGACACATGAAATTATTAGAAAAACTGTGCGGGAGCCACCACCTTCTTTAAAGTACTTAAAGTAATGCTGGTGATAACTTACTAGTAGTTGGTGAATCGTCCTGTTGGGAGAAGGACAATGTAATCTTCTTTCTTTAATTAGAAAAATGGTGCACGTTAAGCAAGCATGCATCACGTGTCCTAAGAAGTGGGTCATTTAATGGAATATGTGTAAGAGCAACAGGAGGGAACCCATATACCAAGTTGGGATGGGTGTGTAGAATAAACAAAAACAATTCCCAACAGGTATCATTAAAAGGCAGTTTCAACAATGTATGCAATTCGCATTACATAAATAAGCAACAAGGAGTCTCTAAGGTTTTTTTGAAAAGGGGTATTAATCACCACTTGGAAAAAGAGAGGGGTCTTTCACATGGCAATACAGTTAGACAGCACTGTACAGAACAGATCATGTGACAACCCGGTGGCACTTGGTGAATGGTGATATATACAGATGGTGATAGTGAAAGTGCAAGTGCTAAAGTGAACAGCGTGAGCGACGCATAGTGACAAATTATAAGACAGTAATGGCTCCAAAGGATCAAGTTGTAGTCACTTAAAACATGATTCAATGATTTTAACAAGAACACAAAACGTAATATGCGCCATAAAATTATGCTGTGAAGTCGACGGCGTTTCGATCCCCATGAGTCGGGATCGTCATCAGGACAGGGTTGTCGATGAGGACAGTGATAGTCACCGAAGCAGGTGGTGCGTGGGTGGCTAGGGTCCAAGCAGTCGCTCAAGAATCGGCGGCTGATCGTAGTTTGTGTTGAATCTGATCAGCGGGGAGGGGCGGCGCCTGTGTGAATCCGGGCGGCGGAGGGCGATTAGGGCTCTCAGGGTCTTGTGTGGCTCGCAGTAAATGCAGGAGCTCCTGCACACAGGCGCCGCCCCTCCCCGCTGATCAGATTCAACACAAACTACGATCAGCCGCCGATTCTCGAGCGACTGCTTGGACCCTAGCCACCCACGCACCACCTGCTTGGGTGACTATCACTGTCCTCATCACAATCATGTTTTAAGTGACTACAACTTGATCCTTTGGAGCCCTTACTGTCTTATAATTTGTCACTATGCGTCGCTCACGCTGTTCACTTTAGCACTTGCACTTTCACTATCACCATCGACTTGCATACATTGTTGAAACTGCCTTTTAATGATACCTGTTGGGAATTGTTTTTGTTTATTTAATGGAATAAGCATATAAAAAGTTAACACCCTCCCCTAAACCGTTACTATTTGTCAATCCCAGTAATAAAAAATGTGTTATGTAACATCTCCTTCCATTACGAGACGAAATAGGGGGTTGTGTATGGCATCTGAAAATATGACATGTTTTTTCTAGACGTCACAACATCTGATACGGCACAGCTGACCACCAGTGCCGGGGCCACTCTAGGGGCGGATGCGGCGGCGCCACCAGTCGGAGATGGGGGGGAAGGCTCAGCGGCGGCAGACGGTGGTAAGTTATTATACTCCTTACTTATTGACATTTTTGAGTAGGCTCGCAAAGGAGTGTATGATGTACTGTACAGTACACTAGTACAAGTACACTGTACTGTTAAGAACAGTTACTAATTTAGAACTACTTTTTTGGCTATCACGGAGAAGACAGTCAACCTTGACTTGTAATAGCATTAGCGGCGGTACTTCACGGGTAAGCAATGGCCTCCTCTATTTGACTTCAAATCAGCTAGCAAACTTTTATCGTGAAGCCAAGTCATATCAGATGTACTTTAGGGATGTGAAGAACGAAAAGTGAAAGAAGAGTGAAACGAAGGACGAGCGAGTCTTTACATTTATGACTGTAAAGAATGGTGTTTTTGAATGCAAGTCAAGAGAAGAAGACGGTGGTTTCCAAAATATAATGAAAAGGGTGTTAGTTGGTTGTTGAGAAAAAGAAAACTTGGGACATTTGAGATATTAAGAAGAATGATAGACGTACTTTGGAAGCCTGGATGTTATCTTATTTTTCCTCATCGATAGCAGAGGTGTATGATGTAGTAGAGCAGACGCTGAGTGGATAAAGATTGTTACTTTGAACAGCATGTCCGTGTCAGAGTAGCAAAGCTGAGGAAATCCAAATACAAGAATTTGTGATTGATCACAAATACTCCCTGCCTTGACTAACAGTACAGTACTTTACTTTGCAAGCGCAGCATCTATTGTATATGGATTGTATAGTTGACAACATTATATCAAGTCAAGTCCCTTCCTCCGCCAATTATGGATTCCACACTCACTCCCTATGCAATAATTTTATTTCAGCTGTGTCATGGGTGGACTATTGTTGTAGTTCACTAAATCTATCAAAACAAAGCACCTACAGGCATCCATCATATAACCAAAGATAATGTGATCGGCAGGATAATGATATATGATCAGAATTGAATAATCTCCATTTTTCTTTTGTTGTAGTAAAGGCCCGGGGGGGCTGTGCGAAAGATATCATTACATTGAGCAGTAGCCCTTGATTTTACCACAAGTTCACGTACCACTGATTTCTTTTGCAAAACAAGAGAAAAAAACAGAAGACTTTTTTTAGTACTCTCTGACTATGTATGTAATGTATTAGTGAGTCCATCCATAGTCCTGCTAGTGGAATTCCTGAAACTCCCAGTAATGTCACAGGCCTACAAAGACGGCAGGAAGATACATGGCAAAATGTTATACTGTGTTTGCAACTTACTGGTGTTACTGAGAGTCAACTTTCAGTAAAATTATTTTGACTTTATGTTAAAGACTATTGGCTACAGTATTTTTCTTTCTTTCCTCATATAGATGCTACTCCAACAAAGCTCACCAGAAAGGAGATGGCTGTCCTGGCCAGGGCCCGTAAGCTGGAGGCTATTTGTGCTGAGTATCGGCGGCTGTGGGCTCTGGAGCAGGAGGAGGAGACAGCAACCACTGCATCCTCCTCCAGTGCCCCCGTGTCCACCAGCCAGAATCCTCCAGCCAAGCGGAGCCGTGGCCCGACAGCCTCCCGCCGCCGCCGCACAGCAGCAACACGATCAGCTGCCCCCCCCAGATCCTGGATGGTACGTTAGCACCGCCTCCGTAAGAGAGTGGAGTACCTGGAGCGGATGGCCGAAAAAACATCAGCGCCAGCTCCGGGAACTCCGCAAAGAGCTGCGGGACGTGCAGGAACAGCTATCCACACTACG
The DNA here is from genome assembly GCF_964261635.1 of Lissotriton helveticus. NCBI lineage: Eukaryota > Metazoa > Chordata > Amphibia > Caudata > Salamandridae > Lissotriton > Lissotriton helveticus. The sequence goes on along the minus strand of NC_136061.1, from coordinate 1,578,444,662 downwards.
CCACCGGAGGAAGTGACTGTCCCTTGCCCCTTTTTTAAAGACTGTTGGGGGGGTGGAATTGGGTGTTTGAGAAAGGGGACTTTTGGACTTTTGGACATTGCTTGGGGTTAGGGAGGGGGGGTGAGTTGGGTTAATTTATTTTATTGTATGACTACATAGATATATTTCTTAATAATTATTTTTCATACCAAACATAGTATACGCGTTCATATTATTTTGTGTGGGGGTGGGGGGTGGTTACTGGACGTTCGGTTTCTTCCAACTTACCAGCATGAATGAAACATCTAGTCCTGAAATGTACCAAAGTGCCAGCAACCGAGTTAGTGAAATCAGTAGCCCTACTAGTACTTTACCAGTAGTACTGCCAGTCTCTTCTCTCCTCCCAGCCCTAGCCCATTATTCTACCTTTCCAAAATGCTTATCTTACCTGTGATTCGTGTTTTAGAATAGGGGTAGCCACAGGGCTGCCTGCATGGCAAATGTTGATTAAGTTTGGTTGTTGACATGTATCCTCGACGGATGAAATATCATTGTTGTGCTGGTAGTAGTAGTGGTGCACACTGGCAGTAGCAGCATATAAAAGAAAAGGAAATGAAACATTGAGTGGCCTGAGCGTAGCATTAGAAACAGTACGATAGATAGTACGCTACAGAACAGTGCCATGAATTGTAGTATAAGCAGTGCTAAAGTACTCTAAATATAACTTTACTAGCTTCGTGGACTATGGCTACTATAAGAAATATTATGAAGGCAAAGGATACTTAAACATAAGAATTAACCATTTGATTCCTCATGTGTACGAGCATGATGTTTGATGCTCAATTCACGATGTCGCACATGAAATTCCATTTTCCAACATGTTTCTGGTGCTGCTTAGAGCTTATCCTCCCCTGCAAGAGTGTGGAATTTCTTGTTGTCATAGTCATACCTCAATGAAAAACCACACAGCCCAGGGGAAGAGGGTTAGGGTTTTTGAAGATTGGATGGGAATGGGGTTTTTTGGGAAAAGTTTTGTGGAGAGAAGAAAAAAAAAAACACTGCATGGACAAACAACAAATGAAGAGAAACAAATTTTTGGATTCAAAGATATCCATAAATCTTTTACGGGACATAAAGGTAGTGCACTACTGCATAAAAATAGCAAAGAAATGCATGAAATAGGATGTGCACTAGTTATCCTCACCTTACTCACATGTATATACTTCGCCGGAGCCGCGTTGAGGGGACGAAAGCCTACCTGGCCATGCTGTAATCGTTGCTACATTGAGCAGAACAGAGAACCCCCAATACCACGCATTTGGCTCATGAGGCTATTTAGCCCTTAACTATAAGTTCTGTATATCGCCAATTGGGCGCAACGGACTTTTTCTAAAACAGATAGGTACATTTCACTATAATTATTTTTGTAGAGCACACTTTGACATCTACATATACATGTGAGTAAGGTGAGGATAACTAGTGCACATCCTCGTCCTGAAGAAGGAGTCTTCACCCCCGAAACATGTCGACGCACTTTTGAGGTTGACATACCATAATCAGTAAGTAAACAACCTCTCCTGCACTTTTTTAATGATACCAGCCGAGGACTTAATAAAAATTTAGTTTTTCTCCTACGAGCCAGGTATTTTTTAACTCACCCTTCCACCTCACCACTCACACACTATTACTCCACACACACCAACACATAGTTCACCTTCAGTGCTCCTACGTAGTCGTGAGTCGTAGCACGCCGCATTCCGTAGAGGTTTGCGAAGACCCCGATGATGAAGCATGACACCAAGGGGCCTTTTGGTGTGTGAAGGGTATTTAAACAACACTGGTTGCTCCCCACCACTGTAGGGACCACTGACACTATCCCAGTGGATTCCTTTTGTTTATACATATTGCCAGGGGAGACAGAATCCACTTCTTCCTCTCCCTCCCCCCTTTTGTTAATGAATTACTCCAAAATATTCAAAATTCAGACATGACCCTAACTCTATTACTGCCATTATCCGTCGAAACATAACCAACTATGCGATTTCTTGGATGCAGCCATTCATTGACCTTCCTGTTAAACTCCACCAAAAGGTTACGTGCAGTGTGAGATTTCTCCATGGCAAACATGCCTACTGTTGCATGTTTGCGAGTAGCTTGAAAAACTGTGTCCGTGTCAACACCTGCTTGTTTTAACTGTTCTTTGACCCCTGCAAAAGAGACCCAGTGTGCAGTGATGCACATGTAATCAAGGGCTTGGCAACTGGTACACATGTCTGTTGTCATGTGGATAGTGTGAACAGCACTCTTCAGAATAGCTGCGCCAATCACCTCCAGCACATCTTGATGTAGTGCTGGAACAGGAACCCTGGCAAAATAGGACCAGCTAGGAACCTTCCATTTAGGGCAGACTGTTGCCACAAATTCAAGAAAACCCACCCCTTCCACGAAAGAGAAAGGGAGAAGGTCCAGCGCTAGCATTTTAGCCAGCTTTGCATTATACAGACGAACTGTTGGGTGGTTGCGTTCAAATGGTGCATCCGACCAAAACAGGCTGCTAATGGTGGGCTGGACCGTTTTACGTGATGATGATGGTGCAGACTTCACATCAGTTAGGCTCATTGATTTAGTTTTTTGTATTGGTGTCTGTCCCAGACTCTTAGTGTGCCTCATACATGTTGCAGGGGTAGAGGGTGTGGGCGATACCACTGCAGTGCTGCTGCAAGGGGTACTGGGTGTACCAGAAAAAATGTCGGTCGGTTCTTGACTTCCCCCCTGCACAATAAGCCCCTCGCCGTCAGCATCAGATGCAATGTGAATGGATACATTTGGATCAGTTCTACTTTGGTTTTCCCGGATCTTCCCTAGATGCGCCTCCCACCGGATAGTGTGGTGTTTTTTGAGATGACCTCTCTGGCCTCCGGTACCATAGTTGGTACCAAGCTTACCCCAACTAACTGATACTTTACAAATCGAACAAACAACCATGTTTTCCGCCCTTTGGCTAACAGTAAAGAAGTCCCAAACTGGGGACTGGAAATGTCTGCTGGTGGTGGAGGTGCTACTTTGACTTTCAATGCCAGATGAAGTGGAGGATGGGTGTGGCTGAATTCGTTTCTGTTGTTCACTTACAGCACCGCTACTTGAGGTAATGGAGGTCGAGCTGGATGGAGGTCCCTGTCGGCCCTTCTGACGAGAAAATATGGAAGCTGTAGGTCGTGTTGGTGTTGTAGTTAACTGCATTTGGTGGTGGTACCAATGCCACGCCGCCCACATCCCGCTCAGCAGCCATTTGGGATAGGGTGAAAATGTCTGTCTGCTGCATGCCCGCTGGGGCTGGAGTGACGTCTGTGATGACAGGGTCGTCGTCAGACTGTTCATCAGCAGCAGAAGACACCACTTCTTGTTCGTCGTCATCACATATAAGTCGAAGCCTTGCGGGAACCTTCCTTTTAGGCTCAGCTACCTTTGTCGGCTCATGGCGTGCCTCACTCTCAGACTGCATTTGTGGGTTCCAATCAGGATCAAGGTCATCAGAATGAAGGGGGCTTGAAAAAGAACTTGTAGTAGTAGTAGCCCTCCTTGACCTTTTTCTTGCTGGGGATCTGGAAGACAATGGATCATCCTCAGGAGGAGTGGCTTCCTCGGATGATACCTCCACTTGAATATCAATTTTCTGATGTGCCCCTACTTCTGGAGGAACAAGCATTGTAGGCAGTTGTGCCGATCCATGAACCTCTAGTTGCACCTCTCCATGCACCTCTCCATGCGCCTCTCCATGCGCCTCTCTTTGCGCCTCTCTTTGCGCCTCTCCTTGCGCCTCTCCCTGCCCATGAACTTGCGCTTGTACTAGTTGCACCTGTGGTTGTCGTTGCGGCTGTGGTTGTTGAACACTCGTCAGCTGAGTTACACCCGGCGTTGATTGGATAGTACTTTCTTGTGATGAGCCAACATCACTGGTCAATGGTGATTGAACAACCAAAGTGGCTGCCGCAGCAGCACTCATGCTCTTGGACCTAACTTGGTGTGGTGGCACTGAGCCCAATGAAGCGGAGGTGCTGCTTCCAGCTTGGTCCCCGGCGGACACCGCTGCTGCTGCAGGCGTAGTTTTTTTTCTCCCAAAAAAGGTGTCGGTGGTCAGACCAGTCTCCTTGGTAGCTGGTGCCACTTGCTTCTTCTGCTCCTTCTTACTGGCAGTGGCACTGGCAACTTTTTTCGCTGAGGCGCTACGGCCACCTTTCTTTGGGGCCATCTTCTTCAAATGTCAGAACAGCAGGCCGCAGTTGTACGAGTTGCAGAGTTGTCTTGCCTGTGGCCACACGTGACATCACGTGACGTTGTGCTGCACACACCGCTGCAGGACTTCTTCCTGGCACTGGTGGTTCTCTTGTGCACCTAAAAGCAATGGAAGCCAGAGGAACATAGGTTAAACACCCCAAAAAGTCCTAAAACACACAAAAATCACCACAATCCAATGCCATCCATGCCTTCAACGATATTTAAATTCAAGACACCCCACAGAAAGACTTGGTCCATGCACCACTCAGTACCCCTGGGCCTAATAGATGAAAGCAAGGCAAACTGGGTGCAGGCCTGAGCACACTGTCTGGCTTCAAAATGGCCCCTTGACCCCCACCACATGGCCAGGCCCTGCCTGGACCAGGCCTCAAAATGGCCCCCACCCACATGGCCAAGCCCCAACACCACCCCAAAAAGTCGAAAAACACACAAAAATCACCACAATCCAATGCCATCCATGCCCTCAATGATGTTTAAATTCAAGACACCCCACAGAAAGACTAGGTCCATGAACCACTGAGTACCCCTGGGCATAACGGTTGAAAGCAGGGCAAACTGGGTGCAGGCCTGAGCACACTGCCTGGTTTCAAAATGGCCCCTTGACCCCCACCACATGGCCAGGCCCTGCTGGACCAGGCCTCAAAATGGCCCCCACCCACATGGCCAGGCCCCAACAACACCCCAAAAAGTCGAAAAGCACACAAAAATCACCACAATCCAATGCCATCCATGCCCTCAATGATGTTTAAATTCAAGACACCCCACAGAAAGACTAGCCCCCAGACTCATCAAAGCCACATTCAGCGAATTCTAAATTGCGAGAATTACCGAATCGCAATTTAGAATTCACAGAATGGGATTCATGAAGAAATGCCATTAAAAAAGCAAATCGCAATCGGCCGCAATAGTCGTTTGCGATTTTGCTAAAATCGCAAATAAATGCGCAGAATAGGCTTTTTTCCGTGTAGAAATTGCGATCCTGCAATTACCGAAATCGCAAATTGCGATCTCGCTAATTGCGAGATCGCAAAAACGGGAAGTCGCATTTCGAGCACAGTGATGACATCACAACCAGGAAGCAGGCCGTTCCCTCCCTCATTCAGCACACTGATCCTGAAAGTGGAAGCAGCACTGGCCAGAGCTCCACTACAGACCACCTTCAGCTGCAAATCAGGAGACAAACCACCCCAGAAAATATCACAGGAAGCAGCAGGGAGCAGTGCCTAAGGAAGGAAAAGAAAAATCTAATTTTCCGAGCAGGAATTGGAATATTTAATTTAGGGAGTAACCAAAGATCATGACCGGCTTTTCGGGAAGGATTCAAGGAGGGTGCCTGAGGCGGAGAAGAGGCGCATTTGGCTGCGCATCTGCGCTAAAGTAAATGCAGTGGGAGTGACCCAGCGCTCCATAGAGGACCTAAAAAAGAGGTGCTATGACCTCAGAGGGCATGCAAAGGAAAGAATTGCAGAGAGGCTGGGGGAGCGACTGGGAACCGGAGAAGGAGAGCCCACTGTACCACCCAACACCCCACTGGAGGACCTTGTGGAGGACACCCTGAATCCCGAGGCATACATGGGGGTAACCCGGCTGGACTCCTCCCGACCCACCCAAGAATCCCAAGGTAAGTGCCATGCGACTGCGACCCTGTCCCCTAACAAAGGCCATGACTCTGGAGCTACCCATTAGAAACGCCAGTCATGCAGGCCATGCACACCAGAAAAGCCCAATTGCATTGTGGGACTTGTAGTGTGACCACATTTTCCAGATAGCCCCATACAGCCAGACCTGTCCAGTGAGAGTCATTCCTAAAGCCAGTCAGGGAATGCTAGCCTGCATGCATGTAGCAACCTCCCATGTGCAAGAAACATGTCATTAATCACCGTCCCATTTATATTAAGGGTGGCGCAGAACAACCCAGCACCGATAGTGAGGCCCTTCACATTGACGACAATCCCGAGGACACCGAGGGAGAGGGCCATCCTAACCCTCAACCAGGACAATCACAGCCAGCACCAGCAGCAGTAGTACCACCACCTGCCCCTGTGGACAGGGCCACCCCTGCAACAACAGGCGCGCCACAACCACCCCCAGTTACACTCATGCCAGTGGCACTGGCAACTACAGCTGCAGCACAGAAGCAGACAAGGCGCACAGCCACTGTTCGTTCACATTCCAGCGGACTGGTGCGGGAGCCGCGCAACACAACACCACGCGCCGGCAGGGGGGTGAATGTCCGGGTACCTGGCCTGTCTATTGAGCGTCGGATGCTCCGTGTACATCAAAAGCAGGCACGTCACTTGGCAGCCATCCACCTGCAGCTGCACAAGACTGCACGTAATGTGGGACAGCTCACTGACAGCATGGAAAGCATGACCGCTGCTGTCCGGGAAAACAGCCAGGTCCTGTTGTCCCAGCAGGATGTCAACCGCCGCCGCCACCGCCAGCTTCTGACCTGCCTGTCAGCGTACACACGCTCCAACCACATAATTGGGAATGCCCCCTCCCAGCTATCGCATCGATCATTAGCGATGCAAATACAAATTGTGCAATGCTGCCAGGATGTCGCTAGGGCACTGGAGCAAGTCACCACTGTAGTGCAGAGTCTGCAGGCAACTGGACATGGCCAGGCAGGTGGGGGGGATGATGCCAGTGAGGGCAATTCCAGCCACAGCAGCCTGTCGTTGCCGCTGGTGACGGTACCCCACCGCAGCACTAGGCCAAATGCAGCCTCACGGGCTAATGCTAATGTGGAGGAGGTTGAAAGGCGACTGGGAGCGTCCACCCGGAGGCACCACTGACTATTTATTATTTTACATGCAGGGCCATGCTGATGAAACAAGCATGCCCTCCTCACAAACATGGGGATGTATGAATCAATACAGCTCTCATTCAATTTATAGAAAACAAATATTACATTATTGTGAAAAAAACAATAAGATTTATTATGCACAAGTTAATCTGACTCATGTCATTATTTCAATTGTCATGCATGAGTGAAGTGTTGGATGAGGGGAGTGGGTGCACTAGAAACAGTTCATTGTGATTTTGTTGCGGCGCCTGTGTCCTTCAGCAGGATTCTCCCCGCGTGCATGACGCACATGTGCAGGTGGGCGGTTGTCCCCTTCCGACTCACTGCCAGAGATCTCTACAGGTATCCTCTGCTTGGTAGCAATGTTGTGGAGTATTGCACACACGGCCACGATGCGGCAGAAGACCTCAGGCTGGTATTTGAGGGCCCCACCAGTCTTGTGAAGTATGCGGAATCGTCTCTTCAAAAGTCAGAATGTCCGCTCAATGCAATTCTTGTGCGGATGTGTGCTGCATTGTAACGCCGTTGCTGTGGTGTGGCAGGGTTGAGGTATGGGGTGAGGAGGTACTCACGGAGACCGTAGACGCTGTCACCTGAATGAAAGAAGCAGAGGGTGAGTGCCTGTTATGCGCAGCTACATGGTCGCAATGTACTATTTGTTGGCATGTGTACTTACCTAGTAGGTGTCCTTCCCCAAAGTCTCCCCTGGCCAGACGTGTGTGCAAGCCGCTGTGCCGGAATATGAAGGAGTCATGTGTGCTCCCCGGGTATTGTGCCACTATGTCCGTGATGATTGTCTTAGCGTTGCACACCATCTGGATATTCAGGGAGTGGTAGCACTTGCGGTTCCGGTACATGTATTCTGATTGTGCAGGTGGGCATATGTGGATGTGGGTACAGTCAATGCATCCAATTACATGGGGGAATTGCGCAATTTTGTAAAAATCAAGCTTGGTTTGATCCAAGTCCTGTTGGGTGGTCGGGAATGTGATGTAATGGTGTAGCCGGGTCAGCATTGCCTCCAGGAAACTCCTTAGGCAGCGGGACATGGTGCTCTGGGAGATCCCCCCTGCATCGGCAACTATCCCCTGGAAGCTTCCGGAGGCCAGGTGGTGCAGGCTGCACAAGACCTGGACATTTGTGGGCACAGCATTGGTCCTCCTTGTTGGGTGCTGCATCAGAGGGTCTAGGTCCCGGATCAGCTTTGTAATCATTGCCCCATTCAGGCGGTACTTAGAGTAGATTTGCTCCGCAGTTTGGCCCAGAAGGGTGATCCGCAGGTGGAAGATTCGCTCCTGGATCCTGCGTCTGTTCCTTGCTGCAGCCTGGAGCCTTCGCCGCCTGACCACCATGTAGAGTCCTGGCATTGTGAAAGTCCTCATGCTCCTACTGTGTCTCCTTAAGTGTGTTTGGTCAGGCCCGCACCTGTGGCTAGTTTTTTTTATTTTTATTATTGACTTCATGGTTACCACCTGGTTTGGGTTCTCCTTAAATTGCGCCTCGCAAATAGCGATTTAACGATTTTTCGCTATTTGCGATTTTTCATGAATTGGCTTTGCGAATATTTAGCGAATTCGCAAAATATTTCACAGAGTCCTTGGAATCTCGCTAATTCGGATTCGCTAAGGGGGTTCCACCTACATTCTGCGATTTATTTTGCAAATTCGCATTATAGATTTAGCGAATTTGCTATTTATTCGATTTTCACATCATGAATTGCATTTCATTTAATTGCGATCGCAATAGCTAATTCGCAGCTATTGCGATGGCAATTTTGTTAGATGAATCTGGCTGTAGGTCCATGCACCACTGAGTACCCCTGGGTATAATGGTTGAAAGCAAGGCAAACTGGGTGCAGCCCTGAGCACACTGTCTGGCTTCAAAATGGCCCCTTGACCCCCCACCACATGGCCAGGCCCTGCCTGTACCAGGCCTCAAAATGGCCCCCACCCACATGGCCAGGACCCAACAACACCCCAAAAAGTCGAAAAGCACACAATAATCACCACAATCCAATGCCATCCATGCCCACAATGATGTTTAAATTCAAAACACCCCACAGAAAGACTAGGTCCATGCACCACTGATTATCCCTGGGCATAATGGTTGAATGCAAGGCAAACTGGGTGCCGGCCTGAGCACACTGCCTGGCTTCAAAATGACCCCTTGATCCCCACCACATGGCCAGGCCCTGCCTGGACCAGGCCTCAAAATGGCTCCCACCCACATGGCCAGGCCCCAACAACACCCCAAAAAGTCGAAAAGCACACAAAAATCACCACAATCCAATGCCATCCATGCCCTCAATGATGTTTAAATTCAAGACACCCCAGAGAAAGACTAGGCCCATGCACCATTCACTACACCTGGGCATAATGGTTGAAAGCAAGGCAAACTGGGTGCAGGCCTGAGCACTCTGCCTGGCTTCAAAATGGCCCCTTGACCCCCACCACATGGCCAGGCCCTGCCTGGACCGGGCCTCAAAATGCCCCCCACCCACACGGCCAGGCCTAACAACACCCCAAAATGTCAAGAAACACACATAAATCACCACAATCCAATGCCATCCATGCCCTCAATGATGTTTAATTTCAAGACACCCCACAGAAAGACTAGGTTCATGCACCACTCACTACACATGGGCCTACTGGCTAGTGAGGCTTTACAGGCACCCCAAAATAAAAAGAAATCAACATATAACAGCTAAAATTCCATGACATAAATGAGAATTAAGTTAAAAAAAAAATCACAGAAACAGTTGTATCATGCACCCATGACTAACCCTGGGCCTACTGGATACTGTGGCTACCCACAATATATACTTTTTTAAGTTGTGAAACAAGTTTTAAAACTGTAGTTGCCTCAACTGCAATGCCCCGAACAAACAACACCAACTTACTTGTAAAATCTCAAGTCCAAAAGTGATCCAAACTTCAAAGTCCAAAAAGTCCTCAAATACAAATATCCAGCAGCAGCCACAAAAAGTAGTCCTTCCAGCTCCAGATCCAAATCAAAAGTGACCAGGACATGGACAAAGCACTGGGAGGAGCCTGCTGGACAGGAACAGGAAGTTGGAGACTCTGGGGCACTTCCTTCCTCCCACCCCCCCCCCCAAAAAATGGACTCCTTGCACCAAAAAGTGCAGCCAAATGTCAATCTGAGGAGTTATTATGATCAAAATCATCATTTTCACAAGGTTTATGCTTCCTGCGGTGGATTTCTTGTGCAGAATTGCAATTTTTGCACTTTCGGGAACGCGAGCTGTTCAAATCTCCTACCGGAAGTCAGCTGCGCACCGCATCTACGTGTTCGGCATTGTTTACTCCCGCAATGCGTGATCGCGTTGTCAAACTCTCGCTGTGCAAGATGGCGAGCCGTGATGACGTAATTGCGTTCGAAAAACTCTCGCGCGATCACGCAGCAAGATCGAAAATGGTGCAGCACACGCAAACCGGGAGAAAAACAACTCGGCGGACTCAGAATCACGGTAAGTCAACGCCACGCGCGCGATATTGTATTTTTCAAGCGCGACCAAGCAAAATATTTCGCAGCTTGCGAATTTGCGGATTTTTGGGCAAATTCGCGCAATTCGCGGATCGCAAAATTGCCAAAAATCCGCAAATTCGCCCAAGAAACGGATTTTACGCCCATACTTAGTACAAACTACCTTTCCCTATAGTAACTGCCTTCCAATAGATCATGAAGAATCTAAACACCTGGTCCATGGTTCCCACCTTCAGCCTGAAGCCTGCTTGGAAGTGGGATAGAATATTTTCATCCTCTATCCAGGTTCTAATCCACATAAGGAGGACCCTGCCAACCACCTTTTGCATCACGTCGATCAAACTGATCGGTCTGTAGTTAGCAGGGTCCTCCCTATTCCCTTTATTAAATATTGGCACCACCTCCCCACCTTTCCAGGAATCTGGAACAGGAAATCCTCTTGCTATCAAGTTCATAATTAGTAGGATGAATTGGGCCCAAGGCTTGGGATCATATAAAAATAGATCCCCGGGAAGTCCATCGGGACCGGCTGCCTTACCCGGAGCAATACTGTTTATAGCTAGCTCCACCTCGTGGAGCTCAAAACTGTCCGCTATCTCGGAGGCATCTATAATATCTGGGGGAATCTCAACGATAGGAGGAAAAAGGCATCCGTCCTCTAAATATTAGTTAGAGAAATGCTCTTGCCATTGCTGGCCCGTTATATGATTAGGGATTGGATCAGATATTTTCCTATCCCTACGATTAATAAGATCCCAAAGTAGGGTAGCGTCCCTCTGTACTGAGGCCTGCTTTAATTCCTGCCAATGGTTCTCCTCCCAGTTACGTTTTGCCTCCACCGACGCCTTGGAATAATCTTTCCTAGCAGGTGGATCGTTCATCCTGATTGCAAGAGCTAATGCCACCCTTTTTTCCCTACAACTAGGAGAGTACCATGGGTTCATGGACCTTTGACGATGATGCTTCAGGGACGATTTCACTTCTACAATAAAAAAGGAACTTAGCTTATCAATTGTGTTTCGATAAAAAAGAGTAAAATTGAATTGCTTCCCCGTTCCGCTATAGAATGTCGTTAACTCTCTATTCTTAGATTCAACCGTCTCCCTAATAGTTCGCAACTTGTCTTCTTGCTGGGAGACTTTGTGCCATTTCAGTCGACGCTTACAATTTTTGGGGATTACCTCTCTAGATGTCATCAATGGGCGGTTACATACCTTCAGCCCACTCGATAGCCATGTATTATTTAATTGGAGACAAAGCGGATTATGATCGCTGTCTATTGATGGCACAACTACCATGTCTTCTAGATCCCCCCAAAGTCGGACATCAATAAGGATTAGGGCCCCGATGTAGGTAAATCTAATTTACCGACTCATAAATACCGAATTTTACCGATTCGGTATTTATGAATCGGTAAATTAGAAGGAGGCAGATGTAGGTAATTTTTAAATAACAATTACCGAATCTGTAAGATTCGGTATTTACTGATTCGGTAAATACCAAATCAGTATTTCCCATTGATTCCTATGGGCCTTGGGAATCAATGGGAAATACCAATTCAGTATTTACCAAATCGGTAAATACCGAATCCTGGCAGGGGGAACGGGGTGTCACTTTGACACCCTGTAGCACCCCAATTGTAGGCTAGTGTAGGCATGTCTGTGTGTCACATGGCATAGGTGTACATGCACAAATGTGTATGTAAACTGGAAATCGGTATTTTACCACCCAATAGGATTGGGTGGTAAATACCGACTCCTAAAGGGCCTGTGGCACTCTTTGAAGTACCACCTACATCTTGATTTACAGAATCGGTAAATTTACCGATTCAGTAATTTACCGATTCTGTATATTTACCGAATCAGTAAATATACCGATTCTGTAAATAAGATGGCCCTACATGCCAAATCCAAAATACCGGTCAGTAACGGCCGAATTCGGCCGTTACCGACCAGTAAATGGCGACCTACATCCGGGCCATAGTCTATTCTGGATGGGGAGCTTATCCTATTAAAAGTATTAGCACCATGTGGGTCTGAGCGCGTTCTGCCATTCGCTGCTCTCAGGCCATATTCCATATTAAGGGCATTAATTTGAATGGCTCTCTGGGACCACTTTTTAATGGGAACCAGACTAAGAGGCGTAATTGCCCATTTTGCATCTTCTACAGCAGCTCCCAATAAATCGCCCGTACTCAGGGGGTTCGAATGTGACGTTGAAATCCCCAGCCAGTATGACATTGGAATCTGGTGGGATTAACGATAACATATTTTCTAGGGAGGATATGGTAGATGATGTCTGGGCACCCGGAGAACCCCTTGCATAAATATTGAATAATTCTAGAACTGGGCCATTGTGTGGACTTTTTACAGTCAAATGCAAAATATCCCGTGATGGACAAGAATGGGTAAAGATGGTCCAGTTAAATGCAATACTTATCCAGATTCGCAATCCCCCAGATGGGCACCCTCTACCTAAATGTGCTGCAGGGATACAATAAGAAGTGTAGCCAGACTTGTGTAGAGGAATTAAGCTCCATGTCTCCTGAAATAGAAATACCTCGTGTTTCTCAACAAATCTATTCCACTCAGGGAGCTGTAACTTCTTTTCTAGCCCAGCTACATTCCACAAGAGAATATTAAGAGTTGGTGAATTAATCTTTATACTCGTGGTTTCCCCTGCTAGACTATTTACATCAATAGATATTGCCTGGGCACTACCTACTTCCATCCCCTGACCTAACAAAATTCCTGTAGGCAGTGTGTTGCCAAGACTTCTAGCTCCCTTGACCTTTCTTAAATTATGATTGGGGTACTGCTCTCCCTGTCCCTGCGTTTTAGTCAGTCTACCCTGTTCAACCCAGACCCCCTTCCTCTGTGCCCAAATTCCTCAAGGGCTCCCCCCCCCAATGGGGGCCAGAGTGCAAGGTGTCTAATCTGAATTGCTGAATGTTCGGGAGGGGAGGTGTGGAACTCTAGGGCCAGCAAGTTATCTGTTAGCTTTAGCTCAATACAGTCTAGCTTTGAGTTTCGTGAGGTAATCTTCCTGGCTCTGAGGATGTCCTCGCGGATTATGGACCTGCAGCCCTTTACGTAGCGTAGCCAATGTATTGCCTAGTTACATAAAGACTCGCTGCTTTCGTAGACCTGTATACTAAGGGGTTTAGGGACTTTCACCATGTAAACTGTTGCCCGGGAGTCCCTAAATGTAGCCACGGGGAGTTGCGCGTCATATCTCGTAATGCTAGGGGGAGATGGAGTTTTTCGAGCCCCCAATATTTTTAGTGCATCAACTTGGGGTTTTTTTTAAACTCAAATTCAAATCTGGGACTCGAGGTAGAGTGGCTTTAATTGTGTCACATGACTTAGAAGGCATACCTTTCGCCTTTCCAGAGATGCACCATTTATCGAATTACCCCAATGGGAAGGCCGTTTCAAGGGAAGAGAATGAGATGATTGGGTTTTTGCAGCTATGAGAGGATCGGATCTAGAATTTAGAGCTGCCGCCATTTTCTTTAAGATTTCCACCTCATTTTGAAGTAGCTCCACTTTCCATTGTAGATCCTCATTTAAACCTCTATAGGCACAACTATTTACCAGAGTGCCAGAACCAGCAGAATTACAGTTAATCAATTCTGTGGTAGGTAATCCCTCAGACATATGTTCCAATACTGCAAATCTATTAACACAATGGATTGGGGAGAGAATTGCCTTTTCTTGGTTATCACTTATTGCCCCAGGATTATTTTGATTCAGTGTTAGAATGGGAGGTGAGGGCTGACTAGGTTTCCCTATGCCTTCAACCACAGGGCTATGAATGATTGGGTTTGTAGTTGAACCAACCTGTTTCCTAAACATTGATGGAATTATACACTGGGGATGGCTAACTGGTCCATTCTCTTGCAGGTCTGTGCCAATATTAATTGCTACATTATTAGACCCCAGAATCTCTTCACATTCAGAAACTATAACCTCTATTCTGTCTAGGACACAATTGTTCCCCCCATGATTTACCTTCTTAACTTTTTTCCCTTTCTTGTTACCAACTAAACCCCCACACTCCATTGCATTCCTTTCCCCCCCATAGAATTTGTGGCCCAGCTGCCTTTTTACAATAGTTCAATGGTCCCCCACCAGACTGGAAACAGCTGTTAGAATAGTTCAGAGATTGTTCCACAAACAGGCCCACCGATAGGGATAGTAGCAGTACCTTCTGGCTGGAGTAAAAGTGACAGGGGGGTAGCCCAGCCCAGCCTCTGCCAGCCACCAACGGGCGCAGGACGGGCCCGCCCTTGGCCCGGGCTTCGCCCGCGCGCGTCCCGCGCTGCGGGAGCCCCGATGCGCTTAAATGCGCCGCCTGGCTCTACCCCCGTGACGCGTGAACGTGCGCCACACGGGGGAGCTGGGAGATGTAGGCCGTGGCAAAAGGCAGCGGGTCCGGTGGCGGGAGCAGGAGCGCGGGCAATAGCAGGTCCGGTATCAGAAGCAGACACGGGGGCTCAGGATGCCAGTGAGTCTGTTGAAATGCTTTATAGTTATAAATTTAAAGATTTATAAAATTTTCAATACCTCTGCACACCTATGGAGCATTAGAAACATATGCGTTTTATTAACACTTGCACTCATCAACTGGATACAGGCTGTACAAAATAAGGTAGAAAAGTAATATGGAATTTACCCACCCCTATTTAAACTATAAAACAAACTAAATCACTCATTGGATGATGCCATCAGTGATCTCATCAGTGATGTCACAGAACATGTCATGAGTGATGTCATATGAGGTCACGAGCAGTGCATGGCAAAGGGAGAAGTTAGGCGAATTTCTGTTTTTTTAGTTCACAACGTTAATGTTGACATTGACAAATTCACCTAACTATTACGTTACTTTATCCTTTGATTTTTTCATGGAATTTTTAATTTACTTCTTCTTTTTTAACGAGAACAGATCTTTCTTCACGCTTGAATATGACGTTATGTTAACCTTTGTTTTTTAAGTGAATATATATGAAACTGCTGCCCTTTTATCCTTTCTCCTCATTATATGCTTTTGCCTTCCACTATGGCTTGGTGCTGGGATGATTAGAAATGAATTACCCCTTTGCAAGTTTGTTTCTGAAAAGCAAAATGTTTGATGGACGACCATCCAAACTGACAGCATGCTCTCACCAAACCTTTAGTAAAGGGAACAGCTGTGATGCTGTTACTTTCAACGTAAAAAGCTGACCGCTGGTGTGGCTGGATCCTTAAATCTCGTGGGCAGAGTACCATCAGGGTGGAGGAGGTAATTTCCTCTGCCATCCCAAAGGACACTACTGCATCCATCAAGCCCAAAGTCAGGACCCAAATTACCACGAAGCAGCATCTAGAGATGAAAGGAGTAGGAAAGATGCAACGGTCCCTTTATTAACAGCCTCTCAGAATGATGAAGCTGAGTCCACCCTCTCCACTTTTCCTCCTCTGTCCTTGTCAATAATGCAGGGTCTTAAATCCGGCTCACCAGCGGACCCGTGTCCAGCCAAATTTCTGGCAGATATGGCCGTGATTCTGAACCCCACAGTGAATGGTGTGTTGAACACGTCTCTTCTTAGCGGTCAGGTCCCGGCCAGCTGGAAGAGCGCGAAAATAATTCCCTTATTGAAAAAACCCACGGCTGGTCCCATGTCTTTAGCTAACTAAAGACATATATCCCTGCTGTCATTCTTTGCAAAAACAATTGAGAAATATGTCCACTCAGTGATTAGCGATTTTGCTGAAACAAACAACTTGTCTTCTCCACCCGAGTCAGTCCGGTTTCAGGCGGAATCTTAGCACTGAGACGGCGCTGTTGGAGATCTCCGACTCCATCAGAGAGACCCTGGATAAAGGTGGAAAGGCCATTTTGGTTTTACTAGACCTCCCTGCGGCCTTCGACATCGTGCCCCACACTCAACTCCTACAGAGACTGCAGGAGTGTAGGCTTAAGGGCAAAGTGCTGAAGTGGTTCTCCTCCTTTTTGGAGGACAGACATCAAGAGGTCTGGTCACCTCCGTTTTCAGCCAGTCTGCCGCCCCTAGGTGTAGGTGTGTCAAAGGGATCTATATTGAGCCCAGTACTTTTTATTCTGTACATGGCCCCTTGGCCTCCCTGGGTAAAGCAGATGAGATCACAATTATATCCTATGCCGATGACACTCAACTGCTGTTTACTTGCAAAATGGGTGAGGAGTTTAATGGAGAGAAGATCAATAAGTGCTTGAGAGAAACCTTTACCTGGTTCAAACTCAAACATCTCAAATGTAACTCGGAAAAGTCGGAAATTATCTTTTTCGGCACCCCCCCTTTGGATGCTTGGACACAATGGTGGCCCTTAGACATGTCTCCCCCCCCAGGCAGCAGTTATGACTATAAAAAATCTGGGAGTGAAAATGGACAATGTCCTATCTCTGACACCCCAAGTACAGTCAGTAGTGGGCACGTGTTTCGGTCTCCTGAAAATGCTCCGTAGGTTTTTATTTTTATTACCTATCCCCCAAAGAAAGACGATAATCCAGGACCTTATCACTTCAAGATAGGACTATACCAACGTCCTCTACTTAGGCCTTCCTGAGTTTCTTCTCAATAGATTACAAATTGTGCAGAACGCGGCAGCTAAGGCAGTACCTAACCTCGGTCCCAGAGACCGGATTTCCCTTCATCTGAAAAATCTGCACTGGCTGCCTGTCCGGTGCAGAATACTTTTCAAAGCTCTGGTCCTGGCTTTTAAAGCTCTGCATGGCATGGGAGCATGGCACATCCATAGAAGAGTCTCTTACTATGTACCTGGTAGATCCCTCAGGTCAGCTCACCATCACCTAATGGTTATTCCTAGGTGTTTTAAAGCCCGTTGCGGCGGTCGCTCGTTTCAGGTGCTAGTGGCTAGTTCCTGGAACAAGCTTCCACTCCAGCTCAGGCAGGCCACAAATATATTGGCTTTCACGAAACAACTAAAAACTTGGCTGTTTCAACAAGCGGGATAATGATCTGGCACTCGGGGCCAGATGCCCCCCGCTTTTCTCCCTTGACTTCTGTATCTTTCTGTCTTAGGGCCGGTGATGGAGCAAGGTTATACACCAAAAAAGACTTGCTTGTACTCAATCCTCTCGTAATAACATCAATGTACTAATTAACATGTTTTGTCTTATTAATATTGTATTACATGACATATTAGGCATCCAGGGGAAGCTTGCCAATGTGCTTTTACTAACAATAATCCGCTTTCACTAAAATGGCTGCCGCTACGCTGGATTTTCTACTGCGCATGCGTCTGTCATGCCCACGTGATATGCTTGGAGGGAAAACTTCTGCTTCTGCGCAATAGAACTAAGATGACCATTATGTGTCCTAACGTGCAAGAAGCTTGCACCGCTGCTTGGCTAATCTATTTGTTTTCACTTAATATCTAACAAAATAGTTCAAAATAAAATAATGGGAATTGAGTAGAAAGAAGTGGTATACAGTGGATTCATTTATTTTGTGTCTCTAAAACTGTTCTTTTCTATTTTTACACGCTATAAATGAACGGGCCTAAATTCTTTGCTAAACTCCATCTTTGGGGAAACTGCGACTGCGTGACAAGTCCTGAAGTAACAGAAGCTGTAGCCTTGAATCATGGCCAAGACGGACATGGAAGGAGGAGAAGAGTGAACTCCTTGCTTTGACAGAAGAAGCTGAATTGATTAAATTGTTTTAAAATAATCATTGATACATTTCACTACCAGGAGGAATAAAGAACATGGGTTGATAAAGTTATGGGAGGTATCAAATTAAATACATGATTGACAAGTTGCTTCTAGAAAAATATGGTGTGATGGCTACTCTTCGTTCTTGTCCAATAAAATTGTGGGATTCACACATTTGCAACATTTGGGGGTGGTACACTGACCTGAAAAATAGTATAACTAGGGTAGGCTTAGTTAGTTAGTTTGTCCGACTTGTCAGAATAGCTGACCTGCCACTGACCCAACGCACTCAATAGGTGATCGAGAGCAGAGTTGCTGGCGGAGCACTCTGTCAGAAAATTCGATAACCCAATCGGGGTTTGGGAAGGAGATCGATGACCCAATCGGGGTTCGACTGTTAGCTGCAGTGAGGGTTTTCAACAATGGCGTTTTTAACTTTAACTGTGGTGCGAGTCTTAGCCTGTGGTGGTCCTGTCCTGATCCAATTTGGTCCGTATCCCGTTCTGGTTCTGATTCCTGGCTTGCACCTGTTCTTACCTGCTGGCACCTGTACTTGGGATTCTTATTCTTTGGTTTAATCCATTACCGGGATTGGTCATCACACCGACTGTAACTATAACTATAACTATAAAGTGTGGGTTTGTCATTGTATTGTTTCCCTTTTCTCTTACCCATCCTCTGTTTAAATGCTTACCGACATTCTCTCTCCAAATCGTTTTGCGATATTTATTTTTCAAATCTACATTATTTCTGGAAAAAATAAGAAGTTAATCTGAGTTCATTCATGATTATTAATCTCCAAAATTTACTTAGATAAAGATTTAAAACCTTTCCAAGTTTGTGGTTAGTCATAAAGTGCAAAATGATATTGTTTGCTATCTATTTTCTCTATAACTCCCTTGATCCTTTAGGACTATAGGTATCGGTGACTCGGATTGGTAAGATAAATGATATAAAATCCAAATGGTAAAAGACCCCAATTGAATAGAGTGTAGGTTTACCTGTTTAATGTATACATAATTATATGGGCCCAGGTGAGTATGTTGAGCAGGTGAGCCCGCGCTCCATCACCGGGACACTCTGCACAGTAGCTGTGCGCTCTACAAGTCCTTTTTGACATAACATTTTTTAACATAACATAGTTTTCAGTTAAAGAATATTTTAAAAGAAGAATGAGTTTATTTAATAAACCGTTTTGCGATGTTTCTTTTTCAAATTTGCATTATTTCTGGAAAAAATAAGAAGTTAATCTGAGTTCATTCATGATTATTAATCTCCAAAATTTACTTAGATTAAGATTTAAAACCTTTCCGAGTTTGTGGTTAGTCATAAAGTGCAAAATGATATTGTTTGCTATCTATTTTCTCTATAACTCCCTTGATCCTTTAGGACTATAGGTATTGGTGACTCGGATTGGTAAGATAAATGGTATAAAATCCGAATGCTAAAACCCCAATTGACATCACTGGGACACTCTGCACAGTAGCTGTGCGCTCTACAAGTCCTTTGTGACATAACATTTTTTAACATAACATAGTGTTCAATTAAAGAATATTTTAAAAGAAGAAGGGGTTTATTTAACAACAAAAAGAACAACGATTTCAAGAGACATGTGATGTCAATTCCAGTAATGTCACTGAAATAATCCTTGCTTTTTTTAGGTCAAAGTGTGCAGAGAAGGTTGAAAAATGTAGAGCCATCATCCAGGTACTAAAGGCAATTCTCACGGAGAAAGGCTCAGTGGCTCCGAAGACCTTGCCCAGGCCGACTGTGTTTATGCTAATCATTGGAGTGTCTGTGCCTAGACCGGCACTCATTTATCACTACTGTGAAAATATGTGTTCCCTTTTTTTTATTTTATTTTTTGATATTTTTATTAAAAGATTTTTTCATATAATACAACACAGCACAAATATTATAGTGACAATAGATAATACCAAAAAAACCAAAATTGCATCACTTATGGGCACATCTTTTATAGATATAGGAAAATAATATCTCCTCACAAGCTATATATTATGGCATATATTCAGCCCTCTGACATACCCTCCTTCCATCTCTGAATTGGTTCCCAGATTTTCTTCCCAAGCACCCTCCCCCTCCTGCCCTTCCTAGCATAAATTCCCTTTTCTAAATTATAAACAGCCAAAAGGCTTGCAAGCCATTGTTGCATTGCAAGAGGTGTTTTAGCCAGCCAGACCCTGGCTATGGAGAGTCTAAGAACCGCCATAGCGACAAATAAAAACTCCCTATGGGGTGCATCCACATCTGACATAACCCCGAGTAATATCAAGGGTGGAGTGAGAGTAATTTTAATCCCTAAAGATCTGTCAAGGAATAACTCAGTATCTCTAATAAGTGTATAAAGTTGCGGACAGGTGGCGAATATATGAATTATATCCGCCTCTGGTAAATCGCAATGTGGACAAGTGGTCCCTGAGGTACCTCCCCACTGAGCTATTCTTGCCGGGGTGAAATAAAGGAAGTATAGTGTCTTATAGTGCTGGGCCTGGAGTGCGGCTGAAAATAATATCGAACAACCCAAGTCAAATGATTCCTGGAACCCGCTTATCTCAATGCCCAATTTCCCAGCCCATTTGGTTCCATGCTTCTCCAGGTCATCTGGTTTAGCCGCTGCAAGGACTGCATAGAAGCTGTGGATTGTGCAATCACCGCCCCTCTCCATGTTATCCAGAATTCCGTTGTTGTTGAACTCTGCAGCCCCTCCATGTTTATTGCTCAGAAAACTCCGGACCTGTAAATATTTAAAGAAGCTCTTCCTATCAATGCGAAATTTAGCCTCAAATCCGCAAACTGTAAGCGCCCCACCCGGACCAACAACATCCCTAATCTTCACAATCCCTTTTCCTGCCCAATCTGCCATAACCGAGTCTGCAAAAATCGCCTCTGGGAGGGACCTATTTTTAAACAAGCGAGTATACCTGTTGAACCTTCCCATCCCAAATTTATTCAGGAAGGCAGCCCAATTTTTGTAAGCAGCACAAACTGTCTTAAATCTTGTTATTTTATAGTAGGAAGAATCAGTGCAGTTGAGAAAGCAATTCTCCATCTGTACCCCCGGAGCTGTTGCATAAACATTAGTAGAAGTAGCAGTAATTTTTGGGTCTAGCCAACCACCCCAATCAGTCCCTGCATATACTGCAATGCCGCAGCCCAATAATACATCCTGAAGTCCGGGGCCCCCCAGCCACCTTTAGCCCTCGGGAGGGTGATAAACCTATATGCCCTCCTTGTTTTGCCATGGGCCCAAATGAATATGTTCAGTACTGACTCTAATGCATGAAACCATATAGCTTAAAAAAATAACGGTATTGCCCTGAAAAAAATAAAGAAATTTGGGCAGGATTATCATTTTGATAACATTAGTACGGCCGACTAATGATAGGTGGAGAGGGTGCCATATTCTGTTTCATGACCCCGTCTAGATCTGCAGAGATCTCGACCCCTAAGTAAACTGCGGAGCCGACAACGCGACTATCATTGAAAACTATATGGGGGTTTTTAACTATCTGGGTCTTAGCCCTGTTAAGCCTGTAGCCTGAGACCTGGCCAAATTACTGGGCTTCAGATTCAGCCTCCCCAATTGCAAGGGCAGGATTTGGTGTGACAATTGCCTCGTCGTCCGCGTAAGCCAGCGTCTTAAACTCCTTACCGTTTATGCTTAGGGAGGAAATACTTGGGTTGCCTCTAGCCTAAGCACTAAAGGGTCCATATATAGCGCAAACAGAAGCAGTGAGGACGGGCAGCCCTGCCTAGTCCCTCTGCTAATCTGCACAGAGGCAGTATACCCTCTGTTAATCCTAATCCGGGCTGTGAGCTCTCTATACAGCGTCTGGACGGCCCTAATATAGCCCTCCCCCATACCATTCCATCTCATTACTATCCACAGGTAGTCCCAAGAGACCCTATCGAATGACTTTTCCGTGTCTAAAAATAGAGCTGCCATAGGGTCCCCGGGACTCCAGTGGCATCAAACAAGGTAACTACTTGTCTGACATGTTGTGTAGTGTCTTTCCCTGGTATGAATCCTTGCTGTGAAGGGCTGACCATACCCTCGATCACTCTAGCTAGTCTTTTAGCAAGTATTTTAGAGAAGATCTTAGCGTCATAATTCATCAGGGTAATGGGCCTGTAAGACCCCGGCGCTATAGGTGATTTGCCTTTCTTCAAAATTACTATAACATCAACCCCTCCCCAAGAATTTGGAATAGACTCCCTTGCTGTGCCTGGAGTACGGTATTTAAAATGTCAGAGATAAGCGCACTTTGAAAAACTTTATAAAATTGAACAGGGATCTGATCCGGGCCAGCCGCCTTTCCCGAGGGAAGGTTCTCCAGTGCTGAGGCGACCTCCTCTAGTTTAATTGGAGAGTCTAAGGCGATCTTCTCCTCCTCGGGAAGGGTCGGGGCTGGGACATGCCTAAGATATTCCTGCATATCTGCATCCCCTTTGCCAGCTTCCAGCCCATAAAGAACTGCATAAAATTGCCTAAAAACTTCCCTTAAACCCTCGGGTTCAGACACTATGTTGCCTTGGCCATCTGAGATCTCCTTTATTTCTCCCGGTGATAGTTTCTGCCTGGTGCGGATTGCTAGTATGTGACCAACCCTCTCACTAAACTCATAGGATCATTCTTTCTTGGCTAGGTAGTTATCTGCAGCTTTGCTTGCAATGCCCTCTATACTTCAGCTTTAACCGAGATGATTTTAAGTAGTTGTTGTTCCAAAGGCATCTACGCTGAATTACTAAGTTCAATTCCTCCTCTGTCTTAGCTAGTTTTTAAACTATTTCTTCCACTCTAGCCTTCACACGTTTCTGTTTATGGAGCGTATAGCTCAGCGTCTCTCCCCGGACTCTTGCTTTGAATGCATCCCATACTGTACCTGAAGCTGCACTTCCTCTATTAACATCCCAAAATAGCCTTATCCAACTATTCATATACTTAACGTGTACATCATCCTTAAGTAAAGCTCTTTCGAAGGTCCAGGTGTTTTCCCTACTGCCTGCCTTGTCTAATTTAATAGTTTTTATCAATGGATTATGATCCGCTACTATCCGAGGGTGTTTTTCTATTTGAGATCTGCTAAGTAGGGAGTTAGATATCCAGAAGGAATCCAGTCTTACCAAGATTTTATGGGGTGAGAAGAATGTACTACCATCCTTGTGGGGATGCAATTTTGCCCAGAGATTTATTAGTGAGTTATGGTGTGCCATAGCAGATATTGCTCAATACGTTTTTTTTCTTTCGACCAGTGTATCCCAACCCTGCTTGTATATCAGAACCTGAAGGTCCATTAATACTGAAGTCCCCACAGCATATAATGGGTTCAGGCCACCGGGCTAATTCCGTATCTAAAAATTCGAAGATGTCAGGGTCGTTTTCAGTGGAGCCATATACTGAGACCAGTGTGAACTTCTCCCCCCTGCATAATATTTCCACAAAAACCCATCTACCCCACTGGTCCTCTTTTTTCCTATTTACAATAATGTCCCTACCTTTACCCAAAATAGCCACGCCTCTGGTCTTAGAGCCTTGCTTTGTATGAGATAACAGTGAAAATCCCAACTGCTCCAACAGAAACCTCTTTACCCCCTCTATATGTGTTTCGTGCAGGCAAACAAGATCCAGACGCATTGGATTTAGTAACGCAGCTACCTGCAGCCTTTTGTTAACATCGTTCAGCCCACAGACGTTAATTGAGGCAATTCGACAAGCCATTAAAACACATAAAAAGGTTGCCTTGCCTTGTCTATCAGCTTTTTAAGTAGAACAAAAATCATTATGCTGTGTTATATATGCTGTGTGTGCTGTGTGTGCCCCCCTTCCTCTCCCCTCCCCCTCCCCTTCCCTCCCCTGCGTCCTTCCCCCTCTATGCACCCCTCCCCCGTACAGGCAAATAGGTCATGCATTACCTATGTGTGGCCGCTTGGAATGTAGCTGTTGCCCCCTCCTCCCTCCCGAGTTTATAGAAACTAGATTCTCGCCTTATTGTGCAAAGTCACCCGTCACTAAATTGCCTACCCTTTCATGCTACTTACTTTGCCATTTGTACATTGTTATCGCCCCCCACCCTTGTGACCCAACACTTCCTCCATATATTCTTTTGACTTAATTTCAGAGAAAAGCATTTTAACCTGCCCTCTAGTAATCACTTTCAGCTTGGCGGGATATAGCAGATATACCTCCGAGCCAAGGGACTGAATGGGAGCAATTAGCTGCCTCAGCCTCCACCTTCTCTCCACTGTGACATGACAAAAGTCGGGCCTGGCAAAGAATGTAACATTATTGAATGAATGTATGACCTCCGGCTTTGCTTTCTCTAGGATTTCCTGTCTCATCAAGTAGTTGCCTACATACACCAAGATTGCCCTGGGCCTGCCATCTTGCATTGCACTCTGCTCTTTCCTAATTGTCAGGGGGAAGCGGTGTGCCCTTTGTATTTCATTTTCCCACTGCCAGGAAGATGACTCGGGAAAGGCCCCCTTTAGTAAATTCACGACAAATAGTCTTGTGTCCTGCCCTTCGAGCCCCTCCGCCACACCCAACAGTCTAATGTTAATGCGGCGCTGTCGGTTTTCATAGTCCTCGAGTTTCCACTGTATATCCTCAACCATCTTCTGTTGCTCCTGCTTAAAGGTTTGAAAGCTATTACAATCGTCCTCCAGCTTTCCAGTCCTTTCTTCAACTTGTGAGACCCGCTCTGCAACCTCCTCGTAAAGTTTATTCATCTTCCTCAGCGAATTGTGAATCTTCTTTGTCCCCTGCCTAGCCCTTCGACTCTCCACCCTTGCCTCGCTTTGCATTGTGCTCAGGGTGCTAAATAGTAACTCTAGTGAGGCAGGTTGGGGCTGGGGGTGAGGGGAGGACTGTTCCCCGGTTTGCAACGGTGTACTGCCATGGTCCTGATAGATCTGAGATGGAGCGATGTAGTCCCATCTCAGTGTTTTGGTAGGGTCTGACGAACTTCCTGATGGATTGGATTTTCTCCTGGACCTTCGTTTTTTCTGGGTACTTTTTTGGGCATTAGAGCTGCTCCCAGAGTCAGTATCCACCCCAGAACTGACCTCACTTGACATACGAGACTCTGAATCCTCATTAACTGAGAAAAAACGATCCAGTGAGCCAGCCTCCCCAGAGACCCCACTCTCCTGGGGCCTCGCTTGCTTAGAGTCACTAATGTTGTTCTGGTATGCCAGAACCGGATCACTTGCCCAAGTGCTCACAGCTTTGCCTACAGCGGATGGGCCCACTCCCAGCAAGTGAATCCCTGACTCTCCCTTGCCCCCATCAGTGGGGGTGTTAAATTTCCAAGCGGTCTCTGTCTGGGCTAGCTCGATGCCTCTGACTGGGACACCATCCGTGCCTTCAGTCCCTGAGATTCGCCAGACTGATTCTTCCTCCGGCGGAGCGCCGGCAACGTCTGCCTGCTCCTGCTCATGCTCCTGCTCCAGCGGTTGCCTGGTTACCAGTGCCGCAGCGTCCTCAAGGGCGTTAAGCGCGCTGTAATTTCCTTCTCCTCTACTCGCGCTGGCAGCCGCTGCATCTGATGGCTCTGGGGGTTTGTTCGCGAAGGCCTCTGAAACAGTAGGTTGTCGTAAGACAGTCTCTTTAATTTTCCCTTTATTCTGGAGGGATTTCAGCGCTGAGGCATCTCGTACATCACGTACATATCCCGGGGTGGGGGCCGCGCCATTATTGCTCTGCTGCTCACCTGCTTTCTTTGCTTGAATCCTCATTGCAGCACTGACACTAGCAGATCTCTGCATTTTGATGGGGGCTACAGGATCCTTAGACTTGTCCTTTTCCTTGGGTGCCGTGTCCTTCTGCTCCTTGCCCGGCTTGGTTGAGCGTGGTGGCATGCTGGAAACCCCTTTAAGAAACAGCGCTGCAAAATCTGTTAGTCCTCTTTGTGCTCGCACCACGAATATTCTTAACAAGCTACCTGTGAGGAACAATTTCATGTAGCTACTTGGGCCAGTGAGTGTGTGTTTTCCTCGTCCGGGGGGCCCGATCTCATTGCTATGGGGAGAGCAGTCAGACCATCATTCAGTATGAAAAGGGAGGAGTGACTACAGACTGCCCGTGGCCATCTTGCCCCCTATTTTCTTTTGTCCAAAGGTGAAAAAATATGTGTTCTCTTTTGAAGGTGGGAGGGCGTTTGGTGTTGCAGGTGGTGTCAGAATGCATATTCCTTCACTGGCACGTTTACGTTTACAGTCCTTTACAGTGAATAGGAATTTGTCAGACAAACTGTAACTGATCTCGGATCATTGAGCAGGTTGAACTGATTCCTAGAGTTACCGACACAGTCTTTTTACCATGGATGCCTGAAGTACTTTGGGGCATATTATCAAGGGCCTTAATTCATGTGTTAGCGACCTTTTCCGGTTGCTAACGCATGAATTAATTATCGCCCTATTATCAATGCGTCGCTAACTCCAGTTAGCGACGCATTTCATGCGTTATTCATCGCCCCCACGCTGGGGGCGATGAATAACGCTAATGAGATTGGAGGTGGGATTGCCTTATTCACAAGGCAGACCTTGGGAGAAGGAGAGACCTGCGATAAACGCGTCTATCGCAGGTCTCCCAACGCCTGCTTTTAGTACGTGTTAGGCATTGCTAACATGAGGGGGTGGATCATAAAGCTGAATCCACCCCCCATATTATCAAGGCACACATTAGCACGTGAAAACAGCGCTTGTTTTCACGCGCTAATGCAACCTATCGACGATTTCACATCACCTGTTGGCTTTAGCGTTGAGAATACGCTGCTAACAGGCGATGTGAAATCGGCGATAGATTTTCCCACGGTATCAACGCTGTGCGATATTTTTTGCACAGCGTTGATAATATGCCCCTTTGATTTTGGCAGCCGATAAATAAATGGACGTGTAATCACATCTGTTGGTGATAATCAATTTCCAAACTGAGACGCATAGCATGTGCCTTTTCAGCCATTGCATTTTTTGTCGTCAACATTCTTAATTGCTTTTTTTAAATGTTCCTGCTTCCCTGTGGATGTACATCAGTCCTTTAGTAAAGCAATTTCTTAGAAAATAAACTAATATAATGATCTTCAGACAGAACCAAACCATGTTTAACGTTAATTCCTAAGGAGTATTGTAGTTAAAATGTATACTGCAGTATTAATACAATTATTTATTGCCACTTTTTCAAATGTAGTTCTATTATCAGATTCATAGTATGGACTTTGTCATGTTAATTTTGAACAGAATGGGAAAGACAAAATAAATAATCGACACAGCAATAAACTTTCTGGCTGAATCAGGTATGTGTAGCATAACCCAGCAAACTAATTAGTGAGTCAGTTGCAATGTTGACGACAACTTCCATTATATTACTAAGTCTTCCAAAAACCACCCAGTAATAAGCTTATCTCCCAGGGTATTGCAATGAAATAGGTATTAAGTCAGCTAGCTCTTCATGCATCTAGTACTCCCAGGATCATCCCCAAGGTCATGACGAGGTAGCAATGGCCGGGGTAAAAACGAACCGTTAAATGTACTTAAATTGTAAGGGTTTATGCCTGCTCTTTACTGAAATCTGTTTAATAACTGGAATGCAAAATAACCAGTGCTCACCAGTGATACTTTTCTGAATGTCTAGTTACCATTCCCAGCGGAGTTACTGACCGCCAAAAGTCCAGTAGTTCCATGCAGGGCATACAATCGTGAAACAGTGTTTGCAACTGACGTATCAGATATGTCATCAACGGAAAAGAGTCAGATTTGCCAAGGGGGCTGCCAATAATATCCCCAAGTAACTCATATGAAGGGGAGTGATTCAATTAAGGGCTGTGGAGGCTGGAATCAATATAACTCTCAAATGCAAAAGTACCTTCCAGACCATAAATTAGAGTGATTTGCACAGAGATGGAACCTTAGTATTGTTCGTCTTTCAGTCTGTAAATGGACTAGCTTTACTTTAAAAGTTGCAGGTGTAACGTGCGCCCCTGGATATTGTTCTTGTGAATTTGAAAGAATTCACGTGAATTTGTTGTCAGGTGCAATTTTTTCCTTTTACTTAATATTTAGGAGAAAACATTTTTAGAGTTTTTTTCACACACAATCTTCTGTACATTTGAAAACATGAAGTCAAAAGAAACAATACTTAAACGTATCTCGAATGAAAAAATTACATAAACACATATGTATTTTTGATCAAACAAGAGTATTCCTAAAAACCACGCGGCTGACATGACATCAATTCATCAGTACATATAAAACATCTTTTCAAGCCACAAATGTTACTACCTCATCTCATTTAAGAGTAATTAAGGAATCGTGAACGGAATGACTTAACCTAAAAGGTTTCCTAAAGTTTGTTTTTGTGTGGACCTTGGCTTATGAGGTCCTCCCTACTGGTAGTGTATCCCACTACTAGTTGGCCCTATCAAGGTCAGAGCGTAATTGGTGTATCGGGGTGGAGTCGCAAATTACATCTCGCACAGTGCACTGCCACCATGCACTTGATGCTTCAAAATATGATCGCTTTTGGCCGTGGTGGTGTTTGCGCCGATACGTTTTGATCTACTGGGGACCCCGTAGGACCAACCGTCGTAAATTTCACGAACAGTCCGTAATTTTGGCCGTCCGTCCGTTGTCCATGAAGGATTCTTTAACGGACGCCATTTGTCCGTAATTTTAACCAGGCACAGCTTCCACCCACCTCCCTTCTTGACACCGATACTGTTCCAAAGCTCAGATACCCCTCAGCATTGGAGAGGCACAGCGGGATGGCAACCATCACACCTTCAGCCCTTGACTTCAGCCCTTGATGAGCTGTTAAGAGGTGCTTGAAGGTGACTGAGAGGGAGGGGCTGCAGCTTCTGGAGCAGGGGGCCTCTATTCAGGTGCAAACAGCCCTGAATGCGTCTCTGCTATTTAGAGGGGGGCTCACACATTCCATTTCTACCCAGGGCCCCAAACATCCCAGACTCGGCCAGATTACACAGAGGCAGCACGTGGTTCTCTCTCGTCACAGAGCCTAATTACTGTCACTAAATTGTAAGCAAATCTCGGTTCTTCAAACATGCAGTCTATAATGTAATAAAATTAAGAAATGGCACAATCACACCCACACTAATTAACAAAGGACAATCAGTTAAACCAGTTCTCTTACTTAGAGTATCTCCTGTAAGTACTGTACATCAAAGTGGGGGATGGCATTTTGGACAGAGAGCCTGTCATCTCGTTGTCTTGTGCAGGAGGGGGCGAGGAGCCCAAGATGATACTAGAATACTGCATGCCCACCCCTGTGTCCACCTGGTGGATCCTGTTCCCCCTCCTGTGATGGATCCGGTCCCCCCTCCCCTCCGCCTGTGATGGCTCCTGTCCCCCCCCTGTGAATGCTTCTGTCCCCCCACTGTGGTGGATCCTGTCCCCCTCCCCCGCCCCTGCCTGTGATGGCTCCTGTCCTTCCCCCTCGACCTGTGGAGGATCCTGTCTCCGCCCTGGGTTGCTTCTGTCCCAGCCCTGGAACGGCTCCTGCAGCGAGGGTGAAGTTCCTGATGGGCCTCTTCTCAAAAGGGCTCAGCTCAAATGAATATGGAAAGGTGGGCGAGTAAGTTAGTGAAGGGATGGGTGGATGGCTGGATGAATTAGTGAAGGGGTGAATGGAAGAATGAAAGATTGAATAAATGGATAATGAGAGGATTGATGGATTGATGAGTGAGGGGAAGGATGGATGAGAGAAAATGTAAATAGCTGGATGTATGGGTGGAAGGGTAGCAGGATGATGGATGAGGAGAACGATGGATGAGGGGAAGGATGGATGGATGAGTGGAAGGATGGATGGATGAGGGGAAGGATGGATGGATGAGGGGATGGATGGATGGATGGAGGGGAAGGATGGATGGATGAGGGGAAGGAAGGATGGATGGATGAGGAGAAGGATGGATGAGGGGAATGATGGATGGATGAGGAGATGGATGGAGGGGAAGGATGGATGGATGAGTGGAAGGAAGGATGGATGGATGAGGGGAAGGATGGATGAGGGGAAGGATGGATGGATGAGGGGATGGATGGAGGGGAAGGGTGGATGGATGGATTTGAAAGGATGGATGGATGGGAGGGGAAGGATGGATGGATGGATGATGAGGGGAAGGATGGATAAGGGGAAGGATGGAAGGATGAGGGGAAGGATGGATGGATGAGTGGAAGGAAGGATGGATGGATGAGGGGAAGGATGGATGAGGGGAAGGATGGATGGATGAGGGGATGGATGGAGAGGAAGGATGGATGGATAGATGGGTGAGGGGAAGGATGGATAAGGGGAAGGATGGATGGATGAGTGGAAGGAAGGATGGATGGATGAGGGGAAGGATGGATGAGAGGAAGGATGGATGGATGAGGGGAAGGATGGATGGATGGATGGGTGGGTGGGTGAAAGGATGGATGGACGGTGAGGGGAAGGATGGATGGATGGATGATGAGGGGGAGGATGGATGGATGATGAGGGGATGGATGAATGGAGGGGAAGGATGGATGGGTGAGGGGAAGGATGAATGATGGATGAAAGGAAGGATGGATAAGGGGAAGGATGGAAGGATGAGTGGAAGGATGGATGGATGAGTGGAAGGAAGGATGGATGAGGGGAAGGATGGATGAGGGGAAGGATGGATGGATGAGGGGATGGATGGAGGGGAAAGATGGATGGATGGATGGGTGGGTGGGTAAAAGGATGGATGGACAATGAGGGGAAGGATGGATGATGAGGGGGAGGATGGATGGATGATGAGGGGATGGATGGTGATGAGGGGGTGGGTGAAAGGATGGATGGATGGATGGATGATGAGGGGGTGGGTGAAAGGATGGATGGATGATGAGGGGGTGGGTGAAAGGATGGATGGATGGATGGATGGATGATGAGGGGAAGGATGGATGGATGATGAGGGGAAGGATGGATGGATGGATGATGAGTGGGTGGGTGAAAGGATGGATGGATGGAGAGTGGGTGAAAGGATGGATGATGAGGGGAAGGATAGATGGATGATGAGGGGATGGATGGATGATGAGGGGGTGGGTGAAAGGATGGATGGATGATGAGGGGGTGGGTGAAAGGATGGATGATGAGGGGAAGGATGGATGGATGATGAGGGGGTGGGTGAAAGGATGGATGATGAGGGGAAGGATGGATGGATGATGAGGGGAAGGATGGATGGATGGATGATGAGGGGGTGGGTGAAAGGATGGATGGATGGATGATGAGGGGGGAGGATGGATGGATGAGGAGGGGGAAGGATGGATGGATGGATGATGAGGGGGTGGGTGAAAGGATGGATGATGAGGAGAAGGGTGGATGGATGGATGATGAGGGGGTGGGTGAAAGGATGGATGATGAGGAGAAGGGTGGATGGATGGATGACGAGGGGGGGAGGATGGATGGATGATGAGGGGAAGGGTGGATGGATGGATGATGAGGGGGTGGGTGAAAGGATGGATGATGAGGGGAAGGATGGATGATGAGGGGAAGGATGGATGGATGATGAGGGGGTGGGTGAAAGGATGGAGGAAGGATGATGAGGGGGAAGGATGGATGGATGATGAGTGGGTGGGTGAAAGGATGGATGGATGGAGAGTGGGTGAAAGGATGGATGGATGGATGATGAGTGGGTGGGTGAAAGGATGGATGAGTGGGTGGGCGGATGGTGGGTGGGTGAAAGGATGGGTGAGTGAATTGGATGGTGGGTGGGTGGGTGAAAGGATGGATGAGTGGGTGGGTGGATGGTTGGGTGGATGATGGGTGGGTGGGTGGATGAGTGAAATGATGGATGGATTGATAAGTGCAAGGGTGAATGAATGTACGTATAAGTGAAAGGGTGGATGTAAGGATGGATGAGTGAGTGAAAGGGAGGGTAGATGGACAAAAGGATGAATAGATGTGTGAAGGAGTGAAATTATAGATGGATGAGTGATAGGGTCAATGGATGGATTCATGAGTGGATGAGTAGATGGATGGATGGGTGGGTGGGTGGATGGATGGATAGAAGGAAGGATGGCTAAGTGAAAGGGTCGATGGAGAGAGAAAGGGAGGATGGATGGATGATTAAAAGAGTGGATGGGTGGAAGGATTAGTAAGTGAAAGGATGGCTGGATTGGTGAAAGGGTAAATGGCTGGATGGATGAGTGAATGGATGGATGGGATGAAGAGTGGATGGATAAGTGAACAGATGGATAGGGTGAAAGGGTGGATGGATGGATAATGGATGGATGAGTGAAAGGATGGATGAAGGGAAGGATGAAGGGATGGATGAGTGAAATGATAGATGGAAGGATACATGATGGATAGGTTTGCAAATGGTTGAATATGTTTGAAAATGGCTGGGCTTAATTATATACTATTGCGCGACCTCTGATGTGTCTGTAAAACTTACCTATTGTCCTGAAGTTTTGTCCTGAATTTTGACCTCCTGTCCTGAATTTGTGTCCTGAATTTTGACCCTCTGTCCTGAATTTTTACACTCACCGTCCTGAATTTGCACCAATGCCAGTTGGTCACCCTAACTGGGGTGGGCCTGTGCACGTGTTGCAAGGAAGGTCTTCTTCAGGGCGCATGACTAGGCGGACTCTTTTTCCATTCCTAACATGCGTGGCCTAGCTTCAGTCAATGCATGGGGTTCATTTTCGTGGGTGGATCCTAAAAGTGGGTCTTGCTATGCATCTTCTGTTTTAGAGCCTCGGAGTTGATCTGTTTTTAAGCTTCTCTATTCTTTCAAGTCCTAGAATGCCGCAGTATTGCTGCCTGCAAATCCGGCAATAAAAGAATATATTGAGTGCTCTGGGGGCCAGGTATTGTACTCGGATCTGGTCTAATGTCTTTAATTTGTTTTCTCAAAATAAGTCTCCCATAGTTGCTATTTTTAAGCCTTCTAACGGCTCACAAACTCCTCCCTCAAGACATCCCATAAGACACACACCAAGTCACTCACTTTGCGGTAATCTACAGCAATGCCTCTTGCTCGTGTTCAGGGGGGCATCTCCATGCATGTACAGTGGTGCTGATCAGTTCTAAAGAGCCACACTTTCAGGTGGAAGCGCTAAAAACCACAGCCTCAAGCGGCAGGTCGAGGCAGCACCTTTTTTCAGCCCGAGGTGTGACAAATAAGAAAGGGAGTATTTACCAAGAATTGGTAATTCATCAGTTTCGCCTATGTGATGAATAAAAAGCTGTTTTTATCAATCACCGTCCAAGACGAAGGAAAGACCTCCCTGACAACTAACATGGGAGTGGAGAGAATGGTGCACAGTGACCCGAGCTGCTGACTTGCAAGCTAGGGATCCTGGTTCAAGTCTCAGTGGCACAACATCCTGTGATTCTGGACAAATCACTTAGGGCCTGATTTGAATGTCAGTCTAAGCCTCCAACCGCTCATTGCAGGGTTAGCAACCAACATCCTTGGTTCGAACTCCAACCAACATATTTTAATGGCAGCAGTCGGGGTCAAAACCAGCCAGTCAATTCAACTAGATTTCGACAGGCTCAAGGAGCCCGTCAGCCAGTCCGAAACCTCACATAATCACTTTAGGCCGTCGTTTCCGCCATTGGGATTATGATGTGAGTTTGACAGGCTTTCTATTTTGGGCTTTCTTACATGGAAAGCCTGTCGGAAAGCGACTCTGAGGGCACGTATGGTGCTTCCATGTAGATCCCTGCACCGTGTGGCAAGCACCTCACAAGGCCTGACACACGGTGCAGGGATTTACAGAAACTCCAACTTCTTCATGGCAGGTTATAATGCTGCTGGTTTCTGACCACCGCACAAGCTCCCATAGAGAAATGGGAGTTAGCAACCACACCATGCGCGGTCGCACCATAATTGCGGTGTCGGGACAACCAACTGGAGGTCAGTTGGTTCTGTAACCGTAGAGATTTCGGTCGGAGGTAACTCTTAGCAACATCATCATGAGGTCCATTATCTCTCCTGGTGTTAAATCTGATGTAAGCTGAAAAAGCAGGAGAGGCCCATGCAGGTAAGAGTGGTGGGGCCGGGTGGGGGGGGATTGGACAGACGACGCAGAGGGAAATTAATTATTTATTTATTGTCCCTCATCATTGTTGTCTTTCAAATCACCCCTCCGGCCCCAAAGCTCTTACTTGCACGGGCAGCTCCTGCGAAAAAGCAAAATAAGACAAAACATTATGAAAAAATGGTTCCACCAAGGCGGATATTAACAGTTTTTCAGCTACAAGAAACTGATACCAGAAGCAGGCGAGTAACAAGCATCTGTAAATGCAGGAAAATATGTGACAGCCGATAGAAATGGAGGAAAAGTAAGTGTCCCTCAGGAACCAATGAAAATCCAGCAAAGAGAGGGGGCAGGATGGGTTGTAAACCCCTTTTAAGTTTATGCTAAAAACAATAGATTTCGCAAGCACAGTCAAGCTCTGTGCAGGCGAAACCTAAAAAGACTTTGTTAGTATGAAATGCCTCTACATGGGTAAGCCATAGCTGCAATTCCTCTAATACCAAGTTAATAATATTTGAAAATTCTCTCCTCAATGCCATATGATTTATTCCTCAAATATCAGCTCATGAGTTCTGAAAATAAACACATTTTCATCTCAAAAAGACAGTCTCAATTTTGGTATAAGTAATTATTTTAGCCAAGCAATAGCTTCAAATTTAATAGGGCTTGGCTACACCCAGGCGAGTCACTTCAAGGTAGCTAGAGAGCTCACAAGCTACTCGTTGGAGAATCCTGACTTAGTCCATGCTTCACAGAAGAATAGAAAGTGAAACCAGCATGAAGTGTCCAATGAGGAAGGAGCAAATAAGAGTGTCAATGAATGGTAAGCAAAATAAAATGCCTCACAAGCATCAGCACATGAGCTGCTTCAGATTAAACTTAAAAATCATTGCATTGGGCCTCAGACATTGCTTGGAAGTGCTTGTTTGAGAACCAAACACTAGTGCACACTAATCCATGTGGTTCAGTGTTAGCTAAATGTGCTGGTTCTCTTCTCCCTAGGACTCTACCCACAACCTAACCTTTCTCAGACACCAGGGACGAGTAATTTAAACAATGGGTTAAGTTGGTTACTTATTATTCGAACGTAAGGCTGATTTGCTATATACTGAAGCAAGTCTTACTGCAACCATCCCTTCTGAAGTTCATTCTATACCTGGATATCCCAAGTACCAATTGAGGGCAGTCTGTTCCTTTGGAAGTTTCGCAACTCTCTAAACCTTACTACTGATGTTTGGATGATTGAACATTATAGCACCTTTTGGCATATATGGAAGTGCCTTGGCCCAGAGAATTCCTGTCCTGAAGAGACCCCGATACCCTTACAGAGTAGAAACGTCATTGGCAAGTAATAAAGGATAGTCTGAAGAACACTGTAGGACCTTATGATTTGATCAGAATCCCTAAAGGACATCCTTTCAACTCCAAGAACCAGACCCTTCTTTTAATACAGTCACTTTAGCCTTATTCACTTGTTCGTTATGATCACTTCACTGGGGTCACATAAGTCACGTTCATTGTCTTTTCATAAGCATGTAAATAGTGTCAATGTACAGTGTAGTTTGTGAGTGTATAGTTTTTTATCAATCATTTTGTAATTGCAAATAAATATCATCCACTTCGGCTGAAGTGAGTGTTGTAAAAACTTTAAGCTGGACTGTTTCTCTCCAGTCATGTGTTTCTCTCCAGTCATAGATTAAATGGAACTTTAAATAATGAGAACCATTTTGAACACAGTGACTGTATCATTTGTTGATTAATTAAATCACTGCAAGAAGTTAGAAACTTGTGAAACTTACAAACTGTGGGCCTCATTTATGAAAAGTGACGCATCGCTGCGTGAAAACAGCGATGCGTCACTTTTCACTGCGCCCTCCTTGCGAGACCAATGATGCGTCATATTTACAGTATGACCCATCATTGCGCAAGGAGTTACAGATACGTCAGTATTTCTGACGTATCTGTATGGCGCAAAAGTGACACATTGCTGGAGTGTGTCACAAAAGTGACGCAACTCCAGCAATGTATCTTTTCACATGGGGCAAGCCCCATGTGAAAGGGCCTGCGTCAGTCTTACGCCTGCTGTGAGGCAGGCGTAAGAAATTGACGCATTTGTGTCCTAGAAGTGGCGCAGTGAAATCTCATAAATTTCACTGCGTCACTTCTACGACCCTTTCTTGCGTCAAAACGCCCCCCTTGCATACATTATACCTGGCGCAGGTATAATGTGGCGCAGGGGTTTACAAAGTGACGCATCTACCTAGATGCGTCACTTTGTAAATATGGCGCAACAAGGTGCATTTTTTACGCCACTGGTGCGTCACAAAAAGTGACGCACCAGCGGTGTAAAAGTGACGCACGGCCTCAGAAATGAGGCCCCGTGAATTAAATGAGTTCCTTTTTGAACAATGATGATGAAATTGAAGGGAGGAACACAGGCTTGGTCTTCCCTATGCATTAGCCCAACAGAGTGCTGACTTTGGTGACATATGGGTGCAAAAAGATGAGCACAAAAGTGAGTCCACCAACATGGCTGTGGGCGGACACCCATGAAGCAGCATACAGTGAAATGGATGACTTTTGGAGACACAGTGGCAAGGAGGTAAAGAGCATGCCATAGTGAGATAGGTTAATTAAAGCAACCAGACCAGAGTTAGCTCCTCTTCCTCCCCTCTGCCCACTGCCTGGTGAATTCCTCCTTCTCCTCCTCCACCATCCCACCTTGCCATCTCACCAAGGCCAAGAGAAGCAGGCAGAATGCAATACAGCAATGGAAATTTGTACAATAAACTCAATAAGTAAGCGACTAAAGGACCCAAGTACCAGGCCCCTAAACAATGAAGACAGTAACTTCACATGGCTAAAGTTGTCACGTATTCGCATGAACAGAGTACCTGGCCCCGCCCTAAACTGGTGATCAGCACCTGAAGGGACAGACAGCAGTAAACAGTTGGCTGCTTGTGCTTCTACCCGGCAAGTTGAAGGTAGAATGTAATACTTGAAGGAAAGCCAAAAGCAGAAAGAACCTACAGTTGGATCAGCTTATTTGCCTGCAACAGACATAGACTGAAGGCCCAAAGCTCAAACATGGGGCAACCGTTCAGAAAATGGAAAAAGCCAGGAGTGAACAAATTTGCCCTGTTGTCTTAAGTTACGCTCCAGAAAGTGACAAATCCTGCGCGTAGTGCAGAGCTGAGTGACCAGATAGAAAACGTTTGCACATCAGCTGAACCGATTAAGCTTGACACCATATTGGAGGCAAAAGGAAACACAAGGAAGTCCCTGAAAGCAAACATGGACCATTTGGCCATCAACCTAAGCCCTTTAAAAGAAGACCAAAGGAAGCTTGCAGATAAGGTGATCTAGACGGAAAACTGACTACAGTCACAGCATCCACAAACAAAGGAGTTGCAACAAAAAATACAAAATGTTACTGACTTAGCCTGCTTCCTGGAGGGGAGGGGAGAGCACGCAAAGAGGCATGAAGAGTGCAGTAAAAAAAGTGTGGTGGGTGTGTACCTAAGGGAGAGGAAGGTCAGGAAATGGTCATGTTCTTGGAGATTTAGGTCTCAACTACATTTGCTCTGCAAACAATATCTTCCCTTTACTCAGTTGAAAGGACCCACTGAATGCCAGTACTCTGCCCTCCCCACTCACACAACCCAGACTGATAGTAGCCAAACTATTCCACTTCAAGGAGTAGAATGCAATTCTATAGAGATCCAGGAAAGCAAACCAGCTCAAAATAGATGACAGTAATTTATTACCTGATTAAAATCTGCACATCCAATATAACAGGGGTTCCTTAATAAGAGTGGTGCGCAAAGTCTGCAAAATAGGCTTAACATACTTCGTGGTCTTTACAGTCAAACCGAAGATTATACTAAATCTAAGTTCATATTTTTTTGTTTAAATAGAAGTGGCATGTGACTGGGTAAAACCACATGGAACAGCAAGTCAAGTGGTTGCACCACAGTGACGGGAAACACCCAAAACCAAATGCAAACTCAAGATACAGATTTTCAGAATGTACACTCAGCATAGGCAAACTCTTGTACCTACCCTGAAACAAATACTGGATGACAAGAAGGCATCCTTTGGAACAGATGTGACCTGCAATGAAGATGGAATGACACTGTCTTTCACATAAGTGAAGCTTCAGATCTACCTAAAGTGACTCCACAATCGGCTGATTCCCTGATATAAACATGTCTTTGAATCTAAATCATTCCAAGAATCTGAAACTAGGTTCTTGTGTGAGGCAATAATGGCCTGCTGGACACCAGGGTGGGGTGAAGCCTGCATTAAACACTGTTGGCATGAATAGAAAACTGTTAAAGGTGATCTCTATGTACTAGGCATGGCCATGCCAGGCTCAGATGTCACCAAGGGAAACCTGACATAAGGTGTAAGGTTCACATAAGTGGGTGACCTTGAGTCAATCACATAACTTAACCCTGCTGCCTTCCACCCCACTTGAAACCAAGAAGCACATGTATGCGAATTGGAGTTGACAAAATACAAGGTAATCGAAATACAAGTGCGAATGGGCAGCAGTTAAAAACCACATAGGCTGCACAGCACTACTCTCATCACGTAACACAATTTAGTTAAAAAATGAGGCATTTTGAAGATCGCCTCATAAGCACAGAGGGAGAGAGACTGAAATGCAGGTGCAAAGGAAAAAATATACTAGAATAAATGCTAAGAGAATTGTAGGGGAGTCCTGATATGGGAGTGCACAGTGGCCACCTTATGATGGAGAGGCAGATTGTAGAGGTAGAGAGCAGCAACATATATGTGAGCAGGCACTTAAATGGCATACACATTCACCAGCTATGCCTCTACTTCCCCAACACTGAACAGGTGGCCGTCTATAAAATAACATCTTTGATGGCTATGGCCTCACAGGAGTTGCTTCTGACGGGAGTGGACTTTAAACTGTGCAATGAACATAGACACAGATAGAGGTCACCCCCATATACAACTGGAGGACAACAAGACAACTTTAATTAAAAACTGGCATTATAGGCTATGGGATGGTACGTGATAGACATATTGAGCATTGCCTACCCAACACACGGGGAATATTCACATTATTCCCACATACACACACTGCATACTTAAAGAAGTATGCATAAACAAAACAAACTTACAAAGGTTGACCCCTGATCAAGTGGCTGACTTGGAAATTCCGATCTCGGTGGATACGATAAAATTAGCTAAGCAACAGCTGGTTACAATGAAAACACCTAGAAGTGATGGGCTCCCGTAGAGGTTCTTTAATAAACAGCAAACCAAATTATCAAAGTGTTTACTTAAAATTTAGGAACAGCCAGTGAGAGAGGCACAGTTCTCTCAATGTCTCAAGAAAGGAATATTGAAGTTCTCTTGAAGGCGGTTCATGATGCCCTCAATTGCACCTCATATTGTTCACTGTTGATGCTAAATATAAACTGCAAGATATCAGCAAAAGTATTATCTAACAGGATGCAAAGGGTCCTCCTGAATCTATTACATCCTGACTAAAATCGATGTGTTCCTCAGAGAAACATCTTAACAAAACATCCACAGACTTTATCATGTGATGGAAGACACTCCAAGTGACTTCATGAAAGTGACAGTGTCCTCCATAGACACAGAGAAAGCATTTGATATGCTTGATTGGGGATAACTTTTTAAGGCACGCTGAGGTCTAGGTAGGGATGCAAATTTTGTACACGAACACTGGAGCCAGTCAAAACAGAAAAACACATTGTAGTACTCTTCACAGGTACAGAAGCCGACCAGACAAGGGTGCCACCATCCCTAATGTTGTTTTTCCTGCTAGCTAACCATGTGTGGTGGGACGGGTCTCATCTGGCACTGCACATTCTGGGGCGCAATATATCTACAATATGAAATGGCATGCCTACCACCAACATAGAGTCTGAGAGGGCCTCAATCGGATGGATCATTGGGCTAAGTCATGTCTTTTCTCACTAAAGAAGGGAAGCAAAAATCACATCACCTTAATAAAATCACAGGATTTGAACAGGGCACTGCACACCTCCAAGGACCTAGTAATTATGAATTTACTAAATACCTGCAAACATGATGGTGGGTAACCTAAACACAGGCTAGGCCCTGGTCAGAGTAGCAACAGCCATTTTCTGGAAAAACCGCCACACTATTCAGGGAAGAGTAGTGCTCTGTAAAATGATGCTTCTGACCCATATTCTCCATTTATTTGTGACAAACCAGTGATAGTTACCAGTCCCTTCTTTTGGGAATTAAATACTATAGTGACTGAGCTGATGTTGGGTGCAAACAGATGCAAGATAGCACTAAAAAATCTCTTCCTGCATGTTAACGAGGGCAGTCTGGAAGTGCCTGTCTTTGAGGCTTATCATTTGGTGGTACAACTCTAATGGGTGGCACAATAGCTGAGCTCAACTGCGATGCCAAAGGTTGGGTATGTTCAGATGACATTTGGTAATACTCCAGTTGCCAACATCTCCTACAGAAACTACATTTGCACCAACCACAATCTGTGTTGTTACAAACAGACAAATACAGCTGAAGCGGGTATCGTCAAACAAACGCAATATGCAGGGCCTATTCACAAGAATTGCCTTTATACTGTAGACAGATTTAAAGGCATGGGACTTACATTAAACCAAGTGATATGGGCAAGGGCATTACTAGGACACATTTAGAAACTAGGAACCCTCTGATCATTTGTGGAACTTGGGGAAGAATATGAAGTCCTGGTAGGACAATACTAGTAACACATGGTGGCCTTTTCAAAGCAGCAAGGAGGAACTCCACAGACAAACTAGCGACAGATGAGGTGCTACCAGCCGTGGCCCATGCAGGTAAGAGCTGGGAGGCAGTTGGGCTGGGTTTAGGGGGATTGTCACAGATAGTGAGGGAACATTAAATAAATAATTAAGCTTTCCCTCATCGCTGTCGGTCGAAACTCCAAAACGCTCTTCCCAACCAGGCCCCAACGCTCTTACCTGCAGGTGCCGCGACTGGGTGCTACAAATAAACATTAACATGTGGGAAGCCACACTATATGCAAACCGAGGTAATACACAGCTGTTTGGTGGACAGAGGCAGGAATTAGCA
Organism: Lissotriton helveticus; assembly: GCF_964261635.1. Classification (NCBI taxonomy): domain Eukaryota; kingdom Metazoa; phylum Chordata; class Amphibia; order Caudata; family Salamandridae; genus Lissotriton; species Lissotriton helveticus. The sequence continues at coordinate 1,578,403,249 of NC_136061.1, read as the reverse complement.
AAACAAAGAAGCAAGAGGGAGAGGGGCTTAGACAAAGAACTAACTGACAGAGAGTGACTTGCAGTCCTTCAGCATATACAAAGGGTATTTAGAAATGTAAGGTTTAAAATTATTCAACAGAGATATGTGCACTGTGCATATTTACCACCTTCATGACTTAGCCATTAAGTGCCCCGAGATGTGAATTCCCCAGAAACAAGGCTGAAAATGCCACTCTTCTATGTGTTCTGGACAGGGCCGGACTGGCCTTAGCGGGCACCGGGCATTTCCCCAGTTGGTTGCTTGGGTTGGGGGCCAGTTTTGGGCCTCTGGGGGCTGATTTGGTGACAGGGCAATTTTTGCAGCATAGCTGCAATATCGGCGACTGTAACGAAATCGGCCAAAACCGGCCATTACAAACAGCTCAGCTGCATCCCAAACCCCGGGGGGCTGGCAAAGCACTTTGCCAGGGCCGGTTTTAGTTCCCAGTCCAGCCCTGGTTCTGCGCACTCCCAATGGGTCACGATTCCTGGGAAAAGATTACTGAACAAGTAGTTCAACTAATAGGGAAGAAGAAACTACAGAATTCTAAATTATGCCAGTTTGGGCTCTCGCCATGGCCAAAATTAGAAACCTCCATCTGTATATTCATAGTCCTATCAATGCTCTTAGCCAAAAGGGCAATAGCCAATAATAGACGTTACCATACTTACCAGATGTGGAGATTTGAACTTTACAAATTGGTGCCAATGGAGAAAGATGCGGGCAGGTTGACTTAGGCGAGGGGCTGGTTGGCAGGCAAGTGTGGTGAATTAGGATTCCTTGCTAAACCTACTTGCCCTTAAATTAGCTGCCATAGAATGGAGTATGAAGAAGTAACAACAGCACATGTATTTTGCTATGCCGACCCTGAAAGGAGTACAAAGAACCAATTAAAATAAAAGAAGACTGTATTTGCTGGTGACGTACACATTTCACTACTCCCATAAAAGATTGTTGCTGACCTTTCCCTTTAATATTACACTTGTTCATTGGATGTATTTCCATACTATGTTTTATTCGCTGAAACGTTTTCTTGAATGTCTGGGTGTCGTGTACAGTAGGAAGCTGGCTCTATATATACTATACCAAAGTGAGGTATAGTGTTCACAGAGACCAGTGAATCCCCAATGGTAGACAGAGGCAAAGTTAGATAGCACCTCATTCTCTATTTGTGGTAGTGTGATCGAGCAGTAAGGCAGTATCAGAGGACAGTGTTAAGCGTTTGTTGTACACACTGGTAGTATACAAGCCCCCCTCATTGATGAGGTCACTCTCAACTCAGAAAGGGGCTTCTTAATTAATTCCCGTTCGCTCATTAAGAACAACAGTGCTTTCCATGACTTCGTGCTAGCTAGGAACCCATCGTGGGTCTTTATAACTGAAACTTGGGCCTCGGATTCGTCAGGTCCGGACCTTCTGAATGCAATGCCGGAAGGCTATGCACTACATAGATTCGACAGAGCAAACCGTAGAGGGGGAGGACTGGCGATCCTCTATAAATCCTGCTCTGTCTGTCGCATAAAGGCCCTCTCTGAGCCCTCCGACTCCTTCCAGGCACTGCACTTTTGCATCTCCTCCTCTCCTTCGGTTTCTTTTACGGGTCTTCTTATTTATAGACCCCCCCGGCCCTAGGTCCAATTTCAGCCATGATCTGTTCAGAATCCTGGAGCCTTACTTTGGTAAATCTCACTTTACTATTCTAGGGGATTTAAATTTCCATCTAGATGACCAGAGTTCGAAAGATACTCTTTCGTTGACGGACCCTCTTGCGGCATGTGGTCTTTTTCAGCTGGTAAACAGTCCTACCCATTTGGCAGGGCATATCTTGAACGGGGTGTTTTCCAATGATCCTAGGCTTTCCTTGGGCACCTCTGTACCATTGGCCTGGTCAGATCATCTGGCCGTGCCCTTAGAACTGACTTCCCCTTTAGGACCTCCGTCCGTGCAGATCTCCGCTAATAGACTCCCTAAGAGGTGCTTTAGGAATATCACCAATGAGGCTCTTGCCCCCCTTATAGGATCCGTGACTCTTTTGGCCACCAGAGATGCCGGTGCTGCCGCACAGGAACTTAACAATTCCATTGCTAGAGCAGTTGATGTTCTAGCCCGGCATCCCTTCGCTATTCAGCAAGGGCTAAACACTCTGCCCCTTGGTTTACAGAGTCTTTGAGACTCTTGAGGCAAAAGTGTAGAAGGCAAGAGAGGAAATGGCGGAAAACCTGGGAGCCGTCTGATAGAAATTGCCATAAGCAGTTTTTGGGAGAGTATAAAGCTAGGATTATCAAGGAAAAACAGGATTTCTTTTCCAAACGCACGGTGTCTTTTACTTCACCTAGGGAACTCTTCAAGATTGTCGATTCTCTGTGCTCCTTACAAGAACCGTACCCGGTTGTAGGATCGCAAGAGCTTTGCGACAGGATCTCAGAGTTCTTCCACTCTAAGATTGTGGATATTTATCTCAAACTAGAAGCACAGAGAAAGACTCTTGTTGTTAACCCCAGCGTGATCCAAGATAGTATAGACCCCTGGTCTAGAAAGTTGGATAAGATCCTGGTGTTTTTCCCCCCCTTACCATTGAAGATCTCGACTTGCTGTTGAACAAAACGAAATCAGGTTCCCCGTTGGACCCCTGCCCTCTAAAAGTTCTGAAGGACTGTAGGGACTCCCTGCTACCACCTTTATTGGAGGTGATGAATGGTGCCATCCTTCAGGGGGTTTTCTCGGCAGCTTGGAAAAAGGCTATTGTTAAGCCCCTTCTTAAAAAGCCCACCTTGGACCCAGAAAACTTAAAAAAAATTTAGACCTATCTCCTTGCTCCCAGCCCCTGCTAAGTTGCTGGAATCTCACCTTAACTCACATCTCACCGCTTTTCTTGATTCCTCTGGTTACCTGGACCAGTCCCAACATGGGTTCAGGAAATCACACAGTACGGAATCAGCACTTACTGTGGTGATGAATAATATTTGAATTAAGGTTGATCAAGGACAGTCTACCCTGCTTGTCCTTTTAGATCTGACGGCAGCTTTTGACACCCTGTCTCCCTCGACTTTAACAGCCCGTCTGAGGGCGATAGGGCTGCAGGGCTCAGCGTTGAGACTGCTGTCTAAGCATGGGCGGATTTTGCGAATCTGGCGTACGCGAATGTGCGTATTTACGGATTCGCAATCCGCAGGATCCGCGAACTCTCGCGAATTTGCGGATTTTTTTTTTGTTCGCAAGGGTTTCTGCCAGTTCGCGAGGGTTGTGTACCACTTCGCAATTGCGAACTTACTTGTCGGCTCGCAACGGCCACGACTATGTTGTTTCTACGTCTGGTTCATCATCACAGGTTTGCGAAGTTACCCTAGCGGTCGTACATGGGCGCGGCCATCTTGTTTGCGTGACGTAATTCCGTTTCCGGGCGTTATGTGTAATCTCGCAAAGTGTGCGGCTTGCTAGTACAATTTTGCGTGTGCTCGCGAGGAAAATCGCGCGCGAACTTACCCACGCGGTCGTGAACGGGCGCTGCCATCTTGTTTCTCATTCATTCCTATGGTTCTGGGCATGCTTTCTGAATCTGTATCCTCTCTAAATTTCTGCCATCCTTTGCTTGTTTGAAGTTTTTTTTTAATCTATTTTACTTATTATCTATCCCTCTATTTTTCTAGCTCTATATTTTTGTGTTTTCTGCTACTTTTTGTTAATTTTAAACTACTTTTTTAAACTCTTTTCTTTTCTTCTTCCCTATTCTATTTCTTCTTTAATATTTAGCTTCCTTTCTGCCCAGACCATGGTAAAGGGAATTGGGAAGCAGCCCGCGAAGGGGAAGGGTCCCGCACCCCGTGCCCGGCTCCCGTGCGGGCGTTTGAGGGGGGAGAATGTCGCGCCCCGGGAGATCTTCAGCGCGGAGGAGGTGGCCGGACTAGTTTTTTATGTTCAGCGCCGCCTCCCCAGGACCATCATGGCAGGCGGCAAGATCGCTAGAGGCTACGGGCTCCAGGAGCGCCGGAAGCGGTGGGAGAAGGTGTGCGGTCCATGTACCAACAATCTCGGGTCCGGCGCACCTACAACCAAGTCACCCACCGTTGGACGGATATCCTGGACCGGGAACGCGATCTGCTGGACCTGCTCGGCCTTGAGATCCCCGGGCTTGGTGAGTAGTAGTAGCTATTTCTTTACTACTCTGTTTTCTCCTGCTCTGTGTGTTATTATCTTGCAAATTTTTGTTTTTTACCAAGAGCAATAATGCTGCTGATTACATTGTAGGTAAATTATATTTCAAAATCTTCTGTGCATTTCAGGTGCACTGCTCTCCTTCTCAGTAGCACTGCTACTATGCTTTTTTGTTTTCAATTTTGTGTTCATTTCATTGGCCTGTGAAATTATGCATGAGTGTAGTTTAAAGAACTGTGTAATGCTAGACACTAAGGGTCAGATATTTAATTACTGGCGCATCCCTGCAAAGTAGCAGGGAAGCGCCAGTAATTGTGCGCCACGCCACCACCACCCATGGTGCACCTTATTTACAATGCGGCGCACCATATGCCCAAAACGTCACCGAAGCGTTACGCTTCTGTGCCGTAAAGGCGGCGCATTGCTGGAGTTGCGTCGCAAGTTAACGATGGTGCAGCTCCAGCAATGCTCTGGGGTGCTCTATCTCCCCAATGCTGCGTCAAGCCGTACGTCTGTTTCAAGCAGGCGCAGGGTTTGAGTCACGCATCATTGTCCTCAAAGTGACCGATTGAAATCTTGTAGATGTCACTCAGCCACTTTTAGGATGCGTTCCTGCGCAGGAACGCCCTCCCTTGCACCAGAACGCCCCCTGATGACGCAGGGCTTTACAACGTGATGCATCTCCCATATGCGTCACGTTGTTAATATACGCCGCACCATGGCGCCTCTTTTGTCCTGCCGCTGCGTCACAAAAGTCACGCAACAATGGAGCAAAAGAGCCGCAAGGGGCTTCTAAATCAGCCCCTACAGACTCAAGTTTAGTCCTTCTTTTGTACACATGGCGATAGTTTGAGTAATTTAATGACTGGTTAATGTAGTAGGAAACTTTTTAGTGTTGTCGCTGATCTGCAATCACGATGGACTTTGTCTGTCACTTTGCGTGCTGCGGACTGCTGCCTGCCAGTCCTAGGCGAACCTTTTTGGTAGTTTGTTTAGTGAGTTACATATGAACTTTCCAAGTCGACGGTCAGCAAATCAAGCAATACTAATAACGTAGTAGACCACATGGGATCGGTCAATATATCTCGTGGAATAGTTTCCTATTTGCTATTTCGCTAAAATATTTTGTTATTGTTCTTTTGAAATGTTTGATTTGGTTGACAACAATCATCCATGTTTTCGTGTCTTTCTTTCTTTCATGTTGTACATCAGCTCCCCCCAGGGGCAGGAGGACAGAGGAGGAGGTGGTTGCTGCTGCTGCTGTAGAAGGGCAGGATCGGCCAGGCGAGGGCTCCTTTGCTGGCCCCAGTAAGTTTTCATTTTAATATAGAGTACCAATTTTTTCCTAGCGTTCCTCATTCGATTTTTTCTAAATCGTCTTTGATCTTCTTGTAGACTGTATCTAAATTCTTATCCTGCCTCGACTATGACTCCCTGTGGTATTACTAGATTATTCTTATTAGTCTGTCTATGTAGCTAACTAAGATTGCACATTTGGCAATTCCATTGGACTCCCATTCTAGTCAGCAATAGCTCTATGCACTGAGCCTTCCCTGGAAAAAAGGAACATTTTTACTTTAGATTAGACAGTCACAAATTATTACATTGTTTTCTGTTTTTTTCACATTTGTTTATTCCTAGACCAAATATTATATAGTAGTGAGTGGTGTATTCTAACAATCTTAAATGTACTTTGTAGGTGGAACATCTGGTGGCGGGGCCAGCGCGGAGGTGGTGGTGGTGGTGGATGAGGAGGACAACACTTCTGGGGAGGAGGCGGTGCGAGTGCCGGACGACACCAATGTGCCTGTGAGGGTTCACACGGTGGTGGCGGGCAGAGGTAAGCTACATATTCCTTACTTATTGAGATTGAAGCCTGCAGAGTGTGCTTTCTGCACGGGTGTATTATAAATCAACCAGGTAGTAGCCTCCTCTAAATGTACTTCGACTTAGCTGTGAAGTTTTTGGCGAGAAGAATCCCAATCAGATCTGAGATGAACTTGATGGATGGGATGAACGAAAAGCGAAAGAAGGGTGTAAGTAAGTGTGGAAGGACGAGAAATTTAATGATGACTTGCAAAGAAGAATGATATGTGTTTGCTTGGTCCCCGAGGTGGCTGGGAAGGAAAGAATATGGTATGGTGCATGGCTGGGTGAATGATGAAGCAAGGATGGGTGAAAGGAGAACAGCCTTGGTGGGTGAAACAGAAACTGTATGTGTGCATATACTTTGAATGGATGGATGCCTGGATCATGGTACTATTTGACTCTTAGATAGCACATGTGTATCTAGAGAGAGTATATGGTCACTGGATGAACAAAGTGTTACTTTGAAGAGCATGTAACACCGCACCCGCACGTCCGTTCCAGTGTAGGAAAGGCAAGGAAAAGGAGTTGTAATTTTGTCCAAATACTACCATGAATAGTAGCAGTAGTTTGTATTGCAACTGCAAGCACAGCATATATCCGGTTATTATGGTGGACACTCCCTACCTCTCTTAATAATTTTAGTTTGGTAGTAGTACGTTATTCATGTGTGGGTGTATCACTGTTCACTCAATAAAAAGCAAAGCACCTAAAGTCATCCCATATGTAATCAAATACATCCCATGTGAAGTGATAGATAATCAGATTATTTAGTTTCTTCTTTTTCCTTCTCTAGTACTCATTTGCACTGTAGGGTGAAAGTTAAATTAATTAAGCAGTAGCCCTTTTAACAGAATATTCTCAGTGCCACCTGTAATGGAAAAATATGAGCTTCACCACCTGCATGTACTGTACCGGTACAGTAACGCAAGTCTGTCTCACTCATCATGGTGTGCGTCTGTTTTTCTCGGGTGCAAGTTCACTGCGCTGGCATTATGCCGGCTTGCAGAAGATAACGTACCAATTTTCCTAAACAAGAGAGAAGAAGAAGAATAAGACTGGTGTACTGTCATAGTCGACTGTAATGGAAGTCCATAGTGCTCATAGAATTTGTTCCTTAAACTCCCACTAATGTTAGAGCAAGGATGAAGAAGTGGGAGGTTAGATAGATACTGGCCTCAATAGTTATGTACTGTGCTTTCAAGTTGCTAGTTGTACTGTGACACAACTTTCTGCTAAATCATTTTGTGTTAATCTTAAGAGCATTGGTTACAGACTATCAGCCTGATTCATGAAGCGAAATAGCGCCCGCAATGGCTGCGAAAACGCAATTGCGGGTGCAAAACACGGAATCGGCATTCAAGTACGAAATAGCGAAATCGCAAAAAAATAATAGCGAGCGGAATAGCGATTACGCTGTAAAAGTCGCAGACTCCGGGAAGTCGAGCATTAGCGATAATGAAATAGCGACCAACCACGGAATCTGCGAATTGAATAGCGAAACGCAATATTGTCTCAATCGGCATTCATGAAAGAAATACATTAGCGAAAAATCGCTAAATCGCACATTAGCGCGGCGCAATTTAAGGACAACTCAAAGCAGGTGGTAACCATAAAAGCCATGATTAACCAAAATTTGAAAAACTGTTAGCCAATCACCAACAGGTCCAGGCCTGACCAATCACACATAAGGACATTCAGCAGCAGCAATAGGCGTTCCACAATGCCTGGGATGTACATGGTGGTGAGGCGGCGAAGGCTACAGCGAGCAGCACGGAGGAGACGCATGAGGCAGGCAAGGATTTACCGGCAGCGGGTCACCTTGCTGGGGCAAACCAGAGAACAGATTTATGCTAAATACAGGATGAATGGGGAAATGAACAAGAACTCGACCCCATCATGCAGCACCCAACAAGGCGAAACAATTCTGTGCCCACACATGTGCAGGTATTGTGCAGCCTGCACCTCCTGGCATCCGGCAGTTTCCAGGGCATAGTAGCCGCTGCTGGGGGGATTTCCCAGCCCACCATGTCACGCTGCCTCCACACTTTTGTTGACGCCATGCTCACCCAGCTCCACCGGCACATCACATTTCCCACGAGCCAACAGGATTTGGACCTCACAAAACTACAATTTTATAATGTTGCCCATTTTCCCCATGTCCTTGGCTGCATAGACTGTACCCACGTCGCCATCTGCCCACCAGCTGGCACGGAGTATATGTACCGCAACAGGAAGTCGTACCACTCCCTCAACATACAGATGGTCTGCAATGCCAAGAACATCATCACTGACATTGTGGCCCAGTACCCAGGGAGTACCCATGACTCCTTTATCTTCAGGCACAGCGGACTCCACACACGACTGATCAGGGGAGAGTTTGGGGAAGGACACCTACTTGGTAAGTACACTTTGTCGACAATGTCACATTGCTATGAAGTAACTGCGCTGCACAGGCAATCAACATCTGCTCCTCTCATTCAGGTGACAGTGGCTACGCCCTACGGGAATACCTCCTGACCCCTTACCTCAACCCTGCCACACCTCAGCAACGCCGCTACAATGTTGCGCACATCCGGACAAGGAACTGTATTGAAAGGACATTTGGCCTGCTCAAGAGCAGGTTCCGTATACTGCACAAGACAGGTGGGGCCATGTATTACAGTCCTGCAGCGTGCTGCCGCATTGTGGCTGTCTGTGCAATGCTTCATAACATTGCAACCAAGCGCCGGATACCAGTTGACATCTCAGGCAGTGAATCTGAGGGGGACGACCGGCCACCAGCACATGCGCACCATGCACGCGGGGAGAACCCAGCTGAAGGCCACAGACGTCGCAACCACATCACAGCTAACAATTTCTAGCCCACCCCCTACCCCCACCCCACATATCACAATTGCATGCAAACTGTAATGATTACACAAGGCGTATGTGTGCACCAAAATAAATGTATTTGTTTGAATCACAAAAAAATATATGGGTCTCCGTAACAACTATTTACAAAATGCAGTATTCATGCATACTGCATGAGACGCTCCATGGCAGGCTTAAGTTCAGCCTGCGCCTGTGTCCCTGACACAATGTCATTGGCGCCTCCGGCGCACAATTCCCAGGCGCCTGGGAGCCTCTTCCTCTTCCTGGGCAGCTGGAGCTGGGGCAGCCCTTGTGCTGCGCCTAGGTGTGGGGGCCTGCGTGGCAGAGTGGCTGCTGACACTAGAGGCACCCTCACTAGCATCATCACCCCCCACAATTGCCGGAATCACAGGTGCGTGCAGTGCGGTGACGGCGGTTGTCAAATGCTCCAGCACTCGGGTAATATCCTCGCAGCACTGGACGAGTTGGTGCTGCTGGGTTAACGAGCGCCGCGCAAGCAGGGTGGTGGCATTTGCCGAGGCATAATTGGAGCGGCTATAGGTAGACAGCCGGCTCAGCAACTGGTGGTGGTGCCTGCTAGCAACACTTCGGTGCTTCACCAGCGCTGCAGTGTTGTGTTCCATAGCCGTCGCCATGCGGTCAATGGCCGCCGTCATGCGGTCCACCCTCTCGCCCACTCCCGCCACATTGCGGCCGATCTTCTGCAGCTGGAGCTGGATGGCTCCTTGCTGCTGCGACTGGCGCTGGTGTAAACGCAGCATGCGCCGCTCCACACTCATGCAGGCGTGGAAATGGCCATTGCCCCTCCTGGTGGTAGGCCGCTGTGTAGCGGATGTGGCTGGCCCAGATGGTGGTGGACGAGCTGCAGGTCTTGCAGCAGCTGGTGTTGCAGGTGCGGCAGGTGTGGTGGGTGGCCTGGCCTTGGCAGCCGGTGGGCCTGAGGCGGATGCAGAAGGCAAGGTGGGTGGCCTGGCCTTGGCAGCCGGTGGGCCTGAGGCGGATGCAGCAGGCAAGGTGGGTGGCCTGGCCTTGGCAGCCGGTGGGCCTGAGGCGGATGCAGCAGGCAAGGTGGGTGGCCTGGCTGCTGGTGTTGGCGCTGCCGCAGGGGCTGGTGGCTGGGTAGCAGGTAGGGATTCCTCCTCCTGGGCCTCCTCGTCGATCAGCAGCCTCTCACTGTCGCTGCTATCTCCCGCACCTGTGAGGGTAAGTGGATACTCATTAGGTGCATGTGACTGTCAGACGTGCAGATGTTACATGCATGCTGGGTGTCATTCCCTGGGTGGCTGTGTATATGCGCACTTTGGAACCTTTGGGGCCGCATTGTGGTACTACTACATTGTGGACATACTACATCTCCCACAATGCTTCAGGGCATTTCCTGATGCACGGCATGACTAAGGGCCAATGAGTGAGCCTATGTGGTCAGGGGCGGTCATAGGGGACAGGGTCGCAGTCGCATGCCACTTACCTTGGGTGTCTTGGGTGGGGCGGGAGGAGTCCAGAGGGGTCACGCCAACACACGCCTCCCTCTCCAACGTGTCCTCTACCCGGTCCTCCAGGGGGGTGTTGGGTGGGACAGTCGGTCCACCACCTCCGGTGCCTGATGCCTCACCAAGGCGCTCCGCCACCCTCTCCTTGGCACGCCCTCGGAGGTCGTACCACCGCTTTTTTAATTCCTCCGGGGACCTGTCCGCAACGCCCACAGAGTTCACGCTTGCGGCAATCCCCACCCAGATCCTCCTCTTCTCCTGCTCTGGGACCCTCCGGGAGTTTGCACCAAACAGCTGGTCGTGGTTGGCCACCACACCCTCTATGAGGTTCGCGCTTTCGGCCAGCGCTGTTGCTGGGTCCGGGCTGCGGGTCGTCTGACATAGCGGTCGCTATTTCGGCGGGGTCGGGATGCGCAAACGGCGGGTTGGTGGCAGCTTTCCGTCGTGGACAGTCGACTGATAGCGTCACTGTGGTGTTTGGGGGTGGGATTTGGCTGCTTCCTGGTTGTGATGTCATCACGGTGCTCGGAATGCGTCTTCCCGTTTTCCAGATCCCGCGAGAATGCGACTCGCAATCCCGTGCAATCGGGATTGCGAGCGCAATCTCGTGCGATCGGGATTGCGAGTCGCAATCCCGATCGCAGGTAGCCGGAAATAGCGATTATTCTGCGTTTTTTGTGGGTCGCTAACGGCTTTAGCGCCCGCATGCGAGTCGCTATTTTTTCTCCGAAAAGTACATGAATGCCGTTTTGCGTTTCCTCAATAGCGAGTCGCTATTGATCGCTATTAGGGACACGCAAAACGGCCCGTACATGAATCAGGCTGTAAGTATTTCTTTCTTTATATAGTTGTTCCTTCCAAATCCAACAAACCATCAAGGAAGGAGCAGGCTCGAATGGCCCGGCAGCGGAGGCTGGATGCCACTGTTGCAGAATATCGGCGGCTGCTGGCCCTGGAGGAGGACACGCAGTCTACTAGTACATCTACTGCGACAGCTGCATCCTCCTCCGGGCCCACACGGGCTGCCAGCCAGCGCAGTGCTCCAGCGGTACGGAGCCGGGCTACCAAAGCCAACCGCCACCACCGAGCAGCAAAGACATCAGCTGCCCCCCACAGGAGTTGCAAGGCACGCCAGCGCCGCTTATCCCTCAGAGTGTCCTACCTGGAGCAGGAGGTCTTAACCTATAAGAACTTGGTGGAGGGCCTCCGCTCCGACCATGCCACCCTCCGCAAGGAGTATGATGCCCTGGCCGCTACAGTGAACAGCATCCTGCCGTAGTGTCCCTTGCCCCTTTTTTAGAGACTTTTGGGGGGTGGGATTTGGGAGTTGGGTTCTTTTTGGGACTTTTGAAAGACAATCGTTGGGGTTAGGGAGGGTCTTGCGGGAGATTATTTTGTTAGGGCTATACAAATATACTTTTTGAAACTTTATCTGAGCATACCTGTTTTTTACTGCTTTTGAGTCTGGTGGGTGGTGGTTTAACAGTAAGTTTGTTTTCCTGAAACTTAAGTCTGTGTCATTTTCTTCCTTTAAGTGTAAATGGCTAAATGTTTTCAACACTAAGTGCCTCTCACAGAGTAAGTGATCCCCCCTTTCCCACCATGGATTTTCTTCAAATCACTTGCAACAAAATTTACACATTCCCACGAGTGCTCTAAGACCCCAGAACTCAGTTGCAAAAATCAAGAACACCCCGAAACACATGCAATCCTGCTGCTAGGGCTAACCCTAAGTTACAAAAAGTGCCAAAACCTTTTTCCTCATGGATGTTGTTTAAACCAGTATTATCCGGTATTAAACCTTCCCAGCAATGGCCCCAGAGCCGTCAACCCAGGCGAAAACAAGTAGAAGACCCCCAAACAGCCAAAAAGCAAAAGTACAAAAATGTGGACTTAGTCACTATTCTGAAAATTTGCAAAATCACTCAGCGCGCGCTCTGCAGCTAGGCCCTAACTCCCCTCTGCCTCCTTGAATTTCCTTCAAACGTCTTGCTATCTAAACTATCCATACCCAGTAGTGCTCCCAGACCCCGAAACCCACCCACAAACACCAGGAAGCCCCCCAAACAGGCCCCCGAAAACGCTACATTGAGCGAAAAGTCAGAAAATGCTAAACCTTTTTCCTCATGGATGTTGTTTAAACCAGTTTTATCCGGTATTAGACCTTCCCAGCAATGGCCCCAGAGCCGTCAACCCAGGCGAAAACAAGTAGAACACCCCCAAACAGCCAAAAAACAAAAGTAAAAAAATGTGGACTTAGTCACTTTTCTGAAAATTTGCAAAATCACTCAGCGCGCGCTCTGCAGCTAGGCCCTAACTCCCCTCTGCCTCCATGGATTTCCTTCAAACCTCTTGCTATCTAAACTATCCATACCCAGTAGTGCTCCCAGGCCCCGAAACCCACCCACAAACACCAGGAAGCCCCCCAAACAGGCCCCCGAAAACGCTACATTGAGCGAAAAGTCAGAAAATGCAAAACCTTTTTCCTCATGGATGTTGTTTAAACCAGTTTTATCCGGTATTAGACCTTCCCAGCAATGGCCCCAGAGCCGTCAACCCAGGCGAAAACAAGTAGAAGACCCCCAAACAGCCAAAAAGCAAAAGTACAGGTGATTAAAGTTTTAATTATATTAACTGTGCAAAACAAAGAAAGACAGAAACACAGGAATAAAAGTGAATAAGTACGAAAAAGAAAATTTCTGAATTCATTGGCTCATTTTCAGGGCTCGGTGTCAGGGAAGAAGAGTTCGTCCTCATACTCTGCAAATTCAGACAGGAGTAGGTCAGTGTCACCTAACACAGAAGAAATTCCCTCATCTAAGTTGCTGTCCTCCTCGTCTTCTTCTGTCGTGCAATCTGGTACTTTGAAATCTGGTGGTATGAGGTGCTCATTCATCTTGATCATTGTCAATATCTCCACATTTTTGGGCGAGAGGCGGGTCCGTTTGCAAGTTACAATGCCACCAGCAGCACTGAAAACACGTTCAGAAGACACGCTTGCGAGTGGGCAAGACAAGTAATGTATAGCCAGGTTGGTGATCTCTGGCCACAATTCTTTTTTCCCATGCCAATACGCCAATGGGTCAGCATTAACATAGACCTCTGTTTAGTCATTCAGATAGTCCTGCACCATCGACTCAAAGTTCTCCACGGTTCCTCCACTTTGCTGAATTTTTGCTCGGACCTTTTGAGAACCATACCCAATCTCAGCTAGCCAATCCTCTTCATCACTCGATATTTCTGTTGTGTCTGGTGCAGATGATGCGGTTGCCGGTGTCTTTAAAAGCTGAGAGGTCACTTCTGCCACAGCCACAGGTGCAGAAGTGGAGTCTTTTGACTGGGGATGGCCTGCTGATGCTGATGCACTGCCTTTTCCTTCAATTTGCTTCCGTTTTCTTTCAAACCTGATGGCTGACAAGGCTAGCCAACGTTTGTACTTTGTAACATCTTCATCACTAAAAGGAAATAATGCACAGCCTGCCAGCGCCTTTTTGTAGCTTGGATGCAGAATAGTAGCACAAATGTAATGCTGTTCTGAGTGGATCTTTTGAAGACGTTCATCGCCAAGTAGGCGCTCTAATAATTTCTCCGCCAAAACAAAAGCTTCTTGCTTTTCTTCATCTTTTTGAAACTTTGAAGACACCGCCTTCAGTTTGTGCTCCAGCATGCGCAACAATGGGATAGCTTTTCCCACATTACAGTCCTCCCTGCTGACTGCACGCGTGAAGACCTCAAAAGGACGAAGCATGTCTGTCAGGCTTTTAACTAGCTCCCATTCCGCCGCATTTAACCTCAGGTCCTCCTTCACAGCTGTACCCAGTGTTAAGAAATACTGATCGAGTACCGTAAACTGCTCATACAGACACTCAAGCATGTAGAAGGTTGAGTTCCAACGTGTTGGCACCTCCTGGATGAGTGCTTTCACTGGCATTCGACGTTCATGTAGCAGGCGCCTCAGATGCTTCCGGGCCTTAAAAGAATGGCTGAAATGGTTGCACATTTTTCGGCAGGTGACCACTAACTGGCATGCTGGACTGTCTTTATCCAAGAATTTTTTAACAACCAGGTTTATACAGTGCGCCAAACACGGCACTCTGAAATAGTCACCCAGTTCCATGGCCTTAACTACATTGGCGCCATTATCCGTGGAAACATAACGAATGCCGCGTTTTTTTGGAGACAGCCAGTGAAAGACCTTTGTGTTGAACTCATTCAAAATGTTTTGTGCTGTATGACGTTTCTCCAAGCCAAACATGGCTAGTGTTGCATGTTTCCGAGCAGCTTTAAAAACTTGGTCCAGGTCAGCACCTGCGTTTAGCTTTGCTTTAACCCCTGAAAAAGAAACCCAGTGTGCAGTGATGCACATGTAATCAGTGCCTGCGCCACTGGTCCACATGTCTGTTGTCAGATGTATAGTGTGAACAGCACTCTTCTGCAAAGCTGCCCCAATCACCTCCAGCACATCTTCATGTAGTGCTGGAACCGCAACTCGGGCAAAATAGAACCGGCTAGGAAACTTCCATTTAGGGCAGAGCGCTGCCACTAATTCTAGAAAACCAACCCCTTCTACAAAAGAAAAAGGGATAAGATCCAGCGCTAGCATTTTAGCCAGCTTAGTGTTATACAGACGCACCATTGGGTGGTTGCGTTCATATGGCGCGTCTGAAAACAACATGGTTTTAATGTTGCCCTGGACCATTTTACGGGATGATGATGACTTCTTCGACCCAGTTACGCTCGCTGATGAACTTTTTCGCATTGGTGTCTCACTCTGTCCCATACTCTTAGTGTGGCTCACAGGGGGTGTGCTGACAGGGGTACTGGGTGTAAGTGAAGCGTGTGACGCTTCTTCCTCCTCGTCATCATCCGATGGAACATCAACGTTTTCTCGACTTGCAATTCGGGCTTTCTTGATCTCGCGCAAACCATTGGACAGTGTGCTGTCTATCAAGATGACCTCTCTGGCCTCCAGTCCCATAGTTGGTACCAAGCTTACCACGACTAACTGCAAACTTACAAATGCTACAAATGGCTCGGGTTTCCTTTTTTGAGCAAACACTAAAGAAGTCCCAAACTGCGGACTTGAAATGTCTGTGGGGGCCGGAGGAGGCGATACTGGTGGTGGTCATGCTGCTAATGCCAGATGAAGTGGAGGATGCGTATTGCTGAACTTTACTACGTTGTGCACTTTGCCCACCACTAAATGAGGTCGAGGTGGATGGAGGTCCCTTCTGGCGAGGAAGAAATATGGAAGCGGTAGGTGGTGGTGTACTAGTTAACTTCAATGATTGTGGTGTTCCCATTGCCTCCTCGTCGACTTCATCATCACGCTCAGCAGCTTGTCGGGCTAGGGTTAAAATGTCTGTTTGCTGCATGCCCGCTGGGGCTTCAGTGACGTTAGTGATGACTGCGTCGTCGTCGTGAGAGTCTTCAGCAGCAGGAGTATACGCCACTTCTTGTTGAGCGTCATCACACTCCATAACTATGAGAGTTTCAACGACCTTCCTTTTACGCTTAGCTACCTTTGTCAGATCATGGTGTGCCTCAGCCTCACTCTCAGACGGCAGTGGTGCTGGTTCCAAGTAAGATCCATATCATCAGAAGGAGGTGGGCTTGAAGAAGATGTAGACACCACCACCCTTGATCTTTTCCTTGCTCGGGATGTGGAAGACAATGAATGATCATCAGGAGGAGTGGCTTCCTCGAATGATACCTCGGCTTGATTGTCGATTTCCAGATGTGCCCCTACTTCGGGAGGAACAACTATTGTGGGCACTTGTGCCGCTCCATGCACCTCTGCTTGCTCCTCTCCTTGCGCCGCCTCTCCTTCCACATGTACTTGGGCTTGTACTTGCACATGTGGTTGTTGTTGCGGCTGTGGTTGTTCAACACTCGTCAGATAAGTTACAACAACCTGTGTTGATTGAGGGGCATTGCTGCTACTTTCTTGCGATGAGCCAACATCACTGGTTGATGGTGATTGAACAAGTAGACTGGCTGCCTCTGCAGCACTCAAGGTCTTGGACTTAAGTTGGCGTGGGGGTCGTGGCACTGAGCCCAATGGAGCGGGGGTGCTGCTCCCAGCTTGGTCCCCAGCAGATCCCGCTGCTGCTGCAGGCGTATTTTTTTTTTTATTCCCAAAAAATGTGGCGGGCGGCACACCAGTTTGCTTGGTAACTTGCTTCTTCTGCTCCTTTCTGCCATCTTTCTTGCTAGAGGAGCTACGGGGAACTTTTTTTTGGGGCCATCTTCTTCAGATGTCACTCAGAACAGCAGACCGCAGTTGCACAAGTTGCAGAGTTGTCTGTGGCCACACGTGACGTTGTGCTGCACACACCGCAGCAGGACTTCTTCCTGGCACTGGTGGTTCTCTTGTGCACCTAAAAGCAATGGAAGACAGAGGAACATCAGTTATACAACCCAAAAAATCGACAAAAAACACAAAATTCAGCGCAATCACAGCCCACCCATGCCCTCAATGATGTTTAAATTCAAGAAGACACCCCACAGAAAGACTAGACCCATGCACCACTCACTACCCCTGGGCATAATGGATGAAAGCTAGGCAAAATGGGTGCACCCCAAGCACATGTTGCCTGTTCCAGCACTCAAGATGGCCACCACCACCCACATGGCCAGTCCACATCAACAGAACACCCCATAAAAAAACGAAAAGCACACAAAAATCACCACAATCCAATGCCATCCAGGATGTTTACATTAAAGAGAGTGAGAGCCCACAGGCAGACTCAGTCCATGCACCACTCACTACCCCTGGGCAAAAGGCCCCACCAGCAGCCCCAAAAAATCGACAAAAACCACAAAATTCGGCACAATCCCAGCCCATCCATGGCCTCAATGGTGTTTAAATTCAAGAAGACACCCCACAGAAAGACTAGGCCCATGCACCACTCACTACCTCTGGGCAAAAGGCCCCACCAGCAGCCCCAAAAAAATCGACAAAAACCACAAAATTCAGCACAATCCCAGCCCACCCATGGCCTCAATGGTGTTTAAATTCAAGAAGACACCCCACAGAAAGACTAGGCCCATGCACCACTCACTACCCCTGGGCAAAAGGCCCCACCAGCAGCCCCAAATAATCGACAAAAACCACAAAATTCGGCACAATCCCAGCCAACCCATGGCCTCAATGGTGTTTAAATTCAAGAAGACACCCCACAGAAAGACTAGGCCCATGCACCACTCACTACCCCTGGGCAAAAGGCCCCACCAGCGGCCCCAAAAAATCGACAAAAACCACAAAATTCAGCACAATCCCAGCCCACCCATGGCCTCAATGATGTTTAAATTCAAGAAGACACCCCACAGAAAGACTAGGCCCATGCACCACTCACTACCCCTGGGCATAATGGATGAAAGCTAGGCAAAATGGGTGCAGGCCTCAGACACTGCCTGTCTTCAAAATGGCCCCTTGAACCCCAAGCACATGTGGAGGGCCTGCCTGTACCAGCACTCAAGATGGCCACCACCACCCACATGGCCAGTCCACATCAACAGAACACCCCAAACAAAACTAAAAACAGACAAAAATCACCACAATCCAATGCCATCCAGGATGTTTACATTAAAGAGACCCCACAGGCAGACTCAGTCCATGCACCACTCACTACCCCTGGGCAAAAGGCCCCACCAGCAGCCCCAAAAAAATGACAAAAACCACAAAATTAAGCACAATCCCAGCCCATCCATGGCCTCAATGTTTTTTAAATTCAAGAAGACACCCCACAGAAAGACTAGGCCCATGCACCACTCACTACCCCTGGGCATAATGGATGAAAGCTAGGCAAAATGGGAGCAGGCCTCAGACACTGCCTGTCTTCAAAATGGCCCCTTGAACCCCAAGTGCCTGTACCAGCACTCAAGATGGCCACCACCACCCACATGGCCAGTCCACATCAACAGAACATCCCCAAAAAAACTAAAAACACACAAAAATCACCACAATCCAATGCCATCCAGGATGTTTACATTAAAGAGACCCCACAGGCAGACTCAGTCCATGCACCACTCACTACCCCTGGGCAAAAGGTCACCACAGCAGCCCCAAAAAAATCGACAAAAAACACAAAATTCAGCACAATCCCAGCCCATCCATGGCCTCAATGATGTTTAAATTCAACAAAACAGTTGTATCATGCACCCATAACTAACCCTGGTCCTACTGGATACTGTGGCTACCCACAATATATTTTATTTAATGTTCTGAAAAAGTTCCAAAATTGTAGTTGCAGCAACTGTAATGCCCCAAACAAACTTACTTGTGAAAGTTGATTTCTAATCCAAAAGTGATCCAAAGAAAGTCAAAAAGGCCTCAAATCCAAACATCCAGCAGCATCCACAAAGAGTAATCCTTCCAGGTCAAGGTCCAAATGAAAGTGACCAGCACATGAAGAAAGCACTGGGAGGAGCCTGCTGTACAGGAACAGGAAGTTGGAGACTGTGGGGCACTTCCTTCCAAAATGGACTCCTTGCTAAAAAAAGTGCAGGCTAATGTCAACCTGAGGAGTGATTCTGATAAAAATCATCATTTTCTGAAGGTTTATGCTGTTTGCTGGTGGATTTTTTGTGCGAAATTGCAAAATCTGTATTTTGTTAGTGCGAGATTGTTGCTGCCCGCCGCACCTACGTGTTCGCAATTGCGAACTCTTCCAATGCGTGCTGCTGTGCAAGGTGGCAAGGTGCGATGACGTAATCGCGGTCGACAAACTCCCGCGGGATCCCGCAGCAAGATCCAAAATGGCGCAGCACTAGCAAAATATCAAGAAAAACAACTCGGCAAACGCTGAATGACGGTAAGTGAACGCCGCTCGCCGCAAAATTGTATCACCAAGAAAAAAAATCTGCCGCGTGCGAATTTACGGATTTTCGGCAAATTCGCTAGAGTTCGCGGATTGCGAATTTACCGAAAATCCGCAAATTCCGCGAGCGGAACGGATTTTACGCTCATGCTTACTGCTGTCCTCCTTTCTAGAACTCAGGGAGCAGAGGGTCAAGCTTGGAGAGTTCCTCTCCCCTGCCAAACCATTGCAATGTGGGGTCCCTCAAGGGTCGGCATTAAGTCCGACCCTGTTCAACATCTATGTGGCCCCACTTGCTAGGTTAGTAAAATCGCAGGGGATGGACGTTGTATCATATGCTGATGATACACAGATCATGGTGTCCTTGGCTCACTCGGTCAGCACCGCTGCATCCAGTTTCAGGAACTGCATGCAAGTAGTTGCAGAATGGATGATTCAAAATTCCCTGAAACTGAATGGTGATAAAACTGAGGTGCTGATCTTTGGCAAGGACCACGATGTCTGGTCCAATGAGTGGTGGCCTCCATCATTGGGAACCTGTCCTATTCCATCGACCTCTGCCAGGAACCTTGGTGTTATTTTTGACACCTCGTTGACTATGAACCTGCAGGTAAATAGAACTGTGGCTACCTGTTGGGGAGTTATTAGGATTTTGAGGAGAATCGTTCATTATCTTTCCCCCCAGGCACGTAAGCAGACTGTAGTCGCGTTGGTGTCCTCTCGGCTGGATTACTGCAACGCCTTGTATGCAGAAATCAATAAGGGCCTTATTCAACGCCTTCAGAGCGTGCAGAACGCTGCGGCGAAGTTTGTGTTGGATGTTCCTATGTCCTTTTCTGCCACCTTAGCTAGGAGGAACCTTCATTGGCTCCCGATTCTGCACAGAATTGTTTTCAAAATTCTATGTCTGACTTTTGGAGCACTTCGGATAAATCCCTCTGACGCGTTAGGCTCCTTGCTAACTTGCTATTCTCCAAGCAGGTGCCTGCGCTCCTCCACCTTGAATCTTTTATGTATCCCGCGCATTAAAAGATCCAGATGGGGCGGTAGGGCTTTTGCTATCATGGCCCCTCAAATGTGGAATGCCCTCCCCGCCGACATTAAGGCACAACCATCAATGTCTCTTTTCAGAAAAGCATTAAAAACGTGGTGTTTCACTAAAGCCTACCAATAAGCTTGCTCTAGGGATATCCATATATTTGGAATAGGCGCCTTGACGCCCTTTTGGGCTTAGTAGCGCAAAATAAATTGGATTTCATTCATTCACACTGAAAGACTGAACTCCAGACCAATTGTTTTTGTATGAAAAAAATCATAAAGGTATTTTATTTTCTAGAACCAAGCAAGCCTGGCACAGGTAAGCAATATATACTTTACAGTAGTAATGTAATTGAAATATAGTTTGAATGATAATTGTATATGCACTTTGATTTGATTTACAGTATTGCTGCAGATAAATGCAATACTTAGTAAATGCAGTACATAGACTTGAATAGGCTTTTTAGCAAAATAGCAGGTAAGTAACTTTTAAAATTACTAGGCTTACACAGAGTACTATACCTTCACACTACTCTGGGACATTTCCTGAAAACAGGTAAGTAAAGTCTTTTTTTTATATTATGCAATTTTAAAGAATTTCTTTAGTTTCTCAAACTCCACACAGAAACTTTTCACAGAAAAACAGACAATGTTATCCTATGGAGGTAAATAGTGTTAGTGGTTTTGAGGTAAGTATTTTGTAGTGGAATTTGAGCTTCTGGGGGTAGACTGAGGGGTCTCTCAGGGTCAAGGATGCACTGTAGTTACACCCTCACCTGCATTAGGGTGGCTAGGTGCAGAGTGCTGAGGCCCAATGTTATCCAATGGGGATATGGGGCCTCCGGTTGGTGGCTGCTGGCAAGCAGGTCACTTGGTTGTGGGAGCAAAGCTCCTGGACTTTAGCTCAGGGCAAATGGGGAAACAAAGTCCTCAGTGGCACTAGGGTGGCCAGGTGCAGGGTGCTGTTTCAACATCGGCCAGCCTATTGTTTTCAATGAGGAACCTCCGGTTTGCAAAGGCACTGCAGGCCTGGGGACGAAGGTCTTCTTGGTGCGATCACCACTTTGAGAGGTAAGTTGGGAAGTTAGGTGTTGGTTAGGCACTGTTGGTTTGGGCACACAAGGCTGTGGGGCATCAGGTGCAGGGGTGCCTTTTGGGGTCGGATCTTCCTACCAGCTCCTGGTCGCGGTGTGGTAAATAAATAAATAATACCCTATTTTTGACTAGACATATATCGTAACAGATAGCTCAATAAATAAGAGTCAAGATTCGAGGTAGTAGGAGTTTTTGCAGGTTTAATACAGCATAAGGACAGGAACAGGACAACCTGCATAGGAATAGGATGACAGGGCCCAGCAGCTGCTGGGGCTAGGTCTGGGATGAGCGCGCTGGCTTTTAATAACAATACATGAGCATATATACATAACGCAAACACATAGCATTACATTGCAGTGGGCGTAGCAGTGGGTGGAGCAGAAGGTGTGACGCGTAGCAGTCGCGAAAGATAAGGGCGAAAGTAGGTGTAACTGGGCGTATACATAGACATGTGGTGCAGACGTAACAGGATATGTCATGAATGGGGCGGAAACCATGGAGGGGGCTACCCAAGGAGCCGGGACCTCTAACCTGATGGTGCGCGCAAACTGGCAATGACGTATCACTAGGAGAAGCTGGGGGCTATGAACTCTGTGCTAGGAGCAGAGACTGAAGTCTGGAGGGTCGGAGCGACATGTACCTAAACAGTATCTAGTATCTGATGTTTAGAGAACATGTTGATATAAACTAGAAGTCAGGAGGGGAAAGGCTAACTTGATTCTAAGACTGGACCATGCATTATTCTACATGTAGTGCATGATGAAGAATATGAAATGACCATTAAATGCAGTATTTCTCTAACGTGGAGCCGGAAAGGCTAGACAATGGCGGAAACTATTGATGCAGTTCAGTAGCTTAGGAATGCAGAGAAGGAGGACTGAACTGATAACTGGAACTATAACATACTTTTGGCAGACTCAGAGGCAGAGCCAGGCTGCACCGGGCACTGCGTGGCAGGAAGTAAGTGAAGGGTCGAGGATACAGGTGGGGCTGTATCGCTCCTCAGCGAGGGCTTCAGGAGACAGGAGCTGAATCTGGTGTCCTGGCCCTTTTGAGGCCTAGAAACGGGGACTTTATAATGAAATAACGTGCACACTGAGAAACGTGGCAGCGTAGCTTTACATAGGCCTGATATTCGTAGTATTCACGTGGACTGGAAACTGGCATACTAGAGGTGGACACAACTATAATTGCGTCTTAATCAGACATGGGGAATGCATATGCATATTTAATCATGCACACATAACATATGATGGATGACACGTAGGGACACAGAACATGGCAAAATTTACTTTTCCACATTCCCTCCTTGTCACTACGTTTCCATCAGGAAACATCAATTTTCATGATACCGTCTATCATTTCATACAGTATCATTTGCTCGTCTCGAATTATCCTGGAACGGGATTTAGAACGGGACTTGGGACTAGGAGTTATACTAGGAATACAGGATGTAGCACACATGCCGCAAATCGCAGGGCCACACTGTATACAGAGGCAGCAGCTGAATATGAACGCTACTGCTATACCTAGAAAGGACAAGACTTTCCATCCCCATGCGGAAATTATATTCCAGAACCAACCGGACCATGTCCAGGTGCCTGGATCTTGGTGTAACAGATGGGCAATTTTATGGAGTCTGGTTATAGCTGAATAGACAGACGGCGCGTTATTTGGAATGAAAATGCAGCAACTAGATCCGATGACTCTACAGGCCCCGCCCCTATCGGCCAGTATGACGTCAAGGACGAGACGATTCTGTAAAACGACAAATCTCATAGCAGATTGCTCTTCGGTTAGGTTACCTAGAGCAGAGGCAGTCTCATCTACTACAGCTTCAAGGGTTCTTGTTAACCTACGGATTAGCTTACTATTTACAACTGTACCTAAATAAGGGAAAACACCTTTATCGATATCAATGAATTGTTCTGCAGCAGTTTCAGTATAATCGACAATCGGGAGGTTTCTCTTGTATCTAGTATGTACTAGGTAGGAATTCCTATGGTAGTCAGGTGGGGCTAGAAAAACAGGTGGCAGTAGGAAGGCAATGTAACAGGTTCCCTCCCAATCGAGGGGCAGACAAACATATGCGGTCTGACCACAAATAAAATATGAATGACGTGAAGCTTTGAAAATAGATTTCCCACTGTCACTATACTTGACAATGGTAGTACAATCACTATGTCCTACATGTACGGAACCATTATTTCGGACACATAATTCGCCTTTGACTGGTAGTACTGAAATAGCGGGTAAGTCTGGAGTAGTATCAGACTGGACATTCAGGACCATGAAATTCGACGAATAATTACCTAAATTATACACTTCATTTTCTAGATCTAAACCTGTTCTGTGGGGGAGACCTTGCTTGTCTGGGGAACATGTACTGTTAAGAAAAGACATATCTGTTGAGGATGACGTTAACGTGGACCATGCTCCACACGAACCATTATGTGAGAATGGATAAGGAAAAAGTGGCAGAACTCCCTTCGGGGTCTGGAAAGGGGGGAGTCGACCACACACCCAACAATTAGTGGCATTGCTGGTCTGGTGTGAGTAATGTAACATGCGGATAAAGGAGTTATTTCGCATAGCGAGGCGGTAAGAAAGTTCATGAGGGGGCAGATCACTAAACGTGTGCTCTACTGTAGCATTGAAAGACTTATTTACATGTGAAACTGGGAAACACAGGTAAAATGCATAACTGGTGCAGGAAATCATAATGCTGAGAGATAATATGAAACATAGAAAAACGATACATCGGATTGAGTTTTGACTAACTCTCTCACTATGGGGGTCTATTTTATACATGTCAGAAACAGTCTAACCGTTTCACCTAGGGGAGGACTTAGACAATCAAACTGGCTGACTTATTTTACTAGACCGTAGTTTCTGTTTATACTCCTGCTGCGGAGTTTTCTCTAACAGGGGAGGGGTTGTAGCAATGTCTTTTGCGGGACAGTCCTTGAGAAAAATATTTTGGCAATCCTTCAAATCCTGGGAAATGTTCTTGGAGACCGGTTTTAATCCATAAAATTTTTTAACATGCGAAAGGTGCACCCAGCCTCGGCGTCCTTCCAACTTCACGGCTGTACGGGTGGTGAGGAGGACCTGTCGGGGCTCTTTCCATCGAGGCTCCAGCGGACTTGATCTGTCGAAGTTACGGACGAGGACCATAGATCCTGGAACGATTTCATGCGGTGCCACCTCGGTATTGTCTGGAAATGCAGCGGCAACCTGTGAACGACATCAGTTGAGGGCAGACATCAAGGAAGCTAGGTAATCTGTCAGCATATTACTTGAAACATCGGTAATACTTCGGGGTCTAGGAGTACCCCACATGTTAGGGGGGCGGCCGAAAACGACCTCGTACGGGGACAGACCTGATCTGGAATGTGCGACCATGCGCATATAAAATAAAGCGACTGGCAGAGCTACTAGCCAGTCCACACCTTTTTCTTTGCATACTTTGGCAATTCGGATTTTCAGGGTCTGATTATGTCTCTCAACGAGACCGGCTGCTTCAGGATGGCGTACACAATGGAACTTCCACTGGTACCCTAACAAAAGGGAAACGTGCTTCATTAACTCTGAGGAGAATGGCTGACCGTTATCAGAATATACGACTCTAGGGAGTCCATAACGAGGGAAGAACTCACGAACCAACTGCTTGGCAGTGGTCGTGGCTGTGTAATCTGGGACTGGATATGCTTCTGTCCACCTGGACAAAGCGCATACAACTACAAGGACATACTTGAAACCTCGACATCGCTCCATCTGAATATAATCCATCTGGAGGACTTCAAAAGGGTGGTCAGGGGGCTGGAATCCACCTTGTTCCACCGGGACACTTTTACCTGGATTAAACTGACAACATATCATACAGGTACGGACTTTCTGCTTGGCTGCAGCTCGTAAATGCTTGTTGAACCAAATGTTCTGGATACTGTCTAACATAGCTTTTTCTCCTAAATGTGCTGGACTATGTGTGGTATTAATAATGACTTGAACCATAGAGTCGGGGAGGAACCATGTGGCTCTACCCTTTGTTAACCATCCTTGATCTGTCTGGACCCCTCCTTGTTCGGACCATTTCTTGATTTCTTCGGGAGTAGCATGTAACTGGATATCTATGACATCTTGAGTAGGGTCCTTAACTGTCATACATGTGGTCGGATCTGGAGTATGTGTCATGTTAACTGGAATGTCTGGAGTCTGTGCTGTAAGCTTGGCTGTGCGATCTGCTAGATCGTTACCCTGGGAAATAATGTCAGTAACTTTCGTATGTGCTTTGCATTTCATGATGGCAATAGATGTCGGTAAATGTATGGCATCTAACAGAGCTTGAATAAGGAGACCATGCTGAATCTTGGTTCCATGAGAGGTCATGAAACCTCTCTCCTGCCAGAGCACTCCAAAGTCGTGTACAATTCCAAATGCGTAGCGTGAATCTGTGTAAATATTAACTTTCAGGTTCTTGGCGTGTATGCAGGCTTGTGTCAGAGCAACTAGCTCTGCTGCTTGAGCGGACAGAGTATCAATACGGTGTGTCTCAATAACTTCGGTGTCAGTAGTCACTGCATACGCGGCTACTAGTTCTCCTGTACTTGTTCTCATACATGAACCATCCACATAAAGTGTCAGGTCGGGGTCTGGTAACGGAGTATCTGTCAGATCTTGTCTTGGCTTTGTCGTAATGTTAACTACTTCCACACAATCATGTGTGGCAGAATTTGAAGTAACTGATGGTAACAGTGTAGCAGGGTTCAGGATGTTGCAGCGTCTGATTTCTATGTGTGGCTGGAACAGTGTCAATTCATAACCTGTTAAACGTGCAATTGTCAAGTGCTGAGTTTGTGTTCGGTTCAAAAGAACTTCCACGGAGTGTGGGACTTGTACTGTCAGGGAGTGTCCTAAAACTATGGAATCACTTTGTCTGATAGCTAGTGCTGTGGCTGCAACTGACTTGAGGCACGCAGGCAGAGCCTGGGCTACAGGATCTAATGTGCTCGAAAAATAAGCACATGGCTTGTATTGTCCTGCTTGATCTTGTGTGAGAACAGATAATGCTGTACCTTCACGTTCTGTGACGAAAAGTGTAAAAGGCTTACTGTAGTTCGGTGTGGCTAGAACTGGAGCTTGGCATAAAGCTTTCTTTAACTCATTGAAACTAAGTGTATGTTCAGATGTCCAAGGGAGGACAGTCGATACGGCTGCCTCCTGTGTCGTTAACTGTATCAGTGGCTTGGCTAGAAATGCATACTGAGGAATCCATTGTCTGCAGTAAGAAGTAAGGCCGATAAAAGCACGTACCTCCTTCTGGGTCTTGGGCTGAGGAAGACTCGCTATTAACTGGATACGGTCTGGTGTCAACTGCCTACCCCTCTTGGACAGTAAGTGTCCTAAGTATACCACTTGCTGGACACAGAATTGAAGCTTAGAAGGGGACACCTTGTGCCCCATCTCGGCCAGGAAATACAGAACTGTAAGGGATGCTCGCTCGCAATCACGTTCAGAACGGGCTGTGATCAGTAGATCATCGACATACTGGAGCAGGGCAGTGTCAGTTGGCATGTGAACATTATCAAGTTGTCTCTTAAGTGCTTGACTGTAAATACTAGGACTTTCTGTGAAACCTTGAGGAGCGCGTGTAAACATATAGCTCCTTCCATTTAAACAAAATCCGAAAAGAAACTGGCTGTCTGGATGAATTGGAACACTAAAAAACGCGTTCTTGAGGTCTATGACAGTAAAGAACGTGGCTTCGGAATCAATGGCTGTTAATAGGGAAGAGATGTCTGGGACAACTGGGTACTGCGGAATAATGCATTTATTAAGCTCTCGTAGGTCTATCACTAATCGATATACTGGGGGTGCATTTGAATCAGTACGTTTCATGACTGGAATGATCGGAGAATTGCATACATTGGAGTCAGTTTCTACAACCACTCCTTGAGCCATGAGCTCGTCAATAATTTTGGATAAGGCTGCTACAGCCTCAGGTGGCAATCTGTACTGTCTGATTCGTGGTAACACTACACCTGACTTGAGAGTCACACGATAGGGTGTGATTTGCATGTAACCTACATCAGTTGGACCTTGCGCCCATAAGTGCTGTGGAACATTAAACAGTCTTGAATCAAAATCTCGTAATACATAGTGACCCTTAAAGTCACGTAGGAACAATCGTATTCCCTCTGGGGAACAACATATAACGGCACCTAACTCTTTCAGTGTTTTAATGCCTAATAGATTTTCTGGACATGACTTAGTAAGTAACAGATCAGTAGTGCGGGACAATGGACCTACTTCTAGAGTAACTGGCTTTGAAATCTCATTTACGATAGGTTTTCCTGAAAATCCAAGGGAAACATTTCTTGAGCCTGAGAGCGGAGCCCCTGGGACTTCGGCATGACTAATTGTGGTCCTACTTGCCCCTGTATCAATCAAAAACGTTCTGTCTTTCCCTAATACTTGACTATGAACATAGGGACCTTCTTGATCTACAGGTATCTCAATGAGAGGCAAGCCTACCTCCCTCTCTAGGCTGTTTCATGAATACTGCTGGTACTCTGGATACTCAGACTGTGCATACTGGTACATCTGCGATGTGACATGCTGTGTAGCAGCAATAGGCTGCGGTGCTGTAACTGTCTGTGGTGCATTCTGTAGCTGAGGAATCTGTGAAACTTGTTCTTGTCTAGGCGGACGTGGTCTTTCTTTAGTTTTACCAGTAGCTATGTTGTGTTTCAGAACTGCACACTCGTTTATAAAATGACCTGGCTGTTTACAATAATTGCAATTCCCTTTAACGGGAGCTGCAGGATGACTGGCTTGATTTGGACCCCTCTTCTGACTGTCTTGAGGAACAGATTGTGCAACTAGTACTTTCATTTTCGTGTCTTTCATACGTTTTCTCTCGTGTTCTTGCTCTTCCCTGATTCTATTCTGGTGGTACTGGAGCATCTGGAGCATTTGGGACGGAGTATTAGCTTGCCAGGTACTTTCGACTTTCAAAACTCGATTTTTAATTTGTGGACTTGAATTCTCGACTAATTTAGTAACAAAAAGGTGAGGATATGACTCACTACTTGTCTTGAGGCCACTGTTGATGCTGAAACATTTTTCAAACCTAGAATAAAAATCACTAATGTCTTCTTCTTGTTTCTGTTTACAGGCTGAGATTGCATCCCAGTCTTCTTTTCTAGTTGTCAATAATCTGGGTAAAACTTGTATTAATAATTCCGGTAATTCTTTACATTTCTCTCCTAGACCGGTACCTGGTACACGTGACTTGTCTTCAGCTTCTAGAACTGCCCAATCTATCTTTTTCTCTCCCACCTCCCATTCTTTTTCCTTTAGCTTTTCATACACCCCTGCGGGCAACAGGACCTTTAACATTTTAATGATGTCTGGATAAGTGTATTCTCCCATACGGAGCATGTCTTTTAATTCTCTATGGAACCCTGCTGGATCTTTATCATGACAGGGAATTAATTTCTTCATTTCGAGGAGTTCCATCTTTGTAATCGGGGTGTAAACAAACACTCGTTGCATTTCACCGTCCTCTGTCTTAACTGGATGCACTTCTCGTAACGGGTTCTGTCTTTCCATGTAAAATGGTTTACTTTCTGGGGGTGAGACATGAACAAAATGCGGATTCAAAAACGTTCGATATTTGTGGCGCTGTTCTAGAATGATACTAATTAAATCGGTACCTAGACCTCTCCATCTATACTGGAGTAACTCGTTCAGGACATCATGTAGCGGACCTGGATCAGAGTGCTGACCCTCATACAAAGTAATGAGGTGCTGGATCATATACATACCCACCAGTCGTTGCTCGGCTGGGGGCAATTTCAGAAACATTTGTGCCACTATTTCGTCTGGAAAAGTGGTAGAATCATTAATCCATCGGACTGCTGATCGGGCTAGTTCCTGTTCATGCATGGTACTTAACTCACTGTAACCGATTCGTGATTGTAGAATGTGATCGGTAGCTTGAAACACTTGTTCTAGGGAACCTTGTTCTGGTGCTGAATGATGGAAAATTGACTTGTGTTCTAGGCGTAAATGGCGATCTGGAAATCTAGATTTTCCTACATACGCTATTCTGGCGGAATTCTCGTCCTCTACCTCTTCAGTATCAGAGTTACTTTCTTTCTCGCTTACTTGTGCTGCTTTACGTTGTTCGTGTATCTTTATTATTTCTCTACGGATTTTCTTGTACATATTCTCCATGGCACTAATGGTATTGTGCTTACCCTCGGCTATATTATCACTCCACTTTGTCAGGATTTTCATTTCGGCCTGATCTTTAGACGGGTAATCTTGTTCTCTTATTAGACAGTTAATTAAAAACTTTAATATCATACGCTGGATCTCAGCTTTCCTTTGAGACATGGCATCCCTAATACTTTCTGGATCATCCCCTGTACGGATGAAACGATATATTCTGTCTAGATCTTCTTTCATATTTGGTAGGGTGACTAGATACTCGGTCACCCTCCTTACGCGTACTGAATATAAAACCATATTATTCTCGCCTGGGACTGGGTCATAGGCACATTCGCCAAGGGCTTGCCTGATTTCTGCAACAGACTTATTACTCTTAGGAGTACGCTGTGATGCTTGAGCATGTAATTCGAGTGCTGATAAACGCTTGCGTGGCGGCGGGGTTTGAGGAGGACCTCCTCCTGCGGCCCCTAGACTAGAATCGTCGACTGATATTCTTCGTGACGGAGCGGGAAATTGAAATGCTGGCTGGACCGGGGGTACCGTAGCAGGTACTGCATGGGGTGCCCCGGTGTCTGGAGGAGCAGGATGTGCCTGATTTACAGGGACTGGCGGAGCGCGAACAGGATCTGCATATTCAGGGACTGTGTCGTCCAGATAGGACGAAATAAAAATATCAGCTGCGGTCGGTTTGTGACGTAGCTTGGTCGGAACTAATGGTGGCGGAAAATTACTGGATGCCTCCGGGGTCGCTTTTGGCAAGCCCTCGGCAAGAATAGGATACATACCCTTAATAAGGGCATTCCTCTGTCTGTCTCTCTGTTCAGTTTTGACTTGTTCACCTATCTCGATTAATTCCTTTTCTTGGGCTCGCTCTTGGGATTCCCTACTTAATTCTGACTTTCTGATTTCTTTTTCAGTTCTTTTATGAGCTTCTTTGCGCCATAACTCGATGGCATCTTTCTGTGTCTGTCTGGCTTTCTTTTTCCATAATGCTTCTTCTACTCGCATGATGCATTCGGCATCCCATGTACCCGATACGGGCCATCTGTACTTTTCTTCTAACTGTTTGGTATACTCTACCCATAAATCTAGATACAATATGGCACTTATGCCATGTTTCTGATACATAAAGTGACCTGGACTGTCCCTGGGCGGGACGGGAACTGCTGCTTCCAGCAGACCCTTTCTAGTTTTCAACTGACGTAACTTCGAAAAGAGTGGCATGACTGGACTGTAATCTAGACACAATACAATACACAATGAACACGATACTTATTTCTCATTCATACCACGACATTGAAATACATGAAAAACATTTCAAATAACAGTTCGAACAGAATACTACCTGGAAATACTGAGAACAGAACACATAAATTTTCTCGAGAACAGAAACTGACTAGAACAGAAACTAGATGCACTGCTGAAACAGTACGAAACTTACCGGTCTCATAAAGAGACACGTCAGGACCCGCATCCACCGAAGTGGACACTTCGTTTGTGGGACTGTGTACCACCAACCCACAGACCAGAGTCAATTTAATTGACCCTGTCTAGATACCACCCCAGTAACGGTACTCACCGGGCAGCAAGAACGGAAGGCCTCGGACTGGACTGGACTGCTACGACGACGGACGACGAACTTCGGACTTCAGTTACGGGTGGACCTCCGGATACCTCGGACCTTGGACTCTTGGCTTGGGCTCTGGTCGGGACTCGCCGCGTTCCTCCACCGTCTCGTCTGGATGCTGGACCGCCTCCTCCGTCTCCTCCGTGGGCCTGAGGGATACTTGAGCAGAAATATCTGCCACTGCGCAGAAGAGTTCCGTCACGACTGCAGAGGGTCAGGGGGTCGGCGTGGCTTCACCGACGCGTGGGGAAAGGGCAAGTCCCTATTCGGGCGCCATTCTGTGGTAAATAAATAAATAATACCCTATTTTTGACTAGACATATATCGTAACAGATAGCTCAATAAATAAGAGTCAAGATTCGAGGTAGTAGGAGTTTTTGCAGGTTTAATACAGCATAAGGACAGGAACAGGACAACCTGC
Organism: Lissotriton helveticus; assembly: GCF_964261635.1. Lineage (NCBI taxonomy): Eukaryota > Metazoa > Chordata > Amphibia > Caudata > Salamandridae > Lissotriton > Lissotriton helveticus. Next base: position 1,578,371,605 of record NC_136061.1, on the reverse strand, counting down.
ATAGGAATAGGATGACAGGGCCCAGCAGCTGCTGGGGCTAGGTCTGGGATGAGCGCGCTGGCTTTTAATAACAATACATGAGCATATATACATAACGCAAACACATAGCATTACATTGCAGTGGGCGTAGCAGTGGGTGGAGCAGAAGGTGTGACGCGTAGCAGTCGCGAAAGATAAGGGCGAAAGTAGGTGTAACTGGGCGTATACATAGACATGTGGTGCAGACGTAACAGGATATGTCATGAATGGGGCGGAAACCATGGAGGGGGCTACCCAAGGAGCCGGGACCTCTAACCTGATGGTGCGCGCAAACTGGCAATGACGTATCACTAGGAGAAGCTGGGGGCTATGAACTCTGTGCTAGGAGCAGAGACTGAAGTCTGGAGGGTTGGAGCGACATGTACCTAAACAGTATCTAGTATCTGATGTTTAGAGAACATGTTGATATAAACTAGAAGTCAGGAGGGGAAAGGCTAACTTGATTCTAAGACTGGACCATGCATTATTCTACATGTAGTGCGTGATGAAGAATATGAAATGACCATTAAATGCAGTATTTCTCTAACGTGGAGCCGGAAAGGCTAGACAATGACGGAAACTATTGATGCAGTTCAGTAGCTTAGGAATGCAGAGAAGGAGGACTGAACTGATAACTGGAACTATAACATACTTTTGGCAGACTCAGAGGCAGAGCCAGGCTGCACCGGGCACTGCGTGGCAGGAAGTAAGTGAAGGGTCGAGGATACAGGTGGGGCTGTATCGCTCCTCAGCGAGGGCTTCAGGAGACAGGAGCTGAATCTGGTGTCCTGGCCCTTTTGAGGCCTAGAAACGGGGACTTTATAATGAAATAACGTGCACACTGAGAAACGTGGCAGCGTAGCTTTACATAGGCCTGATATTCGTAGTATTCACGTGGACTGGAAACTGGCATACTAGAGGTGGACACAACTATAATTGCGTCTTAATCAGACATGGGGAATGCATATGCATATTTAATCATGCACACATAACATATGATGGATGACACGTAGGGACACAGAACATGGCAAAATTTACTTTTCCACAGCGGTTGGGGGTACCTTCTGGATTTAGGATGCAGGCGTCTGCTGGAGGCTTGAGGCAGGTCAGGGGTCACTGGATCTTGGGTCAGGATCACCGGGGGGACCTCCTCATGGTGTTCACCCACTCGAGCTTGGGCCGTGGAAAGCGGGTGCAGAATTGGGCATATTTGCAGTATCCGGCCAGAGCCCGAGGTTGCGGATGAACAAATCCAGTGTTCACAGGAGACAAAGTCTTTGGGGTTGAAGGCAGGCAGGTCCTCCGGGGTTTTCGAGGTTGCTGGCTGCGGGACACACCGGGATTTTCAGGAGCAGGTTTGAGGTGGAGACAGGCTCGTAGGGCTTGGGCCAAGTCAGTGGATGTCTTCCTTTTGTTAGCTGCTGCACTGCTGTTCTGTCCTTTTTCTTCTTCTCCTTGTAGTTTCTTCTTGTCTGAGGAAGCAAAGTTCAGGTGTAACCCATAATACTCGATTTAGGGGTGTTGCAGGTAGGTAAAAGGCAGGGACCAATGGGTCCGTTCCCAGGGGTGGGTATACCCCCTATTATGCCACCCTCCAGTGGGAGGGGCCATGAGCCTGTCCCTGGTTGGCTGAGTCCCCTCATCTTTAATATGGCATAGACTGAGAGTTGTGCTTCACCTCGCCTCCCCACCTTAGGGGTGGAGTTGGCAGAGGTGGGAACACCTTTCCTCCTCACTTGTTTTTCCCTGCAGGTTCTCCAGCCCAAAGTGGGGGTAAGAACCAGTGGGGACCAGTTGCTGAGAGCAGCAAGTGGCCTGGGGAAGCTCACGAATGGGGCAAGCCTTTGAAGCTTCCCCTTCATGAACCCTGCCCATCCTGGGGGGGTAGGCTTGGCACCTCGTCCAGGGATGTGCATTGTTTAAGGCATCAGAGAGCAGCAGGCTCTCGACCCAGGGGTCCAGAAACATGTCTGGTGGTGGCTGCTGAAAGCAGCCACTCAGCCTGGACGCTAGCGGTAGGTTAGTTTTCCGGGGTGTCTCTAAGATGCCCTCTGTGTGCATTTTTCATTAAATCCCACACAGGCATCAGTGTGGATTGAATGTGCTGAGAAGTTTGATACTAAACTTCTCAGTTTTCATTGCAGCCATTATGGTGTTGTGGAGTTCGTAATGACAAACTCTCAGAACCATATACTCTTAATGGCAGCACTGCACTTACAATGTCTAGGAATGGCCTTATACACTGTAGGGCTACAGGGCTCATGCACCTGTACCCTCACCACTGGTATAGTGCACCCAGCTAAAGGGGTGACTGATCTATGCCAGGGCAGTGGGTTGTAGGCATGGCACACAGGGATGGGTGCCATGTCGACTCTTCACTTTATTCTGCACCACAACATGCAGCCTGCAAAGGCAGTATGTGTGTGTAAAGGTCCAGGGCCTCTAAGGGTAGCACAATAAGTGCTGCAGCCCTTAGAGGTCTTCCCTGGTCACAGTGCCCTGTGTACCTGTGGTACCATTTACCAGGGACTGACCTGTGTCAAGAGATGCCAATTGGGCTAGTTTTGGAGAAAAAACACATGGCCTGGGAACCTGATTGGCAGGGACCCAGGGCACATCAAGTAAGAGTGCATCAGTAGTCTGGCAAAAAGTAGGGGGGTTACTGCAACAGAAACCCACTCTCCTACATGTACCCCTAAAATCTTACACCTCAATATCACACCCACGGATGGGTGGGTTTGGTATGGTTTTAAACCTTAATTTCACGAGGCAATGTGCCCCAAAATAATGTGTAAAAAGAACACAATAAAAATACAGTCAATTAAGTAAGGAAAGGCTCAATAAGTGAGTTCAAGTGTGGAATTAGAAAATTAATAAAACATTATTTCAAACTTTCAATACAAAAAATAATTTCTAAGTGCAGATACATAAAGTGAATTGCCATAAAATCTCTTTGAAGAAGGATAATACAAAATAATAGGCAAAGTCAAAAATAGTCCAAGTACCAAATAAGCAGTGAAATGAATAAGAAATTAGACAGCTTCCTTAGAAGCAAGGAAAGGTCATCCGGCTTGCCCCCAAATTTTAGGGTTTATATAGGAAATCATAGAATAAAGTGGAAAGTGCAGATTCATCATGGGGTGAGCAAAATTAATACATTCTCAACAAATCAGAACATTGATTTAAAGCTGAATTAAATAGTGTCATACACTATCCTAAGGACTACCCCGCTATGTGAATATCATTTCATACACCTCTATTCTAATGTCATCTGAAGATGTCAGAAGAAATAAATTACAAATCAATACTGAATCATTGTGAAAGAAATGAAAAGTTGCTGAGCCCATGCTACTGAGTCTTCTTGGAGAACAGCGTCAATCGGAAATAAAGAAACTTTACTTGCTTGACTACATGCAGTAGGAATAATAAAGAGTGAACAACAAGGATGAGACATGCTTTTTGAATAAGATCGCATTGAAGCCTAGCTAATGCCCAGTTAGCATAAGCCAGGAAAATGCAATTGAACAGGCCATAGCAACATTATTTCAAACGCAAACACATAAAATAAGGTTACACATTTGAATCCAAGCGCAGATTACTATTCTGCAAATTGTTAATAATAAACAACACCATTATTGCAGAGAATAAATTACAAATGTATGATTTACATAACAAGTAAACAGGTGAAGTAAAGTACACGTAAATATTATTAAACTACAAAATTCAATAAACATTTTTTTTTTTAATGAAGGTTTTAAAGTGGACACTGGCCTGTCTTTCCCTCCACTCAACTCAGGTTTCCCTGCTTGTATTATTTAGTTAAAAATCCTAGGTGATGGTTTGAACATGGATTGATTGATGTATGGCCACTCAAAAAAATATAATGAGGGCATGGGGTGCCCAAGAAAGTTTTCAAAGAATTCAGGAGATTTAAAGGGGGAGCGCTGGAGAGATGTGGTGAAAAAGGAACTATGATGATTCTGTTCACAACCTTCGATCTATCTGAGACATTAGGGTGTGAAATTTGTGATGCCTGTATTATCACCTGTCCCTAATCACTGACGGACACTATCTCTTCATTAGTCCTGTACAGAGGGGTGGGTGTAACTGACGTTATTCTCTCTAGCGTAATTAATCATAATGACAGGAGAATTCCTCGTAATTATGCGTAACTATGATAGAAGTGTACCAGTATTTAGCACTATCTCTTTGTGCAAAATGCATCTTTGTTCCACAAATGGGCCAGAGGACACATTTTGCACTAAGGAAATAGCACTAAAGGCTACAGGATATGAACAGCAGTTGAGAGCAGCCGCTCGCTTTCTCTTACATCATTGTTCCTGTGCTCCTGCGGTAGGATTTTTGCCCCAAATTAGTCTTAATGACTCAAACTAGCGTAATTGTGTAATTATGGTAATTTCACATCACAAAAATAATGCATAATTACTGAAAGTGTTCCAAATAATCAAACATAATTACAATTTTGCCCAGGTCTACAAATGACCCACAATTTTGAAGTACTGAACGCAACAGTACACACAATATATTTAAGAATATAAGGGGGAGAATTTACACAGTGTTTGCACCACAAAAGTGACGCAAATCAGCACTAAATAATTTTTTTACTCTTTACGTTCCAGCACTAACCTTGTGTAGTGCTGTAAATAACGTGAGCATAACGTTTACATTACTTAGTGACAAAGGGGCGTACCATGGGTGGTGCATGGGCGTTCCCATGCAACCACCCAAGGTTTCTGATGCTAAACCCTGTTTACTAAATACATTTGACAGGGTTTAGCGTTAGTAAATAAAAAATAAACAAAACAAAATAAACAAATATTTCTCCGTGGTGCATGGCAGCTGATTTCAGCACTAGCACTAGGGAAAGGAGACGAGATAGCCATATTTTGGTAAATGTGGCTCTCCCCTCCTCTCTCCTTTTTATGCAATGCAGCATTTGCGGGTGCTGCACTGCGCTGCATGACTAAGTGTTATATCTGGCCCTAAATGTAATATTAGGCTTAGTCAGTGATATAGACATCAAGGGCCAGATTTAACACTTATTCATGCAGTGCAGCAGCCGCAAATGCTACGCTGCGTGTAAAGGAGGGAGGAAAGCCCAAAACTATGGTTCTCTCCTTCCCTTTCCCTAGCATCAGTGCTGAAATCAGATGTTGGGCGCAACTGAGACACCTTTGGGCTATAGTGCAAGGGTGTCTCCGTAAGTCTAGCATAGGTTTTGTACCAGTACAAAATACTATGCTTACACTAACGTTACCCTTTTTCCCTTTTACCCAGGGCTATGCACTGCTTTGCATTACATTTCCATTATTTCCAGCGCTAAACAAGTTTAGCACTGGAAAGAAAGTCGGACAAAAAATATTTTGTGCCGATTTGCATCACTTTAAACACAGCGTAAAATCCTATTGAATCTCCCCCCACCAATTGTCATGGGAGAAATCACCAGAGAGCTCAAGGAAATTATGAGGCATATTAACAAGGCAGGCGATTTAAAATTATCGCCGTTTTTGCGGCCGTTTTTGGCTGAAAAGCGGCGATAATTTCTTCGCCCTATCAGCAAAGACACTCTATCGCGTGTTTTGCTGATTTTGCGCCCTTGTCAATAACGCCCAGCTTTGCATCTCTAATGAGATGCAAAGTGGGCGTTCCAGGGCAAAATAATAGGAGAAATTAACAAGCTGCTCACTAATAAGCAGAGCGTTAGGAAAAGTAGCGCTAACCACAGTTAACGCTACTTTCCTAACGCCTGCTTGCGACCTGTTCTTAGCCATGTAATCCAATGGGAGGTGGATTACATGGCTAAGATTGTCCTGCCCTATCAGCAAGGTTTTCGCCATTTTCAATGGAATATCGCTGGAAAACCAGCGATATTCCATTGTAAATGGCGATAATCCCCGCTATCGCTGGGATTTTTATCTCCATGGCGTTAAGCGTTGTTAATACAACGCTACCATGGAGATTATCGCCAGCGATAGCGGGCGATAGATTTCCTCACACTAGCAGCGGTCAGCGATAATTATCGCTGCCGCTTGCTAATATGCCCCTGTGTCTTATGAATTGAGTCCCTTCATCATCATGCATATAGGTATGATTCGATTATTAATCGTAAAAGGATGAAAGCAGAGTAAAATAGCTAATTAAAACAGTGAGAGACATTAATGTGAAATTCTGCTTTTTGTTCCTCCTCAGCCATTAAAGTATGTCTGTCACGGTGCATTGTGATGTCATTAAGATCCATTATGAATCATCACATATCCTGCTCTTGGCCAAGGGCAATGGTAGGTGTAACTTTACGCAGAGGCACAGAGGTGGTATGATTTCTCATCTACAGATCCTTGAAGAACAGCAACAGGAAGAGGTGAGTGAGGCATCAGAGGAGAAGGAAAGAACTGAATAATAAAACAGAAACGAAAAAAGAGAAATAGGAAGGGGAACACCCACGCTGCCAAGTTTGCTAGATGCACGCATGACTAGCAACTATGGTCCAGTTTTTTCTTCTTTTCATTCTGGAACGTGTAGTGTTGGTTTTATAATAATATAAATAAGGCAACACGTCCCAGAATGAAAAGGAAAAACTTGGACTGGGGCAGCAAGTAACGCATAGCTGAGCACATAATGAAATTCAAGGCTGAGCTTTCTGTGAAAATAGCTCAGCCTTTAATTTTAACTTCGATTATAAATATAATTTTGAGCCTGGTAGGTCTGTGCGATCGTGTTGGAGGTATTTTTTTTTTTACAGGAATAGTTATGCTGTTCAACCATGAAGGTGAGCAGACCACAGAGAGGGCAATCTCAATGAAGGCTGCAGCAAGAATGCTCGCCTACCATTCCGGTTGTTGTTTGAAAATTTTATGTGGTATCATTCCCATGGTTTTCCCCTTAGTTAATTCTTCGATTGCCTTCTTTAATTACCCTGACCCAAAGATTATTCTTGCTTTGCGATCAGAACCTCTTTTTGCTTTTTTCGAAGCTGGAGGTGGGGTGGTCTCATCTAATAGCCTGGTGTAAGGTAGGGTGGGGTTTACTCAATGGCCAACTTCAGATAGATGAGATATCCATGCTTCTCCTGAAATATTAGCCTCTTTCTGGCGCCCGACCTTTTGTTGTGTTTGTGTCCTTGCTGCTAGATGACCTCATAGAATTACACATTAGTGTTTTGTAACCGTGTAATCCTGTCCGTAGTCTGAGGCAGTTTGAGGCTGGAAGAGGAGTGTCCAGATTGTCCTCCTCAACTTACAGCTGGGTTCTTAAATAAACCTGCTACTTCAACCTTTCGTGGAGTGTCTTACTTTGCAACATTGGCGACGGGATGGTCCTGAACCCAGCAACATTGAACCCACATTCACGTCTTAGAGATACCGTTTCACGATGAGAAGTTGAATCTACATATTCTATATTTGACTGTGACTGTGAGACGTATTTATTCTACAAACGGAAGTAAGTGCAACACTTCGTATTAGCAGATTACCTTGTGTTTGTCATTTTATTGACGGCTACTAAACATCCTTTGGACCGGCAGTTTCCCGACAGTTGAAGTGGTTGCATTGTTTGAAGGCAACCACATTGCGTGTCTCGCTGTCTCTCTCGCAATTCCAGAAGAGTACGCAGCATTCAGAAAGTCTTACAGGAATGTGTCTACGCGATCTCCAGCGTGTGACGCAACTGCTGTGAACCAAGAAGCTGTCTTTGTAACCTAGCAACGGTTACTGACGACAACACGCTTTGTTCAGATCCTGCGTGTTACGCAACCACTGAGAACCTAGAAGCGTTCTTTGTAACCTAGCAACGGTTACTGATGACAACGCGCTTTGATTGGATCTGGATTTTCTAGCAACGTTATGATGCCACACGCACAGAAATACTACAGGAAGCATCTGGTGTATCCTAGCAACTGCCGGAGAAGACGGGGAAGATTGTTCGTGTGACTACACAGGAATGCCTCACCTTTCCACAGCTTTTATTTAAAAGAACCGGATTCTTTAGGAATCGACTGCTACCACGTTTCTGGCTACGGTGATACACACACTGACCTTGATTCTTACTTTGCCCCTACAGTGTGCAAAGCTGTACACCGCTACAATTTCTATCATCGTAAACAAGGAGCAAATGAGAAGGTAGAAGATTACATAGCAGCATTGAAAAATTTTGCTTTACCATCTAAATTTGGTGCTATAGAAGAGGAACTGATTTGTGATCAGTTAGTTATGCATTGTAATAATACACATTTGCAAGATAAATTATGGATGATTGGTGACTCCAGTCTACGAGAAATTACTGCGATAATTTCTAAGGCTGAACTCACATCCAGGTGTGCTAAGACTGTAGTCTCTTCGAATAGTAATTCTCAAAATCATGAAACTATTAAATTTGTGAGAACGCATCCTCGTCAAGAACATCATACACAAAAAAGAAATGATAGAGATATTGTAAATAAAGAAAAAAGAATTTCAAAAATCTACAAAATTAGGGCATAGTAGACTTAAGAGGTAAATGCTATGGATGTGGAAGTTCATTCCATCTTGCTCATGAAATGTCCTGTGCTAGTACAAAGGTGCACTAACTGTAAAATTCTTGGACACTATTCTCGTGTTTGTCAAAAGAAAATAAGGTCTGTTAAGTGTGTTGTTGATGAGTACTCATGCGAAAATGAATGTTCAGACTCTGAAGATGTTATTTGCATCATAGAAGAACCTAATAGTATCGGAGGTACCATTAGGAAGAAACCTGTGTGCAAAAAAAAAAAAACAATATTGTTATTGGAGGAGTTACAGTCACACTAATGGCTGATTCGGGTTCACCATATACGATTGTTAATCAAAATACTTGGAAACAATGTTTAGAAGAGAATCTTGGGAGTGTTTTAGAAGTACCTGACATTCATCCTGTTAGTTACACTGGCAAACCTATCGACTTGATTGGATTAAAAAAATTACCTTTTGAATTCATGGGTAGAAAAGCTGATTGCAAACTTTATGTTTCTAAATCTGGACCTTGCGTCCTAGGGTGGTGGGACCAGGGTTAGTTGGGAATAATGTTAAATCCCAACAGTGCTGATCCAGTGTTAAGTGTTGCGGAAACTGATAACAACGGTGCAGTCTTATCTTTTCCTAAATTTTCTAGAGCGTTTTCAGGTAAAGTGGGAGAATTGAAAGGCTTTTCACACAAAATTATTCCTAAAGAAGATGCTCGTCCTTGCATTCATAAAGTCAGAAACATCCCATGGGCGTCAAAGAGGAAGTTATTAAGGATTTAAATAAACTTGTTCAGAATGGTTTAATCGAACAAATTGAATCATCTGATTGGGTTGCTCCGTTAGTGGTCGCACGTAAAGCCAACTGCCATATGTGTGGATTTCAGAGAACTGAATAAGAACATTTTCATAGATGTTTTTCCACTTCCCAAGATTTCTGAATCACTCTCTGACACCAGGAACAAACAAATGTTCTCCACTATCGATTCGACCTCTGCTTACCACCAGGTTCCCCTTCATGTAGAAAGCAGACACCTAACAGCTTTTTTTACTCCTATTGGCCTTTTTCAATTCAAGCAAGTACCTTTCGGGTTAGCATCTGTTGCCGCTATGTTTCAGCGGTTAATGCATCGGATTTTTACTGACACCAAGAATATAGTATTTTTTCAGGATGACATACTTGTCATGGGGTCTGACAAATGTGAGCATGACAATACCCTGATCAAAGTTCTAGAAATTTTAGAACTTAAAGGGCTTACGGCTGAAGAATCTAAGTGCAAATTGGCTAGGAACTGTGTTACTTATTTAGGGCATGAAATTAACTCTAAAGGGATTTATCCTAAATCTGAACTTCTTGACTCCATTAAGAATGCTCCCACTCCTCAAAATAAAGATGAAGTTAGATACTTTTCAGGATTTGCGGAATTTTGTTTGAAATTCATACATAATTTCTTTGGGAAGATGTACAGTATCAGCTCCTTAAGAAGGGTTGTGTTTTTTCTTGGTCTCAAGAATGTCAATCCAGTTTTGGATGCATCAAGAAAGATATTTGTTCTGCTCCTGCACTCAAGGGTTTTTCTCCCAACCTCAAGAGCATCATCACCACTGGTGAAGGGAAGGGCCTGGGGGAGGTGTTATCTCAAATCAAATAAAATGGCAATGAATGTGTTGTGGCATATGCTTCTAGAGCTCTCACTAGCACTGAGGAAAAATAATCAGTGATTGAACGAGAGGCTTTAGGTTGTGTATGGGCCCTTAAAAATTCCAGGCAATACATTTGGAGTACGTGTGTAACTGTTAGGACAGATCACAAACCTTTGACTAAGGTACTCACTTCAAAAGGTCTTAGCAATTTTTTGCCTAGGATTTCACGTACGTCTGTCCAATTACTTGATTATGTTTATGATGTAATCTATGTTCCTGGTGTGCGAAATAGGATCGCTGACTTTCTCAGCAGATGTCCTCTTCGCAATACCATTGAAGAAAAGAATGAATGGGATGACTGGATGGTAGCTTCTGTTTTTGGTAACGAGTTACAAAGCATTTCTCATGATGAATGGAAACAAACCCTAGCTACTGATTCAACCTTGGTTACTGTCATTAACTATGTCCAGAAAGGTTGGCCTACAAAATATATGTTAGAGAAGAATCTCTTTCCTTTTTGGGAAGTTAGGAAAGATTTATCAGTTGAGGATGCTTTGTTAATTAGAAATGGAAGACTTGTCCCTCCTGTAGACTTTCGGAATAAAATTATTTGCTTATGCCATGAAGGTCATTTAGGGATTGTTAAATGCAAAGCTAGAATCAACCAATCTTATAGGTGGCTGGCCTCGATAAAGATATTGAGAGAGAAATTAGAAATTGTGTTCAGTGCATCAAGTCTGACAAGAGTTTAACTACTCACAAAACTCCCTTACACCCTATAATTGTTCCTCACATGTCTTGGGAAAGGATTGGCATCAATATTTTTGGACCAGTCAGGAATGCTGATAATGTTTCAAAGTACATAATTGTTGCTGTAGATCACTTTTCTAAGTGGCCTGAATACAAAATAGTTGACAAACCTGATACTGAATCTGTACTCATGTTTTTGGCTGACGTATTTGTTCTTGAGGGTCTTCCTAAAGACATCATTTCAGATAATGGCGAACAGTTTATCAGTGAGACATTCAAGAATTTCATTAAAGAAGCTGGCATTAACCATAGAACCACTTCTATATATCACCCAGAAGGAAACGGTTGCGTAGAACACTTCAATAGAGTAATTAAGGGTGTTATTGAAATGTCTTTTAGCAATTGCTTAGTGTGGGAAGATGAGCTAAGAAAAACAGTCCATGCATACAGAATAACTTGTTGTGAATCTTCAGGGTATGCCCCATTTGAACTCATAAGGGGAAGACTTCCTTGTACCAAAGACAATATGGGTTGGTTAAAGTGTACTAATTTTGTAACTTGGTCTGCTAAAAAAGTAAGGAAGTCTTTGGAAGATACTCAACACAAACAAAAAGAAGCTTTTGACCATACTCACAATGTGAAAAAAGTACATCTTTGTATTGGTGATATAGTGAAAGTAAAAAATGGGAGATTGACACTTAAGGGATAAAGTAAATTTTCTGCTCCTTTAAAAGCTATCAAAGTAATGTGTAAATCTTCTTTCATTCACAATGATCTTCCTAGTCCTAGTATGAGTGTATCATCCAAAAGATCATTGCGTTCATGAGGGAAACTCTGACGTAACTAGTGCTGGAAGAATTCGTTTTAAACCTCTTTATTTAAAAGATTACATTACACAGGTTTGTCCTTCTTAATTTATTCTAGCATATGTTTTATTTTGTTTGTAGGAAAGGTTATTAGTCAGGATTGCACCTTACTTATAATATGCATTTCTCATATTGATGTTTTATTTTATTATCTTTTTTTTTTAAATTCTTTTGAAGGAAAGCGGAAGTGTTGTGTTTGTGTCCTCGCTGCTAGATGACCTCATAGAATTCCACATTAGTATTTTGTAACCGTGGAATCCTGTCCGTAGTCTGAGGCAGTTTGATGCTGGAAGAGGAGTGTCCAGACTGTCCTCCTCAACTTACAGCTGGGTTCTTAAATAAACCTGCTACTTCAACCTTTTGTGGAGTGTCTTACTTCGCAGCACCTTTCACCTATATGCCCCCTGAATGTCTGTGAGTCATTCTCTGATACTGCAGGGCGTATTATCAATAAGGGAATTAACATTATCGCCACTTTAGGAGAATTCCAATTGAAGCCAATGTTCACTCCAGAACATGGACTTCTATTGGAATTCTCAAGGGCATATTATCAAGCCCATTATCGCCGCTTTTAATTTTTAATGTTGTTCTTGATAATATGCCCCCTAGGGCCCGATGTAGGTCGCCAATTACCGGTCGGTAACAGCCGATTTCGGCCGTTACCGACCGGTATTTGTGATTTGACATGTAGGTAGGCTTAATTTACAGAATCGGTAATTTTACCGATTCGGTAAATTTACCGATTCTGTAAAATACCGAATCGGTAAATGCAGATGTAGGTGGCACTGAAAACAGTGCCACAGGCCATTACCGATTAGTTATTTACCATGTAATACTATTACATGGTAAATAACGAATTCCAGTGTACATGCACATTTGTGCATGTACACCTGTGCCATGTGGCACACAGACATGCCCTAAGCCAGAAACAGGCGTGCAACAGGGTTTCAAAGTGACACCCTGTCCCCCTTGTTAAATTGGTAATTTTACCGATTCGATAATTACCGAATCGGTATTTGCTATTGAATCCTATGGGCTTCAAGGCCCATAGGAATCAATGGCAAATACTGATTCGGTAATTACCGAATTGGTAATTACCGAATCTTACCAAATCGGTATTTTTACCGATTTTTTTTCCTACATAGCAATTACCAATTAGTAAATACCGAATCGGTAAAATTCGGTATTTACCATTCGGTAATTTGCTATTACCTACATCTAGCCCCTAGTTCCTTCCATGGGAAGCCCAAGCATGCAAGGACCTTCATATCTCAATTAGCCTTTCTGCAGTCTTAGTCAAACTAAGTAATGTTGTCTGTTTTATTGGTGGGCGGCGGATCTTGAAATGTTCTTGTACAGGTTTCTCCTGACTTACATGTGTTATCAAACAAAAACATGGTGTTATCAGTCATCCAGTTCTACTGATGGGCAATTTCCTTGTCCACTTTTATCACCATTTCAAGCTCAACTCAATTAAACTTTATTTGGTTAAGGAAATCATCACCCTAAAAGTGACTAAAACAGTCGAGGAGGCTGGATATATTAAAACACATTTTTAAAATTGATGATGGATCCATCACAGATATTAAAAGAAGGGTTAAAAATTAAGAAAAAGTGCATTTCACACATATTCAGATAAGCGCTTTCCTCAATTTAAGAGTGGGTGCTAAAAAACATGCCACACTGAAACAAACATGAATATAAGGTAATAACTGCAGATACGTATAATCACGGAGCACTCGCGTAAAATTCAAATTATACGAAGGAGCGCTAAAAAATAATTTCTAGGTTTTCTGTAAAATCAACAAAACTCAAGAAAGTGCATAGCGTCTTCAGGGGAGGGACCATCACATTCACGAGGGCTAGGCTCAGTAGGATTAAAATGCCATAACAACTGATAGAACATGTTAAATCTAAAACAGGTCAGTATGAACTGATGGTGAGTGTAGCATCCTGCCAGCCCAGGTGCTTGCCGACCACGCCACACATGGAGGGTAACTTTACACATCTTTATTCAGATGCTTGTAAAGTCAGTACTCAACATTCTAAGCCAGCCCACCACTCATCTCTCCAAAGCTTATGTCACAGGCCTACGTTGTACAGTCGGAACAAAAAGAGTTCCATTGTTCTTTTATTTACAGGACACTACATCTCTCACTTTGTTAAATTAAAAGTTGCAACTTTTTTAAAATATATAAATAAGTAAATAAATGAACAAAATAAATACATGAATGAATGCACAGATAATCATAGATATACAGGCAACTAAAATTCTTAAAATAAGTTCTCTTGACGCTTGAATCACACATCCTGTTAGGGTCACTGGAAACCAGGATCTTGAATTGGAAGTGTCAGCGATCTGCAGAGGTGAGATGAAATTATCAGCAGACACAGAGTCATCAACAGGCTGTCAGGACTCCGTCTCTACACTGACACCGATGCTTGGAGAGTGAGGTCCACATTTAAAAACTGAGGAATCTCTCTTAAGGGACTTCACAGGACGCTGGACATTCACCATGTGTCCTTTGTTGTTAGTGATGGTTGATGGTACAGCTTCAAAAGGTGCATCAGACTTCCTTTTTCCGTATTGCCTGACAATCACTCGATCTCCTCTTCTAAAGGTGATATCGTTTACATGATGTCGTTTTTACAACAAATACATTAATTTTCTGTTTGTGGCCAAATCCCATAGCATGAATGTCTTCCTCAGTCTTGGGTCTGAGGTTGGTCCATTTGGGCAGCTTGGTCAGCACAGCTCTTCCAAACATGGGACATGCAGGGCATTCCGCTGTCGTTGAGTGAGGGGTTGAACTGTTAGGTCGAAGATTAGTGTTCAAAGTAACTTTGAGATCAAACTTCTCCAATGCAGCACTCAGAACAGATCTTTTTAGAGTATTCATGAACAGTTCTATCAGCCCTTCGACCTGGGGCCAAAAAGGAGTGCTTTTTTGATGCTTTATATTGAGGTGATTTGGAAACGTCTTTGTATTCTTGACTATTAAAAGATGGGCCATAGTCAGATTTTAAGATTGTTTTTATGCCCCATGTGGCAAAGGCCATCTAAGCTTTGAATAACCTTTCCATGTTTAGTGGATGAAAGGTCTTCTACAAATGGAAAATAGGGGTACTCCTCAACAATAACTAGAAGATAATGTCCATTCTCAAAAGGATCAAAGAAATCAATAGCAAGTTTCTCCAAAGCATGACGTGGCAATATTGAAATATTCAAAGTGTGCTGAATAACTTGAGATGGAAGACAGTTGCATGTGTGACAAGTCTCCAACTCTTTTTTGACCATTTTGTCAAGGTACGGGAAACAGACTCGAGCACTGAGGGCACTCCTTGTAGTAACTAGTACTCGATGTCCCTCATGGGCAACGTCGAATGCTTGTTGTATGTATGTATTTGGTATTTGTTAGGCGCATGCATTACCCGTAGGTCTCGCAGTGCCAGCAGATACTCAAAGACCCAAGTGGGAGTCTCATCAGAGCTGGAAAAGCTGGTGTGCTCAATTTCACAATAAAATTGTTGTGGGCCCCTGCTGTCTTAGATGGGGTACCAGGGCACTGTAAGGGCACTCTTTATAATCTTTCCCTGAATGATGAAGAATCATATAGTTGTATTCTTGTAACCTACAACCCAAACAGCCAATTCTAGGAGTCAGTGAGGCTTGGGAATCAACAATTAGTATGAACTGTGCCTGATGATAGTCACTATTGTGAAAGGCTTTCTGTACAGAAACAAATGGAAATATTTGTAAGCCCAAACCACTGCCAAAATGTCTTTTTCAGGTTACGAGTAAGTATGTTCCATTTCTGACAGGCATTTACTGGTATATGCCACAATATCTTTCTGGGCATTTGGCTGTCTGT
This sequence comes from Lissotriton helveticus, assembly GCF_964261635.1. NCBI lineage: Eukaryota > Metazoa > Chordata > Amphibia > Caudata > Salamandridae > Lissotriton > Lissotriton helveticus. The sequence goes on along the minus strand of NC_136061.1, from coordinate 1,578,355,964 downwards.
TGTGCTGCTCAAGAATTGCACCTATCACAACAGGGCTAACATCAACTGCACACTCAGTAGGAAGTTTGGGATCAACATAGGCCATTTCAGTTGCCCTCGCAATAGCTTGCTAGATTTTTTGGAACATCTTTTCACATTCACATGACCAATGAAAAAACATATTTTTCTTCGTTAGTTCTCGCAACTGTGCACTGACTGTAGCAAAGTCTTGTATGTATCTAGAACTTTAACTGACCATTTCAAGAAATAATCATAACACATAAATGCCTTGTGGGGGATTTTCAGTAGACAAAGCTTGTTGTTTAGCTGGTTCAGGTTTCATACCTCAAGCAGAAAAGACATGGTCAAAGAATGTCATGTTTTTATTGTGAAATTTACATTTGTTAGCATTCAGAGTTAAGCCTACATCGCTCAGCCCATGACATATTTGCATGAGAGCTTCATCATGCTCTTTCTGTGTAGCCCTGAAAACCAACATGTCATCACTATAGTTAAATGCAATTACTACAGGCTGCATGATATGTTGAATGACATCTTGAAAAGTTCTGCAGCAGAGGATATACCAAAACTGCTTTGCTTGTAACAAAATAAACCAATATGCGTAGAAAAGGTTGTAATGCACCTGGAATTTTCTTCAAGCTCCAATTGGCGATATCCTTTATTTAGGTCGAGCCGAGAGAAGAACTTTGCACCATTCAATTTAGTTGTCATAACAGCAATGTCTGGACCGGGATGTCTCTCTCACTCAATTGCCTTGTTGGCCTGACGCATGTCAATGTTTATGCGTACAGTTTCTACACTGTCTCTTTTAGGCACTATTACAATGGGAGACACCCATGGTGTTGGACCAGTGGGGCGTTCAATGATGTCATGTTTAAGCAACAAATTAAGGTCCTTGTCAACAGCTTTTTGCTGGTGAAATGCAACTCATCTGCGTATTTGAGCAACTGGATGAACATCCTCATTTATATTTTTAATTGTTATGAGTTTTCCTTAACCCATGAAATAATGAAAGAGGGAGGGAGAGGTGTGGAGCGGTGGCCAGAGTGTCTCACTCCGGAGCGCGGGGTTCGCTGTTTTATTGGCAGCTCGGCTCAACATCATATGTCTCTGGGCAATAGCTCACATAATCTTCCCGACAGCCCCCAGCCCCAGCACTTAACAAAAAGGAATTATTATTGGTATTGTTATTATAAATTTAATTACAAATTAATGATGCGCATTCCTATTGTAGTTCACAGATGTCAATCCCATATCAGCAGCATTGTTGAAACTCAGCAGACAGGCACTTCTAGCTGTTCCTTGAAGTACATGAATGTGTGCTTATGTTTCACCATTGCTACAAACAAGCTTTAAGGGTGTTGAGGCAGCCCATGTGTATTCTTTAGTCTTTGACTGCAAAAGTTGTGGTAACAGAGCTAATTCTTGATACTTCTCCTCAGTTGTGATATTTATCGGCACATTGCTATCAATTATGAATGGTATTAAACACCTGCTTATTTACAGAGTGATCTTCAGACAATGTTTGCAAGTTTGTGGTACTTTTTATGTCGATTTTTCACTTCTGATTTTTCCTCACTTTTGACTAGTCCCACATATACATGTCTTTTTGAAGAAGACATTGACGTTTAACAAGTGTCCTTGTCACCTTCCCTGGAAACTGACACTGATGAACTATTTGTTGATGATTTAGATGATAATCAACTTCATTTGATATCAATTTACCTCAGTTGGTGTGTCTTCTTGGCCTTGTAGTGGCGCGTCGAACGTGGTTGAGGCATCATTCAGTTGCTCATTTGGTCTTCAAGCTGTGTCACACTAAAAAAATTCTCGTTTGCCTTGCAAGTTGGCATGAAATGTTTTGCTTTACCACAGCTGATGCACATTGGTCCAGTTGTGGGACATTTACCTTCATGTGGAAACAACAGTCCACATTTGTAACATGTTCTATTTTTCTTTGGAGACATCACCTTGTGTTCCTCGATATTGTACTTTGGATTACTTTTCATGCTCATGACTGACGCACTTTGTGCACCTCCGGCCTCAAAGTCAGTCGCTTGATGATCACCCCCCCCCCTCTTCAGCATGGGCAGCCTTGAGGACTTGCTCTAAACTCAAAGGTTTTTTCTGACAGACATCCATTGATTACACTGAGGTGGGTAGCTTCCTCAATAGTAAATTCATTTAATTTTCAGTGCTTCACCAGAACGTCCAGTTTCTAAGCAAACTTATCAATAGTTCCACTGGTCTCTGACGTTCTTGACTGAATATGTATCTTTCATAATCCACATTTGGCACTGGATAAAATTTGACATCAAAGGCTTTTTTGATTTGATGGTACGTCACTTCACCATATTGTGGCATCTATTGCATCTATGAAATCTTCAAATGTTTCTATACATGCAGTCCATCTGTTGCCAATATTGTGTTTCTCGGCCCTATCAAATGCAGGTGTCAGTTTTAAGATATAAGATTTTAATATACATTGGTGGACAGTAGTGGTTCCTTAGGTGCTTCTAGTGGAACTTGATCACACAAATTTTCTCTAGGTCCCCATTACCTGCTGGCTCTGGGGTGAGCCTTAACAACTTTTAGAGCTTGGATCTCACCCTGGCATTCTATAAGAGGATTTTGCTGATGGCGGTTTGTGGAGTTGTTCTAGACCCAATGCAGCAGTTCTGGTGGGGGCCCATTTCGTCTGGGGATAGCTCTGCAAGCGAAACCCCTCTAATACTCTTTCTGGGGCTGCTCCGCAGCACATTGTGGCACGCTGATTCTCTAATGGTTTTGGTAAGTAGCTCCACCTTGTACTCCACTTGTCCCTGAAAGCAGATACCATTATGATATTTGGTCAGCATTGTGCTTAAATGTTTCTTCACAAACACCTAGTTAATATCTGTTTCATAGCGCATAAATTTCAGTTTGACTTGTACTGAACTATGGCTGTGCACTGGTTTCGTAACCTGGTTGCACCTGCTTTTAGCATTCTTACTCCGCATGCAAATAGTTTTAGTTTGCACAATGGCACGGTACATTTTATTTGCAGCTGTTTCTTTCAGTTCCTGCCCACCAACACATAGACTTTCAATGCTGCATTCTTTATCTTTAAGTGTTTTATACAGGTTGGTGTTGCGCTGAGATTCCATGATGCCAGTGTCATGTCTGCGCTTTGACTGCAGCAGTCGTGGTATGCGCAAGCAGGTTGCTGGACCCAGGCAGACTTCTGGAAGAGTGTTTTGAGTGTACAGGCTTCGTGTCCCCTATCTCGTCATCAGTTGTTACTTGCCAATAACCGTGACACACACTGAGAGTAATTTTACATGTCTTTATTCCACTGTGTGTAACTCAGAACTCAACATTCTAATCCTGTACTAAACTCATCTCTATAATACTAATGTCACAGGCCTACGGTGTACAGTGGGAACCACAAGAGTTACAGCATTCTTAAAATTTCATGGCACTACAGTAAGCATTTAAAGCCAGCCCAAAGTTACAGTTACATGTAAAATATTATCTGCAACTTGGCATGAGCTCTAACTGTAGGTTTGGTAAACACCTTATTCACCCTAATGGAACATTTCCATCTGAAATAATTCACTAGTAGGCTGGCTTTCACAATATTTTCCGGGTTTTCAAAAAGTTGCCTTCTCCCTGCTGAGAGCAGCATTGACTCACGTACCTCAGCCAAGGAATCAGATGCCATCTGTCTATAGAGAGTCCATCTTTGAAGATCAGCCTATTAAACTTGCACTCTGGTCTGGTCCAAATATTAATCCTTCTAATCCTTCTAATACGAGGGTGCAGCTCAATGATGTTGTTCCAGTAGGACATCCCCAAATCTTGGTGGACACCATAGGAGCGTATACAATGCAAAATGTCCAACAATCATCTTCAAAATCTGTCTTGAATAGCCTGGAGTGAGACAGTTCCCATAAATCCTCACACATTCCCTCCATCCATGGCAATTGAAACACATTTAGCCTGATACAGTTTTAACATGACCCCTGGAGGTTTTTACCCAACCTAGAGGCAAACACAGAAAATTGCTCCAATTATCCTCATAAGGATGATTCTCTTATTCATCTAAAGGGGAGACCAAGTACTAGCATGATCAAAGGTAACTCCTAGGTACGGGAAAGAGGGAAGCCTCTCCAAAACATAACCATTAACAGAAAACTGCCTATAATTTGTAGACTCAGAGTCCATTGTCATCACATATAATTTGCTAAGATTAGTTGACAAGTCTAAATCTGCCACGAAAGCAACAAATGAGCCTATTAAATGTTGACATTCCAATGTAGTCCTAGGCAACAGGAAAATGTCCTCAGCATATAATAGTGTGGGTATGATATGTGACCACACATGCAGAAAGTCTGTGTTCACCTATAATGGAGAATGTTCTAACTTAATGTGAAAAGAAATGTGGCCAATATACAACCCTGACACAGACCCTGCCAAACTTTAAAAGGCTTTGCGCAAGAGCCAAGACCAGTGTAACACACCATTGAGGACGTATAATCATCATCTTTATCTTCATTTGGTTACATTTAAAACCATAAAAGAATACATACAATCATAAAACCTATATGAAAGCAATTCATTGTAAGGAGGAAGATTCTTAAGAATTTACAAAATGATTAATCTTCCTGTATGTGCCTAAGGGTCATAGCGGCTCCTAAAAAACAAATAACATTTGTAACATAACATGTATTTTTGAAGCACACGTTCACCTCAAAGGGGATCTTGGCGCTGAATAACAGATATTTATTCTTACCAAATTCAATGGTACTCATTTTATCGAACTCAGAAGGATGAAAGGCTGAGTGTACCCGCTGGCACTTGAACCTGTGACCATGAGGTTGAACACAGGCCCCTACAGGAGAGGCATTAGTCCTCTAAATAAACTCACCAATTAGCATCTGTTAAAAACAAGAGGGCAGGGCGAACTTGTGAAAAGCCTTTGTCTTAAGGTAGTGGGAAATAAAAGCTATCCTGGGCACAGTATACATTTTCAAAACATAATAAATTGTATTGTCTCCTGTGGAGACACTAATGCTGTAGCCGCAGGGACCAGAGGATTTAAAATCATGACAACCTCTAGGATGAGTCAGTAGGTTAAGCCTAAATCTTACAAGGAAATGTCTGTCCCTGTCGTTTTTCATCAGCACTAAATAAGGCTCTATAAGTCCTGGGTGGTGGCTAACATCACATACTGACAGAGGGTTTCATCAGTTGTGACTCCTCCCTTTCCTTTCAAGGAAGTGCTCCTTTACTCATTTTTAATCTGCTCTGAGAATTCCATCGGGGTTGATGAAGAGCTCTTCCCTTCATAGCATGGAAAACGATTCCCATATGTGCTTAAATTAAGGATTTTTTAAAGCATAATCCAGGCACAAACAATGCTTGGAAATTGAATGATTCAGGTCAAGCTTGTCTTTGGTCCACATCCTAATCCAGCTAAGCAATGGACGAAGGGCTACCTTGTTGTGTAGTTCCTACTAAACTGTAGAACCTGCTCATTTGTTTGGACAAAATAAACTAGGGGCTTGGTGCCTAGACTGATTACAGACATATTTGGGCCTATAGACTAGTTAGCTCACCGTGCCCCCGTAAGCCCCCTTAACCTTACCAAGGAGCACATGGTTGCTGGCAACCACTGAACATGACAACCCTGGCCCCTCAGGGATCGTGGTAACAGAACAGTATCTTTTGCCTAGTCACCCATACACACTTGTGCTCAGAGACATATTCAGAATACCCAGTGGGACATTTTCAATATATTTATTGAACCAATGTTATTCTTGTATAGAATACATGTTCAGCAATAATCAGTAGACAGAAGCACATTAAAGAGATTACAAGCACCAACAGTGTAAACAGTAAATACAGTTCTTTGATGGTGCTAAAATAGTGTATATATGCAGGCATATAAATTAGGCAGCAATCTAGCATACTCCTACTATGCAAAATCCTACTCTAAGTGTACCTAGAGTGTATGTAGGTGTGAAGCCAATAATTCCCCCCATGGAACAATCCAACTATATTACCTAGTGTGAGAGAATGTTGGAGCCCATCTTGGTCACAAACTGTACATCCCCTCACTGAGATGTCAGACCTCTGCATGGTGAAGTCTCAGCAGGCAGGGACCCTTGGTGTCAGCTGGAGTGCCTCCTCAGCTAACCTATCAGGATGCTCATTATTTATAATAGAAAGCAGCCTTGGTTGTATGTGTAGATTAGCGATGTTATGGATATGTAGATAGCCCTGTTACCCTTTGGATGAAGATAGGATGACATTTGTACATAGTGCGTAAAGAGGCCTAGTACATGATGTTCGCAGCATCGTAATAATGTTGTGAGAAGCTTGATGTGTAAGCAAATAGATCCAGAGAAACTAATCCAACATTGTCGTGAATGCAAATATGTTCAAAGGTTTATGGCAGAAATTTTATTGTGAGGACAATGTAAGAAATAAGCTGCTTCGAAACATGGGTCAATCCCAGGAATATAACGGTCTGGTTACGGAGACACTTAACACCTAGATCTTCAAGCACCCAAAAGGTCGAGGTGCTCTGGGCGACACACAATAAGCACCCGATGAATTGATTTTCTTCAGTTTGGAGTTCCTTGGAAGCCACATATCTCCAGAAGTCACTCCCATACTGGACCTTTAATATACCCTTAGCATGATAAATCTTCACAACTTCTTTTTGCAGTCTGCGTCCTAATCTTGCTGCATAGCTAAATATAGCCCCAATAGTCCTCCTAAGCGCCTCTTTCTTTGTGGAGATTAGGAATTTCCAGCTCATTTTGAGTTAAATGATATACTCAGATAGGGAAAAGCCCTTACAGCTGCCAAAATGTGACTACTCATACTAAATGTCATAGATCTTGTTACTTAACCATAGTAAAAGCTGCGGTAAAATTAAGGGACGGGTCTAACTCACACATAAAACCATCAAAGGAATTAAAGAGGCTTTGCCATCAACATGCATCATATGCAAATAAAAGCATAGGAATGGAGTGGGAGCCAATGTGGGGGCAGTCTGCATTGACGTCTATAAACTCCTGTTCCAAGCTATTAATATTGGGGACATGTTGTGTTGTTGGTCACGTACAGAAAACATGATGTTCCATTCCTCCCCGATAGATAACATAATTTCCCAAAGTTTGTCCCTATTCTGGCACAGGCAGAAGTGAGATCCATGAATGCAAGCCGGAGATGACCTGCCCTGGCGTACACATATTTACTCACAATCAAGTGCAGGTTCAGATATTGATCACTAACACTGATGCCTGGTCTAAAACCGAACTTCAAGTCACAGAGGATTCCATTTTCCTTTGGCCAAGTCAAAACTTTTTTGAGATTCACCCTCCTCACTACCTTGACAACTGCATCTAGATGGCCTATAGCAATGGAGGGCGGCCCTGTCACTCTTTTTAAAGCTAGGGATAATTACTTTGGTTGACCAGAACTTGGGTGGGACATCCACCACTGCCACATTGATAGAATGAGCCAAGATTGGGGTCCAAAATGCACGTTCACTCTAAAAGAAGTCAGCGGGGATCCCATCTATACCTCCTCCAGGCCCACAGACAAGGTAGTAACACCTCATGTAATAATGGTATCCTCAGGCAGAGCTTCAAGATCTATATTATATATTGCTTCAAAGTGATTCACCCATGCCTCCGATTCAATATAGGTAGTAATTAGACTCTGAACTTCATTATTTCAAAGGGGTGATTAACAACTTCGCAGAACTTGGCACTATTATTTTATATGGAAGGCCTCATCCTTCATATAGTTTTTCCTCTTAAGGGTCTGGGCTTCATAGCCCCTCCTACAGCTTGCGATCAGGTATGTATCTCTAGTATTATTTATCTTTGCCTGTAACAGTAATCCTCCCATCCTCGTACAATTTTGATCAAACCATCTCTTGTGTCTTGGGGGGTGCGACCACATGGGTAGGAATCATGAGCATAGAGTTGACTGCCTTAGCGATCACTGATAAAATCCGAAAATCTCTGAGGGGTTAGTTAAACCCCTCCAGCATTGTTCTTGTTGCCAGACACAGACTTACCTTAGATGTGCATAGAATGCCAATGGGGATACTTTTAACTATTTAAATCTTCTCCCCTGCTCACTTCGTTTTATGCTTTTGGTATTGGACGTGCACTTAGTCCTTTCCTGCAGAAGGGTCCACTGCAACCTCAGAAAAATTGAGTTGTGGTCACTAAAACCTGTAAGGTGAACCCTAACATCCTCTATGCCACTAAGCAAATTTCCTAAGACTAGAATATAGTCAATCACTGTCTAACAACCCCTTCTCATGAAGGTTAAGGGGAGAGGTTTTGGATCCAGCAAATCAAACATCTCAAATTCATAAAACAGATTGAATTTAAAGACACATACATTTAAAAGTTCCCAAGTCTTGTGTTTTCACAGTGGAACTCGGTGCCCTAACCAATCAAAGACTGGGGTTTAAAAACATGACAATGACCTAGACATCCATTTAGGTTTAAATCCCCCATTAATATTGTCAAGTAGTAAGACAGTTCTCTACCTTGTTGAGTGCCGAAAACCTGCATAATGTAAACACGTGCTCTGAGAAGGTGGATCCAGTGATAACAATGTAATAATTAAAGTGGAAATGAGTTATAACCAGTCCGAGTCCGTTTATTACTTAAGCCTGCAATGTTCCATCTTAAAAAATGTGAGCTATGCGTATAGGTCTCATAAGAAGATTTGGGATGGGAAGAGTGAACAACTGGGACAGAAACAGATGTCATCTGATTAAACCCTGGTCACACATTGTCTATCAAAGAGCTCAACGGTCTGAAACGAATATATGACGTTACATCGCATGCCAACCCAACGCATGAATAAATTAATCGAATTTGATGTAGCGCTACAGTTACTCGCAAGGAGTGTCCCCGGGCAGCAAGAAAATGCTGCTAAGTTCTAAAAAGCGATGTTTTCAAGTGTTTCTTAAAAATTGAAATGTCTGGGATGGCCCGAGGAGTGGCCGGGAGTTTGTACCAAGCCTGAGCCCCCAGGAAACGAAATGATCTGCCACCCATATGGGTCAAGCGTACTTTGGGTGTACGGGCGAGGTCAGATGAAGAGGATCTTAGGGACCATGCTGGAAAGTAGTAGTTATCTCATTTTCTACGGTGTCCTGCTCCTTTCCCATGAAGGGCCATAAAGAAGACAACGAGGGCTTTGAATTTAATCCTTTCTTTCCATCGAAGCCAGTGGAGGGATTTAAGGAGGGGGAACATAAGAGACCTGGGTTTAGGTCTGAGAATTGCCCTGGCTGCATCATTTTGTCCTATTGCAGGCACTGTACAAGGCAGCTTGAAAGGCCCAAATACAGGGCATTTGTATATGCCATTACAAGGTGGTTGATACAACAAAAGTGCTGTTATAACCCGTTACCATTACAATGCACACTTTTAACACTCCTATGCCTTTACCACACATACCATTTCAATGCAAAGGCATGTGTGCTAAAGGCATATACTTGGTAAAAGGCGGTCACCAGTAGGTAGTTATAGTTAGGACATAGTTTCTATTCAAAAAGTGTTTTTTCTTTTGCCAATATCTTTGGTGCCGTTTGACAAAACTAGTTGAAACTAATGGCCTGCTCCAGACAACTCCTGTCTTGAAAGTAACGGTGTGATTCCTCAAGCGTGGGCCGAGAAAAAAGGGGGCCCCAAAACACGTTCTCTCCATGTTAATTTACATACGAATCTTTTGTCACAGCTAGCCTGAACTGCTGTACGGAATTACACCAAATTTGACAGAAATGTAGCTCTTGGTCCAGAGTGCACTCTTTGCTGTAAATCTGTTCAGTAGTTCCTGAGAAAATTATACATAAAAAAAATATCTGGTGACCATGGGGGATAGGGGAACCCACCAGATCACAAAGCTGACTTCTGATTGACTGCCAACACTTCAAACCAGGAAGTGTTGGCAGTTATCTTGTGACTCAGTTGAACCAAGTTATAAGAAAAAAGATTTAAAAAAAAGAAAAGGGTGCAAGGTAGAAACACCCTGACCCCCTAGGCCTGCTCAGGTGGTCCCACAGGGACCCCACGGTTCCTAAAATACATTTTTTGTTATTTTTTCAGCGGGATATTTGCATAGGGTGTGCGAATCCTGCCCAACTGTTTTAAAAAAAACAGCCTAGTCTCCCGCGCTTTGTTTCTTTTAAGCCCATGGTTGGGTCAGTTCCCAGGGACAATCCTTAATTATTATGTGGGGGCCTGTGGGGCCCCCACAACCCCGGGGACCACCACCTCCCCAGGGCTTTGTTAATAATATTTGTTGGGCACGCAGCCCCCCATAGCCTTGTTAACCGCCACCTTTCTTTTAAATAAAAATGCATGGGGGCTCCTGCTACTGAGGGTCCCTAGGGGACAACTAGCCTACCAGGTACCTCTAGTAAGCCCCACAAAGGAGGGATTGTTGAGAGGTGGTGCAGGCCATGCCCCTTTTTACACAACTCTGCAAACGCGCCTCTTGGTCTGGTGCTTGTGGGGCGATAAGGTCCCATTGCATCCTCAGGGCCTCAGGACTAAAGTGGACTTCATCACCCCACCAGCAGTGTGCTAGGGGGCATGTTTGCAGAGTGGTGTAAAAAGGGTGTGTGACCTCTGACCACTCGTAGCAATATAGCTGTGTTGGGCTCACTGGAGGTAACAGGAGGGCTAGTTGGCCCCAGGGACCCTCAGGAGCCAAGGGGACTTCATCCCCCAACAAGAGCATGCCAGGAGGTACGTTTGCAGAGTGGTAGAGAAAGGGGGCATGGCCATTGTCCACCTCTCAGCAATCCCACTGTGTGGGGCTTACTGGAGGTAACAGGTAGGCTAGTTGGCCCCTAAGGACCATCACAAGTGAAGGGGACTTTAATCCCCATCCAAGAGCGCACCAGATAGCTCTTTAGCAGAGTGGTGGGCAAAGGGGGCATGGCCTGCAATGAGAACTTATCAATCCTGCTGTGTGGTACTTACTGGAGGTACTAGCAAGGGTAGTTGGGCCCCAAGGATGTTCTTGGGGCCAACTACCCCTCATGTTACCTCCAATAAGTTCCACACAGAGGGATTGCTAGGAGGTCTTCGGAGGCCACGCCCCCCTTTCTCCACCACTCTGCATACGTTCCTCCTTGCAAACTAATGGTTGGGGGATGAAGTCCACTTTACTCTTGAGGGACTTTGGGGGCCAAGAAGCCCGTCTGGTACCTCCTGTCAGTCCTACGCAGTGGAATTGCTGAGCACTGGTCCGAGGCTCAGTCCCCTTTCTACACCACTCTGCAAACGTGACCGCTACTTAAAAAAGCATTTGCAATGTAAAAGGTCTCGCATTATTTTGAGTTGGTGTTGTAAATGTAAATGTTTTTTAGAGTGGATGTACGTAGTGTGTAGTGGAATTATGCTGTATGTTGTGCAGTGAAATGATGTGGATGGAAAGTATGTGGTATTTAGTGTATAGTAATTATGTGGAATGGGATTATGTATTATGGAGAGTAATTATGTGGTATGGTAGTCTGTGCTCTGGAATGGTAACCTCAGGTTTAATCTTCCTCATTTCTATGGAAGCTAAATCAGACAAAAAAAATAAGGAATCACCGAGGAGCAATTCTGGACCTAGTAAGAGGTATGAGCAGGGCCACTGGAATTATACAACTGTTTTCTGCATTTACCACATAACCCATCTTCTGCTGCATAATCTCCAGATTTGAACAAAAAAAACTTGTTTCTAGCTCAAGGGGCTCAAAAGTAGCCAAAAATGCAGCAACAAATGTTACAGCGAGGTGGAAGGCCCTTTGCAAACATAGAATTGTCACCTGTTTCTTATTGCTAAATGTGGGTGTTAAATTGGTACTGATGATGTGCAAACCACTTTTGATTCTTTCTGTGCCTCTCTTGCCTCTTTCTGCACCTCTCTTGCTTCTTTCTTCTGCACCTCTCTTGCCTCTTTCTGCACCTCTGTTGATTCTTTCTGTACTTCTCTTGCCTCTTTTTGTACCCTCTTCCCTCTTGGACAACCTCCAAAACAAAGGACTCCGCCAGATCATAACTGAACCCATGCACTCAGCAGGACACACCCTCGACCCCCTCTTCACAATAGGAAACCATCGATGCATCCACTTCCCCTTCAGAACACCCACCATCCACAGACCCCAGTACCTGCTCCCACGAAGAACCTGGATCAAAATCACAGCAACTCCACACTCGGCAACTCCACTCCAACCACTGTGGAAGATGAAAACCCCAACACCACAGTCCAAACTCTGCACAGATGGATCTCTGACAGCACCAATACCATAGCCCCCTCAAGAAGAACAACACACACGCCAAGAAAGACAGAAGGTTTTCTGCCGAACTTCGAGAGCCCAGGCGCACATGCCGCTGCCTCAAAAAGGCCTGGAGGAACTCCAAATCCAAAGAAGCCCACAACTTCAGAGCCAATACCAAAGCCCACCACCAACTAATCAGAAATACGAGAAAAACAGCTATCAAAGACAGAATCTCAACACACATGCACAACTAAGAGCTCTTCAGCATCGTCATAGAGTTTGCCCAACCCACTAGTGAATCTACAGACATTCCTCCCTCACAAGACCTCTGCAACAAACTCAGCACCTTTTTCCACCACAAAATCAAGAACATTTACGACAACTTCAACGAAGAAAGCCAACACACTAAACCCTCACCAACCGCGCCTGACAACCTGAAGCCAACAATCAACAGCTGGACAGCCCTCACCACACGAAGACACACTGAAGACGATGAAGTCAATCCACTCCAGGGCCCCCACGGACTCCTGCCCCCACCACATCTTCAACAGAGTCGCCGACACACCATCAACCGCTCTCTGGCGAACGCCTCCTTCCCCAATGACTGGAAACATGCCGAGATCAACCCCCTCCTAAAAGAAGCCCTCGACACACCCTACTGACCTCAAGAACTACAGACCCATCTCCCTGCTCCTGTTCGCAGTGAAAGTCATTGAGAAAGCCGTCAACAACCAACTCGTCACCTTCATCGAAGAGCACAACATCGTCGACTCCTACCAATCCGGCTTCAGAAAAAAAGCAGTACAGAAACCGCCCTCCTCACCGCAACGAATGACTTCCGCTCCCTCCCGGACAGAGGAGAGACAGTAGCCCTCATCCTCCTGGACTTTTCAGTTGCCTTCCACATGGTCTCTCACCGCACCCTAACATGCAGACTTCACGAAGCAGGGATCCGGGTCAAGGCCCTCGACTGTATCCTCTCATTCCTCTCCGGCAGAATGCAGCGGGTCAGACTTCCTCATTTCCTCTTGGACCCTACACCAACCACCTGCGGAGTCCCATAGGGATCCTCCCTCAGCCCCCATCATCAGAACCAACGGACTCAACAGTGTTTCCTACGCAGACAACACCCAACTTTTCCTCTCCCTATCTAACTAACCCACAGCAGCCAAACACAACTTTCAAGAAGGCATGGAAGCAGTCACCAAATGGATGAAAAACAGCTGCCTAAAACTGAACATGGACAAAACAGAGGTACTTATCATATCATGGGCCATCATCCCGATGCATGGGATGACACCTGGTGGCTCCCCGCCCTTGGAAGCCCCCACCCCTACAGTCCATGCATGCAACTTCGGAATCATCCTGGACTTCAAGCTCAAAATAGACCGCCAGATCAACTCAGTCACATCCTCCTGCTTCCACCCCCTCCGCCTCCTATGTAAGACCTTCAAATGGATCGCCCTCAAGCACATAAAGACCATCACTCATGCCCTCATCACCAGCAGATTCGACTACGACAATGCACTGTACGCCGGAATAAACAAAAACCTCACCAGGAAGCTACAAAACATCCAGAACACCGCTGAAAGACTGGTCCTCAACCTGCCAAGACACTGCCATATCTGACCAGCACCTTTGCACACTTCACTGGCTCCCCATCAAGGCTAGAATCACCTTCAAGATCCTCACCCATGCACACAAAGCCGTCTACAATGCCGGACCAGCATTCCTGAGCAGCCGACTCGCTTTCCACGCACCCCAAAGGACCCTACAATCTGCCCAGCTCTCCTATGCTGTTGTCCCAGGTGTCAGAAAGACCAGATCGGGAGGCAGCTCCTTCTCCTTCCTCGTGGCCAGAGCCTGGAGCACCCTACCACTCCACCTCAAACAGACTACATCGCTCCCCATCTTCACGAGTAACCTCAAAACTTGGCTCTTCGATAGACCTCCTCCTTGATGGACTGGAACCTGCACCCCGCCCTCCTCCTCAACACCTTGAGATCCTTATGTGTGAGTAGTGGCGATTAACAAGTTCCTTGATTTAATTTTTATTTGATTTGACCTCTGTTTCCTGTTTCAGTACCTCTCTTGCCTCTTTCTGCACATCTCTTACCTCTTTCTGCACTTCTCTTGCCTCTTTATGGATTTCTGTTGCTTATTTCCTTACCCCTCGTGCCTGTTTCTGTACCTCACCTGCCTCTTTCTGTACCTCTCTTGCCTCTTTCTGTACTTCTCTTGCTTTTTTCTGCACGTTTCTTGTTTTTTTCTGCAACTCTTTTACCTCTTTCATCACTTTTCCTGCTTCTTGCTACACCTCTGTTGCTTCATTCAGTACTTCTCTTGCCTATTTCTGTACCTCTGTTGCCTCTTTCTGCACCTCACTTGCTTCTTTCTGCACCCCTCTTGCCTCATTCCGCACCCTTCTTCACTCTTTCTGCACCTCTTTCTGTACCCCTATTGCCTCTTTCTGCACCCCTCTTCCCCATTTCTGTACCTCTCTTGCCTCTGTCTGCACCCCTCTTCCCTCTTTCTACACCTCTTTTACCTGCTTCTGTTGCCTCTTTCTGCAGTTCTCTTGCCTCCTTCTGCACCTCCGATGCTTCTTTCTGCAGTTCTCTTGTCTCTTTCTGCACCCCTCTAGCCTCTTTCTGCACCCCAATCGCTTCTTTCTGTACTTCTCTTGCTTTTTTCTGTATCTCTCTTGCTTCTTTCTGCACCACTCTTGCCTCTCTCTGCACCCCAACCCCGTTTTCTGCTCCTCCATTGCCCCTTTCTGTACCTCTCTTGCCTATTCTGCACCCCTCTTGCCTGTTTCTGCACATCCTATGCTTTTCTCTGCACTTCTCTTGCCTCTTCCTGCACCCCTCTTGTTTCTTTCTGCACCCCTCTTCCCTCTTTCGGCTCTTCCCTTGCCTCTTTCTATGCCTCTCTTGCCTCTTTCTGCACCCCACATGCCTGTTGCTGTACCTGTTTTCCTTCTTTCTGCACTCCTCTTGCTGTAGCCTCCTTCTTCTTCCTGCACCTCTCTTGCTTCTTTTTGCACCCCTCTTCTCTCTTTCTGCTTGTCTCTTGCCTCTTTATACACCTCTCTTGCCTCTTTCTATACCCACTTGCCTGTTTCTGCACCTCTGTTGCTTCTTTCTGCACTGCTCTTCCTTCTCTGTGCACCTCACTTGCATATTTTGGCACCTCAATTGACTCTTTCTGTACCCCTTTTTCCTCTTTATATGCCTCTCTTGCCTCTGTCTGCACCCCTCTTCCCTCTTTCTGTATCTCTTTTGCCTGCTTTTGCAACTCTGTTACCTCTTTCTGCAGTTCTCTTGCCTCTTTATGCACCTCTGTTGCTTCTTTCTGCACGTCTCTTGTCTCTTTCTACACCCCTCAAGCCACTTCCTACACCCCTAATGCTTCTTTCTGCACTTCTCTTACGTCTTTCTGTATCTCGCTTGCTACCTTCTGCACCCCTCTTGCCTCTCTCTGCACCGCTCTTCCCTCTTTCTGCTCCTCTCTTGACTCTTTCGGCACCTCTCTTGCTTCTTTCTGCACCCCTCTTCCCTGTTTCTGCACATCTTTTGCTATTTTCTACACTTCTCTTGCCTCTTTCTGCAGCCCTCTTGCTACTTTCTGTACTTCTGTTGCTTCTTTCTCCTCTGCTCTTGCATCTTTGTGCACATCTCTTGCATACTTCTGCACCCCTCTTGCCAGATTCTGCACTTCTGTTGGTTCTTTTTGCACTGCTCTTGCTTCTTTTTATACCTCTCTTGCATACTTTGGCACCCCTATTGCTGCTTTATGCACCCCTCTTCCCTCTTTCTCTACCTCTCTTGCCTGTCTGCACCCCTGGTCCCTCTTTCTGTGCCTCTTTTGCTTGTTTCTACAATCTGTTGCCTATTTCTGCAGTTCTCTTGCCTCTTTCTGCACCTCTGTTGCTTCTTTCTGCGTTTCTCTAATCTCTTTCTGCACCCCTCTAGCCTCTTTCTGTACCCCTTTTGCTTCTTTTTACACTTTTCTAACTTCTTTCTGTATCTCTCTTGCTTCTTACTGCATCCTTCTTGCCTCTTTCTGCACCCCTCTTCCCTCATTCTGCTCCTCTCTCAACTCTTTCTGCACCTGTCTTGCCTCTTTTTGTACCCCTCTTGCCTCTTTCAATACCTCTGTTGCCTTATTCTGCACTTGTCTTGCTCCTTTCTGTACCTCTGTTGCTTCTTTCCGCACACCAGTTCCCTCTTTCTTCACCTCTTTTGCTTGTTTCTGCAACACTTTTGCCTCTTTTTGTAGTTCTCTTGCCTCTTTGTGCTTCTCTGTTGCTTCTTTCTGTACTTTTCTGGTCTCTTTATGCACCCCTCTAGCCTCTTTCTGCACCCCTATTGCGTCTTTCTGCACTTACATGCTTCTGTCTGTATCTCTCTTGCTTCTTTCTGCACCCTCTTGCCTCTTTCTGCACCTGTCTTGCCTCTTTCTGTACCCCTCGTCCCTCTTTCTATACCCCTATTGCTTCTTTCTGCACCTCTGTTGATTCTTTCTACACTTCTCTTGCTTCTTTCAGCACCTCTTTTCTTTCTGCAGCCCTGTTGCCTCTTTCTGCACTCGTCTTCCCTCTTTCTGCACCTCTCGTGCCTCTTTCTGTACCCCTGTTCCCTCTTTCTGCACCTCTCCTCCCTGTTTCTGCACATTTCTTACCTCTGCACTTCTCTTGCCTCTTTCTGTACCCCTTTTGTTCTTTTTACCCTTGCCTCTTTCTGCACCTCTGTTTCCTCTTTTTGTACTTCTCTTGCTTCTTTCTGCCCATCTCTTGCTTCTTTCTGCACCCCCTAGCCTCTTTCTGTATCTTTCTACCCTCTTTGTGCACCTCTCTTGCCTATTTCTGTACCCCACTTGCCTGTTTATGCACCTCTGTTGGTTCTTTCTGCACCCCTATTGTCTCTTTATGCACCCTCTTCTCTCTTTCTGCAGGTGTCTTACCTCTTTTTGCACGTCTTTTGCCTGTATCTGCAACTCTGTTGCCTCTTTTGCAGTTCTCTTGCCTCTTTGTGCACCTCTGTTGCTTCTTTCTGCACCTCTCCTATCTCTTTCTACATCCCTCTAGCCTCTTTCTGCACCCCTATTGCTTCATTCTGCACTTCCCTTTCTTCTTTCTGTACCTCTCTTGCTTCTTTCTGCACCCCTCTTGCCTCTTTCTTCACCCCTATTGCTTCTTTCTACACCTCTGTTGCTTTTTTCTATACTTCTGTTGCTTCTTTCAGCACCTCTCTTGCTTCTTTCTGCAGCCCTGTTGCCTCTTTCTGTACCCGTCTTCCCTCTTTCTGTACTTCTCTTACTTCTTTCTGCATCCTTCTTACCTCTTTTTTTTACCCCTGTTGCTGCTTTCTGCACTTCCCTTGCTTCTTTCTGTACCTCTCTAGCCTCTTTCTGCACATCTCTTGCCTCTTTCTGCAGTTCTATTACCTCTTTTTGCATCTCACATGCTTCTTTCTGCACTTCTCTTGCTTCTTTCTTAACCTCTCTGGCTTCTTTCGGCACATCTCTTGCAAATTTCTGCACCCCACTTGCCTCTTTCTATACCCTTCTTCCCTATTTCTGTACCTCTTGTTCCTCTTTCTACAGTTCTATTGCCTCTTTTTGCACCTTTTATGCTTCTTTCTGCATTTCTATTGCTTTTTTCCGCACCTATCTATCTTCTTTCTGCACCTCTCACACATTTCTGCACCCCACTTGCCTGTTTCTGCATCCCTCTTCTTTCTTCCTCCACCTCTCCTCTGTCTGCATCCCTCTTGGCTCTTTCTGCACCTCTGTTGGTTCTTTCTGCATTTATTTTGCTTCTTTCTGCACTCTCTTCCTTCTTTCTGCACCTTTCTACACCTCTCTTGGCTATTGCTGTACCCCTCTTGCCTATTTCTGCACCTCTGTTGGTTCTTTCTGCACTGCTCCTGCTTCTTTGTGTACCTCTATTGCATATGTCTGTACCCCTATTGCCTCTTTATACATCCCTGTTCCCTCTTTCTGCACCTCTCGTGACTCTGTCTGCACCCCTGTTCCCTCTTTCTGCACCATGTTTTCCTGTTTCTGCAACTCTGTTGCCTCTTTCTGCAGTTCCCTTGCCTCTTTGTGAACCTCTGTTGCTTCTTTCTGCACTTCTCTTTTCTCTTTCTGCACCCCTCTAGCCTCTTTCTGTACCCCTATTCCTTCTTTCTACACTTCTCGTGCTTCTTTATGTATCTCTCTTGCTTCTTTCTGCACCTCTCTTGCCTTTTTCTGCACCTCTCTTGCCTCTTTCTGCAGTTCTATTACCTCTTTTTGCCCCTCTTATGCTTTTTTCTGCACTTCTCTTGCTTCTTTCTTAACCTCTCTAGCTTCTTTCTGCACCTCTCTTGCAAATTTCTGCACCCCACTTGCCTCTTTCTGAATCTCTCTTCTCTCTTCCTCCACCTCTCCTCTGTCTGCACCCCTCATTCCTCTTTATGTACCTCTTTTGCTTCTTTCTGCACTTCTCTTGTCCCTATCTGCACCCCTCTAGCCTCTTTCTGCACCCCTATTGCTTCTATCTACACTTCTGGTGCTTCTTTCTGTATATCTCTTGCTTCTTTCTTCACCCCTCTAGCCTCTTTCTGCAACCCTCTTCCCTCTTTCTGCTTCTCTCTTGTCTCCTTCCGCACCTCTGTTGCCTGTTTCTGCACCTCTATTACTTCTTTCTATACTTCTCTTGTTTCCTCCAGGACCTCTTTTGCTTCTTTCTGCAGCCCTGTTGTCTCTTTCTGCACTCTTCTTCCCTCTTTCTGTACCTCTCTTGCCTCTTTCTGTAGCTCTCTTGCCTCTTTCTGTACCCGCTTGCCTCTTTCTGTACCTCTGTTGTTTCTTTCTGCGCTTCTCTTGCTTCTCTCTATACCCCTCTTGCTTCTTTCTGTACCACCTTTGCCTCTTCCTACACCCTTCTTCTCTTTTCCGCACCTCTCTTGCTACTTTCTGTACCTCTCTTGCCTCTTTCTGCAGTTCTATTACCTCTTTTTGAACCTCTTATGCTTCTTTCTGCACTTCTCTTTCTTCTTTTTTGACCTCTCTAGCTTCTTTCTGCTCCTCTCTTGCAAATGTCTGCACCCCACTTGCCTTTTTCTGAATCTCTATTTTCTCTTTCTCCACCTCTCCTCTGTCTGTACCCCTCTTGCCTCTTTCTGTACCTCTTTTGCTTCTTTTTGCACTTCTCTTGCCAAGTTCTGCACCCCTCTTTCCTCTTTCTGCACCTCTGTTTGTTCTTTGTTGACTGCTCTTGCTTCTTTCGGCACTTCTCTAGCAAATTTTGGTGCCCATCTTTCTATATCCCTGTTCCTTCTTTCTGCACCTCTCTTGCCTCTATCCGCGCCCCTGTTCCCTCTTTATGCACCTCCTTTGCCCATTCTGCAACTCTCTTGCTTCTTTATGCAGTTCTCTTGCCTCTCTCTGTACTTTTCTTGCCCCTTTAAACAGATGTCTCACTCTTTCTGCACCTCTCTTGATTTTTCTGCAATTTTCATGCTTCTTTATGAACTTCTCTAGCCTTTTTCTAAATTGAAATGGGAAGTGCTGGGACGCTTTCGGGCAGCCATGCGCTTTATAAATTTAATTTAATTTCATTTCATTCATTTCAAGTGCAAGCTGTCAAGTTTAAAGGTCTGCAGGTTCTCGTGACTGAGGTATATGTCTTCTTGCTCATGTATTCTCACATGTGTAATGCATGTGAAGATGGTAGCTTAAAAAGTGTGTAGCTTTTCTTATAGATGGCCAAATCTTCTTAGTTCTGCGCTGTCATGCGTTTGCACGGGCAGACATTCCTTATGTATATAGGTGTTATAGAGCCCTTCAAATATACTATTTAATACCCATGTGCCATGTATTATGAGTATGCTGTTTGAAACTCAGGTATTTCTTTGTTTATTTTCATGTTAACATGTCACTAGGTAAAAGCACAGACACATGCATGCATACCTTCACAATCTTGGTCAGACTTACAACAGTGATGTGGTTAGGTTGCTGTTTTACATTTGGTACCCCTAACATTCTTAGCAGTCGATAAATAGTGAACCTTCAAAAGAAAAGTGATGTTTAATACATCTTGGGAGAAGGAATAGTGATTAGGCTACTTTGTATGCGTCTTTGGTAAGGTGCAGTTGAAGGAGGCCTCTTTCTGAATCTCTGTTTCTTCTTTTTGCACTTGTCTTGCTTTTTTATCTACCTTTCTTCCTCTTTCAAGACTTCTTTTGCCTCTTAATGCATTTTCTTTCTTCTTTCTGCACCTTTCTTCCTATTTCTGCACGTTTCTTCCCTCTTTCTGCATTTCTTTTGCTTCTTTCTGTACCTTTCATCCTCTTTTTGTACATGTTCTACCTATGTAGGCATAGTTATATATTAGCAGTTAAAAAACCTTAGAAATTCACTGAAAATACCACATGTTTCAGGGACTTTATATTTAGGGATTAGCACTGAAAAATAAAGGTTTCAGGGATATTATACTTAGGAATTAGCATTTAAAAAACCTTAGAAATTCTGTGAAAAAGCCACCGGTTTTAGGGACGTTACAGTTAGGCTGACATTTTACCTGTACAAAACCAGAGAAATTCAGCCATCATAGTTAGCTGAGCTAACAATAACTTACGCCCACGCAATGCACTGCTGATGATGTCACATATTACATCACTCATGACATGGTCAATGACATCACTGACAACATCACTGATGACATCTCAAATGACATCACTGATGACATTATCCACATAATATCTGATGCACCTCCTCACATTGTAATATAACCTTTCATACACCAACTCTAAAATAAAGACTACCATCCTCGAACCCATTGACAAACCAATATCAGTTAATACATACCCACTGGCTGATTCATAGGTCTACACACACACTCACTCACCCATACAATCACCCAGTCACACAGTTACTCATCAATACAACCACTGATATATACACTCATATACCCATACAGACAGTCACACACCGCCCCTCACCCATAGAGTTACTCACACATCTAGTCAGTCACCCAAAGAGTCAATCACACTGCCATTTACTCAACAATACAGTTATACATAAACCACCTCACGTATTCAAACAGATACTAACACATACTTACTCTCATACAATTACTGACACAAACACACACTCATCCATACTGTCACTCTTACAATCACTCACTCTCATATATAGTCACTTATAAGCTCCAACACTGACATATACTATCTTTTACATATGTAGTTATTCACAGATGTACCACTGAGACTTACATTCACTCACTAACACACCCATACGCACACTCACTCACCCATACAGCCCCTCGCAGATGCACTCATGAACCCATACACCTAATGAATCACCCACTAGCACATCCATGCAGGGAGTAAACCCCCGCCCTCCCACACAGACACTCAGGTACCCATACTGCTACTGAGACAACCAAACATTAATCTATATAAACTCTCATGTAGCTACTCACCAACCCATGCAGCCACTTACACACCAACTGACAGACATTCAAACAGATTAGTAATTCACCGATGTATTCACTAAGACACGTTTACTCACTCACTTATACAGTCAGTCACGCACCTACAAAATCATCCATTCAGACACTCATATATCCACTCATTCTTCAGTACGCCTTGGAGTATATATGTTTAATATTCTTAAACTTTTTAGAAACACTCAGTCACTAGATGATGTCATCAGTAATGTCATTTGAGATGTTATCAGTGATGTCACTGACCATGTCATGAGTGATGTCATCAGCAGTGCATTGCTGGGGTGCGAGTTATAGTTAGCACAACGGCTGAATTTCTCTTGTTTTGTACAAGTGAAATGTCAGCCTAGCTATAATGTCCCTGAAACCTGTATTTTTTTCACTGAATATATACATATTATCTACTGGCGGTCATCAGGAAAGTAGTTATAGTTAGGACCTAGTTTCCATAGGAAATCCACAACATTCTATTTGGAATAACTTTGGGGCCGGTGGACAAATCTTCGTGAATTTCTCCAAGAAAATGGCATGCTCGGTTCCGCTCCTTCCCTGAAAGTTTGGGGGTGATTCGTCAAGTGGGGGCTGAGAAAAAAGGGGGGTCCCAAAACATGTTTTCCCCATGCAATTTTCCATAGGGACCTTTAGCCAAGAACTACAGCCCGAACGGCTGAACGGAATTACACGAAATTTGGCAGAGAGGTATAGTTCTGTTCGCAGATTGTGCTTTTTGTTAAATGGTGTAAATCCGTTCAGTAGTTTCTGAGAAAATTGCAAGTAAAATCATAGCGATATCTAGAGTTGGAGTTCAGTACGCGTACTGAAATCTTGTAATTACGAGCGCGAGCTACATGCTGATTAGCTGTGAACTGTCTGTCAACACTCGAAACCAGGAAGTGTTGGCAGCCATCTTGTGCCTCGCTAGAACCGAGTCACAAGAAAACAGTAAAACAAAGTTGAGAAATAAGGGAAGGGGGTAGGGTAGAGAAATTCTGACCCTCTAGGCTTGGTTTGGGGGTCATATATGGATGTTTAGGCTCTATTTTTTTAAAGAAAAATCATGGCGTACGCGTATGTAAATACCTACAATTACGAGCAGGAGCTGCATGCTGATTGGCTGTCAATACTCCAAACCAGGAAGTTTTGGCAGCCATGTTGTTTGTTGGAAGAGCAGAGTCACAAGAAAACAGTAAAACAAAGTTGAGAAATAAGGAAAGGGGGCAGGGTAGAAACATTCTGAGCCTATAGTCTTGGTCAGGGGGTGGTACATGGATCTTTAGGCTCAATTTTTATTTTTAAAAAAAAAAAATGGCGGGGTACTCGTGCAGTACTTGTACGCGGTGGAAAAGGTGAAAAAAAAGTAGAAGTCTGTTTTATTGATTAGGTCCCGGGGGGGCAAATTACGGGGGCAATTTTTCTGCATAATGGGGGCTTGTAAGGTGCTCCAAGCACTGGGGAATGGCACTCCTCTGGTTTTATTTTGAAGTATGCGGGGGGTGTTACGGTCCTACTCTCCACAGTCTCGGGGAGCGGCACCCCTCGGGTGTTTTAAAAAAAAATATATGTTTTGAGCTCTCTCTCTCTGTCCCCGTACACGTTGCGGGGAACGCCACGTTTCTGGGGCAGTGATATGTAAAATGACCTTCCAGCTCCGGGTAGGTGCATTGTCTGGAGTTTTTTATTAATGTTGGGAGGGTGGGCTGGATAATACGTCCTTGTAAATTCCCATAGAAGCCTATGTTCTGGTGCTAACATGGGGTTCTATGGGAAATAACAAGGCCGTATTATGAAGCTCATTATCGACGTTTTATCAGCAGTTTCTTGCCAATAAAACTGCGATAATTTTAACACCGGTGAAAAAAAAGAGCAATGGTCCATATTGTCAACAAAAGGCGATACATTATCGTCATATTTATTGGCAGGAAACTGCCTATAAAGCGGAGATAATGGGCTTGATAATATGTACTTGTGAATAACCATAGCAGCCTAGGTTAGGATCAGAACCTGGGCTGCTATGGGAAGTTACAAGGTCCTATTATCAAGCACATTATCGCTGCTTTATCAGCAGTTTCCTGTCGATAAAAGCGGCGATAATGTATCACCTTTTGTATGTAAAGCTTTCCTCTTTTTTAGTGTAGTAGTTGTACTCTCTTCGCATGCTCAGCGTCGTTTCGAAGTTCATGTTTTTTTCTTCAAGTTCAACAAGCAAACCTTTGTTTATATCAGTTAATAAATCTGTGGCTTTCTTTTTTCCGGTTTGTGTGATTCATCCGGTGCTGTACTTTTGTACAGTATTAATAGTCATATTTTTTATATATTTATTTGAAAGGTAGTGCCTTGGCGCCAAACGTTGATTACGTACTCCGTCCACCGCCATTTTAGTAGTTTCTCACCGTTGTATTTATTATATCAGTTAGTTAGAACTCAGTCGTTTTCAATCCTAGTATTGAATATCTGACTATAGTATTCCAACATTATTTTTATTGCGGACCGTCATACCACTCCCCCACAAAATAAAAGAAGTATGTCGTTTTTTTTATTAACTTTTATTAAACAATAAATATAAACGAAACTCAACTAACTTTTATTAAACAATAAATATAAACGAAACTCAATTATAACTATATTAGAACTGGCAAAATAAGTTAAACAATGTTATAAAGAAATTGTGAAATGGATTCCAAAAGGTGTCCGATTGGTAATCTGCAAAAGAAAAAAGAAAATTAGAGTTTAGAATTATGTAGATGTGAGTAAATGAGCTGAAGCATTACAAGTTGTGGTAACTCTACAGTTTTACGTGTGAAGTGTGACTCGTATATTCCTGTTCAGTATAGTGCCGCATTCAAGTGGTGTCTATATGGAAGAGCCTACTCCGTTACTGACGCCCATTATGGCGAATTATTTCTAATGCATTCCTATGAAGGATTTGTAGATCTTGTCCTCTGTGCTTACCGTTGTATAAAGCTTGCGGCCAAACACTGCAGCCACTGGGATGGACAACTTCAGGTGGGCTGATCTTCTAAACGTCCAAGTAGACAGCAGTGTCTAAGTTTAAGAGAGATAGAGAAATGATGTCACAGAGAATGAGAGAGAGAGAAAACAACATTAAAACTATGTCGCAGAGTCTGGAGTTGAGATTTTTTGTGAACCAGACGTAGATTTACTAGCTCCTTGCATCACTTTACCCATGTTAAAAGTGACTCAAAAGTGGCGTAATAAGGTTGATGATCTGTTTGTCAGACTGTTGTAACCTATTTGTTGTCACTGCTCAGAGGTAAATATACATTTTACAGAGAAGCTGCTGTACACTACGCACTATGGGCCATAATATCAAGTCTTTGGCGACAAAAAATATTGCCACTTTATCGGCAGGAAGGTTTCGCTAAAGTGGCGATAATGGGTTTGATAATATGCTCTATGGAATTCCAATCGAAGCTCATGTCAGATGTCCTTCACATCTAACATGAGCTTCGATTGGAATTCCATAGAGCATATTATCAAACCTATTATGGCCACTTTAGCGGCAGTTTGCTGACGATAAAGTGGCGATAATTATGTCGCCAAGGGTTGATAATATGGCCCTCTCTCGTTTCACAAATAAAGCTAACACTACAGTTTTACGAGCGCAGTGTACCTGGTACATTTTACTTGTTGTAGTGCCGCGTTCAAGTGGTGTCTATATGGAAGTGCCTACTGCGTTACTGATGCCGGTTATGCCGAATTATTTCTAATGCATTCGCATGAAGGATTTGTACATTTATAGTCAACAGTTGGTCCTAGACACTGATTAACCATACAAATAAATTTGAAATCAGTCTGCTACAATTAGTTTACTTAGGTCACCTTTTGATTAAATCACTATGATCAACACAGAACAATGCATGAAATATATAACTGCCCCAACATTTATCAATTGGTATAAGAGAACCACACCTGAAACCAATAAGTCTACATAAAGTCCATGAGACTTTCTTATTTAATATACAATTTCACAATCACAATTTATAAAATACAGTTATATACAAAGGGTTTCAATATCAATAACGTGCACAGAAAAGAGTGAGAATAAGTGCTCATGTGATTGATCAAAGGGATCAATAAAGAAGAGTGAGAAATGATTTATATACAAAAATGATGAGCCTGCCCTAATTCAACGGCTTGCAAAAAAATTGTAACTCTTTTTCGCTGGCGTATGAATGAAAAAGTCCTCCCGTATTTCTTTATTTGCACCAATTGGCAAAGGAAAAGGGGTGGAGGGAGGGAAAAGGGGAAATTGCAGGTGCAGGCTCCAAGGGAAATATGTCGACGTTTCGACCCAGAACGAAATTGGCGGGTAATTGGATTCCTCAAATAAGGGTCTTCATCAGGACGGGGCGGGGAAGGTACTGCCTCGGTGAGCAATGACAGGCAGTACGGAGATATCGACTGCACGTGTAGGAGACAAGAATTGTTTTTCCGGAGTCGGATAATCGACTTGAGCAAACAAAAAACCAATGGAGTTGAATATGGGACGACTCATGGTGATAGAGTCAGCAAAGTGAGAAGTCTTTTGGGTGCGGATTAACGACGCACAGGTGGCACACCATACAAGGATACCCACCGACCTTCTGGTCAAATTATTATCGTGCACATTGAGAAACCCTTTGCCCCTTCCCCGCCCCGTCCTGATGAAGACCCTTATTTGAGGAATCCAATTACCCTCCGATTTCGTTCTGGGTCGAAACGTCGACATATTTCCCTTGGAGCCTGCACCTGCAATTTCCCCTTTTCCCTCCCTCCCCCCCTTTTCCTTTGCCAATTGGTGCAAATAAAGAAATACGGGAGGACTTTTTCATTCATACGCCAGCGAAAAAGAGTTACAATTTTTTTGCAAGCCGTTGAATTAGGGCAGGCTCATCATTCTTGTATATAAATCATTTCTCACTCTTCTTTATTGATCCCTTTGATCAATCACATGAGCACTTATTCTCACTCTTTTCTGTGCACGTTATTGATATTGAAACCCTTTGTATATAACTGTATTTTATAAATTGTGATTGTGAAATTGTATATTAAATAAGAAAGTCTCATGGACTTTATGTAGACTTATTGGTTTCAGGTGTGGTTCTCTTATACCAATTGATAAATGTTGGGGCTGTTATATATTTCATGCATTGTTCTGTGTTGATCATAGTAATTTAATCAAAAGGTGACCTAAGTAAACTAATTGGAGCAGACTGATTTCAAATTTATTTGTATGGTTAATCAGTGTCTAGGACCAACTGTTGACTATAACACTTGATACCCAGGTCCTTTGACTATAATTGGGTTAACCCCTGTTTTATACCAGGATTTGTAGATTTAGGCCTCTGTGCTTACTGTTGTGTAAACTTTGCGTCAAACACATTAGGAAGTGGAGTTGACAACTTCAGGTGGGCTGATCTTCTACACGTCCAAGTAGACAGCAGTGTCTTAGTTTAAGAGAGATAGCGAAATGATGTCATAGAGAGTGAGAGAGAGAGAGAACAACATTAAAACTGTGTCGCAGAGTCTGGAGTTGAGATTTTTTTGTTGAACCAGACGTAGATTTACTAGCTCCTTGCATCACTTCACCCATGTTAAAAGTGACTCAAAAGTGGCATAATAAGGTTTATGATCTGTTTGTCAGACTGTTGTAACCTATCTGTTGTCACTGCTCGGAGGTAATTATACATTTTACAGAAAAGCTGCTGTACACTACGCACTCTGGGCCATAATATCAAGCCTTTGGCGACAAAAATTATTGGCACTTTATCGGCAGGAAAGTGTCGCTAAAGTGGCGATATTGGGTTTGATAATATGCTCTTTGGAATTCCAATCAAAGCTCATGTCAGATGTCCTTCACATCTAACATGAGCTTCGATTGGAATTCCATAGAGCATATTATCAAACCTATTATGGCCACTTTAGCAGCAGTTTGCTGCCGATAAAGTGGCGATAGTTTTGTCGCCAAGTGTTGATAATATGGCCCTCTCTCATTTCACAAATAAAGCTAACACTACAGTTTTATGAGTGCAGTGTACCTGGTACATTTTACTTGTTATAGTGCCGTGTTCAAGTGGTGGTTATATGGAAGTGCCTACGGCGTTACTGACGCCCGTTATGCCGAATTATTTTTAATGCATTCCTATGAAGGATTTGTAGATCTTGGCCTCTGTGCTTACCATTGTGTAAACTTTGCGCCAAACACATTAGGAAGTGGAGTTCACAACTTAAGTTAAGCAGATCTTCTACACATCCAAGCAGACAGCAGTGTCTAAGTTTAAGAGAGAAAGAGAAATGATGTCACAGAGAGTGAGAGAGAGAAAACAACATTAAAACTGTGTCGCAGAGTCTGGAGTTGAGATTTTTTGTTGAACCAGACGTAGATTTACTAGCTCCTTGCATCACTTTACCCATGTTAAAAGTGACTCAAAAGTGGCGTAATAAGGTTGATGATCTGTTTGTCAGACTGTTGTAACCTATCTGTTGTCACTGATCGGAGGTAATTATACATTTTACAGAGAAGCTGCTGTACACTACGCACTCTGGGCCAAAATATCAAGCTTGGACGACAAAAATGATTGCCACTTTATCGGCAGGAAAGTGGCACTAAAGTGGCGATAATGGGTTTGATAATATGATCTATGGAATTCCAATCAAAGCTCATGTCAGATGTCCTTTACATCTAACATGAGCTTCGATTGGAATTCCATAGAGTATATTATCAAACCCATTATCACCACTTTCCTGACGATAAAGTGGCGATAATTCTGTTGCCAAGGTTTGATAATATGGCCCTCTCTCCTTTCATAAATAAAAGTTACACTACAGTTTTACGAGTGCAGTGTACCTGGTACATTTTACTTGTTATTGTGCTGCGTTCAAGTAGTGTCTATATGGAAGTGCCTACTGCGTTACTGGCGCCCGTTATGGTGACTTATTTCTAATGCATTGCTATGAATGCTTTGTAGATGTAGGCTGCTGTGCTTACCTTGTATAAAGAGTGCCGCCACCGGAGTTCACCATTCGACTATAACTCTGCTTCTATACGTCAAAGTATATTCAATAAGTTGCAGAGAATTCCATTGCTGTTGCTCGATAGGCCGTGGTTGCTTCTGAAGGATGTTTGCTGAAGGAAACAAAAGGACGTTTTGATTAGTCATCGTAAACTGAGTTGCGTAACTACTATCAAAAGTGAATTTTAATGTGGGTTCTTAATATTCTGTAGTTAAGACTGTTGCAGCTCCAGCAAACAAAGGAAGATCAATAAGTTAATAAAGGCCTGGGATGGCCTCGTGACACAGAAAAAAAAATACTATCATGGACGCACAATTAATAATAATAGAGGCCTAAGCACGTGGCGTAGTACAGAAATACAACACAGACATTTATGCACGCACAATTTTTAAGATTAGAGGTGTATAGGACCTTGTGACTTATGAAGAAATATTTCAATTATGTAAGTACAATTTAAAACCATTGAGGGGTAGGAAAGCCATATGAAGGATAAAAAAATAGTATTATGCATATACAATTTACAGTGGAGGCTGATGTTGTGACGTCTTCTCTTACCTTTGCTTCTGTCTTCTTTTGTCGTGTCTTCAAGGGCTGCAGTTTTGCTGAGTTGGGGGTGTTTTCGACAGTCTGTCTGTCATCGCAGCAGAGGCAGGCAAAAGAGAGCGTGCTCACGTCAGTGCCCGTATTATATGGCAACCGCGGGGGCTGACCAAACCAAGCCCAGGGCCGTCATTGGTAGAGTTTTCGAGGTCTATAAGAATGATGGCCCTGGGGGACATCACATTGGCTAATGTATTGGTTTCCAGGCTAAATGATAGCAAGCATGCTTGGTGGTGGGATGTGGGTAGTGTGGGCAGGCGTGCATCGCGCATGTGCAAGTATGAGTGTGTGCACCAACAATTAACAACAGAGAGAGATGGGGGCGGTGTTATAATGTACCCAGAGGCAGGCCCAGAATCAGATCTGCAATGAGTCAGCACTTTTAATCAAGTCAAGTCAAGTCAAAAACAGCTTTATTCGATTTTGTTAATAAAAATCATAAAAGCACAATAAGACAATAAATATACATTAGCATCACTAATTCATTATATAAATGAAATCAATTAGGTTAAAACACATTTAAAAGCAAAAATAAACATAGCAAGGGAGAGTCACAGTAATTAGCACAAATTTATGTTAACTTAATTCATTGTAACCCCGGATTTAATTATAGATTTTAAAAAGGAAGACACAAGGTACATAATCAGTTCATCTTCCAACATTTGCAATTTCATTAACGCAGTCCTACATTGCCTTAGACCCCAGCTTTTTAAAATTGGTGTTAAAAATCTTTTCCTTGGCAAAGTGTAGAATTTGCAAAAAAGTATACAGTGTAATGTGGACTGTTCTGATACATTATCACAAGGACATAATACCACATTTTTGGATCAGCAATTTAAATCCGGAAACGTAATCATTCTGAAAAAGGTGCCCCCCCTAAATCTTGTCAGTAGCATGCGTGAATAGCAACTTTGCACCTTAATCAAATATTGCTGGATACCCTGCCCTTGGAGAATCAAATGGTTCTCCAAGACTGATGTTTTACTTTTCTCATCCTTCCACCGTTTACTCTCAAGAAAATGCAAGCATATGCGCTTCAACTTCTTCCTAGAGACTGTCACTAAACATTCAGGGGAATCAAAATATTCTATATGGAGAGCACGCGACGCGGCAGACAAGATGGCCGCCCCTCCCTGAGCTGCGCGATTCCGGCGGCGCTTCACTTACGGAGGTCCCGCTTCCCGACAGCATTTTTGGTCGGAAACGGCGGATTTTGACATCGGAACTGCCCCCCAGCACATGGGTATGTTCTTGAACATGTTAATGCATTTTTTGGGGCCATATATGGCATAAATGCCGCTGCCTCAGCTCCGGACGCCATTTTGGTTTTTTTCATTTTTTCGTTTTTTATAAAACGTCCTACTTCTGCATCTTCTGCTGCTCCTGTCTTCTCGACGGACATATGTCTTTCTTTATTGCTCCAGGAGACTTTCTTTGAGGTGCCTTGAGGTGATACTGCCCTAATTTTGGTGACTCTTTCCTGCCCTCATATTTCTATTGGAACCTGCCTGCTTGGTGCGTCACTGCTTCACTTCTACGCACTTTTGTCTACCACGGAGGTTCATTGTTCTTTACTGGGGGTTTTTTGTCTCCACTTCTGCAATTTGTTTGCTTTCACACTGCATGGTGGGCTGCTTTGTTCTTTGCCTCACGCTGTTTTTTCACCTCAATCATCATGCAGCAGGCGCATGGCGCTAAAGCCTCCACTGCAGTTTCTTCCTCACGCAAGGATCCTACATCAACAGGCAAGCGTCCCAAGACGGATCCCCCGTCTCCTTCTAAATCTCCGTCCCCTGTCACCCTTGAGGACCTCATGGAGGAACTTTGTCTAATCCGCCCATTTATTGCAGATACTACTGCTACCCTGCAGAGATTAGACGACAAATGGTCCAACCTTGATCAAAGGGTCACTGACGTTGAACAAAAAATCAGTGACGCTCAAGATGTTGTTGCCAAGGTGGATAGCCTCGCCAAGGAAGTTCAAGTACTCAAGAAAACGACCGAGGACTTGGAAAATAGAAATAGACGCAACAACCTGCGTATTTATGGCGTTCCAGAAAATTCAGAAGGGTCCGACATCATCCTCTTCTTGAAGTCACAAGTCCTCCCAATAGTTGGGCTGCCTAAACATGTCGATTTGAATATTCAGAGGGCGCATCGTCTTGGCCCAAAAAATTCCTCTTCCTCTTCAAAACCTAGAGGCATCATTGCATATTTTCTTTTGTATTCCGACCTCATGTCCGTTTTGCATTCAGCCAAACAACACAAGCAACTACTTTGGTCGGGCCATAAACTTTTTTTCTCTCAGGATGTCTCTAAACAAACTGCGTCACGTCGAAAGGAATTTCTCGATCTGCGGCCTACACTACGCTCCATGAACGCTAGATACGGCCTCATTCATCCCTGCTTCTTCAAGGTCACATACAAAGAGAGGTCTTATAGCTTCGAGGATCCGGCTGACCTACGCAGATTCATTCACTCCCACAGAGAAGACTCCATGGAACAAAGCGACTCTTAGTCTCTTTATGTTTTCTTCTCTGTATTCTACTCATTGTCCCTACTTGTGCTGTTTATTTGTTTTCATGCATATGTTCTAATTGGTTTTTGTCTCCGCTGTTTTCTAGATTCGTCGTCCTCTGTTTTGATTGTCAGCCCTGCCATCGTACCGTGCTGTCTCTGTCTCCATTATTCCAATTCGCTGTTGTTTTTACTTAACTGTTCGGTAAGTCTCCTCCATTTGTTTTCTATTGTCGTGCTCGGTCTTGGGTTCTTTTCTTTTACTCCATGTTTTTCCTCGTGTCTCTTTTTCATGTTCCTTTGACCGGGTTTTCTGACATTTTCCCTTTTGTTCGGTCGTCTTTTCTTGCTGCTCCCGCTCTCACTTTATTGTCTCTTTTCTTCGTTATTTGTCTTGTATGGCTGGAACCGTTTTGGTTTCTTTCGCCATCCTTCTTTCTACTTTCTTTTTTCGGGTAGCGTTTAGCTCCCACCTCCTTTTTCTTCACTGCCCTCTCCTTTCCTTTTCTTTTCCTTTAAGTTTTTCCTCCTATTTTCCTGTTGCCTTCATTCTTTCCCCGTCATTACTCCTTTCTCTCATTTTGTATCATGGTTTTGGTCCTCTCCTCTTCTCTCTTCTTCCACTCCTTCTCTCCATACGCAACTTCAAGTGGTAGTGCTGCCTAGTTCTTTCCTACTCTCTCTCATTCATTCCCCTGGCTGTTCTCTTCTCCTCTCTTTTCGCCTCACTGGGCTTGTTCCTATATGCCTTCTTTTATCTTCTCTCCTCTATCTCTTCATAGTTGCTGGGATTTTTTCTCTCTCCTTTTTCTCTCCTCTCCTCTTATGAAAGGTTTCAGACTAATTTCTTGGAATGTTAAGGGTCTTCGCAACCCTACTAAGAAACAACGTGTTGTGTCTCACCTTGCTCGTTTACAATGCCAAATTGCCTTTTTGCAAGAGACACATCTTACTGCTGATGAGTTGTCTAAGTTACGCAGACAATGGGTTGGGGAAGTTTACTGTTCTCCAGCTGTTAACCGTAAAAATGGTGTTGTTATTTTATTTCATAAATCTCTGTCTGTTCAAATACACAAAGAAACTGCTGATTCTAATGGTAGGGGGTTGCTCCTAGACTGTACTGTTAATGATGTTCCTCTTTCCCTTTGCAATGTTTATGGTCCTACTGGGGTGGATAATTCTTTCTGGACTGCTTTTTCTTCCCTTGTATCCTCCATTGCCTCTGAAGATTTGATTGTTGGGGGGGATTGTAATCAATTGATGGACCCTTTCTTGGACCGTAAATCCCAAGCACGTTATGTCCCTAACAAGATGCAAAAGTCCTTCCACAGATCCATCTCTTCTAGAGGCTTAATAGATTCCTGGAGAATCTCTCACCCCGATTCGTTGGAATTTTCTTTTTATTCTCCTGTGCATGCTTCCCATTCCCGTATAGATTACATTTTTCTTTCCCACCATGCTTTCCAATTCATGACTAACTCTGAAATAGGTTCTATCCTGATCTCTGATCATGCCCCTATTATCCTGGATATGGATTATCCCTCCCCCACTCCCAAAACCCGTAGATGGCGCTTTAATAATTCTCTCTTACTTACCTCTTCCTTCACTGATTATTTCACCCACTTCATGGATGAGTTCTTTACTAACAACCTGAATACTTCCTCTGATTTCCACTTTATTTGGGATGCCTTCAAGGCTGCTGCTCGCGGCTGCATTATTGACTTTGTTGCTCGCAAAAGGAAGCAAGCGCGTGATAAAGCATCCTCTTTTCTTCACCGCATTAAAGAGCTTGAGCATCTTTATTTTACCTCCAACTCTCCTGATTCTTTGTCCTCCCTTATTAAAGCAAAAATTGAATTTAACAAACACTCTTGGGATTCTGCCTCTAACCAGCTTCTCCAATTTAACGCTAAAATCTATGGTGGTCGGAATAAAGCTGGTAGGTCTTTAGCGAATTATCTCAAAATCAAAAAACAAAAATCTAAAATTGTGACGATCAAGGATTCGCAAGGCTCCCTTCATTCCTCAGACTCTAAAATTCTTGATTGTTTTGTCCAATATTATTCTACCCTTTACACGCCTGAGTCCAATCCTTCCGCTACACTAATTGATTCCTTCTTTCACTCCATCCCTAAGCCTTCCGCACCCCTTGTAGATTTCTCTTCCCTCGATGCCCCCATCTCTGAATCGGAAATTCTTACGGCTCTTTCTCTTCTCCCTAAAGATAAGACGCCTGGCCCTGATGGTTTTACAGTACGGTTCTTTCTTCACTTCAAAACTGTTTTGGTTCCTTATTTGCTCCAATTAATTAATCATTTTCTCGCTACCGGTGAATCTAAAGGCTCTTTTACGCAAGCTATGCTTGTCCTTCTCCCCAAAAAAGATAAAGATCCTTCCCAGTGTAAAAACTATAGGCCCATTTCCCTCATCAACACTGATTGTAAGATATATGCCAAACTCTTAGCTCTACGCATCAACTCCGTTGTTCCTGATTTAGTTAATATTTATCAATCCGGTTTTGTTAAAGGCAGGTCTATCACTGATAACTCACGGACCCTTCTCAATATTATGCACCTTTCTGCCAAAATGGA
The DNA here is from genome assembly GCF_964261635.1 of Lissotriton helveticus. Classification (NCBI taxonomy): domain Eukaryota; kingdom Metazoa; phylum Chordata; class Amphibia; order Caudata; family Salamandridae; genus Lissotriton; species Lissotriton helveticus. Next base: position 1,578,321,445 of record NC_136061.1, on the reverse strand, counting down.
CACTCCTATAGCGGCTATTACCCTTGACGCTGAGAAAGCTTTCGATCGTGTTAATTGGGATTTTATGTTTGGTGCACTTCGTTGGCACGGTTTTAGCCCCACTATCCTCAAATACATTAAATTGCTCTATTCTTTTCCCACTACTTCCATTTGGGTTAACGGTTCTCAATCTCCTTATTTCCCCCTCCACAGAGGCACTAGACAAGGTTGTCCGTTATCCCCTCTCCTTTTTATTTTGGCATTGGAACCTTTCTTGGAGAAAATTCGACAATCCCCCGAATATTCCGGTTTCATTTACAAAGATGTTGAAATCAAATACACAGCTTATGCTGATGATATCTTGCTTTATATTTCAAATCCTATTGTTGCCCTTCCCGCTTTTTTTTCTTTACTCCGGGATTACTCTTCGGTTTCCGGCTATAAGTTAAATGTAGATAAGTCAGAGGTCCTTCCTCTTAACAAACATTGCCTTCCCCATATGTTTCATGGCTCAGGCTTTGAGTGGAACCCTGGACATATTAAATGTCTTGGTGTCCTGTATGCTAGTACCATTAGAGACACCATTAAACTGAACCATTCTGATGTTCTTAAGAAACTCTCCTCCCTCATTGATCGTTGGTCCCCGCTCTTCCTTTCATGGTGGGGTCGTCTTTCCACTATCAAAATGATGCTCCTTCCTATAGTTAATTTCTGCCTTTCTATGCTTCCTGTCTCCCTTCCCCATTCCTTCTTTAAATCTATCAATGGACTCTTCTCTAAATTTCTCTGGAACAAGCGCAAAGCCAGGGTGTCTCTACTCCGCCTCCAACAACCTAAACATCTTGGTGGTGTTAACTTCCCCAACATCTCCCGCTTTCACTCCGCCTTTTCCCTCAAACAGATTTGGAGTTTTCTCCACGACTCTTCTCCCCCACCTACCACGGCATGGAGCTCTTTGGAATTGGCTCAACTTCTCCCCTTCTCGTTTTTTACAGCTACTAATCTTACCCAGCCGCCTCAGAAGTCTGTCTCTCCTATCTTTAAACACTCTAAAGCTTTGACTCTTGCTCTTTTTCGTTCTTTTTCTTCGTCTTCCGACCTTCATTTCAATACTCCTCTCTGGTACAACAAATCTCTTAAACTCCGCAATCGGGCACTTTTCTGGAAGGAATGGATCGATAAAGGCATTCTTACTTATAAACATCTCCTTTCGAATGGCTCCTTACTAACCTTCCAGGAACTCCAGGATTCCTTTGGTATTTCCACCAAATATCTCTCGTCCTTCAACATCCTTCTTCCCACAATATCCTCTCTCATTCTTCAGGATGTCCCATCACTCCCTTCTCCTCCCTTACTTGCCTCCCCACCAAACTTCCTTATCCCTTTTAGGGCCTCGGCCATTTACAAGTTACTATCCCCCTCTCCCACAGATAGGCCCAAAACCCGTCTTGAGTTTAGATGGGAATCTGACCTCGACCACACCTTTTCCTTGCTCACCTGGGACTCCATTTGGTCTAGAATTCACTCTGTATCTCGCTCTGCTAGTACCACACAGACCTTTTACTTTTTTTACAATCGACTCTATTATACCCCTAATGATCTGTACAAATTTAAATTAATTGCCTCCAGCAAATGTTGGTCTTGTTCTAGTCCTACTAGCGATTTGTTCCACATGTTTTTTGTTTGCCCTCGAGTCAAATCAATGTGGTCCAGGGTTTGGTCTACACTTAACAAAATTCTGTCCACTGTTGTTCCTTTTGATATTGTTACCATTTTTTTGGGTGGTTTAGCCCCAGTTTGGAATGTTTCGCAGCATACCCGCAAATTTATTGACCTTTCCATTGCCATTTCTCTTCAAGTTATCACTGCTAATTGGAAAGACACTACTAATGTTGCTTATAATGCTTGGTGGAATCTACTTTGTCACCATCATAGACTAGATCGTGCTTGTGCTTCGACAATTCCACTGTTGATAAAACGTGATTTATTGTGGTCTCCTTTGACAGAATTCTTGTCCAGAGACGCCTCATGATCATCCACAGTTGTTATTTCTCTAATATTGTTTTTTTTATTAGTGTTTTTCGCCTAATTTTTGAAATGTGATGATGTTTTCCGCCTAATTATTGAAATGTGATGATGTTTCCCTTTGCACCTCTCTCCCCTCCCTTCCCTTTCATCCCTTTTTTCTTTTTATTTTCTTTTCTCTTTTCCTTTTCCCCCTAAAAATTGAAAAGTTATAAAAGCATTTCTCCTTAGTATATTTTCTAACCCTTCTTGGGGTTTAACTTTTCATTTGCAATGTTTTCGTTCTTTTTTTATTTATCTCATGCTGTTTCCTTTCTTGCCATTGTACTCCTGTTTTACATTGTTTTGCACTATTCAATAAAGCTTTTCAAACTCAAAATATTCTATATGCCCAATATCGGTCAAAAAACTCTTTACGTAACTAAACCAGGGAATCCTTGAAGCCCCCTCTAAGCTTAAACAATCCAGTATTATGTCCCTATTCAGGCCTGTCTCCTCAGTTGACCACACTTTGTGCCACAATAAAATGGGATCAACTTTAATTATGTCTGAAATGTAATGTATGCCTAGTTCTTGATGGCACACAAATGTAGAAGTGGAGTGAGAGACAGCTAATAAATAACAAAGAAATTTATTTTCACAAAGCTGTATGATATTGGTTTCAGTTATCCCCCATAATCCTGCACCATACGTTGCCGTGGACACACATTTGGTTTTAAATATGTCCACTAATACTGGGACCGGGCGACCCCCCAGTTTATTAGCGAAGTTTCGAATGGCCCCAATCGCTCTTGAGAATGCCAACTTTCTTGTCTGCACTGCCGAAGACCAGGTCCCTTTTTTGTTAAAGTTAACCACTTGGCTGCTAAGGGGTGTGCATGTAGGTCCATTGACTTTCCATTGAAATCAATGGGCCCTACATGACGAGTTACCCTTGTCATTAGCACTGAAGGGGTTAATTAACAAATATGATGACAATCACATAGAGATGCTGCAACATGCACCTCCAGACAACAAATGGCATCAGATTTCACGTGAAACATACAGACCAGGTCAGCCTTGGAGTGGAACAGCCACAACCATCACATGCCTTTTGGCTTCTGTGAAAGGTTCAGATTTCGGTGAGGTTTATTATTAAAATTGAGAATGTCTCTGCCATAGCTATTTTGGAACCTGAGAGAAAAATCTTACATTTTAGGGTCTTCTTTGTACTACAGCACATGGTGAAGGTCTTGCTTATGTTTATCTTTAGGCCTCTATCACTCATGTACTGTGAACATTTAGTCATTGATCTTTGAAGGCCAACTTGCGTCCGAGCCATAATTACTGCATCGTCTGCATATAAAAGTATGGCGACTGGGGTATTCTTAATTCTAGGATGGTCATGCTGATCTTCCATATGGTGGGATGCTACACTATTTATATATAAATTAAATAGAAAGGGTGCTAATATGCATCCCTGCCTTACCCCCTTTTGTATGTCAAATTTAGAGTGGCATTCACCCTTATTTCCGTACCGCACCCTAGCCCCAGCCCTCCTATATAATTCCTTTATAAAAAACTAGCAGTTCTGGTTCTACTCCCATTTGCAATAATATAGACCACAATTTCTCGTGGTTCAGACAATCAAAGGGCGAACTTAAATCTATAAAACATAAAAATAAGTTTTCTTTTTTAGGCATTGCGTACTTAGATATTATTAACACTAAATTCAGGCCTTGCTCCATGGTGCCTAGTCCAACTCTGAAGCCATATTGAAATTGTGAAAGAACGCCTTGGTCTTCCACCTAGGTCTGCAATCTATTAAGTATGGCTCTCCCGGCGACCTTCATCAGAGAATCCAATAAAGAAATTGGTCTATAACATTTTGGGTCACTGCGGTCGCCTTTTTTAAAAATAGGAATCACTGTGGCCTCTAGTCATGTGTAAAAGAACCCATGTTTATTACAGCTGTTCAGGACATTGGTTAAAAGTGGGGCCCATAATTCTATGTTCGATTTGTACACGTCTACTGGCACCCAATCCGGCCCATGGCGCTTTCCCAGCAGCACTGTTATTGATAGCCAATTGAACTTCTGTTAATGAGAATTCAACGTTTAAAGGGAATGTTTTTTGAGCCGTATCCGGAGCTCCAAGTATATGTTCTGTGATCTTGTTTTCTTTTAGAACATCTGCCTTGTAAAGCTCACTAAAGTAGGTTACCTATGTGTTTTCAGTAATTGCCACTTCTATTGTATTTGATTCTTTCTCTACAAAGAAAGGGGCATTTACAGCCTTCCAAAACCCGGTATTATCTTTGTTCATACAGGCTTGATGTAACGCCTGCCAGGCTTCTTGCTTCAACTCTCTTTTACGTTTTTTTACTTCCTGTTGATAGGCAGTTCTTGACGATCTTATGACTATTTGATTTAGTGGCACCCTTTTTAAGGATGACATTAAGTGTGCATGTGTTTTGCTGCACTCTGAGTTGAACCATCTTTTTTCGTTAGTCCTGTCATGTCTCTGTGGCCTGGTGAGAAGGTTTTGAATTTCCTCTGTAATTGTGAGGAAAGCCTCACTAACTTTAAAATCTGATTTTTCCCCAGAGAGGCATATCTCGAATTCCCTCTGTTTGTTTTTAATGAGGTTTGCAAGGAAGGCCACTGGTTCTATTTTGTTCCATTTCAAGGAATATCCATTCTTCTTTGCTAGGCTTAGTTTATAACTGTATAAATTCTCAGTTAGATTATCTATTTTATCCAGCGTCCCAGCAAAGCGGAGGGATAAACGACATGGGTAATGGTCACTCAAGGCTATTTCACATTTACTGTAATCAAGAATGTGGCTAAAATGCCGCTTAGATATTAGGGCATAATCTATAATAGATTGACATCCCCTCCCAATAAAAGTTGGCTTAAAAGGGACCAGTGGGGAACATAGTTCATTTATGAAGCCCAAATCTAATTGGAATATTATATCATTAAAATAGTTACCCAAAATTGTATGGGAGAAATGTGCACTGACATCCTCTCTGTCAGAGCCCAAACCGCAAATATTCAGGTGGCTAAATGGACAAAGAAGGGAATTGAAGTCCCCCACCCATATGACACAGCTGTCACCTATCAGGTTTTCTTCAATGCTACTCAAAGTTTGGGAGAGATCCTCTAGAATATTTCTAATCTCTGATTTGGGAATATTATTATAGAAATTTACCAAAACTATTTTTTGGGTTTTTCCAGTCAGTCATCAGCAATATCTGATCAAATTCAGACCTTGGTTTAAACTTTACTGTTACGCCACCTAAAATATTTGATATATAGGTACAAAGGCCCCCCTTATTTCTTCCCCTAATGATATGAGTAGCTGGTGTGTGGAAAGTACGGAAACCATTTATGTGAATGGCGTCCGTGGCCCAGGTTTCCTGTAGACATATGATTGAGAATTCTCGAATAAAAGTTAGACAGTCAATATCACCGATCCTGCCAGATAACCCCGCAATGTTCCAGGACATCAGTTTAATACTATCAGACATTTCTATGTTTTTGTCAATGGACCTGTCAGTTCTCTGCGAGGATATGTCAACGGCGATACCTCCATTTTCTGTCACTATAGTTTTACCCTGTGCCACAGACACTTCCAGCTCTTCCTCAATGCTAATAACTTGGGTACTCCTATCAAAAAGATGTTTTCCAGGGGTATTGTCGATGTTTTTGATTTTATCACACTTTTTACCAGGGTTATTTAATGTGGCGGTATTTATAGGCAGTCAGTCCACCATTTCAAGTGTACTGTATCTGTTATTAGTTGGAAAACCCATTAACAGTCCCGGGTCCTCAAAGGCTATTTTGTTTGTGGGATATCTAATTCCTGTGCTCACCTCCGGATAGTTTCCCTGCGAGGAATGTTTTGATATGCCCATTTCAAGACTATAGAAATAGGTGAGATCAAACGGCTGTATCCTAGTATGTGTCATATAATGTCACTCATCACATATATATCGAGGAGCTTGCCTATCTCTAAAATTTATAATAAAGCAGTCTCCTTGGATGTTTTTTCTGCTTCTCCCTACCCAGCCAACCCTCCGTACAAACAAAATCTTACTGCGGATATGTGGGGGTAAGGGTCTATTAGTATTGAGCCAATGTGTCGTCTTATTTTTCAGTTCATACGAAGGATTCTAGATTACCTTTCCCTAATTCAGGGACTCCTATCAAAGCAACGACATAGGGGATAGATTCTGGGGGCAGATCTATAGTTGGTAACAAACAGGCTTCTTCATCAGATGTACCACTATGATTTCCTTGCTTTGGTGTGACTTTCATATCCCCCCCCCACCCACTCAAGTCCCCTTTTTCTGTAGTTTCTTCAACATTCTTCGTGCACTGGACACTTTATATCCTTATTTGTGATAGACCTATTGTTGGATCACAGCCAGGTGTTTGAGGTATTGCAGATAAGGCCTTTGTTTTTCTTGTCTCTTTTAATAGGGCAGATTTCTCATTAGTCACTGGTAGAGTTGTTGGGTTAGACTTTTTATTTAACTCGAGATTCGATAAAGTGAGTTGCTCGAGTTTTTTCAATCTCTCTTCCATGTGCTTTAATCTGTCCGTGATAGGCATTATAGAAGATGTTAAAATCTCACCTAGTTTTGCCCAAAAACATTCCCCCGGAAGCGTAAAAGGACAGACTGTCGTATTTGCAGGAGTGGAGTCTGATCCCACTATGTGTGTCTCAGCAGTAGCTTGAGTAATAAAAATAGGGTCATTTTTATCAGCTGGTAAAGTCTTAAGTTGCTCGCCCTTTTTAGTAGCCCCTGCCCTCTTCTGTTTAGGTATTGCTCCGGACATGGTACCCATTGATTGAATAACACACCCTTTTTTAGCTAATGTTTGTGCTCGAGTTGATACTCCTTCAGGCAAAGTTGTAGCTGGGTCTTTTATGTTTGACATCTGTGTTTTTATCATTTCATTAGCCCTGATATTAGTAAGATCATCAGTTATATCGCTGATCAAGTCCATAGCAACTGAGTCATTGGTTGTATTGATATCTACACATGACCGTTTATTGAATGATGGATCCAGAGAAAGGCGGCATTCAGTTAAATCAATTTCTCGAGCTAGAACTGAAGCAGCTCTGATGATAAAATTATCTAGGGTTCCAGTCACAGTGCCCCCACGCTTAGCAGTATTCCCTCTTGCCGGGTGATCAGTCATGATGATTTAGAATGGACACTGAAAAAAGATACAGTTTTAAATTGGTGCACTACTGATTATATTTGTCTATCACAGGTAGTTAGGGGGTGGCCCAGCCCAGCCCCTCAGGCTTCGAACGGGCTCAAACGGGCCCGCCCTTGGCCCGGGCTTAGCCCGGCGCAACGCGGGGGCTCTCGTCACTTTTGAGCACCTCCGGGTGCACAATTGGCGGGAGTTGTAGTCTCCCTCTGCACAGCGGCCGCTAAGATGGTGTGCTGCGGCGGCGGGAGGGAGGACAAAGCAACCAGCAGAGGTCGGCAGGTCAGGAGAACCAAGGTAAGGCGTCTTCTCCCCCGTGAAAAAAGCAATGTCCAGAGAGCACCCCAAGCCGAGGGCCGTCATTTGTAGAGTTTTCGCGGTCTATAAGAATGATGCCCTGGGGGACATCACATTGGCTAATGTATTGGTTTCCAGGCTAAATGATAGCAAGCATGCTTGGTGGTGGGATGTGGGTATTGTGGGCAGGCGTGCATCGCGCATGTGCAAGTATGAGTGAGTGCACCAACAATTAACAACAGAGAGAGATGGGGGCGGTGTTATAATGTACGCAGAGGCAGGCCCAGAATCGGATCTGCAATGAGTCAGCACTTCTAATCATTCTTATTAGCGCGCCCTCAGCTCTGATTTGTCACTGAGAGGGTGATCGCCTCATAGTTTGTACTGCTTATCATACTCAGTGTGTACCCACTCGGGGAACACTTGGCTCATTATATTAAGACTACATGTATCAGCATGCCGTGATTGAAACGCACCTGTGAGTAATGAGAACTGCACATGCATTTAAGTACATGGGAGCTGCTGTTGCTGTTTTCACTGCCACTCTCTGTGATGAAGGAGCCGTAGCGCTCTGAAATGCGTAAGAGGATTTATTTTATTCTGGACTGCAGGAGCTGGTTTTTCCTACAATAAATGATTTTTGTCATGCCATTGTGATCGTCTTCCCGCCTCAGGGCAAGTTTTTGATGGATATATATATATATATATATATATATATATATATATATATAGTACCTACTGGCGGTCGCCGGTAGGTAGTTATAGTTAGGATTGTTTTCCATAGGGAAATCGCAACATTCTATTGGGAATAACTTTGGCGCCGGTTGAGGAATCTGCCTGAAAGTTTCCTCAAATTTGCCTCGCGGCTCTCCGCTCCTTCCCTGAAAGTTTGGGGGGGATTCCTCAATCGGGGGCCGAGATAAAAGCGGGGTCCCAAAACGTGTTCTCCCCATGTTAATTTCCATAGGGCGGTTGGACTCACTTTTAGCTCGAACGGCTGAATGGATTTTCATCAAACTTGGCAAAATTGTAGGGACTGGTAGCCCGATGTGCCTTTGCTATGTCTCAAGATATGTGCTCCAGAGGATTTTGAGTAATTTGGGTTTAAAAAAATATATATATCTATAGCCGCGCACCGGGGAGCGCACCCGGCGCGTAACGCGAGTTTGCGCGCGGAAAGCTGATTGGCTCTCGGGTGTCTGTAAACATTCCAAACAGTCTGGAGCGGCCGCCATCTTGTGTCTCGGTAGGATCGAGACAGAAGAGGTGGCAAAAACAAAGGGGGAAATGACCATAAGGGGGCAGAGTAGACTCCCCCTGACCCCCTAGGTTTGATGTGGGGGCCATAAAAGGGCCCCGCGGGACATTTTTTTTTTTTTTTAAATCGATTTTTGCGGGGGGAACGTACCACGGGGGAAACCAAGTGAAACAGTAAAATAATAATTGAAAGTGCTTAGAGGTAGGGTAGCTCTGCATAGAGTTGTTGTGTTGTTTGGGTGATATAAGTACCAGCATGTAGGTACCAATGCAGAGTTTTAAATTCAATGTAGACTGTCTGGTCTGTAGATAATTTGCATGTTGTTACAGAAGTTATTGTGGTATATGGAATCTATACTTTAGTCTGTCAGGAAAGCAGAAACAACATGGAGGCAGGAGATGAAAAAGAGATGTCAAATACACATTGGAGATAATAAAGTGGGAGAAAGGAAGTAACTATGAGCAAAATTACTATGTAACACAAAAAAGTTGCACAGTATACTATAAGTCTGACTTTATATTATAATCAATTTGGTACTAGTTTATCAATTACATATAAAAATGAATAATGTCTCGAACAATTTTTGATTTTTAAATATACATTTATTTTTCTGATTCTTTTTCAAAATTTAATAAAACTTCTAACAATATATTGTCTGGAATGTCCTCATTTTCATTCTGTGATTCTATTGCTTCCACACACTGAACTAATTCATGGTCCAGTGACTCATCCATAAAATCAAAGTCATCATTCTCATCAATAATTTCTTCAGGGTTGTTCTCCAGAACAATTTCGAAAGAAATATTCTGTTCTCCTTCCATTTTCTTGCTGTAAATTGCATAAAAAATAAATATATCAGTAGAGATAGGGCACTGTTGGATTTAAGTTCAGACAGGTAGTTTTTGATTTTTTAACAGTGAAGTTATCTTTGGGCAGTGTATGGTATCAGGCTGGAAGTAGAAATATACAAAAGTGTATGTGATAAAGCCTAAGTAAATTCATAATTATACCTGAGAAGCCTAACTCCATCCATAACTATAACAGAGAAGCCTATCTCAATCTATAACTATTACAGAGGGATAGTATATAACTATCAGAAAATGTTTTCCAAATTAACTTAAAGTGTACAACATACTTCACTTTCCAAAATAACAACTTACCTTTGAGAAAGCAGTTGAAGTTCTCAGTGAAAATCCTTTTCAAATGTACTTCAGGAAGTAGTAGTCAAAATGGCTGTGTTTCCCTCTCTTTTTTATATATATTCATGTACATAACCAATCAAATGTCAGGAAATAATAGTAGAAAATGAAAGTAACATTTTAATTGGTTGTAAATTCTAACACTTCAGATGTGTTTTTGTCATGTAATTTACCTCAGGATATTTAGACAGGGCTACAGGCCAAATGGCTCAATGGAATTCCACCAAATTTGGTAAAATGGTAGGGACTGGTATGTAGTATTGCCTACTCTATATTTGGTGAACTTCTCTACAGAGGTTTTTATGTAAATTAACTTTTACATTTTTTTGGGAGCGCGCCCCGGTACGCGTACCGGCAGCGCAACAAGAGTCCTCCATTTTGTGTTTCAGTAGATTTGAGACAGAAAATGGAGGACAAACAACGTTGGGAATGGGTATAAGGGGGCACGGTAGGCACTCCCTGACCCCCTAGGTTTTCTGAGGGGGTATTAGGAGGCCCATATAGGCCAAAAAAAATAAAAAAATAAATTTTTCGCGGGGTGAGCGCCCGGTACGCGCACCGGGAAGCGTACCGGGGAGAGTACTTTGGTGAAAAATAGTGAAAAAAGTTAGAAAAAGATAATCATTTGGAGTGATCAGAGGTAGGGTAACCCTGAAAAGAGCTTTTGGGTTGTGTGGCTGATTTAGGTACCTACAAGTAGGTACCAATGCACAGTCTTAAATTCAGGAGCAATATTCTATTCCCCTCATCTGAGAAGTGTACACCATCTCCTCTGTAGATATCTTGCATGTTGTAATGCAAGTTATTGTTGTATATTGAACCCATTCCATAGTCTCCCATGTAAGCAGAAACAGATTTATTCACATGTTTCCGTGCTTTCTCAAATTGTGGACAAAATTGGTTGGACCACTTCCATTTCTGTCTTTGGTATATATTGGAATATACCAAGGCAGTTTGAGGAAAAAGTGCCATCAATTGCTCAAAGGTGTCCTTTAAAAGCATTTCCAGACCTACCCCAGTCAAAGTGTCTAAGTCATTTCCACCACAGTGCAGAATTATGAGGTGAGGGTGTGGCAGATGCAAAAAGGTTTTCACCAATGGTATCAATTGATGACATCTCAATCCTCTTTGGCCAATCCATTTTATGTCTACATTTGGTAAGTCAAGGTTGTGAAAATTTCTGGTAGCTGCATAACTTTGAGCCCAGTGGATATAGCTATGTCCAATAATCCAGACAGAATACATGGTGAGAGGAGGTTCTGGTGCAGTCAGATAAAGTGTAGGAATAAAATGGCAGTTGGAACAGTAGGAGTTTGCAAAAAAAACTGTGGAGTTTCAGTGCTCTTCAATCACAAGCAATGATTGGTGGATTCAGATAGTTGAAAACTGGAAGTTAGGGTGCATGGTTCTGTTCTGTCAAAGAAGCAATTTGAATGGTTAAGAAAAAGTCATTTAAAGAAAGATTGCAGCGGATAAGCTGGTGTATTGAAAGGTCAAACATCCTTGCTTAGTTCATTTGCAACATTGTAGAATAAACTTTTAACCCTGAGAGCTTAGTGAGGAGGGAGTTGCTATGGTAACAGGTAGAAAAGGCTGAGGGGGGGAAGGGTGTTGGTTTGAAAATAGAGAGGGAAGAGTTTTGATTGGTTACCATGTGCAATATGTGTGTAGAATTAGAGGTTCTCTGTGCCATTCATGGTTGCAGTGCCTGGAGAACATACCTTTTGCTCTGCTAAAGAAATATTGGTGTGTGTGTCTGACACTTTTTTCAATCTCCTAAAGCATTTGTAAAGGTAAGTAATGATTTATTTAATATAGATAGAGAGTTGTATACTGTATGGAGAATATTTGGAAGCATATTGTGGTTTTTAAATGTTGTTTGTGTCATGCTTTTTCATAATGGTTGGTAAAAAGTTTGTACTGCATAGAGGAATTGTATTTTGTAAAATTGTGAAGTTTCAGTAGTGACATGGAATGCTTGTACATAGGACCTGTGCTGTGTTTCTTAAATGTGAGGTCAAAAACGATTTTGGGGAAAATGAATGGGTTTTACATTTTTGAGAAGGAATAAATAATGTGTGCATGCTTAAAGAAATAAATGTGACCCTTTCACAATGATGTTACCTGTGTTAACTCAGTGTAGGAAGCACATTGAGTTTCTTTGCATAGAGAAATTGTATTTTGTAAAATTGTGAAGTTTTAGTACTGACATGGAATGCTTGTACATAGGACCTGTGCTGTGTTTCTTAAATGTGATGTCAAAAACGATTTTGGGGAAAATGAATGGGTTTTACATTTTTGAGAAGGAATAAATAATGTGTGCATGCTTAAAGAAATAAATTTGACCCTTTCCCAATGATGTTACCTGTGTTAACTCAGTGTAGGAAGCACATTGAGTTTCTTTGCATAGAGGAATTGTATTTTGTAAAATTGTGAAGTTTTAGTAGTGACATGGAATGCTTGTACATAGGACCTGTGCTGTGTTTCTTAAATGTGATGTCAAAAACGATTTTGGGGAAAATGAATGGCTTTTACATTTTTGAGAAGGAATAAATAGTGTCTGCATGCTTAAAGAAATAAATTTGACCCTTTCACAATGATGTTACTTGTGTTAACTCAGAGTAGGAAGCACATTGAGTTTCTTTGCTGTTGGTTTGTGTCATTTTTTTTAGAATGGTTAAATTTCAGTAGTGAAATTGAATGCTTGTACATAGGACCTGTGCTGTGTTTCTTAAATGTGATGTGAAATACGATTTTGGGGAAAATGAATGGCTTTTACATTTTTGAGAAGGAATAAATAGTGTCTGCAGTATTAAAGAAATATCTTTCAACCTTTCACAATAATGTCACCTGTGTTACCTTAGATTAGGAAGAATATTGTGCAGATGAGGTGAGGCATGTCCAGAGTGACAGAGGAGGTGAGGCCTGTGTTCAAGACTGTAGTGGGAGAGAGGCCTTTCCTGGGGAGCGTAGGTGGTGAGGCCTGTGTCTAAGAGTGCAGTGGACTAGGCTTCATGAATCCTATCCCCCACTGCAGTCTTAGACACAGGCCTCACCTTCTTTATACCCCTGGACAGACCTCTCTTCCACTAGACTCTTCAATACAGGCCTCATCTCTTCTGCACCCCTAGACAATCCTCACCTCATCTGCAACCCTGAATAGACTTTAACTAATCTGCATCCTTAGACAGGCCTCAGCTTATTTACACCCTTGGACATGCGTCACCTCATCTGCACCCAGTTACCATCAATTATACTCAATACATTGAGGCCTGTCCAGAGGACACAGATGAGGTAAGGCTTGTCCAAGGGTGAGAGGAGGTCAGTCCTCTCCACTGTACTCATGGACACTGAATGCGTGTACATAGGACCTGCACTGTGTGTCTAAAATGTTATTTAAAAAACGATTTTGGTGAAAATTAAAGACTTTTAGATTTTTGAGAAGGAATAAATAGTGTCTGCATGATTAAATACATATATTTCATCCTTTCACAATAATGTCACCTGTGTTACCTCAGATTAGGAAGTAGATTGTGCAGATGAGGTGAGGCATGTCCAGAGGGACAGAGGAGGTGAGGCCTGTGTTCAAGACTGTAGTGGGAGAGAGGCCTTTCCTGGAGAGCGTAGGTGGTGAGGCCTGTGTCTAAGAGTGCAGTGGACTAGGCTTCATTAAGCCTATCCCCCACTGCACTCTTAGACACAGGTCTCATCTTCTTTGCACCCGTGGACAGACCTCTCTTCCACTACACTCTTCAATACAGGCCATACCTCTTCTGCACCCCTAGACAATCCTCACCTCATCTGCAACCCTGAATAGACTTCAACTAATCTGCATGCTTAGACAGGCCTCAGCTTATTTACACCCTTGGACATGCGTCACCTCATCTGCACCCAGTTACCATCAATTATACTCAATACATTGACGCCTGTCCAGAGGACACAGATGAGGTAAGGCTTGTCCAAGGGTCAGAGTAGGTCAGTCCTCTTCACTGTACTCATGGACACTGAATGCTTGTACATAGGACCTGCACTGTGTGTCTAAAATGTTATTTAAAAAACGATTTTGGTGCAAATCAATGACTTTTAGATTTTTGAGAAGGAATAAATAGTGTCTGCATGATTAAATAAATATATTTCAACCTTTTACTATAATGTCACCTGTGTTACCTTAGATTAGGAAGTAGATTGTGCAGATGAGGTGAGGCATGTCCAGAGTTACAGAGGAGGTGAGGCCTGTGTTCAAGACTGTAGTGGGAGAGAGGCCTTTCCTGGGGAGCGTAGGTGGTGAGGCCTGTGTCTAAGAGTGCAGTGGACTAGGCTTCATGAATCCTATCCCCCACTGCAGTCTTAGACACAGGCCTCACCTTCTTTATACCCCTGGACAGACCTCTCTTCCACTACACTCTTCAATACAGGCCTCATCTCTTCTGCACCCCTAGACAATCCTCACCTCATCTGCAACCCTGAATAGACTTCAACTAATCTGCATCCTTAGACAGGCCTCAGCTTATTTACACCCTTGGACATGCGTCACCTCATCTGCACCCAGTTACCATCAATTATACTCAATACATTGAGGCCTGTCCAGAGGACACAGATGAGGTAAGGTTTTTCCAAGGGTGAGAGGAGGTCAGTCCTCTCCACTGTACTCATGGACACTGAATGCTTGTACATAGGACCTGCACTGTGTGTCTAAAATGTTATTTAAAAAACGATTTTGGTGAAAATTAATGACTTTTAGATTTTTGAGAAGGAATAAATAGTGTCTGCATGATTAAATACATATATTTCATCCTTTCACAATAATGTCACCGGTGTTACCTCAGATTAGGAAGTAGATTGTGCAGATGAGGTGAGGCATGTCCAGAGGGACAGAGGAGGTGAGGCCTGTGTTCAAGACTGTAGTGGGAGAGAGGCCTTTCCTGGAGAGCGTAGGTGGTGAGGCCTGTGTCTAAGAGTGCAGTGGACTAGGCTTCATGAAGCCTATCCCCCACTGCACTCTTAGACACAGGTCTCATCTTCTTTGCACCCGTGGACAGACCTCTCTTCCACTACACTCTTCAATACAGGCCATACCTCTTCTGCACCCCTAGACAATCCTCACCTCATCTGCAACCCTGAATAGACTTCAACTAATCTGCATGCTTAGACAGGCCTCAGCTTATTTACACCCTTGGACATGCGTCACCTCATCTGCACCCAGTTACCATCAATTATACTCAATACATTGACGCCTGTCCAGAGGACACAGATGAGGTAAGGCTTGTCCAAGGGTCAGAGTAGGTCAGTCCTCTTCACTGTTCTCATGGACACTGAATGCTTGTACATAGGACCTGCACTGTGTGTCTAAAATGTTATTTAAAAAACGATTTTGGTGCAAATCAATGACTTTTAGATTTTTGAGAAGGAATAAATAGTGTCTGCATGATTAAATAAATATATTTCAACCTTTTACTATAATGTCACCTGTGTTACCTTAGATTAGAAAGTAGATTGTGCAGATGAGGTGAGGCATGTCCAGAGTTACAGAGGAGGTGAGGCCTGTGTTCAAGACTGTAGTGGGAGAGAGGCCTTTCCTGGGGAGCGTAGGTGGTGAGGCCTGTGTCTAAGAGTGCAGTGGACTAGGCTTCATGAATCCTATCCCCCACTGCAGTCTTAGACACAGGCCTCACCTTCTTTATACCCCTGGACAGACCTCTCTTCCACTACACTCTTCAATACAGGCCTCATCTCTTCTGCACCCCTAGACAATCCTCACCTCATCTGCAACCCTGAATAGACTTTAACTAATCTGCATCCTTAGACAGGCCTCAGCTTATTTACACCCTTGGACATGCGTCACCTCATCTGCACCCAGTTACCATCAATTATACTCGATACATTGAGGCCTGTCCAGAGGACACAGATGAGGTAAGGCTTGTCCAAGGCTGAGAGGAGGTCAGTCAACTCCACTGTACTCATGGACACTGAATGCTTGCACATAGGACCTGCGCTGTGTGTCTAAAATGTTATTTAAAAAACGATTTTGGGGCAAATTAATGACTTTTAGATTTTTGAGAAGGAATAAATAGTGTCTGCATGATTAAATAAATATATTTCATCCTTTCACAATAATGTCACCTGTGTTACCTCAGATTAGGAAGTAGATTGTGCAGATGAGGTGAGGCATGTCCAGAGTGACAGAGGAGGTGAGGCCTGTGTTCAAGACTGTAGTGGGAGAGAGGCCTTTCCTGGGAAGCATAGGTGGTGAAGCCTGTGTGTAAGAGTGCAGTGGACTAGACTTCATGAAGCCTATCCCCTACTGCACTCTTAGACAGAGGTCTCATTTTCTTTGTACCTGTGGACAGTCCTCTCTTCCACTACACTCTTCAATACAGGTCTCACCTCTTCTGCACCCCTGGAGAATCCTCACCTGATCTGTAACCCTGAATAGACCGTTTGCTTTTTGTCATTGCTTTGTTGTTTGGTAATAGTGATCTATAATGTGCTATTTTTTTCTTTAACACAGATTGAAATCAAGATTTCAAGAGTAAGGAAAGATGCCCTCAAGGCAAAGGAGAAGGAAAGATGATCAGCGGAAAAAATCAAAAACAGCAACGGAATTACAGCACTCCTCCACAACAAATACTTTAAAAACCAGGAAAAAAGCTCCTGGTAAGACAACTAAGTCTTTCTTACGAACATATGTAGATCAAAAAAAAATGTTGGACAGTATGTAGAAAAAGAGAAGGAGAGAGTAAATTTGAAAAGGAAGGAGAGGCCCTCAAAAAATCTTACTACTGGAGCAGGAGAGAATAATATGTATAGGAATAGAAGGCAGAATCAGTTTAGAGACATTCGTAAACGAATGTTTCGCAATAGGGTTGTTTTAAATTTGTTAAAAAACATTAGGAAAGGTAAACAGAGAGCTGCTTTTTATAAGAAAAAGAAAAGTGTAGAGAAGACTGTTGATCAGGCTTTTGAAGTTAAGAAAAAATTATTTATTTTAATAATCAATAGAATTAGGACACTTAACAAGACAATTGATGTTTTCAAATCAAACAGTAGATGGAAAAGAGTAATTAATCGGACTAATTTTTGTAAAGTTTTTTCAGGAAAATGGATGC
The DNA here is from genome assembly GCF_964261635.1 of Lissotriton helveticus. NCBI lineage: Eukaryota > Metazoa > Chordata > Amphibia > Caudata > Salamandridae > Lissotriton > Lissotriton helveticus. Next base: position 1,578,304,371 of record NC_136061.1, on the reverse strand, counting down.
ACAGTTCAAGTTGTGAGCCATTTTTTAATGAGGAGAGTTACTTCCAGGAGAATGATTTAGTGCATGCAGTTGACACCAGTGGTCGTGCATATGAGGTGAAAGACGGTTGTCCGATTGAAAAAGAGAAACTTGTGCCCAGAGAACCAGAAGAGGTGTTAACTGATGAAGTTTTAGGGAGACGTACTAAGGGTCCAGTGTACACTTGGAAGTGTAGTAGTATTTGTACTGTGCGACAGGAATCAATTGATTTGTTTTGTAATTTCTTACGGACATATAGTAAGAAAAGTCTAAAACAAAAAATGAAGTTGTTGCAAGACTTAGATCCTTGCAGAGTGAGAGAAAACAAAGGTTTGCAAGGGCATTCACTGGCTTGTCTTTCTAGAAAAGTCTGTCAGAGTGTTTTTCATCATTTTATGATGTTAGCAGTGCATCATACCAAAATGAGGAAATTAGTGAGTATGTTGTATTATGCAAAAAGTCCAGCCCTTAAGCTCAAACAATTAAACAGTGCTCTTTTGCATGGAACTGAATTAGATGTGAAGAAGATTTGTGAAGAAATTGAGATTTCTTATTTTGGTGAAAAAGAGGACAGTGTAGAAATTGACACAGAAATTCAAGGTAATGTGGAAGACAATGTACAGATTTCAAGTACAGAAAAGTTTGACCAGGAAATTACCAGGTTTAAGGTGAAATCAAGTGAAAGGCCGAATTGTACTTGTGTGTGTTGTCGACAAACTCATAATAAGCATCAAACTAGATTAGTTGATTTATACGTAAAAAGTGAAAAGATAAATAATTATGAGTGGAAGGATTTTGCAACTTATTTGTGGGTGGAGAATTGTTTTGATTTGAGTTCTGATCAGCGTATTTGTAAATATTGTTATGATAAATTAAATCAAAACAGAATGCCTGCTAGAGCTGTTCATAATAATCTGGAGTTGGTAGACATTCCTCCTGAATTGATGGATTTAAATACATATGAGTCTATTTTGATTCAATGTGTCCATCCTTTTCAGGCTATTGTTCGCATGGAGCCTAAGATAGGGAAATTGCCTCCTTCAGATTTACAGAGAGGATTAAAGGGAAAAGTTGTTTATTTGCCTCTAGATTTCAAGAAAAATATTGATACAATTGGTGTAGAGAAAGTGGAAGAGGAACCTCTGGTTATTCTAGTTAATGGGGTTCCGACAAAGAGTAAGAAAATCTGGCAAGATTTAGTGGATGTTAGGAAAGTCAAAAAGGCAACGTTGTATTTGGTCAAAAACAATGAGTACTACAAACATGTATGTGTTGAAGCAGAGGAAACAGCTGCAGATGAAGACAGTGATTGTTCAGCTGGCCAAATTGAAAAAGTTGATGTATCAAGAAGTGAAGAAATATATGAACATTATACTGTTCATCCTTTGCATTCCAAAGAAGTGATGGGGAATGCAATTGACTTGTTTCAAATGAAAGCAGCAAAAGGAAGTCCCATTAGTGTATGGGAAGAAAGTTTGGAAGCTCGTTGTTTTCCACATTTATTTCCAACAGGTCGAGGTGGACGATATGACGATCGACCACTTCAAATTCCTGCATCTGAATATCGAACTGTAAGATTATTTGCTGAAGATCCAAGGTTTCGTCAATGCATCCCCTATTTGTTTCATCTACTGTATGAAAGTGACTTGTCTGGGCTTTCTTATGCAGTACACCATATACTGAAAAGTGGAGCACATCTGCAAAATGTTTCGGCAAGGGACTTTATGGAGAAAGTGAATCTGCAAGATAATATTTTGGAATCTCATTTAATCAATCTCATGGCATGTCAGCGTGGTACAAATGAGTATTGGTACCGCCGTCATGGGGAATTGAAATGTATGCTAAGAAACTTAGGAACTCCTACATGGTTCCTCACTCTTAGCTGTGCTGAGTATGCATGGGACGACTTACTTCAATTTCTACGAGAGGCAAATGCAAATATACAAAATATAGAATTCAAAACTGCTGGAGAACTGTGTTCTTTGGATCCAGTGAATGTATGCAGATATTTCAATCATAGATTTGAAGCTATGATGTCTTTTATTACCAACAAAAAAAATCCTCCCCTTGGAGAGGTTTTGGATTTCTTTTGGAGAAAGGAGTATCAAGCGAGAGGTGCTCCTCATATACATATGTTGTTGTGGATTAAAGATGCACCCAAATTTGGAACAGATTCGGATGAGACAGTGATGAGCTTCATTGAAGAGTATTCAACATGTGCTGTTCCGAAAACTACCGAAGAAAACAGTTTAAGGCAACAAGTTTTACGCTTTCAATCCCATCGTTGTGGAAAGTACTGTCATCGAAAATTCAGAAACAAGGACAAGTTCTACACAAAATGTCGTTTCGGCTTTCCACGACCAGTGATTTCTAAAGGAAGAGTAAATAATTTGGGGCCAGATGTAGGTAGGCTTTTACCCGTCGGTAACGGCCGAATTCGGCCGTTACCGACCGGTAAAAGGATTTTGGGATGTAGGGGGCATATTCTTACAGATTCGGTAGATTTACCGATCGGTAAATTTACCGATTCTGTAAATTACCGAATCGGTATTTTTACCGATTCGGTAAATGTGATATGTAGGTGGGACTCTTCTGAGTCCCACAAGCCTTACAGATTCGGTATTTTACCATCAAATTCAATTTGATGGTAAAATACCGATTCCGGTGTGCATGCACATGTGTGCATGCACACCTGTGCCATATGACAGGCAGACCTGCCCTTAGGGCAGGTATGCCTGCCAGATGGCACCGAGCCTCTTTTGGGGGTGCCAGAGGGTGTCAAAGTGACACCCCCTGCACCCTAGTGACATTCGGTATTTACCGATTCGGTTAATACCGAATCGGTAATGCCCATTCATTCCTATAGGCTTCAAAGCCCATAGGAATGAATGGGCATTACCGGTCGGTATTTACCGAATCGGTAAATACCGATTTTTACCGATTCGGTAAAAAAACATCTGGATGTACCTACATCTCCCTGCTTCTATTTTACCGATTCATAAATACCGATTCGGTAAAATTCGGTATTTATGAGTCGGTAAAATAGATTTACCTACATCTGGCCCTATATGTCTTCTCTGCGACATACTGTGACGAGGAAATCTCCAAAAAATACATACAATTTAAAAAGAAACGAAGAGTCCAAGTGCATTAACGACTACAACCCAGTGATTTTGTCCATGTGGAATGCTAACATGGATATTCAATTCGTTGCTGACAACTCTATTGCTGTGGCTCGATATGTGACGTCTTACATCACAAAAAAAGAAAAGAGAACTGAAGGAAATGTGGGAGGACATTTCACATGAAAAGAGTCTAAGCAAGAAATTATACAGTTACAGTCTGAAGATGTTGTCGCATCGAGAAATTGGAGCATATGAATGTTCTGATCGATTGTCATCAGCAAGTCTCTATGCCAAATCTAGAACCATCATTTGGATAAGTCTAGGTCTTGCTGCAACACGAAACCGAGTTTTGAAATCTGTATTTGGCGGAGAAAGAACCAGAAAGTACAGATATTTTGAAGACAAACATGTTGGATACATACTATCCAAATAGAAGTCCTCATCTTGAGAACGCTTGTCTCTATGAAGTTCTTCAAAGCTATATTTATAAGAGGAACATCAGAGAAGATATCAATAATGGAATATATGCTGTCATTGGATGTGAAGGATGTCTAGTGAAACAGAGAAAAGGTCATTTGATTAATCATCGAGTTGCGAAAATCCAGACAAAAGGGAATTTTACTATTTGGCTCTTTTGCAACTCTTTAAACCATGGCGTACAGAAGAGGAACTACTTGGAGATTTTCTCTGTTACGAAGATTCTTTTAATGCAACCAAGGATACCATAGAATGTCTTGTTTTTCCAAATTATCTGCAAATGTTGAACGAAGAAATAGAGCAAGAAGCAACAATTGCTGCAGAGATTGCGAGAGACAGTTCTCAGGACAGTCAGAGTTCTACTTCATTAACACCTTGGCTGCTAAGGCTTTTCCCCTCCGGTGCTGGAAATTTGATTTTCCCATTATACATGACGAGTTGACCTTGTCATGAGCACAGCTTAACTGTGCACCATGACGAGTTCACCTTGTCATTAGCATGGAAAAGGTTAAGTCAGGATCCACTAGGAGGACCAATTATCCAAAATGAAGCTGCCACTGCCATGGATGAGGTGGAAAGAGCTATGGAACAAGCTCAAGATGATGTAGTTAACTTAGAAGATTTGGTGAAACAACTAAACCTTGAGCAGAAGCAGATATATGACGAAGTCACAGAACAGGTTGAACATGGATTCACTCATGAGAAAAAAGAGTGCTCATGTACATCATTTAAGCCTGTCCAACTGTACGTGAGTGGAGAAGCGGGAACTGAAAAAAGTTTTCTGATTAAAGCAATTGTAACTTATCTGCAGAAAAGGACTGAATCACCGCTATCTTGTGTTGTTACCGCTCCAACTGGGCTGGCAGCACATAATATTAAAGGGATTACTTTACATCGTTTACTGATGCTGCCAGTGGAGCATGATAACAAATTGCAATACCACAAGCTATCTGGAGATGCGTGTTCGAAGTTTCGAGAGTCCTGAAGAAAATGAAACTTCTTATCATTGATGAAGTAAGCATGGTCTCAAATCTAATGCTTGCTTTTGTGCATTTGAGAATGCAAGAAATTCTTAGAACAGAGTATGATGTGTTATTTGGATGGAAACACATCCTTGTTTTTGGAGATCTACTGCAGTTGACTCCAGTGAAAGGACAACCAGTGTTTAAAATGGTCACGCATGAAGATACCAAGAAGTGCCTAGGAAGCATTGGAAACGTTAATATATGGTTACATTTCAAATATGCAGAACTACTCCAAAATATGCTGCAGGCAAAGGATGAGATTATAAAAATATTCTACAAGATGTAAGAATCGGAAAAGTAAGTCAGCATGGGAAAGAAGCTTTACATGGACGATTCATTTCAAATTTGTACCCAAATGAAAACATTCTTCCAGAGAATATTTTTAAGAAAATTAACGAGAAGAAATCTGGCATATGTTTGATGCCAACTCTGAAAGAATGTTCCATGTTCAACAACAAAATGTTAAAGTTAGAAAATGAAGAGATAGTGAAACTGGAAGCTATAGATAAAATAGAGCATATGGGAGCAACAATTATTTTGTCTGAACATTTGAAATCAAAATTGGATTAATTAGAGAAGACTATATCTAAAACTGCTGGTTTTGAAAAGACTCTGAATGTGTGTTTAAATTGTCGTATTATTTTGAGAAGTAATTTAAATGTTGAAAGAGGTCTGGTAAATGGAGCAATGGGTCATGTTGTTGGTTTTGTGAATTACAAAAATAGAGATGGAATTTAAATTTTAAAAATGTAATTTGATGGCATTGACGAAATAGAACAAATTTGTCGTTGTTCAGCTAGGTTTTTGCTTGTGAAAGACTTATATGTTCGCCGAAAACAGTTTCCTATTTGTTTGGCATATGCGGTGACAATTCATAAATCTCAAGGTTTAAGTGTAGATAGTGCTTTGGTGAACATTGGAAGTTCTGGGGCAGATTTATGTTAACTGGCGCATCCCCAGGGATGCGCCAGTTAACATGCGCCACAGTGCGCCACTGCTCCGCCACCCATGGTGCGCCGCATTTATGATGCAGCGCACCATGGGGCAAAAACGGCACAGATGCGTGACGCATCTGTGCCGTAAAGGTGGCGCATTGCTGGAGTTGCGTCGCAAGCGCGACGCAGCTCCAGCAAGGCTCGGGGGTGCCTATCTTAACAATGCTGCGTCAAGACCTACGCCTGCTTCAAGCAGACGCAGGCTTTTGACGCAGCATTGGCCTGAAAGTGACTGAGTGAAATCTCATAGATTTCACTCAGCCACTTTTGCGAGGCGCACCTGCCCCGGAATGCCCCCCCTGCGCCGGAACGCCCACAAGCGGCGCAGGGCTTTACAACGTGACGCATCTGCCTAGATGCGTCACGTTGTAAATCGTTCGTAGGGATGCGCCACGTTTACGCCGCCTTGCGTGACGCAACAGCAGCGTAAACGTGGCGCAAGGGCCTCATAAATCTGCCCCTCTGTGTTTAAAGAGGGTATGGCATATGTGGCATTATCACGAGTCAGAACTTTATCAGGATTGTACTTGAATGAGTGTGATGAAACAAAGATTTGTGCTGATCTAGATTGTGTTAAAGAATACAATAGGTTAAGAAGAGAGTATGCTCCACATTTGCCTCAATATCCTCTGTTTGAAAAACGTGTGGTAGGCCGAAAAAGAAGAAATGAGAATAATTGCAGTGAGGTAGTAGCAAAAAGACAACAAGTAGATGGAACTGTAATTGTAAGCAGAAAGAAAAAGGATTCTGTTGAAGATGTTGGATTTCAGTTTGAAAACAGTTCTGGTGTCAACTGCTATGCTAATGTAGTGGTTAATGTTGTTTTTTTTCTTCTAAATTTACAAGAACAGATTGTTGATCAAACATTCTGCTGTTTATTGAATTCCGTGTTTGAGAAATGTAGCAGTGATAGAGCAAAAATAGAAAGTGTTTCAGAAATTAGAAATCTTCTAGACATATGTTCTGGTCAAAATCAATTTTCACAGATTATTCAGCAGGATTTTCAGCAATTTTTAATGTATATGTTTGATGTTTTGGAAGATGAAGGTGTAGATATAAAAAATCTTGTTAGCCTTTCTTATCAATGGCAGCATGACTGCGACAACTGTAGTTTATCAAGTAGTACTAGAATAGACACTGAAAGATTTATATATTTGACTTTACCAGACTGCAAATCAGTGCCTTTTAATAATCTAGTTAAAGCAGCTGATCACAATATGGTGTGTACCCAATGTAAGTCTGCAATGCTGTCCACATTATTTTTACAACCTTATGGTAAATATGTGATTTTAATGTTCCAACGATGTAGACCTGATGGAAGTAAATTGTCAACTTCTATTAAAAATTTTGTGGCTTCTCAGTTATCAATTTCAGGAAGAACCTTTGCAACTGTAGCTATTATTTATCATGACGGTCCTTCAACAACATCAGGGCATTACACATGCTATTTAAAAAGTCGTAAATGTTGGACCCACTGTAATGACATTCATTTGACTTTCAAACAACGTTTGCCTTTTGACTTAAAAAATTCATACCTAGTGTTTTTAGAACCAAAATTTAAGTAAAGGTAATTGGCCTATGAAGACGGGAGCAGTTAATAAAGGTTATTTTGCTGTTTAAAAATATATTCTGAGTAAATGTGATCCAGGTAATATAAAAAATTGACTTGTCATATAGGTACTGTAAGTGTATCTCATAGTAAGTGACATCAGTATTATACAAAATGATGAACATGAGTGAGTCAGAGTTGATTTTACAAATACTTAAATATTGTGAAAATGTTGTATGAGCCTTTCTTTCAGAACGTCGGAAAAACGTAATTTCAGAGTTTCTTAGAATTAATTTGAAAATATACGCATACATCTGACACTATTTGGCCAAAAGGAAAAGTAAAGGAATGAGTAAAGAGTCATGCCTGAAAAAAAGGAGTATATGAAAATAATGAAAATATTTCAGATGTTCTTGGAGCTTTTCTTCTAGAAAGTCGATGAAATTGATGTTTTAGTGAACAGCAGAGTACTTTCCAATGAGAAAAGGACCTTCATGATATACTATTTGGCCTAAAGGAAAAGTAAGTGAATCAAAGATTAGTGTACATTTGTCATTTGTCAGTATCTAAGGTTTTTTTTAAAACACAATCTTTTAGATTGTGTTTTTTTTTTCCCGCTGTCATATGATGAGTAATTTGAACTCACTGTTTTAAGTGAAATTCAATATATTCTGAGAACAGCAAAAATAAACTATGTAACATGTTGTACAAGTTATTCTATACTTTGGATTGTGTAAATTAAATTGTATTCCCATTGTCTGACACTCACTTTCCTTTTTCCATCCTCTTTCAGCTCTTTTTACTCACTTATAATGTCTTTCTCTCACTCTCTGTAACCCCCGTTCCTTTACTCCACTTCTTTCACAACCCCTCATTCTCATTTCAACTGTCTGCATCCCCTCTCTCCCTTGCATAACTTTTCAGCTTTCAGACTCTCTGCTTTACTTCCCTTTTCCGTATTTTCCTCCTTTGCTCTTTTAGTAATTCCTCTTTACTCACTCAGCAGTATTGTCGCACTCTATCACTATAAATCACCCTCTCTCCCTCGCTTATCTTTGTTTGCTCCTATCTTTTGACCTCTTCTCTCTATTTTTCGTTCACTACCTCTATGTCCTCAGTGCCTCACTCTCCTTGTGTTATGTTCACTTGTGTTTATCTACCTTCTATCATTTCTTCTACAACAACTTCACTGCTCCTCTCTCATCGTTCTTCATCCCATTTCTTTTACTCTGGTTCCATTACTATCCCTCATTTCCTTTCTTTCAATGTCCTTCTCTTTACTTTCATCACCAAATTATTTTCTCTCAGTACCACTGTTTTAGTCGTCTTCTCCTCTCTTTCCTTTTTTTGCTCCCTTACTCATTTCCTTTGCTCACTCATTGTACTCCACCTCACTCAGTTTTCCTCTTAGTGTGTCTGTCTACTAACTTCCTCACTCCATTTCCCTCAATCGTTGTATATTATCCTCTCTCCCTTCATCCCTTCACTCTATACCTGTTCTTCACTTACTCTCAGTTATCTTCTATTCCTCATTCTTCTAAATGCATCCTTAATTAGACTCTTTTCCGTCTCTGTCATTATCTTTTTTCTTACTACTGTTTCCTGATTTAGTTTTGCTAACTCACATTGTTTTAGTATCTTTCTTACCTTCAGTTCATTTCTCTGTTCTTCTCTTCCTCTCTGTCAGTGAATCTATATGCCTTACTCTTAGTAATTTGCTCTCCTTCTATTTCTTTTTCTCTCTTTTTGTCCTTCTACCTTACTTTATTTCCCTTTCTGTGTCCTTCACTCTTACTTTATTTCTAAATACACTGTTATGATTTTTAACCTCTTCATTTGTATCTTTTAATTTAAAATACATATTTTACTAATTATAACTTATTTTTTCTTCTCTCTTTCACAGATACAAAGTGTAGTAAAAAAATGTAATTAAAGTTACATTTATTATATGGTAAGTGTGACTAAAAAAATGTCGTTTGTCATCACCCTTTGCTTTAACCTCACTAATATTTTCTCAACCAACCTCACTCCTGTTTCTTTACTCTGCTTCCCTCACTTATTCTTATTCTCCATGTTTACTCCCCTTTCCCTATTTCCCCTCTCATATTCAACTTCTTTCAGTCCCCATTTTTTACTTCACTTACCCTCTGTTCCCTTCCTTTGCTTCTTCACTCATTCTCTTTTTCTTAATTATTTACTTCACTCCTACACACACACCTCATCCCCCTCCCAACACATACACACACCTCTGACATACACCCCACACACACACACCACACACACCTCATACACACACACACACACCCACACACACTCCTCACACACACACACACATTCCATACACACACATACATCCCACACACATACCCCCCACACCCACACACCCCTCACACATATCTCACACACCCTCACCTCCACCCACACCGAAACACCCCACACACCCACACCCACAAACACACCTTACACACCCACACCCCGACCTACACCCACTGACTCCCTATAAGTCACACACACTACATTACTTACCTTTCTTTGCTGTTTCACTCAGACCCATTCAGGCACTGTTTCCTTTACTCTCTCTGTCCTTTCTCTTTGTCACTCCCCATGTCTTATCCTAATTCAATTTTTCACCCTCTTTCACCCCTCTTTACTTACACTAACTGCTCTTTTCTCACCCTCCCTCACTGTTGTTCATTTATCCCGGTTCTGTCACTACCCTTCATTCCCCATTTTTTACTGTCCTTTCTTTTTCTTTCAACACCCACTCACATTCTCCCACTATCTCTACTTTAGTCTTCTTCCTCTCTCTTCCCTTCTTTCGCTCCCTTATTCATTTTACTTTTCTCACTTTCACCCTATTACACCTTCTCTGTGTTTTACTATGTAATAAACAATCCCTCTGTGTTTCTCCCTCTAGCTCTCTTTCTCTTAACATTACTCTCTTTGTGTTCTTCCCTCATGCTAACTCCTTCATACATTTTTTTTTTCTTTTGTTTGGGTGCGCGCCCCGGTGCGCGTACCCTAAGGAAAAAAATTGACAGAGATTCTTTAAAAATATAGGTTTATTTTTATAAATTAAAGGTAGTTCTAAAAAGAACTGTTTTTTTCTTCTTTTTGTTGTTTTATATTTTTTTTTATGTATTTTTGAACATTTTGTACTTTTTCTGGCTTTTCTGAACAGTTTTATATTTTTTTTGTATTTTTTATGGGGAGAAACAAAAAAAAGGGAATTGAAAATGGCTCAACTGGAGCAAAAAAACAAAAAACGGAAAAAATTAGGGTTTTTTGGGACAATTGTGGTTGTCACCAGCAAGGACGATGAGCTTTACGCTCTTTTCACCATAGGAGATGAGCTTACCACAATGAATACATGTAATTCGGAAATCCTCAAACCGTGGTTGAATGCAAGGGATCGTCTCCCTTGTCTCTGGTCCCAATGGAGTGGGTTGCTTTCTTTTGGAGGTGGTACTTGACGATTGGGGGAGGTTACTGGCCAGTTCCCTCATCTCTGCAGCAGAATAATTATTCGGATATTTGCGGTTCATGTGCCTAATCATGGTATTATTACCAAAAGAATATTTCTTGTTAGGGTTCCCCCTTGAAAGTTCCATGCCACAGATTAGGCAAGTCACCTTGGCCGCATTGACTTTCTTCTTGCCCTCTGGGATAGAAAAAAACTCCCATACAATGTGTGGCCTTGGCTTGTATGGGGTATTGTCTTCATGAGCCATCTTCTCCCCTCCTTCTCTTCCTCTTCCTCCTCCTCCTCTTCTTGACCACCAATGTAATGTTGTGGTGGTCCTCTTGGTGGTGGTGGTGGTGGTGGTGGTGCAGATGCTCCAGCTGCTGCTGCTACTGTAGCCATTTTAAAGTACAAAATATTTCTCTAAGTTGTTCAAACAGGTCTTCCTCAGTCAAAGGACAAAGTCAGAATAAGGAAAAAAGGTGGGATCTTTCATCATTTGGAAAAAAAACACTGTCCTGAACCAATAATAAGTGTTATTTTCAGGTCACATGACCCGACGCGCTTACGCTACGCGCCCCGGGGCGCGCCCATAGTCGCGTTCCGGGGCGCGCCCGGGGGCGCGTAGCGTAAGCACGTCAGGACGTTGCGCGATCGTATGCGCTCGCGTGCTTGCGGGTGCGCTTACGCTGTGCGTCATATGACGCATCACGCAGCTACGCGATACGTCACGATGTTGTTTTCGTTCGCGGGAATAGCGCTAACGGGACGCTCACCGGTACGCGCCCCGGGGCATGCCGTAACATTGCGCTTACCCGTGCGTTCACCAGTACGCGCCCCGGGGCAAAAAAAAATAAATAAATAAATAAATAAAAATGTACATAATTATACAATATAAAGTTCGTTTTACATTTTTTTACTTTTGATACCTATAGAGATTTGCTATTAAAAAAACATTGAAATTCACTGAAAAAACCATAGGTTTTACACCAGTTATAGATAGGAATTAGCATTTAAAAAACCTATTAAATTCACTGAAAAAACCATAGGTTTCACACCAGTTATAGTTAGCTGGAAGTGTTACTCGCATAAAACCATTGAAATTCCCACGTTATAGTTAGTTGGACTCACTATAACTTGCGCGTGCAATGCACTGCTGATGACATCACATATTACATCACTCATGACATGGTCAGTGACATCACTCATGACATCACTGATGACACCATCCTTGTGACAGAGTGACAGACCTCCTTTCACTGTAATGTAACCTTTGAAACACATATTCAAAAATAGAAACTAAAATTTTCAAAAAAATAGAGATACCCATACCAGTTACAACAACCAATTTAGTAATTCCACCATCTATATACACATCCACTCCTTCACCAACAGTTCTATGTAGTCACTCATACATATACTCACTCATCATATATAGTGATACACCTATGTATCCTGTTACACAACGACAGTCATCCAAAAGTTACTCACACACATACTCACACATGCAAATAAACTATTGAACATCCATTTATTTGCATGTACAGCTATACACACACTACCACCTTACTTCTAAGAAAACATACACATATTTACTCTGTTAAACAATCACTTATAGAAAAACATACTTACTTAAACAGGAACTCTTACAATCCCTCACTCTCACATATACTCACTTATATACATTAATATTCACATATACTAGATTAAAACATATGTAGTTACTGATAAAGACACTAGTGAGACAGTCATTCACTTACTAACACACACATATACACACTCATCCACCCATACAGTCATGTGCTGTCTTCAAAACACATACAAAGAGAGAGTTAGTCATTCATGCATCTATGTGCTAAGTAATACCCTCACCAAACCATATAGACACTCATACTGATATTAAAAAAAACATCTAATTACCCATATACATACACATGTAGCTACTCACCAACCCATGCAGCCACTTACACACAAAGTGAAACTCTAATACATATATTTAAATATTTACACATTACTCTCTAATATATATATATATTCACTAAGATACACTTAATAAACCAGTTAACCAATCAATTTTTTTAAAAGAAAACATCCATGTAAACACTTATTTAAACATTTATTCTTCCATCAACTTTTACATATACATATATAACACATATTTATTTTTTTAAAAGACAGACTTTCACTGGATGGTGTCATCAGGGATGTGATGAGTGATGTCACTGACCATGTCATGAGTGATGTAATATGTGACGTCATCAGCAGTGCATTGCACGCGCAAGTTATAGTGAGTCCAACTAACTATAACGTGGGAATTTCAATGGTTTTATGCGAGTAAAACCTCCAGCTAACTCTAACTGGTGTGAAACCTATGGTTTTTTCAGTGAATATATATATATATATATATATAAAAGACATTAAAATCCTTAGCCTTGGTCTTACTTACTGTCCACCTAGCAATTTCAATTATGCAGATATAAGAATGGACGCGTTTAGATACATCAGGAAGTTGAAATTGAGAAAACATTTTAAACTACAACCAATGTCTACAAAGAAAAAAACTGGAATTCCAAATAGCCCTACACTTTTAGAGGCTGGTGACTGCACGGGATTTGAAGAGATTTGGGCATTACAAGAGGAAATATGTCCATCTAGGTCGATGCCACTGGTTACATCCAGAATTGCCCGATATGCAATACTCCTTTTAAGCCTAAATCAACTTTTTTGCCAACAATGACACATGATAACCTAGAGGTCTATCAGGAACTCATCACAAGAGACCTCAAGAAGCTATACATTACTACTAATAGAAAACATTCTGTGGTCAGCAAAATGAATCAAAACTACAATAACTTGATAAAAAACTGGAATCAAACAAAAACATCATTGTCCGTCAGGCGGACAAGGGAGGAAATGTAGTTTTGTGGCCATGCCATATGTATATTGAGGAGGCAGAATCCCTAATAAAAGACCAATCATGCTATAAAAGGAGTAATCTTTCAGCAATAAGGCTTGCATGGAATCCCAATTAAAAGACCAATCATGCTATAAAAGGAGTAATCTTTCAGCAATAAGGCTTGCATGGCAGGACCAAAACTCTAAACTGGTTGCATGGAGGAATGGCAACCTAATTTCAAAAGAAGAATTTGGCTATCTAAAGAAAGAATTTCCGGTCATACCATCATTCCATTTACTTCCAAAGGTTCATAAAAATATGGACAAACCACCAGGGCGCCCAATAATCTCCGCCATAAACAGTTCAACAGAGAACATTTCAACATACATTGATTATTTTTTACAAGACTGTGTCAAAAATTTGAGATCTTATGTACAGGATTCTTCAGACTTTGTGCGTAAATTGAAAAATTGCAGATGGAATTCTGAATGTTTACTCATCACACTAGACGTAACATCTTTATATACGTCGATACGCCACAATGATGGAATAAGAGCTGTCAGCCACTACCTCAATCAACGAGCAATTAATTTCTCTGCTCACAATACTATGTTGATCTCCATGATGAAAATGTGTCTGGAGCAGAACTTCTTCTTATTTAACAACCAAGTATATCAACAAATAAGAGGGGTGGCAATGGGGGCCTGTTTTTCTCCCAGCCTGGTGTGTTTGCACATGGGCTGGTGGGAGGAACAGGTCCTCATGGGGCAACATCTAAACACCATGCAAAATCATGTACCATTATACCTAAGGTACATAGATGACCTTTTCTTGATTTGGCAGGGTTCTATGGAAGAGGCAGTTTCTTTTGTGGCTAAATTGAACAAGAATGACTTGAACTTAGAATTCACTTCTACAATTAGCACTTCGTCAGTTTGTTTTCTTGACCTGGAGGTATATACAGATTCTGGAGAGTTAGCTACGAGACTGTATAGAAAGCCAACAGCAGGCAATACAGTTCTGCATGCGGCCAGCCAACATCCTTATCATTTGATACGCAGTATCCCCTTCGGGGAGATGCTGCGCATAAAGCGAATATGTAGTACTGAGGTGGAGTGTATTAGAGCTCAGGAGGAGAGAAAATTGCGCTTCCTAGCCAGGGGTTATTCAATCAATGTGATACAGCAGGCAATTATCCGGGTGAATAACATCCCCAGAGATCAGGCATTATTACCCAGGACACTCCCTAGTACGGCTGATACAGTCTTATCATCAGGTACTCCAAGAATAATTGTCACCTACAGCAAACAACATAAGGAAATTCGCAAGATCTTTTCTCGAAATTGGAACCTAGTAACGGGGGATCCTGTCATTGGGGATACAGTGGGCAGAAAACCGGAATTTTCCTTCAGGAAATCTACCTCTATGGAGGACAAACTAGTGAAGAATTATCTAGAACAGCCAATATCTGATACTTTCATGGCTCTGAGGAAGGGGTTCAAAAAATGTTTGAGCTGCAAAGCTTGCAAGCAAGGCTGTAACAAGACCCATTATTTGACTCCCTTCAAAGAGACACCTGTAGCTATTTCTAAACAACTCACCTGCAAGACAGAATTTGCAGTTTATGTGTTGCAGTGTCCTTGTGACCTCCAGTATGTGGGGAGCACTCGACTGCCGGCTCATAAGCGAATACTGCAACACATAATGGCAATTAACACCAAGGACCAGTCTTATCCGGTGGCACGCCACTTTGAAGGTGTACACAATAGTGATCCTAAACACTTGCTGTATTATGTCATAGACTGTGTAAGGCCATTAAAACGAGGGGGTGACAGAGATGCGCGACTACGGTTACTTGAAACTCGCTATATATTAGAACTAGATAGCCGTACCCCCAAGGGCCTTAATGCAACTGAGGATCTTTACACATGCTTATGAACTTGGCTTTGGACATCATCTAAAGTCTTATGATAGGATCACCAATGCCTAGTAATATCCTTGTTTACATAAATAGGCTGCCACCTAAAAAATATTACCTACAATGTAAATCCAATTTTCTATTCGTATATTTGAGTTTTGCTTTACTGTTTTCTGATTAAATGTTTGTATTTTTCTTCCCTTTTTTCTTATTTGTGCAAATATTCCCAAAGGGAGGGGCTCCTCCTTTTCAAAATAATTTAGAATTAAGCACAATAGAATAGAGAAAAATGAAGACATAGTTTGTTTTTATAACCTATAATAAGCACTTTTGCACTTGCTTTGTATTATTGCACTATGCCATAATAGCTGCTCTTAGTCAAAAAGTGGGATATCCTCAGGGCACCCTGATTAAATTGGTACATGTACTTTTTATAGATCCCCACTTGGGGCGTATTCACACAAGAATTTTGTACAGTAATGAAAATAACGGGTCTCCAATGAATTAGGAGTCTTCATGTCTCAACTGATATGTATATTTCTATATAACCAAATAGATTTAAATATTTGATCTTCAATGATGTATTTTACATTTATCAATCATGAAATGTATTGTTTCACATGAAACATTTAATATGTTGAGACTTAGCTCACTATGAGTTTTATTTTCAGACTGAATATGGTAAAATGATTAAATTATTTCTTCAATTTGATGATGTAATTTAAGTCTGTTTTTCATTTCATTCAAACTTGTGACGTATTTTAAGTATGTACCATGAGTCCGCCCTTTATTTTGACCATTTATAAACTCACCTGTGACTAAGCAATCACATCATGTGATCAAGACTGTGGACACAGTCGAAACGCGTCGTGGCGGCTTGTTAAGCTCAATTTTGCACGAATAAAGACACCTTGATTTTGGCACCAGACCTGGGTTCCATTCTTCGTCATTTATCCGATTTCCAATCTCTGATCGGTGACGCCGGGAGGCGTCTGGCGAGTATTTCCTCATATATATATATGTATGTGTGTATATACATACATTATTTATAACATATATAATATATAACATATATATAAAAGATAACAGATATATATGTATATATTATATATATTTTTTTAACATCCCCTAAAACTGCATAATTACCCTTTGTACCCCAATAACAATACCCCCTAAAATTCTTAATTTACCCTTACCACCCCAATACCCATACCTCCTAAACCCTAAAATTACCCTTGACACCCTAAAACCCAAACTCACCCTGAAATCCATTATCACCCTTAGCACCCTAAAACCTATACCCACTCGGAACCCTAAAATTGCCCTGGGCACCCCAAACCCACCCGCAACCCTGAAATTACCCTGGGCGCACCAAAACCCAAACCCACCCTGAACCCTAAAGCTACCCTTAGCACCCCAAAAACCAAACCTCCACTGAACCCTAAAATTATCCGTACACCCCAAAACCCATACCCACCCTTAAAAATTACCCTCGGCACTCCAAAAACCAAAACCCACCCTGAACCTTAAGATTTGACTCGGCACCCCAAAACCCACACCCACTCTGTACACTAAAATTAACCCTAAGCCCCAAAACCCATAACCACCCTGAACCCTAAAATTAACCTTAGCACCCCAAAATCCAAAGCCACCCTGAACCTTAAAATTACCCTTAGTACCCCAAATCCCAACCTACCGTGAACCCTAAAACTACCCTGGGCACCACAAAACCCAAACCCACCCTGAACCCTAAAAGTACCTTAGGCACCCCAAAACCCAAACCCACCCTGAACCCTAAAACAACCATTACCACCCTAAAACCCAACCCCCTGTGAACCCTAAAATTACCCTTACACCCAAAACCCCATAACCTTCCTGAACCCAAAGATTTCCCTTGACACCCCAAAACCCAAACCCACCCTGAACCCTAATATTACCCATGGCACCCCAAAACTGATACCTAGCATTAACCCTAAAATTACTCTTTGCAACCCAAACCCTATACCAATGCTGAGCCCTAAAATTAACCTTGTCACCCCAAAACCCATACCCACCCTAAACCCTAAATATACTCTTAGCACCCCAAAACCCATACTCAACCTAAAACTTAAAATTACCCTTGGCACTCCAAAACCCAAATCCACCCTGATCTCCAAAATTAACCTAGGCACACCAAAACCTATACCCCTACACATTAAAACCCAAACCCACCGTAAACCCTATACTTACCTTATACTTACTTGTAAAACATATATGCCTTTACCATTCATGCCTTTACAATAAAATTTGTTGTAAAGGCATATGCGTTGTAATGCCTTGCGTTGTAATAGTATTGTGATGTAATGCTACTAGCGATGTGTTGGTATGCGTGGTAATGGCATGCATTGAATTGAGTTAATAGTAATGGCTGTTTGCTGTCCAAAACAGTTTAAATTCTGGAGAGTACCATATCCTGGGATGATCAGTGAGCATTCTGATGATACAAAGCAAGGGGTAGAGGCCACAGACAAAGATACCTTTCTGGCACATTTGTCACTCCAGTCCATATTGGAGGGTGGCAAAAAGCATAGTGGTAAAAGCTTGATAGAAGATGCCATATCATAATTCCCATGAGTGCTAGCCAACAGGTCTGCCACGAACTTGTGGTTAGGAAGTTAACCGCTACAAAGTCCCCTTCACATCTTTTATGGGTCACGCTCATTCAGGGGACTCGTCGTGCCAAGTTGACAAAGGGTCTCAATTCAGCTCCTGTGTGGGTATGCCTCCAGCCAGTAACCTTGTTCTTTAACTAGGTGAAGTCTTCTCTCATTTTTTCCTCTAAGCACTGAACATTGCCCAGTACCACCAGATAAGGGTTGCCTCAGGTTGTAAGTTAAAATTGTTAACTCTTGGGGAAAACCTCCATGCAGTTTACCTGCTGATCCCAACACATGCTCACTTGAAATCTAAACTGTGATACTAAAAACACACTACGTGATCCTTGGCCTGGGTTCAGAGGAGCCAGCAGGCACCTAGTCATGAACGAGCCAGGCTCTTGGGCTTGGACAGCAGGGTGAGCCACATTTAAAGGACCATTGTGCTCTCATGCCCTTAGGTTAGGGCCCTGAGAATGCTAAATCCTCTGTCATGTCTTGCTGTCATTCCTCTCCCTCACACTTCGATCCAAATCTGAGTGCCGCAATAAAGTTGAGCCAAGATCAACAGTCAATGAACCTGATCCGTGTGAGGTTGGTGACCCCCTTCTCAACCACGACCAACCTAGCTATACATTCATCCGAATGGGAGATAATCAAGGCCTGGATCCTGGCCAACAGTCTCGCCAACAAGACCCTAAAATGTGTGTAATTTGCTTGATTACAACTTCCATCAACACTCTTCTTTTTGTTTATGGTTCCATTCAATGTATCCATCTTGCCTGTAGGCTTTAATGGCTATGGAGGCTGCTACCTCCTTTTCCTTTAGGATGTTGGTGGGCCAGAATCAGGAGGTGATTATCACTTACGTCCCCACTATCTTCCTGAGGATGACACCTAGTTACACAAGTTCCTAGCTTTCACACCCCTCTTTAACCCCCGACCCCTCTTGGCGCCATCAGCAGTAGGCCCAGCTCTACATAGTTAGAGTTAGTCAACGGGTCTTCCAAAGGAATAGGCGAATTGGAGATCAATTTGGTGGGAACTTCAACTATGTGCAAGCCAAATTCTTCCTCAACTGTGGTAATATCCTCAGTAATTGCCCCCAACCACACATGTCATGAAGCTCAATATAGTGCTTTCATTTGTGGCACCATGATGAGTAGATAAAATAGTAGGACAAGGAGTAGAGGACTTCTGTTTACCCCATTTCAATTCACTTGGGGGTATCACAAAGAGAGTCGCAAGAATAGTGAGAAATGAGAGAGGAGTGGTGCTGTCCGATTTCATACAGATGCAGATAAGTGCAGACAGGCCTGCTCTTGGCCTGGTCTTCACCCAGACACATGTCTGGCTATGTCTTGCACGCATCCCATGCTTCGGGTTGATGGTAGCCTTAAATACGCCCAACCAGCATTGGTGACTGCCCCATCTCCAGCAGTAGCAGGACTTGATGGGCCTTATAGTCCTGGCCCTTCTCCTTCATTGCGACTGGACCACAGGGTTGATAGCAACCTTAAATGCATCCGACTAGCGCTCCGGTGACTTCCTCATCCCGAAGTAGCAGTGTTTGATGGTACTTGAAGTTTTGGCCCTTCTCCTTCGTGGCTTCATGCACTGATGGGTTGATGGCAGGCGTAAATGCACCTGACCAGCGTGCATGTGACTGCTCGCCTCCAAATGTCTCAGGCTTGATGGGCTTTGAAGCCCTTGCCCTTCTCCTTCACAGCATACCTGTTTGCACTTCATTTTTCAAGTCCTTTAGTTTGGATTTCAGCACTTGAGTCCATTTGATCCTTACTTTGATATCTGAATCTGAAGCATTAATCAGCTCTTGTGTTTCAGGAGTCTCATCAGCTATGGTTCTTATAATGTTTATGCTTAGAGTGTTGTGATTACTCTCCAGTGTCAGTTCAGATTGTTCTTACTTGGACCAGTCTTTATTCCTTACTAAAATATAACCAGCGAGTTGTGGGGTGATATTATGCTATGTCTTGCCCATAAAGACGTCAGATGCATTCCTTTTGCATCCTTTCTATAAACTGATGGCCTCATCCTTCAGAGCAAGAGATGACTTTGAGTTGTTCCCTCAATTACCAATCTTGCTCTTAAAGTAACCACATATGGGCTTGACATGACTGATTTTTCCATGGCCTCTCTGATGGTATTTAGACATTTTATGTATCCTTTCCTTTTCTGCTATGTATTTTCGTATTCTTAATATGGAGTTGTCAGGAGAAGTAATATCACACATGTGAATGCTATTGTGCAATGTCCATATGCAGTTATTTGAGCCAGGCTTTTGAGGAGCATATTTAGTGTGATTTCTGTAACCTTAAAATACCAATGGAGACATGGTTCATGTTTATGAATGAAATGAAATGAAAAGCGGTATTTGTAAAGCACTGACTGCCACTCCGAAAGGAGCATCCTGGCGCTGGTACAGAGGTAAGAGGAAGCTCTGAGGATCTTAGATGAGAGAGAGGCAAAGTTCATCTGAATATCCGAAGCTACAAGGAGCATATATATGAAACAGATTTTTAGTCGCAAATGCTGCGATTTGCAAAAAAGCAGCGTTTGAGAAAAAAATTGCAAAACGCAATGTATTAAAAAAATCGCATCGCAATATTAAGGAATCGCAAAATTTGCAATTCTTTAATTTTGTGCAAGAATTTAAGGAATCGCAAATTGCGATTCCCTAAATGCTGTGTATCAAGCACCCAAGTTGTGCGATTTCTCCTTGAGAAATCGCAAATTACCACCAACTTCAAGTTGGTGGTAATTTGTAATTTCTGTCAATAATGCACTTTTTGGCATGTTTCAAAGTGCCATGTGGCACACATACATGCCCTTAGGGCAGGTATGTGCGCCATATGCGCACACATGCTCATTTCAGGGGTGCATCAGGGTGTCCTTATGACACCCTTGCACCCTTGAAATTATTCTCAATTTGTGATTCTCAAATTGCGAATCGCAAATTGAGAATGATTTCCCATTCATTCCTACGGGCCTCCTGGCCCATAATAATGAATGGAAGGTATTCCTTAATTGTAACTTCGAAATTTGTTAATCGCAATTGAGGAATACTAAGAAATCGCTAAATATTTGCGATTTTTTTTAATACATCCCGTTTTGCAATTCTCAAATAGCAATTCCCAAAAAATCGCTATTTGAGGATCGCAAACACAGATGTTGATACATATGCCCCCAAGTCTTTAGTGCCTTCCTGTATTGTGTTTCAGATTTTAACATTCTCAGTTGCAAAGGCAGTAGGTTCCAGGCTCTGGTACCTAATACTGCCATTGTTTTACCTCCCTTTGTTTTACATCTAAAATTGGGAGGTTTGAGGTGGTTGGCTGATGAGGACCTGAGAGTTCTGGTTGTAATGTAGGGGGTGAATCTAGATGAGAGGTATTTGGTTCCTATTATGAGTGAGGCTCTAAAGGTGATTAGAATGATCTTAAAAAGTAGTCTCTTATGTAGTGGGCGCCAATGAATGGTTGTGAGGGCTGCAGATGCGTAAGACCTTTGTGGTAGTTTTAAAACCAGCCACGCCGCTGCATGTTGGACTACTTGGAGTCTCTTTAATGTTTGTTTGCTGGCTCCTGCCAGGAGACTGTTGCAGTAGTCGAGTCCCGAAAGGATTAGGGCGACTGCTACTGATTTCCTTGCAGCAATTGGGAGTAGGTCTAAACATTTTCTCAAGGACTTTATAAGGCTGAAGCAGGTCCCTGCTACCTTCACTGCGTGTGGTCGGAAGGTGAGGCCGGAGTCAAACTGCACTCCTAGATTTATTGCTACCTTCACTGTCTCAGGCGGGGGTGATGTACCCTCTGGCTACCATTCGGCTAGCAAGAATGAGAACTCTTTCCCTATTGGTAGGATCTCGGTTTTGTTGGTGTTGCACATAAGGTGGTTATCCTTTCTAGGGAGGGGTGGTGGGGGCGGTCCGCCCCGGGCAGCACAGTGTTTGGGGCGGCAGCCCTCGGGGCACTTGTGGCCAGTTGAAGCGGCCTTTATGGTTATTTAGGGACACTAATCAGTGTCGCAGGTATATTGTGGGGGCCGCTGTGGCGGGCCACCAGTGCCGCGAGCGCGGCCCTGTTTGAGTTGCAGGTGCACCGCCACCTGCTGCTTGCGGCTGCTGCCTGCACCTAGCATGGGCCCGTGACGTTCTACGAGCGTCTGCGGGCTTTCGCTCCTCGCCAGGCGGTGGCGTCTGGGTTGGGGGAGACTGGGGGGAGGCGGACACGAGCGGGAAGACACGGAGGCATGGCAGGCTTGAGGGCGAGGCAGCGGGCCTGGTTCTGGCGGGTGGGCCGGGTGCAGGTGCAGGGACATGGCGAGGGGGAGAGATCCTCTTTGGCACCGGGTGATGTGTGCACACTGTCCTACTGTGTGGATGGTTTGGCGCTGGAGAGGAGTTTGTTGGTCCGGATTCATCTTTCCTGACCCCTTCTGCTGTTTGTGAGATCAGGCTGTGCCGCAGAGTTTGAACGGAGCAGTTGGTAGAATGTGTGGCTATTGTTCCGTTTTTTGTGGGGCCCAGCTGGATGTGTGCTTCGAGGAATATATGTGTATATTTGTTATTTTTTTGGGGATCTATGAGGGCCCAGCATGACACGTGCTTAGTGTGTGATGTGTGTATTTTATATCGTTGTGTCGTTGTCATGACGGGTGCAAGACACAGCTACTGGAATGTCCAGATAACTCTAGTGATTGGTGGTCCTGCTGGAGAGCAGTATTATGTCTGTTCCTGGTTTTTAGATGCAGATAAACTGTGTTTGTGTGGATGGCTCAGTGGGTTGCTTGCAGTACAGAGGTTGCAGTCCTGGAATGGGACAGTGGCCTGTGGGCTGACGTCGAGGAGCTGCATGCAGGCTTGAATGGTGTGGTTGGAGCTTGGTGGTTTTGGTGTTGCAATGTGGTTGGAGTTTGACCTGTCTTTCATTGCTCTGGTGTTGCTGTGGAGAGTTTGTTTTGGCAGATATAAATTTTGAACAGTGGGGCCAACTCCGCAACCACTGGGGTATGCTTTAGGTCTGTGTTTGTACTTCTCCAGACCAAACCCTCTTGAGACATGCTGCCCACCAGTGTGGATGACGTGTGGTGCCTGCACCTTGCATCCGCGTTGGCTTGTATGACATTCACAATGGACTGATTTGCATGCTTGTGTGGTTCATTTTCTCTGCCTGATGTGGGTGCTGTTTCACCCTACACTGTGGGTGGCGCTATACAACAGGTGAGATCGAGTATGAGAGAGGGGCTACGGGGAGATGGGGGATGCTGTTGGAGGGTGATAGTTGGGGAGTCTGAGGAGGAGGTGATGGGGAGAGACTGTGGAGCTGTGAGTGGCACTGGTGGAGGGTGACAATGAGGGAATCCATGGAGGAGGTCAATGGGGGAGAGGCTATGGGGCGCTGAGGGACACTGGTGGAGGGTGGCAATGAGGGAATCCACGGAGGAGGTCAATGGGGGGAGAGGCTATGGGGCGCTGATGGCACTGGTGGAGGGTGGCAATGAGGGAATCCAAGGAGGAGGTCAAAGACGGGAACGGAGAGAGAGTGGAACAGGGGCACGATGGGAGGGGGAGTGGAGAACAGGTGCAGGGACGATGGCAAAGGAGTGAGTCATAGTAGGAGGGGTAAAGAGAGGGGCACAGGAGTGGGGGACCAGGGGAGGAGGCGGAGTGGGTGAAAGGAAGGAGCACGGGAGGGTGGCGGGGCTTCGAGGCAGCGAGGCTGGGCTCCAAAGGGCCTCGGTCTGGTCAGACGACCAGTCCAGATGGGTGGGAGCTGGGGCTATTAGTCTTTTAGCTGATAAGGGCTCGAGTTATATGGACCTCTGCGTTTTTTTCTATTTACTTGTGCCTATACCCCATCAACATTTGGGCAGTAACAGAGACTGTTATGATTTGCTCATGTGCGGCACACCTACACAGAAAAGTTTTGCGATGCATGGCCATTTGCGGGCAGTCCCATAGTGGGTGGCGGAATGGTACTTGAAGCGTTCTGCGAGTCGGGCAGTGAGCCTCTTTCATGTATTGCCCAAGCAACATTGCTTGCATGTATGTTCTATGTACAGGGCTGACATTTGGGAGTCTAGATCTTGTGTTGCTAGACGGCGTGTGTATGTGGGTGGGTCTCCTGCTGCTGCCCAGGTGTCAAGTGTATTTTGGGATGGGTTTCTCCACTTTGTTCGTGTTGGTGGCTTCTGTTTGGTTGTGTCTGTTCTGTGGCCAAGTATAGCCTTGTGATGGCTTCCTTTTCTGATCTGCTATGGCTGTGGTTCTAGCACTGCCGGCATTTGTGGCAACTCCTGAGTGCGACCTTGTTTGCTATTCTGTGAAAGGCATGATGCTGGATGAACCACCCCATATCCTACTGGAGGGTCTAGTTCGGGAGAACACTTGGTTGCAGGGTTTTGATTGTGACTGAGACCATGCTTTGGGATGTCACTGGCACTGTTGTGCTGCTGCCCTGCACATAGCTGGATGCTGTGATCGGTGATGTTCTGGATGGTGAGTTTGGTGGAGATTTGGAGTATTTGTTTATTTTATTTATTTTGAAGGATTTGTAGAGCGTGGGCAGGATCCTTGCGGATATCAGAGCGCTATGTGGTTGAGAGTTGGTGTCCACTCATGTGGGTGTTGGATTTGGTATTAGTTTTCTTCTCCATTTGAGAGAGAGGATGAGTGGTGGGTTGCAGATTTCCGAGCATGGAGCCCTGAGCACTGTTTGTGAGGTGCGGCGTGTGGGGAGCTTAATTCGGGCGGGATAGCCCCGGCGCAGTTCTTGTCTATTAGGCTTCCTCTTGTGAGAGAAATGTGGACAGACTCTCTCCAGGTAGAAATGGGGACTTGACTCTAGAAATGGGGACTTGACTTACTCCAGGTAGTGGGCCAGGCCGGCCCACTACCTGGAGAGAGTCAAGTGCTAAAAAGGAGAACATTTTCATCGAGTAGCAATGCACCAGTACCGTGGTGAAAGGACACTAGTAGTGAACAACGTTATTTTTTACAACTAATACCTGTAACCCATGACTTTGTTAGAGCTCTAAAACATAGATTCACAATATCAATCTTCCTTTGGGGAATTACAAGTAGTGGAAAGGTTGCAACTAATTTGGCTTTGCCTGTATCTAATGCATTGATGCGGATGAAACCATTTAAAGCCATTGTAAATGCTGAAACATATTGAGCCTTTTGCTGAGAATGATGTTTCTTTATTCATGTTTTTTTAAATAAAGTTGTGAACAATTATGCATCTTACACATTTAATGTTTGGAGTTTGGAGTGCAGTTACATTAACATTACCCAGAAGAACCTCTCAGTTCAGATAGTGTGTATAAGTTGGCAAAACCAGTGCAGTTGACATTTTAGAGACAGAGTTATCACGAGTTCATTTGAGGGTCTGTATAACTAGGTATGCCACCTCCCATCATTGTTGTACGGTACAGCAGCTTCACTGTGCAGACAGAGACAGGAAACGATTATCCTTGCACACAAAGGCTATCTTCGTTACTTTTATGTGAAAGGGTGACAGGCTGTGCCCTTACTGCCCTAGTTGATGCTGACTTGATACATACAACAGTGTATTCCTGGTGTACCTACATAGAAGGTTGATTCATTCTGTTTGAACTTCAATATTCAAGCTTAATTTGGGAAATTTGATAACAAATAAGTGAAACACAATTGTAAGCAGCTAAATATAAAAAAAAAGACAAGGACAGCCATTTTGATTTTTTTTTTAAGTGGAACGGTCTCATAAAGCTTTGCTAATTCACACACAGCATAGGGAGAGTATGGACAGCTGGTATGCAACGTTTCCAAATGCACAGAGAAGAGGTTTAGCATGTGTAGCAGCAGTTCTGTTATGTTGACCTGCCAGATATGGTTCAGAGTTAGCCAATTACTTGGCCTCGGCACTTTATGCAGACATCAGTCTGCGTTTTTGATTCATCCATCAGAGGTTTTCCAGTAGGGGAACTGAATCACAAATAATGTGGGTGGTTGGCTTTGAAGACATTGGTTATCGTCATGGAGCTGTTCTATAAAGGGATTGGGGGGGGAGGAGAGACTCTTGACACTTTCCAGCCTAACCTGTGTTAATGTTGAGTGTGTTTGGGGGTTCTGCATGGTGATTTACAGTGGAGGTTAGGCTCTTTAATCCTTCCCCCTAATTAGTGTCAGCTATGGTAGTGTTGTTGTTGGAAAGTAATGCCATTTGCCCTTCTAAATGACACAGGTGGTTGATGTAAGAGTCATTCTAGTGTAGTGTAACATTTTTGTGGATTTTATATTTCTCCTTTGGTATGCATTGTTCCTCATCTAGGTTCTAATACAAACATTCCACCCTAGGTTCTTGTTTGCCTGTATCCTTGTAGTTGGAACTGGCCTGTTGTATTGTTCTAGCCTTCCAATACTACTCAGCTGTAGATGACAGATCCCTGAACAGTGTCATGTATGGGCATGTTTGCATTGTGCTGAGGGGATTACCAGGTAATTGTTCACACAGCTCTCTGATGAATGTCACATGCGGGAGTCCCCAGATAGATCATGCAGTCTGTGTGTTCACCTTTGTACTGCCGATCACCGGTGTATTCAATTGTGTAGCCTTAGACAGTGTCATGTATGTGCATGTAACTTGCATGATCGAGGTAACTATTAGTGTCTCTCGGACCTCTTTCAAGTGCTCGCTGTCCTTTTCCCCCAGCAAACCCCATCCCCCATTGGGGCGGCAATCTGAGGAATAGCCCCGGGCGCCACAAGCTCTAGCTACGCCACTGTCTGAAGGACCTTGGTTAAACATCTTTTGAAGTTGTGTTCTGCGTCCTTGGGGTTTTGATCTAGGGATAGGATCATTTGGGTATCGTCTGCTTAGAAAGTAACTTCGATCCCAAATTATGTAATCAGCGAAATGAGTGGAGTCATATAAATGTTGAATATCAATGGGCTTAGCATGGAGCCTTGAGGCACTCTGGTTGTGATAGTGCATTCAACAGATAAGAAAGTTGCACGGGACACAACTTGCCTGTGCTTGGAGAGGAAGGATTTTACCCATTCCAAGGCGGTATTCATGATGCCGCTGGATTTGAGTCTTGAAAGGAGAATACTGTGTGGTATGGTATCAAACGCAGCGATAGTTTGAGTAGGATTAACAAAGCCTTCCTGCCTCTGTCCGTTATCATTTTTAGGTTGTCCGTGATTTCCAGAAGTGCAGACTCAGTGGAGTGTTTGGGGCGGAAACCGGATTGTTGGTGGTGGAGGATGTTGGCGACCTCTATAAATTTGGTTAATTATTTATGTACACATTTTTCTGTGATTTTCCCTAATAAGGCAAAGGTTAGAGAGGACAGAGGAATCAATATTTGGTTTCTTTTTCAGGAGGTTTCACTATCGCTAACTTTCAGTTACCTGGCACTGTCCCTAAGCATAGGGAGGAGTTGACAATCTGGTTTATAACTGAGTTAGCTGTGTCGATGATTTGGTGAAGAATTGTGGGAGGACAGGCATCCAGGGGAGAGCCTGATTTGCATGCTATGATTGCTTCCTGAGTTTGATCCAGTGACACTGGTTCAAATGAGCAAATGGAGTATTTAATGGCATCAGGTTCCTGCTCTGGGGCGGCATGTTTAGTTGGGACAGGGTCCGTAGTGAAATCCTTTTGAATTTTCATAATCTTTTCTTCAAAGAAGATTGATATTTGATCGCATTGCCTCTGGGAGGGAGGTATATCTTTTTGTAGTGCTTTGGGATTGGTAACGGACTGTATGACCAAAAAAATAATTTTTGGGTCTAGTTTAGCTTTCTACATTTTGTTCGAGTAGTATTCTTTTTTGGCTAGTTTGATCTGTATATTGTTGAGGTTTCTGCTTATTTCATACGCTTGTTTCTCTGCTGCGTCATAACATATTCTCCATTTACCCTCTTGTTGTTTGCAATGAATATGTGCTTGTTTGACAGTGGGCGTAAACCAAGGGGCTTTCTGGATTGTTTTCTTCTCATTTTTATTGGTTTTATCTTGTGGGATGAGTACGCCTGGCTCTTTTTTGTCTTTTAGGTGCAGTTAAAATCACTTAATAAGGTGAAGTTGACATATCTCAGTAGGAGATGACTTAAGGTGTCCCCTGTGGTCGGATTTTGTGGTTTGTCAAAAAACTTTACAGATATGTGTCACCTATGTTTTGTGGAATACTAGCCACATTCCATGACAACACGGCGATCCTCCTTTTCTAATTGGGGTTACCACTGCCATTGCATGGCTAGCTGTTAGTCAATCTGCACTTCTCTACATGTTTATTGTGGGAGCAAAACTATACCCCCAAATTGACCTCGTTCAGTTCTCCTACAGTTCACTGGTTCAGAGATGGTGTCTCCACTTTAAGGCAACTCACCAAACATCAATTAGCAGAGTAATATAGTTCAATAAGTAATGGGGTCCACTTATTAATTTACTTCTAGAACACTGAAAAGTTGAAGATTTTATAATACAAATTCAAAATAGGCAGTACAGATTTAATGCCATGGAGGCTCTTAAAAAAAGTTATAGAGTATGTAAACAAAGGAAAGTATTCAAAGGGCCTGATTTTGATCTTGGTCATTTACCGTACTGCGGCGGCAGTTCCAAGTACTCCATTGAGCTGACGGTGGTCCACCTGCCATATTTAGATGTTGCAGCAATAGACAGGGTCCCACAGCAGCAGCAGTCTTCTCTGCTGGCTGAAAGATCTCCATCACCATCAGGCAAAAGGGATTCCGCTGAGCCCCTTTATATGTTCCCATTGTGCTGGTGGTGCCCTAGTGGCGTAGTCATGACAGAGTGAGGCCTTGATGGCATGGAGACTGGTAAGTACTACTTATGTTCATCTCAATACACAGATCCTACCAAGTGATAGAAAAAGACTGCTTCTCTGACTGCCTGCCAATTAAATGTGGTGTGCCACAGGGTTAGTCTCTCTGCCCTACACTATTTAACATATACGTGCGACAGCTTGCCACTATCGTGCAGGAGTTTGGCATTTCGTCTGTAACCTAAGCAGATGACACCCTTCTGATTGTCTCTCAGTCTAATGACCCCAACCAAGGAAACCAACAACTGGTTCCCTGCCTGAACAAATTGTCCCACTGGATGCTGAACTGTTGCCTAAAGCTAAACGGAGAGAAGACCGAACTAATGATATTAGGTAACATAGCCATACCCAGACCACTGAATAGTTGGCCAACCTGTATGGGTAAGCCGCCTGACCCCAAACATGTTATAGAAAATCTAGGTATCTGGATGGTTAGCACCCTTGCAATAAACTACCATGCAAAAAACTGTCTGGAATCTTCTTCGGGCTTTTAAGAATGCTCTGAAAGATACTGGCACTCATCCCAGAGCAGTTAAGAAAAACCATCATGCAGTCCCTGATAGTTCACGCCTGGACTACGGCAACTCTCTTTTCCTAGGCTCACTGAAATATGCAGTAAAGAGACTTCAGGTTGTGCAGAATGGGGCAGTAAGGCTCCTGCTACGTCTCTTTAGAAAAATCACTCAATCAGCTCCATAGGCCCCCGATTGCAGCTAGAGTCAAGTTCAAATAATTATGCATTATACCCAGGGTCATAAATAATAATGGCCCAAAAAAATATAGAAATCGGGTATCTGCCCACTCCCCCTCCATGCTATTAAGGTCCTCCCATCTATTCCTTCTTTGCACAACCAGAATCAAAACATCAAGATGGGGAGGAAGATCCTTTGTGCACCTGGTACCAAAACTGTGGAATAAGCTCCCACTTGACCTGAGAGCATTGCAAAATGAACTTGCCTTCAGGAAAAAACTCAAGTTCAGGCTGTTTCCCCTAAGCCACTAATGGGCTCCGCTCTCACTACAGCACTCAACAGCACGGGGAAGCCCTGGGCAGCCATGTGCTCTACAAATCAGAAATCAAATAAAATCAATATATGTTCTGGATCTGTCAACATGTATGTTTAAGTTTTACATATATGATTACACACCAATAACAGAAACACACTATTGAATGTGCACCCACACCCACCGCAAAAGTATACCTTAGATTCCGGTGACAGCGGTGTGGCGTAGTGCCGGTGTCTAGTAATAGCAGCATAGGAAGGACCTGGACAATGGTTTCCAAGATGGAATCCGTGGTGGGACCCCCAAAAAAGGTGAGTTTTCACTTCTTCTTCTTTAATTCCATCAGTTTGATGCCTCGACGGAAAGGTACATTGTAATCTGGACAACAGGAATCTTGGTGGGACTCGCTCCAAAAGACGCTTCTGCCTCTGATGCAGTCGATGCAGGGCAAGATCTTGGCGGAGGCGTCAAGACTGCGGCAGCCTTCCCTATAGTGACGAACCAGTATCTAAATCAAGAGAGCGGACTGCCAAGGCAGCAAGTGAGAAGACAGCCGGAAAAATGATGGTGCCACCAGTCCTTCCAAGATCTAAACCAGGTCCTGAGTCTCAATGGAGAGCAAAAGTGTAAGAAAATTGAGCAGCATCTCTCGTAGAACCGGAAAGTCTTCTGGCTCACACTCAAATTGAGTGTTTTTTTATGCACAATTCTTGCATAGAATTATCAGCTCTTTAGAAACCCAGAACAAAAGAATAATACACTTCAAATCCTTTACAAATAAACACCATCCCAAATCTTAAAAAGCTTATTCAACACCCTGTATGCTAATGTCACTCAGAGATGTTCAAACAAATATGAAACATTAACACAATAAAGTTCACTCCTAGTAAATGAGCCAGGTGAAGAAACTGAATTAAATAAACAATTGTTGCAACCTTACATCCGCACCTTGAAAAGTTCAATGCTATCAAAGCCCCCACCATACAAGCCCTTGCTCCCACCACATCCACAGCGTGGTTGCCTTCCTGATCAGCAAAACACTCCCTCACATCCTGAACACCTCCATTTCCACCACCACTTTCCCGGAAGCCTGGAAACTGGTGACAGTCAACGCACTACTAAAAAAACCTTCAGCAGATGCCAGTCAGCTAGGAAGCAACCAACCAATCTCTCTACTAACATATCCAATCACCATCATGGAAAAAGCAATCATCAAGCTACTCACTGACCACCTAGACTGACACCAGCTGTTGGAATGCCCCTGTGTCATGCCAGCTTTTAACCCAATCCCTCCCCAAAAAAGTGCAGTAAGCCCAAAACACCCCTTTATAAGCTTTCCTGGCTCGGGAGCTAGGCTAGCTGCCACAAGTTTCTGTAGTTGGGGGCACCAATCTGCCAAAGTGCTTCCAGAAAGAATGTTGGGGTTGCCTCTGCAGAGGGTTGGTGTTCCCTGAAAACCTGCATTTTGAAGCAAGAGAGTGCGTCAGCGGCATTATTCAAGACCCCCGGACATGCTTAGCCTTAAACTGTATGTTCAACTTAATACATAAAAACACTATCTCCTTCAACAGGCGGAGGATCATCTTACACCGTGCAGCCTGTTGGTTGATGCATTCTACCACAGTCATGTTGTTGGACCAGAAAACCACAGATTGATTACGCAGGTGTTCAGGCCAAACAGTGAGTGCCACCCAGATGGGAAAAAGTTCTAGGAAACCAATGTTGGCTGTCACACCATTCTCAACCTACCAATGTTGCGCCGTCCACTCGTTACCAAGTATGGCACCAAATCCAACACTGCCTGCAACGTCAGTCCATAAACCTAACTCCGCAGAAGTAGTGGCCGGACCAGGCCACACTATCCTGCTGTTCAAATCCCCCAGGAATGCCACCCAGGAATGCCATCCAAATATGCATGTCTCGTGTGATGGGGATTTTCTTGGAGACTTGCCATGGCCTGTGAGATGGAGTGGGAGAATGGTCATGCCATAGGTATGACTCTCAGCGCAAAGTTCAACTGACCCACTGTCTGTTACAGCTGATACAAGATTACCTTATCTTTTGCCAGATATTGTTGTAATGCTGTCTGAAACTTCCTAATTTTGTCCATAGGTAACCGGAAATACCCCTGTACTGAGTCTAACTCGATGCCCAGGAATTCGATTGTAGTCATTGGATCCACTATCTTTCCAGGTGCCAGGGGAACCCCGAAAGCCCGTATGAGCATGTAAAATTCCTGCAATGCCTAAGCACACTCCCGAGAGCACGCTAACCCTAGAAATAGAATATCGTCTAGATAATGCATGACATATTGGTGCCCTGTCACCTGTCTAAAAACCCATTCCAAAAATGAACGGAATATTTCAAAGTAAGTGCAGGAGACGGAGCACCCCATGGGCATGCACTTATCCATGTAGAATTTGTCTTGAAATTTAAAACCCAGATGGTGGTAATCCAGTGGGTGAACTGGCAACAAACGGAAAGTGGACTCAATATCAGATTTGGCTAGCAAGGCCTCAGGCCCAAACCCCTTAGCTTCTTCACTGTCTGGTCAAAGGAAGCATATTTAACACTGCAGATTTCTTCACTGATGGCGTCATTCAAGGAACTGCCTCTGGGGGCTGACAGATTATAAATCAACCTGAACTCCCCTACATCTTTCTTCGGGACCGCTCCTAGGGGGGAGCAAACAAAATTGTGTACAGGGATGTAATCAAAAGGCCCAGCTATCCTGACCAGGCGTAATTCTTTTGCAATTTTTTGTTGCTGCCACCCCAGGGTTGATCCTCACCGAAAGCTGATTTTTGCAATCCGGTGTCCCTATGTAATCAAATGCAGTAATCCTAAAGCCATACAGAAAACCCTCCTGTAATGTCCTAGCCGTGGCATGGTCTGGGTATTTGTTTAAGCAAGGAGTAATGCTGTTACTTCAATGGGTGAGTGTATTGTAAGTTGTGTCCTCACTTCACTCCTGTTTCTTCTTTCCCCTATATCCTGATTTCTTGAGGCATTTGGTTTCTGGGTGAGAAGGGTTGGCGCAGATAGAGCATGCATGCCTAAACTTACAGGAACCTGGGGTCCTGGTGCTAGTTCGTCTATTAAAATCCCAACATGTCCCCTTCCGTCCCCCCCACTACCGGGACTAGGGGCTGTGCCCTTGGCTTGGGGTGGCCGAAAGGGTTGAGAAGATTGAAATATGTGACCCCTGTTGAAGTTTTGCACTGGGTTAGCAGGATTTCCAGGCCCAAACTGATCCAACCATGCGATTGTGTCGACTCTGTCCCAGGAAAGGGTTGGTTCAGCTGCCCTAGCCTGCCTGAAATTTCTGTCATGTTCCTTCCACCCTATGGCCCCATATTTGTCATGAGACATAGTAATCCTACTCTGGTAACAAGCCATTTCAGCTTGTATGTTAGGAGAACGTTCAGCTGTTATTGCCATAAATACTGAGAACACCCTAATCCAGTAGCTCCTCCATCCTGAATTTTAACAATTCACTACGCCATTCACTAGGCAGCATCCAATCTTTCTGTTTCCTTGAATACTCCATCTCCCTTTCGTCCACAAGCAAAGAGAACATATTAACGTAACTACCCGCCCACACAAGTTCTTTCAATTCACGTGTAACATGCCTGGCCAAATGTTCCCTCCCAGGGCAGGACTTACCCACGCCCAGCAATGGTAATGTCACTTCCCTACCTACTGAAACCACACCAGTTGGCTCCGTTAGCTTGTCTTTCCCCGGGCTGCTCACTGGTGCATCTTTGTTGATTCCTAATAAAGGAACGCCCCCAGTTGGATGTGGAAGAGATGGAGTACCTGGCCCTTCGCCTGGCGTCCCACCTGGTGTTGCAATAATCTGTGCCACCATCTTTTTTGCCTCAGCCAAAGGGTCTTCCCCTACCTCTTTTGCCCCCACTGAAGTTGGCAAAATCCCTGACCTCCCTAACCAAGGGAGAACCGCCACTAGTTGTGCCACTAATTCCTGTGGGACCTGATTGGCGGCTGCAGGGGCACCTGATGGGAGCCCCAACCTGAGGGGCCACCCCTACAGGGACCATTGGGACCGTTGTAGGGACCCCTGGTACAGATGTGGGGACCACTGGCACACGTGTCGGACCACTGGGACAGGTGTAGGGACCATTGGGACAGGTGTAGGGACCCCCGGGACAGGTGTGGGGACCACCGGGACCAGGGTAGGGACCGCAGGGACAGGTGATACCCCACCTTGTGGGACACTCCCCACAGGGACCACTAGGACTGGGACCCCAGAGGGACCCTCCCCCAAAGAAACTGTACTTGATGAAGCTTTTGGCAGAATCTTCCCTATCTTGGTCCTAGCCCGCCTGGAAGGGGGGTCTAATTCCCCCCTGGGTTTGGGCGGCACTATGGTGCACTTAGGTCTCTCAACCGCCCTACCCTGACTCTCAACCCTCTCCCTGAGGTCTGCCAAGCTCTGCCCATCTTATCAACCTATACATATCTTCTATCCATGGTCACCATCTTGCGCATCATTGTTTCTATCATGTGCTCCATGCGGGAGCGCTTCTCGCCACGTTTTGCCTTGTTGGCCCCCTGATCCCTCTCGCAGGGTTACTTATAAAATGCTAACAATAACACCGCATACACAATGCTATTCACACCTAAGTAATCACTCCTGTTGCAAGAAACCCCTCAATATTCCACAGGCCTGGTACTTCGTCCAGGTCCTTACCTTAGCCCTGTTGGAGGCACACAAACTGGCCGTAAGCACCACGCAACTGGAGCCGCGCCACCCCAGCTAACCTGGGGGTAGGCGAGTTATCTCAAGCCCCGCGCGGCCCACTAAAGCAGTGAAAAGCAGGCCTGTCTGTGTCCTCTTCAAGCGATAGTCCTTGTACTGGCTCCAGTGCTCTACCACAGTGAGTCACCTTGCTTGCACACAAAAAATTAAGAAGCAGAATATTGTTTTGACAAACATCCGTCTGTGTCTTCGGATGCTGCCCACGCCATGAACCTGCAGAAAGAGAGAAGAAACAACAAAAGTAGGCGCTGCGCAGCTGTACCGCTTTTCCGTGTTCTCCGAATTCCAGCACCACAGTCCTTCGAGCCATCCACCTGCAACGAGAAAAACAAGGAAACCTATTACAGTCTTTCTAGAGGCTGGTGAGGCAGGCTATGGAGTGCGGAGTCAAAGAGGCAGACTCTCGCGCTCCTTGCCTTTTAACCCCTTACCTGGCAGGCCGGTTCTAACCGGCCTGGCCTTTGCTCCTCTGGTGACCCAGAAGTTATTGTTATCACTTCCGGGTCACTGGGAGGCCCGGGGACCAATCGGCTGTGAGGCGTGCCTGTCGTGTCATTATTGCGCGAATGGCTTGCCTACACGATACATACTTGTGGCGTGGCTGATGCCTTTCTCTTTTAAAAATTCTTTAACAGTGCTGTTGTGATTCTATCTAGGTCCAACCTTACGTCAAACCTGGCACCTTTCAGGTATAAATATACCAACGTTGCCTGAAGCAAACACACGGTGGTTTGGAGCAGAGCGGCTATCTACCTGCCCGATGCGCAGCTGATGCGAGAGCCGAAGGAAGCCGACCCTCCCCTTTGACGCACAGAGAGAGACGCTGTCTTTTTCTCCAGCCGAGAAAATCCAGCTCCGGTGTTTCCAGTCACCCTTGCGGGTTGCTGGGAGATCGAGTCCTGAGAGAGAGATACAAGACCTCCTACATTCTATTACCAAGGTACGGAGCTGACTAAACCCTTAAGAGAATTCTTGATCAGATGCTTGGCAAAAACCAACCTAACTTAAACTGGAACTTAATTACTCCTTCCCACGTATTAGGCTTAGGTCAGGTACACCGGGGTAGGCGTATCTTAGAAGCACCAGTTGAGTACGTCAGTCAATGTTTTTATGTATGCATATATTTGATCCATTTTAAAGTATCATATGGCTAAGAAACCATATCAATCCTTTTACAGTATTATTTTATAATACTTCTTTTATTGTACTCACTTTACTTTATGATAAGTATTGCAATTGTGGCAATTCATTTCTCTTGCATGAGAAAGAAGACTGCTCAATAAATAACACCTTTTAATGAAAACGCCCGTCTCTCTATTTATCTGCACTCTGGTGAAATTATACTATATATCACCATGGGGCGACCCAGTATCCCTCAGAACCTGGGCAATGTAATTCAATATAAACAATGGTTCTGTCGGGTATGATACTAAATTCCTTCAGTACATGAAATTAATTCTGTATTAAGTATGGTTTACAGTCTTTTCATTATTTAAGACAGAACTCCAGTCAAGGAGATTGCTCACCACATAAATCCAACATCAAGAAAAAGCTTAAGGGTATTCACTTGTTTTTAATCTTCTGAATTGTTTTTTCATTCATAAAAGACCCTTATGCATATCAAGCTTTCTTAGAACGTATTTAAAATTCATAAAAAATGTTTTACCAAATCATTAAATTATAAGGAGTGTAGGTGGATACATATCCTCAATACAGTGCAGGGGGGTTGAATGAACGTGAAGAAACAGCAAAGCAGATGGGACAACTCTGATCACTGTTGGATATATGCCCATGTTTGATCTGTGTCTCAGCTCTATGATGTTCATAATGTTTGAAATGTATTTTTCCTTGAACTGCATAAGATTATGTGAAATCTATCATCTATCATCTGCGATGTCCGTAATGTATTTTGCTTTGAACTGTATAACATTATGTGAAATCTATCATGAATTTAATTATGATATCAAAGCTGCTATATTAATTCTTTGATTTCTTGGTTAGTAACAAAATAACTGCCATACTAATTCGTTGATTTTTATGGTTAGTAACATAAGACGTAACATTTCTTTGCCCTGATGTTATGTATACCTTATGATGATATGGCTGGTATGTTAAGTTTGCTATCTAGGAGTGTTGGTATCACGGATATTTGTGCCCGGTTGTTTCTATAAACTCCATTTAATTTCTAATGTTGTGCCTTGAAACTACGGGTTGTGCCGAAATAGCGATATTTAGAATAACCATGCCTAGTAGTGAGCTAATACATAGAGCGAGTGAATGAGCTCCGTAAAAACTGGGATCATTTAGACAATATAAAACAGAACGGGTAACCAGATCGGTTGCCTAACAACTGCGTGACGCTGCCTCCACGAGACGTAACATTGGACAGCATTAGGTTTGAACGGGTTCACGCAACACGTGATGCGGAACCCATTTGGATGTCTACTACACCTTCATGAGGCTCACGTATGGCTGCGTCGACGGTTGCCTAACAACATGACGCTGAGATATGGCTGCGTCACTGAGACGTATACTGGGCTGTAATTGGTCAGACCCGCGTAAACTGAGAGGTTATTGGCTGAGTCCGTAGAGTCTTCGCCTTCATTCTTCGAACACGGAAGAAGAAGCGTGTGGTTGCCGAATCACACTGAATACCCCAAACGAGAGATTACGGTTCCCAGAATAGGTGAGACCACGGTTACAGCTGTAACGCTGGAGCTTAATATGATAAGAGTAGGTGGAATACTATGCTCATGAAACGCCTCATTTTCTTGCAGAAAGCCTGATTAATGAGGCGGGTTGAACCATTGGGAGTCATATACGGGATCCACGCTTGGTGTGTTGAATACAATGCAGGAGCCATAGAAATTGGCTATTTGGTGAGTGTGTACCCAGTATGGCACCCCTTGGTTACCTAACAATACAAATGAGACATCGTGTTGATTACTCGCACTTCCCTTTCAGACTCCTTGAAGAATACGACGTCTTTTTGGCCTTGAGAATCAATTTAATTACTCCCAGCCCTGTGTGTCTACACTCCTTTGGAATTTTCATTTGGCACTAGGTGTGTCAATTAAGGGGAGAGTTTTAACACGCTTATATTTAAAATTGGAAGTAAAGGATTAGGGACTAGTTAGATTAATACCACTGTTTGTGAATTAATGTTCACAATATGTTAACTCAACAGATAAAATCTTAGGCGGACGAAATAACTTCTATATCGCTATCCGGGGTCCAAATCACGCAAGCCCGTTGGTGAGTGTATGAATTAATACTATTCGCTCACCAGATACTGTTTCACCACTTTTATATATATAAATCCAACCTGATAAGTAATTTTTCTAACTTACAGGTGCCTTTTCCACTTCCCCTTTGTCCTGAAGAAGACCCGTCATAGACCCGTAATTAAGGCGTCATTAGGGTCGAAACGTCGACGTGTTTAATATCAGCGGATCAGCATGCAATATCCGGTTTCATTACATCCAACCGAAGTGGATTACTGTGATAATTTTTAATCAAATTTGGTAGCTGGCCAAAAGATTGTTTTCTTTTTTGCTCTTCCTTCACTGATTTGTATATACGCATGTTTGAATGTCACTATTTGCACTTTATGTCACACTATAATCACTTCGTACTGTTTTGCGCCGTATTTTGAATTTTTTTTTATGAATTGTAAATACGTTCTAAGAAAGCTTGATATGCATAAGGGTCTTTTATGAATGAAAAAACAATTCAGAAGATTAAAAACGAGTGAATACCCTTAACCTTTTTCTTGATGTTGGATTTATGTGGTGAGCAATCTCCTTGACTGGAGTTCTGTCTTAAATAATGAAAAGACTGTAAACCATACTTAATACAGAATTAATTTCATGTACTGAAGGAATTTAGTATCATACCCGACAGAACCATTGTTTATATTGAATTACTCTGGTGAAATTAAGCATGCACGATTGACTGAGTGAAATAGTTGTCTATTGTTTTCACACGACTCTAGAGATATACTCTTTATTCTGAGAGAGCAAAGTTGTCATGTTTTTGCGGTTGTCAGAAACTAATCCCTTCTTGTCTAAATCAGGATGGTTAACTCTTTCCTGAACATTCGAGCAAGTTTCTAGTGACCTCTGAGCTGGCTGGCAAAACTAATTAAGTCTAATATAGTCAGTAGAGACCTAGATGACCTCAGTCCTACGTCTACACTGCTGTTTATATTATTCCAATGCGCAGAGCCTATTGGGAATATAGGAACTACACTACATGGCGCCCAACGTTTGGTAAGGCGATAATATAACGCAAGACATTAGAGTAACTCTATCGTGCTTTTCACACAGACCCCTTTTTTCCGTAAAACCTCCAAAAGACGTCTTGAGTGGGTAACAGGTTAAAATCCGCCGGAACTTAGTAGGAAGAGATTCCTATGTACAGTTTTTTGGTTTAGTCAACGTTGAAGGATACAGTGTTCCAAAATATTGTGCACCTAATCTTTGTTTCCTTGAAACTTGCTCTGCAACAAAAAAACTTTCTGTCAGTAAAATGTTGGATAGTGAAGAGGAAAGGGAGAGAGCTAAATTAGCAGCTCAACTCCTAGCGGATGACACAAGTCTCCAAGAAAATGACCCGAATGCTATATTCATTCCGGTCACTGTAAGAAAAACTATAACTAAAAAACGTATAGAAAATGGAGTATCATCACGAGGTGGTACAGTCATATTCGTGGTAGAGGCTCATGAATATCGGCAGACAGAGGTATTCTATTCATGGATACAATTTCCAGCAGCAAACGCTGTGACACACGAATTCCACTATTACAAAATAGAGGAACCTCCGGATGAATACGCTCCTTTCTAGGACGTTGAAATCCCACTAAGTTGCCAAGAGCACATGCTCTGGTTTAAAGGTGCCCTAAAACATCAAAATCACATCACCAAGCTCGGTCCACTAGGTAGACCACATGGCCGGCGCTTGCCAGCTACACACCAGATCCCGACATAGAAAAAATGTTACGTGAAGAACTCTTAGTTAAACTAAAAGAATTAACAAAGGCATATAGAGAATAAGTTCAATTGGCAATGGACGATATAACATACCTCCAGAAATTGAAAAAACAGATATAGCAGAACAACCATTTGAACTTGCCAGAATCATTGAAAAATCCTTTGAAGAACTAGGTAGAGATAGTTTGGGTGGGGAACCAATAAAACCCCAACTAACTGAAAATCCTGAAAAAAACGTTATTAAAAATAATCTAAACACTCCAAAAAAGAGTTGGGATGGTAATAAACAATCCACTCCCAGAGAAAAAAGATTTCAGTCTAGAGGAAGATCTCCTCAACGGAGAGATAGATCTCAGACCGAGGAAGCAAGTCTCCCCAAAGGGAACCCTCTAAGAAAAGATACAACCTGAGAGATAGGGATAAATTGAGAAAACCTGATAGACATCGAGATATTGATACACGTCCCTCTCGATCTTTTCAGAATTCCTCACAGAAATCGGAAAGAAAAGGACGGTCAGAACACAAAGAAGAGCACGTCAAGTCCAAAGACAAGGAACCTGCTCATCAAAGTAAAAAATTACAATTTCCAAGAAAGAAGGTAGCCAGTATTAAAATAAAACATGCCGAGGATACTGAGGACACAACTGAAAAACGGAGACTGGGCCCGGACAATGCTAGACAAAACAGCAGAAGTAACCATAGCTCGCAAGATCCTGATGAATCTTCTGGAGACAGTGGACACGAATGAATACATTCAGGTGGAAACTGCAGACACCAGAGTTAGCAAACCCCATAAATTATATGAAATAACATTACGTATAGAGGGGGATAAAACTAGGAAAGTAAAGGGTCTCTTTTGGGATAACCTTTCTAAAGGCTATGACATCCTGTTAGCTGAGAAAGACTGGCCACCAGAGTTTGTCAGGGAGTGCCCTCATGGCGAAGAAATGATTATGCCTGCCTTCTCAAATCATATTCCAATTCATGAAAAATATACATTTGCAAGAAAATGGGCAGTTGCCCAAGCTCCGGCATTATATAAAAATCATGTAGGATGGGATGAGGATTCTCCTCCCTACAAAATCCAGCTAAAAAGTCAACCTACTGCACAAAGGCAGTACCCAGTTAAACAAGAAGCTAAAAAAGCAAGTCAGGGAGATCTTAGATCAACTTGAATATCAGGGGGTGATTGAAACATGCACCTCACAAATGAACAATCCTTTGTTTCCTGTCTCCAAGCCAGACGATTCATATTGTCTAGTTTTGGACTACAGACACCTAAACTCCTGCTGCAAGACATTTGCAGTACAAAACTCACACAGTGCAGCACTAATGAATAACATTGTGCGCAAAAAATATAAAACGACATTAGATATCTCTAATGGATTCTTTTGTCAAAACATTGCACCTGAAAGCAGGTATTTGACCGCTTTCTCAATAATAGGGTCACAAAAACAATTCTGTCGACTCCCACAGGGATTCAAGAATAGCCCAGGATTATTCTCAGCAAGGGTAACAGAGTTACTACAAATATATGATGATGAGGCATTATCTTATGTCGATGACATCTATCTAACAGATGACGACCTGGAGACACACTTGAAAAGAGTGAACACCATAATACTTGGGTTCTCAGCTGAAGGATAAAAATTCAACTTTAAAAAGTCACAAATTGTTCACCTAACTGTCCTGTTTTTAGGATATGAATTATCAAGTGAAGGCAAAAGCCTAGCAGACAACTTCTTAGAGAAGTGTGCTGTACTCCAAGCTCCAAAAACGCTGAAGAACTTACAATCAATACTAGGTTTCCTGAATTTCGGAAGAACATACATTCTAAATTATGCGGAGAGGGTTAAACCTCTCTATGAATTAATAAAACCTGATTTCAAATAAGCATGGGCGGATTTTGCGAATTGGCAATCCGCGAACTTGCGTATTTACGGATTCGCAATCCGCAAAATCCGCGAACTCTCGCGAATTTTTTTTTTTGTCGTGTTCGAAAGGGTTTCTGCCAGTTCGCGAGGGTTCTGTACCAGTTCGCAATTGCGAACTTACTTGTCGGCTCGCAACGGCAGCGACTATGATGTTTCTACGTCTGGTTCATCATCACAGGTTCACAGCACCCTCTGTTTCACCACTGCCACCCTCTGGTACACCCATGCCACCCTCTGGTACATCACTGCCACCCTCTGGTTGGTTTATCACTGTAGATTATGGGGGTGAAAAAAGGCAAGCACACCTGCCCTGCTTCAACTGACATGGATTAATTTGGGGTTGATTAATGTGTCACTGAATTTAAACTTCCAGTCTGGCTGGCACCTGCTTCCTTATCTGTAATTTGCTTTCTGTTGCAGTGCAATTTTTTTTCACAGGACCTTTGTGGCCTACTTGTAGCTATTCTCTGAGCCTGCTGTGAGGGTCAGAGCAGGGTCATAGAATAGTTGCAAGTAGGCAACTGAACTCTGAAGGGGCCCCTCAGGAAGCACTACAGGGAATGGTTACTAATGATAAGATTGAACTTTTGCACCTGCTGAGTGCTTTCAGTTTTGTCTGTAATTGCTTTCTGTTGCAGTGTAATTTTTTTAACAGGACCTTTGTGGTATACTTGTAGCTATTCTCTGAGCCTGCTGTGAGGGTCAGAGTAGGGTCATAGACTAGTTGCAAGTAGGCAAATGAACTCTGAAGGGGCCCCTCAGGAAGCACTACAGGGAATGGTTACTAATGATAAGATTGAACTTTTGCACCTGCTGAGTGCTTTCAGTTTTGCAAAAATCCAAATTTCCAGCAGCATCCACAAAAAGTAATCCTTCCAGGTCAAGATCCAAATCAAAGTGACCAGCACATGAAGAAAGCACTGGGAGGAGCCTGCTGGACAGGAACAGGAAGTTGGAGACTGTGGGGCACTTCCTTCCTCCCATCCCCCCCCCCCCAAAATGGACTCCTTGCAAAGAAAAAGTGCAGGCAAATGTCAACCTGAGGAGTTATTCTGATAAAAATCATAATTTTCAAGGTTTATGCTGCCTGCTGGTGGATTTCTTGTGCGAAATTGCAAATTTTGCAATCTCGCAATTGTGAGATTGACGCTGCCTGCCGCATCTACGTGTTCGCAAGTGTTTACTCCAGCGAAATTGTATAGTATTCTAGTTGGCAAGTGCGACCAAGCAAAAAATCCGCTTCGCACGGATTTTACGAAATTTCGGCAAGTTCACGAGAG
Organism: Lissotriton helveticus; assembly: GCF_964261635.1. NCBI lineage: Eukaryota > Metazoa > Chordata > Amphibia > Caudata > Salamandridae > Lissotriton > Lissotriton helveticus. The sequence continues at coordinate 1,578,261,428 of NC_136061.1, read as the reverse complement.
TTCGCGGATTGCGAATTTGCCGAAAATCCGCAAAATCCGCGAGCGGAACGGATTTTACGCTCATGCTTAATTTCAAACAAATCGATTGGACTCAGAAACACACAGAAATTTTAAGATCATTACAAACAGACATGTTAGCTAAAACAAAACTGCAAACACGCGAAAACTTACGCAACCTTGTAATCCGAGTCATCCCAGGAAGATGCGGATTCACGTACCTGACCTCTAATGAGGGAGAAACGGTACCAATAGCTGTTAAAACTGCTGTAGCAAAAGAAAGAGCCCTAGCCCAAGGCAAGAGGATATCTGTTTTACCAGCAGAATCAGCCCTTGAGGCATTAACAAGCCCACGCAATATGAATGCTGTGGCACTAGATCCAAAATGAATACAATGGAAAAATTCTCTTACTGCAGAAGACGTGAAGCACTATTTTGACCCGAAAATGAAAAAACTAGAAGATCTAGAATATGAAGAAGAATATCCTCTGCCAATCGAAATTCTGCCTCTCGAACAGTACACATGTGTAATCTATATGGACAGATTTGCACACCACTACGATGTAGATAAAAAATCCTACAACGCAGTGTGCGCGATTGTTAAAGGTCGTTGGCGCTTTGGAAAATTCAGACCAATAATCACCAAAACTGAATCCCTCAGAAACTGTACAGCACAGCGAGCTGAAATAAGATCTTTAAAGATGGCGCTTGAAAATGCCGATCCTGAATTCCCGACACTAATAGTGTGCGATTCACATTTCTGTGTCAAATCTTACAATAATGACATGCAGACATGGATCAAAAACGGTTATAAAGAGGACACAGGTGCCACAATAAAGCATAAAAAGCTATGGGAACAAGTAGTTCTTTTGCAGAAAGAACTACGAAAGACTCACGTGATACATACACTGAGTCATCAACGTGATGGCGTTCACGTTGCAGGGAATTCATTGGCTAACAGAGCCACAGCGGAAGCGGTTCAACCAGCTTCCGTAGCCACAAAAAAGCGTTCTAAAAAACACATAGACGGAGAAACCATGCTGGCGGTCAAAGCGTCATTAAAAGGCGACTATGCAGCATTACCTCTCGACTATCCGCTCAATAATACATACATAATTGATGCAAACTCCGTTCCTTTTGCTCAAATCCCTGGAGTGGGGGATAGAGTAATTCCAAACATGAACAGGAGAGTCTTCTTGATTGAAGACGCACACAAGGGATTGGGTCTAAGGCACCAAGAGATCGTGAAATCTCTAAAAGAATTACTATCAGAATACTGGTGGCCGGGGATGAGCCTGCAAAATTACAAATTTGCAAAGGATTGTCCAGACTGCAACAGAGATCGCAGTTGTGAACCGGACCAGACTACTGCCAGGACTCCTTTATTTGAAAGCATAAGGCTATCTATACGCAGAAATCCAGTCTGAGAAATGCCTTCCCATAATTATTAAGACTAGATTCACTTAAAATATAGACCAGAGCGCTCGGCTGACGCCAGAACTGTTATAAAAGATTTGCAAGTCTTTATCGGCACATACGCAATTGGCATGCTACATTCTGACCAGGGTCCTGTGTTTAGCTCTCGAGCTTACAAGGAGGCCATGGCCAGCATGGGCATTGCATTGCGGTACTCTTCTCTCTTCCATCCTGACGGTAATGCGGTAGTGGAAAGAAAAAACCGTGACATAAAGCAATCTATACCGGCGAGGGTATTAGGTTTGTGTGATGGGTGGGTCAAACATTTAACAAGTGTCCAATGTAGTCTTAATAATCTGTTAAGAAATTCTCTAAAAGGTCTCACTCCCTACGAACTATTGTTCGGCACTAGAATGCACATACAGGACTCAGATTGTCACACTTCAGTGGTAGAAGAAAAAGCCTTTGATATCAAAGACTGTTTGGCTGCTTTACAGGACTTAAATGAAACAAGAAGAAGTCTAAATAACATAAAATTAAAGCCAACAGCCACTGAAGAAAAACCACGTGTCCCAGCAAGACCTGTCTGGATTCCAAAGATTGGGGATCTGGTCAGAGAAAAGATCGCGGTGAAGAAGGAATTTGGGCCTTCTTATAGAAAAGCAGTACCTGTCCTAGCTGTCAGCGGAACAAGATCAGTAGTACTACCGCCCCTTGCTGGTAAAAAGGAGAACGGAGTTGTATCCATCGACCTGGTAAAACCATAATCATGTGGCCAATAATAAGTAGTAGGCCCAGTGGACTCCCAAGAAATAGCAGAAGACCAAATCTTGCTACAATCCAAGAGGTTCAAACGGAGAGACTAATCACATTTGACAAACCTGCAGTGAATAAAAAAGTACTATGCAACAAAGCCATGGAACTTGTGCCTCTTGAAACTCAAATTGCAACAGTTCATCAAGAAACACCAGTCTACAACGATGTAGCCTCAGACTATGCTAATGAAACAAAGAAAGATCCAAAGGCAAATGAAAATCCAGAAGCAATTCCAACAATTGACAGAACTGCATCTGGCTACTTCATCAATTTCGATGACTTTTCAGATGATCCAAGTGAACATGAAGAAACGCCAGCAACAATAACTTTCAAAGAAAAAATAACTGAACTCGTTCATGAATTAAAAGAAATATATCTAATTTCTACATGGATTGAATTTTGGATTGTGTTAGGTGTACTTTTCCTCCTACTTTGGCTCATCATGGTTCTATTTTTGGGAAAATTCATTGATGGAAAATATAGTACAAAGGACACAGCAAGTCAGAACATCAACTTGGTCCTAAAGCCTCACAGATCCTCTCACATCGAGAAAAGAGGACTGTCATCAGTGAACATCACAGCCAATCCAATACCCGGTGGGGTAGCATGGGACAAAACGGATTATGAAATCTATGGCCATATTGAGCTCTTGAAATATCCACACCAGTTTAAGGTTTCCTTAAGTGACTTTGTGACACCAAGTACTTTCTCTGATGATTGGGACTTTGAAAATATTTATAATATGATGTCAGATTTAGTAATGTCAGCTAAATTCACAGAACATGATTATTTACAGGGTTCATCAAATTATGAAGAGTTATATTGTTATAATCATTTTGGTCATCACTATTTGCATAAATCTGCCCAACCTAGAAATGTTTTTAATTATAATCAATGGGAACATTGTCCAACTCCGCCAAAAGGCAGCTCGAAAACATTTTATGGGAAATTCCCATACTTCTCAGGGTTCAACAACAGTGATCCAGAAACGTTTTATTTTAAAATGTTCAATAAGACTGGAATGAAAACAATGTTGACAAATACTAAATTGATTTATTCAGAAAATTTTTATGACAAAATTTCTACATTTGGTTTTGAATTCTAGAAAATCAACATTGAAACAAAAACCATCTGGGGTTCAAAAGAATGGCAGGTACAAGGTCTAGAAGCATTATTTAGAGCCTGCATGATCCCAGAACAGAAAATATTCCTGAATGACACAATTCAGCAAACAACCTGTCTTGGTTTAGCCAAGATCAAAGACTTAAATAAACCGTCTATTCCGAAGCCCATACCTGATAGTAATAGCACTACAGATGTGGAGATAGACGTATCCCATATTTTACACCAAAACAGAACAAATCCTGATTGGAAAAAATGGTTGATCTGGCCCACAGACACAAATAACTGTCAAGATAGATTCCTGAATAGAATACAAGGGTTAAAACAGAACAGGCCAGACCCAAGATATTCCCAGAGAGAACATCCAGGGATAGTTACAACATACAGTGTAGGGAAACTATGCCTTGAGTGGCTACAGAAATCCACACTGGCTGAAATTAAGCAACTCTTGACTTTACTTAAAGACGGTGCTGACTTGCGTGATTTCTTACTGGGACCACGCAAACAGCGTCAAAAACGTTTCATATACGCTGGTATATACGCTGCTTACAATGAAACTTGGAAAGTGACACGAATTGAAACAGGTGAAAAAATACGAGAAATTGATCGTATAAATTTGGAAAAATCCCTTTCTGTAGTGGACAATGGGTTAACGACTCTGTCCTCCAGAATATATTCACTGGACAGCATTGTATCATCTGCTATTGACATATTAGAGCAGGACTTGCAAATGTTACAACATGGTCAGTCTCAATTGAGTTCTATTGTACAACTTGGCTGGACGTTGCAAAACCTGCGTTCAGGCTACGTGACATGGCGTCTAATCAACATAACGTCATTATTTTCTATCTTTAACCTTACTGATAAACAAATCAGTTTGGCACAAAAAGGAGCAGACTATACGATTCGGAGCATTGAAAAACTTGGGAGATTACCATTGACAATGTCAGAGAGATCTGTCATTGAATGGATAATACACGGAACAATTACAATTCCGATAACAACTTTCCAGTTTAAATATTGCCAAAAGTATATACCAGCAGGCCTGTATGAAAGGTTGGGTAAAGGATACATCAAGTCAACATGGAATTTACCTTAAACACACAAATGTTAAAGTGAAGGGAAAAAGGAGATATTCCTTAGTGGTAACAATTGTCAAAAATCACTAAGTGGTACACTTCTGTGTCAAGGTATTAACTTGCATGGAGCCTGCGAAGGTTCATCAAATAACCTTTCATGTCACCTGCATGGCACTCCTGCAACACAGATAGAGCCATTTTTCAGACAGCTTTCCAACGGCAGTTATGTTCTAATAAGTGACCACAGCTGTTGTGGCATGGTGCCAGGAAAAGCCTATCTCGTGAGCGTTACTTCCATGGTCACTTGCTGTATGCAAGTATTGTATCCAAACAGCAATCCAGACATGGAAGCGGCAATATGGCCTTCTTTGAATATCTCTTCTATTCGAATTGATACTTTAAGCAGAATGAAGTCTATTCTTTTACAGACAACTGTGCCTTTAACCTAGTCCAAAGAGACGTATGATCTGCAAGTTGCAAGGACAGCAGCAGAGATACATTCCCGATTATCAACAAATTGCCCCGTGCATTTCATAGAAATGTTAGGTCAAATCTTAAACATATCTGATACCAGTGGCATCGCACATGTATTTAAGACGATTTTTTCGGGACTGTTAGCACCCTTTGAAACAGTTCTGGGCATTTTCCCGAATTTTGTCCATTCCTTTTTCGGCGGCCTGCCTCTTCTTTTGGGACTCGTAGCAGGAATTTTATTTTTGATCCTTCTGCTCCGATATGGCAGGCCAAACTACAGACAAAACTCCAGCTACAATGGGAGAAACGATCCTAGCAATACGCTACCGAGACCGAATAACTAAAGTCCTCGGATTAGCCCGGCTAAGAGATCTGAGTGCAACTTGGTTTCTTTCATTCAGACCAATCTGGCAAGATTGAATCTTACCTGTGCTTCGATGCCTGCTATGCGGAGAAGAATGTGTGTTGGACGTCTGTCTTACACTGCTATCACCAGTACCAATGGATATCGATACTTTGCTAGGTCCTGTAATGACTCATGCAACGGGTTGTCCCCAGCGGCTACCTATTCTGATGACGGCATTCGTTGAGACTTCACCTTTACGAGTAGGTGGCGGTGAAGTACGAGAGGAAAGCAGCACCAAACAGGTACAACCTTCTGTGAGCATTGCTGATCCAAACATCGATTATAGCAATCATTCTCACATATTCTCAATTTCAGCATTTTCGAACTTGGTCGAACTTTCACCTGATGTTGTAGACCAATTTTTTGCAAGCCTGTCTGATATGATGTTCTCTCCCAACAACGAGAATAACTTTTAAAACAATGAGCACACAGCGTCCCTGAACTCTGAATTCGGCCTTCAGTTTTGATAAACAAAACTAATGAAAACATTTGGAACTATTTTTTCCCCTGAAAGCGAAATTATTTTTCCACTTCCAAAATATTTACCTTTTTTCTGGCACATGGTACTCTGCTTAAAGTAGAACTATTCTTAGAGAACAGAGCTTCTATTTTTAGAGATACTAGAGACAATATTTTACCTCAGCCTCTAGCACATGTACAGTATTGTATAAATATGTGATGGAATGGTCTCGACATTCTTTTCTGTATACAGAGCCATTTCATGTGTAATTTTTGCAATTCATTCAGCTGATCTATATATATGCATTTAACTGAATGATACCACTGCTTGAAAAACGTACAGTACCAATACTCATTTTCGTGTATTTACCATATACCATTTCAAATACGATTTATGTATTTTGGGGTGGGTTGGAAAACACGCATGCATCGTTATATGTTTAGTATTGCTTAGTATTTAGTGATGATGGACATTAATACGTGGAGTGGGTGTTGTGATTCTATCTAGGACCCTAATCCGATATTCCCGATGTATGCCCTTATGTGGTTATAACAAATAATATCCTTATAAAGGCATAAGAATTATATCCATATTTAGTAATAGACAATGCGGTCCAAATATGCCAAGGCTACTCCCATAGACTCCTAGAAAGTACAACGCGTTCTTTAAACAAACCAAGCCTCCAGCAGCCCGGGAAATCCCCCTGCTTTTGTTTTGATTTGCACAAGAACTCCTGGAGTCCAGAAAGAACTGTAAGTTCTTAGTGAAGTCTTATGTCCAACCTTACGTCAAACCCGGCACCTTTCAGGTATAAATATACCAACGTTGCCTTAAGCAAACACACGGTGGTTTGGAGCAGAGCGGCTATCTACTTGCCCGACGCCCAGCTGATGCGAGAGCCGAAGGAAGCCGACCCTCCCCTTTGACGCACTGAGAGAGACGCTGTCTTTTTCTCCAGCCGAGAAAATCCAGCTCCGGTGTTTCCAGTCACCCTTGCGGGTTGCTGGGAGATCGAGTCCTGAGAGAGAGATACAAGACCTCCTACATTCTATTACCAAGGTACGGAGCTGACTAAACCCTTAAGAGAATTCTTGATTCAGATACTTGGCAAAAACCAACTTAACTTAAACTGCAACTTACTTACTCCTTCCCACGTATTAGGCTTAGGTCAGGTACACTGGGGTAGGCGTATCTTAGAAGCACCAGTTGAGTACGTTAAAATGTAAATTGATAAATGTAAATTGATACTTGTATAGCGCACTACTCACCCACAAGGGTCTCAAGGCGCTTGTACGAATACCGCTGTGGAACCCATCCTGGGTTTCCCTGTGAGGTGTCCACTCATGGGCACCCCCAAGGTGGAGGCCAGGCATCCTTAGCGTTGTGGGGGCCGTTGTGGAGATTAAGCGAACTATTGCCCAGAGTTGCTGAGTGGGCCTTCATGATTGGAATAGGCACCGAGGCGAGAATTATCAGGTCCATGGAATTTTTGAGCCCAAGACCCGCCGAGGGGGGGAATTGAACCCTGGTCCTGGGCTAGACCTCTGCATCAGGGTCTGCCGCTCTAACCATTGAGCCACACTTCAATGTTTTTATGTATGTATATATTTTATCAATTTTAAAGTATCATATGGCTAAAAAACCATATCAATGCTTTTACAGTATTATTTTATAATACTCCTTTTACTGTACGCACTTTACTTTATGATAAGTATTGCAATTGTGGCAATTCATTTCTCTTGCATGAGAAAGAAGACTGCTCAATAAATAATATACTCTTTATTCTGAGGGAGTAAAGTTGTCATGTTTATGCGGTTGTCAGAAACTAATCCCTTCTTGTCTAAATCAGGACGGTTAACTCTTTCCTGAACATTCGAGAACGTTTCTAGTGACCTCTGAGCTAGCTAGCAAAACTAATTAAGTCTAATATAGTCAGTAGAGACCTAGATGACCTCAGTCCTACGTCTACACTGCTGTTTATATTATTCCAATGCGCAGAGCCTATTGGGAATATAGGAACTACACTACAGTGCATCACATTGCCGTGCGAACACTGAAGTGCACACCTTCGCCTGGGCCACCCAACGCACGACACCACCACAAAAGCGCCACGCGACAAAAAGTAATTAAACTGTTTGCATTAAAGAGCGCAACTTTATTTCCGCACGTATCATGGTGAAGTGCAACCCCGGGCCGAAGTCGAAACCCAGATCAAACAGCTGCCACCAACTACAATTATACCACAAATCCAACAACATTTTTTTTTTTTTACAAACACTGAACATACACGAAACGTACTCAGTAATACTGCATCTTTGTATGGTACCTATTGACCTACGAGCCATGATACCATAAATTACAACCAAACTGTGTGGGCGCCACTACTATGCCATGGCCCCCCGACTCACCGTACCTCACTCTGCCCACGCAAACCGAAATTCACGTTAACGACGCTCCTGCAGGTAGCCTGAGGTCCGAGGGGACAAAGAGAACTACACCCCTGAGGAGCAGCCTTAAATAACATGCTAGGTTTAATTTCTTTCTATGCGCTGCCCACTGATGTCACCTCAGCCAGCCTATTCCTCACCAGCCCTCCCTTTCTGGGACCCCGGTGGTGCCTGCCCCGTGGCGCTACTAAGGGTGCCCTTCCCCAAGGCGCGTGGGGCGCCTGCTCAGGATTATGGAATTATGTCATGAAGGACATATAATAAATATCAATGGAAAGAGGAGAATTATGGATACTTATTGGTGACCAGGTACAGGTGGAAATGTTGAGTGCATATTTGTTTAAAATACTGCTCTTTATCTAAATCCCTTTCAATTTTCCCCCCTGCTTTGTGTCCAGTTGAGTGTGCTACCATGCCATGGAATATGATCCGGTTGACCTTGAGGTTCCTTTGCAGAAAGAGGATGGAGTGTGCAAGGTTATCATTTTACTTGTCAATCTCGGAACTGATTTAAAGTTTGGCAGACAGACTACCCAATCATAAACGTGACTGGATATCTGTCATGTTTATGATGAAGTAACCTCTCTGCCAAACTCTTAACCATGACTCACGTCAACAAGTAAAATGATTATCTTACACAGTCTACCCTCTACCTTATTACAAGTGTTTTATCCTATGCACTTGTAATAAGGTGGACGAGGTATCTGTGTGTCACATTTGTGACAGGAACCATATGCCAAACTCAAAATCAGGCCCATTGTCTCTAAGTATGAGGAAGTTAAAGTTGTCAAAGAGCGGATTTTTCATCAGTTTTGAAATTCCTGGATTATGTATTCATTAAAGAGATATTACAAAAGAGGTGATATAGGAAAGTTGATTTCAATTTAAATCTGACTTGTTGCAAGATTTCTTTTTAAGGTGGCGTTGTTCATCAAACAAGGCCTGTTTATCATCCCTCTGGCAAAGGGGCAGTAGAAAAACTCTGAAGGGGATAAGACAGATTGCCAAGGTGAACCAAAAGTAGTGGATTTTAGAAATCAAGATGATGGTTGTGAGCTACAGGGTGACTTCCACCTTAGTTTGGTACTGCTTAGTTGTAATAACGAGGCACAGAGAGCCATTTACAAAGGAAAATCTAAGTTGGGAAGCTGAGATCCTGATTGACAATTGGTCTCCTATGGAAGAGTGTGAAAACATTATGAGGACTCAAAGAATGTACAAGTATTATGACAAGAGGCAATGTGTGAAAGAGCCTGAAGTTGTTGTTGGTCCGTCAGTTTGAGTAAAAAGGTAACACATCGTCAAAGCTTAAAAGTAAGTTCACAGGATCATTGAAAATAGTTGTGATTTTAAAAAAAGGCTAGGAGGTTAAGTGATGGAAAAGTGTGAAACATGAACAATTTAGCCGCAGTGAGAGGGTTGCTAAATGATAACAATTTACCTAGAGACACATGTCCAACCATTAATGTTGGTCCAACATTGCAGGAATGTACTTACAATCAGGCGTTGCAAAGTAGAGGGAAGTACTGTTTCTGGTGTTATTGATATGCATAATCAGAATACAATGTTGAATCACTCTTGTGAACTTCATAAAAGCAGATGGGGAAATAGAGTGGCACCTCCAAGTAGATTTAAAGATTTTGTGCAGACTTTTCTTCAACAACAGAAATGCCTGTTGATATTTAGATAAAGCAGTCAGCATGTTAATATCCCTGACTGTGGAGGAATGTCTTCTCAAGTTTAATAAGTCTGTGTCATTTTTCCAAATGTTTATGGGTTTGATTGTTATGTGTACTTTTGTGATCTGTGCCCTCACGTGATTCCAAACAGAATCCTGAGGTGATCGGCTGACAATATATTCCCTGCCTCTCAGCTGAGCGGACCACTAACTGATTTGCTGCATTAGTATAATAATTGTAATTTAGAACTGTACATGCCTACCATTTCCTGTTTTGGGGGCTACAGACAACCAAGAAGTATACTTTGGTGATATGTCTTTAGATTACTGTAACATGAGAAGAGGACTAAAAATGTAGCCTAACAAACTATATCAATACATATTACTGAGCAAATGTGATGCTTTTATGGCCTTGTCAGCCATATGTCATTGGCTGCCCTAAGATCGCTTTTAATACATTTGTGTACACGTCTTTCTATACTTGTGATTCTGGTCTCGAACAAAATGTTTGCCTTTTTATTTCTTCTGCAGGCAACATGGCAACATGTCACCAGCTAAAGGAGTTGGAGAATGAGGTCACGTGTTCTATATGTTATGACTATTTTAATGAACCGGTCATCATAGAGTGTGGGCACAACTTCTGTGAGGGCTGTATAACTAAGTCCTGGGCACAGTCGAATAACCACTGTCCTCAGTGCCATTCAATGAGCCAAAGAAGAACTCTCCAACCTAACAGGCAGCTTGCAAATTTAGTGAAAGCAGTCCAAGAAATGGTTTTAACAAGGAAGAAAAGAGAGGAAGAACACCTGTGTGATAAACATGACGAAGTGCTGTATCTGTTCTGTCATGAAGATCAACAGACCCTCTGCACAGAATGCATCAAATCTGAAGGCCACATCGATCACACTATAGTGTCCATTGAGGAGGCTTGCCCAGGATATAAGGTATTTTTACAGAATGATCTATAAACCATAATTATCAAGTTGTGAGTCTTGAACAAGAGGCAGCTGGCATTACCATCAAGTCCACTTGTCCTAGATATAGGGCAACAATATATTCAGAACAAAAAACCAGGGCGACTATAGACATAGAAATGGGGCTGCGAGATGACACTCTAGTGGTGGCTGAAAGGCTACTTTGAAAAGATTCAGACCTCTTTTTAACCATGCATATACATTTACTTTATACACAAGCACAAAAAAACCTCAAAACCTTTATGTATATATACACTTTGTGGAATGACATTTAAATACCCTCTCCCACAGGCTTTGTGCCTTGCGCATGCTTGTGATCCCTGCTTTGGGTGTTAAGCTTTGTCGACCTTGATTCCCTCTTGATTTCTTCGGCGTCTGCATGAATGGCACAAGGTAGCACAGCAGAAGAACAGGAGACACTTTTCAAATAAACTCTGGGCCTCATTTATGAGACTCATTGGGCCTCCGGAACGTCACTTTTTGTGATGTTCCCTGGTGCAGAAGCCTGCATGATATTTATCAGGCAGCACAAAGACACTTTTTTGTGTTAAAGGGGTGTGCAATGGGTGTTGCTGGGGGGGGGCGTTCCCGGCAACATCCATGGCTCTTTGACACTGCCCCAGATTTACGAGAAATCCTACATCTGAGGCCAAAAACGTACACCTCCCCAGGAGAGGCGTATGGGAGGCGCAACAAGGAGAAATTTCTTTATTTCTCCTCATTTTTAGTTCTTGCTGAGCCAGCGCATACCCTGCTCTGCGAGAAATTTAGTGTGTGGGTTTTCAAAGTGCTGGCACAGGCTTTTGGTGGCCTAGCGCTTGCGTTCACGGGAGCATGCATGCGAGCAGCCGCCATCTGTCTTTGATCACGCTCACTGTCACTTTCGAAGCTGCGCGGCCGTGTCACTTTCACGGCCGCACGGCCATTGCTTGTTTTGTTTGTAATGCCATCTACTTTCAGTCTTTCAAAAATGCCAAGGAAGACCATTTTCTCTGATTACTAGAAATTGTATTCTAATTTTCGTTGCCTTTTCTCCTCACTAAGTTGACTCCAACTCCTCCTTCCCTTGTTCCCTCTGTTTCCTCTAGTTTGTCAGCAAATGACTTATGCACTTATTTTGTCTCAATTATAGATCTGATTCATGATTCCTTATTTCCATCTGCTGAGCCTGCCTCTTATCCACATTATGGGGAAGACACGTGGGGCAGCGCCACTGCTGACTCACCCTTTTATCATGACATCCCGTGTTCTCTGATTTTGGTTTGGTTTCTAACTCTGAAGTTACGGATCTCATTTCTAGAGCAAATCCTAAAAAAAGGCAATCTTTTATCCTAATTAATTTGGTGTCTTCTTTATTTTCACTTCATCTCAATATTGTCTTCAGTCTTTCTCTTTCACCCGTTTTTTTCTCACCTATTCTTCATCTGCGACTGTTCTTACTTTAGTGAAACAACCTTCCGATTCATCACTTTCGCATAACTGTTGACTTCATTGTAGCCTTGTCTAAACGCTTTCTTAGTTCTTTTCCGTTCTAAGTCGTTCTCCGTGTCTCACATCCCATCTCGCCCCCCACTGCTTTCTGAACGATTCTCTACTCTTCTTTCCCCCTTTCGTACTCTCCCTTGCTATTCCAATCTCCAACCCTCCCCCGCCAAATTTGTTTGGGCAGTCTTTAGCTCTCTGTCATCTCTTCATCGTCCTCTTTGTGCTGTTTCTAGCTCAGCCTCTCAGCGATACAATCTGACGGGTATGCTATCAGATGTTGGTGTAGCGCCCATTCCACCTACAGGCTGTCAAGGTGCTGGAGATCGCTTTTAGCGCTCATGTATGGAAGTGGCATAAAAAGGTTTTTTAAATGTATGTCAGGCTGGCTACAACATCGATGTCCATGGAGACCCCTTCGCTATTTTATTTGAGTTTTTCCGTTAACCCCCTCTCTCCTCCCCGCTTCCTTCTACATTGTCCTTTTCTCTCTGCCTTTATTTTCACCATATGTTCTAAGCTCCCGCCCTCATTTTCAACATTCCTTAGTCTGCACCCATTTGTCTTTGTCTCCTGTTTATTCCCCTCTTCTTCTCACTCTTTTTCTTTCTCTTCTACTCTGTCGGCCTCTCCATCCTGTCTACTTTTAATCCAATCGTACATCTTTACCACTCTCGGGCCGTCTCATCCTTGCTTCTGTGTCCAGCCACATCCCTCTTCACTCTCTTCTTTTTCCATCTCGCTGCTGATTTAAAGCATCTCCAAAATTCACCAACACTTCTCGTCTTTTAATTTTTCACCCGCCCCTTCTCGCCTGCCCTCCGCATCATCAATCTTTTTATCTGCTTTCCCCTTGTCCATTCCCCTCTTTCCTACCCTGTCCCAGTTAGCTACCTCTCTCCCCATCACAAGCCTCTGCACCGACTGTTTCCATTCCACCCCCTTATTGCTTCAGCTCTGTAGCACTCTACAAATGTTTGCAGCCTCCTCCCCCGCCACCTGGGCTCATGCCCCGTTATTCACCTCGTACAAGTTCCCGGGTTCTTGTGACTCGCTTTCAGCCACAGCTGTGACGCCCTTCTTATAACCATGTCACATCAACATTGTATTTAGATAGCATTTGGGTTTTTTCAGCAGCGTAAACCGATCCAGTCCTAATAACTTGCTTCTGCATGGCGCTTCACAACAAATTTAAACACTTTCTGTGGCACTCAAAAAATCCGTACTAGCCAGGCATGTGGTAGGAATCATGAACAAATACTTTCTTCCTTTGATTTTCTCTGCACCTGTCTCTCATTGGCAAAACTTACAGGTCTCGCCTGTGATGCTGTTTGGCATATTAATGTATATTACATGTTTTGGTGCTTGTAGTTCCAAAAGTTGTGGGTAATATGCTGCATGGGCTAAAGACTTATACGGTCCCAAAGGCGAGACCTATTGGCTATGCCAATGCTTGTTCCTTTTTCCATGTGTGCTGCATTCATATCATTTGATATCTCTAAATCTTTTTGCAACATCAAATCAAGTTTAGAAAGGGGGCCTCTTGTACCTTCCTTTATCATTTCTTTTTTAAATGCTTCACATTCACAAGAGGCTGCTAAATTGCACCAACATAACTGGATACCGACTTTCAAAGCAATTGTACCCTTTTATGGAATTTATGTCTGTCTAATATTATGTTCTTGCCCACTTTGAATCGTGTATTCTGGGATTTAATGGCTGTAGCATACGCATCTTCTAACCCATTACCCTCACCTACGACTATGAGAACCATTTCCTTTGGGAAGCGTTTTAAATGTTGCGGGCCTCGGAACCCAAGCAATGCCTAAGAATGGCATCTTTTAGGTCTCGCTGAGCGAACGCGCTTGCGTTCTCAGTAAGACTTAAGTAAGGGATCTCAAAAAAGCACCCAAAGGTGGATTGCCTACTGTGCATGTGTCCGGGCGCGTGCACATCGCACACCATTTGCCTCTCTCCTCACTCATCCTGGTTTGCTTGCAGCCGGCATCAGACTTCAAAGGAATCCGCTGCCCGCCCCCACCGTTTCTGGCTTTGCTTGCTAAAGGCTGTCATGCCCAAGATCACACCCGATTAAACAGCCATGAATTATATTGTTGCTTCCTGCTACTTTGGTGTCACCTCCACTTTCATCATTGGATTCCAGTCTTTTGCTATCTAGATGTTGTAAAATAGACATGAAAGGTTTAGTTATGTTGTGATTAGGGTCACTTTCGGAAATTCTTACAGAAACTATACTGTACGCATTCCTACCCGTTCTGGTCTCGTTTCTTAGAGGTTTATGGTGCTGTTCATTCACACTTGCCAGCGATGCCGAAAGAGCTCTTTTGAGCTTCTTATTTAATTATGTGCTAAGAGATGTTTTAATGTGTACTATACCGTGATGCCAAATTCTGTGTGAAGTCACAAACGCCTAGAGGCGCTGCTGAATTTTGCACAGCCTGCTTGCAGACTCCTGCAGGATTACCACCACACCCACCTCCACCTCCACCATGTCCACCACCCACCAGCACAATCACCACATCCACCACCACGTCCACCACCACCACGTCCACCACCCCCACATCCACAATCACCACCTCCACCACCACCTCCAAAACCACCACATCCACCACCACTACATCCACCACCACCACGTCCACCACCACCACATCCACCACCACGTTCACCACACCCACCACCACATCCACCACCACTACGTACACCACCCACCACCACCATGTCCACCACCACTACCACCACCACCACATCTACCACCATATCCACCACCACATCCACCACCACCACATCCACCAACACCACCACATCCAACACCACCATATCCACCACCACCACATCCACCACCACATCCACCTCCACATCCACCACGTCCACGACCACCACCACCATATCCACCACCACCACCACATCCACCACCACTATGTCCACTACCACTACGTCCACCACCACCATGTCCACCACCACCACGGCCACCACCACCATTGCCACCACCACCACACCCAGCACCACCACCACGTCATCCACCACTACCACCACCACCACATCCACCACCACCACATCCACCACCACCATGTCCACCACATCCACCACCACTTCCACGACCACCACATCAGCACCACCACCACCACGTCCACCACCACTACCACCATCACATCCACCATCACCAAAACGTCCATGACCACCATGTCCACAACCACCACATCCACCACGTCCACCACACCCACCACCATCACACCCACCACCACATCCACCACCACATCCACCACCACCATGTCCACCACCACCACTTCCAACACCACCACACCCACTAACCACAACATCCACCACCACCACATCCACCACCCCAATGTCCACCACAACCACATCCACCACCACCACGTCCACAGTCATCACCTCCAGCACCACCACCACCACACCCACCTCCACCACCCACCACCACATCCACCACCACCACATCCACCACCACAACATCCACCACCACTAGATCCACTACCACCATGTCCAGCACCACCACGTCCACCACCACCACACCCACCTCCACCACCACACCCACCACCTCCACATCCAGCACCACTACCACCACCACCAAATCCACCACCACCACATCCACCACCACCACGTCCACCACCACCATGTCCACCACCACCATGTCCACCACATCCACCACCACTGTGTCCACCACCACCATGTCCACCACAACAATGTCCATCACCACCAAATCCATCACCACCATGTCCACAACCACCACGTCCACCACCACCACGTCCATCACCACCACACCCCCCACCAACACCACATCCACCACCACTACATCAACCTCCACTATGTCCTCCACTAACACGTCCACCACACCCACCTCCACCACCACCACCACCTCCACAATCACCACCTCCACCACCACCATGTCCACCACCACCATGTCTACCACCACTACCACCACCACCACATCTACCACCACATCCACCATGTCTACCACCAACACATCCACCACCACCATGTCCACCACCACCCCATCCACCACCACTTTGTCCACTCCAACTATGTCCACCACCACCATGTCTACCCCCACCATGTCCACCACCACCACTGCCATCACCACCACACCCAGCACCACCACCATGTCCTCCACCACTACCACCACCACCACATCCATCACCACCACATCCACCACCACCATGTCCACCACATCCGTCACCACGTCCACCATCACCACACCAGCACCCCCACGTCCACCACCACTACCACCACCACCAAAACGTCCATCACCACCAGGTCCACAACTACCACATCCACCACGTCCACCACCACCAACACCTCCACCACCACATCCACCACGTCCACCACCACCATGTCCACCACCACCACTTCCAACCCACCACACCCACTAACTACAACATCCACCACCACCACATCCACCACCCCCATGTTCACCACAACCACATCCAGCATCACCACACCCAGCAACGCCACCATCATGTCCACCACCACCACGTCCACAATCACCTCCTCCAGCACCACCACATCCACCACCACTACATCCACCAGCACTACGTCCACCACCACCACGTCCACCACCACCACCACCACCACACCCACCTCCACCACCACGTCTACCACCACCATGTCCACCACATCCAACACCACCGTGTCCACCACCGCAATGTTCACCACCAACAATGTCCATCACCACCATATCCATCAACACCATGTCCACAACTACCACGTCCACCACCACCATGTCCATTACCACCATAGCCACCACCAACACCACATCCACCACCACTACATCACCCTCAACTATGTCCTCCACTAACACGTCCACCACCACCACGTCCACCACACCCACCTCCACCACCACCACCACATCCACCACCACCTCTACCACCACGTCCACCACCACCACAATCACCACCTCCACAATCACCTCCTCCACCACCACCTCCACCACCACCATGTCCACCACCACCATGTCCACCACCACTACCACCACATCTACCATCACGTCCACCTAGTCCACCACCAACACGTCCACCACCACCATGTCCAAAATCACCACCACCTCCACCACCATCACATGCACCACACCCACCACCACTACATCCACCACCACCACGTTCACCACCACCACATCCACCACCACCATATCCACCACCACCACATCCACCACCTCCACCACCATCACCACATCCACCACCACGTCCACCTCCACCACATCCACCATAACCATGTCCACTACCACCACATCCACAATCACCACCTCCACCACCACCACATCCACCACATCCACCACCACTACATCCACCACCACTGTGTCCACCTCCACCACGTCCACCACCACCATGTCCACCACCACCATACCCACCTCCACCACCACCACATCCACCACCACCACATCCACCACCACCACGTCCACCACCATCATGTCCACCACCACCACATCCACCACCACTATGTCCACCACCCACCACCACCACAATATCCACCACCACCACCACATCCACCACCAGCACATCCACCAGCATATCCACCACCATCACATCTGCCACTACCACATCCACCACCACCACCATATCTACCACCACCACATCCACCATCACATCCACTACCATCACGTCCATGACCACCACCACCACATCCACCACCACCACATCCACCACCACTACATCCACCACCACTATGTCTACCACCACCATGGCCACCACACCCAGCACCACTACCTCGTCCACCACCACTACCACCACATCCACCACCACCATATCCACCACCACCATGTTCACCACATCCATCACCACATCCACCACACCCAGCACCACCACCACGTCCAACACCACTACCACTATCACATCCACCACATCCACAACCACCACATCCACCACCACCACCATGTCCACCACATCCACTACCATGTCCACTACCACCACATCCACCGCATCCTCCACCACCACATCCACCACCACCACGTCCATTACCACCACATCCATCACTACCATGTCCACAACCACCACGTCCATCACGTCCACCACCACGTCCTCCACCACCACCACACCCACCACCACCACGTCCACCACCACCACATCCACTTCCACTATATCCACCACCACCATGTCCACCACCACCAGGTTGACTACCTCACCCACCACCTCCACGTCCACCACCACCAAGTCCACCACCACCACCTCTACCATCACCACCTCCACCACCACCACATCTACCACATCCACCACCACTACATCTACCACCACTAAGTCTACCACCACCATATCCACCATCACACCCACCTACACCACCACCACGTCCACCACACCCAGTACCACCACTAAAATGTCCACCACCACTACCACCACATCCACCACCACCACATCCATCACCACCACATCCAACACCACCATGTCCACCACATCCACCACCAAGTCCATCACCACCAAGTCCACAACCACTATATCCACCACCACCATGTAGTCCACCACCACCACACCCACCACCACCACAACCGCATCCACCACCACATCCACCACCACCACCACATCCACCACCACCCTGTCCACCATGTCCACCCCCCACACTCACCACCACAACCACATCCACCACCACATTCTCCACCACTACATCCACCACCACCCTGTCCACCACCACCACATCCACCATGCCACGTTCACCAATACTACATCCACAACCACTGTGTCCACAATCACGACCTCCAGCAACACCTCCACCACCACCACATCCACCACATCCTCCACCACCACATCACCACCACTACATCCATCACCACCAAGTCCACCACCACCATGTCCACCACCCAACCACAACATCCACCACCATATCCTCCACCACCACATCCACCACCACCCTGTCTACCACCACCACATCCACCACCACCACATCCCCCACCACCACCATGTCCACAACCACCACATCCACCACCACCACATACACCACCACCACATCCACCACCACTACGTCCACCACCCACTACCACCACCAAGTCCATCATCACTACTACCACATCCACCACCACCACATCTACCACCACATCCACCACCACCATATCCACCACCACAACATTCACCACCACCACATCCACCACCACATCCACCACCACATCCACCACCACAACGTCGATGACCAACACCACCATGTCCACCACCACCACATCCACCACCACTACATCCACCACCTCTATGTCCACCACCACCATGTCCACCACCACCACATCCACCACCACCACCATGGCCACCACACCCAGCACCACCACCTCGTCCACCACCACTACCACCACATCCACCACCACCATGTCCACCACATCCACCACCACGTCCACCACCACCACACCCAACACCACCACCACCACGTCCACCACCACTACCACCACCATATCCCCCACCACCACCACCATGTTCACCACACGCACCTCCACCACCACCATGTCCACCACCCACCACTACCACCACCACCACATCCACCACCACATCCACCACCACCACGTCCACCACAACCACATCCACAATCACCACCTCTACTACCACCTCCAAAACCACCACATCCACCACCACTGCATCCACAACCACCACGTCCACCACCACCACATCCACCACCACGTTCACCACACCCACCTCCACCACCACCACCACATCCACCACCACCACATCAACCACCACTATGTCCACCACCCACCACCACCGTGTCCTCCACCATTACCACCACCACCACATCCACCACCATATCCACCACCACGTCCACCACCACCACATATACCATCACCACCACATCCACCCCACCACATCCACCACCACCACATCCACCACCACATCCACCACCACTACCACATCCACCACCACATCCACGACCACCACCGCAATGTCCACCACCACCATCACCACATCAACCACCACTATGTCCACTACCACTACATCCTCCACCACCATGTCCACCACCACCACGTCCACCACCACCACTGCCACCACCACCACACCCAGCACCACCACCACGCCCTCCACCACTACCACCAGACCACGTCCACCACCACCACATCCACCACCAACACATCCACAACCACCATGTCCACCACATCCACCACCATGTCCACCACCACCATCACCACATCAACCACCACTATGTCCACTACCACTACGTCCACCACCACCATGTCCACCACCACCACTGCCACCACCACCACTGCCACCACCACCACACCCAGCACCACCACCACGCCCTCCACTACTACCACCACCACCACGTCCACCACCACCACATCCACCACCAATACATCTACCACCACCATGTCCACCACATCCACCACCATGTCCACCACCACCACACCGGCATCACACAAAACGTCCATCACCACCATGTCCACAACCACCACATCCACCACGTCCACCACACCCACCAACACCAACATGTCCACCACCACATCCACCACTACCACATCCACCACCACCATATCCACCACCACCACTTCCAACACCACCACACCCACTAACCACAACATCCACCACCACCACATCCACCACCCCCATGTCCACCACAACCACATCCACCACCACCACGTCTACCACCACTACATCAACCACCACCACACACACCTCCACCACCCACCACCAAATCCACCACCACATCCATCACCACCACCACCATGTCCACCACCACTACATCCACTACCACCATGTCCAGCACCACCACATCCACCACCACCACACCCACATTTACCACCACACCCACCACCACCACGTCCACCACCACTACCATCACCACCACATCCACCACCACCACATCCACCACCACCATGTCCACCACCACCATGTCTACCACATTCACCACCACCGTGTCTACCAACACCATGTCCACCACCAACAATGTCCATCACACCACATCCACCACCACCACGTCCACCATCACCACATCCACCAACACCACATCCACCACCACTACATACACCACCCACCACCACCATGTCCACCAACACTACCACCACCACCACATTCACCACCATGTCCACCACCACAACGTCCACCACCACCACCATGGCCACCACACCCAGTACCACCACCTAGTCCACCACCACTACCACCACATCCACCACCACCATGTCCACCACATCCACCACCACGTTCCACCACCACCAACCCAACTCCACCACCACCACATCCACCACCACTACCACCACCATATCCCCCACCACCACACCCACCACCACCACCATGTCCACCACCCAGCACCACCACCATGTCCATCACCACTACCACCACCACATCCACCACCACATCCACCACCACCACGTCCACCACAACCACATCCACAATCACCACCTCTACCACCACCTCCAAAACCACCACATCCACCACCACTACATCCACCACCACAACGTCCACCACCACCACATCCACCACCACGTTCACCACACCCACCTCCACCACCACCACCACATCCACCACCACCACATCAACCACCACTATGTCCACCACCCACCACCACCATGTCCACCACCACTACCACCACCACCACCACATCCACCACCATATCCACCACCACATCCACCACCACCACATCTACCATCACCACCACATCCACCCCACCACATCCACCACCACCACATCCACCACCACATCCACCACCACTACCACATCCACCACCACATCCACCAGCGCAATGTCCACCACCACCATCTCCACATCAACCACCACTATATCCACTACCACTACGTCCACCACCACCATGTCCACCACCACCACATCCACCACCACCACTGCCACCACCACCACACCCAGCACAACCACCACGCCCTCCACCACTACCACCAGACGACGTCAACCACCACCACATACACCACCAACACATCCACCACCACCATGTCCACCACATCCACCACCATGTTCACCACCACCACACCAGCACTACCACCACCATATCCACCACCACCACCACATCCACCATCACCAAAACGTCCATCACCATCATGTCCACAACCACCACATCCACCACGTCCACCACACCCACCACCACCAACACGTCCACCACCACATCCACCACTACCACATCCACCACCACCATGTCCACCACCACCACTTCCAACACCACCACACCCACTAACCACAACATCCACCACCACCACATCCACCACCCCCATGTCCACCACAACCACATCCACCACCATCACGTCCATAGTCATCACCTCCAGCACCACCACCACCACATCCACCACCACTACATCCACCACCACTACATCAACCACCACCACACACACCTCCACCACCCACCACCAAATCCACCACCACATCCATCACTACCACCACCACGTCCACCACCACTACATCCACTACCACCATGTCCAGCACCACCACATCCACCACCACCACACCCACCTTTACCACCACACCCACCACCACCATGTCCACCACCACTACCACCACCACCACATCCACCACCACCACATCCACCACCACCATGTCCACCACCACCATGTCCACCACATTCACCACCACCGTGTCTACCAACACCATGTCCACCATCAACAATGTCCATCACACCACATCCACCACCACCACGTCCAACACCACCACATCCACCAACACCACATCCACCACCACTACATCCACCACCCACCACTACCATGTCCACCAACACTACCACCACCACCACATTCACCACCATGTCCACCACCACAACGTCCACCACCACCACCATGGCCACCATACTCAGCACCACCACCACTACTACCACATCCATTACCACCATGTCCACAACATCCACCACCACATCCACCACCACCACACCCAACACCACCACCACCACGTCCACCACCACTACCACCACCATATCCCCCACCACCACCACCATGTTCACCACACCCACCTCTACCACCACCATGTCCACCACCCACCACCACCACCATGTCCACCACCACTACCAGAACCACATCCACCACCACCACGTCCACCACAACCACATCCACAATCACCACCTCTACTACCACCTCCAAAACCACCACATCCACCACCACTACATCCACCACCACCACGTCCACCACCACCACATCCACCACCACATTCACCACACCCACCTCCACCACCACCACCACCACATCCACCACCACCACATCAACAACCACTATGTCCACCACCCACCACTACCATGTTTACCACCACTACCACCACCACCACATCCACCACCATATCCACCACCACATCCACCACCACCACATCTACCATCACCACCACATCCACCCCACCAAATCCACCACCACATCCTCGACCACCACCACCATGTCCACCACCACCATCACCACATCAACCACCACTATGTCCACTACCACTACGTCCACCACCACCATGTCCACCACCACCACATCCACCACCACCACTGCCACCACCACCACCACACCCAGCACCACCACCATGAACTTCCCCACCACTTCTACCAGACCACGTCCACCACCACCACATCCACCACCAACACATCCACCACCACCATGTCCACCACATCCACCACCATGTCCACCACCACCATCACCACATCAACCACCACTATGTCCACTACCACTATGTCCACCACCATGTCCACCACCACCACGTCCATCACCACCACTGCCACCACCAGCACACCCAGCACCACCACCACCACGCCCTCCACCACTACCACCACCACCACGTCCACCACCACCACATCCATGACCAATACATCTACCACCACCATGTCCACCACATCCACCACCATGTCCACCACAACCACACCAACACCACCACCACATCCACCACCACTACCACCACCACCACATCCACCATCACCAAAACGTCCATCACCACCATGTCCACAACCACCACATCCACCACATCCACCACACCCACCACCACCAACACGTCCACCACCACATCCACCACTACCACATCCACCACCACCATGTCCACCACCACCACTTCCAACACCACCACACCCACTAACCACAACATCCACCACCACCACATCCACTACCCCATGTCCACCACAACCACATCCACCACCACCACGTCCATAGTCATCACCTCCAGCACCACCACCACCACATCCACCACCACTACATCCACCACCACTACATCAACCACCACCACACCCACCTCTACCACCCACCACCACATCCATCACCACCACTACCACGTCCACCACCACTACATCCACTACCACCATGTCCAGCACCACCACATCCACCACCACCACACCCACCCTTACCACCACACCCACCACCACCACGTCCACCACCACTACCACCACCACCAAATCCACCACCTCCACATCCACCACCACCACGTCCACCACCACCATGTCCACCACCACCATGTCCACCACATTCACCACCACCGTGTCTACCAACACCATGTCCACCACCAATGTCCATCACACCACATCCACCACCACCACGTCCACCACAACCACATCTACCAACACCACATCCACCACCACTACATCCACAACCCACCACCACCATGTCCACCAACACTACCACCACCACCACATTCACCACCATGTCTACCACCACATCCACATCCACCACATCAACTACTACCACCACATCTACGGCCACCTCATCCACCACCACCACATCCACCACCACAACCACCACATCCACCACCACATCCAACACCACATCCACCACCACCATGTCCATGACCACCACCACCACCATGTCCACCACCATCACCACCACCACATCCACCTCCACTACGTCCACCACCACTACATCCAGAACCACTATGTCCACCACCACTACCACCACCACCACACCACCGCCACCACATCCACCACCACCATGTCCACCACATCCACCACCACCACACCAAGCACCACCACCACCACGTCCACTACCAGTACCACCACCACCACCACGTCCACCATCACTATGTCCACTACCACCATGTCCAGCACCACCACGTCTACCACCACATCCACCACCACCATGTCCACCACATCCACCACCACATCCACCACCACCACACCCTGCACCACCACCACCACATCCAACACCACTACCACCACCACATCCACCACCACCACATCCACCACCACCACATCCACCACCACCTCCATATCCACCATATCTACTACCATGTCCACCACCACCACATCCACCACATCCACCACATCCACCACCACCATGTCCACCATCACCAAATCCATCACCACCACAAACATCACCACCATGTCCACAACCACCATGTCTACCATGTCCACCACCATGTCCTCCACCACCACCACACCCACCACCACCACCACCACATCCACCACCACCATTTCCACCACAATCAGGTCCACCATCACACGTGGGAGAGGTGTGGCGGCCAGGGCGACTGACGCTGGAATCTGGGGACCACGGTTCGATCCCCGGCTCCGGCGGCAGGTTAGCCCAGCACCATGTGACTCTGGGCAATAGCTCGCTTAATCCTCCCGACGGCCCCCAGCGCCTAGAGACCCTTACGGGTGATTGTGCGCTTTACAAATGTGGACTTTACTTTACTTTACTCACCACCACCAAGTCCACCACCACCACGTCTACCACCACCACCTCTACCATCACCACCTCCACCACAACCACATCCACCACACTAACCACCACTACATCCACCACCACTACATTAACCACCACCACGTCCACCACCACCACCACACCCACCTACACCACCACCATGTCCACCACACCCAGCACCACCACCACCATGTCCACCACCACTACCAACACCACCACATCCACCACCACCACGTCCACCACCACCATGTCCAGCACCACCATGTCCATCACATTCACCACCACTGTGTCTACCAACACCATGTCCACCCCCAACAATGTCCATCACACCACATCCACCACCACCACGTTCACCACCACCACATCCACCAACACCACATCCACCACCACTACATCCATCACCCACCACCACCATGTCCACCAACACTTCCACCACCACCACATTCACCACCATGTCCACCACCACAACGTCCACCAACACCACCATGGCCACCACACCCAGCACCACCACCTCGTCCACCACCACTAACACCACATCCACCACCACCATGTCCACCACATCCACCACCACGTCCACCACCCCCACACCCAATACCACCACCACCACGTCCACTACCACTACCACCACCATATCCTCCACTACCACACCCACCACCATCACCATGTTCACCACACCCACCTCCACCACCACCATGTCCACCACCCACCACCACCACCAACATGTCCACCACCACTACCACCACCACATCCAACACCACATCCACCACCACCAAAACCACCACAACCACATCCACAATCACCACCTCTACCACCACCTCCAAAACCACCACATCCACCACCACCACATCCACCATCACCACGTCCACCACCACCACATCCACCACCACGTTCACCACACCCACCTCCACCACCACATCCACCACCACCACATCAAACACCACTATGTCCACCACCCACCACCACCATGTCGAACACCACTACCACCACCACCACATCCACCACCATATCCACCACCACATCCACCACCACCACATCTACCATCACCACCACATCCACCCCACCACATCCACCACCACCACATCCATCACCACATCCACCACCACTACCACATCCACCACCACATCCACCACCACCACCACCACCACCACCATCACCACATCAACCACCACTATGTCCACTACCACTACGTCCACCATCGCCACCACCACCACGTCCACCACCACCACTGCCACCACCACCACCACACCCAGCACCACCACCTCGCCCTCCACCACTACCACCAGACCATGTCCACCACCACCACATCCACCACCAACACATCCACCACCACCATGTCCACCCCATCCACCACCATGTCCACCACCACCATCACCACATCAACCACCACTATGTCCACTACCACTACGTCCACCACCACCGTGTCCACCACCACCACATCCACCACCTCCACTGCCACCACCACCACACCCAGCACCACCACTACACCCTCCACCACTACCACCACCACCACGTCCACCACCACCACATCCACCACCAATACATCTACCACCACCATGTCCACCACATCCACCACCATGTCCACCACAACCACACCAGCACCACCACCACCACATCCACCACCACTACCACCACCACCACCACATCCACCATCACCAAAACATACATCACCACCATGTCCACAACCAACACATCCACCACGTCCACCACACCCACCACCCCCAACACGTCCACCACCACATCCATCACTACCACATCCTCCACCACCATGTCCACCACCACCACTTCCAACACCACCACACCCACTAACCACAACATCCACCACCACCACATCCACCACCCCCATGTTCACCACAACCACATCCACCACCACCACGTCCATAGTCATCACCTCCAGCACCACCACCACCACATCCACCACCGCTACATCCACCACCACTACATCAACCAAAATCACACCCACCTCCACCACCCTCCACCACATCCACCACCACATCCATCACCACTACCACCACGTCCACCACCACTACATCCACTACCACCATGTCCAGCACCACCACATCCACCACCACCACACCCACCTTTACCACCACACCCACCACCACCACGCACACCACCACTACCACCACCACCAAATCCACCACCACCACATCCACAACCTCCACGTCCACCACCACCATGTCCACCACCACCATGTCCACCACATTCACCACCACCGTGTCTACCAACACCATGTCCATCACCAACAATGTCCATCACACCACATCCACCAACACCACATCCACCACCACCACATCCACCAACACCACATCCACCACCACTACATCCACCACCCACCACCACCATGTCCACCAACACTACCACCACCACCACATTCACCACCATGTCCACCACCACATCCACATACACCACATCAACCACTACCACCACATCCACATCCACCACATCCACCACCACATCCAACACCACATCCACCACCACCATGTCCATGACCACCACCACCTCATCAACCACCACTATGTCCACTACCACTACGTCCACCACCACCATGTCCACCACCACCACATCCACCACCACCAGTGCCACCACCACCACCACACCCATCACCATCACCACGAACTTCCCCACCACTTCCACCAGACCACGTCCACCACCACCACATCCACCACCAACACATCCACCACCACCATGTCCACCACATCCACCACCATGTCCACCACCACCATCACCACATCAACCACCACTATGTCCACTACCACTACGTCCACCACCACGTCCATCACCACCACTGCCACCACCACCACACCCAGCACCACCACCACACCCTCCACCACTACCACCACCACCACGTCCACCACCACCACATCCATGACCAATACATCTACCACCGCCATGTCCACCACATCCACCACCATGTCCACCACAACCACACCAACACCACCACCACATCCACCACCACTACCACCACCACCACATCCACCATCACCAAAACGTCCATCACCACCATGTCCACAACCACCACATCCACCATGTCTACCACACCCACCAACACCAACACGTCCACCACCACATCCACCACTACCACATCCACCACCACCATGTTCACCACCACCACTTCCAACACCACCACACCCACTAACCACAACATCCACCACGACCACATCCACCACCCCATGTCCACCACAACCACATCCACCACCACCACGTCCATAGTCATCACCTCCAGCACCACCACCACCACATCCACCACCACTACATCCACCACCACTACATCAACCACCACCACACCCACCTCCACCACCCACCACCACATCCACCACCACATCGATCACCACCACCACCACGTCCACCACCACTACATCCACTACCACCAGGTCCAGCACCACCACATCCACTACCACCACACCCACCTTTACCACCACACCCACCACCACCATGTCCACCACCACTACCACCACCACCAAATCCACCACCACCACATCCACCACCACCACGTCCACCACCACCATGTCCACCACCACCATGTCCACCACATTCACCACCACCGTGTCTACCAACACCATGTCCACCACCAACAATGTCCATCACACCACATCCACCACCACCACGTCCACCACCACCACATCCACCAACACCACATCCACCACCACTACATCCACCACCCACCACCACCATGTCCGCCAACACTACCACCACCACCACATTCACCACCATGTCTACCACCACATCCACCACATCAACCACTACCACCACATCTACGGCCACCTCATCCACCACCACCACATCCACCACCACATCCACCACATTCACCACCACATCAAACACCACATCCACCACCACCATGTCCATGACCACCACCACCACCATGTCCACCACCATCACCACCATCACATCCACCTCCACTACGTCCACCACCACTACATCCAGAACCACTATGTCCACCACCACTACCACCACCACCACACCACCACCACCACATCCACCACCACCATGTCCACCACATCCACCACCACCACACCCACCACCACCACCACGTCCACTACTACTACCACCACCACCACCACCACCACGTCCACCATCACTATGTCCACTACCACCATGTCCAGCACCACCACGTCTACCACCACATCCACCACCACCATGTCCACCACATCCACCACCACCACACCCTGCACCACCACCATCACATCCAACACCACTATCACCACCACATCCACCACCACCACATCCACCACCACCACATCCACCACCACCACCATATCCACCATATCCACTACCATGTCCACCACCACCACATCCACCACCACCATGTCCACCATCACCACATCCATCACCACCACATCCATCACCACCATGTCCACAACCACCATGTCCACCATGTCCACCACCACGTCCTCCACCACCATCACACCCACCACCACCTCCACCACATCCACCACCACCACATCCACCACCACCATTTCCACCACCATCAGGTCCACCATCACACTCACCACCACCACGTCCACCACCACCACGTCTACCACCACCACCTCTACCATCACCAACTCCACCACCACACTAACCACCACTACATCCACCATCGCTTCATCCACCACCACCACGTCCACCACCACCACCACACCCACCTACACCACCACCATGTCCACCACACCCAGCACCACCACCACCATGTCCACCACCACTACATCCACTACCACCCTGTCCAGCACCACCACATCCACCACCACCACACCCACCTTTACCACCACACCCACCACCACCATGTCCACCACCACTACCACCACCACCACATCCACCACCACTACGTCCACCAGCACCATGTCCACCACGCCCATGTCCATCACATTCACCACCACCGTGTCTACCAACACCATGTCCCCCACCAACAATGTCCATCACACCACATCCACCACCACCACGTCCACCACCACCACATGCACCAACACCACATCCACCACCACTACATCCACCACCCACCACCACCATGTCCACCAACACTACCACCACCACCACATTCACCACCATGTCCACCACCACAACGTCCACCACCACCACCATGGCCACCACACCCAGCACCACCACCTCGTCCACCACCACTACCACCACATCCACCACCACCATGTTCATCACATCCACCACCACGTCCACCACCACCACACCCAACACCGCCACCACCACGTCCACCACCACTACCACCACCATATCCTCCACCACCACACTCACCACCATCACCATGTTCACCACATCCACATCCACCACATCAACCACTACCACCACATCTACGGCCACCTCATCCACCACCACCACATCCACCACCACATCCACCACATTCACCACCACATCCAACACCACATCCACCACCACCATGTCCATGACCACCACCACCACCATGTCCACCACCATCACCACCATCACATCCACCTCCACTACGTCCACCACCACTACATCCAGAACCACTATGTCCACCACCACTACCACCACCACCACACCACCGCCACCACATCCACCACCACCATGTCCACCACATCCACCACCACCACACCCACCACCACCACCACCATGTCCACTACTACTACCACCACCACCACCACGTCCACCATCACTATGTCCACTACCACCATGTCCAGCACCACCACGTCTACCACCACATCCACCACCACCATGTCCACCACATCCACCACCACCACACCCTGCACCACAACCATCACATCCAACACCACTATCACCACCACATCCACCACCACCACATCCACCACCACCACATCCACCACCACCACCATATCCACCATATCCACTACCATGTCCACCACCACCACATCCACCACCACCATGTCCACCATCACCACATCCATCACCACCACATCCATCACCACCATGTCCACAACCACCATGTCCACCATGTCCACCACCACGTCCTCCACCACCATCACACCCACCACCACCTCCACCACATCCACCACCACCACATCCACCACCACCATTTCCACCACCATCAGGTCCACCATCACACTCACCACCACCACGTCCACCACCACCACGTCTACCACCACCACCTCTACCATCACCAACTCCACCACCACACTAACCACCACTACATCCACCATCGCTACATCCACCACCACCACGTCCACCACCACCACCACACCCACCTACACCACCACCATGTCCACCACACCCAGCACCACCACCACCATGTCCACCACCACTACATCCACTACCACCATGTCCAGCACCACCACATCCACCACCACCACACCCACCTTTACCACCACACCCACCACCACCATGTCCACCACCACTACCACCACCACCACATCCACCACCACTACGTCCACCACCACCATGTCCACCACGCCCATGTCCATCACATTCACCACCACCGTGTCTACCAACACCATGTCCCCCACCAACAATGTCCATCACACCACATCCACCACCACCACGTCCACCACCACCACATGCACCAACACCACATCCACCACCACTACATCCACCACCCACCACCACCATGTCCACCAACACTACCACCACCACCACATTCACCACCATGTCCACCACCACAACGTCCACCACCACCACCATGGCCACCACACCCAGCACCACCACCTCGTCCACCACCACTACCACCACATCCACCACCACCATGTTCACCACTACCACCACCATATCCTCCACCACCACACTCACCACCATCACCATGTTCACCACACCCACCTCCACCACCACCATGTCCACCACCCACCACCACCACCAACATGTCCACCACCACTACCACCACCACATCCACCACCACATCCACCACCACCACGTCCACCACCACCACATCCACCACCACGTTCACCACACCCACCTCCACCACCACCACCACATCCACCACCACCACATCAAACACCACTATGTCCACCACCCACCACCACCATGTCCACCACCACTACCACCACCACCACATCCACCACCATATCCACCACCACATCCACCACCACCACATCTACCATCACCACCACATCCACCCCACCACATCCACCACCACCACATCCACCACCACAATCACCACCACTACCACATCCACCACCACATCCGCCACCACCACATCACCACATCAACCACCACTATGTCCACTACCACTACGTCCACCACCACCATGTCCACCACCACCACCACTGCCACCACCACCACCACACCCAGCACCACCACCACGCCCTCCACCACTACCACAAGACCACGTCCACCACCACCACATCCACCACCAACGCATCCACCACCACCATGTCCACCCCATCCACCACCATGTCCACCACCACCATCACCACATCAACCACCACTATGTCCACTACCACTACGTCCACCACCACCATGTCCACCACCACCACGTCCACCACCACCACTGCCACCACCACCACACCCAGCACCACCACCACGCCCTCCAGCACTACCACCACCACCACGTCCACCACCACCACATCCACCACCAATACATCTACCACCACCACATCCACCACCACTACCACCATCACCACATCCACCATCACCAAAACATCCATCACCACCATGTCCACAACCAACACATCCACCACGTCCACCACACCCACCACCACCAACACGTCCACCAGCACATCCACCACTACCACATCCACCACCACCATGTCCACCACCACCACTTCCAACACCACCACACCCACTAACCACAACATCCACCACCACCACATCCACCACCCCCATGTCCACCACAACCACATCCACCACCACCACGTCCATAGTCATCACCTCCAGCACCACCACCACCACATCCACCACCACTACATCCACCACCACTACATCAACCACCATCACACCCACCTCCACCACCCACCACCACATCCACCACCACATCCATCACCACCACCACCACGTCCACCACCACTACATCCACTATCACCATGTCCAGCACCACCACATCCACCACCACCACACCCACCTTTACCACCACACCCACCACCACCACGTCCACCACCACCACCACCAAATCCACCACCACCACATCCACCCCCTCCACGTACACCACCACCATGTCCACCACCACCATGTCCACCACATTCACCACCACCGTGTCTACCAACACCATGTCCACCACCAACAATGTCCATCACACCACATCCACCAACACCACATCCACCACCACCACATCCACCAACACCACATCCACCACCACTACATCCACCACCCACCACCACCATGTCCACCAACACTACCACCACCACCACATTCACCACCATGTCCACCACCACATCCACATCCACCACATCAACCACTACCACCACATCCACATCCACCACATCCAACACCACATCCAACACCACATCCACCACCATGTCCATGACCACCATGTCCATGACCACCACCACCACCATGTCCACCACCATCACCACCACCACATCCATCTCCACTACGTCCACCACCACTACATCCAGAACCACTATGTCCACCACCACTACCACCACCACCACACCACCGCCACCACATCCACCACCACCATGTCCACCACATCCACCACCACCACACCCAGCACCACCACCACCACGTCCACTACCACCACCACCACCACCACCACCACCACGTCCACCATCACTATGTCCACTACCACCATGTCCAGCACCACCACGTCTACCACCACATCCACCACCACCATGTCCACCACATCTACCACCACATCCACCACCACCATACCCAGCACCACCACCACCACATCCAACACCACTACCACCACCACATCCACCACCACCACATCCACCACCACCACCATATCCACCACATCCACTACCACGTCCACCACCACCACCACATCCACCACATCCACCACCACCATGTCCACCACCACCACATCCATCACCACCACATCCATCACCACCATGTCCACAACCACCATGTCCACCATGTCCACCACCACGTCCTCCACCACCACCACACCCACCACCACCACCACCACATCCACCACCACCACATCCACCTCCACTACAACCACCACCACCATTTCCACCACCACCACGTCCACCACCACCACGTCTACCACCACCACCTCTACCATCACCACCTCCACCACCAACACATCCACCACACTAATCACCACTACATCCCCCACCACTACATCCACCACCACCACATCCACCACCACCACCACACCCACCTACACCACCATCATGTCCACCACCACCACACCCACCACCACAACATCCACCACCACCACTACATCCACCACTACCTCATCCACCACCATCACATCCACCACGTCTACCACCACCATGTCCACCACCACCACATCCACCACATCCACCACCACTACATCCACCACCACTACGCCCACCACCACCACGTCCACCACCACCACATCCACCACCACCGCACCCACCTCCACCACCCCCATGTCCACCACCCACCTCCTCCACCACATCCACCACCACCACGTCCACAACCACCACATCCACCACTACTACGTCCACCACCACTATGTCCACCAACACCATGTCCACCACCACTACATCCACCATCACTACGCCCACCACCACCACGTCCACCACCACCACATCCACCACCGCCACACCCACCTCCACCACCCCCATGTCCACCACCCACCTCCTCCACCACATCCACCACCACCACATCCACAACTACCACATCCACCACTACTACGTCCACCACCACTATGTCCACCAACACCATGTCCACCACCACCATGTCCACCACCACACCCATCTCCACCACCACTATGTCCACCACCATGTCCACCACCACCATGTCCACCACCACCACTATGGCCACCACCTCATTCACCACAAGGCCACTACCACATCCACCACCACCACGTCTACCTCCAACACCACCACATCCACTACCACCACCATGTCCACCACCACGTCCACTACCAAGTCCATCACCAAGTCCACCATCACATCCACCACTACATCCACCACCACTACCCATTCCACTACCACCACCACATCCACCACCACCACATCCACCACCACCACATC
Source organism: Lissotriton helveticus (assembly GCF_964261635.1). Taxonomy (NCBI): domain Eukaryota; kingdom Metazoa; phylum Chordata; class Amphibia; order Caudata; family Salamandridae; genus Lissotriton; species Lissotriton helveticus. The sequence continues at coordinate 1,578,225,563 of NC_136061.1, read as the reverse complement.
CACCACCACTACATCCACCACCACCACGTCCACCTCCACCACGTCCACCACCACCATGTCCACCACCACCACATCTACCACCACCATGTCCACCTTCCCATCCACCACCACGTCCACCACATCCACCACCATACCCACCACCACGTCCACCACGACCACCACCACCATGTCCACCACCACCACCTCCACCACCACTGCCTCCACTACCACCACATCCACCACCACCATGTCCACCACCAACACCGCCACATCCACCACCACCACGTCCATCACCAAAATGTCCACCATCACCACATCCACCACCACCGCATCCACCACTTCCACCACCACCAAGTCCAACACCACCACATCCACCACCACACCTACCACCACCTCCACCACCACCTCCACAACCACCACCTCCACCACCACTCCAAATACCACTCAGTGCCACATAATTACATGCCACTGTGGTATTGGGTTTCGTCAGGTCTACATACTCTGCAAAAACTCTCGAACACCATAGAATAGAAGTTGGCACGGAAACTGGAAATGCAAAAGACAAGTTCATTAAGACCCCATGGGGTGGTGGTACAATCCTACAGCACCCTTTGGTAATGCAAGAAGTATCACACCGGACATCGGTGTGCGACCTCTTTTATACAGTTTAACAGCAATAAAAAGGGTAGGCGGTATACTTTTGAACAGTTTAGGTACATATAAGGGCATTTTTGGAACACAGCCAACTTGTGGGAGGAGTCTAGTACCATTGGTCAGTTTTGGAGAACATTCCTGAGAGGTGACCATCACTAATCTAAATGTTCGAGTACGCATGCGTGAGCTTGACCAGTGCTAAAAATAGCCAGTTGCTGGGCAAGTTAAATGGTCATTGGTACAGAGAAAGGACAAAAGGGCATGCTGACCACGAGGCCGCATGTTCATTGAAAATGGAGGCTAGGAAATACAAAATGGCTTCCGCAAACATGGTCAAGTTAATGATGAAAGTTCGTGTAGCTGAGCTAAATGCTAACCTAATTGCTGCCAAATTACGACAGACGGCCCTTTTAGCATTTAGCTGAAGCTACCTCATAACGAAAATAATCAGAATACTCATCATCAATATTGATCAACATTATATTCCCTATTTCTTTGCTAATCATTTGTTCATTTTTGGCAATAGCTCGTTTAGACGGAATACAGGCTGTCATACATACAGAACATAATGTAGGGCCATATTGAATACATAAACAAAGGAAGAAGAGTATTCCAATGATCATACACAGGATAGTCAATATTTTCCAACCCCAAGTACTAAGCAAAGTCCAAAACCAATTAGAGAATGTCCATGTACCATTTTCAGGATGAATTTCAGCAGCAATTTTGTGCAATTTAGAAATGGCATCATACACAGAAGGTGAATTATCAGGGACGTACACACAACAACTACTACCGATAATGCGGCATGCACCCCCACGATCAGCTAATACTACATCTAGAACCATTCGGTTCTGAAGTGTTACAATTCTGGTAATTTGGAGTTCCTCACTCAAATTCCATAAGGCAGAAGCAGTTTCATTAGCAACAGCTTCCACAACACGTGTTAGCCGTCTTATTTTTCTGCTATTTAGGGCAGCACCGACAAAGGAAAACAGGCCTAAATTAAAATCTACATATTGCTGGAGAGGTGTGGCTCACTGGTTAGAGGCGGCAGACCTGTAAGCAGAGAACGGCCCGGGACCAGGGTTCAATTCCCGACGCGGCAGGGTCTTGGACCAGGGTCAACGGACTCGATAATTCTCGCCTCAGTGCCTACTCTAACCAGGGAACACACTCGGTAACTCTGGGCATTAAGCTTGCCTCATCTCTACAACGGCCCCCCACAGACGCCGGGGATGCCTGGTTTCACCCTGGAGATACCCAGAAAGGGACCACCTCACAGGGAAAACCAGGACGGGTTCCCCAGCGGTCTATAGCGCCAGGACACTCGGGTAGAGTAACAGTGCGCTTTACAAGTATCCCACATTTACATTTGCAAGGAGGTGTCAGTCTGATCAATATTATCAATCTCTAATGTTCTCTTTACCCGATTCAATATGAAATCATGATATAATACAAAATCGTTATGATACATAGGCGGTGCAATAAATACAGGGGGTAGCACAAAAGATATGTAACAAGTTCCTAACCACCCAATGGGAAGACGGTGGTATCCCTTATTTCCACAAATAAAGTAAGTATTTCGTGAGGCTACAAAGGCAATACCGTTTGGTGTGTCAAATGTGAGAGTAGTATTACATTCGCTTTTCCCTACCGGAATTGTACCTTTATTTCTTATACATAAATCAGCTTTGGTATCAATGACTGTAATGACATATGAACTAGACATATTTGCAATTCTTTGATTAGTGAAAATACGAGGTGTAGATACATTGCCCGGTCGATATTCTTCCCATTCAAATTTAGTTCCTTCTGCCTGCGGGTAACTATCTCTATCATTATAACAAATTTTATTGAACCGAAAAAGTAGTCCACCTTTTGTTGGCCATCTCAGGGTAAAGAGAAGAGTGTACCAAGCATTACAAGAACCATTATGAGAGAACGGAAGAGGAATAAGTGGAGTTCCTCCTTTCTTCTGATGTCCAGGCAACATTCCACATACCCAACAGTTCGAAGTGTTCGTCATATTATGGGTATGATGTAGAATTTGAATGAAGCTGTTATTTAAGTAAGTCTGTCTATGTCTCTCTTCATGATAAGGCAGAGTGAAATGAAAATGTCCAGATGGGATTGGAGTGGTAGGCAGTAAATATTCTCTTGCAGGAAGCAATCGTTCTACAATCCAAGCTATTACTGCTATTACCACTATAGTCGTAACAAAAAGCACTGCACCAAGAATTCTCCTGTTTCTTATCGTAGTAGGTGCCATAATTCAAAGAACAAAAGTTTCAAAACAAAACTAAAAAATAAAAATGTGAGTGCTGAGATCCGAGGTAGCCGTTGGTTTCTTCTCCGAGATTCAAGACGGGTGTCGCTACACTGGACAGAACTGATCCCCCCCCTTGATATTCTCGGCTTCCGTTGTCACAAACCTCAGAACGGTAACTCAACCAGTCTCGCACAAAACTACTGCTTTTCTTGGCCGTAGATTGTATTTCGCTCCACCAGAAACAGTGTGGTCCGGGAAGGCTCCCTCCGATTCATTAGGCGTAACAGCTGGGCTCTTCTCTGCATCCAAGATGTCTCGATAATCAGACAGCACCGCAGGATTCACCAGATCCGGGGAGACACGACGACAGTGAGTGGAATGCACCCACCACTTCTTATTCGTGACTCGCACAGCCGTCCGAGTTGCCAGCAACACTTGTTCAGGGCCACGCCACCTTGGCTCCAAACTACTGGTTCTCTCGAACGCGCGGATCATGACATGATCCCCAGGACGGAGATCGTGAGCCTCTCCATTGGAATTGTCAGGGAGCGCTTCTCGAACCTGTTGATGAATAGAAAGTAAATCATTTGTTAATCGTGCCAAATAATCGTTCATCATTATACAAGGCACATCATGTATTAAGCGAGGCTTAGGGACTCCCCAGATATTCATAGGCCTTCCAAACACCACTTCATAAGGTGTGAGGCCTGATCAAGAATGTGGCACTGATCTAATAGACAATAATGCCAAGGGCAGGGTGTCCGGCCATTTCAAAGACGTGGATGCCACGATCTTTGCTAGCTTCAGCTTCAGAGTTGCATTATACCTTTCTACCAAACCTGCTGACTGCGGGTGGAATACAGCGTGGAACTTTTGCTTAATCCCCAATCCTTTCAGGACATACTCCACTATTTTCCAAACAAAATGAGGACCATTGTCATTCCACAAAAATTTACAAACACCATAGCGTGGGAAGTACTCCTTGATTAACACCTTAGCTGTTGTCAATGCTGTATTATCCTTCGTGGGGTAGGCCTCGATCCATTTACTGAAGGCACACACCACCACTAAGACATACTTCAGATTATTACAACGCTCAAGCTGGTTGTAATCCATTTGCAGTACTTCGAATGGTGCAGTAGGTGGAACAAACCCTCCTTTAGGAGTATAGGTCCCTTTAGCAGGATTGTACTGTAGACATATCAGACAGGTATGCACTACTCTCTTAGCCGTGCTGGCAATCTCAGGATGCTCCCAGACTCGTGTAAGCAATTTAGTAATTGCAAGAGCTCCAACATGTGCCAGCCCATGTGTCATTTGAACCATTGCTTGCAAATAAGCAGCAGGCAATTTCCATCGCTCCATATCTTTGCTACGCCAACAACCCTCATCATCCAACACTCCCTCTGTTGCCCAGGTTGCAAGTTCTGCTTCAGACGCTGATTTCTGTATATCTAATATTTCCTCTCTAGCATCATGCCATCGCTCAGCCTGTGATTTCACCACATACATAGGAGAGACCTTCTGCAACATTGCAGTCTCTCTCGCTATGCGATCTGCAAAAGCGTTTCCTTGTCCTATTTTGTCTGTCACCTTCTTATGTGCATTACATTTGATTATTGCTACTTTCTTTGGACATAATAGTGCATTCAGGAGATCACGTACTAATTCTCCATGCATAATATGTACTCCATGCGAGGTCAGGAACCCTCGTTCCTTCTAGAGTAGGCCGAAATCGTGCACTACTCCAAAAGCATAACGACTATCAGTGTAGATATTCACACATAATCCAGCACTTAACTCACATGCTTTCGTTAAGGCTATCAATTCAGCCGCTTGGTCCGATTTTTGCAGTATTCGTGCTGTTTCTACCACTTTCTTAAGTGTCGTGATCGCATAAGCTGCGGAAGTGGTGCCATCTGGCAACTTTAAACACGATCCATCGACCCATAGTTCCCCATCTACATCTGGAAGTGGCGTATCCTGTAAGTCGATACGACCCTTTGTTTGTTCTTCAGTCAGAAAAACACAATCATGTTGTTCTTCCTTCTGGGTCTCAGCAACAGGATATGGCAATAAAGTAGCAGGGTTCAAAGTGGCACACCTCTTCAGTGTAATATGTGGTGCCAACAGCGTTAGCTCGTATCCTGTTAAACGAGCACTAGTTAGATGCTGTGTTTTCGTTTGGTTCAATAAAGCATCTACCGCATGGGGAACTAACACCAGAAATTTGTGTGACAAAACTATTCCCTCACTCTGTCGTATAGCCACTGCTGTTGCTGCAACTGCTCGAAAACACCCAGGCAGTCCTCGAGCCACAGGGTCGAGTACTGCTGAGAAGTACGCACAAGGTCTCTGTTTATCTCCGTGTGTCTGCACTAAGACTGACAATGCACACCCATCCTTCTCATGGACATATAATGTAAAGATCTTTGTATAATCTGGTGTACCTAACACTGGTGCAGAACAAAGAGCTTGCCTCAATTGTTCAAAAGCATTCTGACATTCATCTGTCCATTCAATGGGAATCGGTGTAGTTTTAGACAACAATGCTAACAAAGGTTTTATAATGTGTGAAAATCCTAATATCCACTGTCTACAAAAGGACGTCAAACCTATGAAGGCACGAACATCTTTCTGAGGTCAAGGGACTGGAGTATCTAAAATTGCTTGAATTCGGTCTGATGTCAATGCACGGCCATCCTTAGATAAAAGATGACCGAGGTAGGTCACCTTTGGTCTACAATATTGCAACTTCTTCCTTGAAACCTTGTGATTATTCTTGGCAAGAAAAGAAAGCAGGGAAAGTGTACTCTCCTCACATTGCTCCTGCGTGTCTGCTGCTAATAAAATGTCATCAACATATTGAATAAGAGCCACCCCAGACTGTAAATCAAAAGAATCAAGCTGTCTCTTTAAAGCCTGGCTATAAATGCTAGGACTTTCTGTGTAGCCTTGAGGAACCTGACAAAATCTATATGATTTGTTATTTAATGTGAAGCCGAAAAGATATCGGCTGTCGGGATGTATGGGAATCGAGAAGAAGGCATTTTTCAAGTCAATAACCGTGAAGGTAGTGGATGTAGGTGGAATCAAAGTAAGTAAGGTGGTAATGTCAGACACCACCGGATACTGGGGTACTACTATCTTATTAATTTCCCTCAAATCAATAATAAAACGATAGATTTTAGTGTCCGTGTCTTTCTTTAGGATCGGAAGAATTGGGCTGTTACAAACATTATAGGGGACTTCCTCCACCACCCCTGCCATAATCAAGTCATTTACGATATGTGTCAAGGCAACTTCACCTTCTCTAGAGATTTTATACTGTGGTACGCGAGGCAAAGACACTCCCTCCTTTACAGTAATACGTACGGGAGGGATAATCATCTGTCCCACATCAGTATCGGAAGTAGCCCACAAAGTATTAGGAAGAGAGGCTAACGCATCGGCCTCCTGCATGAGGCACATTCTCTCAACCTCTGGATAGTTCTCATTCAAAATAACCCGCACCCCTTCCGGGGCACAGCGTATAGTTGCTCGAAAATTATTAAGCATATCGAGTCCCACAATATTATCTGGTGTGTTCGGAGATAACAAAAACGGGCATGGGGCAGTAAATTTATCAATGTGAAATGTAAGGGGTTGAGACAATGGGCTAAGAGAAGGTGTTTCATCGAACCCTATTGATGTAATTGTTTCGCCAGACAGGGGAGCCCTTGGACCCAAGTGTTTGGACAGAGCGCTACGAGTAGCTCCTGTATCAACCACAAACTGATCAGTAGAACCCAAAACATGCGCTGATGTATATGGACCCCTTTGATCTACTGGTACTTCAACCGATTCCACACCCCATCCTACGCAATCCTATGCATATGTATTATCCTGAAACTCAGTAGACTCACCCTCAGCTATCTGATACTGATTCCGTCGATCAAAAGTATTATGATCAGCCTGATCACGACCCCTTGCTTCAAACCTACCACGATCATTCGCTCCACCCCTCAACCCTGAATAACTATTCCGAGACCTTCCACTTCCTCGACCACGCTGATTACGCTGTTCTCAAAGCACCGGACAATCTGAGGCCCAATGTCCAAACTGTTTACAGTATGCACACTGATCCTCAGAAATATCGGAACGAGCAGAAGACGTACCGTACGATCCACGTCTACCCCTGTCATTCCCTCTCGGCTTCGTAGCGTAAACCTGAGCCAACATCACCTTCGTCTTCAAATCTTTCGCTTTCTTATCACTACTTTCCTTAGCCTCCAACTCCTGTCGTTCATAATACTGAGCCATAGTCAATAAAGAAGCAGGGGTTGCCGTGGTCCATGAACTTCCACTAGTCTTTAAAGGTTTTGCAATCTCCGGTAGTGTTAGAATTGGGGGTCTCTGGTTGGCGCAAGTATGCACTTGTGACAAGCAGGGACCCTCTCCTCTAAGTCAGGGCGAAGGATGACCCCTTAGAATTACCCTTGCTCACCCTCTAGGTGCGTGGCGTGAGCAGCCAAGGCTATTCTTCAGGCGCTTTGGAGTTAAGCATTTGTAATGACACACACAGTAAAATGTACCAATCCCCCCACAAATGGACACCAGGCAGGTATTATATATCAAAATACGCTCCTTTATGTAAAAATATATATATGTATGAGACTTATCACAAGACCAATAATCGTTTTTGTAGGCCAACAGATTGTAACTAGGCAAGCTTTTCTTTCTATTCAAGTTCCAAGGTCATTTTCTCTGTAAAATCACTTGTCCTCTCAATTACAGTCAAAAGGTGATCCTTTCAGTGTCTCTTGACTCTTAGAACCGGTCTGGGTTCTCTTTATGGGCCACCAGTCTTTAAATGCCCCTTCTAGCACCCCTTTGTGCAGTTACTGTCCCCTCGTGCGCTTCCTAGCGCTCCTGTCCGCTCGTGGCTCGATAACAGGCCCGACCTGCCAAAGCTCACGCTTCTCGCGGGGCTCGCGGTCTGTTCGGGTGTACGGGCTGTCCCGCGGTGTGCGGATCACACGGCGGAGGGGGGTTGCAGGCTTGCAGAGGGCCCAGGAGCAGAAAGGGGACACAGAGCGGTGCGAGCCTCGTTGGAGAGACGGCTCGTACCGCGGCTCTGTCTACCCTCTTCCGAGGTCTTGAGTGAAGGCGGGGGCAGACGTACGGGAGCAGTCACCGCGCACAGTGTTCCAAGGGGGAATGAAGAACGTTGCGGGCCCCCAGCCCGTGGTGAGCACTGTGCGCGGGCGAATGGCAAATAATGAAGGAATCCCGCGAAGGCGGGTGCGCGGTACTCGGCGGCTCTTCAGGAGAGCGAGGCTGATACCCGAGGCGCCCGGGCTTCACGGGGTCTGTCTCTGGGTCTGGCAAGGTCCGGTAGAGGTTTTCTTGCGGGAGCGTGGGGGCACAACAGCGAGCCTCCGTCAGCGGTGGGTTCAGTGGTTTCCCTCGGCGGGGGGGAGTGGCTCAGCAGAGCGGGGCTCTCCCTCGGCAGGGACGGGGAAACCTGGTGATCACGGCCTCAAGGAGGGGCTGGGGGGCACCACGACAGCGAGCCTTCCAAGGCGGGGTGATATAGTGATCTCCTCAGCGGGGGAAGAGCGGCTCGGCGGAGCGGGGCTCTTCCGTGGCGGGGGCGGGGAGACACGGTCGGTCACGGCCTCAGGAAGGGGCTAGGGGCACCAGGGTCACAGCTCAGGCAGTTGCAGAAATCCTTTTAAAATACCGGCTGACGAGCAGAGAGCAGGTTGAGCCAGATGGTCCTGTGGCTCAGGTCAGGGGGCAAGCTCAGTCAAGCCCTTGGAGAAAGTTTCAGCACAAATCAGCAAAGTCTCTTTATCAAGTCTTTTCCTCTCCTTCCTCAGCAAGGCAAGCAGCAGGCCAGTCCTTCCAGCGTCTTCTTCTCCTTCTATTCGGGCAGAGGTTCGTTATGGGAAACAGGATTCTGATTTACAAGGAGCAGGGCACCTACTTTTATACAGCATTTCCTTTGTCTTTTCAGGCCAGGGGGGCCTCTGCATAACTTCATTCAGTCTCTGAGCACTTGTTGGGTGTACTTCTGGCTTCTGCTTTCAGTGTGAGGGGCAGGCACATCAGACGCTCCACAGGGAGGTGGAGCCAGCATTGTGTGGACAGGGGTAGCCAGGAGTACCTTGATGACAGTGCTTCGCCCTTCCTGGGACAGGTGCAGGCCGAGTCATCAGTCGCCCCCCAGGGGGGAGGAGCCAGCATTGTGGTGGCAGAGCACAGCCGGATTAAGAGTCTAGGGGCACTCCTACCTCCCACTAAGGTGTAATCCTTGCATTCACCACCTGTCATCCCCCAGCCCTGTCACTCACACAACCCAGACAGTCAGATACACATACTGCAGAGGCGGGCTGAAATGGTTAGGCAAGCAAATGCTAACTTTCTAAAAGTAGCATTTGCAAACACAGGATATTAAAATAAACTTTACTAAAAGAAGTATTTTATTATTCTGAGTTCAGGCATACTAAACATTATTTTCTACCATGTTCCCTGAGCCTGCTGGGATTATAGGGTGTAATAATTCCAGCAGCCCATCTGGCCTAAAGGGAACAGGTAGCCTTACAATAGTGAAAAACGAATTTGGCAGTAATTCACTATTAGGACATGCCACACTCATCAGAGCATGTCCTACCTTACACTTACAATGCACCCTGCCCTTGGGCCTACCATAGGGGTGACTAATATGAAGTTAAGGGAAGGTTTAGGGGCTGGCAAGTGTGTGCACTTGCCCACCCAGCATGACAGTACCAGACTGCACGCAGGTTTTGCAATGGCAGACCCTAGACACATTTTAAAAGGCTGCTTCTGTGGGTGGCGCAACCAGCGCTGCAGGCCCACTAGCAGTATTGGCATTCACAAGCCCTGGCACTCCTGGTGCACTTTACTGGGGACTGACAGTAAATCCAATGAACCAATCAGGAATATCAATCACAGTTACACTTTTCATTAGAAGAGCATATGCACTTTAGCACTGGTCAGCAGTGGTAAAGTGCCCAGAGTCATTAAACCAACAAAAACAGGTCAGAGAGAATATTGGAGGAAGGCAAAAAGTTCAGGGATGACCCTGCCAAGAGGGCCAAGTCCAACAGGTAGGAGATTAGCCACGTATTTATCAACGAACAAATGCCTGCCCGTGTCCTCTGTTAATAATTGTCCACTGTAATCGTGAAACGCTTCCTTGAAACGCGAAAAGAAGTCAGAGACCGATTCATCCGGCTTCTGTTTACAAGAAGCCAACATTGTCCAATCAATTTTCTTAGGGGGAACAAGTGTTTTTAATTTATTCAAAATAGCCTCCGGGAGGTCTAAAATCAATTGGCATGGCTTACACGCGGGTTCCCTATCCAAATCAGCTCGAGCTAAGTCCTTCCAATCTGCACCCAAAACCGCTCGATCATCAAACTTACGAATCGCCCTCCACATATCAGGAGGCAATATTAACCCAAAGAAAAGATCAATGTCGACTAATGTCATAAAACACGAAGAAATAGCACCTTCCACTCCTTCATAGAAAGCTGCTGGGTTTTTACGGGGTCAGGCAAAGCATTCTTAAGCGCCATAACATCTGTTCTTTTCCAAGGCGTATAAACCCAATTATATATAAAATAACCCTTTGCATCCGCAGACAATTTATTATCATCTGTACCTTGCCCTTTAGGAGGAACATACAAAGGCGCAGCTTTTCGCATAGGCATAATATGGACTGTAGCACTCTTATCTGTTTCAAAGATAGGACACTCTTTGGATAATTCCGTCGATCCAGACGCAGGCGAACCCGATGCCTTTTTCAACGCCCGTAGTCGTGACGCTTCATCCCGTAGCTGAACCAAATGCTGGAAAAACCCATCCGCATCTGTAAGAACAAAAAAACCTTTACGTAAATTACCACAACCAACTGATATTTCCTTAGGTTCCAACTCAGGTGAGTATTTTCTAAACCGTTCAACTACTTCCTCTCCAAAATGATCCAGAAAATACAATTGTTCTTTTTCAGACCACTTACGCATAAGATTATCAATCTCTGAAACAGTTATAGAATTAATATTAAGTTTTCGAGCAAACCCGCGCAAGTCCGCAGCTCGATCAACACTTAGCCTGGTGCGATTATCCCTTTGATCATCCTCGCCCGAGTCCTCATCCGGAGCCGTAGGTGAAACATACGGAGGCGGGCAACGATCTAGTAATGAAAAATCATCAGATTCATTAGTAAGGACAGGATAAAGAGGACGTCGAATAGGAAACTGACCATTAACCTGCAAATTACGTTCTTGGGTCTCTCTCTCTTTCTGTTCCTGCAATTCTTTCTCCTGCAACTGTAAAGCTTTGTCACGAGCAGCCTTTCGATGCTCCTTGTCCGACAAGGCTTGTTCACGCTTCATTCGTTCACGCACCGCTTTCTCCCACATACGCACGCAATCAAACATATCCTGTCTAGACCTACGCTGAAACAAACACTGCTCCACATATTGAACCTTTCGTAAATCAAACGACCCATGTAGTGGCCATTGCAATTCGTGATCAGTTTTCGTATATTTATGCCATAATGTGCTATACATTATGGGAGGAAGACCAAATTTTATGTACATTTCACGATTAGGTGTCCCCTCTGGGGGAGCCGGCTGAGATTCATTTAATCGATAATTGGTACCGTTTCCAAGACAGCACATTCCTCGGAGTGTGCTTAAAACAGGCATGTCAAAATATCACGAAAACGCGATATTACATAAAAATGGCACTTAATATGTTTTACACATGGTGTGCCGTTCAAACAAATACAAAGTCAGAGAAATATCTCTACATACCTGCCTATGTGAGGTACACTCCATATATAACTCAAATCATAGGTCCAAATGTTAGCTAACTCAAACAAATCCAAAAAGCCACAGTAAGTGTCAATAGACTACCTTACCAATCACAAGCTTACCAAATATCCTCAAACGTCCAGGTTCCAACTGCCAAGTTCCTTAATTGAATCAGCCAAACGGGCACTGCACGACAACCCAACCGATCAGGATCTCAGTCAAGGACCGGCGCCACCTGGAAGGTCAGGTCGGAAGGAAAGGAAAAAACACCGTGGGTGCCAAGACTCGGGTCACTCAGTCGCAGCGTACGCGTCCATGGCGAGTTTCCAATCCTTCGTCGCGACCACTCCTTCGGGCATCTGAGTCGCCGATGAGTCCCTTCGTGGTCGCCAATTTGTGGTATTGGGTTTCGTCAGGTCTACATACTCTGCAAAAACTCTCGAACACCATAGAATAGAAGTTGGCACGGAAACTGGAAATGCAAAAGACAAGTTTACTAAGACCCCATGGGGTGGTGGTACAATCCTACAGCACCCTTTGGTAATGCAAGAAGTATCACACCGGACATCGGTGTGCGACCTCTTTTATACAGTTTAACAGCAATAAAAAGGGTAGGCGGTATACTTTTGAACAGTTTAGGTACATATAAGGGCATTTTTGGAACACAGCCAACTTGTGGGAGGAGTCTAGTACCATTGGTCAGTTTTGGAGAACATTCCTGAGAGGTGACCATCACTAATCTAAATGTTCGAGTACGCCTGCGTGAGCTTGACCAGTGCTAAAAATAGCCAGTTGCTGGGCAAGTTAAATGGTCATTGGTACAGAGAAAGGACAAAAGGGCATGCTGACCACGAGGCAGCATGTTCATTGAAAATGGAGGCTAGGAAATACAAAATGGCTTCCGCAAACATGGTCAAGTTAATGATGAAAGTTCGTGTAGCTGAGCTAAATGCTAACCTAATTGCTGCCAAATTACGACACCACATAATGACACTGCACTCAATGCAACATACACTCCAAATACCACTCAGTGCCACATAATTACACGCAACACAATACGACTCAGTGCCACATAATATATGCTACATATTTACACTGCACTCAATGCAATATACACTTCACACCATACCACTCAGTGCCACATAATTATATGCTACATAATTACACTGCGCTCAATGAAACATACACTCCAAATACCACTTAGTGCCACATTATTACACACCACATAATTACACTCTACTGAATACAACACACACTCCACACAATACCACTTAGTGCACATAATTATATGCTACATAATTGCCATGCAACATACACTCCAAACAATACCGCTATCACTCTATCTATCTATCGCCCCTCACTCTATCAATCTATCTATCTATCACCCTCACTGTCGTGTTTTGGCAGCTCCTGAGTTAGCGTTTAGCACAGCTACACGGTCTTTTCTGTTAACTTGACCAAAACGAACGGGGGCCATTTTGAATCCCTTTGACTTCCGTTTCAATGAACACGCTGCCTCGTGGTCAGTGTGCCCTTTCGTCCTTTCTCGATACCCATGGTCACTAGTTTGCTCGGCAACAGGCTATTTTTAGTACTGGTCAAGCGCACATGCGCATTACGCACTACTTGGTCACTCTTCAGGAATGTTCACGCTAACTGACCAGTGCTGTTGTAACTCCTCCCACGTGTTGGCTGTGTTCCAAAAATGACCTTATATGTACCTAAAATGTGTAAACTTGTAACCGCCTATCTTTTTATTGCTATTAAACCATATAAAAGAGGTCGCGCACCGATGTTCGGTGTGCTACTTCTTACATTGCCGAAGGGTGCTGTAGGAATGTATCACCACCCCATGGGGTCTTAATAAAATTGTCTTTTACCTTTTCCAGTGTCCGTGCCAACTTCTATACTAAGGTGTTCGAGAGTTTAGCAGAGTATGTAGGCCTGATTTGAACCCAACACCACAATTGGCGACCACGAAGGGACTCATCGGCGACTCGGAGGCCCGAAGGAGAGGTCGTGACGAAGGTTAGGAAACTCGCCATGGACGCGATCGCTGCCATTGAGTGACCCGAGTCTCGGCACCCACGGTGTGTTTTCCCTTCCTTCCGATCTGACCTTCCAGGTGGCGCCGGTCCTCGACTGAGATTCTGATCTTGGATTGTCGTGATGTGCCGTTTTGGCTGATTCGACTACAGAACTTGGCAGTTGGACTTTGGACGTTTGAAAAGAAAATTGGTAAGCTTTTGAGTGGTGAGGTAGTCTACTGACACTTACTTTGAATTTTGAAACTTTGAATTTTGAAACTTTGAATTTTGAATTTGAATCTGTTAGCTAACGTTTTGAATCTTTGAATTTTGAATTTGAATATTGAATTTGAATATGTGAAGTGCACCTCACATAGGCAGGCATGTAGGGATATTTCTCTGATTTATTTTGATTTGAATGAGTGCACCGTGTTAGGTGTCATTTTGTAGTATCGCGGTTTCGTGGTACTTTTTGAAACATGCCTGTTTTTAGCACACTCCGTAGGATGTGCTGTTCTGAAAATGGTACCAATTATCGATTGAGTGAAAAACAGCCGGCTCCCCCAGAGGGGACTCCAAATCGTGAAATGTATGTTAAATACGGTATTCCACCTATAATGTATAGTGCATTATGGCATAAGTATACTAAGACTGATCGTGAATTACAGTGGCCACTATATGGGTCATTTGACCTTCGAAAGGTACAGTATGTCGAGCAGTGTTTGTTTCAGCGAAGGTCTAGACAAGATATGTTTGATTGTGTGCGTACGTGGGAGAAAGAGGTGCGTGAACGAGCGAAGCGTGAGGAAGCCTTGGCGGAGAAAGTGCAGCGGAAGGCTGCACATGACAAAGCTTTACAGCTACAGGAGAAGGAATTACAGGAAAAGAAAGAGAGGGAGAGACGAGAACGTAATCTGCAGGTTAATGGTCAATTCCCTATCAGGCGTCCTCTCTATCCAGTTCTTACTAATGAAACAGATGATTTTTCATTGCTAGATCGTTGTCCGCCTCCGTACGTCGCACCTACGGCTCCGAACGAGGACTCGGACGAGGATAGTGATCGAACACAGCGTACCAGGTTATATACGGAACGAGCTACGGAATTGCGCTCGATTGCGCGAAAGCTAAATAGTAATACTGTTACTGTTTCTGATGTTACTAAACAAATGGAGCAGAGGTCTGATAAGGAACGACTGTATTTTTTAGATCATTTTGGAGATGAAGTTGTTGAGCGATATAGAAAATATTCTCTCGAGTTAGAACCTAAGGAGATATCTAAGACTCGTGAGAATTTTCGTAAAGGTCTTTTTGTTCTTTCAGATGCGGACGACTTCTTCAAGCGTTTGCTTGAACTGCGTAGTGAGACGACACGGCTACGGGAGTTGGAAAAATCGAAGAATTCGTCTACGTCCGGAGCGACGGGGATATCCAAAGAATGCCCTATCTTTGAAACAGATAAGATCGCTGTGATTAATGTTAGACCTATGCGAGAAGCTGCGCCTTTATATGTCCCTCATAAAGGGGATGGCACAGATGATGATAAAAGCTCCAAAGACGCGAAAGGGTATTTTGTATATAATTGGGTTTATACGCCTTGGAATAGAGCAGATGTTATGGCGCTTAAGAATGCGTTACCTGATCCCCGTAAAAACCCTGCGGCTTTTTATGAAAATGTTGAAAGTGCAATTTCTTCATGTATCATGACGTTAGTTGATATTGATCTATTTTTCGGGCTGATATTGCCCCCTGATATGTGGAGAGTGATTCGTAGGTTTGATGACCAGGCGACTCTCGGGGCCACTTGGAAAGATATTGTTCAGGCTGATTTAGATAGAGAACCAGCATGTAAACCGTGTAAATTAATATTAGATCTTCCAGGTGCCATACTAACAAAATTAAAGACTCTTGCTCCCGCTAAAAAGATTGATTGGACTATATTAGCCTCGTGTAAGCAGAAAGCGGATGAATCAGTTTCTGATTTTTTCTCCCGCTTCGAGGAAGCGTTCCATGATTACAGTGGTCAATTATTGACAGAAGATACTGGCAGGCATCTATTCGTTGATAAGTATGTAGCTAATCTCCTACCGGAGATCGCGAAACGATTAAAAGCGAGTGAAAGTTCATGGACCACAGCAACCCCTGCTTCTTTATTGACTATGGCTCAATATTACGAAAGACAGGAATTAGAGACGAAAGAAAGTAGTGATAAGAAGGCGAAGGATTTGAAGACGAAGGTAATGTTAGCTCAGGTTCAGGCTACGAGAGGGAACAATAGAGGAGGGCGAGGATCATACAGTAATGCTCCTCCCCCTCGTTCTGACATTTCTGTGAATCAATATGCATACTGCAAACAGTTTGGGCATTGGATTACAGACTGTCCGGTGTTTCGAGAGCAGCGTAATTTGAGGGGACGAGGAAGTGGGAGATCTAGGAATTATTATGGAGGGTCGAGAGGAGGTTATGGCACGAATGATCGTGGAGGATATGGAGCAAGGGGTCGTGGTCAGTCGGATTATAATACGTTTGATAATCGCAATCAATATCAGATAAATGAGGGTGGTCCTGCTGAACTACAGGATGAGCATTACGCATAGGATTGCGTAGGATGGGGTGTGGAATCGGTTGAGGTACCAGTTGATCAGAGGGGTCCATACATAGAAGCACATGTTTTGGGTTCTACTGACCAATTTCTGGTCGATACAGGAGCTACTCGTAGCGCTTTGTCCAAATACTTGGTTCCAAGGGCTCCCCTGTCTGGCGAGGTAATTACAGCAATAGGGTTCGATGGAACACCTACTTCTAGCCCACTGTCTCAACCAGTTGCATTTCATGTTGATAAATTTGCTGCCCCTTGTCCCTTTTTATTGTCCCCAAATACACCCGATAATATTATTGGACTCGATATGTTAAAACGCTTTCGAGCTACTATTCGCTGTGCCCCAGAAGGAGTGCGAGTTGTGCTGAATGAGAATTACCCAGACTTTGAGCGAGTGTGTTTTCTCCATGAATCTGAAGTATTGGCCTCCTTACCAAATACGTTATGGGCCACTTCTGACACGGATGTGGGGCAGATGTTAATCCCTCCAGTACGAATTACTGTAAAGGAGGGAGTATCTTTACCACGTGTCCCACAATATAAGATTTCTAGAGAAGGGGAACTTGCATTAATATACATTGTCAATGATTTGATTTCTGCAGGAGTAGTTGAGGAAGTTTCTTATAATGTTTGCAATAGCCCAATTTTACCAATCCTTAAGAGAGACACAGATACTAAGGTTTATCGTTTCATTATTGATTTGAGGGAAATAAACAAGATAGTAGTGCCTCAGTACCCAGTGGTGTCTGACATCACCACGTTGCTTACGTTGGTTCCATCGACGGCAACTACTTTTACAGTTATCGATTTGAAGAATGCCTTCTTTTCGATCCCTGTACATCCTGACAGTCGATATCTATTCGGCTTTACATTAAATAATAAATCGTACAGATTCTGTCGAATTCCTCAAGGCTATACTGAAAGTCCTAGCATTTATAGTCAGGCATTAAAAAGACAGCTTGATTCTTTTGACTTACAGGAGGGAGTGGTTCTCATTCAATATGTAGACGATATTTTACTAGCTGCAGACACGCCAGAACAATGTGAGAAGAGTACCTTTTCTTTGCTTTCCTTCCTAGCCAAACATAATCATAAAGTTTCGAAGAAAAAGCTGCAATATTGTAGACCAAAGGTGACCTACCTCGGTCATCTTTTGTCTAAGGAGGGCCGTGCATTGACACCAGATCGGATTCAAGCAATCCTAGATACTCCAGTCCCTCGCACCCAGAAGGATGTTCGCGCCTTTATAGGTTTGACGTCTTTTTGTAGGCAATGGATATTGGGTTTTTCACATATCGTTAAACCATTGTTAGCATTGTTGTCTAAAGATACACCGATTCCCATTGAATGGACGGATGAATGTCAGAATGCTTTTGAGCAATTGAGACAGGCTCTTTGTTCTGCACCAGTGTTGGGTACACCTGATTACACGAAGATCTTTACATTATATGTACACGAGAAGGATGGGTGTGCATTGTCAATGTTAGTGCAGACACACGGAGACAAACAGAGGCCTTGTGCATACTTCTCGGCGGTACTCGACCCTGTGGCTCGAGGATTGCCTGGATGTTTTCGAGCAGTTGCAGCAACAGCAGTAGCGATACGACAAAGTGAGGGAATAGTTTTGTCACACAAATTGTTGGTGCTAGTTCCCCATGCAGTAGATGCGTTACTGAACCAAACGAAAACACAGCATCTAACCAGTGCCCGTCTGACAGGATATGAGCTAACGTTGTTGGCACCGCACATCACACTAAAACGATGTGCAGCACTAAATCCTGCTACTTTATTGCCGGATCCTGTTGCTGAAACCCAGAAGGAAGAACAACATGATTGTGTTTTTCTGACTGAGGAACAGACAAAGGGTCGTATTGATTTACAGGATACGCCATTTCCAGATGTGGATGGGGAACTGTGGGTTGATGGGTCATGTGTGAGGCTACCAGATGGTACGACTTCCGCAGCTTATGCGATCACGACACTTAAGACTGTGGTAGAAGCAGCACGGATACCTCAAAAATCAGCTCAAGCGGCTGAGTTGATAGCCTTAACGAAGGCATGTGAGTTAAGTGCTGGACTATGTGTGAACATTTACACGGATAGTCGTTACGCTTTTGGAGTAGTGCATGATTTTGGCCTACTTTGGAAGGAACGAGGATTCCTGACTTCACACGGAGTACACATCATGCATGGAGAGTTGGTACGCGATCTCCTGAATGCACTGTTGTGCCCAAAGAAAGTTGCAATAGTCAAGTGTAGTGCACACAAAAAGGTGACGGACAAAATAGGACAGGGCAATGCTTTTGCAGATCGCATTGCAAGAGAGACCGCTATGCTACAAAATAATTTCCCCATGTATGTGGTGAAGTCACAGGCTGAGCGGTGGCATGATGCTCGAGAAGAAATACTCGATATACAGAAGTCAGCATCTGAGGCAGAACTTGTGAAATGGGCCACCGAGGGAGTATTGGATGATGAGGGTTGCTGGCGTAGTAAAGATATGGAGAGATGGAGACTACCCATGGCCTATTTACAAACAATGGTGCAAATGACACATGGACTGGCACACATTGGAGCTCTCGCAATTACTAAATTGCTTACACGAGTTTGGGAAAATGCTGACATTGCTAGCACGGCTAAGAGAGTAGTGCAGACCTGTCTGATATGTTTGCAGCATAATCCTGGACAAGGGACTCATACTCCTAAAGGAGGGTTTGTTCCACCTACTGCACCATTCGAAGTACTACAAATGGATTACATCCAGCTGGAACGCTGTAATAATCTCAAGTATGTTCTAGTAGTGGTGTGTGCCTTCAGCAAATGGATTGAGGCTTACCCTACGAAAGACAATACAGCGTTGACAACGGCTAAGGTGTTACTGAAGGAGTACTTCCCGCGCTATGGTGTTTGTAAACTTATGTGGAGTGATAATGGCCCTCATTTCATTGGAAAAGTAGTGGAATATGTCCTGAAAGGATTGGGAATCAAACAACGATTCCATGCTGTCTTTCATCCGCAATCAGCAGGTTTAGTGGAGAGATATAATGCAACTCTGAAGCTGAAGCTAGCAAAGATAGTGGCATCGACGTCTCTGAAATGGCCGGACGCTTTGCCTCTGGCATTGCTGTCCATTCGATCAGTGCCACATTCTCGATCTGGCCTCACACCCTATGAAGTAGTGTTTGGAAGGCCTATGAATATCTGGGGAGTTCCAAAACCTCGTTTGATACATGATATGCCTTGTATAATGATGAACGATTATCTGGCACGATTGACAAATGATTTGCTTTCTATTCATCAACAGGTTCGAGAGGCGCTCCCTGATAACTCCATTGGTGAGGCTCACGATCTCCGCCCTGGGGACCACGTGATGGTCAAAATCTTTGAGCGATCCAGCAGTTTGGAACCGAGATGGCATGGCCCTGAGCAAGTGCTGCTGGCTACGCGGACTGCTGTGAGAGTCACCAACAAGAAGCGGTGGATTCATTCAACGCACTGCCGACGTGTCTCTCCGGATCTGGTGAGCCCTGTGGTACTATCCGACTACAGAAAGATTTTGGATACAGAAAAGAGCCCAGCTGTCACGCCTGATGAATTGGAGGGAGCCTTCCCGGACCACGTTGTTTCTGATAAAGTGAAATATAATCTACGCCCCAGGAAATAAGCTTCCTTTTGTGTTCTTTTTGAAACTGGTTGGTAACCGCTCTGAGGTTTGTGAAACGGAAGCCGGGAATATCAAGGGGGGGGGATCAGTTCTGCCCAGTGTAGCGACACCCGTCTTGAATCCCGGAGAACAAATCAACGGCAGCCTCGGTTCAGAACCATCGTTTTTCCTTTTTCTCGCTTAGTGTTGTTTTTTTTTTTGAAGAGTATTGTTTTATGAACCATGGCATCTCCTTCGACACGAAAAGGGAGAATTCTTGGTGCTGTTTTGTTTGTCTTGACTGTAGTGGTGATCGCAGTATTAGCTTGGACTATAGAACTGTTGTTTCCTGCACGAGAACATTTACTGCCCACCACTCCAAGTCCGTCTGAACATTTTCATTTCACTCTGCCTTTCCATGAAGAAAGACATAGGCAGACTTATTTGAACAACAGTTTTATTAAGATTTTGCATCATACTCATAACATGACCAATACGTCCAATTGTTGGGTATGTGGAATGTTGCCCGGACATCAGAAGAAGGGAGGAACACCACTCATTCCTCTCCCGTTTTCTCATAATGGTTCTTGTCATGCTTGGTACACTCTTCTTTTTACTCTGCGATGGCCAACGAAAGGTGGATTACTTTTTCGGTTGAATAAAATATGCTATAACGATAAAGATGGCTATCCACACGCTGAAGGAACTAAATTTGAATGGGAAGAATATCGTCCGGACAATATTTCTACGCCTCGTGTATATACGAATCAAAGACTTATAAATGTTACGAACATGCATATAATAACCGTGATTGATACAAAAGCAGATTTGTGTATTAGAAATAAAGGTACAATTCCCGTAGGTCGCAGTGAATGTAATATTACACTTACCTTTGATACACCAACTGGAATTGCATTTGTAGCTTCGCATAATACATACTTCGTTTGTGGAAATAAGGGATACCATCGTCTACCATTGGGATGGTTGGGAACGTGTTATATAGCATTTGTATTACCACCTGTGTTTATTGCTCCTCCTATGTATCACAATGATTATGTTTTGTACCATGATTTCATATTGAATAGAGCGAAACGATCAATAGACCTTGATGAAATAGACCAGACTGATACCACTTTGCAACAATATGTAGATTTCAATTTGGGGTTATTTTCATTTGTAGGAGCTGCATTAAATAGTAGAAAGATAAGGCGGCTTACACGTGTGGTGGAAGCCGTTGCCAACGAAACTGCTTCTGCTTTAGGGAACATTACTGAGGAATTGCAAATTACCAGAATTGTAGCGCTCCAGAATAGAATGGTTCTAGATGTGATACTAGCTGATAGAGGTGGAGCATGCCGCGTCATCGGAAGTAGTTGTTGCGTGTACGTGCCAGATAACTCACCTTCTGTATATGAATCGATTACAAAATTACACAAGATAGCTGCTGAGATCCACCCAGAGAATGGAACATGGATTTTTTCCGGTTGGTTCTGGACCCTGCTTAGTACTTGGGGCTGGAAATTGCTAACAATTCTCTGTGTTTTTATTGGAGTACTATTTTTCCTTTGTCTATGTATTCAATGTGGCCCTACATTATGTTCTATATGTATCACAGCCTGCATTCCGTCCAAACGAACTATTGTCAAGCAAGAGAAACTGAGCAATGATGAAGTATTAAAAATTATGGCTATTAACATTGAGGATGAACGTTCTGACTATGTCCACTATGAGGTAGCTTTTGCTAAACGCTAAAAGGGCCGTCTGTCGTGTTTTGTCAGCTCCTGAGTTAGCGTTTAGCACAGCTACACGGTCTTTTCTGTTAACTTGACCAAAACGAACGGGGGCCATTTCAAATCCCTTTGACTTCCGTTTCAATGAACACGCTGCCTCGTGGTCAGTGTGCCCTTTCGTCCTTTCTCGATACCCATGGTCACTAGTTTGCTCGGCAACAGGCTATTTTTAGTACTGGTCAAGCGCACATGCGCATTACGCACTACTTGGTCACTCTTCAGGAATGTTCACGCTAACTGACCAGTGCTGTTGTAACTCCTCCCACGTGTTGGCTGTGTTCCAAAAATGACCTTATATGTACCTAAAATGTGTAAACTTGTAACCGCCTATCTTTTTATTGCTATTAAACCATATAAAAGAGGTCGCGCACCGATGTTCGGTGTGCTACTTCTTACATTGCCGAAGGGTGCTGTAGGAATGTATCACCACCCCATGGGGTCTTAATAAAATTGTCTTTTACCTTTTCCAGTGTCCGTGCCAACTTCTATACTAAGGTGTTCGAGAGTTTAGCAGAGTATGTAGGCCTGATTTGAACCCAACACCACATCACTCTATCTATCTCCCTCACTCTATCTGTCTATCTGTCTATCTATCTATCTATCTATCTATCTATCTATCTATCTATCTATCTATCTATCTATCTATCTATCTATCTATCTATCGCCTTCACTCTATCTATCACCCTCACTCTATCTATCGCCCTTTATCTATCTATCTATCTATCTATCTATCTATCTATCTATCTATCTATCTATCTATCTATCTATCTATCTATCTATCTATCTATCTATCTATCTATCTATCTATCTATCTATCTATCTATCTATCTATCTATCTATCTATCTATCTATCTATCTATCTATCTATCTATCTATCTATCTATCTATCTATCTATCTATCTATCTATCTATCTTTCTATCTATCTATCTATCTATCTATCTATCTATCTATCTATCTATCTATCTATCTATCTATCTATCTATCTATCTATCACCCCTCACTCTATCAATATATTTATCTATTGCCCTCACTCTATCTATCTATCTATCTGTCTATCTATCTATCTATCTATCTATCTATCTATCTATCTATCTATCTATCTATCTATCTATCGCCTTCACTCTATCTATCCCCCTCACTCTTTCAAACTATCTATCTATTGCCCTCACTCTATCTATCTATCTATCTATCTATCTATCTATCTATCTATCTATCTATCTATCTATCTATCTATCTATCTATCTATCTATCTATCTATCTATCTATCTATCGCCTTCACTCTATCTATCCCCCTCACTCTTTCAAACTATCTATCTATTGCCCTCACTCTATCTATCTATCTATCTATCTATCTATCTATCTATCTATCTATCTATCTATCTATCTATCTATCTATCTATCTATCTATCTATCTATCTATCTATCTATCTATCTATCTATCTATCTATCTATCTATCTATCTATCTATCTATCTATCTATCTATCTATCTATCTGTCTGTCTGTCTGTCTGTCTGTCTGTCTATCTATCTGTCTATCTATCTATCTATTTATCTATCTATCTATCTATCTATCTATCTATCTATCTATCTACCTACCTATCTATCTATCTATCACCCTCACTCTATCTATCTATCACCCTCACTCTATCTATCTATCTATCTATCTATCTATCTATCTATCTATCTATCTATCTATCTATCTATCTATCTATCTATCTATCTATCTATCTATCTATCAATCTATCTATCTATCTATCTATCTATCTATCTATCTATCTATCTATCTATCTATCTATCTATCTATCTATCTATCTATCTATCTATCTATCTATCTATCTATTGCCTCTATCAATCTATCGCACTCACTCTATCTATCGCCATCTATCTATCTATCTATCTATCTATCTATCTATCTATCTATCTATCTATCTATCTATCTATCTATCTATCTATCTATCTATCTATCTATCTATCTATCTATCTATCTATCTATCTATCTATCTATCTATAGATCGCCCTCACACTATCTGTCTATCACCCTCACTCTATCTATCACCCTCACTCTATCTATCTATCACCCTCCTTCTATCTATCGCCCTCACTCTATCTATTGCACTCACTCTATCTATCTATCGCACTCACTCTATCTATCTATCACATCACCACAGCATCACTCAGCACTACCACAGCATCTCTCAGGGGCACCACAACATCACTATGCACTACCACAGCATCACTGAATGCCACAGCATCACTCGTTGCCACCACAACATCACTCAGCTCCACCACAGCATCAATCTGTGCAACCATTCAACAACAACTGGTTCAAATACCTTCTCTCAATGTTTCAAGCTTTATTACAAATGTCACAAAAAGATGGTAATATTTCACTTCTGTTCTTGGATTTTCGTCACAATAAAATACACTGAACATAATCTTCACAAAAGTTATTTACAAAAATTTAAGCTATTGCCATTATAAATTACAATAACTTTTATTTAAGTATTAATTTTTTTTTTTTAAAAGTCATTATTTGTAATATCAATACATCTAAGTCACATAAATACAACACATACCGCTTTACAAATGCTATAGGTGTCACGTTTGCGAAAGTTATAACTATTGGCATTGTAAATGACAAAGCTATTAATTTTGCTATTTTCAAAACCAACACATAAATAAAGAATGTGTCATTTACAATACCAATAGCACAAACTTTCCTACTGCGAGACCTATTGCATTGCAAATGCTTGTTTCTTGTGTGTGAAAGACTCACCCTCGAAGGCGTGCTTAAAATGCTTCCTCCCACCTCTCCCAATCTAATCCAGGAGATGCTGGATTTGGAATAAATGCTGCGGTGGCGCTATTTCTTGTTGCATGATGCTCTAGTCTTTGGAATGTAATGAAAGTAAGATAAGGTAAACACTCTATGCTACCAAACATGTGGATTATGCCAAATTCAGATAATGTACACAGATTCACAAGGCCGCAAATTGTTGCGACTGATGATGAAAAATAGTTGAGGTGGTGTACATGTCACTACAAACATACACACATTTGAAGGTAGTGTGCGAATCACCAAAAATGTTTGAGTAGCACCATAAGACTGTAAGTCAATTGCACCTATACCGATGCTTGTTGATTAAGATGCTGGCAGGGCAAAAAGTGACTTTTTAAAAAAGAGCCCATGTGCATGTCACAGAACCAGTGGTAGAAGTGGGAGGGAACGGAAGGTCACGGCATGCCCCTGCTTTTAATAATTAGTTCAATCCATTCCCCTACTTCTTTTATTCAAAAAAGCATCCCGGGACGGCAAGAATAGTCCAACTTAAAAATGATAACTTTTTCTTTCAGCTTCCAGGGGCGGCTCACACTTCTCTGTTGAACTGCAGAGGCTGTAGCAGCCCCTCCCTGAGCTCTCACAGACTGAGGGCGGCCCATTGTCATTCCAATTGAGGTTGATTATCCCCTTTGAATGACAATGCGCCGCCTTCTGCCTTTAGCATATCATGCTGAGTTAGTGATTACAGAGGAGCTTTCATCAGACATAGTACTGTGGGGAACTTGCCACCATGTGAAATTTGTCAATGTCATACACAGAGTGAACTGGGCAGGAGCAATGAAGGGAAAGAAGAGGAGACAGGAAAGGATAGGTGATGGGGCGGGAGAGGTGACCGGGCAGGAGAAGTAATGGGTAGGAGAAGTGACGGGGCAGGAGAAGTGACAGGGCAGGAGAAGTGAAGGGGCAGGAAAAGTGACTGGGGTAGGAGAGGTGACGGGTCAGGAGAAGTGATGGTACAGGAGAGGCAACAGAAGAGGAGAGGTGATGAGGCAGGAGAAGTGACGGAGCAGGAGCGGTGATTAGGCATGTGCAGGAGCGGTAACGGGGCAGGAGCGATGAACGGACAGGAGTAGTGAACCGATAGGGGCAGTGAACGGATAGGGGCAGTGAACGGATAGGAGCAGTGAATGGGGCAGGAGAAGTGATGGGGCAGGAAAAGTGATGGGACAGGAGAAGGTATGGGACAGGAGAAGTGATGGGGCAGGAGCGGTGATCGGGCAGGAGTGCTGACCGGACAGGTGCAGTGAACGGCAGGAGCAGTGAACTGGCAGGAGTGGTGACCGGGCAGGAGTGGTGACCGGGCAGGAGTGGTGACGGGGCAGGAGAAGTGACGGGGCAGGAGAGGTGATGGGGCAGGAGAGGTGATGGGGCAGGAGAAGTGACAGGGCAGGAGCGGTGATTAGGCATGAGTAGGAGCGGTAACCAGGCGGGAGCAATTATTTTATTTTATTTATTTTATTTATTTATTTATTTTATGTAGCTTATAAAGCGCACAGCTACCCCCGGAGGGGTGTCCCGGCGCTGGAACCTGAGTCTCAGAGGGGAAAAAGGGAACAGACAGGGGAAATAACAAGAAGATCAGAGTCTAGAAAAGAGCCAGGTTTTGAGTCTGGCCCGGAAGACAGATTCAGAGGAGCAGAATCTGAGATCGACTGGCAGGGAGTTCCATAATTTTGCAGCAATGACGCTGAATCCTCTGCCACCCATTCTGGAAAGTCTGAAGCGGGGAGAGATCAGGAGGCATAGGTCATTGGATCTTAGAGATCTGATGGACCGGGATATTAAGACTCGTTTTTTTAGATAGTTTGGTCCGCGATCATTAATGGCTCGATGAGTCAGAGTGAGGATCTTAAACTGAATTCGGCTAGCCACAGGAAGCCAGTGCAGTTCCCTACGATATGCGGCAACTGACTGACGATAAGAAATATTACCAATCAGCCTAGCTGCCGCATTCTGGACAATCTGAAGCCGGTCAGTCAGGTATTGGGGAGCTCCGGCATAAAGACTATTAGCATAGTCCAGGTGGGACGTGATGAGAGCGTGGGTGACAGTCCGGCGGGAATCCAAAGGGAGATAGGGAAGGATTTTCCGGATCATGCGTAGCTTTAGGAAGCAAGCCGAGGTCACTTTTTGAATCTGGGTCTTACAAGATAGAGAGTCATTGAAATGGAAGCCCAGGTTGCGGGCCGAATGGACGGGAGAGGGAGCGGGATCTAATGCCGTGGGCCACCACCAGGAGGAGGGGATGGAATTTTTCTGGTTAAAAAACAGCACCTCTGTTTTGTCAGCGTTGAGTCTTAGATGGTTTTCAGACATCCAATCACTGATGTTGTTAAGACACCGACGGAAGTTGGAGAACGCGGAGTCAGAGTGGCCCCTAAAGGAGAACACTAGCTGAGTGTCATCAGCATAAGAGACCACCCTGACTCCATAGGACTCCACCACGCCGGCCAGAGGGGCAAGATATATGTTAAAAAACAGAGGGCTGAGGGCCGAGCCCTGTGGCACCCCGCAAGATAAGGGTTTTTCCTCCGATCTAAAGGGCCGCAACAGCACTCTTTGACTTCTTCCAAAGAGGAAAGACTCGATCCAGCTGATGGCAGTGCCGCCAATGCCCATCTGCCGTAGTCGGTCAAGGAGGATGGAGTGGGATACCGTATCGAATGCCGCGGACAGGTCGAGGAGGACCAGCATGGCCTCCTCGCCTCTGTCCACGCACTCTCGAATGGTCTCCGAGACCTCCAGCAGAGCCGTCTCCGTACTGTATCCCGCCCGAAATCCAGATTGCGAGTCGTGCAATAGTAAGTTGTTCTCCAGGTACTCCGTGAGTTGCAGCTGCACGGCTTTTTCCAGAACCTTAGCAGGTTTGGGGAGGAGGGATATAGGGCGGTAGTTGGAAAATACAGTGGGATCGGCATCTGCCTTTTTTAGAATTGGGATCACCAAGGCTTCCTTCCAGGTGGTAGGGAAAAAGCCATGGTGCAGAGAGGCATTCCAGATGGAGAGGAACGGGTCGGCTAGCAGGGGAGCCAATTCACCCATAGTTTTGGCCGGAACGGGGTCAGTGGGTGCGCCAGACTTGCAGTGAATGAGTAGTCTGAGAGCATCCTCCTGGGCAAGTTTATTGAAAGCATGAAGGGACGGAGAGTTAGGGGGATCGGTAGACGCAGTCCGAGGCATTGGCTCTTTAGGGAAGGAGACGCAGAGTTTATCGATCTTTTCGAGAAAGAAGTCCGAGAGTCCTTCACATAGTTTCTGGCTAGCTGAGACCTGAGTGGTCCTAGCCGGAGGGGTAATAAAATTTTTTACAATGGAGAAGAGGGTTTTAGAAGAATTATGGGCCTTGGCAATTTGGAGCGAGAAGTGGTCTTTCATGGCTGTTTTTTTATGTTTGAGAAATTTTTTCAAGGCCGCCTTGTAGGCAAGCTTAGCTTCAAGATCGTAATTTAACCTCCACTTCCGTTCGAGTGCTTTACAGCAACTTTTTTCCTCGCGGAGGGAGGTGGAGAACCAGGGAGAAGAAGGACGGGATCTAGAGGAAGTAATGAGTTTCTGGGGGGCAATGTGGTCAATAGCGTTGATAAGGGCGGAGTTGAGCCTGGCGATGTTAAAATCGATATCCGGGGATAGATGGTCCGTCTGGAAATGGAATATCGGGTCAAGGGAAGCGCATGTGACTTTGTGCCACTTCCTCCCCAGCT
The DNA here is from genome assembly GCF_964261635.1 of Lissotriton helveticus. Classification (NCBI taxonomy): domain Eukaryota; kingdom Metazoa; phylum Chordata; class Amphibia; order Caudata; family Salamandridae; genus Lissotriton; species Lissotriton helveticus. The sequence continues at coordinate 1,578,197,230 of NC_136061.1, read as the reverse complement.
CTTTCCTGGGCACAGGAGGGATAGGTTTGCGGTCTAAGGTCAGAGAAAAAGGGATAAGGTAATGGTCCGACCATGTAAGAGGAAGGGAGGGAGAAACAGTAATAGTGGGGAAATTGGCGAAAATAAGGTCCAGGGTGTGACCCGCCACATGAGTAGGACCGGTAACAAGTTGAGTAAGATTAAGGCTATCCATGATTTCCAGTAAATTATTCGCTTTTGCGCAGAGGGAGTTATCGATATGAAGGTTAAAATCACCTAGAGCCAAAAAGTATTGATGTTTCAAGGCTAAATCAGCTAACTGGTGGGTGAGAGCGGTAAGAGAAAGGGAAGCCGCCGTGGGAGGGTTATAGATTAGAGAGCCGGCTAGAATGACAGCCGAGGAATCAGATACTGAGAAGTAGAGGGCTTCAATGATACCAATGTTGGTGAGTTTGGTAATGGTCAGCTGGAAATAGGATTTAAAGATAATAGCTAATCCGCCTCCCGATTTTCCCCCTGCACGATTGACACATTTTATGTCATAGCCAGATGGAATGGCTAAATAGATGTCCGGGGAGGATGAGTCAGTCATCCAAGACTCAGTGAGGAATAAAATATCCCACTCCTCGGAGGAAATCAACAACCAGATGTCATTGGCATGGCGGGGGAGAGACCGGCAGTTGAGTAAGCCTGCTTTCAACGTCCGATGATTAGACGTTGAGAGCTGCGGCGTGGGCTCAGAAAGTGAATGGGAAAGAAAGGACGGGAGAGTGAAGTTGCACTGGGGGCAGTGAAATGGAGCTGATTCAAGATGGATAGGATTGCAGGGGGTAGTGGCCGCACAGAGGGGGGGATTCAGAGAGTGGAGTAGGGAGTTGGACCAGCACCTACGAACAGAATCAGCAGCATGGACAGGGGGACAAGCCCTGGGCCCGGTCCAGGCCCGGACGGGCCCAGACGGGCTTGCCTTTGGCGCGCCTTCGGCACGCAAACGGCGCGCCCGCTGCGCCCGTCCGCTGCGCCTCCTAGCGAGGCACATGATTTATACCCAAGCGAGAGGGCGTCACGGGGGTGTGGCCAGCTGAGGTGGGCGTGTCTAAGGACGCGTCTCGCCCTCAGTGATGGCGGAGAAGAATCGTTGCAGCGCTGAGAAACGCTGTTCAATGCAGGGGTGAGTAGGTCTTAGAGTTAAAACAGAGCACAACAAAGTATTTTAAAAACAAAGGGTTCACTCCCGGCTTCCGCCTCAGGAGACTCACAATTCGTCAATGCCGCGCTGTCAGCTGTGCGCGCAATTTAAACAGATTTCAGGGGGCGTGGCCAGCTGAGGTGGGCGTGTCTAAGGACGCGTCTCGCCCTCAGTGATGGCGGAGAAGAATCGTTGCAGCGCTGAGAAACGCTGTTCAATGCAGGGGTGAGTAGGTCTTAGAGTTAAAACAGAGCACAACAAAGTATTTTAAAAACAAAGGGTTCACTCCCGGCTTCCGCCTCAGGAGACTCACAATTCGTCAATGCCGCGCTGTCAGCTGTGCGCGCAATTTAAACAGATTTCAGGGGGCGTGGCCAGCTGAGGTGGGCGTGTCTAAGGACGCGTCTCGCCCTCAGTGATGGCGGAGAAGAATCGTTGCAGCGCTGAGAAACGCTGTTCAATGCAGGGGTGAGTAGGTCTTAGAGTTAAAACAGAGCACAACAAAGTATTTTAAAAACAAAGGGTTCACTCCCGGCTTCCGCCTCAGGAGACTCACAATTCGTCAATGCCGCGCTGTCAGCTGTGCGCGCAATTTAAACAGATTTCAGGGGGCGTGGCCAGCTGAGGTGGGCGTGTCTAAGGACGCGTCTCGCCCTCAGTGATGGCGGAGAAGAATCGTTGCAGCGCTGAGAAACGCTGTTCAATGCAGGGGTGAGTAGGTCTTAGAGTTAAAACAGAGCACAACAAAGTATTTTAAAAACAAAGGGTTCACTCCCGGCTTCCGCCTCAGGAGACTCACAATTCGTCAATGCCGCGCTGTCAGCTGTGCGCGCAATTTAAACAGATTTCAGGGGGCGTGGCCAGCTGAGGTGGGCGTGTCTAAGGACGCGTCTCGCCCTCAGTGATGGCGGAGAAGCAATGAAAGGATAGGAGCGGTGAACGTGGCAGGAGCGGTGAACGTGGCAGGAGCGGTGAACGGGGCAGGAATGCTGACCGGACAGGAAAGGTAACTGGACAGGAGCAGTGACCAGACAGGAGCGGTGACGGGGCAGGAGTGGTAACGGGGCAGGAGCAGTGACGGGGTAGGATAAGTGAATGGGTAGGAGCAGTGAACGGGGCAGAAGCGATGACCGGGCAGGAGTGCTGACCGGACAGGAACAGCGACAGGGCAGGAGCAGTGAACGGGCAGGAGCAGTGACGGGGCATTAGAAGTGACGGGGCAGTGATGGGGCAGGAGCAGTGATGGGGCAGGAGCAGTGACGGGTCAGGAGAAGCAACAGGAAAGGAGAGGTGACTGGGCAAGAGCACTGACCGGGCAAGAGCGGTGACAGGGCAGGAGCAGTGAAGGGGCAGGAGAAGTGATGGGGCAGGAGAGGTAACGGGGAAGGAGACTTGATGGGGCAGGAGAGGTGATGGGGCAGGAGAAGTGACAGGGCAGGAGTGGTGATTAGGCTTGAGCAGGAGCGGTAACCGGGTGGGAGCGGTGAAAGGAAAGAAGCATTGAACGGGGCAGGAGAGGTGAACGGGGCAGGAGCGGTGACGGGGCAGGAGCAGTGATGGGACAGGAGCAGTGAGGGGGCAGGAGAGGCAACAGGAAAGGGAAGGTGACTGGGCAGGAGAGGTGACCGGGCAGGAGTGGCGACCGGGCAGCAGTGGTGACGGGGCAGGACCGGGGACGGGGCAGGAGCGGTGACGGGGCAGAAGCAGTGACGGGACAGGAGCAGTGAGGGGGCAAGAGAGGCAACAGGAAAGGAGAGGTGACTGGGCAGGAGAGGTGACCTGGCAGGAGTGGTGACCGGGCAGAAGTGGTGACAGGGCAGGAGAAGTGACGGAGCAGGAGAGGTGACAGGGCAGGAGAAGTGATGGGGAAGGAGAGGTGACGGGTCAGGAGAGGTGACTGCCCAGGAGAGGTGACGGGGCAGGAGTGGTGACCGGGCAGAAGTGGTGATGGGGCAGGAGAAGTGACCGGGCAGGAGAGGTGACGGGGCAGGAGAAGTGACGGGTCAGGAGAGGTGACGGGGCAGGAGCGGTGATGGGGCAGGAGCAGTGACGGGACAGGAGCAGTGAGGGGGCAGGAGAGGCAACAGGAAAGGAGAGGTGACTGGGCAGGAGAGGTGACCGGGCAGGAGTGGTGACCGGGCAGAAGTGGTGACGGGGCAGGAGAAGTGACCGGGCAGGAGAGGTGACGAAGCAGGAGAAGTGATGGGGCAGGAGGGGTGATGGGGCAGGAGAGGTGATGTGCCGGAGAGTTGATGGGGCAGGAGAAGTGACAGGGCAGGAGTGGTGATTAGGCATGAGCAGGAGAGGTAACTGGGTGGTAGCCGTGAAAGGAAAGGAGCATTGAACGGGGCAGGATAGGTGAACGGGGTAGGAGAGGTGAACGGGCAGGAGCAGTGCACGGGGCAGGAGAAGTGAACTGGACAGGAGCAGTGAACGGGGCAGGAGCAGTGGACGGGGCAGGAGCAGCGGACGGGGCAGGAGAAGTGACGGGGCAGGAGAAGTGATAGGGCTGAATAAATGACGGGGCAGGAGCGGTGAATGGGTAGGAGCGGTGGATGGGGCAGGAGCGGTAGACGGGGCAGGAGCGGTGACGGGGCAGGAGCTGTGATGGGGCAGGAGCTGTGACTGGGAGGGAGCTGTGATGGGGCAAGAGCAGTGACGGGCAGGAGAAGTGACGGGGCAGAAGTGACGGGGCAGGAGAAGTGATGGGGCAGGAGAAGTGACGGGGCAGAAGAAGTGACGAGGCAGGAGAAGTGACAAACCAGGAGAAGTGATGAGGCAGAAGAAGTGACGGGGCAGGAGAAGTGACAGGGCAGGAGAAGTGACGAAGCAGGAGAAGTGACTGGGCAGGAGCAGTGAGGGGGCAGGAGAGGCAACAGGAAAGGAGAGGTGACTGGGCAGGAGAGGTGACCGGGCAGGAGTGGTGACCGGGCAGAAGAGGTGACGAGCGGTGGACGGGGCAGGAGCGGTAGACGGGGCAGGAGCGGTGACAGGGCAGGAGCTGTGACGGGCAGGGGCTGTGACTGGGCAGGAGCTGTGATGGGGCAAGAGCAGTGACGGGCAGGAGAAGTGATGGGGCAGAAGTGACGGGGCAGAAGAAGTGATGGGGCAGGAGAAGTGACGGGGCAGGAGAAGTGACGAGGCAGGAGAAGTGACAAGGCAGGAGAAGTGATGAGGCAGGAGAAGTGACGGGGCAGGAGAAGTGACAGGGCAGGAGAAGTGACGAGGCAGGAGAAGTGACTGGGCAGGAGCAGTGACGAGGCAGGAGAGGCAACAGGAAAGGAGAGGTGACTGGGCAGGAGAAATGACGGGTCAGAAGAGGTGGCGGGGCAGAAGCAGTGATGGGGCAGGAGCAGTGACGGGACAGGAGCAGTGAGTGGGCAGGAGAGGCAACAGGAAAGGAGAGGTGACTGGGCAGGAGAGGTGACCGGGCAGGAGTGGTGACCGGGCAGAAGTGATGACGGGGCAGGAGAAGTGACCGGGCAGGAGAGGTGATGAAGCAGGAGAAGTGATGGGGCAGGAGGGGTGACGGGGCAGGAGAGGTGATGGGGCTGGAGAGTTGATGGGGCAGGAGAAGTGACAGGGCAGGAGTGGTGATTAGGCATGAGCAGGAGAGGTAACTGGGCGGGAGCCGTGAAAGGAAAGGAGCATTGAACGGGGCAGGAGAGGTGAACGGGGTAGGAGAGGTGAAAGGGCAGGAGCAGTGAACGGGGCAGGAGCAGTGAACTGGACAGGAGCAGTGAACGGGGCAGGAGCAGTGGACGGGGCAGGAGCAGTGGACGGGGCAGGAGAAGTGATGGGGCAGGAGAAGTGATAGGGCTGAATAAATGACGGGGCAGGAGCGGTGAATGGGTAGGAGCGGTGGATGGGGCAGGAGCGGTAGACGGGGCAGGAGCGGTGACGGGGCAGGAGTTGTGATGGGGCAGGAGCTGTGACTGGGCAGGAGCTGTGATGAGGCAAGAGCAGTGACGGGCAGGAGAAGTGACGGGGCAGAAGTGACGGGGCAGGAGAAGTGATGGGGCAGGAGAAGTGATGGGGCAGGAGAAGTGACGGGGCAGGAGAAGTGACGAGGCAGGAGAAGTGACAAGGCAGGAGCAGGGATGAGGCAGGAGAAGTGACCGGGCAGGAGAAGTGACCGGGCAGGAGAAGTGACGAGGCAGGAGAAGTGACTGGGCAGGAGCAGTGATTGGGCAGGAGTACTGATTAGGCATGAGCAGGAGTGGTGAATGGATATGATCAGTGAACGGGCAGGAGCGGTGAACGGGCAGGAGTGGTGAACGGCAGGAGCGGTGAATGGTTAGGAGCGGTGAACGGGCAGGAGTGGTGACGGGGCTGGGGAAATGACAGGGAAGGAGCGGTTACGTGGTAGGAGAAGTACTTATGTTCCTTGCCTATTTATTTATATACTATTGCATGACATCCACTGATGTGTCTGCAAAGCATAACTATGGCCCCGAATTTTTGTCCTGAATTTTGACCTCCTGTCTTGAATTTTTGTCCTGAATTTTGACCCCTTGTCCTGAATTTTTACACTCACCACCCTGAATTTGCTCCCATGCCATTTTTCCTGCTTATATTTCGCACGCTTTACATAAACCTGTATTCCCTATGAGTATTTGCTTTTTCCTGAATTAAATAAACATGTTTATCCATTGTTTGAATAAAGTAATGTGATAAGCTGTAACTGGTCAGTTAACTGCTAAACATACTAAAAATCGGTATGTTTTGCAATTTCTAGCCACACTCCTGTCTCCGCCCACTGATCCAATCTTCCGTTATTCCCGTCCCCTTATTCTCCACCCACAGTTCCCCTACTTTTTATTCCCCCACTTCGACCACTGCACAAAACGAATGTATGCATCCAAAGCAGTGTGCTAATCATCATGAATTAGCATTGCTCACAAACGTCAACGTCGTCTGAGTTCCAACAGAAAGCATGGAATGCCAATACGTGCTTACTTTGAAAGGCTTGAAGTACATGTCACCGAAATGAATGCACGCAGTCGAAGAGGTGTGCCAAACACCTAGAGTCAGCACTGATCCTAAAATAAGAAGGCCGCCTCGCATAGGAGGCATCATGATGTTGCGGCATGCGCTGAAGGCCAAATATGCACTGAAAGTCAGGCTGCTGGTGTGAGCTGGAAACTACCAATAAGGCGCTCGAGATCGCATTGGTTCCCAGGCGCTTTAAATGAAATTTCTCGCAGTACCATGAGATGGGGTAAAGTATGGCCTCACAACGCCCCACTCCATGTAGCGGAACAGGAAAGCTTTTCTCGCAAGTGGACTTCTCCTTTCAGCAAGTGGCAGGAGGTCCAAACTCCTCTCCTTCCAATGCAGAAACAGCAATCGAGGACGCGTGGGAGTCCTCCTGCTGACTGGCAACTCGTCGCCAGTGTAAAGATGCGGACACGTATTTTCAAGGTAAGATTTATTGAAGTCAGCAGGAGCAAAACCATCTTCTCCCCACCAAGGAAAACACCATTTGCCCATACCCTGCCTTTCCAGAATTCTCCTACCACAAACTTCTGTACATTCTTCTGCTTTGCGTGGATAATGGATAGACTGACTCTCCTCCCTCGGGACACGTTCCCTAATACAAAATACCAAAACAGTAGAAACGCCTTAGTCACAACTTCTCTGGGCAGTTGCTTGCTTCTGGAGTTTTCCCCCAAGACTCCATCCTTGTCCAAAATCGTTGCTGTATCCTTGGGTCCGAGGCACCTCCGCCAAATGTTTCAGTTGCGCATTCCAGTAGACTCCCTTCGTTCTCTCACCTACCAATCTAACTCCTAAAACAATGGATTATTCTATGTAACAAGCTAGGTGGCCTTGCACCTGCAAAAGAAATGCAAGAGAAACAATCTTACACACGCTCTAAGTTACATTTAGAAAATCATTTGCGAACAGGAGCCTATTCCCAAGGAAACCATTTCAGGTTTGCATCTCTAGTTATGCCAAGAAAACTACAGTTAGGCCCCTGCTGGCAATTTCATGTTTCGGGCCTTTACACCTTTAAACGCATTTCTAAGACTACAAAATAAGCATTTAATTAATCATTGATGACGCATTATTCTTCTCATGTTAGAGCATCACAAGTTTCTTTAATAGGCAACCTACACGTGCAACTTTAATATGGCACGTTCAAATCTAATGCAACATTTTAAACACGAAGCAATCATTTCTACGTTACTTAAGGCATATTCTCGATTAAAGCACTACATTAGTTCTCAAATGACATGAGCACACTTCTACACTTGCACCACACTTGATTAGTTCTACATTTCTAAGAACCACACGTTAATATAGTCCTCTAAATATGTGGATGCTGACTACTGGTGGTTATGGTGCACCCCTACAATTTTCAAAATAACATGGCGCTCTAACAGTCCCCCCTTTGATGAACTGTGTCCTCCCTCTTTTGCCAGAAGGACGTCTAAAGGAAGATGATTTTGCTAAACCCTTGTCCTTATCGATAACATCTCTCCTTCAACCAACACCAACGATTTATCTGTATTCATTGACAATTCGCCCACAGCAGTCGCCAACCTTCTAAACTTCACATCATTCAAAATCACTCCCAAGGTTGGTATCATTGCTCCAAAAATATCTCCAACCACAGCTGTTGCACTTTCACCTTGCTTCACTCTCACATGCTGTCCTCCTTCTAAGAGCTCCAAATCTTCTGTGTGATAAATCTTGGTGAAAATGATTGCTCAATAACACGTACCATACGATTTCTCAGGCAAACGCACATAGGCATTCCTCCCACAAACAAAATACACAGTTGGAATTATCTGCACTACACTTTGCAAAATTCCTTTGCATAATATTACAAGGTAAAGGTATACTCACATGTGGTCTGCCCCACATTGACATTCTCATAATAGGTCTGTGGTCGACTTATGCACAACTTTCCCTTCTGCACATCATCTAGAGCTATCGCACCATAACTCCCTTTCGACTTGTGTAACTTCTCTTCATCCGTCCAATCTACTCTACCCTGTCCTGATGCTCGCAACTGCTTTTGTTTCCTCTATCTATCTTCTACTTGATCTATAAATGTCTTCACATCTGACAACAGGCACGTCAGAATATGGCGAAGGGCATAAGCTGTATCCAACTCTTGAGTCGGAATAAAATACGTTCTAAGTCTATCCTCTGATTTGTAGTAATCATACTTATTCAAATGCTTATAAGCTGGCACTTCAGGAAGTACTTCATCATAATTCGAAAAGAAATACTCAAAATGATTTCATCCATAAAAAATGCAAGCAGCAAACTTTTTTTTTTTAATGTACCCTTGTGTGCTCTTGTGTTTTTTTTTCCTCCTTCTCTTAAAGTGATAAGTGTTATTTAATAACACAACTCATCGTGATACAATATAGAGGAAGATAGGAGAAACTATCTTTGGGCTTCTTTCATGCTAATAAGGAAGCTATCAACCTCCTGTACGGAGGTGAAGTTGTATGTTTTGTTTCTCCAAACTACTCTTAATGCAGCGGGGAACTTCATCATAACCTGGGCCCCTTGACTCCTTAAATCCGACATGCGAGACCCTAACTCCCACTGCCTCTGCGCTGTAACTCTGCCAACATCAGAGCCGATCAAATAGTTTGAAGAGTCAATCTGGAGGGTGGAGTCAATAAGAGCCCGGGTCAAAATCAGCTCTTTTATTGCGAAGGTGTGGAAGTTGACCAGAATCTTCATTGGGGCATTTCTATCAGGATGTCGACGGAAAGGATCCCTATGTGCCCGTTGAATCTCATCCTCCAGGTTGATATCTGGTCTATCCTTCAAAACGCCTTCTCTCAACAGTCTACAGATTATTGATTTTACATCCCCATTTTCCGCCCCCTCTGGATTTTTAGGAATTTCAAGTTGTTTCTCCTCGCATGAATCTCCAAGCGCTCCATATCCAGTTGTAATGCTCTGTTCTGGGCTTTGAGTTCAGATATCGCCTTGGAGTGTGTCTGAGAGATCCCATATAGAATAGCAACTTCCCCCTCCAAGGCCTCTGTTCTGGAGCATATATCATCTAATTTACTTTCCAAGGAGGCACATTTCTCTGCGATCTCCCTCTGGTTACCCTCCGAAATCTCGAATTTGGAGAGCAGTTTAGCCAATAGGTCTTCATGTAGAGATCTACATAGGCTCTCCATTTTTTTGCCCAAGTTATCACTCTCATGTTCCTTTTGCAATAATCCCGAGGGATTAACTGCCAGAGGGTTATTAATGTGAGTAGCCAGGGGCAGGGCGCTGAGCTTTGGGGGCAGAACTGATACTAACTGAGGGCAAGACTCACACTCACGCTCCATGTTCTCATCTATTTCCAGGGTGGGGGGAGGATCTTCTGTATCCAGGTCTGTATCGGGTTCCAGTGTAAGGGGAGCATAGCTGTTCTGTAAGGTAACTGACCCCTCTACGTGGGGAGGGAAAGGGGAGTTCTGAGTCTTTGATTGTAAGTCTGCCACCTTGCCAGCCCTATCTGAAACTGACATCGCTTTCTCCATTATTTGGAAGTAGGTTTTTAGAGAGGGAGCAGGCTTAGATATAGTGGAGCTTCTTTTAGTTTTTTTTTCGACTCCTGTTTTATTTTTCTCTCTTCTCTCTCTCTTTTTTTGGCGTGGAGTGAGAGGGACCAATTGACTATTTTTTTGGCTTAGTGAGAATAGTAAGCACTCTTTCTCAGGCTGAGAGCGGAGGAGATATCTACTCCTTACTACCGGAGGCTGAGCTAGCTGGACTGGTTTTATTTGTAAAGGCAGCTGGTCTCCCCTGTCTCCCTTACAAACGTTCTGCTCTCCCACCTTAATGAATAACTCCCCTCTCAGGTCCCTCTTCTCACTGACCTCCTTCGCATGTGTATTTAGGGGGGCTGGGACAGATGGAATGTCCATTCCTTTACAAAGGGCTCGTTTAATTGGGTCAGAACACACTTGAGACTCAGCAACTCCTAGATTGAGACTACAGCTACTAGCGCTACTAGCGCTATCAGGCACCCTGGATAGACAAACCCCCCACCGACTGACTTTGGAACAATACCGGCTCACCGCTATTACTGCCGGTCGAGGGTAGGTCTTTGCTGCAGCCGCTTTAGTTTTGCGCCAAAATTTGGCCCAAGTTGCACCCCATACATCTCTTCCTCTCTCTCGGGCGGCCGTGGGTCCCGTCATCCGCACAAACCAGGATACACCGTGTTCCAATCCTCCGCCCCCGTGGGTGCGTCTAAGGGTCCTAGCGCACCTCCGCTACTTCCAAGCACAGCACCGATGTCGGAGAATCAGAAAGGAGAAAAGCCGGTTAGTGTGTTATAAATTAATTAAAATATAGTATCCCCATAATCTCACCGCTATGAGATGACGCTGTTGGACTCTTAGGACGGGTTTGGGCGCTCAGTTAACACGAGGCATCTTCCGACCAGGATGGAGCACTCGCGACCGGCATCAGCCCGCCACCATGTTCCTCTCAGGTCTAAAATGCTTAAAGAAACACCACTTCATTTCGGGCTAGACTGTTCCCATGAGGCACAAGGTCAGATTGATTTGCATATGGCCATGTCTGAACTGGGGTGGCAGAGTGGGCTAAAGAACGGTGATGGATTAAACCCAGATCTTTTGACTGGGTGTGAGTGTTTGATTGGTTCAGATGCTCCTTCCATCACCACCCCCTTTTGTACCGCTTTGTTCGCCATAAGTTTGGCAGGGTATGCTCAGACGTGAGTCCCTTGCTCACTTTGCCACTGGATTCAAGCAAGCCGGGCTGAAGACGGCTGAAATGCCAGAAACCGGTCCTCAGAAGCTTGTTTCCGGTCCAGGGAAGGCATGGCTTGGCAGTTCGGGCTGGACTGTTCCCATGAGGCACAGGGTCAGACTGATTTGCATATGGCCATGTCTGAACTGGGGTGGCAGAGTGGGCTAAAGAACAGTGATGGATTAAACCCAGATCTGTTGACTGGGTGTGAGTGTTTGATTGGTTCAGATGCTCCGTCCATCACCACCCCCTTTTGTCCACTTTGTTTGCCATAAGTTGGCAGGGTATGCTCAGACGTGAGTCCCTTGCTCACTTTGCCACTGGATTCAAGCAAGCCGGGCTGAAGACGGCTGAAATGCCAGAAACCGGTCCTGGGAAGTTTGTTTCCGGTCCAGGGAAGGCATGGCTTGGCAGTTCGAGATGGACTGTTCCCATGAGGCACAGGGTCAGACTGATTTGCATATGGCCATGTCTGAACTGGGGTGGCAGAGTGGGCTAAAGAACGGTGATGGATTAAACCTAGATCTGTTGACTGGGTGTGAGTGTTTGATTGGTTCATATGCTCCGTCCATCACCACCCCCTTTGTACCACTTTGTTCGCCATAAGTTGGCAGGGTATGCTCAGACGTGAGTACCTTGCTCACTTTGCCACTGGATTCAAGCAAGCTCTACTGAAGATGGCTGAAATGCCAGAAACCGGTCCTCGGAAGCTTGTTTCCGGTCCAGGGAAGGCATGGCTTGGCAGTTCGGGCTTGACTATTCCCATGAGGCACAGGGTCAGACTGATTTGCATATGGCCATGTCTGAACTGGGGTGGCAGAGTGGGCTAAAGAACGGTGATGGATTAAACCCAGATCTGTTGACTGGGTGTGAGTGTTTGATTAGTTCAGATGCTCCGTCCATCACCACCCCCTTTTGTACCACTTTGTTCGCCATAAGTTGGCAGGGTATGCTAAAACGTGAGTCCCTTGCTCACTTTGCCGCTGGATTCAAGCAAGCCGGGCTGAAGACAGCTGAAATGCCAGAAACCGGTCCTCGGAAGCTTGTTTCCGGTCCAGGGAAGGCATGGCTTGGCAGTTCGGGCTGGACTGTTCCCATGAGGCACAGGGTCAGACGGATTTGCATATGGCCATATCTGAACTGGGGTGGCAGAGTGGGCTAAAGAACGGTGATGGATTAAACCCAGATCTGTTGACTGGGTGTGAGTGTTTGATTGGTTCAGATGCTCCGTCAATCACCACCCCCTTTTGTACCACTTTGTTCGCCATAAGTTGGCAGGGTATGCTCAGACGTGAGTCCCTTGCTCACTTTGCCACTGGATTCAAGCAAGCCGGGCTGAAGACGGCTGAAATGCCAGAAACCGGTCCTCGGAAGCTTGTTTCCGGTCCAGGGAAGGCATGGCTTGGCAGTTCGGGCTGGACTGTTCCCATGAGGCACAGGGTCCGACTAATTTGCATATGGCCATGTCTGAACTGGGGTGGCAGAGTGGGCTAAAGAACGGTGATGGATTCAACCCAGATCTGTTGACTGGGTGTGAGTGTTTGATTGGTTCAGATGCTCCGTCCATCACCACCCCCTTTTGTACCACTTTGTTCGCCATAAGTTGGCAGGGTATGCTCAGACGTGAGTCCCTTGCTCACTTTGCCACTGGCTGAAATGCCAGAAACCGGTCCTCAGAAGTTTGTTTCCGGTCCAGGGAAGGCATGGCTCGGCAGTTTGGGCTGGACTGTTCCCATGAGGCACAGGGTCAGACTGATTTGCATATGGTCATGTCTGAACTGGGGTGGCAGAGTGGGCTAAAGAACGGTGATGGATTAAACCCAGATCTGTTGACTGGGTGTGAGTGTTTGATTGGTTCAGATGCTCCGTCCATCACCACCCCCTTTTGTACCACTTTGTTCACCATAAGTTGGCAGGGTATGCTCAGACGTGAGTCCCTTGCTCACTTTGCCACTGGATTCAAGCAAGCCGGGCTTAAGACGGCTGAAATGCCAGAAACCGGTCCTCGGAAGCTTGTTTCCGGTCCAGGGAAGACATGGCTTGGCAGTTCGGGCTGGACTGTTCCCATGAGGCACATGGTCAGACTGATTTGCATATGGCCATATCTGAACTGGGGTGGCAGAGTGGGCTAAAGAACGGTGATGGATAAAACCCAGATCTGTTGACTGGGTGTGAGTGTTTGATTGGTTCAGATGCTCCGTCCATCACTACCCCCTTTTGTAACATAAAGTCACCTCTAGACAGATCTGCATGTAACCTACGACTCTCCTCTTTTGTCTCCTATTTTGACCTCTTTCTTGCTAGGAGTAGTAGGGGTAGGTGTTCCCTCTACCTCCACTGCCTGCTCATGTGGTGCTAAATACGAAACTACAACTACTAAAATCATGAAGAGTATCACTCCTCCTATAAGTGTGCCTACTATGCACCTAGCCCTACGATTTGGGTTTCCAGCCTCCATGGTCTCAGAAATATTTTCAGCTTCTTGGTTCAGCAATAAACGCTCAAAAGTCTCTTTTCTCCTTCTTCAGATGCTTGTGAACCAACACGAACCACACAGCGGAAAGCTGGAAGTCCCATTTTTGTTTCAGTTCCTTATTTACAGCAAGCAAAAGACAACCTTAATCCTTCTCCGTCCTCTGTGGAAAGACCCTAAATTTCTTCTTCTTCCACTCGGACCTAGTTTATCTAATTCAGTTTATTTACAACAAAGTCTCTTTAATCCAAAATAAGATTTGCTCCAACAGCTTTTATAACATGCTGCAAAAGTTCAAGACGAAGAACAATAGATTCATGAGATGGTATTTCAGTTCCGAAGGTAGGGAATATCAGTGTATTCAAGATCAAGTTACGAATTCTGCTCAGAATCGTAGGATTCAGAACTGTGATGGTCAGCACTCCTTTAATTTCAAGTCCTGGTACTAACAATACCACATCCAACTTCACGTTAGGGCTGGTACTAACCACTTATAACTGCCTTCCGTCTCCCCGATCTCAGCACTCCTAGCATCAGTCACAACGTATGACCACTCTGGAGTCGCGTACCTTCTGTAGGGCACTCTCTTTCGTCTTGATCTCCTCAGACCTCCACGAACTTGCTTTTCTTCACCTTCATCCGACTCAGACTCTTCAGACATGGGAGCAAGTTCCTTCTCGGAGACCAGTCTCAAGTTCAGTCGCCTCTGTCTCTCTGGCCACTGTTCATCTGCTCTGCTTGTTCTCCTGCTTTCTCTTTGCTCACCCTGCTCACAACTTTTCTCGTCTGAGTCTGACTCTGGACCCCTTTCACAGCAACTTCCCCTTTCAGAAGCAGTTTCAGTGTCGCTGTTGTAGTGACCCTCCCCAGCTCGATCAAGTGAGCAACCAGCTTCTTCAGACACCCTCACAGCATGTCTTGTCCCCTCAGGTGGCCCTGCCACTTCAGCTGGATTTTCATTAGGGAGAGGAGCTATTTCTTCTAAGGGTGCTGAAACTCGACGGGTGTGAGAAGCATGCACCCAATTTGGCAATTCTCCACACTTTACTGCAGTGTTCATCACCAAGATAACCTGATATGGGCCTCTCCAGCTCTTTCTCACGTGCTTCCAAACCAGTACCCAGGTCATGATAAAGATCACTTGAAGCCGGAACCACAGCAGCCTGCACCTGATGGGACACAGAACGGATAACATCAGCTAGTCCCTTGCAATAATCAAGGATCAGATCATCGGTGATGTTTATCAAGGCTGTCGATGGAACCGCTGGTAACCTCATAGCCCACCCCATCAGTACTTTCACACAGCATGCATTGATCCACACATTCTTCTCCTGGTCTGAAACCTGTTCCTGCAGGCACTTGAGCTCATCCCAAGTATCTGCCATGGCCAACATCATGTTGAACTCGTTTCTTTCTTGGCTCCCCTCTACATGACTTTCAGTAAATGAACAACCTTGTTCAGCACAGAAACGTGCAACTTCGTCCGCATAGCGATTCCCAAGTGACACAAAATTAACCCTGGGCGGGCGGCTACGCTCCGTGCACGGAGTGTGCGTAGTGCCGGCTTCTACGCATTTTGCGTAGCAGGCGTAGAATCCGGCACTACGCACGCTCCGCAGACGGAGCGTAGCTGGCCGCCACCCGCCTCTCTCCCGCCCTCCCTAAATACTTTAAATTAATAGTGTAAAAGAATTAAAAGGCACTTACCTTGCCCGCCGCTGCCTGCCGCGTCCCCGGGGCTCGCTATCTTCATTGCTTCCGTCTTGTGTATCTAATGCGCATGCGCGAGCGGCCGCGCATGCGCATTTCTCACTAGAAATGCGCATGCGCGGTCGCCCGCGCATGCGCATTAGTACACAAGACGGCAGCCATGAAGATAGCGAGCCCCGGGGACGCGGCGGGCAGCGGCGGGCAAGGTAAGTGCCTTTTAATTCTTTTCCACTTTTAATTTAAAGTATTTAGGGAGGGCGGGAGGGAGGCCTGCGGTGCGTAGTGGGGCTACGCGGAGTGCGGAGGTGGGCATAGTTTCTCGCCCACTTCACGTAGCTCCGCGAAGCCCCACTACGCCCACTACGCCCAGGGTTACACAAAATCTGTCCCCTTTCCATGAGCCGTGCACTTAACAACTGCAATTGCCTTGGGGCGCTGTAAAGCCTCTAGGAGCAACCTCACAAACTCCCCGTTTTGGATGGGTGATCCAGACGATGTCATGTAACCTCTCGGACCATAGCTGTCCAAAGTCATGAACCACACCAAACCCATACTGGCTGTCAGTGTAAATGGTAATTCGAATTTGGTCTGCTGCCAAGCAGGCACAAGTCAAAGCAATGATCTCAGCCACCTGAGCAGAGTACACTCCTTCCAGGCATGCAGCTTTAAATAATCCTGTAATGGTACATGCAGCAAATGCTAGTCTCAACTGACCAACACTGTCTCTTAAGCATGAACGATCGACAAAGAAAATCTCATCAGGGTCAGGCAATGGTTCATCTATAATGTCAGGTCTCGGTTTGGCCAAAAGCTCAGTCACATCAAGACAATTATGGTCCGCACAATCTTCATCAAGTGTGTTTGGCAACGGCATCAATGTGGCAGGATTCAAAACAGAATACCTCCTAAGGGTCACATTCTCCGCAGCAAGTATGACCTGCTCGTATCGTGTGAGCCTATTGTTGGTCAGGTGCTGTGTCTTGGTCCTGGTCATCAATAATTCAACAGAATGTGAACATAAACAGTTAATTGGTGACCAAACACAATGCTTTCACACCTTTCAATGCTGACACCCATGGCAGCATAGGATTTGAGACATCTGCGCAGTGCTGAAGCTACTGGATCTAAAGTAGCTGAGAAGTAGGCAACTGGTCTACTGGCACCTCCATGTTCTTGAACTAAGACTGACAGTGCACAACCTTCTCACTCACAACAGAATAGTGAAAAAGGTTTGTTGTAGTCAGGCATCCCTAGTGCCTGAGCACGACAAAGGTCCTCTCGCAACTCCAAAAACGCCTTCATACAGTCATTGTCCCATGGTACCGGATCACTTACATCCTTGTGCGTCAGTCTCTGCAAAGGCTTAGCTTTTAATGAGAAGTTGGCAATCCACTGACGACAGTAGCCAACCATCCCTAAGAACATCCTGACTTCCCACTGAGTAGAAGGCACCATCATATCCATAATCGCCTCTATCCTGTCTGGTGACACCTTCCTCTTGCCTTTTTCGATCCTGTGACAAATATACTGAACCTCATTCAAGCAGTACTGACCATTCTGTTTCCTTCCCAGCGTACCTCCACCTGACTGTACTTGGCCTCCCTTATCAGCAACTTGCATCTGAACTAGCATCAGTTTGTCCGTGAGTTTCTTATGCTTCGAATCTACCTCATCACTGCAATATCTAGCATACCTCATTATCTTGTCCAGCGGCTTGTTCTGCCAACAAATTAAATGCTGCTGGATCATGAGACAAATCTCAGGTCTCAATCCTAGAACAAACTTTGACACAAACTGTCTCATATCCTTAGGATCACTTACATCCAGCCCACTGTACTGCTTAAAGACTTGCAACAACCTTTCATAATACTCATGCACCATCTCTTTTGGTTCCTGCACTGTCCGATCTATTTTCACCCAGTCAATATCCTGTTGTGGTCTTATATTTCAACCACGTGATCACTTGCTCATACTTCTTCATGACAACCGGCGACGGTCCATTGGTGACAACATCCCTGTCTGGTTCAGAAGTGGGCCATTCAACAGCAACCTTACAGGCTACCCACAGTTCACCCGGAACCACAATGTCAAACAATGTATTGAAGTCAATCCACAACACCTTCGAGATCTTGACAAACCCCTCAATCTGCTTGTACCACTCAACTGGACTTTCTCTCAGTTTTGGGAAGTCATTTGTGAATGCCGCCAAATCTCCTCTACTCCAAGGCACATGCACATACCCTCCCCTAGCTACCTCTCGTAAAGGGTAGTTCCCAATTCCTTGTACTCCCCCTTCCAGAGGAGGTGGCTCTGCCGCATTTCTCTTAACACTCTTTTTCTGTGAATGTCGCCGCGTCCAACTTTAGGTCCTGCATGCAACTTGTTGCAGAGTGGATGATTCTCAACTCCCTAAAGTTGAACGGCGACAAGACAGAAGTCCTGGTCTTTGGTAAAGACCAGGGCCTGTGGTCAGGTGAGTGGTGGCCTTCATCCTTGGGCATCTGCCCCACTCCGACACAATCTGCTAGGAATCTTGGCGTCATTTTTGACACCCGGCTCTCCATGGAACTCCAGGTCAATAGGACCGTGGCCACCTGTTGGGGTGTCATTAGGACTCTTAAAAGAATCGTCCACTATCTTTCCCCTCAGGCACGTAAGCAGGTTGTTACCGCCCTTGTTGGTTCACGGCTCGATTATTGCAATTCACTCTACGCCGGGATCAACAAGGGCCTCCTGCAGCGCCTGCAGGTCGTACAGAATGCGGCGGCGCGTTTTGTACTGGCCCTGCCCTGGTTGTCATCCATGACCTTGGCCAGGAAGAGCCTCCATTGGCTCCCTATTCCTTCCAGAGTTTCGTTCAAACTTCTTTGCCTCACGTACCGTGCCTTGATGGCAGGTCCGACTGATGCTCTGGGATCCTTGCTCACGAGGTACGTTCCGAACAGATGCCTACGTTCTCTAGAGCTAAACCAACTGGTTGTCCCACGCCCTAAGAAGGTTAGATGGGGGAGCAAGGCCTTCTCCATTCTTGCACCCCAGTTATGGAACACTCTCCCCCTGGAGATCAAATTACAGCCTTCTCTTGATCTCTTCAGGAAAGCGTTGAAAACCTGGTATTTCATTAAAGCATATCAGTAAGCTCTTGTTCCTGACTGCACGTGCTAGGTTTTTGAGTTAGGCGCCTTGACGCCCACTGGGCATAGCTGCGCTTTATAAAAGCCATTTCATTCATTTCTTAGACCGTCTTTCTTCCCACTTATCAAGCCTATTCCATGCTTGTATCCTTATAATCAGCTCTCTGATATGGGTCTTTAGTCTAATTACCCTCTTTTCGTCCAAATCTTGATCAGTATACTGTAATCAGTGACCACATTTTCATTTTAGACAAATCCACTTCATACCTGTTTGCCAATTCAGTTAGTTTCTCATGTGCCAACCTTGCTTTGCGGGTCACATCCTTTGCCACAAACAACAACTCGTCTGGCTCATAGAGTTCCACCCTCTCTAAAGGCAAGTTCCCTTCCATAATCTCGTCCACTTCTGCTTTTAGTCGCATCACATCTAACCTCTTTGCCCTTATTGCTGTCCTAAGGGTACCTTGTCTAGATGCACCACTTGACTCTCTGCAGTCACTGTCCTGTTCTCTGCACCTACTCCCTTCAGATGTGTCCCTTAAGGTCACTCTATCCTCGGCACTCCCACTATCCCAGTCCTCCCTATGCCTGTAACTCTGAGTCCCTTCAACCGAATCCCAAGTTCTCAAATCTGAAATCAGTTCTCCCAAAGATTTTGGTCTTGGTCCTCTCAGATCCATTGGTCTTCTTGACCAATCTGCTGTAGCCGGCAACGGTGTGCTCGATTCTACAGGCCTCGGTAACGGAACCAACCCATTCACTACACTGTTCCCTCCGAAGCCATCACTCCCTTCCATTAATGTCTGTGATGGGCTTCCATTCCTCACCTGCTCCGGATTGTACACTGACACTATGGGACCAATGGTAACCGGCACCCTAAGAGCATCCGGTAACCTCTGAGAAATTACACTTTCTGCATTCTGCATTTCCCCCATTGAGAGTTTTCCCACTACTTCAGAACTCGGTAGAGCTTGTGGTTCCCTAGCTCTCTCTGTCGGGGCTGATCTATCCCCCCTCTTACTCCGGATTGTACGGAGGTGGTCTCTCAGATAATAGCCTTTCTATCAAGCTATTGTCAGTATCACATGTCTTTTTGATCGTCAGCCTTCTTTTTCTGCGTGTCCCCTGACTCGACCAACAATGGATACAATTTATCCCTCTCAATCGTCTGTACTCTCCATCTCTTTTCCAATGCATCCCATCTCGCATCTTCAAATGCCCTAACTGACCACTTCACTTGTTTCTGTCTCCTGTCCCTGTTTCTTTCGTGTGCCGCCCTAACCCACGCATGTAATGCCTCAAACTGTGTTGGTCTAGGCAAAGCTCGCAAATAAGCCATAATCGATTTCAACTGATATAACACTTCCAATTTAAAAGTTCCATATCTGGGACAGGTCATTTCCTTCAGTCATTTTGCACCAATTCTCAAGCCACAGTATAATACGCAAACCCACATTCGTAGACATGTAATGAGCTGGAGTGTCCTTGTGCGGGGCCTCTTCCCCCCCTCGGGGCTCTAATTTCTTCTCTCTTTTGAACATCTCTCGCAAAACTTTGAAACTTTGAAACATTTCATGATGAAATCAGCGTTTTTCTTTTCACAGCGCTTGTTTACTTCCTGATGACAATCCACCAATCCCAGCGCGGCTTCACACCAACCGCCCTATCACAGCGCGGCACCTTCTGACATCACTTTTCCCCGCTCGCAGCAGTTCCCCTCCTTTACAGTTCGATTCTCACTCACGCATACATCCCATTCATACACTGAAATAATCGCCTGAACGTCCAAGCAATTACTTCGCTGACTGTATGTCCACAGTCTGACTGTACGTCCACAGTCGTGTAATTGTCTACGAAAACTGGCAACTGTCTGTCCATGAAACGACCGGACAATCACCTCAACTGATATAAACACTCAGCAACCCACGACCAGTGTCAGTTACCCTCGCATTCACACATTCGTTCCCCCTATCTCGGTCCAGGGGGCAATTGATGGTACCTCACGATTTCCCTAACAATGGTCGACAATTACGGTGGGTATCTGCTACACCCTAACTGCTTAAGCTACTCCTTGAGCCTAAGACTTTCCCGTGCTGTGCGCGCTCACTGCCTGATCTCCTTTCACACAACAGGCATTCCAAATTCTTAAGACATCACAACACAAACACTGCAATCTAACAACATATAACCCTGTTTATACTCACTCTCCCACAAATTGCTGCTTTCGCCGCACCGTCACTCTCCCTCAGTTTCCATGAAACACCGTCTTACACCGTTGATCCACTGGATGGTCATCGCCTGAATTCTATGTGCCTTGGGGAAACTCTTATCCTAATCTAGAACTCCCTTACTTCCAGAGACAAACCATCCTCTGGTACTACCAACTGATGACGCTGGGATTCTCTTATAGATTTTTACCTTACCAATCCTTGGAATCCCTGGCCGACTGATCCTTTTTGTCTGCTAAGAAGTGTAAAGGGAAGTTCTCTTTTTTCATACTTATGACAATTTTCCAAAGATCTAATACATCCCAATCCAAAGGACCACTGACTACGAAGTAAAGTTTAAAGATTTATTACAAAGCCAGAAATAACTGAACATACAAGCACCTCAGCAAGAGGTTCAAGAAATAAACTGGCACTAATTCAAATATTAATCCTATGCAGGAGTCTCAGACGACTCAAAATAAAAAGTAGAGTAAGTTCAAGAAGCATTAGGCAAACAATAATTGTTCCCACTTGAAGTCTTGACTGCATCTGCTCCACAGGGAAAGAAAAGATTAGTCTGTCCCTACACTAACACTAAGGTGACATCCCTACATAACATACCTCCCAAGCAAGAGAAAAAGATGTCAGTTGTGAAGGCTCCCTAAGAAGCACATTCACTTTTCCCAGGTAAGTAGCCAAAGCTACAGAGCTCGTTCTAAGATGCTCCTTCCCTTCTCAAGCCTAGTTCTCACTGAAACCCCTATTCTAACTAAATCTCCAGCTGGACTGCCTTAGACTGACTCTCCACCCTCGGGGCACTTTCCCTAATACGAAATCCCAAAACAGTAGACATGCCTTAGTCACACCTCCTCTGGGCAGGTGCTTGCTTCTGGAGTTTTCCACAAAGACTCCATCATTGTCCAAAAACTGTTGCTGTGTCCTTGGGTCCCAGGCACCTTCTCCGCCAAATGTTGCAGTTGTGCATTCCAGTAGACTCCCTTCGTTCTCACTCCTACCAACCTAACTCCTAAAACAATGGATTATTCTATCTAACAAGCTATGTCGCCTTGCACCTGCAAAAGAAATGCATGAGAAACAATCTTACACTCGCTCTAAGTTACATTTCGAAAATCAACTGCAAACAGGAGCCTTTTCCCAAGGAAACCATTTAAGGTTTGCATCTCTATTTATGCCAAGAAAACTACAGTTAGGCCCCTGCTGGCAATTTCATGTTTCGGGCCTTTACACCTTTAAACGCATTTCTAAGACTACAAAATAAGCATTTAATTAATCATTGATGAAGCATTTTTCTTCTCATGTTAGAGCATCACAAGTTTCTTTAATAGGCTACCTACACGTGCAACTTTAATATGGCACGTTCAAATCTAATGCAACATTTTAAACACGAAGCAATCATTTCTACGTTACTTAAGGCATATTCTCGATTAAAGCACTACATTAGTTCTCAAATGACATGAGCACACTTCTACACTTGCACCACACTTGATTAGTTCTACATTTCTAAGAATTACATGTTAACACAGTCCTCTAAATATGCGGGTGCTGACTACTGGTGGTTATGGTGCACCCCTACAATTTTCAAAATAGCATGGCGGGCTATCAATGGCTTGACCCATAACATAACAATGCTGCATTATCGTAGTGTTCCTTTTCCGAGCTGTGATATACTTCCCGGGAGCAAACAGGTAATTGATGATACAGTATACCACTGAAGCATTGTACAGTTATCACTCGTACCTTCCCTCCAACCACATCCAGTCACCCCACTCCAGTTCGATCCTGTTCCTCCTGTGGGGCTCCTAAGGCCGCTGTCTCTATCAAATATTGTCTAAAAGGTCCCTATATGTCTTTGGGTGTGCATTTCAGAGGCATCAATGCGTTGTAGTTGTCGGATTGACTAGAATAGTATGCTAAGTCAGTGTGCCATTCCGCCAGAGTGGGCAGGGGACCCCTCATGGCAACCCTACATTTTGCTAAACGAAGGCCTATAGCCAAAAGCTTGCGCACTCCCTCGGGTAGTTGCTTATCAACTCCCAACAGGACTACTAATGGTGACTCTGGTATATAAGGATCAAGCATCTTAGATAAGGCATTAAGTACATCACTCCAGAATTCCCCAGCTGAGTGAGTGAAGTGAGCGTACGGTGCTGAGCATCTCATGCATTTACTGTCCTCCCGTAGACCATATCTGAACATCCTCAATGGGGTGTAGTAAGTTCTGTGTAAATATTTAAAATGAAGCAGTCTATGTCTGCCGTTCTAGGAGATCGACTTGATTTTATTGAAGCACCATGCCCACTGTGCTGGTGTGATCTCAACTGCTAATTTGTCCTCCCATTTCAATTGAAATTGAAGTTGAGCCTGTGTTCCCCGGACCCTGAAGAGTGTATATAGTATAGTTATACCATGCTGGGATACTGAGCCTGCAACAAGTACGTAAGTGACTGTAAGCCATGCGGCTCAAGCATGTCGGGACCCAACAGTTCGCGCATGGTACAGCGAAATTTGTGATACGGGAATGCGTTGAGCGGAGTGACTGTCCAACCCTGGCCCTCCATCTGGTTGCATGTTTTAACCTTGCCCTCCTGAAATATGTCCCCCATGTCTTCTATGCCTAGTTTGGACAGCTATGTCCTCCCTAAGAGGGAGCCAATCACACCAACGCAGGGGTAGTTTAGGGGAGTAAACTAATTTAATATGCTGCCTGCTGGCTATTTTCAATAGCTTGTGTCTGGTGCAGTGTACCAGGTCTATGATTCGCGGGTGGGGCCGTGACGCTCCTGACAACATCCTTGGAAGCGGTACTGGAGAGAACATGTTGTGTTCAATGAGATGATGCAGTAGATTGTTAGGTCCGTGTATCCACACAGGGGCGTGCAAAGTTTGCGCAACTCTATAGAACCTCTCCATGTCTGGTGCATTCTGACCTCCCTCCGCATGAGGCTTTGTTAGTTTATCCTATCTAACCCTCTGCTGCTTGCCTGCCCACACCAGTCGTGACATTATAACTCTCAGAGTATGAAAGAAGGATTGGGGAACGATAATGGGTATGTTTGCAAAGAGAAACAAAAAGCGAGGGAGCACCACCATTTAACGCTATCCGTCCAACTATTGACAGAGGGAGCTTGATCCACAATTCTACTACCACAGTCAGCTTCTGGACCGCCCGACCATAATTTTCGGAAAGCATGAGCTAAGCATCCATATGGATTTTAATGCCCAGATACCTAACCGGGTCGGTCCTCCACTGTAGTGGATAGGTGGTTTGCGTTGCACTGGGGCCATGCAAAGTTTAAGTAGAAAAATGAGGGACTTGTGCCAGTTTATTTGCAGTCCTGAGTGTTCACTAAAGCACTCAACTTCCTGTAGCATCAGGACTAGATTTTGCTCTGGGTTCCTAATGTACAATAGGGTGTTGTCTGCGTATGCTGAGATGGTAAGATTGTAGTTTAGAAGTGGGTATCTCTATAACCGTGATATTCGCACATTGCTCACAGGAGAGGCTCTGCAACCAGGGCATACAAAAGAGGGGAGAGGTGACAGCCCTGCCTCGTACCCCTAGTAATGTGAAACATCCTAGAACACATACCACTGATTCTCACTCGGGCCCCCGGTTTGGCATAAATCACCGCCACCAGTTGAATGAATATATCACCAACTCCCACTCTGCAAAAGACAGCATATGAAATCCCCCATTCGACCGAGTCAAATACTTTTTTGATGTCAGTAATCGGTGTTGCTGCTCGCACTTGTACATGGATTTGTATAGCGCAAATCACCACTGGTTTCTAAGCGCTTGCTTAGGGAACCCTTCCTGGTATTCCCCTGTGAGATACCCTGGCAGGGTATCCGCAAGGTGAAAGCCAGGCATCCCGCCGCGAGGGGCCGTTGTGGAGATTAAGCAATCTATTGCCCAGAGTCGCAGAGTGTGAACCCATGAATCGATTAGGCACCGGAGCGAGAATTGTCGAGGCCACGGACATTTTAGGACTCAAGACCCCGCCGAGCCGGGAATTGAACCCTGGTCCCGGGCTGACCTCTGCTTCCAGGTCTGCCTCCTCTAACCAGTGAGCCATACTTCTCCACCTGACTTGTGGGCTTATGCGAGCTACGGTACCAAATAAAGTGCGTAGATTACTGGATAGCAACTGCCCCAAAGCCAGACTGCTCCAGTCCCACCAACTTAGGGAGAAGAGGAGCCAACCTGTTATTAAAACTTTTGCAAAAAGCTTAGTGTCAGTATTCAGCAATGATAGCAGTCTATAGGATGTGCAGTGTTTGGGGGGCTTACCAGGCTTAAGCATCGTGATGATTGTAGCTTCCCTCATGGAGGGTGGCTTCACCCCGGTTTTGGCCATTTCTTCAAATAAATTTACTTGATGGGGGAGTCATTTATCTTGGTAAGCCTTATAAAAGGCAACTGTTAGGCCGTCTGCCCCTGGAACTTTCTCATTAGCCATATCCTTCAATGTGGGTCTCAGTGTTCCCTGTCACTGTTTGTCAACCAAGTCATTGTTAGGTGAGCTAAATACTCGTCTTCTGAGTCGGTGGTTGAAACCCCCCCTAGAAGTGTAGAGTCCTGTGTAGTAATCGGCGAACGCATCTAAAATGGCTGGAGAGTGTGCCACTAACACCTGATCTGCATTGTAAATGCCAGCAATGTGATTGTCGCCCCTGTATGGTCTAATCGTCGCAGCTAAAGTGGCACTGGGTCTTGTAATATGGCCACATCAACGTTGTGGCGTTCTAAGTATGCGACCTACGTATTTTTCTCTGGTCGTTCAGACCTCTAACATTCCAAGAGAAGGAAGCTAATACCTGATCTGTCAGTATTGGGCCTAGAAATCACAGGGGTTATTCATCACTATTACCTTGTGGATGGCTACGAGCCTGACCTGAACAATCAGTGTACATTGTGCCTGTTGAAATATAAAGAAGGACTGTGTAACAAAATAAAATTACTTTCCCCCTAATACCCACCCACACCTTAATAAAATAGTTAGACATGGCAAACCTCAAGTTCCCTTGGATCCCTCCTCCCACCCATGACATTCCCCACCCACAACTGTAACAACTGCCCAGCAGGGTGAACCCAGGCGTAATAGGCAGAGGCAGCTGCACCCACGGTGTTATTGGGTGGCCATGTCGCCTCATATTTATGTAATTACCAACTGAACGACTGGTCAATAGTGATACTTCTCAAGCAGTGTGACAGCACAGCCGTGCATCCATATGTTATAAAAACCAAATACAGACAATTAGGGCAGGTCGTGTGGAAGGAGAGACTCACGGCCTCCGGAGTTGTACTTAGATTTCACAAATCTCTATGATGGTACTGGAATCCTCCACGCCCTCCGGTGTTGTGCCCCCTACAGCGCCCGAGTCCCCAAGCAAAGGAGATCGAGGTGATATATTTGTCTTATCAGCACAATACTTTTGGTATCCCGCTGTAGATAATTGGGGTCAGCATAGAATCTTGGACGGCCATCAAAGATGACCTGGAGATGGACAGGATATAACATCACATAGTTTATCTGTAGTTCCCGCAGCTTGCGCTTGGCTGGTCTAAATTTCTTGCGTGCCTCCTGAACAAGCGGCGTAAAGTCAGGGAATAGTGATAACTCAGAGCCTTCGTACTTTAGGACTTTCAAATCCCTGGCACGCCTCAGCGCTGAATCTCTATCACTATAACTGAGCAAGCGAGCTATCAGCGGTTGATGCAGGGTGCCAGGAGGAGGCCAGAGGCCCAACGAGTGGTGAGCCCGCTCAACAACAAGTACTTCGGAGGTTTCACGCCCCAATGGCTGCATCAACAGTTTTTCCACAAACTGTTCCATATTGTCAATGAAGGTAGATTCACTAGGCCCAAAATGTGCACATTGTTGTGCCTGGAGCATGCTTTGATGTCTTCTGCCTTATACTTCAGGGTGTTGGTATAAGTTTCTCCATTTGCTTTTGCACATTCCCTAAGTCCGTCTGGATGTCCTCGGCTTCCGAGATCCTGTGCTCCGCCATGTCAATTCTTTCTGTGTGTTTGTCCACTCTTTTGGACATTCTGTTCATTTGGTAGGCCAACAAGTAAATTTTAGCGTCGATGAATGTAATGTTGAGCTGCATGGCCCCCAGTATTTGCCAAATGTCCCCTTCTGACGGTGCAGGGTCCCCTGCAGGCTCTGATGCAGTTGAATCTTGCTCGTCATCATGGTGTCGAGAGGACTTGTAGTGCTCGAAGTGTAGTCTCGATTGTGTTTTATCAGTTTTGCCCATCTCAGCAATGGCAACGAAGTGTATGGCAACTAACCGTACCTCAAAAACAACTGTGAGTGCACCAGCGGTATGTAAGCGAAAAAGCGAGAGGATCCTTTCAAGTGCAAAACCATCAAGCTCCCATCCGAGTGTGCAGGTTACTACTAGCTGCCAATCCGCTGCTCCAGGTGATGTAGCGGGCTCACCTGCGCGCCCTGGAAGTGCCAACGGGTGATGCCCAACCAAATTACTGGGGTATGGACTGTTCCTGCTCAGCTGCCTCCGGGCCCTAACGCAAGAGGAGATGCTCAGGGGGAGAAAAGCGCCATGAAACCCTGTGGCTTCACTAGGCCCCACAACCTGAACAGAGAAGGCCACAGGGGTCAGCACACTGCAGAAATGATGTTAGCAGGAGCTCGCAAAACCAAAGTGCCGCGATAGATTCAAGCTGGCCCTGCTCACACTGTGCAGGGGAGGACGTTACCCCAGCAATCAAGTCACAGCCAGCGCCAAGCTCAATTAGGCCCGGCTCTCCAGCGGGCCACTGCCCTTGCCTCGCCGCTCATTCCAATGCAGGAGGTAGCGCTCTGGGGCAATCAGCTGCTCTCACTTATGTGACAATGTCAGGGACCACAAGAAGGGGGTATTGCTATGGTGGCCCCATTCTCATGCGGCCGGGAGCTGATCGCTGTTCGCTGCCAGCTGTCCTTACCACAAATGGGGTCGCTCAGGGGAGGTCGACACCTAAAGGCCCCAGGCCCTGCAGTTCGTGTCCTCCGGCCTTGACGAACCCCGCACCAGCCGCGCAATCCCCTGGCAAGCAGATCCGCAGTTTCCCCAGCAGCTCCAGGCAGTGATGGCTCTGGTCACTTGCCTCAATCTTCGCCAGTCCACAGCTCCGGCGGAGTGTGTGGCACTATGCCGATCCATACACACGGCCTCAGTGAGCCACAAGATGGCCGCCACAGGTCTCTGCCATGGCTAATATGTATAGGATTTCACCGCCGGTGCCCCGTTGACTGCAGAACCTCCAAACTTTCAGAGGTAGTGCACCACAATTTCAGAAGCTGATTGAAAAGATCCAATTTCCAGTCAATTTGATGAAAGATAAATTGCTTTATTGGAGAGTAAAGGTAGATACCTCCAGCACAGCTTCACAGCTCACAGACTAGCTTCTATAATCAAAAGCTAACATTCTATCCTAGCAACATGACTAACATTCTAATGATGACATGCAGAAGTATCAACTCTACACATCTCCTTACTTAATATATATTAAACAAAAATGTATACATTTTTACATATACAAATAAACTTAAATGGATATAATAAAATGTCCATCTTTACATTCCAAAAATATCAATTTTCAGAAACATGTACTGGAGCACGACTTTTAAATATGTTTCCAGTACTCCAGGCTGATCCATCACAAAGAATAACAACATTTCTTTTTACAGGCTTCACTTGTATTGGTGCAGAAAATTTGCTATCACCCTTTGTAGTTACACCACCAGGTTTTACGATCACCCAGTCACCAATTTCAAATTTAATTTCTTTCACACCCTTCTTTTCATTGTAATACTTAGCAAACTCAGTTTGCATTTTAAATACTTAATCTTCGACCGCACTTCTGTCAACCCACACACAATCTTTCACTTTCAACCAACCAGGAACCTCTTTGACACCAGGCTCATGTCCTTTCAAAGATATAAATGGAGAAACTCCTGTTATCAAATACGGTGTAATTCTATAGGACCACACCAATTTTTTCAATTCTTCACGCCATGATAATCAATTAGCTAGGGACAACTGGATATTGTCCATAATTAGTCGGTTAATTCATTCCACCAAACCATTGGCTTGTGGCCTAAACAAAGCACCTCTCTCATGAACAATCCCAAATTTAGAAAGAAATTCCTGCATTTCTCTCGACACCAGCTGAACACCATTATCTGACACCAGTGTCTTAGGTATTCCTTCATTCATAAACAGTCTTTCCATAAAATCAACAACCTTTTCAGTATTTATAAATTCTGTGCTCTCTACTACAAACCACTTAGAATGGTAGTCATCAATGACCATCAAAAACCTACTGTGAGAAGCAAGCTTAGCAATTGGCCCTAGAAAATCAATTGCTACTCTTCCCCATGGACGTTTAGGAAAAGATGTACACACCAGTGGAGGTTGCCTTATAACTTTTGTTTTATCCGCTTGAGCACAAGCATAACATTCTCTTACTGCATCTTCAATCTCTCTATCCATTCCAGGCCACCAATACGACTGTCGAACCCTTCTCTTAGTCATGTTTCTGCCTAAGTGTCCCTCATGAGCAATATTTATAATTTTCCCTCTCAAACTTACTAGTGGTACAAATTGATATCTTCTCAACAATTTTCCTTCACATACACTCAATTCGGCCTCAACGTGGTAGAAACTTCTGAGTTTAACATTTTCAATATTGTTTTGATGCCACCCATGAGAAACACAAGTTCATCATTTGACATTGCCCTTGACCATTCTTCCTTGCTAAAAGCATGGTCAACTCTTTTAACATCATGTACTATATCAATCATGTCATCCATAATATTTTCCATACCCTCAATTGGCATCCTTGATAGATACTCCGCTACAACATTCTTGAGACCCTTAACATATTCAACAACAAAATTGAAATCGAGAACAGATAAAATACATCTTGAAATTCTAGGGGTAACATTTCCTTCTAACCCTCTACCTCCTTTGAAAAGATGAACTAATGGTTTATGATCAGTTCACACATTAAAAGAAAGACCCCTTACAAAGTACTTTAAGTGCTTGATCCCCCAACAACACGCTAAGGCTTCCCTCTCTATTACAGAATATGATAATTCTGCATCTCGTAATCTTCTGGAAGAAAATCCAATGATCTTTTCCTCACCATTGCTCCACTGAGTCAAAACAGCTCCAATCCCTACTGCACTTGCATCACTTGTAACAAATGTTCTATCCTTAACGTTAAAATGGCCAAGAGTAGGAGCACTAATGATACTTTTTTTATATTGTTGAATGCCTTATCACAATTACCATCCCAAGAAAGATAACTCCTTTCTTCATCTGCAACCTCAATGGTTCAACAATTTCTGTAAAACCTTTGACAAATTTCGAGCAATATTCCACAAGTCCTAAGAATAACTTAAGTTGATCCTTATTTTTCGGGATGGGAGAGTCTCTGACTGCAGCAATGATACATTTTTTAGGCTTAATACCATCTTTGCAAATGTCATGTCCAAGATATGTTACACTATCCTTTTTCAACTGACATTTCTCTTTCTTTATAGTCAATCCATTGTCATCCATCCTTTTCAACACCTCACTCAGAATCGTATCATGGTGCACATTATCTTTCCCCACAATCAAGACATCATCCTGAAAGCATAAAACATCAATCATGTCTCCAAAAATCTTTTCCATGACTCTCTGAAATACCGCAGAGGGAGATGCTAAACCAAAACGCATTCTACAATATCTAAATGCCCCTAACGGCATAACAAAAGAGGTAAGATGTCTTGACCCACTTTCCAAATCTATCTGATGATACGCTGAAGACATGTCTATTATACTGAAAACAGTACCACCTCCCATAGCTGTAAGCATTTCCGAAATATTTGGCAAAGGTTGCCTATCTACCTAAATATTCCTGTTTAAATTGCGCAAGTCCACATACAAACAAAATTTTGTTCCCATCTTTTGGCGCTCAATCGGAGCCAGCCATTCAGAGGCCTCAATTGGTTCAATAATTGCTTGAGCAAGAAGCTTTTTGAATTCACATTGCAATGGCTCTCTCGTTAGATGGGGAACATTTCTAACCTTGTGTACCACTGGAACAGCATTTTTCTTTAAAATACTTTTGTGGGAGAAGTCCTTCAATTTCCCTAGATCATCAGAGAATACTCTTGAGAACTTCTCAAATAAGTAATTGTGATAGACAAAATTAACATCATGCACAACAGTAGACATAACAGGTTCTTCAGCATTAGGGTTGAGGATAATATTTAAATTTTTTTGAAGACGCCAACCCAACAAATTCGAACCCTGTTTAGTCAAATACACTCTTCCATAAACTTTCTATCCTTTAAAAGATATTATCATCCATTTGAGTCCAATTATGTCAATGTTTTTTCCCCCATACCCGACAGCTCTAATGTCAGGCTTACTCCACGAGTTAGCATCAGATTTATCTTTCCACACTTCACAATACATTTCCATGGGTACCAAAGTGTAAAGACTGCCCGAATCTACAAGCATATTAACATCATATGAATCTAATTTTATGACGCAAGGAGGTTTGGTTAATAATGAAGTGCTTTCCCTAACTACATCACAATCCAAAATTGAGTGATCGCAAAGCGATTCTAAATCATTACTGTACACCTGATCGTACTCAGAAGTGTCGCTGTAACCATCAATACATAACCTAAGCTCTCGCATATCATCAGAAACATCACTCACTTCATGTACTTAGTTTGATTGAGTTTGTCCTGATTGGATTTTGGTTCTACATGTCTTAGCTAGATGTCCCCTTTTACCACAAATTCTATATAGTGCATTTCTCGCAGCACACTTGGGACTAGAAGCAATGTGACCAGGTGCCCCATAACAGTAACATTTAACAATTCTTGTGTCAAATTTTGACATATTATTATTACCAACAAATCCATCAGACTTGACAGTATTTTTTATAGGTTGTTTAACTAACTTAGTTTTATAAACATAAGGCTGTATTTAACAACTCTTATTACTCTGATCCTTAGGTAATGGATCACTGCAAACTTCCATTTCTTTAATCCACATTTGGGTATGTTCTAACCCTTTAG
Source organism: Lissotriton helveticus (assembly GCF_964261635.1). Classification (NCBI taxonomy): domain Eukaryota; kingdom Metazoa; phylum Chordata; class Amphibia; order Caudata; family Salamandridae; genus Lissotriton; species Lissotriton helveticus. The sequence continues at coordinate 1,578,165,665 of NC_136061.1, read as the reverse complement.
CAATTTGAATTGCTTCCTCAAGAGACAGATCTTTAATAAGTAATTTCTCTTGTATTCTCTTATTATTAGTGCACCTCACTATTTGATCTCGAATAAGAGAATCAGCTAAGTTTTCAAATTGGCATGTAAGTGATAAAACTCTCAGCTCAGCAACATAGGTGCCAATATCCTCATAAATTTTTTGCTTACGACTAAAAAACGTATGCCTCTCAAGGACCACATTCACTTTAGTGGTAAAACGCAATTCTAACATTTTCATTGACATCTTATATACATTAATGGGCTGACCATTCCCTGTTCCCAGAGAAATCTCAGGTAAATATTCATACAATCGACGTCCCCCAACTCCAAGATGATGGAGTAATATAGCTTGCCTCCTTATGGGTCCATATTTATCTGCTCCTATCGCTAAAATATAAGTGAGAAATAATTTTTTCCAATCTTTCCACAGAATTGCTGGATCACCAGGAGTTGGAAGAAAACTTGGAGGAGCAAACATCGATTGATCACCCATATTGATAAAAAAACATATTTACAATGAAAATATAGATCCAATACAATGTAGCTAGAAGGAAATGTCAGTTAATAAAATAACAAGTCAAAACAATCAGTTAATATAAAAAGATAAAATAATAGTTTAAAATAACAAACCAGAAAATTAATGGACTTTATTCTTCTGAAATCACTGGTCCACTTATACTGCTTTTCAATTCCAAATGTTCCCAATTTGAAGGAAATAGCACTTCTTCCAGGACTACCAAAAACTGTAGAAAATTAATGTTGTAGAAAACTTTCTTTTTCTCTCCTTATTTCTGTTACTTTCAAAATTGTGATCGTTTTTCAATAACAATCTTGTGAACAAGTGTTTTCAATGAAGCATTTCCCAATCTCTTAAAATGGCCGCCAAGAAAAACATTCAGGGTGTTTTCGGGAGGAATTAGAGCATGTTTTAACCCCTTGGCGCTAGGGGGGGGCCGCGCAGCGCCACCATGCTCGTGACGGAACCACTCCGTCACGAGCCGCGGTGGCGCTGTGCTTGTGACGGAATGGTTCCGTCACGGCCCCGCCCGATCAATAGAAAGCGCGGCGCAGGAGCGAAATCAGCGCTGAGCAGTGACGGAACCATTCCGTCACCAGCACAGCCCCACCGTGGCTCGTGACGGAATGGTTCCGTCACGAGCGCGCAAGGGGTTAAAGAACATCGAGCATGTCCGTCATCAAAAACAATTGGACAACTCTCTCCTTGAAATAGAGCTTGTTATCCAATATGGTCGCCAATAAAAACATTCAGGCTGTTTTCGGCAGGAATTAGAGCATGTTTTCCAACATGGCCGCCAATAAAAACATTGAGATTGTTTTCGGGAGGAATTAGGGCATAGAGTAAGTAAAGATTTGTTACAGTGTTTACTTTCAAATAATCTTCAACATTTCACTGTGGAAATGTGTTTCTTTCAATCAGATGGTTTTCAGACTTTCAGCTCTTGAAAATACAATCAAAAATTATGCTCAGAATATGCTCAGTTTGCTCAGTTAGATCAAGTTCAATTTCAGTTCAGCTTCAGTTCAGCTACAGTTTAATAGATGCACTTCAGCTACAGTTTAATACATGCAGTCCTGAAATGATGATAAAACAGGTCAAATTTGTCTAAGATAGAATTTTACTCACAGCATATCCAGAAGTAAGTTGCTGTAGATATATTCCAATTGGTTCATAAATCTCCAATAAGTCCCTAAATCCAGGGGTAGCGGTATCAAAGTATCAATGTCTCTGTCCCCTGCACAGAGAAGACCACTTTGTCGCCAATGAAAAGATCCAATTTCCAGTCAATTTGATGAAATATAAACTGCTTTATTGGAGAGTAAGGGTAGATACCTCCAGCACAGCTTCACAGCTCACAGACTAACTTCTATAATCAAAAGCTAACATTCCATCCTAGCAACATGACTAACATTCTAATGATGACATGCACAGAAGTATCAACTCTACACTGATGTTGCCATATAGGTGATATCCGGTAGATCAGAAGGAGCAAATATTGCAGGATAGATGTGGAGACTGCCAGAGCCCTCTTAGGCTGCGGACATCACATAGTCAGGCTAGCCACGCCCCCGCCGATTTTGAATTTGAATATGTGCATGAATTGTTTAAATAATTTAATCCATAGTCATTGGTCAATGACCTGGGATATGGGTAGACACGCACTCCTCTTGCCTGATTGAATGGAGCAGTTGGGGGTTCTTTAATTGGCTGACACGAAAAGCTAGTGACAGCGGCCATTTCTCTCCTTAGGACAGCTAGATTGGCCATATTGAGAGTGGGCACTCTAGCTTCCTGACTCTTTCACATGCTTTTAAACAGAATAGCTGTGCAGACCCTTCTGCTGGAAGGTTAGCGGTGGACTTCCTCACGCTGGCTTACTTTGTTTGCTTTCAACCTTGACGCTTCTCTTGTTTTTTAACTGCGCTTGTGCGCTTGATATTAATTCTTTAGGGGAGGCATTATTGTAGGCATAATGCTGATTTTGAATTTGAACATGTGCATGAATTGTTTTAAAAATTAAATTCATAGTCATTGGTCACTGACCTGGTTTGTGGGTAGACATACACTCCTGCCTGACTGAAGGGAGCAGTTGGAGGTTCTTTATACGAAAAGCTAGTGTACAGGGGTTATTTTTCCTCTTGGGCAGCTAGAGCAGCCATTTTGAGAGTGCATGGTCTAGCTTTCCGACTCTTTCATATGCTTTTAAACAGAGTTGCTGCGCGAATGCGCCAACGGTGTGCCAAAGGTGCCCAGAGGCAAGCCCGTCTGCGCCCGTCAGCGTTCCTGAAAAACCCAGCGCCACCCACTATGACAGGGCTAGCCCAAATGGTATGCACTGTCTCTCCTGTAGTTCTATGCAACTCCATGACCTTGCAAAGGCCCCTAGATGTATACCTCTTAGCCTTAAAACTCTAGGCCCTCTAGGAAACAAATGCACCTCCTGTAATTTTAGAACTAAGTGTAGTGCTCAAGCCTCCTTGCACCACTCTGAGAGGTACCCTCCTTTCAAGGCAGCATTGATTAATGCCCGCTCCCTCCCATAGCATGCTAATAACATACACGACCTACTATGTGATGGATGTTTCGACGTATTGTTTGTAACAGAGACGTGGCTCACTGACTCCTTGGTTCCTGACATCTGGTCAGCAGTTCCCAAGGAGTTTAAAATTGTAAGGAAAGACAGAAATACGGGCAGAGGAGCGCGCCTTGCTATTATATTTAAGGATTGCTAAACTTTGACTCAGCTACCCTACATGGATTTCGAGAGGGCGGAGTTATTAGGATTCCCCCTCTCCCTTTCATCTAAACAATTGGTATCCGGGGGCGTTACATACAGACCTCCTGGCCCCTCTGGAGTGTTCGTATCCTCCTTTTGTGGAGTTTTCTTCCTTCAGACCTTTAGATACGGACATTGTGCCCTGCTGGGGGATTTTAACCAACACATGGACTGTGATTATGTAAAAGAAAGCCAAAAACTCCTGGAGAACTTCACAGCCTTGGGCCTTATGCAAACCATCCTGGCCCCTACTCACCTCGCAGAGCACAGGCTAGACCAAATATTCACTTCAATACCACTCGAAGCTGATTCTCCTATTCCTCTGTTCTGGACTGACCACTATCTGCTCAGGTTCAGATGGCCTAAGCCTAGTAATATCCCTCCTGAGGAAAGCAACTTACCCCGTACCGTAACAGCTTTTTGCAAAATTAAATCAGAATTACTAGGCAATAGGCTTGATGTGGCAAAGCCCTATCTCACTGGCAATATCAACAAAGATGTAGGCCTGATTGATAGCTGGATTGAGTATTTCTGCTGAACACTGGCACCGGAAAGCAGCACCCAACAACATCACTCAAAAGTACCCAGCCCTTGGTTCACCCCTGCCCTTAAAAAAAAAAAAAATAGCCTGTAAATGTAAAGAGAGGCTATGGAGGGTAAACTATTGTTCAGAAGCCAAAGCTGACTATTAAGTAGAATTAGGGAAGGATTATATAAAAATTAAATCAGCAAAAAAAGCCTACTTTGAGTCCAAAATCCTAAAGGCAGGAAACCCTTTCAGAGAAACCTTTAAAATTGTTACATTTTGGAGGGGGGGGGGTTGGGTTAGGGGGATGAGGAAGATGGTGGCGTGAGCTATCGGCTCTGCTCCAGAGGAACAAGGTTGCATTATTTTGGTCTGTGTTTTGGAGCTCTGCTTCAGAAGAAAGGTGGTCCCGAATCAACGAACTCCTGAGGCACCACCCAGTCCCTAGAAATCCCTCAACTTTGGCGGATTTCGCCAGTTAAACAATGGACTGCAGAATACGGGAGCAACAAGGCCGCAAGGAAAGCGGACCACGTGGTGAACAGGTTCTCCAGCGCCTACTCAATACACGGCGCGAAACAGCCCAGTCCTGGCTGGTTTCAAAGTAAGCACAACCATCTAATTTTGCCTATTTGCGCATCTGAATGTGCAAAACATTCTCAATTATTTTAATTGAGCCCACTGGAGCCCACCGGAGTTCATGCCAGTCTGAATGCCTGACTCCAACATGCTGCCGCATAACAGACAGCACACTTAAATTGTCACCAAAAGGAATCAAATGCTTTAAATTGGCAAAATAAACAAAACGGATTGCCTGTACTTGCTATTTGTTATGCTAATGGAATCAGAACCTGAATGAAAGTACTTAACTTATGGCTGAAGAAAGACGAAGAATACAATTGAACTAAGCTGGACGGCAGAAATGTCACTGCTATGATTATAAAATTGGTAATGCACATTCCATCTGGAAAATCTCGTTTTTGACCCTGCTTTTTAGGTCTCATCCTATGCAACGTTCATGCGTGTCATAGGAGGGGACCTTATGTAATCGACTTGCTTCATGGGCTAAAAACGTGCACACGTTCCATTGCCATCAATGGCAACGCGTGCACGTGAGGCGTTCGACTTGCGGGAGCGTGTGCCACCAAAGGGCAGCGGCTCCCGCAAGTGCAGGCCCACCTCCTCCCCCCTGCTGCCGCTCCTTCTGCGCTGTTTTTTAAAACAGATGATTGCTTTCACGGCCGAGCGGCTTTAATGACGCGCGGCCAATGATAGTCTGTTGTGCTTGCTTTCTCAGGGAAGTTCTGTTTTTTTAGCCTGGAAAATGCTTGTGCTTTTAAGTGAAGGGCGATAATCTGTCTCTCTCTCATTTGTCCCTCCTCAAAGTATTCCACTTCACAAAACCTTTGTGCCAGACGTCACCTTCCTGGTGTTTTGTGCAGCATATCTTGCACGGAGGAAAGAATGCAGCCAAGCACAAAGCGCAGATTACGGATTAGACTCGAGTTAAAAATAAAAGTGTGTGCGAGAGCTGGACAATGAGCACCCCCCTCCCAACCGGGCGCTCACACTGCTCCACATAAGGAGAAAGAGGGGCGGGGAGACGGGAGACCGGCACCAGCTGCACCGGGGGGCTTGATGCCTCGTGATAAACATGCTTGGCCCCCTCCCGGGGATGAAGGCAGACAACCGGCGGCGGCAGAGCGTGGGGATAGCTGCAGCCGGACTCCTGTAGGCGGCCGCACTCTTTTGTAAAGGGGGATCCTGAGTTAATAATGACAAAGGTTACCTGGAAAGGGGTGGGTAAAGTTTAGATAACTCTCAGCCTACCACGGTTTTTGATAGGCCTGGGCGGTAAATTCCGTTCTGTTTGCGGAATTTGGGTAATTTCGCGTTCCGCGGAGAACACTAAAATTGCCCAAAATTCTGCGTTCCACGACTTCACGAAATTTTGTGCTTGTTCGCGTTCTCAATTGCGTTTTCGTGAGATATTTCCCCCCGAGAACGCAAACAGTGATTGCGAACAGTAAAAAAAGGATTGCGAACAAGCAATTCCCCGTGTTCGCGGATTTTCTGCGTGTTCACTGAGATTTTTTTACCGTTTCGCGATTACGCAAATTCCGCCCACCTCTAGTTTTTGATCAGGGTTACCTGACATTGGAATGCTGGTACAGGTTAAATGTTCCATTGAAGTTATGTGAATTTGGGGAAAGGGTGTACAAGTTTACTGATGGAAGTAAGTGTTTTGTTGTTTTTTTTTAACTGAAAACGAGGGACCGGCCTTTCAAACGAGAGAGACGCTTTGTTTTAGGACGTTATTTCATAAAAGCGAATGGAGCTCTGCTGTCAATGCGGAACCCTCTTTATGTTGGCAGCTCTGTTGTCTCCACGCCTAGCCCGCCACCCTCCCTGTGGGTGTGGAGGGCACAGTAGGGCTGTGCCGGGGCGGGTCATGAAGAGGGGGCGTCGAAAGCTCCTGAGCCGATTTATCGACCCACCAGGTGCAGCAGCCGTGGAAACCACCTGCTTCCCAAGCACCATCTGTGCAGAGAGAGATCGAATTGCACCACTGTGGACGGGGCGCTGGGTAGGTTGCTGCGCATGAAGGGGTGTGCACACATCTCCTGACCCCACAGACGCCGGCTGTGCAAGCAGCATGGGAAGTTTGTGGAAAGGATAGAGTAGCCGCCCCTGGCAGCTGCTTTAAAGTGAGTTCAAAGCATGGTTCGTACATGGCTCTTTAAGAGCCCCCTCTCACAACACCAGGTTGTGACTTCCAGAGATCTTCACAAAGATGGCGGTTCTCACCTGCACAAGCACTACCGCGGGAAGGGCTCAGGTTGAATGAGTGGTGCACTGTTTACATTTTCAGGGGTTTCTACTTCCTTCGTTCACAGGCTCCTGCTCGGCCGTGAAGTTGTAAGCTGTTAAGCTTGACAAGTAGACTTAAGGTGATCGTTTTTCAGAGCAATACATTTCCGGAACAGCATTGAGGTGGAATAAGCTAATAGTGGGGGTTCTGGAACTCAGAGTGAAAACAACTCTTGTAGACTGAAGACCCAAACCAAAAAGTAAACAAGCAGAGTCTGTTCCATTTTTCGGAACGGGGAAACAAATTGTCTCACGGGTCCTTTAGCAACTGCACCACCTCCAAAACAACGAATATGACTTTTATAAGGGAAAAAGATGATTAATTTGTTTACACCCGTGCAGATGTGCTGTGCTTTCTGACCAGATGTACAGTCTCTTCTGCCAAGCTACCTATTTTCAAACTTTTCATTTATATATGGGAACACGCATCATTTGCAAGGTCACATATAATTTGTATAATTTGCAATAACTGTGCCCACCCATTACACGTTATCCAAAGTGTAAGTGGTGCATTTGAAGTACTTGGCAACGTAGACTGAGATGAATCATTTGCTCTCCCACCGCCTGGGGTGCAGCACCTGTGTAATTGGGGTCACTTTGAGGTCAGTCATTGATAACAATTACCAGAGCTCAAGCTGACAGTCTGACAGATAACGGCGAGTCTAGGAGCCTGCTAAAAGTTAACATTTTGCCTATTTCCCTCGATCCCCCTATGCAGTAATCTCGAGGGGACAATTTTAGGCTGTGGTGCGCATGCGTGCAGACTGCAGACTCATCCTCTGGTGCACGTGTACACTTGATGGTGCTGCTGACCTTCCTTATATTGTTTACAATTGCCCATGCTTTCAGTCCCCCACATACAGATCTTTGATGCTATTCGCAACAATTGATCTCACAGTAAGATGCTCAAGAGTCAGGCAGAAATAGGTTGCCATGTTCCCTCACAACAATAGTGCTAAAACTTACCCATCCTCCTGAAATGCTGTGTTGAGAAACACATTCAGCTTTTCGTTGTATAAACGTCAGTTTCCTGTTTTTCCCCACACACATGAATATGTCTTCCATTCTCCCTGAGAAGGCACCCATGACATGCTTTCACATTCTCACTTCTACAGTGCTGCGCTGCTTTGTATAGCCCTACCCGTGGACTTTGTACATGACAGACAGCGTGAGGAGCACAGTGGATTTAAAACTAGTCCACAGCGAGCAGGTGTGCCGCAGAACTTGCGTTTCCCTCTGTTCTAGGGCTTGGCTGCCAATAGAGCAGCAGGCGCAGTGGCACCGGGAACCTGAGGTATGAGGCTGGCCCCAAATCATGACTGCCTTTTTCTACAAAACTGTCTGCAGACAGTCACGGTTTATTTGCCTGCATGAAGGCCAATGACTCCCTTGCTACGTCATTGTTCATTTTAACATTTTGTTGGGGTGCACTACTGTTAGTGCAGTTCAGCGAGGACTGAGGAATCTTTTGTGGTATTGCTTTCATGTTGGTATTCCCGCCAATTCTACCTTTCGCTGCACAAAAGCTCTGTGAATATGAAAACAGGACAACCACAGTTCACCACTGAGAAGAAGTTGCACGGTGTGCTGCCGGTTCCACAGCACACATTAAAGGAACTACACATATACCAGCGGACGTAGGTTGGGTAATGTTTAATATTAATGAGTGTACATATTTTTCAGATGTTATTAATTTTGAGAGTGGATCGCACTGTAAATCCGGAATACTTTTTTTTTCTAAAGTACAATGCTGACTTCAAACGAAGGGCAAAGCATGCAGTTTGAAAGTTAAATAGACTTCAGCACGGTAACGTTCGTAGAAGGCAATCAACGTGTGTAAGGGTATAGACGTCTGTTCTTAAATCTGTTATGCTCCATGCATTTGTATATCCCATTATATCCATCCGTATAGTGCAGAAGCGCTTTTGGCATCTGGGCACACTTTACGGTTCTGGGGTGCTCTCTCCGAGGCACACTGTTCTGTGCATTTTGCATTTCCTTGTTCTCTGCTGTTTCAATGATGATTCTATTGGATATTGTCCGGCCTGGTTAGAATGGAGCATGCATTATTTACTGAAAGGACGGTCTTGCATTGGGCCGGCTAGCTCCTGCTATGTATTTCTGCTGGGTACTGTGTGCATGGATATGTTTTAGAAGAAGTTTGCCGATTGTTTTCTTCTTTTGCGGTGCGTGCACGGCTGTGCAGTGCTGGTCATCGTTGGGAGGGAGGGGTGGGGGGGGGGGCGTAGCAGACCACAACCAGTTTTTGTATGAAAAAGGCGGCTTAATTGAAACAGGTGCACATCAACAATTATAAAACCTCGGCAGACGTCTTACAAAACTAAACCTCACTAAATAACACGTTTACTTAACCCCCGATTCCTGCCCCCACCCTTAACACGTCATTGGCCCCATCCCCACCCATACATTACAACTTTACACAATACCACAATGCAAATTCCTGCATAAACATTTCAACTTAACAAATCCCTCAGATCATTATCCAAACTCCTCGGCTTGCCCCTTAACCAATGTTGTTCCCCCAACCCCAGGAAACACCCCAACAACTTAACCTGCCCAACTCACCCTGACGATGACCCAACCAAGCAAACGAAGAACCACAATCCTGCCAATCCTGGCAAAACACCACTGATCCCCGCCACCCAGGAAGAGGGAGGGGAGAAATACTACCCTCCCTCTTTCTGCCCCCCAAACAGGCAAGGAAGAACTGAACTATCAATGCTGCATGGCCTAACCGGAAAGCTCTTGCACTTTCAGCTACGAGACAAAACTTCCCTAAGCTCCAAGAGGTATAAATCCATACCCATCCTGGATAGATGTACCCCATCACTCCTAAAAAACAACTGCATCAAAACGAATATCTCTGTGAATCACACTACCAAGACCTAGGCCTCTGCAAAATCTGGAAACCTCCAAGTTCAACATTTTGTGCGCCCTATTAATTGTCTTAGGTTTGAGCGTGCCTCTCCAGATCCTGCGTGGAACAGCTCCGTCCATAACACATGGCAACCTGACCATTGCTCCTTAAAAAGTGTAAGATTTCTTTTCATGGCCCTTAACAAAACCACACCGTTAACTCCACACAAAACATTTTCACCTAAGTGGATTCACAAAACATCAGGACACTGGCCCCCCACCTACCAAGAATTAAGAGCAGGACCCAACTCCCTCCATAGCATCCCTCCCTTACCCTTCCACACAACTTTAAATAAACGCTTGTTAAAGCCTAATAAAGACCCAAAATAACTGCGAAAAGCTTGAACATGAGCCCATTTTACAAAAGAGTGACCAACAATCCAGATGGTCGTTTCCGCCGCACGGGGCCAGCCACAGAACCTGAAACGAGAAAACAGTATCAGACTTATGACAAAACAGATGACACAAGCGCCTCCCCCTCATGTCTCACATATAGCTGAAAGCAATTAGATGACCAACGCCCTAAGCGCATTATGTCCTGTCAAGACCAACCCCGATTATGCGCCTCGGTCGCAGCCCCAATCTGGAATGAGTGAGTACCATATTGCGACCCATCCAGACCAATGCTCCGCAAGGCCTTACGCAGCACCATGCAAAGTTGATATTCCGTGGCCCTCGCTCCATTGGCGTGCTGAAAAACACTGGATTCAACACCCTCACCAGAAAACACCAACCATTGCCGCCCCCACTGTAACGGGCAAGTCTCAAAGGGGGAGGAAGCCTCCAACCAAATGCCTTTGCCCTTACCCCTCTGGTCCATTTCAGATCTGTTCAGCCAAATATGAACACCTCTGTCTGACAAATGCACCTCTTGCCACCTAAGGCCCTGATTTAGCTTAGAACCCAATAACTCAGAAACTCGGAACGCCCCAAAAAACATCCACACCATGAGTGTGGGAAAAAGGCATGCCTCAAACGTATCCCTACACACTGACCGCAGAGCATCTACAACCCTGGCCTAAGTCTGCCAGGATGAAGGAGACCTAACTGTACGTTCCGCTCCCCGCACCCTCGCCCAACCTTCCAACATTCTCTTCCCGACCTCCCCTGCGGAAGGGGTGTAGCCCCAAAGTAGATTCCCCATAAATGCAATGCCTGCTAGCTTCTCAGCTATCGTAACTTTAGACAAACCTTTATCCATTAAATCAAGAATGAACGGAATAACATCTTCCGACCTCTGCCAACCCAACTCCCTTCTGCAAGCACCTGATGCCAAAAACTCATTCCAAGCCAACGCATAAGCGGCCAAAGTGGATACTGACAGAGAACCTACCACCAGTTGAATGACCCTACGTTGCCTACACACCACAGATGTTCTGGCATGGGTGTCGGTGTCCTGTCCGTGTCCTTGGCAAGCCCATGGAATCTCTCCCACTGCGAACGAGACAAAGCATCCGCAATGTCAATGTTCACTCCCGGGATGTGCAAAGCCCTAAAACTGATGTCAAATTTCAGGCAACCTAACACAAAGACTCTCATCAACTTCAAAATCTGTTAATCTCTGGCCGACTGTCTGTTAATGATGTCCACCACGGCCATACTGTCAATTCGAAAGAGCACCTTCTTATGGGCCAAATCCTGTCCCCACAGCGTTAAAGCTACCAACACTGGAAAGAGTTCCAAAAATGCAATGTTCCTCCCACCGTCCTTCCACTGATCCGGCCACTTCTCCGCACACCACTTGCCTTGCCAATAAAGGCCAAAACCCTCACTGCCCGCCGCGTCTGAGAAGATTTGAACATCCCAAACCCAATCCTCTTCCCTGGCCAAAGGAACACCATTAAAGGAGTGCAAAAAGACTGACCACATTCGAAGATCCTCCTTAACCCCGGCCGACAACAGTACATGGTGATGGGGCAAGTGCAGGCCGGACAGTGCTCGTCCCAAACATCTACAGAAGGTTCTTCCCGCCCTGACCACCCGGCACGCAAAGTTAAGATGGCCCAATAGAACTTGCACTTCCCTCACTGATACCTTTTGTTTCTGTAACATGGTCTCCAAAAGTTCCAACATTTTCACCTTCTTTTCAACAGGCAAGCGGGCCTGCATTGCCACTGAATCAATCTCAATTCCTAAAAAAGACATGGTCGCGCAGGGACCCATTGTCTTTTCTGGAGCCAATGGTACTCCAATTTCCTCCATGAGCTCTTGAAATGTGTCCAGGGCTACCTGGCACTCAGTGGAGCCGGGGGAACCAACGAAAAAGAAATCATCCAAATAGTGTGTTACCAACTCATGGCCACTGCGCTGAGTGAAAAACATTGCTAGAAGGTACTGAATAATTCGAAAAGGGCATTGAACACCCCATTGGCAGTGCTTTGTCCACGTACTATTTCCCAGCAAACTGGATACCCAGGAGATTCCAATCTTCTGGATGGACTGGAAGCAGTCTAAATGCAGATTTAATATCGCATTTTGCCATTTCTGCAGTTGCGCCCGCAGTCAAAACTAGTGACATAGCAACGTCAACCGAGGAATATGACACAGAGGCCGCCTCCTCATCAATAAAATCATTGACTGAAGACCCCTCCGGCCATGATAGGTGTTGAATTAACCTCTACTGACCTGCCTCCTTCTTGGGGACTACACCAATTGGTGACACAATCAGTTCCTCCAAAGACCAGTCATCAAATGGCCCTGCCATTCTACCTTCCCGTACCTCCTTGTCCAGTTTTCCTTGCACTATGTCTTTGTGTTCCTCAGCTGATTTCAAATTCTTTGACCAACGCCGCGGCCCATTGGAACCAAGGCAAAACCCCTCTCTAAAACCATCCAGTAGCAACTTCTGAACTCTCAAACCCCCCATACCCCCGCAGCGCCTCCGCTAGCTGCTAGTATGAGCCTTTGGGCCCAGACCCCTGTGGACCCTTTCCCCCTCTAGAAGCATGGGGCTGCTGGGATGGTCCTGGAGTGCTGGCCATCAGCCGCAGCCACTGTTGACTGCCTGAGTTCCCTGCCCCCCAGCACTTGGCCAAAGGATGCCTCCTACCACATTGGGAACATTCATGCCTGAATTTACAATATTCCCTGGTGCACAAGCCCTTGTTAAAATCCCAGCATGTCCCGACTCCAATCTGTGTTGTTGCTGTACTTTCCACCCCTCCCCGGGTGGGCTTCCCCTGAAAGTGCCGGTACACTAAGGGCAAACCACTGGCTGTAAAAATTGTCTTACCCCCCGCTGAAGCCCCCAACGTGTGCTGCCACAGATCAGTATCCAATTCCCTCACTTTGCATCTGGATCCCAAGCCATGCGAGCCCTAAACTCCTCATGGTACTGGGCCCACGCAAAACCACTACCTGTAATTTGGGCTTTCCTTATTACATCCATGTATTTGAATATGGCAACGCAGCACTACGTGAACTTCTCACAGTAAACGCTGGCATAAATTAAAAACGCTGCCGTCCAATTTTCAATTGTCAAAGGTACTTTTGGACGCTTAGCCAACTCGTATTCTTCTTCCTTAGAACCCTTTTTTGACCGCACTTCCCTATGCAATAGTTTCAAAATGTCAACATACTCCCCCTTCCAAATCCTTTCTTTTGTGTCCAACATCAGATGCGCTCCCAAAGGTTTTGTAACGCCCATGTAGGGCAACCTCTTAATCTTCAATTCTTTGCTATGTAATGGGTCTTTGCCTATGGCGACCTTGTCTGCGTTCATACCACTCTCTACCTTTGTACCCACGCCCCCTTCTTCCTCCCTCGTGCCCACTCCCTGATCTTTGACATAACGACCTTTATAAAGCATTCCTTCACTCACTCCCCCAACAACCTCCCCCTTGTCCCCACAGACACCCTTTTTGGTTTGGGCCGTGGTTCACAAATCTCACCTGGCTTCAACAAGGGGGCCTGACCAGGCACCGACCGCCAAGACTCGTGTTTTACGTTGTCCCCCAGTCGAGGAACCCTCCCCGAGGGTCCGCGCTCTCTTCCGGGTCCAGACTCCGTTGCCCCCTTGGGCGGTATCACTGCCTGTGCCTGCAAAAAACTATGAGAAGCATGAAAAGCCACCCCAACCTCCACCTCACGTAGCTGGCCCTCTTCGGGGCTGTCCTCATCGTAGTCCAACACCAAAGGCTCCTCCACACGTGAAGGGCCAGCAACTGACAGCATACCACTGGCCTTACCCGACCCTTCATGACCAGCCTGGGCCTGACCAGACCCTTTCTTAACACCAGGCGGGGGAGCCGACTGTACCCGCCAATACTCCCCCAAACGTTGACCAAACTCAGAAATATTTTTTGCCATCCACACTGTCCAACGTGAAGAGGTTAAAGTTGGGGCCAGCGAGGTCGCACCGGACCTGCGTTTGCTGACAGCGCCGGGTTCCCCCGACGATACGAGAAGTGCCGTGCCAGGCTCTACCCTCCCTTCTCCTCGGCGCCACTGGGCCGCACACCGCCCTACCGAGTCTGCTGCTCCTGGAAACTCCCTAGCCTGTGGAGAAAACATTCGGACTGATTTGCCGGGACCTTTAAAACTACCTGCCCCCAGATACTCCTGCCCACTGGAAATCCCTGCACCTGACCACACATTTCTAACCGGTTCCATCTGGCTACAACGCGCCACCTCTTCCATACGTGCATCTGCCGCCGGGGGAGGGGAATTACCTACCTTCTCGTCACTGCTCCAGTCCAACATGGCCTGAAGAACAGAGGCCGCAGGGCCCAGACTTTTACCCCCTTGCACCTTAATACCTTCTCCCGAAAACTCTGGCGCCACTACTGCCTTACCTGTAGCCCTATGCATCTGACCATGAGAGTTCCTCGCATCCCTTGTATTCTGCTGATGACCAAACCCACCCACTGCATCCCTAACCCCAGCGTCCCTCAAACCTTCCGACCAGGATGGGAAAATGTCCAGACCCTCCCAAGATCTGACCTCTCCTACTTGTCTCCTGTCCACCACCTGCCCTGCCACCATCCTCATGGAACCATCCGTGCCCCCAAAAACCTGGCCTCCTGAAGCTCAATTATGAGAGGGAAGTGGAAAGAGCCCTGAATCAGAAAATGTGTCCTGCTGTGAAGAGATGCCCCACCCCCCCACCTGTGCCCACTTCCCTTCACCCACTAAGTACTGAGATTACCTCCCTTCTAAGAGAAACCTGTGGAGAAAAAAGGAGGGGACTAAAAGGGGCAGCTTCTACCATTGCCCCATCCTGCTCCAGAACCTGATCCTGCCTACTCTCTACCCCAGTACCCGGGGACCTGAAGGAAGGCTGGAGCTGAGAAAAAACTACCTCCCCTGCACCCCTCCCAACCTGCACCACACGTCTCTCCTGTACATTACTGGAGTTGGAGGGATTGACAATACCCAGCTCTCCCCCCCATGCGCGCCACTCAGAAACTGCACCGGGGCAGGAGAAAGAACCTCCCGTTCTCCCGTGCTTCCCCCTACTTGCGCTGGCTCCGAAAAGGCCACCGACGAAGAGGCAGAGCGCTTCTTGGAGCCCCTCCGCCGCCGCGCCTTTCTCGCTGCGTGGGGGCGGAAACTGCTCGAAGTGGAACTGCCGGAGAAGAAAGCGGCTCCGGCAGCACCACAAAGGCTCCCTCCTGCACCACATTGCCCCCTACAACCTCCGGCCACGGCAAGGACCCAGCGCCCGACTCTCACACCGCCGCCGGACACATTTTCAATCCCGGGGCCGCTTTCCGCAAACGCGGGTGGCCCCGGTCACTCACCGCTTCGATGCGAGGCCGTTTAGGCATCATGCACGCAGCCACAACCGCTGCGACACTGGCCGAGGCTTGACACGGCGGCCGAGAAGGCCCCGCCGCGTCCCCCAGCACCAGGTCCAGGCGACCGGTCTCACTTAGAAGCCGGATGGCTTCAAGAACTCGGTAGTCCTCCGCCGTCATTCCGCAAAAGTACACTAACTGCAGAAACACTAGAAACTAAACAAGAAAACCACTAAGCCCCGGCCACCAGGTCACCGAATCTAAAATGGTGGCCTGGGGAGGAGTCAGGAGGAATTTATGAGCGGGGAAATGTGCGCTTCCAAAAAGTAGCCCAACATAGAAAAAACCCATCCAAAGGCATGTCATACCCACCCCCCGCCCCTCCCAAACTGCCCGGGGGGGACCTCCCTACAGTCGGCAGCCCCCCAAACCCCCCTTGGCATCTGCTGTGAGCTGCAGGTCACGAGTTCGAATCCCCCCCACGTCAAATGTCTTTCATCTTTAACGTGCCAGTAATTTGGCCACCATGTTATTGGGAAGAATAACACTGGCTATTTTCAACATTTTGAAACTGAAGTGAGTTAAGGAGCTGTGTTAAAAAACAATTTTACAACAGATGTTCTATTTCAAATAATTGTTTCCAAAAACAACGTTCTCAGGATATTTCCAGATTTAGGGCCAGATGTAGGTAGCCCTTTACCGCTCGGAATCGGCCGAAAATACCGATTTTCGGCCGTTTCCGACCGGTAAAGGGCTAAGGAGATGTAGGGGCACAAAAAACTGACATTTTCGGTAATTTTACCGAATCGGTAAAATTACAGAATCGGTAAATTTACCGATTCTGTAAATTTTACCCATTCGGTAAATTTACC
Organism: Lissotriton helveticus; assembly: GCF_964261635.1. Classification (NCBI taxonomy): domain Eukaryota; kingdom Metazoa; phylum Chordata; class Amphibia; order Caudata; family Salamandridae; genus Lissotriton; species Lissotriton helveticus. The sequence continues at coordinate 1,578,149,404 of NC_136061.1, read as the reverse complement.
ATTCGGTAAAAATACCGAAAATGTATTTCGGGATGTAGGTAGCACTTCTAACAGTGCTACGGGGCCTTTAGAATTCGGTATTTACCATGCAATACAATTGCATGGTAAATAAAGAATTCTTGTGTACATGCACATCTGTGCATGTACACCTGTGCCATATGGCACACAGACATGCCCTAAGGGCATGTATGTGTGCCACATCGCGCAAACGCCAGTTACAGGGGTGCAACAGGGTGTCAAAGTGACACCCTGTCCCCCTTAGCAATTCGGTATTTTTACCGATTCGGTAAATACCGAATCGGTATTTGCTATTGAATCCTATGGGCTTCAAGGCCCATAGGATTCAATAGCAAATACCGATTCGGTATTTACCGAATCGGTAAACACCGAATCTTACCGATTCGGTGAAAAATACCGAACTTTCACCTACATCTCATTTACCGATTCAGAAATACCGAATCGGTATAATTCGGTATTTATGAATCGGTAAATGAGATTTACCTACATCTGGCCCTTAGTCTGCTTATGTGATCACAGTACATCGGCCAAGGATCAAAAACGTTTTGCTGGTTACAGATCATTCAGAATTCTTGATGTGTTTATTATGAAAGGAACACCTAATTTATACTGAATGATTTATTAATGATTTCATTATATTGCATGAGAAATATAGTGCTTGAAAAGGGGGAAAAAAAGCACTGTAGGAGCCAGAACAACGTGGCGGCAGATGGTGGGCGGAGCCCGGCAGGCCAGAGATAGGCACAGTCAGTCTATTCATTATTTTTACATACTCTCCTCTGCAAAGAAATTGGCAAAAAGGTGAAAAGCTTCAGTAAAACAGTTCTGGCTACTTTATAAGTCTCAGTGGAGCACATTTCTAACTGTACTGCCTTTTGTCACTTTCCCTAGCAGACTCATATTCTGGTAAGAATACACTCCTGTTTCTGGCACGAAAGCATGAGTCTTTTGCATTTTTTTTTTTTTACAAAATGGCACAATTAGTACGTTTTTGATCAGCCTCATCTCTATGTACCCATCAGCTGTGTTTTTTTAGGTCTTGCTATAGCAATCGCGTGTGCGATGCTTTGCGAGAATTAAGTAAGGGGCTTTTAAAAATGTTCCCAAAGTCTGCAGGCGGATCGGGTACAGTCCTTGTATGCCGGGCCCGCACACCATTTGTCCGCCTGCAGCTTTTGGGAGCAATTTTGTAGCCGCTTTGGTGTTCTCCGTGAGCCGCGTGGCCACTGAGAACATCAAAGCGGATGCGAAAGTGCTCACCATTTGCCACCCCCTCCCTTATCCCACTTCCTCCTTGTTTCTTTTGTGCACAGAGCTCCATTAGAGTGCCTGTGTGTTTGAGCCGTGTCCCTCATATACGTCTCTATATCTGCATTCCACTTTGGTCTTATTGCCGCCGGGTTCTCCCTGCCCTCCTCCCTCTTGCATTTGCCAGTGTGCTTATTCTTATTGCTTCGCCCCCACCGGCGGGAGAATGTTGCTTTTGAATCTTCTTGTTCTATCATTCATTTCCCGACTATTCCCTACTTCTTTTACATGGTCGTTTCCCTTTGTACCTGAATAAAGTTTTCCTTTTCTCTTTCTGTTCCTCTCATATCTGCATCACTTTAGAACGATGAGTTCAAAATAAATCCAATTAAATTGAAATGTGTTACGACTGTACTCCCGCTAGATCAAGAGATAAGGTTTATTTTGAGCATACGTGTATGGGGAGTCTTTTTAGTGCAACATCATCACAGTATCTAGGCAGAGACATTGCACGGCCGTGGGGTGGACGTCCCGTGATGGCTCCATTGACTGCTCTAGAAATCCACAGCCTGAGGGGTCCTATGCATTATGTACACTCCCTGTGTGCACACTGCCTTCACATACCTCTGCGAGCACATCATCTGATGCCTTCTGACGTCTTTCTTTCTCGTGGCTCCCTGGAGTGCGCCCCCTGTCACTCCACCAGCATCTTCTGCAGACACGGACGAAAACAATGTCACCTCCAGAGCCAGCGTCGGGGGGGGGGAGAGCTCAGCTTGTGGCGAAGAATGTAATTTCTGTCCCTCGCCCCACTGATACTCTCTCCTGTCTGTCCCTTGCTGTCTCTATTAATCCCCTGATGCTCTCTCCTGTCTGTCCCTTGCTGTCTCCATTACTCCCCTGATGCCCTCTCCTGTCTGTCCCTTGCTGTTTCTATTAATCCCCTGATGCTCCCTCCTGTCTGTCCCTTGCTGTCTCTATTACTCCCCTGATGCTCTCTCCTGTCTGTCCCATGCTGTCACTATTACTCCTCTGATGCTCTCTCCTGTCTGCCCCTTGCTGTTTCTATTACTCCCCTGATTCTCTCTCCTGTCTGTCCCTTGCTGTCTCTATTACTCCCCTGATGCTCTCTCCTGTGTGTCCTTTGCTGTCTCTATTACTCCCCTGATGCTCTCTCTTGTATGCCCCTTGCTGTCTCTACTTTTTAGGTCTCGCATTCGCAGCGCGCATGCGCTGCAAAGGCAAAAATACCTTTTGGGATCGGTTAGCTTTTCAGCCAAACACGTGCTGCGTTCCATTGCCTTCAATGGCAACGTGTGCACGTGAGGAGATTCACTTGCGGGAGCGCGCGGCGTGGTCGCACACTCCCGCAAGTGAATCGCACAGGCCAACCCCCTTCTGTTGCGTGAGCGTTGTTCTACCTTACCTCCTTTATCTGTTCGCTCTGCCGGTATTTGGCTTCTTCTGTCACACAATACGTGACGTTACCCGCTATCTGAGACTAAAACGCTGTTACGATATGAACAGGCGTTATTAATCAATTTACCAGGATACTACAAGAAAGATTCCTGCATTCAGTCATCATCCAGGAAAGCTCATTTTCCATCACACAATTATTCTGCAGGCACATCTTCCAGTGCTGACATTTTATGGTTATATTAGCAATTCACCGGCGGGTTTTCAAGACCGAAATTATAGCAAAAAAACAGTTGTGCTCCTCAATGTACAGTCACTGAGAGGGGCGATACACATTCCAAGATGGCTGCGGCGCTACACAATACAAATATGACCTGGGCATCGGACGTCGCGTTGTCTCTCTTCTATCTCTGGCTGCACAGCAACTTGGCTCTAAACTGAAAACAGACAAGCCGGGACGTGTAAAGTATTTGGTTTCAGGTAAGTTTGGGGGTGGGTTTGATGTCATTCTTTATAGCTCTATGATGTGATGGGACACTTATTTGAGGGGGCATGCGCGGGCGTTATTAGAGGGCGTCCGTGGCTGCTTAGAGAGGGCAAAGATGGTCCATCATTGGTGGTGGAGGACAAGCTGGAGAAGAGGGTTAATACTGAAATGCAGGCAGCTATTCTATCCAGGGATAGCTTCCTGATGCCCGTAAAGAACAACAGGTAGAGCCCTCAACGTTTAGATGGTATATGAAAATGGCCTAAACGAGGACTATCAGGGAGGATCTTTGTAAACTAGCCCTGCCGAGTCTTGGAAGAGCTTTACACCATGCTGCTCGCTGATGTGGACACCCAAGGTAGTTAATCCAAAATTGAATTGTGCTCATAAAGTCAAAATCCAACAGTGCATTGAAATCTGTGTTTAGTAATATCGTACAAACCTTAATTTCCGGTGTTCCTCCACCTTTGTTAAAAAATAGGTTTTAGCTGCTGTATACATGAATAGCAATTCATTAGTAGTAAATTAGTCCCCTGGCAGGTGTGTCTGTACGCACCTGCTGTTTGCACACGCTTAGTTTGGCAATAGGATTAGAAGTCACTGCAGAGCTTCTGAAAGCTCAGTCAATGCCCCATGCATTTTCTTTTATTTCAAAAAAAAATTATTAAATTGAATAAGTTTCTTCTAGGGGATGTCCTCATGTGACTCCTGAATGTTTTACTTCTGAGTAAACTCGCCAGCTCAGCTGCAGCTGTACCACGAGTGTCCACTATGTTTGGTTTATCTGTCTCCCGTTACTTCCAGTGGAAAGCTTTAATCCCACTCTGCTAGTATGCGGACCACCATGGGAGCCAGGTTCAGGCAATTATTGGTCGCATACAGTTCGCTTAAACCCATTTCAAATATATCTTGTGTAGAACTACAGATGCTACTGGAATGCAGCGGCTAATCCACTTGTGAACTGTATGCACCTCCATTCGTTTCGTTTCAGAAGCTTTATTCGATTATTTCACAACAATCATAAAAGCATACAAAATATATGCAATATACATCCATTCCAAAACGTTCTAATACAAATTTTGCTAACAAATACTGGTTACAAACAGTAGTTAAAACAATGCTTAAAAACAGGTGCCGCTCGTGTTGATTAATAGACAGCTTAATTAATTAGATAACCATACTTTTCCTAGCGGCCATTGATTTCAAGACAAACATGGCTGTAAAGAAACAAATTGCTGATTTAATCGTTCTTACAGCTTTTTTTTTTAATAAGGGTTTCAAATAAACAAAATGAAAGGGCAAGAAAAGGTCACAAATCAATAAAAATGTGCAGTGCTCTGTTTAGTAACCCTGTCACATGGGCAGGGTACAGAGGGATGGTATCTCATACGCGGAAATGCCACCAAGTGGTGGACAATTCCTAATCGTAATCTAGTGAGGACAAACCGATGGGATGGCCTGGTAACTATTCTCAAATAATTTTGAAAGCCAGAAATAGATATATTGGAGTAATAAAATTGTGGGGTGGATAGCGACATATTAACATTTCTCCGTGCTTGCGCTTTTTTACCCATATAACGGCACTTTAGCTCTTTCTTGGGGATGTCAAATAGGCATTCGGGGTCTGCCTGGACGTCTAAATTAAATACATCCTTGGCTGTTGTCATAACATAATTAATCCATGGGCTCAACGAACATTTATCTTGGCGGAGACAATCACTAATAATACTCCTGATCAAACCAGTTTCTTCTTTTAACCAAATTGCTCTCCACACCACAAAGGTCTTAAACTTATTAAATCAGACAGATACTCCAACCCCAATTCCAGGTGCATTATCTCAATTGAGGCCGATTTAGGTAGGCATAGCAAAAATGTTTATAAAACAATTCTCTTCCGCCTGTAGATCCACATGGCGACAGTGCCCCCAAACACCGGATCCGTATAGTGCAATTGAAACACATCTGCACCTGTAAATGTGCAGCATATCATATATACGACGGTCCCCCAGTTTAGTCGCGAATTTGAAAACTTCATGAGCACTCCTAGACATTTTAGCTTTAACATTAGTTACCTCTTGGGACCACATGCCATTACTGCTAAACGTTATACCCAAATAGCAGAAATTTTTCACAATTTCAATTTTCTCATCTTCTATATAAAAGGGTTTCAACTTCCTCATTTTCTTCCCACACTGCATAATAAAAGTTTTGGTAGTATTAATTTTCAACTTCCTGCCCTTAATAAAACCCGCAAATGTGTCCATTAGCTTCTACAGACCGCGGGGGGTTGTCGATATAAGAACTGAATCATCAGCATAAAGCAAGACGGGGGTAGCCAGGCCATCTACTTGTGGAGCATCAGAGTTAACCTCCTTGAGCTCAGTGTCAATAGCATTAATGAAGAGGGAGAAAAGAAGGGGCGCGAGAACACACCCTTGTCTAATATCCAGGTTTACCTGGATGCCAGCTGTACATTCTCCCCCTTGTCCATATCTTATACGGGCAGATAACTTGGTGTATAATCTTGCCAGGAAATAGATAATCCCAGCAGGAGCACCTTGTTCCAATAGGGTTGACCATAGCAGCGCATATCGACGAGATCAAACGCGCTACTAAGATCCGCAAAGCAGAGAAAGAGTGATCCCTGCTTTGCGCGCGTATACTTCCCTATTAGGAGATCTAAATTAATGCACTGTTCTATGGTTCCCAGACCTTTACGGAACCCAAATTGGGACTGCGCAAGGATGCCACCACCTTCGGCCTATTCCTCCAGCCTGGCCAACATTACTCGGCTCATCGTTTTAAGTGATGAGTCTAAAAGGGAGATAGGTCGGTAGTTCTTCGCTTCCGACCTATCTACCTTTTTATAAATTGGGATGATTATAGATTCCCCCCAAGTTGGTGGGGTGCTTTCCACAACCACCGCATTAAAAACCCTGGTCAGGACGGGGCCCCATAGTTTTGTATCGGCCTTGTACAGGTCAATGGGCACCCCGTCAGGGCCCGGAGCTTTCCCACCCTTACTAAGTCTAATAGCATGCTCCACCTCAAGGACAGTGATGTTCAAAGGGATAATTGGCCAAAATTAGCCGCCGGGGCCTCCAAAACACCCTCCCCTTCTGGATCAAAAATACTCGTGAAGTGCGATACCCAACGTTCCTCACTAACCTGTGCAGTGAGGACTGGGGTATTATCACTCTTAAGGAAAGGGCTATTGACAGTATCCCAAAAAAGTTTACTGTCAGAAAGTTCAACAGCCTTGGCCAACTTATCCCATGCTTCCTCCTGTAGTTCATACTTCCTGCGCCTTATATGCTCGTTATAAGCAGCCCTAAGGTTCTTAATAAATAACCTATCCCTAGGCCTATTCGCTAGAGCCTTCTTCAACTTACGTAGTGCCCCAGAGCATGCCGTATCAAACCAGCCAGACCTCGGTTATCTTACTACTAGTCCTAGAGACAGTCATAACATTTCCAATTACGGCATTAATCTCACTAAAACCAGTCAAAATGCTCCTCGAATCAGTGTTTTCATCCAAACAAATTAGGTAAACAAGACACCACAATCTTTGCCAGCAGGTTTTCGGCGTTATCTCCCCTCCATTTAATCCTATAACCATTGGGTCTGCATGGCACAATATCAGTAACAATAGTTTTAGCTGCCGATACTTTAAAGCCCCAAATGGATAGAACCAATGTAGCACAGTTGTGGTCGCTGATCGCACGATCCAATACGACCGGGGTATTACAAAACCCACTGATATTATCTGAGATCAACAAATGGTCGATAACCGTGGCAGCACTCCTCCCAGTAAAAGTAGGGACAGTTTTTCCCTCCCCATCCTTTGCAGCTTGCAAGTCAACTAAATCGTATTTCACTAGGACTGAGTTCAATGACTCTCCATACATATTATGGGTGAAATGTACACACCCATCACCTCTATCGTCATTAAACCCACATACCTTAGTTAATGATAACGGACACATTTGAAGATTAAAACCCCCCCCAAATACATACAATGTTAGAACGATTACCCTGGCAAATTTTGTCCAATGCCTGCTCCAATTCATTTACTGCAGCCAAACGCAAAGGATTCGGAAAGCTATTATAATAATTAATCAGCAGGACATTACGGCCATTTGTGTCTTGCAGCCATAATAATTGGGAGTGATATCCAACCTTTTCATACAGGATAACCTTCGCTGGGAAATTAATGGAGAGCAAGATCAGGAGGCCTCCTTTAGCGCTACCCATGGTTGATCTCTGGGCTGGTAGATTGAATGAGACAAAACCCTCGTAGCTTATATCTTCAACACTCCATGTCTCTTGGAGACAGAGGATATCAAATCTATCCATAAGATCTCTCCAACCCAAGGATTCTAATTTGCTGTTCCAGCCTGCGATATTCCTGCAGGCTAATGTATACCCGCTCTGATAGTCTACTCGCTCTAATTCTGGAATTGTACTCTGCTCTCTAGATATAACATCTACAACCCCCTGGTCGCCACTCTTCGGCATAGAAAGATTGTGTTGGTGGCATATCCCCCCATAATCTTCTTCCTCCTGCGTGCCTGGGTCCATGCTGCCGTTTGGGCCACCATCGTCCACAGGATTAGGCCCTACTTGACTTAGTGCTTCTTCTGGGGGGCCCTTCCCTCCCCGTCCTGGTCCCGATGAGGCCTTATCTTTTGTATTGGGTACAGTCAATCTACCGCCTCTAGGCAGTTAAAGAGGTTATAGCTAAGGAACATATCTGGTATGAACGGGGGGGTGGTCAATTCCAGTTCACTCCCCACCTTTCTACACTTGTCCACTCATTAAACCTCCCCATTGCTGCCCCTGCATTGGTGGGCGGATAAAAAAAGATTAGTGGGAGGTTCTGAATAATTTCATCTGACCCTTGATTAGGCCAGGCACATATATGGGAGACGGTTCTGGGATCTCTAAAGGTAACCACTATGCAGTCACTTTTTATTCTTCTTGCCGTTCTACCTATCCAGGGTGTTCTCCTTACCATTACAATCTCGCCAATGAGATGGGGGGGCAACGGTCTATTCAAGCTAAGCCAATTACTGACCTTATTTTTAAGCGAAGCAAAAGATTCCTGCACATGCTCCCTCAGGGTTGGCACGCCAGCTAAGATAACCACTAAGGGGCTGGCTTCTGGTGGGAGCTCCGGTGTTAGAAGTCTCCCTCTCTTACTATAACCTGCTTCCCCCTTCTCTTTGGGCAGAGAGTCAGGTTCCTTAGACGTAACCTGGACAGCCGCTAGTGACCCACTAGACGGTTTACTTACGGGCTTATTAGTAAGGTCAGGTTTGTTACCACCCTGACATGACTGAAGGTCAACGTTTGGGGTAACTACATTTTTACTCACAGGTATATTAGTAGTTACCTGAACAGCACCACAAGGTCCCCGTGGCTGGCTAACAGTCGCAGATGTCTTAAATGTCTTGACAGGCTCCCTAGCAGAAACTAGCTTATCCAATATGCTACCATTTTCTTTTACTAGTTTTTCCAGCTGGTCAAATTTACTAATGATCATTCTTGTCCGTTCAACAAGGGGCAATATGAGAGACTTCATCATGACTTCTATTTTCCCCGAAAGCTCATTGTTTGTGCTAAGATCAGGATCTAGATGGGGGCTCCCTATCGGATGAGTTAGTTTAGGTATTTTAGCCAGGCTCCCCTTCTGGGCACCATCCCCTCTTTTCCTCTTACTGTTGTTGTTTTTACTTTTATTCAGGCTAGGCTTGATTTTCCCTCTCAAAACCGGTCTTGGTGTTATTTCCGGGGAGCTAAATGATATAGAGGGAGTAGTTGATAGGGGAGAATTTATAGAGATACATTGTAAGGATAAGGACTTGTTAGATCCACCAAAAGCTATACTGTTTGTGGTGGAATTTAAGGTAGCTTCTACAGCGTCCAACTCTTGTAACAAAGAGTCTGACGTGAGGCGTTGGGCGGCAGTTAAGTCTGATAGTCCTGGATCAGGGGAAGCAGCTACCCCAATGTGACCCAGGGATGAGCGCTTCCCTGTCACTAAGTCTATGGACAATCTTTTTTCCGTCAGGGCTATTTCCTTTTCCAGTATATCTGTAGCCCGTTTGAGAAATTGATCCATAGTCCCCGTTACTACCCCACCAGCAGTATTGATGGTTACCTTTCTCCCCTTCCCCGATCGAAGAACCATCGTGCTCAATATTAACAGAATATAATAAAACAGGGCTATATTTACATAACACAGTAAGTCCACAGAAATAAAGGGGACAGGGCCTGGCCCGGCCTCGTGCGACCCCGGACGGCCACAGACGGCCCGCCCTTTGCCCGGGCTTCGTCGGGGCTCGTCCCGCGCGTGTCCCGCTGTGCGCGGATAAATAAGTGGGATAATATAGAGGGAGGGGGGTGGGCGGGAAGAGGAACCAGCTGCGGCGGGTGATTAGCGCTAAGCCCGCTGGTCCTAGCAGTCCCGCCCGAGTAGCAGCAGAGTCCGTTTGTTTCCCTGTGTCCAGCCCAAGACGGCTAACGCACCAACACAGCCCTCGCACAGAGTTCCAGGGTCCACGGTTGGCAAAATCCACGGGAGCAGCACCAGTTCGACTACAAGCGGCACCCGAGGAGCGGGGGACCGTGAGCCTTCAAATACTGCAGAGGGGGGGCAGGAAGAAGAACCTGCTGCGGCGGGTGATTAGCGCTAAGCCCGCTGGTCCTCGCAGTCCCGCCCGAGTAGCAGCAGAGTCCGTTTGTTTCCCTGTGTCCAGCCCAAGTCGGCTAACGCACCAACACAGCCCAAAATCCACAGGAGCAGCACCAGTTCGACTACAAGCGGCACCTCCATTCATTTTAAGAATAATCAATGCCTTTAAATGCCAAATCTTTGCTCTTCCCCCTGCACTCTGGCCCCTTCTGTAGACACACTCTCTCCTATCCTTACCCTCTTTGAACACTTGCTGTCTTCTGCCCATTCTCGTCAAACACTCCTCTCTGCTCTGAGCACCTACTATTCATAAACAGATTATTTGTACCCACCTGGAACAAAACGTACCTTCTCTGCTCACACATGGCCCAGTCTGTTCACACACTGCCTTCTGTTTCTACCCCTTCTACTCACACACAGCCCGTTCTATTCATACACTGCCATCTCTATTCCCTACACCTTTCATTCCGTCCTAATCTGAACACTCCCTGTCCTCTTTGCTTTTTGCCCCTTTTCAACAGAAATATTCCCACTCTATTTTCTTTGCTCTAAGTCATACTTTAAAATAATTTGTCACACTTCTGTGGATCATTCTTCTCTCCCTTTTCTCAAACCCCTCCCCTGTGCTGTGGCTTCTGTCCTCTACCTTTTCTGTCTCCTTTCTGTATTCTTTCTGCCGTGGCTGTCCCCTCCCCCTTTCTCTCAACTCTCGCCTACTTTCTTCTTCCCCATTTAACTTCTCTCTTTTTTCGCTACTTTCCCTCACCAGACGCTTCATTGAGTCACCTTCTCTAGCTATATTCTTTGTTACGTCTTTTCGGACTCTCTTTCTGTCTTACACCTTCTTATCTTCCCTTTTGTCTTGACCTTTCACCTTACTGCGCGTCCTCTTTTCTTAGTTGTACCTGCTTCTCCAGGTCAATGGTGCCCATAATTTCAAACTCCTCTAATCTACGCGCCCCCATTTGCTCTTGTCCTCTCACCTGTCTAGTCTTCTCCACGCTTCCTTTTCATAGCGCATAGTTTTACTCTATGATCTCCATTTGCTGGCATGCTCAGCCCCGTCACTCTCCCCTCTGGTTTTGCTCTTGTCCATTTTCTCCTCTTTCCTGTCTCTCCCCAGCCCCCTCCGCTACCTCACATTACTCTTGCTATGAATTACGCTTGTGCCCTACACTTCCACTGCATTCTGCTCCTGAAGCTCTGTTTTTTTTTTATGTTGACATTTTTTATGCATTTCAGGAGTCAAAGTACATGTAATGTTATTTCCGCTATGCCTCTAAGTTTGACAAATGACGCTACCAGCATTAATTTCTTAATGGTTAACCCAAGTTTACATTACATGATTTTTATATTTTACCCATCCCAGTATGGGAAGCAAGTACAACCCCCAACGATCTTGATCAAGGTTTGCTGACAAGTTTGCTTTGCTTTAGGCCAACACTTCCATTAATAGACTAGGTGCAGTGCTTCTCTACCCAGCACAAATATTCATTTATCTCATTGCATCTTTAGTTTGGCTGTCTGACCACCGTAGGACCTTATCCGCCCCTGCCCCCGCCATCAACCCACGGTGCTGGCAGTCCAAAGACCGCCATAATACACGACGGGGCTCTTGCAGGAGTGGTGGGTATTTTTCACAAATATATCAATGCCTGTGTGTGCATTTTGACTGCAGATGTATGGTATACACATATATATAGAAAAATACCATATACCTACTACCGGGGGTGCTGTCCATACGTGGGCAGACCTGGCAATGGGTACATGGTTAGAAAAGTACTCACCTGAAGATCTCCACAACCTGGGTCGTAGTCCTTGGGGTGAAAATCATACTGTGAAGGGAGACCTGGAGAAAGGGATCCATGTCGGAATCTGTCTGGAAGAAGAAAAGGGTGAGTATGCACCCTAAATCCTTTATCGCCACCTCCTTGAAGCAGGCGGTCCAACCGCCACCGTCGGCTCATGGAACAGGCAACTCTTAATATGGACCATGTACCATCCTATGGCTGCTTCCTTTCCCCAACAGTGAACCCGGCGGTTGTCAGGCTGTTGGTGGTCTCAGCGGTCCAGCGGCAGTCTTCGCAAAGACAATCTGCCCATCTCATAATAAGGCAGCCGGACCGCCTATCTCACTCCGCTTGGACCACTGCTGCCAATAAGGCGGTTTATGGGACTGCCAAACTAGTAGTAAGGCCCCTAAGCTTTTTGCATTTTGTACTTTGATCTCCAGATTGATATAAGAAGATTTTTGAGAGCCTTCAACATTTTTCTTTTAATTCCCCACTTTTGCCGCTGCTTTGAACCAGGTGACAGTAGGCTATACGCTCTATGATAGTCCAGAAACTTGTCTATTGAAAGAGCTACTCCTATATTTGTACTGGTCTTCCTGCCTTTTCTGATCCAGGTCTGGGCTATTAGGCCTGACTTCTAGTATTAATAGTATTGATCTTGCACTTATTTCAAAAATTTGTGTGGTAACATAGATAGCATTAAAGGCATTCTATTTACCCTACAGCTACCTTCCATTTTTTATTTTTAAGTGGCTTTTGTGAGCAGATCGTCCCTTCTTCAGCTATGGAACAGCATGTTACCACCTCTGAGTTTTTCTCATTCAGGCCTGACAGTTTTTTCCTCTCATTTTTGATCTTTTATATTGATGACCTACAGGGACCCAAGTCATTACAATTGACCATACTCTTCCTTGTCATAGATCCTCATTCCCTCATTCACATCTCAATGTCATCCATTCCTTTGACAAGTGATAGGAGCACTTGGGCATCCCAAAGAGGACTTCTTGTTAAGATGAAAATTAAAGTGAGGAGGTTTGCATTTTTAAACAGAAGCAAGATCCTTTATTTCTCAGAATATGGAATGGCACTCATATGTTGAGGAAAGTGACTAGGTAGTGTAAGGCTGATTAATTATTTTTCATCAACAGTGATTACCAATAGTGAATCGATGCATTATAGCAAATGATGCAAAAAGACAATGTACGTCCAGTGTGGATTTAATATATGCACACCAATAAATCTTGCAGCATGTCATTGAATTTCATTCAATTGTCTGGAAAAATCCAAGGTGGAATCTAGGAAAATTAGTCAAGAATGTCACTGTTTGGAGCATTTTCTTAGGTAAAACAAAGTTGTAACATTTCTTTTAAATTTCTAGAAAATTCTAGAAGGACATCTGGAAAAGTTGAGAACTGAATTGGAACAGCACATTCATTTACAGGAAAAAGAGCATATGAAAAAACAAGATCTGCAGGTGAGTCAGAAACAACTTTTCTTAGATATCGAAGCAGCATGGTGGTAATTGGGCATGATAAGTGTACAGGAGAATGCATTTAACAGCAAGAAGGAAGTGGTGCTGGATATAATTGGCAGCAGCCAGGTTACTTGCAGTGATTGAAAGTAGCAGAGGTGGGTGACACTGAGGTTTTTAGACAGGGAAATCTTCTAGATTTACAAAACGACGAAAGCAGGTTTGAGCCAGAGCAGAAAGTAGCACCGTTGGATTGCAGAAGCACATTTATTTCTATCGGGTAGAGCCAAAAACAGCAATGTGGTAATCTTGAAAAATGCAGTGTATGACTTGTCTGACTTAAAATCTCAAATTCAAACTACACATATTTGGAGTGGAAACCATTAACCCTCTTAGCAGAAAATGTGTTTTTTAACACAAAATCTTCAGTCGAAATGTACAGAAATCCTAAAATGTCATACTGAAAAACCATAGCGAATTTATCACCCATCTTATCTAACAAAGGGGCATGTTTTAAGGGAAGTGGCACAGTGAGCGTTAGCCTTCCTGGCTTAACGCCTCACTCCGCCTCTTCAGAAACCCACACGTATTTATAGGAATATGGTGCAGCCCTGCATTTCCCCGTGTGCTGGTGCTACACTTAGCAGCGTAGCACCAACACAGGCACACTTGCACCATAGTGCAAGAGTGTCTGCATGCAGGGAAATATTGTTTATGTGCAGTAAGGTTCCGCTTACTGCACATAAACAATCTTTAAATGATGTTTTGTAACTTTTATGTGTGCTGCTTAATGCAGCACACACAGAAGTTGCAAAGCAGCATTTTTTTAAAATGATTGTTTATGTGCAGGAAGGGGGAACTTCATGTACATAAACAATCATTGGCCTTTTTCTGTTATCATATGTGCTGCACAACGTAGCACACATGAAAACAGCAAAAATGTAGAGAAATTAAACATTTCTCCTTATTGAGCAGGGTAAGACCAGTTTTTCCCTGGTCTTAATTCTGGCGCTGCCTCCTATTTACTCCTCCCCTGTAAATAAGGGGCAGCATCAGAGTCAATGGGTGTTGGGGTTGAACGCCCACAGCAACATTCATTGCCCTACCCTTTACACTAACCATAGCGTGAAAGGAGGCCTTATTTACAGGGAAGTGTTAAGCCACGTTAAGTGGCCTAACACTGCCTTGTAAATAAGAAGCCCCTATCACCACTAGAACGCCGTAAAACGTGACATTCCCATGGCTATAGGGGCTTATAAATATTCCCCACAGTTCTATACCTTGCCACTGTGGTTTTTAAATTTAGGGCTTCTCGCACTACAACCCCAACACAGCACTATGTTCATGAACTCTTGCTCCCTGATCCCACTCCAAAATTTAACTTCTCACACACACACCCAGGTGCAATGTTAACCTTCAATCATTTTAATCCGCACTACCAGATGTAGTGGTGGTTGGTAAGGACACTACTACAAAGAATGCCAAAACTCCTGTTCACTCATATCAGTAGTCTCCCTCATTATTACAAGGCTGGCGGAAGGCTGTGTTCCCAGTAGCAAAGCTGCTTCCAGTTGCACCACGGCAAACGCCATTTGTCAATTATGAGTCTGCTAGAAGCGGACTTAGGCTGGATGCTAAATTTATAGATGCCTGTTTGTCACCATTTTCGGCAGTGCATGCACTGAAATATTTAAAAAATCAACTAACTTAAAAAATAAAAACGCAAGTTATTGCAAAAGTCAAGTCCAAACATAATAAAAATTAAGAAACGTGAAAAATATGTATTCCGCAGCTCTTCATCAGGGGAAAAATACCTTTTTGAGAGAGAGTTTTGAGATTCACAACAAATTTCCTATGTAACCTATTCACTTGTGTATGCAAAAATGTTTTCCTATTTTTACATTGCTTTATAAATTCTACAAAAGGTTTTGCAATTTGTAGTTTTACGTCATCTCCGTGAAAAGAGCTGTAGTGTAGCTCATTATGTGGATGATACAGCAGTGAATCTGGTCCTAGTTTCCTGCACATGTTATGTTATGTTAATTGTATTTCTTAAGCACAACGGTTACCCGAAGGTGTCCTGGTGCTGGCTACTGCCCTCTAAACAGAGTAAGATGTGAGAATCTAAGCACGGAAGAGCCAGGTTTTCAATCCTTTCCTAAACGCCATTAAGTCAGTGGTATTCCTAATATGGAAAGGGAGTTCATTCCAAGCCATTGCGGCACAGGTGGTGAAACTTCTCCCTCCCCAGTGGACTTTTTGAAGGACGGTATTAACATACTCTTCACTCCTAGTGAGTGGAGGGCTCTTTTGGGGACATCCCATTGAAATTGACGTTTCAAATATTCTGACCCTGTTCCTTGAAGGGCTTTAAAGACGGTGTACAAAGATTTAAATTGCCCCTGTTGTCTAACTGAAAGCAAGTGCAGCCTTTTGATTTCTTTGGTAATAGATAAAAATGTTGGTGTGCCGTAAGCAGTCTGGCTGCCGCATTTTGCAGAAGTTGAAGTTTATTTAAATGTCGCTTTTGAATATTCCGGTAGAGGCTGTTGCAATAATCCACCCTTGATAGAATGAGAGATGTTATGACTACATGTTGACAGTCCTCCGGCAGGAATGGCATTTTTTTCGTAATTATTCTAAGGAAGTGGAATCTAGCAGGTGCATCCACTGCTATCTGGTCCCCGAAGGTGAGTTTGTTGTCATCTATAACCCACAGATTTTTTGCTTTCCTCATTGGTTTAGGGAGTATGCTTAGTTCTTCTCGCCACCAATCTGAGGTCCAGAAATTGGCACTATTTCCAAAGATGGTTGGTCTTGCCCAAATTTAACTTCAGGCAGTTCTGGGTCATCCATGTCATGACTCATTTCATACAATCATAGAGCCTCTTCCCCTTCTCTGACTCCTGCCCCAGCTGCAAGGATACCACAATTTGCATATTGTCCGCATATGAGGTGAGTTGATACAGAAGGATCTAATCAGATCCACCAGGGAAGACACATAAACATTAACAAGGGTCAGACTAAGGGAGAAACCCTGTGGTACTCCACAAGGTAGGGAAAAAGGTTTAGAGCGGACTTTGTCCAGATCCACACTAGCTTCCAGGCTTTACCCTGAACCCCGCAGGCTGACAAACGGTCCATCAGAACTTCACGATGGACCATATGGAAGGTCGCAGAGAGGTGCAACATGATTAGCGCTGTATTTCCTCCCAGATCAAGGGCTTCTCAAATTTCTTCAGCGGATTTTATAAGGGCAGACTCTATGCTGCGTCCTTCTCTAACCCCATACTGAGTGGGATCTAAAATGCTGTTTACCTGGAGGAAGGCACTGAGCTGAGTATTCATGGTTTTTTCTACCAATTTTGCCGGGAGTGGAAGGTGATAGATTGACCGGTTGTTATTAGGATCATTAGGGCAGAGAAAATGCTTTTTTTAACAAAATCAATGCTATCTTCCATGTTTTCGGAAAGTGCCCAGACTCAAACATGGCATTAAATAAGGAAGTGAGTGAGATGCCAATAGGTTCTTGAGCTTGTTTGAGCACAAAAACTGGGCAGGAGAGAGCCTAATCTGATGGAGATGAGGAGATTTATAGTGGCTTTGCGTGACCTCATAGATATGATTTTAAAGTTACTGCCACTGCAGTGTCACAAAAAGTGATGCTCCGATGGTACAAGGTTCTCATAAATGTGCCCTCTGGCATCACACCAGGAGAGATAAAGGCCACAAGTCTGGTTAAATGTTGGCTAGTCAAGCCTACCAGAATTTAACAGGCCACAAAAGTTGGCTAATTATCTGATCAGTCAGATTCTGTTGTGGTAAGCACCAAAAACCACAAGTTAAACCCTTTTTAAGCCAAAATGTGTAATAGATGTTGATTATTGATCCTAATAAATTCCATGGTGTTGGATGTTATGAGAAACAAGAAATACTAAATACCCCTTTGGGCACTTGTAAATAGACTTACGTTTCACAATACTGATTCTATGCAAATCCAGCTGCCACTGGCCATCTCCCACATCTGTGTTCACCTTATCCCTTTCAGACTTCCCTCCAAGCAGACTTCATCTGCAGTATGCTTTGCTGTTTACGTTTGACCTAGCATCTGTTTGCAGTGTACTTGTAACAAATGATTTCTGGTGACTGATTGCTTAACCTTTCCTAAACAGCCCTGCACTTCCAGGTGCAGATTGATCTTGCAGCTACAGTACTTGTTGGTTTGGAGAAAGAAAGAAAGAAAGAAAGAAAGAAAGAAAGAAAGAAAGAAAGAAAGAAAGAAAGAAAGAAAGAAAGAAAGAAAGAAAGACAGAAAATATCTGATGTTAGGATAGATAATTGAAGAAAGTAGCAGAGGTGGATTTGGAAAACAAGATGTTTTACTTTGATAACACCCAAAGAAATGGGGTGGAAATTCAGCAATTTGTCAATAAAGTGTAAAATTACAAAGGTTCTGTCCCATATAAACTATTGATGTCTGTCCTATATTTGTGAGGATCTTTCAATACATAAGCCTTGGACCAGTAGTAGAATTGACGAACCAGGTAATCTAACATACACCTCCTGGGAAAGGGTGCACTGGAGTGAAGTCTAGAAGTGTTTCATTCAGTTTGCAACAATGGATAATGCAAAAATAACTGTTACACAAATATACTGATGCGATTCGAAATGTTATTCCAGTTGCTCTTTGCACATGCTGATTTGGTAGTAAGGGGAGAATTCATATAACCCTGTAAAATTTACAGGCACTGGTGTTAATAACATGATCAGTTTCATATTATTTTCTTCCTTTTTTATTGTTCCAAGTGGTTTTACACATAATTTGGTGAATATCCATTTCTTTCTTTTCTTTTGAAATTTTAAAGGTAAAGTACACCAGTGAAAAAGAGAAAATCCTGAATGAATTTACTGGACTTGAGAAAAAACTTACACAGGAAACAGAACATTTACTCAACAGTCTTGAAAGGCAAAAAAGACATATTTTGCAACGGTTCCGTGAAAAAGTGATTCAGCTGCCAGCACTTCAAATTCCTCTCAGGAACATCATTACAGAGATAGAGGGAAAGTGCCAGGAGTCAGACTTGGATTTTCTAATGGTGAGCCAAAGTGCTAACATATTTAAGGACCGAGTGCAATGAGCTTTGTTCTGGTAGAATGGAAGCAGACTTGCTTCAGTGTGGTCTTCTTTTTTCTTTATTTCACACATGTAACCCCTTGTATCCTGGTTTTCTTTACATACCTATTGTTAGAAAAAATACACATGAAAATAATGCCAATGCATAAATGATACATACAAATGCAGAAAGACTAAAATGCTATATATTACCATTGATGAGGTAGGTGAGGGGCATCATGATCCACCCAAGGCTTTGAGCAAGATGACTATGAATTTAGTATCATGTGTTGTTGTTTAAATGCATGGCACTTATTGTGGTTTTATTTATTGGTATAAATATGGTGAGGTCCAAAATTGAATTTAGTGTTTGAGTTATGTGTTGCATGGCTGTTGTGCGAGTTATGGATTGTGCTCCTAACCATAACATGCACATTTTTGTGTTTTTCTAATTTTAATTCGTCCTCATAGGTGCATTTTATCTTTTTTTAAACATGCTTTAAGGAATTTTAACATGGCCAAACATAGCTTCACTTTAACCATTTTGTCAGTGATTTATTTACATCATATTCCACATCTAAACGTTCACTGAAACCAACCCTCTGCCAGAGGCCAACACCAGCTATGCATGCCTTTCTCCAAGCATCAGATGTCAGGACCTACTTTCAACCCTATGCAGGCATTCAACCCCCCCTGTCTACAACCGCAGAAAAATGGGGTTGCCCACAGGATCTGGACAGGCCCTCTGATCGATCTGAGGCAGGCAGCTATCACTCCCTGAGCATGTGCACAGCAGGGTTGGTGGCAGAGTCAGGGTCTGTACCCAAACCTTTGAGGGTGTCCAATCCATGCTGTGCACATGCACAGAAGTAATTGGGTACAGGGCATGCACACGCACAGTGGGGGAAGGTGGAAAGGCCAGGCTTCCTGGCAGGCCATACACTCATCCCTATGCAAAGACCCGGCCCACAGGGCCTTAGACCATGCATTGTGAGGGCTTAGCTGCAGAGTCTGGTCTACAGTCCCTTCTTTATTTTTTTTAATTGTTTATTGGATTTGTGGATCCGAAATCGGATCTGCTATACCAAGCACAAGTATCTCAGGATGGTATTGAAAGCCCCGAGCAAGCTTCATTGTCCCAGTGCTGGATTGATGATTCTGGAACCAGAGCTGGGAATCCAGCAAAAGGCCAACAGAGGCCTGTAAAGCTTGCCCAGGTTTGATTGTACTAGGTTGTGAAACATGTTTTGTATCTGCAATTCACAGCCAGTGGCTGAGACAACAAGAAGGGCCTTTTTTTATTTTTTATTTTTTTATTGGATATGCTATTCTAAATTTTAAATACAAGCACCTCAGCATGATACCACAAGCCCTGGGTCACGCTTCCTAGACCTGTGCTGGAGTGACAGTTTTGGAACCAGAGCTCTAAAGGGGATACTCCTTATGAGATTTAAGGGATGGCTGCTCGACGCCTGCAGTATAGAATTGCCTGCTGTCGGCTTCCAATATAATCTGGTCTTTAATTCTCCTGATTCAATGTAGACATTTATATCCAGATAGTTTACAGTGGTCTCACTTATTTCACCAGAAAATTCCAGATTGAGATCATTCCTATTTAAGATATTACTAAATTCTTTAGCCATCTCTGGTGGTCCATTCCATACGACGAACAAGTCGTCGATGAAACGATACCACACCACAATCTGCTCAGTCCATTCTTTGTTTGCCTCTCCCCAGGCCACCTGCTCCTCCCACCAGCCAACGAACAAGTTCGCATAGCTGGGGGCGAAGCAGGTGCCCATCGCTGACCCAGACAGCTGTCTATACAGTTGTTTCTGAAATAGAAAAATGTTATTGGTCAAACAAAATTCAACAAACTCCAAAACCATAGAGCTATGTTGTGCATATTTCATATTCAGCAGGCAATTCTATACTGCAGGCGTCGAGCAGCCATCCCTTAAATCTCATAAGGAGTATCCCCTATGGGGAACTCCTTAGAATCAAACGTAATTGCACAGATGAGAAAGAGTTTCAAAGGGCAGCGCAAACCAGTTTACAACGTTTTCAGGCATGTGGCTACAGTCAGGACATTTTGAATAATGCTTTTGAAAGAGCGAACAAACTGAAAAGAGTTAACCTTCTAAAAACTAAAGACAGGAGAGTACAAGCATCAAAAGATGGAGGGAAATTCCGCCTTATAACCACGTTTTCCAAGAATGCCACCGAACTTAAAAAGATCTTGAAAAGGAGCTGGCATATATTGCAGACCGATGAGGTATTAAGCACAGATCTCCCCTCCAATCCTTTAATCACTTTTAGGAAGGCGAGATCACTAAAAAATGACTTTGTGCATAGTTACCTGGCCGAAACCCCTAAATCAGCTTTTGGACCCATGCAAGGATTTTTCCCGTGTGGAAAATGCAAAGCCTGCATAACTAGTAAGCGGGTGTTGACCTACGAAATTCCTAAGATAGGAATTCGTAGAAAGATTAGAAAGTTCCTCACATGCACCACACTGTACAGTGTTTACTGTTTAACCTGCCCGTGTGGGCTACGGTACGTGGGGAGCACAATCAACGCTATGAAAATGAGAATACTCGAGCATATGCGGGCGATAGCTAAAGGGGATGAGGCATACCCTGTTGTACGTCATTTTGACAAAGTACACCAACGCAATAGGGATCTGCTCAGCTACTTTGGGCTTGATCATGTCCCGAGCAACCCTAGAGGTGGGGATAGATTGTTACGACTCCGTAGATTGGAGTCGAGGTATATCATCGACATGCATACGAAGCACCCTTTAGGTTTAAACAGCAGTGAAGAACTTGCTATACACTTGGGAGAGTAACTAGGTCCTATTCTACTGTTGAGGCGTAACATACAGTCCTGGATGTGCTGAATGAATGGTGAACGATGTGATCCAGGAATGTTAACTCACTGTATATTCGCGAAGGTTGCTATGCATCTGAAACGTTAAATGTATATTTGTACATATGTGTATATATATTTTCTGGAAGTGAGTATGTTCTCCACCTTAATCTTCCTGGTCAACCACTTTCGTAAGTGGCTCTGACATTCTTTTTCTTTCTTCTTTAATGTATATATTGTAGATACGATGTATTGTTGGCCGAGATTTGACACTTGTCATGTGCTTGTTTTGCATGCCCATCCAGGGCAGGATATGCTGAAGCTTTGATTTTTCACAGCGCTAATAATATTATATTTTCAATTAGGGGGCGCTAAATATACATTGTGTATATAATTCAGACTGAGCCCATCTATGGGCATTATTTACGATGTAATGGGATTTTCTTTAGTTACATGTTTAAAGATGGCGCTCCATTTGTTGTGACTCTTTGCATTTCTGAGTCCTTCTTTGATTGCGATTTTTGCACATGAGGATAAAACTGTGTCCAAGATGGCACATCGGTAAACATAGATGAAGGTTTTGTACCGAAACGCGTCTGTTGATGAAGTGTCTGTTTGCTGGTGAACAATAAATAACCCAAACGACCCCCGTGAGTGCTTCTTTATACCGTAGGATGGAAATCCAGAGTTACGGGATTGGGAGCGAGCATATATATATATATATATATATATATATATATATATATATATATATATATATATATATATATATATATATATATATATATATATATATATATATATATATATATATATATATATATATATATATATATATATATATATATATATATAACTAAAACACTTCTTTTCTTTGCAGAAGATCACCAGGGACACAGCGGAACTTTTTCAGGTAATTTTAATCGGGAAACATGTAGCATGACCCGTTTCAGCTTGTGCCTTTTTCAAATGCCATAGTCCATAGGTAGTGAACATATATATATTCACTGAAAAAACCATAGGTTCATTCACTCACTAACCCACCCATACACACAATCATCCACCCATACAGTCGTGCACACATGCCGTCTTCAAAATACATACAAATAGTGAGTCACTTATTCATGCATGTGTGCGCTAAGTAATATCCCTAGCTGAACTGCCTATAACTGGGGAATTTCAAAGGTTTTGTATGAGTGAAATGTCCAGCTAACTATAACATGTGTGAAACCTATGGTTTTTTGAGTGAATTTGCAAGGTTTTTTAAATGCTAATTCCTAACTATAACGTGTGTGAAACCTATGGTTTTTTCAGTGAATTTGCAAGGTTTTTTAAATGCTAATTCCTAACTATAACGTGTGTGAAATGAATGTTTTTTCAGTGATTTTACAAATATTTTTAAATACTAATTCCTAACTATAACGAGTGTAAAACCTATGGTTTTTTAATTGAAATTCAAAGGTTTTTAAATTTGCTAATTTCTGTATCAATTTATTTATTTATTCATTTATTTTTTATTTCCTCTTTCGCCGACTTGCCACCCATACCTTCTAACTAATCCAACTCTGGGCTTTTTATCTCATAAGCTGGTTAGAGTGAAGAGGCATAAACTCCACCTATTTTTAGTCTGACCCCCAATCAATCGATTCTTCTTGGCCATCTGACTCACCAGGTGTGTCCACCTCTTACTCTATTACCGACCTGGAATTCCATATAATTAATACCAGCAAGATAGGCGGGGGCTTAATCATCAGATGTCATATCAAATAATATTCAACCAAAACGTAAAAGGAAGGGTACCCAAAATCTCCGATTTCTCTTGGTGTGATCTGAAGTATCAAGCTTAGCCGTACACCTCATAGCTAATATCCAGTCCATGAGACCCACAACTTACATATTTCTCTACAGGCCAGTAAGATGGCATAAAAGGTGAGTTTTACGTTATCATTCATGCATTTATTTTCTAAATCAAATCTCCCCGTTCTTATTAATTCAGGGCTTACCTCCATTCGCAGATTCAGAACTTGAGATAGGCAATTACTTACATCCAGCCAGAATTGCCTTATATTTGGGCAAAAAACGAACATGTGTAGATCATCCACATTTGGGGTCTTAAATTTCGAACACCCCACAACTCCGCCGATTTTGAATTTTGATAATCTACGAGGGGACCAATATGCCCTATGGATGGTAAACAAAAGATTTCGCCTTAAATTTGCAGGTTTAACAATACTGTAAAGCATAGACATTGTTACTTGCCATTGGTTCACTGTCGCGATCTTCGGCAAGCACTCCTTCCACTGAACACCCGGAAGCAGGAAAGGTCCATCTTCCATTTCCAATATCGTCCAATACCATGTGGCCACCTACTTCTTAAAGGTCCCTATCCCCAGCTTCGACTCAAAATCATTTTGACTCCCAATTACATTTTCTGGATCATTTGCCCAACTCTGAATCTGCAAATACTTGTATCTCGAAAAGAACTGACCCCACAATTGCTGGCACAGGCCCCAAGGCACCAGTTTACCCTCCTGGAACAAATCTTTCCATCTCTGCAAACTGGAAAGCCAAAATATCCTTTGTCCAAAGTGGAGCTCCAGGAGAATCCCAAATTGGGGCCATATAACTGAAATAAGGCAATTTTAATAGTCTTCTTATCTTATACCATACCTCTGCCAAATCCCGGAGGACCTTAAGTCTCACCTTTTTGAAAAATTTAGGGTCTGCAAACTTATATAACAAACCAAAATCATTATATCTGCAGTTTTTCAGCATCACACCAAATATTTCTCCAATCGTTGATATAGTTAGGGTACCCAGAAGCATCCTACAGTTCTTTAAACAAAAAGCCCATGCATAAATTTGCAAATCTGGAGCCGCCAGACCACCTTTATTAATTCTCCTCCTTAATTTCTTCCACGATAATCGTGATCCTTTTGATGCCCAAATAAATGACGCTATCTCGCTCTGTAATTTAGCCAACCATTCTTTCCTAAATCCGAGGGGGATAGTCTCAAACAAAAACGTAACTTTTGGCACCATCACCATCTTCACAAGATTAGTCCAACCATATAATGACAAGGGAAGATTCATCCATCCGTTTAAAGTGGCCACAACTTCTTTTTTAATCTTGAAAAAGTTGACTCTAGCAAGATCTGCAATATTTTGAGTTATCCTAACCCCCAGATATCTCATTTCTGATTTACTGATTAACCTTTCCGTATTTAAATTCCAAGCTATTATCTCAGTTTTATCCTGATTTATCTGGTAGCCTGAAACGATTCCAAATTTCTTAGTTATTTTCACCAAATTTTCCAAAGAATGATGTAAATTGGAAGAGTAAATGATAATATCATCCGCATACAGGACCAGTTTTTTTGACCAATCACCAACTGCAAAAGGGGGTATCTCCTCTGAAGTTCTAATTCTGCAAGCTAGTGGCTCTATGTATAAATTAAATAACAAGGGTGATAAAGGACACCCTTGTCTAGTTCCACGCATTACTTTAATAAGCTGACTAAGTATTCCGTTAACTAGGACACGTGATGTTGGGGAACAATATAGAGAAAAAAGACATTCAGTAAAAAAATGTCTTAAATTAAGGTACTGCAAGAGTGTTTTTAAATAAACAAAGTTAACTCGATCAAAAGCCTTGGTGGCATCTAAAGCAATCACCGCCAAGGGAAGCTCATGCGTGGAAGCCATATCTATTATTCCAATCAGAGTAAAAGTTAGTTCTTTCAGATATCTCCCTTTAACAAAACCTTTTTGGTCCTCATGAATCAGTTTATGAATAACCTTACTAAGTTTATCTGCTAAAATTTTTGAAAAAAACTTATAATCACAGTTTAAAAGTGATATAGGTCTATATGCATCTAAATTACTTGGTGATTTTCCTGGTTTAGGTATAAGGGAAATTGTTGCCTCATTCCAAGAGCTAGGTATAGTTATTTCCCCTCTAAAATTTTGGTTAAACATTTGACACAATATGGGAGCAATCAAATCCACTAGAACGTTATATACTTCAGCCGGGAGGTCATCCGGGCCGGGTGCTTTCCCTCTTTTACTATCTTTAATCACCTTAACCACTTCAGCTTGCGAAATTTCCCTGTTTAGTGCTCCCTTTCAATCCCCAGATAGAGGTTCCAAATGTTGTAGCCAGTTATCCATTTCAATTTGTCTTGGACAAAGATCTTCTGTATAAACTTTTACAAAGTAGTCATGGAAAGCTTCTGCAATTCTTTTGCTATCTGTTATAGTTTCTCCTTAATCCATCTTTTTAATTTCTTTTATTTGATTGCGTATTAAATCTTTTTTCGCTTTCCACGCTAACAGTTTGCCGCACCCTTCCCCATATGAAAAGTGGGCCAACTGGCTGGCTTCCCATCTTTCTTTAACTCTTTGTGACAATACTGCTGTAAGTTCTATTTTTAAATCCAGGAGCTTGTTTTTAACTTCCTCTTCCGTAGCATTCCCCCCTAGTCTAGTTCCACAACCTTCCCAAGAT
Organism: Lissotriton helveticus; assembly: GCF_964261635.1. Classification (NCBI taxonomy): domain Eukaryota; kingdom Metazoa; phylum Chordata; class Amphibia; order Caudata; family Salamandridae; genus Lissotriton; species Lissotriton helveticus. The sequence continues at coordinate 1,578,123,786 of NC_136061.1, read as the reverse complement.
TGTATTTCTTTCTCCAAATTTAAAACCTTTCTATGATATAATCTCCTCTTTTTAGCACCCTGGGCTCCCAATCTCCCTCTCAAGAATGTCTTACATGTGTCCCATACGATATGTTGTTTAGCTGATCCTTCATTTTTGTCTAAAAAGACTTGTACCTCATCTCTTAAGGTTTCTAGATAGTCTCCGTCTAAGAGGATTGTGCGATCCAGCCTCCAAATTGAATTCAAACTCTCTGTACCTAACTCCAAATTTAATCCAACGGCTGAATGGTCGGATATATGTGCTCCTAGGTGTGTCACTTTCGTTACCCGATCTTTCAACCTAATATCAATTTTAAAAAAGTCTATTCGTGAGCTATGATTATATTTTTTATTATGAAAGGTAAATCCTAACTGTTGGCCTGCTTTCAGTCTCCAAATATCACATAACCCTTGTTGTGCCATGATCAACTTTAACCTAGACGACATCTAACCATTTACAACAGCTCTACTATTTCCTGTCCTATCTAATTTACAATCTAGAACTGTATTGAAATCTCCAGCCATAATTATTTTTCCTGAAAAATCTAGTAATTCTGCCGCTAAATTATCCAAAATTATTGGATCATCCACATTCGGTCCATAATAACCAACTACTACCAATACTTCCCCTGCCACTCTTATCTTAACAATCGCCCATCTACCTCTTTTATCAGCTAGCTTGTCTTCCATAATAATATCAACCCCTTTCCTAATCAAAATTGCCACCCCCTTCGTAACTATCTCTTCGGGTGTAAAAAAAACACTAGCTATCCATTTTTTAGCAGAAAAATCTCCTCACTTTCTTTTTCAGTTAGATGTGTCTCTTGTAAGATAATCACGTGTGCAAGGGAGTCTTCTAGATATTTCAGTATTAACTGCCTCCTAGACTTTACCCGTAAACCATTAACATTCCATGTAAGGAACCTTAGTTCCTTAATCTTAGCCCCACTCATAAGAACTAGCCCACATCTGACCATTATTTTAGCTCACTCACTTTACCCTAACATGAATGCTGTTCTCCTTGACATTGGTCTAAAAAGGCATCCACCTCTTCAACTCCACAGAACGTATACATTTTATTCTGCCACATTACTTTTAGGAAAGCAGGAAATTTCAATTGGACTGTCGCCCCCAGAGCTCTAAGTGGCCCCATTCGCTTTCCTAATTCCCATTGTCTACTTGCTGTGGCAGGTGATAAGTCTGACCTAATGTCTACTGCAGTTCCATCCACCATTATATTCTTTTTCTTAAGGGCAGATGTCAAAATCTTCTCTTTTAAGTTGTACGTCAAGAAATTAATTAGTATCTTTCTTGGTTTAGAGCGATTTGGATTCAGCCGGAAGGGATCTCGGTGAACCCTCTGAATGTCTCGTAACAGTGTTTCTTCTGTTTCTTCTAACTGTAGCCCAGTTTTTAACAATTGTACTACATAACTTTTTATGTCTGACCCCTCCTTTCCTTCTGGTAATTTTAAAATCTTCAAATTATTACGTCTTTGCATATTTTCCAAGCTCTCGACTCTCACGTCGGTCTCTCGCTCTTTAAATTTTATAGTCTCAATTTCTTTATGATTATCCAGAATTCTCCCCTGCATCACTTTCATTTCTGTCTCCAGCACTTCTGTACGGGCGCTTAATTTATCAAGTTTACCCGCCAATAAACTATATGTGGCACTTATACGCTCCTGATTTTTATTAGAAGCTTCAAAGCCCAAATGTATATCTCTTTCCAGCTTTCTTAAAAGCGTCACTACCGAAATATCTGAGCGATCTGAGTTGTTCTGCTGAAGGGCTATCTGCGTTTTCTCCAAATCTTCCTGGGTTGTCAACATTTTCTCTGTTATCACGTTCTCGGTTATCATCAAGGGTATCCCCTCATCCACTTTCTCTACCTCTAGCCCAATTTCCAACCCTTCCTCACCTACTCATCCTACAGCCCCTGCTGCCCCATCAACTGCTGATGTTGTATTCAATTGTTGTGGGGTCTCTGCGTCAGTCATATCTACAGTCATTTGCGTGACTCCCTCTTCTTCTTCCATCCCAATTGCCAGAACCTGAAAGGGATTTGGGGTTAAATGCGTAGACCGGTCCTGCTCCTCTATGCCTCCTAGCATACACTGTACTAACTCTCCACCTTTATCCGAGTTGGGGTCCTGAGCTAACAGTGTGGGATGCGGTTTCAGAATCAGTATTTTGGGAACTGGCTTAAAATATGAATTGAGTGATGGGGTCGTAGCTACCTTGTGCTCAAGCCCCTTTTGTTTTTCTTTTTTTGTATCTTTTTTTTTTAAGCTTAATTCTCCTGTTCTAGTGATTTTAGCTTCTTTGATGGAGCACTTTCTGAAATTCTTTTGTAGCGTTTTTGGCTTACCCTGAACAGGTTCGTTAATGTCCGACCTTATACTCCTTAATAAATATCTGGGGCGCCCTGTCGCCAGCTTTTCAATTTCTACCATACTCCCTGGCTGTACCAAGCCAATATCAGCTGGGGTCAATGTTTGAATATCCTCCACCAAACCCTCACTGCCTTTTACCTCCGCTGTCTTTGCCAAAAGTTCTTCTCCTCTCCCCCGTCCTCCACTCGTTCTCGATCCAATCCTTGCTATCATTCGGCGTCCTCTGCCGATTTCCAGTGCCGCCCTTCCCCAGCTCCCGCTCCGTGGTCCCGCTGGCAGACGCGACTCCACCTCCTCGTCCTCCGCCCACAACTGCACGGAGGTCTCCACGCCAGCAACCGCCATACGCCGCCAAACGCCGCGAAACAAAACAGCCTCAAAGTCTCAGCCAAACCCGCAACAAACCCTTCCGACCAAAGCCCACACGCTCGATAAGTGAAACCTTTCTTTAAATCTGCTCTCGGTACGGTCAGTTACTGAAAATCATCCCAAACAGGCACCGCCACTGCTCCTGACATCCGCGACCCGCTACCTAGCCGGCAGCCATGTTTTCCTCCTTATTTGTAACCCTTCTGTATCAATTGTTATATTTTTTATATATTTATTTTTCCACAAACTGCCTTTGTATATTGTAATACATTGACTGTATCCTGTAATATGCAACGGCACAGCTAGTTTTTATGATTTAGGGGCGGGGTTTCTAACGTGCACGCAATGTGCGTGCACCTCGCTATTTAAAAAAAATTTTTTTTTGCTTTTCGGGGTCCTTCAGGGACCCCCTGAGAAGGCCTAGGGGGTCAGGGTATCTCTACCCTGCACTCTTTTCACGTTCTCCACTATTGTTTTTGACTAACTTCTTCCTCGGGGGTGCGTGCAGCGTGCAGCGTGCGCGCACCTTGTGGGTTTTTAAAAAAAAAATGGTATCCTTCAGGGACCCAATGAGAAGGCTTAGGGAGTCAAGGACTCACTTCCCTGCCTCCTTTTCATGTTTTTAAAAGTATTTAAGAAAATCCGGTAAAACCTCATTCGAATGCAACGGTCGCGCAACGTGCGAGCACCCTTGCGCGCACCCATGCGCGCACGTAGTCATGTGACTTGAAAACAACACTTTTGATTGGTTTATAGTAGTTTCTTTTCCAAATCTTCAAAAACCCCACCTACCTCCCTCACAACCTGTTTCACTTCTTTGAGAGAAGCATCTTCAGGATTTTTCTACATTTCAAAATGGCAGAACAACAGCCACAGGAATCTTCATCTTCAGATTCATATGTGCAGTTTCTTCCTGAGCAGCCACTTCCAAAGAAGAGCAAAGAATCATTTATTTGGAAGTTTTTCACCTTTCCAGAGGGGCAGAAGAAAGTTAATGCCCCGAAGGTCACCTGTAAAATCTGTGGAAGTGTGTTGTCAAGAGGGAATCCAACAAAACATTACTCTTTCAGCATCCACACCATGATAAGGCATGTCAAAAATGTGCATCCGGTTAACTTCGCAAGGGCCTCTACTCGAGACCTTGCAGCCAACCCTCCAGCTGTTGCCCCAGCACCTCTTCGGCAGGAGCATCTCCTTCATCCAGTTCTTTGGATATCCGGCCACTTTGGGGAAATGTGCATATTCGTTGCAACTTCTGCAATGAGATTCTCTGCTATGGAGAGCAGTGTCAATTTGATTGACATGAAGATTAGACAACACACATGCCGCCGCACTTAATTTTTTTCATTTATTATTTTTGTTCCAATTGAACAGTTTTTCGTTACCTGTTTACTTTTTTGTTTAAAAAAATCTAAAAAAAAATATAAAATTGTTAAAAAACTACAAAAAAGACAAAAAAAACAGTTCTTTTCAGAACTAACTTCACTTCTCCAAGAAGAGCTATATCTCTTATATACTGTGTCATACTTTTTTTGAATGAATGTGTAGTGTATAAATGAATGACTGAAATGACTGAGTGAAAAGGAGGAAAGGATTGATGGAATGAGTGAGGAAAGGGTAGTATGGTGAGTGAGGAAAGGGGAGTCAAAGAGTGACTGAAACAAGGGGACTAAGGGTAGGGGAGTGAGGTTAGGGGAGAAAAAGAGTAAGGGAAGGGCAGTAAGGAAAGGAAAGTGAGGGAGGAGGAGTGTGAAAAGGGGAGCATGGAACAGAGACAGGGAATGGGGAGTAAGAGATGGAGAGAGAGAACTAGAGCAGAGTAAAGGGAGAGAAGTGGAGTGACGGTGAGAGAAGGGGTATGAGGATGAGAAAAGGGGAGTAAGGGAAAGTGAGAGATGGGGAGTGAGGGAAAGAGAAGTGGAGTGACGGGATGGAGGGAGTTAGAAAAGGGGAGTGAGAGAAGGGGAGTAAGGATTGGAGTGAGAGAAGGAGAGCGAGGGGGAGTGAGGAAAAGGGAACGGGAAAGTGAAAGGGTGAGAAATACAGACAGGAGGAAGTGGAGTGGGGGAAGGGGAGTGATGGTGAGTGAAGTGCAGTGACAGTTAGGGAAGGGGTATGAGGGTGAGGGAAGGGAAATGAGGGAGAAGGAAGAAAATTAAGAGAGAGGGAAAGTGAGTGAGAGAGAGAGGAGGAGTGATAGAAAGACAGAGGAAAGAATATTAAGGGTAAAGGAGAGAGAGGGAGAGAGTGAGAGAGAGGGTGAGCAAGGAACTGAGCAGGAGTGAGGCAGCTAGAGTGAGTGAGACAGAGAGAGACAGGGAGAGAAACTTGGATAAAAAAAGTGAGTGAGGGAGTGAACGAAGAGGAGTAAGTGAGATGGAGTGAGGGAGTGACAAAAGAGGAGTATAGGAAGGAGAGTGAAAGAAGGGGAGTGAGAGAAGCAGAGCGAGGGGGAGTGAGGAAAAGGAAGCAGAAAAGTGAAGGGGTGAGAAATACAGATAGGATAAAGTGCAGAGGGGGAAAGGGAGTGATGGTGAGTGAAAGGCAGTGACAGTTAGGGAAGGAGTATGAGGGTGAGGGAAGATGAATGAGAAAGAAGGAACAAAAGTAAGAGAGAGGGAAAATGAGTGAGGAGAGGAGGAGTGATATAAAGAGAGAGGAAATGAGTTTAAGGGTAAGGGAGAGAGAGGGACAGAATGAGAGAGAGGGAGAGCAAGGAACTGAGAAGCAGTGAGGCAGTTAGAGTGAGTGAGACAGAGGGAGACAGGGAGAGCAAAATGGATGAAAAAGAAGTGAGGGAAGGAATAAACAAACGGGAGTAAGTGAGATGAAGTGAGGGAGTGAACAAAGAGGAGTGAAGGAAGGGGAGTGAGGGTAGGTGAGTGAAGGAAAAATACTGAGGGTGAGTGAAAGGCAGTAACAGTGAGAGAAGGGGTATGAGGGTGACGAAAGGGGAATGATAGAGAAGGAAGGATATTAAGAGAGAGGAAAGGGGACTGAGGGATAAAGTAGGAGTGAAGGAAACAGAAATAGAAAGACAGTAAGCGTGAGGGAGAGAGAGAGAGAGGGAGAGAGAAAGAGAGGGAGAGCAAGTGACTGAGAGGGAGTGAGGTGGTTAGACTGAGTGAGACAGAGGAAGAGATGGAGAGAGAAATGGAGTGAAGGGGAGTGGGGGACTAAACGAATGGGAGTTAGGAAAAGTGAATGAGGAAAGGGAAGTAAGGGAAGAGGATTGACGGATGGAGTGAGGGAAAGAGAGTAAGGGGGGATGAGAGAATGGAAGCAGGTGAAAGAGAATAGGAGTGATACACCGAGAGGAGAATATGAAGTAGGAGAAGAGGAGTGAGATTGAGTGAAGGGCAGTGACAGGGAGGGAAAAAGAAGCATATTAAGATAGAGGAAAAAGTAGTGAGTGAGAGAGAAGAATTTATGGAAAGAGAGAGGAAAGCAAAGGAAGATTCGTGGAGAGAGAGGGAGACAGTGAAAGAGAGAAAGAGAGGGAGAGTGAGGGACTGTGAGAGAGTGAGGCAGTTATAGTGACTGAGACAGAGGAAGAGACTTAGAGACAGATGGTGGAAAGGGGAGTGAGGGAGGGAATAAAGGAAGGGGAGTGAGCAAAATGAAGTGAGGTAATAAGAGAAGGGGAGTGACTGAAAGTGAGTGAGGGATGGTGTAAAGGAAAGAGAGTAAGGGGGAAAGAGAGAAAAGAGTGAGGGATATAGCAAAAGAAGGGTAGTGATGGAGGAGGAAAGAAAAGAGAATTGAGGGTCACAGAGAGGAAAGAAGGTAAGAGAGGGTAAGGGAAAGGGTACTGATGGTGAGATAAGGAGTGTAAAGGTGAATTAAGCGGAGTAAAGAGGGTGAGGGAAGAAGAGTAACATGAGCAAAGGAAGTGGAATAAGAGACAAAGTGAAGAAAGTGAAAAAGGGAAAGAGAAGTAAGAGAATGATGTGAAAGTATTTTTTGTTTGTCATACTCACCTTATAAGTATTGAAAAGTTAATAATCTATTTGTAATAAATATAAAATCTGTGGAAGAGAAGAAAAAATTGAGTTATAATATATATTTCACAATACGAAATAATTTGTACAATATGTTATGTATTTTATTTTGCTGTTCTCAGAATATATTGAATTTCACTGAATTCAGTGAGTTCAATAGTACTCATCATATAACAGCGGGCAAAAAAAAGTCAAGCAATAAGATTGTCTTTAAAAAACCCATTCAATATTTTCATTAAGAATGTAACAATTAGAAAAAAACATACCTTATCTATCTTTTTCAAAAAACAATTTTTTACGTAAGTAAAGGATATCACCAACAATCACAACAAGTAACAAAACATTATTACTTCATTTTTATACACTCTAAAGAAAGTAATGTACAAACATATGCTAACAACATTTATCCGAAATAGTCATTTTTTGTTTCAAATACCATTCCTCATGGCCAAATAGTATGTGTGAAATCCTTAATTTGGAAGACACTTAATAGTACTCTTAAGCGTCCGTTTCCCAACCTTCTGAATCAAAAGCACCAACATCTTTTGGACCATCTAACAATGGTTATACCTCCACCTGATGCTATTTATCATGTACATAGAACCTTAAACAACTAGCATGCTATCAGAACCTCAACATCATCTGGTATACCGATTACACTCATCCTTTATTTTACCAAGGAGCTGTATACCATTAAAATAAACCTCTACAAGGGAATGAAAAATGTCAGCAACATCTTCAACAACTACAACAAATCTAAAACACCTCTGCCTCACTGATGATCAACATCTCCTGTGATAGCCACATCACCCACTAGCTGATACACTTACACTACCTCTATGTCAACTACAAGAATTTTTGGAACCTCATCACCCTCAATCTCAAAGTACCTTTCAACACCAGACTACACTTTCTTAACAGCAGTAATTTTCCCAGGCCAATTATTTTCCATAAAATTTGGGTTGTAAAAACACTAGGTAAGAATTTGGTAAGTCATAAGGCAAACGTTGTTTAAAAATCAATTGAGTATCATTACAATGAGTCCACCCTTTTGTACATTTTAAATAAGCAGTGTAATGTCCTGATGTTGTAGAAGGACCATCATGGAAAATAATTGCTACAGTTACAAAAGTTTTTCCTGATATTGATAGTTGAGAAGCCTCACAATTTTTTATTAAAGTTGTCAGTTTTCTTTCATCAGGTCGGCATCGTTGCAGCATTACAATTACATACTGTCCATATCTTTGTATAAATAATGTTGATAACATTTGTGAGTTACATTGGGTACAGACCATGTTTTGATTTGCTTCTCTAACTAGATTATTAAAAGACACTGATTTGCAGCCTGGTAAAGTCAAATATATAAATCTTTCAGTGTCTATTTCAGTACTACTTGAAAACGAACAATTGTCACAGTCATGTTGCCATTTATAACAAAGACCAAAAATATTTTCAATTTCTATACCTTCATCTTGCAATACAACAAGCATATACATTAGAAATTCCTGACAATCTTGCTGAATATTCTGTGAAAATTGATTTAAACTAGAACATATGTCTAAAACATTTCGATTATCAGAAACACTTTCTATTTTAGTTTTATCACTACTACATTTCTCAAACACAGAATTCGACAAACAAACAACAACATTTTTTGTCCCGATTTTCAACAATTCGTTGTAGTAAAGTTTCAAGAAAAAAAACAATATTAACCACTACATTAGTATAGCAGTTGACACCAGAACTGTTTTCAAACTGAAAACCAACAACCTCTTCAATAGAATCATTTTTCGTTTTGCTTACTATCACTGGTTCATCTAGTTTTTTTTCTTTTCTCTGCAACCTCGCTACAATTTTTCTCATATCTTCTTTTTTGACATACCACACGCTTTTCAAGTACTGGATATTGAGGTGAATTAGGAGCATGTTCTCATACCCTCTTTAAACACAGTACTTCCAATATTCCACAATCTATACTAAAACCTTGAGATTTATGAATAGTCCCCGCATATGCCAAACAAACAGGAAACTGTTTTCGGCGGACATATAAATCTTTTACAAGCAAAAATGAGCTGAACAACGACTCAATTGTTGTACTTCTTCAATTTCATCAAATTTGATTTTCAAAAATTCAATTTTATCTCTATTTGGATAATTCACAAAATCAACAACATTACCCATTGCTCCATTTACTAAACCTCTTTCCACATGTAAACTTCGTCGTAAAATTATCCGACAATTTATACATTCATATAGATTCTTGTCTAAACCAGCAGTTTTAGATATTGATTTTTCTAAAGAATCCAATTTTGACTTCAACTTTTCTGACAAAATAATAGTAGCTCCCTCATGCTCTATTCTATCAATAGTTTCCAGTTTTATAATTTCTTGATTTTCTAACTTTAGCATTTTTTCATTGAATATTGAACATTCTTGCAGAGTTGGCATCAAGCATATCACTGATTTCTTTTCTGCAATTTTTCTATATATATTCTCTGGGAGAATATTTTCGTTTGGAAACAAATTTGTAAGTAATCGTGCCTGTAAAGCTTCTTTGTCGTGTTCACTCACTTTTCCAATTCTTATATCTTCAAGAATACTTTTATAATCAGCGTCCTTTGCCTGTCGCATATTTGTAATGAGATCTGAGTATTCGAAATATGACCAAATATTAACATTTCCAAATCTTCCCTGGCACTTTCTAGTATCTTCATGTGTAACTGTTTTAAAGACTGGATGTCCTTTCACAGGAGTTAGTTGTAGTAGATCTCCAAAAACTATGACGTGTTTGCCTCCAAATAACACATCATACTCTGTTTTAAGGATTTGTTGCATTCTTAAATGCACAAAGGCAAGCATTAAATTTGATACCATGCTTACCGCATCAATAATGAGAAGTTTCATTGTTTTCAAGACTCTAGAAACTTCACAACAAGCTTCTCCAGGTAGCTTGTGGTATTGTAATTTATTTTCATGCTCTACTGGCAGCATCAATAAACGATGTAAAGTAATCCCTTTAATGTTATGTGCTGCTAACCCAGTTGGAGCAGTAACAACACAAGAGAGTGACGACTCAGTTCTTTTCTGTAGATAAGTTGCAATTCCTTTATTTAGAAAACTTTTTCCAGTTCCTGCTTCTCCACTCACGTACAGCCGGACAGGTTTAAATGACGTACATGAGCACTCTTTTTTATCATGATATAAACCATTCTCAATCTGTTCTGTCACTTGATCGTATATTTGTTTTTGCTCAACATTTAGTTGTTTTTCCAATTCTTCTAAGTTTATTATATCCTCTTGAGCTTGTTGCATTGCTGTTTCCACCTCATTCATGGCAGTTGCTGCTTCATTTTGAATAATTGGTTCTCCTAGTGGATCCTGACTCAACGAAGGAGAACTTTGACTGTCTTGAGAACTGTCTCTAGCAATCTCTGCTGCTATTGTAGCTTCTTGCTGTATTTCGTCGTTCAACATTTTCAGATAATTAGTAAAAGCAGGACATTCTATAGTATTTTTAGTTGCGTTGAATGAATCTTCATAACTGTCAAAATCTCCAAGTAGTTCCAGTTCTGTTTGCCATGGCTTAAAGAGTTGCAAAAGAGCTAAATAGTAAAATTCCCTTTTGTTAGCAGTTTCGCAACTCAGTTTTCGGTGATTAATCAAATGTCCTTTTCTTTGTTTCACTAAACACCCTTCGGATCCAATCACAGCATATACTCCTTTATTGATATCTTCTGTAATATTCATCTTAAAAGTATAGCTTTGCAGTACTTCATAGAGACAAATGTTCCCAAGATGATTACTTCTATTTGGATAGTATGTATCCAACATATTTGTCTTCAAAATATCTGTACTGTCTGGTTCTCTCTCTGCTAAATACTCAATTTCTTGTACAGATTTCAAAACTCGGTTTCGTGTTCTTGCAAGACCTAAACTCACCCAAAAGATTGTTCTAGATTTGGAGTATAGACTTGCAGATGATAAACGATCTGAAGATTCATATGCTCCAATTTCTCGATGAGACAACATCTTCAAACTGTAGCTGTACAATTTCTTACTTAGGCTCTTTTCATGAGAAATTTCTTCCAACATTTCCTTTAGTTCCGTCTTTTCAGATTTAGTAATGTAAGACGTTACATATCGAGCCACAGCAATGGAGTTGTCTACAACATATTGAATATCCATGTTAGCATTCCACATGGACAAAATGACTGGGTTATAGTCATTTATGTATTTTGACTCTTCATTACTTCTTACGTTGTAGTTATTTTTCGGTGATTTTCTTGTGAGAGTGTGTCGCAAAGATGACATAAAATTGTTCACTCTTCCTTTTGATAATACTGGACGTGGAAATGCAAATCGACATTTTGTGTAGAACTTATCCTTAGATTTGTACTTAGGACGACAGTATTTTCCACAACGATGGGTTTGAAACCGTAAGACTTGATGTCTTAAATTGTTTTCTACTGTACTTTGGGTACTGCACATGTAGAATATTGTTCTATAAAACTCATCACTGTGTCATCTGAATCTGTTCCAAATTTTGGGGCATCTTTGATCCATAGCAGCATATGTATGTGAGGAACACCTCTTGCTTGATAATCCTTTCTCCATAAGAAATCCAGAACCTCTACAAGAGAAGGATTTTTTTTGTTTGTAATAGAAGACATCATAGCTTCAAATCTATGATTGAAATACCTGCATACATTAACTGGATCCAAAGAGCACAGTTCTCCAGGTGTCTTGTATTCTATATTTTCTATGTTAACATTTGCCTCTCGAAGAAATTGAAGTAAATCTTCCCAAGCATACTCTGCACAGCTTAGAGTAAGGAACCATGTAGGAGTTCCTAAGTTTCTTAGCATACATTTCAATTCACCATGACGACGGTACCAATACTCATTAGTACCACGCTGACTTGCCATGAGATTAATCAGCTGAGATTCCAAACCAGTATCTTTCTGTTACACTTTCTCCATAAAGTCCTTTGCCGAAACATTTTGCAAATGTACTCCACATTTTAGTATATGCTCCACTGCTTAAGAAAGTCCAGACAAGTCACTCTCAAACAGAAAATGAAACAAATATGGAATACATTGGCGAAACCTTGGATCTTCTGCATATAATCCTGAAGTTCGGTATTAAAATGCAGGAATCTGCACAGGTCGTTCATCATATCGTCCACCTTTGCTTGTTGGAAATAACTGAGAGAAACAACGAGCTTCCAAGATTTCTTCCCATACACTAATGGGACTTTTGCTTCTTTCATTTGAAATTACTCAATGGTATTCCCCATCACTTCTTTAGAGTGAAGTGGATGCACACTATAATGTTCATAAATTTCTTCGGTCCTGGACACATCCACTTTTTCAATTTGTCCAGTTGACAAATCACTGTCCTCTTCTACAGTTGTTTCCTCTTCTCCTACATATAAATTTTTATAGTATGGATTATTTTTTACCAAATGCAACGTTGCCTTTTTCACTTTCCTAAAATCCACTAATTCTTGCCAGAATTTCTTACTCTTCATAGGAACACCATTAACTAGAATAACTAGAAGTTCCTCTTCCACAATTTCTACACCAATTGTTTCAATATTTTTCTTTAAATCTAGAGGCAAATAAACAACTCTGTAAATCTGAAGGAGGCAATTGCCCTGTCTTAGGCTCCATGCGAACAATAGCCTGAAATGGATGCACACATTGAATGAGAATAGACTCATAAGTATTTAAATCCATCAGTTCCGAAGGAATATTTACCAACTCAAGATTATTATGAACAGCTCTAGCAGGCATCTTATTCTCATCTAATTTATTACAACAATATTTACAAATACGTTGATCAGAACCCAAATCAAATCAATTCTCTACCAACAAATAAGTTGCAAATTCCTTCCACTCATTATTATTCTCCTTTTCACTTTTTAAATATAGATCAACCAACCTGGTCTGATTTTTATAATGAATTCATCTACAACAAATACAAGAAAAGTTTGGCTTTTCATCTGAAATGACCTTAAACCTTGTAATTTCTTGCTCAAAATTGTCTATACTAAAATTATGTACATTTTCCTCCACATTTCCTTCTATTAATGTATCTGTTTCTGCACTATCTTCTTCAGGACCAAAGTAACTAACCTCAATTTCTTCACAAATGTTGATCACATCTAACACAGATCCATGCAAAAGAGCACTGTTCAACTTTTTTAACATTAGTGCTGGACTTTTTGCATAATACAACCTTCTCACTAGTTTTCCTCACTTCAGTATGATGCACTGCGAACAACCTAAAATGGTGAAAAACACTCTGACATACTTTTTTGGAAAGACAAGCCAAAGAATGACCTTGCAAACCTGTTTTTTCTCTCACTCTACAGGGGTCTAATTCTTGCAACATCTTAATCTTCTGTTTAACACTTTTCTTAGTATATTTACGTAAAAAAATCAATTGAATCCTGTTGTACACTACAAATACTACTTCAATTCCAAGTGTACACTGGAGCCTTAGGACGTCTCCCTAAAACTTCATCAGCTAACACCTCTTCTGCATTTCTAGAGACAATTGTCTCTTTTTCAATCGGACAACCATTCTTAACCTCATAAGCTCGACCACTGGTGTCAACTGCATGCAACAAATCATTACTCTGAAAGTAACTCTCTTAAATAAAAAACGGCTCACAACTTGAACTATGTTTCCATTCTCCAGAAAAAACATTACAAAAATGAGTTCTATTAATCAGTCTTTTCCACTTACTTTTAAACTTCATAACATTGATTGGTTTATCTATTGTTCGAATTCTACTGATTACTAAAACAAACAATTTTTATTTTAATTCAAAAGCTTTGTCAACAATTGTCTGTATATGTTTTTTTTCTTATAAAGCTGTTTCTCTTTTACAATTCTTTATATTTTTTAATAAATTTACAACAACTCTGTTATGAAACACTCACTTCCGAATCTCAACAAACTGATTTTTTCATCGATTACTATAAACACTATGTTTCCCACATATTTTTACATCATTTTTCTTTTTTTTCTGGTTTTTCTTTGTAGTTACAGATTTTTTTTTTCCAGATTGGCCACAGTTTTTTTAAATTCTGTTATTTTCCTTATAAAATCCTTTGTTGACTTACCAGGAGCTTTCTTTGTTTTTTCCAGACATTGCTCTTTAGATAAATCTTGTACTTCTTTTTTCTTGGAAATGTAAGCCTGTTTATATCTTTTTCTTCTCTCGCTCTTAGACGGCATATTGTTTTTTCTTTCTGTAGATAATTAAAATCCGTTGTGAAGAAAAGAAAAACATATTTAATTATTGTTTTTTTACAATTGTAGACCACTACTTGCATACTACATAGTAATTAGAAGCACTATATGTTGTTAAGTCTGGTTCACCCCATAAGTAATTTTAAGGCACAACAGCAGAGTTCGGGCAGTGTAGGAGATCATGCAGGGAGTGCTGTTTCAGGGTTTAGGACAGTGCAGTGGTGTTTGAACATTATTGGGGCATTTGCTGAAAATTATGTTTCAGGGTTTACAGCAGTGCAGTAGTGTTGAACGAGTTTAGCGGGTTTTGCTAGGGATGGTATTTCAGGGTTTAGGACAGTTCAGTGGTGTTCAGGCACTGTAGAGGTTCAAGGTGGGACTGCTAATTCTGAGTTTAGAACAATGCAGTTGTGTTTGGGCAGTGTATGGTATCATGTAAGGGCTATGAGTATAAAGCACTGTATGTCCTAAAGCCTGACTCACTCCATGAGTACATGTATTCTCATATCTGCAAACACAAGCATCGAGCAAGTGATTCTATCACAATATTCCCAAAAACACACTGACTCACATTCTGATTCTAGACAAATCAAAATATCCCTTGCAATTCACTGAAATGATTACTGCATACTACAGAGAGAGTTGCAATGGCATTTCTACAGCACATACAGGATCTTTATTACACAGCATGGAGAATATTTGGGAATTAAGAAACCTGACACACATGCTGCATAGGACTTTGTAGCACTACATGTAATAAAGATCCTGAGTGTACTGTAGAAATGCCATAGCTACTCTCTCTGTAGCATGTACTAATCATTTCAGTGATTTTCATTTCTACATTCTCAGTCCCACCTTGACCCCCTACACTGCCTGAACTGCACTGCACTGTCTTAAACCCTGATACACCATCCCTAGCAAAACCTACTAAACTCTTTCAACACTACTGCACTGCTTTAAATCCAGAATCACCATCCTCAGCTAATGCCACTATAATGTTCAAACACCACTGCACTGCCCTAAACCCTGAAACAGCACTACCTGCAAGAACTCCTTTCACTGTAGTAATAATTTTACTGAATTTTAAGGGATATTGTCATGTGTCTAAGGTCACACTGTGAGTTAGTATTCATTTCAGATAATTGTGGCAGAATAATTTTCTTACTTGATGTGTTTAAAAATATGGGAATACATGTACTAATGCTGTGAGTCAGACTTTATGACATGTAGTGCTATAAAAATCTATGCAGCATGTGTGTCAGGCCTCTTAATTCCCAAATAGTCTCCATGTTGTGTAATAGAGATCCTGTGTGTGCTGTAGAAATGCCATAGCAACTCTCTCTATAGCATGTAGTAATCATTTCAGTGTATTTTCATTTCTATATTCTCAGTCCCACCTTGACCCCTTATACTGCCTGAACAGCACTGCACTGTCCTAAACCCTAATACACCATCCCTATCAAAAACTGCTAAACTCTTTCAACACTACTGCACTGTCCTAAAATCTGAAACAGCATTCCCAGCAAAACCCTTTTTCACTGTAATAATCATTTTACTGAATTGCAAGGGATACTATCATGTGTCTAAGATCACAGTGTGAGTCAGAATTCATTTCAGAAAAATGTGGCAGAATAATTTACTTGGTTGATGTGTTTAAAAATATGGGAATACATGTACTCATGGAAACAACTTAGTAGAGCTAACTATATCCCGCGCCCTCGCAATGCACTGCTGATGATATCACATATTACATTGAGTAAAAGTCTGCCTTCATGTAAAATTTAATGTGATTTCATTCAGGGGCATCTCCTCCTATAATGCGGAGGAGCGGTGTGCCACTGTTCTGCAAGCAATGTAAAAAGGAAAACAGAAATGATAATAACTATGGGGAAACAGCCTTTACAACTAGGTTTTTACCTCGTTGTGGCTTTACCACTTATATTTTAGCACGCATATTTTTATCACAAATTTACAATGCATGCCAATACCACACAGTTAAGGTAAGTTGGGGGTGTCTCCCCTCACAAATACATTGTTTTTAAATCTAAAAACAATGCGTAGTATTGGTATGTGTTGTAAATGCATATTCATGGTAAAAACATGCGGGCTAAAAAACGCGTGGCAACGGCATGAGAAGTAATTACCAACTCTGTATCGTCGTACAACCATAACTAAGGTTGTTATCATTTTCGTTTTCCTTCCTGCTTGGTTGCGGTCGGATGGGCCTAGCTGGCAATTGCAGGGGACGAATGTAAAGTACACTCTAAAGTGTGAATTCTGGTTTGATCGGCCCAAGAGGCCCTCTCAAATAGTCATGTGCACTTCGCATCTTCTTATGTCAAAAGCGAAAAAGGGAGGGGGGACCAGGAGCAGGTTAAAGGTCCAGTGCCCGTGCTCCAGGAGTTAAATGTACAGTCAAAAACAGGGGGACACTGTTCCTAGGGAAGTGTGCAGCGTGTCACTCGCTCCCTAGAAAAAAGAGTAAGAGAAGAGAAGTATATAGCCTAGGTCTAGGACTCCCTAGTGACAAGGAATAACAAGTCTTGTTCCTTGTTGCCCTCACACACCCGAAGGATGTCATGCTTCATCATCTTGCAGTTGCTCCACATCGGGCCGGCGCTGCAATGCCCAATGGGTCCCCCGAAGGGTCACTTTGTCAGAGATCTTTTGCGAACTGCCGTATGGTGCAAGCAGGTGTGCAGGGGGGTTCCTAAGTGAATAGTGAGAAAGTGCGTGCAGTGATCTAAAATTGACTAAGGGTTACCATGAAAATCTGTTTTAATATGGCGGTACCCGTGCCAAGCTAAAAAAAACATAGGTTAGGTTTTACCCCACAAGGCGTAATGTGCCTGGGTAACTCAAACGGTCAACATGTTTCGCATCTCTATGGTCCCATGGGATCTGTGGCGCTTCTTCAGGACCAATTGAACATTGTGTGGGGTCTAGTGCACGTGATAAGAAATAATACACAAATAGAGTAAATAAATAAAGAGGGTCAGTCACCCTCTGCGAGATCAGGGCAGGGAGAAACCTGTGATTTCTACAGGTGGGCTACAACTAAATAGTTGAAACTGCTTCCTAATCATCAGCCTAGAAGAAAGAGAGTAAACAAAACGAGAAGACATATATCAACCAAATAAATGAAACTTAGTAGCATGGCAAGGATATACGTGGAATACAGAATGTAGAGTGCATTCTGTTGGGACTTGAAGGGCAGGAATGATAGGAGATGCCAAGATGTCACTTGCCCCAGAGCGGCCAATGCACAGGGGCGGAGAGCGAGTACGGCGCACAGTACAGCCCCAAATGTGTCTGGCGTGGCGCAATGGACCGCCGCCCATCCCTGAGCAAGCCGCAGCCGGGTCGGTACCTTGTCTCAAGATAACCCTTGTTAGTGCCAAAAGACGTGCTGGTCATGTCGAGCAGCTGGCACACAAAGTTATAAACACCAAAAGCGCTGTGAGGAAGTTCTGCGCATGGTGTGATATTCAAGAGTGCTCAGCGGAAGTCTGCCCAGTTACAGTTGGTTGCACTGAGCACAAGTCCATCCACCCCTGTTTGTAAGGAGCATACTATGCAAAATGTGTTACGGGACCCTTATCTAAATGCTGTCGGAGCAGTGCTCCAAGGGCTATAAACATGGGGTGCCCGCACCTTACCGGGCTAAAGGGAGAAAAACATAACAGCAAAAGAACAGAGTGTATCAGTGTGTGACCCGCTCACAGACGGTCATACAGCGAACTTACTGTTAAGGATCCTAGGTCCAGGTGATGGAGCGGTAATTTCTTCTGGTAATTTCTCAATGCAAAACCATCATGCTACCTCTAATTTACCGCTGAAAAAGGTGTTGGGCCCTTCACACCATGTATTACCTTCAGGAGAATTTAAATAAACCTGAACAGTCAAAAATGCAATTATTATTTCAAGCCAATAAAGAGAGTTGTTGAGTATTTTAAAGGGTTTTATTTTCTAGTCAAAAGTTAAGTTTTTCTCTGACCCTTTATTCATTAGTAAAATATCAATCAGGTTGCAGAATTTGGAAAACAGGAAAAATAGCATTAATAGAGAACACATTACAGTCTGCATATAAGCATTACATGTAGGAAAGAAAATGTGACGCAAAATATCAGTCAAAATTCTTAAAGAGTTTCTAAGAAAAATAGTCTTGCAAAGCTAATCAATAATTAAATAATTTGCAAAAATCTCCCATAAAGAGAAATAAATTCATAAGACATATAAATCTTTTCAGACATAATTATTTAGTCAAAGCATAAACTTAAAGTTTAGCATCGAATTCTATCCTGATCCACTGCATTCTCTGCTCCTGTCTGTGTCTAAAGAGCAAGCAAGGAGTAAGACAGCCCACCCTTCACCAGACCTCAAAGGAATGTGGCCTGCAGTGCCAAAATATGACGTGGAAGCAAGAAACCTCCCCCTGACTCTCCTCGGACGCAAACTCCGCCCTTCACCAATCTCCGGGGACGTTTCTGGTACCTAACCCATAGAATGTCTGGTCTAATCTGTTCCTTCTCTCAAGAGCTCACACACCCCCCCTAATGAGCCTAGAAGCCAAACCCCCTCCAGAGAGGTCATTATTTATACTCTAATTCTTGGCAGTCTACACAAAAATGTTGCATCTTCAGGAAAACCTGTACGTGATTGGTCAGTC
The DNA here is from genome assembly GCF_964261635.1 of Lissotriton helveticus. Classification (NCBI taxonomy): domain Eukaryota; kingdom Metazoa; phylum Chordata; class Amphibia; order Caudata; family Salamandridae; genus Lissotriton; species Lissotriton helveticus. The sequence continues at coordinate 1,578,105,069 of NC_136061.1, read as the reverse complement.
ACGATGGCAAGAGTTCTGACTACCCTGACTCATTCTCAAATCCTGACTATGCCAGTTTTAACAAAAGGAGCATACATGAGTTAATATATTTATATTGTTTTTGCAACATTAACTAGGAATATTTTTTCCTTCTAATTCTCTTCCTTCCTTTCACAGCGCAGTAGGACAGATATTTTAACTAACTGGTACATTTGAACAATCACAAGAATGTACAGTTCAAGATGTCCTTGACTTCTTCTGGTCATGAGGAGAGCTGGCTCAGTCTGCACATGCACCCTTTTCTGAAAATGCAAGTCATAGCCTTGCTGTATTCACAGGCAGCCATTTAATGGTAGGCCCAAAAATAAAACAGACACAAAGAGAATATTAATTTAATGTAAATCAGCCCATTATGTTTCCCTCCCTCATACTAATACCCCTTATAAATGTTTACCTAGCCAAGCTCTTAGTGAAAAGCAGCTTTTTTATTATTTATGACAACATGCAAAATAAATGTGCAATGTGCAAAATAGCATTTTCATGCTTTAGTGTAAATTTTAAAAGCACACACAGTTAATACAGGGCACACAGCAACATGCTTTAGTGTTTTAGATAGCTTTTCATGCAAAAAGCATTAGCCCCCTGTGTAGTGTTTGGTGCATTTGTTAATTCACACACATTATAAAAAGAGGTGTTATTAACTGAAAATATTGATCAAAATATGCAACAAGTCAAAGTCTTTTAAGACAGAAATAGTGAATTTAGATTGCATGGGATGAGCTGGGAAGAGAGAAACACATTCTATTAATCTTCAAAGCTAAAAAGGACACTTTTCTCTACATTGCAAAAACACATGTTAATTCAGCAAAAGCATTTCAGACTGAATAGGCCTCACTCTCATGATTTTCATGTGCCATGTTTCTAACTTGCACCAAAATGTGCGTGGCAATTTAAATGCAGTCTGTCTGAAGCACAAAAAAAAGAAACAATGCCTGACTGCAGATGAAATCTGCTCCATCACAGGTCACGGGGTTTTACTCACACAATGACTCGGGTGCCCGCTCGTCAACACCTAACCCGTCCTCACGTCTGCCCGAAAAAACTGAGAGGGCAGGCGGGGATCATCCACTTATAGTTGTCTTGATTGAAAAAGCAGGCGGTCCCTACATCTGGTATGCCTAGTCTGGCCGGATTGTAGTGTGTCTACGTGTGGGGTAGTGTGCATGCGCATTGAAAACCTGGAAGGTTGTGAGGGATTGAGCATGTGTGCCAAGGTAGTATCTCGGAGTTTTTTTGCTGTTCAAAATTAGATCATGTTGGTTGAAATGATAAGTAGGTGGTGCGGTGTTTATTGGACCAAAAAATTGGGGGAGAGGCTCATCCATCAGTTGCTAAACGCTAAGAAAGCAGTGTTGGTATAAACAGTATAGCGGTGTGTGGCCCCATCATCACCCTCCATGTTATGTCTGATGATTTTCTTTAGTTAGTTTGACAGTGGAGTGAAAGTCGTGACACATGTGATCACAGTGCTAGTCTGTGGTACTCCAGTCTCCAGGAGTCCCTGGCGATTAGTGTTCCTAGCGCGCTTCCTTGCCTTCCGTATGACCTCACCAGGATAGTACCAGTCCTGTAGATTGTTGGTAAGATGGGTGGCTTGGACGTCGAATTCAAGGAGACTGCTACAATTCTATTGAAGCCTCAGAAATTGGCCATACAGGAGATTCTTCCGCAAGTCTTTTGGATGATGGCTATTGAAGCTGAGAAGGCTGTTATAATCAGTCGTCTTCCTGTATGTCGTCGTGTGTAGGTGTCCGTTCTGAAGTGTGATGATCACGTCTAGAAAAGATATAGCCTTTTCACTTAATGTCTTTGTGAAGCGCAAATGGGGATCCAGGTTGTTGATCTATTCGTGGAATGTGGCCGCGGTCTCCTCATGTTGGTGTCAGAGAAGATGTTGCCGCTTCAAAGTGCGAGATTCACAACCCTGCCAGAATCCGCGAGAAGGTTCTTCCCATGCTCGTGCCCTGTACTTGGTGGTAGATGGTGGCTTCATACTGGAAGAAATTATTCTTCATTGTGATAGTAATAATATCAATGATGAAGTCGGCAGGTATGTTAGTGGGGAAGGTTGCTTCGCGTAGTAGGTTGCTCACTACCTCGATGGTGGCGTCCTGGGGGATGTTGGTGAAGGTGTGAGGAGTAGACTGATTTCCTTCATATTGTCATCGTTCATGTCTTGTATCAGATTGAGGACATCACGTGTGTCTTTGAGGTATGCTGGTGTGGCCTGGACCAGAGGTCGCAGGAAATGGTCACTAAATTGGCTGAGAGGTTCAAATAAAGACCCTATGTTGGACACAATAGGGCAACCTGGCGGGGGGATGATGCCTTTGTGGATCTTAGAGAGAAGATAGAAGTATGGCATCCTGGGATTCACATTCACCAGGCAGGCAGCTTCTTTTGGGGAGATCCAACCCTCATTGGCTGTCTTATTGACCATAATCCAGATCAGCGTGAGTAACGGCTCTGTTGGATCAACATCAAGTCTCTGGTAATACTGGGTGCTGCTTAGTTGCCGGGTGCATTCATTCTTGTAATCCTTGACGTTGAGGATTACTGTGGCACCCCCTTTGTCTGCGTGTTAATGATGATTATGTCGTCGTCGTTGAGAGATTTAATAGCATCATGAAGTTTGTTAGACATGTTGTTGTAGGTTGGTTTTCTCTTCAACCGTTGGCCTCTTTCATTACGGCTTTTTCAAACTTAAGTACCTCGCTGGGGACCATGCCTGCAGTGGGGGTGAAGGGAGGGCGGGGTCAGTCCTGAGCCTTCAAACTCTATGGTAGGTATGTCATTGAAGAAAGCTCTGAGTTGAATCTCCCGGAACAGTTGGTGGAGTTCCTCGTTCATTCGGAAGTTGTCCTCCTTCGGAGGCGGTACAAATCCTAGTCCCAGTTCCAAGGCTGTGACCTCCTCAGTGTTCAGATGTCTTTTGGAAAGGTTAATGATTAGGTTCTTTGGCTCATCGTGCTTCTGGTTGCTCTCGGTTGGGCCTCCATGTCTCGCCATTGTACCTGTTTGTTCCCTCTTCTTCTTCCTCTGCCTCATCCCCTGACTCTGTTCTGAAAAAGAGGGGGAGGGTGTTGGAAAAATGGTTGTTGGAAATCTGACTGAGGTCCAGGATAGCTGGGTACCACATGGGTCCTTGTGAGGGATATGGTGGATTAGGGAAACCGTACATCAGAGGGAGCTTAGGGGGGTGGAGGAGTCCCTGTGCGTTGAAGTTCCTACCATAGCAGTTACGGCTGGAGTTGCTGTTGGGCAAGCGCCTTGAGTTGTTGGAGGACGCTGAGCCATCATCTAATGAAGCATCATATTCCGAAGGTTGGAAGACTTCTTTGGTGTATGGATATACTTCTCCCTATCAAACTTCTTGATGTCCTTCTGCAATTTTGAGATCTTCTGTTGCAGGAGGTAGTCCCTGTGATCAGAAATCTCAGAGTTGATCTCAGCCAAACGGGTTTTAAAGGCGTATATGCCGATACCCATTTTTAAGCTACCCTCGGCCATGTTGATTTTTATGGTCAGTGCTTTGGAGAGGCGTTTGGCAGTTTCAATGATCGGGATAATCCAATCGCGGGTACACTGCCACGCAATTTCAGTCCATTCACACCCAAAGATCAAATCGTCTAGGAAAATTCTCAGTGCGGTCCATACTAGCAGACCATTGGGTGCTGTATTTGCCCTTAGGTATTCCGTAAGTACAGTTCCATGTAGCGCAATTTTGACTTGCAGTTTCTTGAGAGAGGCTAGCGAGTTCCAGTAACCTTGTAGGCTGGTAGCTGCCTTGTTAACATTGCTGTCCAAGAGTGAAGGCGTTCTAAGGATCTCTGCCACGATGTCCTCACCGTAGCTGAGTCTTAGGTTGTCACCCATCTTGGAGGTAGTCATGTCCCTGGGTATAGGAATAGCGAGGAAAGGAAAGCAGGAGAGGACCTTAATGGGTCACTCGGATGAGCCGCTGTGAGAAGGTTATGTCAAAAATGAAAATCAGAGGGGGGACCAGGAGCTGGCCATATCTTTTCTAGACCTGCTCATCACCCTTGAGAACGGACACCTACACACGACGACATACAGGAAGATGACTGATTGTAACAGCATCCTCAGCTTCAATAGCCATAATCCCAAAGCCCTGCCGGAGAGTCTCCCGTATGGCCAATTTCTGAGGCTTTGACAGAATTGTAGTAGTCTCCCTGAATTTGACATCCAAGCCACCCATCTTGCCAACAATCTACAGGACAAGGACTATCCTGGTGATGTCATACGGAAGGCAAGGAAGTGCACTAGGATCAATAATCACCAGGGTCTCCTGGAGACAAGAGAACCACAGACTAGCAATGTGATCACGTGTCATAACTTTCACTCCACTGTCGAACCAATTAAAGAACATCAACAGGCAAAACTGGACGATTCTGAACACTGGCTCCCTACAGTTCGAAATACTGTGTTTTGCATTCAAATGCACCATGAATCTCCGAGACCACTGGTCAACACACAACCACGAAAAAAGAAGCAGACGCAGGATGCTACCCTATGGAATTTTCCGCCTGTGGTCGGCCATTACCCCTGTGGTAATTGCGCCGCCTGCCAGCAAACCAGACACACAGAAAATCTTCTTCTAGATGACTGTAAATGGGAACAGCGAAAACACATGAACTGTAATACCACTAATTGTGTATACCCACTGGCTTGACCATGCCCATCAAGATATGTGGGTATGACGACACAACCTGTAAAGACAAGATTTAGTGAACATAAAAGTACAAGTAGACGTGGCTGATCAGCCACTAGAATGACCAACGACTTTATTGAGGAGGGACATTCCTGTGAGGAGATACAATGGACCATTTTAGAAGCCTATCCTGATTGGAGCAGTGCCTCTTTACTACGCCGTGAGCAACGTTGGGTTCACCATCTCCATACCGACCCCCATGCCTTGAACGACGAGATAGCATGGACTGAGCTCTGACCTTAACCCCTCCAGGCCTTCCGCTTTTCTCCTGCCCGATGGCCCCACTCTCTATACGACACACTCAGGTTTTTACTGGGACCCGGTAACCGTACCTCTTTTGAGGAGGGGGCCAATTGTTGAGTTTGGGGCCTAATGTATCTGTCGCTGGGGCATAATGTACCTATCTTTTGAAACAGCTTCCCCGACCACTATGCAGATATTATCTTACCCACATTTATTATATAGAGAGATCTTCCTTTTCTCTGCGGGTGCACTACAACACCCCTCGGGACATCACGTTTAAATTGCTGCCCCAATCCCTGCCTCGATACATGAGGGTGACGCAAGGGTGACAGCACAACACAATATCTACACTGTCTCCTTGGTGCACCACCTGGCCCTCCCGCTACGTGAGGGTGACAGGGCAACACACCGCTAGATTGTTTACATCAACACTGCTTTCTTAGTGCTTCACACCTGATTGATGCGCCCTCGTGTTTGAGTCTAACAAACACTGCACCACCTACTTATCCTTTCAACCAATGTGATCTACTTTTGACCAGCAAAAGAACTCCGAGACACTACCTTGGCGCACATGCGCAATCCCTCACACACTTCCCGGTTCTCAATGCGCATGCGCACTACCTCACACGTAGACACGCCACAATCCGGGAAGGTAGGTAGCGGGCTAGTTATTTTGCCCTCACTGCATAAAAGTCTGCGATAGCGTGCACGCGCTGCACCTGGTGATTCCTGAGGTGGAAGCCGGGAGTCAACATAATTCATTTGCACTCGCACTCGCGTCTTGTTTTTAAATATTACTTGCATTACTTTTAGTCTGTGCTCTGCCATCTTACGCACTCACCCAGCAGCTGAGTAGGCGCTGACCGGAGTGGTAATTTGGCTGAATCGGAAGACTTCCGGTTGAAGTGGCTGCCATCTTGGGGGTAGTAATTAGGTAGCGGGCTAGTTCTATTGCCCTCACTGCATAAATGTCCGCCGAAAGCGCTGCAAAGGCAAGCCCGTCTGCGCCGGTCCACGCCCAATCAAGCCCAGAGGCAGGAAATGTTGCACAAATCAGGGTAAGCACCTTAACCATGAACCGATTCATTTATTCGGCCAAAACCCTGCTTAATATTAGAACTAGGAAATTAACCAAACACTTTGCCAACATATGCTGCCCTAGAAAGTTCCAAACAGTCCTGGAAGGGCCGGTAGCGTGCAGGACCTGCTTCTTTCAAAGAGATCTGATTATGACTAGCGCATTGCATCATAAAAAATTAAATTGACAAAGACATTACTAGTCCCAAGAACATCCTATGTAATGTTAGATCTCTAGCAAAACATCCCATTGAAATATGAGATATGATTACTACACACTCCCCAGAGCTCTGTTTTTTTACTGAAACTTGGTTAAATCCCACTAATCACCCATTGATCAACATAGCCATCCCGGATGACTATAAATGTATTCATCTAGATAGGAATGGAAAAATGGGTGGTGGTATCGCTATAGCCTTCAAAAACCATCTCAAGGTCCAATGGACTTCCACCTTAAGCAATGACAGCTTGGAACTGGGCATCATTAAATAACCATGTCTACCACGGATAGTTGGAATTGAGCACTGATTTATCGGTCTCCAGGATCTAGAGCTAATTTTTCCAATTATTTGATTGAGCAAATAGCCATGCAGATCTTAGCATCCATTATTCTGCTGGGGACTTTAACTTTCATGGCGAAGACCTCTCTAATCCAGAAGTGAACAAGCTTATATCTAGACTCAATTTAAAAGGGTCACTCACTCTACACATTGGGCCGGCCATGCTCTGGATTTAATCTTTACTAATATTGACCACCTGACCTGTGACTCTCCTTCTCCCCTAACATGGACTGACCACTCCATGGTCATGTTTTCCATCCAATCTCAGTCCACTAAGATCCTAGCAGGGAATGCAGGAGTTTGTAACGGGAAGGACGGGGGACCACCAGGCTTACCTGTCTCGCCTCTCTTTGACCAGCATACAGGGGACTGGAGAGACACCGACATCCAGGACGACCCGGACACGGAAGACCGAGGCGAGTCCTGTTACTTTAATTGGGCGGAGCTGGAACCTGATGACGTCACAGGACACACCCCCTCGTACCAGGTAAAGGCCGCCCAGGACTCCTCACAGGTGTGTTATGCACTCGGAGGACGCGGAGGTGAGAGAGACGGGAGACGAGGAGAAGAGGAGGACGAATTTGTGAGGGAGCAGAGTTGGAGAGCTGAGACGGAGGAGAGGCGGGAGCTGAGAGGCGACGAAGGCAGAACGGAACTGAAGCAGGAGACGGCGGAGACAGAACATCGGAGGACGGAGGCGGGGACGGAACCGGAGGAGAGATACCATCGGAGGGGAACCAAGGCGACCGTCACCGACGAGGAAGGAGAGAGGAGCAGAAGCGGGTCGACAGGAGGAGACATCAACAAGCCAGGAGGCCAACAGGAAGGCGCTTCGCCCAGCCACACTTCATCGAGGGAAGTGTGGCTACCAGAGGTACGGTCACGGCTTTCGGGCTGGGCGGGTTTTAAGTGGCGGAAAACCCCCTAAAGTACTCCTGACTCCCATCCAGTGCACTACCCATCCCTCACTACCCTTGCACTTTGGACCCTAGACGAGTACTTGTACACGTGTGTACCCTCACTCCCTACCCTGTGCTGTTGGGCAGAACAGTTTTTACAACTACCTTCTCTTTCCTCCCTGCACGGACGAGACGCCGCGACACCGTGGAGGAGGACGGCCTGACTTCCAGTCCCAGAAGGCAACGGGACGGGAGACGGAAAGCGAGTGAGAAGCGCCAACAAAGACTGACGGAGGATACGGAGACCCCCCTTCCGTATTACAGGAAGACCATACATCGAAAGAGAACTCTTAAGTCAATAAAACCTGCTCTACCCCGAATACCGGTGTCAGTAAGTCTATTGGAATATACATCCCCCTCACTTGCACCTATTCCAGACCAACCGGGCGACCCCGGGGCGCCACAGAGATATTCTGTCCATATACATCGGAGAGTGGCTCAGTTGATTCTGTCGTCTCTGGGATGTTAGAAGGTTTTAACTCCGCCTAAGTGACAGCACTAGACTCCATAATCCCTAAAAAATATACAGCCCTGCTCAGTGGCGGCAATCAGCCCCCTGGCACACATTGGTGCTAAAAATTGATAAATCCAAGTGCAAGACATTGGAGAGACAATGGAGAATCAGTAAAGATTCTCTGGACAGACAGGCATATAAACTATCTCTGTCCAGTTATCATCAGAATATAAAAACTGCTAGGCAAACCTTTATTATGAATCAAACTGATTAGGCTGGTAACTCATCAAAAGTCCTATTCAACATTGTTAAGTACTTTTTGTCACCCCAAGCTTGTAGACAATCCCCTACGGAATCGCAAGAATTATGCGACTCATTAGCAGCCTATTTTCATAGGAGAACTGGGAACACCGACAGCTAGCATCCTCGAGCAGTTTGAACCGTTTACGTTAGATGAGGTCACCAATTCATTCTCCTCTGCTAAATCTGGCTCACCTTGCGACCTCTGCCCCCAAAATAATTGCCCTTCTATCTACTAGTTGGGCTTCTGAAATTCAAAACATTTCTAACTGCTCAATTCAATCAGATTTAAGCCCCACCCCATGGAAGAAGCATATGTACGACCTATATGAAAAAAAACAACCGCAGACCCTCAGGGAATCAGTAATTATCGACCAATATCCTTGTTACCCCTGCTGGGTAAACAATTGGAAACTGCAATAAATAGGCAGCTAAGCTCATATCTTGAGTCTAACAACATTCTGGACCCATCACAATCAGGGTTCCGTCCAGACTTTAGCACCGAGACCGCTATCCTGGCCGTGACTGACTCCCTTAGGCAGGTAATGGATGCTGTAGGATCGGTAGTCCTAATCCTCCTATATCTCTCTGCAGCATTTGATATCATTTCGCACTCAAAGCTCGTGGCGAGATACAGTCCTGTGGAATTCAAGGCACAGCCCTAATCCTCCTATATCTCTCTGCAGCATTTGATATCATTTCACACTCAAAGCTCGTGGCGAGATACAGTCCTGTGGAATTCAAGGCACAGCCCTTAAATGAAAGATCACAGTGCGGCCATTACTAACTCCTGTTATTATAGCCTACATCTCCTACGCAAGATTTTGCCCTATCTGCCTATTAAACACCACAGAACCCTGGTCCAGGCTATGGTGATTAGTTGCCTGGACTATGGAAACGCATTGTTGGCTAAAGTAGGCGCAACGCTGCTCACTAAATTGCAAGTGATTCAAAACACCGCAGCAAGAATGATTTTGAATCGCCCGGCAGGCTCCCCCTCAGGCCCCTTGCTGAGAGAGCTTCACTGGTTACCAGTTAGGAAGCAATCCAACTTTAAGATTTGCTGCCTCACCTACAATGCCTTAAATGGCAAAGGCCCCTACTATCTGCAAAAGAAATTCACCGAACAGGTATCTGGTTGTATCCTCAGATCTAATTCTTTAGCTCCCCTAAAGGTCTCCTGAATACGTCTCAGGAGCACTGGAGGAAAAGCTATCTCGTATCTTGCCCCACAGTACTGGAACCAACTGCCCATTTCCCTGCGCGAATGTACCTCTTATAGCATCTTCTGAAAACAATTAAAAACCTTTCTGTTTTCAATTCATGTATAACATGACTAGGCATACCGGATAGAGGGACTACCCACTTTTTCAATCAAGACAACTATAAGTGGATGGTCCCTCTCTGTTTTTTCGGGCAGACATGAGGATGGGGTACTTGTGTGAGTAGAACCTCCGTGACCTGTACCTAGGATCCTTAACAGTAAGTTTGCTGTATGACAGTGAGTGAGTCGGGTCACAAACTGATGCACTCTGCTCTTTAGGTTTTATGTTTTTCTCCCCTTAGCCCGGTAAGGTGCAGGGACCCCACATTTATTGCCTTTGGAGTACTGCTCCGACTGCATTTAAGTAAGGGTCCCGCAACACATTTTGCATAGTATGCTCCTTATGAGCAGTGGTGGATGGACTCGTGCTCAGTGCAACCAACTGTAACTGGGCTGAATTGCACCGCACACCCATGAATAGCACACCATGCACAGAACTTCCTTGCAACACTTTTGGTGTTTATAACTTTTTGTCCCAGGCACTCGACATGACCAGCCCATCTTTTGGCGCTAACACAGGCTATCTAGAAACAAGGTACAGACCTGGCTGCAGCTTGCTCAGGGATGGGCGGCGGTCCATTACGCCATGCCCAGACACATTTGTGGCTGCGCTGTGCACTGTACCCACTATCCGTCCCTGTGCAGTGGCCGCTCCGGGACACATGACATCTTGGCATCACCTATCATTCCTGCCCTTCATGTCCCAACAGAATGCACTCTACAATCTGTATTCCACGTATATCCTTGGCATGCTACTAAGCTTCATTATTTGCCTGATATATGTCTTCTCGTTTTGTTTACTCTCTTTTTCCATGCTGACGATCAGGAAGCAGTTTCAACTATTTAGTTGTAGCCCACCTGTAGGAATCACAGGTTTGGCCCTGCACTGATCTCACAGAGGGTGACTGAGCCTCTGTATTTATTTACTCGCTCTGTGTATTATTTCTTATCAAGTGCACGAGACACCACACAACGTTCATTTGGTCTTGAAGAAGCGCCACGGATCCCACGGGACCATAGAGGTCCGAAATATGTCAACCGTTTAAGTTACCCAGGCACATTACGCCTTGCGGGGTAACACCTAACCTACAGGTTTTTTTGCTTGGCAAGGGTACCGCCATATTAAAACATATTTTCCTGGTAACCCTTAGTCAATTTTAGATCACTGCACGCACCTTCTCACTATTCACGTAGGACTCCCCCTGCACACCTACATGCACCATACAGCAGTTCGCAAAAGATCTCCGACAAAATGACCCTTCGGGCACCCGTAGGGCATTGCAGCACCGACCTGGCGAGGAGCAACTGCCCGATGATGAAGCATGATATCCTTCATGGTGTGAAAGAGCAACAAGGTTCAAGACTTGTTCTTCTTTGTCACTAGAGAGTCCTATACCTGGGCTACTTACTTCCCTTCTCTTACTCTTCTTTCAAGAGAGCGAGTGACACGCTGCACACCTCCCTATGAATAGTGTCCCCCTGTTTTTGACTGTACACTTCACATCTTCCCCACCAGGCTGCATTACACAGCCTGGTGAGGACCATGCAAAACCTTCATGCCCTTGTCTAAGCGCCAACCCTCGGGACTCATACCAATCACAACGCTGCTTAAGGCGGCGTTTGTTATTGGACAGGGGCTCCGGGAGGCTGAGCGCTTCGTGTTGCGGCGAGGAGACACAGCAGAGGCGGTGGCACTCGGCAGCATTCAGGTAAGTGAGTTTATTTTTATTTTTTAATTCACTTCTCTGCTCTCCTCCACTTCACCACCGGTGCTTAGAAGCAGTCACTACTCATTCCATAGAGTTACTCTTTGTATCGACAAGCAAAAAAGCCTATTGGAATTAAAATTGGAAATGCAACTATTGCAACCCCCCCACCCTTTGTGTGGACTGCTAGGGTTTCAGAAAGAAGAAATGCAAAAGTAGTATGTAGCCATATCCTTTGGTATAAAATTCATGAAAACATGAATATTTTATGCCATAATAACAAAAACTGTCGTTGGGAAAATATGGGAGTAGGGATAGTGATACCTGAATATTCTGTCTAATGTAAATTAATAACGCATGTGTTTTTCTCATCCTTTAGAACATGAAGAGCATTTTGGAAAGGTACATCCCCAATTCCACCATATCGTAATATAAGAGAAAATGTTTACTGAATATCTATTCTGTGTTATGGTGTGTGTGTGCTACAGGACAAAAAGGGATGTTTGCGTAGATTATGTAATTGCCATGGCTCCTATTGTAAAGTACATATTTAAGCAGCATTTTAATCCAGACCTGCAGGCATCTCTTTTATTCATTAATTTATGCATTTCAGTGCTTTTTGTCCTTTATATAAAACACGTTTCACTCATTTAAGAGTAGCATACATTTAGGGAGTAGTTGTTGCCTTTTTGTTATGTTTCATGTTTTTTACATCAGGCTATATGTTAAGTTAAGAAACAATAATTAAAATTAAGTTAGCCAGGCGTTGTACCAATGTTTGGTGAGAGGTTTGTTACTTGTAATTGAGAGAATAGGGACCTGTGAGAAACAGGTGGATACATGTCATATTCAACCGACAGTAGACATTCTGGTCATCTAACATTATTTATTAAAGTGTCAGAAGCTCTCTGTGTTCAGTCACTTGTGTATCTGAATAACTCATCTTTCTTGAAAACTGGATAATTTCCTGCCACCCTCAAGATAATGTAGAATGTTTTTTTTTGCGAAGATTTGGAACTTGTTCTCAGAAGGATCTGCGTCAGTCATTTCATCTTCTTTTCCAGATTTTCCGATATAGGAAAACATTATGCTTCATTTTGAATAGGGTGTAACCTGTCAATTAGCTCGGCAGTGCTGTTCTGTGTGAACTTGACCAGAGACCATGCTACACTTAAAGCAACATTTTTCAAACTCACAAAATGATTTTCTTATTAATTTATTGTTTTGGACTTTTTTACATCCTCAATTCTTCTGGGTTCTATAACTTTACTAGTACGCCACAGGGAAAATCATCAAATCCCATGCATATTTCTTGATAAATCTACCATCCATCTTTACTCATGTAAATATTGTCTAATACACCTTCGCTGTCACTTTTTAGGTGTTCTCTAACTCCTATCATACAGCCGATTTGTCAAATTGCCATGTTTCCTTCACATCCCTTATGTCAAGACTCACCTGTATCTCGCATAGGTCCCAAGCGCAGGCAGGAGCGTTAGTATCAAAGAAGATGAAGATGCCTTATGGCTGTGTAGGAAGGTGGTGGTATGTCCACTGGGTTGCAGCTGACAGAGGTGGCAACTGAGTTATTTATGGCATTTGGGGCCAGAGCACATTGCTGCACACTTGGAAGTCATTGTCCTTCCCATATTAAAATCTCTGTTTCTCTCAATCTTCTGAAATGACGTAGACTATTCCAAGGTAGGAGTCACAGTAATCCTGCTTCCTCCTCCGGGTTAAGAGTTTCAAATATGCTTAAAAGGCAACCAACAATGTATCTCCTTGCCTGACAACAGAGCTTGTATGTGGTTTTGTCCTGCAGCTCCCAGTTCACCACTTGCTCTCCTAACAAGTCCACTATTAGTGTTTTTAGTTGCTTCTCTGGATCTTCCATTTTCCCTCCTTGGTTCTCCTAATTTGTTGACTTTTCAGCTTCCTGTAGAAATCTGCTTAGAGATCTTTCTGTATCCTGATCTTACAGGCACATTTTGGAGCTCTGCTTCCAAGACGGTGATTGTCATCTATGCATTTATATTATTTGCAAAATTCTAATGTTACAAATTGCTTTAGTAAACCTATAACAATGAATTCCTTTAATTCAGCACACAGACTGAGAATAATCCAGTGTTTCCATTCCCTCCCTGGTTTTCCACTGCTTCCTAAATTGTCTGGTCCTCTGCACTGGGTATTCTCTTCAACTAACCAATGGCATAATAGTTATTCATTTCCACTGCAGTAGTATTAGGTTACAAAGTGGTAGAGAGGCTGTCTACTAGCATTTGTCGCATAGATCGCTTGAAAACCTTAGTAGAGCTCTGATCCGTTACTTATTTATGCTCCCAGTCACATGGTTAGTAGTGACTGTAGTAAGGCTGGTAAATTCAAGACCAAAAGTCAAATAAAGTCTAACATTTGCTCAGACAAATTAGTAAAAACAACAACCCCATGTGTCCTGAGACATGGTGTACACACACCCATTCATCCATAAACAGCTATGCATCCTTGGGATGAATGGAAGGACTCACACTTGTGTTAACTTCGCTGGTGAGCATGTGGTCCAGGGACATGCAAAGATTCCTTCACACCAAGTGTCATGCTCATCTTCAAAGCCATTTTTAATTGCTGTTCTCCAGCTGCTGGCCAATGGGTATGAGATGAAAACAATTACAGTCTCTAGGCAGTCTCCTACCAATGTGGAATCATGCCTTGCAAGTGTCAAACTTATTGCAACAAATCTTGGTCAATATTGGTCTGGTATGAGGGTCTCCTCAAGAGAGCTTTCAGATAAAGGGTGATGATTCTAGAGGAAAGGGATGTAACTAGGAACACAAACTCAGAACCCAAAAGCCCAGAAAAAAAAAACACCTCAGTCACTACCCTGGTTGGGACCCAGGTATTGTTGATGTGAGACAAACCCAAGCAAAGAAAACATCAAAGGCCAAGGACAGAGATGAGTCCAGAGGAAACTGCAGCAACCTAAGCAGCTCCCATTCCCCTTCACTGTTCTCCCTGAGATTAGACAGGTTGAGTATATAAAGAAGGCAGCTGCCAACACTTGCGTTCACAACAGGATGCACCTAATGGTCTTGCCCTACCAGAGGATACCATTGAAACAATCCTTAGCATAGTGAGCAACTAGAATCAAATGCAAACAGATTTGTAAGTGTCCCAATCATCATGAATACAAGTGCAGTCATTAGTAGAATCTTGAAGTATCACAACTGCCCATCTCAAGGAGCAAACTAAGGATTTGAAGGAGAAAAACAAAATGACAAATCTCCTGAAGAAAATGTAAAAACAAGAATTATTATACAACGCTTAATAAATCAACCTCAGATAATAAAAACACAATCTATATCTAACATTCTTCTCCAAAGTTTGCTATTGTAAATTCAAAATTGATTTCTGCATCATCCCTAACCACTGTGCACCAACCCACCTTCTTTCTGATCTTTGGAGTCAGTAGTTCATCAGAAAGTGTGTTGTCCACTCCAGTGAAACATAGTACAATGAACCCAGCCACAAGATCACTGGATGAAATACATTTACTAAAATGTATATGGAATAGCAGGTAAAAAGAACCACTGGACCATGTAGGAATTTATTACAAATTTAAATAGCTATTTGCTTAAAAAAAATATATATGTCACAATTAGGGACAAGGAAAGAAACCCGACCCTTGTGGCTGAAAATGTGTCCAAAGGCTTCCTTTTCAGCCACTTTGTGTGAGTCCTGCTCCTATTCCTATTCTCATTCCTATTCCTGCTCCTATTCCTATTCATTTTTTGTGAGTCCTGCTCCTATTTGTTGTTCTCCTCGAGTTTCTCCTCGACACTAATCCCCCCACTTTTCCAACTGTTTCAAGAATTTAGGACCTCAGGTTAAATTTCCGGTACCCCAGCAGAGGCAATTATAGCAGTAATCCCCAAAGAAGGGAGGGATCCAACACTCCCCCAAAATTATAGACCAATATCCCTAATCAATTTAGACTGCAAAATGTACACAACAATTCTTGCCAAACGCCTTCAAAAATGTGTTCCTCAACTCATCCATCCATCTCAAGTAGGTTTTTTAAAGAACAGACTATCTAGTGACAATACCCATATTTTAGCCCATGTCTTAGTGAAAATCAAACTCACTGACACACCAACAGTCCCTATTACTTTGGACGCCAAGAAGACTTTTGACAAAGAGGACCGGGACTATCTGAAAGCGGCATGGATAAATTCAACCTGGGTGAAGATTTTATCTGTATAGTAATGGCTCTATATTTTAACCCTGCATCCAGGGTCAGAGCAGGAGGATGCCTCTCATCTTCTGTCAAATTAGAGCATGGAACTAGACAGGGATGCCCCCTTTCTCCTTCCACCATATTCCTCCTTGCAATTGTACCCTTTTTATTTCACCTCAAAAACAACAGCCAGATTTCAGGTATACGTTTCGGCGATTATACGGTTAAAATAACAGCCTACGCCAACAACGTATTAGTTGTCTCTTAGAATGCATAAACCGCCATCCCTGCCCTCATGTCCTCAATAGAGGAATTTTCTGCTGTATCTGGATACAAACTAAACAAAAATAAAACTGAGGTAAAACTGATAAACAAACTTGGTGGGAAGGAGATTATCGTGACAGCCTAAATGCTTCAAATACCTAGGCTTGGACTTCACTGGAGATCTGATCACCACCCTTCAAGTTAATGAGCAGGTACTTGCTAAAAAAAATTCCTCACTGGTAGATGGTTGGTCGCCCAAGTTCCTGTCCTGGTGGGGAAGAGCTGAGACTTTAACAATGATGTTTGCTCCTCTTTTTAACTATCTAGCCAGCATGTTACCAGTGACCTTTTCCAATGACTTTCTGAATAGAATCGATAAACGTTTTAATATGTTCCTCTGGCAAGGCAAGAAGCCCAGAATATCAATGAAAAAACTCCAATTACCAAAAGAGAAGGGTGGTCTAGGCCTTCCGAACTTTAGGAACTACCAAACAGCGTATCTTTGCAATCAAGGCTCCAACTGGCTAGTCCCTCAAACTGACTACACCCCAGTTTGGATAGACATAGAAAGATCGATCTTCAATATTATGCCTCTGTCTGCTCTCCCCACCATGGGCATATCCCATCTTCCCCACTCAAAAACCATCTTGCTCAACACTAAGAGAACATTAATACAGCTGGAACACCTCTCCATAAGAAAAATGAATACATCTAACTTGTCCTCCCTCTGGTACAACCCGAACCTGAGGATTGATGGCGAGATGCTCCCTTGGGAACATTGGTCAGAAAAAGGCATAAGCCTAGTCAAAAACCTTTTTATGGAGAACCCACCATTACCTTTTTCTGCCCTCCAGGCCCGCTACGGATTAAAACTAATAGATTTCTACAATTTCCTAATAATAAAATCTCTCCTCTCGATCTGCTCCATCAAACCATCTGATACTTCACTGGTGTCAAGATTAGCACAGGTACTAAAGTCAGGGCACACTGTATCTAAAATATATAAGCTTCTTTCTCCTAAGCCACGCAAATCCCACCAGAAATGTGAAACAAAATGGGAATCGGAACTCAATTCCAGTAATATCCCATTTGACTGGGAGAAAATACATACCTCCCCATTCTCTAATAAGATATCGCCATTACTATCGCAAACCAAACTTATGCTAATAAAGAGCATACTGGACACCCGAAAAAATTTACAAACTCAAACTTAGCAAAAATCCAACTTGTTGGAATTGCAGTTCTCAAACTGGCGACCTTGCACACATGCTCTTCTGTTGCCTGAGATTGGAAAGATATTGGGATGAGATTTTTTAATGTATAAGTCAAACTTTCAATGTAACCCCTCCAAGGGAATTCTCTTATGTTATACTTGGTGTCCTAGATCCCAGGATTGAAGAAATGAATGATCGGTTCTTGCTTGACCTCATGCTCACTTTAGCCTGTAAAGTCATACTTTGTAAATGGAAAAACTCCAAGGAGGTCTTATTTAAAATCTGGCAGGAATGGTTATCTTTTCTCAGGGGAGCAGATAATGTTGTGCTACATTCCTCTCCCTGGCCGAACTCACATAGAAAATTGTGGAAGTCCCTTGATGCTTCATCCTTCTCATATGACCCTCCATAAACCTTGACTTGAACCATCCATCCACTTGAAAAGGAGTGTTGTAAAGACATCTTCGAGGGTAATCCTATATTGTATTGTATCACATACTGCCTTCACATCTGCATAAATATAATGATATATCGGCTTATTGTATTTGCTCTTTACACTGCATTGTGCAGGTTTGACCTCTCCCTGGCGTCCTGTGCATGTTCATCTAACCATATGTCACATTGATCTCACTGCTCCATAGCTAGGCACCTAAACAACTTATATTTTTCTTACATTTTTCTTTGTTTATTCATTTACTTATCTGCTTATCTAATTATCTATTTAGTTTGTTCTTCTTAGGTCTCTCACTTTGGTTGCCACCATTCTTACCATTTTTGCCATTTTTTAGGATTATCAGCATCTACCATTGTCAATCATGTGATTTTTCTATTTGTTTGTATTTTGTTTACTTCTTTAAACTTTAATAAAAATGACTTGAACAAAAAAAAGGGTCTAAAAACATAAAAAGAACGTCACATGATGCCATGTGGATCAAAAGCATTTGAAGGGATAATGAAATAGTGGGCAGGGCTGGTTTGTGAGCTCTCAAGAACTAAGCTGTGTCAGTGAGAAAAATGTAGTATAGAGGAAGCAATCAACAGAGTCTATCATTCGCAGCTGTGGGCACAGTAACCTACTACTTACTCTGCGATCAAGTACAATTTATCAGATATTCATCTTAAACACGAAGCTATCCACATTATGATATTATGACACCTCCTGCTCTTGGTTAGACACCTTGACTCGCTTCAATAACAAAATGACAATTGGGAGAGTATGTTTTTATAAGTTGTAAATTGGCCATTACCCATCCAGTAAACAACATAAAATACATGAAATTGCATATTTTAGTCTTTCTAATTGATTTTTTCTTTTTTTCAAGTTCCTGGCATATTGTCCCCTGTTTTATAGGCCTTTGTACGTTGTTTGCACTTTTTATTAAACCCAA
Organism: Lissotriton helveticus; assembly: GCF_964261635.1. Lineage (NCBI taxonomy): Eukaryota > Metazoa > Chordata > Amphibia > Caudata > Salamandridae > Lissotriton > Lissotriton helveticus. The sequence goes on along the minus strand of NC_136061.1, from coordinate 1,578,086,578 downwards.
CCCATCGTACATATTTTTTCTTTATTTGCAAAAAGCAGCTGTCTGAAAGTCTGAATAAAAACCTAAACATTTACTATTATATACCCTACAGTAGAGCACTCCTATGAGATATTTTGGAAGGGTAATCTTGCCTCATAATACAGCCTATTTAATGATTAAAGTTGCCTGCATTAATCATTGCACATTGGAACTCTTCATTCTTCTAACAAGAGGAAATGCTCACACCATTTTGCTAGCTTTAGCCTGCTTTATTTACACATTTCAAGCAGCGTACCCTGCCCTTCAGCTGAGTAGCACAAGCTACCCTGACAACTGGGCTAAAGAAAGATTCTAAACCAATCACCCTCCACTAAGTAACTCCATCCCTAACATCCCACCCCCAAACAGTTCTGAACTACGGACAACATTTAAAATGTCATGAGTCCCTTTGGTCTTTGCACCAGTGCACATATTATTCATCTTGTTGAGCCTGCCTTTCTTGGACCAGCCTCTGGTTCTTTCCCAAAATATTGGCTGCATTGTACTTTGCTCAATTCTATACCCCCATCTTTTGCCCAGTCAGCTGAAAAGTTTGTCCCACTCCGCTTGCCCGTCAGCAACAACACTGCACAACAACAACAGCACCATAACAATTAAACATCCACTCCCAACCCCCAAAAAGATGTACTAGGCTGAGCATTGTCCATCAGTTCAGCGGCAAGGGCAAAGGAAAGGGCACTCGCCAATGTATGTTTGCCTTATTCTGTCACCATAAAAACCCTCCCAAGGAGTAATTTCGGTGTCCTTCCCAACTAAAAACTTCTTACGTCTTTCATCCATCCTTCCTGTGACTTTTGGAACCCTTCCAAATACATGTTATTTCCATGCTAAGCAAGTGCACCAAATCCTACCTGAACAAATGCGGGGACTCAAAAAGAATGCTCTATCACCCCAACCCTCTTGCTTTGCAGAAACCAGTAATTTCTCTATTAGCTCTTTCCTGGTTCTATTTATCACAGCTGTGCATCCCTCTATACCCTCTAAGGAACAACCTAGTCCAGAAAACATCAGTGGAGACCCAGCTAACCTTCAATGTTTCCAAGTCCAGCTTTATGGACTTCCAAAAGGACAATACTGTGGTGCTTGACCTTACAAGATTGATGCCAGCTCACCGCACACCAACACCGCTCCCAGAACACCGCAAAACACCCCACACCAAAGCATCTGAAAAAATCTCCACCTTTCACATGATTGGGTCATTTTACTAGCACATGTTCACTCTGTTATAGCCCACCAAAACGCTTCCAAACCAACAAGTCATCCTTCATTCGTCAGGATAAATGAATCCTGAGTTGTGGTGCTAGAGCCACTGCATTACAAAGTAATGCTTTTTCAAAACGGGTGCCCTATATGGAAAATTGAAATGACCCAACACTCTCTGCTCCAGTCACAGCTCACACTTCCCCCTTTGCACAGCTCCTAACTCAAACCACTTATTACCTCCAACTTGTGAATTGGAAGCCATGATAACATCACTACAGAGTCAAACTCAGTCTCCAAAAATGTCATTGTAGTTGGCCAGCCCATCTGTATTTTCTGCTGCCAGTGACACACCAAATCAGCTTGCGACCACCACCAATGTCTTCATCAATCACACACACTCTCCCATTACTCCCCCTCTCCTTACTAGCAAGACATCTTCCAAGTAATAAAGACCCTGATCAAATGCTATGAATGTACAAACCCTCATTCCAAGGGTCTGCTACATTTTTCAAACAGTTTGCATGCAACTGAATATCCCATAGGCATGCCTTTTTCAGCAAAGTAACCTCCCTGAAACTGTATTCATCACATGTGGATATCATCTGGGTGTACTGGCAGAAGGTGAAAAGCCAATTTATTATCAACCTTGCCCAGTTTCACACCCGTCCACACTTCCAACACAACTGAATGGCAGTGTCTACACTTGTGTAGGCATTGAACACCCCTCCCGGTCACTGAAACCATTCACAGAAACCCTTTCAGGCCATAACAGGTGATGTATCAGTCTCAACTCCCCCAGAGTTTTCTTTGACTCCACCCCCAGTGGGGACACCAGCAAGATCCTTAACGGAAGACTCAGAAATTACCTGTCATCCTACCCTGACTAATTTCTTTCCACAGCTTCTCCCGGACTAGGTCCTCCATCATTTTGTAGAACTTTAGATTGTGTACTTCTCGACTCACCTGAGGACCCATGTTAGGTATACTAACACAAAACCAAAAACCCTTCCTCAAAAAAGCAGCCATATTATATCATCAGGATATGTCTTCAACCACAGCAGCATTGTTTCCGGTTTAACCAGAGTATTTACCCTTTTCTGACACTCCTTTGCCATGCCTGTATCCTGATCCACTAAGGACAGGTTGCTTACTCCTTTCTGCAACACTTGGAATAGCCATGGTGAAACATGCAAGGGTACCTATAACAGGTTCCCTTGTTAGAATTATATCAAGTGGAGCACTGCTTGTCTGATGCCCCCCTGCTCCAGCTGGGGTGACTTTGAAAAGGCTCGTAGGGAACAGTCAGTCTTGTCACGATATGTGCCATTTGTCCAGGTGTCAGGCGTAGGTGTCACGTACCATAGCCAAAGTTACAGGTCAATATCCCCCCATGATTATGTCGGTGTGACGCTTTAGTTTGCCCAGAACTGCTTGTCATATCTTAACCATGCCAAACCGTAAAACGTATGCTGGCTGTCATAATGACATCCATGTACTTCTATAAGGCCACACTCTGCTCAGGGCCTTATCATAGAAGATACTAGCAAAAATAGTGAACGCCACAATCCAGATGTCAATGTTAGTGGGCGCTATCCCCCTATTAGCTATCACCCTTTCTTTTTAGCCTTCATTGCTCACTGTCTCCCTATGCAGCAATTTAAGCAAATCGATAGGGTCATTTGCCCAAATCTTATCCTTGGTCATTTGCACCAAATGACCCACAATGGTTCACATATGCCCATATATAGCAATTCCATATCACTCCCCTATGCAAGTGTTGCCACCCCCACAGAGTTCTCTGCTGGGGTGTCCCTCACTGTGCAATTCACCTTCTGCCTGACTGGGATTGCGTCAGAACCTTCGCTCCCCCCTTGCCAATCCAACTGCTGCAGCCTGTTCTGCACTCTACCCGACTGTTGAGCCATGTACCTGCACTGCCTTACAGTTTCTCCCTGCACTCATGACTTGATTTCCTGCTTTCCCTTTCAGCTGGGTTGTATGACATTTCAACACATTCCGTTGCAACGCATGCCTTTTCCACGCATGCGTTACAAAGTAAATGCCTTTACCACGAATATCCTTTACCTCAAAACTGCCTTTATCACGCATACCTTTACGATTTTCGTTGTATAACTATGCATGATAATGACATTTTCATGGTTAAGGTTTTTTAATAAGTAGAAAATTATGTACTCACGGTTTTTCGTTTCTTTCTATTGACTGAATTCTCCTTTTTCTTTCTCTGTTTTATTTTGTCCTTTTTCTATTTTTTTGTAAAATGCAGTACGTAGACACGTACACAATTACGTTGTTCGTAATGCTCTTTGCCCGGACAATAGGCACAGAAGAGTGTTGAGCAGGTACATTTTTTCTTTTCTTGGTGGGGAGGAGACCCCCCAACCCCACTTTTTTATTTTTACCTTTAACTCACATTCCTTTACTACGTATCTCGTAGTACAGGAATGCGGGGTAAAGGTAATACGTGGTAACCACGCATGCATTCTAAAGCATGCATGGTAAGTGTATGCGTGAAAACGGCCACGTTGTAGTGGCGGTTTCTCTTTCAGCTGTGCTACCAAAGCACTTCCAGAATTCCCACCATACTTTCTGCATCCTCTCAAAATCCTTGTTCAACTGGAACTCCTGGGTCTCCGATAGCCCTGACCGCTTCTTACTGGCAGACTTCCTCACATGACTCCACCCAGTCATCATTATACTCACTTCCTGGCCACTCTCCATGGGGTTGCTTCTGTCTTCTCTTCTTGTTTGCTTGCCACCTTCCCAATGCCATGCATGTCTTCGCCCTGATGTCCAACCCTCCTTCCTGGGCTAACCTCCCCACTGTCCTCCCCATCCACCTGCTCCACTTCTGGACTATGGCCACCACTGTTAAGCTCATCCCAGGTCAGTGTCCAACCCCTTTCCCCCTGAGGGGAAAGGGGTTGGACACTGGGGAGGCACTGCCAGCTCCTCCTCCATGATCTTTATCGCCACCAACCTTGGAGAAGACCTACACCACCTGTACAGACGTATTGCCCTGATCCTCACCACCAGCACTTCTAGTGACCCCCACACCACATATTGCCCTATCTGCCACCTCTTACTGCCACAGACCCTTTCGGAATTCTAAATTAATGTTCAAGGACCCCAGGACACCCCTCCTGAGGAGTAAACCTGCAACAGGGTATCTAGCCAATCCTTAAGAACTCCTTCCCATAGAAAACCCTCTGGGGCCTCTCAAGCTTCTCTGGGACCCCTACCCTGCCAATGTACCACATAGGCTGTCACCGACCACCTGCACCTTCCCTGGGCTCTGCAGTTCCCGGTTTCCGATGAGTCTCTAGAGGAAGTAGCACCACAAAGTCCTCCACCCTGCCCCCTGCTCGGCCTGAATGCTGGCTATAATGAGTCCTAGCCCTTGAGGGTCAAGGCAGCAGCACCCGCACATTTCTTGTCCACTAGGGCGCGGATCCACCATGACCTGGACTTCTGTCAGGACCCTGTCACTGGTGTAAACTTCTCGCGCGGCTCCCCAGGCACCTCCACTCCAAGGGAGGTACACATTGGGGTGCCTCACACTGACTTACTGAGTGATGTTCACAAATTCTTGCGCCGTCTATGACCCGAACAAGGGGCGGCTAGGTTTGCTCCACCACCTTTCTTTGTACGAACCCTGCCTACTCCAGAACTCCTTGTTCAATATTTGTATGCCCCAGTACTGGTGCCACTGTTCTTCTGACAAGCGCCTGAGAGGGCAGAGTAGCAGCCCCCCACCATGCTGATCAGTGTGAGCGGCTTTTCCATGGAGGGTGATCCACAAGCATACATCGCTACAGAAACAGCTGCTGAGGGTGTGTGGCCCGAGACAGCAGTGAATACTTGACCATGAGCATTCAATGCCAGGGGGGAGCTGCCCCACCACTTCTAAAAGTGTGAATTTCCAATTTGTGGGGGGCAATTTAAGTCATCAATGCTCCTTGTAAGTCCTCCAGAAGTTACCACCTTATGTAGGCTTAATAAAAAAAGTGCTGCAGAAGCAAAAGAGAAATAATTACACTTGTGCTGAAGTTTTCAGACTTCAATAACTGAGTCACCAATTCAGGAGCTCTAGAAATTCCCTTTAGCACTGCGCCATTTGCAAAGGAATGTGTGATTTCTACTACACACGATGAAGCTACCTGGGCGACCTATGACCGCCACGTCATTGCATCATTCCCTCCCCTTCCTTCCATCCTTCCAGAGCATGGAGCACACTGTGCTGCCTATGCTCGGGGGCCCTGAAGGTCCAGTGTTTAGATGCATTTCATTATTGATGTTTCAGGGAGCTAAGTGGCCTATGTGTATTTACTTTGACGTCTCATTAGCATGCCTTTGCATCATATTTTTGTTTTGGTTTTTGTATGTTTAGTTATCTTTAGATTTGTATTGGTGTGATCTCGTGTATTGGGAGGAGATGCAACTAATGGACAGATCCCCCTTCTTTGGAACTCAGAGATCAGCGTTCTAGTCTTGCATCAGATCAATAACCTATTATTCTGGGCAAAACACTTAAGCAATCTTTTGACCAAAAAAACAGTATAATCTAATCTGGTTATTATATAAGGCACTCTAATACCCTTGGCTCAAGTTTGAGCTGTACAAATGCCTGTGTCAGTATACGAATATATTCTCTTGAATTGGTTTGTGTTATGTATGTGTTTTGGATGCCTACACCAACCACCCCAGATGGAGCTCTTTCAATCATCTAATATCTAGCAGTTTAACTGGTTTAACAACTTGTATCCTTAGGAGCCCTCTGTTCTGTATTCCTTGTTTGCGAAGCCTCACTTGCTTTCCTTTGGAGCATACGTCTGAATGTGTTTTTTTTGCTTTTGATGTCTTTAGACTGTGTTAATGTGTGGCAGTGCATTAAGCATCTATGTTTGTGCATGTACACATGTGTATGTACTATTTGCATGCATGTAGATAGTGCATTAGCACTGTGTGTGTTTCTACAAGCATGAATAGCTACCTGGGTGCGTCTATCTATGCAGGAGTTTGTGTATTCTTTTCTGTGGCATTGCACAAATAAACATTTGCTATATTAACAGGCATTGTCTCATTTCTAGGTGTGAAGCTCTAAAATTTGGGAACATTGATGATGACTCTTTTGATCTTCAAAATGATCTGACAAACTTCCAAGTTCAATGCAACGGCCTGATTGGAAACGTACCGCATATGATCGGTAAAAAAAATATTTTCAGAGAACATAGTCTGATGTGTACCTTATTGCTAAAAGGGGAATAACCAGGATCTCTGGCCGATGCCAATATCCTGAATGTGATTGCATTAAATTTGTTTTTTTCTCAACTTGCAAATCGCAAACCCCACCCAAAGATTCTAGCATATTGTTCCGTTATTAAATCCAGAGCTAATATGTCCGAATTTACTTTAATTTAAAAAAACATGAAAGTCTCTAAATACATATGTATACCTATTAACGCCCATTCACACTATATACATTCTATGGTTTAAACAGTACACATTTTAGTGTGACATCACTGCTGAATGTCCTCTGAAACAACAGCATTCTTGTAGGAAGGCAGTGACTTCGAATGTTGAAACCTAACTACAAAAGTAGGAAGAACAAGTAGATGAAAAACATTAGCAAACTCACAGATTAAACTATCCTCAGATTTCCAAACAAAAAGATTAACCATAAAATCCATCTAGTCATTACTACTTGTTAATCCCTTACCTGACACCAAGATGGCTGCCACTGAGTTCCCTTCCACGTCCTGCTACTCCTCTGAAAAAAAACAGACTTCAAACAGACTTCGAACACATCCCCCTTGCTGCCTAACCTTATGGATACCGAATCTGTGAATCTACAGCTAACCGGGGAGACTTAGCTTTTTTGCCGATGCCTGGTGGAGCTACTTGATAGCTATAGAGGAGATGGGCTGTGGACTACCCTCTCGGCCGTCACCTACCCAGCTGGACATTGGGCAGACATTACTTCGTCTCTCCGTAGTACTCTTCCCTCCTATCCCTTACTCCACCCACTTTCCTCTACGTGCTCCATTTATCCTTCCTCTTTGATCTCTAATTGTTTTCTCATTGAGACCTAGCCGCTTGACCGATGCCCGTCACCTACCCAGCCGGACTTTGGGCAGACTCTCCTTTGTCTCTCTATCCAACCTATCTCCGTCCTTTCTCCCTCCTATACCTTTACCCCACCCCTTACCCTTCTAAGCTCTATTTATTCCATCTTCCTAAGCTCTTGAAATGTTTTCTTGTAACTGATGTAACTTGTAACTGATGTAATTTTGTAAGTTTGTGGATCCATATGTAAAGCGCTCTGATACCCCCGGGTCTAGCCAGCGCTATATAAAACTCAAATAAATAAATAAATAAAAAATCCAACTAGTCATTGACTGTGGATTTTTGTGGATAACAATATATTTCTAAACATCACTGAAAAGCTTTTCAAGAAATCAAATCAAATTCTTGTTGTTGGAGATTTCAATCTCTGGTAAACAGCCAACTAAATAAACCTGATCTAATTACCAGTGTGAGCAATCTGTGCTTTGAACAACTAATCCAGGGTCCTAGTCAATTGGCCTGTGGTACTCCTGACCCATTGATCTACTATGACCTGAAGAAAATGCCATTATTTCACATTCCTGTTCAGACCATTAACTTTTAACTAGGGATGGGTATAACTGGCGTAATTGCCTGTAGCATAATAGCACATAACTACCCCACAGTTTCTCGTAACTAGACAAGGGTCATAATACAGCATTTAGCACTAATTTCTCAGCACAAAATGCCCCCTTGTGTCCCAAATTGACCTGAGAATGCTTTTTGCACTGAGAAAACATCACTAAATGTAACAGGACGCAAACAGCAGCAGCCAGCAGCCGATCATGCTCTCGAGAGGGGAGTTTTCCTAAGATTTCACACAGCTTTATTGTCACAAAAGTGATGAAAATCAGCACAACATCTTTTTTTCCTGATTTAATTTCCAGTTCTAAACTTGTTTAGTGCTTGAAATAAAGACTAAGTAATGCAAAGCTGCTTCCAGTAAGACACCTCTGCTAGACACACTGAGACACCTCTGCACCATGGCGCTAAGGTTTCTCTGTGTCACACGGCAGCTGATTTCAGCACTGGTGCAAGGTAGAGGGGAAGAGAGTGCTTATTTTAATGAATTGGGCTCTCTCCTCTTCTCTCCTTTTCACGTAGCGCAGTGCAGTATTTGCGGCTGCTGCAGTACACAATGTGAAAACAAGGTAAATCTCCCACAAAGTTTATTGTTTCTGTCCTCCTGGTAGGATTTGTGCCCCGAACTACTCCTACTTACTTCTGCAAGAGTAATTGAGGAACTTCAGTAATTTTGCATCACAACAGTAATGCAGAATTACCAAAATTGCTCTAATGACTCCAGCATAAGTGCAAATAAATTCTCCCAGGCCTACTCATAACGTATCAGATCAGTAACTTGGGCAACAAACCTATAAAAACACCCTTATGCTGTGCTCGAGGCCAGGTGGATAAGAGCGCTAAGAAAGTTTCAAGCAAAGCCTTTTCCAACATTTTCCAGGAGTCCACTTGCAACTCATTTAATATACCACACCCAGATCATTTCTGAGCTATACCATTGTAAACACACAAGAAATCTTGACAGACTCACCCCACATTAACAGAAAGAAAACTTGAATCAGTGTCAATGCCCCAAATGTAGTATAACAAAAGATGATGATCCAAGTAAGAAAAGGAACATTGCTAGAGGCTTTTGGCAGAAATCAGGCTTGGAGAGGGACACAATGTTATGCAAAATGCATGCAAATAACTACCAAAAGAAATCTTACTTTTATAAGCCAACCACTGAAGCATACAGCTACTCAGGTGAAATGTTGATAATCTACAAGGATATCACCATCTCCTATGCTTATTACGTAATCACCATCCTACGAGCTGGCTAATAATATTCTTGAGTTCTTTGCTCAGAAAGTCAAAGTAATTAAGTTAAAGATTGCTGCCAATCTCCACAGAAGTTGGAGACAACATTTGAAGATTCTACCGCTAGCCATTGTTCTCTGCCTTCTCACCTATCTTGAAGTATGACCTGACCATACGAAAAACATCATGCACCCTTGCCTAGACTACTGTGAACCATGGCATTCTGATCCACTACCTGGAAACTCTCATGCGTATTAGGGGTCTGGATTTTGCTTGGGTCAAAATATTCCTGAATAACTAAACTTAGGGATCCTGAATTACATATTTGTTTATGTCCACAAACTACGGGCCAGATTCATATAAATAAACTGCCACGTTTGTGTACATTTTCTATTTTTCACTATGCACAAAACTGCGCTTTAATAGTAACTTTAAAACTGAGAAGACTCAGCAGTCTGGCAGAAGAACTTTGCATATAAAATGGTAGGTCAGACCTATCTTTTGATGCATGTAGTTCTTCCTCCCAGACTGCAGAGCCAGGGACCAGGTTGATCTTGTTGAAAAAAGCTGCCTTCTCAAAGTCCTACGCATTGAGTCCAGTTTGGAGTGGAGAAGGCTGCAATGCGAAGACAGGAAGAGCATCGCAGATGGTCATTACTGTAGTGCAAAGAGTTGATTCAGCATCATGGACAACTTTTATTGGAGCTTGGCGTGGGCAGTCACCTTGGACTGTCATTGCTGTTGCAGGAAGCGAAGATTTACAATTGTTAGTTGTTGTGGCCAGTCAATATAGTGTGAAATTTTGAGTTTACCACAGCTTCACGTTGGTGGCTGTCATGGGCAGCAGAGTCTCAGTGTGAATGATGCATTCACAATCATGAAGAGTCCAACATTTCAGGATTCTTTCTTTTCTTGAAGAGATATGCACTCTGGTACCAACCAGGACCCGATGAGGCATCTTTTGGAGATAAGGCAGTGACTCTAGCAGAAAGTAAAGTAAAGTCCACATTTGTAGAGCGCACAATCACCCGTAAGGGTCTCTAGGCGCTGGGGGCCGTCGGGAAGATTAAGCAAGCTATTGCCCAGAGTCACATGGTGCTGGGCTAACCTGCCGCCGAAGCCGGGGATCGAACCGTGGTCCCCAGATTCCAGCGTCAGTCGCCCTGGCCGCGGCGCCACACCTCTTCCCAGAGGCCAGAAGAACTCAGGCAGGTCCAGGTGCAGGTTCAGGCAGGTCTAGTTGCAGCAGGTCAGCTGGGCAGTTGCATTGAGGCTTCCGGAGGTTGTTGTGTCCCTGTAGCTCAGAGCAGGAGGTCTGCCAACTTACCCTTGGACTCAATCAGCGTAGCCTGGGAGGAAGGGAGAAAGTCCACTCTTCCTTCAAACAGAGTAGGGAAGTCATCTGGTATCAGGACAGTCCTTTGGTAGCAGGGCAGTCCTCTGGGAGCAGCAGAGTAGTCATCTGAAGAACAAGGCTGGCTTCAAACAGCAAGTCAGTGTTTGAGGGAGTAAAACAGGCTTCAAGCAGCAGTGCAGTCCTCTGGGGAGCAAGAAAGTCATTTTTCTGTAATAATATCTACATGTCCAGGAGAGTACTGAAAGTTGCTCTGAGGGCTCAATATGTATACCTGGTGCCAGCCTTTGAAATGAGGAAAACCTCTAGGCTACAGCCACTTCCGGTTCTGGAATGTCCCTTCCTTCCTTACCCTGCCAAGGCTCCAAGTGGTCTGGTAAGATAAAATACTACTTTAAGGTTCCTTTGTGTGTACACTGGAGGCAGCCCTTGCCAGTGGGGCAAGCAACATCTCCGCCTTCACCCATCCTACCAGGATGGCACGTCTTGCCATCACCCAAGCCTTATTGTCTTATTGTTTGGGAGGTAAAAACAAAGCCAAACATAAGGGTCATATATGAGCAAGGACACTGGCAGCAGGCACCAAATTGTTAGGACACAAATTAAACAAACTTTGCAAAACTGGAATTTTCAGAATCAGAATTGTGACCCAAACCCCGACTATATATAGTGAGGATTTTAAATTACAAATCATTGGCGACCAAAATGGATATTTCTACCTGTTTCCAGTCAAAATGTATTACTCATTATATGGAATAAGGTAATCCAATGCTATCCAATGGGAGAGGTAGACCTCACAGTATTAAAAAAATAATTTAGGAGTTCTTCACTACCAGGACATATAAAACTTAAAAACACATGTCCCACATCAGAAATACAATGGACCCTGTCCTATGGTCTGTTTTGGGTGTACCTTAGGGATGACTTAATGTATTAAAAAGGAAGGTTTAGGCCTGACAAAAGGTTTATTTTGGAAGGACGAATTTGCAGTTTAAAACTGTACGACAGACTACACTGGCTGGCCTGAGATATGTTTTAAAGTGCTACTGTAGTAGGTGGCATAACGAGTACTGCAAGCCAACTAATAGCATTTTTTCATTTACATGTCCTAGATACATGTAGTACCATATCTTAAGGGATTAGAAGTAAATTATATGTGCCAATTGGGTATTAGCCAATTTGACCATGTTTCAAGTAGAGGGCACAAGCACTGGTTAGCAGTGGTAAAGTACACAGAGTCTTAATGCCAACAAAAATAAAATTCAGAAACCAGGAGGGGTGAAGGCAAAATTTTGGGGGGTAATCCGGCAGATCTTACAAAGATGATCAAAATAATGTTCCAGGACTTTTGACCACTGGACATTATAAATTTTCCCTCTGCATTTGTATTGTTGAACGGTGGTTTAATGATCCTTTTGTCAAATGTAGATCTGGATGCATTGCAGTTTGTAGACATTGAAGTGCTAATACATGTAAAATTCAGAATACACAAATAGGCAACTGTTCTTATAGTCTTGCCCTTGCAACAGTATTCAATCAGCTGTGGGCGTGTAACCATCCATAGATAATGTTTCCCAGATGAACAAATAAACTGAAGAGAATACCAAATATGTGGAGAAAGCACACTATAAGTGTTCCTCTTAGTATGTATCAGTCCACTTCAACAATATATTGGAGCATTCCCTCATGCAAGATTCCAAAATGCTAATCGAGGCAAAGTAATTTCCTCATTTAATAAATCATGGACTTTATTGCAAAATCACTCCATCCGCCCAACTTACAAGTTTCATTCTGCCATCAGAATTTTATCAAGGCAATTCATATCATTCTCATCATTCAGGACTTCTCCAAACACGTGTAGCCCAATTGATCCCTCATTTTTACCTTTCAACCTCTACTCAAGAGTAGGAAAATGCAGAACTCCAAACCCACCTGAAAGAGGTGGGTATCCCTTGAAGTTCTTAACAAAATGTGAGATCCATGTTTGCAATTGCACTGCAAGATGAAAAATCCCCTATCCAATCAGAATACACATATGGGTATTTATCATCAGCTGCAAAATCCGTAACTGAATTCCACCAGCACACCCCAATTCATGACTCAGAAACAAACTGTTCTGTGTGTAATGCATAGTATCTTGCAAGCTACCGTCTGCAGCCATTGCTGGCTTTTGAGGGCAAGCGTGATTTGATCTGACACTTGCAGATCTGGTACGAGTCTTAAAGTCCAATTTTCTAGTTGGCGTTGTTGCAAGTTTGTTAAAAAAAAGCCAGTGTCTATACAGTTGCCATAGTCTTGGTGTGATCAAACCAATTTATGGACATGGTCCACTTTCTCACAGAAACTTAGCATTGGTGCAACTTTATGATAGCTATGTGGGTGGCAGTATGTATTCCATTACACTGTATTAACATAATGAGTGACCAAGAGCAGCAGTCCAAACAGAACTCAAATGACAGTAGCTAACTGAACTGGGGTTAGAGACTGCATCATGATTCTGGGCAAAGTAATGGGAGCTGCCTTGGGCTAGGCTTGCTGAAGATGTGTATCTCAGTTTTCAATTCTGTGAGGAAAAATTGCTACTCCTCATACTTCCATTTTCTGATTTGAGGCACAACATGATGTATGTTCTGTTACCACTGTCTTCTCCTAAATCGATCAGGGTCTGAGTGTAATCTGCATATTTTGGATTTACTGGACCTGATTCCAAAAAGGTAAACTTACACATTTGCGTAGTTTTGCTATTTTTTGGCATTTAAAAACTACAAATTTCATTTTACTAATAGCGATTTTACACCTGCAGAGACTCTGCAGTCGAGGCGGAAAACTCCACTCATAAAAACACAGGGCAGGCCACTCAGGTATTGGTGTAACACTAAAAACCATAAAATTAATCTGACATCAAATTCAATGTTTTCCTAATTTCTCCTTAGTTCTTGATTTGGTAGTTTTTTCTTTTCCGAATTTAAGTTTACCTAACATCTTTTTGCTACAATTGAGGTGGAGCTGATAAACTTTGATAACCTCAGCAAGGCAGAGCTGCACATGCTTTTCAAGGAAAGGGGGCTGAATGTATGGCCACAAAGGTATAACTTCAGAAAGCCCTCTGAGCCTTTGAGTAAATCATAATGATGCTGGCCACTACCTAGAAGCAGGAAGAGGAAGGTCTTAATTAGGAGGAGGTTTTAGAGGAGGAGAAGGATGAAGAAAGGGGCATAGGCATTGAGCTGCTGCACCCAGAGGAGGACAACTAGCCCACCAACGTGAAGTCCACAGGCAGAGCAGGGAGCAGTGCGTCCTCCCACATCCTGTTCCCTGAAGAGCTGATAGACATGAAGGCTGAAAGGGAGTTCGGGTTGCACCTAGTCTAACTCAAGATGGAGGAGGCAGTCACAAAAAGTGGGTTTGCAAATGAAGATTCAGCAACAAAGAGGATGGGAGGCAGCTACCTAGAGAGTCCTTGGGGAAAAGAAACTTGTATGGGTTCATAAAGTGACTCTTAAGGACCTGAACATCAAAGACAAACAAATCTCAAAGTTCAGAAGCAATGAAGGCAGCAAAATAGTGTCTCATGGAGACTCCTAGCTATATGGTGGGGGATAATATTGGCAAATAGTTTTCTGTCTATAAGGTAGCCCAGGAGATGCACAGGGTGCCAGTGGAGGATTGGGTACACATATTTGGATACACCTGTCTATAGTAGGGCTTAATACCCTTTTTTACACCAGAGCATGGGTCTCCAACGAGTAGCTTGGGAGCTACTGGTAGCTCACCAGGACCCTCAAAGTAGCCCTCAGAGGTGAAGTCAAGCCCAGTATCAAGTTCAGAGAGTGGGTATCTATTAAAGAAGGCAGCACCGCCGATCTCAAGATCCTTAGAGTGACAGCCAGCCAAACCTATGGCAGTAACTCATACTAAACAGTAAAGCACACAATGTATCGGCCTATAGCGCCTGCCAATTGACATTCTGTATCCATAATCGTGCCCATTCCTGGAATAATAGTGCCAATGGCATACTAATGGTCACCCTTGACTATTTTATGTATATTTTGGTCTAGTTGTGCTATACTGGCAGCCATAATTTATATACTGGGAGCATGACTGGCAAACATTTACCTATTCCTGGCATAATAATGGGCATGAATGATAAATGGTCTCTGCCCTGACCCTTATGGTTTCCAGCATTGGCACAACTTTGGCCCTAGTATAATGGTGGAAATGTATCTGTGGTGCTGGGTGAGTATCCATGGCACAAGACTGTAATACCTGGATATTCAAAGTTGTCTGTCCGTACAAGGCGTTTGTACATGGGATTACATGATGAAATTGACAAGCTGATGTTTTGGGACTGTACATTTCCTAAAATCTGAAGACTGAAATTTTTAAAGGCAGTTTTTGTTTTCAAAAATGTATTTTCTTGTGGAAAATTAAGTTTGTTTGCCCACAGTGGAAAGTGGTATTTAATAGAAAAATGTGTATTTGCAGAAACTGATGAATGATAATTGCAAGCTGAGCTGATGAGACCTACTGCTGTACTTATATACTTTGTGCCATAGGGCATGTCAAGACTTTAATGTTAATTCATAAGACAGGCGGAGGCGTTTTATCTTAATGAACATTTTCTGCTGGTAACCGGACCTGGAATACTTGGGTGGTAACTACTGATAATCCTGTTTAGGGTGGTCATAGTGTACTGTAGTCACTATTTTACAGTTATAAAATGTGCTACTAGCTCGGGAAGACTTTCCTTGAGAAGAAGTAGCTCTCACTACAGAAAAGGTTGGAGACCCCTGCACTAGATGTTGGAAACCAGAATAGGTATGCTCACACGAAAGTAAGGGATGAACAAAAGATGATAAACCAGTCTTGGGTGGATATCTTGGATTACACTAGTAAGGTACTGAGTGGTTGGGTGCTGAGCCTTTGAAAAATCAGAAGGATGCAGGCCACCCCATAGAAGCAGGAAGAGGATGGTCCTGGGGAGGAGGAGGAGGCGCATTTGGAGTAGGTGGAGGAGATAGAAGAGGGCCTGGCCACAGGCCCAGAGGTGCAGCACCCAGATGAGGACAGCTTGCTCACAGAAGTGAAGTCCCTTTCCAGGATAGGGAGCAGTGTATCCTCTCACACCCTGTCCCCTGATGAGCTACTGGGCAGGAAGGCTGGAGGTGTCAGTCGCAGAAAGGGGGACTGCAAAGGAGGAGGCAGCACCAAAGAGTAGGGAAGGCAGCTGCCCAGAGAGTCCTAGAGTAAAATAAACTTTTCTGAACTAATGAAGTGACTCTTAAAGAACTGAAAATTAAAGCCAAAGAAATCTCCAGAAGCAATGGTGGCAGCAATTTAGTGTTCCATGGAGACGTAAGGATCCCCATACCTCAAGACCTGGTCTCTAGCTATATGGTGGGGGATAATATTGACAAATGGTTTTCTGCCTAAAATGTAACCCTGAGGCTGCAATGGGTGCCAATTGAGGATTGGGTACACATCTTTGGATACACATGCCTATAGTGGGGAGTGATACCCTGCTTAACAAAGAGGAAGGGGGCCAGATGAGGTATGCTCTCATGAAAGCCAAGCACTGCATAAGGTTAAGGGATAACCTGAAATTGACAAACCAAAATTGCTTGGATTACACCAGTAAGGCACTGACTGGATGGGCGAGGGGCAGTAAAGGAAGTGATTTTGAGAAAGCACGTACTAAGTACTTGCTTTGCAAAGTTGAACTAACACCTGATTGATAACTAACTGGTTTCACCTAGAGAACTTCCACATGAGGCAGACTACTGGGTCAGCACAAGAGTGTACTAGAAGGTTCCTGGGAATGACAACAGGAAGGGTGGTTCAGGTTCCCAAGCATTAGAGAGAAAGGGAGGTCCCAGTTGACCCAGACAGGTCCCAGAATATGGCAAGGGGAAGGGGTTCCCATGCCCATTCTGAGAAACTGATGGGAGGTTCTGGCAAGCAGTGGCCTAGGGTACCCCATTTCCAACATAGTTGCTTTGAGTGTTCCCAGTTAGGAAAACAAGCAGGGGTACTCAGTCTATCCCAAGAAATCCCCCACTGGTGGTACCTCTATAGGGCTTATGAATATGGCCTTGGGAGGAAATAGCACCCGGGATCAGGTTGCAGAACAAGCCCTAGTCTCCCTGATTAGATAGATTGTTAAGGAGAGCTTGTGTTTCTTGAGGGTGGGGGTTGTGACTTCTGTCAGATTACAGTGAATAGGATCCCTGTAACTGTTCTGAGAGATACCAGTGCCAGCCAGACCGTGGTGGTGAAACGTCTAGTGTCCCCAGATCAGTACATTGGACTGGTGTATATTGTAACTCAGGCCCATGGGCAGGACTTATTCCACCCTAGGGCTCTGGTGTGTCTATAATTGAGGGAAGTGACCTAGAGGAGGGTTAGAGTTTGTCCCCAGATGCTTAGTGACTGCATTCCGGGAAATTAGTTACATCAGCATTAGAACAGCTAGGAGGGGCGGTTGCCTTGGGCAGGCTGACAGATCAGATTTCTGGGGGGTACTATTCCCAAAAATGAGAGTACAGAGGCCCAGGTGGAGAAGAAGTGGGTAGAGACAGTCCTCAGTGGGAGAGCCAGTGGATCGGGGGTATTAGCTTTAAGAACAAAGCACCCCAAGACTGGTGAGCCTGAGCGTGTCAGCCAGGAATAAGATAGTGTAGTGTAGTTCCTATCATCCCAATAGGCTCTGCACATTGGAATAATACCTACAATAGTAAAGGCCTAGACCAGACGTTAACTAGGTCTACTACTGTCGATACTAGACTTAAAGTTTTGGGTTTGCCAGCTTAGCTCAGAGTTCACTAGAAACTTTCTCGAATGTTCAAGGAGGACTTAACTTCCCTGATTAGACAAGAAGGGATTTAGTTTCTGACAACCATAGAACATGACAACTTTGCTCTCCCCTAATCAAGAGTATATCTCGACAGTCGTGTGAACAAAAGGCAATTTATTTTACTCAGTCAGTACGTGCATTCTTAGTCTCATCAGAATGTAGAGAAAAGGAAGAGACGGGCGTGTTCAATAAAAAGGTGGTATTTATTGATCAGTCTCTTTTCTCATACAAGAGAAATGGATCGATATTATTGCAATACTTATAGTTAAGTAAAGTGCATACATTAAAAGCAATAGTATAAAATAATACTGTAAAAACATTGATATGGTTTCTAAGCCATATGATGTTTTAAAATGAATAAAATATATTACATACACATATACATTTGACTAAACGTACTCAACTGGTGTTTCTAAATACGCCTACCCCGTGTACCTGACCTAAGCCTAATACGTGGGCGGGAATAGAAAGTTACAGTTTAAGTTAAGTTTGTTTTTGCCAAGTGAATAACTAAAGAATTCTCTGTGAGGGGTTATTCAGTTCTGTACCTGGAAGTTAGGATGAATGAGGGATGGTATCTCTCTCTCTGGTCTCGATATTCCAGGCTGCCTGCGAGGGCTGCCCAGAAACGCCGGGGCTGGAATTCTCGGCAGGAGAAAGCAGCGCGTCTCAGCGCGTCAGGAAGGCGGGGCTGCGCCAGCGGGGTCTGCTCTGCTCTTCGCTTCGGCAAGTATGGCTGCTCCGTCTCGTCACCACGCGTGTGTTTGCATAGGGCAATATCGGTAATATTTATACCTTTAAGGTGCCGAGATTGACGTAAGGATGGACATAGATACTTCAATAAGGATGTCATACGACTTGCTCGTTAGCACATTCTTTTACTGAAGTTCTCGGTGAAATCAAAACAATGGCCGCAGGGTTTTGCCCAGGTTGTCATAGGTTTGATTTGTTATGAGAACTCCGTATGCCTTATCAGGGGCTGGAGGAATATCGCTTGTCTAATTAGATCGCAAGCGTTATGACCTAATCAGATAACACGTTCCTGTGCCGTAGTGTGACTGCGTCAGATAACGGTATCTGCATCATGGGGGTTTTCTGCCTCATGGGCTGATTACTAGTTAACTTGTTAGTTTACTAACCAGAATAGGGTCAGGAATAGGGGGATCGATTCAGGACCTATAGGAATACATCACACCCACTCCACGCTAACTATGGTCATATCTACTAATCTATGCATAGTATAACATAGTACAACATACTATAGAGTATAGTGTATACCTTACCACCCCAAAATACATAAATGCATTTTGAAATTTTCAAATATACGGAAAATTGCAGTCATATGTATTGTATGCACTCAAGCTGTAGAATAATGCTAAAGTAATCACGCATTTGTATATATTATTGCTATTTGGTATATGAGAATTTACACATGAAATGGCTCTTAATACAGAAAAAAAGTTCGAGACCATTCCATCACATAATAAAATATATATTTGTGAACATACCAGCGGGCAGCTAATGTCTATAAGCTATCTAAAATTTAGAAACCTTAGTTCTCTAAGAATAGTTCTTACTTTAAGCAGAAGATAGTGTCCCGGAAAATATGCAAAAATATTTTGGGGCTGTTGAAAAACTTGCTGTCCGTGAACTGGAGGGAAAATTGTTCATGTGACTTTATTTTTAAAGTTGAAGGCCGAATTCAGGGAACGCCGTGTGCGAGCTTGCTCAAAAGTCTCTATTTCTGCTCTGGTGAGAACATCATATCATTTAGGCTTTCGAAAAAGCTGTCAACAGCTTCCTGGGAAAGTTCCACTAACTCGGAAATAGGTGTAATCATGCATTCGTGCGCATGATTGTCTCCATTGACATTCTGATTTGCATTGCTGACAGAAGGTCGTACTTGTTCGATGCTGCTTTCATCTTGAACTTCACTACCTATCAATCGTAGTGGTGAAGCTTCCACGAATGCCGTCATCAGGATTGGTAGCCTTTGAGGGCAGCACAAAGCATGAACCTTGATCGGGCTCAACAATGTTTCTGCATCCATTGGCGCATCCGATTGTAGCGTCAGACAGGTGTCTAACACGCATTCTTCTCCGCATAGCAGACACCTTAATACAGGTAAAACACATCTTTGCCACATTGGTCGAAATGATAGAAACCAAGTCATATTTAGGTCTCTAAGCCGGGAGAGTCCCAGGATTTTTGATATCCGGTCCCGGTATCCAATGGCTAGGATTGTTTCTTCCCTTGTCGCAAGAGTTTTGTCTGTGACATGGGTTGCCATAACGAAAAATAAGGACTAAGAATAGGATTCCTGCAATTAGTCCCAGGATCAGGGGAAGTCCGCCAAAAATCGAATGGACGAAATCTGGAAAAATACCCAGTATGGCTTTGAATGGTGTTAATGCCATCGAAAATACTGTCTTAAATACCTTTGAGATCCCATTGGTATCAGAAATATTTAAGATTTCATTTAGAATTTCCGCGAAATGTATGGGGGAATTAGTTGATAACAATGAATGTATCTCTGCAGTCGTCCTTGCGACTTGTAGATCATATGTTTCTTTTGATGACGTGAGCCTTGTAGGCGTCTGAAGAAGCACTGTTTTTATTCTGCTTAAAGTATCTATTCGAATAGAAGTAATTTTCAAGTTGGGCCATGCCCTTGCCTCCCTGTCTGGAAAGGAGCTGGGTAACAATGAGCGTCCACAGCACTTGACCTTCGCAGTCGTAGTTACTAGATAAGGAGTCCCGGGCATAAGACTACAACATCTGCGGTCTACAATTAGAATGTAACTCCCATTATAGAGTCTTTGAAAGAATGGTTCTATTTCTGTTGCAGGTGCGCCTTGCTGGTGACATGAAAGGTTGTATGAATTCCCTTCACAGGCTCCATGCAAACTAATTCCGTTACACAGAAGTGTGCCACTTAGTGACATCGCACAATTGTTGCCACTAAGAAACACTTTCTGTCCTTTATTACTGACACATGCATGTGAATAGGGCAGGTTCCATGTTGTTTTAAGGTACCCCTTTCCCAATTTCTCGTACACACCAGCCTGTATATATTTTTGGCAGTATTGAAACCTGAAGGTTGAAATTGGAATATTAATTATCCCATGTATTATCCATTCACTGACAGGTCGTTCTGACATTGTCATTGGTAATCTCTCAAGTTTCTCAATGCTCAGGATTGTATAATCAGCACCCTTCTGGGCCATACTGATTTGTCTATCAGTAAGGTTAAAGATATAGAATAGTGACGTCGTGTTGATTAAACGCCAAGGCACATAGCCTGAACGCAGATTTTGTAACGTCCAGCCAAGCTGTACAATAGAACGCAATTGTGACTGACCGTGTTGTAATAACAGTAAGTCCTGCGATAATATGTCGATTGCTGAAGACACAATGCTGTCCAAAGAAAAAATTCTGGAGGACAGAGTCATTAACCCATTGTCCACTACAGAAAGTGATTTTTCCAAATTAATACGGTCAATTTCCCGTATTCTCTCTGCTGTTTCAATTTGAGTAACCTTCCAGGCCTCATTGTATGCTGCATATACAGAGGCTGCTATGAAACGTTTTTGACGCTGTTTGCGTGGTCCCATTATGAAATCACGCAAGTCAGCACCATCAGTAAGTAAAGTTAGGTGTTGCTTAATTTCTGCCAGTGTGGAAGTTTGCAGCCATTGAAGGCATAATTTGCCCACACTGTAGGTGGTTATTATCCCTGGGTGATGTCTTTGGGGATATCTAGGGTCTGGCCTGGTCATTTTGAACCCCTCTGTTTTATTCAGGAATCTGTCTTGACAGTTATTAGTATCTGTGGGCCAGATCAACCACTGTTTCCAATCAGGATGTGTTCTGTTTTGGTTTAATATATGGTTTACGTCTATCTCTTCATCTGTAGAAGTGTTGCTAAACATTGTTGGTTTTGGAATAGACGGTTTAATTAAATCTTTGATTTTGGCTAGGCCAAGACAGGTGGTTTGTTGAACAGTGTCATTTAAAAATATCATTTGTTCTGGGATCATGCAGGCTCTAAACAAAGCTTCTATACCCTGTACTTGCCAATCTTTTGTACCCCAAACACTTTTCAATTCAACATTTTTGTCCCAATAATCAAAACCAAAGGTATTCATTTTTTCAAAAAATGAGTCTGAATAAATCAATTTTGTGTTGGTTATCATGGTCTTGGTTCCTGTCTTGTTTGACAATTTAAAATAGAATGCTTCAGCATTACTTGTGTTAAAACCTGAAAAGTATGAATATTTGTCATAGAAGGTCCTTGAGCTTCCTTTTGGAGGGGTTGCACAATGTTCCCATTGATTATAATTTAAAACATTTCTAGGCTGTGCAGATTTATGTAGAAAATGGTTACCATAATGGTTATAACAGTACATACTATCATAATTTGTAGAACCCTGCAAATAATCATGTTTGGTAAATTTAGCAGACATTACTAAGTCAGACATCATATTATTAATGCTTTCGAAGTCCCAATCATCAGCAAATGAGCTTGGTTTTGCAAAGTCACTCAATGAGATCTTGATTTGGTGTGGATATTTCAGGATTTCGACCGGACCATAAATTTCATAGTCAGTGTTGTCCCAGGCTACCCCACCAGGTATCGGATTGGCTGTGAAGTTGGCTGAAGAAAGTTCTCTTTTCTCGACGTGTGAAGATGTGTGTGGTTTGAGGATCAAGTTGATTTTCTGACTTGCTGTGTCCATTTTAGCATATTTTCCCTCAATGAAGCGTCCCAAAGTTAGTACCATGATGAGCCAAAGTATGAGGATAAATGCACCAAAACCCACCCAAAATTCAATCCATGGAGAAATCAGATATGTTTCTTTCAGTTGTTTCAAAAGTTCTTTAGCTTTATCTTTAAAGGTTTTTGATGATGGCTGTGTTTTTGATTCACTGAAGCCTTCAGAGGAATCATCGAAGTTTATGAAGTAGCCGGATGCAGTTCTGTCAATTGTTCCAATTGGTTCAGGATTTCTGTTTCTTGCATTTTCACTTGGTACTTCATTATAGATTGGTGTGTCTCTGCTAAATGTTTTTATTTGGGTTTTCAGAGGTCTGAGTTCTATTGCATTGTTGCATAGTCCTTGTTGTTCTTCTGTAGGCGTTTCGAATGTGATGAGCCTCTTCGTTAGGACCTCTGTACTTGTAGCAAACCTAGGTGTTCTGCTACTTATTGGGAGTCCACTTGGCCTACTGTTTGTTATCGGCCACATGTTGTGGTTTTACCAGGTCGATTGATACAACTCGGTTCTCCTTTTTTCCAGCAAGTGGCGGTAGTACAACTGATCTTGTCCCGTTGACAGACAAGACAGGAACTGCTTTTCTGTAAGAAGGCCCAAATTCCTTCTTTACCGCGATCTTCTCCCTGACTAGATCCCCGACTTTTGGAATCCAGACAGGTCTTGCTGGGACAGGTGGTGGTTCTTCAGTGGTTGTTGGCTGTTGTTTCAACTTTATGTTGCTCAGGTCTTTTCTTGTTTTGTTTAAGTCCTGCAAAATAGCCAAACGGTCTTTGATATCAAAGCTTTTTTCTTTCACCACTGAAGTCTGACTATCAATGTCAGAGATCATCATCCTAGTTCCAAATAATAATTCGTACGCACTGAATCCCTTCAGAGAATTTCTTGGCAAGTTATTTAGACTACGTTGGACACTTATTAGATGTTTGACCCACCCAGCTCCCGAACCTAATACCCTTTCCGCTATAGATTGCTTTATGCCTTGGTTTTTTCTTTACACCATCCCGTACCCTCAGGAAGGAAGTGAGAAGATTCCCGCTGGACTGTGCTCATTTGGTCATGTTTCCCCTCAGGCTGGAGTGCTAGAGTGAAGACAATGGTCAAACGTAGCATGCTCTTAGCGTATATGCCATTTAGACTCGCAAATCTTTGTATAACAGTCCGGACGTCAGCCGAGTGCTGGTGATCTACATTATAAGTGGAAACTAGCCTGTATATGTTAATCGCAACCCTTCCTTTTTACTCTTGATTTTTTCCGGAGTAAAACGATGAGGTATTAAACTGTTTCTCTCCCCACTGCGATCTCTGTTGCAGTTTGGGCAGTTTTTTACAAACATGGTGTGACGCAGACTCATGCCTGGCCACCAGTACCGTGATTGTAATTCTTTCAGAGAATCTTTTAGTTTGAGGTGTCTGAGACCCTCTCCCATATGTGCGTCTGCGATTAACAAGTTTCTCCTGTCCATGTTTGGAATCACCCTATCCCCCACTCCAGGGATTCGAGCAAAAGGGACGGAGTTTGCATCGATTATGTATGTATAGTTGAGTGGATAATTGATCGGTAACGCCGAGCAGTCGCCTTTTGATGACGTTTTCACTGCCAGCACTGTTTCACCGTCAATGTATTTTAATGTACGCTTTTTTCGAACTACGGGAGCCGATTTAGTGGCTGCCGCTGTGGCTGTTTCAGCCAATGAATTCCCTGCAACGTGAACGCCATCACGCTGATGACTCAGTGAGTGTGTCACGTGAGTCTTTGGTAGTTCTTTTTGTAAAAGAGCTATTTGTTCCCAGAGCAGTTTCTGCTTTATTGGTGCATCTGTGTCATCTTTGTAACCGTTTTGAATCCATGTTTGCAAATCCTTGTTATATGATTTGACGCAGTAATATGAATCTGACACTATAAGTGTCGGGAATTCGCGATCCGCATTATCTAGCGCCATTTTCAAAGCTACTATCTCAGTTTGTTGTTCTGAATTAGTTTCTACTGAGTGTGTTTTTGTTAATAGAGGTTTTAGTTTACCTCCGCGCCACACTTCTTTTGTAATCCCACATGTGGGGTTGTATGCTTGTTCTCCCCAAACGGGAGGTTGAGCATGTCCGTCTGTATAAATTACACAGGCGTAATGTCGTAAAGGCAGAATGTCGCTTGGCAGAGGGAATATTCTTTCATATTCTAGATTTTTCAACTCTTCTAGTTCTGGATCAAGGTAATAGTATACTTTGTCCGCTGTGATTGAATTCACCCATTGTATCCACTTTGGATTCAATGTTGTTGTTGGTAAATTACACGGTGTTGTTAGTGCCTCAAAGGCTGATTCTGCTGTTCTGACTGTGATATGTCTACCGTCAGCTTGATCTTTTTCTCTAGCTATTGCGGTTTGAACTGCATGAACAATTCTTTCTGTACTGCTGAACTTCTTTTCAGCTTCTGTGTACAAGTGTGATTTGAATGCAATTGGTACCTTTTCTCCTTTATTAGAGGTCAGGTATGTGAATCCGCATCTCCCTGGGATGACTCGAATCACAAGATTGCGTGTGTTATCACGTGTTTCTAATTTTGTTTTAATTAGCATGTCTGTTTGTAAGGATCTCAGAATTTCTGTGTGTATTTGAGTCCAATTGGTTCTTTTAAAATCTGGTTTTATTAGATCATAAAGGGGTTTCACCCTTTCTGCGTAATTTGCAATGTATGTTCTTCCGAAATTTAGGAAGCCTAGAATTGACTGTAGGTTTTTTAGTGTTCTAGGTGCTTGGAGTACGGCACATTTTTCTAGAAAATTGTCAGCCAGGCTATACTTGATAACTCATATCCTAAGAATAGGACTGTCAGATGGGCAATTCTGGATTTTTTAAAGTTGAATTTGTAACCCTCTGCTGCGAACCCAAGTATTATGGTGTTCACTCTCTTCAAGTGAGTCTCCAAGTCATCATCTGTTAAGTAAATGTCATCGACATAAGATAATGCTTCATCATCATATAATTGTAGTAATTCTGTTACTCTCGCTGAGAATACCCCCGGGCTGTTCTTGTACCCCTGGGCTAACCGACAGAATTGTTTTTGAGTGCCATTTATTGAGAACGCAGTTAAATATCTGCTCTCTGGTGCTATGTTTTGACAAAAGAATCCATTAGAGATGTCCAAGGTTGTTTTGTATTTTTTGCGCACTATGTTATTCATTAGTGCAGCACTGTGTGAGTTTTGCACTGCAAAAGTTTTGCAACATGTGTTAAGGTGTCGGTAATCCAAAACTAGACGATATGAATTGTCTGGTTTGGAGACCGGAAACAAAGGGTTGTTCATTTGTGAGGTGCAAGTTTCAATCACCCCCTGGTATTCTAGCTGATCTAGTATTTCATTTACCTGTTTTTTAGCTTCTTGCTTAATTGGGTACTGTCTTTGTGCAGTAGGTTGTGATTTTAACTGGATTTTGTGAGGAGGAGAGTCCTCATCCCATCCCACGTGATTTTTATATAAAGCAGGAGCTAGAGCCACTGCCCACTTTCTGGCAAGTGTGTATTTTTTATGAATTGGGATATGATTTGAGAAGGCAGGCATAATTACTTCTTCGCCATGAGGGCACTCCCTGACAAACTCTGGTGGCCAGTCTTTTTCAGCTAGAAGGATATCATAGCCCTTGGAGAGATTATCCCAAAATAGTCCCCTAATTTTTCTAGTCTTATCCCCCTCTATACGCAATGTTATTTCGTATATTTTATGAGGTTTGCTAACTCTGGTGTCCGCAGTTTCCACTTGAAGATATTCATTCGTGTCCACTGTCTCCAGATGATTCATAAGGACTTGCTCACTTCTGCTGCGCTGTCTAGCATTGTCTGAGCCCATTCCCCGTTTTTCAGTTGTGTCCTCAGTATTCTCGGCATTGTTAACTACCTTGATACTGGCTACGTTCTTTTTTGGAAATTGTAATTTCTTTTTTAGCTGAGCAGGTTCCTTGTCTTTGGACTTGGCGTGCTCTTCTCTTTGTTCTGATCGTCCTCTTCTTTCCGATTTCTGCGAGGAAGTCTGAAAAGATTGAGAGGGCGTGTATCAATGTCTTGATATCTATCAGGCTTTTTTATATTATCCCTATTTCTAAGGTTATATCTATTCCCAGAGGGGTCACTTTGTGGTGACCTGTGTCTCTGGTTCGGAGATTTTTCTCTTCGCCTAGGAGACCTTCCTCTGGACTGGAATTTCTTTTCTTTAGGATTGGATTGTTTGTTTCCATCCCAGTTCTTTTTTGGTGATGTAGATTTATTATTATAAAATATTTTTTCAGGACTTTCAATCAGTTGTGGTTTTACTGGTATCCCACCTAAACTATCTCTGCCTAGTTCCTCATAGGATTTTTCTATGATTCTGGCTATTTCAGCTGGTTGGTCTGCTATATCTGTCTCTTTTAACCTCTGGCGGATCGCCACGTTTGCTGCTTCTCCTTTTATGTTGGCTAATAGTATAGCCGAGACCTGCTTGAAGTCTTTCAGTAATTTCATACCAAGAGTTAAAGCGGGTTCTGGACCATATTCATCTTGAATTTGTTTTAGCACATCTGGTATTACCGAAATGGATGGAACACCGTGCGTTTTTGTGTAGATGGAAGCAAAGACTGTACCCCAAGTGTCACAGTCCTCTATGTGTGGTGCGATTCCCATTGGGAGACAGATAGTCAGAATCCTGTGTTTTTCTAATGGGGTGGTGTCAGGAAACACCGCCTCTATTTGGGTGATTTTCTGTGCCAACCAGAATGGTATTTGTTCCCGTTTAGCCGGTTCCTTCCCTAGACAGGACTGGATGTTCTGTGGTGTAATTTTATTCGTGTTCCCCTGGTGAGGGGTCAGCTGTGGAAGTTTAATCGCTGGCTGAATTGTTGAAGTCCGCATCACATATTGGACTAATTGTCTATGTATTTTTATTAATTGTTTTAGCTGTGTTAACAGCTCTGCTGCAGACATCCCTTCGATGTCTGGATGTGGTGTGTATCCGGCTAGGACCGGCCACGTTGCTCCTGGTCTACCTAAAGGACCGAGCCTGGTGATGTGATTGTTATGTTTTAGGGCGCCATCAAATAAGAGCAGGTGCACTTGAAATTTGAGTGGTACTTCCACCTCCTCGAAAGGAGTGTACGTTTCAGGAGGTTCCTCTATTTTGTAATAGTGGAAGTACTTTGTTACAGCATTTGCTGCTGGAAAATGTATCCATGAATAGTATACCTCTGTCTGCCGATATTCGTGTGCCTCAATTACGAATATGACTGTGCCACCTCTAGGTGTCAGTCCATTTTCTATAAGTTTTAAGGTTATAGATCTCCTTTTGATGACCGGGATGAGTATTATATCCTCGTCTGCTGCCTGCATGGTAGCATCAGCTGCTGCGAGTTCAGTTGCTAATCTAATTGCCTCTCTTTCATCCTCATTGTCTGACATTTTACTGTCCAAAAGGTTATTTTGTTTGTTTGCAGATCAGGTTTCTTGTGGAAAAAAAGATTAGATGCACAATATTTTGGAACTGTGTATCCTTCAACGTTGACTATACCAAGAACCATACATAGGAGTTCCCTCCTGCGAGGTCTGGCGGATATAACCTTTCACCCACTCCAGACGTCTTTGGAGTATTATGGGAAAAGGGGTCTGAGTGAGAAAGCACGACTGAGTTACTCTAAATGTCTTACGTTAGTTTTATCGCCCTTTCCAAACGCGTTGGGCGCCATGTAGTGTAGTTCCTATCATCCCAATAGGCTCTGCGCATTGGAATAATACCTACAATAGTAAAGGCCTAGACCAGACGTTAACTAGGTCTACTACTGTCGATACTAGACTTAAAGTTTTGGGTTTGCCAGCTTAGCTCAGAGTTCACTAGAAACTTTCTCGAATGTTCAAGGAGGACTTAACTTCCCTGATTAGACAAGAAGGGATTTAGTTTCTGACAACCATAGAACATGACAACTTTGCTCTCCCCTAATCAAGAGTATATCTCGAGAGTCGTGTGAACAAAAGGCAATTTATTTTACTCAGTCAGTACGTGCATTCTTAGTCTCATCAGAATGTAGAGAAAAGGAAGAGACGGGCGTGTTCAATAAAAAGGTGGTATTTATTGATCAGTCTCTTTTCTCATACAAGAGAAATGGATCAATATTATTGCAATACTTATAGTTAAGTAAAGTGCATACATTAAAAGCAATAGTATAAAATAATACTGTAAAAACATTGATATGGTTTCTAAGCCATATGATGTTTTAAAATGAATAAAATATATTACATACACATATACATTTGACTAAACGTACTCAACTGGTGTTTCTAAATACGCCTACCCCGTGTACCTGACCTAAGCCTAATACGTGGGCGGGAATAGAAAGTTACAGTTTAAGTTAAGTTTGTTTTTGCCAAGTGAATAACTAAAGAATTCTCTGTGAGGGGTTATTCAGTTCTGTACCTGGAAGTTAGGATGAATGAGGGATGGTATCTCTCTCTCTGGTCTCGATATTCCAGGCTGCCTGCGAGGGCTGCCCAGAAACGCCGGGGCTGGAATTCTCGGCAGGAGAAAGCAGCGTGTCTCAGCGCGTCAGGAAGGCGGGGCTGCGCCAGCGGGGTCTGCTCTGCTCTTCGCTTCGGCAAGTATGGCTGCTCCGTCTCGTCACCACGTGTGTGTTTGCATAGGGCAATATCGGTAATATTTATACCTTTAAGGTGCCGAGATTGACGTAAGGATGGACATAGATACGTCAATAAGGATGTCATACGACTTGCTCGTTAGCACATTCTTTTACTGAAGTTCTCGTTGAAATCAAAACAATGGCCGCAGGGTTTTGCCCAGGTTGTCATAGGTTTGATTTGTTATGAGAACTCCGTATGCCTTATCAGGGGCTGGAGGAATATCGCTTGTCTAATTAGATCGCAAGCGTTATGACCTAATCAGATAACACGTTCCTGTGCCGTAGTGTGACTGCGTCAGATAACGGTATCTGCATCATGGGGGTTTTCTGCCTCATGGGCTGATTACTAGTTAACTTGTTAGTTTACTAACCAGAATAGGGTCAGGAATAGGGGGATCGATTCAGGACCTATAGGAATACATCACAATAGTGGTTCCCCATAGGAAGGTCTGACTTGCCAGGCAAATGTTCATGCTCAGCGTGCAGACCCTATGATGAGTGGCCAGTCTCGGACTACCACTCTTCAACTGGTGGAATAGAGAGATAAGGTGCATCTGGGGCAGTTGTCCCAACTCTAATAAACTCAGAGGTCAGAAAACCCTCAAGAGCAGTTAGGGTATTCTTTGCCAGCCTCAAGGTTGTATGTGAGGCCTGCCCAAAGCCCCCTCTTGGAGCCTCAACTTGGCATTGGATGGCCCATAGTCTGGCTCTTGACACTGGTAGGGTCAGTGGCCTCTGCTGGTTTCAGTCCTTATGGCTAGAATTCTCTTTGAGTTGGGGACAGACATCCAACCCAAGGGGCAGAATGGGCCACATCAATTTGTTGGCCATGGTGGTACTGTCTACCTACTAGGATGCATCTGGGAGCAAATTAAAGAAAGGAGCTTCAAGATGTAGTGCACAAATGAGGAGAACATTTTCTCATGGGGCAGGCTCATGGTTCAGGAGAGTGCTGAGATATAGATCAAATAGGGTTTAGTGGGGCATAGAACTATAAAAGTGTGAATCAGAAGATGCCCATTGTTCATGTTCTATTGCCTGAGCAGGGAAACCCATCAAGGTATTGATTAGTCTGGAGGAGGTCTTGTTGGACTTGGTCCTCCCTCTAAAGTCATGCCTATTGTGGGAAAACTGGAATAAAGAGAGACATGACTTTTCTGGCAAGGTAAAAGTAGGTTTAATCACATTGGCCTGGAGACCAGTCACCTTTGTAGAACTGAAAAGCTGATCTCAATTTGATGCTCACACGCAGCTGTATATATAGTTGAAAAAGTGATGACCTAAACTCAACGGCCTAAAAAACCAATAACAGGCATAAGAATACATTATTTAATAATATACTTTTACATAAACATCACACCACATGTGTCCTTTCTCTGCCTTCCCTTTATCATAGTTCTAACAAAGTTTTAATGAAATATTAACCTTCTTTTCCTTGAGTGTGTTCATTTTTATTTCTCTGCTCCCAAGCCTTCTTATCTGAGTCTGCTAGCTTTAGACTAAAGTCAACTTTGACCAGAAATGTCTGACCAGGTCTCAATTAACAAGAATGGATTGTGTGTTGTGAATATAATATCTTCATGGCTTATAAACATGTTTTTCTATTTAACTGAAAACCTGCTGAACTCATGCTTTCTGGTAAACTTTAACTTACATTGCAGCTTAATAAAACAAAGGCATATATTGCTCTTTAACCACTTATCGCTCTACATTACTCTCTACTAATGCCGGCGGCAGCATGATTTACTTGCATTTCATTTTTTTCTTAACATTCTCACCTATAGTTGATAGTTCAAATGCTTCCCCAAATCCTGGATCAGCATTTTGTATCAAATCATATTTATTACCCTGAGCATCTATTACTTGTGTAGGTGGCCTGACCATGAACACCTCTCCCGCCTCTGTAACCATCCTCTTACAACAGGCTATACCCGATTGGAAAACAAAACATATCAAAAGCAGTAACACAATAAGCGGTAATTAAGCTTTAAACAGTACCAATAGGATAGTAGCCAATCGTACCAACCCTCAAACCTTTCCTCTGGGGAACTTAATTCAGCCATTACTTTCTTATGTAAATTGGGTAACAATTGTATGGACTCCAACAATGCTCCTTTGTCAGCATTGTTTGCAGGGACACAAGTAAAACAAGCAGTCCCTTTCTTGGGGCATACTCCTCCGTTCATGGCTGTCATACGATCAAGTACATAACAGTGCTGCATGATATTCATTCTCATGGCATGCAGCTCTTCTTTTATGGCATTTAATCTCTCTGTTGTTACATTAATCACATTCATTATTTTCCATCTAATTGTTGCTATCTAACATGTGTCGGCTGCATTTGGGCCTTAATCCTTCAGCGCTAAAAGTGTATGCGGCATAAAGCTGTTACACCTTTACAGGTCTATTAACGCCCTTGAGAGATTGCTATGCTTGACAGGGCTTCGAGCTTGAATGCACTGTAGCAGATTCATCAGCTGAATCTGAATAGATTGTAATCACTTTTCCTATTTCCTGCTAAAGGTCCACTATCAGGGCTATCAATTCTGCTGCTTATGCAGAATAATGTGCTGGCAGTGTTAGCTGGTCAACTATGCGGCGAATGTTTGAGGAATTGTGCTGCTGTGCTCTGACTAATGTTGCACCTGTATGTCATATACCTGTGGCTTGATTGATAGTGGAGGATCCATCTACAAAATATACAAAACTACTGGGCATGGGATCCTCTTTTTGCTTGGCTACATTCATTAGGGACATTTGTTGCATAGTTGTGTGCATCATCTTTAGAATCCAATATAGGGTGAGCAAAAATTGTTGCAGGGTTCACCGTATGGTATTTTACAACTTTGAAAGATTTGAGGGACAGTATTATCCTATACCCAGATAATGTGTGTGTGGTTAGGGTTGTCTTAGCCTTTTGAATGACGGCAAACACTGCATGTTCTGCATTGAGCGTCAGAGGTGCCCCCATGACAATCTGGGTGCTTTTCTGTACCGCAAAGGCTGTGGTGGCAATGGCTTGTTCACAGGGGCAATGTCCCTTCATTACTGAGTCCAAAAGACCCCAGCATGCAATGGGTTTGTGTTTTAAAGGATAAAGACAGCTGTCCATTGCAGTGACAGAAGAGGTCAAACTCTTTGATGTAGTCAGGGTTCCCCAAAACTGGGATGTTTGTTATCTCAGTTTTCAATCTTTGGAAATTGTCCCTCATTTTTGGTTTCCATGTTATTTTATTTTATCTGTCTTTTGCTTGTTTAATAGAGTTCAGCAGGGATGCTACTAAGGTGCTGTAGTCAAAGCCCCATTGCCTCACCTAGTTGCAGATGTCTAGGAACTTCTGCATTCCCTTAACAATCTCTGGTTCGGTCATTTTGGCATATAGATGCGACTCTCTCAGGGGTCATTTATTGATCGGAAACTGCCAATAATTCCCCCAAGATAGTGGACCTCCTCCTGAGAATACTAAACTTTGTATTACTCCACTTTATGCCCTATCTGTGTGAGAGTGACCAGAAGAGATATAGTATATTTTCTTCACAGGGGTTCTGTGGGGCTACAAACTAATACATCTTATATTTATTGGAAAAAAGTACAGTCACACTGAAAGTTCGACAGGTCATTTTTCACCAGTCTGTTGAAAATACTTGGAGATTCACAATACCCTTGAGGCAAACAAGAAAAAAAGTCCCGAACCCCTTGATAGGAAAATAATGACTGTCTGGTTGAAGATGGATGCTAAACAAAGCGTTCCTAAGATCTATGACAAAGAAATATTTAGCATCCATTCATCAAAATAATGGATGGGTCAGGAACAATTGGGAATTCTGGTACTACCACATTGTTCACAGAGTGCAGGTATTGAACCATACACCAAGTATTATCCTTAGATTTCTGAATTGGGTAAATTGGTGTGTTACAAGGAGATACTCCAGGATAAGTTACCCTTTGCTCTAGTAACCCCCATATCATAGGGGCAATATCCTCATCTGCTTCATCAGGTAGGGGATACTGCCTCACCCTAGGCAAGATAGCACTCTCTTTTAATGTTATTCTAAATGGGGTGGTGGTGTGGGTAAGACCTACATCATAAGGACCCTTTGTCTGCAGAGTACCTGGTACTTGGTAAAGATCTGTATATCTGACAGAATCAAAGGTTCTACCTGGTGTGGACATCCTTACTTCCAATACCATCCTTAACGGTACGTCATCCTGAAAAACTGTAATTGTTTTCTTAGGATCACCATCAAATAGCAGGTCATACAGTATTCCCTTGACCATTTTACCTGGCCCAATGAATATAACACATGGCCATAGGATGTAGTTATGATCAAAAGCTATCAGAGCATTTTAGGTTGGTGCCATTTCTTTGGCCTCTATTTGTATTATCAACTCAGATATCTAAGAATCCTGACCCTGTCTTCGGAAAAGGAACTCCTTGGATACCTGAACATCTCTTCTCAATTACTCTGGTGCTTCTGTTACTATTGAGTATATTGCTTAGGCAAATGCCTCTACATCAGTGGGTCAGTCATGCTCTGATTTTATCTCTAGTAGAAAAATCTACCATTACAGCCATGATCCTGGAAAGAGGATTTCAGGGGTGGATCACATCATAGTGCTATCAGGCTCAAAATGGATAGTCACGTTTAGTTTAGCCATAAGATTTCTTCCCAATAAATTAGCTGGGAAAATCAGAGAAAATAATAAGCCACAAACTAAATACCTCCCTTCTATTTTTATCTCTACCTGTTTAGTGAATGGAACCCTCATTACCACCCCAGAGAATCCTTGTGTGTCCATTGCTTTTAGAAATTGGAAGCTCTCCTTCCCGAATACAAGATCGAGTTGCTCCTGTATCTATGCATATCTCCCTTTCTAAACCTCCCTGTCACCTTCTGCTAATTCCTTGAGTCCTTGTATCCTTTTTTCTGTGTTATTTTTTATATAGGTTTTATGCATCACTAGCTAGACCCGAAGTTATCAGAGCGCTTTACATCAAAATGAGCATAAAAAATAAGACAATATGAGACATATAGGTCAGGTACTACGAGCATAAATAGAGACAAAGAGAATCATTAGGCACATTTGGGAGGTTACATTATGCAGACAATTAGAGCAGCAAGAGTTTAGGTAGTAAAATGCATCTTAGATAGCTGAAACAATCTGACAGGTGACTGTCATGCAGGGTCTAATCTCAGAGAAAGTGAGATATTGGAACACAGTTTATATATCATGTGTGTTAAATTACTTGTTGAAGAGAAGTAGTTTCAGGTCCCTTTTGAAGTGGGAGAAGGAGAGGTTGCAGCAGAGATCTCAAGGGAATGAGTTCCCTGTCCTAGGTGCATTTCCAGAAAAAGAGCGAGTTAAGGTAGATTTTCTTTTCAGTTTGAGAAGTATGAGAAGAAGCGAGTTTGAGCTTCTCAGAGTTCTCATTCTTCCTGCTTTCGAAAGTTTGATGTCTAGATAGTAAAGGATGTGTGTGTGTGAAGGGCTTTGTGGGTGATACTAGCAGTCTTCCTTTGATGGGAAACCAGCTGAGGGTCTTGTGGGCCGGTGTAATGTGTTCAAACAGCTTAACACCTGTTATGAGTTGGGCCGCTTTCCAACCTTGGCCTTCTTCTTGAATCCATTTCTTTCACTCTGATGAGGATTTGGGCGGGGTCCTTATTTGGCTGCATTGATTGAGCCAAGGAAGACCCATTGTCTGGCCTATCAGGATACATTTTTCTCAGCTGATCCCACACCACTATACGAACCAAGATAAATGGGGACCCAAGGCATCTTGTTTCAGTAGGGGTAACATTTCCCACTCTAGCTTTGTGGAAGACAGTGTCTCTCTCATCTCCTATAGAAGAGCTAAGGAAACTCCTCATTTCCCCTATTACCAGGATGATGCCTGCAGTCCAGTTTGTTTTTCAAAGGACCCAATCCATTTTCCTGCTCCCCCCGTAAGTGGTGGTAACACATTTTTGAGGTTTTCCTTATCCATTTGTGGCCAGAGAGCATATTGAGTTGCCCAGTTCCCTTACTTATCAGGGGCATCTGGTGTACAACGGTAAGGGGATGTTGGGGAAGACTGGCATGCATTTGCCACACGTGCAGGCTCTGTTGCTTATAGGGATAATCCCTATCTGGATCTCCCTCCATAGAGGACACAGTCCTCAGCATTTGCCGAGTCATGTGGATCAAAGGATGCTTCTCGTGGCTCTGGGCCCATCTGCAATGCTAGACCTTCAGTCCACCCTGCTAAATTATCTGTATAGGGTGCAAAGTTATACCAACGGTTTTCTACTTAGGAAACTATCACATTTGAGGTGAGATGATTGCCACATGAAGCCGATTGAACACTCAGCTGTGGTGTTGGTCTTTCACGTAGCATCAATCACCCTGTAACCTAACAAGATCATTTTCTGTGACATGGTTGTTCAAGGTATTCCCTGAAACCATAGCTGCTTGAGCTCTGTCACTTAAGGTTCCCTAATATTAAATAAAGCACCCTGCTCTCCTTCTCTAGTTGTCTTTATAAACATACTAGTGTGACTGGGCAACCACATTGATTTATCCCCATGATCAAGATCGATAAGAGTCCTTTCTCAGGTGCTAACGTTGTACATGGGCCGCCTAGCCTCCTGAGAGTGAAGTTTTTCACCCATGTCATCTGCATACCTATGTACTGATTCTATTCTGTCTGCCTTCCTCCCAAAATTTCCCTTTAATCATTCTGATATATTATTACGATGCCCTTCTCTCCCTGCGTCTCTCTCATCTTTTCTATCTTCACTTCATGACAATCATTTCTGAATGATCTCTGGTGTAAATATAATGCTTCCTTTCTCCTTTTGCAAAGGTTGTAAATTATCCTCAGCCTTTTTAAAGTCCTCATCTTTTTCTTGAGGTACTGACCATCCGGCCATACCATCATCCCTTCTACATAATCATTCCACCTTGCATCATCTGCATTTCTACGTTGCAGCTAAGACACCTGCTCTTTGGCTAGCCTTCAAATGATGTGTCTTATTTGTAACAAATGTGGTGTTGCAGATTAGATATGTGACCGATGATCATTGTCTCCTGAACCTTTCCCTTTGTCTGTAACCTCTTGGAGAGAGACAAAATCTAAATGTAATGTGAACTATGCTTTAAATTGTCATGAGAACTAAGAATCACCACACGTGTTTGTTGCTTGGGTGTATTTGTATGTTTTGGCTTTGATATCCAAAAGGGAACAGTAGGGGTCCCTGCAGAGAATCTCAAATCCCACCGCAGCTTCCTATAACTGCACTAATGGACAAATACTGGTTACCTCAGGAGAGTTACTGGTAGTGTCATATGGGGGTGGGGGAGCATACAAGGTAGAAGGTGTGTCAGTATTAAAAGAGTTTTTAGGCTTCTCACAAAAGACTCACCACAAGACGAAGGCAGCTTCTCGCTTCTGTAACTTAACTCCTGTATATTTACTTTTAAGGTATGTGGTAGTATGTTCTCATATTTTATTATCAAATGCCCCTTCATTTGATAACAGGTAAGTGTGCTTCTGGGTAGCCTTAACCCACTCTTTGCAATAGTCCTGTAACCTTTTCTGATCGCCAAGAAAGTTTTTTTCCATATGTTCTACAGGAGTTCCATAGTCGCCATGTTTCTAGCAATTTTTTTATCATAATTTCTTAGCTTTTAATCTATTCACTTGATGTGTTACCCATTTAAACATTTTAAAACTTAATTTCTTTAATTTTTACACTATCCTTCACAACATACGGAATACATCAGTTTATTTCTGAGTTATGCATAATAACATTATAAAACAAAATTACCCTGTGGCCACATTTTTAGTTTACGTGTACATACACACATTTATCGCCAACATATTTAATATATAAACACTTTAACTATTTCTAAAATCAATCACTGCTTTTTTTTTTACTCTAAACTATATACTATGTCAGAAGTCATTGGTTATTTCTGTCCGCCCTCAAGAAATGGCAACCTTCAAACCATACACCTCATAGGCCATGGAGTGAATTAGGTCTGGGTATTGATTTGAGTGTTCAGTTCTTACTGGAGGTAAAGTGTAGTGACATCAGGCTTTTAACTGTCCCTCTATGACAAAATATTGGAACACATATTGGACTCCCAATTTTGAATATTCCAAACTTGACCACTTCCAACTTTATATTGGAATAAACTCTCCACTGACTGTGTAGTGCCTTAACTTAATATTATACAATATTCATACACAATTTTGTATGCAATAACCCATTTACATTTCATCCAAGTTTACTTCTGCCAGAGAAACAAGTCATATAATATACAAACATGGAATGGAATATGTGTTGTCCTCACCTAAAAGACAGCAAACCCTGGGTCCAAGCTGTGCACTTTGTATAGGCAGAACTTTTAGGTAACACAGTATCGACTTACCTTGTCATAAATGCGCAGTATTCTATGCAGTAGGTGAGGTAGGTGGTTTTCCATCACAACAGTCGGTCGAGGGCGAAAAGGACGCCTGTTTGGCTCACAAAATGTTGGGGTAAAACTGGAATAAAGAGAGACAAGACTTCACTGGCAAGGCAAAAGTAGGTTTAGTCACAAAGGCCGGGAGACCAGTAACCTTCATGGAGCTGAAAAGATTATCTCAATTTGCTGCTCACAAGCAACTACTTATATAGTTCAAAAAGTGATGACCTACACACAATTGTCTATAAAAGACAATAACAGGTCAAGGAATACATGAGTTAATAATATACTTTTACGTAAACATCACAAAGCCTGTGTCCTTTAAACTTGTAACCTTTTCTCTACATTTTATTTATCATAGGTCTAACAAAGCTTTAATGAACATATTTTTTACTCTGTTCCAGAGGCTTCCTGTCTGACACTGTATGCTTTAGACTAAAGATAACTTTGACCAACATTTTCTGAACCACGTCTCTGTTCCGGTTGTATTCAGGCCTGGAGTCTTGTGCAAGACCAAACAATCTCACAGGGACCCCGCCATCTGCGGATGTGGTCGAGGGTGTTCCTCAAGACCTGGTCGGGGCTCGGAAGTCTTTGCTCACCTGGATTACCAAACGTTGGGTGGGGTATCCGTGCCCTCATTCACAAAAGCCTGGCGAAGACTGTTCAGTAGACTAGACAAGCACTTACCGGGGAAACCTATGCTTGCCAAAGACTGTACCCAAAATATTATATGTCCAGTTCCCATGATCAGCCTGCAGACCCCTCCTTACGTCGAAAGAGTGACCTCTGTTCTAGCCTCTGCCTAGCCGAAGCCACGCCCCGCTAGACCAAGTGCAGCGATCATCGAAGAGTGGAGCACGGAGCACGGAGCACGGAGCGCGGGAATTCGGTGCAAGAGGACACGGAGTAAGCCCTTAGCAGCCGGACCCCAGTGACAGGTGGACAAACGGGCAAACCGTTAAAGATTTCCTCCCCAGCCTCGGCCAGGAGCGGAGCCCTTGGGGAGAGGCAGGGAGTGACGAGGGGAGCGGGCGCGGGTGCGGGAGCAGCGCGAGCAGGAGGGCTCGCTGAGGACAACGAGACGCTGCACACGCAGCTGCTGCTGAGAACGACACTGAACGCCTACACCATCTCGACCCCCTCTTTCAGCCCCCTTTCAGCCCCCACTCTTGCAGACTCAGACTATTAGCCGGATCAGCGAATTCAGCTGAGTCTGCAAGGCAATATATTTCGAACTTTGGTGTTAGAAGCGGGCAACAAAGGGCGTGTAACTGAAGTACTAGCCCTCAGAAGACCAATACCACCAGAAAAGTCGGAGTTTTTTACACAAAGGGGGACAAGGCAACAGGCGGAAGGCAACTAAGGCAGAACAGAGGTAAGTGAACAAATTTCAACAAAAGTAAAATTAAATATTAAGAGTTACCACCTTTAGTATAACAACAGTTCTTTGACAAAAAATGGCGCCTAAAAGAGGGCAAAAATTATTGGATGATCTAGGAAAGAGTAAATCTTTGGAGGGCTCAAAATCTTTGGATGAAAGCAAGGAAAGTCAAGCATCATCTATGGAAAATAGTAAGGGGAGACAAAAGAAAAGAAAAGTCAAATGAGTAATGAAGAATGCCCAGAAGGCAAAAAGAGGCTGCAATCAAACATCCGATAAACAGAAGGAGAACACGGCAGCGTCAAAGTCCATAAAGGATATTGTAGGCAAACACTATAAATCATTAAATCCAGCAATAACATCGGATCTTGATGAAGAAATAGTGGAAATTGGCGGAGAAATCGGTGAAAATTCAGGCTTGTCAGTTGAAATTCAAAGCCAGACAAATAAGGGAGAACTCCAGGAAGAAGCTAACCTTGATAATGGGGAAGATGGGGTGAACCGTAAATCATTAAACCTGACACTGCAGAGCCAAAATCACCAAATCCCGGCGCCTCGACTATCATCATCACCAAAGATGTTCTCACTGTTGTCACCAGGGATTGAAGATCATAGGGGAAATGAAGACCAGAACCAGAGCATTACCTGGGGAGGCGCACCGGATCAACTCCTACAATACCAACCATTGCAAAAATCCCCAAGACAGCAAGAGAGCTTAAGGACAAGTTTCGCAGCAATTCCAGTCAGAAATACTACACAGGACTCGGTGCTCTCTGAAACTCCTACATCCTCGTTGATGGATTTAATCCTGTTACTGCAAAAAGCGCTTCAAGGAATCCTGGAAGTAACCCTCTCAAACAACGGAGTGATGAAGGCTCAGAAACAACATCTAAAGAAAATAGAAGAAGAACTCGGAGAAATAAAGAGCCAATTGCCAAGTAGGGTAAAGCTAATTGATATACCACCACCAAATGAGGAAAGCGACAGGATAATACCCGAAGAAGAAAATACGGTAATCCTTGAAAGATCGCCGAAACCCGAAGAACAATCAGCAAAGGATTGTAGAATATGTGGACAATGTGTTTATATCAAAAAGACCTATGTTGATAAAAAGGTACGTCACACTCGGGACCAGGGACCGGATAGGAAAGTCCAGACAAATGAAACATGCAGGAAAGAGAAAAGGGAGGGAAACAACTAAGGGGGGGTTGCAGTCAGGACTAAACGCCTCAGTGCCAACATTTATAACACATAGACTTATACATGTAGAGGCAAAAACTTCAACACCCCCAAAGCCTCCGAGAGCTCCAAGGAAAAAGCAGTCTAACAGGGAGGAAAATGAGAACCCCCCCCTCCACCCGTACGACGAGACAAAAAGTAAGGTTACTGGATGGATCTGTAAGACCACAGACACATGAAGATCCCAACATGAGAAATAAAGGTTGGAAAGGTGGGAGAACAATCAACCAGCCAACAGACGCATGAAATAAACACGAACTCTATTGAGAGAGACGATAACAAATGGTTATTTCTGGACCTGATACCAGCAGGGAGGAAAGAGAAGCTGACAAGAAAAACCAATCCCCTGAATAGGGCATTGATCTTGACCGCATTTGAGAAATGCGGCAGTCTGAGGGGGATCGGCACTAAAGATCTCCAGCAGGTTGGCTTCGTAGAAAACAGGTATGGAAAGGAAATAACAAAAATCACCCTTTACTCAGACCTGGTAAAAAGGGCAATCCTGAAAGCCTCAAATGAGACAACGAAACAGGGAATAAGGATTATCCCAGAGCGAGAGATAAAAACCTCTAAAGATAACAATTTCTTAAAACAGCATGCCGGCTTGCAGAAGAGGCAAGTGATTCTCTATAAAGAATCAAAAGGTGATCGAAGCTCTCTGAACATTGTATTTATTTATTTATTTATAGGCTTATATAGCGCTCTGAATAAACTCCCAAGGGAGTATCTCCGCGCTGTAACTGCCGGTACAGAACTAAAAAAGGAGCAGATCATTAAAATACTGTGAGCAAGGAAACAATTAAAATGAACCAAACAGAAATGTTTTTAAATGTTTTCTAAATTGACGGTGGTCATTACATTGCCTTAATGACAACGGAAGTGAGTTCCATAATTTGGGACCCACGACAGATAAGGCTCTACCACCCAACCTGGTTTTAGTGATCTTGGGAACATTTAGTAACAATTGGTCACTGGATCTAAGGGCACGGATGGGAACATAAGGAATAAATTTGTTCGCCAAGTACTCAGGTCCCAATTGGTTGAGGCCCTTATGGATAGTACAACAAGTCTTAAACTTCACTCGTTGACGTATTGGCAACCAGTGGAGCTTAAGAAGTAACGGTCTGGAGGGAGATCTAGGGGGTGCATTTAGCACCAGCCTGGCTGCCGTATTTTGCACCACCTGCAAACGGTCCAAAACCTCCTCACTTGCACCTGCCAGGAGCCCGTTACAATAGTCAAGCCGACTGATGATTAGAGCCTGAACAAGGGTTTTCCTATGAGAGTCAGGGAGGAAAGGGAAGATTTTACGAAGAAGGCCAATCACATGGAAGCAAGATCCTACAGTGATGTTAACGTTTTGCTTCATGGTTAGCTCTGGTTCCAATCTGACGCCCAAGTTCTTGACTATTGTTTTTGGCACAGGGACCGGCCCCAGATCAGAGGGCCACCAATCAGGGGACCATTGAATCCTGGCTTCACCAAAGAGCATCACCTCTGTCTTTCCAACATTGCATTGTAAAAAGTTGGATGACATCCACCTTGCAACTGCCTTCATCCCATCGGAAAAGGATTGTAAAATTTCCGGGGTAAGAGTTTTAAAAGGGAAGAGCAGCTGCGTATCGTCTGCGTAGGACACTGGACAAAAACCAAAAGCTCTAGTAACACCTGCCAAGGGGGCCACATAGGTGTTAAATAACGTTGGGCTCAAACATGAGCCCTGTGGAACCCCCTTGGAAATGTTAACTTCCTCCGATTTAAAGTCGCCCATGGTGACAGATTGGGTGCGATTGGAGAGAAAGCTTCTGATCCAGTCCAGTGCCCTTCCGCCGATTCCACTCGCAGACAGTCGTTCGATCAGGATGGTGTGGAAAATCGTATCGAACGCTGCCGATAAATCCAGTAGCACCAGGACAACAGAATAACCTCTGTCCTGGTACAACCGTAGATCGTCAGTTACCGACATTAAAGCTGTTTCAGTACTAAATTTAGGTCTGAAACCTGACTGCGAGGGATCGAGACTACCAGAGTGTTCTAGGTAGGTAGATAGGTGCTTATTGGTGTGCTTTTCGATGATTTTCCCTAGGAAAGGTAGAAGGGAAATGGGCCTCAAGTTGGACATGTTAGACCAAGGAATGGATGTATTCTTCCTAATAGGTCTAACTAGGGCTTTTTTCCAGGCCAATGGGACCACTCCAGATACAAGTGATAGGTTCACCAGTCTTTGCACATCAGGACCTAGTAAACTCCCCAGCGGACCCATAAGTCTGGCTGGTAATAAGTCTGCCGGGCTTCCACTTTTAATATCAGAAAATAGTTTCTGAACTTCCAACAATGCTATTTCAGGGAATTCGTTAAAAGCACAAGTATTGATAGGAGCTGTCAGGATAGGGGTCCAAGTATCTGGACTAGTTAAGTCAGGACCCAGTGCTTTTATTTTATCATAAATGGCATCAATTTTCTCTGAGAAAAAACAGGAAATACTATCACACAGGGGTTGTGAAGCCATGTCAGCACTTTCACAAGCTGTTGGTTTTATGAACGTGTTGACAATTTGATATAAAACTTTAGAATCATTGCCAGCAGCATCTAACTGAGCAGTAACATGGTTTTTCCGTGCTAGCCGTAAGGCTTTATAATCGACAACACAGGGAATGACTCTTTATGGGGTAACTGGTCTTTACACAGCAATCTCGAGGGAGAAAGTAATGAGAGAAATACAGTGGATACAGATGATGAAGGGGGTTTGAGTGACGTTGAATAGGATGGAGGGGGTTCGCAAGAACTAGGTCTCTTAACCTGGAACGTAAATGGGCTTGGCAATGAGCAAAAATGGGAATATATAACGGAAGCCATAAATAAAGTGGACATTGCCTGCCTGCAAGAGACCTGGTTATGCGACGACACCCCAACCCTTGACGGCTATGCCCAGATACATCAGCCAGCCATAAAGAAAAATCGTGGGAGGCCCTCGGGGGGGCTGTTGACATTGGTTTCAACAAAAGTAATGAGGGAAATAAAACTGTTGAACACAAAATGCAAATGGGTACAATCAAGTAGAATTGAACTCATGACGGTGGATCTAAACTATAAAATGTTGATTTTAATGAATGTGTACATGCAGTGGGACAATAGGGAGGAGTATGAAAGGGAATTGAGGTGTTTTAAAGAGGATGTAGACAGTACTCTAGAAAATTACCCCGCAGACATAATAATTTTAATGGGCGATTTCAATCATAAACTAAACCCAAAAAAGGCCAACCTTTGGAATAGGGAACAGTTAGAGGCATATGGAATAAACCCGGCAAGGTTCCCAGTAGGGGAATCTTCGAAGCAAGACCTAGCGTTAATACACATCTTAGGAGGCAGGGGTTTTCATTGTGTAAATGGGAGAATAGAGTCAGACTCACCGGCAGGAAAAACATTTATCCAAGGGCATCAGAACTGCCCGATTGACTATATATTCTTGCAGGCTTGGAACTTTCACCAGATTAGGGACTTTAAGTTAGATCAAAAAGAGGTGAGCGATCATAAACTCCTACACATAGTGATAGCGGGGGGAAGGAAAGTACAGAGAGAAACGGTGATTACCCAGGAGGTTGAGTACCCCAAACGCGTCACGACACGTTTAACTGAGGAATATATGGAAAAACTGAAGGCCATGCAAACAAAAATGGCACCTGAAAACTGTGAGAATAAAAAATTGGAATGGTTTATTGGAAAATTAGAAGAAGTTGTTCAATGCCTAAAGATAAATTTAAAATGGAATAAGCCCATAAGGGTAAAACAATCAAACCGTGGTAAAGTGTTTTCTGTGGCGTGCCAAAATAAGAAAAGGGAGATAAGAGCAGCCCAAAGGAAACAAAAAAAGAACTTTACACAAGAGAGACAGGAACAGCTAGTGAAGCAGAAAAAAGAATTCAAGCAAATGGTTCTCTCCGCAAAAAGATTATATTAAGAAAAATGCTGGTCAGAATTACTAGAAGCCATAGAGAACAAAAATCTAAGGCAATTTTGGCAACTAGTAAAGGCTGCAGCCGGGACAAAAGATGGTGAACTAAATTGTGTGGTGAGTGAGGCAGCATGGGAAGCGTACATAA
This sequence comes from Lissotriton helveticus, assembly GCF_964261635.1. NCBI lineage: Eukaryota > Metazoa > Chordata > Amphibia > Caudata > Salamandridae > Lissotriton > Lissotriton helveticus. The sequence goes on along the minus strand of NC_136061.1, from coordinate 1,578,042,579 downwards.
GGGAATTGTACGGGGCAAGGACGCCCAGAGAGGAGATGGAGATCAAAACATGGCAAGAAATCTCAGATGACCTTTTATTTAAGTTCAATGAAGAACAAGTTGAGCTCACAATAAAAGAGCTTAAGCTAACTCGGGCAGCAGGCCCAGACAATCTGCCTGCAATAATTTTGAAGACCGAGGTTAAATGGTGGGCAAGATTCCTTGCCAAGATGTTCCAGTTAGTCCTAAAAAAAGGGATAATGCCTCCAACCTGGAAGGGGGCCATAATTAGGCCGATCCATAAGAAAGGGAGCAAAGAGGCGGCAAAAAATTACCGGCTGATTAATCTCCTAGATATTGGTGAGAAAGTGTTCTCTAAAATTGTATTGAAGCAACTGAATGCATGGGTAGACGAGCACCAAATAATTCCCATAGAACAGGGTGGATTTAGAGCGGGCCACTCGACAATAGACCACGGATTTGCTTTATGGGCGATGGCGAGGAAGTCGACGGAACAAAATGGCAAGTTATGCTGCTGTTTTGTCGACTTCAAAGCAGCCTTTGAGTCTGTGGATCGGGTCTGCCTCTGGGAGACCTTAAAGAGGTTAAAAATTCCAAAATACCTCTTTACTATAATAAAAGAACTACACAGGGAAAATTGGGGACAAGTAATTAAAGATACGGTGGGATCCTTGACCTTAAAAATACCCATTGCTAACGGACTAAGACAGGGCTGTGTGTTGGCCCCCCAGCTTTCCTCGATCTTCCTGTCAGATCTCCCGGTACATCTAGAGGTGGAGGGTAGTGCCAGCCCAAAAATGGATGGAAACAAGATACCCTGCCTACTGTACGCGGATGATCTGGTAATAGTAGATCAGACTAAGAGGGGCCTCCAAAGGAAGCTTAATGCCTTCAATACATACTGTGCCAGCAAATTTTTAAATATCAACCTGGATAAAACTAAAACCCTATGTTTTGGGAAAAAGCCAAGCAGATTCAGTTGGTACATAGGTGATCTCAAATTGGAGACAGTAAATGAGTACCGATATTTGGGTATATGGTTCGATAGGACCCTAAATTGGAATACCCATTTAGAAACTCAAAAAGCAAAGGCACTCTCTTCCATATGTGGCCTAAAAACGTTTAATGGGGACTATGGTGAGATGTCACACCGACCAATGCTTAGAGCTTTTGAAGCAATGATCCCCCCCCCAAGTCTTATATGGCGCAGAGATCCTTTATTTGAGCGGTAAGGGATCTTGGGACGTGATAGAGGGGAATTGCATAAAAAGGCTACTATCACTTCCCCAATCTGCTATGATACAAGCCATCAGAACATAAATAGGCACAAAGTCTTGAGTGATACTAACCCAGATGGCTGTGATCAGATTCTGGAAAAGATTAGAAGACCCTGAAAGCAAAAAAGTAGCATACTGGTGTTGCAAAGAAATCCAGAAAAGCGAGCTAAAATGGGCGAAGGCCAGTAGGGAAAAATTAAAGGAAATCTGTAACTCATTAGAGATCGATTTGGACATGGGAACATATCAAATCCCTAGTACCAAAAGTGATTTGAAGCAAAGGGGGAAAGAAGTTTCCAAATTGCATGATATAAGCTACTTAACAAAGAAAAAATCAGTGGCACATATGCTAAATGCTTGGTCCCATGAAAACTGGTTCCCCTACCTTGATAGATTACCCAATCGCGGACTCAGGCAAGAGATCCTGAGGCTACGAATTGGGATCAACCCATGGCTAATAAGCAGAGACCATAAAATAAAAATGTTAGATCAGGAAGGTCGCTGCAGGTGTAATTTGGGAACTAAGGTAGATCTGTTGCATATTCTGTTAGAATGTCTGACACTCCTAGAACATAGGAAATTTTGGCTGCGTCCAGTTTTTATGAAATATGAAGTAAAGACAAGGTCGCAGGCGGCCAGCCTTCTAACAGAAATCCCCTATATCGATATTGTAATTGCCGTCGGGAAATTTATGAAGGTGGCCCTGAGCGCATCGAGAGCCAAAGAATAACATGTAGTACTGCATGAATTTTAGTGGAATGAAATTGTTTGGTGTAGTAAGAATGTGAATAGGTTTTAATATACAAAACAAGTTTTAATATAATTGTAAATTTTATAAACTTTTTGTACTTTAGATAATGGTGTGTATGATCTTTTAATGGATAAGTTTTTATAAATAAGTGTATGAATTTATGGTGCATACTCCATTCCGTGTTATGTTCACTGTATTGTTTAAAGACTATGGTCACAATAAACATATATGTTGACTTGACTTGACTTGACACGTCTCAATTAACAACGAGAATGGACCCTGCTTATGGGCTGTGATTATAATCTATTTAAACCTTGTAAACTCATTTTTCTATTTAACTGAAATCCTGTTGAAGTCATGTTTCTGCTTTCTGGTGAATTTTAACTTACATTGCATCTTTATGGAACCAAGGCATATATTGCTCTTTAACTATGTATCGCTCTTCATTGCTCTCTACTAATGGCTGTGGTAGCACAATTTCCTTACATTCAATCTTCTCCTTAACATGCCAAAACGTTTTACCTTCACCCCTCCTGGTTTAAAAACGTTGTTTTTGCTGGTTTTAGGACTCTGTGCTCTCTATCACTGCTGACCACTGCTAAAGTGCTTGGCCCCTATCAGGCTATTGAAGCCTGCAGTGCAATTTTAAACTGATGACTCAACCTTGAAAAATAAACCTTTTGCCAGACCTAAATCATCCTTTTCAATGCATTTAAGTCACTCCTAATGTATGCACTAAACAGGTCATAGGGCAGGATGCATTGAATTTAAGCATTAGATGTGTTTTTTAAGTTTTACATGTTCTGGTAGTGAAAAACTCCTACATTTGTTTTTCACTATTCTAAGACCTACCTCTCCCGTAGGATAACATAGGTTACCTTGTTGAATTTAATAAGTGCTATCTTTTGCTTGGGGGCAGGTAGAAATGTCAAGTGTAGTTTCAAATGAATTGAAATTTAAAAACCTCTTTGATAATAAACTCTGATTTTAAGTCACAATTCTGAAAATTGCATATTCTTTTCCCAAACATTCTGTGCCTGCTGCTAATGTATTAAGTCGCAGGACCCTGCTGCAAGGGTGTATGTATTCCTCCCAGACAGTGATTTGAATGTTGGAGGGTGGACCATCTTGGAAGGATGGGTGGGGGCAGACCTGATCCCTGTTCCACTTGCATTTAGAAGGGTTGTTTCAAGCACACACAAAGGAACCTGCACTAGTTTCTTGTCATTGCAGAATTCTTAGAGCCTTGGCAGGGGAAGATAAGAACATTACAGAACCAGATATGGGGAGTAGCATTGACATTTCCCCCACTTCAAAGGCTGGCACCAGGTATAAATATTGGACCACAGAGCAACTTATCAATACACTCCTGGACCTGTGGACAGTAGAGTAAAAAAACTACCTTGTCACCCAGATGACAATCAATGTTTGAGGTCGGCCTTATCCCCCAGAGGATTGCCCTGCTACCTTATTTATAAGAGGTCTCCTTGCTGCTACCAGAGGATTGCCCTTCTGCTTAGCGACTGCCTTGCTCCTCAAAGGACTGTTAAGGGCTGCCTTGCCTTCAGAGGACTTCCCTACTGCTTGAGGCCTGCCATCGTCTGTGGGAATAAGGACCTAACCTGTTCCCTTCCTCCCAGGCTAGCCTGAGTAACTCCATGGGTCAGGTGGCTAACTTATTGTTCTGAACTACAGATATACAACATGCTCCACAGGCCTCAGTGCAATTGCCCAGCTGACCTGCTGTAACTTGGCCTGCCCGGACCTGCAATGCAGCCTGCCGAGCCCGACTAGCCTCCACTAAAGTGAGTCCCTGATCCCCAAGAGGTGCCTCCCCAGGTCCAGCAACCTTGGCTGTAATCAGTACACCCTCCTCTTCAAGAAAAGGAGAAATCCCGAAGTGTTGGGCTCTTTGCAACAGCAAACATGCCTGTTCATGCTGAGACTCTGCCACCTACGACGACTGCCATCGCAAAGCTGTAGTAAACTCAGCTCTTCGCAATACAGTAACAGCCTGCTATAACCAACAACAAAACATCTGCACTTCATGCTACAGCAATGACAGCCCACAATGACTGCCAGCAAAAGCTCCAGCCGTGGCCGTCCGCAACACTTGACCAGCTTTTCGAGCTACAGCAACAAGAGCCCGCACGGCCCGGCCTAGTCTCAATGACATCTGTGCACTCTTCCTGCTTTTTACAGCCCCCTTCACCGCAAACTGGACTCTTCAAGCCATACTTTGAGCAGGGTTTTTCAGTGGGGCTAATCTGGTCTCTGTATTCAGCCCAAGCTCCATCACAGTCGGCCTGAACTTGTGACTTTCCATCCCATCTAACATTACCAGATGACAATAAGTGGCGCTTTGTGCCTTTAGGCGCTATACTTGCCTTGAACTTTTAAATTGCATATCGATGGTTCTTGAATGGATTTTTGTCATTTTGGTCTCATTTCATTTACAAAAAGGTTCTATAATTTTCTAATTGGTTTTGGATTTTTCTTGTGTTGTGTTTTCACTTTATTACTGTTTGTGTGACTCGTCAATACATAATGCAGTGCCTTTATTTTCCAAAATTGATTTGCAAATGTTATTGTCTTGACTGCATCACTTTAATGTTGTTTGGTACTGATTTTGTTTAACATTGTCCCTAAGGGGAGCGTCCTGCTTCTTGGGTCACAGCTATTAGGAGTAGGTATATTTCCTCATTGAACTGTGTTGTAACTTGTGTTGCACATATATCATTCTTTCCTGTTGGGGCTCTAAATGAGTTTCCCACTTGTGAACTTTAATCACAGAACAGTACCTCACTGTCTAGCAATTGTCTCTGACTTTTCACTCAGTGTTAGAAATATGCAGGCATGGCTGGCACAGGTAACAGCGGTGAGGCGGTGGGCCGGGTGGGGGCAGAGTGGTTGGGTGGGGGATACAAGTGGACAAACGATGGGATAGGGAAAGTAAATTTAAAAACAAAGCCACTTACCTTGCACTAGCCACATTGCCGAGTCGGCGATGCGGTGAGCACAAGGTAAGTGGTTTTATTTATTTTTCTTTTCCTATCCCATTTTTTGTCCACTTCAAGGCATGCACCCTCCACAACTGTTACCTATGCTGTCTGTACCTGAAAAAATGTTTCTCTATAGTCTTTAATTCATGAACTGCATCTGACCATCTATCTACCAAATGTTCCTTTGCTCTCTTTGGTGTATCTTTGTTGAATAATATTCTAGCATGCAAGCATGACATGTCTATCTGGCTAATATGTCTAGCTGTACTTGTTGATCTTGCAAATGTGTCTTTCTTGAGTTGTGTTTTCCCTTACTGCCATATTCTGTCAGACAAATGTTTATTTCTTCAAGCTGGGGTTCTCAATTTGTCTCATGATAGTCATCGCTTGTTGAAATATATTAGCTTTTCGGGCTTGGAATTTACTTTCTCTTTGTTTCCATTCGGTACTTTGTTTGCGTCAAGTGATTCAGCTAGTCTTATTTGAGAAATGTCTCTCCATTTCCAATTGGAGTTTAAATGTGTTTCCCACTTAACGCTGATCTGCTACACCTGCAGAAACGTCCCCTTTTCCTTGGATCTGTATCTAATTGACTCTAACATGGATCCTCACAATGGCTGATCTTCCTTCATTTTATGTTGGCCTAATCTTCACCCATATCTAGAGGTAATACATTCTATTTTTTTTAGTTTTACTAATACCCTTACCCTTCCAGATTAGTTATAGGACACAAGTGATAAGTAACCTCTGGGTAAAGATAATCTTTCACAATATGTGATGAGTGACAACAATGAACTCTACTCCTCAGCCATCTAGCTTTTTGAGTTGGTGTCTATACATTCAGATGGCCCATGTTATTAGGGTTTGGTTCTGATGCATAATCTTTACTAGAATCTCAGACAAATATAGATACCTCTTTTTATTTTTTTGAAGTACAAATTCTTCTTAAAATGTATTCAGCAGTTACCAGATCTGTAGATCCCAAGAGTTATGGCCATTGGTAATGGAAATGATTTGGACATAAATTGTCCCAAGTACTTGATTAAAAAGGTAGACATTGCCCAAAATGGACTACGCACTTGATTTTGTAAATCTATAGAGTTAAACTAATGCCTATTCAGGCTAAGCTCCACATTGTCTAAATTTGGAGCAGGACATAGGGGCCCATTAGGATGGCAGGCGGATCGCCCCGCCAGGCTGGTGGTAGCCACCGCCGGCCTGGCGGGGGCGATCCGCCCGCCATCCTTCCCGGAATCACCCCCTGCCATATTAGCATGGCGGGGATGACCGCGGCGGACAGAAAGACGCGGTCCAACGCTTTTTCGCCCCGGTCGCCTTGCGGCTTGGGCGGAAAAGGTTTAATACGTTGGCGGTGTCTATCAGACACCGCCAGCCATATTAGCATGGCCATTTTCAAATGCCTTTCCATGGCGGCAATGCTGCCATGGAAAGGCATGCGGAGACACACTGCAGGGGCCCGTTGCAGGCCACCAGGGACTCTGGGGGGATGGGGGTGCACATGGAGGGTACCTATGCTACCCCCCAGCATTGCAAAGTACAACGTGGCAGGCACCGCACGGTGGCTGTCATGTTGTGCTTTGTAATGCACTACATGTATCTTTAGCATTGCGGCGGACGGTGCATTCAGCAGCACCCGCCGCAATGCTAAAGATACAGGATGCGCCCGCCGCCCCCAATGGGACCCCCGCCCTTATGGCGGGCGGTCCCTCCACACGACAGGATGACGGGCGGACTTTGTCCGCCCGTCATCCTTATGGGCCCCATAGTCTTTAAACTGTGCTGTATAGTTCAATGACTGTTTCTTTTTAAATTTAATAGATTTAGTTTGCACATAATTAAGTAGAATAGAATACAAAACAAGATAAAATCATTCATTTCATAAATATAAGTGAGTGAGTTAAGAAAAATATGGGAAAAAAGGAGGTGAGAGGGAGGGGAGAATTTTTTTTTATCAAAATCTAACAAAATCCTCATAATCACAATTCCCAAAAAGAAAAAAACAACATCAAATTTCGAGAAGAAAACTGCAAAACAATAACTAATACATCACAATAGGTATATGGTATGAGATACAAATTATGGAGGTTTAGGAACTTCCTCAATTCGTGGATTGTGTGAGAAAGCATTAATGGCAGAGGTAACTAGAAAAGTGGTTACAGGTTGCCAGAGGGTGTCACGTTTAATTGTGAGGGAAATGGGAAAGAGATATGCCCTATCTAATCTGTGGTTGTAACAAACCGCATACCACCAGGCTTGATAAGATATGTTAGCAGAGGATTCCCAATGTATTGTGATTTGTTGAAAAGCAACAGCCAAGAGAAGGTCAATGATGTAGGAATTGCTTAGTTGAGATTCCCAATCTTCGGAAATACTACCTAAGAAAATGTTAATAAATGTAAGGGGGATGTGTGTGTGAAGGATGGTATCTATTTGTTGCCACACCTGAGTCAAAAAAGTAAAAACATTTTAACAGTCAACATGTGTTGTAAATCAGCTTTGTCAGAAGAACAAGACCAACAGGAAAGAGGGAGAGATTTATTTATCTTATTTAATAAAACAGGAGTAAACAGATGTCTATTACATATATATAAAATAATGTTTGAGTGGTATTAGCTGCTCTGGAAGATCTTCGTATTTTTAATCAAATCTTATTCCAAATGTGAATAGGGAAAGTAGATTGGAGATCTGCCTCCCATAATAATTCTACCTCTGTTTTCTCTCTAGTAGATGGTTGAGGGAAAACAGTTTATATAGCTGAGAAGCTGGGGGGGGGGCAGATTTCAAAAGGGCAGATATATTAGAGGGGGTGAAGAAGATGCTTGGGAAGATAGGAGAGAGTTATAAGTGTTTTTAATCTTTGTTGTTAAGGAGTTAAATTAAAGTTCCCAGGAAGAAGGTAACGAGAAATTTGTTTGGGCAGTGGCAAATGGAATGCAAACATTGTCTTGAAAAAGTTGAGAGACCCAAAGAAGACCTTTTTCATGCCAATCTTTCCAAAGTAGAGCCTTATTTTGAAGTCAATTAAGACAATTATAACAAATGGAGGACTGACGAAATTGATCTTTGTGGCAATTATAAGAAATGAAAAGAGGTTGGAAAATGTTTGAAATGTTATTAAAAATAGGAAGGGATGGAGATAAAGGCCTGCACATGAAGGATGAAAATTCTCTAAAGGAAAAAGGATGTAGAAATAATTTTTCAATGGATACCCATAAAGGTAAATCTGAGGTATCACCATCTTGTAAAAGGAGAGCAGACTGTTTGAGGAAAAATGCAGTATGGTAAGAGTGAAAATCTGGAAAGTTAACCCCTCCCATACATTTGGGTCTTTTAAGTTTCTGAAGAGACATAAGCTAGAATAAATTATTTTATATTGAGAGTGGGGAATATGTATGGGGAGATTGGATATTTAAAAGAGAATCACAGGGGCCAACATCATTTTTATGATATCCAAACAGGCCTCCCATGACAAAAACAAAGGATTCCATCTGGAAGTGAGATTATCCAGGGTTAATTGCAATTTTTTGAGATTTAAGGAAACAGTTTCTTTAATAGAGGGCATGAACCTTAAGCCAAGATATTTAATTTTACCAAATTTTCAAGTGAAATTTGAGGAAATATAGTCATCAGGGAAACATAATTTGTTTAAGGTGAGGATTTCACATTTGTCAGAATTTAATTTGTCTCTTGAAACTAAAGCAAAATGTTGCACTTCCAATAAGAAGGCAGGAAGGGAAACCTGAGGGTGTGAGAGAAAAAGTAAAATATCATTGGGATAAACATAAAACCTTGAGCTGTTTCTCACCATATTGAAAGCCAGAGATTTGAGAGTTTGTACAGATTTTTATCAGAAATGGTTCAAGAGCAAGAATAAAAAGGAGAATTTGAAATGGGGCAGCCTTGTCGAACACAACGATATGAAGAAAAGGAGGGTGAAAGAAGACCATTGATTAAAATAGTGGACATGTGAGATGAATATAATAGAGAGACATATTCAATAAAAGGCTTGCCAAAACCAAACCAAGAAAGGGTAGAGAATATAAAGGGCTAGCTTACCTTCAGCTTCTAAGGAGATAGCTGCTAAAGAATGTTTATATGATTTGGACTTACTAAGGACATTAAAAAATAATCTAATATTATCCGCAATAGGACGCCCATTGTTCCCCACCAATTAATTGAGATAATAAGCATTCAAGACGGAGGGCCAGAATGTTTGCAAACATTTTATAATCCAAATTAATCTAATAAATGGGTCTATAATTTTTACACAATAAGGGGTCCTTAATTTCTTTGGGAAGGAGACAAAATAGAGCATCCTGAAAGGAGCCACCCGAGGATTTCGAGGATATGAAAATTAGAAAAAGTTGGTGTTGTTTGGGGAAAAGTAGTTGAGAAAAGTGAGTATAAAACTCAATGGTAAAACCATCAGGACCTGGCGCTTTACCATGTTTAATCGTACCAATCACATTAAGAATGTCCTGTGTTTGAATTGGTTTATCTAATGAACATTAAGATATGAAGGAGGATCAATGGAAGATAAATACTGGTGGATATTGTTTTGAGAAATAAAGGAATCAGGAGTATGGATTTCTTCATGAAAACTGGTAAATTCTACTAAAATGTCTTCATTTTTATATAGCATGCAATTAGAAAGAGGCGAGAATTGAATTGATTTTGGACCTTTCTTTTTTGATTTTAAGATAATTAGCCAAGAGTTTACCTGATTTATTTTGACTTCCATAGTATTGCGCAGAGGTTTTAAGTAGAAAAGAATTTGCCTTATCTGTGGACAATTTATTAAAATTAAATTTAAGTTTAGTGAGATCTTTCAGAGATAATGTAGAGTGTGTATGGTAATAGGAATGCTCTAATTGCTTGATACATGTAGTAAGGGAATTTAAAGTAGCTAGAGAGATTTCATTTTTCGGGAAACAAAGGAAATGATTAAATCTCTTGAAGCAGCTTTAAAAGCATCCCAAGTGATTTGTGGAGAAGCATGAGAGGGATCATTTTCAAGAAAGAAGGTATGGGCAAAGGATTCAAAAGATGGGGTAAAATGATTGTCTAATATAAGGGAATTGTTAAACCTCCATTGTCTGATACCATGAAGTGTAGGAAGGAGATCAATATTTAAAAATACTGGAGCATGGTCCGAAATAAGTGTAGGGCCAATTTCTGATTGAGTGATGTGTTGTGCAAGGGGCTGGGAAAGGAAGAAATAATCTAATCTGGATTGGGAACAGTGGACTGGGGAAAAGAAAATCTATTCTAAAAGTATGGGGTGGCAAAGTCTCCATGCATCTACTAAAGACCGTTGTGTAATAGTGGAGGTAAACTGATTGTGCATAGAAAAGGGAATGAATTTAGCTTTAGACTTACAATCAAGTATAGGATCAACAACCAAGTTACAATGACCTCCCACCAATAAGTAATCATCTTTATAGGCCATCAATTTGGAAAAAAATGCTAGCCAGAAGGCAGTATCGGGAGAAGTAAGAGCATAAAGATTGAAAATAGTAATAGGGATGTTGTTAACTAAATGGCAAACAGATACCCATCTTCTTAGATCATCAGAATCCTGTGAGAGCAATTGAATATCTAAACGTTTATGACATAAAATAGCAACACCATTATTTTTCCCATTACCTGGGGAGGCAAAAACATGGCCAACCGATTGCCGTTTAAGTTTAGCAATTTCCTTGTCCACAACCAGAATTTCTTGAAGTAAGGCAATATCACATTTTGAATTAGAAAGATAAGTTAATACCCTTTTGCGTTTTATGGGAGAACCCAAAACTTTAACATTCCATGATACAATACGCATAGTCATTTAAAGTAGAAGAGACAAGTTAAAACAAATTGAGCTAAAAAAAAGAAGAAGAAAGTTGAACAATAAGAAGATAAAATTGAGAAATATACATATTAGTAAGAAACAAAAAGGCATCAAGAGGTTGAAATATACGCAAAATAGGAGGTAGAATGTGATTGTAGAGGAGGAAAGAGTTTTAGAAGAATATAGAGAAGAAAGAAAAAAGCGAGGAGGACCATGATAGAAAAGAGAAGAATATTCTCAGGAAAGAAAGAAGGAAACAAAAAAGGAAAAAAGAAGTAAACAAAAGATATACAGAAGACATGACAAAACTTTAAAAAAAACATACCAAAAACAAGGGTGGCGAAGCCACATAAGGAAGATGACACCTCAGGTCAGGGTTGGGGGGGGGCACTCCATCATAAACAAAACCAGTAATCACAAAGATCAGATGAAATAAGAATCCATACCTAATCATAATTGAAGAAACAAGAGAACAAGGAAACATGAAGAAACAATTTGAAACGGGAACAGTTACCAAAACATGAGAGGAGCAATATAAACATCATTACAATAGAGAGAGGTTATGCATCAAAGACATCATGTGTTGAAGGTTCTGGAAACGTCCATGTCCTCTACTCTACAACTGTCAATGAAGCATTGCAACAAAGCTGGTTCCTCAAAGGTCGGTGTCTTATTTTTATAGGTTACCTTGAATAGACACGGATGAAAGAGGTCAAAACAATCATTAGGAGTATGTAAAGCAGGTCTCATATCTAAGAATTGCTTTCTATTGTCTGCAGTTTCCTTTGCATAGTCCTGCGAGAAAAAGAGGTTGGAGCCCTGCCAGGTTATTCTGCCCTTGAGCCTGGCTCTCAGCAAGTCAGTGTATTCCCAAAAATATATAATGACTCCTCTAGGTCTTGTGGAAGAGGTCGGAAAGCGTGGATTATGACCCAAGCGATGTGCTCTTTGGATGTTGAGAATCGGAGCCTCAGGAAGACCCAGGTTTTTCGGAAGGAAGGATTTGAAAAATGTTATAGGGTCTGACCCTTCCTGGCCCTCTGCCAAACCATATAAGTGTAGATTGTTACGACAATTGCGATTCTCAAGATTTTCAATATGTCTTTTAAGGGAAGTAATTTTGGTTTGCATTGTAGAGAGTTAATCCACTACAACCTGAATAGAGTCAACACGTTGGTCAACCTGCGCTACTTTAAACTCCATAAGTGACCACCTATCATCCAAGACTTGTAGACCGTTGTTGGTTTCTTCCATGAGAGGACGTAGAGCATGGATTTTGTTCAGAAGTAAGTCAAAGGATGTGGGAGGAGGAGAAGTAGCATGAGATGTAGGATCTTTCTTGACATGTTTGCCAGATAAGAGAGCGGAGGAGACCGATGATTTAAGTAGAGACTTCGAGGTTGGAAGTGGAATATTAGAGGGAGATGAATAAGCAACCATTGAAGATGGAACAGGAGTGCCAGAAGATTCTTACATGTTGGATTGAAGGACGGTGAAGGGATTGTAGTCTTCCAGAGAAAGTAACAAATTAGATGACTGTGTAGAACGTCGTGTAGCCTTTGTTCTCTCCATAAACCCAGTAACAGAAGCAGAATAGTAAGGGAGTCAAAAATATTTGAAGGAGGGCAAAACTTGAGGGAGAAAAATACACTGCAAGGGATACAAGTGCGCACACCAGAGAAGACACCCTTCACAAAGATGCAAAAGCACTATGAGTCAAAAAGAGGATATAATTAAAGTAGCAGCAAGTATCCAAGAGGGGTGACCAAGTACAAATTGCTGTTGATATCCTCAGTTCAGTACTATAGTATGAATAATAAAAAAGCAGGAGCCAAAAAAACAGGATCAAATGCTGACTTAAAAGGCATTGGCAGCATCAGGCAGGAGCCAAAACTCATGTGAGGAGCCTTTGAAATATTCAAAGTTGGTCAAAATATGCCAAAATAATGAGAAGGAGCAAACCTCAAGGGAAGCTGAAGGAAAACATAACTGTTGCGGTGAGCGCCGGGACCTCGTCATGAAACCTAAAATGGCAAATGGAAGTCCTGTGAGGAAAACGTGCCGCACATAACCAAAGAGGAAAGGAAGTCACCGGGCGGCTCACTGTTTATGTAAAAGTGCCCATTGAAGTCCGGAGGCGTTCACGGAGCGAAAGACATCAGCTCCGACAGGCAAGCTTGTAGTATGTGGGACGGAGATCACAAAACCCTCCTGAGATGCCACAGAGCATCAAAGGAGAGCGGCCATCTTCGACAGGCCTCAAGCCATGACCCCCTTAGTTCATAGACTGTTTCTAAAAGAAAATGTAAAATCTTATATCACTGGCAATACTATTTGTCAAACAAATAAAAATCCTTTGTAAATTCCACATGGTTTGGAGAAATGGTGCACTTAGCAGCAACATAATACAGTTCCCTCTCATTGGAAGTCCCACCTAACTGGCAGGACATCTGGTGACAGGGAATTGCCAGTGCAAAGCTGCCAAACAACATTCAGTTACCCACTTGTGCCAGGGCAAAGGACAAAAGTATTAGGTAATTTATTGTCTGCACAAGGCAGATGCCACTCACCAAAAGGTTCCTAAGGTGTTATCCTTCCTGCAAGATATTGTAGGGAGTGCAGCTATACCAATGCATCAACTAGCCCTTCGAGCTCTAGGAAATGTTATGCCTCAAGTGTATTCAAGTGAAATTGGAAAACTTTACCAAACTTCCAATAAAGCTAAGTTTTCCACCTTTCCCAGAATTTACAGGCAAAGTTATAACTCCATGTGACAAAAAGGGTTCATTAGTATCTCAGAGAAAGAGACAAGGCGCGCTGCCTACAGTACACGCAATACAAATTCTGAATTACTGGAATAGTAAGATGGTGCAACTGGTGAGCAGGAAAACCCTCAGACCGCTCAAAAAGTGTGTCTGTACACAGAGACACTCAACTACTGCGAAAAAATTGCCTATGCACACAATGCGAAGGTTCTGAACATGGGTAGTATTATAAATCACAAAGCACTATCATGACAACAAAGACAGCAGAGAATGACATTAATTCCTTAAAACTCCGTGTCCGACACACGGAACACGGTGAACCGGGAGACTGGACGTTTTTTTAAACCGGCGCCACGGCAATACTCGAACATTGGAGTTATCCGCTCCAATCTCTTCGTTGGGTCTTCCGGTCTCTTGTGGACGAGCCTTTGATTTATGAGAAAACATTATACCTGTGAACGCTTATGGTATTGATCTATTGCTTGGTGTCCACTTTGTTAGAGATACCTGATGGTGCACACACATCTGTCTACATTAGAGCGCTCCTACACGTGCGTGTTCAGCTAGAGACAGTCACGGGCCCCGCCGGGTCGGAAGTATCACCGGTGGTGCGACTTGACTGGACTTACGCTACTGAAGATAGCCCTGAGGAGTCGCGAATACTTTGTTTCTATCGCGACAAAACACGTGTCGGCTGGTAGCGGAACAAATAAACCTTGAAATTGATGAACACAGAGTTTTAAGGAGTTAATGTCATTCTCTGCTGTCTTTGTTGTAATGATAGTGCTTTGTGATTTATAATACTACCCGTGTTCAGAACCTTTGCATTGTGTGCATAGGCAATTTTTTTCGCAAAAGTTATAACTCCACTCATTGCTACAGAGAAAGGTCAGGCACCATTCTTATTTTTAGATCCTAGTCATTAGGAATTGGGAATTCGCCATGTTGGTAAAATTAAATGATGCTTTTCCTCTGGAAGGCTTTGTAACTTATCAGCAAGTGTGTCAGTGAAAACAATCTTAAAAAGGAAATGTATTTTTAACTATTCCTACTCTAAAATACATGAATGACTCTTGTTGCACTGAAAAGTTGTTTGCCTCAATAATATTCTTTCTATTGCCTTTTCAATCAGTATCCCTAAAATAAATGCCCTAAAAACACAGCAAGCCAAAATATTTCCCCTCCACTACTTGTTTTCTCTGTACTGCTGGGAAGCATCGGAAGAACCTTTTTTTTATATAAGTTTCTGAAATTCAAGGTTTAGTAATTTCCCAATTTCTGAACAAATACATTTTCTTGTGCTAGAATTTTACCAAATCAATTCACCACACACAAATCACTTTCTTCACATTGAAAGCCATTGAGTCCACGTTAGCATGTTGCTTGGATTCCATTGTAGCATCAGAGATAGATGTGAGTCAAATCCAGAAAGTATGTAGAGATCATTTACATATACCACAATATACCACAACTTCAGTTGCATGCATGTGTAATTATAAACAAATATAGTACTGTCTCAAGAGAAGACAACAGGTTTTCAGAGAGGGTAATTAGTACACCGTAAATAGCAACAAAACCTCATAATCAAAACATTTCAGGAGATTCAACCTGTTGAATCCTTTTCCAAAGTGGGATAACATATACTGATAAACAACAACCAACATTTTTTTAATTTTAATATTTTGCATCTATTTCTATTGCAGGTTTATTTGTCACAGAGCTAGGTATTTGTGATATATAATTAATAACAATGTTTACAATATTTAATTTTTTACCATTCTACATTTTCTGAAAACTAATTTTTTATTTTTATTTCAGCATGGAAAAGTATTGGCAGGACTGCAGGTATGCAATGGGAATGTCAAATGAAATAATTCCATCCTATATAATGAATTTAATACACTAATGTCACACTTAAGAACTCCAAATTGTATAAAGCTTACCTTGACCTATGTCTCTGAATTCAACAAAATAGTTTCCAAATAGATTGAATATGATAAGATGAGGTAAATCAAACTCACACACCCTACACACTAAGATAACACAAATTGGGTAAGTACAATATTAAGACTGCTGAGTTTCCTCAAAATGGTTTGATTTGAAGGCTTAATAAGGAGCTTTCATAACTTCCCATCATTATAAGTGTGTTCTCTTGTAACAAAGCTATTGAAACATTTAAGGGCGGAAGCAATTAAATGAGGTAATGTATTGAATTGTTGATTCTGAAGGCTGCAGTACTGCTTGATGATGAAGAGTATTTTTATATAGTGAACTATGATGTTTTTGACTGCAGTCAAAGCACTTATAATGTCAAAACTCAAGAAAGCTCCATGCTGTGCCCATGATGATGCTAGGAGTTGTGTCTAATGTGTATTGCTGTATGGCTGGCTATATGTGAGAAGGTTGTGGTATTCAGGGTGTGGTATTCAGGTGAAAACGTGTAGCCATCTCGGTGCCTAGGAGACTTGCCTTAGTGTTAATTGCAAGAGTTATGTCTAAAATGTACCCTTGCGTTGATGTATGTGTTCTGCCCATGAAGATCAGCAGAATGTAGGGAATATGGGTTTTCGGTTTTCTTTGTTTTCATGGTGAGGGTTCTGTCATTGTTTTAAGCTCTTTTGAAAATAAGTAAATATCTTCATTTTGTAATGTACAGGCTATTTATATGATTTAATCGGTAAACTATAGACAGTACACCTCATAAACAGAGAAGGGCAATTCTTGTCTTGTGTTTCAAATCTCTGCTGTCTGCAGTACATGCACCAGCTTTGAGATTTTCGGAGTTACTGTACGTGCAATGTTGAGAAACACAATTGCACAGAATGCTACAATGTCTGTACAGCAGAACAAGACCAGGGCACAGCCCCATTGCTACACCATGAAAGTGCTTATTGACACAAAGCACAGCTTTGCTTCGGATTTTATGCTATTGGACTTTGTAAAGCGCCTAATTTAACTCAGAATTTCCACCAGTAAGTGAATGTGCTGCTGACAGTACAGCGCATAAACAATGAGCAGTAATACAATAGTGGCAAAACAAATAATTGCAGGGTCAATTATTCTATGATTCCTAAACAGCCACAGACCTGCGTCTCTCATTGAGCCCCATTCATCGAAAACAGTGGTTGCCAACTAAAGTTTTGAACCAACTAGAGAATAGCATTGAACCTTTGTGAAAACCTATTTTTTTTTATATGTGATAGCACTCTTGGTTAATGTTTCACCTGTGAATTCCGTGAACAGTGTGCCATAACCCTACAAACCTCATGTAGCACCTTGGATGTAATTTAACGGACATTATTGATTTTTTTACCCGTTTTATTACATCTGATGTTAGCTGTACCTATCCTGCCTTTTGCCAATTAAATCAAACATTTTGGTGAGTTACCTAGAAGAAACACTGTAATATCCTGAGTTTGTTTTAATCCAATACAGTTGCAGAAATAAGATTAAATACAAATGCCTTTCATGCACAATCATAGAAAGAGAATGTGGAGCATTATTAACACTGAAGGTACATTTCAGAACGTAAAATTAACGTAACTAAATCAATATTTTGGACTATACCAATACTTATGCCTGTCCAGTGAATGTTAAAAGATTTTGAAGGATCCTGAATAAAAAATGAGAAGTGTTATACATTATGAAGTTAGGGATCTGGAAATCTGTAAGTCAGAAGAAGCAGTAGTCCAACGTCAAACTGTTTAGTTGGAAGGATAATTTGGTTGGGAAGATGCCCCTGATGTACATTTTGCAGCTCTGCTGTTCCACAATGCCAAGAAAGTACATTATAATAGGACCATATCGTCAGTTAAAGTTATTTTATTATTTCTAGTCAATCTCAGTATTTTACTACCTACATTTTTTCTGGTTGAAATTGAACCAACATTATTCCTCTAGATTTAGGCTTTAACTACACCTACCTGAATTACCTGTTCTAAAAAAAATACCTGCAATTATGAGAAAAACAGATGCATTGGATAGTGACCTATCCAACTGAGTTCATTTTTATATTTTCTTATCTGATTTATATTCATTTATTTTTCTTGAAAGTCAGAATGCAAGGAGATGAAAATAGTATCTCACAATCTTCAAGAGTGGCTGTACATGAACAAGTGGGAGAAAATACATAATGTAATGGATACACTCCTCTGAAATTCAGATACAAAGTAAAATCAATTTAACAACAATATTATGTCCAAGTGTGTTTGGACTCAATGAATTTCACTTTAAGTGAAAATTGGATACACTAGACAGATGAATCATGGCCAGCTATGTTTTAATAAAATCTGCTTTTTGACAAGTGTGTTTCAAGAAAAGGGGTTGTATTGGATCAGTGTTACCCTTTCACCCAGAAAGACATTAACTTGAGAAAATGAGAGTTAATATGTGTCTTGATACTCTGTTAACCCCTTGCATATGGCGCACATTTTCATGCTGTGGGAGTGGGTGGGATTCAGGCGGCCCCCGACCATCCTCCGCACACGCCCACCGTGATATCCCATCCGAAGCATGCAAGGGGTTAAAGGAAGCCTCTTATCCTTTATATCCACACATGTAGCAGGACTATTGGTTATTCTGAACTGGAAATCTAAAAATCTCAATACAGTTCTACCCTAGCTTAAACAAACTAAAAGGACAATTTAAATGGGAAGAACATTATTTTTACAAACACAAAATAATCAAGAAGGGCTGCCTCAAGTCTCTGTGCGTTTGGCTAAATATTACTTAAAGGTGGGCCTAATTATCATGAGCCAGATTAAAGATAGAAGGGATAAATAGCAGTAGAATAGAATAGAATAGAATAGCTTTATTGTACAGTTAATTAAAACCCACAATATTAAAAACGTCTATCATTAAAATATCATTTAAGCCTTGTTTTACATTTATTTTATAAGAATAAAAAGAGAAAGGTATTATACACTCTATAAAATCATTAAAGTCTCAATTACATTATCGATATAGTCCTTTTCTAAGTTTGTAAATTGAATGTGCCTCAGTGTGCCAAAGCGTAGTTGTGACTTGGCAAGTGTCTTACCGGACGGTTCCTATATTAGATTGAAATGCTGTTGCTTACTCTATTTCAGATGAAGCGTACAGCTAGCTCTTGAGTCTTCTGGCCACTATATCATAATACTTTGTTAGTCTGCAATATAGCTGGATATCTTCCGGTTTCAAGCACAGCATCACAGCCTGCCTGCAACTTGTTATGCCCTTTTGGTTCCATAGTACTCGGAGTAAGGAGCCCCCTATGTCCATCCAGTTTGGGCAGATGCAAATTATATGTATTAGGTCCTCGTTCCAAAGACGGCAAAGGTGTTAGTCTGCTCCCCTTTTCCAAGGTACTAAGTGGGGTAGTATTGGGAGGATTCCAAAGCGTAGATTTAAAATTTTAGTTTTTTGTTGTCTGCGTGAGACCCGTTTTCAGGTATTCCTGCAGTTTAAGATCTTTATAATCTCTCAGCACTGTCCATCCATGGGCCCTCTTGGCCAGAGTTTCTTTCTCTTCTATGGATGATATAATTTTGGTTACTTTTATTACCACCTTTTTAAAGCTTTTGTTGTCGGTGGATGACTCCCAGAGGTTTGTTAATCCCAGGTACTCCAGTGATTCTAGTAGATACTTCCTGATGGGTGAGTTCTCTCGGACAGTTCGGTCCAGAGGTGAGTGTTTAAAGATCCTTGCTCAGTACCTCTGATTTTGCATCAGCTTTTTATGTAGGCACCTCTTCTCTCCACCGTTTGTCTCTGGAGACCAAATTCGAGGCGGATTTGGGCAGGGGAGATGTAGTTGGGCAGATGGAAGATTGCCCTATATGCTCTACTGAGTATTTAGTCTAGAGCCATGGATTCTTTCCCTTGCATGGATTCACTGCCATATGTGAGCATTGGCTGTAAACGTGCTCTGATGACCTGTAGAAGGGGATCCAGTGACCGGTCGGGGAGAACTTTCTTCAGGGGCTTCATTGAGAAGTAGAAGGTTGTGCCCTTCTGACGGATGGCCTCTAGTTGAGGTTTAAAGCAACCTTTGCTGTCAAAAAGAACACCTAGGTATTTGTAAGTGGCTACGTGGTTTAGCCTCTGTCCGTCCAGGAACCATGCAAGTTTCTTGTTTTTTTATAATTCACTGACATAGCTTTGGATTGGTTTATGTTAATCTTTAATGCATTGTTTATTGAGAAATTTTTGGTGGTGTCCAGCAGATGTTGTAGTCCGATAGGGGACCAACTAATTAAGACCTGGTCATCTGCATAGAGGAGATTTGATAGCGAGATGTCACCCAGCCACGGGGCATGCCATTTAGTTGTGTCCAGTTCTCCAGGTAGATCTGTGAGGAAAAGGTTAAATAGCATGGGGGCTATTGTTGTGATTTGCCTTGAAAGGTGCATTCCAGAACCCAGTTTGATCTTAACCCAAGTGTTGGTGGGTAGTAGTATCAGCTGTTTTAGAAGTGGCCCGGGAATCGCCCATTTTTCCAGCTTCTGCCAGAGATTGCTGCGATCTACATGGTCAAACGCAGCGCTGTAATCTATGAAGCATAGAAATAGCAGTAAGTGAAAAGTAAGAAACTATTATGACAGAAATAAAATAAAAAAGTGAAAGTCTTGCATGTTGATAGTGATTAATATAATGGAAAATCCATAAGACACTAAAAACATGTATTTTTCATTTCTGATGATATTGGCATCATTACATTACGATTCCCTTATTGCTAAATTAGGTTAATGTTAAAGTTTATGAAAAGTTAGCACTGGGGTTACATCTAGGGCAAGTGATTGGGTTATGGTTATGGATGGGCTTTGGGGCACTCCTAAAATATAGAACTGGGGTAAGACATAAGGCTAAATTAAATTTAAGTTTGGAATTACGGCTAGGATTTAATTTTAGGGTTTTGCATAGGGTAATGTTTTTGGTCATGGTTAGTATTCTGATAATTGAATGTTAAGTTTAGGGTTAGTAAATGGGCTAGGTATAAATTAAGGCTATTAGTAAGATCAGTGTAAGGTTTAGACATGGTGCTATGTTTAACGTTAAGCTTTGGGACTGGGTTTGTAGTTCATAAATCAGCGTTGCCAGGAAATTGGATGTAAAGTTGAATGTGAAGTTTAGAGTTAGTTGTTGGGCAAGGTTTAGATTAGAGTTATGATTATGATCAGTGTAAGGTTTATTTATACTCTTATGTTTAAATATAGTACTAGGTTTAGCGTCAATATTTGGGACTGAGTTTATAGCTCAACACCTAGTGCTGCCTCCTACAGCCAATCAGAAGTTGTGCCTTCAGCTGAGGCACATGTGACTGGTCACAATGGAAGACTTCTACCCTAATGACCAATTTATCATGCTACAGTCTATTTAGACTGAAAACTGATGCGCACCACTGAACATATTCCTCTACCACTGGCGGCATGACAAATTGAGAAAAATACACAATACATTTCCATCTGTTTGCCACTGTTCCAATTGCTCAAAATGATCCTGGCTACTCCGTCCCCATAAAAACTCCCCACCTGCTGGTACTTCGCTATGAAAGACAAGACCCTGTATGTACCCCAAAGCTGAGACCTGCATGGCAGATAGATCTAGACCCCACAACTTCGGAGGAACAATGGCATTGCTGTACTTAAACAGGTGAGCTATCACCCACTTATTGACTATGGCTAATACACATTAAATAACTGTTTCATATATCTGTCTCATTACATAAAATGGGCACCATGGGTAGTTCATGATGCATATGATGTGGGGCTGATAACAACGACTTACTGCATCTAGCGTGGTTGTGCCCAGCAGGGTGTATGGGTTTGTCATCTGTATTTAATACAGTGAATGAGGCTACACATTTTTGATCATTGCAGACCCCACTCACTGCTTTGTTGGCATATGTTAAAGACGTTTTTGGCTAAGGTGTGACAACTCATGGCCCAAATTCTCCTGTTGACAAATCACAGAGTAGTGATACATTGCGGCCGAGGACCGTCACCTTAAGGGATATGTTGTACATGAAACACTGTATACTGTCAAGACAACTAAGTGAATACTAGGTTCTGATGCTAAATAAAATCCACACAATAATACCACCTACCTACCTCTGCAAGAAGAGGGGCAGACCGAGTTGTCTAGAGAAATATCTGCCAGACCCAGCATAAATATTTAAGAACAATTCATGTAATATATTTGCCCTGTTATTACTTTGAAAATGTAGTGCTACACTTAAGTGACTTAGAGGCCAGAGGGGCGTTGTGCACCACTGTGTACTCATAAATATTGTAATTGTGAGATGCTGTGAGGTGCCTTGAGAATAACATGAATGACCTCCCTGTAATGGTTAATTAATATGTGGATCCTTTCCTTTCTCCGTCCTATCCAGTGGTGCACCACTAATGTTGAATTTATTGTTACTCTTCTTTAATAAATCTCTACAAAAACAATAAAAATGTTGACAAACAGCTTTGGGTCTGGGTTATGGTTACATTTAGGATTAGCATGATGGTTATTATTAAGGATTTTCCTCATTCTGTTATTCTTTGTATTTATATATTTCATAAATATTAAATGTGTCTTTCTACAATGTGTGTCTTTCTCCCATTATTAATTGTGTCATTCTGTAAATGGGATCATATAAAGGGAGAAAAGGTTTTGGCAGGTTTTCCTCACTAACACCATCAGAAAGTCACAGAAATGCCATTAGTTCTACTTCTCTAGGTCTGCTGATGTGTTTTCATTGATTTGCCAAGAGGTTTTGGGTAGTGAGCGTGTTACAAAGGTGATCAGTGAGTCAGTGACTCAGTCATAATGGGTTCATCAAAATCAGTGCTTCAGAAATGTTATTATTATATTTGCATTCTTTGTTAGCTAGAAATGCAGGAAAATAGAATTTCCTCCAAGGGAAAAATAACTTAAGGCCTGGTTTAGTTCTTGGTGACCCGGTCCTTCCGCTGCTTTTTTGACGGTCTCCCCACCTGCCTACTTGGCGATCCACCCGCTCTATTTAGATGCAGGTAGTTCGACGGGTGAAAGACTGTCAAGTGTCACCGGCACACCAGGTATGTTTACCCGCGTCAATGGTGCAATATGCAAAAGCGGCTGACAAAGTGTCAGACTGCCAGTTTTTCTGCCAGGCCAATCACGATGTGCCTTCCCACCGACATGACTGGGGCGGTCAAACCTCCACACTTGAGCTCGTGGATTGGAAGGAATATAAGGTAGAAACTCACCTTTTCTCACTTTCACAAGTCCTTTCCCACCAGAGACCTGATCTTTCTAGTCCTGACGCTGCTGCTTGATTATGAACAAAATCAACACCATTGGCAATGGAATTGATGGTAAGCTCCACTTTTACCTGTTACCTGTGGACCTCTCTGTTAACATTTGCACTGGACTTGTGCCTTTGTTATTCTTTCTTATAAGCAGGGGTCCACTTGGTGTGCAGAATTTGGAGAAAAACTCAGCTGACAGCCAGCAGAGCAGAGTTTACTGGCACATGCCTAATGCCCAGAAATTGTGAAAAGGCCATGCATGAGGGGCAGCTTTGAGTATCAGTTCTGATCTGCAAACTCCTTGCAGCAATAAAATCCCCCGCAGGGCACGGCTGGCAGTAAGACACTGACCTTGAGGAACAAGCTGTTGGAAGTGCCTTCTTTTTACCGACTACTCCAGCCCCATATCATTAATTCTGCTGGTCTACAGCTTGCATGCTTTGCCAGGCCCTGTAAGATATGGAATTTATTAGCAGCCGCAGATCACTTTTGCAGTAAGATACACCTGGGGCTTGTCGAATTGGACAGCAAAGCAGACAGACTTGTGCATGTGTGGCTACTGTGGTAATATGTTTGTCACGAGAGCGATCCTACATGGCATGCAGGGAAAGGGAGTGGTCAAGGAGTACGAAGAAGCATTGCGTAAACTTGTTAGCAGCTTTATGCAGCTCTGTCGAGACATGGTTTTAAGAAGAGCAACAAGAGCATTTAATGCAGTGACATGAAGAGTGTCTTATGCAACAGACAGTTACAGAGTGGAATGCACAAAGCAAGATAAAGCAAGACCTGCACCTATAGGACTCTGCAATATCTGCACAGCAGCAATATTTTATTTTAAAAGGTATTATCCATGGATGCGGCGTATGGCAGGGCAGGTCCTGCCTCAAGTAAAGTTTTCAACAAAAACCCCACAACACTGTAGCTGTTTTTTTTTTTAAAAGTGAAGAAACCCAAAGGTTCATGCAAAGAACAGAGTAGAGTAATTGCTCCTACTTTTAATCTGCTGCTATCCAGGGGCAGAGTCCAGGCCCTTGATAGATGAGGTGGAACCTAAGTGAATGGGGCACCCCGATACTCCTGCTTCCTCCACAGCTGGGTCCGGTCAATGCATTCACAGAACTCAAAGTGTTTAGAAAAAGGCCTGAATGTTCCCCCCTTTCATAAAATGACTGGGAGGGTCCTAGATGTCCGCGATAGAGGGAAACTCTGACCACTCACGGAGCTTTTCAATGACTTTGCAGAATTCCACAGAATGAAACTTCACAAACTCCCCCTAGGCCTACTCACAAGCAGTAGCATACCAATGTGCAATGCATATGTTTGTAATTTTGACGTTTAAGGAGTTTAAAGAAATATACCTATATGGTCACATTGTATGTACAAATGTAGTGCTAGCTGCCTTCAAACAAATGGATCAGAAAAGGGGGTGGTGATGAACAGAGTGCCTGAATTAAGCAGACCACTCTTACCCAGTCCAAAGATCAGGGCTTGATCCATCACCGTTTTTTAGCTCACTGCACCATCCCAGCATAGAACTTGGCTATATGCAAATTAGTCTGTTCCTGTCCCAGTGCATGATGGGAACAGGGCAAACCAAACTACCAAGCCAATTCTTATACTGGGAAGGAAACAAGCTTCCGGGGACCGGTTTCTGCCATTTCAGGCGTCGTCGGCCCGGCTTGCTTGAATCCTGATGGTGCAATGAGCAAGGGACTCACATCTGAGTATACCCTTCCACGCTTATGGTGGACAAAATGATTCAGAAAAGGGGGTGGTGATGAACAGAGTGCCTGAATTAAGCAGACCACTCTTACCCAGTCCAAAGATCAGGGCTTGATCCATCACCGTTTTTTAGCTCACTGCACCATCCCAGCTCAGAACTTGGCTATATGCAAATTAGTCTGTTCCTGTCCCAGTGCATGATGGGAACAGGGCAAACCAAACTACCAAGCCAATTCTTATACTGGGAAGGAAACAAGCTTCCGGGGACCGGTTTCTGCCATTTCAGGCGTCGTCGGCCCGGCTTGCTTGAATCCTGATGGTGCAATGAGCAAGGGACTCACATCTGAGTATACCTTTCCACGCTTATGGTGGACAAAATGACTCAGAAAAGGGGGTGGTGATGAACAGAGTGCCTGAATTAAGCAGACCACTCTTACCCAGTCCAAAGATCAGGGCTTGATCCATCACCGTCTTTTAGCTCACAGCACCATCCCAGCTCAGAACTTGGCTATATGCAAATTAGTCTGTTCCTCTCCCAGTGCATGATGGGAACAGGGCAAACCAAACTACCAAGCCAATTCTTATACTGGGAAGGAAACAAGCTTCCGGGGACCGGTTTCTGCCATTTCAGGCGTCGTCGGCCCGGCTTGCTTGAATCCTGATGGTGCAATGAGCAAGGGACTCACATCTGAGTATACCCTTCCACGCTTATGGTGGACAAAAAGATTCAGAAAAGGGGGTGGTGATGAACAGAGTGCCTGAATTAAGCAGACCACTCTTACCCAGTCCAAAGATCAGGGCTTGATCCATCACCGTTTTTTAGCTCACTGCACCATCCCAGCTCAGAACTTGGCTATATGCAAATTAGTCTGTTCCTGTCCCAGTGCATGATGGGAACAGGGCAAACCAAACTACCAAGGCAATTCTTATACTGGGAAGGAAACAGAAACCGGTCCCCGGAAGCTTGTCTCCTTTCTGGTGAAGAATTGGCTTGGTAGTTTGGTCTGCCCTGTTCCCATGATGCACTGGGCCAGGGACAGACTAATTTGCATATAGCCAGGTTCTGAGCTGGGATGGGGCAGTGAGCTAAATAACGGTGATGGATCAAGCCCTGATCTTTGGACTGGGTAAGAGTGGTCTGCTTAATTCAGACACTCTGTTCATCACCACCCCCTTTTCTGAATCATTTTGTCCACCATAAGCGTGGAAGGGTATACTCAGACATGAGTCCCTTGCTCACTGCTCCATCAGGATTCAAGCAAGCCGGGCCGACGACGCCTGAAATGGCAGAAACCGGTCCCCGGAAGCTTGTCTCCTTTCTGGTGAAGAATTGGCTTGATAGTTTGGTCTGCCCTGTTCCCATGATGCACTGGGCCAGGGACAGACTAATTTGCATATAGCCAGGTTCTGAGCTGGGATGGGGCAGTGAGCTAAATAACGGTGATGGATCAAGCCCTGATCTTTGGACTGGGTAAGAGTGGTCTGCTTAATTCAGACACTCTGTTCATCACCACCCCCTTTTCTGAATCATTTTGTCCACCATAAGCGTGGAAGGGTATACTCATACATGAGTCCCTTGCTCACTGCTCCATCAGGATTCAAGCAAGCCGGGCCGACGACGCCTGAAATGGCAGAAACCGGTCCCCGGAAGCTTGTCTCCTTTCTGGTGAAGAATTGGCTTGGTAGTTTGGTCTGCCCTGTTCCCATGATGCACTGGGCCAGGGACAGACTAATTTGCATATAGCCAGGTTCTGAGCTGGGATGGGGCAATGAGCTAAATAACGGTGATGGATCAAGCCCTGATCTTTGGACTGGGTAAGAGTGGTCTGCTTAATTCAGACACTCTGTTCATCACCACCCCCTTTTCTGAATCATTTTGTCCACCATAAGCGTGGAAGGGTATACTCAGACATGAGTCCCTTGCTCACTGCTCCATCAGGATTCAAGCAAGCCGGGCCGACGATGCCTGAAATGGCAGAAACCGGTCCCCGGAGCTTGTCTCCTTTCTGGTGAAGGATTGGCTTGGTAGTTTGGTCTGCCCTGTTCCCATGATGCACTGGGCCAGGGACAGACTAATTTGCATATAGCCAGGTTCTGAGCTGGGATGGGGCAGTGAGCTAAATAACGGTGATGGATCAAGCCCTGATCTTTGGACTGGGTAAGAGTGGTCTGCTTAATTCAGACACTCTGTTCATCACCACCCCCTTTTCTGAATCATTTTGTCCACCATAAGCGTGGAAGGGTATACTCAGACATGAGTCCCTTGCTCACTGCTCCATCAGGATTCAAGCAAGCCGGGCCGACGACGCCTGAAATGGCAGAAACCGGTCCCCGGAAGCTTGTCTCCTTTCTGGTGAAGAATTGGCTTGGTAGTTTGGTCTGCCCTGTTCCCATGATGCACTGGGCCAGGGACAGACTAATTTGCATATAGCCAGGTTCTGAGCTGGGATGGGGCAGTGAGCTAAATAACGGTGATGGATCAAGCCCTGATCTTTGGACTGGGTAAGAGTGGTCTGCTTAATTCAGACACTCTGTTCATCACCACCCCCTTTTCTGAATCATTTTGTCCACCATAAGCGTGGAAGGGTATACTCAGACATGAGTCCCTTGCTCACTGCTCCATCAGGATTCAAGCAAGCCGGGCCGACGACGCCTGAAATGGCAGAAACCGGTCCCCGGAAGCTTGTCTCCTTTCTGGTGAAGAATTGGCTTGGTAGTTTGGTCTGCCCTGTTCCCATGATGCACTGGGCCAGGGACAGACTAATTTGCATATAGCCAGGTTCTGAGCTGGGATGGGGCAGTGAGCTAAATAACGGTGATGGATCAAGCCCTGATCTTTGGACTGGGTAAGAGTGGTCTGCTTAATTCAGACACTCTGTTCATCACCACCCCCTTTTCTGAATCATTTTGTCCACCATAAGCGTGGAAGGGTATACTCAGACATGAGTCCCTTGCTCACTGCTCCATCAGGATTCAAGCAAGCCGGGCCGACGACGCCTGAAATGGCAGAAACCGGTCCCCGGAAGCTTGTCTCCTTTCTGGTGAAGAATTGGCTTGGTAGTTTGGTCTGCCCTGTTCCCATGATGCACTGGGCCAGGGACAGACTAATTTGCATATAGTCAGGTTCTGAGCTGGGATGGGGCAGTGAGCTAAATAACGGTGATGGATCAAGCCCTGATCTTTGGACTGGGTAAGAGTGGTCTGCTTAATTCAGACACTCTGTTCATCACCACCCCCTTTTCTGAATCATTTTGTCCACCATAAGCGTGGAAGGGTATACTCAGACATGAGTCCCTTGCTCACTGCTCCATCAGGATTCAAGCAAGCCGGGCCGACGACGCCTGAAATGGCAGTAACCGGTCCCCAGAAGCTTGTCTCCTTTCTGGTGAAGAATTGGCTTGGTAGTTTGGTCTGCCCTGTTCCCATGATGCACTGGGCCAGGGACAGACTAATTTGCATATAGCCAGGTTCTGAGCTGGGATGGGGCAGTGAGCTAAATAACGGTGATGGATCAAGCCCTGATCTTTGGACTGGGTAAGAGTGGTCTGCTTAATTCAGACACTCTGTTCATCACCACCCCCTTTTCTGAATCATTTTGTCCACCATAAGCGTGGAAGGGTATACTCATACATGAGTCCCTTGCTCACTGCTCCATCAGGATTCAAGCAAGCCGGGCCGACGACGCCTGAAATGTCAGAAACCGGTCCCCGGAAGCTTGTCTCCTTTCTGGTGAAGAATTGGCTTGGTAGTTTGGTCTGCCCTGTTCCCATGATGCACTGGGCCAGGGACAGACTAATTTGCATATAGCCAGGTTCTGAGCTGGGATGGGGCAGTGAGCTAAATAACGGTGATGGATCAAGCCCTGATCTTTGGACTGGGTAAGAGTGGTCTGCTTAATTCAGACACTCTGTTCATCACCACCCCCTTTTCTGAATCATTTTGTCCACCATAAGCGTGGAAGGGTATATTCAGACATGAGTCCCTTGCTCACTGCTCCATCAGGATTCAAGCAAGCCGGGCCGACGATGCCTGAAATGGCAGAAACCGGTCCCCGGAGCTTGTCTCCTTTCTGGTGAAGAATTGGCTTGGTAGTTTGGTCTGCCCTGTTCCCATGATGCACTGGGCCAGGGACAGACTAATTTACATATAGCCAGGTTCTGAGCTGGGATGGGGCAGTGAGCTAAATAACGGTGATGGATCAAGCCCTGATCTTTGGACTGGGTAAGAGTGGTCTGCTTAATTCAGACACTCTGTTCATCACCACCCCCTTTTCTGAATCATTTTGTCCACCATAAGCGTGGAAGGGTATACTCAGACATGAGTCCCTTGCTCACTGCTCCATCAGGATTCAAGCAAGCCGGGCCGACGACGCCTGAAATGGCAGAAACCGGTCCCCGGAAGCTTGTCTCCTTTCTGGTGAAGAATTGGCTTGGTAGTTTGGTCTGCCCTGTTCCCATGATGCACTGGGCCAGGGACAGACTAATTTGCATATAGCCAGGTTCTGAGCTGGGATGGGGCAGTGAGCTAAATAACGGTGATGGATCAAGCCCTGATCTTTGGACTGGGTAAGAGTGGTCTGCTTAATTCAGACACTCTGTTCATCACCACCCCCTTTTCTGAATCATTTTGTCCACCATAAGCGTGGAAGGGTATACTCAGACATGAGTCCCTTGCTCACTACTCCATCAGGATTCAAGCAAGCCGGGCCGACGATGCCTGAAATGGCAGAAACCGGTCCCCGGAAGCTTGTCTCCTTTCTGGTGAAGAATTGGCTTGGTAGTTTGGTCTGCCCTGTTCCCATGATGCACTGGGCCAGGGACAGACTAATTTGCATATAGCCAGGTTCTGAGCTGGGATGGGGCAGTGAGCTAAATAACGGTGATGGATCAAGCCCTGATCTTTGGACTGGGTAAGAGTGGTCTGCTTAATTCAGACACTCTGTTCATCACCACCCCCTTTTCTGAATCATTTTGTCCACCATAAGCGTGGAATGGTTTACTCAGACATGAGTCCCTTGCTCACTGCTCCATCAGGATTCAAGCAAGCCGGGCCGACGATGCCTGAAATGGCAGAAACCGGTACCCGGAGCTTGTCTCCTTTCTGGTGAAGAATTGGCTTGGTAGTTTGGTCTGCCCTGTTCCCATGATGCACTGGGCCAGGGACAGACTAATTTGCATATAGCCAGGTTCTGAGCTGGGATGGGGCAGTGAGCTAAATAACGGTGATGGATCAAGCCCTGATCTTTGGACTGGGTAAGAGTGGTCTGCTTAATTCAGACACTCTGTTCATCACCACCCCCTTTTCTGAATCATTTTGTCCACCATAAGCGTGGAAGGGTATACTCAGACATGAGTCCCTTGCTCACTGCTCCATCAATTCAAGCAAGCCGGGCCGACGACGCCTGAAATGGCAGAAACCGGTCCCCGGAAGCTTGTCTCCTTTCTGGTGAAGAATTGGCTTAGTAGTTTGGTCTGCCCTGTTCCCATGATGCACTGGGCCAGGGACAGACTAATTTGCATATAGCCAGGTTCTGAGCTGGGATGGGGCAGTGAGCTAAATAACGGTGATGGATCAAGCCCTGATCTTTGGACTGGGTAAGAGTGGTCTGCTTAATTCAGACACTCTGTTCATCACCACCCCCTTTTCTGAATCATTTTGTCCACCATAAGCGTGGAAGGGTATACTCAGACATGAGTCCCTTGCTCACTGCTCCATCAGGATTCAAGCAAGCCGGGCCGACGACGCCTGAAATGGCAGAAACCGGTCCCCGGAAGCTTGTCTCCTTTCTGGTGAAGAATTGGCTTGGTAGTTTGGTCTGCCCTGTTCCCATGATGCACTGGGCCAGGGACAGACTAATTTGCATATAGCCAGGTTCTGAGCTGGGATGGGGCAGTGAGCTAAATAACGGTGATGGATCAAGCCCTGATCTTTGGACTGGGTAAGAGTGGTCTGCTTAATTCAGACACTCTGTTCATCACCACCCCCTTTTCTGAATCATTTTGTCCACCATAAGCGTGGAAGGGTATACTCAGACATGAGTCCCTTGCTCACTGCTCCATCAGGATTCAAGCAAGCCGGGCGACGACGCCTGAAATGGCAGAAACCGGTCCCCGGAAGCTTGTCTCCTTTCTGGTGAAGAATTGGCTTGGTAGTTTGGTCTGCCCTGTTCCCATGATGCACTGGGCCAGGGACAGACTAATTTGCATATAGCCAGGTTCTGAGCTGGGATGGGGCAGTGAGCTAAATAACGGTGATGGATCAAGCCCTGATCTTTGGACTGGGTAAGAGTGGTCTGCTTAATTCAGACACTCTGTTCATCACCACCCCCTTTTCTGAATCATTTTGTTCACCATAAGCGTGGAAGGGTATACTCAGACATGAGTCCCTTGCTCACTGCTCCATCAGGATTCAAGCAAGCCGGGCCGACGACGCCTGAAATGGCAGAAACCGGTCCCCGGAAGCTTGTCTCCTTTCTGGTGAAGAATTGGCTTGGTAGTTTGGTCTGCCCTGTTCCCATGATGCACTGGGCCAGGGACAGACTAATTTGCATATAGCCAGGTTCTGAGCTGGGATGGGGCAGTGAGCTAAATAACGGTGATGGATCAAGCCCTGATCTTTGGACTGGGTAAGAGTGGTCTGCTTAATTCAGACACTCTGTTCATCACCACCCCCTTTTCTGAATCATTTTGTCCACCATAAGCGTGGAAGGGTATACTCAGACATGAGTCCCTTGCTCACTGCTCCATCAGGATTCAAGCAAGCCGGGCCGACGATGCCTGAAATGGCAGAAACCGGTCCCCGGAGCTTGTCTCCTTTCTGGTGAAGAATTGGCTTGGTAGTTTGGTCTGCCCTGTTCCCATGATGCACTGGGCCAGGGACAGACTAATTTGCATATAGCCAGGTTCTGAGCTGGGATGGGGCAGTGAGCTAAATAACGGTGATGGATCAAGCCCTGATCTTTGGACTGGGTAAGAGTGGTCTGCTTAATTCAGACACTCTGTTCATCACCACCCCCTTTTCTGAATCATTTTGTCCACCATAAGCGTGGAAGGGTATACTCAGACATGAGTCCCTTGCTCACTACTCCATCAGGATTCAAGCAAGCCGGGCCGACGACGCCTGAAATGGCAGAAACCGGTCCCCGGAAGCTTGTCTCCTTTCTGGTGAAGAATTGGCTTGGTAGTTTGGTCTGCCCTGTTCCCATGATGCACTGGGCCAGGGACAGACTAATTTGCATATAGCCAGGTTCTGAGCTGGGATGGGGCAGTGAGCTAAATAACGGTGATGGATCAAGCCCTGATCTTTGGACTGGGTAAGAGTGGTCTGCTTAATTCAGACACTCTGTTCATCACCACCCCCTTTTCTGAATCATTTTGTCCACCATAAGCGTGGAAGGGTTTACTCAGACATGAGTCCCTTGCTCACTGCTCCATCAGGATTCAAGCAAGCCGGGCCGACGATGCCTGAAATGGCAGAAACCGGTCCCCGGAGCTTGTCTCCTTTCTGGTGAAGAATTGGCTTGGTAGTTTGGTCTGCCCTGTTCCCATGATGCACTGGGCCAGGGACAGACTAATTTGCATATAGCCAGGTTCTGAGCTGGGATGGGGCAGTGAGCTAAATAACGGTGATGGATCAAGCCCTGATCTTTGGACTGGGTAAGAGTGGTCTGCTTAATTCAGATACTCTGTTCATCACCACCCCCTTTTCTGAATCATTTTGTCCACCATAAGCGTGGAAGGGTTTACTCAGACATGAGTCCCTTGCTCACTGCTCCATCAGGATTCAAGCAAGCCGGGCCGACGATGCCTGAAATGGCAGAAACCGGTCCCCGGAGCTTGTCTCCTTTCTGGTGAAGAATTGGCTTGGTAGTTTGGTCTGCCCTGTTCCCATGATGCACTGGGCCAGGGACAGACTAATTTGCATATAGCCAGGTTCTGAGCTGGGATGGGGCAGTGAGCTAAATAACGGTGATGGATCAAGCCCTGATCTTTGGACTGGGTAAGAGTGGTCTGCTTAATTCAGACACTCTGTTCATCACCACCCCCTTTTCTGAATCATTTTGTCCACCATAAGCGTGGAAGGGTATACTCAGACATGAGTCCCTTGCTCACTGCTCCATCAGGATTCAAGCAAGCCGGGCCGACGACGCCTGAAATGGCAGAAACCGGTCCCCGGAAGCTTGTCTCCTTTCTGGTGAAGAATTGGCTTGGTAGTTTGGTCTGCCCTGTTCCCATGATGCACTGGGCCAGGGACAGACTAATTTGCATATAGCCAGGTTCTGAGCTGGGATGGGGCAGTGAGCTAAATAACGGTGATGGATCAAGCCCTGATCTTTGGACTGGGTAAGAGTGGTCTGCTTAATTCAGACACTCTGTTCATCACCACCCCCTTTTCTGAATCATTTTGTCCACCATAAGCGTGGAAGGGTATACTCAGACATGAGTCCCTTGCTCACTGCTCCATCAGGATTCAAGCAAGCCGGGCCGACGGCGCCTGAAATGGCAGAAACCGGTCCCCGGAAGCTTGTCTCCTTTCTGGTGAAGAATTGGCTTGGTAGTTTGGTCTGCCCTGTTCCCATGATGCACTGGGCCAGGGACAGACTAATTTGCATATAGCCAGGTTCTGAGCTGGGATGGGGCAGTGAGCTAAATAACGGTGATGGATCAAGCCCTGATCTTTGGACTGGGTAAGAGTGGTCTGCTTAATTCAGACACTCTGTTCATCACCACCCCCTTTTTCTGAATCATTTTGTCCACCATAAGCGTGGAAGAGTATACTCAGACATGAGTCCCTTGCTCACTGCTCCATCAGGAGTCAAGCAAGCCCGGCCGACGACGCCTGAAATGGCAGAAACCGGTCCCCGGAAGCTTGTCTCCTTTCTGGTGAAGAATTGGCTTGGTAGTTTGGTCTGCCCTGTTCCCATGATGCACTGGGCCAGGGACAGACTAATTTGCATATAGCCAGGTTCTGAGCTGGGATGGGTCAGTGAGCTAAATAACGGTGATGGATCAAGCCCTGATCTTTGGACTGGGTAAGAGTGGTCTGCTTAATTCAGACACTCTGTTCATCACCACCCCCTTTTCTGAATCATTTTGTCCACCATAAGCGGGAAGGGTATACTCAGACATGAGTCCCTTGCTCACTGCTCCATCAGGATTCAAGCAAGCCGGGCCGACGACGCCTGAAATGGCAGAAACCGGTCCCCGGAAGCTTGTCTCCTTTCTGGGGAAGAATTGGCTTGGTAGTTTGGTCTGCCCTGTTCCCATGATGCACTGGGCCAGGGACAGACTAATTTGCATATAGCCAGGTTCTGAGCTGGGATGGGGCAGTGAGATAAATAACGGTGATGGATCAAGCCCTGATCTTTGGACTGGGTAAGAGTGGTCTGCTTAATTCAGACACTCTGTTCATCACCACCCCCTTCTCTGAATCATTTTGTCCACCATAAGCGTGGAAAGGTATACTCAGACATGAGTCCCTTACTCACTGCTCCATCAGGATTCAAGCAAGCCGGGCCGACGACGCCTGAAATGGCAGAAACCGGTCCCCGGAAGCTTGTCTCCTTTCTGGTGAAGAATTGGCTTGGTAGTTTGGTCTGCCCTGTTCCCATGATGCACTGGGCCAGGGACAGACTAATTTGCATATAGCCAGGTTCTGAGCTGGGATGGGGCAGTGAGCTAAATAACGGTGATGGATCAAGCCCTGATCTTTGGACTGGGTAAGAGTGGTCTGTTTAATTCAGACACTCTGTTCATCACCACCCCCTTTTCTGAATCATTTTGTCCACCATAAGCGTGGAAGGGTATACTCAGACATGAGTCCCTTGCTCACTGCTCCATCAGGATTCAAGCAAGCCGGGCCGACGACGCCTGAAATGGCAGAAACCGGTCCCCGGAAGCTTGTCTCCTTTCTGGTGAAGAATTGGCTTGGTAGTTTGGTCTGCCCTGTTCCCATGATGCACTGGGCCAGGGACAGACTAATTTGCATATAGCCAGGTTCTGAGCTGGGATGGGGCAGTGAGCTAAATAACGGTGATGGATCAAGCCCTGATCTTTGGACTGGGTAAGAGTGGTCTGCTTAATTCAGACACTCTGTTCATCACCACCCCCTTTTCTGAATCATTTTGTCCACCATAAGCGTGGAAGGGTATACTCAGACATGAGTCCCTTGCTCACTGCTCCATCAGGATTCAAGCAAGCCGGGCCGACGATGCCTGAAATGGCAGAAACCGGTCCCCGGAGCTTGTCTCCTTTCTGGTGAAGAATTGGCTTGGTAGTTTGGTCTGCCCTGTTCCCATGATGCACTGGGCCAGGGACAGACTAATTTGCATATAGCCAGGTTCTGAGCTGGGATGGGGCAGTGAGCTAAATAACGGTGATGGATCAAGCCCTGATCTTTGGACTGGGTAAGAGTGGTCTGCTTAATTCAGACACTCTGTTCATCACCACCCCCTTTTCTGAATCATTTTGTCCACCATAAGCGTGGAAGGGTATACTCAGACATGAGTCCCTTGCTCACTGCTCCATCAGGATTCAAGCAAGCCGGGCCGACGACGCCTGAAATGGCAGAAACCGGTCCCCGGAAGCTTGTCTCCTTTCTGGTGAAGAATTGGCTTGGTAGTTTGGTCTGCCCTGTTCCCATGATGCACTGGGCCAGGGACAGACTAATTTGCATATAGCCAGGTTCTGAGCTGGGATGGGGCAGTGAGCTAAATAACGGTGATGGATCAAGCCCTGATCTTTGGACTGGGTAAGAGTGGTCTGCTTAATTCAGACACTCTGTTCATCAACACCCCCTTTTCTGAATAATTTTGTCCACCATAAGCGTGGAAGGGTATACTCAGACATGAGTCCCTTGCTCACTGCTCCATCAGGATTCAAGCAAGCCGGGCCGACGAGGCCTGAAATGGCAGAAACCGGTCCCCGGAAGCTTGTCTCCTTTCTGGTAAAGAATTGGCTTGGTAGTTTGGTCTGCCCTGTTCCCATGATGCACTGGGCCAGGGACAGACTAATTTGCATATAGCCAGGTTCTGAGCTGGGATGGGGCAGTGAGCTAAATAACGGTGATGGATCAAGCCCTGATCTTTGGACTGGGTAAGAGTGGTCTTCTTAATTCAGACACTCTGTTCATCACCACCCCCTTTTCTGAATCATTTTGTCCACCATAAGCGTGGAAGGGTATACTCAGACATGAGTCCCTTGCTCACTGCTTCATCAGGATTCAAGCAAGCCGGGCCGACGACGCCTGAAATGGCAGAAACCGGTCCCCGGAAGCTTGTCTCCTTTCTGGTGAAGAATTGGCTTGGTAGTTTGGTCTGCCCTGTTCCCATGATGCACTGGGCCAGGGACAGACTAATTTGCATATAGCCAGGTTCTGAGCTGGGATGGGGCAGTGAGCTAAATAACGGTGATGGATCAAGCCCTGATCTTTGGACTGGGTAAGAGTGGTCTGCTTAATTCAGACACTCTGTTCATCACCACCCCCTTTTCTGAAACATTTTGTCCACCATAAGCGTGGAAGGGTATACTCAGACATGAGTCCCTTGCTCACTGCTCCATCAGGATTCAAGCAAGCCGGGCCGACGACGCCTGAAATGGCAGAAACCGGTCCCCGGAAGCTTGTCTCCTTTCTGGTGAAGAATTGGCTTGGTAGTTTGGTCTGCCCTGTTCCCATGATGCACTGGGCCAGGGACAGACTAATTTGCATATAGCCAGGTTCTGAGCTGGGATGGGGCAGTGAGCTAAATAACGGTGATGGATCAAGCCCTGATCTTTGGACTGGGTAAGAGTGGTCTGCTTAATTCAGACACTCTGTTCATCACCACCCCCTTTTCTGAATCATTTTGTCCACCATAAGCGTGGAAGGGTATACTCAGTCATGAGTCCCTTGCTCACTGCTCCATCAGGATTCAAGCAAGCCGGGCCGACGACGCCTGAAATGGCAGAAACCGGTCCCCGGAAGCTTGTCTCCTTTCTGGTGAAGAATTGGCTTGGTAGTTTGGTCTGCCCTGTTCCCATGATGCACTGGGCCAGGGACAGACTAATTTGCATATAGCCAGGTTCTGAGCTGGGATGGGGCAGTGAGCTAAATAACGGTGATGGATCAAGCCCTGATCTTTGGACTGGGTAAGAGTGGTCTGCTTAATTCAGACACTCTGTTCATCACCACCCCCTTTTCTGAATCATTTTGTCCACCATAAGCGTGGAAGGGTATACTCAGACATGAGTCCCTTGCTCACTGCTCCATCAGGATTCAAGCAAGCCGGGCCGACGACGCCTGAAATGGCAGAAACCGGTCCCCGGAAGCTTGTCTCCTTTCTGGTGAAGAATTGGCTTGGTAGTTTGGTCTGCCCTGTTCCCATGATGCACTGGGCCAGGGACAGACTAATTTGCATATAGCCAGGTTCTGAGCTGGGATGGGGCAGTGAGCTAAATAACGGTGATGGATCAAGCCCTGATCTTTGGACTGGGTAAGAGTGGTCTGCTTAATTCAGACACTCTGTTCATCACCACCCCCTTTTCTGAATCATTTTGTCCACCATAAGCGTGGAAGGGTATACTCAGACATGAGTCCCTTGCTCACTGCTCCATCAGGATTCAAGCAAGCCGGGCCGACGACGCCTGAAATGGCAGAAACCGGTCCCCGGAAGCTTGTCTCCTTTCTGGTGAAGAATTGGCTTAATAGTTTGGTCTGCCCTGTTCCCATGATGCACTGGGCCAGGGACAGACTAATTTGCATATAGCCAGGTTCTGAGCTGGGATGGGGCAGTGAGCTAAATAACGGTGATGGATCAAGCCCTGATCTTTGGACTGGGTAAGAGTGGTCTGCTTAATTCAGACACTCTGTTCATCACCACCCCCTTTTCTGAATCATTTTGTCCACCATAAGCGTGGAAGGGTATACTCAGACATGAGTCCCTTGCTCACTGCTCCATCAGGATTCAAGCAAGCCGGGCCGACGACGCCTGAAATGGCAGAAACCGGTCCCCGGAAGCTTGTCTCCTTTCTGGTGAAGAATTGGCTTGGTAGTTTGGTCTGCCCTGTTCCCATGATGCACTGGGCCAGGGACAGACTAATTTGCATATAGCCAGGTTCTGAGCTGGGATGGGGCAGTGAGCTAAATAACGGTGATGGATCAAGCCCTGATCTTTGGACTGGGTAAGAGTGGTCTGCTTAATTCAGACACTCTGTTCATCACCACCCCCTTTTCTGAATCATTTTGTCCACCATAAGCGTGGAAGGGTATACTCAGACATGAGTCCCTTGCTCACTGCTCCATCAGGATTCAAGCAAGCCGGGCGACGACGCCTGAAATGGCAGAAACCGGTCCCCGGAAGCTTGTCTCCTTTCTGGTGAAGAATTGGCTTGGTAGTTTGGTCTGCCCTGTTCCCATGATGCACTGGGCCAGGGACAGACTAATTTGCATATAGCCAGGTTCTGAGCTGGGATGGGGCAGTGAGCTAAATAACGGTGATGGATCAAGCCCTGATCTTTGGACTGGGTAAGAGTGGTCTGCTTAATTCAGACACTCTGTTCATCACCACCCCCTTTTCTGAATCATTTTGTTCACCATAAGCGTGGAAGGGTATACTCAGACATGAGTCCCTTGCTCACTGCTCCATCAGGATTCAAGCAAGCCGGGCCGACGACGCCTGAAATGGCAGAAACCGGTCCCCGGAAGCTTGTCTCCTTTCTGGTGAAGAATTGGCTTGGTAGTTTGGTCTGCCCTGTTCCCATGATGCACTGGGCCAGGGACAGACTAATTTGCATATAGCCAGGTTCTGAGCTGGGATGGGGCAGTGAGCTAAATAACGGTGATGGATCAAGCCCTGATCTTTGGACTGGGTAAGAGTGGTCTGCTTAATTCAGACACTCTGTTCATCACCACCCCCTTTTCTGAATCATTTTGTCCACCATAAGCGTGGAAGGGTATACTCAGACATGAGTCCCTTGCTCACTGCTCCATCAGGATTCAAGCAAGCCGGGCCGACGATGCCTGAAATGGCAGAAACCGGTCCCCGGAGCTTGTCTCCTTTCTGGTGAAGAATTGGCTTGGTAGTTTGGTCTGCCCTGTTCCCATGATGCACTGGGCCAGGGACAGACTAATTTGCATATAGCCAGGTTCTGAGCTGGGATGGGGCAGTGAGCTAAATAACGGTGATGGATCAAGCCCTGATCTTTGGACTGGGTAAGAGTGGTCTGCTTAATTCAGACACTCTGTTCATCACCACCCCCTTTTCTGAATCATTTTGTCCACCATAAGCGTGGAAGGGTATACTCAGACATGAGTCCCTTGCTCACTACTCCATCAGGATTCAAGCAAGCCGGGCCGACGACGCCTGAAATGGCAGAAACCGGTCCCCGGAAGCTTGTCTCCTTTCTGGTGAAGAATTGGCTTGGTAGTTTGGTCTGCCCTGTTCCCATGATGCACTGGGCCAGGGACAGACTAATTTGCATATAGCCAGGTTCTGAGCTGGGATGGGGCAGTGAGCTAAATAACGGTGATGGATCAAGCCCTGATCTTTGGACTGGGTAAGAGTGGTCTGCTTAATTCAGACACTCTGTTCATCACCACCCCCTTTTCTGAATCATTTTGTCCACCATAAGCGTGGAAGGGTTTACTCAGACATGAGTCCCTTGCTCACTGCTCCATCAGGATTCAAGCAAGCCGGGCCGACGATGCCTGAAATGGCAGAAACCGGTCCCCGGAGCTTGTCTCCTTTCTGGTGAAGAATTGGCTTGGTAGTTTGGTCTGCCCTGTTCCCATGATGCACTGGGCCAGGGACAGACTAATTTGCATATAGCCAGGTTCTGAGCTGGGATGGGGCAGTGAGCTAAATAACGGTGATGGATCAAGCCCTGATCTTTGGACTGGGTAAGAGTGGTCTGCTTAATTCAGATACTCTGTTCATCACCACCCCCTTTTCTGAATCATTTTGTCCACCATAAGCGTGGAAGGGTTTACTCAGACATGAGTCCCTTGCTCACTGCTCCATCAGGATTCAAGCAAGCCGGGCCGACGATGCCTGAAATGGCAGAAACCGGTCCCCGGAGCTTGTCTCCTTTCTGGTGAAGAATTGGCTTGGTAGTTTGGTCTGCCCTGTTCCCATGATGCACTGGGCCAGGGACAGACTAATTTGCATATAGCCAGGTTCTGAGCTGGGATGGGGCAGTGAGCTAAATAACGGTGATGGATCAAGCCCTGATCTTTGGACTGGGTAAGAGTGGTCTGCTTAATTCAGACACTCTGTTCATCACCACCCCCTTTTCTGAATCATTTTGTCCACCATAAGCGTGGAAGGGTATACTCAGACATGAGTCCCTTGCTCACTGCTCCATCAGGATTCAAGCAAGCCGGGCCGACGACGCCTGAAATGGCAGAAACCGGTCCCCGGAAGCTTGTCTCCTTTCTGGTGAAGAATTGGCTTGGTAGTTTGGTCTGCCCTGTTCCCATGATGCACTGGGCCAGGGACAGACTAATTTGCATATAGCCAGGTTCTGAGCTGGGATGGGGCAGTGAGCTAAATAACGGTGATGGATCAAGCCCTGATCTTTGGACTGGGTAAGAGTGGTCTGCTTAATTCAGACACTCTGTTCATCACCACCCCCTTTTCTGAATCATTTTGTCCACCATAAGCGTGGAAGGGTATACTCAGACATGAGTCCCTTGCTCACTGCTCCATCAGGATTCAAGCAAGCCGGGCCGACGGCGCCTGAAATGGCAGAAACCGGTCCCCGGAAGCTTGTCTCCTTTCTGGTGAAGAATTGGCTTGGTAGTTTGGTCTGCCCTGTTCCCATGATGCACTGGGCCAGGGACAGACTAATTTGCATATAGCCAGGTTCTGAGCTGGGATGGGGCAGTGAGCTAAATAACGGTGATGGATCAAGCCCTGATCTTTGGACTGGGTAAGAGTGGTCTGCTTAATTCAGACACTCTGTTCATCACCACCCCCTTTTTCTGAATCATTTTGTCCACCATAAGCGTGGAAGAGTATACTCAGACATGAGTCCCTTGCTCACTGCTCCATCAGGAGTCAAGCAAGCCCGGCCGACGACGCCTGAAATGGCAGAAACCGGTCCCCGGAAGCTTGTCTCCTTTCTGGTGAAGAATTGGCTTGGTAGTTTGGTCTGCCCTGTTCCCATGATGCACTGGGCCAGGGACAGACTAATTTGCATATAGCCAGGTTCTGAGCTGGGATGGGTCAGTGAGCTAAATAACGGTGATGGATCAAGCCCTGATCTTTGGACTGGGTAAGAGTGGTCTGCTTAATTCAGACACTCTGTTCATCACCACCCCCTTTTCTGAATCATTTTGTCCACCATAAGCGGGAAGGGTATACTCAGACATGAGTCCCTTGCTCACTGCTCCATCAGGATTCAAGCAAGCCGGGCCGACGACGCCTGAAATGGCAGAAACCGGTCCCCGGAAGCTTGTCTCCTTTCTGGGGAAGAATTGGCTTGGTAGTTTGGTCTGCCCTGTTCCCATGATGCACTGGGCCAGGGACAGACTAATTTGCATATAGCCAGGTTCTGAGCTGGGATGGGGCAGTGAGATAAATAACGGTGATGGATCAAGCCCTGATCTTTGGACTGGGTAAGAGTGGTCTGCTTAATTCAGACACTCTGTTCATCACCACCCCCTTCTCTGAATCATTTTGTCCACCATAAGCGTGGAAAGGTATACTCAGACATGAGTCCCTTACTCACTGCTCCATCAGGATTCAAGCAAGCCGGGCCGACGACGCCTGAAATGGCAGAAACCGGTCCCCGGAAGCTTGTCTCCTTTCTGGTGAAGAATTGGCTTGGTAGTTTGGTCTGCCCTGTTCCCATGATGCACTGGGCCAGGGACAGACTAATTTGCATATAGCCAGGTTCTGAGCTGGGATGGGGCAGTGAGCTAAATAACGGTGATGGATCAAGCCCTGATCTTTGGACTGGGTAAGAGTGGTCTGTTTAATTCAGACACTCTGTTCATCACCACCCCCTTTTCTGAATCATTTTGTCCACCATAAGCGTGGAAGGGTATACTCAGACATGAGTCCCTTGCTCACTGCTCCATCAGGATTCAAGCAAGCCGGGCCGACGACGCCTGAAATGGCAGAAACCGGTCCCCGGAAGCTTGTCTCCTTTCTGGTGAAGAATTGGCTTGGTAGTTTGGTCTGCCCTGTTCCCATGATGCACTGGGCCAGGGACAGACTAATTTGCATATAGCCAGGTTCTGAGCTGGGATGGGGCAGTGAGCTAAATAACGGTGATGGATCAAGCCCTGATCTTTGGACTGGGTAAGAGTGGTCTGCTTAACTCAGACACTCTGTTCATCACCACCCCCTTTTCTGAATCATTTTGTCCACCATAAGCGTGGAAGGGTATACTCAGACATGAGTCCCTTGCTCACTGCTCCATCAGGATTCAAGCAAGCCGGGCCGACGACGCCTGAAATGGCAGAAACCGGTCCCCGGAAGCTTGTCTCCTTTCTGGTGAAGAATTGGCTTGGTAGTTTGGTCTGCCCTGTTCCCATGATGCACTGGGCCAGGGACAGACTAATTTGCATATAGCCAGGTTCTGAGCTGGGATGGGGCAGTGAGCTAAATAACGGTGATGGATAAAGCCCTGATCTTTGGACTGGGTAAGAGTGGTCTGCTTAATTCAGACACTCTGTTCATCACCACCCCCTTTTCTGAATCATTCAAACAAATGGAGCCTTGCACAAAAAAAGTATCAATTCAAAAATCAAAAAGTCATCATACAGATGTGTTTAAAAAAAATTCAGAAGCTCTTATATTAAAATCATATGCAACACACATAATTGGAATAAGTGCAATGTAACATGCTATAGAAATTGCAATAGACAACATGTAACCTTTACCTTATAAAATAACAGTTAAAATAAATGTCAGTTCCAAATTTGAAGTTCTCAAAATGTACATCCAGGTGACATTTGCCATTGTCTAGTTTATGTCCTGTACTGTATTCAATTTTAATAGTCACAATATTTTATAAGGTGCAATGCATATATGCACACACCAATCAGTAATCAAGTTGAAACAAACCCAACTGCAGTAGCACATCCCAAAACATTTTCAACATCAATTAGTTGTTGCAAGGGGCCATTACTCTGATGAAATCCTTCATCTAAATTCAAATGACCATCACATACTATGTTAACCAGTGTATGCACTTAACAAAGTAGACAACGAAAAAAGCAGTTGTATTACCTGCCATCTTGCTAAAAAAATAAGCACTTCATATTTTAATCAAAACATTGCTAGGAATTAAGTAACTGCAAATGAAACTTAATGCAGGTCTAATT
The DNA here is from genome assembly GCF_964261635.1 of Lissotriton helveticus. Classification (NCBI taxonomy): domain Eukaryota; kingdom Metazoa; phylum Chordata; class Amphibia; order Caudata; family Salamandridae; genus Lissotriton; species Lissotriton helveticus. The sequence goes on along the minus strand of NC_136061.1, from coordinate 1,577,999,642 downwards.
TGGTTTAACTTTAAATGTGAAGTTATTCCAAACAATGAGACATGTCTCTCAATATACTTTAAAAGCCAAATGGTAGTCCATAACCTTGTACAAGTCCTTTGCATTATTGGGAGGTGGTACAAAGCATACCTCCCAATTCACTGCCAACGGGAACCTATTGAGGAAAGGGCATCTAGTGGGCAGAGCAGGTACCTCAAAGATCTTAATTGGGAAGGAGGGCTTTGGGTTCAGTAGGGCAGATTTGGTTGTGGGATGGGAAGCTTTCCATTTGTGATGTGTATTTTTGGTTCTAGTAGGGGTTGTTTCTGTTTTTAGAGGGGTGTGTTGGTATGAAGAAGGTGTGGGTTGGGGTAGCTTTGCATTTGGTAAGGATGGGTTGGGTTGGGGTGTTGAAGCGGTAGCTTTGCATTTGTCAGGGGTAGGTTGGGGTGCAGAAGGACTTAAAGTAAGGGCAAACAACAAACTCTCATGAGGAAAATGGCTAGGATGTTTGGCAGGGAGTGGCTGTTGTGTGTGTGTTGAGGGTGTAGGTGCCTGAGGTCTGGTGTATGTTGTGTACGTTTGGTGATGTGTTGCTTCCTATATGTCTATTGTTTGGGTGAGTGTGGGCATTTGTGTATTTTGGTTGTGTTCTCTAATGTATCTATGTGTGTGGATAGGTGTGTTGTGGAGGTGATGGGTATGGCTGTGGTGGTGCATGTGGGTATGGTGGTTGGTGTGGAGTATTTGGGTGTTCTGTTGGCAGGGTGGTGCATATGGGTGGAGTAGTGGATGTAAAGTCTGTGGGTGTGCTGGTAGTGGTTCTGTGGGTGTGATGGTGGTGTGAGTCGTGCATGTGGGTATGTTAGTGGGTTTGGAGTCTGTTGGTGTGGATGTGGTTGTGGTGCATGTGGTGGTAGGTGCAGAGTCTGTGGGTGTGGTGGGGTGGTGCATGTGGGTGTGGTAGTGGGAACAGAGTCTGTGGGTATGCTGGTAGGTGCAGAATCGGTGGGTATGCTGGTGGTGGTGCATGTGAGTGTGGTGTGGGTATGTTAGCTGTTGTTGTGGTGGTACATGTGGGTATGGTGCTGAGTGTGATGTCTTTTGCTGTGCTGGTGGTGGAGGTGGTGCATGTATTTGGCTTTGTAGTGGGTGTGGTATCTGTCCGTATAGGTGTGTGTCGGTGTTTTCTAATGTCTATGGGTTTATGTGTGTATGTGCTGCTTGTGTGTGCTGGAGTGGGTGCATGCCAAGATGTGAGTGTGTTTAAGACAGGTCTGGGAATAAGGAATTGGGAGAGAAGGGGCGGGATGTAGGGCACAGGGCTGGGGTAGTTGAAAAAATGTGGTCAGTGAGGAAGCCAAAGCTTGACCAGACCACTGTAGACCAGACATACCACTATGAATGCCTTCCTGGAACTTTAGATATCCAGGCACAGAGTTCAGCGTCTATTGGTGATACTCAATTGACTCGGGCACCTGTTCCATCCACCAAGTTGTCTACCAATGAAGCTATTCCAGGTACCTCCTCTCCCCCGAAGGTTTCTCTTTTAGACATTAGCGCATCAGCCAATAATCCACCACAAGTTCTCTGATGGTTCACCCAGACGTAGCAAAACCCACAGAGGTCATGGACATAGCAAAACCGGCAGAAAAAGGTAGAAGGCAGAAGAAACAACTGTGATGAACACCTCGTCCTGTTCGTTATCTCAAGCCCAGCTATCTTTATTGAATAAAGGCACGTCTTTTGTCCCCACTTTTAACACCAAACCGTTTGAACCTGAAGTGGCTCTATATAAATGTACGTGAAAATTGCGCCTAAGGTACTTATTCTCTAATCTGGACTGTAACCAAATTCTCAAACCTCACCTGATTATCGTGAATTTAAAACAAAAGTACTTTCATTTCACCTGAGTCCCATAAGGTGATCGATTCTTTTGAATCACTTGTCAAAAGGGACATTTTGAAATTGTCCTCCTGTCCATCTAAGCGTGCAAGATGAATCCACTTATCTACCTTTTGCCCAAGATCCTACAGAGGAATTTCAAAGCATTCTCGCCACAATTTTGACACATGCCAAAAAGATGGTTTGGATTAATGAAAAAATGAGGGAGTTTCTGTTTACAAGGTATCCAAGCCATCCCCTGATATACATGCTCCCCAAAGTGCACAAATCCTTGTGTGATCCGCCACTGAGACCCATCGTATACATGAACCTTTGGGTCATTATTTGGAAACATTTCTTCAAACTATTATACAAGCTGGCAACACTTATCTACAGGACACTACTCATTTGCTGCAGCTTGGTCAAGAAATTGTCATACCACCTTTGGACGAGATTTGGTTATGCACCATTGACTTGACTGCTTTATAAACGTCCATCCCCCACTCTGAGGGTATTGAAGCGGTAGAATGAGCCCTTATATGTCAAGATGACATACAAGCTAGCAAAGTATTTTTACTGGAGCTCCTCAAATTCTTATTGTTCCACAGTTATTCCACATGGAAGGAAAAATATTGAATGGAACCTCAATGGGTTTTTCTGGCTTTCAGCTACACGAGCATCTTCATGATGCAATTTGAATTGACCCATATTCTATATTCATATTCTATCCGACCCTGGATGGACTGATCATCTTATTCTGTACAGGAGATACATAGACAACATTTTGATTGTTTAGCCGGGAACCAAGAACGAGTTGATGGAGAATTTGGAATTGTTAAACACTAGGCACCCCAAGAATAAATTTAACGATACCATGGATCAACACCACATTTCATATTTGGATGTTAGTATTGAAGTGCATGGCAAGAACATCATTACGTCTATGTTCAAGAAACACACCGATCACAATAATTTATTTTTAAATTTCTCTACATGAACTGTTGAAAACCTCTGAATGGTTGGCCTTTGTTCTCCAGGATAGTGAACCTATGTCATCAATAAGGATATACACCAAAAATACCTTTGGGCACTGTGTGTACAAGGTCCAAAAACTGCATTAATGACATACACTAAAAGTAAAATATGCATCAATATGTGTCAACAAATGCTGCAATGTTGTATCAATATTTGTAGAAACTGAAAGCCTTTGGCAATTTCACAATGGTAACAATTACCTTCAGTAACTCAAATATAGTGCAAATGTACAACAGATTATATGATTGCAGTACTGAAGTGGCTTATCAATGTATCCCACACTATGCATTTACCTATGCTGTTGAAGAAATGTATACATATTGTCATTGTGGATTGACAAATGGCTCCAATAGCATAAGTAAATACATAGGCCTTCATGCTTTTCAAATCCACTTTAGTACAGAGTAAAGACTTATCCACATTTGACTCAGAAATATCTCAGAAACATGGCCTGAAAGGCGGAGGCAAGATGGCGTTTGAGTGAGCAGCCGCTGTGTTACTCTCACTTTCTCTGAGAGCCTGCCTACACTATGGTTTTCGCGACCTATGACCGGCAAGAAGATTAGATTATTGTAAAACTAGAAAGCTTAATACAACTCGCAGTAGACTCGCAGCAGAGTACCCAGACCTCCTTATCTTCTACCTCTTACCGCTGTCTTTATCTCTGGGGGCGCCGCCATCAGCCCGGGTAGGAGGCCGGAGGAGAGCGCCGCTAGTGATCCACTGGTGGCTGCTGGTAGCTGTGAGAAATGGCAAACGTAGCGGTGAAAGTGTTTTTTAAACAGGATTGACTCCGATGGCGATGGCAATGAGGAAGCTCACTAAATGCTGACCGAAGCTGCTGATAATTTCCCGATAACCTCCGATTTTGCCAACAGCTGTTGACTGCGTGTGCTTCTGAAAGGGATTGGTATTCAGCATCCGACGTCCCTCGTCCCTCGTAAGGCTGTTTGTCGGCCTGCCACCGAGTCTCCAGAGAAACAATCTGATTCCTCAGAGCATTCGGAACCTTCGAGACCTTCCGTGGAGCAAGCACAGCAACTTCGGGATGGAGGCGGTGCTCGAGGGTCAGTGATGGAAATCTCTCTGCCGAGTCGTGTACCAGGTGAATTACCAATGTGCTGTGCTGTGCTGTTGCTGACACTGCTGATACCTGCTGATACCTGCTGATACCGGCGCCGATGCTGACATTGACATTGACACTAATGTTGAGGATCTGCTGAGCATGCACCGAGTATGAAGCCGTTGAGGTGAGGAGGGGAAAATAATAATCCTGCTTGTGGCCTACATCTGACCCGCGTTTTTCTCACATTGACTTTGTTTGACTTTGTTTGCTCCGTTCAACTTGCTCGTGTCTCTCGTGCTGTTAAGGTCTTGGGGATTCTCTATAGGGATCTATAGGGATCATAGTGCTCAGACCCCCAGCGCCCAGTGCTACCTAGGAGCTACATCTTTTAGGAGTCTGCGACATAGAGATTCAAAAAAGGCGAAAAGAACCTACAGCTAATAACAATAACAATAACAATCAATAACAATCAATAACGGTAAAAAAAAAAAAACAAAGCTAAAAACAGAGATCCCTTAAGTGAGCCCAGACCTACGGCAGTCGGAGGTAGTTACTCAAACGGAGTTTATAACTGACCTTTTGTGTGATACTTTGGGCTATTCTTTGTTACACTTTTGAGACTTTTGAGACTCTTGTGGTACCATACGTGAGAGCGCACGAGACGGCGAACCGTGCAGAGCAAGACCTCTCGGACTACTAACTGTGTCCTTAAATTTATTTTGGACTGCTTGGACTGCTTACTCTGTGCTTACTTTGTGCTTGCTACAGTACGTGTCGGACAATCTCTGTGGATTACTTACGTTTTTTTCTGGGTCGCTTACTCTGTGCTTACTCTGTATTGCGCTGATAACTCTTGTCAACTCTTGCCAATGCTTCAACCACAGAGGGTGATATATCCAGAAGACTAGCTACAAGAGTGAACAGCGCCTCTATCGCCGGATACACAGATGAAGCACTAATGAAAATACCTACAATAAAAATTTAGGTTTTCATTTTGGACAATAGTTGGGCTGGTATTCCAACTTTTATAGCTGACACTTCCCGCTCAACTGGCAAACCTCGTGGTCATAAAATATCCACCCAACTGATTATACAGAAGAAGGAGCAGAAGAAGGGCCTAATAAAGAAAATTATCAGCACGATCATCAGTACCACGACTATGCGACCGTGCAGAGCTCTGCATAAATCTTGTGGACAAGGCGACACACGTGTTGATAAGCCAGAATTGGAGGTTATGGATGACTTAGAGACAAGAGTTGGTCTGCCTCAGGTGAACACACATACTGAACCCGCGGAACCCAAGGACCATAGGGCGGCCAGTGTGCCTAAAACTCACAAGGTACTGAATGAGCTGAATGAACCTGAAGAGCAGAATTTAACCGGCGCAGATATTTCACAAGATTGACTAAAGGCTCTTCGAAAGCAAGCATCATCAGCCAAAACTACAGAGGATGCAGAGGATATTCTTCACGACTATGCAACCAAAACTCCAAGGGAGTAAATCATGCATGTAATGGACAAACACACTCATCGACGACCAGAAATAAAGGGGCCTGAAACCCGGGGAGCGAAAGCAAAGGAATCTAAAAACAAAGCACGAGATGATGAAATAATGAAGGACAAAGATAAACCAAAGGGTAATGGTTTGGATAAGGAAAAAGACAAAGCGAAAGACAAAGAAAAAGAAAAGGACAAAAATAAAGACAAAGACAAAGACAAAACCTATGAAAGGGACAATGAAAATAACCAGAATAAGAAAGTCCCGGGGGATAATGGGAAAGGCAAACGCAAGGAGAAGGAGAAAGAGAAAAATATCGATTCAAATGATGATGTGGAGCTGATGGCAAAAAAGGCCAAAAGATTACAAACGATCAAAAATTTGAAAAGTAGCTCTAAAACGAACGAGCATGTAATCGCACTGCAGCCCAGTATCTCTACGATCTTCAGCCCAATCCCCAAGGAAAGAGGTGATAAAATTCACAAAGATCCGATTTCTGCTCAAACCAATAGGCTTGAGGATAATGGTACAAGAGATCTAGATCTTGTCTGTGACACACTAGAGAACACTGGGCTTGAGGCAACCTCATCACAAATAAAAGCGTCGGACCCGGGGGCCCCCAAATGCAACATGGCAGAAGCGAACTCTAACTCCCCCTGTGTTAAGGCAACCTACGGCAACAAATTGGAAATTGGTAATTCATATCTTGGCCTAACTAGAACTCCAGGCCATGTACAAAACACTTACAAAGGGGACAAACAACTGTTACAATCTGAAACTGAAAATCCTACTGAGGAATCAGATGCAGATATCTATGAGACTGGTGTCTCAACATCAAGTGGGTTAAGTGATGTGATGAACGACGATGACCCTCTATCACCCCATGAAGACTCTGACTGCGAGGTACCCAGGAAATCTCAAGAATGTGACTTAAGAATCACTCCAAAGGGGAAAAAAATGTGAAAAAAAGGTCAAGGAGTAGACGGCTTAATAAACCGAGTGCTGTGGAAAGCTCAGATCCCAGTAGTAGCTATAGAAAAAGTATTAAAACTAATGGGAAGGAAAAAAACTTCGACCACTCAAATTCAGAAGAGGAGGCTGCAGATCAACACATGGGGGAAGACTCGAATGAGACTGACACTAATCTAATCCATGGAGATATTCATAGAAAAGGTACAACGGCAGAACCTTCCCTGAGAGATATTTTAACCACCATATCAGCTCTTCATAAAGACATAAAAAAGACAGTCAACGCAATCATCTTGCTATTCAGAAATTAGAGGGAGCGGTTAAAAAAGTTGGCGATACCTGCACCGAGATCTCAGAACGGATGTCCTCGCTAGAAACCCGCACCGAATATTTAGAGAAAGATGTAGCTCTTCTACAAAAGCAGGATAAAACTCAAGACGAGGGCCCAATGTAGGCGACCATTACCGGTCGGTAACGGCCGAATTCGTCCGTTACCGACCGGTAAATGGGTCAATGAGATGTAGGGGCCATTATTACAGTGAATCGGTAAATTTACCGAATCTGTAAAATTACCGATTCTGTAAAATACCGAATCGGTAATTTTACCGATTCGGGAAATTCCTGATGTAGGTAGCACTGTTTCCAGTGCTACAGGCCTTTTAGATTCGGTATTTTATCACCCAATCCAATTGGGTGGTGAAATACCGAATCCAGGTGTGCATGCACATCTGTGCATGCACACCTGTGCCATGTGACAGACAGACATGCCCTTAGGGCATGTCTGTGTGCCACATGGCACACATGCCTGTATTTGGGGTGCTAGAGGGTGTCAAAGTGACACCCCCTGCACCCTTGCTAAAATCGGTATTTACCGAATCAGTAAATACCGATTCGGTAATGCCCATTGATTCCTATGGGCTTCAATGCCCATAGGAATCAATGGGCATTACCGATTTGGTATTTACAGAATCGGTAAATACTGAATCTTAACGATTCGGTATTTACCGAATCAGAAATACCTACATCTCCTCTCCTCTTTTTTACCACTTCTTAAATACCGATTCGGTATGAATCGGTATTTATGAAGTGGTAAAAAAGATTTACCTACATCGGGCCCCTAATGCTTAAAGTTGAGGATCAGGAGAACCGATCCAGAAGAAACAATCTTTGCTTTCTGGGTATCCCAGAATCTGTGGAGAATAATGACGTCAGAGGATATATAAGTAATCTCCTGAAAAAATCCTTCCCGGAACTAACGAAGTGGGATATGGACAAGGAAATCCTGCGAGCACATCGCTTTCCCTTTATACAACGGAAATACACCGAGAAATCCTCTAAATTCCCAAGAGCTATCCTGGTTTGTTTCTGGAACTTTCTGCTTCGTGAGGCCATCTATGACCTGGCACGACCTACCAGAAAGCGGGAGTATAACGGATCTCTATTCTTTTTCAGACCAGACTTCGCACATCCCACTGTGGAACAAAGGTGGAGAATGCGGCAACTTTACACCCCTTTTGAAAAAATTGGTGCAACAGTGTACCTCCAGAATCCTTCTCGTCTGAAAGTAATCTTTAGAGGAACAACGCGTATCTTCAACAGTGAAATCCAAGCGGAAAGCTACCTGCAAGAACTCACTGATGCCGCTAGGAAACCAAACTGATAAAGACTATATACTATTAACTGCATATATACCTATGGTCGTTACTCGGCTATATGTTTTACTGCACAACTGTCTATGCCCACTTAACATGTACAATAGCATATTCTTTGTTACATACACCAGTCTTGGGTTCAATCTAGCTACTGCTGATGTGTATTTATGCCTTCTTATAGGTATGGAAATATAGCTCTCGATAGTTATTTATTTATTTATTTTTTTCTTTGCCAACAGGCAGGATAGGAGGCTGTGAGAGTAGTCTTCGCGACCTGACCACCCAGATGCCCACACCTGGATCCCCTCGGATCCAGGACACCTCTATGAATGGGAGGGGGGGAGGGCGATCCTTTAGACAGGGTGGGATTGTGAAGGGGTGGGGTTCAATGGGAGGGACAGTAGGGGCAGTCTGGCTAATATTAATAAAAGGGATACCACATGGCGAATTGCTTCTTACAGAAGATACATTCTCGGCTGGCTACAATGAACGAGCAAACCGGGAAAACTATATCTAAGACTTTACTATGTCTTCATTAAATTTTTTATCTGTTAACATCTCTGGCTTGAACGACATAAATAAACATCAAAATGTTGCCATCTGGCTTCAATCAACTGGGGCAAACGTTGTATGCATACAAGAAACTCCTATTGAGGCAGCTCAAACCCACCTTTTAAAATCACTCGGGTTTATGCTTGTATGCGCTACCACTCAAGGCGTTAGGACTAAGGGAGTTGCTATTTTGTTTAAGGGTCAGGGACAAACATTCCCGAAAAGCAAAGTTGACAAAATGGGCGGTGGGCGATTGCAATGCGACAAGATACTGAAGGGAGGAAAATGATGATCTGCACTTTTTATGGTAGCAATGAAGATGATCCCCCAAGCATCAACGAAATCTCTAATGAACTAACACACTGGCCATTACCGGTAATACTGTGTGGTGACTTCAATTTAAATTTGCCCTATGATTGGTCGTCTAAAGACCGATGGGTATATAAGGGCCGCAAACCAAAGGTTTTTAGGGCAGTAAAAGATATTTGCTGCATGCATGGATTGATAGATGGATGGCAATCCACCACACAACTCCCTCACGACACTGGGTATACATTCTACTCATATCCACATCACACGTATGCCAGAATTGATTTTTTTTTCCTTTCTAACTCTTTAAAAAATATAAGTAAAATTAATAAACTAACCAAAATACTCTTCGATCACAATCCTTTAATGTGTATGGTGAACATAGGCACCACTGAAAAAAGAATAAGATCATGGACCTTTGAAAAAACTCTGTTACATGACCCTAACTACTGTTCACATATGCGAGAGTGGATCCCGAATACGCAGTAAACGAACTTGTGGGTCACCAACTAGCGGGCCGTATGCGCCAACTAGAGACGACCAATACTATTCAGGAGATATCAGATCCAACAAAAGGTATAGTTACTAATCCCGAAGACATTAAGGAAGCCTTTTTTCAGTTTTATAGCTCATTATATACTGAGGGAAGTGTTATAACAATACAGAAAATATGATAAATGAATATCTTAACCTACAAAACACATCAATTTTTGATGAAACAGACCAATCGGTATTAACAGATGATCCAAACTTGGAGGAAATTCAACGAATAATCAAGAATTTACCAAAGGGAAAGGCGACAGGCTTAGATAGTCTACCTTCTGAATTTGTTTTAACCTTCCTAACCGAACTTCAACATATAATTGTGACTTTATGTGGTTATATTTTCAGAGGGGGAACCCCTCCTAAATCTTGGTCTTGTGCAAAAATTATAATATTTCCCCCAAAAAATAAACCCCCTGATCAATTAGGCTCATATAGACCAATTACCTTGATTAAAATTTACTCCAAACTACTAGCAAATTGCCTGGCCCCAATTATCCATTTAGTTATAGCCAATTACCAACATAGCTTTGTCCCAGGAAGATCTACTACTGATCACGTCCATAGAGTCATTACACTTTTTGATCAGTCACGAATTACAGGAGACCCTATGGCCCTCATACTTTTAGATGCAGAAAAGGCATTTGATAGGGTCTCCTGGAAATTCCTTTGGGCAGCTCTGAAAAGATTTGGAATTCCCCCAAGTTTTAACTTGGCAATACAACAATTATATGTCAACCCGACCGCTATGGTTTCTGTCAATGGCAATCTTACCAAATCATTCAAGATATCGAGAGGGACGAGACAAGGCTGCCCCTGCTCGCCACTGCTATTCGCCCTCTATTTAGATCCCTTTCTACAAAGATTGGAAATGAATTTGGTAATAGAGCCTATTATATCACGCGATCTCTCCACTAAAATTTTAGCCGATGCTGATGACATAGCAATCGTCACTAAGAACCCAGCACTAACTATGCTTGCTATCGTTGACGAGGCCACCAAATTTGGAGTTGTTTCCGGATACGCCCTTAATCAAGGTAAAACCCAAATTGTGATTAATGATAATTTAACTTTTGCCGACCCTAGAGTTACTCCAAACGCAACATATTTGGGGATTGCTATCACCGCCAAATTAGAAGATCTGGTATATATTAATGTAAAACCTGTTTTAAGGACAATACAAAAGGATCTCCACCGACTAGATAACCTGCACCTTTCCCTGATTGGTAGAGTTAACGCCATTAAAATGGCGTTTTTCCCTAAATTACTGTACCTATTTAGAGCAATATGCCTAGAATTCCCGGACTCCTGTTTAAAATCAATGGAACAGACTTTCTCAAAATGTATTTGGTCATATTCTAAACCAAGACGCGCATTAAAATTTCCTACTCTACCAAAGGAACGGGGGGGCTTAGCTTTACCAAGCTTGTGGCTTTATTATTGGGCAGCAAACATGATTAACAGTCAAGAACTTCTTCAAATAGAATTAGCGAATGTAGCATCACAGGGTGGGCAACCATCTATTTATAACCTGTTGTTAGGTGAAAAAAACTCTGGATATCTATGACGTCATCTACATGACAGCTATCACAAAAAAGTTAAATTTAAGCCGCTCCTACATTCTTTTAAAATATTGCAAAAAATAAGAAAACTAATGGATATTGGGCGAATCTCATACTATACACTCTTTAAAGATAATTTAGATCTGCCCACTATTTTCAGGGATAGCTGTATGAAGAAATGGGAAGCAGCCGGAATTACACACTTCGGCAATCTCTGCTCTTCTTCGGGGTTTCACACATTCGAGGAACTAAGAATGAAATTTCAAATTAACAACAGAGACTTCTTCAAATACCTACAAATACGGGACTTCATAACAAAAAGAAATCTTTGTGAAATCATCAGCATAAAATGTGAGATATTTGAGACACTGTCGTCCAGTAAAGTTAACACCATTAGTGAAATATATATCCTACTAAGTAACTCGGTACCTGATGATATAGGAAAGATAGCCTCGAAATGGGAAAACAAAATTGACATATCCCGAGCTGAAATTGAAAGTACAATGGCAATGTCACAAAATTATTTACTATCAACTAAACTTCAAACACAGTTTTATAAAACCCTCTGTATGTTATATTACACTCCTGACAAAATTGCAAAATGGGGCTCGGGTAAAGGAACTCACTGTCCCCGGTGCCACTTTCAGAATGCAGACTGTATACATATTTTTGCTACCGGCGACGGCCTATCCCAATTGAAACTCGATATTGAGAGGTTTTTAACAGCAGTGGTGAAAAATCCCATTACCTTGAGTATTGAAACGATGCTTTTAGGAGCGAATGACCCAAACCGGAATCGACAAGGGGCGGAATTTATATTTATGTCAATGGCTGTTTTTAGGATGTGTATTGCATCGGCCTGGTTAGATGAACTGGCACCCTCATTTCAGCAATGGCTTGCTAGATTACAAGCCACATTTAAGTTGGAAATTGCAATCTATAAAGGGAAAGGTAGAAAGAAACGCAATGCTGGTCTGAAAATCTGGGCTCCGCTACAGGAATGGTATGATAATCAAGGCAATAATAATAATAATAACAGGGAACTCCCTCAAACCTAAATTTAGATTTATTGGTGTCACTCTTAGTGAAGTCTATATATGGGATTTAACTATTTAACCAGGTAGTAAGGAACAAAGGAACTGATAACTGCTCTTGCATTTGTATTTGAACTTGCAATGGCCTCTGCCTTCTTATTTGAAGATTTTTTTTTTTTTTATGCTGTGCTATTATTGTACTTGTGCCTTGTTTGATGTAGCTTGATTTATTATTTTCATATGTCAGCTCTGTGATTGACTTTAGGGCACAGCGCACAGTTATTAGACTGGGCCAAACGATGCATAATGTGGTACCCATATTGCATATCTTTCTTTTTGTATCTTTTCACGCTCTATTTGGGCAACTGCTCTTTTTACTCATTGAAATAATACATTATTTGTACAAAATGAACTTAAAAAGATGAGACAATGAATTAAATACATTGTATATCTGCATCTGGTTGTAGTGGCTTGTTATCACTTTTTACTAAGATTATTGATTTAATTAGAGCAGATTCTTTTGTAGTGCTCTGGACTGTCAGAAATTAAGAAATGATAATTGATTGAGTCAACTTATGTAATCAATAGGTCTAGGACCACTGTTTATTTATATCGCAATATACCCAGGTCCACACCTTGTGGGTTACCCAATTTTCTTAATGGTTACCCTCATCCCTTGGCATGTCCTCAACTCACTAATCTGGGCCAGGAACATAATCTAAGCCGGGAGGATGCCACATTTTCTGTGATGTCAGCTACATCCGATCAATGCAAAATATTGTGAGCTACTGAAAGCGAAACAACCTGTTCATTATTACTGGATACCCTCAAGGCCAGCTTCATTGGCTTGATGCTTAAAGTCCATAATGCCAGATACTGTGGTTTGAACGGATCACTGAAATAATATCGAGGGACAGAATATCGACCAACAAAAATATCATTGACAAAATATCGAGAGACAAAATATCGAGTTTCTATCTACAAACAGGTAAGTACAAAAATATCGAGTTAAAAATATCGTTTACAAAAATATAGTTGTAAAAAATATCGACTTTAATAAAAACAATGTTTAATTACATTAATATAAAAAATTAATTACTAAAATATACTTAACAATACTTAAAATAACTTTTAATAATTAAATAATTAATGAAAGTAAAAAAATAATATTTTTTTAATCATATTTCTTAAAACATATATATATATGTAGTAACAAAATTTAATTAAATAATAGCCAATATTAACGTACAAATACAATAGAGTAAAAATTACTATTCCCACTCCAGTGGGTGCAACAGTAGGGAAAGCGTTGGATAGCGTAGGGGTTAAAATTACTATTCCCACTCCAAGGAGTGCAACAGTGGATATATGACGTTACAACGCAACTTTTACAATGCACTACCATTACAACGTAAGTATTGGTAAGTATATAATAATTTTTATAATTTAAATTATTTAAAATTAATTTAATAAAATTTAATTTAATTTCATTTCATTAAAATAAATTAATGTAAATTTAATTTTACTTTATTTTTACACTGTACCCCTGTACCCCAAAAACCCAAAACTGACCCTGAACCCTAAAAAAAACCCTTTACCCAAAACCCCCAAACTGACCCTGAACCCTAAAAATACCCCTTTACCCAAAAACTAAAAACTGACCCTGAACCCTAAAAATACCCCTTTACCCAAAAACCCAAAACTGACCCTGAACCCTAAAAATACCCCTTAACCCAAAAACTAAAAACTGACCCTGAACCCTAAAAATACCCCTTTACCCAAAAACTAAAAACTGACCCTGAACCCAAAAAATACCCCTTTACCCAAAAACTAAAAACTGACCCTGAACCCTAAAAATACCCCTTTACCCAAAAACTAAAAACTGACCCTGAACCCTAAAAATACCCCTTTACCCAAAAACTAAAAACTGACCCTGAACCCAAAAAATACCCCTTTACCCAAAAACTAAAAACTGACCCTGAACCCTAAAAATACCCCTTTACCCAAAAAACAAAAACTGACCCTGAACCCTAAAAATACCCCTTTAATTTAACATAATTAGCAATTAATCAATTAAATTAAATTAATTACCAATTACATTTTAAATAATTAATAAATATTATTTAATTACCAATTAATTAAATATTACTACCAATTAATACATTTACATATTTATTAATTATAATTAAATTACTTCCCGCCCTATTCCCCTATAAACCCACAACCCGCTACATAATAAAATTACACAATAATTTAAAAAAATCATTAATTAAAAATAATTATAACATAAAATGACACTTTTCACACATATTATAACATAAAAACACTATAAATAATTAAATATTATTTAAAAAACGATATTTTTTACTATCTAGATTATATACTTGGATATTTTCACTTTCTATATTATTTACAGTCGATATTACTTCACTTACCTTAAAAACGATATTTTGACTGTCGATATTCTGTCCTGTCGATATTTTGTCCAAACGATATTTAAAACTCGATATTCTGTCCAAACGATATTTTGGAGTCGATATTATGTCTGTGCACCGGTTTGAACTACATACTGTGACCTGAGGGCACTGTGAAAGGGCTGCCATGTGTGTCAGTGAGAGCATGCATGGGGATTGTATGAACATGTGTATACATGAATGGGATAATATAATTGTACAGTGACAAAGTCTGTGTAGTATGTACTTTACCACAGGACACACCTTTTGCCATATATGGCACTGTTACATGGACGACACAAGCATGCAATTGTATGTCCTTTTGAAATGGTAGGATTTTAAACAGCAAATAAATATTCTACCAAACACTTCATATCATGAAAAACTTTCTGCGATTAAAAAGTCACATATGTATCCTGCATAAATACTTATGGCACAGTGAATACTGGCCACTGGGAGGAAGAGGCCTGCAGTTTGGAAATGAAACGCTGTGAATGGGGGCTAAAAATTAAATGAACTGTTAGCTCAAGAAGTTAGGTAACTTTCTATTTCATTTCTCCTCCATTTAGGAGCATTCAGGTCCATTTGATGTGTGCAGTTGTGTGCACACATCCAAATCTGAGTTGACAAGGGAATATTGTTAAGACAGATACATCGAAGTGTTTCAGTAGTTTTCCGCTTTGGCCACCCCCAGCCTGGCCCATGATTGTGACTGAGTACTACTCATTGTCAGCCCCTACTATCTGCAGCCTGATGCTCATGATGTCAATGTAACGCAGCCTTCCCTTAACTTTAATATGACAGAATGACCAAGTGCCCACCTAAAGACTGGCCTAAAGGCTGTGTTCTACTCTAAAGTGATCTGGGAGCTACGAAAGCTCACGTTGAGCTGTTTGGAGGCCCATGATCTGGATTGAGGGATTTGTGGGATGATACACATAGCTAACACCAATTTTCTTTGGTTTGTATGGACAAAAGTTGTAAAGACAATATAATGTGTTTTCTAATTTACATGATGTGAGATTCTGCATATCACAAGTAATTCAAACATATACATAGATACATCTCTACATAAACACCAAATATAATCTAGGGCGGTAAACACACACACACCCAAATCCCCAAAAGAATTGTCCAATGTAAGGAACAACATTTATTAAATTTTACATCAATCACTACACTTCACTCAGAAACTCAAAGGGACATTGTAGCCTGTGTTATTGGGAAAAAAGTTTGACAGATTCGAATTTACATTTCAAACATGCACCTGTTCCTCTGGTGAGACATAGAGCTGGCTATACAGGTCCTCCTGTTCCTGCAACTCCAGCCCTTCTGGCGAGAAGGCAGGGGCACTCTCACTTGCTCAACTTGGCATTGTTGCTCCAAAAGGTCACAAACAGCAGCAAAAGTGGAGGAGAGAACTGCAGTGTTAGAAGGCAAGTAAGCTTTTTTAAAATGCTGTGTACGTTTACGAGATGCAGGCGAACATCAGTGGAGAAAGACACAGCCATTGGCATTCGTACATTGCTTCACATGTTAGCTTTTGGCTGTGTCCGTCGACGAGTTGAAACCCCACCACGCGATAAACGTTTGTCGCGTCTAATTACAAATGTCCTGATGGGAAGGTCGGTCGACTGCCATTTTAGAAGGCCAAATAGTGTGTTTGTGACTGTAAAATATGTCACCACCACTCAAAAAGGTGGCTAATGTGTTAAGAAATTCAAACTTCATAGGACACTGATGTAGTTATACAAAATACGTTTATATGTAGTGCGTTAGTTGCGCCGTGGTGTTCACACTTCTGTTGATGGTATTTTGGATAAACATTTTTTTATGTGTAAGTAGTACATTAGAAATGTATTATATACATAATATTTCAAAATTAAACTATTTGCAGCTGAAAAATTACATTTGAGAAGTTAAAATGACAAAAACAAATGTAACATTAGAGTATTTTGTTTAGCACAACGGGGCTTTTGTGTTAATATTTAAAAATGTATATGTGATAAGTGATTAAAAAGGTTAACTTGTTTTCCAATGCATATATATTCGAACCCTGTGAGAGTGTGGAGACTACAGCCTCAAGTGTACCACCCATTTCCAGACCTTGTCACCAGGGAAAAACAGGATAATATCAGAGGTTTCAGATTGAATACTATACTGGATTTATGTCATTAGCTGGAGCCTGATCTTCTGCCTCACAACAGAAATTCCACATCTGTTACACCAATTGTCAAACTCATTGCAGTACTCCATTTTGTGGCCACAGGATAGTTCCAACACACTGTGGCAGTATATAGTGGAATGTCACAACCAACTGTTAGTGGAATTCTACAAGAAGTTCTTTCCTCAATGATGAGATAAAACAACAGCTTCATCGAGTTTCTACTTGAGTATTTTGAGAATGCGAAGGGTGATTTCTATGCTTTTGGTCACCTACCACATGTGGTTGTAGCAATTGATGTCACTCAGAATGCCTTAATGTCACTACACGTCAGGGAACAAGTTTACGGAAATCGGGAGCACTTCCATTCAATCAATGTGCAAGTTGTGTGCTGAGCTGATTTGTACATCACCAGTGTCTGTGTGCATTTACATGAATCAGCCCATGCTTCATTTGTGCTACAGAACAGCAGCATACCCCTGCAAATGTCATAACTCTGACCTGAGAGTTCCTGGCTTGTTGACAAGCACAATCTGACATAATATTGCTTGGGTAATTTCAAGGTGAACCATCTGAAATTGTGTTACATATCCTGGCTCTTCTCTTTTTTTCCATTTAGGGTACTCAGCCTATCCTAACTGAACATGGTCTTTGGCACCACTGAGGAATCCAAAAATGTGAGGGGAAGTCCACATCCCTTAGGCCCATCGATGAACTTGGAGGTCAGTAAAGTGGGCTTTCAGGCTACTAATGGCCAGATATCGCTGTCTGGACAAGAATGGTGGAGTCCTCCTCTACTTATTCTTGAAGGTGTGCCAAGTCACCACAGCCTTCTGCATGCTGCACAACATAGCCCTGCAATGGAACATGCTTTACATCGCAGAGGATCGAGACCATGAAGATCCAGTAGTTGAGGCTCCGGAAATGTCAAATGAAGATCATAATGGTGCAGAGAAAAGAGATTACTTAAGTCAGAATGTCATTGACAACTTCTTCACATGAGTGTAAGTATCTCTTTACACATTAACATTCACTGGTAAACCAAGTATTGATGTGATGAAGAAAAACATAAGTGCTGGACATTTTTTAGGAAGGACAAGTTCAGGGAAATCCAGGCCACAGGTCTTTGCCGCTCAAAGTTTTGACGCATTGACTTTTGTGTTCATCGTGATTGTTTATCTCTGATTGAGTTTTTTTAAATGTGTCCTAAAAAAGATGACTTTGTAAGGTGTCAATTTTGTTTTTTCCTCATCTTTTTGTTTTGATCCATTTTAGGTATCTTCAGCATGTCATCTTTATTTTGACATTTCAAAGCTGTGATATTTGCAGTTATATGGTGCTGTTTAGAAGTACAAAGGGACCATGTGTTGATCCTGTGAAAGACAGAAACAACATTTGGGTGTACATATCTCGTACCATGACAACTTGCACAGGGATTGTATGGAATTTTAGAAGATTGCATTGGACTCAATCCCTGTGTTGGTACTAAGTCATTCTGTCTACCATCAATTGCTCAAATCATATGCGGTAGTAGAGCAAAAGCATACTAAAATGCCTTCACATTGCCTAAATCCTCATGTAATGTAATGTATATGAAGCTCTTAAATTGTCTTATCATTGTAGGACAAACTTCTTGTAGCACACCACTTACACATTGGTTGAGACATTCTCCCAGGTACTGGTATAGTGTATTGGAATGATACTGCATCTACCAAATTTAGTTCTGCCATGATTTTGAATACTAGTGTTATTGATATGGGATTCCTTATGTGAGCCAGATGATCTAGCTCCAGCTGATGACATAAATGTATGATAATTTGCCTATTGAATCTTGTTTTTGTTCTAGCCCCTTCATTCATGTTGGCAAGGCCTGCAATTGGCAATGTGTAACCGCGCACTACGTATTTTTGTCATGTATGGATTGTCATGTTTGTGAAAATGTTGACAGACAAAACTTTGACAAATGTAAAAAACTACTAGTTGATGAGTTATAGGTATTTGTATTTTGTTGACATGGTTGTGAACTTGAAAGAAACATTTCCTACTTGCAATTAATTTATTATTACACACTCATTTGTTTTTTTTTTTTAAATGTAATTTATGGTGGAAGGAACCAAATGAAATAATTGACTTGAGGAATATGGCACCAGTTTTTTACTTTGTAAGTTGTGATTTTATCAACAAAATCTAAAAAACTAAAACAGGATGTAAATGAAAAAAGCAAACCAAAATTATGATACGTCAGATATGGCAAATGAAAATAGTATTGAAGAGTCAAAATTGTTTAAAG
Source organism: Lissotriton helveticus (assembly GCF_964261635.1). Classification (NCBI taxonomy): domain Eukaryota; kingdom Metazoa; phylum Chordata; class Amphibia; order Caudata; family Salamandridae; genus Lissotriton; species Lissotriton helveticus. The sequence continues at coordinate 1,577,980,652 of NC_136061.1, read as the reverse complement.
CCCAATTTCCAAAATACAAGTGGCATTTGAAATTGAAATGTTTTCAGAAAATAGAGTGAATGGTAGTACCACGCCCTGGGAAATTACTTTTGGTGTCTCTTGCTTGTTGTGTTAGAGTTACTGCCATCCTCTCCTGCTGGTAGTCTGGATAGACATCCCCTCCTGTGGGAGGGATCCAGAGTTGCAGGGACTGGGGTGGGTTCCGGTATTTTGTCTAATAGCAAGGCTTCTCTTTCTAAGGCTGCTAAAGATGTGCTTCACCAGATGTTGTAAGGTTGCAGAAAGGGGTGATATTGCTTGGAAAGCCATGCACATATGTATGAAAATTTCCTACAACACCCCAGTTAGGGACCCCAAATTGGAGTTGAGATTTGTCCATCTGTACACTGGGCTCTCTCCGCAACTGCTTCATGCTCCGGAGCTCTGAGAGTACCTGGCTCATCATGTCTTGGGTCTGATGGAGTGATTGGTTGAGGGTGGGCTGGATGACAGTCAACCCAGGGGCCTCACTTTTCCCTCCCATGACGCTTACTCCCGCTACCATGTGACCTTGTCCCAGTTTGTCTCATCCCCCTGGTTCCTGGCTGTACTTGAGGTGGTGGCGGTGGCGACCGACCAGCAACCATCACTGGGGGGCACATGATTAGGCTGATGTTGAAGTGGTGGTATCAATGGCCTGAGATGTGGTAACAGCTGGGGTGAGAGGTGTAGGTGTGGGATTAGTGAAACTCACTGGAAGTGTCTGCATAGGCGGATCAGATGGGCCAGCCAGCTCCTCATTATACAGACTTGCCGGCATGGAGTGCTCACTGAAGGCTTGTTCCCAGTGTGGAGTGGAAGTTTCATCAGTGGTAGTTGTTTGCACACATAATCTCAGTGTTGGACCTACTAGGAATGAAAAAACAACATATTAAAAGTCTGGACTGTACACTAAATGAGTTTGTAGCTAAAAGAGTACCAACCTACAAGGAAACAAATATGTAAAATAATGATTGTACATTTCAGTGGTATTGGAACAGTTTTAAAGGACACACAAAAGTAAATCAGAAAAGCAGTTAAAAAGATGTCCTGAAATGTGAAAAGAAATTATTAAGAAAGTCTACATTGAATATGCTAAACATTCCAAAGAACCCAGTAGAGAAGAGAAATGTGAAAGCAACCATTCAAAGTCTTAGCATGCCAAAGCACTATTACACAACCTAGAATGATATATAGCATTAGTCATCATATGAATATTGCAGAGTGCATTTTAAAACAACTCCACTTATTTATTTATTTTTTAAACATATTTTTATTGATTTTAAATTTCCGTGTGCAATCCTGTAAAATGTTCCCGTAAAGTTCACGACATGTCATAAATGTAGACAGTGTTATACATCAACAATAAAGTACATATCCGTGGTCCATGACCGGTAATCATATAGAAGGAAACACCCCTGAACATACCCTCCCCCCACGCCATAAAACTGTGGTCACTTTACAAAGAGTGTCATGTGCTTACCTTACAATTTTGAAATGAACAAATTTTGCTTTGTGAAACAGATTACAAATTCTATAGCATAGAAATGAGAGGACAACATAAATACATTACACCTTAATATATGCGGAAATGTAGAAATAAATGAGAATGAGCAAGAAATCATAGCAATATTAGTTTCACCAAAAAAAAGGCATCATGGTAGTTGTTGTCATTTCAATTCAATATTAACAACACTTGCAACATTGAAAGTTGAACATACCTAGTGAAAAATTGCAGTTAAGAATGAAAGACATTTACTATATAAATAGAGGAAGAATGTTATTTGGTGTTTAAACACTTACACGGACCATTATTACATGGGAAATGTAATGTAGGTTGATATCTGTAATATCAAATAAAGGATAATCCTTTAAAACACGCAACCAAGACAAAAAATGGATTGATACAAATATATAGGATTCTATGTTTGTCAAAGGTGGAACGCACATTAGCAACAGCTAAAAGGATAGTAATAAGCACTTTTCAGGTTTAGTGACCGATTCAACAATGTAACTTACCAGTCTCCACTCCACCAGGGATTCCTGCCAAGTCGTCAGGATGTGGAATCTGCACAACCTTCTCCTCCCAGGGCATGACCTCTAAGGGGGGCTTGGAACAACCACCACCAGACACCTGGGCCTCCCTGTGATGCTTGGAGAACAGGGAACACAGATCATTCTACCTCTTCTTAATTTCCTCCTATGTGTGCAGGTTGTTTGCTACAGAATTCACTCTGTCCACTATTATGGACCTCATTTCACTTAATGGAGAATTTTGGACTTGTGCTCCCAACAATTGTAGCTCTACTTCCATGGTTTCATCCATAATGACTGACAATTCTCCCTCAGTGAAACATGGATTTTGGTACCTTTGTTTGGGAATATTTGGGAAACAACCTGACACTATTTTGGTTACAATATTTTAGTATCTTCTACCATGCCCCGCTGCATAACTCTGGTCTGCCTTAGCTTTAAGAGAAAGAAGGGAAATCTAATACCCACCTGAATGATTTACCATCACTTATGGCCAAGAAAACTGTGGCAAACTATTTATCTGCTTTAGAGGCGGGGGGGGGGTGAGACAAGGATGTGCTTAGCTCCACTTTTATTTATTTTGTATATGAATGATCTTTATCCTGTCTTATTAACTGCCACCCCTGATGTCCCTAAAGCCAAAGGTTCATTTCAACCATTGTTGTTGTACACTGACGATGCCGTACTAATGTCTCATACCCCTAGGGCTTTTCGGCTGTTAGTACACAGCTTTGTAAATTTTATGGCCTCGCTGGACTTATGTACTAATTAAAAAAAATCTTATATTAATATTTGCAGGCCAAAGAAGTATAACTTGGCTTCTCTTACTGTGGGTGAGTCCAGCCTAAAATGCACCAGCCCTTTTTCTTACCTGAGGCTAGTTTTAGTTGATAATGGAACATGGACAGAACGCGTCGCACAATGTAGGAATAACTTCTCCAGGGCGATTAGTTTGCTGTTTAGTATACCACAACCTAGGGGGGGTGGTACTCTTCTCCCACTCCTGCAGATTTTTGTAATGCAATGCCTCCCGACGGCTGCATACGGGGATGAGGTAGGGTTATTAACAAGTGTAATATAATCTAGGCAGAAGAAAATAGATTGTGTTGAAGAATAATAGGGGATCTCAATTCTACCCCAAATTATAGTGAATTGAACATACTATTTATTGAAGATTATATCGTCCTTTGCTATTATGGTTAGCACTATGGAAAACATGGAGGCAAGGCTCGCTAGAGATATCATCTTGGATTGTCTCTCTTGTGATAAAGGTAGCAGTATCCCTTGATTGGTGACCGTGGAATCCTGTTCTCATAAGGCAGGTTGCCAACAGTCGTTTGAGATTTCCAGTGGCCCACATACTAGTTGCAAAAAACAGCTGCCAGCAGTTTTGTTTAAATCCCCGCAGGCTGAAAGATTGGTGATCGAGGCAGAAAATTTAATGTAGCAGCCTAAATGAATAGAGGTAGCAAATAGATCAATCACAAGATATTTAACAAAAACTTTGGGGCTCTGGAAGCGTAGTCTATTGTTTTATTTTTTTATTATAGGGGGAACTGTTTAATATTTGTTATGTTTTCCATTGGATTTTCAAGGCAAATTAAGATACTTCTACCTGCCCATGTGATGGTAGCTCAGGCCAATCTATGTTACATTTCCTATTCTTTGGCAGTTTTTACACAAAGAACATACATGCACAGTACATTCTTTATTAGACTACATGTATTTTCAAACATTATCAATGGGACTCAGAAACCTTGCAACTTGGCTACTTGTAAAGGATAATGACTAGACTATACCATAGATAACCCATGATCTTATATAGGTGAGAAGGTGTGCAGGGAACTTTTTGGAAGCGAGACACTTATCTGTTAGTAAAATATTTGATAATGTACATCAACAGCACCGTGGAAATTAATCCCTGTTAGAAAATAGTTGCCATGCATATGAAAGAAAAACTCAACTGTGGATTATCACAAATTACTGTTACAATTGCAATGTAATGTCACCCAAAGAACTCATATTGACTATCTGCAGTACACAATCAATACTGACTTCAAAGTGTAATATGTCTTATTATTTATTGCAGAATCTTTTCCTCCATGCTTAGGTAAGTGTTGCATTGTAGGTGTCAACAGGATTACCATCCAGTGTTGCGTAAGGTGAAAAGCAATGGTTGTAATTTTTGTATTTCAGAATGGAGCAGTGTAAAAAGCTTTTCAAGTAAGTAAATAAGATAAATGTCTGTGTTTTGAGGATGTTCATGTAGCTTAGTGTACTTTAAGATTATGTATTTATTAGTCTTAGTTGCTGGATGGTATCCAAGTACAGCAGCCCCTCCAGGAGCAGCCTGCCTGCTGCTCAGCTTATACTCCAACTGTCACGCCTCACCACATAGGCACCCAAGCCAACATTCCACTCAGAACACTCACATTGGCTGAGCAGCATGGAATCAAGGTAACAGGGAAGATGCATAAATGCACTATGAAGATATAACATATCCTTCCCCTTTAGAAAAGTATTGACAAGAAGAAACACGAAAAGAGAAATTGTATCAAACTACACAGATGCATGAAGGAATAAAGCATTAACCTGACGACACATAATAAAACAATGAGAAAAATAAAGAAGATGGATAGATAAATATACATGAAGAACCACAATTTAGCATTGATAAAATAAGGAAGAATGCATAGATAAATAGAAAATGAAGAAGAGGCATAGATAAATATGCAAGATATCACCCATGCGCCCCCTTTAAAAAAGTCATAAATTGTAGAAACAAAAATAATCTTTGTTACCATTCGCTGCTAAACAGCCATCAGCGAAAGAACCCTAAAAGATCTCCCTCAGCATAAAGGAACAAAATCACACCTACTATCACCACCCACCACCACTTCAACTGGCCAGACCAGCAAGAGAGGTGGCACAACTCAATATGACATGAACTGGCCGTAGAAACGACTCACACATACATGTCATAACATGGAAGTAATGGGTGAAGTACACCCGACAAAATGTCCCCAAATAAAGGCAAGTAGAAGAAGATGTAACAACAGGTGAGATTCACCCCCAACAAATATGCTTCAAGTAAGGACATGTAGGACATGTAGCAAACACCCTAGAAATGGGTGACTCCCACCAATACAGCCACACCTCATGTAAGGGCAGCAAACAAAATGTGTAGCACAGTGTGACTTACACGCCGTCTAGTCATCCCTCATGTAAGGGTATAACACTTAAAGTGTAATGATGGGTGACAGAAAGGCCATGTAACCAACTATGTAGATATGGGTGACTACCACCCATATACATCCCTCATGTAAGGGCCATAGCATAAACTGTGGAAATTTAACTACCGCCTGTTTAGACTTCCCTTGTGCAAGGGTCTGTGACATAAACTATAGAAATGGGACTTCCACCCACTTCGACTGCCCTTGTGTAAGGGACATGTAAACTTCAATGTATAAATGTAGCGAAAGATGTAATGTAAAGTGACAACATACCTTGTAGTGTAAATTTGAGAAAATGCAGCAATAACACATACTAAAAACAAGTGACACCAGCACAAATGCACACTTGCGTCATAAAAAATGGCATAAAGACTGTAAATAACTATCACAGCCATACATAAACTGCAACCGCAAACACAGTAGTACACATGCACTGCACTAGCAAAGAACACATCCAGACATGAAATGTACTCATAAAAACATACCATGATATGACTGCTGCCCATAAGAGTAGTATTTGACTAACTTAACAACATTGAATGTAATGAGCATACATTTAAGTGAAAAATATCATCTGCATTCTAGATCTGCAAAACTGGTATGAATCATAATATAGATGGACAGCCAAAGCAACTGAACATGTCTACAAAAAAAACACGAGATCATAGAACATGTGGATCATGTCCCATGTTGAAACACCAGACCACCTGTGAGAGAACACTCACATGAATTAGCATGCAACATTATGCATTGAGAGAATTGGAGTCAGAATCGATACACTAAATGTGCTGGAATACCACTATGTTATTAAAGGTTACTTCTTAAAAGTTCATATTCAATGTTTTTTTGGGAATTGTACTGACGGTAAGCCACAGCTACATAACCATTAACAATTTGATGCTGAGAAATCCTCAGCCTCACTAGCTCCCATCATCATGTCCTCCTGATCGAGGAGCTGAAGTAAAACCAGATTGATGTGCCGACTGAGCTTGGTGGTGCTTCCCGCCGGGCCTAGTGAGCAAATGACTGCCCAGGCAATGCGGACTTAAGAGAAGCCTCAGGCATGCCTGTAACCTGCACTGCACTGCACAGATGGTGGCACGTAGAAATGAGGCGTGCCGTGAGGCCCCAAGCGGGTGTGTGCACCAAATTCTGGTGCACAGCAAGTGGATGTCACTGTTTGTCCCGCTGCCTCAACTCACTCCCACATTGTGATGGTAAAGGGATACATTTAGTCCTGCTGCATTTCCTCGCTTCCCCATGGTAACAGCAAAGAGAAACGTGTACTGTGGTTCCCCCTCAACTGTCGGCATGAATGTGGGTGACCGAAAGCAGGTATGCCTTGCGCATATATCACCCTGCAACTGTTCGTTTTGATGGTCAAACTACAGAGCATAATAGGTTTTCAATGGAAAGATTACAGAGTACTCACAGTTCACATTCGTCCGATGTAGTTTCAAGCCAGTTAGGCCACAACAAATGGACACCGTAAAACACACCGTGCTTAATACACTGACCTCAAAAACACTGCAGACATGCCTGTACACATGCCCAACTTGCGGCCGATTCCTTGCTGGTGCTCCATACAAGAAAATGCAAAACTCTTGATATCAGTCATTGGCAGCCACACCATCAAATCCCATTCTAGTGAACATGTACATTACACATTAAGACACATCAATCTGTAAAACACAGGGAAAACACCATCAATGTCACTGAAGATGGTTGAACACATCACTGCCAGTAACCCAGACTCATTTATCATCACCACACCAACATTCCACTCAGAACACTCACACTGGCTGAGCAGCTATGATCAAAGTAACAGGGAAGATGCATGAATGCATTAACCAGACATAAAAGTTTGCAATCTAAAATTCAGGCTTTTTGAAGCTCTGATTTCGCCCCAGGAGAGTCAAACTTTTGTGAACACCAATGACAAAGTAAACACTTATGACCAGTCAGATCATCACCTATTCATCTAATTATGCATGTTTTCAAACAAATCCCAACAATGTACTAAGGAAGCATGACAAAATCAGAGAAAGCAATGTACTGTGGAATTCAGGGGAGTCTGTGCTGCTCTGATGGAATGGAGTCCCCAGACACAAAACTCCCAAGAACAGTCATAGCAAAGCCAGCTTAGAATAGTGTGCTTGCATTAGTTTTGTTTAGATAACTATGTCCCCTGTCCTCTGCCTCAGACCACATGGTGATGACACATGCACTCCTGCTTACACTCATGGAGGAACTAGCATTGCCAAAGCCAATAGGTCTGGTGTTGACCATTATAGCTGTTTGGCCATGTCAATGCACATTTTCTCTCATGATTTTTGTAAATCTTTATTTTTGGGTTCCGCAATGTCCTTGCCATTGTGAAAAATAAACATCAAGTAAAAGTGAATGTATTTTTGTTGGCCTCATAAAGCACACTTTGCCACAGCAGTCACTGTCTGTGTAGATATGCTCTAAGCAAGAAAGTAGAATGCTGTCACTCACAGTGAAGTTAGCCAATGGTTGAAGAGGGCTGACCACCATTGCCCTATGCTGTATGCTGTACTGAGTGGAACAAGAATGTGAATGTTACAACAACAGGCCAATGGATGAAGAGGGCTGGTTGAAAGTCCTTATAAGTAATTGTATGATAAATATAGCATACCTGATAATAGTTGCCTTTTTTTAAGAGCTATATATAGCACAAATTCAACCCGAAGATATCAGGTTTCAGAGCACTTTACACAAGCACCAATTGTGTTACAGATGGGCCCATTCATTTTTGTTGGGTGCAGGGAGATTAAGTTATTTGCACAGAATCACAGGATGTTGAACGTCCCTACCAAGACTCAAACCTGGTCCTCCAGCTTCGAGGTCGACAGCTCTAGCCGTAAGACTACATCCTCTCGCCTTCAACAGCAACCAATATTAGCATGTGATGTATAGGCCCTCCTCTTTAAGTAACTTCCCTTGATCCATGGGGAGATGACAGGGGAACTAAATAATGCCCAAAATGTAATGTGTAGGGAGCAGGAATGGCTGGTATTCATGGGCACTTTGGCACTGCTGGCCGCATTGGAGCATGATATTAAAAATCATGCTATTTTGGGAGATGAGTAAAAGTGTTCTAGTGCCGCACTAAGCTACATAATATTCACCCTTGAGGCTCAACTTAGGATATTTATTAGTGGGGTGCGGTTGTATTTCTTCACCACAGTAATCTTCTGCACTAGGATGCTGGATTATGTGGTGTAGGGGGAAGTCAGGATATCCTTCTTTAATTAATGGATTAGGGTGGGTCAAGGAGGCATATAGCTATGTGGAAGCCCCCACTTTCTGTCTTTCTCTGAGACAGGCTGATGGGATGGGATGGATTCTGCAAGGTGGTAGCTGTGCACAAAGCAAGTTCTTGTTTTGTGTCCGGCCTGCTGTGCTGTTTAAAATGATTTTCACCTTGGTGTGGTGAAAGGCCCGTGTTACCCTGATCCTTCATCTGACCCCAAGCTGCATGATCTGAATTAGTGTTATGTTATCTTATGTGTCTATGTATAGTGCAGAGTTTCACTTGGTAGGGTATCTAGGCAATGAAGCAGGTGTAGAGATGGGGATCTAAAAGTGTAGTCAGTCAGCCTCTGAGAATGAGTTGGCAAGCCAGTTTATCAACTTCTTGTGGAATTCAAGAAGCAAGGAGGAGGCTCTGATGTCTAGAGGAATGTAATTCCAGGTTTTTGGTGCAATGTGGCAGAATGCCAGACCTCCTGCTCTGCTTTTGTGGATACAGGATGTGTGAGGGAGAGTGAGGCTGGGTGCAGATATCTGTTGGGTAGCTGAAAATGAAGGTGGCTGTTAGGTAAGTTGGTCTTGTGTTGTGCCATGCCTTGTATGCATGTGTAGGAGGTTGAACTGGCACCTTTTTGAGCCAGTGAGCTCTCTGATAAGTGGTGCGATGTGGGTGAAATGTGGGAGGTCAAGGAAGAAGCCTGCTACAGTGTTCTGTACGGTCTGGAGCCAATGAAAGAGGTGGTTGGAGATTCTAGCATAGAGTGCATTGTTGCAGTCTGCATCTGATGAGGACTTGCATGATGGTATATCTAGTTTTACGGGGTACTCACATGAAGGTCTTGCAAACTATGTGGAGTATATGGAAGAAGGAGGTGCTGACTGCAATGACCTGTACTGTCATGTTCAGTTTGCCGTCAAGGATGATTCCCAGTTTTCTTGCATTGGTTGGTGTGGGTGAGGGTCCAAGCTCTGAAAGGTACCAGGTGGAGTCCCAGGGTGAGCTCCTATTTCTGGATATCAAAGCTTCTGTCTTGTCAGAGTTGAGTTTCAGGTGATTGACTTTCAACAACTTTGCTACATTAATCATGCAGTCGGTGAAGCTGGTTCTAGGGGTGGTGGATTTGTCTGACATGATAGGATGAGTTGCAGTTCAACACTAAGGAACTGATGGAGATGCCATGTGCTCTGAAGACGTTGGCAAGCCGTTTCTATAAATGTTGAGCAGGGCTGGGCTGAGTGGTGACCCTGGGATACTCCAGAGATCAGGTTCTTTGGTTATGATGGTTAGGGTGGTAGTCTAACTCTCTGTGTTCTTTCTGTGAGGAAGGAGCGTATACGATTGAGTGTTGATCCATGTATGCCTTTGTTGTGAAGTCTTCTGATGAGGGTAAAGTTTGATACTGTATCAAAGCCTCGGAGACATCTAGTAGGATGTATCCATGGTTCTAAGTCTGTGGCTGCAATGAGTGCTGATTCCGTGCTGTGATAGCTCCAAAAACCTGACTGGGTGTGGTTGAGTAGGTTGTAGCGTTCTAGGTGGCTAGTGAATTGTTTGTTGATTGCCTTCTTTATCTCTTTGGCTGGGTATGGGAGCAGGGAAATATGTCAGAAGTTGTTCTGCTTGTTGGGGTCAGCTGATAGCTTTTTATAGGAAGACATTGACTGCTGTATGTTTCTAGTATTCAGGGAAGGTGGTTGCATTGATGGCAGAGTTGTTGATGTGAGTGAGGAACTTGCTGATCTGTGGTCTTCCTATGCTGAAGAAGTTATGGTGAGAATAATTTATTAGGGCCCCTGAGTGGACTGTTTTCATGATATCTGTGGTGTCTTTCTCATGATTTTTCTAGTTGGTTAAGTGAGTGTCTTAGTTGGTGGTGGCCAGGTTGGTAATATTATCTGTAGGTTTGGGTTGTTGCTCGATTTTGTAGTAGATGCTTTCAATTTTGCTGTCAAAGAAGTTGGAGAGTTTGTTGCAGACTACCTGTGATGGAGTGATTGACCTGGCTTTGGCCTCTGGGGTAGTGAGCACTTTAACAATAGAGAAGATTCATTTGCAGCCTTTGGAGCTTGTCTTGATACGTTTGATAAGGGCCTTCTTATAGTGTCTCACGTGGGCTGATGGCAGTGTCTTAGTGCAGCCTTTTAGGTGGTTCTGGTATCAGCTTAATGGTTGGATTTCCATTGTTTTTCCAGCTATTTGCAGTGTTGTTTGGACTCCTGGTTCTGTCTTGTCTGTGAAGTGTGTGAATGAAGTCTTTATTTGTTTCAGTTAATTAAAACGTTTACAAAAGAGCTTTGAAAGAATAATAAAATGAATAATAGAAAACAGAAGACAAAGATAACAATAATCTAATTTCTGCCTGTAACAACTAGTACATAGAAATTGAGCAGCAGATGATTTAGCCAAAGCACAGTTGATAGCATATGTTTTGGTTACATGTTTAGAGCATGAGTATCTCTAAAGTGTCTAAGTTCACCGAAAAAACACACAATTCCAGTACATTTGAAAGAGTTTTAAAATGCCTAACTCGATGATAAAATGTTATCCCTCTTTTCAGAACATTAGGTAGAAGTGCCAGCAGTCCAGTGGAAACATGTGTTTGCAGATTAAATATCGAATACTTATATTTAAGATTAACAAACACAGTAACATTCTAAAAATACTAATTATTCAAATGAATAGTGTACAATCATTAATAAATTAGTAATGTCTTCATTGACAAATCGTTCCCTTTGTAATTTCGAGATCCAGACACATCCTAGCTCCTGAGTTGAGCAATATTGCTTACAGGGAGTTGTCATTCAAGTGCTTGTGTGCCACGCGCATAATTCTCAAGTAGCAGGCAGGCAAATGCGCAATTTCCTAGATTGGCAGGCAGCAACAGCATCTTTACAGTTCTAAAATTTAATTGCAGGAAAACTGGCTGCAGCCAATACATTCTAAGTGTTTTTAAAGTGGCAGAGATACAAATTATGTGTATTAGAGACTCTGGGGCCAATTCACAGAACTAACTTACGACAAAATCTTAAACTTACTATATTTGGTAATCACAGAAGGCATTTAGTAGTCTTAAATTAGGATTTTGTCCTAAACTAGGATTTTGTCTCAAGTTAGGATTTTGTCTCAAGTTAGGATTTTGTCTTAAATTAGGATTTTGTCTTAAATTAAGCTTAAGACAAATTTAAGTTTAACTTAAGTTTAACTTAAGACAAAATCTTAATTTAAAACAAAATCCTAATTTAGGACAAAATCCTAATTTAAGACAAAATCCTAATTTAGATCAAAATCTTAATTTAGCAAAAAATCCTAATTTAAGACAAAATCCTAATTTAAGAGTACTAAATGCCTTTTGTGAATACCAAAAGTAGTACGTTTAGGATTTTTTCGTAAGTTAGTTCTGTGAATTGGACCCTCTGACTGCACACCATAGTGTCAAAATAACTGTTCCTTTGTACCTTTATTATACCCAAAGCAATATTCTTTCAATTTAGCCATAATAGACTCCTCATAATTTGCATTTTACATGGCAAATCCAAAAACGCTGAGACTCCATATTCATTATATTGAGAGAGTGGGATTCTTCGCTCCGTAGCAGAAACAGCTTTGATGTCCATTGATATAGAAATTAATCTGGCTTGCTTCGACAAGATTCCAAATATGAGTTTTGGTGGCATGTTACTGCTCCATATTACTTCTGATGCTGTGGTTACAAGATAATGATGCCATTTCAAGTACTTACTTGATATTAACTGTAAAATCAAGTGTCTTATTGTGCCTGTTTCAGCACTCCTTGCCTTCAACATTAGGCTCTGTCTGGGCAAGTTCAATTCGAGATGCAGCCTTCCTTCAGGTGCACAATAGTATCGGTTCTGAACAAGACTGCACAATAGTATTGGTTCTGAGCAAGCTCACGCCAAACCTGTAAGAGATTTTTAATGATACAAGCTCCATACATTACAGTTGCTATTAATTTGGCATTTTTCACTTGCCAAAGTGCCTTTACCTGTGGCCTGTTCATCTCAGTTATCCATTTACAAAATAAGAGTGTTGATGCTAAGCCAACTTGTTTAGGCGTGGCTAGGTGGTCTTTATGGCTGATTGGACAATTGAAATGCACATCCAAGTATTTCATCATTGGGATTGTCTTCAAAGTTTTGGTACCCTGATGCTATGATCCGTGTCTGATGTCATTCCTATGATTCACTTAAATATTTGATTTCCCATTGTTGATTTCACTATTATTTGTTTGGTAATACTCATTCAGAGCATTCGAAGACCGCTTTAAGTCTATTTGGGTTTGATCAAAAATAATGGTATCATCATCATATTGGAGAATACGGCGCTTAGTCCTTGCTAGTTGGTGTGGAAAGGCTCTCATAATAGCTAGATGATCGTTGATATCAGGGAGGTACAAGTTAAAGAGGAGTGGAGCCAGGATTTACCTTTGTTTTCCCCCTCTCATAGTCGTATCCTTATCAGATGTTACACAGTTAGTTGTAATCTGCACTCTTATCCACGTGTCAAAATAGAGACTTATAATGGCATTTAGTAGGGAGACTGACACCACCCTCATATGAAGTTTGTATTACACTCAATCAAAAGCAGTAGTAAAATCAATAAATGTGGTGAACGAAGGAGGAGAATTCTTCTTTATGGCTATGTCCGACAGATAGGCCAGTGCCATTTATCTTTGTTCTGTCCCACATGCACTGTGGAAGCCCGTCCGGGCAGGCAGAATTATCTTTTCTCCATGGCCCATTGTTTCAACTCTTGAAGTAGGATCTTGGCATATGCCTTACAATTTACATCCAGAATGCAATAAATCTATAGTTAGCAGGGTTATAAAAATATCTATTTTTGTGTATGGGGACCAGGACAGAGCCTCGTCAACTATCTGAAATGGAGTTGTACATCTGGCCTTGAACGAATAATGAGGGCATAATCCCTGCCCATTCCATACTTACTGTTTTAAAAATGCTAGCTGGAATGCCATTCTGCCTTGGTGCACCTGCCAGCCGCATGGACCTTATGCTCAAGTGTACGTCTTCAAGAGTTGGTCATTGATGGACAGGAGACAGGCCAAAGGAATGCTCTACTATATCAAAAAGGCCTAGTTTTTCCAGTTCCTGGTTGATCCCATACAATTTCACTACATAGGTCAACCAAGATGGTGCTGTGATGATACTATGATTTTACTGGTACTTAGGATTTATTATCCCATGTACCGGCACTCATAATGGATTAGGATTAGTAAATGTTGCTGCTTTATGTAGCTTTATCCACTGTATTTCTTCCTGTAATCCATCAGATTCCCATATCTTCTTTCTATATTATCTGCGTGCAGAGCTTAGGGAAATCCTTGCCATATCTTTTTGTCTATTGCTTGCCAGAAACCTGGCACAAAAAATCACTCTTCTTCATAATTGAGCAATTTCCTTGATGTCATTGTGGGAGAGTTCAGATTCCAGGGGAATTGTATCAATGAATGTACCAGAGCTTGCAAACCTTTCTCGCATACTATTTATATTAGCCGGCCAGATTGCTGTTGAGACTCCATTTTCCTTGCTCAGGCAGGTTAAGAAATGTGTCAGCTTGGTAATGTCTTCTTCCCGAGCCTCTATTCGCTATCTCATTTTTTTAATGGTCGTGATATCGAGTTGATTGACAAGCAGGGGAATGTGACCGCTCAGACTCAGGTTCAGCAATAATTGACACCAAAGCATCGCATGATCACTGTAGCTAGTATAATCAACTTTGACATGTTTTATTCTCTGTAGATGAGCTGGTGTAATTGAAATGTAGTCTAATAATAATTAAATGGCTCCCGAAAATACAGGTATATGAAGCTGGCTGTTCAGTTGTAAATCTGCTGTTCATAGCACTGAAGCCTAAGTTATTCAGTTTGCTGGCCAGCTGGAAGTCATTGAGTTTCCCCCGTATTGTTCTTGACTGGAGGGATCCCCATCTCAGAGTCCTCAACTTCTTACCGCATTGATGTTAATGTTTGCACCAACAAGTTAGAATTAAAATCTCCTATAAGAAGCCACAGCACATCAGGATGGCATAATAAAATATTTTGTAGGACCTCAACTAGAAATATTTGACAAGCTTTTCCCTTTATAAAGTGCACATCTATATAGACATTGCTGCTAATAATTGTTGCTGGCATCAAAGGACAAGTAATAACCAACCACTTTTCCCCGCCGGGATGAGTAAACACTGGATACGACTCGTATATGGAGCTCTTCTTGCAAACACTCTTTGCATCTAATACGGATCAGTTCAACAAAGGCGAATTTTTGAGTCCCCCTAAACTATTGGACTATTCTTGCTTCTAACTTGAAAGGTTAATTCCTCTTACTTCAACTTTACAGACGTGGACTTGTTTAGAATTTGGACCTGGTTTAACTTACCTGCCGTACTGACTACTCTATACCATCGCCCTGAAGAAGCCCAAGCCTGGGCGAAACACGTTGGCTCTCTACATACGAAAATCTAGTGCATCTTTAATAAAAGACACCTTAAGATCATAAAACAACAATGTGGAATTCCTTCTTTTGCTTTCTGTATATACTTATGGTTTACCTTGTATATATATTGCCTCTCATACCCTTTTGGATTTATGTTGAACTTTGTGGTCATGTGGCAGCTGACCATCTGAGGTGGGCAATATTTTTTTACTGTTGTGACTAGTCCTGGCAGTGCAATCCTCTTTTATCCGGCTGCCTTTGCTCGTATATAGACAAGTAATAAAGGGATGCAGTTTGATGATAACACGATCACCCTCTCTTCTGTGTAATACTGTGACATCTACTCCCAACTTAATATGTATGTATATAGCCACTTCTCCAGATGGATTACACCCTTTTTCCAATAATTCAGAGACGCATAATATTTATTATGATTTTGCCACGCGCATGATGATCGGTGCCAGGTCTCTTGATGACATACTATTTTATTTCATTTGCTATTACTGTAGTAACTTAGGTCTTTTAAGCAAGTTGTTCATGCCTCTGATGTTCCAGGAGATAACAGTTAAAATTGAGTCTATATTTTGTTTTCGGTAACTAGCACATGTAGAGCTTTTGATATTAGGGTCATTGGTCATTAATATGTTGCAAAAGACTGGTATTGTCGGTGTATTCTGGGTTCACTACACATCAAGAAATCAATATCCCTTGGAAGGAATTGCCAATTAATTTAGGGCCTTTGGCATTCCAAAGGAAAAACCTAATCTGAGTCTCATGGGTTAGCAGTATCCTGTGACCCAATTGCATGGATGACAGCCCTATCTGGGATAGTCGGGAAAGCACTTCTGAGTATCGAATGACCAGGGGGGTCCTTATCTGTATACTCCATGCTTCATGGACTGCTTTGTGAGCTTATATTTTACCTTTAATCTCCCTGCTAGACAGTGCCATATTTGTACATCCGTTGAGGTCTCCAATTTCCCCGCTGCTAAATGCAAGTGAAAGGATATCGTTAGAAGAGATGTTCTCCAAGCCTGGTAGTGCAGAGAATAGTTGTAGCAAATTCCCCCTAGTTAATATATCATGTTTACCTTGCATTAGATACTCAAGGTACAAGACTAATAGACCGAGAGGTTCTTTCGGAGGATGACAGGTTGTTTGGTGGTGTTTAAATGACTGTGATGAGCCGGGCCTTCTTGGCTAGTCAATGTGCCTTGAGTTGGTCTTATTATGTACCAGTTTCCTTTAACAACACTTCCTGTTTCTTTCAGATTCTTTTCTGTCTTGTCCCAATCTATGTCCTCCTTATTGATTGCCCTCCCAATAAGCAGTTCCACTCTAGTCACTGTAGGAGTTACATAAGTTGTAGGCTGTAACAGTTGGAACTTATTTATACACAGCTGAGCTGCATTCTGTTCATGAATATTACATATATTTCCTTCGTTAGGTGGAGTTAAATTTTCAGTCTGAGTTATTTCTGAATTACTGTGTTGCATGCCTTTTAATTATTTATGCTTTCCTTTGAGTGCTCCCTCTTTATCACATTTTCCTCATGTGAGACTTTGTCAATTTGCTGGAGTGCTCAGTCAATGTCAGAGTATTCTCCATGTGAGACTTGCTTCATTTGTCCATAGGTCACCTGGGTGGTATTCCAACAGTTGCTATTGTCCCTGTATTACCAGTGTTGACATCCTTTTCATGTTCTAATACATCAGATGGAACCCTCTGAGGGCCAGGCTGTTTAAACAGGGGAAAGAAGACATTCATCATGCTGGAAGGGGTATTTCCCTTTTTATTAAGTTTTTTCAATCATTTTAGATTTTTTCTAGAAAGCACCTAGGGGACTTTAGGATCCTCAGTTGGCTTGTCTTCTTTCTGCTGGAGGTCATTATTTGATAGACTTAGGACTGCCTGTGTTGCAATTTCTTCCTTGATACTCGGATTCTGATGTGAAACATTTATTTCCACTGGTGTCTCTGATTCTAAGGTTGTGCTTGCAGGGTTTTCCTTTGTTTGTGGTGCAGAATTACTCTTCAGATCTTGGATTAAACTTGACCCAATTTCCGGGAGACTGGCTAGTTTGTCCATTAAGGGTATATACTAGCATAGCGGCTCAGCTGCCTATATTGTCGATTGGGATTTGATGATTTGGTTATTTAATTTTTATTGTTTCAAGTCAATTGCTCTTGTGTAAGTGGATTCAAGAATGAGAGAAAACAATTGATATTTATAGATCACAATGGAGTTCTATAAGGTTCAGTATTCCTAGACCAGCCGGCCAGGGAATGTTTAATAGTTTAATGAGTTTAAGATCTCCAGAGTACAACAATTAACCCGAAAGTAAGGGTTAAATTGGGACACAATCCTGTGCCAACCAGAGAAGAGAAAGCAAGAGAATAAAGATAAGAGAAGGGAAAAGTTATCAGGCAAACAAAGTGAGCTTACAGGTCACTGATATTAGTTATACATTAGCAGTGTATCCTGGAGTCATTCATACAAACAATAATATAAGGGAAGTACACGTATGAATTACTCTATGGTCGACGTTTCGATCCCCTGCTCGGGTATCACGGGATCATCATCAGGACAAGAAAATTAATTTTGCCTGAACACAGTTTTTTATAACACCTGTTATGGAAAAATAGAAAGGAGGAAAACAAAGATATATTCACAGTCACTATTTGTATGGTCAGCGCTCACAATGCAACTACAGACTTTGCATTCGGAACCGCAGTGTTTCAGGTGTTGCCGTGAGGCGTGATTAATCATGTGTGAGACCTCAGAAACTCATGCACATTGCAATTCCTTATTTTGTGAAGGATTGGTGGTGAATATTCTTTGGGTTTGTGATCAAAAAGTGATGTGGGCACTAGGGGTAAGCCGTGAGAGTGGTGCGGCTTGTGGTGGTGAAAATTCGCAGTGTTTGGGTGGTTATGAGGGCTCGTGGCACATAGGGGTGGTAACCTACCCAGTTGGCTGTGTGAAGAGAGATAAACTTCAAGGGGATTTTTCCGGATGCCACACGCGATTCGTTCTGTGGGCAATAATTAGTGTGGTATTTAGAAAACATCCAGTTTGGTGGGCGCAGGGTCAACAAGATATAAGAAGGGCCCATTTACCTTTGCGTGTGGGCCGCTACTTTGGGTGTGGTCGGGTTGAGAATTCAATTTAGGCGCTGATTTTGAATTAAGAGTGAAGCCCAGCCTGAAATAAATAATATTATTACTAGGAGCATTCTGTGTCCTAGGGGTACACTCGTAGTGTCATAAAGGTGGGGAGCTAAGATAGGTACCTTTTGGGTTGCGAGATAATGCAGCACAAGGGAGGCGAAGCTTTTTGGGGGTTACTGACGCCCGAAATCAGCGATTCTTGCAGATGGTCAGTAGAGGGCATCTGATCTGTTGCGCGTTTCTAACTGTAAAGTGAGAGAGTTGGCATCAGTTAAGAAATTCTCACAAAGTTATGGGTTTTCGGATGTACTAAGGACAGGGTTACCATCAAGGTGAGGAGGGTTTCTAGAAATCCGTTTCAGTTACTATGACTGCAATATAATCGGAGCCCAAGTTCCCGCTAATCTCTGTAAGGAAAAGGGAAATGAATTAGCAGGGGGTGAGGTGAAGTGGTCAAAGGGGCGCCCAAGTGAAGCGTTATATTACCGGTAGCCTGTGGGGCAAGATCGCCGTCCTCCAGCGTCTTGAAAGATCGCCGTGTGGGAGGGTTGCGGCCAGACGAATAACTGGTCCGCTGTAGATCAAAACATTAAGAGTTTAGAATTAAGGCTTTGTGGGCCACGGGGTTCTATGTAAGGATTAAGTGCCGCGAATCGGCGGGCTTACCGTTAGGATCTGCCAAGTCTCCGCCGGCGCCGGTCGTTGGAGCTGCTCACACTGGAACGCTTCCGAGGTTTCTGAATCGTGCCTGATTATTGGGTTAGGCAGGGGTCACGTGTTTGGGGATAGCGCACTGACATTGGTTAGGCGCGAGTCATGTGACGGGGGCTTTCAGGAACCAGGTCTGCTTCATTCGTCTAGTTTGAGGGACATTTTGGGCTGGGATAGAGCTCATGCCGAGTCAGGAATGGTGACATAAAAACGAGGCAGATTAGGTGAACCGAACTGGGTGATGTGAGATAAATTACAGTGCCGTGCAAGTGCTTAAGTCGTAAAAATTAGTATTTGAAAAGCTTAAATTTACACAAAATTTCAAAACTACATTTTTTAAAAAACATTCTAATATACTTAATTTTCACAGCGAGATGTCTTTTCAGAATGTCAGAAGTTCTGGGCCAAAAGCCATCGATTGAGGAAAATTACCCAGCTTACAGCAGGGTTGTCCAGTCCTCACTCCTGTTTAGCCCTGTGTGGATGGTATCGAACTGAATGATAGTTTTAAGTTCCTCACGATTGAGGAGTTGGGCCAGGTTGCCACCTCTTTGTGGGAGTTTCACCGTTTTCAGCACTGTCCATTTAATTTCATCCACAGTATGTCTCAGTTCTGTGTAATGTTCAACGAGCGGTGCGTTTGGAGTGCCACACCGTATCCGGCTTCTGTGCTGGCCAATGCGAGTCTTTATTTTCTGAGTTGTTTGTCCGACGTACATTTTCGGACAAGGACACAGGATGGCGTAAATAACATTGCGGCTATTGCAGTTGGTAAAACCTCTCATTGTCACTGTAACATTGTTATGACTGAAACTTCTTGTCTCAATGGCGAATTCACACATCGTGCAACAACCACACTTAACGTGCCCAAGAATAGGAGGAAGCCCCCAGTTTGATTCAATTGTGATGGCTGGGGTCGGAGCTGGTAATGCTGCTCGTATTAGGTGGTCTCTTAGGTTTTTGCTTTTCTTAAAAGCGAATATTGGCCTCTCTAGATGAATTGGGCCTGCATTTAAAGTGGGCCAATGCTTAAGAATGGACTGCCGGATTTTGTTGGAGACTGGGGAGAAAGTGGTTACGCATGCTATACGTTCAGTTTTATCCCTTAGTTTTGGTGTCAAAAGGACTTCTCGGGGGCAGTACCAAGCCCTTTTGGTGGCTGTCTTGATCAGTCTTTTCGGGTAGCCGCGTGCTCTCAATTTGTTTGATAACACGTCTGCTTCCCTGAAATAATCCTCTTTAACTGAGCAATTTCTCCTAATACGCAGGAACTGGGAATAGGGTAGGGAATCTTTTAGTGCCCTGGGGTGGTTGCTGTGGTAACTCAGGAGTGTGTTTCGTTCCGTAGGTTTACGGAAGAGACGTGTCAATAGTTCATTGTCATGATGGAAAATGGTAAGATCTAGAAATGCTATCTGGTTTTTGTCATGAGTCAGAGTGAAGTTCAGGCCTGCGCAGTTGTTATTGAGCCAGTGGTTGAAGGAAAGCAGAGAGGGTATATCATGGTTCCATATGAGGAAGATATCGTCTATGTAGCGGCGCCATAGACAGATCCCAGTGTAGAAGGGATTGCTTTCTGTCAAGATGTTACCTGTCTCCAGGGCATCCATGAATAGAATTGCCAGATTGGGGGCAAAAATAGCCCCCATGGAGGTACCCTTCACTTGTTGGTAGTAAGTGTTGTCAAACATAAAGTAGTTTCTAGTCAGGCAAAGTTCAAGGAGCTGTAGGATGAAAATCGTGGGAACTCTGTGGGGTCTTGGTCGTGAGTCTAAAGATTTTTGAATGACCAGTAGAGCCGCTGTTTGTGGTATATTTGTATAAAGCGACTCCACGTCCATTGTGCATAGGGTATGAATCGTGGGGTCAAAAGGGTGATGCTCAACCAAATTGATCATCTGCATACTATCCCTTACGTAGCAGATGGTCGAAGGTACGAATTCTTTTATAAAATAGTCAACACCGCACCGCTCGTTGAACATTACACAGAACTGAGACATACTGTGGATGAAATTAAATGGACAGTGCTGAAAACGGTGAAACTCCCACAAAGAGGTGGCAACCTGGCCCAACTCCTCAATCGTGAGGAACTTAAAACTATCATTCAGTTCGATACCATCCACACAGGGCTAAACAGGAGTGAGGACTGGACAACCCTGCTGTAAGCTGGGTAATTTTCCTCAATCGATGGCTTTTGGCCCAGAACTTCTGACATTCTGAAAAGACATCTCGCTGTGAAAATTAAGTATATTAGAATGTTTTTTAAAAAATGTAGTTTTGAAATTTTGTGTAAATTTAAGCTTTTCAAATACTAATTTTTACGACTTAAGCACTTGCACGGCACTGTAATTTATCTCACATCACCCAGTTCGGTTCACCTAATCTGCCTCGTTTTTATGTCACCATTCCTGACTCGGCATGAGCTCTATCCCAGCCCAAAATGTCCCTCAAACTAGACGAATGAAGCAGACCATTTTCCATCATGACAATGAACTATTGACATGTCTCTTCCGTAAACCTACGGAACGAAACACACTCCTGAGTTACCACAGCAACCACCCCAGGGCACTAAAAGATTCCCTACCCTATTCCCAGTTCCTGCGTATTAGGAGAAATTGCTCAGTTAAAGAGGATTATTTCAGGGAAGCAGACGTGTTATCAAACAAATTGAGAGCACGCGGCTACCCGAAAAGACTGATCAAGACAGCCACCAAAAGGGCTTGGTACTGCCCCCGAGAAGTCCTTTTGACACCAAAACTAAGGGATAAAACTGAACGTATAGCATGCGTAACCACTTTCTCCCCAGTCTCCAACAAAATCCGGCAGTCCATTCTTAAGCATTGGCCCACTTTAAATGCAGGCCCAATTCATCTAGAGAGGCCAATATTCGCTTTTAAGAAAAGCAAAAACCTAAGAGACCACCTAATACGAGCAGCATTACCAGCTCCGACCCCAGCCATCACAATT
This sequence comes from Lissotriton helveticus, assembly GCF_964261635.1. Classification (NCBI taxonomy): domain Eukaryota; kingdom Metazoa; phylum Chordata; class Amphibia; order Caudata; family Salamandridae; genus Lissotriton; species Lissotriton helveticus. Next base: position 1,577,958,772 of record NC_136061.1, on the reverse strand, counting down.
GAATCAAACTGGGGGCTTCCTCCTATTCTTGGGCACGTTAAGTGTGGTTGTTGCACGATGTGTGAATTCGCCATTGAGACAAGAAGTTTCAGTCATAACAATGTTACAGTGACAATGAGAGGTTTTACCAACTGCAATAGCCGCAATGTTATTTACGCCATCCTGTGTCCTTGTCCGAAAATGTACGTCGGACAAACAACTCAGAAAATAAAGACTCGCATTGGCCAGCACAGAAGCCGGATACGGTGTGGCACTCCAAACGCACCGCTCGTTGAACATTACACAGAACTGAGACATACTGTGGATGAAATTAAATGGACAGTGCTGAAAACGGTGAAACTCCCACAAAGAGGTGGCAACCTGGCCCAACTCCTCAATCGTGAGGAACTTAAAACTATCATTCAGTTCGATACCATCCACACAGGGCTAAACAGGAGTGAGGACTGGACAACCCTGCTGTAAGCTGGGTAATTTTCCTCAATCGATGGCTTTTGGCCCAGAACTTCTGACATTCTGAAAAGACATCTCGCTGTGAAAATTAAGTATATTAGAATGTTTTTTAAAAAATGTAGTTTTGAAATTTTGTGTAAATTTAAGCTTTTCAAATACTAATTGTTACGACTTAAGCACTTGCACGGCACTGTAATTTATCTCACATCACCCAGTTCGGTTCACCTAATCTGCCTCGTTTTTATGTCACCATTCCTGACTCGGCATGAGCTCTATCCCAGCCCAAAATGTCCCTCAAACTAGACGAATGAAGCAGACCTGGTTCCTGAAAGCCCCCGTCACATGACTCGCGCCTAACCAATGTCAGTGCGCGATCCCCAAACACGTGACCCCTGCCTAACCCAATAATCAGGCACGATTCAGAAACCTCGGAAGCGTTCCAGTGTGAGCAGCTCCAACGACCGGCGCCGGCGGAGACTTGGCAGATCCTAACGGTAAGCCCGCCGATTCGCGGCACTTAATCCTTACATAGAACCCCGTGGCCCACAAAGCCTTAATTCTAAACTCTTAATGTTTTGATCTACAGCGGACCAGTTATTCGTCTGGCCGCAACCCTCCCACACGGCGATCTTTCAAGACGCTGGAGGACGGCGATCTTGCCCCACAGGCTACCGGTAATATAACGCTTCACTTGGGCGCCCCTTTGACCACTTCACCTCACCCCCTGCTAATTCATTTCCCTTTTCCTTACAGAGATTAGCGGGAACTTGGGCTCCGATTATATTGCAGTCATAGTAACTGAAACGGATTTCTAGAAACCCTCCTCACCTTGATGGTAACCCTGTCCTTAGTACATCCGAAAACCCATAACTTTGTGAGAATTTCTTAACTGATGCCAACTCTCTCACTTTACAGTTAGAAACGCGCAACAGATCAGATGCCCTCTACTGACCATCTGCAAGAATCGCTGATTTCGGGCGTCAGTAACCCCCAAAAAGCTTCGCCTCCCTTGTGCTGCAATATCTTGCAACCCAAAAGGTACCTATCTTAGCTCCCCACCTTTATGACACTACGAGTGTACCCCTAGGACACAGAATGCTCCTAGTAATAATATTATTTATTTCAGGCTGGGCTTCACTCTTAATTCAAAATCAGCGCCTAAATTGAATTCTCAACCCGACCACACCCAAAGTAGCGGCCCACACGCAAAGGTAAATGGGCCCTTCTTATATCTTGTTGACCCTGCGCCCACCAAACTGGATGTTTTCTAAATACCACACTAATTATTGCCCACAGAACGAATCGCGTGTGGCATCCGGAAAAATCCCCTTGAAGTTTATCTCTCTTCACACAGCCAACTGGGTAGGTTACCACCCCTATGTGCCACGAGCCCTCATAACCACCCAAACACTGCGAATTTTCACCACCACAAGCCGCGCCACTCTCACGGCTTACCCCTAGTGCCCACATCACTTTTTGATCACAAACCCAAAGAATATTCACCACCAATCCTTCACAAAATAAGGAATTGCAATGTGCATGAGTTTCTGAGGTCTCACACATGATTAATCACGCCTCACGGCAACACCTGAAACACTGCGGTTCCGAATGCAAAGTCTGTAGTTGCATTGTGAGCGCTGACCATACAAATAGTGACTGTGAATATATCTTTGTTTTCCTCCTTTCTATTTTTCCATAACAGGTGTTATAAAAAACTGTGTTCAGGCAAAATTTATTTTCTTGTCCTGATGATGATCCCGTGATACCCGAGCTGGGGATCGAAACGTCGACCATGGAGTAATTCATACGTGTACTTCCCTTATATTATTGTTTGTATGAATGACTCCAGGATACACTGCTAATGTATAACTAATATCAGTGACCTGTAAGCTCACTTTGTTTGCCTGATAACTTTTCCCTTCTCTTATCTTTATTCTCTTGCTTTCTCTTCTCTGGTTGGCACAGGATTGTGTCCCAATTTAACCCTTACTTTCGGGTTAATTGTTGTACTCTGGAGATCTTAAACTCATTAAACTATTAAACATTCCCTGGCCGGCTGGTCTAGGAATACTGAACCTTATAGAACTCCATTGTGATCTATAAATATCAATTGTTTTCTCTCATTCTTGAATGCTCAGGACCGCTTGTTGTTTTGTTAAATACTTGCCACCCATGGTCCCGAGCGATCTAATGGGTTCCCCTTGTCCTTTCTTGTGTAAGTGGATAGCACTTGCAGTACTGAAATGTGGACATCAAGTTTTGTGGCATGCATTATTGATGCTTTTCCTATAGTCGTCAGTTTTCTCCCCACTTGGAGTCTCGGCTCTTTGTGAGATTCAATTTTGCTGACAGAGGCCATCTAGCTCTACTGTAGAGAAAGGTAGGTTAGAGGGAGAGGGCAGTAATTCCTTAGGGTTGTGCCTTGACTTTTTAATTAGGGAGCTGTGTTGATGATCAAATAGATCTAAGGCAAGGGACAGCTTTTGGTCTGTTATAGATTTATTGAAGGCCTCATCTCTCGCCTGCATTGCCCCGTTTCGCTGAGATGTTGAAGCTGGCATTTGCATTGGCTTTTTAGTAATGGACACCTTTGATGGCATCGAAGTTACAAAGTCCCTTTCTTCCATATTCGGAATGTTTTTCCAGACTTCTGTTTCTGTTACACATATACCAATGATCTTTCTCTCATTGTGAACTAATATGGTGGGCGAAAGCGGGCATACTGGGTCTTCACTGTTCATCGCATCTTGATAATTCTCACTAGGTATTGCTGATGGCATTAGCAAGACAGATTCTTGTACCTCAAATCCACGCAAAGTGGTAGGATTCTCCCTCGTTTTCAGCAGAGGGAGACTTGTTTCATAGACCTCTTTACTTTCATGATTATTTATCACATGCTGAGAGTCCTTGGTAGAGACCTTAAAGTAGGTTCTAATATCATCATCATCATCCTATAACTTAATTTCGATCACAAAGAACTAAAAAAGTATACACCAAAAGTAGAGTAAGATACAGAGTATGTAGAAGACAATTTCATATTTTTGTTTTAAAAGACATAAATGACATAAAATGATTTAAAAACAAGAATAATAAAAGAGAAAGTGCAGTGCTTCATACAATACATTTGGAATGCTTAATCCACAGTGCATACCAGAATTTGGCTAGGCCATAAACTATTACCCTACGTGTATCAGTGCACAAGATTCTCAGCACCTCAAGGTAATGGCCAGGGCCAACCAGTCCACATAACAGAATTATCCATTTTTTCCTCAGGGATGAATAGTATGGGCAGAAGAAAAGTAGGTGCACAATGGATTCAGGACAGGCTTTAAACGAGGTACAAAGATCATCAATAAAAGCATTACAGGGCCAGTTAATACAAAACAATTTTGTGGGTAAAGTCTTGTTGCAGAACTGTAAAAATAGTTCATCGATGGTATCCTCGAAGCAAGAGACGCATTTGAAATTAAGGAATACATGAGTCAAACTACTCTCAGATTTTGCCAAGTCCTTTTTGGATGATGATTCCCAGAATATTGCTTTGGGCCTAGCGCTCGGAAAGAGGGCTAGACCTTCCAGATTGGACCAGAACGCCTCCATCCTAAGCCTCCCAGTAAATCCCTCAGAGAACTGAACCAGGAGATCGGGGTTACATGGGGGTGTTTCAGAAGGCCAGACAGAGCCTATCAGTAGGATGTGAGCTCTTCCACTGACCGCAGCCTGTACCAAAATATGAGAAATGCATAATTAAGGAAGCGGTTTTCAATGCAAGACAGACAGTTTGTGTTTCCGGTGCCCCAAAGCTCTGCCCTATAATGTGCCCCCCCAGAACCTTCATGCTGTAGATTTCCAGAGCTGGTGCTACTTGCCTGGACAACATTTTCCTGTGAATATTATTAATGTGAGCAGTCTGTTGAATTAGTAGCAATTTCACTTCCTCTATATGGGTGGCCCAATGTATTGATGGAGTCAGGCGGATACCTAGGTAATCAAAAACATCAACTTGCTCCAATTTACTGCTACCAACAAACACTTGTCTTTTGGGAGGTCTGGCGGTTCCTGTAGTGAAAATCATATATTTAGTTTGGCCCCATTTAACACCAAACCACGCTTGTCACAAAACCTTGTAAAATCATTCAAAAGTTGTTGTAGAACCTTCAAGGATTTAGAAATTTGGAGAGTATCATCGTCGAAAAGAAGGGCAGGTGCTCTTCTTACCCTGACCACACCCATCTCTATCTAAAGAGTCAACCACCCCCTTAATAAAAAGAGTAAAAAGTGAGAGAGCTAACACACATTCCTGTCTCCCTCTGCGTTGGACTGGGAAAGTTTCTGTAACTGTTCTCCCCCCACCTGACCTGTGCTGTGTTAGATGAGTGTAATCTAATTAAAACGTCTAAATAGTTCCCGGCAAGCCCATCTCTTTTTAGACTCTCCAAAGGCTAGCTCAGGGGAAGTAGGTCAAACGCAGACTGTAAATTAACAAAGGCCACGTAAAGCTTCCCTCCCTTGACAGCTACATCCTTCCAATAAATACAGAGGAGGCGAAAAGCCTGATCCAGTGTACTAGTTTTTGCATGGTAGTCCGCTTGGTAATCCCTCAGAATTCGGTAGTCTAGGATCCAATCCTCTATCCTCCCTAAAATCTGTTTGCAAAACAAATTCGGCAGGGAGTCAATAAAACCTATAGGCCTATAGCTAGCTGGCTTGGCTCTATCCCCCTTTTTGTAGATGGTCACTATTTCTGCTATCTTCCACGAAGGGGGAATTGCAGGACCAGATAGTCTAATATCATTACTGTGTGAAGAACGGTCCGACTGCACTGGCCCTTCTTTGAATATAGGCAGCATATGAGGGGCAATGGTCACAATGTGTGATGGAAAGCAACCCACTTTGCTCAATGAAGTTGTGGAAGGGTCAGCTCTTCTCTGTGTTCATTTTATTGGGGTTGTCTACAAAATCTTCCCTTTCTTTTTCCTTATTGCAGCTAGCAATAGGAGAGAGATATGTGTCCTAATTGCCCCTCCCAGCTTCTGTGTGTAGCACTCAATGTTAGTCAAATCGTAGTTTTGATTAATGTGATTGATCTGCATGAAATAGGCTGGGATCAGAGGCAGCAATAACGAGGATGGGCTGGCTAGTTGGGCAGTTATTTGAAGTTTTTAGAGGTGTGGAAAAATCTATAATGTGGAACAGGAGGGAAAACTTTATGCAGGTAATGCTGATCATGGCCGTGCCCTGCGGGATCACCTTCCACAATGCTGTAATTCACCTGAATCCTAAAGGCTACTGAGGAATTTTTCCCCAGCTCTACTCATCAGCCAAAAACCACTCCATTGATCAATGGGATGCAATTGTATAGGGTCTTAAGAGAAATTAAAATGTAAAATTAGTGGCTATACATCTCAATGCAAAGTCGTGCAGAGTCCAGCAAAGTTTTACAGCAAATGCCAGCCAAAGAGGTCCAGGTGATGACAAGCAACAACAAATATTGTGGTATCGCTTCCTAGACCATGCATGGATGAAGGTTGGACAGCTTAAATACCTTAGAAAGTTAATTAATAAATCACTTAGGCATAAACTTAAATTTAAGTAAAATTAGGACCTAATAACTGTTTCCACTTACCTCCCTTCAGCTGCCACCACCACCCTCTGATTGAAGGTCAGCTGATCTTACAGGACTGTCTTTGTTATTGAGCTGCATTGTGCTGAAATGCAGGCTGGGCTTTGGGCTAAAGTACTACTCTTTACATGAGTAGTCCTCCCCTTCAGCTGTGCTGTGCTGACGCCAATAATTGACACCACCACCAAGTGTGCCCTTCTGCACTGCGTTAAATCCCCCGAAGTAAAATTCATCCGAGTGCCCTTGTATCCTGGCCCTCTTTGTGATACACAAAGCACAGACCAAAGATCTTTTCAAGGTTGGTGCAAAAAGCGCAGGGTGAGACCGCCAATCGGGCTGCAGATCCTCTGTGGCCCGCAAAGAGGCTACTAGGAAGAGTCATAGTCCAAATGAGAGCTGAAAGCAGGGGCAGGCTGGGAACCTGAGCATAGTGGCTGGTAGACACTGGAATCAGGGCTGGAAGGAACCTGAGGTCTGCATTGCGTTGCATTGAGGTTGAGGTCAAGGTTAAGATCAGAAGTCAGAGAGTGGGCACAAGCATGGCTTCCAGGAGCAGAAGGATAACTGTGAAGTTTGATGGGTGTGAACCAGTCTACACAGATCTTGATCCATTGGTTGAAGTTGGTGATATCCTTGTCTAGGTTGTCGGTGGTGTTGGGAAGGTAAATGTCAAGGGTGTTCTGCCAGTTGGCTTCTGATTTTGTTTCAGTTTCAGCTGCAGGTTGACGCTGGTAGGTGCTTTGGCTTGCAGTGAGTAGATTTGGAAGTGTATTCTGTTGTAGATGTTAAAGATCGAATTCAGAGAGTGCAGTGCAATCTGTGTTGGGTCTGCGATGAGCTGGAGAGCAAGATGTTGTTCAGGTTCTCTATGAGGCCTTTAGACCATAGTTCAGTGGGGTCCTCCAGGTGACTGTGGTCACCGAGTAATATAAAGTCCTTGGAATTGCTGGTGAGGGAAGCGATGAAGTCTGTGTTGAAGTTGCTGAAGTTAGTTTGTGGTTAGGTGGCCTGTATGATAGGATTCCTTTTTAGGGTAAAGTTGTTGTATGTTTGTATTCTTAAGTGAATGTATTTCATGAAGGGAGTGTCTGAGTTTATGGTGGTGGTGCATTTTATGGTGCCTTTGTGGATAATTTCACGTCCTTCCCCTGGTTTCTAAAGATGATCTTGGTGTGCGATTTTTTAGCCTGCCGGTATGCCCACAGCAATGTTGGTAGTCCACGTTGGGTAATCCTGTTTCTTTGAGGAAGAGGAGGTCTGGTGTGCTGTTGCTGAAGAGATCCCAGATTTCAGGTGAGTGTCTGCTGTGCGAACAGGCTTTGATGAGCATGCACACAAGTGTTTGCTGAGATCCTGGTGTGGCATGTTACGTGATGATAGTCTAAGTCAATTGTGCGAGTGTGGAACGGAGTGCGTGTGCATGTATGTCATTGCAAGTTAAGGCGGCAGTGGAAGCAGTAAAAAGGTCCCACCTAGCTGGCTGTGTGATGCAGTGTGGCAGCAATGGGTGGATTAGCATTCTGGGGCAAGTGAGCATAGAGGAGCTGCTGTGTAGTGTGGAAAAAGATGAGAGGTGGCTCAACTGTCCAAGGGGACAGAGCACTCAAATACAGTGAAAAAACACAAGATTCTCCTAGAACTTTACACACATACACTTCTACTCTTCCATCCGTCAGGTAAACGACTCACATTCACTTTCCTATCATAACATTAGAGCATTGGTGTTTCTTGAAAGGGAACCCCCCTATAGGTAAAATGGAACCAAACATCAAATCCCTCAAATTCAGATATAGCGCTTACAAATGTATAATTTTATTAAAATGACAAGTCAATAATTAATTATTGACTCTTTTATTATTTTAATAAAATTATACAGTTGTAAGCACTATATCTGAATGCACCCCCAGTTTGTGCACAGCATGGACAGCCCATGCCATGCATGAAAGTGTTTTGGAGCTCCCATTGCAGTGCCTTTTTAAGGCTCAGATATGAGCCTTTGAAAGGCAATGTCGCGGGACCACCAAATTTCTGTCCGCAGACCATGAATAAACTTGTAATCTATTGGGCAGTGTGTGATTTGATTTGAGCATTTATAAAGTGCACTACTGCCTGTAGGCATCTAGGCGCTAATACCCGAGAGTACAGCAAGGTTGCAAACGAGACTGAGTGTGAAAGCTTAGTTGATAAAGAGCCAGGTTTTAGTGCTTTTCTGAAGGCTAGAAGTGTTGGGCTGTTTTTTATACCGGCTGGGAGCTTGTTCGAAGTCTTAGAGTCCCTACCAGAAAACTTCTTTCACCACAACGGGCTCTCTTAAACCTGGGTGTTTGTAGAGGTTTGCAGTGAGCAGACATTAGATTTTTAGGTGATATGTACCAGTTCAGTTGGTCCTTCAGATATTGAGGACCAGAACCATGGAGTGCCTTAAACGCTAGGCATTGGGATTTGAATGTGATCCTGTTGTCTACTGGGAGCCAGTGCAAGGTTCTCAGCTTGTGCGAGATTGGCTGAAATTTCGGGATATTCAGTGGCATTCTGGCGGCTGCATTTTGAAGATGCTGCAGCTTTTGAAGGTGCTGCGTTTGGATCCCTACATACAGCACATTACTGTAGTCCAGTCTGGACAAGACTAGTGCTGTCACCAGGATTTATAAGGTTTTCTCAGGAATGAAGGGGCACATTTTCTTGATCATCTTTAGGATGAAGAAGATGGAAGAAGTTAGGGAGCTGATCTGGTTTATGAAGGTAAGTTTATCGTCAAAGATAAAGCTTATATTTTTTGCCATATGCACAGGGACTGGAAGGTCTCCCAGACTGGACGGCCGCCATCTGGGTGTCCAAAATGAGGTCTCTGTGCCAAACAGGAGAACATCCATCTTTCCGCTATTCAATTTAAAGCAGTTCCGACTCATCCACTGATGGACCTGAGTCATACAGAGATTGAAACGATCTGCTCTCTCTTCAATGTTGCAAGAAATTGACAGTTCTAGCTGGGTATCATCAGCATATGATACCACAGAGAAGCCAAATTGCCTGATCATTTTAGCCAGAGGGGAAACGTATAGATTAAGCAGCGTAGGGCCTAAAGGCCGAGCCCTGTGCCACCCCACGCGGGAACGGGAACTGTTCGGAGGAGAATGCTCCTGCCGCTACCGACTGAGCACTATTCAAGAGGAAGCAGGACAGTAGTTTTAGGACCCTGCATCTGATTCCTAATATTCTGTTGACTAAGATGACATGGCTCACTGTGTCAAAGGCTGCCGTTAGATCTAGTAAAATCAGGGCAGACTTCCACATAACATCCAGAATTGATCACAGTTCTTCATTTGCCATATCCAGTGCTGTCTCCGTACTATTCCCCTCCTGGAAACTGTATTGCGTAGGGTCCAGAAGTTCCGAGGAGGACATAAATGTTGTGAGTTGCGTATTTACTATTTTCTCCAGCTCCTTCGCCGGAAAAGGTAATCTCGAGATAGGTCTATAGCTGCTGGGGTCAGCTGGGCCGAGGTCTGGTATTCTTTAGGAGTGACAGAATTGATTCTATTTTCCAGGCATCGGGGAAGATGGCTAAGCAAATTATCTCTTTGAAAATGACCAGCAATTGCTCGCTGACAATTTCAGGAACCAGGTGCAGTAATTTTGGAGGGCAGGGATCTAGTGGAGCCCCAGATTTGGAGGTCTTAACCACCTGTATGATCTGCTCTATGAGTGGTGGGGAAAAAGAGTTCAGCAGGTAAGGTGGGGAGGGTGCTGTGCATGCTGGGGGCTTCCCAGTTATATTGCCATCTTCCCTAATTGCTTTGTACACCGCCTCCACTTTGTCCCTAAAAGATTGGGCCGATAAGTTAAAGAACTATGCGCTACTTTACGTCTTAGGAGGCTCTGGAAGTTTAGCTAGATTTTTCACTGTAGAAAAACAGCTCCCTTTCACAAGTTCTTTGCCTGATAATTTTTTGTTGTACAGTATTTGTTTTTCTCTTCCAGAATCAATTTCTTATATTTAGCCAAAGATTGCATGTATTGTGTTTTATCAGTTGGGTCATAATTCAGTCTCCACCGCCTCTCCTTCCTTCTACAAATTTGATTCTTTTTTTTAGTTTTTCGGAGAACCAGGTTTCTGAGGGCTTTTTCCACCTATTGGAAAAGGTCTATAGGAGGGCCAGGGGTCCAATGCGTTTTTGATCCAGGTGGAGACCCTGTGGGCAGCAGTGAAAGTCCAATTGGTCGCACACTGCATGTCCTATCAGCGTGTAGCCCCAAAGCACTGTGGTCCATGAAGTAAGCATCAGCGGGTGCGCCTTTGCCAGGGTCTTAAGCAAAAAATCACTGTCGCGTTGGCCATCCCTGGACACGTGTTTCGAGGTTGTTACCTCTCGTCAGCAGGGAATAGGCATATATGTAGGGGTGCTGCGTAGGCTGCCAAAAAATATCCTCAGGTCCGGTACCATTCGTGGCACGCAGGTGCGTAACCTGGGCTCGTCAGCCCCACCAGCTCAAGGGAGCTTAAATACAAAAGAAAGTCCAATTGGTCGCACACTGCATGTCCTATCAGCGTGTCGCCCCAAAGCACTGTGGTCTATGAAGTAAGCATCAGCGGGTGCGCCTTTGCCAGGGTCTTGAGCAAAAAATCACTGTCGCGTTGGCCATCCCTGGACACATGTTTCGAGGTTGTTACCTCTCGTCAGCAGGGAATAGGCATATATGTAGGGGTGCTGCGTAGGCTGCCAAAAAATATCCTCAGGTCGGTACCACTCGTGGCACGCAGGTGCGTAACCCGGGCTCGTCAGCCCCACCAGCTCAAGGGAGCTTGAATACAAAAGAAAGTCCAATTGGTCGCACACTGCATGTCCTATCAGCGTGTAGCCCCAAAGCACTGTGGTCCATGAAGTAAGCATCAGCGGGTGCGCCTTTGCCAGGGTCTTGAGCAAAAGGGGTGCTGCGTAGGCTGCCAAAAAATATCCTCAGGTCCGGTACCACTCGTGGCACGCAGGTGCGTAACCCGGGCTCGTCAGCCCCACCAGCTCAAGGGAGCTTGAATACAAAAGAAAGTCCAATTGGTCGCACACTGCATGTCCTATCAGCGTGTAGCCCCAAAGCACTGTGGTCTATGAAGTAAGCATCAGCGGGTGCGCCTTTGCCAGGGTCTTGAGCAAAAAATCACTGTCGCGTTGGCCATCCCTGGACACATGTTTCGAGGTTGTTACCTCTCGTCAGCAGGGAATAGGCATATATGTAGGGGTGCTGCGTAGGCTGGCAAAAAATATCCTCAGGTCCGGTACCATTCGTGGCACGCAGGTGCGTAACCTGGGCTCGTCAGCCCCACCAGCTCAAGGGAGCTTGAATACAAAAGAAAGTCCAATTGGTCGCACACTGCATGTCCTATCAGCGTGTAGCCCCAAAGCACTGTGGTCTATGAAGTAAGCATCAGCGGGTGCGCCTTTGCCAGGGTCTTGAGCAAAAAATCACTGTCGCGTTGGCCATCCCTGGACACATGTTTCGAGGTTGTTACCTCTCGTCAGCAGGGAATAGGCATATATGTAGGGGTGCTGCGTAGGCTGCCCAAAAATATCCTCAGGTCGGTACCACTCGTGGCACGCAGGTGCGTAACCCGGGCTCGTCAGCCCCACCAGCTCAAGGGAGCTTGAATACAAAAGAAAGTCCAATTGGTCGCACACTGCATGTCCTATCAGCGTGTAGCCCCAAAGCACTGTGGTCCATGAAGTAAGCATCAGCGGGTGCGCCTTTGCCAGGGTCTTGAGCAAAAGGGGTGCTGCGTAGGCTGCCAAAAAATATCCTCAGGTCCGGTACCACTCGTGGCACGCAGGTGCGTAACCCGGGCTCGTCAGCCCCACCAGCTCAAGGGAGCTTGAATACAAAAGAAAGTCCAATTGGTCGCACACTGCATGTCCTATCAGCGTGTAGCCCCAAAGCACTGTGGTCTATGAAGTAAGCATCAGCGGGTGCGCCTTTGCCAGGGTCTTGAGCAAAAAATCACTGTCGCGTTGGCCATCCCTGGACACATGTTTCGAGGTTGTTACCTCTCGTCAGCAGGGAATAGGCATATATGTAGGGGTGCTGCGTAGGCTGCCAAAAAATATCCTCAGGTCGGTACCACTCGTGGCACGCAGGTGCGTAACCCGGGCTCGTCAGCCCCACCAGCTCAAGGGAGCTTGAATACAAAAGAAAGTCCAATTGGTCGCACACTGCATGTCCTATCAGCGTGTAGCCCCAAAGCACTGTGGTCCATGAAGTAAGCATCAGCGGGTGCGCCTTTGCCAGGGTCTTGAGCAAAAAATCACTGTCGCGTTGGCCATCCCTGGACACGTGTTTCGAGGTTGTTACCTCTCATCAGCAGGGAATAGGCATATATGTAGGGGTGCTGCGTAGGCTGCCAAAAAATATCCTCAGGTCCGGTACCACTCGTTGCCTCTTGTCAGCAGCCCAGGGCACACTCAGTCAAAGTACATCAGCAGTTCAGCAGAAAGTGTGGGTAAACATGCAAAAAGAGGGCTCTTCTTACAGTATATTTACTAGAAAGTGGCTAAGGCTGTCGTTAAGCCAAGAAGGCTAACATCACGTGCTATTACTTTAGAAACTCAAGGCTGCACCATATTTACAAGAATATGGTGCAGCCCTGCGTTTCCCCCTACTCTGGTGTTACGTTTCGCTGCCTAGCACCAATGTAGGCCCCCATGCACCATAGTCTAAGGGTGCCTGCATTGAGGGGAGTGATGGTTTATGTGCAGGACAGTGTTCATTCATGCGCATAAACAATCTGACATGGCTATTTGACTATGCCTCCCACTGCCCTGGCATAGATCAGCCACCTCTCTAGCTGGGTTTTGCTATACCAGTGGTCAGGGTACAGGTGCGTGAGCCTGATATCCCTACAGTATGTACGCCTATTCTTAGACATTGTAAGTGCAGTAATGCCATTAAGAGTATATGGGGCTGGACGTTTGTCTTTATGAACTCCATAGTACCATAATGGCTTTACTGAAAACAGAGAAGTTTGGTTGGTATCAAACTTCTCAGCGTATTAAACCCACACTGATGCCAGCAGTGTGGGATTTAATGAAAAATGCACACAGAGGGCATCTTAGAGATGCCCTGTTAGACCTGGCATCATTGGCGTGAGTCTCCCTTCCATTTTGACGGATTACCTCCTCTGTTTTGATATTTTTTGGTGGCTATATGCTTTGGGCGCTGTGCCACTGCTATTGAGTGCCCTAGTGCAAGTGCTCCTTATGTTAAATTGATGTACTAATTGGTGGTTCCATGATTGGGTTATTTGATTTATGTCAGCCCCTAGTACAGTGCACCATGTGTGCCCAGGACTTGTAAATAAAATGCTGCTGGTGGGCTTGCAGCACTGGTTGTGCCACCCACAGATGCAGCTTGTAAAGTGTGTCTCAGGTTCGCACTGGCAAGGCCTATGTGAAGTCTAGCACTGCCATGTTGACTAGGCCAAGTGCACCCACTTACTAGTCCCTAAAACTTCCCTTTGCTTCATATTAGACGCCCCTATGGTAGGCCCATGGGCAGGGTGCATTGTAAGTATGAGGTAGGACATGCCCTGATGTGGTAGTGAATTACAGCCATTTTCGTTTTTCACCATTGAAGGCTACATCTTCTCTATAGGCTAGAATGGGGAGTTAGATTATTACATTTTTATAATTCTAACTGACTCAGGGAACATGGTAGAAATTCAAATTTAGTACGCCTGAACTCAGAATAATAAAATACATCTTTTAGTAAAGTGGGTTTTAATATTCTGTGTTTGAAAATACTTTTAGAAAGTAGGTATTTTCTTGCCTAACTGTACAGGCCTGCCTCTGCTAGGTTGTGTATTCCTTGTCTTGGTTTATGAGTGACAGGGCTGGGGGATTCCAGGAGACATGCTGGGGCAGCCCAGTGGTGAATAGAGAGATCTGCATCTCTGCCTTCAGAGAACAAAGGATTTTGATGTATAAATATTGGGACCATGATCCCAAGAAATTAGATCACTTCTGGAGCAAGAAACTTTTTGCCAAGGAGAAGAACCAAGGAAGCTGCAGGAGTTTTACTGCCCTTCTGCCAGTGTGCTGTTTTAAGGACTTTCATCATTTACAGAATATTCTTCAAGGGCTTGAACTGTGCTTGCCTCCTGCTGAAGTCTCAGGGACAAAAGACTTCACCTCCAGCTCCCCTCTGAATTTTCTTGTTGGAATTCGCAACTCCAGACATTTGCATGTCGCTGTGAACTGGAAGCGCAATGCATCGAGAGAAGCATGTCGCCGCCGCAGCTGAAATCGTCGTATCACCAGAGAAGCGAGCCTTCGCCGCATCTCCCTGGAAGCGTGTGTTCACTGAAGCTGCCTTCTGTCGCATCACCGGAGAAGCGTGACGCCATCCAGAGAGTCACCATCGCATCACCGGAGAAGCCTGTTGCAGGGCCTGTCACGGCTCCAAAGTACAGAGTCATCGCAAGGCTGCCAGGGTATCTACGCATCGTCATCGCATCGCCGCATCAAGGGCGCCATCTTCTCATATCGCAACCGGATCATTGCATCGCATCAAGGCACCATTTTGCGCACCCCAACGGGCCCGCAGGCCGAGAATCTACGCACCGGTAAGGATCACGACGCATCCCCTACTCTGCGCAAGAATTGAGGCACGACGCATCATTTCCCCCGGATCACGGAACCAACGCATCTCCCACTTTGTGAGCCTTTTGTTTATTTTGCGTTATGCATCCAGGTACTTTGTTGAGAACTTTCTCACATTTATCATCAACTTGAACTAAGTAACTTTGATCATCTTTAAAGCAATCTTAAGTGTAGTATTGTGGATTTTTGTCATTTGTGGTCTTGTGTTGAAGTCTAAATAAAGAATACTTATTTTTATAAAACCTGTGTTGTGTCCATCTATAGTGTTTTCACTGTATTACTGTGTATATTCACTAATGCTTAACACACTGCCTCTGAGATAAGCCTGTCTGCTCATGCCAAGCTACGAAGGGGGTGAGCAGGAGTTATTAAGGAGTGTAATCCCTGGGGGGCGCTAGAGGGCGCCGGGCAAGATGGCCGCACGTATGTGAGGCTCTGCCTGATCGGGACGAAATCCGTCTAATATCCTGCGTATCCTGTCCTGATTGCTGACCCAGAACTGCGGGTTTGTGAGAGAGACCCGGAGTCCGCAGCCTGGCGACGTTTTTGGCTGTTTGTACCGCTTCTGACGCCATGAACGGGGCCTGGGCCTGCTAGCCGCTTCCCGACAACGTGGAGACTGGGAGGTGCTGCTGCGCCAGAGACCTGACGGAGGAGCTGACGTGCGGCGGCTGGGACCACTGGAGCGGCGGGCGGAACCAGCAGCACCTGCGACGAGAATTGGCCGCAGTGAAACAGACAACAAGCTGCGCTTGGGCTGGTACCGGTCTCTGCCGGTGGCGTTTAGTGGGGCTGCGGCGCAGGAAAGCCCGGGGCTGCGGAGGTGGCGCTGGGCCGCACTGGGCCGCTCCGTACGAGCTGCGGCTGGCGGGGCGGGGAACGCTCGAGTGCACTACATGGACGTGTGCTGTTGCGAGGCGGCCGACCGCTGCTGGAGCCTCACTGTTGCCTGTGATTTGGATCACGTCTAGCGAGCGACTCAGGTGGAGGCCTTCCCGCCGCCCGCTGACTATAACGCGGTGGGCTGAGGTTTCCGGCCCGAACCTATCTGTGAGTGAAAACGAGCACGGCTGCACCTGTGCGACCTAGCACCTCTTCACACTATCACTTTGAGGCACCGAGTGACCTAAAACTGAATGAATATATATACTGTTGGGCAGGAAATGTCACCTTGAGCTAGTAACGGATATTTTTTGATTACGCGCCAAACTAGTTGAGAAGCCTACGTGGACTCCGGAGGCTGGCGCTGAGTGCCCCCTGCCACTGTGAACACTGATACTTGTGGGATCCACACTGCGCAGCTGTGTCTAGTTATTCTGGGCGTTGGGGCGCTGAAATCTGGGAGAAAAGGCGAACTGCATTTCCAATTCCAATACTATGGGCAGAACTGAACGCAACCAGCCTAAATTGACATTTGAAGCCAAAAAATCCGCCATGTCGGCCTCCCAGCGGCCACCGGGCTCGGAATCGGCTGGAGCGGCCGGAGGGGCGCCGAATTTGGAGGTCGTGCTTGTGGCCATGCAAAAAACTCTGCAATCTATAGAGGGCACCATGGAAGCGGTAAATCTTAGACTTGATCATACGGCTACGCAGTTCGACAGGCAAAACGAAAGAATGGGAGAGGTAGAGCAATGGGTGTCTGCTACTGAGGACGGATTGAGCACCGTAGCCACGAAAGTCTTCAACATGGAACGGGTCTTGGCGGTTATCCATGCGAAGAACGAGGAGTTAGAAGGGAGGTCGAGACGCAACAACATCCGCGTCACGGGGCTGCCTGAAACTACAAATGTAGGCCGCATGGAAGACTTCATGGAACGCTTGATTATTGATATCTTTGGAGCGGAGCAATTTTCAAAGGTGTTCATTGTGGAGCGGGCGCATAGATCCTTGGCTCCGCGGCCGGCGACTGGAACACCCCCACGCCCCATTATTGCCCGTATTCTCAATTACAAAGACAGAGACGTGATCCTGCGCTTAGCACGAGAGAAGGGAGTATCAGGGCAACAAGCTTCAATTTTACCCTGATTTCACGGTGGCGGTGCAGACGGCGAGGAAGGAGTTTAATGCGGTGAAACAACTGCTTAGGACCGAGGATATTCCGTATGCAATGCTGTACCCAGCGCGCCTACGCATTGGCGCCCAATCCGAAAATAAAATATTCACCTCTGCTAAAGCGGCTATGGACTATGCCAAGAAACTGAAAAAAAGGAAACGCGAAGCTAATGCAACACAGGACAAAGAAGACGAGCTACGGGACGAAGCTGAATGAGAGCGTACGGTGGATGATATTAACAATGCTTCAGTCTGCCTCTGGTGAGGTGCTGCTCCTCATTGGAACTCGTTTCTGGTTTAAGTCTCCACTGCGTTGAAATAGACTGTTGGAACCTTCAATAATACGAACGCTATACCAATCCCAGCTAGGGGTGGGACCCTTCAGAGTACATGCTGGGGAGGATCTGCTCCTTTTCTCCCTATGAGTTTGCTGCGCACTGGCTGGGTATGATGATTGAATCTTTTGTGTATTTTACTGTGATGCGATTGGTCAGACCTGAGACTGTGAACTGAGATCTTAATGATTGCAGAATATTTTTTCATGAAATGAGGATATGTCCCTCCGGGAAGAAGAATATTGTGGGAAGGGGGGGCTTGACATGTTGTCTTGATGATCGCGCATAATGATATAATATGAGCTATGCCGCGGAAATGGGTTGGCAGGGACAGGGGATGAGATCGTTCTCCCGATCCTCTCCTGCTTAATTTACAGGTGGGATTTGCGCGCCTCTACGCCCCCGCGTATGGGAATTCCCCACAAAATGTTTGATGTACTGTTCCTGGTTTGGGGGTTGGGGGGATGGGCACAGCTTTGGCAAGTTTTGGGAGCTGAAGTGGGTGGGGGGGGCTGACAGTTGTCGAAGGGTTCAGGTCTGGCTCAATCCGTTCTAACATGGGTGGGAGGCTGTGGGAGGCGGGTGTGGAGGGCCGGATCATCTGGCTGAGAGTTTTTACTTGGTGTCGTACACTTGCAACGGTTTGTACTATGACTCTAATTTTAAGCATGAGTGTTCAACCTTGGAGGGACGTACACTGTCTAGATAAAACAGGATATTGGGCGCGGGGAGACAATGACTAAGGGTGGGATTATCAACTGGATTACTTGGAATGTGCGGGGATTGAACCGTCCCCAGAAAACTAGACAAATGCTGGCCTTCCTTAACAAACATGGTGCACAGGTCGTCTTTCTACAGGAGACACATCTACAGGGCAGGGCGGTTGAGGTTGTGGCTAAGCAATGGGTGAGCACCAAAGTTGCGCCTACATATTCTTCGTATGCCCGTGGTGTCATGATTTTAATTAAGAGAAATGTACAGTTTATCACTATCCATGAGGAAATTGACACAGAGGGTAGATTTATTATACTGCATGGGAAATTGAGTGGCACGCTAGTGACAATGGTCAACGTGTATGGACCGAATATTGATGACCCGGAGTTCTATATAACGCTTTGGAATAAGATATACGCTCTGCCACCCTCGGCGATTGTGTGTGGGGGAGACTGGAATGTAACTCTAGCCCAAGACCTAGACAGGAAAGATGCAAGGCTGTATATGCACAGGAAAGCGACTGATGCAGTACGTGATGGTATGCATGGACTCGGGCTGGTGGATGTCTGGAGGTTACGGAACCCAGATGCACGTGAAGGTACTCGCTATACCTCTGCACATGATACGTGGTCGAGACTTGACTATTGGCTGGTGACGAGGGATGTCAGCGGATGGGTTGGGGGGGTGGAACACTTGCCCAGGACTCTCTCCGATCATGCTCCTGTGCTGATGGAGGTGGAATTACCGACACACTTTCCGGCCCCCTTCTCTTGGCGTTTATCCCCTGGTATTCTGACAGATCTAGTGATGCGAGAGAATCTGAGAACGACTGTTGAGGAGTTTTTCTCCACGAATGTAGGGTCTGTTGAGAGTATGTGCACGGTATGGGAGGCATTTAAGGTGACAGTGCGGGGTGAATGTATGGGTCTAAAATCGGGAGTGTTGAAATCCCTGCAAACCTCTATGTCCAAACTTGAGGGAGAACTGTTGGCACTAGAACGACTGCAGGAACTGCGACCAGAAGCAATTAGATTAGCGGAGATCTGAACGAAAGTCACTGAATATAACGATCTGGCAGATCAGGAGGTTAACTTTTTATCCAAACGTGCGAGGGCGCAGTATTATAGTGAAGGGGGTAGAGCTGGACGAGGGCTAGCAGATAGAATCAGAGAACCCTGGGCTAGGCACTGTAATGTACAGGAAATAGTCACCGAGGACGCCACTGCGACAAGCGCTACTGAAATTCTGGATTGCTTTGTACAATATTATGGGAAGATGTATGGATACAGACAAACGGCAGAGGAGGACGAATTGAAGCTGTATCTAGATGATATAGCATTGGTCTGGCTCTCGAAGGGACAGCAGGATTTCTTGCTGCACCATATTACTGAAGGAGAGTTGCGAGATGCAATAGCGTCTCTGCCAAATGGCAAGGCGGCTGGAACTGATGGTTTCCCATCCGAATTTTACAAAGAATACATAGATCTCTTGGTGCCCCGCCTGGCGATGGTACTAGAGGAGGCGTTAGAGCAGGGGCAATTACCGGCGACAATGAGGGAGGCACTGTTGGTCGCTCTGCCAAAGCCGGGCAAGCCGCTAAACAGCTGCGAGTCGTACCGCCCTCTATCTCTAATAAACACTGACGTGAAAATCATAGCTAAAGTACCGTCGACGCGCTTACGATTGATATTACCGGACATGGTCCTACCAGACCAGTCTGGATTTGTACCCCTCCGCTCTACCACACATAATTTGAGAGCTCTGTTTGCGGTCCTTCACCTCCTTAAGCCGGACTTGGCAGCGGTGGCGGTTTTACTCAACGCCGCAAAGGCCTTTGATTCTGTGGCATGGCGATACATGATAGCAGTGCTGCATCGCATGGGTGGGCCGTTTTTTTTCACCTCCTTGATTACGCTACTATATACCAACCCGGTGGCTCGAGTGCGGGTCAATGGACATATATCGGCGCCGTTCCCTATACAGAGGGGGACCAGACAAGGGTGTCCCCTATCGCCCTTACTGTTTGCTATAGTGTTGGAGCCCTTGGCCTGTATCTTGCGGCAGAGGTACGCAGAAACGGCACTACGCTTCCCTCTCAGGTCCCTGGCGGTGTCTATGTATGCCGACGATATGGTACTGTATATAAGAGAACCAGTACAGAACCTAGACAAAGTGCTTCTGGAGTTTATCAGATTTGAGCGATTTTCTGGACTATCCATAAACTGGGATAAATCCATATTGTTGCCCCTGACGGAGGCTACCCTGCCCTTCCCTTCTGAATTTCCATTGGAGTGGGCACTGGAACCGGTGCGATACTTAGGAATATGGGTACACAGGGACAGTGTGGAGACGATTCGTGCCAACTATGGGGTGGCTATTTCAAAGTTAGAGGACCAAGTTGCCCGCTGGATCAGACTACCGTTATCATTTGCTGACAGGATCTCCCTCATTAAGATGGTGGTTCTGCCCAAATTTTTATATTATTTTGTTAATGTACCGATTAAGCTCACGTCCCATTTCTTTGCGCAATTGCAAACCTTATTGATTACATTGGCCTGGGCTGGGAAGAAGCAGAGAGTGAAGTGGGATCTCTTGACGAAACCATACGAAATGGGAGGATTTGCCGTGCCGGATATGAAGCTATATTATCTTTGCGCGCGAGCACACTTTGCCACTTACTGGCTGTCGGCTCGACCATACACTCCTCATGTGGCACTGGAAGCCAGTGCAGTTCTTCCGTTGCCTCTCAGGGCGATGATAGTGAATTCTCATTCCGTCTTTGACAAAGGGGAGGTGGACACGGTACACAGTACATATAGTGCTTGGCAAGAACTGGGCCGTAGATCGCATAAACTGCCGCTGTATGCGCCACAGATGCCGTTGTTGCATCATGATGAGATTTCTGTATCAGGGGAGCTGGGCGCATTGCAGTTGTTCCAGGGGGCTGGTGTAGTGACTATAGGCGACTTGTTTCCCAATGCTACCTTCCTTTCCCTACAATCCCTGCTTGATCAGACAAATAACTGTACTATGGCTACATTCTTATATGTTAGACTTCGAGCCGCGGTCCGGGCCTTATATCCCTCATACCCGAACGAGCCCCCGGCCTTGGGAGCCCTGCAGCTCCTATATGCATCGACTAATAGAGTCAAATTCATTTCGCGGTTATATAAGGCCTCGCAGGAGGATGAGGGAGGGGGAGCTGCATCTGCCAAAGCTAGATGGGACACCTGCTTGCAAGATCCGCTGACTGAGGATGAATGGGCTGAAAGTTGCTC
Organism: Lissotriton helveticus; assembly: GCF_964261635.1. Lineage (NCBI taxonomy): Eukaryota > Metazoa > Chordata > Amphibia > Caudata > Salamandridae > Lissotriton > Lissotriton helveticus. Next base: position 1,577,937,675 of record NC_136061.1, on the reverse strand, counting down.
CATGACTGTGGGCTTTGCAGCTACTGGCAATTTTCGACTCATCCACTATAAATTTGTACACCAATGGTACTATACGCCTGCCCAGTTGGCGAGATACGGTTTGCGGGACCAGTCCTGCTGTGTAAGATGCGGATTGGAGGGGGCTGACTTTCTTCATCTAGCTTGGAGCTGTGCTAGAGTGCATGCGTTTTGGGTGGCTGTGACTGCAGCACTTTCTGAAATGACACTGACTGACATCCACACTGACCCGCGACTTTGTCTATTAGGTATTGCTTCTGGAGTGCCTGCTGGGATGAGACGCCTGGTGGTGATTGCTCTGCAGGTTGCCAAGAGGAGAGTGATTCATAAAGGGGGTGGTGATGGACAGAGTATCTGAATTAAGCAGAACACTCCTACCCAGTCAAAAGATCAGGGCTTGATCCATCACCGTTTTTTAGCTCACTGCACCATCCCAGCTCAGAACCTGGCTACATGCAAATTAGTCTGACCCTGGCCCAGTGCATCATGGGAACAGGGCAGACCAAACTACCAAGCCAATTCTTTACTGGAAAGGAAACAAGCTTCCGGGGACCGGTTTCTGGCATTACAGCCGTCTTCGGCCCGGCTTACTTGAATCCTGATGGTGCAGTGAGCAAGGGACTCACATCTGAGCATACCCTTCCACACTTGTGGTGGCCAAAACGATTCATAAAGGGGGTGGTGATGGACAGAGTATCTGAATTAAGCAGAACACTCCTACCCAGTCAAAAGATCAGGGCTTGATCCATCACCGTTTTTTAGCTCACTGCACCATCCCAGCTCAGAGGAGAGTGGCTATGACGTGGGGTGGGAAGCAGGCGCCGGCTGTTAAACTATGGCTCAGCGATCTGGCATATTGTAGGGATCAATTGATCTGTTATTATGAGGAGCTGCCGGAATCCTCCAGACCACGAGATATATGGGGTCCCTATACTGTTTATATGCTGTCGAAATTAACGGATGAGGAAGGGCCTTGAATGGACATTCTTTGCACATTACATACCCTGAGCTGACGGTGGAGGAGGGGAAGCCTCTTACCTAGATGTCTGCCTAATGTGACGTACATGGGCCTGCCGCCTTGACAATCCATGTGTGTTAGCGGTGCTCTCTTGTCGATTCCTCCAGGTGCCTATTAATGCTGGACTAGTACAACCGAATTGCCTCCTGGACAGGGAGTGAGGCGGTCCTCGCAACGACTCTTACTACTCCTACGAGATTTAGTAGTTCTTTGATGCCTAGATCTGACCCCGGGGATGTTGGGTGGGTGGGAAATGTTTGGTGTATTCTGTTTGAAATGAGACTGATCACGATGTATATGGGCATTTGCACAGGAAACAGTATTGCATTATATCTTGCTATTGTCTTGCGTAACATCATGCAACTGAATACTATGAATGACACGATTAGCGGCCGGCCCAGATTGGGTTGTAGGCCATCGGCTGTGTTCTTGTGAAACTCTTAATAAAAGTCTTTAAAAAAAAAAAGGAGTGTAATCCCCTTATCCTGACTTAAAAGTAAGGGTCCCTATTTGGACAAAGGTGAATACCATTGCCAACAAGAGACCCCCAGATTCAACATGCCCCTTAAAAATTACCTAACACTAGTGTCCAGGCTGAGTGGCTGCTCACCAGCTGCTGCCACTAGACATGTTTCTGGACTCCTGGGTAGAGAGCCTGCTGCTCTCAGGGGTCTGAAACAATGCACATCCTGAGACGAGGTGACAAGCCTCCTCCCCCAGGATGGGCCGGGTCCAAGGGAAAGCTCCAAGGTCTTTATTTTTTATGTTTATATTTATTGTCCTCATATGAGACAATGCAAGAAAAGGTGTTTGTTATAGTGTGTTCTGGGTCAAGGAACGGAATGTAGACTTGTATCCTGCCAGGTGTTCCCTTGCCCGGCTACACCAACTTTCAAACTTTATTTCAAGGTGGCGAGGTTACCCCCACATACCTGCCTGTGGATGAAAATGTCTTAATCCTTGGACCTTTTAATCTTCTATTGCTTAACTGAGTTTGAATCATAACAAACAAGGGGTTCCCATATTCTGGCTCTCTTCTCAGAAGCGTTTATATAATCTAACCTGCCAAATCGTCTAGCTGCCAATAACCAGGCTGCACAAGAGGGTGGGCTGCTAGAGATCCAATTAACACATATTTCCCTACAAGCAGTGATAATCAAAATTAATAACAACTGCTCAAGCAATTTCCTGTTCTTTCTGATAAAACCATAATTATCTAAGATCCTTAAAATAATCAGAGATAAGATTACCTCTGTTCTTTTTCAGAAAATCCGTTAATACCTTACCCACATCTAGCCAGTAGGCATTTACTCCGGAACATTACCAAAACATATACTCGTAATCTGCTTTTGGCAGTCCACATTTCGGGAAGCATCTTATTTCCCCACCTATTCTGTACAGCTCCTTTGGGGACCAGTAAACCCTTTGTAGAGTAAATAAATGGTTCTTCCTTAATGGAGCGTATTTGACAAATGAACAAAGTGTATTCATAGATATTCGCCAAAGATTTGGAAAGTCAGCATCTGGTAGGGCCTCGTTCCATTTTCCCTCCAGTGGCATATTATGGGGATCTTCCTCCTGGACTAACATCCAGTACCATTTAGCAGTCTCGTTTTTCTGTATGGTTACCATGTAGAGCTGTTTCCCACCTGTTTGAGGTTCCTACAGATGATTGGCTTTGGACCCAGCTTGTTAGTTGCAAATATTTTAAATCTAGACAATAAGTTGTTAGTTTTCTCTGATAAATAGTCCCAAACAATTTGATTCCGCTCATCCATAAGTTGGCCCCATTTTTCAATTTCAGCATCCATAAGTGGTGCAGATAAAGAGACTTGTAAACAAGGAGGAGTCCCGGGTGATTTCCAAATTGGGGCTAACTGACTATAATAAGATACATTTGTTATTCTCCTGACCTGAGTCAAGAGTCTACATGGCGCCCTCAAGACCATCAAGCGGTTTTTTAATTTTTTTATTTGGGATGGACAGTTTTGAACAGGAAGAAGCTGCCTTGTTCTGCTAGATCATAGACTAGTGTTCCATAGCGAGGTCCAAGTAGCTGAACATGTTTAGTTAGTAATTCTCTGAAATTCTGTAACTGAAAAGCCCAACAATATAGCTGGATATCTGGTAAGGCAAGCCCACCATCTATCTTTTTTTTACAGAGCTTTTCCAGGCAATTCTTAGATTCTTATTGGCCCAGATAAAACTTGTCAGATCACATTGTAGGTATTTAAACCACTTTGACACAAAATGTAGCGGTAAAGCACTAAATATAAGGGTGAACTTTGGCAGAATCATCATGTTCATAAGGTTAACCCTGCCGATGATCAATAAAGGTAAGGTAGACCACGTTTACAAGAGCCTTTTGGTGTCTTTCATGTGTTTTAGAAAATGTATCTTTACCATTTCTTCCAAAGTTTTAACATCCTGAACTCCTAAGTATCTTATCTCTTTCTTCACATTTTTTTCCAAGAGTGGTATCAGGTTGTGTGTTCCAAGCCAGTATCTCGGTTTTTCCTTCATTTACCTGGTATCCAGCTACCCTTCCAAAATCTTTTAATATACACATTATAATTGGGAATGATTCCGTAGGGTTTTTCGTATATATTATTAGGTCATTGGCATAGAGTGCCTCTTTCTTAGCCCAAACTTGATATTAAAAAGCTGAATCTGCTGTTATTTCCTAATTCCCCTGTTAAGGGCTCAATATAAAGGTTAAATAGTAGAGCGGGTAGGGGGCAGCCTTGCAGTGTGCCTCTACCTTTTCTTAATTGCTGGGTATTAGGTGATTAGGATCCTTGCAAAAGGGCACGTATAACTATTTTTTATTGTACTCCTAAAATTGCTCACTAAACCACTATGGAACAACACAGTATAGAGGAATGGCCAGCTAACCCTATTGAATGCCTTTGCGGCATCGACAGTCAAGACAGCTAGTGGAAGTTTTCTATCTGTGGCCAGATCTATAGCGCACACTAAGTCGTGGGTAAGATCGTTTAGCTGTCTACCTTTCATAAACCCCTTTTGATAGGTCCCAAGTAAATACCCCAAAACTTTACCTAGCCTTTTTGCCAGTATACTTGTGAATATCTTATAATCATTGTTAAGTAAAGATATTGGGTGATAGGACTCAACATTTTTGGGATTTTTATTAGGTTTCAATATAAGGGTCATTGTCCCAGCATTCCATGATTCAGGGGCAGCTTTGTCATTTATATAAACTGAATTGAATAGTGAGGTGAACAGGGGAGTTATTTCCTCTGCCAGAACCTTACAGAGTTAGCTAGGAATTCCATCCGGTCCGGTGGCTTTCCTACTTTTCAAGGTTTATATTGTAAAGATACCTCTTCAGCTGTAAATGGATTATTAAGTAAGGATTCCTTATCTGATGACAGTTTGGAAAAGGGTCACCTAAAAGCCAGGTAGATAACTGTTCATTCGACAATAAAATCTCTTCCTTATATACATTTTGGAAGAGATCGGTAAAATCAATCCCAATGTCTTTGTCAGTAATACAGCTTACATCTGACCCCTCTAAGATGACCTCTCTTCCTCAATTCCTGACTAGGGGCCAGATGTATCAATGCTTTTTACGTTCGGGCCAGTTCTCAGAATCGGCCCGTTGCAAATGCAAAAATGTGTTTTGAAATGTATCAAGCTTTAAGAATTCGCAATACGGTAATTGTAACTGTTTGCGATTACCTAAATTGCGAATGCAGTTAGGGATTCACAATTTGCGATTCCATAAATGCTTTTCTTGTAGCCCACGCAAATTGTGATATTGCTTTAAGGAATCGCAAATTACCACCAACTTCAAGTTGGTGGTAATTTGCGATTTCCTAGAAAAATACACTTTTTTGCATTTTTCAAAGTGCTATGTGGCACACAAACATGCCCTTAGGGCATGTATGTGTGCCACATGTGCACACATGTACATTTCAGGGGTGAAACAGGGTGTAACTATTTTTTATTGTACTCCTAAAATTGCTCACTAAACCACTATGGAACAACACAGTATAGAGGAATGGCCAGCTAACCCTATTGAATGCCTTTGCGGCATCGACAGTCAAGACAGCTAGTGGAAGTTTTCTATCTGTGGCCAGATCTATAGCACACACTAAGTTGTGGGTAAGATCGTTTAGCTGTCTACCTTTCATAAACCCCTTTTGATAGGTCCCAAGTAAATACCCCAAAACTTTACCTAGCCTTTTTGCCAGTATACTCGTGAATATCTTATAATCATTGTTAAGTAAAGATATTGGGTGATAGGACTCAACATTTTTGGGATTTTTATTAGGTTTCAATATAATGGTCATTGTACCAGCATTCCATGATTCAGGGGCAGCTTTGTCAATTATATAAACTGAATTGAATAGTGAGGTGAACAGGGGAGTTATTTCCTCTGCCAGAACCTTATAGAGTACGCTAGGAATTTTATCCGGTCCTGTGGCTTTCCTACTTTTCAAGGTTTATATTGTAAAAATACCTCTTCAGCTGTAAATGGATTATTAAGTAAGGATTCCTTATCTGATGACAGTTTGGAAAAGGGTCACCTAAAAGCCAGGTAGATAACTGTTCATTCGACAATAAAATCTTTACCTTATATACATTTTGGAAGAGATCGGTAAAATCAATCCCAATGTCTTTGTCAGTAATGCAGCTTACATCTGACTCCTCTAAGATGACCTCTCTTCCTCAATTCCTGACTAGGGGCCAGAGGTATCAATGCTTTTTACGTTCGGGCCAGTTCTCAGAATCGGCCCGTTTGCGAATGCAAAAATGCGTTTTGCAATGTATCAAGCTTTAAGAATTCGCAATACGGGTAATTGTAACTGTTTGCGATTACCTAAATTGCGAATGCAGTTAGGGATTCACAATTTGCGATTCCATAAATGCTATTCTTGTAGCCCACGCAAATTGTGATATTGCTTTAAGGGATCGCAAATTACCACCAACTTCAAGTTGGTGGTAATTTGCGATTTCCTAGAAAAATACACTTTTTTGCATTTTTCAAAGTGCTATGTGGCACACAAACATGCCCTTAGGGCATGTATGTGTGCCACATGTGCACACATGCACATTTCAGGGGTGAAGCAGGGTGTAACTATTTTTTATTGTACTCCTAAAATTGCTCACTAAACCACTATGGGACAACACAGTATAGAGGAATGGCCAGCTAACCCTATTGAATGCCTTTGCGGCATCGACAGTCAAGACATCTAGTGGAAGTTTTCTATCTGTGGCCAGATCTATAGCGCACACTAAGTCGTGCGAATGCAAAAATGCGTTTTGCAATGTATCAAGCTTTAAGAATTCGCAATACGGGTAATTGTAACTGTTTGCGATTACCTAAATTGCGAATGCAGTTAGGGATTCGCAATTTGCGATTCCATAAATGCTATTCTTGTAGCCCACGCAAATTGTGATATTGCTTTAAGGAATCGCAAATTACCACCAACTTCAAGTTGGTGGTAATTTGCGATTGCCTAGAAAAATACACTTTTTTGCATTTTTCAAAGTGCTATGTGGCACACAAACATGCCCTTAGGGCATGTATGTGTGCCACATGTGCACACATGCACATTTCAGGGGTGAAACAGGGTGTCGTTCTGAAACCCTTGCACCCTTGAAATTGCATGCGCAATTTACGAGTACCTATTGGGAATTCCCATTCATTCCTATGGGCCTCTTGGCCCAAAGAAATGAATGGAAAGCCATTCCTCAATTGCGACTCGCAATGTGCGAGTCACAATTAAGGAATATGTAGGAATCATAATTATTATTGCGATTCCCACATACATAGAATTTTGCGAGTCTATAATAGCGATTCGCTAAAAATCGCCATTAAGGACTTGTGAAAAGGCTATGTCATACACAGGCCCTCTGTCTCCCCTGGTCTTCCATGCCAATACTATGCTTTCCAGGTGTTCCACTAGTTAGTTCGTCCCATCATCAGTTTGTGCTTGTATCCTATTCACTGCTGCTGAGTCACCGGCGACATAAAGATCTTCTTGCTAGGAGATTATTTTTTTCTCTATCATCTCAATTTTTTTTTGTTTTCTTTTTTCCTGTGTGCTCCATAACAAATCATTCTCCCTCTAATGTAAGCATTGTATGCGTCCCACATAACCCGCAGGGAGGAGGAGCCGGCATTGAGTTCAAAATAATCTTGCGTGTCTTGTTTTCATTTTTTTTGTATTTCCAATTCTCCTAAGAGGGACCTGTCCATAGTCCATCTGAGTTCTGACACCCCTTGTTCTATAGATATCTCAAGGCTAACAGCTGAGGGATCAGATAGGTGGGCAGGGTGGTGAAACACTGTCTTAACCTTATTGGTTAGTCTTGAGATAATAATCTATATGGGAGCCATGACCATATTTTCTATTTTGATTTGTGAATTCTTTCTTTCTGACAGCTTTCTGTCTCCAGGGATCTATTAGTCCCAAGTTCTTCATGATGTTCTGTATAGAAGCTCGCATTTTGGGAGAGTTAACTGTCGGCCTAGGGGTGGATTTATCTAGATCGAGAGCCAGCAGAGTATTAAAACCCCCGTCATTATAATAGGGTAGTCATCATTCAATATTTGTTAAAGTAGATCATGTAGTGGTGACGGGTCATCTGTGTGTGGGCCATAATAACTTATCATTGAAAAACTCTTGCTGTGGATCCTCACTGTCACGATGAACCATCTTCCTTTAGGATCTGAGACTACTTTTATTATTTTTGCATAAGCTGAATTCTTAATCAAAACTATGACCCCTCCAACGGTACAGTTCTGATTGGTAAATGCAAACTGGTAAATCCACATATGCCCTGTAAGTATTAACTCCCATTCTTTTTGTCGCAGGTGGGTTTCTTGCAGCATTATTATATCACTCTTGGACTGTTTAAGAAATTGCAGGATTCACCTTTGTCTATCTGCTACTCTCAACCCATTTATATTCAAGCTGAGTATCCTCAAAATATGAATATTGTCTATGTTAACAATCTTCTAACGGCAGCTTTCTTGCCATATTTTTCTGCTGTCTGATTGATTTTCATATATGAGGACTTTAATTTTTAGTTTTTTCCCAATGCTCCCATCCCCATGTGTTAATTGCAAAATATGTACAGTGCATTCTTACCCCGATCTTGTTACTCCCCAACCTCCCTTCCAGGGGAACCCCCCCTTTGACCAACATGGGCACAGAAGCTGCCCAGCTGCCCTCGTCTTTACAGCCTTTATAACTTACATGTGTGTATGGACTTAACCTATTTAAGATTTTATCTGCTAAACAAAGTTTTCCATTTCCTTGGGATCTCTAAAAGTGTGCATTTTATTCTTCCACATTATTTTTAATGTGGCAGGAAACTTAATCTGGGTAGTGCCCCTAGAGATTTAAGCTCCTGTATGTGCCTGCTCAGCTCCAACTGACGTGTTTGGGTTTCTTTTAATAGATCCGAACGAATGCGGAATAACCCTCTGTCTCTAGTATATGATCCTGCTTTTAATGTGTCTGAAAGCATTTTTTCCTTAATAGAGTAAGTGTTGAAATTAATTAGTATTTTCCTGGGTTTATCTCCGTTGGGTTTCTGCCTGAAGGGATCTCGTTGGATATCTTGGAGGAGGTCTAATTCCCTAGCTTTTGTTATTATTTTTTTATCAAATTTATGAAGAACCCTTTTAAATCCCCACCCTCCTTTCCTTCCGGGACATTAAGACGTCTTAGATTATTTCTTCTCAATTTATTCTCTAGGGTTTCAGTTTTCTCTTGGAGGGCTTTTTTCTTTTCCTTACAGTGCTGACTCTCCTTACGGTTGTCAGTGACTTCACTTCTCATATCCTCTGAAGAGGTTTCCAGATTCTTAATCCTACCAATCAGGTCTGTGAGCTTCTTCTCAAGGTTCTCACAGGCATCACACATTTTTGCTTGATTCGCTTCTGACATGGCCAATTGTTTTTAATTTCCTCAGATAGTGTTTGCAATAATCCCTCAATATTCTCCTGCCTCGGGATTGTGCAAGTGCCCCCTCCACTACTGGAGGCACAGATGGTATGGATTCATTTTTATCCTAACTGACGTGTAAGGTTTCAAGGGGTAAAGCATCCACCACCAGGGCTTGGTTAGCCAAAGGTAGGCTGGACGATTGCTGTAACTCTCTGACAGTTTGTTGAATCATGGTGTTGGTGCCACCCAGGGGGGTCTAACACCCTCGTAGTAGTAGTAGGTAAGTTAACACTCCCACTAACCTTAAAAAAATATCTTAGTGAGGGAGTTATTTTAAGTCTAGACCCCCTTACCGGTGCAGAGATATTAGCGTCTCGCTTTATTTTACGGGTTTGTTTAGGGGTACAGTCTTTGCAAGGTGCTTCAAGTAGGGTATCTGGGGACTGTAACAGATGGAACATAACTGGTGGAAACACCTTTTGCGCTAAGTGAGTTTCATCAAAATCTATGCATTTATTTCTTAATGTGTACCTGTTAGTTTGTTGTGCCTTTAGCTCCACAGGTGTTGCTAGCTGTTTCCCCTCCGATTTCCTCCTCTGTGCTGGTTTAGTGTTGCAGCTCTGTTTCCCAGATATCTTCAGCTCTTTACCTGAGGCGGGCACTCTTTTAGGGCTCATGTGCCAGGACAAATCAGGCTCCAGCACATTTGCTGAAGCTTGTGATGCTTATGCACAAGGATTCTGCGGCTGCATGTATATGTTACCGAAACCACTTCTCCCCGCAGAGAAATTTGTGCTACAGCCATTCGGCCCCTATTGAGTTGAAAGGCAGCCAGGAACCGTGTGGCCCGTACATGGCAGGCAGCACCATATACAGCCCCCTAGGTATCAGCAATCCCCCGCCATTACCGCGGGCGGGGGTGACAGCAAGTCTGTGTGCTCTGTTCCTTGTCTCCTCCCGTCAGCCCGCTTCTCATTCCCATCCTTAACTGCCCTCCTCCTTCCTATCATCCTTTGTCCCTTGGCTAGGTGATTGAATTAAAGAAATAGACATGCCTGTAGGATGTGTGTTTGGTACGGGTTTTATGGCTTTTTCCAAAAATACATTTCAGTATTTTCACTAGCAAAATTGTTGCTTGTTTCTAACAAGGTTTCACAAAACATATGCTGTAAAATGCACTATTTAATCCGATTTGATTTAAAATGTTCTTACAGGCACAATCTCTCCACAATACTTTTCCATTCCTGGAATGTGGTTTTGGGTATCTTTGTTAGCAGGCGTACTGGTCCAATTTGCTCAATTACAATGAACCAACACTCCCATAATGCATTGTTATGTAAAACAAAGTCCAGGGAAGGCAAAGTTGTGTCTAGTGACAAGGAGCCTTCTGGTCGCCCTACCCTCACTCCTTCATTCATTTCAGGCTGGCTTGAATGAGTATCAACTCAGATCTCAACTTTGTGCCTGACCACTGTCAAAATCCACCAGCGCCACAGGTGGAGAAGAAACAAGGGCGTGACTTCCTGCAAAGCTGCTTCATCTTTATGGAGGGCAGGGCAGCGTGTAATTGTTCTAGTTTAGATGATAAGTGCATAATCACACGGAACAGATGAAAATGGGAAAGGTATGAGCACAAAAATAACACACTTTAAGAAGTAGAAGTGCTTATGAACTGCTGCCCATAAAAGATAAAGACACCGAGAGGATGCAACTGTCAATAAGAAATTGATTGCTGCAGTAGTAAGTAGCATACACTGCTACCCATGTGAAGAAGGGCATCTATCATAGTTCGTTGGGAAGGGAATGCACACATGAATGTGTAAGTGAGGTTAGGTTTTTTGGTGAAAGAAAACCTGATTCTGCTAACGTTGGCAAAAGATGTTGTGTTAAAATAGGTAGAGCCATCAAAAGCCTGCATGACAGAGTTTATTTTTCTCTTTTTTTTGCAGGCAATGTGATCTTTGATCCAGACACTGCAAGCCGCTGGCTCTCCCTGTCAGAGGATCGAAAAAGTGTGATACGTGTGCATGTGACCAGTATTCCTGATGCCCCTGAGAGATTCGAGGATTGGCCTAGTGTCTTGGGGCAAGAGGTGCTTACCACAGGGAGGCACTACTGGGAGGTCAGGGTCGGCTATATTAAGGACTGGACACTAGGAGTTTGTGATGGGTGTGCCAGCAGGAGAGGGGATATTATCCTGGCTCCCTACAGAGGATACTGGGTGGTGGGCCTGCGGGATACAAACACATATAAAGCATACACTTCTCTCCAGCGAACTTACTTTACCCCACGCAGGAAGCCAAGAACTGTGGGGGTATTTCTGGACTACGAGGCAGGAAGGGTTGCCTTTTATAATGCAGATCAGAAATGTTTGCTGTTCAGTTTCCCTCCCAGTCCTTTCCCTTCCACCCTTCGACCATACTTCTGCACTTGGAGTGTAGTTAATTGGCTGAGACTCGTCCCACATGCCATTGAGTAAAGGATACGTTCTGAATGGGGCATCCTTTCCCTCCCTGCCTACTGAAAGGATCATCCTTATTAAAATATTCTTCATTTTATTTCAACAAGTATTCATTCATTTCAGCAAATTAAGACTTCCCTTTGAACACTGCTAATTTTTTTTACTAACAGAGAACCTTTGATAGACCAGTCTACAAAACGGAATTATCCATTCTTTCCTCAGGGATGGATAGTATGGCAGTATGGCAGAAGAAAAGTAGGTGCACAATTTATTCTGGACAGGCTTTGCACGAGGCACAAAGATCATCAATAAAAGCATAACTGCCCCACTTGGTACAAAACAATTTTGTGGGTAAAGTCTTTTAGCAGAACTGTTAAAAAAAGAGCAAAGGGGGAGCAATTTCATTGATGGTATCCTTGAAGCAAGAGACACATTTGAAATTAAGACAACTATACCAATTTTAGGGATTAAGGCAAAAACCTGCACCACTATTAGAATACCATATCTAAGTCCAGATAGAAGGTGCTAGAACCATGAACGTAATCCCTATACGAACCTAACAGGGAAAGTAAAGAAGCTCTACTTCCTTGACATACTACACTTAGGATTTGGACTGCACCCTTCAAAGTTGAGTTCCCAATTTAAGGTAAAGAACAGGTTTATCACATTGACATCTTTAAGTAATTGTACTAGCATCGAGGTTGTTTTCCCAAAGAAACAACAAGAGAGAGAGAGTCTTTTCTTTAATTTTCAGTCCTTTATTCAATTTTCTTTTTTTTTTTAAATTGCTGAAAGCCAAATAGCCAACAATGTTTCGTCCGCTACCGGACTTCTTCAGGGCTGTACAAAATACAAAAAAATACAAAAACACATATTTACAAAGTGCTATATACAAGTGCTTTTAAAACCAGTTTAACTACAATACATGAACCAGAATTATTAAAGAAACTATTGTCAAAACGTCTTAAGATCTTTGGGAAAACATGTACAGTATAACATGGAAAACAGAGAATTAGCTATTTCCACCACAATCCTATACAGGTATTTATTTAATAAGATGTATTTAGTACAAAAAGTACATCCGGCGGCATTTTATGCACAGTTTGTTCGGCACAATTACATATTATCCTTATTGTTTCAAAAAAGGTTTTCCAAGTCCACATTTGTCCTTATTAACCATTTATCATGTACGTCATCTCCTATTTTGAGGTTTTTTCTAAACCTTTATATATGCTCTATAACCAATCATTATACAAGTCATTACCTATTATTAATTGATGACAAAATATTTTTAAGAAAGAAGGGGTTACTCAAGAGGTACCTGAATAGATCAAATTGCGATCAGTTTCACGTTTGACTCATGCTGTTGGTAGGTTCTTGATCTGTTAATACAATGATCCCCATTAGTTTGAATTAAAAGACCGAGTATTGCACATAGTATGTGTGGTTAGCCTGTCGCTACACGATGATGCTCTATTATTTTACATAAAACGTTTCATTAGAGGCAGTCTCCCACAAAGTGACTATTAGGAAAAAGCCCCATAATCTTACACAACACACCCTAAATATATTAGACTCTAATATGTGGAGGCCAAATACCCCACTAGTCTAAAGATTAACATCAATATTGAGAGCTTTGAGGTATCACCATACTCACTTAATAGTGTATATTTTGTTATTTGTTGACTTGTTTTGGAAGTTCCCAATGATGTATTGATCACTTAGACATTGGTCTTGGTCAGGCAAATAGTAAGCCCTAAACATAAGAAAAATAAGTGGTAAAAAAGAGATTTCGTTGAAAGGGGGATGCCTACACCCTAAAACCTTACACCATGTTATACTACAAAAAAACTCTATTTCAGGCAATAAGTTCTTTAAGCGAATGTCAGACAATACGATAAATAGACACATTTGTATGTAAAAAACACAACAACAATAGTTATAAAACGCCGTGTTGTGTGTATATTTGCCTCAAAGAATGAAGCGCCATTTTGAAATGGGAAAATATCAGTAACTAGCAACTTTTCACCCCATTTAGCCGCCCCATTTTGGGAGGAGAGCAAGTAGAGTAATGACAAAGTATAATACACATCTGAAGCAATGCCTCCGTGTCCAGACATTAATTTTAGAAAAAATTACGCCAAGCGATATAGTAAAATTATATAGAATAAAGTCACACACTACACTGACTTTGGCACATGTCTTTAAAAATGCCTTCATGTCAAAACCGTTATTTTTAAACAGAGGTTTACTAAGCGATATAGTGAAAATCGAGTCAAGTCATATTCTACACTGAATTTAATTCAGGCAGACGGTTAGACGGTTAGATTGGTTTGTCATAACCAATGACTAGGCACGTCATTTATCAGTGCCATCTTGAAAGAGGGAATAGTATGTATAATCTTGGTCTCATCTATATTAATCCCTCCATAGTCATTGCCACGTGTAAGCAAAACACACATTAAGCAATTAAATGTTAAAGCAAACCACTAGTAATGGATCCCCATACCCTTGCAAGACGGACAGTCCTATCTATCCCCACTCACCATAGCACCGCTAGATTCCGAGTAGCAATGTGGTCTTCTGGTTCAACTCGCAAGTTCAACAGCCGGTGCTTTTATACATACCATTAAGGCAATTAGTGGAATAGTTAACTAATTAACGTCTAATTAGACGCACTTCAATTGCGTCATAGATGGTCCTAAAGGTTACGCCATTTTGAAATGGTAAATTGAAACGATTTTAGTTAGCAAAACAAGGTCTAAAAAAGGACCCAAATAAAAACTGTGTCTAGTGAAAGAATAAACAACAAAGTAAACATTTATTTGGCCACCTACGTCAATACTGGAACCAATGTTATCTATACTATGAGTACCTTTATTTGCTACAAGATAACGGCACGAGACAAGTTCTTATAAATCGCTGCAGCAACAGCAAAGTCAGCAAAGATTACCAGGAGATATTTTGGACATCGTATTTATATCACCACTGTGGTCCCACTCACCACGTTAATAAACAACATAAAGTCAATGTTGCATTGTGCGAAACAAGCGCCATATTGAACCACCCAATTTCATGGGCTTAGCCTATATATATATTTCACGAATATACTAAATAGAGTACATTTGTGTAAAGAGGTAATTATACTCCTTTCTTCACAACTGAATTATTTATATTAGGACATTCATCCCGGTAATCTATAGTTCAAAACTTCACATTTGACATAAAGTATAGGTTCAGAGTTGAAAAATCGCAACACGTATAATCCTCCCCTTCAGAAAAATGGCCAAACTAACATTTTGTCGCGGATATTTGTCAAGCGATGAGACCCCACAGGCCACATTTATGCACGGTATGAAGTCAAATGTCCAGTGTCTATGTATGGGCCCCATCTCAATCCGCCCAATTACATATATATAACTTGTGTATGGATGATACTAATATAGCGACTACAACATCAAAGCGGAATAAAGTTTAGATATTTGATAGACCAGTCTACAAAATGGAATTCTCCATTCTTTCCTCAGGGATGGATAGTATGGCAGTATGGCAGTATGGCAGAAGAAAAGTAGGTGCACAATTGATTCTGGACAAGAGGCACAAAGATCATCAATAAAAGCATTACAGCCCCACTTGGTACAAAACAATTTTGTGGGTAAAGTCTTGTAGCAGAACTGTAAAAAAAGGGCAAAGGGGGAGCAATTTCATTGATGGTATCCTTGAAGCAAGAGACACATTTGAAATTAAGGAATTCAAAGTACTCTCAGATTTTGACAATTCTTTTTCGGATGATGCTCCCCCCGAACATTGCTTAGAGCCTAGCCCTCGGAATGAGGGCCAGACTTTCCGGATTGGACCAGAATGCCTCCATCCCAAGCCTCCCCAGTAAATCCCTCCGAGAACTGAGCCAGGAGATCGAGGTTACCTGGGGGAGTTTCAGAAGGCCAGACAGAACCTCTTGATGTGAGCTCTTCCACTAACCACAGCCTGTACCAAAATATGAGAAATTTATAATTCAGCTTTTGGCCAGCTATCAATGGGCAAAATCCAAATAATAGGGGGGTTACAGGGGTTCTAGAGGGGAGGTCTACTAAAGGTCTAAGGAAGCGATTTTCGATGCTAGACAGACAGTTTGTATTGCCCATGCCCCAAAGCTTTGCCCCATAAAGTGCCCCCCCTAGAACCTTGATGTTGTAGATTTCCAGAGCTGGTGCTATTTACCTGGACAAAGTTTCCCTGTGAATATTCCTAATGTGAGCTTTTTGTTGAATGAGTAGCATTTTCACTTTCTCAATATAGGTGGCCTAGTGTGTTGATGGAGTCAGGCGGATACCTAGGTAATCAAAAACATCAACTTGATCCAATTTACTACTACCAACAAACACAGGTCTTTTGGGAGGTTTGGCCATTCCTCTAGTGAAAATCATATATTTAGTTTTGGCCTCATTTTAACACCAAGCCCCGCTTATCACAAAACCTTGCAAAATCGTTCAAAAGTTGTTGTAGACCCTGCATTGATTTAGGAATTAGGAGAGAAACATCAGCGAAAAGAAGGGCAGGTGCTCTTCTTACACGGATTTTAGGGACATTACACCATCTCTATCTACAGAGTCAACCACCCCATAAATAAAAAGAGTGAAAAGTGTGGGAGCTAAAACATATCCCTGTCTCACTCCGCGTTTGACTGAGAAAGTTTCTGTAACTTGATTGTTTTCCCCCACCTGACCTGTGCTGTATTAGATGAATGTAATCTAATTAAAACATCTAAAAGATTTCCCGGCAAGCCCATCTCTTTTAAGACTCTCAAAAGGCTAGCTTGGGGAAACTAGATCAAATGCGGACCGTAAAAGGTCACGTAAAGCTTCCCTCCCTTAACAGCTACTTCCTTCCAATAAATACAGAGGAGGCCAAAAGCCTGATCCAGGCTTTCAGTTTTTGTGCAAAAGCCTGCTTTGTAATCACTCAGAATTCAGGAGTCTAGGATCCAATCCTGAATCCTCCCTAAAATCTGTTTGCAAACAATTTTCTGGAGAGAGTCAATAAGGCTTATAGGCCTATAGCTAGCAGGCTTGGTTCTATCCCTCTTTGTCTAGATGGACACTATTTCTGCTATCTTCCATGAAGGGGAATGGCAGCTCCAGATGTTCTAATATCATTGGTGTTTGAAGAACGGTCCAAATGTACTGGCCCTACTTCGACAATTGGCAGCATACGAGGGGCGATGGTCAAAATGCGTGATGAAAAGCAACCCACTTTGCTCAATGACATTACGTAAGGGTCAGATCTCCTCCGTGTGAATTTTACTGGGGTTTTCTTCAAAATCTTCCCTTTCTTTTTCATTATTGCAGCTAGCAATAGGAGCGAGCTACGTGTCCTCATTGCCCCTCCTAGCTTCTGTGTGTAACCCACAATGTTAGTCAAATTGTAGTTCTGATTAATGTGAGTAATCAAGATAAATTAGGCTGAGATCAGAGGCAGCAATGACGGGGATGGGCTGTCTAATTGGACAGTTGCTTCAAGTTTTTAGAGGTTTGGAAAACTCTGTAAGGTAGAACAGGAGGAGGAACTTAATGCAGATAATGCTGATTGTGCCCCTGCCCTGCAGGATCACCTTCCACAACCCTGTAATCTGCCCAAACCCTAAAGGCTACTAAGGAATTTTTGTACCAGCTCTATTCATCGGCCTCAAATCACTCCGCTGATCAATGGGATGCAATTGTATAGGGTCTAAGGAGGATCAACTATGTACAATTAGTGGCTATAAATCTCAATGCAAAGTCATGCAGAGTCCAGCAAAGTTTTACAGTTAATTCCAGCCAAAGAGGTCCAGGTGATGACAAGCGACAACAAATGTTGTGTTATTGCTTCCTAGACCATGTATGAATGAAGGTTGGGCAGCATAAATACCTTAAAAAGTTAATTATTAAATCACTTAAGCATAAAATTAGATTTAAGTTCAATTAAGACCTAATAACGTTTTCCACTTATCTCCTTTCAGCTGCCGCCACCACCCTCTGACTGGAGTTCAGCTGATTCTACAGGGCTGTCTTTTTTGTCATGCTGCATTGTGCTGAAATGCAGGCTGGGCTATGGGCTAAAGTACCACTCCTTACAGGATTAGTCCTCCCCTTCTTCCAGGGGACCAGCTTTGCTGTGCTGCTGCCACTAATTGACCCCCCTAAGTGTGCCCTTCTGCACTGCCTTAAACCCCCAAAGTAAAATTCATGTGAGGGCCCTTGTCTCGAGGCCCTCTTTGCGATACACAAAGCACAGACCTAAGATTTTTTCAGGGTGATTGCAAAAAGCGAAGGGTGAGACCCCCAATCGGGCAGAAGATCCTCTGCAACCCTTTGTGGCCAGCAATGAGGCTCCTAGTAAGAGTCATGGTCAGAATGAGACCTGAATACCTGGGCAAAGTGGCTAGTAGACACTGGAATCAGGGTGGGAACCTGAGGTCAGCATTATGTTGCATTGAGGTTGAGGTCAAGGTCGAGATCAGAGGTCAGAGGGTGGGCACAAGCATGGCTTTCAGGAGCAGGAAGGATAATTGTGAAGTTTGATGGGTGTGAACCAGTCTGCACAGATCTTGATCCATTTGTTGAAGTTGGTGATATCCTTGTCTAGATTGTCAGTGGTTTTGGGAATGTCAATGTCAAAAGTGTACGGCCAGTTGGCTTCTGATTTTGTTTCAGTTCCAGCTGGGCAGGTTGATGCTGGTAGGTGTTTTGGCTTGCAGTATGTATATTTGGAAGTGTATTTTGTGGCAGGTGGTAAAGATTGAATTCAGAGAGTGCTGTGTAATCTGTGTTGGGTCTGTTGGGTCTGTGACAAGCTGAAGAGCAAGATGTTGTTCAGTTTCTCTATGAGGCCTTTAGACCATAGATCAGTGGGGTCCTCCAGGGGACTGTGGTCACCGAGTAGTATAAAGTCCTTAGAATTGGTGATGAGGGATATGATGAAGTCAGTTTTGAGGTTGCTGAAGTTAGTTTGTGGTTTAGGTGGCCTGTATGCTAGGATTCCTGTTTAGGTTAAGGCTGTTGTAAGTTTGTATTCTTAAGTGCATGTATTTCATGAAGGGAGTGTCTGAGTTTGTGGTAGTGGTGCATTTGATGGTGTCTTTGTAGATAATTGCAGGCCCTTCAATCAATCAATCAATCAATCAATCAAAGCATTTATATAGCGCACTACTCACCCGGAGGGTCTCAAGGCGCTGGGGGGAGGGGGTCCGCTACTGCTCGAACAGCCAGGTCTTGAGCTGCTTCCTGACGGCGAGGTGGTCTTGGGTCAGGCGGAGGTGGGTCGGAAGGGAGTTCCAAGTCTTGGCGGCCAGGTAGCAGAAGGACCTTCCTCCTGTGGTGGCTCTTCGGATGCGGGGGACGGCGGCGAGGGCGTGGCTGGTCGATCGAAGCTGGCGTTTGGGAGCGTAGAAGTTGAGGCGGCTGTTGAGGTATCCTGGGCCTTGGTTGTGTAGGGCTTTGTGTGCGTGGGTGAGGAGCCGGAAGATGATTCTCTTGTTGACCGGGAGCCAGTGCAGGTCTCTCAGGTGTCCGGAGATGTGGCTGCGGCGGGGGATGTCCAGGATGAGTGCTGAGGTGTTCTGGATCCGCTGGAGTCTCTTCTGGAGTTTGGCGGTGGTTCCGGCGTAGAGGGAGTTGCCGTAGTCCAGACGGCTGGTGACGAGGGCCTGGGTGACCGTCTTCCTGGTCTCGGTGGGGATCCATCGGAAGATCTTACGTAGCATGCGCACGATGTTGAAGCACGACGAGGAGACGGCGTTGACTTGTCTGGTCATGGAGAGGGAGGAGTCCAGGATGAAGCCCAGGTTGCGTGCGTGGTCTGTGGGTTTGGGTGCGCTGCCCAGGGCGGGGGGCCACCATGAGTCGTCCCAGGCGGAGGGTGAAGATCCCAGGATGAGGACTTCCGTCTTGTCCGAGTTCAGTTTCAGGCGACTGTTCATCATCCACTTGGCAACGTCTGTCATCCCTTCGTGTAGGTTGGCTCTGGTGGTGGCGGGGTCGTTGGTGAGGGAGAGGATCAGCTGGGTGTCGTCGGCGTAGGAGATGATGTTGAGGTTGTGCTGGCGTGCGATGGCTGCGAGGGGGCTCTTGTAGACGTTGAAGAGTGTTGGGCTGAGCGAGGAGCCTTGAGGAATGCCGCAGATGACTTCGGTGGCCTCCGATCTGAACGGGGGGAGGCGGACTCTCTGTGTCCTTCCGGCGAGGAAGGAGATGATCCACTCCAGAGCCTTCTCCTGGATTCCGACGTTGCTGAGGCGCTGTACTAGGGTACGGTGGCAGACAGTGTCAAAGGCCGCGGAGAGGTCCAGGAGGATGAGGGCCGCTGTTTCTCCGTTGTCGAGCAGGGCTCGGATGTCGTCGGTAGCTGCGATCAGGGCGGTCTCGGTGCTGTGGTTGGCCCGGAAGCCAGACTGCGAGAGGTCGAGGGAGCCGTTCGTCTCGAGGAAGGCGGCCAGTTGCTTGTTGACGGTCTTCTCGATGACTTTTGCCAGAAACGGGAGCAGCGAGATGGGGCGGTAGTTCTTGAGGTCGGTGGGGTCGGCTGATGGCTTCTTAAGTAGGGCGCTGAGTTCGGCGTGCTTCCAGCTCTCCGGGAAGGTAGCGGTGTCGAAGGAGGTGTTGATGATGTCCCGCAGGTGGGGTGCGATGACAGCGTCGGCCTTGTTGAAGACGTGGTGAGGGCAGGGGTCCGTCGGAGATCCGGAGTGGATGGAGTTCATCGTGTGGACGGTGTCTTCGGTGCTGATCGGGGTCCAGGCGCGGAGGGTGGTTGTGGGGGGCGGTGGTTCGGTCGTGGCGTGCGTCGGTTGAGTGCTGAAGCTGTTGTGTATGTCCGCGATCTTGTTGTGGAAGTAGGAGGCGAGGGAGTTGCAGAGGTCTTGCGAAGGGGTGATGTCGTTGTTTCCGGCATTGGGGTTGGAGAGCTCTTTCACGATGTTGAAGAGTTCTTTGCTGTTGTGTGCGTTGTTGTCCAGTCGTTCCTTGAATGCGGTTTTCTTGGTGGCGTGGATCAGTTGGTGGTGTTTTCGGGTGGCGAGCTTGAGGGCAGTCATGTTGTCCGGTGTTGGGTCTCTGCGCCAGGTTTTCTCGAGTGCTCTGCAGTGCTTCTTGGAGCTCTTGAGTTCGTCGTTAAACCATGGTGCTTTCTTGCTGCCGGGTCTGCTCGGCGGGGTCTTCAGAGGGGTGAGGTCGATTGCGCAGTCGCTGATCCATTTCGTGAGGTTGGTGGCTGCTTGGCTGGGGTTCGTTGTGCTGGTGGGAGGGTTCTTGCTCAGGAAGTAGCGAGCTGGTCTGCAGTGATCTTGTTCCAGCTTCTGCAGGGAACCTGTTGCTGGTGATGGTGGAACGTGGTCCTTCTGAAGCTGAAGTGGACGCAGCTGTGGTCCGTCCAGTGGAGTCCCGTGGTGTGGCTGAAGGCGATGTCCTTGCTGGAAGAGAAGACCGGGTCGAGTGTGTGTCCGGCGTAGTGGGTGGGGGTGGTCGCCAGTTGCTTGAGTCTGAGGTTGGCGAGGTTGTCCAGCAGGGTGGTGGTGTTGCAGTCGTTGTTGTTCTCCAGGTAGAAGTTGAGATCCCCGAGGAGGATGTAGTCCGCGGAGGGGAGGGCGTGCGGGCTGATGAAGTCGGCGATGTCTTCGCTGAATTGTGTGCGTGGTCCCGGGGGTCTGTAGATGAGGGTGCCTCTGAGGGTGGTCTTGGGGTTGACGTGGATCTGGAAGTGCAGGTGTTCGGCGGGTGCGAGGGTATCGTCGGTGTCGGTCGTGATGCGGATGGTGTTCCTGTGGATGATGGCGATGCCTCCTCCTGTCTGGTTGACGCGGTCCCTCCGGATGATCTTGTAGCCGTCCGGGATGGCGATGGCGATGTCGGGCGCTGAGGAGGCGTTCATCCAGGTTTCCGTGAGGAAGGCGACGTCTTGGGCTGTGTTGTCGAGCAGGTTCCAGAGCTCGCCGGCGTGTCTGTGGACGGAGCGGGTGTTGAGCAGGATACACTTCAGGTGGTTGCTGCTGGAGTTCGACTTTGTGGGTGCTGGTGTGGCGAGGGTCCGGCTGCAGGTGAACTTGCAGGAGTGGCAGCTGAAGGGTCCGTGGGTGCGTCTCGGTGTGGCTCGGTAGCAGCCCGGGGTTCGGCCGGTGTTGAGTGCGTTGAGGTCGGTGGCGTTGTAGGTCCTTCCCCTGGTTTCTAAGGATGGTCTTGGTGTGCGATCTTGTAGCTTGCCAGGATGGCCACAGCAATGTTGGTAGTCAATGTTGGGTAATCCTGTTTTTGTGAGGAAGAGGAGATCTGGTGCACTGTTTCTGAGGCGATCCCAGATGTCAGGGGAGTGTCTGCTGAGCAAAAAGGATTTGATTAGCATGCACGCAAGTGTTCGCTGAGATCCTGGTGTAGCATGTTACATGACAATAGTCTAAGTAAATTGTGCGAGTGTGGAAAGGAGGGTATGTACAGATGTGTAATTGCAAGTTCAGGCAGCAGTGGAAGCAGGAAAATGGTCCCACCTAGCTGTGAGTCACAGTGTGGCAGCAACGAGTGGATTAGCATTCATAGGCCAGTGACCGGAGAGGAGCTGCTGTGTAGTGGCTGGAGCTGATTTGACTAGAGGTTGAGGCGCTGGGGCAGGTCATCCCAGTTACTGTCTCTGCTGCCCAGGCCTAGGCTGTTTGATTGCCTGCTTTCATATTGCAAATTTCATCCACTGCCCCAGTCTGAGTGAGCCCCACTCTAGGGAGAAAGTCCCGGGGGCGGGCTCCTGCCCCCGATTCACCCTGTGCTCAGGCTTTGCTAGTCAATGATCAGGCCCTTTAGGAAGACTGTATCCCTGCTGCTTAGCACCAGGGGGCACACGCCCAGTTCTCAGGTAAGAGCCTTAATGGTACTGTTACCTCTGCAGTAGTTGTTCCTGCAGTGAATAAGGGGGAGAGGGTAATAGGCTGTAGCAGAAGACCTACTTCTCATTTGTACAGGGTCCAGGTTCTTGTCTTCCATCAGCAGAGAAGAAGTGTATTTTGGAGAGGCTCAGATGTAACACATTGCTAGTGCTTCTTCCCTCTTAAGCATAGCTGATAACTGACCTTATGTCATGAGGCTCGTTTTGCCCAAATTATATGATGCTGACTACCTGACTGCTTTTGAAGCAAACTGCTATGAGGACCTGAAAGAAAATATATATTTTTACAATCACCCATTCTGGTGAAAACGCCCTCCTAATGAGGGTCAGTCGGAAGATGGATGTAGATCTCTTTGAAATTCAACCGTAGCATGTCAGAATCTCAGTAATGGCCTCATTAAGTGCCAGTCCCTTCTGTTAAATGTAATGGGACATATTGCCCTATTTAAAGTGATGATACAGCCTCATTTTCTTTACATCTTTAAAACCTGCTGCCCATCATACCGCGGAGATGGTTCCGGACCATGGGTAGGGTTCAATCGCCTTTCTGTGGCAATCAATCATCAATCAGCAAATTTGTAAAGCGCGCTACTTACCCGTGAGGGTCTCAAGGTACTGGGGCGGGGGTGGCAGCTGCTACTGCTCGAAGAGCCAGGTCTTAAGGAGCCTTCTGAAGGTGAGCAGGTCTTGGGTCTGCCGTAGATGGGTGGGGAGGGTGTTCCAGGTCTTGGCGGCAAGGAAGGTGAAGGATCTGCTGCCGGAGGTCGTTGGTTGGATGCGCGGGACGGCGGCAAGGGCGAGGCTGGCTGAGCGGAGTTGACGGGCGGGGGTGTAGAAGGTGAGTCTGTTGTTCAGGAAGGCTGGTCCGGTGTTGTGGAGTGCTTTGTGTGCGTGGGCGAGGAGTTCGAAGGTGATCCTCTTGTTGGGTCCAGGAGGTCAGCTTGTTGGTGCAGGTGGTGTTCGGGAGTGGTCTATTGCGGTCGGGCGGATGATGAGTTGAGGCTGTCGTGGATGTCAGCTATCTTGCGATGGAAAAAGGTGGCCAGTGAGTCACACAGATCCTGTGAGGGCAGGATCTCGTTGTTGTTGGCCTTGAGGTGGGAGAGATCCTTCACTATGTTGAAAAGTTCTTTGCTGTTGCGTGCGTTGTTTTCCAGTTGGGCTTTGAAGGTCGATCTCTTGGCTGTTCTGATGAGGTGGTGATGTCTGTGGGTGGCGTCCTTGTGGGCTGCGTGGCTGTCTGGAGTGCGGTTGTGGAGCCATTTCTTCTCCAGCTTCTGGCATGTTCAGGGCATTGGAGTTGGCGTCATTGTTGTTCTCGAGGTGGAAGTTCAGGTCTCCGAGGAGACTGTAGTCTGTGGAGGTGAGTGCTTGGGTGCTGGGGAGGTCAATGATGGAGTCGCTGAAGAAAGCCCGGGGTCCAGGAGGTCTGTAGATGAGTGTTCCTCTGAGGGTGGTGTTTGGGTCGGTGTGGATCCGGAAGTGAAAGTGTTTGGCGGAGTTGAGGGGGTCGTCTGCGAGGGTGTGGATCTGGAAGGTGGACTTGTCGACAATGGCTATACCTCCTCCCAGTTCGTTGGTGCGGTCTCTGCGGGAGATCTTGCAGCCGTCCGGGATGGCTATGGCGAGATCGGGTGCCAAGGGGACATCCCACCATGTTTCGGTCAGGAAGCAGCCGCGGTCGGTAGTAGGAGTTTCTGCAGGGCGGTGACATGGGGAGGGGGAGGGGCAGGGTGGGGGGAAGTAATGTATGGATTTCGGAGTTTAACAGGTAAGTAACCATATAAATAAATAAAACAAATTTTGTTGCGGGCACTGCATCACCAAATGCAATGCAGTGCGCGCAACAAAATTAGTTTTATTTATTTATATGTTTACTTACCTGTTAAACTCCGAAATCCCTACATTACTTCGCCCCACCCTGCCCCTCCCCATGTCACCACCCTGCAGAAACTCCTACTACCGACCGCGGCTGTCAGGAAGGCAACTTCTGGGACGTGGTGTCGAGCAGATCCCAGAGCTCGACGGCATATTTGCGTGCAGAGCGGGTGTTGAGGAGTATGCATCGGAGGTGGTTGGGTCCATTCTTTGGGGGTTTGGTGGTTCTGTCGCATGTGAAGTTGCAGGTGTGGCAGGAGAAGGGTCCGTGGGTGCGTTTCGAGACGGCCTGGAAGCAGCGGTGGTCTCAGCCTGTGTTGAGAGCGTGGAGGGTGTTGGAGTCCTATCGGAGTCTTGTGTTGTGGCGTGTGCGAGGTCCAGGGGGTCTGGCGCTGGGCACGGTCCAGGCACGGACGGGCGCAGACGGGCTTGCCTTTGGCGTGACTTCGGAGTGCCAGCAGCACGCCCGCTGCGCGTCCGGGCGGTGGCCGCCATTTAAGGCGGAGAGGGCGGGAGGAGCATCTAGGAGACGGGAGCGGGGCGGTGGGGGTGTGTGGCCGCAGGAGGCAACGGTGGGAAAAACCATAGGTACAGCAGAAAGAAGGGGGTGGGGGCGATCAGGGCGGAAAAGGAGGGTCTGGACAGTGGGAGAAAACACAAAGTCAAAAAATAACAAGATAAGCAGAATAAAACAAGACACTTTACATACAGCTAAGTGCAGGGCAGCGCTCTCAGTTGCCGCAGACTCGCGCTGGGAGGCAGCGGCGAGGCGTCAGACCGGTGGAGCTGTGTGGCGGCTTGGGGGGGCGACCTGGCCCGAGGCGGGTCAGGAGTCACCACTGTCATCCGGCAGCAGCCACCTTTTGAGTCGGAGAGGGAGGGAGGTGCAGCTGGGAGGCGGGAGCGGGGCGGCGGGGGGGTGGCCGCAGGAGGCAGTGGCGGGAAAAACCAGGGATACAGAAGAAAGAAGGGGCGTGGGAGGGCAATCAGGGCAGAAAGGGGAGGTTTGGACAGAGGGAGAGAACACAAAGTCAAAAAATAACAAGATTAGCAGAATAAAACAAGACACTTTACACACAAGCGACGAGCAGGGCAGCGCTCTCAGCAGCCGCAAACTCACGCAAGGATTATCACAACTCCTTCCAGGCTATGCCTGCTCCAAACGTATTACCTTTATGGGACCTACCTCTCCTCTGCTCTGCTCTATCAAGCAAGACTACTTCCAGAGTCCTCCTGCCCTTGGTGTGGAGATACTCCTGCAAATTTTAACCATGTGGTCTGGCTATGCCCCATACTTCAGATCTTCTGGTCTGCAGTGGTGGGAGAGTTCACCGTGGTCCTAGAATTGGCAGTCCCTCATTCTCCCCTAATACGTTTGCTCCTTGAGAGCTCTAGGGTAGTTTGACTGATCATTCTTAGGGCCGGCTCGTATGGTCGCCAAACAAGATATGCTTCCTGATGGAGGTCCCCCTCTCCTCCCACTCTTTTGCAATGGATTTGTATGAGCTGCAGAAGAAACCAGTCAATGAGGCTAGTGCTTGCACCCTTAAACATGGTCAATAATGGGGGACTTAGTTGGGAAAATAAATTTGTGATACTGGCCCAAGGCAGAGATCTTGTTGCTGCTTTGTAATGATGTACTGTATTGATTCAGTGTCAATGCTTTCCAACTTCACCATGCTCCTGATTATGATGTCATAGTCAGGGTGGCGGTGCGGACACTGCCATACTTGAGGTCCGACCACCGTATTCCAAGTTTGGAGGTCAGACCGTTACAGGACTGCTGCCCCCACCAGGGATCGACAATCCCTGGTGGTCTTGTAGCAAACAGAGGGCTACAATATGCTTGCATTGCCACTGTGGTAATATCAAGCATATTACAAGTTTCTTCACCACCAGAGTTTTCAAGGCAGTGAGCCATCCATGAAAAGTGTTGTGGCAACAAATGGACGGATGCTGAATGAATCAAAGATTCACCCCTGTCAAGAGATCTGGGTTAAATCCATCATTTGTTTGCTAACTACTCCATCCCAGTTTGGACCCCACCATATTTAAATCAAGCTTGGCCCTGTTCCTCATGGGAACAGTCCAGTCCGAACTGCCAAGCCGGGTCCTCCCTGGACTAGAAACAAGCATCCTGGGGCCAGTTTTCAGGGTAACAACTCTCAACAAGACTATCTTGAGTCTAGTAGCACATCGAGCAAGGGACCCACATCTGGAATACCCATACCACGTGTGGCAATGAAGGGGCCCACTTTTGACTCAGGGCTAATGGACGCATGCAGTGAGACACATGTTGGGCTCCCTGGAAGCATGCACCCCCAGTTCTTGCACAGCATGGACTTAAAAGTCCATGCCATGCATGAAAATGCTTTGGCGCTCCCAATGCGGTGCCTTTCTAAGGCTCAGACATGAGCCTTTGAAAGGCAATGTCGTGGGACCACCAAAGTTCTGGCCGCCACACCACAAATGAACTGGCGGGCAGTGTGTGAACGGGTTTGGAGGTGTATCGGAGGAGTACTGGCCTGTCAGTGCACTGCCACGCCGCCAAACTCGCAATCAGGCCCTATGTGATTTTCAATGCTGAGCAAAATGTGTGTTGTATTCTTCATCTGTGTACAAAATCAATAAAATGTGTTTATCAAAAAAAAAGAATCTCATTAACATAGCCCAGCAGTCTAATGCTCCTGATGAAGCAATGTGTATCACCAATATTTCTCAGTTAACAATTTATGTATAAATAGTCTAGTAGATTAATACTCCTGCTGAAGAGACCTCTTATTAACCTACAGTTCACCGTCCTGTCACATACATTTATTAGTTCTTTGTCGGCTCTTTCACATCAATGACCTATCACTTCCTTCTCCTTCTTTGAATATTTTGTGCTTTTTCTGTGACTCTTCTCTTCTCAACCTACCTTGCCTTTTCTTCCCTTCTTAGCCGAATTTCTCTTGTACATGTTCCTGCTTATCTTTGCATGCCCCATCCCTTTCATCTTGCCTTTAACTCCCCTCTATGTCCCCTCACTCTATTTCTTGTTGTTGTCTTCTTTATCACCTCTCTACCTTCCTGTCTCCCTTGTCTCCTCCTTTCCTGCCATCTCTTTTTCAAAGGTTTGGGTTTTGCCAGCACATTGTTGAAGGAGACCTGCTGCTAAACACTTTACATAAAGCAGGCTTTGACATCCCTTATTTTAACCATTGGCTTTCTTTGATAAGCCTCTTTCACCCATTGTTTAAGAATTTGTCAGTCATGTCTTTTCTCAAGTTAGTGAAATATTTATCTTTGACCTAATGCTGTGTTGATGTTTACTACCATCTCCACAAAAGTGCTTGCATTGACCTGCATGTGGGGCTACTTTACAACTATTGTACTCTCTGTCTGCCCCTGCTACTAACTTCTGTGTGCCTCAGTGTACTAAGTTATCACTGACTACATTATCACTTTAAAACCACACCTATTGGATTTGCCATTGCTTGCCTTCCCTCTTTCCTAGTTTCCCATCCTTGTCATGTCTCAAAAGCTTGCCTTCACACTATTTGTTCCACTTCGTTCAGTGCCTCTTCTCTTCCTTTTTGTCTCCTCTCTCCTGTCTGAGCTCTGCTGTGTTCTTCATTTTCAATCTGCGGGGCATATTTACAAGCCCCTATCACCACAGGAATGTCACTTTTATTGACATTCCTGTGGCCATTGGGACTTTGCCTTATTTACAAGGCAACTTAAGCCACTTAATGTGCCTTAACGCTGCCTAGTAAATAGGGCACCCTTTCACACTATACTTAGCATGAAAGGGAAGAGAAATGGGTGTTGTGTGCATTGCGTTCCACAGCAACACCCATTTATTTTGAAGTTACCCGATATTTTCAAGGGTAGTGTAAATATGGAGCAGCACCCAAATTAAGAACAAGGAAAAGCTGGTCTTACCCTGGCTAAATGAGCAGAAATGTTTAATTCCTCCTTGTTTTTGCTGTTTCCATGTGTGCTGCGTTGTGCAGCACAAACGGAAACAGCGAAACACCTTTGATTGTTTATGTGTAGGAAAGTCTCCCTTCCTTCACATTAACAATCATTAACTCTTTCGGTGCTCATGACGGAATGGTTTAGTCATAAGGACCGGTGCTCCTGTGCTCATGACGGAACCATTCCGTAATGAGGCCAAGAGCACAAAATCCTTCTGCTGCAGACAGCAGAGGGATTTCTTTTTCTCCCCAAACCCTCGGGAGCTTGGGAAGAGCTTCCCCAGCTCCCGAGGCCCCCGCCATTTCTGTGAACTGACAATTAGCGCGCACGGCACGCTGACGTCATTTCACAGAGAGACTGAAGACTTTGGGGAACGTGGGGTGGGTGGAATTTTGTGGATCCACGCACATTCCAGAACTTTCCACCACAGAAATGTGAGGAACATGTGGGGGGGTTTTGACAATTTTTTAGGTTTGCAAGGGATTCTGGGTAACAGTACCTGGTGAGAGCCAGTCAAGTCACCCCATCCTGGATTTCCCCTGAGTGTCTAGTTTTCAAAAATGTATAGATTTGCTAGGTTTCCCTAGGTGCAGGCAGAGCTAGGGTTCAAAAACTGCAGCTAGGCACTTTGCAAAAAAAGGGTAATTTTTCATTGTGGAAATGTAGTGTGTCCACGTTGTGTTTTGAGCCGTTTCCTGTCATGTGCACAGGGCCTACCCAAACAAGTGAGGTTCCATTTTTATCGGGAGACTTAGGGAAACACAGAAATGTAGAACAAATGTTATTAACTACTGACTTTCGATGCATTTTTTTCCTTCCAAATTAAAGATAATGTAACAGTATACTGATTTCAAACAGTTGTCATAATTAGAAGAAGTTACGGGTGAAAACGTTGACACAAATGGCTGTTTTTTTCAACTAATTTCCAATTTTTCCTATATTTAACTGTTAGTTTCTATGAAGTAACCTTGAAAAATCTACACAAATGACCCCTTGCTGATTTCAGAATTTTGTCTACTTTTCTAAAATGTATAGCTTTCCAGGATCCATTATTGCTTTCATGCCCATTTCTACCATTTACTGGAAGGAGGTTGAAAGCACAAAAAATAGCAAAAATGGCAAAACTGTTACATTTTTTTTTGCTTTTCTGACAAAAGTCTGCTTGTCCCTGAAAGCTGGGAAGAGGGTAATTTCAGCACCACCACCCATTTTTTGAAATTTTTTGCAGGGAAAAAAACAGACGCTTTCATCTGGAGCCCTTTTTTCAAATTTTTCCCCAAAACCCCCCAATATTTGCTGTATTTTGGGTAATTTCTGGGTCACCTCCAAGGGAATCCACAAACCCTGGGTTCCTTTAGAATCCCCATGATGATGGAAAAAAGGACGCAAATTTGGCGTGGACACCTTATGTGGTCAAAAAGTTACAGAGGCCTAAGCAGGAACTACCCCAAATAGCCAGAAAAAGGCTTAGCACAGAGGGCGTGGGTTAGGGGGGGAGACGGAGGTGCGGGGGAGGGGCAAAGGCCTAGCAGCGAAGTGGTTAAAAAATATGATGTTTTGCAACTTCTATGTGTGCTGCGTTAAGAAGCACACATAGCAGTTTCAAATCGACATTTCAGATTGTATATGCTCAGGAAGAAACACATTTCTGCACATACACAATCAATCCCCTCAATACAGGCAACATTAGACATTCGTGCTAGGCAGCTAAATGTAACACTAGTGTAGGGGGAAAGGCAGGGCTGCACCATGTTCTTGTAAATATGGTGCAGCCCTGAGTTTCTAAAGTGACGGAGCGTTTCATTAGCCTTCTTGACTTGATGACACGCTTTACCACTTTCTTGTAAATATGCTGCAAGAAAGCGCTCTCTTTTTGCAGGTTGCCCCCACTTTTTGCTGAACTTCTGATGTACATCGACTGAGTATGCCCCGGGCTCCTGCCAATCAGGTACCAAGGGCCTTTGTTCTTTCCCTAAACCTGCATTAAAGAAAAAAAACTGGCAATCTCTGGCCACAGGTCAGCCTTGGTAAATGGACCCACAGGTACCCAGGGCTCTGTGACCAGGGCAGGCCTCTAAGGGCTGCACCACTTATTGTTCCACCCTTAGAGACCCTGTTCTCACACAAACTGCCTTTGCAGGCTTTGTTTTTTGGTGCACAACAAAGTGAAGAGTCGACATGGCACATATCCCTGTGTGTCATGCCTACCCCCCACTGCCCTGGAATAGATCAGCCACCCCTCTAGCTGGGTGTGCTATACCAGTACCAGTTATGAGGGTACAGGTACATGAGCCTTGTACCCCTACAATGTCTAAGCCAATTCTTAGACATTATAAGTGCAGTAATGCCATTAAGAGTATATGGTGCTGGACGTTTGTCATTACAAACTCCATACTACCATAATGGTTTTACTGAAAACAGAGAAGTTTGGTATCAAACTTCTCAGCACATTAAACTCACACTGATGCCAGGGTGGGATTTAATAAAATGACACAGGGCATCTTAGAGATGCACCCTTAAAAATAACCTAACACTAGTCTCCAGGCTGAGTAGCTGCTCACCAGCTGCCATCACCAGACATGTTTCTGCACCCCTGGGTTTAGAGCTTGCTGCTCTCGGGAGTCTGAAACAATGCACATCCTGGGACGAGGTGACAAGTCTCCTCCCGCAGGATGGGCAGGGTCCACGAAGGGGAAGGTTCAAAGGCGTGCCACCTTTGTGAGCTTCCTCTGGCCTTTTGCAGCTTACAGTAACTGGTCCCCACTGGTTCTGGAACCTGCAGGAAATCCAAGTGAGGAAGGAAGGTGTGACCACCTTTCCCAACCCCACCCCTCAGGTGGGGGAGGAGAGGTGAAGCACAACTCTCAGTCCCCGCCATCTTGCAAATGGGGGCCCAGCCAACCAGAGTCAGGCATATGGAGGGTGGCATAATAGGGGGTGTACCCACCCCAAGGAAGGGACCCATTGGTCCCAACGTTTACTGTCTTGTAACACCCCCAAATCTAGTATTTAGGGGAACCCCTGAACCTTGCCTCCTCGGACAAGAAACAACCAAGAAGAAAAGAAGAAGAACCAAATAGCTGTGCTGAAGCTAAGAAGAGGAGGACACCCACTGACTTGGCCCCAGCCCTACCGGCCTGTCCCCACCTCGAACCTGCAGAAGCAAAACTCGGAGGTGTCCTGCAGCAAGCAACCTCAAGAACCCCAAGAACCTTCCTTGCTCTGCCTTCCAAAGAAAAAACAGTGTTTCCTGTGAACACCGGATTTGTTCACCCACAGACTCGGGCTTCCGTCAAATCCGCGAGTCTGCACCACCCTACATGTGTTGCCCACGGCCCAAGTTTGAGTGGCTCAACATCATGAGGAGGTCTCCCCGGCGATTCTGACCCGAGATCTGGTGATCTCTGACCTTCCTTAAGTCTCCCAGTGAAGACAGCTGCCACTTTCTGGAGAATCACCCCGACCGTGACCGGTGCTGGTAAGAGAAACCAGACGCCTAAAGACACCCTTGCACCTGAAGCCCCACAGCCTTGGGTGGGCCAACCAACGGAGTTCCAGCATCCCCAGCGATCCTAGCTTACCTGTCCAACCGGTGGTCACCGCCAGAAGATCTTCGTCCCCGAGCTTACAGTCTTTGTTGAAACTGGAGAATCCTCTTTGAAATCAACAGGGCACCCTTTACCAAACCAGCACCCTGCACCCAGCCGCCCCAGGGCCGCTGTGGGTGCATTTTATGTGCTAAACAGGTTCCCACTTTGCCCAGAGCCTAGCAAAAAAGCTTCGCTCCCACAACCCAGTGGCCTGCTCGTTAGCAGTATTCAACCGGAGGCCCCCTATCCCCCATTGGATAACATTGGGCGTCAGCACTTTGCACCCGGCTGCCCTAGTGCAGTTGAGGGTGTAACAAGAGCGCATGCTTGACCCTGAGGGAACCCTTTTTCTAATCCCAGAAACCCAACCCCAAAGACTGAGTAGTTACCTGGCAACCGATAACTTCATTTCTCTCCATAGGAAACAAATTGACTGGTTTTTTCTGAAAAATGTTGTGTGGAATTGATTTGTATGGAAACTTAAAGAACTACAACTGTGCAAAACTGATTTTACTTACCTTGTCTCTATTAAATGTTCCAGGGTGATATCTAGGCATATCACAACGTAACTCAAAAGGTAATCTAAAAAGTAACTAAAAAGTCATCTGTACAGCAATTTCAATACCTTGACTTACCTGTGTTTCAAACAACTGCATTTGAACGTGCATTCACTTGTAAACACTTCATGATATTTTGCAAAGCATTTATTTGACTTACTTGTGCCAGGCTTGACTTGGTTCTAGAAATAAAATAACTTAATAATATTTTTATACCAACAAAATTGGTCTGAGTGCAGTCTTTGAGTGTGTGACATCATTTGCTGATTGATTGTGTACAACAAATGCTTACCACTACCCTCTGATAAAGCTTTACTGCTCGCCCACACTACCAGAAATAGAGAGTAAGATGATATCTACGTTTAGCTCTGCCTAACTATGGGGCTCCACTGGACTATGTGCACACTATACCTCAATTTGGTATAGTATACATAGCGAGCCAGCTACCTACATAAGCCCTATCCTTCTTTGTATGTTCTCTACCTTCCCTCACTATTCTTCCATGCACTGTACATCTATTCATTCCATAGCTCTGTTTTCATTCTTTCCTCTCATACTTGTATCCACTCTCCTGTATAGGTCTTTGTGCTCTATTCCTTGTCTCCTCCCATCAGTTCTCTTCTCTTTCCCATCCTTTACTGCTTTCCTCCTTCCTATCATCCCTTGTTCCTTGGCTAAGTGATTGAATTAAATAAATAGAGACGCCTGTAGGATGTGTGTTTGGTTTGGGTTGCATGGCTTTTTCAAAAAAGACCTTTAGGTATTTTCACTAGCAAACTTGTTGCTTGTTTCCAACAAGGTTTCCAAAAATATATGCTGTAAAATGCACTATTTAATCCAATTTGATTTAAAATGTTCTTACAGGTACAATCTCTCCACAACACTTCTCCATTCCTGGAATGTGGTTTGGGGTATCTTTGTTAGCAGGCATACTGGTCCAATTTGCTCAATTACAATGAACCAAGACTCCCAGAATGCATTGTTATGTAAAGTAAAGTCCAGGGAAGGCAAAGTCGTGTCTGGAGACAAGGAGCCATCTGGTCGCCCTACCCTCACTCCTCCATTCATTTTAGGCTGGCTTGAATGAGTATCAACTCAAGTCTCAACTTTGTGTCTGCCCACTGTCAAAATCCACCAGCGCCACAGGTAGAGAAGAAACAAGGGTGTGACTTCCTGCAAAGCTGCATCATCTTTATGACGGGCAGGGCAGCGTGTAATTGTTCTGGTTTGTTCGAAATCATTTTTAAAGAATTTTCAAGAAAAGAGCAAATAAAAATAAACAGAAAGTTAAAATGATAATGAACACAAGAATACTGACAAATAATAAAAACCATGAGAAATACAAAAGAAGTAGGAAGCAGCAAGGTAATCAAGTGCATTACTGTGGAAGTCGCAGTGAATCTGGAAAGAGATACATGTGGTCTATCTAACACATAAGAAAAATATAATACAATACAGTAGTACAAAGAGGACATAGCATTCTATAAGTAATGCATTATAGGAAGTTGAGATAATTTTCACGGTGGGTCGTATGTAAAGGAAAAGGCATCAAGGGACATCCATAATTTCCTGTTTGTTTTACGCCAGGGAGAGGCATTGAGTGGGATGTTGTCAGCCCCTCTGAGGAAGGGCAACCATTCTTGCCACATCCTAAAGGAGACTTCTTTGGTGTTTTCCCACTAATTGAGTGCAATTTTGCAGGCCAAAGTGAGCATAAGATCTAACAAATAATGATCATTATCTTCTGTGATCTTTGGGTCTAGAAATCCTAACAAGATATAGGAAAATTCCCTTGGGAGGTCAATGTTGAATGTTTTACTTATAGATTCGTAGATTTTATCCCAAAATGTTTGAAGGGTAGGGCAGTGGAAGAGCATGTGGGCAAGGTTACCAACATGAGTATTACAATTCCAGCATGTAGGGCTCTGACTGAGGTTAAGTTTAAAGATCCTCTCGGGGTCCAGTATGTCCTGTTTATTAGCATGAGCTTAGTTTGGGATAATATTGGAGCAATTTTATTTGAGAAGGGAGTGATATGTATCTTGTCCCAGTCGAATGGGATTTCACTGGAGTTAGGTGCAGATCCCATTTTACTTCACATTTCATTTGAGATTTGTGAGCCTTAGGGGATAAGAGTTGGTATATTTTAGAAACGGTGTGTCCTGACTTTAATAGCTGAAGCATCCTTGAAAGGATCGAAGGATCGGAAGGTGTTATAGAGCGTAGCGTGAGGAGTGACTTTAGTCTGAGGAATGTATAAAATTCTAACAAGTTCAGCTCGAGTCGCGTCTGGAGCTCGGAGAAAGGCAAGGTGAGATCCCCTATAAAAAGGTCTTTGACTAGATTTATGCCATTTTTTTACCATTGTTCCCAAAGGAGCATCTCTCCGGCAATCTTCAGGTGCAGGTTGCCCCAGAGAGAGGTCAAGTTGGATTTGTTAACTTTTACCGCAGAGCTTCATTGGTAGCATACTGGCTAGATAGTTAACAAGTGGAGCAATCATTATTCTTAATGTCTCAGCTCTTCCCCATCAAGATAAAAATTTAGGAGACCAACCATCTAATAATGAAGAGATTTTCTTGATGAGAGCATTTTCATTGGACTGTAGGGTGGTAATCAGATCTCTCATGGAGTCTAAGCTTAGGTATTTGAAGCTATTAGGTTGCCATAAAAGACCTGAGTTACCAATTATTTCCTTTCCGCTCAGGTTGTTCAGGAATTTTACCTCAGTCTTGTCCTTATTCAACTTATAACCAGATACTTCAGAAAATTCTTCTATTGAGGACATAAGTGCAGGAATATCAGCTGCCACATTCTCGGAAACAACTAATAGGTTGTCTGCGTAAGCTGTTATTTTGACAGTGCAATTAGTAAAGCATACCCCTGTAATCTGGATATTGTTCTTAAATTGATAGAGGAAAGGTTCAATTGCTAAAAGGAATAAAGAAGGGGAAAGAGGACAACCTTGCCTTGCTCCCTGCTTTAGTTTAAAAGAAGATGAGAGGCATCCTCCTGCTCTAACCCTGGTGGAGGAGTTCAAATATGGAGCCATTACCATACGTGTAAAATTCTCACCCAGATTAAATGTATCAAGTGTTGCTTTTAAGAAGGCCAAATCAACTTTGTTGAATCGGCTCCAAGATTGGGCAGAAGAGTTGGGTGTCCTTAGCCCGTATCAGGCGGGATTTAGAAAGGGTGTTTCCACGGTGGACCAGGTTTTTCGATTGAATATTATTTACTGGAGGGCAGCGGTATTCGAAGGCGGCAGCCTATACACAATTTTTGTGGATCTGCGGGCCGCGTTCGACTTGGTGCCCAGAGGGAAACTGTGGAGCGTCTTGGCTGAGATGGGGGTTCCCCCGGACATCCTGATAATCTTGCAGAGACTGCATGAAAATAATTATGCTCGAGTGAGGTGCGGGAGGTCTGGGGCTCTGACAGATAGATTCCCAGTTGACCGAGGGGTTAGACAGGGTTGTGTGCTGGCACCGACCCTGTTCTGCCTCTTTGTCAACGGGGTGATCGCCCACCTAAATGCAACTGAATACACTGACGCCCCTAAACTAAACGGCAGTAGGGTGCCTGCAATTATGTTTGCAGATGACCCCTGCTGCTGTCCAAAACTCCAATGGGGATACAGAGGATCCTCGACTCATTTGTGGCCTTTTGCACTGACAGAGGCTTAGAAATTAATGCGGCCAAAACTAAGTTTATGGTTTTGAACCCAAGTCATAAATTGCGCCCAAATCCGCTATTGGGAGCCTCACGGCTCGAGAGAGTTTCCACTTTTGACTATCTGGGTGTAACTCTCAATGAAACTATGTCTTGGGGATCACACCAGAGCAGGGCCAATCTAAAATTGATACAGACCACAGGGGGTATCACGCGGATGTTAAATGGTTCCACATACCGACCACTTGGGTCGCTTATCCAGATCTACAAAGCGCAAGCCAGGGGTGCTACTATGTATGGGGCGGAATTGTGGGGACAAACATCATGTTGTAGTCTGTCTCTAACAGAGAACAAATTCATCAGACAGATAGTCGCACTTCCACCCAGCACCCCGCTCCTCCCTCTGAGGCTAGATCTGGGCTTGCGCCCCATAGGGAGGGTAGGGAGACGGTGGCAGTGTCCCCCAGACCCGCTGCTGTGCTAGAGAGCGTCAGTTACTTGTTACAACAACTGTGGTAAATACAGGGGGCTGCGAGAAGCGCCACTAATAGCGGACTGATTTTAGAGTCTGTTATATTTTTTAATACTGTATATTATAATTTTAATTGGACAGACTCACTTGTTCAACTGAAATAACTTATTCTCTCCCTCTGAATCTCCTGGGCTCGATCTTGCCGCCTGCCCGCCTCGTTCCGACCCGGCAATAGTGCCGTTGTGCGGAGGGCGGACAGGCAAGAGCCAGGCAGACAGCACTTCCGGTTTCCCGGAGTTGAGGTTAGCGCTCTAGTGGCTACCTCACTCCGGGCTATTTAGGCCGTCCTGACCCTCGAGCCAGCGCGGTAGGGAGACGGTGGCAGTGTCCCCCAGACCCGCTGCTGTGCTAGAGAGCGTCAGTTACTTGTTACAACAACTGTGGTAAATACAGGGGGCTGCGAGAAGCGCCACTAATAGCGGACTGATTTTAGAGTCTGTTATATTTTTTAATACTGTATATTATAATTTTAATTGGACAGACTCACTTGTTCAACTGAAATAACTTATTCTCTCCCTCTGAATCTCCTGGGCTCGATCTTGCCGCCTGCCCGCCTCGTTCCGACCCGGCAATAGTGCCGTTGTGCGGAGGGCGGACAGGCAAGAGCCAGGCAGACAGCACTTCCGGTTTCCCGGAGTTGAGGTTAGCGCTCTAGTGGCTACCTCACTCCGGGCTATTTAGGCCGTCCTGACCCTCGAGCCAGCGCGGTAGGGAGACGGTGGCAGTGTCCCCCAGACCCGCTGCTGTGCTAGAGAGCGTCAGTTACTTGTTACAACAACTGTGGTAAATACAGGGGGCTGCGAGAAGCGCCACTAATAGCGGACTGATTTTAGAGTCTGTTATATTTTTTAATACTGTATATTATAATTTTAATTGGACAGACTCACTTGTTCAACTGAAATAACTTATTCTCTCCCTCTGAATCTCCTGGGCTCGATCTTGCCGCCTGCCCGCCTCGTTCCGACCCGGCAATAGTGCCGTTGTGCGGAGGGCGGACAGGCAAGAGCCAGGCAGACAGCACTTCCGGTTTCCCGGAGTTGAGGTTAGCGCTCTAGTGGCTACCTCACTCCGGGCTATTTAGCCACGCCCTTCCCATAAGCGCGCAGCGGTTGCGCGCAGGGGGCGCCTTCGAGCGCGCCTAAGAAGCGCCGAAGAAAAGCCCGTCTGCGCCCGTCCGCGACAGGACGGGGCGAGGGGCGATGGACTCTGACCCTACCCAACGTGCACTGACCGGTAAGGGCACACGGATAATTAGCTACTTGGCCCAAACGCTTCTTACCCTTAGACCTGCTCGGACATGTAGTACTAACATTCCATGGCACCGGGTAGAGGGAGGTTTCTCCTGTCTGCAATGCCGGCGTCTATCCCGAAGCAGTACCCCCCCCTTGGCTCCTGCACCCTCTATTCCGGGTCTCAAGAGTTTTTTTCTGAATGTACGGTCACTACCTAAGCACCAACATCAAGTGTGGGATTTAATCTATTCTATGCAACCGGACATCTGCTTTCTGGCCGAAACATGGCTAAAGCCTCACACAGTGACTGCCATTGCCATGGGGATCCCTGCGGGGTACAAAATTCTACATCTAGACCGAGAAATAAAAACCGGAGGTGGCCTTGCTATCATACATAAGGAGTGTATAAAAGTTACTATAAGTGAGCAGCACCTGCACCCTCAGTTAGAAATGATGATCTTTAAACTCACTCTGACTAATCATATCACCTGGAAAGGTGCTCTGGTATACCGACCCCCTGGCACTAACATGAATTTCGCTCTTCTTCTTCAAGAAATCTTGGCCCCTCACATTAAATCCAAAGAGGATTTCCTTCTTCTGGGAGATTTCAACACGCATGTTGATATACCCACACACTCTGATGCTACTGCCCTGATTACAGACCTTGCTATTTTAGGTCTGGAACTTCAGAATCACGGACCCACCCATAAAGGAGGCCACACGTTGGACTTACTCTTTAGTAATTGTGCCAGAGTTAATTTCTCCAGGGCAACAGAAGTAACATGGACAGACCACTCCATGCTTGAATTCACTCTGGTTACTCCTGCAAAAATAGTTAAGAATGCTCCTCTTCCCCCTATCTGGCGACGAGAGTGGCATAAAGTCACTGCCAATAAAATCCAGGAATTCTGGAGAAATCCAGATATTTCAGCAACTGACACCGCTGATATGGCTTTAACTAAACTCAACGCCGCTATCAAGCTTGCTATTGACACAGTAGCCCCACTAAAAAAACACAAACAGTATCCAGTGTCTAAACAGGACAGCTGGTATACTCACGAACTAAGGGTAGCTAAGCAAAACTGCAGACGAGCTGAGAAAGCTTGGAGGAAAGGGAAGACCGAGAATAGTAGGGTAGCTTTTCTAAACACTCAAGCCAAGTATTATAAAGATATTAAGCAGGCCAGGAAGCAACATTTAACGCAGCAGATAGCACAGGCTGGTAACTGCTCTAAGGAGCTTTTTAACATTCTGCAGAACTTTATCAAGCCGACTGCCTGCGATAGCTCTGAGGACTTTTCACAAGACCTATGTGATAAAGTCTCGAGATATTTTGAGGAGAAAATAGAAAACATCTATGGAAAGATAGTGGCAGCAAATGATGCAATAATAATTTCCAGTACAAACCAACCACATCCTCAAACATCAGTACCTAGTAATACACGCACCCTCTCATCTTTTCCTCCGATTAACAACACAGAGCTCCTCTCCTTCTGCAGCCATATTAAATCTGGGTCGCCTAATGACCTTATTCCAACTAAAATGGTCGGCCCCATGATCTCTATCCTGAGCCCGCATATGCTGGATGTGATTAACATCTCCCTAACTAAAGGCCAGGTCCCTGCAGATTGGAAAAGGGCGGTGGTGAACCCGATTCGGAAAAAGGCATCCTCTCCTTGGACAGACCTCTCCAATCTACGACCTATCTCCCTCCTGCCTCACCTGGGTAAGGTTACGGAGAGGCACGTGAACACCTATCTCTCTCAACATCTGGAAGCGACGGATGGCCTGGACTATTCACAATCTGGGTTCAGGCCAAACCACAGCACAGAATCAGCCCTTCAGACAGTGACCAATAACATCAGAATGGCACTGGATGAGGGCAGCTCCGTGATTCTGGTGCTGTTGGACCTTTCCGCCGCTTTCGATACGGTGTCTCACACAGTGCTTCTTGACCGCCTAGGTGAGGTGGGTGTGGTGGGAGAGGCTTTGACTTGGTTGAGGAGCTTTTTGACTGGTCGTGTCCAAGAAGTTAGGCTGGGCTCCCACAAATCCACACTAAGGGAGCTCAATAAGGGAGTGCCACAAGGCTCATGCCTTAGTCCTACACTTTTCAATGTGTATGTGGCACCCCTAGCCAACTTAGCCAGATCTTTCGGGTTCACCCCGGTGTCGTATGCTGACGACACCCAACTCCTTTTCCCTTTTAAAACTCTCACATCTGCAATAAAAAGATCCTTTGCAGATGGTATGAGAGCCATAGCAGACTGGATGTCAACTAACCGTCTGCAGTGCAATGTGGGGAAAACGGAGGTTATGTGTTTTGGACAAGCGGCAACATATTGGTCATCTGACTGGTGGCCCGTGGAGCTAGGCCCTGTCCCCACTCCCAAGAGCTCCATCAGGAACCTGGGTGTGCTCTTTGACCAGCAACTTACTTTTAAGGGACATGTCAACCAGGTTGCTGGTACCTGTTTCCGGGCTATCGGGATGCTGAGACGAGTCTTTCCCTATATACCAGATCATCACAGAAAAACGCTCGTGCAGGCTCTGGTCATCAGCAGGGTGGATTATTGCAACGGGCTGCTCCTCGGAGCTAACGAGGAGCAGCTCAGTAAATTGCAAATAATTCAAAACACAGCAGCAAGGGTTGTCCTGAATGCCCCAGCCAGGACCCCTTCCAGTCCCCTGCTGATGAGACTCCACTGGCTTCCAGTTAGGAAGCGAGTCCAATTTAAGATCTTATGCACCATTCACAAGAGCATGATAGGGGAGGGCCCGAAATATATGATTAAGATCTTCCAGCCCTACATCCCGGGACGACACTTGCGCTCCAGCCAACAGCAGCTCCTGCAGATACCAAGAGTAAAGAAGACCAGACAAGGTGGCCGTGCATTAGCTTACGCCGGCCCAACACTCTGGAATTCTCTGCCTCAAGAACTCAGGTCAATTTCCAGCCATCTGAGTTTTCGGAAGAATTTAAAAACTTATCTGTATCCTGACAAATAAATTACTTCCCTGCCTCGCTACCCTATATTAACCACTCTCTCGTAATTGCACAAATTTGTGGTACAGCAATAGCGCGGAGATACCCCTTTGGGAGTCTAATCTGGCGCTTTATAAGAATATAAAATAAATAAATAAATAAATAGCTGATGAACTAGGCTTGAGACCTATAGCCTTCTGGCGAAGGCTGTGGAGTAGCAACGAACTTCTCGCCTATAGGGCGGAACTAATGGAGCTATTGACCCACCCGAAAGCGCTATTGATCCCCTGGATAAAATACATTCAAAATTCTTGTACGGTACTGGGGTTCCCCGACCTTTGGTCTAACCCTGCTAATGCCTCATTAAATATCTCAAGGAAAGGTCTGGCTAGCGCTTATCATGAACATAAATTAGCCACGGCCTTAGACAGTCAGTCTGAAGGGTCACTAACTTCTGTCTTTGTGCAAAGCAAGGATTTGCACAGGCAGGAGAGAGTTTTAGATGCCGTCTCTCCCGTGTTGGCCAGGAAGCTGTTTCTCCAATGGAGATACGGCACACTGCCTTTACGATCCTTTACCAGTTCCTGGTCATCGCCTCCCTCCACCAAGCAGTGCCCGGCTTGCACTGCGGCAGAGGAAAGTGATTTACACGTGGTTCTGTTTTGCCCAGCTTATAAGGCAGCGAGGAAATACTGGCTCTTACCATTGATCAGAAATCTGGGTGGTAGGGAGTACCTCCCAATGTACAGAATCCTAAAAACCGATGTTTCCAGTTTAACTGTATCTGCACTAGCAAAGTTCCTCACTAATGTTTGGCACACTCGCACTCGCATTTTGAAGATGCAGGCTCCCTCTTAATCTTAAGGTTCACAGTTTTTAAAGTAGTTTTATTAGTAATTTTAAGGTTTTATACTGTCATTGATTATGTATAGTGACTATACATGTTTTACTGTATATCTTTGATGGCCAACGGCCGAAATAAAGATTGAATAAAAAAAAAAAAGAATGCCTTTTCAGCATCCAGAGTGATTGCCACTGTTAGAGAATCGGTTAGTCTGGCTTTCTCTAGAACGTTAGATAAAGTACTTGTATTATCACTAGAGAGTCTGTTCTTTAAAAATCCAACTTGTGAAGGATGGATGAGTTTGGGTAAAAGATTTTGGAGGCGTTTAGCAAGAATCATTGCATAGATTTTGCAGTCTATATTAATTAGTGATATAGGCCTATAGTTATTTTTTGTATCCTTCCCCTCTTTGGGAACCACTACTATGATAGCCTCTGCCGGTGTCCCATTAATCTGACCAGAGTTGCTGAATTCATTGAACATGTTTAGGAGTGGGAGGATCAGCGCAGAGGAAAAGCACTTATAAAATTTGGCATTAAACCCATCGGGCCCGACGCCTTCCCAACTTTAAGGGCCTTTATTGTGTTATCAATTTCGGTAGTGGTTATTGGGTTATTAATTTAATTTTGTTCTTCTTCTGAGAGGGCAGGTAGGATGCATTTGTTTGGATATTCCTTGGTTTTTGTGGTGTCCAGATCCTGGTTCTTGCTATACAAAGTGCTGTAGAAGTTCTTAAAAGCGTCTGCTATTTTATCAGGGTCAGAATGAGATATTCCTTTCTGGTCCATTAGATTCTTAATCATATTCTTCTGTAGTTTGAACGTTAAGTAGGATGCTAAGCTCTTCCCTGCCTTGTTAGATTCACAAAGCTTAATGCATTTTTGTTTGATTATCCATATACCTGCTCGGTTGCTTACTAATTTATTATACACACACTTTTTTACACTATTTATGGAAGAAAAAAATATTATATCCAGAGGTAACTAATTTTTTTCTAATTTCTGAAGATTGTTATTGGTGTCCCTCTTCATGGCAGTTCTTCATTTTAATGATCTCACCTCTAATGGTGATTTTTAATGCCTCCCATCTTGTGAGGTCCGAAGTGTCTCCAATGTTATTTACCGTAAGGCAATGCTGGATCGTACTTTCAATGTTCTGTCTATTTAATTCTGCTTCTAAAACTTCATTATTGAGTCTCCAAAGAGATTGTCTTTTAAAAGGCTTCGGGTCAGTTATAGACAAGCTAATAGATTAGTGGTTTGAGATCACCCTTGTTTCAATGGAGGTTTGGTCAATTCTGGCGATAGCATTACCAGAAATAAGTAGGTCATCAATGCATGAATAATAATTATGTGGAGATGAGTAGAAGGTTTACTCCCTCCCTATGGGGTTTTGTAGCCTCCACATGTCTGTTAAGTTAAAACACGTGCAAAGATTAATAAGGGATCATCTATTTTGTGAAACAGAACCCCACCATCTACTACCATCTACTACTCCATGCCTGACCCTAACATGGCACTCATAATAATATTCTAGAATACTCTAGAATATCCTAGAAGATTCTGCAAAGCCTAACATCATCCAGACAACCAAATATTCTGTTCTATGTTGTCAACCAGTGTTATTACCAGACTAATTTCTACTTCATATCACTCAGCTCACTACTTAGTTCACCCCTCAGTACTAAGTGCAAGGTGCTAGCAGCGCAAACAAGTGAAAACATCGCACATGATTGCGCCTGTGACAGCAGAACTAGCAGTGCAAGTGCAAGCAGTGCAAGAGCAAAGGAAAGAGTAATTGTATGTGTAAGTGCAAGTTCCAGTACAAATGCAAACAGTGTTACAACAGCTGCACCAGTTTTCCCAGTAGTGCCAGCAGTACCTTCAGCACCGTCCAATCATTTGGCATCGACTTGTAACATTACTATTGAGCTTGGGACCAATGTAGTCAGGGGAACCCCATGTTACGTTTCTTTTAACCAATAACACACTTCCAAGTATATTGATAGGGACATCAGTTGGTGTCAACAAGATACACTGAAGAAACAGTGTATTTGCCCAAAAATGACTGACAAAGAGGTTAAGGCAAGCCTCAAGGGGATCAAGGCTGACCCGCCAAATCCAGACTCTCCAACCACAGGCAAACACGACATCAATGACACGATGGATACTATATTAAGTAAACTAGAGGAGGTCCACGATCTCACAAAATTCACGAAAGAAAACACTGACAAGATGCAGTCTGAGATCTCTGCGATCAGGCAGGATATTAGAGACACAATACAAACAATTACCAAGGGGTGCTAGGGACAACTTTTTATAGACCAAGTAATATTCTGTCCCCAATCTACGATGTACCATAACAAAAAGGATATTACTGGTCTCACTGAGAGGTAATATACGGCATAATCAGAAACTCTAGTATCTGGACCTGTGGAGCTAGAAATATATCCCATCAGCCCACCCAATGGCAGAGCCTCATCATCTGGGATTTGAAAAACTAGTATTTGGAAGAACAGCTCACCGTATCAAATCGAGAGCTGTCCTAAATCAAAACCACCAGTGATGGATCAAGCCATGATAGTAAGATCTGTGGTGCTGAAAAACAATTTGCAGTGATTCTAAATATAATGAAAAAACAAACAGTGCAATATAAAATTGTCTAATATGATAACAAGGGTAACTTTAATAGAAGCTTATGACACTGTGACAAGACTAAAAACATAGGGGCCGATTATGATGGCGGACGGACCTGAGTCCGTCCGCCACCATAGAGTAGGAGGGACCGTCCGCAGGGGCAGCGGCGGTCCCTCCATACAGAGTAGGATGTGACCGCCAGGGTGGCGGTCACATCCTCTATTTT
This sequence comes from Lissotriton helveticus, assembly GCF_964261635.1. Classification (NCBI taxonomy): domain Eukaryota; kingdom Metazoa; phylum Chordata; class Amphibia; order Caudata; family Salamandridae; genus Lissotriton; species Lissotriton helveticus. Next base: position 1,577,893,235 of record NC_136061.1, on the reverse strand, counting down.
TAACATTGCGGCGGGTGCAGCTTCAAGCTGCACCCATGTGCACCCCCCAACACCCCTTCACCCAGGGGGCCCGCAACGGGCCGCCGAAGTGAAGGTCCGTATGCTTTTCCACGGCGGAAAAGCCGCCGTGGAAAAGCATACTTTTTACTCCATCATAATATGGCTGGCGGTGTCTGATAGACACCGCCAGCCATGTTAATGCTTTTCCGCCGCGGTCAGAATGCGACCGCGGCGGAAAAGCGGCGGACAGATTCTAAGACCCACCAGCCATCCTAATTTGGCGGTGGGTCTTTAAAGCATCCTCGGTGGTTTTCCCGCATCCTCCGGGCCGGCGGTGGCTTCCGCCGGCCCGGAGGATGCGGGAAATCCGCGATCCTAATGAGCCCCATTGTGTGGATAGTTTGTCAAAAAAACTATCGTCAGTTGACTAGAAGGTTCTACATGTTTTAGCCATAATAGGTAACAATCAACCTCTGGCTTTCTTCAGGACCAAAGACTACACTACTGCAAAAACAACGAAAAAACCTGTGTAGTGAAGAATAAATGAATAAATGTGATACATCCTACCATACTTTTATGTTTCCATTGTGTAGGACGAATATTCAGAAAATTAGATTCTTTCCTACTATCTCATGGGAGTACTCCTCACCTCTCCTGGCAACTGCTCAGGTGATGAGGCCCCACTCTGTCCGTCGGTACCTCGGGCTATGTCTGAGCCGAGGGGGAGGCATATGAGATAATGGGAAAGAATCTAATTTTCTGAATATTCATCCTACACAATGGAACCATAAAAGATGTTTTATTTTTCAGAAGGGAACCATACTCTCCTTGGTGCCTCTAAATTATTGTAGCTCCAGCGTGTCCTCGACTAATTTAAATGAATGAGGAGATCGTGCACCTGTACCTGCTGGATACCACAATACACCACATGCAATCAATCTCAATGCAGGAGTCAGTGCAGATTAAAGAGAATTAGCCCATTTTATTTATTTATTTACTTATTTATTTATGATTTTACGTCACACGGATAAGATCTAAAAGGGTGCGTGAGCACTTTATGAAAGAATACGTACTGCTGCATACAGATTACACTAAAGAAATCCATACATTACATTACAGAATGCAAGTTACACAGTTACATTGGGCACAAAAACGGCTTGCTTATTACCATAGAACATTACATACAATGTTATGTGATATGATTGATAAAGGATGACAAAACAACAGTTGAATGTAAATAAAAGACGTGCAAGCCTTCTGCCCTTATTACTTTCACCATTACGGTAAAGGATTTAGGTAGAGATAGTTTCAGGGGGTTTACAGTCCAGATGTTGTTGTTAGGAAGGCTCAGGGCAGCACACAGCAGCTACATGCTAAAGTGGTGCAGTTGGAGTATGACGTCATCTTATATCCTGTAAAAAAATGGTGTCTCCCTATTTAATGGCAATCATAAGGACTCATGGGGGAAAGGCTGCACAGGCACCCCAAAGAAGGCCAAATCTATCCTAGTACCGCCAGCATCCCAGGTCCCACTCATTAGTGTGACCTAGTACCTCTGAGCCCCACGCGCCTCCTCCTTCATCGTGAGAGTCAGGCAGTATCTGCTCTGTCATCATTCCCCAGGGCTCCGAAATCCTCTCAGTCAGTTTCGCACCTCCTTCTCATGGTCCCATCTGCCAGAGGAAAAGGATCAATTTAGAAAGGAGGCTATGCATCTAAGCCCTCTGTCTCCTCTGCCGTGTCCCGCTGCCACCCCACCTCAGGATCTCAGCAACCCAGCACATCGAAATGTGTGGTGCTAAATACAAGCAATTCCTCTAGACTACTACCACCTGTGACATCCACGGTGAGTATTAGCGAGAGGACAGGGGCAGCTGCTCCACTAGAGCAGTTGTTTATTAACATTTTTTGCTTCTTTGCGCATTGCGGGTAGGCGGAGCTGCCTGGGCATAGCCGGAGCGGTTTATACAGTCCTGTGTGTGCAAAGACTGTTTGGTCGGCTTTCTCAGGCTGCCCAAACCAGTCATGCGCACTCTGCACTTCTCCATGCAGGCTGCATTGCAGCCTTCATGGAGAACATGCCATCCCCTACAGCCTCTGGCTGGGTAGCGTCCCGACCCATTACAGTGCTCCACTGGAGTGTTGTGATTGGCTTAGGGGAGGGAAGGGAAGCTGCCTGCTTTCTGTTCCTGTTAGAGGCAGGAGAGCAGGAGCAGTGAAGATGTGGGACCCGGGTCAGTGGAAAGGAATGTTCCCGTTTTTTTTTACTTATTGACCCCCGTCTCCGCGTGACCCACCCTCTCCACATGGCCCTACACCTGCCCCCCACCCATGAGCCATGATGGCCGCTACTGCTAGATGATTGTATTATCACTTTTAATAATGAGCAATTTCAAAGCGCTACCTACAGACCTGCCTAACAATTTGATTTAGTATTCAAAAATACTTCAGAAAACCATGAAGCATTGAAATATTCAAAGACATTATGAAAGGCAAAATAAATGGTTAGATTCAGGAAATGAGTCAAACTCATGATGATTAGAGAACTATATTAGGCGCTCTAATCTCCGCCTAGTGGGAATTTCGGAAGGAAGTGTGGATGCGCAGGTGGGTAAATAGGCTGGTTTTCTGCTGAAGAAAGTAATGCCGGAGTTGTAAAGGGACAGAACGATTACCAGAACCCATACAGTCCCTGCACAGAGGCAATCAATGCAAAATTTCCACGAAATATACTACTTAACTTTGCAGACTGTAGAGCCAAGGACAGAATACTTAGTACTTCACTTGTCAAGAGATCCTTCTCTACTGCACAAATTCCGCAGTTTAACCACATTGCTGCGACGGCTATTCTGCCGCAGCGCTAAGGGGGCGGGGAGGCCGCGCGGCGGGCGCATGCTGGTGACAGAACCGCTCCGTCACCAGCCGCGGTTCAGCTGTGCTCATGACGGAGCGGTTCCGTCATGGCCCCGCCCGCTTAATAGAACACGCCGCGCAGGCGCAAAATCAGCGCCGCGCAGGCGCGGCGGCCGGGCCATGACAGAATCGCTCCGTCATCAGCACAGCGCCACCGCGGCTGATGATGGAGCGGTTCCGTCATCAGCATGGATAGGGTTAAGATATTTCCAGACATGTTGGCAGCAAGAGCGGGACGTAGAAAAGAACTTGTCAAAATGATTAACCTGTTCAAGGAAAGGGAGGCCCAGGCCTCGATTGTACAACAATCAAAGCTTAAGGTGTTAGCAAAAGGGCAGTTCCACATGTTTACAGATATTCAGGAAGTCCAATTGATGCTATTGAAATTGGCTGGAGGGGACAAGTGAGGATTAGCCTGGAGGGGGACATAATCTACTCTGTTAGTCTCAAACTGAAAGGCTAGGTCTTTTTAGGGTGGGAGATGGGGTGATTATAGCACCAAGCCTTTAGGCTGAGAGTAAATGTGTGCAAGGATGCAACATAATGGAATCCAGCAACAAAAGGGAGGAAGAGGGAGTAGCGGCCAACTCCACTTTCCAGTGAGGAGGAGCAGAGTTTGAGGCGGTGAGGGTGAAGCAAAATATAAAAGGAGACTTCACTTAAAAGTGCGTAAATACTTTGTGGGATGACACGAATATGAGTTGGTACATGAAACTGAGAACAGTAAATTCAGAGAAGGGAGTGAAAAGAAGGCATAAGTCACTTTATTCCGAACAGAGCAGTCTATACACTTTAACATTGTTAAATGCTTGTGTCACTTTATGTATACTCGATGCACTTTAGACCTATACTTTTCACACTTTAGCTGCTATTACATTTGATCAGATGGAATATATTCAAAATTTAAAGTCATACATGCAGCACTTTCTTCAGGGTCCGGGTTTCACCTTCGCTGCTATTACATCTGTTTTGATTAAATATATTCAAAATATAAAGTCTTGTATGCAGCACTTTTTCCAGGGTTGTGAAGAATATCTTTTTACATAATTTGTTTACAATAGCACAAGTCACTTTAGTTCAGGTATTATTAAGTAATAGGAAAAGAGGTACTGAAAGTAATGTCCTTTAATACCAATGTTTTGAATAATAAACACAAGGCATGCACTAGAAAGCTGGCTTAGAAGCCATAACCAAGATGTCATACTCCTATAGGAAATCCATTTTAAGAACACAAATAATGCAAACAGAATTCTGCAACAGTCGATCGGTTTTTATTACTTGTCCAATGTCAGCTGCACACAGAAGGGCATGGGGATTTACACAGGTAGACATTTACCATTCCAAGCGAAAGCCATTTAGTCAGACCCGGGTGGGATATGGGCCTTTCTTAAATGGAAGTCAATTAAATGTTACTATAGCAACGATTAATGCACCGATCTTAGATATTCCGCTCCCTTTGCTTCAGCTCAAACAGGCCTTAACTAACATCGCAAAGGACCGAATATCCCCAACAATGTTTTTCCTGTAGGCCCTAATCAGTGTGCATATTGTAAAGAGGAGGGTCATTTTAAAAGTAGTTGTCCTGCTTTGTTACAGCGCATGAATGGTGTTTCCAGTGCAAGAGGTCGAGGTATTTCACAAGCACCTAGAGGTAGAGGACGTGGAGTTGTTTCAGTTCCAGTAGATCAGAGTGGACCTTATGTTGAGGTGATTACATCAGGTGTGTCAGAGCCTTTTCTGTTGGATACTGGTGCTACAAAGAGTTCTATTATGCACTCTAAACTCCCTGGCGCACCTTTGTCTGGCGAAACGAATGTATCAGTAGGTTTTTCTGGCGCCCCGGTTAGAAACCCAGTTTCTAGTCCTATGTCTCTTTCTGTTGGTCCTTGTGAATACGAAGCACCCCTTATTCTGACAACAGGTTGTGGTGAAAACTTGTTGGGATTGGACCTTTTAAAAAGATTGTATGCAACTTTGTACTGTTCTCCTTCGGGAGTACAACTAACACTGGGTAAGAAAGTGGTTTCTCCAATGTATTTGTCAAGGGATAAACTTCCGACAGAATTGTCATCTCTTCCTAAAATTCTTTGGGCTACTGGTCCTAATGATGTAGGTCTTTTGGAAATACCGCCATATGTTGTGACATTGAAAGCCAATGTTAAAATGCCACGCATTCCCCAATACAAAATTTCTAGTGAAGGTGAGAAAGCTTTACTAGCGATCATTTATGATCTGATTGAAAAAGATGTAATTGAAGAGACAAGAGGCAACATTTGCATTAGTCCTGTTCTGCCTGTTTTGAAGCGAACTGACCCTTCCCAGCCACCTGTTTACAGATTTGTGATTGATCTTAGAGAGGTGAATAAAATAGTTGTGCCACAATTTCCAGTTGTTCCTGACATCACTGCCCTATTGACTATGATTCCAGCTTCTGCCACCTGGTTTTCGGTGATTGACTTGAAGAATGCTTTCTTCAGCATCCCGATTGCAGAGGAGAGTAAGGATATTTTTGGCTTCAGTTTAGGAGGTCGAAGCTTCCGCTTTAAACGCGCTCCCCAGGGCTACTGAGAAAGTCCATCGATATATAGTCAGGCTCTAAAAACACAGCTTTATATGATTGTTTTACCTGATGGCGCTACCCTCATTCAGTATGTTGATGATTTGCTTGTTGCTGCAGATACTGAGGAAATCTGTAAAGAAGCCACGTTGTCATTGTTTCGTCATTTGTGTGATTTGCATCACAAAGTGTCTCTTTCAAAATTGCAATATTGTCGACAAGAAGTGACCTACTTAGGTCATCTCTTATCGAAGGAGGGAAGGAAACTGACCCCAGAAAGAATTCAGGCAATAGCGAAATTAAGTGTGCCAAGAACACAGAGAGAAGTGCGTGCTTTCTTGGGCATTACATCATATTGCAGGCAATGGATACCAAATTTTTCATTATTAGCCAAACCTTTGGTGGCATTAACTTGTAAAGATACACCGAATCCCGTTCCATGGTCTGAAGATTGTCAGAAAAGTTTTTCCGAATTACGCACAGCATTATGTTCGGCTCCTGTGTTGGGTACCCCCAACTACAGTAAGCCCTTTACATTGTATGTCCATGAGAAAGAAGGTTGTGCATTATCAGTGTTGACACAGTTGTTTGGAGACAAGCAGCGTCCATGCGCGTATTTTTCGTCGACTTTGGATCCGGTAGCTAAAGCATTGCCGAGTTGTTTAAGAGCAACAGCGGCAGCAGCTGTTTCTATTCGGCAGTCTGCTGGTTTAGTGATGAATAACACGTTAATTGTGATGATTCCACATGCAGTGGACACATTGTTAAACAGAACCAAGACACAGCACTTAACTAGTGCTCGATTGTCAGGTTATGAGTTAACATTGTTAGCGAGCCATGTGCATATAAAAAGATGCAACACACACTTAACCCAGCTACATTGTTGCCGATTGTAGAGGAATTAGATGATTCAGAACAGCATGATTGTTTTCTTAGATCAGAAGAAGAAACGAAAGGGAGAATAGACCTCCAGGATACTCCCCTTGCAAAGTGTGATGGCACCTTATGGGTGGATGGTTCATGCTTCAAGCTTCTGAATGGTGATATGACTGCAGCATATGCTGTCACAACTTTGCATACAATTGTTGAAGCTGCACGTATCCCACATAACTCAGCTCAAGCAGCAGAATTGATTGCACTTACGAGAGCATGTGTGTTGTCAAAAGGAATGAAAGTGACTATCTATACCGACAGCCAGTATGCATTTGGTGTGGCTCACAGTTTTGGACGATTGTGGAAAGAACGTTGGTTCCTGACTTCGCATGGAGCAATGATACAGCATGGTCAGTTGGTGAATGAGCTTCTTGAGTCACTTACTTTGCCGTTGCAAGTTGCGATTGTGAAATGCAGTGCACATAAGAAGGTGACTGATGATGTTGGTCGTGGAAATGCATTTGCTGACTAAATCGCAAAAGAAACAGCGAGGAATGTGATGAGCTGAATGTATGTTGCAGGCCCTGCACGATGGGTTGGTGACGTTGGAATGTGTGAAGACACGATAGAGAGTGTGAAATCTATTCAAGCTGAATCTACAGAGAAAGAATTGAGTGTGTGGAGAGAAAGTACGGGTAAATTGGATGCCAATGGTTGTTGGATTGAATTGTCAGAGCATCAGAGATGGCTGCTACCCGATGCGTATGTGCTTGCAGTGGTTACAATGGCTCATGGAATGGCTCATATCAGTGTGAAAGGGATTTGCAAGTTGTTGGCTCCAGTATGGCAAAATGCTGGAATTCCTAAGTGCAGAAAATGTGGTCAAGAATTGCATGGTGTGTCTGAAATACAATCCTGGTAGGGGAACCCCAACTCCAGCTGGTCATTTTGCACCTCCTACGTATCCGTTCGAGGTTTTGCAGCTAGATTTCATCCACATGGAAAGGTGCAACAATTTAAAATACGTACTTGTTGTTGTTTGTGGCTTTTCAAGATGGGTGGAAGCCTACCCCCTAAAAGACAACACTGCCTTATCCACAGCTAAAGCCCTTGTGAAAGAGTTCTTCCCCAGATTCGGAATGCCTAGAATGGTCTGGAGTGACAATGGAATTGAATTTGTGGGTCGAGTGATGAAGAAAGTATGCGAAGGGCTAGGCATTCATCAGAAATTTCAGGCTGCAAATCACCCCCAATCAGCTGGATTAGAAGAATGTTACAATGGCACGCTAAAGTTAAAATTGGTCAAAATTCAAGCGAGCTCTGGTCTCAAATGGCCTGACGCTCTACCCCTAGCACTCCTATCCACCAGAATGACTGTGCATTCGTGAGTGGGACTTAGTCCTTACGAGATAGTTTTTGGCCGCCCGGCCAACATATGGGGAGTGCCAAGGCCCACAAAATTTAGTGAAATCGAACACCCTGTTTTGCTTGACTACTTGTACGAATTGACGGCTAAATTGCGTGTTTTACACCAACAGGTCCACAACACTCTGCCTCAAGCCTCTGAAGCTCCAGGTCACCAGATCGATCCTGGATCCTGGGTTCTAGTGAATAACTTTCAGCGAACAAAGAACGACCAGCCCAGGTGGACCGGCCCACACCTCGTCCTTCTTTCAACGGAATCAGCTGTTCGAGTGGAAGGGAAGAAGCACTGGATCCACAGCGTACACTGCAAGAGGGTGCCTTTACCTCTGCCGTACGACCGGTGGGTCCAGGAGGGTGTCGCCGACTCAGAGACTGAAACCGTGCCTCGTTTTTTGCCTTTCAGTGATGCACGTGTAAAAGGAACACTTACTGAAAAAGAGAGTGACAACATTTTGCAACCAGCTGTATCACCGTCAGTTCCATTGGACACTACGGAGCCTGAACTCCTTTTCCGAGATCATACCATACCTGGAAAGCAAAGATACAATCTGAGGTCGAGAACTATGGACAAATAAAAACAAACTTTTTTTTCATTGATATTTTTGAAAGCGCAGCTCTCCCATCGGAGAAACTTGCTTATTTTTGTTTTCCGAACCGCCATCCGGGTTCCGCTGCTAGGGCCGCGATTGCCCAAAGTCTTTGGGGTGCAGCTGACGACGTTAGGTCGACAGTTCTGGTTGGTCTAAGGGAGTTGCCCTAGACTGACAGAAGCATTCCTTAGCAGAAACAACCTCCCATCGCGGGCAGCATTGTATAGAGGATGGAGTTTTTCGAGATGGAGAGACCTGCCAAGGAAACGAACTTTGAAAACAGAATATGTAAAATGATAACAAAGAAAAGCTTTTTGATATTGTACATTTTCATGTTATTCAGTGTGATGATATTTTTAATAGGTTATGTTTTATTCTCTTTTCGAGTAACATTTGCACCCACTACATCGCCTGTACCTCCTCCTTCCACTGTTTCCTCACATTCTTTTCAACCCCTTCCTGAACACGAATCAGCTAGGAGATTAGAGTTTATTAATAACTCCTTTGTTCAGCTCTTGCACCAACACCAACTTGTAATGAACACGACTAACTGTTGGGTGTGTGGTCTTATGCCTCACACAACGGATAAAGGTATCCCTTATCTGGTCCTGCCTTTCAGCCACAATGGTTCTGTGTGGGCATACAGAACAATGTTCATCTATGCACATGAAGTCTACCCCCTACGTTCTGTGGAAGACAATCCTAAGAATAGTGCTCTAGTTAAGGGTATAGTAGACATGATTAAGGAAGATATTTCCTACGAAACTATCCCTAGAGATGAGACACTAGTATACATAGGATGGAACGTGACCGGATATGGAGCTACTGTGAGTGAGAAACAGCAAGCTAAGAGATCTTCCCCGATTTGGATTGTACCCCATCAGGGTCACCTGTGTCTGCAAGGTACTGGCAAGAATCCCAGAGCTCAGCTAGGGAAAAGCATCTGCACTGAAACATATGTTTTTGCATCTCAGACTTCCCCTCCATTCTTAGCAGCTAAGGGTACCTATTTCATCTGCCATGATAGAGCCTATACATGGTTGCCCCCTGACTTTTCGGGCTCATGTTTTGTTTCGTTCCTGCTGCCTCCCACCTACACAGCGGCGGCATATTACCACAAGACAAGGATAGTTAGAGGTGTCTTCAGTAAAGAAGACACTGCAGGACAAGAATTTGGGGACTTCGTAAAGGGTTTTCTGCCGTTCTGGGGACCAATGGTTAACAGCAGGAACATAAGGCAATTGACAAGGGTGGTTGAATCCACCGTGGTTGAAACTGCCGGTGCCCTTAGTAACTTGACTGCTGAGCTCCAGTCGGATCGTCTCATGACCCTTCAGAACAGGGTCGCATTAGATGTCATACTTGCAGACCGAGGTGGGGTATGTAAATTGATCCAATCGAGTTGCTGTGTTTTCATTCCAGATAACGCTCCAACAGTGTACCAGGCCATCTCCAAACTACATAAGATTTCCGAATCTATTCATGTGGATAAAGGAGATTGGTCGTTGATGGGAAGGTTCTGGGAACTGATATCCGCCTGGGGATGGAAAATTCTGATGGTCATTGGGATGGTCTTAGCCATTCTTTTCCTGTTCTGTCTGTGCGTGCAGTGTGCTCCTGCAATATGTGGCCTCTGTGCTACATCATGTGTAAGGAAACCTGTCTCAAGAGACGAGCTAAGTACTAGGATGATGTTACAGCAACATCTCAATGACTTTAGGAATATAGACCTGGACTCAGATTAGCATGAGGATAGGTTAATTGCCTATGTAAGGGCAAAAGGAGGGTTTGTGGTTCTGAAAATTCTGGGCTCGTGTAATAAACTTTGCCACAGTATGACGATTTTGGTATCAAAAGACCGAGAATGGCTAGTACACTATGTACAAGTATTTTCGTCATATTCCAGTAACGATTTCACCTCGAAATCGCCATTTTCGGCCCGAACCCTTGGCTTCCATTTTGTGTACGGCAGCCATTTTAGAGTTGCCCTCACATAGGCTTATAATACAGCCAAATTCGATTCCAAAGGACACATACACCTTAATTGACTTCTCTGTGACCTGGACAAGCTGAAACCATAGTCCCAGGCCGAACCTGCCCGACCAGTTTCTTTCCCAGTGGCCGAGCGAGATAGCATCAAGGCACAACATGCCATAAACCTTTTCATCACACACACACCCTGCCTAACCTTGCTCACACCTGTCCCTGATTCTTTACATATGTCTTGTTTTATGAGGAGGAGCTGCCCGTTTTTATTGGGGGTCCACCGATATCTGATGAAAATGTTGGGCCTTGCCGGGTAATTTGTTGTGGGCTGGACGAACTGAAATGTGGGATTGTCATCATGACTCTGCTTTTTCTTTGTAGTGAAAATATGTGAATGGTCTACTGTAAATTTAAGAATGTTTGCCTGAAGCATAATATTTTGTATAAAAAGAGGAGCCTGGCTTTGTAAGATTGAGCAGTCTCCTGAGAATATACACACCGTGTTGTTGTACTTCTAGGACGCCTGTTACTTGGTTGCAGCCAATAAATTCGATCTTTGACTTCACCTAGAAGAATCTGAGCTTCTGTGGTCTGAATCAGGAAAGTACTCGAGGTCTTAGGGCGTACCCTGACACCACTGGATTATCGGTTCGGTACCGGTTCTGAAAAACCCAGTACCTCACTTCTAGAATAGACTACTCAATGATCTCACATGGTCTGAGTATTACTACTCACAAATATGTCCAAAATGTCTTCTCAGATCACGCACTAATCAAAATGGAAGTAGCCGGGGGAGGGCATGAAAGAGCACCTAGGAGATGGTATTTTAACAAAATCAATTTAGAGAGTGCGGACTGCTGCACACAGTTAACTAATGAAATTAGGAGCTTTTTCTGAGCAATACAGATAAAGCCAGGGTAATCCCTATATGGGATGCTTTTAAGGCTACATTACAGGGAATTATTACATCTGAGGAAATCCCTCTGCAGAAGGCAAAAAGGGAAAATTATCTGAGATCGAGTCTAGGCTTGAACAAGCAGGTAGAAAGTATTCCCAAAATAGGAATCTAGTTACAAAACAGGAGTTTGTTCATGCAAAGCTAAAAATGCTGGAATATTACTATCTGCAAGGCGATACTACTAAAATTGCCTACCTCCAGATGATATACAAGGGGAATGAATTCACAGGGAGGTTACTTATGTGGCAGACAAAGGAAAGGCAGGTTCAGAATAGAATTCTATTGTTAGTAGATGAGTAGTCTAAAGTACAGATAACTAGTCCCCTGGAGATTGGAGATGCCTTTTTAAAACACTATGAGAGAATCTATCAGACGGAAATAACAAATAGAGTCTGATCATATTTAAAGGTTTTTGGATGACCTACTGATTCTGTCCATAAGTAGGGAGCAAAGCGAAATGGTAACGGCTGAGTTTTCCCTTGAAGAAATAGATACAGTTGTGAGCTCAATGGTTAATAGTGAAGCAGACGGGGAGGATGGACTACCAGTAGAAATCTATAAGAGGTTAGCCCCAATTTTAAATATACATTTGACAAATCTTGCTAATCATATACTAAACGGTGGATAACCTCTGGCCTCTTTTTACATGGTTGTGGTAATTAGTATCTTGAAGAAGGATAAAAACAGGGAAAACATCAGTTCCTATTAGTCAATAAGCCTTTTCAATGCTGACTATAAAACTTCTTACTAATAGCCTCACATAAATCATGGGATCCAAAATACATGGGGACCAATGCAGTTTTATAGCAGGTAGACAGCTCTTCTTGAATACAAAGTTTGTGATAGAAGCCCTGGACTATTTTACCAAGAACAAAACAGAGGCACAGGTGTGGTCCGCTTAACCATGGGCGGGGCCGCGGCGGCCAATGGACGTGTGCAGCATTACAGAGGTAGTGCTCGCGATGGCCGTTGGCTGACAGAAGCAGCGAAGGGGTTAATATACAGAGAAAGCCTTTGATTTGGTGTTCTGAAGGTGTCTTTTTTCAATTCTCACCAGATTTGGGCTTTTTTCAGAAAAATGTATATGCATAGTGAAATGTCTGTATAAGGGCTCCATGGCACAAATAACAATCAATTCTAAAAATGTAGGTATGTGTAGAATAAATAGGAGCACACGGCAGGGGTGTCCCCTATCTTTAATTTTGTTTGCCTTATTTCTAGAACCCCTGACAATAGCCTTTAGACACAAAACACTGCAAACCACACCTCTACAAGGGCATGTCTAATATAAAACTCTATGCCAATGACATTGTTCTATTTATTAAACCAGGGGAGAACGGAAATGTTAATGATTTTTCTGAATTTCAAGCACTGGGTGTGTACAAAATCAATAACGCTAAGACCGAAATTTTACTCTGCAATTGTTCAGGCCACACATTATTACCAAATTTTAATTTATTATATATTTGAAGCCCAAGCGGTACCTTGGCATATATGTGTAGGAATATTTGGCTACATTTATGCACTCAGCAATGTCCCCCTTGTCTAGAAAGTGAAGCATTTATTTGCAAAATGAAATCAACTCCCATTCTCAATAATAGGACGGGTGGAACCTATAAGAATGCCAATTGTACAACTATAACATTTTTGATTTACAGGAATCCCCTGTGCACTACAAATATATTTTTTAAAGAAATAGATGGTCTATTCTCATCTTTCATATGGGCCAACAAGATATTAATATTAGCACTAGCCACTTTAAGTAAACCAACCGAGGAGGGAGGGTTAGCCCTTCCACATCTGAGGGAATAGTACTATGCACATTTTGGACATCATACACATAGATTTTTTAACTATCTCAATCCACGAGGTATAGATACTTTTGTTATGTTAAGGATATTAAATGCATACAAAATTGTAGATCCTATGAGGCTGGTGAAGAACCCCAAGAAAGTGTATTAAAAGGTCTTCCAGTGGTTTTTAAAACAAAAAGCCTAACTGTTCATGTACTATAAAATACCTTGGATAAATGGCTCTATATGCATTTGCCGGCCTGTATTCCATGAAAGATAAGCTGATCAGTCTGGCATATTAACCCCTTGGGCACGGCCAGAATTCTGCGCCTGTGCAGCCGTTTCGAAGAGTGGGCGGGTTCATGACGGCCCCCAGCCATCATCAGCACACGAGCACTGTGATGCATGACGGACGGGGGCCATCATCAGCACGCAAGGGGTTAAAGAAATGGGAGGAAAACAAGTATAGACTTGTGGGAGATTTTCTTATTTCATGTACTTGGAAAATATGGACAGAGATAGATCCCGGTCTGTGTCTCTCTATAGATATACAAAAATAGTATTTTATTCAAATATGACACTTTCTAGAAAATGTTGTCCTATCTCCACTAAGTGCAAGACTAGAACTCAGCGAGGTCCTGCTAGAAACAACGAGACAGAGATCAATAAGTAGCTGGGTGAAAAGTTTTAATTAGCATAAGACCTCTAATGTGTACAAAAAAGCCTGAAACAAATGGCAGAAGAAAGAGTGCCTTCAAATTAACCCTGGGCGTAGCACTACGCTACGCTTGCGGAGTTTGCGAAGTTTCCGCAACTTCGCACTACGCGAGCTGCACGTAGCACAGTGCGAACATGCGTAGTGTAGCGTAGCATAGTGCAGCAGTCATTTTTTGCTTGTTTGCGGTCCTGAACGTCATGTTCGCGACCGCAAGCAAGCAAAATGACATCCCGACGAGATTCTCAACGCGAGGAGGTCAGGTTTCTCATTGTGAGTGGTTGCGCATGCTCGCGACCGCTCTCAATGAGAAACTACCTGTTCGCGTTGAGAAAGCTGCCGCTCGAGTAATAATCTACTCGAGCAGCAGAAAACTACAGCTCGCACTGTGCAAGATGCCGTTTTCAATGCTTGCACAGTGCCGGATGCTTGTCCGCACTGTGCAATCATTGAAAACGCATCTTGCACAGTGCGAACATGCTACTACGCAGCTCGCGTAGTGCTACGTGAAGTTCTCGTAGTGCGAAGTGCACTTCGCGCAGCTTCGCGTAGCGCTACTTCGCGAACTACGCCCAGGGTTACTTCAAATACCAAGAGTGGTCGGGAACAGAACTAACACGTTCAACACTACATTAGTAAGAGGCGCCAATTTTAGGAGAATGGAATTTTTCACAAAATGGTTATTATATCGGACTCCCTCTTTTCTGCACAACATTTATCTTCAGATAGAAGATAGATGCTTTCGATGCTGGGCAGAAGTGGGGGGTACTTGAACTCATATTGTTTGGGATTGCCCAAAGATCGAGCACTTCTGGGAAGAAAATGAAAAATACTGCAGAATGAAGATAGGTCACTAATTAACCATCGAGATGTATATATATTGCAATCCTAGGGTGATCCCAAACAATACGTTGATAAAACACAAGAGGAAGGTTTGTGCATGCTGGTCTTAGTGGCAAGATCATTAATTCTCCTGAATTGGCAAAGTGAAAATATCCCTACTTGCTGGCTGGCTGGCAAAACTAAATAGAGTCAGAGAGCTGGAGAGACAATATGCTCTATGGGCGGGCTCGTACAAAAAGTTTCAGAAATGCTGGAAGTCTATAGGAAGTTAGCCAGAGAATTAGATACGTTGAAATACTAAAGGGAAATCGTGTAACACATGGTTTTTAAATGTGTTTATATGTGCTTCTTTTTTTTTAGTCTCACCCACAGTGATATATGTTACATGATATGTTTTACTGATCGGTTATGTCAAGATGAGATGCGGCAACCAGAACTAAACATTGTAAGCACTTTAGTTCTGTATTTGAGCAATTGTGATCGATCAATAAAATATCATTTAAAAAAAAACTCATGATGCTCAGAATAAAAGGCACAAAAGGATCAAGTAGAGCCAAATGCCATTCAGCGCTAAGAATTGAATTAAAGTTATAAATCAGAGGTCAGATCAACATGAAGTCTCCCTCTAAAAGTGAAGGGAGATTGATCCCAACACCCTGTGGACACAATGTAATAAATCCCACACATGTATACACTTGTATAAAGGTACAATGATGTGAACCAATCATATTATAGAAAGAAAGATACAGTCTCTAAAATCACATTTGTCAGCACTATTTCACATAATACAGTTCCCATAAATTTCCTGAGATATAAATCAGTAGATTGTTACATTAAATATAAGGGAAGGTTCTCAACAGAATCAGGTGAGGCCTCAAAACAATTCACTGTCACTTGAACATTGTGCTACTGAGCTCCAAAGATAGAATCATTATTTTATATCTGGGAAAGTCACATTATATCTCAAAACATTGTTTCTAACATTATTGTTAAATACATCATCTGTGCCAATATTGGGACTAAAATGACTATGTGCTGAAAAATGGCTGCCGGCGGAGTTGCCATTTTTAATTCAAGGCCTACATAGACTAATGTTAGCATAAGCACAATTCACCCGGCGTTTTTTTCTTTCAATTACACATTCATTTTTACTTTTCGTAATAATGACCCTATGCATAAAATTGAAAAACCCTATACCAGCCATCTGATGATTTTTTAAATCATCCCAATACACGCTTCATCACCTAAGTCCCTTTACAGCGCATTCTTTTCTGAATTCAGCATCTTGCGTGTGGCTTCTTCCAACTTCTTCATCTCCCCGTATATGTTACATCAGATGTCCTCCAACTTATATAGTTGTTTCTTTTTCTTCTGAGAGAGCTTCTTTGTAACCCCAGAGTGTAACCCTCCCTATGATGAAAAACATCTAACACCCATTACGCAAATGAAACAATTATTATGCCAGTCCTAGAGAACCCTTTATCAATTTCACAGAACACTGAGGCAACTTCCTCCTATGCACCTGATTCTTCGAAATCCCTCATCTGACACATGATAATAGCAATGTTCAAAACATAACGGTTAATCATATCACTGGCATTGGGCAGATACCTACTTATTGTTGTACAAGCAACATGCATCAGAGTACGCCTTCCTTTGATAATAATATATATCTAAAGCAAGCTTGCTTTGCATAACTATAGCTTTCTTAGCCATTAGCTCCTTGTTAACAGTTGTTAAGGCTTCTGTTGTGTAAGTAGCTAATCCCTGCACCAAAATAGACTATGTTCAAACTTTTACATCATTCAAGGCTACACTAACAGGTGGAATCATAGCACTAAATATATCTTCTACCACATGACCATGTCTCTGTTTCTCCCCCGCACAACTTTATCTTCCTTCTCACTAAATTAATTTACGTGATAAACTAAACCCCAGTAACAGCTACCTATCCATTTGCCAGGGAGTTTTTAGTAGGCTATCCTTTCACATAAGTAATAAATCCCCTTAATAATGGGCTATTATCCAGTCCAGATTATATTATTTTCCACATAAATGTCTTCACACTCGCTCCAAACCACTATGTTAGCCCTTTTGTTGTGATTCTTTTCATGTTCCATGCACATTTGTCCTTTCGTTGCTTAAACAACTTGGGTGTACCTTTGCATTTTCAACTTTCTCATCTTCCCTCTACAGTTCATCCTCTTTTACCTCTTCCAATTTCGTACTGAATCTCACCTTTCTTTCATTCAGCTTTTCTGTAAACTCCTTCTTGTCTCTGTTTAATCTGCATGCAATTTTGTCAACAGCAATGTTATTTCGGTTAATTTGCGTTATGTGTGAAATGTATCTAGACATAGTCCTCAGGCTTTTGCTTCCATAATATGAATACAAGGCTCTAACACCATAATTCAAACAATAGATCCCAAGAAAATCATGCTGATAGAACACATTTATAAACACGCTCCGTGATAAGGGATAGGAGAGGGGGAGGTTATTGTACATCTCCTCTTCAACAGCAGACGCAGTCAAAAAGGTGCAAATATAATAATCATGTACTTTCTTAAGTTTGGAATATTCACCTAACAACCTAAAATATATAAATTCTAAAAATGTCCTACAGAATGTTATCTATGCAATATCTTGTTATTTAATTTTATCCTTTCATATATTAAAGTCTGGTTAATTTTCTAGGTGAGGCATGACCAGCTGAAGTGTTAAATCCCACTAATAAGCCAACTATGAATTTTAATGATGAAACCACTAAGGTTAATTGAAAGAATTTGCAGTAATTCTTGTTGCTGTGTGCCATGCTTTCCCCCCAAAAAATCTAAAAATAAAACAAAAACCGAGCTAATAATTATTACAGGACTACAGTTAATACAGCTTTAGTTTCTTGAAAAACTCAGTTCAAACTAAGTTCATAAGTCAATGTACAAGAAATCTACATTCTTCGACTGGATACTTGAGGTACAAAACAAATTGTCTTTGACTCAAGATATAAGTTTGAATCTCAGTTCAATACCTCTCAAGAAATCATTCACAAGCGACCATTTCAGCTTTGATCAGTTTATATACATTGAGTTTCTTCAAAGATTAATTGACAGTCTCTCAAATCATTTGTTTTTTCATCTGACTTCTGAGTGCTGGACAACATCTAGACATGACTATTCAGGAGATGCATACTTTCTAGTAGGTACTCCTAATTTCTTTGATTTTATGACCTTTGGATGTTCACCATCACTGTCACTGTTTTCTACTTGCTCTGTCTCTTCTTCAAATATCTTGGGTCGTTGCACCCTTTCAGTATTCTTTTCCTTCTTCTTGCATCTCCTGGCCACTGATATTGAGATACACTCTTCCAAGTGAAGTGGCTAGGACTGACTCCGATTCACAGTGCTTATTTACACCTTCAGATCTGTTTCTGATTCCTGCTGGTGACCTGACTTCATTTGCCACATATTGAGGACATTCTTCAACATGGTTTTCTTGACCTGTTACAGCAGACGAAGACTTGGCAAGAATACAGCACATATAAATCTTTAATCTACTTTCATCTACAAATCCGTTTTTGATCCTTGCTGGTGATCTGAGTTCATTTGCCACATGCTGAGGCAAGTTTTCAACTTGGTCTTCTTCACCTGTCACTGTAGGCTGAGACTTTCCAGGTATTCGAGAGATATAAATCTTTAATATCGTTCTCAGCTTATTTCTCTGGATTTTAAACTCTTGAATATTCTCGCTTTGATCTTGCCCCTGGTCTACCACTTCATTAGACAGGACCTGCTGGCATTCATTTTGTTGATGCCCAACTTGTGCTACTTCTTCATCTTCAGAGCCCCCGCACTGAAAAGTAGCTCTTCATCAGCTGGTCTCACCCTCATCGAGTTTGCCAAGAGAATCCACTGTGACAGTACGGCATATTTCACTGCAGTCTTGGTCACAAATATAATCTGATGTGGCCCGTATCAGTGACATAATATCGATTCAACAAATATCAAGAAACACAAATATTGGAAATGAAATATCGTGAGCAAAAATATCGACTCCATATGTGTAACTATAAATTCACGAACATTAAGCACATAAATATCATTAACAAAAATATACATTTTTACATATTTCGATAACAAAAATATCAAACACAAATATTGTTACCTGTAAATAAACATATACCATATAAGAAATACTGACTACACAATACTGACATCAAAATAACAAATAATTAAATTAAAAAAAAACAAATACCCCACACATTATATATATATTACATCATAAAAAGAACAACTGTAAAATATACAATAAATTCACCAACAACATTATTATTAACTATAAATATATTGGGCCCGATTACGGCCCTGGTGGAGTTGGAACTGCCATCGCATTTTGGCAGTCTAACCACCAGCTACCCTGGTGGCCCAACCACCAGATCACAAGCAGGGTGGGCAGACTGCCAATAGACTGCTTCCACCACCAACATGCCTGCTACTGTATGACAGTGTCAGCGGCGGCTCATAGAGGCATCTCCACCATCAGGATGATCATGACCTGCTTTTCTGCAAAAATTTTCATGGCAGGGCCACCGCCATTAAAAAGTCACCAGACAGCAATATTTTGTGGTGCAAACATGTCTCCAGTGCGAGTGTGCCCTTGAGACATGTTACTGGTGCCAGCTGTGTTTGCCCCATGCCATCAGCACTGTTGCGCACACAGTTTCTTCTGCAGACCGTGCTGCAGAGAAACAGTGTGCTTGACTGCCCGGAGGCATTGCAGCATGGTGAGTATTGGTTGCAGGCTATTCCTTAGAGCCATAGCATGCCACCATGACTGTGCCACTGCCACACTGACAGCCCCCGATAATGTCTTAATGCGCTGGTTAGGGTGCCACCGGCTTGGTGACGTGTTCCTGACCACAGCCCCACGAACTGGGAGTGTGTCTACCAGGGCCATAATTGGGCCCTCAAATGCGAATAACAACATAAAATATCAAAACAAATACATTCATATTTGAATAAATACAATTCTATATATAATACTACTAAAGGAAAGCATACATTAGTGTTTACCAAACAAACATTAAACTAATAAACAACATTTAATTTGTACTAAACCAACCAATAAAGTAACACTATAAACTGTAACCATCAAAACTTCTCTAACCAACTTTGGCTCGTTGAAATGATTCTCTATTTCGGCTCTTGATGGTTCTGGTCTGTCCGAAATAAGAGCGACCCTTTCTGGTAGCCACAGTGCTGCTGACTATGTAATGTCAGAGCAGACTGTGCCTTCCAGAAGGAGTCCCAAAGCGGAAACCCCCACTGAGAAAAAACCTCTTACTGCAGACTGAAACTCCAGGAAAGAAATAGAGGTGATAGAAGAAGGCCAAGGGTGAGACCAGATTATACAAGCAAGGGCAATTCGCAACAGATGACAGGACACTCCAGGCAAGAGAAAAAGGCACCAATGGAATCCAAATAGGAGCAGGAATCGTCACCAGGAATGAAGATACGTCAGTCAGTAGCAAGATGCACCAAGAGGAGTGAGAACACACCAGTGGGAGTAGTACGTGTTGCACACAGAGAGATTAAAGATTCAGCCCATTATATACCCAGAAACAGCAAGTGGTGTGACAGGACGCGAACAACCACCATCTTGGATAGAGAAGTAGTAATGGAAAAGGTGAGAGAAGTCACCATCTTAGTGCAAGTAAACCATTCCCCCAAGGAATGTTGAGAACAAGACTGCTGGATTATGGGATGAAGACTGCAGGAAAAATGGCTCCCCACCATATAGTGGACATTCCTGTGTGTGTAGGTGAGTGAACTGATGCCACTGCAAATGTACAGCACAGGGAACTGTGGTTCCAAAACAAGAACTGTTACTTCCACAAGACACACAGGAAACAGGTAATGGGTCACCGCATGGTCCCAAGGTGTGCTTGATGTGAGCAGAGATTAACTGCAGGCTGAACTGTGTCTGATTATATGTAGGCATCACAGGACATAGGCATGACACTGAGACCGCTACCGCTTGCTGCCACGCAGAATCACGGTGCACCTGAGAGGAGGAAAGAGGGGCAGCGGGCTAACCACAGTCCATGGCAATGAAGATAGATGTGTCATGGGCCGGACCACTGCCCACGGTGCCACTATATACAACTTTAACCAATCAAACAACTCAACCGATCATACAAACAAAATAAATGGCACACTCATTGAAGAAAAATAATAATCCAAAAAGGACAAACACTACTAGAGGAGGAAACTCTGCCAGATTCTCACTGCAAATAAAAATAGAAGAAAATATACATCGCGACAACTATATATCCAAGTGAGTAATTAAATTTAAACAAAAAATTGAATATTACTAAACAAAAAATTGTTTAATTAACAAGTAAATAGTAACACGCAATGCAACTTTTGTCACTTTACACAGACTTCATGAAAGAAAATAAAACAACTTCCAAACCAATACACTGCTACAAAATCTGAATTTTAACAACGCACCAATATTATAAAATAAGTACATTACCTACTGGCGGTCGCCAGTAGGTATATATAGTTAGGATTTTTTCTCTATGGGATTTTTGAAAATTCTATGTCTAATAACTTTGGCGTTTGTGGACGGAATTGGCTGCAATTTTCAGGAAAATGGCACATTTTGTTTCTGAGCAGCCCCTGAAAATTTTGGGGGGGTTTGTCAAGGGGGGGCCGAGAAAAAAGGGGGGTCCCAAAACGCGTTTTTCCCATGTTAATTTCCATAGGGCGGTTGGCCTCACTTTTAGCCCGAACGGCTGAATGGATTTGCACGAAACTTGGCAAAATTGTAGGGACTGGTAGCCCGATGTGCCTTTTGTAGGTCTCAATATATGTGCTCCAGTGGATTTTGAGAAATTAACGTTTAAAAAAAGATATATATCTGTAACAGCGGACCGGGCAGCGTCCCAGGACGCGTACTTTTCGCGCAACGGAGCTTTGTGAAGCGAAGCTGATTGGTTCTCCGGCGTCTGTCAACATTCCAAACAGTCCGTAGCGGCCGCCATCTTGTCTCTCGGTAGGATCGAGAGACAAGAGGAGGCGAAAGCGAAGGGGCAAATGACCATAAGGGGGAATAGTAGATCCTCGCTGACCCCCTAGGTTTGATGTGGAGGTTTTAAAAGGGCCCCGCGGGGCAAAAAAAAATAAAATAATAATAATCGAACGGCTGAATGGATTTGCACGAAACTTGGCAAAATTGTAGGGACTGGTAGCCCGATGTGCCTTTGCTAGGTCTCAATATATGTGCTCCAGTGGATTTTGAGAAATTAACGTTCAAAAAAAGATATATATCTGTAACAGCGCTCCGCTTCGTGTACTTTTCGCGTTACGGAGGTTTGCGAAGCTGATTGGTTTTTCGGCGTCTGTAAACATTCCAAACAGTCCGTAGCGGCCGCCATCTTGTCTCTCGGTAGGATCGAGAGACAAGAGGAGGCCAAAGCGAAGGGGCAAATGACCATAAGGGGGCATAGTAGATCGTCCCTGACCCCCTAGGTTTGATGTGGAGGCTTTGAAAGGGTCTCGCAGGGCAAAAAAAAATATACAGTTTTTTTAGTTTTTTTGCGTGGAGTGCGCCCGGTTCGCGAACCGGGAAGCGTTCTGGGGAGCGTACTTTCTTGAAAATTAGTGAAAAAAGTTAGAGTAAAATAATAATTGTGAGTGATCAGATGTAGGGTAGCTCTGAGAAGAGCTTTTGGGTTTATGGTACATTTAGGTACTTATAAGTAGGTACCAATGCACATTCTTAAATTCAGAGTGAAAACTCTGTTGCCCTCATCTGAGAAGTGAACTCCATCTCCTCTGTAGATATCTTGCATGTAGTAACGCAAGTTATTGTTGTACAGGGAGCCCATTCCATGGTCTCTCATGTAAGCTGAAACAGATTTGTTTACATGCTTCCTCGATTTCTCAATTTGTGGACAAAATTGGTTCGACCACCTCCATTTCTGTCTTTGGCATATATTTGAATATACCAAGGCAGTCTGAGGAAAAAGTGCCATCAATTGCTCAAAGGTGTCCTTTAAAAGCATTTCCAGACCTACCCCAGTCAAAGTGCCCAAATCATTACCTCCACAGTGCACAATTAACAGGTCAGGTTTTGGCAAATGCATAAAGGTTTTCACCAATGGTATCAATTGGTGACATTTTAATCCTCTGTGGCCAAACCACTTAATTTCCACATCTTGTAAATTGAGGTTAGGTAAATTCCTGTTTTCAGCGTACGTTTGAGCCCAATAGATGTAACTATGTCCAACAATCCAGACAGAAAACATGGTGAGAGAAGGTTCTGCTGCAGTCAGATGAAGTGTGGCAATGAAATGGCAGTTGAAAAAATGAGAGTGTAAAATGAAAAAAACTGAGGAGTTTCTGTGTTAATGAAGCAGTAAGAGTGATTGGTGGATTTTGATTGCTGAAAACAGAAAGTTAGTGTGCATGGATGAGTTCGTTGAAAGATGTATTTTGAGTGGCGAAGAAAAAATCATTAAATGAAAGAATGCTCTGGATATGCAGGTGCACTGAGAGTTCAGAGTTCAATTGCAACATTGTTGTGTGAGAGGTCTTGCAAGAGGTGGTTGCTATGCAGAAAAAGCAGAGAGGGGGCAGAGGGGGGAAGGGTTTTGCTTTGAAAAAAAGTGAGGGAAGAGTTTTGATTGGGTGACATGAGAGATATGTGTGAGGAATTACAGCATTTCTGTGCTTTTGATAGCTGCAGACTCTGGAGTGCATACCTTTTTCTCTGCTGAAGACAAATTGGTGTGTTTCTGAGACTGTTTTGAAACTCAAAGTATTTGCTAAGGTGAGAAAAGATTTCTTTAATTTAGATAGAAAATAGTGTGCTTTAAGGAGAAAATTATGAAGAAAGTTGTGTTTTTCAAATGTTGCTTTGTCTCAAGTGTTTCACAAATAGATTTTGTTTTTTTGAGAAATTGTAATTGGAGAAAATGTGAAGTATTAGTACTGACAGGGCTTTTATGTGCATAGGAGCTGTGGAGTGTTTTCAAATTATGACTTGTAAATCGTTTTTGAGAAAAAGCAATGGTTTTAATATTGATGAGAAGGACATAATGGTGTCTGCTTCTTTATAAGGTAATTGAGAGTCTCTGATGTTATTTTTCCCATTTCAATGTAAGAAGTTTGTCTGTGGAGCAAATTGCTTGTAAATATGCTCCCACCTGTGCATGGCAAATTTAGATTTTGAATGTTTCCGTTACATAGGCATGTTAAAGGTGACTGAAACATGCTGCAAAGGCAATCAAAAAATGCTTTTATGTGTCTTAAGGACATTTTAAGTCATTTCCCCATGTGCAGTGTTTTCAAATTATGAGTTGAAAATCGTTTTTGAGGTAAAGGAATGTTTTCAAAATTTATGTGCGCCATATGACCCCAAATTTCTTTTTCAGGGGTGCAGCAGGGTGTTCTTGAGACACCCCTGCACCGTCGGAAAAATTCGTAATTTGCGATGAGGTAATTGCTAATCGCAAATTGCACCTTCATTCCTATGGGCCTCCTGCTGCATGGAAATGAATGGGTAATTTGTAATTAGCAAATAGGTCATCGCAAACTAGGAATGGTAAAGAATCGCTATTTATTCCTTAAAGTTCGCTATTTAGGAAATGCAAAAAACTTTGATGATACATATGGCGGTTTATCTCTAACAAGATAAGAAGCATAGGGATAGATTTATGATGACTGGCGCATCACCAGGGATGTGTTAGTCATTCTGTGCCGCTGTTCCGTCACCTATGGTGTGCTGCATTTACAATGCGGCGCATCATGGGGCAAAAACAGCACAGATGCGTGACGTATTTGTGCCGTAAAGTTGGCGCATTGCTGGAGTTGTATCGCAAGTGTGATGAAGCTCCAGTAAGGTTGAGGGGTGCCCCTGTCGCAGGGTTTCTGTTCTGACACAGAACTGTGGACAGAGGATTGGAACCTCGGCGAATTAGGGTGTCCCAAAACTCACCTTAGTAATCAAAACCCCTTAGCAAGCTAGGTACAGTGTCACATTGGATATAACAAACTCTCAATGTTTAGACAATCCAGAATATGAACTTATAGTACCTCAGGATACGTGGAACTCATGAACAGTCGGTCGTTATATATTTCTTAGAAACGAGAACATGGAGTTAAGAAGAACACATGTGTATTTGAAATGTTTATTTACTAATGCCGTCTTCTCAGGCGTAGTATCTTAGATTATACAAGTACACATATTATCAGTAGCAAAATTACCAGCATAGTCAATAGTACATAAAAAGCGAATGGTGACAGTATGTTAACATGCTGTAAATGAATAAGAGTTAGCAACACTTATAAGCAGCCGCGGGCCGTGGAGGGAGTTACGGTGGGCAGGGAGGCGGGGAGGGGGAGGGGCAGGGTGGAGAGGGCTCCACCCTGCCCCTCCCCCTCCCCGCATCCCTGCCCCACCGTAACTCCCTCCACGGCCCGCGGCTGCTTATATCTCACCCTCCCTAACACACATAATATATTATTTGCTAAGAAGGTCTCTTTGTGTTGGTTTAGGGCGTGCCGATACTTTAGTGTCTTAGATTTGAAGGAATCACATCAGCATAGAAAAGATAATCCATATGCCGTGCTTAATATCGCCAACGGCATTGTGCCATAATATTCTAGCATGCGATTGCGGAACAGTGTCAGCAGCTGCAGGGCGGGAGCTTGCACAGGAGGGACATCCATATTTAAAAATGTAAAAAAGCACAAGAGCGTCCGCTGGTAATGCAAGTAAAAATGGGAATCCACGAAGCAGAGTGGAAAAAATAGAATGTAAGAAAGCAGGGATGACTCCAAAGATTTTCTCAAATGAAGTCACGAGACCACTGGTAACAATTTTAAAAAAGTGCGCCAGGCCCTTTGTGGAGGACGCGTTAGAGATAGTCCGAACCATCTTGCTGAAATGGAAAGGCGAATCTGTATTTAAAAGGGTCTGCACCTCTGTACGGGTGTTCGCTGTGTGAAGCACGAAAGTTTCACGGGCCGAACTCAAGGCCACCTCTCTCTGAGACAAAATAGCTCTTATTCTTGCCATGCCGTTGAAATGTGCTGCCAAGGTTGGTATTTGTGGCCAGATTGAAAACTCCCTATGTTCATGTGTGGGAGGAAATAGAACATTTCTGCAGCAAATAACCCGTTCATTTACTGTTACGATAAAATGAATACTTTTAATTAACCCAGAACAATCTTCATTATTGAGCATCAAATAACTACCATTTTCCAAGAACTTGAACGTGGGGATGATAGCAGGAACTGGTGTGCCTTGCAACACGCAAGCCATATTTGGTCGGTGTTTGTTGCATGAACCGTGTAACTGTATGTACCTACACATTAGTGAATGATCTGGCGTGTCAGTGCATTCCTCTCCATTCAGATAAAGTTCTTGATCATCTTTGAAAATCTGTATGTGTATGGAAGCGACCAGACTTCATGAAGAAAACCACTACCTAAAGGTTAATAACGACCTATTGGTATATATTTCATACAATTTGAAAACTTATATAAAGCAAAAGGCAGCGTTATTAAACCGTGGATAAGGCACGTTGCCAAAGCAGTCAACCTTTTGGATTTATACTGGAAATGTTAAAGGAAGAATTACGGAGTAGGGCCTGTAAATCTTTAATAGACAACGAGTAAAATTACTCCAACCATCATATTCCTTTAACTCCGGGATAGTAGGGGTGTTTAATTTTTTAGAAGTAGCCAATCCAAAGAATTTGGTCTGGGAAATTGTTTCATTCACAAACAACATATGTTTTGGGATGAGACATGCACGGTGGAAAGCCTCAGTGCCTTGTACCTGCCAGGTTCGTGAACCCCAAACTGATGTAGATCCTGGATATTTTTACTCTGTATTACGTTAGCATGGTCTCATTACTGGTTTAAACGCCATTTTTCCTTTTTTGTAACTTCTGCACACGACACTTAGTTGTTGCTTTAGCTTTCAGCCTACCTGCGTCAAGATCTATGCCTGCTTCAAGCAGGCGCAGGGTTTTGATGTAGCTTTGTCCTATCTGATTGTAAATGCGGCACACCGTGGGTGGCAGAGCAGCGGTGCACGTTAACTGGTGCATCCCTGGGGATGTGCTAGTTAATATAAATCTGCCCCTTTACATTTAATTATGTGCAGGGGACACAGAGTAGGTGAGGTTTATCCAAGGTTAAGAAGAGATGAGTCCTGTTCAGTGAAAAATTGGAGATAGGCTTCAGTATATTATATACTTAAGTAGTGTGTTAAGTTTTTGATGACTGTTATTAATTTACTGTTGGGTAATAGCGGTTAATAACATTTTTTATTATATTTTACCACAGATTCAACTGCAGATTATTTCAAGATTTTAGGATGCCTAGCAAAGAAAGAGTAAGAAAGGCTGCAAAACGTCAAAGACAGCAGGACCATGGAATAATGCAGCAGTCCTCTAACAAAAAGATTTGTCAAGTCACCAAGAAAGCACCGGGTAAGAGTCGAAAAACAGTCATAAGAAATATGTGTAGTAAAAAAAATATTACTACAGAAAATGTTTCAGTCCAGGGACGCATTTCCAAGCTTTGAGGCACTTTGGAGGCTCCTTTTTCGCTGACCCGGCAACTGCAGCGGTACTACCTGTACCTTCCTGGACCTAGCAGGACGACTCGCTGCACCCGCTCCGCGAGTGCCGCTTCGCTTCTTGGGACACCGGCCACCGGGTGAGTGCGGTCAGCGGGGCTGCGAGCGTGCAGGGGACTCCATTGCCCAGGAGTCCCTGCTAGACCTTTGACTGACATCCGGTCCGCTCTCCCTGCTGCCGCCCCCCGCCCTCTGCTGTTTAAAAACCCTTTCCTTCCTTTTTACCTGCGGGACGCATTTCCAAGCTTTGAGGCACTTTGGAGGCTCCTTTTTCGCTGACCCGGCAACTGCAGCGGTACTACCTGTACCTTCCTGGACCTAGCAGGACGACTCGCCGCACCCGCTCCGCGGGTGCCGCTTCGCTTCTTGGGACACCGGCCACCGGGTGAGTGCGGTCAGCGGGGCTGCGAGCGTGCAGGGGACTCCATTGCCCAGGAGTCCCTGCTAGACCTTTGACTGACATCCGGTCCGCTCTCCCTGCTGCCGCCCCCCGCCCTCTGCTGTTTAAAAACCCTTTCCTTCCTTTTTACCTGCGGGACGCATTTCCAAGCTTTGAGGCACTTTGGAGGCTCCTTTTTCGCTGACCCGGCAACTGCAGCGGTACTACCTGTACCTTCCTGGACCTAGCAGGACGACTCGCCGCACCCGCTCCGCGGGTGCCGCTTCGCTTCTTGGGACACCGGCCACCGGGTGAGTGCGGTCAGCGGGGCTGCGAGCGTGCAGGGGACTCCATTGCCCAGGAGTCCCTGCTAGACCTTTGACTGACATCCGGTCCGCTCTCCCTGCTGCCGCCCCCCGCCCTCTGCTGTTTAAAAACCCTTTCCTTCCTTTTTACCTGCGGGACGCATTTCCAAGCTTTGAGGCACTTTGGAGGCTCCTTTTTCGCTGACCCGGCAACTGCAGCGGTAATACCTGTACCTTCCTGGACCTAGCAGGACGACTCGCCGCACCCGCTCCGCGGGTGCCGCTTCGCTTCTTGGGACACCGGCCACCGGGTGAGTGCGGTCAGCGGGGCTGCGAGCGTGCAGGGGACTCCATTGCCCAGGAGTCCCTGCTAGACCTTTGACTGACATCCGGTCCGCTCTCCCTGCTGCCACGCCCCCTTATTTTACTCGGCCACTAATTTATTGTCCCAACACTCCCGCAGCGCGGGACGCAGCCCGGGCGAAGACAGGGCAAAGACTGGGCCGTTTGAGGCCGTTCGAGGACCAAGAGGGCTGGGCTGGGCCACCCCCCTTTTATGAGTCTAGTCTCTTTAGGCACATCTTACAGTTTTATTGTTGTGTGTATATTTATTTATTGACTTGTATTCTGTAATATGTGTTCACGGGGTAGCCGGAGCAAAACCCTCATGGCTGCTAGCAATTCCAATAGATCCATAGATGATTTCCTAGTCAAAACCAATCTGGCTATTGATGAGGAAATCAGCAAAATGCAGCACAAGGTCTCTTTAGAACTTGATGCTGCACGAAGGTTGTCAGCGCATATTGCTAGCTCCAAAAAATCTTCCCTGGGGAATATTGCATCTGCCCGTACCCCCGATCGTTCTGCCGCTCCACGGCCTCTGATAACAACGGCAGTAATGCATCCTGCCCCCCCTATTATTCCCTTACATTCCCCTCCTATTTCCCAACCCAATCCAGTGCTACAAAATACTGGCCCTGCCCCTCTATTTAGTATCGCGGGCTCCTTTCCCCCTCCCAAAGCAATGCTAGCAGCCAGCCATTGTAGTGCTAAGAAAGCCGCAGCATATAAAAAGAAATGCCTTGCGAGAACTATACACGCTAGGAAAAAAGCTAGAATAGCAAGGTTAAAGTTTTTTAATAGTAGACGGGCCATGGGTTCTCCTGGGGTGAAAAATGTTAACTCCAAACCGACTCACAGTGTTCTTAATGGGGAAGTTACTCCGGAAATATCTAGTTTGGTGGAAGATGATATTCCTATCATCTCTCCTAGTCAGAACAGTACAAATATTTTGGAGGGCCGGGTGAGTGGACCCGTGCACGATAGGGAGGGTGATAGCGAATTCCTCCAACTAGTCTGGGGTACGTTAAAGCAGCTACTTTCCCCCCTGGAATTGAGGCTTTCTCGTATAGAGAATAACCTCCTTGAAATGGATAGGACCATAGTCACTCTAGCCAGCTTGAGCCTTAAGGAAATGGATGCTAAGCTTACATGTGTAACTGAACCTACTCCCCAGCCCAAAGAAATAGAACCCGCTCAATCTATTTTACAACCAGCCCAAAGCATTCCTGCGACCCTATTCACATCCAAACCCATTCCAAAACCCCGCACCACCATTGCCAATACTACTGTACCTACCCCTAGCCCAGTAGTACCTAAACCCTCCCACCCGCATAAAACAGCACACAGGTCGAACACTGTCTCCGGGGCACCAGCTAACCACCCCCCTAGGCCACCCTTGGTACATAACCCAACACGTCAGGCCAGTCGCCACAACTTCCGCGGAGGGTTTATCGACCTCCCGCCAGAAGCAGGGTCGTACGTTATTATTCTAGCCGGTGTTCCAGAGTTGGATCAACAATCCCAGGAGAATGATTTCTCTCTAAAAAATAAAGTCATCCACTGGCTTAATTCCAACAAACAACTCCCCGACCATCAAAGAAGTAGTATACTTATGGTTCGGAGAGTCCCTTGGATTGGCCGTACGCACAAGTCCATAGCCGGCGACTGTGTGGTGGTATCATTTTCTGATCCCCACACAGCCCAGTATCTATGTGCAGGGCCATCTTTTGAGGCCAATTCCACAATAGCGGTGAGGCCTCTCACCTTTTTCTATCCTCCTAGACAACAACTAGTGCGTGAGGGGTCATGGTCCACTGTTGGGAACGCTAGTCGATCGACACATAGTTTTGTTGGACAAAATCAACGTAATTGGTGGCAAGGGGCTCCCACTTCCAATAGGTTCGGCTGCCTGGAGGAGGTGGACTGACTCGGGAGGTCTGGAGACTCATCTCCCCTCAAGACTACTCCCCACCAACGGAGGCCTCCACCCCCAAATTCATTTCATAGGTTGAAGGATACATTGACAACAAGCTTAGATGAACCGATCCAGACGTCAGCTATGACAAATCCTTCCCCACCAATTGCTATTAGCCCATCGGGCTCCATACATCCCTCTCCAACTTATAGGGTCCATCAGGAACCCAACGATATGGCTGCGAGCCCGCCCCGCGCTAAAGTACCACATATAACTGTAATTTCGTGGAATGTGGCTGGGCTCTCCGGTAAATTAGACTGCCCAGAGAGGGGCTTCTATCTTAGTTCCAAAAACTTAATACTCTTACAAGAAACCTGGGCGCGAGAAGCAATAGACCTACCTGGCTTTGCTTCTTTCTCCAAAACAGCCAAGTGGGGGGGAAAGGGGAGACCATCTGAGGGATTAATGATAGGGATAGCAACGGATCTAGGCTGCCAAGCCTCCGATTTGGAGACCGCTTCCGACGATCTGTTGGCCGTCCTACTAGAATGGCCTGACGCATCGAAGCTCCTAGTTATTAATATCTACTCTAGGCCGACTAAAATGCATAACGAGTCGCCCACTATAGATGAGTTAGCCAGGTTTCTAGAGGGCATCCCGTGTGATCTCCCCTGTCTAGTCGGGGGCGATTTCAACTCCCATTATGAACCTCTGCCCGGATTACGTGATGGCCCCTCCCTAGATGAAGATTCCAGCTGGCTCATACCTGAGTCGGCGGCACCACCTCCAAAGGCTTGGACTCCCCTAGCCCTACAAATAAATGCCCTTACTCTTAATCTCGGTCTTAGGGCATGTAATGGGCGCTGTAATTCGGATACACCAAGTAACCCGACTTACAACAAACCCGGTAGTGAATCCCGACTAGATTATATTATGGTCAAAACTTTCATGTGGCCAGCAATAATCGACTTCAAAGTGTGCCCAAGAACGGACAGTGACCATAACTCACTGGAACTGACTTATTCCCTCCCTAGGAACCAGGACCTATTACAGGGATCTGGCCGTGACAAGTCTGGCCTCCTACTTGAAAATAATCGCAGGAAAGTCAAGTGGGAGAAACTGGCTAGTAGTATAGACAAAATACCCTGCCTCTATGAAAGGCTAATTCCATTACTAGAGTGTGCCTTTGACCTAGGCATTAAAGACCTAGATGAAGTAACTAGAGGAGAACTAGCAAAAATACATAAAAACATTACAGACTCCCTTGACCAAGACTTGTTCACATCCTCTACGAAAAGGAAGGGTTATAAGCCAAAGACCTCGTGGTATAACGCCACGTGTAGGAAGGCTAAGGCCCATTATCTATCTGCCATCAAGGGACGCCTTGGCAGGGAAGAAATCCGGGACAGGAGAAATAAGTACAAGTCCCTTCTAGCGAATGCCAAGGCGGAATGGGACCACGATTACTGGGAGAATCTCGTGAAAGCACTATCAACCAGAGACTCACGCAAATTCTGGCGGGTAGTAGCGAATGGCACGACTGAGTTATCTCCAGCACTTGAGCCCAATATAGCCCCCTCAGTATGGCAGGCCCACTTTGAAGCGCTGTATGCAGAGGGAGGTGGGGATCCTAGTAGCGAGATAGTGCTGATTACACCTACCCCTTTGGGGGCCTCATTCACCGAAAAAGAGGTGAGGGAGGCCATTAAAGGCCTAGCTGCTGGAAAAGCACCGGGATTGGATGGGGTCCCGGGGGACCTGTTCAAACAGGAACCAGGGATTTGGGCACCGTACCTCACACTTATATTTAATGCTATCCAGGGGGGAATGACTGTCCCCGATACTTGGATGGGAGCAGAGGTAGTCCCAATTTTTAAAAAGGGATCCCCTCTGCTCCCATCCAACTATCGTCCTATCAGTCTGATAGATATATCCCAAAAACTTTTTGGCAGACTGATCTTAAATCGTTTGCAAGTGTGGATCCATGAAATGGATATCCTGTCCCCATACCAGGCAGGATTCCGGGAGGGCGTATCTACTACAGACCAAATATTCAGGCTACAACTGCTCTATTGGAAAACAGCGGTAATCGAGGGCGGCAGTCTATATACCATCTTTGTAGACCTACGTGCCGCCTTCGATCTGGTTCCTAGAGCAAGGCTGTGGAGTGTTATGAAAGAGCTGAAAGTCCCAGAGGATATTTTGGCAATCCTGATGAGACTCCATTCTAACAACTACGCCCGCGTTAGGTGTGGCAAAGGTGGCAAACTAACCGAAAGGTTCCCCGTTCGCAGAGGTGTAAGACAGGGTTGTGTGCTTGCACCTACCCTGTTTTGTATCTTTGTGAACGGGGTAGTTGCCCACCTCAACAGGATTGCTAACTCTGATGCCCCAAAGTTGACTGGCAACAGGGTGCCTGCAATCATGTTTGCGGACGACACCCTGTTGCTGTCTAAATCCCCGATGGGGATCCAACGTATTTTGGATGGCTTCTTAGACTTCTGCTCTGAGCGGGGACTGGAAGTCAATCCCCAAAAAACTAAATTCATGATTTTAAATCCCAACCCCCGAAATAGAGCCCCTCCAAAGCTAGGAATGGTCCAACTAGAACGGGTCCATAATATCGAATACTTGGGCATTACTATAAATGAACATTTAACCTGGTCGTCGCACCAGGCCAAAGTGACCATCAAACTGGCACAGTTGGCGGGTGGCACTTTGCGCCTGGCAAACAAATCAAGCTATCGACCACTTACCCCAATTATTCATATATATAAAACACAAGCTAGGGCAGGGGTTACTTACGGGGGCAAGTTGTGGGGCTATACCCAACATCCGAAGTTACAGGCCACGGAGAACAAATTTTTGAGACAGGTAGCTGCCCTTCCCCAGAGTACCCCATTACTTCCACTCAGATTAGACTTGGGTATTAAACCCATAACAGAGGAGTTGGGACTCAAACCCCTAAAATTTTGGAGGCGTTTGTGGTCCAGCCCAGATCTTGTAACTTATAGAGAGGAACTTCAGGAATTCCTGGAACTAGGGAACATAAAAAAGATTCCTTGGTTGACCTACGTCAAGGGAAGGCTCGAGGAAATGGGGTTCCCGGAACTATGGACAGATCCCATTAATTCATGCACGAAGATCTCAAAAAAGGTACTCGCGAGTGCCTACAATGACATGATGCTCACCAGAGCCTCCAACGACTCTCGTGAGGGGTCCCTGACAAATTCATTCCTGAAAATGAAAGACACCTATTCCCTCGAAAAAACTCTGGACAATATTTCCTCTGCATTAACAAGGAAACTGTTCCTACAATGGCGCTATGGATGTCTTCCTTTAGCTTCGTTCACAGCGTCCTGGACAGCGTGCACCACCGTACCATCTTGCCCAATGTGTGCTCACCCGAAGGAGGACGACATGCACGTGGTCTTCTTCTGCAAGGGTTATGAGCGTAGCAGAAAATATTGGCTAGTTCCGATGCTCAGGAATCTGGGATTCAGATCTTTTCAAACTGCTTATAGAGTTCTAAAATCTGACCTCTCCCCTTATGTAGTTTTTGCACTCTCAAAATTTTTAACTGCATTGTGGTTTACCCGAACCCGAATGATGAAAAGACTGGTATAATGGACTCCTCCAGCGGTTCTTCCCACTGTTTTATCTAATATTTAAATCAATTTTATCATATTGGATCACATTACGTTTAATAAGTTTTTAATTTGTATGTTCTTGTTGTATCTTTTATGATCTGTGATCGAAATAAAGATTTTTTAAATGAAATGATTGTAAATGCGGCACACCGTGGGTGGCAGAGCAGCGGTGCACGTTAACTGGTGCATCCCTGGGGATGTGCTAGTTAATATAAATCTGCCCCTTTACATTTAATTATGTGCAGGGGACACAGAGTAGGTGAGGTTTATCCAAGGTTAAGAAGAGATGAGTCCTGTTCAGTGAAAAATTGGAGATAGGCTTCAGTATATTATATACTTAAGTAGTGTGTTAAGTTTTTGATGACTGTTATTAATTTACTGTTGGGTAATAGCGGTTAATAACATTTTTTATTATATTTTACCACAGATTCAACTGCAGATTATTTCAAGATTTTAGGATGCCTAGCAAAGAAAGAGTAAGAAAGGCTGCAAAACGTCAAAGACAGCAGGACCATGGAATAATGCAGCAGTCCTCTAACAAAAAGATTTGTCAAGTCACCAAGAAAGCACCGGGTAAGAGTCGAAAAACAGTCATAAGAAATATGTGTAGTAAAAAAAATATTACTACAGAAAATGTTTCAGTCCAGAAAAGGAGAAAGAATTCAAATGGTAAGGAAAGGCCAATGAGAAATGTTACTGCTAGAGTAAGAGATAACTCTATGCATGAAAGTAGAAGGAAACAACAGTTTAGGGATATTCGTAAACGAATGTTCCGCAACAGGATAATTGGGAATTTGTTAAAAAATATTAAGAAAGGTCAGCAGAAAGTGGTTTTTTATAAGAGAAAAAAAATAGTTGAGAAAGTTATTGATCAGGCATTTGAAATTAAACGTAAGTTATTTATTTTGACAATCAATAGAATTAGGAAGCTAAACAAGGTAATTTATGATTTCAAAAGAAATAGTAGATGGAAGAGAATAGTTAATCGTAGTAATTTTTGTGAAGTTTTTTCTGGAGAATGGATGCATAGTTCAAGCTCTGAGGCATTTTTTAATGAGGAGAATTATTTCCAGGATAATGATTTGGTGCATGCAGTTGACACCAGTGGTCGAGCTTATGAAGTGAAAGATGGTTGTCCAGTTGAAAAAGAAAAACTTGTGAGAACAGAGATAGAAGAGGTGTTAGGTACTGAGGTTTTAGGGAGACGTCCTAAGGGTCCTGTGTACACCTGGAAGTGTAGTAGTATTTGCAGTGTACGACAGGATTCCATCAATTTGCTTTGTGATTTTATACGGTCATTTAGTAAGAAAAGTTTGAAGCAGAAAATGAAGTTGTTGCAAGAATTAGATCCTTGCAGAGTGAGAGAAGTGATAGGTTTGCATGGTCATTCACTGGCTTGTCTTTCCAGGAGAGTATGCCAGAGTGTTTTTCATCATTTCAGGATGCTAGCAGTGCATCATAATAAAGTGAGGAAATTAGTTAGAATGTTGTATTATGCTAAGAGTCCAGCAATTATGCTTAAACAATTATGCGCTGCTCTTTTGCATGGTTCTGAAATAGATGTGAAGAATATATGTGAAGAAATTGAGTTTTGTTACTTTGGAAGTAAAGAGGAGAATGTTGAAATTGACCAAGAAGAAGAGAGTAATGTGGAAGATAGTGTACAGGTTTCCAGTACAGATAATTTCCAGAGGGAAATTGCGACGTTTGAGGTGAAATCAAGTGAGAGGCCAAATTTCACTTGTGTGTGTTGTCGACGCACTTATTATAAGAATCAGACTAAGTTAGTGGATTTATATGGAAAAAGTGAAAGGGAAAATAATAGTGAATGGAAGGATTTTACAACATACTTGATGGTAGAAAATTGTTTTGATTTGGGATTGGATCAACGTGTGTGTACTTATTGTTGTAACAAATTAAATCAAAACCAGATGCCTGCTAGAGCAGTTCATAATAATCTGGAATTGGTTGAGATTCCTTCTGAATTGAAGGATTTAAATACTTATGAATCTATTTTGATTCAAAGTATCCATCCCTTTCAGGCTATTGTAAGAATGGAGCCAAAGACAGGGAAATTGCCTCCATCAGATTTACAGAGAGGATTAAAGGGAAGAGTTGTTTATTTGCCTCTAGATTTGAAGAAAAACATTAACACAATTGGAGTAGAAAAAGTGGAAGAGGAACCTCTTGTTATCTTAGTTAATGGGGTTCCGACAAAGAATAAGAAAATATGGCAAGATTTAGTAGATGTTAGGAAAGTCAAAAGGGCAACATTGTATTTGAAAAAATATAATAAATACTATAAAAATGTATATGTTGCAGAAGAGGAAGTAAGTGAGGAAGAGGATAGCGATTTGTGTGCTGGTCAAATTGAGAAAGTAGAACCCTGTACTAGTGAAGAAATATATGAACATTATAGTGTTCATCCTTTGCATTCCAAGGAAGTCATGGGGAATGCTATTGAGTTGTTTCAAATGAAACAAGCGAAAGGGAGTCCCATTAGTGTTTGGGAGGAAAGTTTGGAAGCTCGGTGTTTCCCACAGCTTTTTCCAACAGGTCAGGGAGGAAGATATGATGAGCGACCTCATCAAATTCCTGCTTCTGAATACCGGACTTTGCGATTGTATGCAGGAGATCCTAGGTTTCGACAATGCATTCCTTATTTGTTTCATCTCCTGTTTGAAAGCGATCTGTCTGGACTGTCATATGCAGTGAACCACATCTTGAAAAGTGGTATACACATGCAAAACATCTCGGCAAGTGACTTTATGGATAAAGTCAATGTCCAAGACAGTATTTTGGATTCTCACCTGATTAATCTCATGGCGTGTCAGCGTGGTACTAATGAGTACTGGTACCGTCGTCATGGTGATTTAAAATGTATGCTGAGGAACTTGGAACTCCCACATGGTTCCTCACTTTGAGCTGTGCTGAGTATGGCTGGGAAGACTTACTTGAATTTCTACGAGAGGCAAATGCTAACGTAGAAAACATCGAATTCAAGACACCCGGAGAACTGTGCTCTTTGGATCCAGTCAATGTATGTAGGTACTTCAATCATAGATTTGAAGGTATGATGTCTTTCATCATGAATAAGAAGAATCCACCTCTTGGAGAGGTGTTGGATTTCTTCTGGAGGAAGGAGTACCAAGCAAGAGGTGCTCCTCATATACATATGTTGCTGTGGATCAAGGATGCACCTAAATTTGGAACGGATGCAGACGACTCAGTGATGAGTTTCATAGAACAGTATTCTACGTGTGCTGTTCCAAACGCAAAGGAGAAAAAAAGCCTAAGAGAAAAAGTTCTACGTTTCCAAAGCCATCGATGTGGAAAGTACTGTCGTCGTAAATTCCGGAACAAAGACAAGTTCTACACCAAATGTCGTTTCGGCTTTCCACGATCGGTGATTTCTAAAGGAAGAGTGAACAGTTTGATGTCTTCGCTGCGACATAATGTGATGAAGAAATCACCTAAAAACACATACAATTTGAAGAGGAACGAAGAGTCTAAGTACATCAACGACTACAACCCGGTGATTTTGTCCATGTGGAATGCTAACATGGATATACAGTTTGTGGCTGATAACTGTATGGCTGTGGCTCGGTATGTGACATCTTACATCACCAAAAAAGAGAAGACAGAATTGAAGGATATGTGGGAGGACATTTCCCATGAAAAGAGCCTCAGCAAGAAGTTGTACAGTTTCAGTCTGAAGATGTTGTCGCATCGAGAAATCGGAGCTTACGAATGTTCTGACCGGTTGTCTTCAGCAAGTCTCTATGCCAAGTCCAGGAGTATCGTTTGGGCGAGTGTTGGTCTTGCTGCAACGCGTAATCGAGTTCTGAAACCTGTGCGGGAAATTGAGTATTTGGCGGAAAAGGAGCCAAACAGTACCGACATTTTGAAGAGCAACATGTTGGATACATATTATCCAAATCGAAGCAGTCACCTCGAGAATGTTTGTCTGTATGAGGTTCTGCAAAATTACATATTCAAGAGGAACATCAAAGAAGATACTGAGAAAGGAGTGTATGCTGTAATAGGAAGTGAGGGATGTCTGGTCAAGCAAAGAAAATGCCACTTGATAAACCATCGAAAATTGAGTGGCGAATCTCCTGAAAAAAAGGAGTTTTTCTATTTAGCACTTTTGCAACTTTTTAAGCCTTGGCGTGCAGAAGAGGAACTGCTTGGAGATTTCCTTTGTTACGAAGACTCATTCAATGCTGCCAAGGAGACCATAGAATGTCCTGCTTTTCCCAAATATGTAGAAATGTTGAATGTGGAAATTGAGCAGGAAGCAACGATTGCAGCCGAGATTGCCAGAGACAGTTCTCAGGACAGTCAGAGTTCTGCTTCATTGAGTCAGGATCCACTAGGAGGACCTCTTATCAAAAATGAAGCTGCCACTGCTATGAATGAAGTGGAAAGAGCCATGGCACATGCTCAGGAGGATGTGGTTAACTTAGAAGAGTTGGAAAGACAACTCAACGTTGAGCAGAGGAAAATATATGACGAACTTACCATGCAAATTGATCATGGATTAAGTCATGACAAGAAAGAGTGCTCATGTACGTCGTTGAAGCCTGTCCGACTGTACGTGAGTGGAGAAGCGGGAACTGGAAAAAGTTTCCTTATTAAAGCAATTTCATGTTATTTGCAGGAAAGGACAGAGTCATCGCTGTCTTGTGTTGTCACCGCTCCAACTGGACTGGCAGCACATAACATTAAAGGGATTACTTTACATCGTTTACTGATGCTGCCAGTGGAGCTTACCATCCAACCGTACCTTACTATTGTCACTATCCCCTTTCATAGGTGGCTTCTGGTTAAACTTAGGTTTAACCAGATTTATACGGTTTTGTGTGACAGTCCCGGTTGGTTTAAGGAGGAAGATGCCCCTGTCTGTAACTGTGATAGTTTTTCTCTTCAAAATAATATGCACTTTATGCTATTTTGTAATTTTTTTATTGAGCCCAGACAGAAATACCTTGTACCAGTATTGAAGGAAAAAGCTTTTCTTCAGGCAAAACCTGCTCTCCTGTACCTCCAATTAATGGATTCTACGTTGGCCATGTTTAGCGTGGCCAACTATCTTGTTGCTGCGGTTAGGATCAGGAGGAAAAGACTTAAAGATGTAAATATTGGTGTTTTGTGAACATAAATGAAATGGAAGTGGTCTTCTTTTTAAAATGTATATTTATTGAGTATTTTCTCTTTTATGATGTATTTTTTATAATGTGTATTAATTCGCTATTATTGTTGTTTCCTCATATCATGTGTTTTTTTTTTATGAAATTGTTACTGATTGCTGCTTCTGTATGTGATTATGAATCTGTCTGCCTTTGTGATGAAATTGTAGAATGCTTTTATGATTTTTAATTTAAATCGAATAAAGTGGTTTTGACTTGACTTGACTTGATGCTGCCAGTGGAGCATGACAACAAATTAGAATATCACAAGCTATCTGGAGATGCTTGTTTTGAAGTTTCAAGAGTCTTGAGGAAAATGAAACTTCTTATCATTGACGAAGTAAGCATGGTTTCCAATGTCATGCTTGCCTTTGTGCATTTGAGAATGCAAGAAGTTCTCAAAACAGAGTATGATGTGTTATTTGGTGGCAAACACATCATTGTTTTCGGAGATCTTCTGCAGCTGACACCAGTGAAAGGGCAACCTGTGTTCAAAATGCTCACGCATGAAGATACCAGGAAGTGCTTAGGGAGTATTGGCAACGTCAATATATGGTTAAACTTCAATTATGCTGAACTGCATGAAAATATGCGTCAGGCAAAGGATGAAGTTTACAAGACTATTCTACAAGATGTTAGAATTGGAAAAGTGACCGAGCATGGGAAAGAAGCTTTACATGCACGATTACTGACAAATTTATATCCAGACGAAGATGTTGTGCCTGAGAATATTTTTCAGAAAGTTACTGAGAAAAAATCTGGAATATGTTTGATGCCAACTCTTGCAGAATGTGCCAAATTCAACAACAAAATGTTGCATTTAGAAAAGCAAGAGATTGTGAAATTGGAAGCTATTGACAGAGTAGAGCATATGGGATCAACAATTATTTTGTCTGAGAATCTGAAAACAAAATTGGATTCATTAGAGAAGAGTATATCTAAAACTGCGGGTTTTGAAAAGACTCTGAATGTGTGCTTGAACTGCCGTATAATTTTAAGAAGGAATTTACATGTTGAAAGAGGTCTGGTAAATGGATCAATGGGTAATGTTGTTGATTTTGTGAAATACAGAAATAGAGATGGAATTGAATTTTTAAAAATTAAATTTGATGGCATTGAGGAAGTACAGCTAATTGCTCGTTGTTCTGCTAGATTTTTGCTTGTAAAAGACTTATATGTTCGTCGTAAGCAATTTCCTGTTTGCTTGGCATATGCGGTGACAATCCATAAATCGCAAGGTTTAAGTGTAGACTGTGCATTGGTGAATATTGGCAGTTCTGTGTTCAAGGAGGGTATGGCATATGTGGCATTGTCACGAGTTAGGACTTTATCGGGATTGTACTTGATTGAGTGTGATGTCACAAACATTTGTGCGGATCTAGATTGTGTTAAGGAATACAATAGGTTGAGAAGAGAGTATGTGCCACATTTGCCTCAGTATCCTTTGTTTGAGAAACGTGTGGTAGGCCGGAAACGAAGAAATGTGACCAATACTGGGGATGTTGTAGCAAAAAGACGAAAAGTCGATGAACCTGAAATTATAAGCAGAAACAAAAAGGATTCTGTTGAAGATGTTGTTGGTTTTCAATTTGAAAACAGTTCTGGTGTCAACTGCTATGCTAATGTAGTGGTTAATGTTTTGTTTTCTCTACAAAATGTAAAAGAAGAGATTGTGGTCAATTCTGATCAAAGATTTTGCAGTTTGTTAAATTCGTGTTAGAGAAATGTAGCACTGATAGAACAAACATAGAAAGTGTGTCTGAAATTCGAAATCTGTTAGACAGATGTTCAGGCCAAACACAATTCTCTCAAAATAGTCAGCAAGATTGTCAGGAGTTTTTAATGTATATGCTTGATGTATTGTATGCTGAAGGTGTAGATGTAGATCATCTGTTTGGGCTTTCTTATCAATGGCAGCATGACTGCGAGAACTGTAGGGTATCAAGTAGTACTAGTGTAGACTCAGAAAGATTTATATATTTAACTTTGCCAGACAGTAAATCAGTCTCTTTTAATAAGCTAGTAAAAGCAGCTGATCACAATATGGAGTGTAGGCAATGTAAATCTGAAATGATGTCCACATTATTTATACGAACATATGGCCAGTATGTCATTTTAATGTTCCAACGATGTAGGCCTGATGGAACAAAATTGACAACTTTAATTAAAAATTTTGTGGCTTCACAGTTGTCAATATCAGGAAGGACTTTTGTAACTGTAGCAATTATATATCATGATGGTTCTTCAATAACATCAGGACATTATACAGCTTATTTAAAGTGTAGAAATGGCTGGTCATTCTGCAATGATTCTGTTTTAATTTTCAAAAAAAAATTGCCATATGACCTTAAAAACTCTTACCTGGTGTTTTTAAAACCAAAATTTTAGGGAAAGAATCTCGGGATGTGCTCTGAGGAATTTCAAGAAGTTCTCATGGCTCCTACACTATTTGGCCTTGAAGATAAGTGTAGTACAGAGACATAACTTTTTACCATAACACTGGACGTTATTGAGAAATACGTGCACTTTGAATGAGTTCAGAAAAACTATTTCTTTTTATAAGCTAATTGAAGCAGCGAATCAAAACATGGAGTAGAGGGAATGTAAGTCTGCAATGCTGTCTACTGTTTTACATTGCTTTGTGATTAAAAGTGATGTAGAGAATTAAATAATTGTACTAGTCATAAAGGTAGTGTAAGTCTGCTTCATAGTAAGCAGTATCAGTGTGATAGGAAATGTAGAACATGATTGAGCAAGAAGGGGAAGATATTACTAGTCCAGGATTGTGTAAATGATCTTCAACATTTTAATTCTGAAAGTTGCGGAAATGCGAAAAGACGGGATTGGCTAACAAGAAATCCAAGAGTTATACATGGCTCTGACAAGATTTGGCCTTGTGGAATCTTGTGGTAGAGAGCAAGAAGTCATTTATTGTATGTAACATGTTTTTGAAAACGATGGAGGTTTTCTTTCAGAAAGTGGCGGGTTGAAAGTAATAACAGCACAACAGAGTGTAAGCTGTTCATAGGACATCCTTGGCCGTCATGGAAAGTAAGTTAACTTTAAGGAGTTCTGAATTCTGATTTGTAATGTTGTATGGGTTTTTTAAACACAATCATTTTGATTGTGTTTTTTTTTCCCCGCTGTTATATGATGAATACCTTCAAGTCACTGTTTTAGTGAAATTTGATACATTCTGAGAACAGCAAAAATAAACCATTTAACATGTATAATTAATTCTGTTCTGTTTGCATTTATGATGTACATGT
The DNA here is from genome assembly GCF_964261635.1 of Lissotriton helveticus. NCBI lineage: Eukaryota > Metazoa > Chordata > Amphibia > Caudata > Salamandridae > Lissotriton > Lissotriton helveticus. The sequence continues at coordinate 1,577,850,876 of NC_136061.1, read as the reverse complement.
AGAACTGTGTAGGAGGCATGGAGAAGGTGAGGCTTCTGTAAGTGTCAAAGTTGTTGCATACAGTGCTCATATTCTACGTAGTCTTTTATATTTCATTACTTTCACTGTTTCTGACTGATCTAAAAAAATTTTTTTAAAAAGAACAGTAAGTATAAGGGAAGGAAACAGACAGTTATGTTAAAAGAAACACAGCTATGGGGAATAAACTAGGGATACTGTTACCCGCAATCCTCTGCTGATGATGTCACTGAGCATGTCATGAATGATGTAATATGTGACATCATCAGCAGTGGATTACGGGTAATAGTATCTCTAGTTTACTCCCCTATAGCTGTCTTTCTTTTAACATAACTGTCTGTGTCCTTCCCTTATACTTACTGTTCTTTTTAAAAAAAAAACATTTTTGGTTCGCTTCCGGTTCGCGTACCGGGGAGCGAACTGGGAAGCGAACTAAGAGAAATAGAGGTTGGCACAGTTGCAAATATTGTACCAATTTTTTAATAACGGGGAGGTAGTTCTGAAAAGAACTTTTTTTAAAATTGTTTTTGTTGTTCTATATTTTTTTTATTATTTTTCTGAACATTTTTTTACTTTTTTTGAATTTTTCTGAACAGTTTTATATTTTTTTTATTTTTTTTCGGAGGGGGCAACGAAAACGATTCATTGTAAAGGGCTCAACAGGAGCAAGAAAACAAAAAAAAAGAATTTATTGTTTGGGGAGTTTCGGACAAACATGAGCATGATTGTCAATAGCTCTGTTGATCAGAGTGATGCTACTTTCTCCGTAGCAAATGAATCCACTGCAATGTACGCAGACTTGTTTTACTTCACGAAATCTCGTTTGTATATTTGGCACCATCTCCCTGCCCTCTGGTCCCGTTACTTCCGGTACAACAGATCTTCTGGCCGTAATAGGGAGATTATCTAGGTCGTCCTGTTCCTCTTCTTCCTCTTCTTGCTGAATTATAACTTTAGCAGGTGGTCCACTCTTCCTTGGATGTGGTGGAGGTGGTGGGGAAGCACCAGCTGAAGCTAGTTAAGAAGCCATTGCTCACTGGTAACAAAGGGTCTTTCTCTCACAATGATGAAAGTCAGAGTGAGGAAAGAAGGAGGGATTTTCACCATTTGGGAAAAAAAATAGTTCTCAACCAATGAAAAGTGTTCATTTTAGATCATATGACCTAGTCATTAGGAAACCGAAAGTGAAATGAACCAATGAAAAGTGTTATTACCAAGTCACATGACCTGCTGTGTTTACGTTACGCGCTTTGCAGGGCCTCCCGGTTTGCTTCCAGAAACCTGTGCTTTGCGACTCGGTAAGCGTACGAGTTCGCTAACGTAGCACGTCATATGACGTATCACGCGACAACGCGAAACGTCATGCGGACGGGAGGCGTCACGATGTTGTTTTCTAACGCGGCAGTTGCGGTAAAGAAACGTTTACCGGCTCGCGGTCTATTTCGCGGCATCAAGGTCAGCTAACGGGAAGCTTCCCGATTCGCGAAGCGGGAACGAAGAAATAAATATATTTAAAAAAAAAGTTATTAATAAACATATAAAATATATTTTTGGATTTAAAGAAGAATACATTTTACAGCTACAGATATTAGCTGTTAAAAAACCAATGAAATTCACTGAAAAAACCATAGGTTATAGACCATATATAGTTAGGAATTAGCATTTACAAAACCTTGAAAATTCACTGAAAAAACCATAGGTTATAGACCATATATAGTTAAGAATTAGCATTTAAAAAACCTTATTTTACTCACACAAAACCATTGAAATTCCATATATAGTTAGTTGCACTAACTATATATCGCGCACCCGCAATCCACTGCTGATGATGTCACATATTACATCATTCATGACATGGTCAGTGACATCACTGATGACATCACTGATGACATCTCAAATGACATCACTGATGACATCTCACTTGACATCAATGATCACATCACTGATGATATCATTCATGTGATAATACAATGCATCTCCTCACACTCTAATATAACCTCCGTTACACCCAGTGTTAAATAGAGAGTATCATTTTTGAAACCATTGACACACCAATACTAGTTACTACATACGCACTAACTGATTCCTATGTCTACACACACATTCACTCATACAATCATTCATACATACAATCACTCATCTTTACAACACTATCATATGCACTCATACACCTATACAGACACTCACACTCTGCCACTCATCCATGGAGTTACTCACACACCTAGTCAGTCCTGAAAAGAATCAATCACACTTCCATTTTCTCATCTATACAGTTAAACACAGAACACCTTACATTTTTGAAACATATACTAACACATAGTTACTCTCTTATAGAATCACTGATACAAGTACACATTGATCTGCACAGAGTCACACACCTCCCAGCCAGCCATACACACACTCAGTCTCCCATACAAATACTTGTGCAACCAATCAATAACCCATATAGCTACTTATATAGCTACTGATCAACACATGCAGCAGCTTGCACAACAACAGACATACTGATGCACACTTTTAGACAGTTTAGTCACTAACCCGTGCATTCAGTAAGACGCATTTAATCACTCACTCATACAGTCAATCACGCACCTACTAAAACCTTCATTCAGACACTTATACATCCACTCATTCTTCAATATGTAAAACATATTTAAACTTTACAGAAACACATAATCACTGGATGTTGTCATCAGTGATGTCATCAGTGATGTCACTGACCATGTCATGAATGATGTAATATGTGACATCATCAGCAGTGGATTGCGGGTGCGCGATATATAGTTAGTGCAACTAACTATATATGGAATTTCAATGGTTTTGTGTGAGTAAAATAAGGTTTTTTAAATGCTAATTCCTAACTATATATGGTCTATAACCTATGGTTTTTTCAGTGAATATATATATATATATATATATATAAATTCGAAACTCATCCAAGCAGCACCCAAAAACAAAATGTACTCCCTAAACCTCGAGAAATTAGCAAAAAAGACCAATTTAACTTACTCTAACTTTTTTTCCTATTTCAACAGAAAACAAATAGCAACTCCACATTTACAAAAGAAAATGTTGTAATTAATGTAAAAGAGAACAACCATCTCCCAAATGTTATAGGAATAGAAGCAAGAGAAATTTTATAAGACATAAGAGAGGCAAGTACTAGTACTCAAGAACCCAGAGCCAAAATCCTTAAAGATGGAGGATCTTAGTACGGCCATCCAAAGGAATTAATCTAATTTCATATTAATTTATAAAATAAAATAAAAATATAATATATTTAAAACATTTATAAATTAATTAAAAGCATCACATATCTACAAAATGATTAGTTATAAATTAAAAATTATGGTATGTATTTTTTTTAAACTCCCCACCCTTAGCTCCGATTAACCCAACATCCCACCGCTAAAAGAAAAAGAATATTGTATTGAATAAAAAATGTATTATAAAATTAAAACATATTGAAAAAATATAAACACATGGAGAAAACAGTACATTACATACTATTTTACAGTAAGCAAAATGATATTGTATGGAATGATATTTACTGCATCGATATTATTTACATCTTTATTAAAAAACAACACTTAAAATAATATTTTCACCTTTGAGATCCCTCTCCACAATATAATGGAGATCCTGATATTCTAGACAATATATGTCTGCAACACAATAGATTTTATCTGATATTTTGTTCAAACACTGTGGCCCCTTCCAGCCAGGGCACAAAAAAGTCTCCATGGTTGAGCGTTGTGGCACTGCTTCTGCCCTCTTGGTGATGTTGCCTAGTTAACCTGACAAGAGACAGAACACACCACATCAGCTAGTCCTTTGCAATACTCCAGAATAAGCATGAGCGTAAAATCCGTTCCGCTCGCGGATTTTGCGGATTTTCTGCAAATTCGCAATCCGCGAACTCTCGCGAACTTGCGGAAAATTCGTAAAATCCGTGCGAAGCGGATTTTTTGCTTGGTCGCACTTGCCAACTAGAATACTATACAATTTCGCGGGAGTAAACACTTGCGAACACGTAGATGCGGCGGGCAGCGACAATCTCGCAATTGCGAGATTGCAAAATTTGCAATTTCGCACAAGAAATCCACCAGCAGGCAGCATAAACCTTGAAAATTATGATTTTTATCAGAATAACTCCTCAGGTTGACATTTGCCTGCACTTTTTCTTTGCAAGGAGTCCATTTTGGCGGGGGGGTGGGAGGAAGGAAGTGCCCCACAGTCTCCAACTTCCTGTTCCCGTCCAGCAGGCTCCTCCCAGTGCTTTCTTCATGTGCTGGTCACTTTGATTTGGATCTTGACCTGGAAGGGTTACTTTTTGTGGATGCTGCTGGATATTTGGATTTTTGCAAAACTGAAAGCACTCAGCAGGTGCAAAAGTTCAATCTTATCATTAGTAACCTTTCCCTGTAGTGCTTCCTGAAGGGCCCCTTCAGAGTTCAGTTGCCTACTTGCATCTATTCTATGACCCTGCTCTGACCCTCACAGCAGGCTCAGAGAATAGCTACAAGTAGGCCACAAAGGTCCTGTGAAAAAAAATTGCACTGCAACAGAAAGCAAATTACAGATAAGGAAGCAGGTGCCAGCCAGACTGGACGTTTAAATTCAGTGACACATTAATCAACCCCAAATTAATTCATGTCAGTTGAAGCAGGGCAGGTGTGCTTGCTTTTTTTCACCCCCACAATCTACAGTGATAAACCAACCAGAGGGTGGCAGTGATGTACCAGAGGGTGGCATGGGTGTACCAGAGGGTGGCAGTGGTGAAACAGAGGGTGCTGTGAACCTGTGATGATGAACCAGACGTAGAAACAACATAGTCGCGGCCGTTGCGAGCCGACAAGTAAGTTCGCAATTGCGAACTGGTACACAACCCTCGCGAACTGGCAGGAACCCTTGCGAACACAAACAAAACAAAAAAATCCGCAAATTCGCGAGAGTACGCGGATTTTGCGGATTGCGAATCCATAAATACGCAAGTTCGCGGATTGCCAATTTGCTAAATCCGCCCATGCTTACTCCAGAACAATGTTATCTGTGATTAAGTCCAGTGGGTCGCTCACTACTTATCCTACCAGCGTGTAGCCCCGATGCGTTGTGGTCCTTGTAGTCAGCATCAGCGGGTGCGCCTCTGCCTGGGTCTTGAGGAAAAATCAGTCGCGTTGGCCATCCCTGGACACCGGTGTTTCGAGGTTGTTGCCTCTCGTCAGCAGGGAGTAGGAAAGTGTGAAGGGGTGCTGTGTAGGCTGCCAAAAATATTTTCAGGTTTGGTACCGCTCGTGGCACGTAGGAGCGTAACCCGGGCTCGTCAGCCCCACCGGCTCAAGGGAGCCTGAATGTACAAGTAAGTCCAGTGGGTCGCTCACTACTTATCCTACCAGCGTGTAGCCCCGATGCGTTGTGGTCCTTGTAGTCAGCATCAGCGGGTGCGCCTCTGCCTGGGTCTTGAGGAAAAATCAGTCGCGTTGGCCATCCCTGGACACCGGTGTTTCGAGGTTGTTGCCTCTCGTCAGCAGGGAGTAGGAAAGTGTGAAGGGGTGCTGTGTAGGCTGCCAAAAATATTTTCAGGTTTGGTACCGCTCGTGGCACGTAGGAGCGTAACCCGGGCTCGTCAGCCCCACCGGCTCAAGGGAGCCTGAATGTACAAGTAAGTCCAGTGGGTCGCTCACTACTTATCCTACCAGCGTGTAGCCCCGATGCGTTGTGGTCCTTGTAGTCAGCATCAGCGGGTGCGCCTCTGCCTGGGTCTTGAGGAAAAATCAGTCGCGTTGGCCATCCCTGGACACCGGTGTTTCGAGGTTGTTGCCTCTCGTCAGCAGGGAGTAGGAAAGTGTGAAGGGGTGCTGTGTAGGCTGCCAAAAATATTTTCAGGTTTGGTACCGCTCGTGGCACGTAGGAGCGTAACCCGGGCTCGTCAGCCCCACCGGCTCAAGGGAGCCTGAATGTACAAGTAAGTCCAGTGGGTCGCTCACTACTTATACTACCAGCGTGTAGCCCCGATGCGTTGTGGTCCTTGTAGTCAGCATCAGCGGGTGCGCCTCTGCCTGGGTCTTGAGGAAAAATCAGTCGCGTTGGCCATCCCTGGACACCGGTGTTTCGAGGTTGTTGCCTCTCGTCAGCAGGGAGTAGGAAAGTGTGAAGGGGTGCTGTGTAGGCTGCCAAAAATATTTTCAGGTTTGGTACCGCTCGTGGCACGTAGGAGCGTAACCCGGGCTCGTCAGCCCCACCGGCTCAAGGGAGCCTGAATGTACAAGTAAGTCCAGTGGGTCGCTCACTACTTATCCTACCAGCGTGTAGCCCCGATGCGTTGTGGTCCTTGTAGTCAGCATCAGCGGGTGCGCCTCTGCCTGGGTCTTGAGGAAAAATCAGTCGCGTTGGCCATCCCTGGACACCGGTGTTTCGAGGTTGTTGCCTCTCGTCAGCAGGGAGTAGGAAAGTGTGAAGGGGTGCTGTGTAGGCTGCCAAAAATATTTTCAGGTTTGGTACCGCTCGTGGCACGTAGGAGCGTAACCCGGGCTCGTCAGCCCCACCGGCTCAAGGGAGCCTGAATGTACAAGTAAGTCCAGTGGGTCGCTCACTACTTATCCTACCAGCGTGTAGCCCCGATGCGTTGTGGTCCTTGTAGTCAGCATCAGCGGGTGCGCCTCTGCCTGGGTCTTGAGGAAAAATCAGTCGCGTTGGCCATCCCTGGACACCGGTGTTTCGAGGTTGTTGCCTCTCGTCAGCAGGGAGTAGGAAAGTGTGAAGGGGTGCCGTGTAGGCTGCCAAAAATATTTTCAGGTTTGGTACCGCTCGTGGCACGTAGGAGCGTAACCCGGGCTCGTCAGCCCCACCGGCTCAAGGGAGCCTGAATGTACAAGTAAGTCCAATGGGTCGCTCACTACTACTACTACTGGGGTACACACGCTGTAATGGTGGAGTAGCGTGCGACCTATGAACTTTGTACGTAACTACGGCTCCCTTGAGCCTTCGAGCTGACGAGCTCAGGTTAACGCCCTACGCGCCTGGAGAGGTACCATACCTGATAACACTTTGGCAGCCTGCACAGCAACCCCTGACACTCATCCTACACTCTGCTGATGAAGGACAATAATCCAGAAACACCGGTGTCCAGAGTTGGCCTGCAACCATGCATCACACTTCGGAACTTTGTTAAGCGCACCCGCTTTGATAAAACAACATCTACCATGATGCTCCTGGGGTACACACGCTGTAATGGTGGAGTAGCGTGCGACCTATGAACTTTGTACGTAACTACGGCTCCCTTGAGCCTTCGAGCTGACGAGCTCAGGTTAACGCCCTACGCGCCTGGAGAGGTACCATACCTGATAACACTTTGGCAGCCTGCACAGCAACCCCTGACACTCATCCTACACTCTGCTGATGAAGGACAATAATCCAGAAACACCGGTGTCCAGAGTTGGCCTGCAACCATGCATCACACTTCGGAACTTTGTTAAGCGCACCCGCTTTGATAAAACAACATCTACCATGATGCTCCTGGGGTACACACGCTGTAATGGTGGAGTAGCGTGCGACCTATGAACTTTGAATGTTATCTGTGATGTTTACTAGAGCAGCTGCAGGGACAAAAGGGTTCTCATGCAACTCGCCATCAGAACTTCAACGGGAGAGGGTCCAGTTATTCTATTTGTTGTTTTTCTGAGGCTCATTAAGACAAAAGGGGTTGCATCAGGCCAACTGGGTGAGGTGGAGGAGTACACCTTTGCAATCCTGGATTTCAATGTATCATTACCTTGCTCAATACATTTTGATGTTTCTGGTCTGTAGCTACAGCGAAACTCTTTGTCAGTCTTTAGTGATATACAGAGTTATTTAATTACCTCATTCTTGAAATGGGTCCCACACTGCGATTCAAAAGAAACTGGCAAGCAAAACTTTGGGATCAACTTCCTCAATAATAGTTCAGATACAGTGAGGATATCGCATCTCCTAGTGGGGTCAGACTCAACTCATTGAAAACAAATCTAAACCATCATGAGGATATTCTTCAGCACATTATAGATGGACATCTCAATAAAATCTAACTGCAGGAGACTAAATGGACCATGAGATTTGTTTATGTGACTTATGGTCTCAACTGCTCACTTGCTGCCATTTAACCGCTGACTTGGAGCATCTCTGATAGGCTCTCAGCCATTGAACAAACATGGGGATTAGACTAATATTTCTGGAAGGAACAGACCATCCCATTCCTCCCAATGCAAGTTGGACAATGAAAGAGTTGGACTATGATGGCCACAGAGAATCGGGTAGTATAGGCCTGTCTTCATTGGAAACAAACTTATCACTCACATCTTTGGTGAAACTTGCTCTCACTCATTTTTCTTTCTCATTCTTGGGTGTTTCATGTTGGAGTTCCCTGAGTTTATTGAATATTTGGATTTTAGTGAAAACCGTACTACTTACATATTCACCATCAGTTTTACATGATACATCCAAATTGAATGAGATGGACTCAAGAGCGCAATATCTGGTCACTTAATCTGCATATCCATTTCCCACAATGACCATGCTATCGCTACTCTTGCGTCCAGCGCATTTCACAAAATAAATTTCCTTAGGTAACTCCATTTCTTCAGGGAGGTTTAGAATGTCATGAAGCCCCTTTGCAACCATAGCTGCCCGTAATCATAGTCTATACCAAACCCATACAACATTTGAATCATTGGCTATGGAGTCTGCTCTTGGTAAGGCAATCAATTCAGCTACTTGTGCTGAGGTTACATTACTCAATTAGGAGGCTTCCATTATGTCTGATGTGGTAACAACTGCATATACTGCTCTCAAAGTTTAAATTAGGGTCTCTCAATCAAGAGTCATCTATAAACAATCTCAAATCGGTCACTTCAAATGTTACATCCAGTATCTCTGGTCTTGGCTTGGTGCATACTTCTGTGACATCCACTGAGGGGGATCAGACTGCTCCCTCAGTGGACTTCTGACATCTGCTGTCATGCTCATGCCTGCACATTTTATGTATGTGCCTGACAAATCAAGCCAAAAGCCAAAATGAAGGAAGGCACATTTGAGTGGCAGTGCTAAGGTGACACTGCTAATCACCATAACAGTTAGTCTTTATGGCTGTGGAGCTGCTGTTCTGCTATCGGTTGTCATCCACTGTGCTCATTCTCAAACAGTTATCTGTGGAGTCCGGCGTGTTGTAGGACGTGCGTGCTGACACGCCAGAGACATAGGTAGACCCTGGGTCAGACAACACAGCAGCAATCCTCTATTGGTCCAAGGAGAGAGGTTGGGACCTGCTGCTGAGCAACAGCTATAGTGGCTTAACAGGTTGTTTATTTTTCAACAATTATATAAGAGTACATAATAATAATAGAATCTGAATAAAAGGTGGAGGCAGCAGCAGTAGCAAAGTTGGAGAGGGAGGATGTATGCTCTGATCGGTACTCAGAGTACACATTAGGTGGTTGCATCAAAAACACTTTTTTGAGGCGGACAGTCTTGGGAGCCATTTGGAACTGTGTGGAAGATTAGTCTGAAGAGGGTGAACTGAGCGATATAGATTAGGAGAAGGTCCTATCCCTGAATGGCCTAAGAGTAGTGCATTGGAATGCACATGGATTGAAATGGTTAAGAACCTCGGGAAGCTTCAAATGGATCCTTGAAGAGAATAAAGTGATATTGAAGAGAATAAAGTGATATGTCTCCAGAAATCCTGGCTAAGCTGAGCGGTGATAACATGTGAGGGCTTTTTACAAATAAGTACTAAGGCAAAAGGAAATGCATTTGGGGTACCCCCAGGAGTGCTGTTACCATTGGTAAGTGTAGATAAAGATGTTAATTCTCTGTCCTCAAAATGGGAATGGTTACACATATTTAAAATAGATCTTTCTCAACAGTTTGCAAATGTATTATATGTACACCGTCTGCACACAAATAGATGTGCACTCAGTCTAGATATCCACGTTTTCATTCTCACCCTTTACCACTGAACTGACCACTATGCCGGTGTCTTCGTTATAGTTTTAATTTGAACAATCTCTCCCTCCTCTTTCTTTTCTAATTCACTTTTATTTTTATTTTGTCTGGAACTTCACGTTGAACTTAATCCCTTCTGAAGGATGTCCTTTGTTCGATAAAATTGTTAGAGATTATTAAATGCATGACCTCAGTAGATAATGACAAACATTTGTAGGACAACATTCTAAATGTGTGCTTTACTTGGTTGCTTTCAGATATAAGTCCCCTGATGAAGGGCGAATGCCTGAAATGCATTGGGCTGACAAGAAATATATGTTTGATATACATTATGAAGCAATAATGTGAAACAAGAAAAACATTGAAAAAGAATAAAAACACCACGTATGAATCAACCCCATGAAAAAATATTATTTGATTAATCTATTCAAAGAACTTGTTCTCCGGAGTGCATTGAAGGGACGCTGCTCCCAAGGGAAACAGCGCTAACTTACTTTTAAAATGTCGCCATTTTGGTGTGCTATGTGCTTGCCTGTCTGGGGTGGGTTACCGGTCTAGTTGTCTGTCTCCCAGGCCCCTAGCTCTTGGCGGTCTAGTGCTCAAAGTGACAGGGTGCTCTACACCTCCCCCACAGTGACAGTGGGAACTGGAACAGCCAAGACCCTTCCAGAAGCTTCTGGCCCTTTCTAGTAGGTGGGGTGAGGGGCGTGCATAAGGAGGAACTGAGCCTCCATGTGGTTAGAATGAACGTGGACTTGATTGAGAGGGGACACTTTGCCAGGAGGTACTGCTGCAAGGGCCTGTGTGCTGGCCCCTGAGCCCATCTGTACACCTCTGCTGTCCCCAGGGCCAGTGAGAGCCTTTGCTGGAACGAATATTGCTATGTCAGGAGGAGTGCCACTTTATGAGAGTGGACTGTTTCTAGGAGCTGCTGTCCTTTACTGATGGGTGCCCACTGCCTGCGGATCTTGCCCAGTATTGCCTGCCTGCTCTCCTGCCTTCCTAAGCCCAGCACCTGGTGAGCGCTATACCTTACTTCCAGCTGCCACTGTCTAGCGCCCTGTGAGCACATGGTCTGCCTAGGAGAAGAGAAAGGAGCTGGTTGGGAACACGGACCAGGCCACAGTGCCTTGGGGGCTACACAGCGACGCCACAGTTGTGGGTCGCTGCAATGGAGGTGTTTTTTGTGAGCCTCGGGTCCCAGGAGGGGACCCCAATTGGCCAGTACTTTGTGGGCCACATAATTTTTGTATCCCTGAGTCTCCGAGTGGGGCTCCAATGAGCACAGTGGTTTAAGTACTTGTTTAGGGGGGCAAGTCTTGACTTAAGAGCTCCTGAGTGGGGCTCTTACATAAACAGTGACGCCAGATCTGCAGCAGTGGGCAGGTTTATGTTGAATGCCAGGTTTTGATTGATTGATTGATTGATTGATAGGCTTTATTTCGATATGTAAAATATCATAAAAGCTGTACAACAAGAAATAAAAAAATCGCACTATTTACAACGATCTCTTACTGGTTAAAAAAAGAATAAAAACAGTGACATGTTTAAATACAGTTAAAATTAGAATTAGATTGAAACAGAAAGCCTTTTTACACGAATCAACCAAGACCACTTTAAAAATTTTGACACACCGCAAACCACTAAGGCGGATGTGTCAGATGATAGAATACTTAAGGCCACAATGTGCTGGTGGGTGCCTAAAAGTCTACACAGGGGTTTAAGCCAGCGCCTCCTAGGTGCGCAATAATCGGGGCATTCAAAAAGAATATGCGCCACCGTTTTAACCCGAGTAGGGCAAAGAGCACAAAAAGGGGAGGACTGGTGGGACGATTTCCACCGGGCTATCAGATCGCCTACAGGTAGAGTCCCCACTCTAAATTTAAAGTACAGAGCCCGATCGAAGGGAATGCCAGGTTGTGCCTCTGCCCCATGGTGAGGACATTTTTCTAGGGGGCGCCTGGCTAAGGTTGATGCCAAAAAACAAACCGGGAGAATGGGGTCAAAGGGAATGGATTTTTAAAGACCTACCACTGGTTCACTTCCCCAGTAACATCACATGAATAACAATCAAGAACCTAGGAGGTCTGTGGAGTTGTTTGAGCAGGCATCAGTAGGTGTTTTTATTAAGAACTTTATGATTCTTGCTTTTTTGAAGTAATTCAGTAGCTCTGTATTACCTTTATTTAATGATTACCTGTACTGTCCTACAGTGACTGTATAATGTTAGTATGACAGTCAGGCCTTTTACACTTGTCCAGTGGGTGTTAGCCATACTCCAAGGTTGTCTCTCCACCATTGAGTTTATAGAGGGACAGTTGTGATATAGTGAACAGGGCATATAATTAGATATTCTTAGACTCTATATTTAGGATTGAGTTTTGATATCTTTTCCTGTTCACATCTATCTGTTTCACAGTGCGGGGCCTCGTATACCTGAGCACGGTCCAGGTGAGGTGAGGTCCAGTCCCCTGTCATGTTGGGTGAGCAAATAATATAAAAAATGTTATGAATCATTTCTTACAGATATAAGAGAAGTAGAGAGCACGTGTGTATGACTTATTAATTAAGAGTGTAATATATATGTCTTTCTAGATCACGTTGAACGTCCACTGACTAGGAGGATGAGTAATGAACTGTAGGTACAGGTTGTATCGTTCCTACTTTCAACTTCTTGTTTCACTATTATTGTTTTCACACACACTTAACAGTAGCAACTATTTGAGAGCAGTGGCCCTGATGAAAGCCAAGGGACTTATTGCCCGGTATGCAGAAACATGTTGGCCCCATTTGCGACAGTCATTGTTCCATACTGTCGTTTGCGCTGTTCCTATTTTAATTAGGGGATGTGCCTGGTTTCTATTAAAGCATTTGTTTAGACATATCACCCTATTTTAGATTCACCACTTTTTTGTTGCATTGCACTGTATTCCCATCACCCTTATGAGCCATCATAATCAGACCAACAATTGGTAGTTCCAATTTGGACTGTAGACCATACCCAGTACTCACTATGGCTGTGTGGCATGAGGTCTAGATGATCCAAGGACCCGCCTGGTCACAGTGTGAACGACCAAATGATAGGACTGATCACTTGGTTTTTTTGATGGTTATTCACAAATAATTTTGTGTACTGGATCCGGTCTGACCAGTTTCTTCTAATTGAGTCTTCGACATCACCACTCTTCTGTGTCTCACACATTTGTTTTCTCTTCTCTATATATATTGTTACATGGTGACTGCAGCACCAACTGACATAAAGTTAGACTTGCCAATTCAGCCAGCTAGTTGCTTGGCCCATAGACCTCCTAGGTTCTTGATTGTTATTCATAAGGTTGATGCCAATCAGATGCTGATGTTCTGGACACTGTGTTTTCGCGCCCTAGGAGGTGTTGTGCTGTGATCCTGCCTAATGTCCTTTTCCCAAAGATTGGCGTTTCTGATTCAGGCCTAAGTAGGGTTTGTGTAAAGTGCACTCATGCTAATGTCTTCCTGCCTACTCATGAGGGTGCTTACATGCCCATGTGATTATGCCCGGTGCTAATGTGATAACGCCTTATATTGATGCCCAATGTGACCTATGTCTATTTTTATGCGTAGTGTGATGGTATGCCTAATGTTGCATTTTATGCCAATGCTATGTGATTATGCGTTTGCATTTCTATGCCTAACCTGATGTTTTAATTCCAGGTCTACGGCCAAGGTGGTTTGTGCCCGATTCTAAAGTCAGGATGCATAACGTGTTTATATGCCTACTGTTTTACCCCTGAGGTTTACATTACTGGTTTTCTGCACATTGTGCTTATACCTGATATAGGGGGGGCGGAGGGGGTGTTAGGCCTAAGGCTGATTTATGAATAATGCATCCATGCTAATGAAATTAGGCCCACAGGTTTTTGTCTAAGGTACTTATACCAATGAGAACGTAATATGTATTTACATGCCTAATGGCCCGCGAGGATGATGCCCAATGAATATGTTTATGACTAATTTCAGTCTGCTTACTGCGATGATGCAAAGTTTCCTATTTTGCCAGTAGGTATTGGCTGTCACACATTTATTGCTGGTCTTACATTTGCGGCTTGTGCTGTGTGATGGGTCTGGCAGCGGCCTGATTGGCCCTGCTTTGTAAATAGTCCCCTGTGAATTGCTCCTGGTGCCGCTGGCACGGTAGATGTGTACCTGTGTTTGCATTCTAATATGTTTGTATGATACACAAGTTATTTTCACGTAACCTGGTGTGGAGTCTCCGTTTGTAGTGTGCCTAATGTGTCGTTTTGTGAGAACCTGGGCAGATGCTTTACACAATGTTCCTGGTTTAGCCTACCCGCTCCGCACCATGCTACCCCGTTTCTAACAGTCTTCTGAAAAAAGAAATAACAGTTCTGCCTCATTGCTGTGAAGTTTTTGGGCCATGAATTGTCCGAAGGAACAAGGAAATTACTGCCTGACAGAATATGCACCATCACCCACTTTCCCGGACACACCACACAAAAAGAGATCCGGGCTTTCCTGGGGTAATGGGATACTGCTGGCACTGAATTCCAAATTTCTCTCTGATTGCCAAGCCCCTACAAGCCCTCACATACAAGGATGTACCAGACATTGTGCCCTGGTCACAGGACTGTGACAAAGCGTTCCACAAACTGAAAAATGAACTAAGTGGGGCACCAGAATTAGGCCTCCCACATTACAATAAGGACCTCCATCTGTTCTGCCGTGAGAAGAGGGGTTGCTCACTGAGAGTCCTCACACAAAAGCATGGATACTTTTACTGGCCAGTAGCAAACTATTCCGCCACCTTAGACCGAGTAGCTTCAGCACTTCTTCCTTGCCTCTGAGCAGTCGCAGGGGCAGCACTTGCAGTAGAACAATCAGGAAATATAGCACTGGCATACACCATGGTCTTGCACGTTTCTCATACAGTGGACAGGCTTCTCATGTCCACCAAGACCCAGCACCTGATGAATGCACAGCTCACCAGATATGTGCTGTTATTCTAAGTGCCAGGCATTGTCATCAAAATGTGCACCACTCTGAATCCAGCATGCCTTTTGCCCAAGGAGCATGACTGTGCACAGGCTATAGACAGGCATAAAATGGTGATCCCAAACCTGAAAGACACACCACTGCCAGATCCCCACAGGGATTTGTATGTAGATGGGTCATGTCTCAGGGATGACAATGAAACGCTGAAGGCTACCTTTGGATTGGGCACTGCTAACAAGTTGTTGGAAGGAGAAGATTGACAGCGGCTAAAAGTGTGCAAGCCGCTGAATTAGTGGCACTAGCAAGGGCATGCGCGTTGGCTAAGGGAATAAGAGTAAACATATATACAGACAGTCAATACGCCTTTGGGGTGGTCCATGACTTCGGGTAGCTATGGTCGATGTGACCTTCTCAAAGCATTGTTACTACCACTAAAAGTAGCCCTCATCAAATGTGCAGTACACACTTCACTAAAAGATCATGTGTCAAAAGGCAACGCTTTTATCCATGGTGAACGCAAGAGAATAGCGCTAACAGGCTGCCAGATAACAATGGTACAAATGATTAACCAGAACAAAGAGATTCATGTGAAGAATGACTCACTACATTTTTATCCCATGCACATTCGGAAAATGGTGCAGGACAATGAAAAGGAGGAGTGGGCCAAGGGAGGGTGTGTGCAAACAAAGGAGGGGTTATGGACCGGGCCAAATGTGAAAATATGCTTATGTTCTTCAATGCTTTCTCTATGGCACGCCTCTTTAATCGTCCCTCACATTTTGGCTGAGACGGCATGATCAGACTATTTTCCCAATGCTAGTACAACTGCAAGTTCCGTCAAATAGTAGAAAGACTTTATAAACAGTGCACAATAC
This sequence comes from Lissotriton helveticus, assembly GCF_964261635.1. Taxonomy (NCBI): domain Eukaryota; kingdom Metazoa; phylum Chordata; class Amphibia; order Caudata; family Salamandridae; genus Lissotriton; species Lissotriton helveticus. The sequence continues at coordinate 1,577,835,016 of NC_136061.1, read as the reverse complement.
AATACTGTGAAGGGTACACCAACTTCATCTGGCCACTTTCCACTGCCCCACTGACATTTTGAAAGCCTCCAACTAGACTTCTTTGACATGACCCCCACACATAAGTACAAACATGTGTTGGTCATTGTGTGTATGTTCAGCAAATTGACTGAGGCTTATTCATCAAGGAACTGTTTAGTCATCAATGGAGCGCACACCGCTAGCCCCTCCTCCGGATCGCCCCTCGGGACTCTGGTACTTGTAGTTCGTTAGTGGACCACCCAGGTGGGTGCAAGTCGGTACTTGTTGGACTGATGAATATCTAGACCCGATACATGTCCCGGGTTTTAGGATATCGCCCGAGACATGTCTCGGGTTTCGGGATAACTTCCCTCATCAGTAGAGAAAGATCGTTAGGGGTGGAAGAGAAGGCCGCCACACAACAGTCAAAGGCCTTGATGCCAGAACCGGCACGCAGGTGCGTCGTCCAAGAGCCCGTCGGCCCAAAGCTCAAGGGAGCCATATTGTGTTTAGTCATCAATGAAGCGCACACCGCTAGCCCCTCCTCCGGATCGCCCCTCGGGACTCTGGTACTTGTAGTTCGTTAGTGGATCACCCAGGTGGGTGCAAGTCGGTACTTGTTGGACTGATGAATCTCTAGACCCGATACATGTCCCGGGTTTTAGGATATCGCCCGAGACATGTCTCGGGTTTCGGGATAACTTCCCTCATCAGTAGAGAAAGATCGTTAGGGGTGGAAAAGAAGGCCGCCACACAACAGTCAAAGACCTCAATGCCAGATCCGGTACGCAGGTCCGTCGTCCAAGAGCCCGTCGGCCCAAAGCTCAAGGGAGCCATATTGTGTTTAGTCATCAATGGAGCGCACACCGCTAGCCCCTCCTCCAGATCGCCCCTCGGGACTCTGGTACTTGTAGTTCGTTAGTGGATCACCCAGGTGGGTGCAAGTCGGTACTTGTTGGACTGATGAATCTCTAGACCCGATACATGTCCCGGGTTTTAGGATATCGCCCGAGACATGTCTCGGGTTTCGGGATAACTTCCCTCATCAGTAGAGAAAGATCGTTAGGGGTGGAAGAGAAGGCCGCCACACAACAGTCAAAGGCCTCGATGCCAGAACCGGCACGCAGGTGCGTCATCCAAGAGCCCGTCGGCCCAAAGCTCAAGGGAGCCATATTGTGTTTAGTCATCAATGGAGCGCACACCGCTAGCCCCTCCTCCGGATCGCCCCTCGGGACTCTGGTACTTGTAGTTCGTTAGTGGATCACCAAGGTGGGTGCAAGTCGGTACTTGTTGGACTGATGAATCTCTAGACCAGATACATGTCCCGGGTTTTAGGATATCGCCCGAGACATGTCTCGGGTTTCGGGATAACTTCCCTCATCAGTAGAGAAAGATCGTTAGGGGTGGAAGAGAAGGCCGCCACACAACAGTCAAAGGCCTTGATGCCAGAACCGGCACGCAAGTGCGTCGTCCAAGAGCCCGTCGGCCCAAAGCTCAAGGGAGCCATATTGTGTTTAGTCATCAATGGAGCGCACACCGCTAGCCCCTCCTCCGGATCGCCCCTCCGGACTCTGGTACTTGTAGTTCGTTAGTGGATCACCCAGGTGGGTGCAAGTCGGTACTTGTTGGACTGATGAATCTCTAGACCCGATACATGTCCCGGGTTTTAGGATATCGCCCGAGACATGTCTCGGGTTTCGGGATAACTTCCCTCATCAGTAGAGAAAGATCGTTAGGGGTGGAAAGTGGAGAAGTGTGGCTCACTGGTTAGAGCAGGCAGACCCTGAAGCAGAGGTCGGACCCGGGACCAGGGTTCAATTCCCGACGCGGCAGGGTCTCGAGCTCAAATGTCCACGGACTCGATAATTCTCGCTTCGGTGCCTGACCTAATCATGGGTTCACACTCTGCAACTCTGGGCATTAAGCTTGCTTAATCTCCACAACGCCCCCCCGCGGCGGGATGCCTGGCTTTCACCTTGGGGATGCCCTGTAGGGGCTATCTCACAGGGAAAAGCCAGGACGGGTTCCCAAGGCAAAGCGCTTAGAGACCCCTGGGTTATAAGCGCTATATAAATCCAAACATACAAACATACATACTTGTTGGACTGATGAATCTCTAGACCCGATACATGTCCCGGGTTTTAGGATATCGCCCAAGACATGTCTCGGGTTTCGGGATAACTTCCCTCATCAGTAGAGAAAGATCGTTAGGGGTGGAAGAGAAGGCCGCCACACAACAGTCAAAGGCCTCGATGCCAGAACCGGCACGCAGGTGCGTCGTCCAAGAGCCCGTCGGCTCAAAGCTCAAGGGAGCCATATTGTGTTTAGTCATCAATGGAGCGCACACCGCTAGCCCCTCCTCCGGATCGCCCCTCGGGACTCTGGTACTTGAAGTTCGTTAGTGGATCACCCAGGTGGGTGCAAGTTGGTACTTGTTGGACTTATTCATCAAAGAACTGTGATGTACACACTGTTGCTAAATGCCTGTTGAAAGAACTCATCCCAGGATTTGGAATACCTGCCCTTCTGAGCCCAGACAATGGACCTGCATTTATTTCCCATGTAATTGGGGGAATATACAAGGGGCTCGAGGTCACACAAAAATTGCACTATGCCTATCACCCGCCAGCAGCAGGTGCTGTGGAAAGAGAAAATGGGGTGTTGAAAAACAAAATTAAAAAAATGTGTGCATCAACTGAATTATCATGGGTAGACGCACTGCCACTAGCTTTGTTGCCAATGAGAAGCAAAGTTAACAAACCTGATAGGGTGACCAAGCTAAGCCCTCACAACATTTTCTTTGGCCACTCCATAAACATTTCAGGCAACATGTCTACTGCTCCACTGTCAATAGCAGATGCATTGCTTTTGTGTTACTGTAAGAAACTAACAGAGACATTGTGTTATCTCCATTGCCATGTCCTACAGTTTCTTCCAGAAGCAGCAACTCCACGTCTCATGACCTGCAGCCAGGCACCTGGGTCTTTATAAAAGCTCACACCAGACAACATTGCCTCCAGCCAAAGTCAAAAGGCCTGTACCAGGTTCTCCTGACAACTCAAAAGCCATCAAGTGTGAGGGGCTGACATCCAGGACCCATAGCTCCCACACCAAGAGAGCAGCAGGGCTGGACCAAGGAGGATACGCTCCACCTGCACAACCACCTGCACCTGATGCACCCAGCACGTACAATTTTCTCCCCCAGTAGACCAGCAACAGCAAAGGAGGATTGAAGCAGAGACAGACCCCCGCTCGCTGCAGGCCAGGCCTCCAACAGTAAGCCCAAATCAACAAGAGGTAGGTCTCTGCCGCGTACAGCAGGCCAGGCCTCCGGATATTGTCTTTTCAGGGACCTCTACATTTTCTTCACATGCTGAGTGATATCATGTGCTGGCTAATGTCTGATGGTACACAATAAGAGCACCAACGGTTTCCTCTAAAAGGCTTTACTAGCGCCTGCATCAAGAGGGGTGCAGGACCTGCTAGTGAGCAACAGATCAACGGGAGAGTCGAGAGAGGCCGGACCAAGCGACTAAGCCTCAGCCCGGCTTCTGGATTTTGCATCATGGTGCCCGAGGTGCTCCAGGTGCATGAGTACGAGAGCCGTACTCGGCTCCCGCTGAGAGTGTGCCCTGGGCAACATGCCGAGGCGGCCCAGCTCGGACCAGGTGCCACCTGTGGCCCACTCGTGGCTCTCAAAGATAGTAATAAAAGGAGCCTCAATGCCAGGAACTGTAAGGTCTGGATGATTGAGAGCTATACAAGTGACTTGTAGAGCTTCAGAACTGGTAATAAAGATCTCACTATTGGTTCCCGGGGTAGAAATAATTGGTGTATTGACATTGAATTTGCCAAACCCTCCACTAATGAGTGGCTTGCATGGCCTGATTCTGCAAGATCGCTCATTCCCAACATTTGAATACCAACCACCAGCTCAAAACATTGGGAAACTTCGCCTTGAAATCCTACAGTGTGTCATTTACACAATTGGCTCTCATCTCATAAAGGATGTCAACTAAACGATGAGCTTCTTATAGACATTTCAAAGGAAGCCAACATAAGCCCGAGTGGAAGAAGAATACGATTTCTTTCCAGAAAAAGAAAAGGAAAAGGTTAGGGAGAGAAAGCCTAGGAGAATGCCAAGAACAAAGCAAGAGGAAAGTGGCCAGCCGTGCTGATGGCAATATTATCCCCAGTTCCAGGAATAATAGTGACTGCATTGATGATAATATATGCAAAAGATCTTGAAATACCATTCCTTAATGGCCAGGTGGGGGATGGGAGTGATGTAATTGTAACTTATAGCGAGAGAAAAATTAACATGACAGAACCTGACATTTTTGGGGAGGTTCACAGTAAAGAGGGAGGAGGAAGGAAACTATGTGATGAGTACCAAGGAAATAAATATGTTGAAATGCTGAAAATGTATGTACGCATTATGAACATTTCAGGATGTTATGTTTGCACACACTTGCCAACAGACACAGAAAACAGCATGAGTTACAATGTGATACCCTTTTCTAAATATGTGAGATGAGTCTAAATGCTAGACATACTTTTCATTTAGCATAACATGTCCATAGCTGTTCCACCTCCTCAGAATAGCAGAATACCAAGATAGCCACAGTACGGGGAACAGCAATACGAAGGACAAAGAGAGTCTCATTCATGAATATGCAACAAACAAACGGGGATCACGCAATGCTGGGCACATTTGACAGAACATCTAGGAATGAGGAATGGAAGAGAAGGGCAGGTCAGGTTGGGACAACTTAGGTACAAAGAGGAGAGTTAAATATACAAAGGTTTAGAATAGAACAACTTCTTACTGCCCCGTCCTGGATTCAGAATGATAAGGCAATACCACCCAAGCAAAGCGCAAGGCTACCGAAGGAGCTGGAGGGAAGGTGCACAATACACCAACTACTACAAAGAGATGAATGGAAGAAATGCATATCATGTGGGTGCACCATACAGGAGATGGCAGGGGGTGAACAAGGACTTATAGAATGAGAAGATAGGATAAATAAAATACTGGAAATTCCAAAGGAAAAAGAAGTGACACCAACTTTCATTAGTGAAAGTAACTGCACACATACAACAAAACTATCACGGGACAGGAGAAATGATCAGCAGTCCTCACCCGAACTAGTGGGATACAAGGGATTGTTCTTTGTCTGTGGACAATGGGCATACTTTTATTTACCCCCAGGATGGTATGGCAGTTGTTATCTTGCATCCATCCTGCCTCGAATGACCCACTTCACTGACCTAGAACAGATTAAGCATCAGGGGCATCAGCCAGGAAGAGCTAGAAGAACAGCAATATGGGCAGATAATGTCATGACAGGACTTGGGGTGATAATACCTGGTGCAGGAGTGGTATGCACAACTCTGAGGATACATCAGCTAGCAAAAATGATTGATGATCTAGCTGAGTCAACAGAAGCAGGCCTAGAAAACATCACTGAAGAACTAACTGCCATGAGGGAGATAGTGATAAAGAACAGGGGTGCATTAGACATCATCCTGGCCAAAAGGGTCAGAGTCTGCCACGTCATCAAATAGGTGTGCTATTTGTACATACCTAACAACAGCTGCAACATAGACAATGCAAGATAAAGCACACTGCGTATTCACAGAAAGCATGTGGGAAAACGTAATACTATGGCTAGGGAGCTGGGGATCATGGATATCCGAGGTGATCATTATAGTAATTAAGCATGAGCGTAGTTCATGAAGTAGCGCTACACATAGATACGTGAAGTGCCCTTTGCACTACGCGAGCTACGCGTAGCACTACGCGAACTGCATAGTGCACTGTTCGCGATGATTGCACAGTGCCGGATGCTTCTCTGCACTGTGCAATCATTGAAAACAGCATCTTGCACAGTGCGAGCTGTCTTTCACTGCCGCTCGAGTAGAGTTTTACTCAAGCGGAAGCTTTCTCAATGCGGACTAGTAGTTTCTCATCGCGAGCGGTCGCAAGCATACACGACCATTCGCAATGAGAAACCTGACCTCCCTGCGTTAAGAATCTCGCCGGGAGGTTTATTTTCCATGCTCGGCACCATGATGTTGCTGATCGCGAATGAGGAAGAAGTCTTGCCGGGATGTCATTTTGCTTGCTCGAGGTTTCTAACTTGACGTTGAGGACCGCGAGCAAGCAAAAAATGACAGCTGCACTACGCTACACATGTTTGCACTGTGCTATGTGCAATCCGCGTAGTGCGAAGTAGCGCACATTTCTCAAACTACGTGAGCATAGCGTAGTGCTTTGCTCAGGGTTAATAGTATTAACAGCATTGATCACCCTGTGCATAATTATCCAAGTTTGTCCTGCATGCTGTGTAACTTTTGCCGCCTGCTGTGCCCGCTGTGTTCCAAAATATAGGAGGCATGAACATCACATCCGGGGATGAACCAAGCTACGAAGGACAAGTGATAATGCTGAGAGAGCATGCAAATGAGTGATTTGGTATCAGATGGGGTAATGTGGAAACCATCTGTCATAGTGACAATAGCCCTGATAAGTTGACATAAGAATCATTGTATAGATGCATTAATGTATGAGGGCAGTAACTATTTAAACAGATGCCACCAAGAACGCGCACAGACAGCAGCAAGTGAGTGGCTGCACAAGCGCTAGGCATCTTGCTGGAATTTTGTATTGAAGCTTAAGTCTATGAGTCTGTAATTTGCTCAAATAAAAGTACTGAGAACCAACGGATGATTTTAAAATTGCACACATTGTTTTTATCTGATACACTTTTCCTGCGGTCCTGCCCGATTTGCCCTGGTCCGTCACGGCAAGTGCCGATTGAGCGGAGGGCTGGAGCAGGCCACTTTGACTCATTTCCATTGGAACACTTCCGCTAAGCAGCGGTCAAGTGCTGCAGGGCGGTAACTATTTAAACAGATGCCACTAAGAACGCGCACAGACAGCAACAAGTGAGTGGCTGCACGAGTGCTAGCCATCTTGCTGGAATTTTGTATTGAAGCTTAAGTGTATGAGTCTGTAGTTTGCTAAAATAAAAGTACTGAAAACGAGTACCAACGACGGATGATTTTAAAATTGCATGCGTTTGTTTTTATCTGATACACTTCACCTGTGGTCCTGCCCGATTCACCCTGGTCCGTCATGGCAAGTGCCAATTGAGCGGAGGGCTGGGGCAGGCCACTTTGACTCATTTCCGGCAGAACACTTCCGCTAAGCAGCGGTCTAGTGCTGCAGGGCGGTAACTATTCAAACCGATGCCACCAAGAATGCGCAGCGGGCGCTCCTGGTGTGCCGAAGGCGCACCAAAGGCAAGCCCATCTGTGCCCGTCCGTGGCCGGCTGGGGCATGGGGCCACAAATGCTGGCCAATTTCCTAATAGGCCCAGTTTAAAATACTCTAGTAGTGAACTTAGAGATCTAGAGCCCAAAGAACAGGCACAATGCTGGCACTCCCTATTAGTGGAGCAAGGATGGAAGAGATGTGAATACTGCACATTCAGGCTAGACACTATATTATCCACTCGTTCAAATCAAGAAGACACAGGGCTGAATTGCCTACTTACTAATTGTAGGTCAGTAAGTAAACACAAAATAGAGATTCATAATTGCATCATAGAAAGGAATCTAGATATCCTATTCTTAACAGAAACGTGGCTGGGCGAATTTTCTGCTCCCGACGTCCTACAAGCTCTTTTGCCATTATATGGGATCTGTAGAGTGGATCGCCCAGTAAAAAAGGGAGGGGGTATAGCTATGATTTATAAACTATCCATAGACAGCTTGATGCAAGAGGCAGAGATAGACCACTGCGAAGCGGACTCCTTCAAAATTAAGGCAAACGCCAGACAGATAATAAAGGGTTTTTTGATTTTCAGACCCCCTGGATCAGCCTCAGGTTTTAGAGATAGTTATATGAAGTACTTAATCCAGCCAGCGCTACACTATAGCAACCTGCTAGTTCTAGGGGACCTAAACCTACATTTTGATAATAAATTATGCGGAGATGCACAAGCCTTGAGCCATGATTTAGCAGGCATCCAACTAGAATTAAAATCCTCACAGATAATGCATCAACTAGGACACCTATTAGATTCCATCTTTTCAAATCGCCTGGGGCTGTCAGTGGACTGCCCAACAGCGGTCCCATGGTCGGACCACTATCTGGGGGCCTTTTCAATCCCGCTAATAAAGTCATCTCAAAAAAAGGGGCCGGCATATAGCAACAGACATAGGAAATGGAGGAATTTTTTGCGAGCCCTGTCACCAAATCCCCCCTCCTACACACTGATATCAACCAGCAGAGTCAGGAAGTAGATAACTGGATTAAAGGTGCACTGGATGTGGTGGCCCCATGGACAAACAGTACCCCGCGCAGGAACACGAAGAGCGCACCTTGGTACAATCGGGATCTAAGGATGGCGGGACAGGCATGTAAAAAGCTAGAACGGAAGTGGAGGAAGGGCTTCTTAGTCTATGATAAAGCAGTGTATAAGCTAAAGCTGAGACAGTACCGCGCACGCATAAAGAAAACAAGAGCACCATATTACACAGAGAAGATTGAAACAGCAGACAATTCTTCTAAGGAACTTTCAAAGAACTCTCCTCTTAAGATAGAACAGTAACACCGGTCCCTTGCTCAGAATAATCTTGCAATAAAATCACAGAATTCTTTGCAGAAAAGGTCTCCAAAATCTATGACACATTCCCAGACAGCGCACGAAATGGAAATCCAAACGATAAGGAACAAATAAAGGAGTGGGGGGGAAATAGTGTCTCCCAGTTTACTCATCCTTCCCTAGAAGAGCTCGAAAGGATAGCACGGAGCATTAAATAGGGATCACCACTAGATCCAGCTACACCTAAGGTAGTTTGTGCTGGACTAAGTACAATACTACCCCATATTCAGCAGCTGTTAGAAATATCCTTCAAAGAAGGGAAGGTACCTGACTTATGGAAACATGCCATTGTCCGCCCAATAAAAAAAAGCAGACAGCGGATGGGAACATATTGGAAAACCTGCGTCCAGTCTCACTACTCCCTTATTTCTCAAAAATAGCAGAAAAAGTGGTAAATATACAGTTAGGGGCTCACATTAACACACATGACCTACGGCATACAACACAATCAGGTTTCAGATCCTCCTATTCAACTGAGACAGCACTGCTTTATGCCACTGAGTCAGTACGGAAGAAGGTGGACGAAGGTCTGACAACTGCTCTGTTAATACACCGACTCAGAAGGGGTGGCGTGGATGGGACGGCCCTGAAATGGATGGTTTCTTACCTGCAAGGGTGAAGCTTTCAGGTGTCACAAGCTGCACACACCTCCAAACACATCAAACTGGCACAAGGGTTCAATATTGAGCCCAACGCTATTTAATTTATATGTCCCCCCCTTGGCCGAAATAGTGGAGAAACATGGCGTGACAATAGTGTCATACTCAGATGACACACAGTTTGTGGTCACCTTAACACAAAAATCTGCTCTAGTGGCCAGTAGCTTTGCAAGCTGCCTAAAAGATTTAGCTGGATGGATGTCAGATAACTGTCTAATGCTCAACGGAAACAAGACAGAAATTCTGATAGTCGGAAACACTCCATCTATCTGGTCATCAGCTTGGTGGCTAGCAAGCTTAGTTCAGATTCCAATCCCAAGGACGGAGGTGAAGAACCTGGGGATATGGATAGACCATAGACTATCGTTTGAGACCCAAATCAAAAGGGTTGCAGGTAGGTGTTTTGGATTCCTGAGAATATTGAGGAAGTCCTTAGATATCCTACCTCTGGCGGCAAGAAAGACCTTGAACCCTGCACTAGTCACTTCCAGGGTAGATTATGGAAACTTGCTGCACCTTGGTGCAAACAAAAAAGGTCTGCAAAAGCTGCAATCTCTCCAGAATGCGGCAGCCCGTCTTGTGTTAAATCTGCCAAAGAGAGCATCCTCAAAGAATGCACTAAATTCATTACATTGGCTACCGATCCAGAAACGAAACAAATTTAAGGCCCTGTGCACTGGACATTGAATCTTGTATGGCAGGTGTCCACTGTACCTCAATGACCTGATGACTCCTTATGAGGCAGGAAGACAACTGAGATCCACAGGGACACATTTGGTGAAAGTACGGAGAATTAGTAGGGCACAAATGGGAGCACGATCCTTCAGCTATATGGTAGCAAAAAGCTGGAACTCCCTCCCCAAGACCCTCAAGGGGGAACCATCGGAGAAACTCTTTCGGAAAAAATTAAAAACATGGTTATACACACAAGAATCATAATAGCACTTAAAATGAAGATACAGATTTCTAAGGATGTGAAGCGGTCTTATAGCGCTGGGACACACCAACTGGTGTAACACGGCACTCTACAAATGCAGAAATAAATAAATAAATACTTTTCTATGATTTAGAAGTAAAGCTGCTTTTGTAATGCAAGACTTGTCCAAGAAAGATACAAGAACAGAGCAGGATGCTAGCTTCACCGCAAGTATTTCAGCATATCACATTTTGAAATATTTCTGGTATGTGCTATGATATTGCAATTATTTCTATCGAAAAGTACCAGAGCTAATACATTGCCTTACAGTGGAAAGTCCCTAAGCCGCCACGAACTCAGGACATGTAGTCAGCAATAGTATAGTTGGGACCATGAATGGTATAACGCAGCCTAGGCCTTTCCTGATTGGACAAATATTCAATGCTTAATCTGTGTTACGTGCAATATGATGCTGTTTCCTTTGTGGACACTCAGTGGCTATGCTGACTGTGTCCGTGCTGCACATATTTTCATTATCTTGTTGGTCTCCAATAAATTCTGTTCATCTTATGTGCTGATAGAGAGTTGGATTTGTGGTATTATGCCTTCATTCTTTATTTCAGCTTCCACACTGTACAGCAGCGGGTACTGTAGACACACTGAGATTGGGCACCTTGATGGCACACTCTTTTGTCCCAATCAGCTATAAGGTAGATGTCAACACCTGGTCCTGATGAAAGGTCTATGGTCCTGCTAGGCCACAAGGCATGAAACATGGTGACCTTATATCTTTTTGAAGCTGGAAAGGCACATACGCACCTGCAGCATCTCCCATGCTTTTACCTCTGTCAAGGGGACCACTTTATTAAAACAGTCCTTTGTACTCATTAGGCTATTTTGAACTACCTTGTATACCACCCTACACTTACATTCTCACTTGCACCCTTCTTTACAGCTAATATCATGGGATCTCCTATAAAGAGCCACCTCGAGGGGCTCATTGGGCATTGCACCATCAGCCCTTTGAGGCATGACATGCATCTGGGTGTGTGAAGGCATTCACTTCTGATCACTCAGATCCCCTGAATCCCTCTAGTCAGTCCCTTAGTCCCAACCATCAACTTTTCCTTTCATTTCTATTTTCTCTTGGAGGAACAGCATCCCCCTTTCACATTATTACCAATGTTTACGAGCGTGGGTGGAGGACCTCATACATCTTCTCCTGGTCCCTCCCTCAATTTACTGCCAGACCATAACTGACATACTGAGAAAGACACTAATTAAAGAATTCACACACCCATTTACTCATCTATAGATGCACTCATGTAGTCATTCTCACTCCCATGCAGGCACTGTTAGATTCATTGAGACACATATACAGACATTCATTTATCCAGCAATCACTCTGTTCCAGGCAGATGTACACAATCATATGTACACAGTATTATAATGAGCTAAGCACCTAGTTGCCCGTCCATACAGGAACTGACATACCTATTTATAAAGCCATATAGACAATCACACATTCAGTCAGAGGGAGACAGAGGCACTTACACATTTAGTCACACATCTGCATAGTACTCTTTTATCCAGCACAAAGAGAGCTACTTCCACACACAGTTTCATACCACCCATCTCATTAACATAGCAAGTAATCAATCCATACAGGCACGTATATACCCATCTAGAGAACCATGGAGGCATTTAGACAACTAGTCACACATGGCATAGTTACTTAGTATGCAGTGACACATGGGGCATATAATTGTGCATGCAAATGGCTCGGATACTCCTGGATACATAAGTGCTTTGTGGGTGTGTGAGTGAAAGTGTGCTTTTGTCGCTGCCTGACTATGTAAGTGGCTCTATGGTTTTGTACATAGATATGTGAATCACAGAATGCGTGGGAAACTGTTTACATAAGTGGGTGTATGAGTCTGTAAGTGTGCTCTATTCTTTTGTACATGGATATGTAAATCGCAGTATGGGTTGCAGACTGGATGTATAACTGGGTGTATGAGTCTGTCTGGGTACGAGCTTCTGGTGTGCCAGCAGCACTGGGCGAGGGTGCACCGGGCAGTTTACCACTACTTTGGGGTCCAATGTACCCATCAGCTGTCCGACATCCTGGACCGAGAGCAGGACCTGCTGGACCAGCTAGGAGGTGAGGTTGCGAGGCTAGGTGAGTAATTATTAAAATTATAAATTTGTATTATTACTTGTGTGTTCTATGCTATAGCTGATATTTTCCCCCAAATAATAGCAAGCATGCTGCTTACATGCAGTGAGGTCAAATATTATGTTTATATAATGTAAGATAATAACCTGTTATTCTAGACAGGTGCTTAGCTTACTTGGCGCTACCCACCTAACTATGGGGCCGATTAGGATGGCGGACGGACTTTGTCCGTCCGCCATCCAGTCGTGGAAAGGGACTGTCCGCCATAATGGCGGAGGTCCTGTGTGTCGAATTAGGATGCACTTGTCACAGTGGCAGGTGCATCCCGCATTGTTAACATTGCCGCAATGCTAAAAATGCATGTTGTGCGTTTCAAAGCACAACATGACAGGCACCGCGCGGTGCCTGCCATTTTGTACTTTAAAACGCAGGGGGGTACCATAGGTACCCCCCATGTGCACCCCTCACCCCCCCTTCAACCTGGGGGCCCGCAACGGGCCCCCAAATCAAAGACTGTATGCCTTTCCTTGGCGGCATTGCTGCCACGGAAAGGCATTTCCCAAAGCCCATCCTAATATGGCTGGTGGTGTCTGATAGACACCGCCACCATATTAGACCTTTTCCGCCACGGCGGAACAGCGGTGAACGGTCTTCACGTCCGCCGTGAACCCCCCAGCCATCCTAATGTGGCCGGGGGGTCATTTGAGTGAGGATGGCAGACAAATTGCCCCCGTCGGGCTGGTGGTGGCTACCGCCAGCCCGGCGGGGGCAGTCCGTTCGCCATCCTAATCGGCCCCCTAGTTATGAAATCGTACGTGTTGCCACTCGCGTGGGCTGATGTGATTAGTGATGAATATGTAAGACGTTCTGTAATTGGTTATTTGTAATTTCATAACCGCATGGTGCATGCCAAGGCCACATGGATGGTGCAGGGATGTTTGTGAACAACAATGTCCATTTTTCAATCAAAGCTTGTGCTGCAGCCCTTTTTTGCCTGCCACACAAGCTTCTATTGCAACCACCATATGGCCTATGGGTGATCACATCGATTCATAGTAGACTAGTGCGGTTGTTGTGACCACAGCGCTGTCCTAAGGTAAGGCGGTTCCAAAACCACAAAGTTGTCCGCCGGACATCATTGTAATCATTAAAATAATGCCCTTAGTGAATTGTGCATTGGCCCATCAAATGTAGTTGACTTGAGACTGAGATATTGCAAATGAGATTTGAGAAGAAGCAAGCATCATTATTTTTTGCAAAATTATTATTAGTAATTGTAAAATGCAGTTTACTGAGTTTGGAATAGGAGTGGACTAGGTAGGCAGGTTTTGGAAATTTTGAATAGGATAGGACGGTCCACAATATACTACTACTAGTTGATCGATTTAGAAAAGTTAAATTTTATTGCAATTGCCTGTCAAATATATTTTAGGGAGATACTATTTACTATCACTAATCTTTTTTGTCTTTATGTTGTACATCAGCATCCAGGGGCAAGAAGAGGGCTGAGGCGGGTGAGGGTCCGGGAGCGGGAGCTGGAGGTGCCTGCCAGAGTTCTTCGGCCGATGGCTCTGCTGGCCCCTGGTGTTAACATTGATATATTTATTCCCCTAATTTTTCTGCTCCTTTTTGAAAGGTGTGACGTCTACTCGTTGATATATTATTTTTCCAAATCCTCTTCGATGTATCCATTTCTAAATTCTTGTTATTCTTGCATTATCCTATTTACTTATTTTCTATATTTTAAGTTGCTCTACTTTACGTCAAATTGTCTCTAGTTAGCAGTCCATCTGTAGCTTCCTTTCTTCTACTTTTTCAGTCAGCTTTCCCTCTACCCTTCTGTGGACTGCCTAGTGGTGATACTCTAAGACTCAGGGAGCCCATTCGTCACATAGTACTACTACTCCTCTACCATGCAGATTGCGTGCTCATTGCCCAAGTAAGGTAAGCTAGTCTTGAAATAGATAAGAAGGCTTATAACCACTAAAACAAGAGAACGGCAATGGTCACGTTAGACATCCCAAAGTTGTGTTTTCTTATTAGAGAGACCTAGTATTATTAGCAGCAGTAGGTGAACTGATGACTGTGCACCATGTCTGGGAGGAAGTACGAGGAGGACACCCCAATTGCATTTGCCAACCAAGCCCATATGCTATTTTCTTATCAAAGCACTAGATTTATAAATCAATAGCTCCAGCCACTCCTTAACAGCTTGTCTCATGTCTTGACTTAAGGCTTTTCTTTACACTTTGCAACAACAAACTACCATCCTGATATGTTGTATATGCTACTGTCTGTTATGTATCCAAATTGTAGTGAATGATGTGTGTGGTGCTTTTTGTATTTTGCCATAAAATAGTTAATAGGAGGAGGTGTATTTGGCATCTAATAAATGTGTAACCTTTTTTTCTAGCCGCACCAACCACCAGTGCCGGGGCCAACACAGACGGCGCTAGCCAGTCTGCAGATGTGGCAGCAGAAGGGGGTGAGCCAGAGGCAGCAGGCGGCGGTGGTAAGCCATATTACTTGCTTATTATTGACAATTAATTATAAATATAAGCTCACTGTAAAGGTGCAGTCTTGTTGACTTGTGAACAGCAGATGAACACAGCAGGAGTTGAAGTTGAGCTGAGTAACTAATGGCCGCTCCTATCTTCAACTCAGCAGAAAATGTTTCATGAACAAGTTCTTGAACTATGGGTTGTTGAAAAAGGAAAGGACGGAAGGGGAAAGGTTGGATGAAATGTATTATATATGACTGAAAGAGAAGGATGCATGGGTGAAAGAAAGTGTCGGATGCATAAATAGTACTATAGGTGGCTGATAGCTAGGATGAACAGGTGGGTGAAAGATGGATGAAAGGTTACTATCCAGATAGGAACTAAGCTTGCCTGGGTGGGTGAAAGTGTATATGTGAAAGATGCCTGCCTGGGTGGGTGATTAGAATCCTATGGTGGAATCTGTTGATTGAAATAAACTTAAGGAATATGGGTGGGTAAAAGTCAAATGACAAATGTATGTTGCTGAAAGGTTTGTACTGCAGACCATGGGACTAAAGTGAGACACTGTGACATGCTTGGAACTTTGGATGGGTGGCTGTATGGATGGATGGGTAGTTTCTGTCGTGAAGAGTGAATTGAGAGAATGTAAAAAACTTAAATGGTGGTGAGTAGCAAAGCCAAGGGTGAAGAATAAAAAAAAAAATACTCGAAGAACAATGCAATTATGAATGTAAAAATCCATGGGAAGGAGAATAAGGAACTAGGTTGCTCTTCTGTAGAGATGTTTGTCTCACCTTTACTTGCCTGGAATGTTTTTTTTAAATTCAAATGATTGAGGAGGTGGTATTTACGACTCCTCCCAGGACTCACAGTAGGTTTCACACAACAAAAGTCTTGTACACACGTTCTATCAGATATGTGTGAGTCATCAATGGTGCAAAGCAGAGTAAAATCGAATGAAACAAGGTAGACCCATATGTATGATTTCTTTCAAATGCCGTGTATTGACTCCTCCTTTCTGGAAGAGTGACATCAACGAAAAACAAACAATCAGCCGACACATGTTTCGTCAAGCGGGCACTGGGCCCGTGACTCTTCAGGGCTGTATGATTCCAATGGTGAAGGGTTCGCGTTGCCGGTGATAATTCTGACCCGGCAATAACGGGTATGTAGTAGGTACCATGAAGGATAATCCTGGTACAAGGTGAGCATCGGCGGGTACGACCGTCTTCACGGCGATCCAGGTTGGCTCCTTGTAAGCGAGACCGGTGGTGTCTCTGGTCAGCAGTTTTCAAGTGCAACTTTATGTATCCTTCCTACCCACCCATCATCAATCACCTCCCTCCATAACCATGGCATATTTTTCCATGTGTTTTGCTAAGAGCATATCTTACAATTTGACTTTTTTCTTTCATGATATGTAGCTACTCCTCCTCCTCCACCATCCAGGCAGGAGATTGAAGCCCAGTCCAGGTGTCGGAAAATGGAGGCCATCAGGGCCAAGTACCATCGACTGGTGGCCGACGAGGATGAGGCAGTAGCTGCGGCAGATGCCCTGGGCCCCAGCCAGGCCTCAACAACCCCCCACAACCACACTGTCACCGCAGTTTAATGGGTGCCCACCGGCGCTGCCACCATTCCACCAGCACTGCTATTTACACCATTATGAGCTCCACATCATGCGAAGGCTGGTGGATATTAAAGCTAGGCAAGAACGGGTGGAGAGGCACCTCCAGAAGCCCCTAACCTGCAGTTAGTGCTCTCTTCAGCCCCTTTTTTAATCTGATTTTGGGTGGGTGGGTGGGAGTGTGGGGATTGTTTTTTTTTATATTTATGGATATTTGTTGGATACTACTTGGACATTGGTTGGGGATAAGGAGAGGGATGGGCCAGTTGTGGGTGTGGTATTTTGTTCAGGGAAGCATAAACTTTTTATACTTTAACATGTTCTGATTATGAATGATTTTTAAAAAGATGTTGTGGGGTTATTGATTGTTTGTTTTACTTCTCAGTGTTGCCTTTGCCGCAGCCATTTTTAAAAGTCTGTGTAAACAAAATAGTGATGCGGTACCCTCCCTTGTCCTACTACTCTCTCCTCCTAGTCTCGGCAGTCCACTCTGCTTTTACTATATAATATTATTAACCTGTAAGGACTCAGAGAGTGTGATGAGTGAAATAACATTGTATAGAATGATTGCCGTTCAACAATGATCAATCAACAACAGTTCACTTCTCTTACCTTATTATATAAATCAAGGGTTCATGGTTTCCAAAGTTGCCATAACGATGGTGGTAGTAGTGGCAGTATGCATTGCTAGCATTTCTTTTGATATTGAAGACAAACTCATCAGAACTGAAGTGTGGTTTCACTCCCTCCTAGGTGAACTTCAACTGTAGGTTAAGGACTCGGAGATTGGGGACTATTGATAGAAAGGAAAGTTAACAAACTGAAATACAAAAATGAGGTTGATGCCATTATTATTATATGCACGCTTGATGACAGTCACTAGAACTAGACTACTAGAACAGACTTCTCTTTCAGGCAATGAAAAATTTAATTAATCAGAACAATGTTGAGCTACTACGAACTGTATGAAGTGGACAAGCTTAACCGGCTTAGATGCAAATAAATACAGTGCCTGAATGATGATGCTGGCAAGGAGATGTGCCTCTGAAAAAAAATATCATACACTGTGCTGGCTGGGGTGGATTTTGTCTAATATATACTGCCAGTGTGGGCTATATGAGCTTAGTTAAGAATAAGATCCTCACCCTGCACTGAGTTGTTGTTTTGCTTTCACCACATCAACCCCACCAAGTGTGTGATCAATTAATGGTGTAAAAAGTCACACCTTAATAATTAACACAGCCTGGGAGAAGAGGGTTAGGGGTTTGATGAATGGTTAAGTAGGGCGATTGAGGGAAAAGTTTGACAAAGACAAACACTGCACATGGACAACACTCATCTTGGCAGTCGACCATCTGTTATGGGAGGAAAAGGAAATGCATGCATGATGATGAGTGCTACTAGACAAGTACAGGGAAGTATATTAATTATGCAATTGTCTGTCTGCCCCCAGAGATACCCAAGTTACATACATTATATTTATGTTCTGCTGTAACGGGCTTAAAAAGAGAGCAAATACAATTAAATGGTCTGTAGGAGTAAAAAGCAAACATAAACAACACACAGAGTTATAATAATTGAAGAAAAAAAAAAGATACTGTATAAATTGGGAGTTGTGTCTCTGCATTCCTATTTGTCTGTCTGCCCGTAAATCTTGGGTGCCTGGCGGATGCTGTTTGGTACGGTAAGTGTGAGATGTTTTTCCAGTATGGCACAGAGTAAAGGGCTTGTAGATGGAAAAACAAAAGGGATATTGAAAAATCAAGGAGAAAACAAAGGGGGTCATTAGGATGACGGACGGACTTAGTCCGCCCGCCATCCCATCGGGGGAAGGGACCACCCGCCATAAGGGCGGGGGTCCCATGGGGGGTATTAGGATGCGCCCACCACAGTGGCGGGCACATCATACATGTTTAACATTGCGGCGGGCGGTGTTTACACCAGCACCCGCCACAATGTTAAAAAAGCTGCGGAAAAAAGGGATGGCAATTAACACAGTACACTCAGGAACAGTTTAAGTAGGCCCAATGTATTAACTAAGCATTGTCCGTCCTAGTGTGTACAACCTTAGCCGGGGATCTGCCTGTATGGTCATACAGGCAGATCCCAAGCCGAATCTACCGAAGATACGGACCCCAGTGAACTCCTGCCCATCACGGGCCAATCGGTGCTTGCCCGGGCTAAGATTGAACACACTAGGATGGAGAATGCTTAGTTAATACAATGGGCCCACTTAAACAGTTCTGTACTGTGTTAATCGCCATCCCTTTTTTCCGGCATCTAGTTCGGAGTTAGTTCACCTGATACAGCTCAGGGGTTGTGTTGAGTTTTATTAAATAAACAACCCAGATGCTGATTATGTTCTCTTTGAATCGAAGCTGCAATTAATTATTCATCTCTGTGGACTACTTAAGAAGTCACCTTTGATATTAGAAGAGGTTGTTCATCGAAATTCTAATCATGGCTACCTGATGAAGGCTGATAGCCGAAACGCGCGAAGCATCTACTTATCTGTTGAGCCATGAAATCATTGTTTATTGTTTTTGCTTTACAATAATGTTTTGTACTAATAGGCATTTTTGTATTGATTTTTGAATTTGTGATCATATGTATCTTTGGAGTGACATTGAGTAAATAATTATATCAGTCATCCAGTATAAAGACAATATTTTCTATACATCTAAATCTGTTAATAAAAATATGAAAATATATCTGGCAACTATTTGTGAATTTTGTCCTCAAATTACGATTGGTTAATGTATTATCACAGAATATTTACATTGTTAGTGTTATATGTTAATGTGTTTAGGTCCATATGTAATTGTTCTTCCTAAATATATTTTTACAAGTGTTTTATTTACTTACCCCGATTTAGGAATTATAGTTGGGGGCACTTCTCTTTCTTTACAAACAGTGTTTGGCCTCCAGTGCAATAGTTTGTACCAAGCCTACCCCGACTAACACCTTGTCCATACTTGGAGCATATAGCAATGTTCACCTCCTTCCTGCTAACCTAAAAGAAGTCTCAAACTGGGGAGGTCAACTTTCTGATGCTGCTGGTGCCACTGGCAATGTCGGATGAGCTGGTAGGTGGGCATGAAGTTTGACTCTCTGCAGTACCTACTTCTACTGAGGTAGTTGTGGTGGATGTAGTTAGCTGCCAGCGAAATCTGGAAGCTGGAGGTAGTGTTGGTGATATCATCTGTGTTGGTGGTATCCGTGCCACATCCCTCACAGCAATTTGGGATGGTGTAATGTCGGCTTCCCCTGGACTAATGTCCATGATGACTGGCTCATCATCATCATCCTTCTCTTCTACATCTACCTCCAACACTCCAAGGCTTTCCTAGAACGTACCTTTTCCCTAGCCTTGTCTCATGGTTGTGGCGTGTCTCCAACTCAGACTGAGGCGGGGTCCAAGTGTTGTCTAGATCCTCAGAAGGGGGGATTGGAGAAGAAGTTGATGGACTAACCCTCCTTTTCCTTGCTGGTTATCTGGAAGACAATGGATCTTCTGAAAGAGTGTCTTGCGCTTCTTCCTCTGCAGGAAGCTCGATCTCCTGAATTGCCCCCACTTTGGGAAGAACAACTACTATTGGGGCTGGTTACAGCTGCGTTTGCCCACTTATCTCAGTTTCCTGCATTGATTGGGTACTACTTTGCGGTAATGATTAGTCTTTTTATTTTTTTTATATAGCGCGTACATGACCCATGGGGGTAACAGAGCGCTTTACAGTACATAATTATCACATATTATACATACAATCGGGAATCGCATATATTACAAATGAGGTAGACATTCCTCTTTGAATAAAATCAGTGGCAAGTAGGCATCAGAAGGTTAAAGGTTTAGAATGTTAATTTGTTCATGAGAAACATTTTTGCTTCTTTTTTGAAGACAGTAAAAGAGATTCTGCGTACGTCTGGGGAAGGTTCTTCAAAATCTTCGGTGCGATACCTGAGAAAGCTCTGCACCCAGTTCTCTTTTTGTGGAAGGATTCAGGTTTTAGTAGCAGTGAGCTCGCGCTTCGCGAATGTCTACAGCCTCTCAACTGCTCTAGCTTTTGTGCTAAATAGCTGGGGGTGTTGCTATGTAGGGCTTTGTGTGTCATGCAGGTGATCTTTAGCTGTATTATCGACTTGTAAAGTAGCCAGTTCAAAGCCTTCAGGGCTGAGGTGATGTGGTTATTTCTTTTTATTCCGGAGACCAGCATGGCCGCAGCGTTAAGCGATGCCCTGATCGGAGCTAACTTGTATTTGGGAAGACCACATAGAGTGGTGCTTCCATAGTCCAGTCTTGGTAGTACTAGAGCTTGGACCGCCATTTTTAAATCATTCTGTGGGAGGAAGGGTTTAAGTTTCCTTAAGATACTCAGCTGAAAGTTTGCTCCCTTGGTGGCATTGTAATTTTGTTCCTGCATATTTAAATGTTTGTCAAGGGTAACTCCCAGGGATTTTGCAGAGTCAATGATGTGTGGGGCACAATCAAAGGAGGTAAGATGCTTCAGGCATAAGTCTATCTTGGGTGTGTGATTGGGAGGGGAGATGAGGAGGAACTCAGTTTTCTTGGTATTGAGCATGAGGTGGTTGCCATTAAGCCAATTTTTAGTATTGTGAAGAATGGCGTTGAGGGAGATGAAGTCATCTGGTGAGGAGATTTTCATATATAGTTGAGTGTCGTCCGCATATAGGCGATATAGGATGTTTGAAGAACTAAGCGCAATAGTAAGCGGATTCCATGAGTAGATTAAAAAGTATAGGTGATAGTGATGATCCTTGTGGAATTCCTAGTGTGACCATGGAGGGTTGAGAGAATGATTGCTTCAGCTTGATTCTTTGGGTTCTGTTGCTTAGGAAGGAGGTAAACCATTGTAACACTGGACCGGTTAGGCCCATCCTTCGTTCAAGTAGGGACAGTAGATTGTCGTGTTTAACTGCGTCGAAAGCGGAAGATAGGTCAAGAAGTATCAATAGGCACGATTCGTTATGATCTAACATTTTTAAAATGTCACCTATCATCCCCCTCCGATGTGGAGTACCGCAGGGCTCATCCTTGAGCCCTACGTTATTCAACGTATACATGGCTCCACTGGAGAAGAGGATCACCCCGTTCGGCGTGTCCTTAATCAACTACGCCGACGACACTCAGTTGGTTGTCACCCTCACCCATCCCCATCATGCCCCTTCTGACCTTCACAGCTGTCTCTCGGAAGTCCATCGATGGATGAATCTTTCATCGTTAAAGCTGAACGGATCAAAGACCGAGATACTACTGTTAGGTCACACGGGCCCTGCCCTTCCACCTCATCTCTGGCCCAGCTGCCTGGGCGACCCCCCCGCACCTAAGGACGAGGTTAAAAGCCTAGGTGTGTGGATTGACAAGGACACGAGCTTCAAAACCCAGGCAAATAAAACAGCAGGGACATGCTTTGGTCTCCTCCGGGCCTGCAGGAAGATCTTCCCTCTGCTCCCAGCCACCGCAAGGAAGCTCCTTATACAGGGTCTAATCCTAGCGAGATTAGACTACTGTAACGCCATCTACCTAGGAGCTCCTGAAGCCACCCTAAATGCGCTGCAGAAAGTCCAAAACGCCGCCGCCCGCCTACTCACGGGCACACCTGCAAGATCCTCCGCCAAGCCAGCTCTCAGGTCTCTGCACTGGCTGCCAATCAGAGAAAGAGTCATCTTCAAGGCCCTCTGCCTGGCCCATAAGACCCTCAATAATAACGGCCCCCCCCTTCTCAAAGAACTATTAATCCCCTATAAAGTGAAAAGAGACCTCCGGTCCAATGGAGAAAATCTTATTTCAGTTCCCAGAGTCAAAAAAGCCAAAACCGGTGGCCGTCGCTTTTCGGTCCACACGGCCAAACACTGGAACTGTTTACCACGAAGTCTGAGGACAGAATCAAACCATCTCCAGTTCAGGAAATCCTTAAAGACCCTCCTTTTTCCGCAAACATAACTTCATTCAGATGGCTGGAAGCCCCAGGAGAAACAGGTCAGCGCTGGGATGCTCACTGAGTTACTACGCGCTTTACAAAACCATTAAATAATAAATAATAAATAATAATCCATTATATGGATGATAGCTGATTCAGTACTGTGGTCTTGACGGAAGCCGGATTGGTGTTTATCTTGGAGTTTGAAATTCTCGAAGTGATTGCAAAGCTGAATTTGTTCACATTTTTCCAATAACTTAGCCAGATTGGGGATGCTGGCTATAGGGCGTTAGTTGAGGTCTGTGGAGAGGGAGTTGTTTTTTTTTAGTATAGGTGTGACCTGTCCTATTTTCAGACAGTCCGATATGAAACCTTGCCTCAGAGAGGCATTGACAATTTGTGCGCAAATTAGTAGAATAGAGGACATTATCATTTTTAATACAAATGGGGGTAGGGGATTGGAGAAATGATTGGAAGGGTTGATCGCTAGCAGGGTGCTATAGATTTCGTGTTCAGTGATGGGCAAGAAGGAGTGCCAGTTGGCATTGTTCTTTGGAAATTTGATCAGCAGGCTGAAAAGGTCCCTGGTCTGTGAGTAAAGAGTTTTTTCTTGGTCAGTAGATAGTTGGGGTTCTTTCTTGGATTGAATGCCATATTTAATGGCTCTAGTCTTTTCTAGGAAGAATTTGGCAAGCTCGTCGCAGTTAGGGGTAGCCGGGTTGCTTAGCTCCACTACGTTTGTAAAGTTACGCGATTGTTATTTTACGATTTCGAATAGTTTTTGGGAATGGTTCAGCTGTGTTTTGAAGAAGTCTGCTTTAGCTTTTAAGATTTTTCTGTTGTAAGTGTTTCTCAGTGCCCTAAGTTGGTATAGATGATCAGTGGAGGGTGCTGATTTCCATGCTCGCCTAGCTAGTCTTAACTGGCGGTGGTCCGAGTTAAGATTCTCATTGAACCATGGTTTGGAAATTTTGGTGGAGACATATTTTTCTTGAAGGGGCGCTGTGGTATCCAGGATTTTAAGCATAGTGGCGTTGTAGAAGTCCGTAATATCATGGACATCAGCCATGTCTGCTGATGGTGGTGTCAGGGCGGAATTGCATTGGGACATCAAGGCATTGGGATCGATATTCTTGATATTCCTTTTCCATTGTTTTGTTTTTATAGGTTGGTTTAGTTTTTAAGTTACCTAACTGTTGATGGAGAAGAAGATACTGTAATGATCAGTCCAGTCACATGGGCAGAAGGATTCTAGAGATATAGTGTTTCTTTTTGCTATGATGAGGTCTAATGTCTCCCCCTTGTTATGGGTTGGGCTGTCACAGAATTGAGACAGTTCCTAGTCTGTCAGAAAGGATTTGAGACTGCTTACGTCATGATTGCCGGTATTGTTCCAATGGAGATTGAAGTCTCCCAGAAAGATCTGCGGCACTTGTGAGTTGGCGTTGGCTGTAATGATTCCCATTAGCTCATCAATGAACTTCAGATTGTCACCCGGGGGTGGTATATTATGTGAAGTTGGCAGATGATGCCCTTGTCGCCCGAGATGTTGGTGCAAAGATATTCACAGGCGGATAAGGAGATGGAGTCTGCTTGTTTAACTGTGTTTGTGTTTCGATAGATGCAGGCTCCGCGTTTCTCAGTTCTATCCATGTGAAATATATCATGACTAGGGGGGACTGGTAGGTCAAGGAGGGGGGCAGAGGAACTCTTTAGCCATGTCTCAGTGAGAATGATGATGTCTAGATCATTCAAGAGAATTAGATCATAAATGACCGTAGCATGTTTGTTAGCCGATCTGCAATTGATTAGTGCACACTTTAATTTGCTAGTCGAGTGAGTGATGGTAGATTGCATTATATTGACTTTTGTGAGGTTTTCCCTAATTATGGATCTGTAATTGAGAGTGGGTTCTCTGTAGGGGTTGGGTCGGATTGATTGGATGGTGCTATCAAGGGACTTGCTGTTGTCATTATGGCTTGTGTATGAAATGAGAAGGTCATGTAAGTCATTGTCAGATAGACCATCCATTGCCCTCATAGGTCAATCCGGGTCATTGGGGGGGTATTTTACTCCGTGTTGTATAATCTGGATGTGGATTCGTGGTGAGGTACCTGCTGGTGTGCTGACTAATTTAGTTCACTGTGGCGTTAGTGGCATAAATCTTGAAGGATCAATGGCTTTAAGTAGGATATTGAGCAGATACAAAGTATCTAATTGAATGGACTTATTGATATTTCTATAATAAATATTAAGTAAAAGAGTAAGCTGATAAATCTTTAAAATTATCTTACTAGCTAGCAAAATGGTTGAGTCAGTTAGAATTTGCTTTAGGTCACATAAAAGAATGTTGTGCCTGCACAGACAATACCCCTGAGGTCTCCCCATCCCTCTCTTCTCAGCCAGGACTTGGACATTTTTGTAACCCACTCTCTAATATTCCTCAAATGCCCAGTTTCTTGAAAAATGCAAAAATCAAAAGTGTCTGTAAAAGATCTCAAATTACAAGTAGCAAATTTTTAGAATCTGTGGGGAGCCACACATTTCCTTCTACCTAGGGTAGCTGTGAACGTTGGGCCATAGCTCATCCAGCAACTTTGCCATGGCCAGTCCCAAACCTAGCTGCAAAAGGAGGAGGATTATGCAAGAAGCTAGCTACCCCACTATGTGAAAAAAATCATTGCTACAGATATGTCAACCAAAAGACATCCCAGCCTTAGATAAAAAGGAATCTCCTTCACGGAGAGCTATGGTACCTTGTGGTTAAAGCCAGAGATCCCTGGGAGGCACAAGATTCATCCACCTGCTTTCAACCATCACCATCATCATTAGGACATGGCGCATGAGGACCAAGTACGAAACAAGCAAGGCAGTCCAACTCGCAATGATGATGAAAAAAAATCCAGCTTACCCTGCTTGGCATCAGCAAGACAAAATGGACACAGTGCAGACAGAAAAGGCTGGCTCCAGGAAGAATGCTGCTTTATTATGGACAGGTGGAAGAGAACGTCCAGCATTCTAAGGGAGTAGCGCTGATGCTAACAGAATGGATCTCCACCAAGACACTCCACAAAATAAAAGAAGGGATGGAAAATAAAGCTGCAGTGAAAACCATCTGAACGAGGGCAAAAAAAGGGAAAGCTCAAGGCGAATACACCAAAACCAACGAGAAATCAAAGAGAAGCTTAAGAGCAGCCAATTAAATATTCATCGCTGGTCTTGCCACAGAAGATCAGGGAACAGCAAGTCAAAGAAACTCTCTGGAAGATACGAAAGCCAGAGAGACCTGTAAAAGACAAAGGTGGGAAGACAATCACGAGTAACGAAGGCCAGCAACCAGTGGCATTCCGTGCAGCTAAGCACAGTGGGGCAGCGGGGGCAGGGCAGGCGTGGCGGGAAGGGGGGAAGTCAACAGATGAGTAAATACAGAAAGTTAAATAAATAAAGTATTACTATTCCTTTGTCGACATCCCCCTGCCCTGCCCTGCCCTGCCCCGTCTCACCGCGCTTACCTGCCTAGACAGCTGCTGCTACCACCAAAGATGAGTGGAGCCCTTGAAGAACTGCTGGACCCGCCTGTGCTGCAGTCTCCACCAGACATACAGCCAGCTAAAGAGGACTTGTCAATTGACTGCAGCAGTCCAACCAAGAATGAAATACAGCAAGCCAGCTAGCATATAAGATTTGGGAAGACTGCAGGACCTGGCAACATACCTGCAGAGGCACTGAAGGCAGACCAAACCATCAGTAGACATGCTCTATCCCATGTTTGGAAGGATCTGGGATGAAGAAGAGGTGCCATCAGACTGTAAGGAGGACTATTTAATCAAGCTCCCCCAGAAAGATTACCTGAGTAACTGCACAAACTACAGAAGGATTACTACTCTATCAACCCCAGGCAAAGTGTTCAACAAAGTCATACTGAACAAAATGAAGGAACAAATCAACAATCAGCCATGAGACTAGCAAGCTGGTTTCCACAAAGATAGATCCTACACAAATCGGAATGTCACACTGTCCATCATCATTAAGCAGTCGATGTAATGGAACTCCCCCCTCTATGTCAATTTCACCAACAATAAGCATTCATTCAACAGTGTGGACAGAAACTTCTCTGCCACTTCTGTGTGCCAGATAAAATTATAAGAAACATCAGCAACTTTTATGAGGGCTTGACGTGCAAGATATTCCATGAAGGACAACTCTCTGAACCATTCCACGTGAGGACTGGAGTCTGTCAGGGCTGTTTGCTCTCTTTTTTTCCCTTCCTCATGTCTGTAGACTGTATCAAGAAGACATCCACAGCAAGGAGAAGAAATAGAATCTAGCAGACACCTCGGATGCAGCTTGATGACCTGGACTTTGCAGATGACCTGGCCCTACTCTCATTTTCCCCTGTACAGATGCAAGAGAAGACTGACAATGTAGAAGCCACATCAGAACAACCTGGCCTTAACATCCACTGGGGAAAAACCAAGATCCTGAAAGCTAACATGGCCAGCAAAACTGCAGTCACTCTTGCAGGTAATGAACTGGAAGTGGCTGAAGCTTTTAGACAACTGAAGAAATCCAGAGTGGGGCGACTTATGTGGCTCCCTTCAGGTCTTTTTACCCAGAATCCCTCGCAAACCTCAATCTTTGAGTAAAAACACACAGTTTCCACACGTTTTCCTGAGGACAACTTTTGTAATCTGCATACAGCCACAAATTTCCTACCACCAAGCATTCCCCCAAATCTCCTGATAAACATACTACCACACTTATGTGGGTAGGTCTAATGGCTGCAAAAGGAAAGTGCCCAAAACGCAACATACACACATCACAATATTGCACTAAAAACTGACCCATTTTTGCAATGTGGGTAGCTGTGGGTTTTGGGCCATAGTTCAGCTGGTACCTAGAGAAGCATAGCAAACCTGCACATTCTTGAAAACTAGATAAATGTGTGTTACTCTCACTGGGTTTATTTTACCCAGAAGCTCCTACAACCTCAAACTTTGGTAAAAGACACATTTTCCTCAAATATCTGTGACTGAAAGTTCTGGAGTCTGCAGAGAGCTACGCTTTTCCTACCACGCTGAATGTCTACATGTTTCCCAATAAGAACGGTACCCCACTTGTGTGGGCCAAGAGACCACAACACCAAATACCTCAAAGCACACATTGAGAGGAAAGCAATAGGGGTAGCTGCGGGGTTAGGGGCCATGTGCAGCCGCCACGAATGGAAACCTACCAGCCACAGACATTTTTTAAAACTATACAGCCAGGGAATTCCTTAGTGGTCAGCTTTGCTTGAACCCCAAAAGGTTTTCATATCTACCAACCACAGCCATTTTTTTTAACTAGCTAAGAAGGGAATTCCAGAGCTGTATGCATTGCAATTATCTCACAAAGTTTTCTTACCCACTTTTGGACTTGACCCTTCTGGCAGGTTCACCCCCCAACTTTTTTGCCTTTTAATAATACATAATTATAGTGATTTCGGGTCTTTGCGCACTTTGACACGGTGTCCCAGTGTAAAGTGCGTGCGCTCCCTGAGTGCGTGTGTGAGATTGGCTGCCCTCCCATAGGAATGCATGGGGAATATGTGTGTCCATGGTAGTGCCTGATGTGTGGGGAGTGCAGGGTCGAGTTTGGTATGTGCGGACTCGTGTGATTAAATACTGCACGATGATGTGCGCGGATTTATTGTGTCTAGTGTGGAAGTGCCACTTCTAGAAGTTGGCATGTCTGTCCAGTGAATGTGAATTGACTGTCTGGCTTGTGATTGGCTGGAGCTGGCTGGTGTGCCTGGTTCCAGGAGTCAGGATGGGTCTGCCCCGGTGGTGAATGGAGAGATCTGCATGTTGATGGGAGGGAGCAGTGCACCTGGGACCTGAATAGGGCATGGCCTTCCCTCAACATTGCTGGCTCCACCACCGTGTGGTGTGTCTGATGTCCCTGGCTTGTGCTGTGAATAGGGAGAGGGGCTGAGCAAAACAAAGTGCTCAAGAACTAGTTGCATCTGATACGCTCCTTGCCTACACCTTTGACAACAAAGGATGTCTCTGTATAAAAAGAGGCTGTGACCTCATGTAAAATGTTCTTGTTTCCTGACTTGAATCTACCAGGGGTGTGCTGCTGCTGGGGCCCAGGGGAAGGCTTGCCTCCCTGGGCCCTGCCCAGCCCCTGGATGCCCTGGATGCAGGACTTCTTTTGGACCCTTCTGCCTGGCCTGAGGATGGCTGGGAGACTTTCTCCTTGCCCTGGAGACCTTTTCCTGGGTTTCCCTGCTTGTTGCTGGGATCCCTTTGCTCTGGGAGTCCTTCCTTGGGCGCTTGATGGTTGCTGTGCCCCAGAGCCTGGTGAGTGCTTTATTTTTCCTGAGGGAGCGCTTTATTTCCGCCCTGCAGTGCTGGGCTGCATCGTGTGCTGGGGATTTTCCCTGCCTTGTGCTCCTCGCAGGTGCCCACTCTGCATTATGGCCACTTATCTTTAATTATTTATAGCACTGGTGCCCACCCCATGTTAATGAGCCTTAGCCGGTGCCCACCCCGCTTCTACGTTTTGTTTTAATCTCGAGGGTGCCCACCCCTCATTTTCCGCTGTTCAAATCACCGCTGTAGACCTGATCAATATCCCCGACCCGGAAGCCAGGCTGAGTCTGCCTGACTCCGGGCGGGTCGAACACAGGAAGTGGATGGCCGGCCAATGGTAGCGCGGCCAAGAAGGAAGTAGAGGAGCCTCGCATGCTCCCATTTCGAAGTCCCGGTCCTCGAGGATTGAGGCCCGGGTGAAACACAGCGCCTAGTTGAGGCGGGCTCCCCGTAAGCAAAGTAGAGCCCCCGCAGGCGCCACTGAGAGCTGCAGACCAGCGGAAGGGCTCGAGGCACATTGCCGGTACCTGCCCAACTGCACGAATGAGGATTATTATTATTATTATTAGAAAACTTATATAGCGCACAGCTACCCTGGGGCATCCCGGCGCTATGAACAGTACATCAACCGAGAACCATGAGATGGTTGGACCAGCTTACACAGGAAACAAGTGTGTTTTCAAGCCCCTACGAAAGCGCAGGATGCAGGTCTCAGCATGAAGTTTTAGTGGCAAAGAGTTCCAGAGGGTTGCTGTGTGCACAGAAAAACGTCTCCCGCCCGTGCGCGATCTTTTTACTCTCGGGACGTGGAGCAAGCATTTCTGATCGGACCTTAGCGCTCTGTTCGCTTTATAAGGCACTACCAGGTTCCTCAGGATAGATGGTCCGTTACCCTGAAGAATTTTGTGTGCGGTGCAGAGTGCCTTAAACTTCACTCTCTCCCGCACCGGTAACCAGTGCAGAGCCTTAAGAGCGGGTCTGGCAGATTCTGTTCTGGGGATGCCCATAAGTAGTCTGGCCGCCGCATTTTGCACCTGCTGAAGTTTGTTAAAAGTGGATTCAGGGGCGCCTAGAAAAAGACCATTGCTATAGTCAAGGCGAGATGTTATCAGCCCCTGAATCAACAACTTCCTCGATGAAAGGGGAAGGAGCGGGAAGATTTTCCGAGCAGCCCGCAGCAGGGCAAAACATACTCCCGCAGTTCTTTTGGCATGAGTTCTGAAGGAGAGATCTTGCTCCAGCCAGACTCCCAGGCTCTTGATCTCATCTTTCATGGTGGGGAAGTCACCCATACAGCTTGGCCAGCATGTTAATGGCAGTGGAGGAGCTTTGTTTCCAAGTAACATAATCTCTGTTTTAGAGCCGTTCAGCTTCAAAGATGAACTGCTCATCCAGGCGTAGACATCCACCAGGCATGAGTGCAACAAGTCAGGGTTCTCCACCAGTTGAGGAAGGGCGACCACCAGCTGAGTATCATCAGCATAGCTGATGATCTTGATGTTAAAAGGGGCCACCACATCCTCCAGGGGGGCCATATAGACATTAAATAATGTCGGGCTCAAGGCCGAGCCCTGCGGCACCCCCCACTGGAGAGAGATGGATGGAGACTTGCTGCTACCTTCCCAGACCTGGTAAGACCGGTTTTCAAGAAATGAACCAAGCCACTTCAAAGCGGCCCCTGCCACACCCACCTCTGACAGTCGTTGAGTCAACACCCGATGGTTCACGGTGTCGAATGCGGCACTCAGATCCAGGAGGATCACTGCCACTGATCCTCCCGAATCTAAGATGCGTCTGGATTCTTCAACGACTGCCAGGAGGGCCGTGTCAGTACCTTGACCGGGACGAAAACCGGTCTGCGAGTCTCGGAGCAGACCGTTCGACTCTAAAAAATTGGAGAGTCGAAGATTTGCAAGCTTCTCAGCAATTTTGCTGAGGCCTGGCAGCAGAGAGATGGGCCTGTAGTTGGCCAGCTCTGCCGTGTCAAGGTTAGATTTTTTTAACAATGCCTTGACCACGGCTTTTTTCCAGCTGGGTGGCACCAACCCATGAGAGAAAGAGGCATTTATTAGGTCCGTAATGGGCCCTACCACAGCGGTTGCTGCTTGCTTTAAGATTCTAAAAGGAACTGGGTCCATAGGGGAGCCGCTTTTTATGGAGGCTATGGCTTTTAGCGTTTCAGCTTCTGAAACAGGGCCAAACATGTCCAGGGAAGTGCGTAGCTCTTCCCCCTGAGTTGGGGGGAGCTCTTTTTGGGTCCCTTGCGGTGTAGTAACCTGGCGAAGGGAGTTGAGTATTTTCACAATTTTGATGTGAAAAAAATCGGCCAACTCCTTGCACTTCTGAGGATCGTGGGTGACTGCGGGTTCAGGGACTTTAAGGAGTTCTTGCACCACCTTAAATGTTTCCCTGGAGGAGTTTGAGGCAAGTTGTATACGTTCCTCAAAAAATTGTGCTTTTGCCAAGCGGAGGGCTGCTTTGTAGCCCCTCATCGCTATCCAGTAGTCCTTGCGCTTAGCGGCATCAAATTTCTTCCTCCAGGCCCTTTCAAGTTTCTTACACCCTTTTTAGGTTTCGGCTACCGTCGCACTGCGTAAGCAGTGGGCGGAGCCGAAATCTTTTGTCTGTAGTATAGGGGCTGAACACGCCCCTCTTCTCCATTGGCTGGCCTCATAAATGCTGGCCAGCCATTGGAGGAGAGGAGCGTCACTGAGTTCAGGTCCCGCCTTGACGCGATTCGGGGGCGTTTCTGGGTCTTTTTTTAAGTCCCGCCCTCTCCTCTTCCCATTGGCTGGAATTTTACCTTCCAGCCAATGGGAAGGGGAGAGCACGCCCCCGAATCCCTACAGGACGCTGTGTTTTTTGTAATCTTTCGCACCCATATAATTTATATGCTCTTTTGAGATGTTTTGATGGGTTATTTCTCATGTGTTATGCATTATGACTTTACGAAGGGGCTTTTCCTGACTGCTTACGTTTTGTGGTGATATAGGGCTTCAGGCGCTGCCATCTATATATACGTTCGCCTATAATTGTTGATTCCAGGGAGCGGACCGGAGAGAAGACTACCGGTATGAAGTGACGTATTATGTTACTGATTGAGGGCATTTTATTGGATTTTAACAAGCATCTGATTGGTGAAGTATCTTGGCAAACCAGAGGAGGCTCTCTTGGGAGGGAATGACGTATTCTGTGATTTTCAGGCTGGCAGCTTTACTTGGAAAGGCCTCTGATTAATTGCACGCGCCTACATAATTAAAACGTTCTCTTGTGGTGTTTTGATGGGGTAGAACTTATTTGTTATGCATTATTACTTTTCGCTCAGGATTTTTCTCACCGCTGTCGTTTTAGAGTGATTTAGGGTTTCAGACGCCAACAGCTTTAGATGCCTAAGCGTCTGATTGCTTGTTCCAATGTGCGGACCGGAGAGAAAACTTCCCGTATGAATGGACGTATCCGAAAAAAAAATAAAGGCCACTTATGGGCGTTAGCCTATGGCGGACCGGAGAGGGAGCTCCCAGCATGTATTAACACACATTAATGTTGAATATGAGGAAAGATTGCATATGAGGCAAGATTTGTTGATTTTATCGTTTTTGAACTTATCCAGACGGCGTACCGGAGAGTAGACGCTATTTCCATTCACTTCCAGAATTGGGGAAAGCAGTGATTGGTTGGCCGTACTCGTTTTCTTTGTTAAGAGGGAGTACATTGGTGAATTTACAACCAGGAAGTACATTTCAATTGGTTTTAAAAAGAGCCATCGTGATTGGTTGACCTCATTCTTTAAACGATGAGCCAGGAAGTGAACAATTTGTAGGAAGAATGCCCGCGGAATCGGAGCTTAGACACTGACTAAGGATAGCAGTGAGCTGGTCGGGGTGAACTGTGATAAATGAGCTGGAATAAGTTCCATGGTACGGAATGTGGATCAGTAATGTGAACATGTTTAGTATGTTATGTAATGGCGGGAATGTAGCTACCGCGTTTGGATGAGGGTTTGTTTTCTATCTATTGACGTCGTGACTAGAGAATTTGAGTATAATAGACATAGTATTATATTTGTGTCAGAGGAGTCGTTCTCTTTATTTGCATTTACATAGAGAGCCTATGATTCAATGTGACTTTTTTCGATTTTAGAGGATAATATAGGGTCCTCCACCACCATCCAATATTCAGATTTGACTTTACAAGGACACCAGGCATGGGATTTCCACGCACACTACGTGGCTGCCTTTGGCGGATGCAGAGGGCGGAGCATGAATTGGGAAGAATCATAGAGTCAAGGGTAGGCGGCAGCGAGATAGATTGTCTCCACAGGAGGAGCTGCAGGGGGAGAGCGAGTAAGATGGCGGCAAGAGACTAGGACCCTGAGTGATAGCCTGAGGGGGTCCTGTAGGTGAGTCACATTGGGTACGAGAGGGGGTGCGGGAAATAACATCGGAGAAGATTGCATATATCTCTGGGGTGTTACAATCTCAGTACACGCCTGGAGCTGGAAACAGTACATAATAAACTAGGCGTGCTATTTGTTTGGGTTTATGTTTTTTTGGGTGGCGTGGGCAAGGGGGGGTTGAATCGAACTCTCTGGTTCCGTTATATGTTTTTGTCCCGTGTTAAAGGTGGTCGTATCTATATGTCATAGGGTGCTTTCAGAAGTAGTATATGTGTTCATTGTTTTGCTGATGGGGGGACTCGTCTCCTACTACCATTGCATACTACTGGGTGAGATTTAGCCTAGAGGTCTAGATTATATGTATACTGATATGCAGGTGGGAGATGGATTCTCTGTCGTTGGAGTGCTGGTAACGTGGAGTGAGTCTTGTATCCCTTCGTTGGGGGTTTCTTGTGTGAGGTTCTGTCTTCTCAAATGCTTTTGCAGGTGGGCATGGACTACATCTCACCATCGTATCCTGGCAAGTGGAGGTGATCAGTATCCATTTGAACTAATGGGGGAGTGGGGGTCGATCTGTGAATATCTGATGTTTCATCGTGGTCACATTGTTCACCTCTAGTTGCTAATTCCCTATCACATAATTATAATTTTGGGGGTGCGCGCACTATCCATGGGTTAAAGGCGAGGTAGATAGTTGGTCGTTTGTTCATTTTTCTTTTTTGTGGGGTACTGAGAACAGTTGGTGTATCGCTTATGGTGCATTAGTTTTGTTATGTGTTGTGTATATGTATTGGGGCAAAATACAGGGTATCGCAACTGCGTACACTCGCAACTTGTTAATTGGGAGCCAGCAAGTTATGTTAGTGTGTGCGTGGGGGGCAGCTTTATCCTGCCCTCCCTCCCAGGTGGCTGTCCATCAGCCTCGCCTGCACAGAATGGTGCCCCTGCAGATCCGCTCGAAAAGGTCTGTTCACTCTGCAGTTTGCCACCTGTTCCCCCTCCGCCCGTCCCGCCCCCACCCCTCCCGTCCCCAGTGAATGGGCGGGGGATCAGGAGGCTCTTGCCAAATAACTGGGCGATGCTGTCACCGCTGCCTCGCAGCACCTTGGGACGCACTCACTTTTTCCTAGCGCTGCGTTGTTAGCCCAGCCACGGTTCACGTTTTGACACTGAATTAGATGGGAAATGAATACTTCCCAAGCACATCGAAACAAGCATTTACAATGCAACGGTTTCGCCTTTGGAAAAGTTAGAGCTATTGGCAATGTAAATGACAATGCCATTTATTTATCTGTTTTCAAAACCAACACATAAATACAAATGTTGTCATTCACAATGCCAATAGCTCAAACTTTTCCAAAGGCGAAACCGTTGCATTGTAAATGCTTGTTTAAGCAGGCGGAGCTCAGCCGTGAACCAAGGAGCAGAGCCAATTCTTTTTTCCCTCTTCTGTATCGTTTTCATCGGAATGAGGGTATCAAGCGAGGCTTTCAACCACCTGTTAAGGTCAGCATCGCCTTTAATCGGGTCTGACTCAGGTGGAGGTTGTAATTTTGCCAGGTTGTGGGTCCAATCGTTGATCGATAGTCTGGACCATACGCGGTCCACCACAACCGCTTGATGTGTCGGTGTTGAGGGCAGTTTGACTTGCCATTCCACCGCAACTAAGTCAAAGTCAAAGTCAAAATTTATTATGATTTGGCTCTCATTGAGGGCCACATAAAAAGATACACACATATTAACACAATATTATACATACAAAACATCATACGACATAGAAAATAGCCACAAGAATTATCTGCACGAGAGGCAATTATCAACATCTCCCGGAAATTCATTAATAAATATCTAAAAACGCTTTAAAATAGTTAAAAATTCTGGAACAGAACATTTCGCTTGGGGGGCAATAAAGTGCATGGAAAAACATTTTTACATTCACAATTCCCAATTGTAAACAAATTGGTTTTATCCATTTTTGGCGCATGGGACCCAATACCGGGCAAATAAGCAAAACATGATTAAAATCCTGAACAGCATTTTTACAAAAACTGCACAGAGGCGAAACCCCATACCATTTGGCTAACAATGAATTCAGTGGAAGCAAATTATGGCGTAGAAGGTACCAGAATCTACGGACGCCATGTGGAATATTCCAAATTAAATATTGTTGGGCTACTTTGGGAGTATATGTCGTAACCAGTGCTTCCCTTTCTTTTTGCTTCGGTTGGGCAAGTATATCTGACTTGATACAGAGTTCCCAGGACATACTTTTTAACTTCAACTTTAACTCTAATGGAGAAAGTAAGAATAATGTGCTTTCATCCAGTTCAAGCAGCGATACCGCTTTTCTAAAATTTCTTACCAGCAGCGAGAACTCATTAAAGTTGCCTAATAGTTCTTTTTTTATAATTTCCCGTAAGGTTCCCGGTTTACCTCTGGCCAGACAAGCTACCCATCTCACAAGGGCTACCAACCCCTGTGCCCAACAACTTCGAAGTCCGAATTCCAGCCTGCATGAGGATGTAGAGCAGGCTGAGTTAAATGACAATATTTTTCTTAGTATCTTTCCTTCCATTTTTTGCATGAAACCCCATTGTTTCAACTCCACTAGTTCCATTCCATAAAGGAGAGTTGCAGGAATTTTCATTCGGAATACCTCCAAGCATATGGAGAAATGTCTCTTCCCAGTAGCTTTATACAAGGAACATAATCCCATACCATGGGTCATCGCTTTTCTGGAATTATGTTCGATGTGAGACTTCTCACTAAGGTTAGCAGATATTATTTTGCCTAAAAACGTGTAGGTTTTTACCACCTCAAGTTTTTCTCCGCTAATTGTCCAATTATAGCTACTAGACCTGCTTTTCTTCTTACCGAAGATGCACATAACTTTACTTTTGGAACTATTAATTTTCATATAATGTACATCTGCGAATTGATTCAATGCATGAAGACGATTAGAAAGACCTTTCGGAGTCAGATCTAAGACAAGTATATCGTCCGCATACATTAAAATTGATATAGCTGACCCTCCAATTTTCGGGGCTAACCCCTCACAAACTGAAACAGTCCTAGGGAGATCAGCCGTATATAAAGAAAACAATATGGGTGCCAATATACAGCCTTGTTTTAATCCGTTCAGGGAGGGGATAGAATTAGAAAGACCCCTCTCACCTCCTTGTAACACCTTACACCATGTGCACGAGTGTAAGGACTTAACTAAGTCTAATAGGTATCCCGGCATACCCATAGCCGCCAATTTTCTCCACAGCGTTGGACGATCCACTTTGTCAAACGCTGTGGAGAAATCAATGAATGCAGCGTATACGCCACCACCTCGGACACGTGCATATTTATCCATTATTACCTGTAGCAATGTTAAATTATCTAAAGTTCCATGATCTTTACGAAATCCTGTCTGTTCCATGGGTAAAATATTGTGTTGATTTATCCATTTCATTATTAATAATAATATCAGTTTAGCAAAAATTTTCCCTATTGAGTCTAATAGAGCTATTAGACGATAATTAGAGGGGTTGTCCCGATCACCTTTTTTAAAAATTGGGATTAGGATACTTCCCCGCCAAGAGTCGGGGACTGTTCGTAATTTAAAACATGCCAGAAATACTGGAAGAAGAATCTTGCTCCAAGTCATAACATCTTGTTTAATTATAGACATGGGCAATTCATCAGGCCCCATAGCCCCGGAAGAGCGCATGCTCTTTATTACGGTTGCTATGGATTGCTCAGTGGGGAGTTCCATTATACAGTCACTATTTAGCCCTGGCAGCCGAGGGTCCGCCCCTGCGCCATTAGACGCGTATAGGGTGGACACGAATACGGTCCAGACATCTTCCGTAATAACTATCGGAGTAGGCGTTGTTATAGAGCCACATCCTTGTCTTATTATGGACCAGAAATCTCTAGAGTTATTACAAATTGAAGCCTCTCTTAACTTGATCCATAAATTATCTTCTTTTTCTTTTTTTAATTTATATCTCAATCTTACCCTCCTTCTTTTTAATAAAGCTAACTGAGATTCAATTTCCCCCGATCTATTGAGGTATTGCTTCCTCACAAGTTTATTTATTTCTTTATTTAACCTTAATAGAGGACTAGGAGAAAAATGTTTCTTTTTTGGTTTTCCTGAAATCTTAGCCACCGCGGTGACTTTTTTTATAAGGTTTTCAAGAAAGAGGAATTCCCTACCTTGCCAGTAGTCCAACTCCAATAATAATTGGCTAAGGATAATTAGTACATCCTTACTAGTAATTTTTCCCCAATAGCATCTATTTGTGTTGCACTTGATTGAAAAATCTCTATTCTTTAAAGACCAGAGGCTCGTTGCAGGGGGTGATAATGAGACTGTTATATTGATAATTTTTTGATCACTCAAAGGGGAGTGAGAGATCACCAAATCTTTAAGAAAAAAGAACATATCAAAATCCGTTATTACATAATCCAAAATAGATTCACCCCTAAAAGATCCATGTGTATAATTTGCAGGAGTATCAGAAGGCATCCTGCCATTTATAATAATTCCCTCCAAGGAGCAAAGTTCCCCGAGAAGAATCTTGCCTCTTTTGTTAGTTTTAATATGGGCAGGCAGGACTGCTTCAGGTATATTATATGCTTCTTCCTTATCTTTATTTCTAAACATGGCCAGAGAAGTGTTAGACACTTTACAATTTAAGTCCCCCACCAGCAGTAAATATGGCGGGTGATCCACCTCTATTAGTTGTTTAACATGGGAAAACATACGTTTTAAAACTTTCGTGTAATTATCTTCTGGAGGAATATAGGCATTTAATATTATAAGCGAGGACCGTTGACTAACAGAGTCCATATTGGATATGGTTATGGATTGGAATAGATTACTCTCGTCCTTATGATGGGAAAATTGCCATTGTAGTGCGTTTGATAACAAACAGGCAATTCCTCCCTTAGCATGGCCTTTTTTTGATGATGTTGCAGGAGCCTCTAAG
This sequence comes from Lissotriton helveticus, assembly GCF_964261635.1. Classification (NCBI taxonomy): domain Eukaryota; kingdom Metazoa; phylum Chordata; class Amphibia; order Caudata; family Salamandridae; genus Lissotriton; species Lissotriton helveticus. Next base: position 1,577,796,783 of record NC_136061.1, on the reverse strand, counting down.
ACAAAGTAATCTTTCCCTCCATAAGGGAGAGTTTTACACCATGTTTCTTGGATACATATCACATCTGCTTTCAGAGAAGAAAGAAAATCAAATTTCTCAGGGCAATTCGACAAACCGGCGGCATTCCAAGAAACAATTTTTAAACAAGTGTTAAAGATGCGAAAAAGGTCGTGGGTTTCTCGAGGTTGTATTTGATAAGACTCCTGGTAACCAGTTCCACATCAAATTGTCTTCATTTAGAGGAACGTCTGTACTAACAGGTAATGGAAGCACCTGTGAAACCATTCGTTTGCCTTTGGAGACCCAAATTTTTAGGTCTTTATTGCACATAGAAAAATCATCATGAACAGAAGCCAACTTTGTGTTTCTTTCACTAGATGAAAGGCACGAATTATTATTCACAAAAGGTAGCACGTCAATTCCTCTACATTGAAATGCTTCCGCCTGGTGAAGAACTAAATTAGTTATTATTTTTGAGTAAAACTTTACCCTTGTACGTTGCCCATTTATAGATTTTATTGGGAGAACTAAATCAATATCATTTGTTAAAACTAACTTTAGACTTTCTATCTCTTTAAAGCAGTTTAATAACCAGGCTCTATTCATTTTTAAATCTGAATCAAATAATGGGAGAAAATCTAATGACAAAGTATCCACATTTAAAATTGGGCTTTTTGCTGAATGAGGGATTGAGTTCCTGACAACCTCTGTCTGTGGCCGAAATATAGGAGCAGACGGATTAAATACTCTTGTTACTATCGCGTATGTACAGTGTTTTCGGAACTTATTGGCAGAGGAACAGAGACATTTTCTAATGGACATGGGACTTCCTCCTTCAAAGATACTTCAAGCGGGGTACTCCCATATACATATATTCCACCGCAACTAAAGAATGGTCTGACCATGGAAGAGGGAGGGCTGGTCTGGCCTTAAGCCGGGGGATGTTAGAAAAGACTGGGTCCAATAAGTGGCCCTTCTCATGTGTGGCTCCAGTATTAATTAACTGGAGGTCACAGGCAGTCAGATCGCCTTTAAGATCTGAGGCAGTTATATCTGCGGTGTCATTAAAATGCAGATTCAAATCCCCTAAAACAATAAAAGAAGAAGTGGATGTCGCCAGCAGTGTAACTGTTTCCATCACAGAGCTTACGAAGTTTCCCACACTGCCCCGGGGCCGGTAGATCAACAGGCCTGCCAGTGTCACCGTGGGGGATATCTGCAGCGAAAAGTGGCAACTTTCACAATTAGCCACAAGTCCATCCCGGGCCCTACATTTAAAGCTGTCTCGGTAAATAACAGCAAGACCACCTCCTCGTCCCTCAGGTCTGTCTAAATGAAATATGAGAAAATCTGGTGGGAGGGCTAATACAATGTCAGCGTCAGAACTGGGGGTAATCCAAGTTTCTGACAGAAACAGGATGTCCAATTCCTGCTCCTGAATGAGGGAATGAAGTTCCACTGCATGACGCGGGAGTGACCTGCAATTGAGCAGACCCCAGAGTAAGGTGCTTTTACCTAGGTGGAGGGGATTTAAGACGTCCAGTCCTTGTGGGGATAATGCTGGAGCGCCAGCGTCGACGACAGGGTGGCTTTCAATAGGCAAGATGCGAAGTGCCAATAGCTCCTCTCGAGAGTAGGTAAGACGCAGTGGTAGTGTGTTGGACATAATGCCAGGCCCCAGGCCCGTCTGAGCCCGGACGAGCCCAGACGGGCAGGACTCTGGCTGGACTCCGGCGTGAGTCCGGCGACTCCGCTGCACGTCTCCGCTGCGCGTCGACATGGCGAGCTTTAAATAGGTGCGTCAAGTCCTGACTGCGAGGCTAGGGCGCTGGCCGAAATGGCTCCGCAATGACTCCCTGCCTGACCCAAGATGGCGGTGAAAGTCGAGGAGAGTGTTTTCAAGGTCTAAATGATTCCGCTCCCAACAGCGGTGCCTGTTGCTTTTTATATGCGGTGAGCGCTATGCATTGGGAACAAAAAGTAGATTTAAAATATTAAAAAAGACAAAGTTTAAAAAACGCGCTGAGCGCCGCAAATTGCACAGCGAGCGTGCCTGTGAGCTCTCTGCTGCAAGGTTCAGATGCCTTTGTTCAAGCAGCAAAGGTCCAGGTTGGGCAGCTGCGCCAAAACCTAAACGTGGCAGCTGCCCACTACTTGCTGGGCAGCTGAGGACAATGAACTGGGGCCTAAACGCTGCAGCTGGCACTAAGTGCTTCGCAGCTGGGGAAGGCCAAGGTAGGGCAAAGGAGTGTGTCTCACTCCTGATTCGCAAAGAACAAATCCCCCGAAAGAAAGAACCTAAACGGTGCAGCTGCCCACTAATTTCAGGAGACCCCGAAAGGAACCCCGCGAGTCTCCGGAGCACGGTAAGCGAGGGCTCGGAGGGGGGCGTTGTCCTGGGTCATTTCCTGAGCGGCCCCAATTGGCAGCGGGCCGTTCCAACGGTACTGACATTCGTGTTAGGGCCCCCGGTGTGCCCAGAGCCCATGCGTGGCTCCATTGATGGGGGCATAGTTGTTCAAGGAGCCCAGGTTGCTCCAGGAGGGGCAATGTTATTTTGAGGAGCCCCCAGCAGGGCCCAGAGGGCACCGTTGTGCCAGGGCCCATTTTGTCCTTTCCCCCGCAGTTTCTTGGGGGACATGCCAATTTCTAGAGCCTAGAGGGCTCCAGCATATGTATTTCCAGAGCCTAAATGGCTCCAATGTTTTTGCGCAATGTTCTGAAGGGCTAGTGAGATCCACTGTCGCAGTTTTGAGTCTACAGCTGCCCAGCAATTAGTGGGCAGCTGCACCGTTTAGGTTCTTTCTTTCAGGGGATTTGTTCTTTGCGAATCAGGAGTGAGACACACTCCTTTGCCCTACCTTGGCCTTCCCCAGCTGCGAAGCACTTAGTGCCAGCTGCAGCGTTTAGGCCCCAGTTCTTTGTCCTCAGCTGCCCAGCAAGTAGTGGGCAGCTGCCACGTTTAGGTTTTGGCGCAGCTGCGCAACCTGGACCTTTGCTGCTTAGGCAGCAACCCTGACTCTGTGGACACAGGGCATTTGAGCCCCTTCCTAGATGGCAAGTTGGCCAGGGGGGTTGTTACATTTATAGGGCCCGGCCCTAATGTGATTTATGTGCTAGATGTGAATTATGTGCTAATGCTTTGGGTGTTAGGAAATGTACTGTGTGTAGTATGTTTTACGCATCCTGTGTTTGATGCCTCTAGATAGGATGTATGCATAGGAGGTTGGTTTACCTGTTTAGGTATGTTAGGGAGATTGTACTTCCCTGTGTAATTTACTCCCCTAGTGTAAGGTTTTACTTAGGTGGTGAGGGTCTAATGTAGTTAGACTGGTGGGATACTGTGTATGATGGATTTCATGGCACAGACTGTTGCAAGTGCAGTGATTATCAGTGTTTACTGACTGTACGTTCTATGACCTATTTTTACTTGTATGTTTTAGTCCACCTTTACCAAGTTTACTTTGTGATGATCCTGACAGTGGTCCATGTGGCTCTGTCAGGTGTACATAATCCCTTGTAAATATTGCCCGTGCCAGTTGGCACAATGTATATGGTGTGATTACTATCTGATGTGTTTTGATAATACAAAGGTTATTTTTTATATCACCATGTGTGGAGTTCCTTTTGTGGGGGGCCTGGGATGTTGTTGCTGGTGGGTGCGTGCATGCGCAAATGCTTTACACATTGCCTCCAGGATAAGCCTGACTGCTCGTGCCAAGCTACCAAGGGGGTGAGCAGGGGTTATCTTTGGCGTGTAACTCCCTTGCCCTGACTAGAGTGGTGGTTTCTGCCTGGCTTCGGCGCAAGCCTCAGCCAACCAGAAATCCCATTTCTAACACCCACAATGCCCGCAAACCTCAAATTTTGCCTGAAATCATGCATTTGCCCTACATTTCTGTAAGGGAAACTTCTGGAATCTGGGAGAATCCACAAAATTCCTACCACGTAGTGTTACTCCACTTATGCCAATGAAAATTCTATACCACTGTGTGCCTGGGTCTAGTGTCCACAACAGGAACGGATCAAAGCAGGATTAATGGGAGCCCTTGCAAGGTGACTCCCATTGACCTGGGTTTGATCTGTTCCAAGCATTCAGTGCTCAGGGGGCTGAGATATGTGCCCAAGCACTGCCTGTGCTTTGTCCAAGCCTTGGTCATTTTAGATTTGGATTTTTGAGGGAAGGAATCACCCATTCTCTGTCTGCAATCTCAGCTGCAACATCCACCCTTGGAAATTGGAATTTTTACTTTTTTGGGAAAATAAAGTAAGTTCAGAGCAGTTCTTTTCAAAATGTGTGTATTGGCAGCCACCACTATTTTTCATCTTTTTTTTTTTTTAAAGAAAAGTTCATTCCGTTTGTGTGTTGTTAATAACCTGGAGTTTACTTTTGGGAGTGTGCAGTTAAGCCCACATGAGATTAAGGTGTAATGAACATTTTTGGGTAGTGGATGCATGTGGATAATATTTCTTAATTTCCATGTGTTTCCATGCGTTTTTCCAGATTTGTCTTCATACTGTCGTGTGCTTTACTTTGCTGACAACTTGGATATATTTTTCACATTTTTACTGCTTCTTTGTTAGACATATATTTACTATTTCATTGACTTGTGAATTGCCTTGAAATTGTGCTGCATTTAGGTAATATTTCTCTTTGCTTGTGCCTGTTGGTCTTAATGATCCGGGATGGCTCCAAGAGACCAGACCCTTACATCTAGACATCATCCTTTGTTCTTCCTGTATACATGTCTTCCAGTTTGTTTGTTTGTGTTTTAAAGGTTGATTATAGTTTGTCTTACACTCTCAAAAGGATTTTTCAATGTTAATTGATGTTTGGATTTATTTTGCTTAAGTTCTCTTTTATATTATTTTTGCTGCATTATTGGTGCTGAAACTTAAACCCATGGATAGTCCCTGTCATATTTTGGTTGCATATTTGTGCAGTCCTTTGCCATTCATCCTGCAAGTTTTTGTTGGTGGGGGGAGAGAAAGTGAAGAAAGTGACTCCAATGAGGGGAGAGGTTGTGGTATAATGGCTAGGGCGGTTGAGCTCAAATCTGGGGAATCAGGTTTAAGTCTTGGCAATGACACTCAACATCCTGTGATTCTGTGTAAATCACTTAATCTCCCTGTGCCTACCAAAAAATGAATGTGTCCTTGTGCAACACAATTGGTGCTCATGTAAAGTGATCTGATACCTTCGGGTCAAGTGTGCACTATATCGAACTCCCCCCAAAGAACTTATTTGTAAATATTCGCTTTGTTTTCCATGCCTCCGTCTTTGCTAATCTTAGAGCCACTACCATTTTTCGAAGCAAGTGTGTTATGTTTGAGTGTGTGCATGTGTTTGTGTGTGTATGTGTATGTAATAGAAGTTAATTGTAATACTGATGTCTGCCTGTGCTTTTTGTTCCCCATTATTGTCATTGTTTTCTAGTTGGGCAGGTGCCATGTCCTCTGATGTGGTCTTCATTACAGTATGCTGTGTACTTTACTTCAAGTGCATTTTTTCAAGCTCTGTTTATATAAGTGCAAATGTTTGAAATTTCTTTTTGAACAAACGTGGTTCTAATTAGTTAAAAGCTTCTGTTCTTTCTGACCTCAAGATTGCCTGATATGCTTGCGTACGGTTTATTTGTGCAGCTGCCATTCCATTGAATTAAATGTCTCAATTTCCTGTGTGAAATTAGTTAAAAACCTCTGTTTCCAGCTGACCTCAAGGATACCTGATATAATTCCTTATTATTTGATCACCTGCCCTGCCATCTAATGTAAGGCCTCTATGTCTTGCCCCAAACTCCTGCCAGAAACAGGCTTCTAATTGACAGGAAATACTCAGCAATCTTCATTAAGGCTATAGCACCTAATGTGTTGGTTTACCCAACCCTCTACTTCCTGCCCCAGTCTCCTCCCAGAGACAGCCTTCTAATTGACAGGACATGCTTAGTAATCTTCAAGAAGGCTCCCGGTTAACATTTCTATGACAAGATATAAATACTGCTTTCAAACTCAGTATCCTGATTGACTCCATCGATCCAGCTTGAGAGCAAGCTGTGACTCCCGTCAGTGCGATCCCTTACTTCTACACCCTGCTGCCTGTGACAAGAATGCCCTTGACATCTTTGCCTGAAAGTTGGAGCTCAGAAATCCTCTTGGAACTCAGTCCCTTTTGGACAGATTTTCGTTCATTGCAACCATCTTTTGGCTGTTTAACGCTCCAGCTATTCCAACCCACTACAAGGACCTCAGGTTAGTGCACTAAATGGAAGCTTCTAGTTTTGCTATACCCTTTTTTCCTCAAGGACTCCCTAGCAATCTGAGTTTCAATAAGAAAAACTTGGACAATGTAAAAGGACTAGTTGTGTTAAGTAATACAAAGATTTCGGAATCATCTGAGCAGCGCCTCAATGATACACACCCAGGATTCAGTGCAGGAGTTAGTATTCAAGGGAATTTTTCTAATACATATTATTTGATATGCTTCATTAAGGACTCCACAATCTGATTGTAAACCATGCATGCATTGTTATCTGAAAGGATTGTGTTCTTGTTGCAGAGTACCTCTCCTAATGATTGAAAGAGTGCACCTTGCCACCTGAAGTTGAGGGGTCCTGCTCAGAAGGATTAACATCCACCTGCCATCATTTTTGAAGTGTTGTGTAAATAAAGAATGACATCGCTCATTTGGTTACTGATGGACGCCGTAGACCTGTGATACAAGCATTGGATGGTAATGAAGTAAATGCAGGTTTAGAACGTTGAGTTGATTTTTACACGCTGAAGAATAACTCATATATAACTACTCTTGGTGTGTGGTGGAAGCATTGACATGTACACAGACTAGGTAGGATGCTACAACTCTCGACGAGTAGGAATTGAGTAGCCTGGTGATCAACAGCACCCTCCTAGAGAGTTTACCAAGGATAAGAACACTACATGTGTGTGCCATGTGTGCCACAGTTGACGTGCAGAATCGATGCTGGCACCTGTGGAGCTTCAGCACAATGCCAGCCTGTGTATGAAGCTTTTAAGGGCCAAGAAAGCATGATTGGAAATCTGCACATGGCTGGCTGAGAAGCGAATAAAAAAGCTGTAAACAGTGGTACCACACTACCACAAAAAGTAATGCTATATGTCACACAAAATGAAAATGTTGAAGGCAGATGCAACCAGGTCTTGAAAAACAGCATATTGTGAAAATCTTGTGCAAGTTAAATTGTAGTCTGATGTGCTACGAAGCAGAGATCATACAGGTGGTTATGAAGAGACATTTAGGCGCAAAGCCAATTGAACATGAAGAGACATTTAGACGCAAAGCCAATTGAATATCGCAAGTTTATCTACTTATCAAATTAGGCGCATACCAAAAAACCTGTCTACTTACTTAAGCACTTAAAAAGCCATCAGACCACTGCCTGCTGTGGAGTGTACCCAGATAGAGGGCCTGGGTTGCGATTGCAGAGCTGGCCATAAAAGAAGCAGCCCACCACAAAAAAGCTGCCAACTGGGGGCTTGGAACAACTCCCCAGATCTCCATTAAAAAAAAGAGCTCCAGAGGAGATCAAGGACGAGTGCTAAGCTCCTCTAACAGTGAAAGTTGACCCTGATGCCAGCGCGTTGATCAAGCGGAGAGCCAGGGACAACCACCTCACAAACAACCGAAATGTTCTATGGGCCCATATTCAACAATCAGATTTTCTGGCTGTTTCTCTGATCAAGTTTTCTAATTCACTTTGATCTCGATTTGTTAACTCACTGGGAAGTCAATTTACTCCTGATTAATCTTTATTCAATGTTCTTCCTTTGGTCGATGGACCATTAGTTGAGTAGTGATGGTGAAATGAACAATCTAACTAACAAAACTTACAGATCTTAGTGAAATAAACAACAGACTCTGAGTAGGATTCAATACGTTTATCTAAATCTCAGTCATAAATGAACGCTCATTAATACAAATTCACAGTGCAAACACCATCAAATTTTCATGGGAGAGAAAATTCCTTTAACAATGTACATTCAATTCACAGACTCATTCAACAAATCAATGCATTAAGAGTGGATTGATGAAGAGACAGAAGGCATAATAAATAATCCATTTGCAAAATGATGCAAATTTGAGACAGAATAATAATTACCCAAAGGTGATTATGTAATTATAGAAACCCAACTCTCTGGCCAAAAAGGGCTGGTGGTGGTCTCCTGATTAGGACTCGGGAGACAAAGGTTATAGGACAGGCTCAAGACGGGATAATACTTACTAAACTTCTCTATAGACCTGACGCGCTAAGACCCATCCCTCACTTACACTCTCTCCCTCCTCGATATTCTTAGGGAATCTTCGATCTAATCAAGTATCTTTCAAAGGTGAATCTTCCCAGTTTGTTCTCTTTCCTCAGCAGCAACAGCTCCCGCCTCTTTCTCTCTCAGCAATGTCAATCTCTCCAATACGCCTGACTACTATTAAAATTTTAAGTCTCTCCAATTATAGTCTTCATTTCTACATGTCCCACCCTAAGAAGTTGCAAATCTTGATGTAATACAAACTCTGATTGGGCAGGGACAAGGGAGTTGTTATCACCTCATGCTGACATGTTTAATTCTTTGATAAACTCTTTGTCTAACCAAACCCATCCCCTTTCGCTCATTTAATATTCTGTCTCATTTCCGTTCACATGTATTTAATGTTTCTATTCAAAATGTATTCAATACAGTTCAACGGTCAAGAAGAATTTTCACACAGCGGGTGTCCTTGGCAGCCTGTCAGTGACTCGGTCATCAGGTCATCAGGTCACATCACTATTACACTGCGCATGTTCAGCTCGCATCCATTTTCGGCACCATCTTTTCATTTTGTGTGTCACATGAGGCTCATAAACGAATGTTAATGTCTTAAATAATTGATTTCACTGTTCACCACCCACTTTTACTCTATCTCATGTTACTTTCTTCTTTGTTAAGAAAAAGCATTACCAGCGACAGCTCTCTTTAAATTCAGGGGAGCATATGCCAGGCACTCTGTACCTCAAGAATTAATGTTAATAATTTCTGCGCATGCATGAGAGTTTTGCCTCTCAAAGTGGGTTAGTCACGTTACTATCTACGTAGTTCTAATTCGCACATGTGCAGAGGTTTTTTCTAGTTTAAAGGGGTTGTAGTTGTATTGTGTTCTATTTCCATTAGGTAAGCATGCGTGAAGCTCTTATTCCCATATGTAAATGTTGTGCATGCATATTAACTTCATTTTCTTTACTATTTTAAATAATTAATAATGTTAATTAGGAATTGCTCCAAACAAGTTTTGTTTCCTTGAATCCTTGCTCCATCAAACCCCCCACTGATGGCATTTTAGAGCCATCATATAATACCCATCATTACCAAGTGCCAACTAGATCTATTCTTGCATCTACATTAGATTCTATACATCCTTCATTTTTCTCTTTTATATTAATTTCTTAAATATTTTCATATAGTCTCTCCTTCATTTCTACCAGTTTTATCTCCTCCCTTTTTCTCTTTCTTCCCATCCTTTTATTCTTTGACTCATTCAATAATCCCTTTCTCATTTTCCCTTTGCAACACTTATATGCCATCATTATCATAAAGAGGACTAATGCCATTGATATTACAGGTATTAATATTTTCCCTAATAAGCTACTTCCAAAAGTGGAAAACCAGCTACCTATAGTGAAAATACTTTTACTGAGTCTTTCCCAAACACCGTCAACCTCCAGTTGGGTCAAGTCTTTATGAATCTTTGTAATATTCTTGATATATCCCTCAATACCTTTCTTTTTGTCTGGGATGTATATATACAGGAGTGTTGAAATTTCAACATGCCACAGACTCCACACTAATTTACCAATAAAATGTCAAGGGCAAGTCTATTTTGCTCCTTGGAGCCTTTATTTCCTTTCATAAGAGCACAAACAAGCTTCCTAGGACCGGTTTCTGGCATCAAAGCAGGCCTGGCTGAAGACTGCTGTAATGCCAGATACCGGTCCTAGGAAGCTTGTTTCCGCTCCAGGGAAGGCATGGCTTAGCAGTTCGAGCTGGACTGTTCCCATGAGGCATAGGGTCAGACTGATTTGCATATATCCATGTCTGAACTGGGGTGGCAGAGTGGGCTAAAGAACGGCGATGGATTAAAGCAAGATCTGTTGACTGGGTGTGAGTGTTTGATTGGTTCAGATGCTCCGTCCATCACCACCCCCTTTTGACCACCCCCTTTTGTACCGCTTTTTCAGCCAAAATTGGGGCATGCAAAAATGAATTTGCATATTCTGCAGTATGCTGATGATATTGTCATCATGGACCAGACCAAGTCCGGCCTTTAACAAGCCTTGAGTAAGCTTAGCAAATACAACACAGCTAATGCTCTTAAAATCAATCAGGATAAGACCACGGTCCAGATCTTTGGCCGCTGCAAAAAAAAGAAAACTCTAACATGGAATATCGGGCCCGCTAAGATCAAATCAACATCAAAATACAACTACCTGAGGTTTTGGTTCAGTGAGTCTTCCAGATCATCAGTCCATCTAGCTGCCCTGAAAAAGACAGCTGGAGCAATAACATACAGCCTTACTCGACTCAACCAGTCCCTGAGTAGTCCCTCCACAGAACCCATATTGAAGGTAATTAAAGCTACTCTTCTTCCCGCCCTAACTTTGGGGCACCAAACCTTCCATGATGCATGCTCAGCCAGTCTTGACCATGCCTAGATTACCACTGACAAAAAATCTTCCATCTTCCGAACTACATTCACAGGGCAAGACTACAACTGGAGCTGGGCCTTACAAGACAATCCATCTCCTGCGAGGCAGACACCTTGAAGTATTACAAAAGGGTACTAAAAGCCACAGACAATATGCTTAAAGCCAGGTTAAAAGAAACCCTTGCCTGCTCTGGGAACCTATGGAATCGTCAAATTGTAAAAGCTTTAAGTGTATTAAATATTAATGAAATATCACTCACAGCAGACTCTACTCCCTACACAGTCTGGAAAAGGGTTACCAATAAGCAGCAAGACAAATCTCTTACCAGAAGAACATCCAGGCCTTGAAAACGCCTACTATCCTGCGCCCCTTAAATGAATTGTACCTTCCTGGGTTACCGCAACCATATCTCTCTGACAGTTTAAATGCAGTGGCCTGCAAAAATATAATGTTTATGCGTCTTCTAGGACTGTACTCCATTGTTTTTAATCAATGTGCCCCATCTGGCAAGGAGGGGGCCTGTAGACTGTGCAACTACAGGTCTGAATCATGGCGACATCTTTTGTGCTGCTGTCCTACCCTAGATGCCCCCAGAAGGCTTCTACTCAAACCACTATATCTTAAAAAGGGCATCAGCAATTGTTGGGAGGCATCTGCTCTGTTTTATTTGTATAGCTATACAAACGCTCGCAAGGTCCAGAAATATGAAAGACTTTGATGCCACGGACACGCCACTATTATTTAATTAACTGTGCTAATTTAATAAATGCAAATACTAAATACAATTATGTTTCATTATTATCATCAAGAGGACTGATGCCATTGATATTACAGGTATTAATATTTTCCCTAATAAGCTACTCCCAAAAGTGGAAAACCAGCTACCTACTGTGGAAATACCATTACTAAGTCTTTCCTAAACACAGTCAACCTCCAGTTGGGTCAAGTCTTTATAAATCTTTGTAATATTCTTGATATATCTCTCAATACCTTTACTTTTGTTTGGGATATATATTTACAGCAGTGTTGAACTTTCAGCATGCCACAGACTCCACACTCGTTTGCCAATAAAATAACACGGGCAAGTCTATTTTTCAAAACCATAGATCTAATTGCAACCATTTCAGTATTAATCATTAAAAATCCTCCAGCAGGAAGAGGCAAGATGGCGGACACGGCTGTGTCCGAGTGAGGCAGGTTACGAGTGCTCTCCGCTACCTGTCCCTCTACACCCCTGGTTGCTGGTGAAGATATGTGAAAGTGGAGCACTTTTGCTGAATTTTGCCAAACGCTGTTCAACTTATACGGAATACTGTGGTTGCTGATGCATTTGTATCAACAAGGACGGACGCTGGTATACCCAGTATTCTGTGGCTTACCGTGTTTATCGACGTAGCGGAGTTGCGGCTGGTTCCTGGCTTCGAGGGGAAAGAGCTGCGGCTGTGGTTCGGCAGACGCAGACGTGGGGCCCTCTCGAAAACCCAGGCTGGAGCAGGACAACAACGATGGATCCCAAGAACGCCAGCGCCATTGCTAAGGGCCCGAAGACTCGTGCAGCAGCTGCTGCAACAGCACCTGCTTCTGGTCTTGTCGGGGGTCACGCTGCTATAGTGCAAAGCGCTGCCTTGGGAGACACGGACATGCCCGAACGTTCTGAAGTATTTGGTGTCTTGCAGGAGAATCCGTCTCTCACCCCGGGGGCTACTTGGTTTACTGATGTTATAGGGGCCAAGGTAAAGATTCCTGGGATTTAAAAAAAAAAAACGCCAGGTAAAAACAAGACGCCGGCTACAGATCAAGTGTTGCGGGTAGCGGGTGCCCCGCAAGGCGATAAAGCTTCTGGCATACCTGGAACAACAATAAATACATCCGTGCCCTTGGTAAGCCCGAGTGAATCCTCTTTATCAAAAAAGCATGGCATTGTGGGAGATATGGGGGAAGCTGAGGCAGATAGCACTTCTGTGCAAGAGAAGTTAGATCTTGTTGTAGAAAATGCCGCATCTCCCCAGCTGGCATCCGGGGCTTCAACTGTCAACCAAACTAACTCCCTAAGTGTCCTACTTTCGACAGCTAGCTGCTAATGTGACCGCGGCTGAATCACATCAAGGGACTGCGACCCGTAGTGAAACATTTAGCAGAGACGCGATTATTGAAGCGGGCTCTGGGGACTCAGGCGGAAATTTTTATTCTATGTCAGATGTTTCTAATACCTCGGAGATTGAGAGTGTTGAAGGTGACTGGGCTGATGACAGAAGCCTGACTAGTTCTGCCCCACTGGATGAAGAGGAAAATAGTATGTTAACTTCTGAGGAAAGAAGAACTGTACAAAAGGTAAAGGAAACAAAGGAACTATCTAATGCACCGCCTAGGGCCGTAATATGTAATGATGGGTCTCCTATTCTGGACCATACTTTTTTACCACAACCTGAGGGGTTGAGAGGCAGTAGAGAGGGCCCTGTCGATTTACATGGAGGAACCGTCTGTCCTGGTGAACAAATAGAGAATGAGGTCACTCTTGCCACTATTTATCAGGCTATTATGTTATGCCGTGAGGAGACAAAAGCAGAAGGTCTGCGGATGCAGGGTGCAGTCCGTAAGCTACAGAATACAGGACGTTGTGTTGTCAAGTCCTGCACGGAGGTGTCGGCAAGGATTGGGGAAGCAGAGGGCAGAATTTCCTTGATGGAGGACGAAATTGTACAGCAGAAAACTGATGTATCTTCCCTACATTCTCTTCGGGACGATATAAACTAGAAATTAATTGATTTAAAAATCAGATCAAGGAGGAACAATTTGCGAGTACTCGGTGTTCCGGAAGGAACAGAAGGGAAAGACATTTGTCAATTTGTTATAGATCTGTTTTCGGAAGCCTTTCATGAATTGACTCAGTGGAATTGGGAAATAGAGCTGCAGAGGACTCATAGATTCCCTTTTCAGATGCGGGGTGGTTCTAGGGAGGAGGAGGGTAAACCGAGAGCAATACTGATATGCTTGAATAACTTTTTCCTCCGCGACTGTTTGTATGACTTAGCAAGGCCAGATTGTAAGAGGAGAGGGAAGGGCTGTGAGTTCTTTGTGCGTCCAGATTATTGCCAAGTTACACTTCAGCAGAGGTGGCATCTGCGCCAACTGATCCCGCTGGTTCAAATGAATGGGGCACAGGCCTACTTACTAAATCCTTCAAAGCTCAAAATTATTTATAAGGATAAAACGTTATTTTTTATTTCGGAGATTGCTGCAAAGGATTTCTTGGGTACAATTTAGCGGGAAGCTGGCAATATATGCAATGTAGAAAGCTTCTTCTTTCTTTGTCTTTACACCACGGGGATAGGGGGGCCAGTGGGGGGCACTTAACCCTTTCTCTCCAGCGCTAATAGGGACTTTTCAGTCCTTTTGCCTCATTTGGGTGGGTGTATGGGTGGGGGGTTCTCTGGGGTGGCAAGGATGGGGAGGGTGTTCGGGGTAGTGGGGCAAGGAATAGAATAGTTGAGTCTTTGCACTTGAGTGGCAGTAAGGAGTAGATGAATACATTTATCACAAATGTATTTGTTGTATGTGTTGCATCTGTACTATTTGGTAGTCCGGCGGGAGGGCAATGGCAAAGTATTTCAGTTATGTTAAAACTATTTTTTTTGAGGATGGGTAAACTTTCTATTTGTTCCTGGAACATCTGTGGCCTGAACGATCGGGAAAAAAGAGGTATTATGGCTCAGATTCTTAAATCAATGAGGGTGGATCTGCTGAGTGTACAGGAGACACATATTGCATGGAACAACAGGAGTTGCTAAGGGATCTGGGCTTGGAGATTGTGGGGTGTACGCGTCAAGGGTCGACAACTAGAGGGGTTGCAGTATTGAAAAGATTTGGGTGGGGGAGTGTAAGCATGTGAAAGAAGATCTGTGCGGCCAATGGATGATTATTGAGTTACGGGTAGATGGTCTTTTTATGACCATTTGCTCAATTTATGGTCCCAATTCAGGCGACCTTGAAATGATGAATGATCTTAGCATTGAGTTAGCCGCTTGGCCATCTCCCTTGATTTTATGAGGGGACTTTAACCTCCACTTAGGAGGAAATGTTGACATATCTTTATGACAGGAAGAAAAACAAAGTTATTAAAGCTATCAGGGTCTTGTTAAGGATTTCGGACTAGTAGATGTGTGGTGGTTGAAAGGAATGGGTGCCCCAGGGAATACCTTTTACTCTGCTCCTCATCGAAAGCATGCGCGCCTAGATTACTTTTTCATAACGGCAGATATTCTACCTAAAATCATTTCTGACCATAACCCTATCATGCTAGAATTAGAAATCAGCTATTGATCTCCCATAAGGGCCTCGACATTTGAACGCAAGTTACTGGTTGACTCCGCCTACTGCGAACAAATGTGCAAATGGATAGTAGAGTTTTTTAGAAATAGCTGTGGGTCTGCCCCTATTCATACGGTGTGGGATGCTTTTAAGGCAGGTGTGCGAGGAGAGACCTTAAGCTACTCTGTTAATAAACAGCGTAAATTAAGGGCAACATTTTTGGACTAGATGAATAAACTTCGGCTGTTAGAAATCAGCTTTATGCGGGCAGTTAGCAACGGTCAGGATTCCGAACAGATTTTGAGTGATTTGGCTATCCAAAAAATGAGGAAACCAGAATATTGCTGCAAAGCTGGCCTCTCAAATTGCAGTATACAGGTCAGAGTTATATGAGGTGGGTGAAACTCTGGCCGATTATTGGCCAAAAGGCTACATCAAAAAGAGGTGGCTAAAAGGATCAATCTTATTTAGGATGACCAGGGGCAAATTTGTGATCGGCCTGCTGAAGTGTTAGAGGTCTTCGGCAAATTTTATAGCCAATTGTATATGGATGAGGATATTCTGGGAGTTGAAGGGAAAGTAGCAGAATTTTGTGGAGACATTGAAATCTCCAAGTTGACTCATGACCAAAAGGAAGAATTAATCGCTGATATTACTTGAGAGGGAGTGGAGGCAGCTTTAACATCATTGGCTGTTGGCAAGGCGGTAGGGCCGGATGGGATTCCGCTTAAATTTTTTAGAATCTTTCGGCAGGTTCTGATAGAACAAATTATGTGACCTTCTTGGCCGCACAAAGGGGAAATGCGCTATTGTCCTGGCGGAAATCTACTATTATAAAAAAAAGACAAACCTGCCCTACTCCCGTCTTCCTATAGACCTATCTAGTTAATTACCTCCGATAGTAAAATATACTCTAAAATCCTAGCAGCACGTTTATCGGGGATCATTTCAACATTGGTCTCACAATTTCAGCATGGGTTTATCCCAGGGCGTGATACTGCAGATCATGTTCGGCGTCTGATATCGTTTGTGGATTGCAAAAAACACAGTTGATGGACAGAATGTAGAACAATGTCATACATTCACCCCAGTACAAGGATCTGGGCCTAAATCCATCGTTTTTTTGCACTCCACACCACCCTGGGTTAGACACTGGCTATATGCAAATCAGCTCTGACCCTGTGCCTCATGGGAACAGTCCAGTCCGAACTACCAAGCCATGTCTTTCCCAGACCGGAATCAAGCATCCAAGGACCGGTTTCTGGCTATCAGCCTTCATCAGCCTGGATAGCTTGACTCCAGTGGTGTGGAGAGCCTGGGACTCACGTCTGAGCATACCCAGCCCACTCGGGGTGAAAATTGCAAAAAACACAGTTGATGGACAGAATGTAGAACAATGTCATACATTCACCCCAGTACAAGGATCTGGGCCTAAATCCATCGTTTTTTTGCACTCCACACCACCCTGGGTTAGACACTGGCTATATGCAAATCAGCTCTGACCCTGTGCCTCATGGGAACAGTCCAGTCCGAACTACCAAGCCATGTCTTTCCCAGACCGGAATCAAGCATCCAAGGACCGGTTTCTGGCTATCAGCCTTCATCAGCCTGGATAGCTTGACTCCAGTGGTGTGGAGAGCCTGGGACTCACGTCTGAGCATACCCAGCCCACTCGGGGTGAAAATTGCAAAAAACACAGTTGATGGACAGAATGTAGAACAATGTCATACATTCACCCCAGTACAAGGATCTGGGCCTAAATCCATCGTTTTTTTGCACTCCACACCACCCTGGGTTAGACACTGGCTATATGCAAATCAGCTCTGACCCTGTGCCTCATGGGAACAGTCCAGTCCGAACTACCAAGCCATGTCTTTCCCAGACCGGAATCAAGCATCCAAGGACCGGTTTCTGGCTATCAGCCTTCATCAGCCTGGATAGCTTGACTCCAGTGGTGTGGAGAGCCTGGGACTCACGTCTGAGCATACCCAGCCCACTCGGGGTGAAAATTGCAAAAAACACAGTTGATGGACAGAATGTAGAACAATGTCATACATTCACCCCAGTACAAGGATCTGGGCCTAAATCCATCGTTTTTTTGCACTCCACACCACCCTGGGTTAGACACTGGCTATATGCAAATCAGCTCTGACCCTGTGCCTCATGGGAACAGTCCAGTCCGAACTACCAAGCCATGTCTTTCCCAGACCGGAATCAAGCATCCAAGGACCGGTTTCTGGCTATCAGCCTTCATCAGCCTGGATAGCTTGACTCCAGTGGTGTGGAGAGCCTGGGACTCACGTCTGAGCATACCCAGCCCACTCGGGGTGAAAATTGCAAAAAACACAGTTGATGGACAGAATGTAGAACAATGTCATACATTCACCCCAGTACAAGGATCTGGGCCTAAATCCATCGTTTTTTTGCACTCCACACCACCCTGGGTTAGACACTGGCTATATGCAAATCAGCTCTGACCCTGTGCCTCATGGGAACAGTCCAGTCCGAACTACCAAGCCATGTCTTTCCCAGACCGGAATCAAGCATCCAAGGACCGGTTTCTGGCTATCAGCCTTCATCAGCCTGGATAGCTTGACTCCAGTGGTGTGGAGAGCCTGGGACTCACGTCTGAGCATACCCAGCCCACTCGGGGTGAAAATTGCAAAAAACACAGTTGATGGACAGAATGTAGAACAATGTCATACATTCACCCCAGTACAAGGATCTGGGCCTAAATCCATCGTTTTTTTGCACTCCACACCACCCTGGGTTAGACACTGGCTATATGCAAATCAGCTCTGACCCTGTGCCTCATGGGAACAGTCCAGTCCGAACTACCAAGCCATGTCTTTCCCAGACCGGAATCAAGCATCCAAGGACCGGTTTCTGGCTATCAGCCTTCATCAGCCTGGATAGCTTGACTCCAGTGGTGTGGAGAGCCTGGGACTCACGTCTGAGCATACCCAGCCCACTCGGGGTGAAAATTGCAAAAAACACAGTTGATGGACAGAATGTAGAACAATGTCATACATTCACCCCAGTACAAGGATCTGGGCCTAAATCCATCGTTTTTTTGCACTCCACACCACCCTGGGTTAGACACTGGCTATATGCAAATCAGCTCTGACCCTGTGCCTCATGGGAACAGTCCAGTCCGAACTACCAAGCCATGTCTTTCCCAGACCGGAATCAAGCATCCAAGGACCGGTTTCTGGCTATCAGCCTTCATCAGCCTGGATAGCTTGACTCCAGTGGTGTGGAGAGCCTGGGACTCACGTCTGAGCATACCCAGCCCACTCGGGGTGAAAATTGCAAAAAACACAGTTGATGGACAGAATGTAGAACAATGTCATACATTCACCCCAGTACAAGGATCTGGGCCTAAATCCATCGTTTTTTTGCACTCCACACCACCCTGGGTTAGACACTGGCTATATGCAAATCAGCTCTGACCCTGTGCCTCATGGGAACAGTCCAGTCCGAACTACCAAGCCATGTCTTTCCCAGACCGGAATCAAGCATCCAAGGACCGGTTTCTGGCTATCAGCCTTCATCAGCCTGGATAGCTTGACTCCAGTGGTGTGGAGAGCCTGGGACTCACGTCTGAGCATACCCAGCCCACTCGGGGTGAAAATTGCAAAAAACACAGTTGATGGACAGAATGTAGAACAATGTCATACATTCACCCCAGTACAAGGATCTGGGCCTTTGTGGATTGGGCAGAAGCAACCAAGTCTACAATCGGGATAACCCTGTTGGATACCGAGAAGGCATTTGACAGGGTTTCCTGGCCATATATGTGGGAGGTTTTAAGATTTAAGGGCTTTGGAGGTGTGATGCTCCAAGCATTGAAGTCATTATATTTGCTCCCAGCTGCTTGTATACGGATTGCAGGCAGAGAATCGGGGCTGTTCACAATTAGTCGTGGTACACGAAAAGGATGCCCGTGTTCTCCTTTATTATTTGTTTTATATATTGATTGTTTTTTGTCCAAGATAAATCAATCCATTGATATTAAACCAGTCCAACTGCAGGATATTGATTATAGAGCTCTGGCATATGCGGATGACATTGTCATTGTTACCAGCAACATTGTCTCCGCATTACCTGCAATTGAAGGATTGGCATCTAAGTTTGGGCTCTTTTCAGGGTATAAGCTGAACATCTCTAAAAAACAGATCTTACTTTTAGGTGGCGAACCTCCTGATACTATAATAACTGTCCCGGAAGTCAATTATTTCGGAATCAACATTTCTTTACCAATTAATAAGATCCCTGAGATAAATATGAATCCTGTACTCACTAAGTGAACTAAATGTTGGAGAGATTAGACCATTTGCACTTATCTTTGCATGGAAGGTCAAACGTTTTAAAAATGCTAGTATTGCCCAAATGTCTTTATATGTTCAGAACTATCCCACTTGAATTTCCAGTTTCATGTTTTAAGAGGCTAGAGAGGATTAGTTCTAGATTCTTGTGGGGTTACAAGCGGCAGAGAAGGGCTTACAAAAAGATGGTACTGCCCAAAAATCGTGGTGTTTGGGGTATGCATTATTTTTTTGTTTTACTACTGGGAAGCAGTTTTGCAATTTATTAGACCTTTGGTTGTGGGGGATAGGGCTAGGATCTTGCCTTGTCACAGTCCTTTGATTTACGAGCTTGGGCTGGGGAAGGAGGCCAATGGTTGTTTGGTTAAAGTACTAGAACCAAGTCATTTAAAAAAAACTAAATTCAAAATTCTTAAAGCTGAATATTCCGTTTGGCAGTTCGTTAAGCGGCATCTGGATTTGTCGAATTTAAACACATACACCCCATTTGCAGCCACCGGGCTACTCCCATTTATTTTTCGAGGCCAAATTTCTTATAGATGGCGTTCAAAGGGAATTCTATGCTCAGGGGACCTATGTGTTGATAGACGATTGGTATCCTTCTTTGAGCTACAAGCAAAATATGGCCTGGCAAGGCATGAATTCTTTAAATACCTCCAAATTCGTAGCTACTTGAGCACGTTAGGCCCAGGTCTAGAACATCAACTCAGAAAATTTCCTCTAATTGAGCGAATGGGAAAAATAATACCCATCGGTCAATTCTACTCCTATTTGATTGAGGTACTTCCAGATGATGTAGAGCAATCTCAACAGAAGTGGGTAATGAAGTTAAATCAAGAGGGAATTAATATTATTGAATCTTTTAGTTTGGCGAATCAAGTTTTGATGACCGGGAGGATGCGTGCTCAACACTACATGGCTATTTATGATTTGTATTATACCCCAAGGAAGATCTCTAAATGGGGGACATCAGCTGGGACTAACTGCAACACATGAGGTTTATTTGCTGCTGATGCAGTTCATATGTTCTTTTCATGCCCCAAATTAGCGGATTTTTTTTTGTCTATTGCACGCTTCTTAGCTTTAATAATGGGATCACCAGTGTGCATAACTGGGGAATTGGTGTTGATTGGCGTTAATTCAGACACTGTGGCTCATACAAGGTCCAAAGCAATGATATCTTGTTTGTTTATTTGTATGGCAGTGGTGCGTGCATGTATTACGAAGGATTGGATCAACCCTGATCCCCCGTCATTTGCAAGATTACGCACTATGTATAATTTGGAACTAGCCATATAT
Source organism: Lissotriton helveticus (assembly GCF_964261635.1). Lineage (NCBI taxonomy): Eukaryota > Metazoa > Chordata > Amphibia > Caudata > Salamandridae > Lissotriton > Lissotriton helveticus. Next base: position 1,577,776,136 of record NC_136061.1, on the reverse strand, counting down.
AAGACTAAGGGGAGAAGGAAGAGCGCAATGGGAGCTAAGATTTGGGCCGCTGTCACTGACTGGATTTGAAGAGAATGGGTCCGACTTACAATTTTTCTAATGTCATATAACACTTCGATGTTTGTTTAAACAGACAATCACCATTAACTTTGAATCAATTGAAGAAGAATTCTTTAGCGAAATTTTGAAGTATTCAAAAACTCCAAGTGGCATTTATTTATGCACGGTTATTATTTCGTCATTTTGCAACAAATTATTCATCATGTGAAAACAGATTGCTTCAATGTAATTGTAGAATCATTACATTTAGAGTGCTCTCTGTGAGGAGGGGAAAGGGTGTGCATAAGATGTGAGGGACAGGGTAAAGGTGCTGTGACATATTGAAAACATCATGTTAAAATCCGAAAACGCCTTTACAATCAAATTTATGAGAGAAGGTTCCCAGATTACATCACACATAGGTATAGATCAATTTCTTATTTGAGTCCTATGGTGTGTCGAATTAGGCATAGTTCTACGTTTCGACCCCCATGTACGCTAAAGGGTTGATTCAGGCCTCATGTTGGGGTCTTCATCAGGAAGGTAGGTAAGAGAGCATCAATTGACGGTTGCCATCTGTACCGTCTGGGAATGGGCCTTGATGAGCTCCTAAAGTTTTTATGTGATGTTCTTCTTATCAGGTCCACAGACAGATGCAGCGAGGCAGCCGAGCGGACTACCGGCAGCGGTTTCCCCACTATAAGAAAGACTTATCCTACATTATGGGACGCGAGGAGCGATCCGTTTGAGCGCATCTGACAAGGCGCTTTCTTACCTGATAAGAAGAACATCACATAAAAACTTTAGGAGCTCATCAAGGCCCATTCCCAGACAGTACAGATGGCAACCGTCAATTGATGCTCTCTTACCTACCTTCCTGATGAAGACCCCAACATGAGGCCTGAATCAACCCTTTAGCGTACATGGGGGTCGAAACTTAGAACTACGCCTAATTCGACACACCATAGGACTCAAATAAGAAATTGATCTATACCTATGTGTGATGTAATCTGGGAACCTTCTCTCATAAATTTGATTGTAAAGGCGTTTTCGGATTTTAACATGATGTTTTCAATATGTCACAGCACCTTTACCCTGTCCCTCACATCTTATGCACACCCTTTCCCCTCCTCACAGAGAGCACTCTAAATGTAATGATTCTACAATTACATTGAAGCAATCTGTTTTCACATGATGAATAGATTGTTGCAAAATGACGAAATAATAACCTTGCATAAATAAATGCCACTTGGAGTTTTTGAATACTTTAAAATTTTGCTAAAGAATTCTTTTTCAATTGATTCAAAGTTAATGGTGATTGTCTGTTTAAACAAATATCGAAGTGTTATATAACATTAGAAAAATTGTAACTCGGACCCATTCTCCTCTATACTGCTTCATGGACCCAGGTCTCCGAGTTTCTAGGGCCCACCCCTTTGTTACTCACACTGACTGGATTTGAAGCATAAAAGTTGACAGTTATTGTTTCTTAGTATAAAATGTTGTTCCCTATTCTTTTCTTTTTTTTCGGATGCCAGCTTTTGCTGCCTTATTTGTATCTGCATTTATATTATGTCTTTTGACCTAACTTATTTGTGTTTGTATAAGATGACTATATATTCCTTGCATAAAACGGGAAAAAACAATAAAAAAATAAAAATTAAAAAAAGAATCCTCCAGCGGTATCTGTTGATAAACGATCAACTACTGTGGACAATTGACATATCTTATGTGTGTTTAATACGACTCCAACTGACGGTACCAGGGCACCAAAAATTTAGCCTACTATTTCTGAAAAACTTGTTCATTTGATCTTGTTAGTCCTTTGCTTCTTACATCTATTTCCTTGTTCTTAGTAATGTGACATACCTTCGGGAAGACAATACCAAGGTAGCAACTTCCGTACTATCGTGCGAGCAGCCTATAATAGGCACTTTTACCGCACACATAATAAATGCCTGAGAAAACAGGATCAGTTCCCCCTTTTAGTCCCCATCCCCCCATAATTAGGAAGGTTTGTTCACATTCCCTAGTACCAATGAAAATACTCTGTTTCTAGTCTATGTAGACAGAATTTCCCCAATTTTGACAAGTCTAGGGACATTGCAGCATGAGTCTCGCCTTTCTTATAGTCTCCTTCCAAAGTAGCCCATGGCGGTACATGTGACTTCTGCTCAACAGTATTCTTTTGGAAATCCTACCTTCTCTCATCTACTAAATTTAGAAAATCTTTATCTTCATAAAGCAAAAGACATATTAAATTATTTTTATGAGCATGTGTTATATCTATGGGATTAGTTGTTAGGAAAAATTCTCCCATTAATTCTGCATTTGTACCACTAAGTACCGGATTCATATTTCTTCTAATAGGGATTTCTGAAAATAATAAAGCCATATTGAAATAAAAATATTGCAACTTACCAGTAACATAGAACAAACTAGTTACAACACTACAGGACACACCATAAGTTAATGGAAGATGGTGATATGTCACACCTTTTGAAACAGAAGTAGGTAATTTCTTGCAGACATAACAGTCACTCACACCCATCGTGTCAACATATTGGCACAGGAGTTTAGTAAATACATTTAATGACAAATCACTATTTGATTTGTCATGATAATTCATGCTCTTATCCATTTGTTCTAAATTTGTGGTAGTAGTTTTCTTAGTAACTGCTTTCATTCTTTCACTAGTATTTGTGTTATTACGATTATTAGTCACCATTAGAACAGGTATCACAACAGTTAATATTACCACCTTAACATTAGTATTGTACAAACAATCCTAGATAGGGCAGGGGCTAGATACTTGAGTAGGGATGGTATTAGCATTTTACCACTGGGTTTTTTCTATCGAAACGCCCCAACCAAAATAATCGGAAGGGGCGATTACAGGCATATGTCTCACGCTCAGGGTCTACATGACTATAATGTACCTGTTCATAACAGATTTGAGTTTCTTTCAAATCTGGAAGAAATAGACTGACTGAGTTGTTTATTTGCTCCTGTAAAGATCCTTTCCCCAGTGATAGACTTGGGAGAGGTAGATCAAGTACTAGGCACTACCCCAAACAATGTTTTACTCTTCCACACTCCAACTGGGTCAACATTGGGCCCAAACCTAGGCTCCCCTGGAAGTACTAGGGCATCCGACGGTGGCATGGCACACACCGATAACTTCTTTGGAAATGAGGTTGACTTCCATGTGTCCAGGTGTGGCCTATGCCCCCGTCAAGAAATAGCGACCCCAATACCTATATTATCGGCCCAAAACTAGCTTCCTGGAAAATCGCTGGGCTTGTAAACAAAACAGCTTCCACTGAATGGTCTACACTCATTGAGGAGCAAGATATCGTCTTCTTTCAAGAGACATGGGCTGTGGATCAGGTATTTCACCCAGGCTATCTACATTTTTCTAAAGCTTCTGAACAGGGTCAGCGGGGCAGACCTAAAGGGGGCTTGACAACCTGGGTCAGGCAGTGTTACCAACATAAGTTTGAGGAGATCAACATTGACTGTAGGGACATTCTTATTATTAGGCTACATCAGGGAAGTTTTCCAGATCTGCTACTCATCAACGTTTATTCTAGGGACCTGCAAGGAGGGAAAGCCTCAAATACGGTAGCATTTCTAGATGCCTTTTGTACCTAATCAGAGAGGCCAGAACTATATCTTAATAGCTGGTGATTTTAATTGTACTTTCGAACCCCTGGATCTACAGGATATGAATTTTAGAATAGAGGAGGATGAACAGTGGTCCATCCCTCCGCTGGATCTTCCTGTAATAAAACGGTGGTCTAGTGCAGCACTTCAACTAAAAGTATTTTATCTGGAACATGGGGTGAGAGCAGCCAACGGGCGTACCAGATCAGACAAAACGGGATGCCAACATACATTAGTGGGCAACATTCTAGTCATATAGACTTTTTTATGCTCAGCAAGGAGTTATGGCCCAACTTACTATACATGGTGGTCTGTGACCGACCAGAAAGTGACCACAACCCTCTGTTACTCTCCCTACAATACTTGAATCCAAATTGTTGAGAAGGGTCTGTAATACGCACAGACTTTGTAGAGGCCCAATTGACAAACAATACACAATGACTCAAATGGGCAAAAGTGGGCAATAAAGTAGAGCATGTGAACCAAATGAGCAGGTTGGTAGCAAACGCCATAGACATCTTCCAGGCTGACGCTGCGCAGGATGAACACATTAATAGAGCTGTTCAGGTACATGAGCACTTTTTTACCGAACTTAAAAGCTTTTTATTACCAGAAACAAAAAACTGATTAAACCCACATTCCACAAGGCAGCCGTTTGGTACAATTCATCCTGCTGTACTGCTTATAGAACCCTAGCAGAAGCAATTAGGACTAAAGATAGGGAATCAATAAGCAAGAACAGGTTTGCAAAAAAGGCAGCACAATCCCAGGCCAAAAGGGACTGGGATGAAGAACATTGGGCTAATCTTCTCAATGCATGATCTAGGAGAGACATGACAGCTTTTTGGCACATGGTTAAGTGGGGGAGCGGATCTCCAAATAAAGTTCCCATGAACCATGTGGAGCCAGAACAGTGAGCTTCACACTATAAAGGCCAATTCGCATGTAAAGATTATCAAGTATCTCAAGAATATGTCGGGTGTAGATGAGAAAGAGGCCATAAAAAAGATACCACAGGATGGTAAAGAGACGGATAATCAAATCAAAGCAGCATTGAACGTCAAGTTCAATCCAGTGACAAACGTAGGTTACAAATTTTATGTCTTCAGTTAAAAATGCCAGAGAGTAGATTAAATTGTTAATGGATTTATTGAGAGACTAGATCTCCTCGTAAAGCACTGTAAGTTCAAAGAATTTAATGATGAGAAAGCTACATGCCTGTCAGAGTCTTTTAATGACGAATGCTGAAAGAATGTCTTAGCATAGAGCAAGTCCTCATAGCTGCCAGCACTGAAGAGTGTGCTAATCGACAAACAGCTAAGATGGAGGCCGGAGGTGACCAGAGGGTGTCAGTCATGTCAGGAGTAGCGAGCCAAATCATAAAGATGAGAGATACAAAGTGATGGGTCCACAGAAAAAGAAAACATGCTTCAGATGTGGATTGTAATTCCTCATGATGGTAGGTGTCCCTCCATTTGACAGATTTACAACTGATGTGGCAAAGAAAACCATTTTGTGATGGTTTCCAAGCCAAAGGGAAAAGTAAGTGTGTCACAGCATGAAGACTAAATGGTCGACAGAGCATTGCATCAATGACATTCAATGCACTCCCGCAGGGCTTAGCAGTCACACCAGCTGAGGCAAATCAACACCATACGAAGGTGATTGTCATCAAAAGAGGCATGCACATGTGGGACTTGTTGAATGTGGGAAAAACACAGACAAAATAAAGATTAACATGAAAAAGCACTAAAGACCTACAAACATTGCCAGAAAATTACCCTGAATATAAATAGGAGTTTGACACATTTTACTATTGATAGCGGTGGGTGCGTCAATGAACATTATGCCTGAGGAACAATATTGGGAATTGTCTCCATTTCCACTACTTATGCAATTGAAAACAAAAGTATATACATGGTTCTCACCAGTCCCTCCAGGGTGCATGGGGCCCAGACAGGAAACAAGAGGAGGCAGTTAAAAATGGAATTAAACATGATGATAAAAATGTCTGGTATCCCAAAAGGTTTCAAAAGGCTCTCATGGGAGGCAGGCTGAAATCAAAAAAGTAATACAAAAATACCAGGGCTCATGTGACCCCAATGGGAGTTAGGGGGGAGAAGACAAAAATCGAATACATTAATATAGAAATGCCTTTTGTTGCTCCAAGGCCCATGGGGATCCTTTGGGAGGCAGGGGGCGACAAGTAAAAATGGAGTAAATTAATATAAAAATACCCAGTTTACCTTCAGGTTCCAAGAGGCTCTTGTGTGAGGCATGGGGAGGATGTCTCTCATCAGTACCATTTAAGAAGTCAAGGTTCATTTGTAGCTGTGATGAAGCACAAGAAAACTGTGGTGCAAGCGTCTATTCATGTACTTCAAGGTACGTCTTCAAGTGCCTGTCTTCTCAGTTTCAACATTGCTGCTGATATGGGGATATTATCAGTGAACTACAATCTGAATACTCATCATAAAATAGTAAGTTAATTTCCTTCATAATTTTGTGGGGTAGGAAAGCTAAATACTATGAAAATACAGTTACATATAGAAGAGGATGGTCATCATATTGCCCTAAGACACCAACAAATTGCATTTCACTTGCAAAACAAGCTGTTTAAAGAGAACATAATTTGTTGCTCAAACACAATATCATTGAACGCTTCACAGGTCCAATGCCATGGGTTTCTCCCATAGTGGTAGTGCCTGAAAGAGTCAGCAAAGGAGCTGTATGCATTTGTATTGAGATGTGTCAGGACAACAAGGTAATTGAGAGAGAACGACATCCAAGACCGCTCATTGATGATATGATAACTCAATTAAATGATGACAAGTTTTTCTGTCGACTCAACTTAAACAAAGGACATCACCAATTGTGACTTGAAGAGAATTGCCGGTATATTACAAACTTTTTTACACACATTGGCCTGTTTAGTTATAAGCGACTGAGTTTTGGTGTAATCTCTGCTGCAGAACTTTTCTATGTCGTCATTCGACGTATCACATAGACTGTTGTAAATGCATTCAACTATAGTGATGACACTCAGCCTTCGGAACTACTCATAGAGATCATGACAAAGCTCTCCTGCAAGTATGTTGTTTGCTGACAGATGCTGGTTTGACTTTGAATGCTGTTAAATGTAAATTCCATAACACAAAAGTGAAAGTCTATGGCCATATCTTTTGTGATGGGGGTATGACACCTGACCCAGCCAAAGTGCAAACGCTATCAACTGCTGATCCCCCACACAACATTTCTATGTTACCTTCATTCACTGGGATGGCCAGTTACGGTTCTAGATTACAGACTTTGCCATTGTCACTGCACTGTTACTAGAATTGCTGAAAAAGAAAGTGGTGCTTCAATGGACACATGAGTGTGAGGAAAGTTTCATGAGAATCAAGCAAGCTATCGAAAATCCCACAATAATTGACTTTGATCCCAAACTTAATACCAAGGTGTAGTTGCTGTAAGCCCTGTCGGGTTAGTTGCAATTCTTTCACAGCACAATCGGCAGCCAAATGCCCGAAAGCATATCGTGGCTTATGCCAGTAAAAGCTTGTCACGTACTGAATGTGTTTACTCACAACCTAAGAAAGAAAGCTAGGAAGTGTTATGGCTTGTGAATATTTCCATGTGTTCTTATATGGAAGACTAAAGTAGTGACTGATCATCAATTACTAGCGACAATGTTTAACAATCCTGAGACCAAGATGCCTCCTCGTACTTTACGTTGACGTCTGAGACTAAATAAATACTACTTTACAATTGTTCAACATCCTAGTAAAGTAGAAAATCCTGCTGATTAGTTTTCAAAAGTGCCCTTACAATGCCCTGGAACCCCACAAAAGACAGCTGAAGCTTACATAAACTTCATTGTAAAATTAAAAACAGCAGCTGCTATGTCATTTTAACAAATTGTCTTAGCAATGAGCCAATATAGTGACATGCTGAAATTGAAAGATATTATTGCTCACCAATCGTAGAACCAGAACTCTCAACTGCTCACTAGTGATAGTAAGTACTTAAAATTCAGAAATGTCAAAGATGAAGTGTCTGTATCTCAGGAAGGCCTCATCTTGAGAGGTACACAAATTGTCATTCCAGAGAGTTTATTACAACAAATAATTAGAGGAGCACATGAGTAACCTTGAGAAATAGTTGCCACAAAGAGATTTATTCAAGACAGAGTCTGGTATCCTCATCTCAACATAAGGAATGAAAGAGTGTTAAAGGCCTGTCACTTATTCAACGGTGTCTCAGCACACATTACTCAGCACCCATTAAACATGTCAGGATTGGTTTACCATGCTTGGGAGAGATTTGCTGTTGACTTCTGGGTCCTCTTTAGAATGGAAATCATCTAATGGTCAGTGTTGATGAATACTCCCATTTTCCACCAGTAGAAGATCTTTACTTCGTGATTCATGAAAAGGTTGTTCAAAAATTAGATGGCATTTTTGCAACATTTGGTGTCCCTGTGATCTTGAAATCAAGCAACAGACCACCCTTCAATAGTCGAGAGTTCAGTGACTATCCCAGTCATCTCCATATTAAGTTCCTTCTTAGTCCCAGGCCAAAGGCCTGATAAAATGATTCATGAGTACTCTAAAGAAAGCTGTGAAGCATGCTGCATTACAGAAGCTCGACCTCAAGCTTGTTTTGAATACCACTCTTTGAGCTTACTGATCAACATGTCACTTGACTACAGGGAAAGCCCTGCAACCCAAATTTGTGGGAGAGCCATGATGATTAAGTTACCTCAATTGGCCAAACTCAGTTTTACGACCATCAAAGACATTTGTTCAGAAGAAGGAAAATGAAAATCTATGCTAACAAGCAACGTCATGTCAAGGATATCTCTTCCGAGAGCGGAGATTGAGTCCAAGTGTCACAATCCAAACAACGACAATATAATACTCCTTTTGAGACGGAACCTTTTACTGTCACACCTTCCAAAGGACACATGGTGACTGCCAAACATCCTGATAAGTCCCTTACAAGAAATTCTTCTTACTTCAGACATTTGAATAATCACTTACCAAACATCAATGTCACCATAGAGACAGAGTCCACACAGACAATTCATGATCCTGCTACTGCTGTTGTTACCACCTCAGCAATGCAGATCACTGACACTTGTATTGCCAGCTCCCGGTTTCTGATGACCTGATCAGGACAGGGGTTCCAAGCTCCATGAAGGCTCATTGAAGACTTACTAATGCATATGTATTTGTAATTATTTTGTTTTAATTTATTCATTTAGTTAGTTATTTAATGTAAAACATTGTAACTTTTTATTTAAGGAGAAGGAGATGTGGTGTCATGAAAAACTCCGTTGACCTGTGACATAACTGTTGGAGGGTAAAGAAGTGAATGCAGGTTTATAACACTGAGTTCTTCCTTACGCGCTGAAGAATGAAGTGTGTATAACTATTCTCAATGTGTGGCATAGCCATTGGCACGCACCCTGGCTGGGAAGAATGCTGGACGTTTCACACGAGCTCCAGGTACACCTGAACCATTGCTCTCTGGTATGAGCCATGTCTTCTGATACAAGGATTAACCTCAAGGGGAAATGGGAGAAGATCTTCACTTCTACAGAAGTACTAGAAATTCAACTTAGTTGTGTGACATACATTTTGTGTTTGTTGTCCATGCCTCCTTTTTTGCTGGCTATGTTGTGACCAGTGTGTGTGCTTGTGTATGTGTGTCATGAATACTCTTTGTTCTCCTTGGGCCAGATGTTAAAAGTACTGGTTGCAAAATTCTCTTTTCAATTTGTGGCAGGTATCTTTGCAACCAGTGTTGTATTTTGTCAATCAACCTATTTATGAAAATACTGAATCGTTGATGGTCACAATTTGACCTACCAAATGATTATTAATTATGTGGGTAGCAAATTGCAACCTTGTGTGACTCGCAGCCATCACATCAATGGTAGGCTTCTGTGGTAAGCATGCCATGTTGTCTGTAACTACTTTTAAATAAAGCTTTTTTTTAGTGCAGCCTTTAAAGGAAAATTTGATGGGCTTAAATAAAATGAAAATTTTAAGTGCATTTGTTAAGAGTAGGCAGTGGTCCATGGGACCATTGACTACTCTTTGGGACCCCTGCACATTTGCAAATGAGTTACTACTAGCCACAAACATTAATACATCCCATTCAAAATTGGTATTCGGAGCAGATGACCTAAACAGCCCCTTCCAAGTATCGATTTGGTTTTTAGAAACAAACTCAAATTGCAATTCAGGAAAACGTCACTGACTCACAATTTGGGTTTGTTACCTGCCAAAAGGTACTTTTGTGATTAAAAACAGCCCAATTGTGCTAATCATACATTTTGTGCAAATGCCTTCATACCTCTGGCCCCATGTCTCCTTCTTTTCGAAATTGCCACCATTTTGTGGAACCAGTGGGTATTTCTGATTTACAATCATTACATTCCGCTTTTAAAAATTATTTTCTAGATAGATTGACATTAGAAGACGATTTTATTTTAATTATTGTTTTTTTTCCGCAAATATATTATTCCTAATTATATCTATTTGCTCTAGTGGCTGACTGTAGTAGTCTGTGGTACACAGTTGTTATTTTTATTTAATTTATTAAAATGTTGTCTACTTCACCCTTTCTCCCTTCGTGGGCCCTTGAGCCTTGGAGGGACACTGCTATTTCTTTTCCATTTTTGCCTGCCCCCATAGGGGCCCAGGGCCCTGGGGGGACACCAGGTTTTTTGATACTAATGAAATTGATTTTGTCCTTCCTCCCCATGCCTTGCACAAGAGCCTCTTGGAACCTGAAGGGAAACTGGGTATTTTTATATTAATTTACTCCATTTTTACTTGTGGCCCCCTGCCTCCGAAAGGATCCCCATGGGCCTCGGAGCAACAAAAGGCATTTCTATATTAATGTATTCGATTTTTGTCTTCTCCCCCCTAACTCCCATTGGGATCACATGAGCCCTGGTATTTTTATATTATTTTTTTGATTTCAGCCTGCCTCCCATGAGAGCCTTTTGAAACCTTTTTGGACACCAGACATTTTTATCATCATGTTTAATTCCATTTTTAACTGCCTCCTCTTGTTTCCTGTCTGGGCCCCAGGCACCCTGGAGGGACACTAGGCATTTTTATGTTAAAACATTTTATTTTGCCTACTTTGTCTTGCCTCTCATAGTTGCCCCTGGGCTTTGAAAGAACACCATGTATTTTAATACCATATTATTTTATTATGGCCTGCCTCTACTAGCCTTCCACAGGACTCCCAAGGAACTTAAAGGACACCACATATTTCTATATTAATATACTCCACTTTTACCTGTCTTACCCGGCCTCCATTAGGAACCCATGAATACTGGAAGGACACCAGTAATTTTCATAATATTATATTTGATTTTTGCCCTTGTGTCCGCATGCATCTCATAGAGGTCCCAGGGTCCTGGAGTAACACCATGTATTATTATAATTATTTATTCAGTGTTTGCCTCCCTCCTGCATATCAGATGGGCCCCTTGGGCTTAGGAGGGCACTGGGTATTTTTATAATAGTATAGGTAAATTCCCCCCTCTCTTTCTCCCATGGGAGCTCCAAATACTCTGTATTTGTTATTAATTTAATCCATTAGAAATGTTTGCTATTATGGTGGGGTTATTAATTATGATCCATTCTGCATTTGAAAGAATTGTCAATTCTCACTCCATTCATTGTTATTGTTCTTATTGTTAATTTCCTACTGGAGCATAAGAGGATCCTGACTGAGATAGAGAGAAGTCTGGTAATTAGCTGACACTGGAGTCCAGAGACATCTGTGCTAAGTGCTTCTGCTCATACTCTGCTACTAAGCAATACTAGAAGAAGTCAAGAAGATGCCCCAAAGAAGCAGGCACCTGTCTCAACAGCAAACTGAATCGTCTTCACAAGAAATTCAACAGTTTGTGACGCCTGATCTTTCAGAGGTAGGAGGAATGCAGAAAGTTGAGCTTGTTGCAGAAGAGCTGCATGTTCTTACTGCTCTTCCATTGGACACATTGTCTTTACTATCACCTCCAAGGATAAGTAGAAGCCCTCTGCCATCTACTCCAACCCTCATCAGAGGAGCGTGACATGGGTTGGGCCCCAATGCCCTGCCTTTGAACACAAAGATAAAGGTAGGTTGATGAAAACCTTGGAAGTGAGAAGGATGAACCATTGATTGTTCAAGTGGAGAGTACCACAAATGACCTGCATTTCACTTCTATTCAACCCGCCTTGATTAATGTTTTACCACCAAACCCACCTGATTACTTCTTTTCAAGAACCTCAAGACCTGCAGAAACCAAAATCCCTAGCACAACAGTTCTATAGATGGCAAAGACAACCGCCTAGCTCCACTACTCCACCTAGCTCCACTACTTTTTCTAGATCTGGCTCTACAAAGAAGCTCTCCTCTCTGGTGGGAGACATGTTTTCACTTAGACCACATGAGGGCTACATTGCAGATTGTACAATTTGCTGAAAGCCAGTGTGTTGTGGGATTTTAGGTGTGCATTATGGTTCTTGGAGCCAACTGGCCAAACTGAAATACTAAGATACAACTGTGTGGAAAGAGCACTTCAAAAGGATAGCTGCTTTCGAGAGACATAAAAGGAGGCGAGAAAGAAGATATCAGCATCTGGTGAGGAGGCCTTGTCTATCCACCTCATGACACCACCTCATGACACACATATGAACCAGTTAACAGACCATAGACTACATGTGCATCACTTTACACTGGGTCTCCGTTGATAATGTTAAGCAAAGGCTACCCGATGGCCTCACTATTGCTTACATTTTTAAAGGCATTTGGCAGCATGCAACAGTTGCAATCGAATACAGCTGGCAACATCCTGAAAGGTTTTAATTAAACAAGTCTACAAATTGCCAGAGGCCTCATTAGTATTAGATTTGTTGCCACTGACAAGTGAACAATATTGTCTAAGAGATAGCATAAGAGGTTATTTCTGAGTTTGCTGTTTTGCTCATTGCATCATCCTAATTGCACAGGATTTCTTTAATAAGGAAAATGACTTCAACAACTTACAAGACGCCTGTCGTAGACTTGCACTCAAGTCCATGTAAAAGTCCTCACGCAGGAAGTTCCACCCCATTGGAACTCCACATTCTACATGCAGCAATGCATGTTTAAGCAGTGCATGTCTATCAATAATTAATTATTACAAAAGAGTGGAGTTGCAACTTCTAAAACTGTGACAATCTAGGTTGACAAATGAGTGGAGTGCCTGAGCCAATGGCTACTGTTGCTTGAGATTTTAACGTAAAGAAGACAACAGTGAGGATTGTACAATGAGCCAAGCCATTCCACTGTTGAACTTGATGCAGGACCATTTACGAAAGGTAAACACACACATGCTCAAATGTCAGTGAGCAGGCAGCTACTTTGGTCAACAGATTATTCCTTCAAGCAAAAATAAATAATTAAAGGCTTCAAAAAAAGTTTGCATATTAGTGCCATGAAAATGGATCTATAATACAAAAAAGGCTACCATATTTCATTCATTTACATTAGTGCATGGTTCCAGTTACAAGAATTGGATTGTCACGGAAATTAGTGACCTGCAAAATTAACAATGACGTCTTTGATGCCATATCAGAACTGAAGAGCTAGTCAGACAACTGAAGCATGAGTGTCTTTACTTCCTCCCTCGACAATATCAGTTAGAAGTAATTAAGGAAGGCCCTATCTTACATTTCCTCCAAAACCCCTCCAAGGGATGAGTTGCAGTCTAAGGCCAGCAGACACCTAATTTTGTTGTATAATTGTGAAGAAGAGGAAATAGGGCAGAACAATCTAAGAATATGAACCTCAATCGAAAGGGACTCCATCCCACTCTATGTATTGTCAATGTGGTGAAGGCACTTTCAGAGTTCTGAAACAGTGGGTGTGGCTCACTAATGAGACTGGGAGGAATTGTACTTATAGCAGCACCTTTTACCTAAAATATTTGAAAAATTTGAAAAAGAAGTTGAAGGATACCAAATATAAAATATAAGGAAATGCCTCTTTTGAATGATCACCACTAACATTTTGGATGGATGCTGCTGTGTTTTCGTGCACTGGGACAAGCACAGTGTCGGTGTGCTAACCTTTAAAAGTATGTGGACGATTGAGTGACCCCAAAAATGACATAAGTTATCTTACTTACAGTGTTCTAGTGTACGATACTAGGTGCCTGAAAGTTAAGTGTCCCTCAAGGACTGAAGCACTAATGTTCCCCTATAAGTGTGACATAGCAAAACATAGCGCCAAGGCTGCCATTTCAGACTGGCAAACGGCTTTTGAACTGTTACCTCAATTTTGGCATTTAAACCGTTTCCAAAGCTCAAAGCTTCCTTTCTAATATTTTCAAGTCACCTCTAATGAAGGCCTTACATGCCCTAATGGTAGCGTGCATGATATTAAGAAGAAGCACATGTATTTTTGATGGCTTTACATGTCCTGACAGTACAAATCCACAATGTTAATTTTAGTGTAGTAAGGCTAGTAGCCTCATTGGCTAGTAAGGGATTAAACACTGACAATGGAGCAATGCTAACTTCCAGATGAGACTACTAAATCTGATAATTCAAGGTATCAAAATAATAGCTGCATTCAACCAGACTTGTTGCCCAAATCAAATATAAATGTGAATGTTAGAAAGTTGCAATGTTGTTGTCCTCTTTCCCCCTAGCTGCTTTCAGTTGCAAACAGTTGCTGTTCTTAAGATAGCCCAATGGTCTACTGAAGAGAATTAAGAATGACTCTCAGGAATAAGAAAAAAGACTTGCCTAGGAAAGAGGTATGACATCCTTCTGGCAGGATGGCCAGAGTGGGTGTGAGCCCAGAAAATGAGCTTCAAAGGGTAACCAACCAGGCACAGATGTTACAGGTAAGAGTGGTGGGGCGGAACCGGGCGGCGTGTCGTCAATATTGCGAGAGCAAGGTAAGTGGTTTTGTTATTTTTTTCATTTTGTTTTATCTATCCCATCGTCTGTCGACTTCCTCCCCGCCTCCCCACCACCCCACTACTCTTACCTGTGCCGGCCGTGCCTTAAAACAACCTTTGAAGGGCAAATGCAAGTCACATGAGGAAAGGGCTTATGTTTGTTTAGGTAGGTAGGCTGGCATCCTGGGCAGGGAGGGAATGCCTGTTACAAACTCATTTTCCAAGGGGAGTGTAGCCCTAGGTAGCCACATCTATGGGTTGTGTTAGGAAGCTCTACACACCAAAAGAAGAGTCTGACCTTCCTGGAAGCAGGCACTATAGAGCACTCTGGAATAGCTACACACCACACTTCACAGGAAGTACTCATCAGGCGGGAGCTGATGAAGTAGCCCATTGGCTAGTTAGCCAACACCACTTCCTAAGTACATAGTCAGCATATATGTCACACGCCTGGCACCCAGAACCTATATCACTACTGTACTGGAAAGAAGACTGAAGGACTGTCCTGCTGCTCCCTGGAGCCAGCAAAGAGATGCTGCACCACTACTGGGCTTCACTTGCTGAACGTGAAGACTGGCAAAGGGAGGACTGGGCCTGCGGTTCCCCACTCGTGAAAAAGCTGACCATGTGTGTCAGACAGAAGTGACTTTAAGAGTCAGTTGGCTGACCTATTACAGCGATAGAGTCATAAAACCTGAGTAGCCTGAACCATTAACAGCCCAGTGCCAAGAACCATGACCACTGTTGGATGTCAAGTTGTGGTAAGGAGGACTGAATCGTGACTCCAAAGTTTCTCTCTTCGGAGTTTGCAGGACCCATGAAAGTCATCAGAGTGCACTCAAGTCAACCTGCAAGAAAGATATTTCCACTTAAAATAAACCAACTGTAACCAGTAGGTCAGTGACAACTAAATGCATGCTGGAGCTTACCTGGACAGTGTGCAGATCGACTACTAAGGCCAAAGATGCCTGCAAAAAAACTTGAAGACCAATTGGTGGATATAAGAAGACCCACTGCATCAGTCCAGCATCTTTAGCATCCTTCAGCATCTTATATCCCTTGCATCAGGATCACTTCTATTGACTTCAGTAGCGGTTCAACCTAAGGATTCAGAACTGGATTGGAGATTGCAGAAACTGACAGATAACTGTCTCCGTGGACTTGTTTATTAATTCCTGTGACTAGCTCCCTGTTGGAGTTGGCACATCCAAAAGTGCCCATATAGCTGTTTTCAACTTACTTGATGTAGCTCACCCACCATTGCAGTCAATTACAATGTTTTAATGCATCAAGAGAAAAGCATTGATTTAGTGCTTCTTTTAAAGATCACATTTTCAGATACTTATGCTGGATTTGTATCATTCATGTGTCCATTTGAAGATAAAAACATACCATATTTCTATAAGTTGATGCTAGATTTTAATTTTTTTGTGTGTTTTTCCTGTTTACTGTTTTGGTACTTCTTAATGCTGTACACTTGTTCGTTTGATGAAGCTTGACTGCTCTGTGCCACAGCCACCCAGGACTTACCTAAGGTTTTACAAACAGACCTATCTGGACCTGATAAAGAACAGTGACATTATTACATGGTCAGGTCACATGCCCACACCATATAATAATTCACATTTCGCACATAAAGGTGATGAAAAACCATGCCCATCATTTTTTAATTGGCAAGAAGAATTGAACAAACAAAAACATGAAAGTTAAGTTGATGATATGAAACAGGCTTAGAAGATACTGAACTACCAAGTTAGTTATTTTAAGGACAGATTTAGTAATTCTGCTACTACTGCCCTGCCTCATCCCTATTTATCCCCCACATCACTGAACCAAAAGCAAAAAAGAATGACAGGCTAGTAGTAGATTCCTAAATAAAAGGAAAGAAGTCTCATCTCCCCCTAGCAATGCAGGTGACAACAGTCCCTTTTTACACGTTCCACCCACTCTCCTTCCTTTGAGAGACTAAATTCTGGCATGCCTGTCTAGCGGAGATAGCTCAGGAGGATGTAGTGCAAGGATTGTCACTAAATGTGCAAAACCAATTGATGACTATTTAACTAAAAAGTTACCTCAATTAGTGGTTGTGAGTCTAAGTTGATATCTTTAAAAATACCAACAAAACAACTTAAAGTGAAAAGCAGGCACTGTTGGCTCTTCCTGCAGCAGAATAAGGAAGGGGAGTTAGGAGGGTCTCGAACAGGCAGAAGTAAATCCCCGACAGCAGTAGGGTCATGATTTAAATGGAGGAAACTTGGACATTGGAAAAGAAATTGTACCAGTGGTATTTCAAACTTCCTCTCTTTAATCTGACCCTCCTGAATTTACCCATGTAACATAGAACCCTTACCCTAAATACTAGGATAGAGGTGCTGACTGTATTATAAACACTTTGATCTCCACAGATAAGAAACATCCTCATGTAGAGTGTAAGATAAAGTGAGATCCAACTGCCTATCTCAATAATACGGTTGAAAGACGATCAACCCTAAAAACCTCTGTATATCCTTCACCACCTCTCTTGGGTTTGCCCAGCGACACAGTCAAATGACATAGTTCCACATCACATCACATCACATGTTTAGTTCTGTTTCTGTCACTCTTGGTCTCATTACAAACAAGCTCCAGTTTTGTCTTAGCCCTATTTCCCTTGAAAATGTGTTCAGCTGTGATTAGAGGTGTGCAAAATTTGCATAACATACTGTTGTGTACTTACATGAAAGTTTGGCAAAATTAGCCAAAATTACATGTAATTACACAAAATTCAAAACTGACATTTGAAGCAATATTTTAGTATTACATTTGTGCTGTGTCCACTTTGGACATGAGCATATATGTTAACCCACAAAATAGTTCAAAAAGAGCATCACAATCAACATCAGCTAGCATTCATCATTTGTGTTCTTCCCACCCATTTGTTGTAATTTTTTACAGCAAATTGACATAATTTCTTGATGTGACATATTAGTGTAGTTTCAAAAATATCACTTTAAGAAGATGAACACAAATGTACACTCATTACACCAGTACAGATGTCACTGAGCCCTGATTGAGATACTTTATGAAAATTAAATTGCACTCTTTTCTGTACTCGAGAAGGAGTTTAACTCAATGTTTTACAGAACAGAAAAGATGAGTGTTAGAAATTGGCTTGGTTGTTGACTGGGGAATGAGCCCTGGTCAAGCAGGAACCACAATCCGAGTCAGTGTAAGTTTCATTCAAATCCTAAATGAACCTGTGCCCAACCTCTAGTAGCTTGACACAGGGCAGTCAGGCATAAGTTAGAGGCAATGTGTAAAGTATTTGTGCAGCATTTCAGACAGCAAAACATTACAAATACCACACAAAAAGATTCACACCAGATCAAAAAATATATACTTAATTTAATAAATAAAACAAGACCAGATTGTTAATCAGAATTGCAGTCCTTGAGAAGCACATCTGTCCTTCATCCTGATAGAGTAGTCACAGATAAAGTAGTGTACTGAGTTGGAGGTCCAGTACTTACGCCCAGTTGGGCCTTTAAAGTGGGGGGAAGATCACAAGATGGGCCTTTGAAGTGCACTGGGGGTCCTGTCCTTCCTGCCCCGGCTCCAGACTCACTACAGGGATTTATGCAGCTCTTTGTGTGGGGACAGGAAACATCCTTTTAGGTATAAGTGAGGCTGTGTACAGCTCCTCCCTCCCATTTTTCCAGGATAGCCCATCAAGTCACACCTAAGCTCCCATTGTGTGTGGGTGCCTAGAGGAGGACACAAAGCCCATTCGTCACTCACCCCAGACAGGTAATCAGAGACAGGCAGTAGGCACCTTATGGCTAAAATAAGAAAAACGTTTTGAAAGTGCCATTTTCAGAATAGCAATTCAAAATTCAACTTCAGCATAAATTGTAGTTTTAAATTTAATTCCAGAGACACCAAACTTGGAAGGTTTATCTCTTCCAGATTGTGGATTGCACTTATAAGATGAAATAAGGTAATCCCAATGTGATCCTATAAGAGAGATAGGCCTTGTTGCAGTAAAAAACGACTTTGAAAGTTTTTCACAACCAGGACATATACAAATTAAAAGTGCATGTCCTGCCTTTTAAATACATTAAACCCTGCCCTCTGGGTTGCCCATGTTCTACCTTAGGGATAAACTTACATGTATAAAAAGGGAAGGTTAAGGTCTGGCAGAAGGGTTTGAAACAGTACAAGCATGCTTTGCAGTGGCCTGCATGAGACATAGATAAAAGGCTACTTCAGTGGGTGAAACTATCCATGCTGCAGGACCACTGGTGGTACAAGAGGGGGTGGTGGTGGTGATAGACGGAGCATCTGAACCAATCAAACACTCACACCCAGTCAACAGATCTGGGTTTAATCCATCACCGTTCTTTAGCCCACTCTGCCACCCCAGTTCAGACATGGCCATATGCCAATCAGTCTGACCCTGTGCCTCATGGGAACAGTCCAGCCCGAACTGCCAAACCATGTCTTCCCTGGACCAGAAACAAGCTTCCGAGGACCGGTTTCTGGCATTTCAGCCGTCTTCAGCCCGGCTTGCTTGAATCCAGTGGCAAAGTGAGCAAGGGACTCACGTCTGAGCATACCCTGCCAACTTATGGTGAACAAAGTGGTACAAAAGGGGGTGGTGATGGACTGAGCATCTGAACCAATCAAACACTCACACCCAGTCAACAGATCTGGGTTTAATCCATCACCGTTCTTTAGCCCACTATGCCACCCCAGTTCAGACATGGCCATATGCAAATCAGTCTGACCCTGTGCCTCATGGGAACAGTCCAGCCCGAACTGCCAAGCCATGTCTTCCCTGGATCGGAAACAAGCTTCCGAGGACCCGTTTCTGGCATTTCAGCCGTCTTCAGCCCGGCTTGCTTGAATCCAGTGGCAAAGTGAGCAAGGGACTCACGTCTGAGCATACCCTGCGGACTTATGGCGAACAAAGTGGTACAAAAGGACCACCGGTAATATTTAATTTACAGGCCCTGGGTATATGTAGTACCACTTTACTAGGAACTTATAAGTCAATTAAATATGCCAAATGGGGGTAAAAAATATTACCATGTTTAGGGGAGTGAGACCAATCCTTTTAGCACTGGTTAGCAGTGGTAAAGTGTACAGAGTCCTAAAGCCAGCAAAAAGCAAGGTCAGAAAGGTAGAGGAGGTAGGAAAACATTGGGGGGTAGGCCATCCTAACAATAAGGTTCTTGCTCTGTTGTATGAGACTGATTTCCTGCAGTTAAATTAAAAATGTTTGAAGATCTGCTTAAATTACTTATACACCTACCTTCAACCTTATGGTACAAAGTTGTTAATTATGTGGGTTGCATCCAATATATTGATATTGTAAAAATTAAGATATATCCTATAAACAGTTACCTAGTATTCCTCCCGATACTCCGAAGTCTGAAGTATGAATTCAACTGGAATTCAACTAGTCACAGTGAACGATATCTAGTAGGGCTGCTGTGTAGTTCCCACTAGTCTGTATGATATGCACATTTGTTTGAAAACATAAACTTTGGGTGAGGTGCCTAGACTGACTGCAAATCAGAGTGAGAATATCTACAAGGGATTTCACTAAATATCCAACATAGTTTAGGTGAATCAATAAAGCTCAGGAGTCAGTTAGACTAATCAGACTCAAAAAAGTGTCCTACTGGACTACCAAGGGCAATCAAATTGCAATGACACAAAGGAAAGAGGAAGTGGAAAGAAACACACAACAAACGGAGAGTTCTAGTTGTAAAGATTGAATTTATCTTATTTAAATTAATACTTGAAAAATTTGAGAAGGGTACAGTTTACACACAGTTCATATCAGCTCATGAAGTTATGACAAAGATGTATAACTGGATTAAGGCATACAGTTCATAACTCAAACATCAGCTCCAAAATAATCAAAGAGCAAATATTATCTTCAAACTCAATAAATATTGCTCAGGAGAGGTAGCTTTTTCATGGAGTTGACGGTACAGTCGACGTTTCGGTCTCTTTCGTTTTAATCCATGAGACCATCTTCAGGACAATTAGTTTAAACAGGATATGGGACCTTCTGTCTTGAACAAGGGACTATGATTCAATCTTAGGACGGCGAACAATGATTCAATCTTAGGACAAGCTGCACCGTGGCCGTTTTGTATAGCTGCTCGTGTTGCTCCGTTAACAATTAAACAGAAGTGTTTTTAGTACCTTCAAAACACAGAAGAAGACCGGTTTGTGGCTTCACTGTTTGGAATTCGTCCAACTGAATGAGTGGTTGGTCTGTTGGTTATCTATAACGGCACGCTGTCCTAAGATTGAATCATTGTACGCCGTCCTAAGATTGAATCATAGTCCCTTGTTCAAGAAAGAAGGTCCCATATCCTGTTTAAACTAATTGTCCTGAATATGTATAGTATAGTTTTAAGCGTCCAGCTTAATAATACAATGGATTATACATGTGATTGTCCATGCTGTAAAATAGACATATCCTGCTGTATTATATCAATTACAGGAGATACTTTGCTGCCCAGTGAATATATCCTGGTGGATTATGTGGTAATTGTCAACCACAGCGAAAGCCTTTTCTACATTATCCCAATCAATCTTGTGCAGTCTTTCAGCAGCTTCCTGTTGAAAAAACTTCCACAGCTAATTGCATATTGTATACAAGAAGTGTTTTTGACGTGGATTCCAGGGACCTAACAAGAAACCCATGAGATCCATGTCATCAGAAAGAAGAGAAAAGTATTGTTTCACCTGAGAAAGTGTTGAGGTTTTTAGCAAATCAAGGCACAATTTCCCAACGCTATATGATGACACAACCCTCGAGTCTTCAGATTATGCATATTGCTGGTCAGGCCTATTTATTTTTAACCCTTTGTCATTGCCCAGGAATCTAGACTGACTCCCATTAGTGTCCAAAGGCCAAACCAATCTTCCCTTGCAATTGGGGTTTGATGAATTCTAAGAACCATTTAGTATCATGGCATTCAGTGTACCCTCACTAATTTGTGTGAAATGCTGCCAATTCTCAAAACATGAAAATGTGGAAAATGAGGTGTGTTCAAATCTTTCATCTTGGCTATTCAAAGACAAGAAGTTTGTTGCACTGTTTTATTCAGGGAAATTATTTGATGTGATAGAGATTATTTGATGTGGGATTAGGCATGCTCTAAACATGACCTCAGTTCCCTGAACCTGCCAATCCTTTGTCTCTCAAATAGATTTTGTATCTAGTGTGTCTATCCAAAAGTAAAAAACCAGTACAGACAGCTGGGAAAGAAAGGAAGCAGAGTTTATCAGCTTAGTGTCTGTTAGCATATTTTTCTTTGCAAATGTAGGTGCATGCCTAAAATAATAAGAGACTGGGCCTGATGTGTCAAAAACAAAAAAATAGGCAAACCTCTGTGCAAATGTTTTTGAATTACCTTTTGGTGGTGTTGGACAGTATTCCCATTGGGTGAAATTATACACGGCGCTTGGCATACTTGCTTTGTGTAAAAAATTATGACCATAATGTTGGTAACAGAACATATCCTTGTAATTAGATGTACCATCATACAATGTATCAGAAGAAAACACAGTTGACTGCTCTAGATTTTCTAGCATGTTATGTACTAGAGGTGATGATATAATTTAAGGACATTTTAAACAAATATGGTATTTGTAAATGTTCATTTGGACCATACACATCATACAATGCCCTGGCCCACACTATTCCTTCCAGAACTGGAACTACTGTTATGTTCACCAGGGAAATGTCCCTGTGGTCAAGGTGCAATAATGCCTGAGGTTTCAATGCCATGTTCACAGGTTGTACTGCAGAGTATTCTGGGAGATAATGTCCATTCAGAGGTAGGATAAGGACAGTCACCAAACCAATCAAGAGGACCAGAAATAGTAATCCAATTGTAATCCAGAGGTGTGACCATGGAGTAAGAAAGTATATGTTTTTCTGGCCAAGATGGCAAGCATGCACTTGTTGAAAGGAAGAGGTGGCGGCGATGCCATCTCATGTTCTGTCCAATCCGATGGGAAGTTGTCATAATTCATGAAGTAGCCTGACACCATTTGGTCTATTCTTAGCAACTCAGCAGGTTTGGAAGAACTGGGAATTCACCTACTCTGTGGCATATTCACGTAGATTTAGTCAATTATTCGCATTGAAATTTGTGTTTCTGTAATAGTTGACTGTACAGTTGTAGTTGTTTCAACATTAAAAAGAAATATTTCATTGTTGTTCACTGTTTCTCGTTGGGGAGGGAAATCTTCTTTAGTTATTAAAGATTCCATCTGAACTTCCTGAACCATGCCGAGAGCAGTGATGTAGCTACCCAGGATCCCACGGGGCCTTCTGTTGAGACTAGGCCACATAGTGTTGTTTGATCAGATCAATTGAGACAAACCTTTTGTCTTGTCGGTTGTCAAGGAGTGGAAGAAGTACAGTTTTGGTACCTTCGACAGTCAGGACAGGTACAGATGCTCTGTAAGATGGCCTAAATTATTTTTTGTCCACAATTTTCACCCTGACCAGATCCGCAATCTTCCCCAATCTGCAGGACCCAGCCAGATCTTGCTCATACAACCTTCACTTCACCAGTGGCTTGGCATTGGAATTCATTTAGTTCCTGTAAAACAGCCAAACATTCATTGATGTCAAACAGTGTATCTACTGTTAGGAATCAGCCTGGCACAAGTACCTTTTGTGTCATCTGTAAACATCCCTTGGGAATTCCATAAACCATATCCTGTTATGTGCATAGTTGCTATCTAAATTACTGTATTATTGTAGCTTCATGTGAATCTTTTTTCCTTGCTTTTAACAATGCGTGTTGACTCATGCCCACTGTACAGTATGAGAAATACGGGCCCTGACCCCTCATGTATTTCTTGAAATGCACGCTTTACAAACACATGCTAGTGGTGCCTTCAGCACGTTTTCTTCACGTCAGGCAACGCCCGTCAGAAAAGCTATAAAAGCCACACCCACTAACACACGGTGCTTGGCTTCCTGTCTTCGCGCTGTTGCATTCCTTTGCGTCAAGTCATCGGCAGAGATCATCACGTCAAACAGCTGATCGAAGAAATCTTAGGGGTCAAGATCCAGTGCATCGTTTCTCTTCAACTCCTGCCATCTGCTGCAGACCGGCTTCAGCATGAGATTACAGACGGGTAGAACAGAGCTAAGTTTAACGTCGTGTTTGAACTTGTGACTACAAAAACCAATTAGTTTTAACTCGTATGAGGTTTTCAGGGATGTCAAAGGTGGACATAGTTATTTCGGTTTTTGAACTTGTGCTTTTGAACTTGTGATTGCATATAACATTGCGTTTAATCGTGAGAAGTATTTTGCTCATGTTACTAGTGTTCCTGGGTATTTGTGGACTAAATATTGCAAATAAGAAGGAACCTTAGTTCTTGGACACGTTTGCAATCACTAACACATGAAAGGAAGATTGTTAATCTAGGACACATGTGGGACATCTAAGCTGATATTAGATTCCTTAATTATTTATGAAGATTACTTAATTGTCAAATAAGAAAACAAAAGACAATTGATATTTACCAACATTGATTAATGTTTATTTAGCATATCCTGCTAGATTCATGTTGTTTAGCATTTACAGATATTTGAGATTCAGCACAAAAAATCTATGTGAGTGTATTTAAGAGATAAAATGTTATCTATCAGAAAGTGAAAGGACATAAGGATATAATACAATTTTTTTGCCTTAAAGCATTAATATAACAGGTATCCCTGAGAGAAAACAACTGTGAATGTTTTAAACCGAACATGCACTCTTCACAGAATTAAACAAGGTATTTCAGATTCAAAAATTCTTAGACACTCAAGATGGAATAATTTGAATAGTTAGTTTATACATTTGAGGTTAGTGTAATTTTTTAACTATTCATTTAACTTCGAGGTGAAGACAAACTCATCGCCTGCATTTAAGAACTATGAACCTGGCTGGTCCAGCAGGCAGACTGTGGCAGTATCTTCTCTGATTGTTTTTTCTCATCCCATTCCCCTTCCCCTTTGGGGCAACTGCCAGAGATCCTGTCGTGACCCTCAACATACAAGACAAAACAACAGAAAAGCAATGTAAACAAGGCAAGGGAATAAGTCTGCGTACTTGTACTTCAGTAAGGCAGGCATAAGTTACAGAAAAACACTCCATTGCATTTTGTAAATTTTGACACAGATAATATGCATATGGGGTTTAAAAGTCGACGACGTTTCGATGCCTATAGAAATAGAGGCATCATCATCAGGACAAGAATTGGCACTATTGTTGTCTTGAACAAAAGCAATATAAAATGCCTTTCAATTACATTTACTTATACATTAATGGTTACAATGGAGAAAACGGGGGGAAAAAACAGAGAGACCAAGAGTTAGGTTCGTTACATGAAAATGAAGGCATGTCTCAGTGATCCTTTGGTAGTGAAACAAGAAAGTGCTTGTGAATGAGGCAAGCATAAAAAGTGAAATTATTAAAATATTGCCGTCGTGCTGCTTTGATCGTCGTGACCCTGAGCTAGTCGAGGAATCAATTGTTTATTCAGAGCGAGCGAAAAATAGCAGTGTGGACATTTAAAACGGGCGAAAATCACAGTGAAGCCGGTTGTGAAAAGTGGGTTGGCAAATTCCATGCACCGCGATATTTTCGGAAGTGATGCGGTCAGAAACGGGCATGGGAGTGCATAATAACGCATGGTGGGCTAGGGCATGCTAGCGTTAGTGGCGAGGAGGTGTTCTGATACCTACTTAGTTCAAATGAAACCGCTCTCCTTACATTCAGATTAGTGCATCTGGCGTACCTCGAGGGTTTGGTCGGCGGGTCTGAAACCGATAAGGGTGGCCGGTTAAAAACATATAGAGGCATGAGATCGGCAATAGTAGAAAATCGGCGGCTATTTACCTGATTACCCGGTCGGGCAATGCAGTATTTGCGGTTATTAAAGTGTTGCCGGGACTCTCGCGCTACAATGGCCACTAACGCTAGCATGCCCTAGCCCACCATGCGTTATTATGCACTCCCATGCCCGTTTCTGACCGCATCACTTCCGAAAATATCGCGGTGCATGGAATTTGCCAACCCACTTTTCACAACCGGCTTCACTGTGATTTTCGCCCGTTTTAAATGTCCACACTGCTATTTTTCGCTCGCTCTGAATAAACAATTGATTCCTCGACTAGCTCAGGGTCACGACGATCAAAGCAGCACGACGGCAATATTTTAATAATTTCACTTTTTATGCTTGCCTCATTCACAAGCACTTTCTTGTTTCACTACCAAAGGATCACTGAGACATGCCTTCATTTTCATGTAACGAACCTAACTCTTGGTCTCTCTGTTTTTTCCCCCCGTTTTCTCCATTGTAACCATTAATGTATAAGTAAATGTAATTGAAAGGCATTTTATATTGCTTTTGTTCAAGACAACAATAGTGCCAATTCTTGTCCTGATGATGATGCCTCTATTTCTATAGGCATCGAAACGTCGTCGACTTTTAAACCCCATATGCATATTATCTGTGTCAAAATTTACAAAATGCAATGGAGTGTTTTTCTGTAACTTATGCCTGCCTTACTGAAGTACAAGTACGCAGACTTATTCCCTTGCCTTGTTTACATTGCTTTTCTGTTGTTTTGTCTTGTATGTTGAGGGTCACGGCTGTGCCCACTTGACATTCTTTTTCGTAAAATACTTCATCTTTGGATTTGGAACCTATTAAATCCTGTCCGGACGGACAGAAGACATACTACTGATTGAGTATATGATTATTGTGTACTGTATATTTAATGCATATAGGGACCACTGTTCTTTGTAATATGTAATGCCCAAGGTCCCTACGCTATACCTTTAGAGTTCCCTTGTTCTTTTGAAACACAGAGATCCTGTGTCATCAGTAGCGCTGAGAGTTGTTTCCGGGGGATTGAGGAAAAAGCATCACCCCTACAGATGCACTGGGATTTCAGGTGAGTGGCTGGTCTCACATCCGAAATCTACCACCACTGTGCTGACATTTTCAAGGCCTGGGACCCACATTCTCACTCCAAACACGATTTCATATGGAGTACAAACACTTGTGGATTTTCTTGGCATTTTATTGCGTGTCCTCTGGACCTAATATAGGTAATGGACCCACATGTAACCTGAACCTCGTGTCATTGCTGTTAAGGAATGCTTTAAGTCATTATTTTTCCTCTAAACTACCAAATTTCCCTCAGGGTGATAGGAGGAGGAGTACCGCAAGGTCACACCTAAGCTTTCCCATGGCTTCCTTGTAAGCCTGAGAGTTAAACACCTGATACTGGTCAGAATGAAGTGTGCCAATTGCTTATGTCCCAACAGTTGATAACAGTACAGACATCAGTCGACCGCTGTGTCCATACCCATATGAATCTGGAACATGAAACTACTACCATCAAGATGTACTTGTAAGTCCTGTCTGATTGTAAGGGTCCACAGTGATTCAAATAAACACAAGCCAAATACTTGTTTGAAATCAAAAGAGGGATCAGAGGTGGAGCTCTTCATCTGTTGGCAGTTGTCACATTTGACAACAAAGTCCTTGGTTTGTTTAGTAAGACCTGGCCACCAATAGCGTTGCATCAGTAACAAAACTGTAGCAGTAATCCCTGTATGTACAGAACCCAGACCCTCATGTGCAGCTAGTATTAACCCTAATCTGCAATCAGTGTTTGGTATCACTCTATTCCCCACTCTTGGAATCTGAGCATGTGGTACGTTTTTTGCATTTAACTTGTATGAGCACTTCAGTGGAATGCCTTTTGGCAGGTGTGTGTCATTGTGAGCAGCATTGACTGAAACCATGATGTCTCTGTCTAATCTCGTACTAGAACAAGTGATTTCAGCAAAAGCAGCAGTGCAAACTATTGCCTTAGTGGCTTCATGAGCCATGGAATTCCCTGAAAAAAGAATGCCAACACGTTGATGACTCAATGTGGGAATAACATGAACCCTTGGCAAGCATTCTTACAGCTTTGCCACCTGTTCCCAAAGCATCTTGTGCTTGATTGTGCAACCCTTCAAATCTCGAAATCCATTCTAGCCCTAGTAGAGAAGGCATTCTCTATACGACTGGACAAATTAATACAAATCACACACTTAATGTGTGAGGAATCCATATTCTGTATTTTGTGTTACCAGTATCAGGACCTTGAGGTCTGCAAGATGTGTTGTGCATCCCCCAAGGGACTGCGTGTACGTATTTTAACTGAACCTGCCATCATGCATGTGCCCCTTTATGATTGTGCATGATGCAGGATATTGGTGTTTTGTTCCTATGTCAGGATGAGGAGGCCCATCAGTGTAGATGATGTAATTACATCAATCTAGAGGGATTATTTCATTTGGCAAAGTATATCCTCATTTGTAGTGCAGAAATGCTTGCGTTTGTAATGTAATCTCCATCTATTGCAGTGAGAGAGTTAGTCCATTGTATCCATTGTGGTTGTATGGATTTATAGTTGGTTTATCCATGATTGGCATATTTGATTTACTGGTAAGTCCCTAGCAAAGAGCGCTATGTGTGCCTAGGTCCTGTAAATCAACTGCTACTAGTGGGCCTGCAGCACTGATTGTGTGACCTGCATGAGTAGCCCTGCTATCATGTCTCTGACCTTCCACAGCAGTATGTGTGTGTGTAGTATTAACACACGCCCACTTGCCAAGTCCAAACATTCCCTTTTACGATATGTAAGGTACCACTAAGGTAGGCCACATGTATCCCAATGGGTGGGGTCCAGTGTATTTGAAAGGCAGGACATATACTGGTGTCATTTACATGTCCTGATAGTGAAATACTGCTAATTTAGTTGTTCACTATTGCAAGGACTATCTTTCCCATAGGTCATCATTGAAGATGCCTTCTAACATCTTACAAGTGTAACTTCTAAATCGGTAGAGATAGAGATTTGGAGTTGGGGTCCCTGAACTCACAATTTAAAAATACATATTTTAGTTTTACTTAATTTTTAAATTGTGTTTTTGAAAATGCCACTTTAAGAAAGCGGCAAATGTCTTGCTATATCATTTTGTTCTTCTGCCTGCCTGTAGAATCTACGTCTGATGGAGGGTCACAGTTGGGCGATTTGTGCATTAATTCTAGACAGAATTAGACAGAACGCCGCTGGCCAAACGCTGGACTCCGTCTTCTCCACAGGAACCCACATCACCTTCGACCACACCACCAAACTCCACTGGACCGACTCCACTGGACCGACCACCGCTGCATCCATTTCACCTTCAATAAGCCAACCACGCACCGCCGCACCCAACAGCTACCTCGCCGCTGCTGGAGCAAAGTCACCGAAGACCAGCTGATCACCCCCCTCGCCTAAAACCCATCCACTGACCCCACCAACCCAGACATCACAGCCCGCAACCTCAGACAGTGGATCGACGACTGCGCCAACACCCTCGCCCCACTCAAGAAACCCTCCAACAACCACGCCAGCAAGAGAGCCACCTGGTTCACTGACGAGCTGCAGACCTCCAAACGAGCATGCCGGTAACTGGAGAAGATATGGCTCCACGAACGCACTCCGGACAACCATGCAGCCCACAAGGACGCCACCCACAGACATCACCACCTCATCAGATTAGCCAAGAGATCCTCCTTCAAACACCGCCTGGATAACAACGCACACGACAGCAAAGAGCTTTTCAACATCGTAAAGGAACTCTCCAACACCAGCGCCAACTCCAGCGACATACCGCCCTCACAAGAACTGTGCAACTCACTGGCCATCTTCTTCCACTGCAAGATCGCTGACATCCATGACAGCTTCAACACCATGACCGCCCCGACTACGGCAGACCCACCTCCCCTGTGAACACCACCAGCGCCAACCGCCTGACCTCCTGGTCCAACGTCAGCGACGACGAGACACGCAAGGTTATGAACTCCATCCACTCCGTCAGACCCCTGCCCACACCACGTATTTAACAAAGCAGACGCTGCCATCAAACCCCAACTACGGAAGGTCATCAAGATCTCCTTCAAAACAGCGACATTCCCGAAATCAAAGCCCTCCTCAAGAAGCCCAAGGCGGACCCCAAGGACCTCAAGAACTTCTGGCCCATCTCCCTGCTCCCGTTCCCGGCGAAGGTCATCAAGAAAATCATCAACATGCAACTGGTCCGCCACCTGGAAGACGACAATATCTTGAACCCGTCCCAGTCCGGGTTCAGACGAAACCACAGCACCGAGGCAGCTCTCATCGCCGCCACAGACGACATCAGGCACCAACTAGACAACGGCGAAACATTAGTCCTCATCCTCCTGGACCTGTCAGCTGCCTTCATCACGGTCTGCCATCGCACTCTAAAGATACGCCTCCTAGAAGCCGGAATCCAAGAGAAGGCCCTTGACTGGACCATGTCCTTCCTCTCCGGCAGAACCCAGAGTGTCCGCCTCCCGCCCTTCCGATCCGAGGCCACCAACATCATCTGCGGCGTCCCCCAGGGCTCATCCCTCAGCCCAACGCTGTTCAACGTCAACATGGCCCCCTTCGCATAAGTGGCCCGCCAACACAACCTCAATATCATCTCCTACGCTGACGACACCCAGCTCATCCTCTCCCTCACCAAGGACCCGCACACCGCCAAAACCAACCTCCACGAGGGAATGAAGGCCGTCGCCGACTAGATGAGGAACAGCCATCTGAAGCTGAACTCTGACAAGATGGAGGTACTCATCCTCGGACCCACCCCCTCAGCCTGGGATGACTCCTGTTGGCCGACCACACTGGGAACAGCACCGACACCCACCGACCATGCACGCAACCTAGGATTCATCCTCGACTCCTCCCTCTCCATGTCTAAACAGGTCAACGCCGTCTCCTCCTGCTACAACACTCTCCGCATGCCCCGCTGGATCTACAAGTGGATCCAGACCGAAACAAG
This sequence comes from Lissotriton helveticus, assembly GCF_964261635.1. Classification (NCBI taxonomy): domain Eukaryota; kingdom Metazoa; phylum Chordata; class Amphibia; order Caudata; family Salamandridae; genus Lissotriton; species Lissotriton helveticus. Next base: position 1,577,745,536 of record NC_136061.1, on the reverse strand, counting down.
AAGAACGGTGACACAGGCCCTCGTCAGCAGCAGACTGGACTACGGCAACGCACTCTATGCATGAATCCCAGCCAAACACCTATGACGACTACAACGCATCCAAAACGCCTACGCCTGATTGATCGTCAACGTCCCCCGCCGCAGCCACATCACCCCCCACCTGGGAGACCTACACTGGCTCCCCGTCAACAAGAGGATCACCTTCAAGCTCCTCACCCACACATACAAAGCACTCCACAACCCCGGACTAGCCTACCTGAACAGCAGACTCATCTTCTTCACCCCCACCCGCCAGCTCCGCTCCGCCAGCCTCGCCCTCGTCACTGTTCCCTGCATCCAACTAACAACCTCTGGCGGCAGATCCTTCTCCTACTTAGCCGCCAAGACCTGGAATACCCTCCCTACCCACCTACGGCAGACCCAAGACCTACTCACCTTCAGAAGACTCCTCAAGACCTGGCTCTTCGAGCAGTAGCGACAGACACCCCCTCCCCTCAGCACCTTGAGACCCTCATGGGTAAGTAGCGCGCTTTACAAGTACTCTGATTGATTGATTGATTGATTGACAGTCACTAAAAGGGGACAGAGGTGTACTCTGCAGATCCTGATGGCCCATTACCAGGCTGGTGGGTCTTCCTGAGCTAGAGTGGTGGGAGGAGTTGTCACTGACACCTGAATAGGGCTGTGCCTGTCCTCACACAAAGCAATCTCCTCCCTTCCTATAGAGTGTCTGGAGCACAGACAAGGAAAAGCAGGGTCTTGTACACTACAAAGGCTATTCTTTGAAGTTTGCCTACTTCAAAGGCCGAAACTGATATAAGGACTGGAGCAGTGACACTATAGCTTCAGTCAAAACACTTCTAGACTAAGAGGAGATTCTGGCAGGAAGAAAAGCTGGATGCTTTAGAGGGGAACTACCATGCTGCTTGCGGCTTTGTTGTGCTGGCCTGCTGCTTGCAGCTTCTGTCCTGGGAGGGAAAGCACTTGACTTGGCGTTCTACACCATGCTTACCAAGGTTCTACAAGGGCTTATGTGTGCTTGCCTACTGTTAAGAAGTCTCAGGACCATCCAATAATTCATCTGCAGCCCTGAACTCCTCTGCTCGGATTTCTGACCTGCCAAGTGGTGCCAATTCCAGTTGTGTGCCCTTAAAAGTGATTTTGCTGCAAAATAACCAAGAAATCCATGTTTCAACCTCCAACACCTGTATTTCCCGACGCTGCTCCGCCTTGAGTTTCAAAAAACAAAGGCAACACCTGCCGTGTGGCTTAAAGATCCTGAGCACTGTGTCTCTGATGCCCGAGGCACCCACTCCAACTCCTCTGGAGGCCCTGCTCTGCAGCTGAAGAAATCGACTAATCACCAAGTTCAAAGCTGGAAAATCAATGCAGCATCTGTTTCATTTTTAAAGCATGTTTCTGGTGTGTCTGGATTTTTGAGGCATCACACTTGTGCACCAAGTTCTTCTTTGACATTGCTAGGCAGTAAGGAACCGAAGCCACATGCCTGGAGATCGATGCTTCCCCTCCCTTGACAGTAGAAAACTGATGCATCACTTCCCCTAACAGTAAGGAACCAACGCACCACCTCCCCTGAGCTGCAGTAAGGAACCTACGGGTCACCTCCCCTGGCAGTAAGGAACCAACGCTTCACCTGCCCCTGGATTGAGGAACCGATGCATCGCTTTGCTTTTCTGGCACCTTGGCTGCCATGCTCCTGTTCTCGTCTTTGATTTTGACGCATCCCAGTTACTTTGTTATAAAAGCGATGCGTGCATAGTTTCCTAGGGAATTAACTATTTTCAACTTTGTAAAAGTGATGCCTTTACTTGTGTATGGTCTTGTTTTATTCAGATGAATGTTAGTCATGTTTCTAAACAGGTGTAGTGTCCTTTTTTGTGTGTTTCCATTGTGTTCCTGTGTGTGTATGTGCAAATGCTTTCACATTGCCTCTGAGATAAGCCTGCCTGCTTATGCCAAGCTACTAAAGGGGTGAGCAAGAGTTATCTTGGGTGTGTAACTCCATTACCCTGACAAGAATAAGGGTCCCTACTTAGACAGGGTACAATCCATTGCCAACTAGAGACACCCATTTCTAACATAAGGGATTAAAAAGTCAATCAAATATGCCAAACAGATCTAAGCCAATCATAACTAGTTTAGAGGAGAGTGCAACTGCATTGTTTCTCTGTTTGGGACTGGTAAAGTGCCCAGATTCCTAAACCCACCAAAAAGGTTTGAAAAACAGGTGGAGAAAGTTAAATAGTTTGGAGATAACCATGCAAAAAGGACCCGGTCCAACATGAGCCTCTATAAAAGAATCATAGGATTCCATAATATGTTGCCTTCAAATCCACCTTTTTCTGCTGCTGAGATAGACCAGCAATTAAATGATGATGCAGTTCTTCAGCACTGTGAAAAACGTACAGTGTCTCTATGTTTTCTGTTATCAGGTTCAAGCTGCTTTTACTGACAGCCTATCCAATGTCTGAAATTGTCCTCCAGCCCAGTAACTATATCATCATCAAAATGACTGCTTGGCAGCTATCTTCTCTGGACCTGTGCTTGGCCTCCAGTTTTGTGTCCCATGATGGAGCTGCTCTGCCTCTGTATCTCCTTCTTTAGCCAGACTGGCCAGCGTGCCCCACCTTGTCTTAAATGGTATTTACTCCATCCTCTCATTCTTAACCACTTTCGTCCAAGGCGATTGGATGGTCACCTGATACCAGATTTGTCAATGGTCTGGCCTTTCCCCTTTGTCTTTTAGATTATATACTGGACTGCAGTCTCCAGCTGGGCAATCACAATTGTATGGTCTACTAAGCCATGGCTTGGGACTGCCGTTTGGTCTATCAAGAAACACCTATTTGCAAATTGTTGTACTTTCAGGCTGTGAATCTTTCTTCATGTTGGATCCGCACATGTAAGCCTGTTGATGAACAATAGGGTTTCCTCTATTCTCTATGCTCCTCAGTAGAGATTCTATGTGTGCTGACTTTTATAATCACAGACATTGCTTACAGAAATGTTGTGACCCCACCTCCTGTGCTCACTGATGTTCCTGTGAAAAGGTCTACCTAGAGAGATTCTATCCCTGAGCCGGTCCGTTTCACCTACTCAGTCAGTACTGCATTTTGTGAGACCCAGAATAACAGTCTATATAGGGTAAAGTGTGTGTGACACTGAACTAACTGATTTTCCGGGGGAGGAGCAGTGTTTAATTGAGCTAGCGGTTTCTGGTGCTCTGCACCAGCACTTAATTGTCAACAACGATGCTTGTGACAGTATACCACAAGGAGGAGGCTGTCTGCCTAATTTAGAGTTTGCAACAACAGTCAATTAATAATGCAATTTACATTTAGACTGATATTGCCTTCCACACATTGCACAAACCCCACATGTTTCATCAGGTGGGACCTCTACTACCGATATATTACTGTGGATAAATAAGATCTTTACATCATGTGTGGAAAAAAGGTTATCGTTGGCTACCAACTATTTGCTTTGGACTTGCCATCATTAATATTTGCCCCCCACAGTCTGTCATGCCTGTAAACAGTCTCCACAGCATTCAATGTGACAAAGAACTGGTCCTGTGACTAAAGGTTTCTGTCCCATTCTCTTCTACAGGTATGGCTATCCATGAATTGGGAACTAATACCTGAATTTCAGAAAGGGTTACAAATTCCTTCGCTATTGCATTTAGTTTAGTGACCAGTGTTGGCTCCTCCGGTAGATCAGCATCGCCCCACAAAAAATAAAATAATAATAACACCATGTTATTATCATTTTATTTTTCCCTAGCAGATCTCCAGGTGAGGGGTGGGGTGGGGCTGGGCTGAACTGCCCAAAGAGCGGTGGCACTCCCCAAGTGCGCATGACTGCTTGACTGGCTGTCTTGGGCCGGCGAAACAGTCCTCCGCACTGTGGATGTTCCCCACCAGGTTGTAATACACAGCCTGGTAAGAACATGCCCAGCCTCCCATACTCAGTCTGAGCGCTGAGGCAACGCACTCAGGCCGATAGTAGTGTTGTGATTGGCTAGAGAAGTCTGGAAGTCTGGAAGCCTGGGTGCTTCCTGTTACTGCGTCAGCAAGCAGAATGGAGGAGAGGCAGCCACCGGTATGGTAAGTGTTTTTTTCTGTTTCTCTCTCTTTTTTTAATCCCGCCCGCTCCACCATACCCGGTAGCAGCTGTAATTCCAATAAACTGTCATAGTGCCATAGATCTTCTCCTTGCTGACGAAAGGGTAGCTTACCTTTGTGGGGTCAGAATGTTGCACATGCATAACTAACACATCACACAGCATTCATGAGCAATGAGAACACTAGAATTATGGGAGCTTTATTGAAAACAATAGAATGCTCCGGGTTGCTAATGGCCAGTAGAAGCCCGGAGCTCCAATGTTCCAATGTAGTTGATGGAGCGAGATTTGGAAATAATTTTATTTCAACTCGTGAAGTCATACTTCCATAATATGAAATAATTCTATTGATGTTTTGTGCTGTATATGTATTAATTCAACCTAGTTTAAGTTGCATCTACACATGAAAAACGCAGGATACTAACATGTGTGCTCATAAATGTGCATTATGTTGCATTTCCTTGTTTGTGAAAAATAATAAATTAATCGTGTCTAGTGTTATGTTAAAAATTAACTGCAGCTGTTTAGAATAAATGGCATGTGCTTATTTTGCTTCCCTGTCTATGTGGTGTCACTCTATTCTCTATAGGTGCATAAAGAACTCTGCTGGATTAAACGAAGAATGGTAGATATAAAATGCTGCTTTATTTGTTTGCTTCTGCTAGGTAACTTAGACTAATGGGTTAATTATTAGCAATGGAGGGTGGCAACAGAACAAATTATATTACTCGCATTAATTATTCTTTTGTGTTTGTTTATACAATAGTTAATGAAAAAGGTTTTGGGCCTAGTGAAATTTTCGGTGCTTGCAAAAATCTGCTTGGAGCCAGAATGAGTCCATGATGGCAACAGTTTTCTCCTGCCTGAAAAGTTTGTCGTGCTGAGATGACATTCTCTTAGCCGAACAAGGCCAAGGCCAGGAACCGGCAAAAGGCTTGTGACATCCACGTATCCGAGGAAGCTAAAAACTTCATTTGTTGCAATTGTTGCGAACTGGAGGAAACTGCGTTGTTCGAAAACTAGAGACAATGGTCTCTAAGAATGATGACGGAACTATGATTCTGAAATGTGGTGACACGTCACCTGTCACTTTTGGACCAATGAGGCTCTGATTTCAGCAGTGAAAATTACTTTTTCTTAGATTAGCTTAGCGTAGAAAGGTATAAAAACTCTTGCCCCGTGGAAGAGTTATGCTTCTCCTTGCAGACCTTTTGATGAGGGCTTTATGCTGTTGGACTTCTCTTGGAACACGTAAGAACCCTCAAAGACTTTACTCTTTAATTTTCCTTATAGTTAGCATTAGCTAGGGACTTGGGTTTTGAAAAATGCCAAACTGATAATTCTCATTTGCAATAATATTTTTGATTCATAATAAAATTGTCATATTCATTTACAATGATTCAAATAAAACCGCTTTAATAAATTTCTAATACATTTTCCAAATGAGTAGCTAATAAAAATCTTACTTTGGAAAACAAGCTGGTCTTGTTATTTTCATGGGTTTTGGTTACTTATAGCTAGATCTTATCGCCACAGTGGCTTAATTAGCTTGTAGGTTTGTAAAGTACGATGAATTTATTGACCATGGTTGTATATAAATGTATATAATTTGTGAATAGGTTAATTAGGTCACATGATTCAGTTGGTTATAATATGTCATGTTAGATTTATGGGCCTTATGAGAGTTTATTGATTGATGGTGTATATAGTGGAGTTGGGTAGCGTTGCTTATGACATATTTCCTATAGCCCGCTGGATCAATTTTTCTGGTAGCAGATTTGATGGTTTCTATGGTAACCGATATGTTATGGTAGTTGCATAGGATCAATGATTAACATATGTTGAGTTTGTTCATTTGCTTTATGTGTAGTCGAAAGGTTTTTTCCTGCAGTGTGAAAAATCCTAGTTGTACCGGTACAGAGTAGTGTGGCCAGAGTGTAAAGTCACAAGTCACACAGTGCATTTGATCTGTTTCAGAATAGTGGTATCGTCGTGTATCACAAGTGTTGTCGTCGTGCAGCACATGTTAAGGATATAGGTGTGTCAGATAGAATGTATGCATAGTGAGGATTATCTATGAAATCGAAGCATTGAGTATAGGGACAATGCGCCAGTTCTAAAACTCTCTGTGGGAAAGAAATAGAATTAATTCGAGCTTGAGTGAAGGGTAAGGTAACGTCGCTTATTTTACTGACGATTCATGTTATCGGTGGGGGGTTAGAGTCCCGCCAGGATTTCATGTGTGTGTGGTTAGGTATACTTTCCGTTTGAAAGTGCGTAAATGGTTTTGTAATTCCGTTCGAGTCAAACTTTGAATTGCTACTTTATGTGCATTCAGAGAGAAGCGCGTTCGATTATTACGTGTGTGAAGGGTAGAGTAAAGGTTTACTTTATCGGCAAATGTATATTCTGTGAGAATAGCGTCGTCTATTCCACGCAAAGAATTTCTCGTGTGTCTGTAAAATCTATCGCCTTAATTAGAGAAACAGACAAATGATTTGTTCTTGTTGTTGTTGTTAATTGAACCTCATTGAGAAAAACGTCTTTAAAATGGCGCTGTGAAAAGTTTTTGTGAAGGAGGGGTGAGCGCTGAGAGTGAGACGCGAGAAACCGCAGCGGCTGTGTACGTCACACGGTCCGCGCAGGGATTGGGTACTATACGTCACAGGCTGTACTCAGATTGGTTCACGTGACTTTGTCGAGCTGAACGCTGATTGGCTTTGGTGGGAAGCTCTGTTTTTACTGGTCGAGCAAGGTGGTGACATAGCTCGAACCTGATTGGCTTGTTGGTGTGTTTCGCGCACGGATTGGCTGGTGTTGCGGAACAACCAGGAAAACATTTACGATCATTTCTGATTAAGCAGATTTGATTTAAAAATGGCTTATTATTATAAGCATGTTGAGAAAAAGACTTCGATACTTCAAAAATTTTAAAATTTTATTTCACCCGACAAGAAAATTCAAACGCGAGGTGGTAAATTACTTCATAAGTACAAGACACCTGCAGCGTATATGGAAGGTGAATATGGTTACCATACTGTCCTGTGGTTTGATGTTTGGAAAAATTACACAAAGGACGACGGCGTATTGGCTTGGCCGGATGATGGTTCATTTAATGTTAAGGTTTTAAGAAATCTGAGAGAGAAAATGTCAGCTCTTGTACCACGGCCTAGACAGACACAATTTGAAGCTTTAGTTGAATGGGAGGATGAGATGTTTCAACTTCAGAAAGAAGCGAGTGGAATAAAAAGACCTCCAAAAACACCGAGTTACAGACGAGAAACACATGAAGATAGAATGCGTATGTGGAGACAGGGAGATATGTGCGATGGTCTCTATTTAATTAGGGAAATGGTTTTAGGGTCTCCAGGTGAAAAGAGAACTGAAAAGAAAAATAATGTCATTGTAGAAAATGAAACAGAGGATCCAGTCTTAGAAGAAATTTTTACGACAAATAATAAAAATGCCCCTTTGAGACAGCCTCGTTCATGGTCCACTCCAACAGTTTCTGCCGGACCCACTCCTACTGCACCCCCAATAAATGATTCTCCAAAACTGTACCCAAATAATTCTGAATCTTTTGGAACTCCAGAACAGTTTGAGACAAGAACTAATTCTAGTGTTTGTATTGAAAACAGAAGTTTTCCAATGGAAAGGGAAGCCCCTAGAAATTTAATGAGAACTGACAGGAATGAGGAAGTTGCAAATGCTTCAGAATACTTGCGATCGAAAGAAAAATTAATTGAGCAGATAACAAAAAGCATGGAAGCAGTGACAGTTCCAGTAACGATTGGTCCTGTTCAGCCTGTTTTTGATAAAAAAGAAATTAAACAGCCAGGTTTAACAATTCCATTAAATGCATAAATTCAAAAAGTAGCTGAAAAATGTTATTCAGATTTATCTGAAATAAATCGTGAAAAATCAAGGATGCCTGACTTGACTTTTAATCAGGGTTCTTTTAACCAGACACCAATGGGTGCAGAGTCAGATGTTGAGTCTCCTGAGAAAAGAGAATCGAATTCCAAAACTTGATGTTGCAAAATTAAAAGCAGATTTGGAAGAATTAATAATTGGCACAATTGGTCCTGACAGTTTAAAATTTTACCGAGATGATGAACTCTTGTTCATCAGCAAAAGTATTCAATGGAAAATAAAGAATAAATATGATCAGTTGGAGGAACTGGCAGAGGAATTAGAAATTGATTTAAACAAACAGAAAAACCTGGGAAAGCATTACAGATTACATTTTACAGAAAAAGACATTGAAAATTTCAATACAGGAGGAAGAATTACACATATAAAAGAATTGATTGTTTACATCAAGAAATTGGGTGACCTGAGTAAATGGAGAGTGAAATGGACCAAAAAGAAGGAAGATGAGAGGTTGGATAGGTTGGATAATCTGTCCAAACAGTTTCCGATGAGAGAAATTGCAGGTGGAGGGTATGTACATGTTCCCTGGACAAGACAGGACATTCTGCTCTTTACTAATGATTTTCCTCGGCTGAGAGAAAAACCGGTGGAATGGTACCGACATGTAGACAGATTTATTAAAGTTTCAAAAGTTCTGTGGATTGATCTGGATGGCTTTTTCGACATTGTTGTCCCATCAGATCTCTGGACAGAATGCAAAATTGCTGTGGGTTGGCCAAAAGCTGAACCAGATCGAGTTAAAGATACAGGTGCTCCAGCACCCGAGGTCATGGAATTTTATTAAAAAGTGATTTACTGGTTAAAACAAAAAATTGCACAAAAGGAGGTTGACTGGGTTAAAATAGACAGGACAAATCAGGAACCGAAAGAACCAGTTCATTCATTCTATGAAAGGTTATTATTGTTTTTCAAACAATACAGTGGCTATGAAAAATTAGATGAGAAGGATATGAGCCACTTTATTTACAGATTCGTTTATGGTCTTAGACCAGAAATTGGAGAAATGATCAGGAATAATATTGTCGGATGGCAATCAAATTCAGTTGATGATATTTTGAGGAAAGCAAAATATTGCAGTGATGAGTTGGAGGCTAAACAGAAAAGGTTAAAGGAAAAGCCAATGTGGGCACAGGTAAAAGTGGCTGAGCAACAGATTACAAGCCTTGAAAATAAAAATGGGAATTTTGTGCAAAATGGAAATTTCGTGCAAAATCAGGGTCAGGGAAAGTTTAAAAATAACTTCAACAATTCTAACAAGCCGAAGTTTAATCCAAAAATTGAAGAGTTAAAACAAAAGATGCCTTGTTTTAATTGCAGGGAGATTGGACATTGGAGGAATGAGTGTAAAAATCCACCCAGAAATTTTAAAAATGCATCATTAAACCCACAGATGCAGAATGATGTTGATCTGCAGCAACAGCTGCAGTTGCAGCGTCAACTGAGCGATTTGAGTCTTCAGCGACAGCTACAACAGCAGTTGACCCAGCAGCAGAATCAGATTCCATTGCCTCCTTTCCCTAACTGTGGGGGAGGTCAAAAATTCAATCCAGATATTGGATTCAGCGGATGTGATCAGGTAATAAGAAATCAAAGACAAAATTTGCAAAGTGCATCAGGACAATTTTTGCTAACAGGAAACCAAGGAAGCGATTCTGATGACTGCTTCTGACGGTGCCCGAGAGAGGGGGAAGAGTGTGTGATTGGAGCCACTCTTGAGGTTGACCAGTCTGGTCCATTTGTAAATGGAAAGGTGAACGATGTAGTGATCACTTTTCTTGTGGACACTGGTGCTACCCGTTCTACTGTTAGATCAGTGGAAATTGAAAACCTACCTCTCTCTGGGGATACCATCCAAGTAGTCGGAGTCAGCAATCAACAAATGAAGACTGATCTTACTGAGCCTGTGAATGTGGAAATAGGCAATTTCAAAGACAAACACAGATTTGTAGTTTGTAATAGCAGTCCAGTGAATTTACTTGGGAGAGATATATTGTGTAAAATGAATTGCAGAATATATTGCTCACCTGGTGGAATTGAATTACAAACCATGGAGGAAGATGGGTTGTATAGACTGACAATGTTGATGATTGAGGCAGAAGAGGAAAAATTGTTTCCTACCTTTGATAAAGAAAACTTACTAGAGGAATTGAAAGAGACAGTTAAATCTGAGATTTGGGATTTAACAGGAAATGAGATGGGTTTGATGAAACATGTCGATCCAGTCAAAATCACAGTGGAGCAGGGAATAGATTTTCCAAACATTCCTCAATATAAAATGAAGGCAGAAACGATTGAGGGTGTTATTCCTGTAACTGAAAAATTCATCAAGCAAGGTGTTTTGAAAGAAATTGAGAGCAGTCCTTGTAACTCACCGATTATGGGGATCAAAAAGCCGAATGGAACGTACAGAATAGTTCAGGATTTGGGAAAAATTAACCAGATTGTCGTTCCTTGTTGCCCAGTTGTTCCAAACCCTGCTGTCATTCTTTACCAGATTCCGCATGATGCAGAATGGTATACTGTCATTGATCTTTGCAATGCGTTCTCTACTGTTCCATTGCATCCAGAAAGCCAGGAAATCTTTGCTTTCCGGTTCCAGAGTAGGACCCTCGCATGGTGTAGAATCCCTCAAGGGTATACAGAAAGTCCTTCTATCTTTAATGAGTTGTTGAAAAGATCTTTGGAGGATTTGAATCTACCTGGCAGATCGACATTAGTACAGTACATTGACGATCTGTTAATAGCAGCAAAAAACAGAAATAATTGTGTGACAGACACGATTACAGTTTTGAATCATTTGGCAGATGAGGGACACAAAGTGTCTCCTGCAAAGTTGCAGTTTTGTAAACAGGAAGTAAAATACCTTGGTCATAGAATTGCAAAGGGAATGAGACAGGTGACAATTGAGAGAATCAAAATGATTCAGGGAATGCAACCTCCAAAAACACAAAGACAGGTGAGAATGTTCCTGGGAATGGTTGGTTACTGTCGTCAATGGATTAGTGGATTTTCGGTAATTGCGAAGCCACTGCAGAGACTGACAAAATCAGATGTGAAAGATCCAATTGTTCTTACTGACATTGAGTTGGAAGCTTTTGAGAAACTAAAAAGAAGCTTATGTGAAGCTCCAGCTCTAGGTATGCCTAGATTACGAAAAGGGTTTTGAACTGTATTGCAGTGAAAGAGAAGGATGTGCTTTGTCTGTGTTAATTCAGAGACATGGTAACATGAGAAAGCCTATTGCTTACTTCTCAGCAGTTCTTGATCCAGTTGCAAAGGCCTTACCAGGTTGCTTAAAAGCAGTTGCAGCAACAAGTGTTAGTCTGGAGCAGAGTGAGGGAATAATAATGGGATTTCCTGTAAAAGTCTATGTTCCCCACTCAGTTGAAATTCTCCTTACAAGGAGCAAAACGCAGCACTTGACAAACAGCAGATTGACAAAATATGAGAAAATTATTCTGGGATCAGATAATCTGTCAATTGCTAGGTGTGTGAATTTAAATCCTTCCACACTGTTACCTGACACTGAAAATATTGATGAAAATGACGTGGAGCATGAGTGCTTGGATGTCATGGAATATTGTACCAAGCCAAGGCAGGACATTAAAGATGTACCATTGCCTGAATCAGATCATGTCTTCTTTGTGGATGGCTCCTGTCTGAGATCAGAGGGAGGTGTTTTGAGAGCAGCATACTCGGTCTGCACAGTAGCAGATGTTGAAGAAGCTTCATGTCTTGTAGGAATTCGTTCAGCACAGGTGGCTGAATTAATTGCTTTAATTCGTGCTTGTGAAATAGCAAAAGACTTGAGGGTTACCATAATTACAGATAGCCAGTATGGGTACGGAGTTGTGCATGATTATGGACAGCTCTGGTCTCAGAGAGGCTATATGACGTCAGCAGGTTCTCCAATCAAAAATGCAGAATTTATTGGAAGATTAATTGATGGCATACAAATGCCAAGGGAGATTGCTGTGGTAAAGTGCGCAGCACATCGAAAAGGTGAGGATTTTATCACCAGAGGCAATGCTTATGCAGACGAAATTGCTAAATTTTGTGCAAGAAATGATTATGCACTCAATCGGGGAAAGAACAAGGATTATGGTTCAAGTTCATGGATGCTAACATCTGTTGTTGAGACATGGGAGGAAATTAGGGACTTGCAAAATGAAGCTGATGATGATGAGAAAAACACATGGTTGAGAGCAGAATGTAGGCCACGAGATGAGGATGGAGTTTGGACTTACAAAGATGGCAGAGTAGTCTTACCAAATTGCATGATTGCTGACATGGCCAGAATGTATCATGGTCCTGGTCATATTGGAAGAGACTCTATGATCAGGCTTTTCAAAGAGACATGGTTTAATACCAAGTTCAGGACAATTGCAGAATCTCTTTGTCAGAGGTGTTTGACTTGCCAACAAATGAACCCAAACAGAAAATCAGTTGTGGGAACGGGGGTCATAGGACGGGAGGGTGGTCCTTTTACCAGATTACAGATGGATTTCATTGAGATGCCCATACACAACTGTTTGAAATATGTTTTGGTGATTGTATGCTTGTTTTCAAGATGGGTAGAAGCATTTCCCACACGTCATTGTGATTCAATTACAGTGGCAAAGTTGCTTCTTCGAGAAATAATACCTAGGTATGGTTTGCCAGTCACTATTGAGAGTGATGGAGGGGGACATTTTGATAACAAACTGATGAAATTGATCTGTGAAGCATTACACATTGAGCAGAAAATACATTGTGCATACAGACCAGAGGCATCTGGAGTAGTTGAGCAGATTAATGGAACGATTAAAAACAGAATTGGAAAAATGTGCCTTGATACTGGTGTAAAGTGGACAGATGCTCTTCCACTTGTTCTGATGACTTTAAGGAGTACACCAGATAAAAAGACAGGTCTGAGTCCTCATGAAATCCTCATGGGTAGAGTAATGAGGCAAGCTTTTGTACCAGTAGGAAAACTGTTAAGCATTAATGACAGTGCGATTTTGGAGTATTGTAAGCGACTGTCTGACATAGTGACTTCTGTGTCTAATCAGGTGGGAACTGAAGCACAATCAAAAGACAAAGTGCAGACACATGATCTGAGACCTGGAGATTGGGTGAGAACGAAGGTTCACCGAAGAAGGAACTGTTTGGTCCCGAAGTGGCAGAAACCGAGGCAGGTGATCCTTGTTACAACGAATGCAGTGAAGTGTAGAGGATTGAAAAGGTGGATACATCCAAGTCACACTATTCCAATACCTACACCTGAGAACTCTGATGAAGAGAGTGATACGACAGATGATTCAGACTCTGAAGAGGAAGTAGAAAGGAATCCAGATATTGAAGATCGACAGAGAGGTCGACATCTGGAAAAACCATCTGTGAATGGAGATTTGATTGGAAAAGACTTGAAGATTATTGAAATACATTCTGGGGATGAAAATAATCTGCTAGACAAAGAATCAGCAGAAGAAGCAGAAAAGGAAACAGGTGAAGAGAAAGAACCTGATCAAGAATCGAGAAAAGAAAAAGAAACAACAGAAGAGTCTGATCAAGTTCAGAAGAAAGACCAGGAGGGTATCGAAAGGCAGGTAACGAGCTCTGAAAGCAGGAACAAGAAATCCGGATCTGGGAAGTTAAAGGTGATTGAGGAATTGGAGGAAGGCAAATTACCGAGTACCAGTGATGGGAGAAGGAGTGCTGTTCCTAACGGAGTAAGGCTGCCGATTAGAAAAGATCCTGGGATAACAATTGAAATTTCTGACAGTGACTCTGGAGAAAGTGATGAAGAATGTCAGAAAGGAGGAGTGAAGAAAAGATCATGGAAAACAGAATCTAATGTGTCTGAGCCAAAAAGAAAAATCTTGAGGAAAGGAGACACTTGGCCAACTGAAAACGGAGGGTTGAGAGTCAGGTTAGTGAAAAGATCGAAGGAGCAGGTGAATGAGATCACTAGTCAGGGGGATCCTGAAAAGAAAGCTGAGAAAGGAAAGAAAATAGAAGTGATTTCTAGAAAGACAAAAAGAGTTTTGAGACCGAATCAAAAATATAAGTCTCCTGAGTGGGCTTATATAATAATCCCACCTGTAATTGAAATAAACAGCAGCAGTCAGGAAGAAATTGAGGACAATAGTGACAACGATTGAAGTACTAACCTGTTAGAATTTAGGATTAAGTTTAGGTTTCTGTTTTTGGCGTAAGGCTGAAGAAATTGTGTTAGGTGACACAAGGTCGAAGAAATTGTATTTAGATGGAGAATAACTTGTGACGCAAGGTCGAAGAAAAATTGTTAGAGGGTTTAAAAAAAAAACATTAAAAGGGGGGTGTGAGGTTTTTAACATTTTTGAAATTTTTGTTTTCTCTTTTTATAAATAAGGTTAAGAAAAAAAAATGCCTTTTGTTTTGACGCGTGGTACTTCAAAATGTTCCATTTTCAAAAAATGCTGTAAGATGACTCTGATATGTGTGCTCATATTGATTCTGCTCTGGTTAGTTTTAGCTGTCATCTTTCCTTTCGGGATCGATAAGGAGAGGTACAAGGTCAATATGACAAGCAAAGCTTCAGTTAGTCAAGACAAACATAGTGCAACACACAAAGTTAACAAGGTTATTGATCACAGACCAGATGTTCATCAGGACAGGTCTGTTGGTGATTTTTCTAGTAATACATTTTCAAGGCTTTTGGGAGAGTACGTTAAGGTCATGGGTGTCAAAGATTGCTATATCTGTGTGAAGTTGCCTGCTTCTGTTTCTGAGGGAGTGACATACAATATGCTTCCTCTTACTTATGGCATAACATGCAGTGTGATAGCTAGCTTATTTTCCCAGACTGGTCGTTTGGAGTATTATTATTCCAATTATGACGAGGTTTTTGCTAACTTGAAAATAGAGAATGCTTTAAATAAACATAAACAAGCTAAACAGATGAGGGAATTCTTTTTAGTAACTAATGAGCTTACTTACGAGTATGCATACAGAAATAACTTAACTTGCAAATTGAGAGCTGAGGAAAAGACTTTCCTGAATCTTGTTGAGGAGAGAAGGGCGATTTATAAAAGAAACGAGATGGTCAAACAGACCAAATCGAAGTTTTTGCAAAAGGAGGATGCTAAGCTTAATGGCAAATCTTTTGACAATGTTGCAATTCACATAGACAAACCAATTAGTGGCAAGCTTTGCATTAGGAGAGATAATACCCTGTTTGATAATTATTTTGTAGGAGCTAGCAATTGTGAGGACACTTACCAAATCATGGGGGGTTGGGGATTCAAAGGTGGCAGAGATCCAATTTTTCCTGGGATCTATTTTGTTTGCGGAGATAAGGCTTATTATAATCTCCCAGACCATTGGTATGGGACATGTTTTGTTGGTCTTGTGTTCCCCAAGATTTTTCATGTTGACAGAAATGCAGAAGGTTCTTTTGAAATCAGTAGCCATGCAAACAGGTATAGGAGAGAAAGTTTCTCAGAAATTTTGGGAGACATCTTTGAGGCAGTGATACCCTTAGTAGGTATAACCCTGAATGCAGGAAGAATCAGAAAATTATCTACAATTGTTGACAGATTGTCCACTGACACAGCAGGTGGTTTTCAGTTAGTGGATGTGGAGGTCATTGCGGTCAGATCAATGGCGATGTAAACTCGCCTTGCTTTAGACATACTCCTGGCAAAAGAGGGAGGAGTCTGTGGCATTTTACATGTGCAGTATTGCTGTACTTATATTCCAGATGAGAGTAAGAATATTGAAATGTACATTAGAAACATCACAGAGATGCACTCAGAAATAGTCCCCTTAGAAGAGGATGATTTTTCAGAACGTCTTTCAAAAAGATTCCAATCTATTAAAACCTGGTTTCAAGAAATTGGTGGTTCAGTTCTTGGCAAGATTCTAACACCTTTGTTTGTGATAATTTTTGTGATAGTTTTGACAAAGATCAGTTGCATGTTACACAAAAGAAAGAAGCACATGAGGGAAAAGAGAAGAATTTACCAAATCAAAAAGGAGCAAGAAAAAGAGATAGAGCTTAAGGAGTTGCGCAGAGCTCAATATGAAAGTTGCAAAGATTTTGCTGAAACAAGTCTTTAGAAAATACTAACAGAATGAAATTGAACCATTTTCGTTTGAGATAAAAATTACCAAAATTTTGGGTGTGGTGTGGTGATTAGGTAATCACCAGATGAGGGAGTTGATGGAGCGAGATTTGGAAATAATTTTATTTCAACTCGTGAAGTCATACTTCCATAATATGAAATAATTCTATTGATGTTTTGTGCTGTATATGTATTAATTCAACCTAGTTTAAGTTGCATCTACACATGAAAAACGCTGGATACTAACATGTGTGCTCATAAATGTGCATTATGTTGCATTTCCTTGTTTGTGAAAAATAATAAATTAATCGTGTCTAGTGTTATGTTAAAAATTAACTGCAGCTGTTTAGAATAAATGGCATGTGCTTATTTTGCTTCCCTGTCTATGTGGTGTCACTCTATTCTCTATAGGTGCATAAAGAACTCTGCTGGATTAAACGAAGAATGGTAGATATAAAATGCTGCTTTATTTGTTTGCTTCTGCTAGGTAACTTAGACTAATGGGTTAATTATTAGCAATGGAGGGTGGCAACAGAACAAATTATATTACTCGCATTAATTATTCTTTTGTGTTTGTTTATACAATAGTTAATGAAAAAGGTTTTGGGCCTAGTGACATTTTCCGTGCTTGCAAAAATCTGCTTGGAGCCAGAGTGAGTCCATGATGGCAACAGTTTTCTCCTGCCTGAAAAGTTTGTCGTGCTGAGATGACATTCTCTTAGCCGAACAAGGCCAAGGCCAGGAACCGGCAAAAGGCTTGTGACATCCACGTATCCGAGGAAGCTAAAAACTTCATTTGTTGCAATTGTTGCGAACTGGAGGAAACTGCGTTGTTCGAAAACTAGAGACAATGGTCTCTAAGAATGATGACGGAACTATGATTCTGAAATGTGGTGACACGTTGCCTGTCACTTTTGGACCAATGAGGCTCTGATTTCAGCAGTGAAAATTACTTTTTCTTAGATTAGCTTAGCGTAGAAAGGTATAAAAACTCTTGCCCCGTGGAAGAGTTATGCTTCTCCTTGCAGACCTTTTGATGAGGGCGTTATGCTGTTGGACTTCTCTTGGAACACGTAAGAACCCTCAAAGACTTTACTCTTTAATTTTCCTTATAGTTAGCATTAGCTAGGGACTTAGGTTTTGAAAAATGCCAAACTGATAATTCTCATTTGCAATAATAATTTTGATTCATAATAAAATTGTCATATTCATTTACAATGATTCAAATAAAAACGCTCTAATACATTTCTAATACATTTTCCAAATGAGTAGCTAATAAAAATCTTACTTTGGAAAACAAGCTGGTCTTGTTATTTTAATGGGTTTTGGTTACTTATGGCTAGATCTTATCGCCACAGTGGCTTAATTAGCTTGTAGGTTTGTAAAGTACGATGAATTTATTTACCATGGTTGTATATAAATGTATATAATTTGTGAATAGGTTAATTAGGTCACATGATTCAGTTGGTTATAATATGTCATGTTGGATTCATGGGCCTTATGAGAGTTTATTGATTGATGGTGTATATAGTGGAGTTGGGTAGCGTTGCTTATGACATATTTCCTATAGCCCGCTGGATCAGCTAATGGCCAGTAGAAGCCCGGAGCTCCAATGTTCCAATGTAGTCATCATATCAGCAGAAATAAAGGCCTTGCCCCTACTTATATAACAACAATTATAAATTGAGAAGAATTATGAATCTGAAGATTATAAATGTGGAGATTTACAATTGTACACATGTTGAATTTCATGCTTATTAGACTGAACACCACTGATTGTATGTGAGTTTTCATTTAATAGTCAAATAGTGAAAATTATTTCACACCTGCTTAAATAACTACTAAAGCCTTTGCATGATTGCACATTAAGAAGCATTTTTAACGTACTGCTACTTTGTATTACAATTTTGTACATTGCACTATTAGCATGACTGCTCAAGTAAGCATATCCTCGTTATAAGTTGACTTTGACTATCAAGAACTGCATATTTAGTGTAGTCAGCTGTCTACTTTACCCACTGTATCGTCTACATGTTTTTTCACATTCTTCCAACAAGAAATGATAGGGACCTGTTTGCTAGATGCCATTTATAGTTTCACATTGAACCTTTGTTCTCTCCTCCCCTTGCTGAATTATGGAAAATGAATAGACTGTGCCTTTCGTCGACATCCTTGCAATGAATTGATTATCTGCTGTTTCATGTCCTTCTAGAAAGAATAGCTAAGAGTCTTTCTCACAGCATATCTCTTTTTCATTTGTGGTGTTTTGCTTTTAATGTATCCACAATAGTAAACACTTGGGGGCATATTATCAAGGACAGAGTTAAAATTATCACCGCTTTAACGGCAGGAAACTGCCGCTAAAGAGGCGATAATGTGCTTGATAATATTGCCCCTGAGAATTCCCATAGAAGCCCATGTTCACACCAGAGAATGGACTTTTATGGGAATTCACAAGGGCATATTATCAAGCCCATTATCGCCGCTTTAGCGGCAGTTTGCTGCTGCTAAAGCGGCGATAATTTTAACTCTGTTTCTTGATAATATGCCCCCTTATTATTTTACTGATATCATTCTATAAGTATATATGAAGTGTTTCCTAAAGTCAGATTATATATGATTAAACAAGAAGGATATTTGGTTTATAATATCTTTTCATAGACTGCATTTTGGAAGCAAGAAATCTCACCTTTAACAAGTAACAATCCTTGATAAAATAAGGTAATACTGTAACGAAAATTCAGGTAGGGTAGAAAACTCGCCGAATTTCCTCTGCCTTTGGGTATATTATTTTGGAAATCAATAACAATGAGTACATTAAAGGGACATTCTATTAAGCTTTTGTCAGTACGTAATTGTGGGCCATATTATCAAGAAAAGGCGATACATTATCACCGCTTTTATTGGCAGGAAACTGCCACTAAAGCGGCGATGATGGGCTTGATAATATGCCCTTGTGAATTCCCATAGAAGCCCAGGTTAACACCAGAACCTGGGCTTCTATGGGAATTCACAAGGGCATATTATCAAGCCCATTATCGCCCTTTAGCGGCAGTTTCCTGCTGATAAAGGCAGCAATAATGTATCGCCCTTCGAATATTGAGACTTTTTAACATGTCACCAAAGGTGGTGCACTGTTGTTCAAAGCACCGAAGCATTAAAGACTGCAGCAGTAAGGCCGATGGCAGATGATTCAGATTCAACATTAGAGGCCCCAAAAGGCCATTCAGTGATGACAGAATCGGTGGTGACAGCAGAATATATTGCATTGACATCATGGAATTAGAGATGAATTAAATTAAAAAACAAAGCTATTTTCACAACATGTTGATACCCCTCAATTCAACGGTAGTTCCAAATTTCGGACTGACTGTGATTGTGTGAACCGTACTGGTTTCCAAAAAATGTTCATGTCAGATTTTACAACAGTAACAAGTTTCGAGTTAGGGGATTTTTGATCCAAGAAAATACAGAGGTCTACTCTCTAAAAAGGATGGTATGAATGTGGAAATTAGGGGGTAAATGTATTCCCTATTCACCCCCGCTATTTCCTAGGTGGTGTACAAAAAGCCATTTTTTTAAAATTCCGGGTAAAATGTTTTGCCTGGTGAAAAATATGAAGGTAAAATCTTTTAACGGACTAATGCATATTTCGGAGGCACATATTCCTAAGGGCTGTCAGTTGGCGGTTAGAGTAGTATGAGGGGCATATTATCAAGCACGGCGTTAACATTATCGCCGCTTTAGCGGCAGAAAACTGCTGCTAAAGCGGCGATAATGGGCTTGATAATACACCGTAGAGAATTCCCATAGAAGCCCATTTATCACTGACCCCTGTTAGCATGAGGAAATCTATCGCCGGTTATCGCTGGCAATAATCTCCATGTTAGCGTTGTATTAACAACGCTTAACACCAGGGAGATAAAAATCCCAGCGATAGCGGTGATCATCGCAGTTTTCAATGGAATATCGCTGGTTTTCGAGCGATGTTCCATTGAGAATGGCGATAACATTGTTGATAGGGCAGGGTAATCTTAGCCATGTAATCCACCTCCCATTGGATTACATGGCTAAATCAGGTCACAAGCAGGCGTTAGGAAAGTAACGTTAGCTGTGGTTAGCACTACTTTTCCTAACGCTCTGCTTGTTAGCGTCCTATTATATTGCTCTGGAACGCCCAATTTGCATCTCATTAGAGATGCAAAGCTGGGCGTTGTTGAAAGGCTCGCTAAATCAGCAAAATATGCTACAGCGTGTCTTTGCTGATAAGGTGATGAAATTATCGCCGCTTTTCGGCCCAAAAACGGCTGCAAAAGCGGCAATAATTTCATATCACCTCCTTGATAATATGCCCCCAAGTTCGTATGGACAATTAGAAACTTGCTTACATTTAAGAATGTATTTTGGGAGTTTTTCGTGAAACCAAAAGCGATAAAGCAATCTCTACAATCATAGCAGGAAAAGTATGATTCTGATTTTGTAGCAACAAAAGACAAATGACACAAAAGTGCTGTATGGAAGGTGGAGTCACATTTTTGGAAGGTGCTTCTCTTTTTCATAAAGGTGATATCCCAGGTATGCAGTGTAGTGCTTTTACTAGCTGGGGCTCAAGGTATTATATGGAGGGCACTCTAGTCTGCACCACTCACTGCAACAGCCAGTTCTGCCAAATGCCAGTGCAAATGATACCTACTTCCATCGCACCCTAACACATGTGGCCACTGCGATGATTCCATATCAGCTAAAGCTATGAAAATGGCCTGGGTGAGGTGGTATAAATATTTGTTTACTGTGTAATGAATTGCTTTCCACTGTTGCTAATGTGCTCTTCTCTAATATAGATAAACAGTGCCATCATGTGGTGGACTGTTGGAAATAAATGCCAGTGTTAAGAAATAAACACCTATCAGAGGACCTCTGTCATTCAGATGGACTACTGTTTGTCAAATTTTGTCGCTGCCTACTCTGTACTCTGAAGGCAAATAAGGCCATAGTGGTTACTTTCGATGTACAAAAAGATCAGTTGATGGCTTTTCACCAACCCTTTTAAAAGTGTTTGCTTATCTGAAACAAACACCGAAATGGGAGTTTGTTTCAGGAAAATAAAAGAACAATGACCCACTACATCCTGGGAGCTTTCTCCAAACAATGTGCGAGTAATATTTTTCTGCCTCACGCTTCCAGGTGTTTTCCTAGTCCTGACAGACAAAGATAAAAAGATGAATACAGACCATTCCTTCCTACTTCATTGGACCAGTGGAGGAACGTTTCCATTGCTGGGAGGCAACAGGGGCTTTGTCAACTAAAAACTACTTTTGGGGGGGATAGATTTATGAACTTGCCACACAGTGCAGCACGGCAAGTCACCTTGCTGCCTTACACAGTGTATGTCAAACAACAGAAGAGTGTTGTGAGAGGTAAATGTTTCAAGCACAGTAGCAGAGAAGGAGGAAATGACCTAATTGATTCACATTGGAAATCATTAGGGATTTCTTTAGGAAGCCCTCACTCACCACCCAGGGTGGTGACATGCTTCATCATCGGGCCCACCAGAAGAAGCCGAATGCCTCCCTGGTGTGCTACAACGCCAGAAAACTGCAGAGCTGGTTCTTCGTGACAATAGTGTGAAAAGAATGTGGATTAAAAATGTCTGAAAGCTGTACCATCTAAATTTTTATTTAATGGTCAGCCAGACATGATTAAAAATAAATGTGTCGGGAAATCTACCAAACAATGGTTTGGGTATTTCCACTTACAGTGGGGTCGACATGTTTCTGCCCATCTATGTGTGAATTTACTGGGCTTTCATCAGGACCGTTAGTGATGTACCTCGGCGGTGTGGGCGCGCTAAGGCCCACCCTTACCAGAGGGCGTGAAAGTTAAAATCAAGTATAAAAATCACTAGGTGCAAAAAACAAACCATCAAGTTGTGGGTTTTGCCTCGGTTTTGAGGAACCTGTATAGTCTGAAAAGGAAAAAGACATACATACACAGAAGACAACAACACATAATTATTGCGATCTGCCTGTAATGTTTTCTGCAGAAATGACCTCTGAAAGAAAGTGCTTGAGCTAGTCAATATGCGTGACCATTGTGCCATAACACGTTAAGTTAGTGCAGGAAACGCTGTTCTTGGGACCAGACAGACGTGGGAGCATGCACTATGGCACGGAGAAATGGCCATGTGACAGAGCGGCTGAATAAATATGCTACAGCGTGTCTTTGCTGATAAGGTGATGAAATTATCGCCGCTTTTCGGCCCAAAAACGGCCGCAAAAGCGGCAATAATTTCATATCACCTCCTTGATAATATGCCCCCAAGTTCGTATGGACAATTAGAAACTTGCTTACATTTAAGAATGTATTTTTGGAGTTTTTCGTGAAACCAAAAGCGATAAAGCAATCTCTACAATCATAGCAGGAAAAGTATGATTCTGATTTTGTAGCATCAAAAGACAAATGACACAAAAGTGCTGTACGGAAGGTGGAGTCACATTTTTGGAAGGTGCTTCTCTTTCTTATAAAGGTGGTATCCCAGGTATCCCAGGTATGCAGTGTAGTGCTTTTACTAGCTGGGGCTCAAGGTATTATATGGAGGGCACTCTAGTCTGCACCACTCACTGCAACAGCCAGTTCTGCCAAATGCCAGTGCAAATGATACCTACTTCCATCGCACCCTAACACATGTGGCCACTGCGATGATTCCATATCAGCTAAAGCTATGAAAATGGCCTGGGTGAGGTGGTATAAATATTTGTTTACTGTGTAATGAATTGCTTTCCACTGTTGCTAATGTGCTCTTCTCTAATATAGATAAACAGTGCCATCATGTGGTGGACTGTTGGAAATAAATGCCAGTGTTAAGAAATAAACACCTATCAGAGGACCTCTGTCATTCAGATGGACTACTGTTTGTCAAATTTTGTCGCTGCCTACTCTGTACTCTGAAGGCAAATAAGGCCATAGTGGTTCCTTTCGATGTACAAAAAGATCAGTTGATGGTTTTTCACCAACCCTTTTAAAAGTGTTTGCTTATCTGAAACAAACACCGAAATGGGAGTTTGTTTCAGGAAAATAAAAGAACAATGACCCACTACATCCTGGGAGCTTTCTCCAAACAATGTGCGAGTAATATTTTTCTGCCTCACGCTTCCAGGTGTTTTCCTAGTCCTGACAGACAAAGATAAAAAGATGAATACAGACCATTCCTTCCTACTTCATTGGACCATCGGAGGAACGTTTTCATTGCTGGGAGGCAACAGGGGCTTTGTCAACTAAAAACTACTTTTGGGGGGGATAGATTTATGAACTTGCCACACAGTGCAGCACGGCAAGTCACCTTGCTGCCTTACACAGTGTATGTCAAACAACAGAAGAGTGTTGTGAGAGGTAAATGTTTCAAGCACAGTAGCAGAGAAGGAGGAAATGACCTAATTGATTCACATTGGAAATCATTAGGGATTTCTTTAGGAAGCCCTCACTCACCACCCAGGGTGGTGACATGCTTCATCATCGGGCCCACCAGAAGAAGCCGAATGCCTCCCTGGTGTGCTACAACTCCAGAATACTGCAGAGCTGGTTCTTCGTGACAATAGTGTGAAAAGAATGTGCATTAACAATGTCTGAAAGCTGTACCATAAAAAAAATTATTTAATGGTCAGCCAGACATGATTAAAAATAAATGTGTCGGGAAATCTACCAAACAATGTTTTGGGTATTTCCACTTACAGTGGGGTCGACATGTTTCTGCCCATCTATGTGCGAATTTACTGGGCTTTCATCAGGACCGTTAGTGATGTACCTCGGCGGTGTGGGCGCGCTAAGGCCCACCCTTACCAGAGGGCGTGAAAGTTAAAATCAAGTATAAAAATCACTAGGTGCAAAAAACAAACCATCAAGTTGTGGGTTTTGCCTCGGTTTTGAGGAACCTGTATAGTCTGAAAAGGAAAAAGACAGACATACACAGAAGACAACAACACATAATTATTGCGATCTGCCTGTAATGTTTTCTGCAGAAATGACCTCTGAAAGAAAGTGCTTGAGCTAGTCAATATGCGTGACCATTGTGCCATAACACGTTAAGTTAGTGCAGGAAACGCTGTTCTTGGGACCAGACAGACATGGGAGCATGCACTATGGCACGGAGAAATGGCCATGTGACAGAGCGGCTGAATAAACATCACTCGTGATTAGCGATCAATGAGCCCAAATGCGGGGCACATGGTGATGTACTCATGACTAGCTGTAAATAATGAATGAATGAATGAATGAATGAATGAATGAATGAATGAAAATATTTGTAAAGCGCGCGATGGCCAAACGGCTTCCTGGCGCTGAGAGCTCTAAAGAACCGGACAGACAGGGCCAGGAGGTTAGCGGGGGTAGGCCAGGGCAAAGAGGAAAGTTTTTAGCGCTTTACGGAAATGAGAAAAAATAGGAATCGAGCGCATAGAGAGAGGGAGGGAGTTCCAGAACCGGGGAGCAAGAACAGAAAAACGGGTTCCACCAGTGCGAGATTTACGAAAGCGGGGAACAGTGAGAAGGGCAGAAGACGATGAACGAAGAGTGCGGGCAGGGGTGTGAAGGGAGATCAGAGAATTGATGAAAGCCGGTCCAGAGTGGTCAAGGGCCCGGTAAACGAGGCACCCCAATTTAAACAGGGATCTCTGCAAGATGGGCAACCAGTGAAGGGATTTAAGGACGGGGGTGATGTGATGGGTTTTGGGCAAGTGAAAAATAAGACGGGCAGCCTGATTCTGGATAGCTTGTAGGCGGCGGGTTTCATAGGCAGGAATGCCAGCGAACAAGCTATTACCATAATCGAGGCGGGAAGTGATGAGGGCAGAAATAATAATCTTAAGGGAGTCAAGAGAGAAAAAGCGAGAGATTTTCCAGATCATCCGGAGGGAGAGAAAACAGGAGGACACCACGGCACTGACCTGGCCATGCATGGACAGGTCCTGTCTGACCTTGATGCCCAGAGTTTTAACAGAGGGAACGGGGGTGGGGGGAGGGCCAAGAATGGGAGGCCAGAAAGCAGAGGACCAGGGGCTGGATGAGCCGCCAATCAGAACAAGCTCAGTCTTATCTGGATTAAGCTTGAGGTGGTTGGCGCTCATCCACCCAGAAATAAAAGCCATGGTGGAGTGAAAAAAGGATAGAGCGTGAGAAGAGGAGGAAAGGTCAAAAACGAGCTGGAGGTCATCAGCGTAGTTATACACAGAGACCCCCAGCTCAAGAAGGGAGGAAATAAGAGGGTGAATGTAGAGATTGAAAAGAAGGGGAGAGAGGGAAGACCCTTGGGGGACTCCACAGGGCACCGGGAGGGGGGAAGCAGAAAAGCCGGGAAGATGGACAGCTTGAGAGCGACCCGTCAGAAAGGAGGTAATCCAAGAGAGGACAGTACCTCGTATGCCCGCTGCGCTGACACGGTCCAAAAGAATAATAATGGCTACTAAGTAAAAAGAGAGGATTTCTCACTTGTGAATTAAAAGATCCACACCCCATAGGTCTCTGGAGGGAGGTGGAGGCGACAATGGCACACTCTGTAGAAGGACACGAGGATTAGATACAAAGTAATGAGCGGAATCGCAGGTTACTTAGCTGTATGATGGTCAGATGGAAGGATCTTACACCCGCAACGCCAAACACCCGCTCGGCACCTAGCTTTTCCTGCTACCGGACCCCGTGGATGAGGTCCCGGGTACAGTAGAACGTTAATGAGGAGAGCCGGCGGGGTGGCGGGCGTGGCTGTGGAGGAGCGTTAAACAATCAGGGTGCTGATATGGGAGTGAGGCTTAGAATACAAGTCAGACACTCCGTGACGTCAGCGGTGTGGCCTCCAATCATCGGCCGCGGTGAAATCGAGGCTTGGAATACAAGCTCTGTGTAGATCGGATTGAGGGAGTAAAACTTTATTGATTAGGCGGACAAAGAAACAGCACAAAAGGGCACAACAAATATATATGTAAATGACTGGAAAAGTGGAAACTACCAACCTGCTTGGAGGTTGAAAAATTAAGGTTGGAGGTTGAAAAATTAAATGGTTGCTGAGATAGGACGTAATAGCTAATGGGCTATAGGAACCATTAATGGTGAGCCATGGGAGGCAATGCTCAGTCCATGGGTGGTCTTACTGAAAGGGACTGGAGTCCTAGCATATTTTAATAAAAAGTAGGTGCTGAGTCATAACACACTTGACAGTAAGAAAAAGGGGGGAGGGGAACGGGGAGAGCCTCTATACAATGCTGTCACTAGCGCTTGAGCACTGATGACCAGGGTATTTGGTCAATAAGGCCAAAGAGATGAGTCCCCAGTCTGTATACCCATCGTTGTTCTTTCTCAAAAAGTACACTGGCAGTGTTTCTTTCAGTGGTGATTTGCTCAATGACGGTCCAGTGCAGGTCATTGGGCTTGTGATTTTGTTGGAGAAAGTTTCGCTCATCTTGGTAGTTGACTTGTGGCATCTAATGTTGCTGCGGTGTTCGCAGATGCGCTGTTTTACTTTTCGGGTTGTCATTCCAACATATCTTTTCCGACAGCGACATGTGATAAGGTAGAACAAGTTGGTGGAGTTGCAGTTTGTGTGTGTCCTCTGTGTCCATGTTTTGCCTGGTTCCAAAGAAAGTTGTTTCGTATGTGTCGTCAAGTGACACACACTGCAATTTGAACATGGATAATGTCCGGTGATTGGGGGTAAACCCCATGCATTTGTGATGGATCTCTCGTTAAGAGGGTTTGACGTCTCTGTTTTTGGTTGTGTGTGTACTAGGGAATCCTTCAGGCTCATACCTTTTTTGAATGAAAAGAGTGGTTTTTCCCAGGTCCTTTTGTTACTCATGATGATCTTCCAGTGTTTGTTGACTTACTTTTTCATAGCATCTGATATACAACTATATGTGGTTACACATGTAAGTGGTATGTCTGCGGGTTCCTTAACGGTGTCCTCCAGAAGTGCCTCCCGTGGTTGGTTTCTTGCACGTTTATTTCCTTTGTCAAGAATCTTGGCAGGATAGCCTCTTGATTTCAATTACTCGGTAAGGTCAGATGCTTGGGTTTTGTAGTCCCTGATGTCACTACAATTCCTACGTATCCTAAGATACTGGCCATAGGGTAGGTTCTCCCTGAGCGGACCAGGATGGAAGCTCGAGAATTCAAGCAGATTGTTTTTGGCTGTAGGTTTATAATGAGTTTTTGTTGTCAGGACTGTGCCACTCACTGTGATGACTACGTCCAAGAATACCACTGCCTCCTTGCTGGAGCAATGGGTAAATTTTAAGGAAGGATCTAAAGTGTTTATCCAGCCCAAGAATTGTTCAAGATTGGTCTCATCATCCTTCCAGATGAAGAATATATCGTCAATATACCTCCGAGGAGGAGTAAGGGTTACTGGTGGGTAAAATGTGCTTGGTCTCAAAGTCATGGACATATAGTCCCGCTACGCTTGGAGGAAAAGTGCTGCCCATAGACGTACCGGTGCTCTGAAGGTATAGCTTCCCTTGGTATTCAAAATAATTTTCTTTTAAGGACATGGTAGCACATTGTAATATGAATTCCTTAGGTGTTCTGTAAACCCACACAATTGAATCTAAAGCTTTTCCCACGACTCTGAGGGTGTCGTCCTGGGGAATGCTTGTATAAAGACTTTCAATATCAAGTGTGACTAAGATAATCGAGTCTTCATCAAAAGTGACTTGTTCTAGTAGTTGTAGGAGATTTTTGGTATCTTTAGGATATGTTGAAGTGTTCTGTACCAACGGTTTGAGGTAATGGTCACAGAGAGTTGAGAGGGGTTCGGGAAGGGAGCCGATACCCGACACTATTGGTCGGCCCGGAGGTGGATTTACATTCTTGTGCGTCTTGGGCAGGGTATAGAAACACAGGATTGTATTTCCGCCTGCCGTAAGAAAGGCCGCCTCATGTTTGGAGACCTGTTCGTTCTCTTCAGCGTCCTTCACCAGGTTATGGATGCGTACCTTCAATTCAGGTGTGGGGTCAATTGTGAGGGGGGTGTAATTTGTCCTATTGTTCAGGAGGTTACGGCATGCTTTGTCATAGTCCAGTGTATTTTGGATCACTATGCCACCTCCCTTGTCTGCTGGCTTGATGGTGATTTCCTTATCCTTTTTCAGATCCTCGAGTGCTTGATATTCTAAGGCGGAGACATTTTTGAAGGGTGTAGGTGTCGGCAGGGATTCCATATCATTAAAAACCGCCTGCTCAAATGCTGTTATTTCCGCTGGGATTGTGTGTGATGGTGGGACAAATGTTGATTACAATCTCAGGTTGGTGTCAAAAATCGGGAGATCAGTGGTTGACTCTGCTCTAGCTTCAAAAACGCTTTGAGTTTCAATTTCCTAAAGAATTCGGATAACTCGCAGTGGAGTTTAAATGTATCAGGTCTGTCAGTGGGGACGAAGCCAAGTCCTTTCTCTAGAACCTTGGTTTCTATCAGGCTTAGTATCTTGTTCGAGAGGTTAGTTATTAAACTCCCTGGGCACATGTGCCCGGTGTCGATGTTTTGCTGCGGGTGTGGTCGCCCACTTGATCCTCCGTTAGCCAGGTGACTTGGGTGTTTTGGGTGTTCCCTCGTCTCCTTCTTCTTCCCCTCCTGACTCTCTCGAAAAAAGGCATCTGGTGTTGATTCTGGAGAAAGTGGGACTGCATGTATGGATTCCAACCCATCATATCGAACGGCGGTTGTTGTTGGAAAAGAAATGGAGGTGGGCCATTGCCTGGTGTACCATATGGTGGCCACCCAGGTTGTTGATTGTGAAAGTTAAAACTGCCTCTACCTCCTCGTCATCCTTTCTGTTTTTTGCCATGGTTGCTGGATGTGCTACTGTTCGAGGAGTTACTATCAGAATCATCTGATTTGTTGGAATCTCGCCGTGGTGGAGTGTAGTCAGGTTCTGAGTAAGGGTATACATTTTTTAACTCAAATATTTTGAGGTCTTTCTGGAATTTGGTGACTTTTGATTGCATAAGTGAGTCTTTATATTCAGCCAGTTCTTTGGTTATTTCGTCCAACCTCCTTTTGCAGCCACTAACAGTTGTTTTAAAATGTGACTCGGTTAGTTGGATTTCGACCATTAGCACCTCAGATAGACGCAATGCTGTTTTTATAATAAGCACCAACCAATCATGAGTACAATGCCAGGGTATCATTGCCCATTCTTTCCGGAATGTGGCATCATTGAGGAATATGCGTGGGGCATTGGTCACAAGAAGTCCTCTAGGTGTGGTCTTAGTTGTTAAGTACTGTTTCAGTATTGTACCGTGTAAAATTGTCCTTATCCGGTCTCGCTTTTGCTCCGTTAGTTTCTCCCACTCAGAAGTGATGCATCCACCTCTTCCTCGGAGAAGGTGAGTCCAAAGTTCGCCATTGTTAACAAAGAGATTGGTTCCTTAGAATGTACCAATTTCTTTATTAATTTCTTTATTCTACTCTCACAGCTGTGCGCTGCTTGAACAATAACAACAATTTGAGAGAGAGGGAGGAAAAAGGGACACTCTCAGTCCCCCGGGTCAGTATATGTCAAACAACAGAAGAGTGTCGTGAGAGGTAAATGTTTCAAGCACAGTAGCAGAGAAGGAGGAAATGACCTAATTGATTCACATTGGAAATCATTAGGGATTTCTTTAGGAAACCCTCACTCACCACCCTGGGTGGTGACATGCTTCATCATCGGGCCCACCAGGAGAAGCCGAATGCCTCCCTGGTGTGCTACAACGCCAGAATACTGCGGACCTGGTTCTTCGTGACAATAGTGTGAAAAGAATGTGGATTAAAAATGTCTGAAAGCTGTACCATACAAAATTTTATTCACTGGTCAGCCAGACATGATTAAAAATAAATGTGTCGGGAAATCTACTAAACAGTGTTTTGGGTATTTCCACTTAAAGTGGGGTCAACATGTTTCTGCCCATCTATGTGTGAATTTACTGGGCTTTCATCAGGACCGTTAGTGATGTACCTCGGCGGTGTGGGCGCGCTAGGGCCCACCCTTACCAGAGGGCGTGAAAGTTAAAATCAAGTGTAAAAATCACTAGGTGCAAAAAACAAACCATCAAGTTGTGGGGTTTGCGTCGGTTTTGAGGAACCTGTATAGTCTGAAAAGCAAAAAGACATACATACACAGAAGACAACAACACATAATTATTGCGATCTGCCTGTAATGTTTTCTGCAGAAATGACCTCTGAAAGAAAGTGCTTGGGCTAGTCAATATGCGTGACCATTGTGCCATAACACGTTAAGTTAGTGCAGGAAATGCTGTTCTGGGGACCAGACAGTAGTGGGAGCATGCACTATGGCACGGAGAAATGGCTATGTGCGGGGCATATGGTGATGTACTCATGACTAGCTGTAAATAATGGCTACTAAGTAAAAAGAGAGGATTTCTCACTTGTGAATTAAAAGATCCACACCCCATAGGTCTCGGGAGGGGGGTGGAGGCGACAATGGCACACCCTGTAGAAGGACAAGAGGATTAGATACATAGTAATGAGCGGAATCGCAGGTTACTTAGCTGTATGATGGTCAGAGGGAAGGATCTTACGCCCGCAACGCCAAACACCCGCTCGGCACCTAGCGTTTCCTGCTACCGGACCTCGTGGAGGAGGTCCCGGGTACGGTAGAACGTTAATGAGGAGAGCCGGGGGTGGCGGGCGTGGCTGTGGAGGAGCGTTAACCAATCAGGGCGCTGACACGGGAGTGAGGCTTGGAATACAAGTCAGACACTCCGTGACGTCAGCGGTGCGGCCTCCAATCATCGGCCGCGGTGAAATCGAGGCTTGGAATACAAGCTCTGTGTAGATCGGATTGAGGGAGTACAACTTTAATGATTAGGCGGACGAAGAAACAGCACAAAAGGGCACATAGGGCACAACAAAATATATATGTAAATGACTGGAAGAGTGGAAACTACCAACCTGGTTGGAGGTTGAAAAATTAAGGTTGGAGGTTGAAAAAATGAAATGGTTGCTGAGATAGGACGTAATAGCTAATGGGCTATCGGAACCATTAATGGTGAGCAATGCGAGGCAATGCTCAGTCCATGGGTGGTCTTACTGAAAGAGACTGGAGTCCTAGCATATTTTAATAGAAGGAAGGTGCTGAGTCATAACACACTTGACAGTAAGAAAAAGGGGGGGAGGGGAAGGGGGGAGAGCCTCTATACAATACTGTCACTAGCACTTGAGCACTGATGACCAGGGTATTTGGTCATTAAGGCCAAACAGATGGGTCCCCAGTCTGTATACCCACTGTTGTTCTTTCTCAAAAAGTATACTGGCAGTGTTTCTTTCAGTGGTGATTTGCTCAATGACGGTCCAGTGGAGGTCATTGGGCATGTGATTTTGTTGGAGAAAGTGTTCGCTCATTTTGGTAGTTGACTTGTGGCATCTAATGTTGCTGCGGTGTTCACAGATGCGCTGTTTTACTTTCCGGGTTGTCATGCCAAATATCTTTTCTGACGGACATGTGATAAGGTAGACCACGTTGGTGGAGTTGCAGTTTGTGTGTGTCCTCTGTGTCCATGGTTTGCCTGGTTCCAAAGAAAGTTGTTTCATATGTGTCGTCAAGTGACACACACTACAATTTGAACATGGATAATGTCCGGTGATTGGGGGTAAAACCCATGCATTTGTGATGGATCTCTTGTTAAGAGGGTTTGACGTCTCTGTTTTTGGTCATGTGTGTACTAGGGAATCCTTCAGGCTCATACCTTTTTTGAATGAAAAGAGTGGTTTTTCCCAGGTCCTTTTGTTACTCGTGATGATCTTCCAGTGTTTGTTGACTGACTTTTTCATAGGAATTGATATACAACTATATGTGGTTACACATGTAAGTGGTATGTCTGCGGGTTCCTTAACGGTGTCCTCCAGAAGTGCCTCCCGCGGTTGGTTTCTTACACGTTTATTTCCTTTGTCAAGAATCTTAGCAGGATAGCCTCTTGATTTCAATCTCTCAGTGAGGTCAGTTGCTTGGGTTTTGTAGTCCCTGATGTCACTACAATTCCTATGTATCCTAAGATACTGGCCATAGGGTAGGTTCTCCCTGAGCGGCCTAGGATGGAAGCTCGAGAATTCAAGCAGATTTTTTTAGCTGTAGGTTTATAATGAGTTTTTGTTGTCAGGACTGTGCCACTCACTGTGATGACTACGTCCAAGAATACCACTGCCTCCTTGCTGGAGCAATGGGTACATTTTAAGTAAGGATCTAAAGTGTTTATCCAGCCCAAGAATTGCTCAAGATTGGTCTCATCATCCTTCCAGATGAGGAAGATATCGTCAATATACCTCAGAGGTGGAGTAAGGGTTACTGGTGGGTAAAATATGCTGGGTCTCAAAGTCATGACATATAGTCCCGCTACGCTTGGAGCAAAAGTGCTGCCCATAGACGTACCGGTGCTCTGAAGGTATAGCTTCCCTTGGTATTCAAAATAATTTTCTTTTAAGGCCACGGTAGCACATTGTAATATGAATTCCTTAGGTGTTCTGTAATCCCACACAATTGAATCTAAAGCTTTTCCCACGACTCTGAGGGTGTCGTCCTGGGGAATGCTTGTATAAAGACTTTCAATATCAAGTGTGACTAAGATAATCGAGTCTTCATCAAAAGTGACTCGTTCTAGTACATGTAGGAGATTTTTGGTATCCTTGAGATATGTTGAAGTGTTCTGTACCAACGGTTTGAGGTAATGGTCACCGAAAGTTGAGAGGGGTTCGAGAAGGGAGCCGATACCCGACACTATTGGTCGGCCCGGAGGTGGATTTACATTCGTGTGCGTCTTGGGCAGGGTATAGAAATACGGGACTGTATTTCCACCTGCCGTAAGAAAGGCCGCCTCATGTTTGGAGAGCTGTTTGTTCTCTTCAGCGTCCTTCACCAGGTTATGGATGCGTACCTTCAATTCAGGTGTGGGTTCATTTGTGAGGGGGGTGTAATTTATGCTATTGTTCAGGAGGTTACGGCATGCTTTGTCATAGTCCAGTGTATTTTGGATCACTATGCCACCTCCCTTGTCTGCTAGCTTGATGGTGATTTCCTTATCCTTTTTCAGATCCTCGAGTGCTTGATATTCTAAGGCGGAGACATTTTTGAAGGGTGTAGGTGTCGGCAGGGATTCCATATCATTAAAAACCGCCTGCTCAAATGCTGTTATTTCCGCTGGGATGGTGTGTGATGGTGGGACAAATGTTGATTTCAATCTCAGGTTGGTGTCAAAAATCGGGGGATCAGTGGTTGAGTCTGCTCTAGCTTCAAAACACGCTTTGAGTTTCAATTTCCTAAAGAATTCGGATAACTCGCAGTGGAGTTTAAATTTATCAGGTCTGGGTCCTGGGGAATGCTTGTATAAGCCCAGGGAGTTTAATAACTAACCTCTCGAACAAGATACTAAGCCCGATAGAAACTAAGGTTCTAGAGAAAGGACTTGGCTTCGTCCCCACTGCCAGACCTGATCAATTTAAACTCCACTGCGAGTTATCCGAATTCTTTAGGAAATTGAAACTCAAAGCGTTTTTTAAAGCTAGAGCAGACTCAACCACTGTCATCGAGTCCGAAGTGGCTAAAGATCCCAGGATATACACCTACAGGTTGTCTCAGTGTTGTACATACTGAGTAAGTCTGTCTTCTGTCGCTCTGAAGGTGCTGTGTGTGAGACATGGTTGGCAGTACCACTAAGTGAAGGGAACTTTCTATTTGTGAGGTTAAGGGATCATGATCAGTGAAAGTGTTCTCAGTGCACAGGGAACAGTTGTAACAGTTAGAGTGAGGTCGCACCGGTCAAAACTTCACTTTAAGTTTGTTTTAGAACAAAATTGGCTTGTCCTGTTTATTGAATCTTCTGAGTGAGTTGAATCCATTATTTCCTCTAGTGGATCAGACAGGAGTTTTTGAAACACTTGCATTTTGTGAAAATTGCTTAAAGAGTACACGTACGGAGAATTGTGAAGGAGGGGTGGCTACAGTAATGAGTGAGGTAACATTACAGAATGCCACGTTGGTATTGGTCAGTTGGTGTAATGCAGCGCTGGGATAGGTTGACAATGTCAATGATTGTTGAGCTGCTATTGGTTGATTGAAACTAAATAAGGAAGTGAATATCGGCATATACAAAGTGAATGATTTGTGAAGAACAATATTAAAATTGGGAAAAAATTAAGCTTTTGAAAAACTTAGAGTTTGATGTAGGGAGATGTGCTGGTGCCCACGAACGAATGGGTACCGATACAACCTGAGGGCAGCCCAGCTTTATACATGACACAGGAGAGAGGATATGACATATGTACATGGCTTGAGATGTGGCTGAAATACAGTGAGAAAGACAGACCTTTAGCTTTTTCACAGTATGGAACATTTAACATTTGAATTCTTGTGAATTTGCAAAGAACCTTATATGAGATCAAACCACCGCCAATACCTATGCAATCTGAGGCCCTTAGTGAGTGGGAACATACAGCTCACCAGGGAACTCCTGTACTAGTAGCAGAGAAGAAAGAAGGAAAGAAGTGTATGGAAAAGAAAAAACACCTTGAGGATTCTCAGACACTGACACAGACTGACGATAGTGAGAATAAGCTTGATGTTGACTTCTTAAATGAATTATTATTAAATCGTCCACTACGTTATAATGAAGAGTATTCCCAAAGTATAACAAATTCTTATGGAGGGCAAATTCTGAACTCGCCTGTCATTCCATCAAGTTCAGATACACATAATCCTTTTTTAACTGCAAAAGATGTTGCATGGAGATCTGAAACTAATAATCAGACTGTGCAAAGTGCACCAGACGCTCGACCATTCCAGTAACCATAGGTTCTTTAGCTCTAATATACCAATCTGGGAATAGAGGACAAAACACACATACTTTAACTATCCCTACTGAGATGAGTGGTTCAGTTCCTAACTCTACAAATCTGAGTGCATGGCATACAAATCAAGAACTATCAATTCCAATTCCAGCTTACCTTCATAGTGGAAGAAATGCACGCTGAAATGCAAACTCATCTCAACAAATCACTTCAAGTGGGGGGTCTGGACAAGCCTTGACTTCACAAGTACCTGGAGATGGGATGGAAACCCCATAACAGGGAACCCAAAATATAGAGGGAAGAAATTTCAGTTGGGATAAACATATTCTGACGTACCACTTTTGCCGTCCATTCCTGTTACAAGTGCAGAAGGAAGGAGTGAAAATGTACTTGAGAACACGCCTGAAAGACAGTTAGGACATACACCTCGAGAACTTGATGATTGGATAATAGACATAGCTCCTTCACTATATGATAGGAGTGCAGGAACACAAAGAACCACTGCTTCAAAAACCAGTAAGGATAAGGCTCTTGATGCAGCAAAACTCAACGTAAAACTAGAAGAAATGACAATAAGAACTATAAGTCCGCTAAGATAGCTCCATATCAGCATGACAAGCTACTGACAAGGTACTGTTCATATGTAAAGGCATTACCCGATGTGCTTAAAACACACATGAGAAATTGTCAGACGTGGCACAGAAGTATAGGGTGGCCATACAAAGACCAAAGGCACTACAGAAAACATCTATACTATATTTCAATGACAGAGACATTGAGAATATGAGACCTCCGGGGAGGAGATTGCAAATCAAAGATTTGTTGACTACACTTAGGAAATGGGCAGAGTTAGAAAAGTCAGAAGGCAGATGGGCCAAAAAGGAGGTAGCAACAAGAATCCAATTGCCAAGGATCTCAGTTTTTGAAGATGATGGAGGGGAACGAGTACAAATGCTCCTTATGAGAGGAGTACTTAGTGGACGTTATGTACAAATGCTCCTTCTGAGAGAAGTACTTAGTGGACGGTATGTACATGATCCATGGACAGGACCAGTTAAACTGTCCTATACAAATGATTTCCCTGAGAATGAGAGAAAATCCAGTTCAATGGTACAAGCAAGTTGAGAGATTTGTGAAGGTTCTGTTGCAGTATCTGGATACTTTGTTTGACATTGTAGTTCCAGGTGATTTGTGGGCAGAATGTAAAATTGCTATAGATTGGCCTGAAACGGAACCAGCTATACATCCTGTTGGACTTGGCCCTTTTTGGCAGGTTCACCCCTAAACTTTTTGCCTTAAGCTTTGACATGGTGGGAGTAGTTTTAGGCCTCTGCGCACTTTAGCACTGTGTCCCAGTGTAAAGTGCATGCGCACTCTGAGTGCGTGAGGTGAGATTAGTCTGCCCTCCCATAGGAATGCATGGGAGATATGTGTGTCCATGGTAATTCCTGATATGAGGGGAGTGCAGGGTCAAGT
This sequence comes from Lissotriton helveticus, assembly GCF_964261635.1. Lineage (NCBI taxonomy): Eukaryota > Metazoa > Chordata > Amphibia > Caudata > Salamandridae > Lissotriton > Lissotriton helveticus. The sequence goes on along the minus strand of NC_136061.1, from coordinate 1,577,709,079 downwards.
TTAGTATGTGCGAACTCGTGTGAATAAATGCTGCGCAGTAGTGTGCACAGATATATTGTGGTTATTTTAGAAATGCCACTTTTAGAAGTTGGCATTTCTGTGTGCTGTGAGTCTGCCTGCCTGATGTGAATTGCATGTCTGGCTTGTGAGTGACAGGTGCTGGCTGAGGTGGATGGCTCCAGGAGCCAGGATGAGTCTGCCCAGTGGTGAATAGGGAGATCTGCCTGTAGATGGGAGGGAGGAGTTGCACCTGGGACCTGAATAGGGCTGAGCCTTCCCTCCAAAATGCTGGCTCCACCTCCTGTGGTGCGTTTGATGTCCCTGGCCTGTCCTGTGAAAAGGAGAGAGGAGCTGAGCAATACAAAGTGCTCAAAAGCTCCCCTGAACCAGTTGTATCTGGTTCTGCCATTGCCTACACTTTGAGACAAAGGAAAATGTAGTTTAAAAGAAGGGGCCGTGACCCCATGTAAAGGTTCTGTTTTTGGATCCTGACCCTGCGAGGCGTGCTGCTGCTGGGGCCCTGGGGGGAGGGGGGGGGCTGCCATGAGGGCTTTCCTCCTTGGGCCCTGCCTTGCTTCCTGATGCCTAAAGGACTTGCTCTTGGGACCCAGGACTTTGGCTGCAGTCTTTGGTGCCTTGTGGGTGCTTGGCTTTTACCTTTAAGAGAACCTGGCTATTTCCTGCAGAGGGAGATCGTGGGGGCTGCGCAGCGCTGGGCTGCAGCCCCTTCTCAGAGGGAATCCTGATGTAGGGATTCCCCCTTTATGCTTAGATGGCGGGTGCCCACCCCGCTTGGCTATATTTCACATAGCGGGAGCTTACTCCGCTTTGTGTTGCTTCTGGTAGACGAGTGCCCACACCGCTTATTTTATTTAAATTGTGGGTGCCCATACCGCATGGACCACTGTGTTTATTTTTCTTTGAAAGACGCGGGTGCCCACTCCGCAATTGCGGCTGAAATCGTGAATCCTCGCCGCGGCCAGATCTGTCCCACAGGAAGCCAGGCGCGTCCACCTGACTGTGGGCGTGGCTTCGCTTCCTCCTTCCAGGTGAAGATGCCGGGAAGCGAGGGAAAGCATGGCTGCGGGTTTGGAGGGGGACAGGAGCCCTCCCCCGCCTCCGCAAGACACTGCCATGAGCCTTGCCAGCTCCACATTGAAGTCCAGGTCCCAGAAGAGGGACCGGGCGAAGAAGAGTCCCCGCCAGAAAAAGCCGGTGGGTAAAGCCGGCTTGGGGGCAGCAAAGTCAAGGCACCATGCTGGTGCTTCTCTCCAGAGCAGCCCTGCTTGACAGTGGGCTGCTCCAACAGAGGCATGATTATGTTAGAGCCCCGTCCGCTCCAACATGGCCCCATTTGTTTGGATGTATGATAGTACAACACGATCATTTTGATCGTGGTACTTTACATCGCGGATTTTACAACGCAAGTTGGAGGGCGCGGATTGAGGATTATCATAATTTTATATTCTAACACCAGTCCACGTAACAGTAGGAAAGGTGTTGGAATATAAAATTACAATATTCCTTAATGAACAGCGCCATCCAGCGCAAGTCGCAGTAACGACTTGTGTTGTAATGGCAGCGTGGTAAAGGTCATGCGGTGTAAACACCGCGTTGTAAACGAAGTTTACCATTTGTTTTAGAGTCCCAGTTAGCAGGGATTCCACGGCACAGAAAATGCCAGTGCTCATCTTGCTTTGGGGGCAGTTTTGGTTTGAGAGCCCAGAGAGGAGCTCCATCCATGCACATAGTTGTTTAAGGGCCCTAAGGGGTCAGTGCTTCCCTCCTTTGTAAAGACTTCAGCTTCCCCACTTGCAGAGGGCAGCTGGCATGCTTAGGGGGTATGATTATTTCCGGAGCCCCATGTGGCTCCAACGGTGGGGGCACGTTCTTTTTCTTTATTGGGACATGATTATTTCAGGAGCCAGGGCGCTCCATGGGGACATGTTTATTTTTAGAGCCCGTGCGTGGCTCCAACGCTTTATATTTGTTCCAGAGCACATGTGGCTACAACGAAGGGGGCATATTTTGTTTCAAGGGTCATTGAGAGCCCATGCCTCATTTCTATATTTCCAGCTGCCCAGCGAGTAGTGGGCAGCTGCACCGTTTAGGACTTTCTTTTTGAGGACATGTTTGAATTCAGGAGTGAGATGCACTCCTTCGCCACTATCTATTTCCAGCTGCGCAGCAGTTAGTGCCTGCTGCAATGTTTAGGTGTGCGCAATTGCGCCCCCCTAACTCCTGCTGCATTGGCTGTGCATCCTGACTTTTGAACAGAGGGCATTTGAGCCCCCTAGAGATTGCCAGTTGGCCAGGGGGCTATTCGATTTATAGGGCGCCAGGTCCTGATGTGATTTATAGGTGCTAGGAAATTTAATTTATATAGTATGTTTTATGCACCCTAATTTATGCTTCTAGATGTGTTTATGATTATGAGGTTTTACATACTATGTTATGTTTTATTTTGATCTTCTACTGTGGTTTAGGTTTCATTTATTCCCTACTGTGGTTTATGTTACTAAGTTTATTTCCTAATGCGAGTTATGTTTAGGAGATTATGGTTGACTATGTTCAGGCTTATGAGGTTGGCGCAGAATATATTTCTCGCCTGATGTGATACCGTGCGTAATATGACTTATGTAACAGGATGATGCTGAGTATAGTATCTGCCAGTGATTACTGGTTGTGGTCTACATTTATGATATTTTCTGACTTATACTATTTTTACCAAGTGATAATTCTGACAGTGACCCACGTGGCCCTGTCATGTGTATATAATCAATCAATGAGAACTAGCTGTGGTTTAAAGTGTTTGTGTGTCTGCGGGTAAAAAACCTAGTTGGTGGCATGTGCCCCACCAGAGGCACTGAGTGTACCTCAGGTGTGCTTTGACGCCAGATTACTGCTGAGCGGGGTTTTTTGGTTCGTGAGGGTGCAGTGATTGTGCTCTGAGTGGGGTTTTAAAATACTGTCCTTAGGGTCCCAATAACAACTTTAATGTTGGGCCATGGCAGTCAATAAAAACAAAGGCTTTCGGACGTGCACCGCAGGCTTATTCAGAAATCTCATGGGCATAGAAATCAAAATCCAAACATGGCCCAAGCCATGATTCTTCAAATTAATGGTCAGGTTCAGAAATATAATTCAAACAAAGGATTTCACCAAAATGCTCAAGCAGATTCAAATCAAAATGATTCAGATTGATTACTCAGATTCAGATATGTGCCTGAGGGAGAAGGAGGAATGCGTACTTGGCGCATCCTTAGAGGTAGACCAGAGTGGTCCCTAAGTGGATGGCAAGGTAAATGGATCTCCAAATCTCATTCCTTGTTGACACTGGTGCTACCTATTCCACTGTGAGAACAGTGGAAGCTCCAAACCTTCACCTCTCAGGAGAAAGAATCCAAGGTGTCAGAGTTTCAAATCGATTAATGTTAAACCCAGTAACAAAACCTATACCATTCCAAATTGGATCCTTTAAGGATTTGCATAGATTTGTGTGCGATTCAAGGCCGGTGAATCTGCTAGGATGAGACTTGCTGTGCAAGCTCAATATATTGCTCACTAAAGGGCACTGAGTTTCATACTTATGATGAAGATATTGTTTATGAAATGTATAAATAGAATGCTGAAGGATTATTTCCTCCACTAACAAGTGGAAATGTACCACTAGAATGGAGAGATACTGTATCACTGGAAGTTTGGGTATTTCATGGGAAAAGATATTGGCTTATTTAAATGTGTGGCTCCAGTATGAATTACTGTGTAATTCTGAATTTCCACGAATTGCTCATTATAATCTGAGTCCTGGAACCATGGCAGGGATTACACCATTTATCGAATCACTGATTTAGCAGGGAAATCTAAAAGGTAGCGTGGGATGTTCATGCAACTCTCCTATTACGGGTTTGCAGAAACCCAATGGGAAGTATCATATTGTACAAGACCTATGCTGCGTAAATCAGATTGTGGTTCTATGTTGCCCTGTAGAACTAAATTCAGCTTTGATCCTTTTCCAGATCCCATGCAAAGCTGAATGGTTTTCTGTCATCAATTTATGTCTAGCCTTTGTTTCTATTCCATTGCAGGAGGACAGCTAATTTTTATTTGCTTTATGGTTCGCCAATCATGTCTTGTTATGGTGCAGAGGAATATGACACTTTACAAAGCACGCGTTACAACGCGTGTCATTACAACGCATTTTTTACATCACAAAATCCATTACAACACATGTCGTTACAACACATAATCCATTACAATGCAATTGCTATTCTAACTCCGCTGGGGCGTTACTTTGGGGAATGCATTGTACTGGATTATGCGATGTAATGACATGTGTTGTAATGGATTTTTCGATGTAAAAAATGCATTGTAATGACTTACGTTGTAACACCTGCGTTGTAAACTATGTTTCCTAGTGCCAAGTCCCTCAAGGGTACTTCAATTTTTAACCAGATTTTGAAAAGAATCTGGAGTCATTAGTGATGCCAAATGACTCTGTCCTTGTCCAGTACAGTGACAGCCTGCTGGTAGCGTCAAGTATATAGGAGGCATGCGTATGAAATACCATTGCGTTGCTAAATAATTTGACAGAAAATGGACATAAAGTATCATCATACAAATTGCAATTCTACATGAGAGATGTTTAATATTTAGCACATCATATTGAGAAAGGAGCCAGAAAGGTGTTGCAAGGCAGGATAACTGTAATTCTGAAAAAGAATCCACCTAACACACAAAAGGAAATCTGCATTGCTTTAGGAATGGTTGGCTATTCTTAAAAATGGATTCTCAATGTCTCTTTGACAGCAAAGCCTCTTTAAAGCTTACTCAAAAAGATGTGTCAGTACAGTGCCCTGGAATGATGAATGCATGTGCTCTTTTACGGAACGGCGAGGGAGTGTTTGTTGAGCTCCAGCTTTGGGAATGCCCAACTACAAAAAAAGCTTTACTCTGTTTTGCAATGAGCGTAAAGGTTGCACTTTGTCACTGCAAGCTCAAATATATGGTACTGCGCGTTGACCTGTAAAATACTTCTCAGCTACACTTGATCCTTTAGCTGCTGGCTTTCAGGATGCCTTAAATCTGTTGCTGTAACATGTGTGATTTTGGAACAGAGTGAGAGCATTGTGATAGGATATCCGTTGTGAGTGCATTTGCCTCATTCCTTTGAGATCATGCTTACTTGTACGTGAATGCAACATCTCACTATAAGCCGGCTCATTAAATATGAGCAGGTCATTTTGGGAGTGGGCCATTCCAAGTGATTCTAGTAATCACAACTGCTGTCAAATGTGGTGGTCTTCTAAATTTGGTGCATGCTGCCCACACTCACCGAGTGCCATGTCCCCTTGAAGATACAGTGACTGTTTCAGATGTGCCAATGGTTACAGTGATCAGCCAAACGGTAAAGGGGGCTCTAACTACGGTGACTCTTAGAACAGGTCCTGAGGAGGGTCTGAGTGAGTCAGCTTTTGGGGGTACAGAAGGGTCACACAAAGAATAGCTGCCTAGGCTAGATATTGACCTGAATGAAGGTAACAGTGCAGCCGAAACGCGAGTGGTAAATGGAGACAGTGGACCCAAAAGAACAGACAGATTGAGACACATGCTAACTGAATGTTGAGTACCATACGCCATTACAGAGTAAAGCAACAGTGATGATTAGGGGCGGTCAGCAAGAAGGTCCAACAGAGAAAATATTTAAATTTCCAAATACACAGCACCAGATTGGACTTGCTTAGTGTCCAATGATTGGGAAAACATATCACACCTTTTTGCACAACAATCTAAGCTCCAACGAACTGCTTAGAGACTGTTGTGCTTAAATTGCACATTGCAAACAAAAAGAAACAATTGAAATTAATACAAAAGGAGACGGGGTTCAAGCATCTATGCAATACATGAACTGAAATAGCAAAGTCATAAGTAGATATGCGCTGTGATAAAAATTAATTAATGCAACTGAAACAAGCTCAAAATTTTCCTTTGCGCTGCAATGCTACTGACAACTATTCAAAAGTTTAACAAAGATGTGAGGTCTGGTTCTACAGAATACACAAATCAAAGTACGGTGTCATTAAAACGCAAAGATTTATGTGCATGTATACTTGCTGCATTTTCTATAATTCTTTTCGTATTTCTCATAATTTTAAATTTGCCTCATCATGTGTATTTAGAAAATACTAAAGCTACTTCAGTTCCTAAATCTCCAATAGAAAACAATGACAATGGACTAAACATATTAGCTGATAAGACTTAACATCAGTCTACTAGTGATTCTTCATTGAATGTTTTTACTAAGCTCTTATATGAATATGTAGAGACCATGGATGCCAGGAATTGTTTCGTATGCTTACAGTTACTCACTTCTGTACCAGAGGGAGTTACCTACCACCATTTACCTGATACATATGGGATTTCTTGCAGTGTACTAACTAGCTTGTTTTATTGCAAAAGACAATGTCAATATTAATATTCTAATTATGACCCATTCTTTTCAGAAAACATGTGAATCCTTTGCTTGATACGCAAACAGCTGTGATGATGGGCGAATTATTAAACCCTACTCAAAGCTTAGGCATTGTGTATGACACAATCTAACTAGGCTCTTACATAAAGTAGAAAAGGATTTTACAGATTCAATCGAAGACAGACGTATGGATATCATGGGTAAAGATGCGATTCACATGAAAATTCCACCATGGGCGCTAAAGAAACCTGAACTTAAACAGATAGGAACACAGCTGCTATTTTTTAGACTGGCAAAATAATGGGACACTATGCATATTATGGTGAAAAACTAATATATTAATAACTTTGTCGGTTCCAGTGAATGCAATCACACTTTCCAACTTGGAAGATTGTATTTGGGAGATGTAGAACCAGTGTTTTTCATGTATTTACTACATTTGTGGGAAAAATGGCTATTACAGGCTGTATAGGAGATAGTATGGATCTTGTTACATGGGAATAATTTTTCTAAACATTTATCAGGTGGATCAATCTGATGAAACAATAAAGTAAAACATTCCAAATTAAATAGGGGTGCTAGTGCTGCTGAAATAATAGTTGATATATTCGGTGCCATAATTCCATCAGCTGGGGTGATACTAAATTCTCAATACATTCGGTAACTCTCTACTGTAGTTGACAGACTATCAACTGATACTGCAGGGCAGGTTCTTAGCCATAGATACCAAACTGACTGCTATGAGATCTCTGTTGCTTCAAAATAGACTTGAGTTAGACATCCTTCTCATGATGGAAGATGAAGTCTGTCAAATCCTGAAGGTTCAACAATGTTGTACCCATATCCCCGATAAAAGTAAGTATTAATAAAGATACATTACCCATCTGGAAAAAGATTTGAGGGGATTACAAGCTGATGGAGCATGGGAATCAATCAGCAAGGGATTTTTGGCAATGGGAAAATGGATTAACAAGCATTTACAATGCAACGGTCTCGCCTTTGCCAAAGTTAGAGCTATTGGCATTGTAAATGACAACATTTTTATTTATGTGTTGGTTTTGAAAACGGATAAATAAATGGCATTGTCATTTACAATGTCAATAGCCATACAACTTGTAATTACATTACACACACAGAGGGTCACACGCACACATACAATCTTACTACCACACACAATTTCTCTCTCACACACAGTCTCTCTCTCTCCCACACAATCTGTCTGTCTCTATCGTGCACACACACTTACAATCTCACACAAACGCTCACACATAATCTCTCGACCACATACACAATAATTATCACTTTCTCACATACACACTCTCACACACAATCTTTCTGACGCAAACACTTGCAATTATTTCCACACACACAAATGATCTCTCTCACGCACACATAATCTGTCTATCTTTTACACACACAATCCCTCTCACAATCTGCCCCCCTCTTTCATACACACACACACGCAGTACGGAGGTGACAATCAGATGCACCCCTGAGAAGCCTGCCTCAGGAGACCGGCGTCCGTGGAGACACAACCAGGATGAGATAAGCACACACTCTCTCAGGAGCCGTCACGGGTGGAGCGAGCCTATCGGCACCAGCTGCGCGTCACCAGAGAGGCCTTAATTCAGGGTTATTCACACATTCACGGAAAGGTGAAATGAGGAGCGGGTGTGCAGACTGCAGGCACGAGCAGAAATGTGCACAAACGCGTCTGCACGTATATAATTACACACTCAACATACGTATGTGTGTGTGTAAATAATATCCAATGTATAACTATATTAAACTGCCTCACTACAACCACATATAAATGTTATTATATACATATCTATATGAGCATAGATTATGCAGCCCCATATCATGGAAATAAACGCCCCCTTCATCGCCGTTCCTGCCCGGATCTCACTGTCCTCAAGAGCAGGTTCAAGCCTCGGTTGTTTTAAATGTCTATGCTTCTTAGAAGTAGCGCCCAGATGCCCCACCCGGGCATTATAGAGTAGGGGTCAGATTAAGATAAAATAAAGTCTTAAAAAAACAAACGCGTGCCTTTATTGCTATCCATGTAGACTTCAAACGGACTGTCATGAAAAAACACATTAGGTAAAAACATGAACAGTGTTTTAAAATACAACTGCTTAGTACTGCAGGGTGAAACCCGGATTTGGAAGGAAAAGTAGTAAACTTATGCCAGTCACGGCCAAAAAGCACCGGGCAAGTAGCTTTCAGATGCGAACTTGTAATCCTGAAGAATTCCGTCTAAACATTCCGCATATGCAACCGATTTTAGACACGAAGGGGCCGGCGGTGCTGCGGCTGCGAGGGCAGCTGGTGTGAGCAATGCCTCGCTCTCAACACACTCTCCAAACACCCGCGGGCCCTAGATTAGAACCCTGGGAGGGGGGTGCGCATGTGCGTCCGTTTTAAGCAGGTACTCTGACTCCTCCAGCAGCACAGGTTAAAACTACTATGGGCGGTAGTAGGGTGTTGAACTCTACGGCGCTTACATTCATCGCTGGCACGTCTTGATAAGCCTCATGTCTGCTCCGTACAGCGGCCGCGGCGGCGTCTGCTCTTTGGCACATGCCCCCTGCCTCCTGCCTCGAGATGCGCTGGCACCAGGCAGCACCGTGGGGGCTCGGAGCATACATCACACACACACCGGATGCCGGCCGACACTCCCTGCTGCAAGAACCCGGCCACTACAAGGATAGCCAACCCATCTTCAAAACGTGCAGGCCCGCGTCAAGCGGAGCTTGCGAAAGAGGAGGAAGGCCATCTACTTTTATGACCCTGTTCTTATTGCAGAATAATAAAACAAGTACGTAAATGAAATAAATAAAACTGTGGAGCACGCAGTTGAGGTTCTGTTGTTTTCCTGTATTTGGCGCACGTCGGCCTGGAGCGCAGAAGAGACGCGAGAGGGCAGGAGCGTGACGCCGTGAGAATGCACGTTGGCGTTCCCTGTGGCTCGTGACAGTGGCGGCGCCTGCAGTCTTCGCCCACTGTACTTGAGGAGTGCTGGGAGGCTGTGGGACGGGGAAGAGTATAGCAGACCCGGTGAGGGGGGGCCTCGGGCACATTGACGGTGCCCTCCCCCCCCCCAGTGATGGAAGCCCTGCGTGTGCCCGGTGAGCGGGGTTGGGAGTGTGTGTGTGCGCGTTTGTGTGTGTATGTAAGCGGGGGCGGCGAGCGGCGGGCGGCGGCGGGCGGGGGAGTTTTGGGGGGTGCGCTTGTATGTGCCTGCGTGTGTTGTTCCTGTGTGTGTGCCTGCCTGTGTGTACGTGTGCCTGTGTGCAGGGGTGTGGGGGCTGGCTGTGTGCGCACGGGAATGTAAGGCACGAGAGGGGCACGGCGCCGTGCGCGCTCACGAGGTCAAATCTGAGCAAATCTGCGCTCGTGCACCCTCTCGTGTCCACATTCCCAAATACGGGTAACATTAGTTGTCTTGCTGACAGCATTCAATGCTTCCGCATTGAATGCTAGGTCAGCTCGACCTAAGAAAGAAAAAACAAAGGTGATGATGGACGGAGGGTTGACAATACAAACACTCACCCCCAGTCAACTGATCTGGGTTTAATCCATCACCGTTCTTTAGCTCACTCTGCCACCCCAGTTCAGACATAGCCATATGCAAATCAGTCTGAACCTGTGCCTCATGGGAACAGTCCAGCCCGAACTGCCAAGCCATGTCTTCCCTGGACCGGAATCAAGCTTTCCAGGACCGGTTTCTGGCATTACAGCCGTCTTCAGCCGGGCTTGCTTGACTCCAGTGGCAAAGTGAGCAAGGGACTCACGTCTGAGCATACCCTGCCAACTTAGGGCAAACAAAGAAAAACCAAAGGTTATGATGGACGGAGCGTTGACAATACAAACACTCACCCCCAGCCAACTGATCTGGGTTTAATCCATCACCATTCTTTAGCTCACTCCGCCACCCCAGTTCAGACATGGCAATATGCAAATCAGTCTGACCCTGTGCCTCATGGGAACAGTCCAGCCCGAACTGCCAAGCCATGTCTTCCCTGGACCGGAATCAAGCTTCCCAGGACCGATTTCTGGCATTACAGCCATCTTCAGCCAGGCTTGCTTGACTCTAGTGGCAAAGCAAGCAAGGGACTCACGTCTGAGCATACCCTGCCAACTTAGGGCAAACAAAGAAAAACCAAAGGTGATGATGATGGACGGAGCATTGACAATACAAACACTCACCCCCAGTCAACTGATCTGGGTTTAATCCATCACCAATCTTTAGCTCACTCCGCCACCCCAATTCAGACATGGCCATATGCAAAGCAGTCTGACCCTGTGCCTCATGGGAACAGTCCAGCCCGAATCGCCAAGCCATGTCTTCCCTGGACCGGAATCAAGCTTCCCAGGACCGGTTTCTGGCATTACAGCCGTCTTCAGCCGGGCTTGCTTGACTCCAGTGGCAAAGTGAGCAAGGGACTCACGTCTGAGCATACCCTGCCAACTTAGGGCGAACAAAGAAAAACCAAAGGTGATGATGGACGGAGCGTTGACAATACAAACACTCACCCCGAGTCAACTGATCTGGGTTTAATCCATCACCGTTCTTTAGCTCACTCCGCCACCCCAGTTCAGACATGGCCATATGCAAATCAGTCTGACCCTGTGCCTCATGGGAACATTCCACCCCGAACTGCCAGCCATGTCTTCCCTGGACCGGAATCAAGCTTCCCAGGACCGGTTTCTGGCATTTCAGCCGTCTTCAGCCCTGCTTGCTTGAATCCAGTGGCAAAGTGAGCAAGGGACTCACGTCTGAGCATACCCTGCCAACTTATGGCGAACAAAGAAAAACCAAAGGAAATGATGGACGGAGCGTTGACAATACAAGCACTCACCCCCAGTCAACTGATCTGGGTTTAAGTTAACTTCCGGGTTCCAGATGCCAGTCTAGCGAGGGTGATTCTGCCCCAGAGAGTGACACCACATGCATCCGTGTGGCTTTTGGAAGGACTTGTAACTTGCACAAAAGTTTTGGAAACAGTATTAACTGATTGCACGTATGTGCGGACTACTGGCGTCCTCAGCAACAACTTAATATATCACATCGGAGTTCCATATACCGTTACCGTCCCTATAAGAGGTTACCCTGCCGGGTTGGAATTATCACCGGATGTGGGCCATAATATTGAGGATCCAGCCCTTGAGCCCTGAAGAGTTGTAGCATCTGTGCATGTACAGACCTACAACGAAACATGTGTCGGCTGGCTGTTAATTACCATTGGTGTGATGATCAAATAAAAGGAGATATACATGAAACTCCAAGAATCGACGTTGGACATATTTCTATTCAATTGCATATAGTAGCACACTACTTTGTATACTTGTTTTGAGTGTGCAGGAGCCTTGTGTTGTATGTTCTAGATGTGTTCTGGGCACATTTAAATTGAGGGGTTCTGTTGGGTTCCCCCTCCCTGCCAGCACCAAATACTCCGGAATCTATTAATACATCTACGTTAATACTGTTTGAGCGCCTGTGAATCCCGTAAACTTAATACCCTTTTTTCTGTTGTGTTTAAGAAAATGTTAGTTACTGCATCGTAAAAGCATGCAGGAAAAGGTACAGTGTGCACCAAAATGACAAAAGAAAAGTAGGTGATACACATTTCTAATTAATAATGGGGCATATGTAGGAAGCCGTTTGCGATCCGCAAATGCCGGAATTCGCAGAATTCTGGTGTTTGCGAATCGCAAACGGCGTTTTGGTATGTATGGGCCACATAGCAAAATAGGGAATCGCAAAAATTGCGATTCCTTATTTTGCTCAAGCATTTAAGGAATCGCAATTTTGTAATTCCTTAAATGCTATGCAGGGGTGCCTTGCAAATTGCAATTTTGGCTTAAGGAATCGCAAAATACTGCCTACTCCAAGTAGATGTTATTTTGCGATTTCCTGTTAAAGAGCAGTTTAAAAAAAAAATTCAAAGTGTCATGTGGCGCACAGACATGCCCTTAGGGCATGTATGTGTGGGACTTGTAAATGTGTAAATGTTTGGGACTTTTAAAGCGCACAGCTGCCCGTAAGCGTCCCGGCGCTGAAGACCGCTGGGGAACCCTTCCTGGCTTTCCCTGTGAGATGGCCCCTTCTGGGTATCTCCAAGGTGAAACCAGGCATCCCCGGCGTCTGTGGGGGGACGTTGTAGAGATGAGGCAAGCTTAATGCCCAGAGTTGCCGAGTGTGATCCATGGTTAGAGTAGGCACCGAGGCGAGAATTGTCGAGTCCGCTGACCCTGGTCCACGACCCTGCCGCGTCGGGAATTGAACCCTGGTCCCGGGCCGTTCTCTGCTTCCGGGTCTGCCGCCTCTAACCAGTGAGCCACCCCACTCCATGTATGTGCGCCTCATGTACAAACATGCACATTCCAGGGGTGCAACAGGTGTCCTTTGGACACCCCGGCACCCTTGGAATTGCGATTCTCAAATTACGATTTTCTCATAGAAAATCGCAATTTGAGAATATAGCCCGATTCATTCCTCTGGGCCTCCTGGCCCATAGGAATGAATGGGACACTTATTCCTTAATTGCGATTCGCAATTTGCTCATCGCAATTAAGGAATTTTCGAGATTCGCAAAAAAAATTCGATTTATTACATACATTCCATTTTGCAATTCTCAAATATCAAGTCCTTAAAAATCGCTATTTGAGAATCGCAAAATGTAAATTACATACATATGCCCCTATGTCTTCATGAAACGTTCATAAATGTTATTTTAAACATGTACCAATGTTGTGCCTTTATAACGTCATCTTGTAAATACATTTTTAAATACATTTACACGTTAGTACTTATGAAAAAGTATGACCCTGTCACACTGACATGTATTATTTGTGAACCACACTAAGGGCCAGATGTACAAAGGTTTTTTGCATGCGCAAATGGGTTTTAGACCCATTTGAGCCCGCAAAAAACCTGTGGCCTATGTACTAATCCCATTTTGTGAGTAGCAAATTAATATTCATGACTCGCAAAATAGGACTAGCGACTCACTATTAGGAAGGGGCGTGCCAAGGACATCCCTTCCTAATAATGATTCCTTAAGCGATGTAAGAATGTTTTACGACTGCAATTGCGTACATGTACCAATATGAATGTACCAATATTGTGCCTTTATAACAACATCTTGTAAATTATTTTTTAAATACATTTATACATTAGTACCTTTGAAAAAGTATAAGCCTGTCCTACTGACATGTATTATTTGTGAACCAAACTAAGGGCCAGATGTACAAAGGTTTTTTGCGTGCATGAATGGGTTTTAGACCTGTTTGCACCCGCAAAAAACCTATGGCCTAGGTACTACTACCAATGTGCAAGTCGCAAATCAATTTGCGACTCGCAAAACAGGATTTGCGATTCGCTATTAGGAAGGGGCGTTCCAAAAAACATCCCTTCCTGATAGCGACTCCTCAAGCGATGTAAGAATGTTTTGTGACCGCAATTGCAGTTGCAAAACACTCTTTTACCAACAGTCTCAACAGGGTGGTAAAGCACTCGCAAATGGGTAAGGGGTCCTTAGGGGACCCCTTCCCATTTGTGAATGCATGCACAAATATTTTTTAAGGGCAGGCAGTTTCATTTTTATTTTTAAATGCATCCCGTTTTCCTTTTAGGAAAACAGGCTGCATTTAAAAAAAAAACTGCTTTATTTAAAAGCAGTTCCAGATATGGAGGTCTGCTGGCCACCATCCCTGGGAGCGCTAGCCATTCCTAATGGAGTCTCCAATTGTGACTTTCTCATTAATATGCATGATGCATGCAATTTGCGACACCTCTGGGAATCTCAAAAAGTGTCTCAGACAGTGTTGTGCATCCCAATTAGTGAGTCGCAAATTGCGAGTAGCAAATGCGATGCATCTGGCCCCGAATGATTTCAAGTGCATCAGCGATATACTAGAGTTATATTGTTCAATATTTCTTATGAATGTATGCTTATTAATCAGATATGTTTTACGGTATTTTAGCTCAATTTAATATAGGCCTGAAGCCATATGTGAATTCTTTTGCCTTGCTGCATCTACTGCCCGTGAAATAATAACTCAGTATAACAGATAGTGTGAAACCGTGTTTTCTTTCCTGAGTTCTTATGTACTGTACCAGTTACTTTGCTGCATTTTATTGATACAATTCTGACCAGCTGCCTGGTAATTGTTCTCTTGAATTTGCCTGTTTGCTCTTGGGGAAGGAGCATTGCTCTAACGTTTCACACACTGGATTTCTTAAGGACTGCACAATTGTCCCACTTTCTTCTCTACAATTTGTGTCTTCTTAATGTCGCCTGACACCCATCCTATACATACTGACCAATGGACTGAGTGGTCTGACTAGATTAGGTGATTCCAGGAGGTGTCACCCCCAGAACTATAAGAATATAATATAACTTGATTTAACAGACAGGGGTTGCTTTGCTGAGCAGAGCGGCTGTTGGAGTTGAATGGTGACGGAAGAGCTGCTCGCTGTCTCCTTACTTACAAACTTCTTTGCGTACTTTCCTGGGCAATTTTGATTTGCCAAATGCAGACTCACCTGGCTTCCATTACGAACTGATGCATACGCTGTGTGTGCTGAGCGGTCTTTTCCTTCACTGGAGGCTTCTTGAACTGGCATGTTTCCTGTCCCTTCCTGAACTCTTGAGCTTTGGTATTTTATTTCAAATGCCTTATTAGATCCAGACTAAACTGTTTTCAACATTAATTATTGATGCACTTGTTGCCTTAAATTCTGATAAACTAAACTAAATTACCATTACGACTCGGGTATCATGATTGTTTCTCTTTAATTGAGTGTGCATTCCTAATTAGAAACTAATGACTTGAGGGGATCATCTTAGAGAGGTCTCAAAACTTCAAAATCTAATGCTGTTATTTTTCATAGCTTTAACTGAGCTCCTAGTGTGTATGATTCTGGCTTGCAAACGTTTCTTCAGGAGATTTGGGTTTGCCGTGATAATGTTTTATCTTTATAATATTGTTTTGAGAGAAATCTACATGAGTTTAATTTCTAGATTGTAGTTTTGTGTTCCAGTTCCTGGTTCCTATTGAATTACTTTTGTGATCCTTTCTATCCAACCCCTCTCGACACAAAACAAAATCCATTGTAGGGCCATGAGAGAGCGGTATGAGACTTTGACGGGCAAATAAGCTATTTAAAAAAAAAAAAAGGCTACAAAATGTTATGGGCCCAATAACACTGCAGCATGTGTCCCAGTACTTTTCCCCCTTCTCACAGTAAAACTTGGCTATTTAATTCGATACTCCATTCTCTTGGTCTGAACATCAAAACGTCCTTGGATTTCTCCCATCGCCATAAATTGGGCCCTCCCTTTGTTAGTTAGAGCCTCTTGTCCTTCCAAAAGTTGCTCTCCCAAGCCTCACTATCCCTCATACCCAATGTGCCTTTCCCTAACTATGATAACATGTGAATGCACCTGCAAAGAAGAGAAAAACATTGCAACCTATGCAACTTTCATGTTGAAGGTTAAACATTAGAGTCCAAATGCTTAAGGCTTTTGGTCAACTTAATGTAGCAAATCACTTCAATACGCATTTTAAATGCATGACTATAGGTACACATACAGTCATAAAATGAATTCTATTCAAGACTATTCAAACAAATACATAACTATGTATATGATATTAACAGACTTACTGAAGTGATATAAAACTAGATATATATTGAAACTGCAATTTGGTTTTATTATAGGAAAAAACATTTGTATGCACACTCATGTTAATATCTGAGTTATACAACAAATGCACCGTCAGTATTTCAATCAAGTGTACCACTTTACATTAATGATGTTAAAGCACATAAATATATAGTACTACATGAACGTATATACGGCTCATTCGTAATGTCAAAGGGTGGAGCCAAAATTACGCTGCTCCAAGCCCACTCCATCATCAACATGCTTCACAAGAGTCTTGCTGATAAATTTTGATACTTCCATCTATTCTTCCGAACAACTCAGAAAGGATGCAGTTAATCCATTAGATGAGATCCCTTGTTTTCATGTTATCCAGAATGAACGCCTCATATAGTGTTGGGGGTCAGATTCCTGCTGGTTTATTGGTAAGATGTAATACTCAATGGTAAATCTGCAAGTAGTGCAAACATTCCCATTCTGCGATGCTAAAGATCTCATTTAGCTTCTCAAATGTTTTAACTTAATCTCCTTGCAGTCAAATGCTCTCAGTCCTTAAAGGATTCAGCATTCTTTTTATGGTGTAAAATGCTGATTGAAACGTATTGGATCAGAAGGGACTGGTGAAGAACGAGGACCATTTTTATGGTAATGCAATCTAAAAATTAAAAGAATGGTCTTCGAATCGTGATGCACATAGATTGTCCTTGGTCTTGAATGTCTCAAGAGTTAGACCAGGTAATACAAAGCTCCCCTATCATTGCCATGACCAATCTGTATTCATTTAGTAACCATGACCATTTCTTCAGGATTGTCAGATGTATGGCCTGTTCAATTCCAAAATATCAGGGGCTGTCAGCCCATTCATTAATTGGAGCTGGGACATATCTATCAATAGTGAAGCAAGTACATTGGCACCAGGGCCCAAAGATCACAGGGGCCTATTGAACCATTTTCTTGCATAATTTTACTATCCAAACAGCAGTCAGGTGCCAATTTTCCTTGGTTGCAAAAGGGTCCTTGGAATCCTTGCTACTCCTATGCCTGGATGGAATTAAGGCTTCAAGAAATACTTACAGTGTTCATTGCCAAAAGACAAAAAAATTATTCTGATTGTCAATAAACTATCTCTTAGAATGAGAAACATAAGGTGCAGCCTCATAATGATTGTGTTTATCTTTCCAATCCACAAAATAAAATGCAGTCTTCATCTCCACAAAGTCAACTATCATTTTCTTCATAACTCTTTGCAGTAATAGCCCCTTTGTTTGTGTAAGTGAAGTAGTCTACAACATACTTAAGCATTTTCTGACCATCCGAGTGGAGTAGTTGTCTTGAAACGATGTACCTGCTCATGATCTATTAATACATTAAAGATTTTAGATTTATTTTGATTTATCAGAAATTTGGAGATGCATAAATCTCAAATCTCTGCTTCATAAACGTCTCTACTTCCCAATAGATTGCAGAATTGGAATTCTACATCTATTAAAGTCATTAGACTGTTATCTATGATGAAAATGTTTTTCCTAGTCCCCGTAAATGTTATTTCATAACATTATGGTAAATGAATTTTTAATGCTAAATAAAGTGTGAAAAAGGAAATTCACATTAATTGACTACCACAATGTAATGTGTATTTACTGAAATCAGGCACCTGTGAAATGTTTTGGGTTGCCTTGTCTGAGTGCTACTTCAATATTCTTTTATATCTTTCACATTTCCTTTTCTGGGTAAGTAGTTTACACAGTAGTTACTTTCTTGCTGGAATAGTTATTTTATCACCTGAACTGTTCTCAATCATTCAAAGTCAGCAACATCCAGCGCAGTTGGGCACCCAGAAAACTCTTTGACAAAATAAAGGCATCATCAGGTAAAGGGAGTTCCTCCGTGGATACTTAACTGCATTAAATATTGTTTTTAAAAGGAGAATACCTCACTAAAAAATCATGAATATTTTAAAAATGAAATCTGCAATTATTGCACCTCTTACTATTCATTTAGGATCTTACTGAAGGCACCGTAATCGGTGCTAATGTCTTTGTGGTAGCACCTTATGAGGGCACTTGTCTGCACAAAGGAGTTTTTTGGGTTTGATCCCTTAATACAACTGTACTGAGGAATATTACCATTTGAATTGTTCTGTAGTGAATACAATTTATTACAATGCATATTGTAACATATACATTTACTGGAAAAAAGGTTAAAGTCATGTTATTGTTAGGGGAAAATGTCAGTTAAAATATAGCGTTTTACATTGTAACATTTTACACAAAAAGAAAAAACAGGCAGCCCCTTCGTAAAGGTGGAAGGGCATCACCCCATTCATCAGAAACAGTCACGTAAAAATAAAATGATAATGAAATATATAATTTAGTTTTCTTTGACTGATTCTGACGTGTGCAGGGCCAGGCCTGGCCATGTTAGGCAGGTGGTGGTACTTAGAAATGTGCATGTGTGTATGTATGTTTGGCCGACCTTCCTAGAACGGCCAAACTTACATGCACACATCTATTTCTCCAATCCGGCTGTGTTTACAGCTGGGTGAGAGAAATGCCTCAGACAGTGTCTGAGCGGCAGAGCTAGCCGCTAATACCAATCCTGGTGCTGCTCTCCTAGCAGATAAGCAGCACCAGGTTTGGCTGATCAGCCTCTGCCTTCCCAGAGACTGCTGGGAGAGCTCTGAGGCTGCAGCGGCTGTCAGAGGCTGCGGGGAAAAGGTAAGTTTAAAAAAATATATATTTTTTTTCCTTCCCTGTACCCCCAACTCCCTGCCCGTCCGTCCCCCGCCTTCATGTTGTGGTGGCCTCCACTGAAAAAACACTGAAATTCAACAGTTAAAGTTAAATGAAGTAAGTATAACTTGTGACCTTGTTGTGCACAGTGTTGTTTTCAATTGTATCATTTCATCAATGATGTCTACTCCCCACAACACTCGGGCAGTACCTTAGTGGTGTTCCTCACCATTTGGAGTGAGAAATGGATCAAGAAGCCCTTACAGGCATTATTGGGTCCTCCCTCGCTGGAGCAGTGAATATTAGAGCAGCTGGCTTCTCCTGCTTCTGTTTGTTAATTCAGTTTCTTTTTATTTTTTATTATTGTGGGCTCACTGGTCTCATCTGGGGCACAGAGAGGCCTTGTTTATGTTGGACAGCACCGGGAACACACTCCTGCACACACTCCAGCACTGCCCAGATAGCTTGCCGTCTGGTTAGCACACTCAGTGCTGGCTCATGAGCTGGCACCCTACTGCTTCCATGACTGCTTTAAGAGGGCATAGAGTGCATCTGGTGTGCCCCCATACCCGCAGTGATGGGGAGCAGGACAATATCCCCACACATGTGAGTGTTTTGGGGTCCATAGACCCTTCCTATGGGTTTTGTTGGCCCCCAGAATGATATGTCGAGGCAGTTCAGAGCTCTGGGAGTGGCCCCACATATTCCACCTTCCAACCTATGCTCTCCGTGGTCATCCCTTAATATTTGTGCCACCCCAAAGAGATGGAGACCTCTATGGCTTTTTGAAGATAGCAGAGGGGGCCCTACACCTGCCCTCTCAACAAAAATGTATATATATTTATTAACCTCCCCACTCCCTAGCATGCTCCAGAGGGATTATATTTTCAAAAACATTTTTATTAATTTTAATCCCCAGGAGGGGACCTCTAGAAATCTCCCAAATGGCCTACGGTGTCAGGATATCCCTAACCTGCTCCTTTTTGTTTTTTTATTATCAGTATTGTGTTGGCTCATTGACTGAGTCCTAAAAAGGCTACAAAATATCTATGTTGATGTGAGCCAGCCAAAAGGATCTTATCTTTGGATCTGCCGGTCCCACAGGGCTACATAGAAAGACATACATGTTGAACCTTAATTTCTCAAAAACTACTGAACATATTTAGTGCAAATCATAAAAGCACATTTTCTAGGTAAAGATCTACATTTCTGCCCAAATTAGTTGTACTTCTGTTTAGCAGTTTTTGCTGTATCACTGTTCACTTTTCCTATGGAAAATTGCATGCAGAAAATGTTTCACGATCTCCTAACTATAACTTGCACTCCCACCATGCAATGCTTACGACCATAAAACACTTTACATCACTCATGACATGCATTTTTGCTTTTTTTCAAGAAAGAGAAGATCATGTTACCATACCTAGCTATAACTTATCATTAACTCAGTCAAGTGCTAGGGTTTTTGATCAAATTCAGCCAACACCTCAATTGTGCATGGCTGGGGGATTGGCAGAGGCCTACACACCATGGGTGGACAACCCACGGCAGTTGCCTTCCATTGTCAGTTTGCTGCCCTTGCCCCTTCATGGCTGTCATCCATTCTCTGTCTATGTGCTCTTGCTGTCTACCTTGTGACTTCCATGCTCAAGTTGATACCCCTACCTGAGCTGGCCGGCCCTGAATAAACAGCTTGATGCCACTGTGCCCTCCCACCTGACCTGTGTTCTTCATCTGTGTTCCCCTGCCTCCACAACATGTCCTCTGTGGTCAGATCGCTGAACCTGTTGAGGACAGCCTGCCCTGCTGAGTCAGCTTGATGCCCTTGCCCCACCTTCTCCGTCCTCTGTTCTCCATAGGCGTGCCATGCCGCCTCTCTCCTGCCCTCTTTGTAGTACTGTGTTGCCCCAGTTCTTGCCAGCTTGCCATCCGAGATCAATTTGCTGCTCCTGCGCCCAACCCCAACCCTTGCCCCCAAACATCTGCTCTGTGCGCGTGTGCATACATCCCCCTCCCTTATGCCCTCCATGGTCCATTGTGCTTCTCCTGCCTATACCAGTCTGCACACTTGTTCAACTTGATGCCATTGCATTGATCCCCAGTCCTCCATTCACCATCTATGTACCCCAGCCTCCTTCCATCAGCTCTCAGTGGTCAACTTGCTACCCTGTTCATGTTAGCCTCTCATCCATGCTCAGCTGCTGCCCCATCTCCTGCCCTCTTGTCCCCATGTGAGTGCCTTTGCCCTCTCCAGTCATCCATCTGTGGGCTGTTATGCTGCCCCTGCCCATGCTGACCTGCTTTGAAGAGCCAGCTTGATGCCCATGTCACCTCTCTTCTGCCCTCTGTTGTCAGCTTGCTGCCCATGACCCCACCCTTCTTATACCTACCCTCTGTTGTCCGTCTGTTTACACCTGCCACCATGGTTAGCTTTTTGTGCCTGCATATTCCAGTTTTCCCTCTGTGGTTAGCTTGCTGCCCCTTCCCAGGCCCCATACTCAATGTCCTTTGTCTCCATGTGCCTGCCCCTGCCCTCTTTCCCTGCTTTCCATGGTACATTGCTCGGCCCCTGCCACCCAGCACTCCTTGGTCACCTGCTGCCCTCTCTCCTCTCACCTGCCTTATGTTCTCGATGTGAGCATCCTTGTCCTCTCTCTCCTGCCTCTAGTATTATGTAATGCTGGCCCTGCTCATGCCAACATGATCTCCATGGTCAGCATGCTGTGCTTTTCCCCTCTTACCTGCTCTCTGTTCACAACCTGTGTGTCCCTGCTCCTTGCACCTTTCGTTCATAACCACCTTCATGTCCTTCCCATGTCGGTCTGTCTGTCACGGCCAGCTTGCTGCTACTGCCCTATGCTCTACATTTACATTGCCCTGCCCTCCCCCTCCTGCCCTCTGTGATCCTCAGTGCTGCCGCAGCCCATGCTGCCCTGCCCTCTGTGGTCAGCTTGAGGTCCATGCCCCTCCCCCTGCCCTCCATTGTCCAATCGTTTGCCCCTGCATCCTTCCCTCAGCGGTCTGTTCTGCTGCCACTGCCCCTGCTCCTGCCACCTGCTTGTCCTCAATTTAGTTTTCAAGAACACTAACTATACTTTCTATGACATAAAGAACCCTTTCATTATGGTCAATTGTAAAGGAAATGCTTTACAGCATTGAGTCTACAAGATGGCTTTAGCTGTGCCACACCTTTGTCATAAATACAACATTTAGCATTCTAGTTGTTTTTTTCGAGCTCCTCCGTAGTGAAGCTGATTCAGTATTATGGTCTTCAGGTGGGCCCCCAGGTGCTGACTCCTTCATCAAAAACACAATCGTCTGCAAAACACACATCTAGGGTCCAGGAAGAAGGCAGAACATGGACAGGACGTGAAGTAATCAAAAACATTAACATATCTCAAACAGAACCAGTGTGTTGTGGAAACGTCAAATGCGTTCACAATGGGTGCCAATAGTAATCCTTGTTTATTTTAACCATTGCATGTGAATATTTTTCGGTAACTCGCTTCCTTCATTCTTGTTTTGGGGTGTTTCTAATACGTTCCATATGGATTTTGCTCTAATTTCTTTCTTAAAATGTAAGAGCACACTGTAAAAGTGGGTCTCAATGCAATTTTATTCAGCTGCCTGGGTCCCAACTCCAAGCCAGGCTACCTGTACAGCATGCTCTTTCCCACATTCAACCTGGGCTGATCTGCTCAGTTTGACAAGTAGGTTTCCGACACTTGTGTTTAGAAGCAGGGATGAGCAACGTCAATTTCAATAAGCATTCTCTCTTATCTACAGCAGTTATCACAAAAGCCAGAAGAAGTTAAACATCTACAGGTGTGTACACATTAAATGATTTACATTTGTTTTTGGACAATCTTTGAGAATTAATTTTAAATGTTTTCTGTAATTATTAGTAAAAACTATTTCACATACTTTTCTCTGGCTTAAACAACTGTTTCAACTTCTTCAGATGTAGCATCTCTATGCCTTATCCATGTTGAGTGGACAAGTATGGTTAAAAGTAATTGTTCACTCCATTTTGTAAAGGCTAGCCTTACCACTTCTATAGCCATAGAAGCAGCCCACTTTATACACTTTTTTGAGGGGCAGTTTGAAGGGGTTTCAAGTGAATACACTTTATTATTTTTTCTCAAGATGTAAGAAAGGGAAGGAAAGATCTCTCTAGATGCAAATGTTTGCACCTGACTGCAATGAGGTTTGTTCATGTCTATTGGCTTTAGTCTTTTCTTTTCTTTATCTTTATTGTTTCATGTTGTTATTCTTATTACCTCATTTGACATTCTAAACTCCTCGTGCACTGTATGTTGAGAAGAGTGTATCTTCAAACATGATTATGTTTGAAGATGCATTCCCTCGTGGTGCGGTTCTCCAGTTGATCCAGTTAGCTGTTTGAAAGGCATTCACAGACTGGATCGACTGGCGAACAGCAGCACTCCTGTGTTATGCTAAACTTAAGGAATAAAACTATTTTATTTGGATGTTACTTGGTGACAGCTTTATTCTTTGCCTGGATTTTTTTTTTTGGGTAAAATCTGTTTATCGGCATTTTAGGGTTTTCATAATACAATATGAACATCAATCAATTCAACACAGCTATCCGGGCATGTCAATTAAGCATTCATATACATAATAACATTACAAGCTCGAATCTCGGTAACACCGTTGTGATATCTCAGAAACAGAGGATAATCGCCCAAAGCTGGCTAGATAGTGGATTGCCGAAACAGGCAACTCCAGAATGGTCCATGACTGTCCGCACGTTGAGCCCTGTACACATAGCAGGGTTTCGGGTGGACTCCCCCAACTTGGACTTGCATACAAAACTGATATTTATACAACTGAAAATAAACTGAAACAACAGCGGCAAAACCACAGACACATACTCATACTAACCCCCTGCCCCACCCCCCTCCTCCAAGGCCATATGCCTGGATTTATTTATTATAAAGCTGCACCTTACATTTGGCGACGGGATTTAGACAAAATTCAGCATTTCACTAACTTTGAGGATTTGACAGATTAAAGAAAGAAGGAGAAAAATCTTGCTTGTTTTTCAAAGTACATTGTGCTGCACAGATTCAACGCATCGCCGTGTGGATCATTTCTATTCTCCTTCTACACCATTTGGAGCACCGAAAAGGAAGTTGTGCATTTTAAGGTGTTTTCCCGACTTTTGAAGGACCTGGAGCTACGGCAATCATGTAAGGAGACTGGAACGTGATGACATCATCACGCAACGTGGGAGGCCATATACTTTCCATTTGAAGTGGAGAAAACAAGGTTTGCGCTCTAGCTTTTCAGCACAATTGAGCGTGAACGTTTAAAAAAACAGAAGCTTATTCTCATCTAATTAGCATTTGGGAGGAATTAAAGTAAAGGCATGAAGTAAAAAAGCATAGAAGAAGGAATTTCGACGGAAAGGTAGTGTGGAAACTGTTTCACACCGAATTTGATGGCATGTACTTATTATTATTATAAGAAAGGAAGAGAGACGTATTATTTTTAAAGCAAGAAAAGGAATAATAAACCGGAGAATATTCATTATAACTTAAAATATACATTTAAGGCGACTGTTAAAAGGGCAATATTTTAAAGAATTTAAATTTGGTTTGAAAAACAAATACATATTTGGAAATGGCAAACAGTCAACAAATAGTGCATTTGAACCACTTTCTTCCAGTAAATGGTAAACCTGTTAAACCATGGAAGATATGGTTTCGCAGTTTCGAAAATCAATTGGTTGCTATTGATGCAGAGGAATATTCTGCAAAGAGAAAATTGGCATTACTTTAAAGCCATCTAGGAAGTGCTGACAAACAAATTTTTGATAACTTACCAAAAACAATACCTCCTCCGGGGAGTGGAGAAGGAAGGAACGTTTATATGGATGCCATTCAGAGATTAAACAAATTTTTGATTGTTTCAATTTTAAAAAAAGAAAACAAAATTCAGAAGAAAGTGTAGAAGACTTTATTTCAATTCTTTGGAATATGTCAGCAGAATGTAATTTTGGAGCTACGTTAGATATGTATATTAGGGATCAATTTGTGTATGGATATTATCGTAAGAAAATACAGAAACGTATTTTGAGCTGTAGGGATGCAACTCTATCTGAGGTTATCGATATGGCAAAAAGCATAGAAAGAAGCATTATTTCATCTAAATGCATTGCAAATGATAATGTCTTACATGTCAATTGTGTTCAAAATGAAATGTCTGTTAATGCTGTAACTTTTAAAAATAGATTTAGTAAACCCCTACAAAGGAAATCCACCACTTTTTGTTTCAGGGGTGGATCAAAGTCATTTCTTAGTAATAGTCCTGTTTGCAGTGCTTTGGGAAAGAAATGCTTAACTTGTCATAAAATTGGGCATTTTAGAACTGTTTGTAGGGCTAAACGCACTGTTCATGTTAGTTCTATTGCAACACAAGAATTTAGTGATCAGAATGGTAATGTCTCACCTTTTGATGTTATGTCACTTGAATCCCCATTACAAGATCTGAATATTAATACAATAGCGTTGTCTCAGGAAACCCTTGAAAAAAAGGAAATTTTTGCAATCGTTTCTAGTGAAAGTTTGGCTGGAGAACATGCAATAGAGCCTACATGTATACTTTTGATTGGTGAAAGGAAAATTGATATGATGGCTGACTCGGGTGCCCCAGTCACCATTATCTCTGACAGCCTGTTTGAAAATTACTACCTGATCTTTTGGGTGTTCTAAATGCTCCTCTTCTTAGCATTCAATGGGCACGCCATCTTAGTCGTCCTAAAACCTCACTCTTCTAGACCTAGAGGCATCATCATGCTAGATTTGGAATTCACTGACCATTTTGTGTCTTGAAAGCCTCCAGAAAAAAGTTGCCTCATTTGGCCTGGCCACAATATTTTCAGTCAGTCAGTCAAAGATTCTTTATTCAGCCAATAAAAGCCACTAAAGCGCACAGGTAAAATAGTTATACCAAAACACTTATAAATACAATAGCTTAAAGGTTCACCATACATACGTAGAAAGTCCAATTGATTATATTTGTCTAAGACTGTTTATTGGTCTGCTGAAGCACCCTGTCTAAAGTTGACATAATTCCCAAAGCGTATGGCGGAAAAGACAGACATGCTTGGATTTTTCATGTCCTTGTCTGGGTAGGGTTACTTATACTAAGGTGTATGTGGCAGTTAAAGGAAAAAATATTATAGGGTGGCAGGATCTTGCAAGAATGGGGTTGAAGCTTGCTCCTGGTTTAAAAAAGCCTGTGCAAATTAATAATACAGAAGTATCATCGATAACTGATGATAATAATTCTTTAGTACATGACATTATTCAACAATTTCCTGAGGTTTTTAATTCAAAAATAGGTAAAATCAAAAAATTTGAACATCTAATTAAACTTAAACAAGGTGCTATACCTGTAATGTATAAGTTAAGATCTACCCCTCTCAATGTAAGAGAAGATTTAAGGAATTTATTGGACAAGATGGTTTCAGAAAATATAATTGAACCTACTGATTCCTCACAGTGGGTTAGTCCGATTGTTATCGTCAGAAAAAAGGATTCCAGCATTCGCCTTGGTGCGGATCTTCGTTCACTTAATCAAAACATTCTCATTGATTGCCACCCCCTACCACAAATTCAAGATCTTTTAACTGGTATTAATGGTTCAAAGTATTTCACTTTGCTTGACTTGCGCAGTGCTTATCACCAGATTCCCCTTTCCCCAGAGTCTACAAGTTTGACAACTTTCATTACTCCTTTTGGTGCTTATAAATATTTGAGATTGCCGTTTGGCTTAGCCTCAATTGCAAGTGTTTTTCAAAAATGTATGGATTCTTTATAAAAAAATCTAAAATGTGTTCAGGCTTATCAGGATGACGTTTTGGTTTTTTCAAAAACAAAATTGGAACATGTTGAAACGCTTAGGGAAGTGTTGTCTTGATTTAAAGATGCAGGAATCACCCTTGGGGAAGATAAGTGCAATTTTTTTTAAGTCAGAGGTAGATTATTTAGGTCATTCAATTTCTTCAGGAGTCATAAAACCAACATTTTCATTGACTCAGGCTATCTCTAATGTTCAGGTCCCAAAGGATAAAGATGCTCTAAAATCTTTTTGGGGCATGACTGAATAATATTCCAGGTTTATTCAAAATTGCTCGCAAATTGTACAGCCTTTGCGTGGCCTGTTAAAAAAAGTGTGAAATTTGTATGGTCCTCTAAATTAGACGATGCATTCAATTTAATCAAAAAATCAATTCTTAATTCACCAGCATTGTCATCATTTGCACCTGGTGCTAAATGTTCCATCTCTGTGGATGCTAGTCAGTTGGATTTGGGTGCAGTGTTATGTCAATGGATTGGAACATATGAAAGGACTATAGGTTTTGCTTCAAGGTCACTCTCCACTGCAGAGAGGAATTATAGTACCATTGAGAGGGAGGCACTCGCATGTTCATAGGCCGTAGAAAAGTTCAAGAGTTACATATGGGGTTCACATTTCATTTTGCTGAGTGATCACAAGCCATTACTACATTTACTTAATGGTAATGGGACAGGAAGAGCATCAGCGAGGTTGGTACGTTTACTGTCTAGGCTGTATGAGTTTAATTTCAATATTTGTCACATTTCAGGAGGGCTCAACGTTAGAGCAGACTGCTTGTCTAGACTTCCATTAAGGTAGAATTCAGAGGAGCCCAAATATGATGAGGTGGAGTGTGTGGTGTCTTCAATTGATGATTCTTTATCTGTTTTTTCTTTCTTGTCACAATCTGATTGGCTAAAGGAATGTGAATATGATCACATTTTACAAGCTGTTAAAAACATGGGGCCTCATTCATGAAAAGTGACGCATCGCTGCGAGAAAACAGCGATGCGTCACTTTTCATTGCGCCCTCCTTGCGACCCCAATGATGCGTCATATTTACAATATGACGCATCATTGCGCAAGGAGTTACAGATACGTCAGTATTTCTGACGTATCTGTAAGCGCAAAAGTGACGCATTGCTGGAGTGTGTCACAAAAGTGACGCAACTCCAGCAATGCGTCCTTTCGCATGGGGAAAGCCCCATGTGAAAGGGCTTGCGTCAGTCTTACGCCTGCTGTGAGGCAGGCGCAAGATTTTGATGCAACATCGTCCTAAAAGTGACGCAGTGAAATCTCATAGATTTCACTGCGTCACTATTACGAGCCTTTTTGCGGGGGAACGCCCCCTCCGCATACATTATACCTGGCGCAGGTATAATGTTGCGCAGGGGTTTACAAAGTGACGCATCTACCTAGATGCGTCACTTTGTAAATATGGCGCAACAAGGCACATTGTTTACGCCACTGGTGCGTCACATAAAGTGACGCACCGGCGGCGTAAAAGTGACGCAAGGGCTCATAAATGAGGCCCATGGTCATTTGTGGTTGGCCTAAAGAGCGTTCGCTCCCTGCTGTGCTCAAGTCATTTGCCCAAGTCTCTGAATAGCAATCTATTTTTAATAATGTTTTAATGCGTGGGGATCAATGTATTCCTCCTAATTCTATTCGCATGAAATTGGTTGAATCAGCAAATGAAGGACATCTAGGTATTGGAGGTACATCAAGGAAACTTAAAGAACACTTCTGGTGGCCAGCTTTAGAAAAGGATGTTTATATTTGTGTGAACAAATGTGATACTTGTTTGTTATCAGACAAACATTGGAAGATTAATAAGCCACCTCATCATTCTGTACCTATACGTGAAGAGGCATGGTTCAAGATTGCAATTGATTTTACAGGCCCATTTGATCTCATCTCAAACAGTGGACGCTTTATCATCACACTTAGTGATTATCATTCAAAATGGGTTGACTTTGATTTTTGCAATTCGCCTATTTTTTAAAATATTATAAAGTTCCTTAATAGAGTTTTTTCGAAACGAAGGATGTCAAAAGGAAATTGTCAGAGACAATTGGTCTCATTTATGTTCTTTAACCATGCAGGATTATTTTAAATCACATGACATCAAACATCTCATGGTGGGTCTCTATTCTCCATCTTCCAATGGGCTCATTGAGAGAATGAACAGATTCATAAAAGAAGGTATTCAAACAGCACTGGCATGCAATCTTCCTGTTGAATACTTTTTGAGAAACAAAATGTGGTCATACTTGGTTACGCCTCATTCTACGACAGGGATTTCTCCTTTCAGACTCTTAAAAAAGAGTAATGGAGTTGTTTGACCGAATTGGATAAAGGATATGAAAAAAGTAGACTCTTGTGTGGCTTGTCAAGACAAACTTATTCTTAAGAAAAATGCACAGAAAAAATACTTTGATGCATCCTCTTCATCAACCATAGAGGATTTTAAAATTGGTGATTGGGTGCTGTTCAAAAATCCTCATAAGGTAAAAAAGGACCTTTCGAGGTTTTCATCACCGATTAAAGTTGTCAAAATTTCTAAAGGTTCACTTTTTCTGGAAAGGAAAGGGCGGTGGAGTAAGGGAGCAGTTGTTAAGATTTCAAGTGAACAGGCTAAAAGAATACTCTTGTACAATTCTTCCTCTGGTGACTCTGATTGTTCACATTTTCCTTTAGGTTCTCCATCTGACAACGCTTCTATTCATGAGTTACCATCCTCTTCGTTCTCACCTACTTCTTCACAAATATCAGCTGTTAATCAGCCGTTACTTTCTTCACCAGGCACAATTTGTGATTCACATTGAGCCCCCGATGGGAATCTGCATCAGAATAAAAGGGTCCCCTTTAGATCTACAAGATTGCCCCAGAGGGTTCAACAAACAGAATTGCCCCCGGAAGCTGCCCCATATGTGGTCGTCCTGACGGGAGTACCCACCCTACCTGACAACAAGAGGGAAGGGTTCTTCCAGCTCAAAAATAAAATTATGCACTGGCTAGCTCAGCATCGACCACTTACGCATGACATCAACGGGGAGATTGTGCATGTAAGGCGACTTTCATGGTTGGGTAGCAGGGCTAAAGACATCGACGGTGATCTTGTTGTTATATATTTTAGGGACCCCCAAGTGTAAATTATATTCTAAACTGGTCCCAGGGTGGGGGTAGTAATTCCATCATTTCTCGCCCCCTGACCTACTTTTATCCGAGGGTCCCGTCGCTGTCTCATACATTCACTGGTGGACAGCTGCCTACTCACACCATATTTCAACAGCCTTATAACCCTGCCTACCTGCCCCAAATTTCACACCCTTACATTGCTGCTGATCCTTTTGGGTGGAACACAATACCGGTTCGCCCAAGGAATGATCCTAATGATCCTAATGGTAGAATGGATCATTTGAAACCTTTTACACCCCTGGAGATCACCAACAGGTTTGATGTTTTTTCGGGATTGGACACCTGTGATTGAAGTTTACAGCATGATCAGTATACAGGTGCCCAAATAAAACCGCTGTCTGCTGATGTCTTAGGTGAGAGAATTAACCTTAATCAATCATCCCATGCTTTGACTCCCATTACTATGCCTCCCCCTCTGGACCATGCCCTGGTTCTAGGCGGGTGTACCCCTAGCCTAGCTATCCTCTCCTGGAACGTAGCGGGACTGCAAAACAAACTAGATACCCCTGATTGGGTGTCATTTATTGACACCCAAGAGGTCTGCATGTTCCAGGAGACATGGGCTCGGGAGGATAAATGGCGTTTGGGATATGCAAGCTTTACCATTCCAGCTAAATGGGAAGGGAGAGGACGACCCTCCGGGGGGCTCTGCATTTGGGTGGCATCGCACTTGGGCTGCAAGGCTAGAGTTCTTAATACTAACTCATTGGATGTCCAGTGTGTACTACTGGAATGGCCTAATCATACAAAACTTGCATTGATTAATGTCTATTCTAGACCGGTAGGACCCACAAAACCATCTCCCACCTTTGAGGAACTTTCAGCATTCCTCCCACATATCCCAAAGTGTGCTATGATCGTGGTAGGGGGTGACTTCAACTGTCAGTTTGAGCCACTTACTCTTACAATGGAGGGAGCTCTTGGGGAAGAGGATGATCAGTGGGGAATTCCACAATTGGTGGGTCCCCCAGCCAAATCATGGTCGCCCCTAGCGACACAAATTTTGGCATTTACCCTTAGTAATTCCTTCAGGGCCTGTAATGGTAGATGTGGCAAGGACATTCCTTCCAAACCCACATTCAATAGGGTTGGTCACGAGTCACACCTGGATTACGTCTTGGTCCAGACCTTTGATTGGAGCAGGGTCTTGACCTTTGACGTGGTATCTAGAGGTGAGAGTGACCATAATGCCTTGATTCTCTCTCTGGCTCTCCCGCTCGAACTTAGGACGGAACAGTCAGAGCAAATGACACCAAAGGAGAACCTAATTTTAACAAATGATAGGCGAAGAGTCCGATGGACTAAACTCCTAGACAATCCCGCCCATATCTCGGAGCTCTACGAGAGGATACTCCCCACACTAGAATCCATGGAGACCATTACAAACTATTCACACTCCGAAGACATCTTCAGGAAGCTGGGTAATCTCCACAAAGATCTGGTGGGAACCCTTGCGGATCTGCTAAACCCAGTGGTGGGGAAAGGGCCCCAAAGGGCACTAAGACACTCATGGTACAGTCCAGCCTGCAGGGAGGCAAAGAGTAAACTGATTGAGGCATTGAAGAATTCGAGGGATCCTGGGATAATTAGGTCAAGGAGGGCTGATTTAAAGCAAGCCATCCACAATGCGAAGGTGACTTGGGACCATACAAATTGGGAGAATATGCTCTCTACTCTCAAGGTAAAAGACACCCGGAAATTCTGGCAAACGGTGAAAACAGGCTCATCTGAGCCGACTCAGGCAGTTGAGGCGAATATTGCCGCCGTGGTCTGGGAGGACCATTTTCGCTGCCTCTATGCAGAGGCTGCGTTGGGTCCACCGAAGCAGCACGTGTGTGCACCACTGGAACATTCCCTGCTGGATACCACAAACGTTTGCCCCCTAAATGTGGTAGCAGTTGACCCTTTGCAGTTCTCCTTGGGTGAGGTAATTGCTGTAATAGCAAAACAGCCACCAGGGAAAGCACCGGGACTAGATAAAATTCCTGGTGACTTATTCAAACATCAACCCATGATTTGGGCCCCTTATTTGCTAATCATTTTTAATGCAATTCTTGCAGGAATGGCGGTCCCTAGTACTTGGCTGGGAGCAGAGATTGTCCCAATCTTCAAGAAGGGCTCTCCTCTGCTCCCAGCCAACTACAGGCCAATTAGTTTGATTGATGTCTCGCAGAAGCTTTTCGCGAGACTCATCCTTGACCGCCTCCAGGACTTTGATGATTGACCACTCAGTGTTGAGCACATTCCAGGCGGGATTTAGGAGAAAGGTCTCAACTACGGACCAGCTCTTTAGGTTGGCCCTTATATTTTGGAAGCTGGAGGGGGGCACCTTATACACCGTTTTTGTAGACCTCAGGGCGGCATTCGATCTTGTCCCGCGGTGTAAACTGTGGGTGGTATTAGCTAAACTTGGGGTCCCCCAACCTCTTCTAGATATTATTATTCGCTTACACACTGCAAATTTTGCACAGGTAAGGTGCGGGAGAATGGGCCGCCTCTCAAATAGTTTCCCCGTTGGCAGAGGGGTAAGGCAGGGCTGTGTTTTGGCGCCGACTCTGTTCTGCCTCTTTGTCAACGGGGTAATCAATTTTTTAAACGCCATTGACAACACCGATGCACCGCGGTTGGGTGGCATTAGGGTGCCCGCGATTATGTTCGCGGATGACACCCTACTGCTCTCAAAATCCCCTATGGGGATCCAGCGAGTTTTGGCAGGGTTTGAGGCATTTTGTCAAGAACATGGACTTGAAATAAATGCCTCAAAAACTAAGTATATGATTTTTCATCCGCCAAAAAAGACACGTCCTAATCCGCTCATAGGCGCAAACCAACTAGAAAGAGTCTATACTTTTGAGTATTTGGGTGTGACTATTAATGAGAAATTCGATTGGGGTGATCATCAGGCTAAGTCACACCTTAGATTGGCTCAACTATCGGGGGGTATTATTAGGCTGGTAAATTCCAGCTTATCAACTATCAGGCCGATAGCACCTCCCCTGGAGATTTATAGACTCCAGGCTAGAGGAGCTATCCTCCATGGTAGTGAACTCTGGGGGTATGCTTGTAAAAAAGATCTAGTCACCCTAGAAAATAAATTTCTTAGGCAGTTACTAAGACTACCCCCTAGTACTCCACTCCTGCCGCTTAGATTGGATCTGGGTTTAAAACCCTTGGACCAAGTGGTGGGTGTGAAACCGTTAACCTTCTGGAGAAGACTATGGACAACCCCCGAGTTAGCAAACTACAGGCAGGAATTGCAGGGAATTCTTGCATCGCCACACGTAGTAAATATCCCATGGTTTAAATATATTAAATCTGAATTTGACCGGTTGGGCCTTCTGCCGCTGTGGAATGATCCTTTAGTCGCTTGCCAGGGCATGTCCCGTAAACATCTTGTGGATACGTTCTATGCATGCAACCTGGCATCTCACATCCAGGATACACGCCCAGACTCATTGGTGGATAAATTTCTTGTGGTCAAGGATTCTTATAAGTTTGAGCCAGTCTTGGATGATATTTTCCCAAATCTGGCTCGGAAGCTGTTCCTTCAATGGCGATATAGCACTTTGCCGCTAAGAGCATTTACGAGCAAATGGAAACCATCGAACCCGGAGAGTTGCCCGAGCTGCAATTGCAGGTTGGAAGACGAACTCCATCTAGTCTTCTTTTGTCCTGCATATTCTGCTGCTAGAAGATTCTGGGTAGCCCCCCTATGCAAGAATCTAGGGTTCCGCAGATGCTCTGATGCTTTTCGAATCCTCAAGACTGATCTGACCAATGTAACTGTGTTTGCAATGGCGAAGTTTTTAGAGGCAGCCTGGCATAAGAGACTATGCCTTATTGCCAGGATACTATAATTAGTTGCCTGTCCCTGTGCCATTACTATGATAATCACTGCACTGTATTTATCATATTGTTAATATCTGTTTCTCTTAATCTTGGATAGACTGTTTTGTACATATTGGCATTTTATTATTAGCTTGATTTTATTGTCTCTTGGATATGTAATGAATTATGTGTTTTATGGGTGTGGGTAGGATGGGAAGCATGACTGTTTTTGTATCATTTCATTGCATCTTTTATGGCAGAAATGCCGAAATAAAGATTCTCGAAACGAAACGATTCACATAGATCTTTTCGCAATTGTTCTGTTCCTGTAAGGTTTAAAGATTATTATATGTCTTAACTATATTTTCCAATTTCAAATGCGTTTTTCATTTTATAGGAAGAGAGATGATGTAATGAGGTTTGTTCATGTTTATTTACTTTAGTCTTTTCTTTATCTTTATTGTTTAATGTTGTTATTCTTATTACCTCATTTGACTTCTAAACTCCTCGTGCACTGTATGTTGAGAAGAGTGTATCTTCAAACATGATTATGTTTGAAGATGCATTCCCTCGTGATGCGGTTCTCCAGTTGATCCAGTTAGCTGTTTGAAAGGCATTCACAGACTGCATCGACTGGCGAACAGCAGCACTCCTGTGTTATGCTGACCTTAAGGAATAAATCTACTTTATTTGGATATTACTTGGTGACAGCTTTATTCTTTGCCTGAATTTATGTATTATAAAGCTGCACCTTACACTGACTAAGAACCCCAACTTCAAACTATGCTAACTTGCTACAGTGAGCACTTTTCCACCTTTAACTGTGTTCTGATCTTTTCTGTTTGACTATGAGGAGTCAGACACATTAATTTGGAAGCAGGAGTAAGTTCAATTGCATTCTACATTCTCTTCTCTCATATACTGCAGTCATTATTGAAACCCAAATAAGTTAAAGCTCTACAGCTCTCTATACGTAAATGAAAATCACTAGTTTTTGCACCTAGTTGCAGAATTCATTTAGCATGTTTTCACAGGTGACTTATAGAGTATTTCACATACTTTTCCCCTGGTTAAACTGAAGTTTCTACTTCTGCAGATGTAGAACTTGCATTGAACACTCGTGTTGAGTGGCTGAGTAAAGTGGTAGCAAACTTTGTACTCCACTTTCAAACCAAATCTTAGCCCTTCAGTTGTTCTAGAACCAGCAAACTCTTCGGATCATTTGTGAAGTGTGTAAGATGCACACTTCCCCACCTTAAACCCTGCCTTTCTCCATTTGAATATCTGTTTCCTAACGCCTATGTTTAGAAGCAGGGGCAAGGAACTTCAGAATCAAATTGAATACTCATTTACCACCTACTGCAGTCACCATGGAAACCACAAAATGTTAAAGTTCTGCTACGGCAGTATTCCAAATACTTTACCCCAGATTAAACTGGTTCATTTACCCGGGATGTTAACAAACGGATTAGCATGGCAGGGAATGCCAAAATGCCCGACTATACTACAGGACCAGCCGCATCATGGACATTAACAATTTTCTCTCAATTATGGTACATCAAATCCCACTGGGTAAAATCACCTTAGAACACAGAAACATTATAAAATGACTAAATAATTCCACAAAAGATTCATAAATGGACTAAAATCTGTTACCAACTTTTTTGTGACCCTCAAAACCCTCCATTAAGTACAATGGATTTCAATGGGAACCATAACCTTAAGTCCTGTGATGGCTGCCACAATATGTTGTACATGTTGTTGCCAGCCAATAATGGAGGAGGTGTTGGATCAAGGTTTGCTCACCCTATGTCCTTGTATATGTTTTAATTTTATTTTCAGGATGCAGGAACACATCCCTGAGTCTTGTAATGGCTGCCGTAGCATAGTGTGGCCTGCCAATTAGGACTTACTAGTGCACTTTAAAGTGATCAATCAGAGCTCATCTGAGCACAAGAGTCGCTGTTTTGTTAACCCCAACATGGCTACCCCGAGCACCTCTCTAAACTTGTATTTCTCAAAAATGGCTGAATAAATTTACACCAAATCAAAAAAAGCACATTCCTGAATAAAGTTCTAATTTTCTGTCAAATATGGTGTATTTCTGTTTAGCTCTTTCTTCTGTATCACTTCCCAACATTTTCTGTGGCAATTAACATGGGAAATTAACATTTGGGACCCCCTCTTTCTTGGTCTCCCTGGCATATCACCCCAAAGCTTTCCAGAACGGAGCTGAAGTGGAGTAGTGTTTGTTTTGGAAAAGTTCATGAAGATTTGTCAAACAACACCAAAGTTATTAGTGAAAAAAAACTCTCTCTTCCTGTGTAAACTCTGAATGGAGAAAATGGATGGAAAAAGCCTATTGCATTTCCAATCAGAGAGATCAGATAAAAGCTGTTCAAGGAGTAGGAAACAGTTGGTTTTAGTTCAGAGTCAGCAGCAACTATAGGCACACTAATGTGCCTATGTACACGATTCACAATCCGGATTTAGAACGGGTTTTAGCACTGAGACTGCTCTCTTGGAAGTGTCTGAGACGATCCGTGAGTGTGTGGATAGGGGTGAGGAGGCCATGTTGGTCCTCCTCGACCTATCCGCCGCTTTTGACACGGTATTCCATATGATACTATTAGATCGTCTGAGTCAAGCTGGAATTGGCGGCGTTGTGCTAACCTGGATCGAGTCCTTCCTCACAGGAAGATCTCAGAAGGTTTTTCTTAAGCCTTTTAAATCAGAGGGTAAACCCCTCCTCTGTGGTGTCCCTCAGGGCTCTGCCCTGAGCCCTCTATTTTTTAATGTGTACCTCGCACCTTTGGCTAAAGTGGTGGAGTCTTGGGGGGTCAGAGTGATCTCTTATGCTGATGATACTCAGCTTGTGTTTTCTTTTAGAGATCACTCCGACTCCAGCTTTGCCAGTTTTTGCCACTGCCTGGACAAACATATGCTCCTGGATGACCACCAATCACCTCAGGCTTAACACTGATAAGACGGAGGTCTTATTTTTCAATCAGAAAACCCCGCTGCCTTCTAGCCTGTGGTGGCCTACAGTGCTCAATCCTCCTCCCACTCCTGTCCAAACAGTACGTAACTTGGGCTTCCAATTTGATAATGCTCTTTCATGTAAAGCCCAAATTAACAAGGTTACATCAGCCTGTTTTGCTAAACTACGCATGATCAGAAAGATCTTTCCATACCTTCCTCTAGATGCCCACAGAACCATTATCCACACTCCCATTACATCACATTTGGATTATGCCAACAGCCTATATGCCGGTGTGAAAAGGTAGAGCCGATGTCGACCAAGAACCTTCAGTGTTTGCCTGGCGTTAGCCGCCTCTCATACCATCCGATATTACCAAACAAAGAGGCAGGCGCTGGAGACAGAAGGCAGGAAACAGGAGTTTATTCCGACGGAGCAGAACACGTCAAATCAGACAACAGGGTATCTTCTCGAGGTGCTCTAACCGCATCTCTGAGGCCTGGCCTCTTATACACAGGTTTATGGCTTTATTACATACACTGCATCCGTAATGTTTCTTTGAAGGACAGAAAAGACATCCTCGGAATCCCCGGTCCAGGCCCGTTCCCACACACATCTACAGTAGAGTTCCCACCCCGATCTCAGCGTGTGGTGGTTATCGCGCAGCTGGACATTCCGCTGGGAACGGGGATGTGTGTGATCAGTCGGATCTTCGGGGTGCGAAAGCGTTGATTAATCCCCGCTCCTTTGATGGGGTGAGTTCCTACTGTAGGGGGCAATAAACTGCATCTGTTGGGCTAGGTGATGGCCTGGGATCAGGCCGGACAATCGGGCCGGGAGGAAGAGGTTATCAAAAGGGCCTGTTATTTGAATGAGATGAAAGAGCGAGGGGGTTCAGCACGGGATGTGGCTCGGAGACAGGGTCGCGTTAGAGGTGCGTTTATGGCCCAAGCAGGAGAGACCGGGGGCTGTCGGGGCGCGGGGGAATGCTTGCGAGGCCGGGGAGACGCGCTGGCTATCGGGAGTGGGCAGAGAGGCCATGGCAATCAAAATGGCTGCTGCTTACGGGCACGTATGGATCTGAAAAGGACAAGATGGCGCCGATAATGGTTACGCCACAATCCAGATTTTAACACCGGTGCCCCCTTATATCAAATTGAACGCCTGCAGATTGTGCAGAATGCGGCGGCTAGACTGATCGGTAACATCCCTTATCGTCAGTCGGTAGCACTCTACCGTAAGAAGCTACATTGGCTTCCCATTGCATGTCGCATCCAATTCAAGATATTGACTCTTGCTTTCCGTGCTCTTAATGGCTTCGGTCCAGGATACCTGAAAAAGCGACTGGTTGTGTCTCAATCGGTCAGATCCTTGAGATCAAATAGCCTACGTCTTTTGATTGTGCCACGCTTCCGACGTTCCAGAATGGGCGGTAGAGCGTTTAGCGTAATGACCGCCAAGCTTTGGAATAGCCTCCCACTTGACCTGAGGTTCAGCCCCTCGGAATCCCTTTTTCGCAGTAAATTAAAAACTTGGCTGTTTTCCATCGCCTAAATTTGTTCTAATGGTTTTCCTTTCCTTTTCTGAGCCTTCCGTCTTCAGCGCCGGGACACCCCTTTTGGTGGTAGCCGCGTGCTTTACAAGCTTCTTAAATTAAATTAAATTAAATGTGGCAGTAGGCTCACCATGTTTATGCAATATTTATCCTTGAAAATTGAGGAACATTACTCTTCAGAGGCCTTAATAGGTGGTGGATTACAGGACTGCAGAAATGATTTAACACGTTTAAAAAGATAGTTCTTGGTGGAAGATATATGGGCCATATAGAAGGAATGTTTCAAACGAATTATGGAGTTATGATATTACGCCATACCAAGTTTGTGATGAATCTTGCTAGCTGGGGCAAACTCTCAATGCTACTGTTTCTCTAAGTGTTTACTCTGATATTTCTGATCATTGCAGAAAGGATAACAGCCTCCTGCAGCCAATTGTTAAATAATGTGGCCTCATCATTCGTATTATCAGACAGCCGGTTGAACTGCCATAAAAATTCATGCATATCGTCTGCATTAATTGTAGACCAAAGCTTCACATCTGTTGGGTCTTGCTAGGCCAATTTTTCTCTCACAACAAAAGAGGATAAAGAAGTGATCTGAACAAATTAAAGAAAGGGGAGCCTCCAAACAAAGTAGAAGATTAGAAAAGATAAGATCCAGTATATAGCCACTTTGGAGGTTTACATGCTTGACAAACTGAAAAAAGGGCAAAAGCATGAAAAGCCTCCACCAAGGTCCTCCCAGCCTTGTCAGAGAGCCATCCACATGCAGGAGAAAGTCACCCAACACAGTCAGATTAGAGTACCTGAAGACCATCATACTAAGTTCCTCACCCGCAATTTTAGAAAATCTGTGACAGGACCGGGAGGGTGTCTAAATAGGTATCCAAAATCAACCGAGCACTATAAAGTATGTGTTTGAGTAATGACTGAACATTCGCCAACCCAGCTTTAAGAGCAGAGCAGTGAGATTGCCTGGTACTAGGAGTGTGCAGAAGGCATAAACTGTATCGATCAGTGAAGGAATACATTAGGTTATGGACGGTACATACATCCATGAAAGTATGTGCAAAGCAGATAAGCAGGCAGTGCAATACTGAGGTATTACTGCATCATCTGGAGAGTTAATCTTACAGCCATTTATGTGAGGGTGGAGTTCTAAGAGTTCATTCTTTGAGAAAGTGTAACACAGGGCAAGAGCCGAGCTAAAGCCAAACTAATGTTTGGAGCTGGGCACAAACTGGACACAGATGGGCACAGACGGGTTTGCCTTTGCACTGGCTGCCTGCATTCGCTGTGTGTCCGCTCTGGGGTCTTAACTTCTTAGGCCTAGAAATGAGCAGGGCAAAAGAAATAGAGTGAACTCTAGCCCTCAAGGAGCCTCTAGATTGTCCTGCGTTGCCTAGAAGAACGACTCGGTTGCCTCTACTGAAACGAGTAGTGGATCAGGGAGCAGAGCCAGACAAAGTCAATGCAATCAAGGACCCGCCCTCTCCTGGAGGATGAGAAAACTAACAGTGCCCCAATAATGTCCCAGACCAATAAAAAGCTGCCTCTAAAACAAGGGAAGAATGCCTAAAAATAAGGAAAACAATTAAAAGAAAAACAAATTAAAAAGCAAGTTTGCACACAGGTGGCCTTATACAGAGCCTGTGTCGAGCCTAATAATGTTCCTGCAAATCATACTATTTATAATGTTTCTTTTATATTTATTCTGAGGAGCTCCACACTGGATAACCAAGACTGGGTATTTAGTCATAAAGAGATTTGATTCTCTCTGTTTACACTATTACTCATGTTTTCAATTGGTATACCTTTTTTTTGTACTATTTAAATATATTGCATCGTTCAAGTCACACAGCTCGCAGCCTACAACCCTGGTGCCGGCAGAATACATAATATATCTTCAGTCTAGTGTAACACAGCAGACATGCCGACATCCAGGGGGCCCGGCAGCGATTTCCATACCTGATATAGTTGACTTCCAAACAAAACCTAAATTTTGAAGATGCACAACAGTCCGTTATGTTTTATAGAAGTGTCCTAAAACTCAACAAACTCTCCTCGCCCTCCCCCCCACCCTGTCATCCTCAAATGCCAGTCAATAATACAGACAGTCAGAACCAATTTGTAAATTTTCAGTATAATCTTCCGCCTCTACATTCAAAAATGAGTGCCATGTCAATATCACCCGACTTGACAACCCATATTGTATCAACCCAACCATCCGGCTGAATCAATCCGTCTACTTCCACCGGACATAAGAGGTTTATCTTGAGCCATCATTTCGGAGGTCTGCTCCCCCTGAATCCAACCAATTTACAAGAGGACCCCCAGATGTCTTGAGGCCTAGACCTACTTGGCATTAATTCCCAGTAATTCGTTAACTGGACCTTGCAGTATGTAGCTGCAGTAAGCCATCCTGCTATTGTCGGAGGATGGTGCTTCTTCCAATGTATTGCTACTTGGCGAACAGCATGGGTGTGAGTTTTCGGGAATTCTTAGGGACCTCTAGAACAAATCCTTATAGGGCCACCAGTGGTGTAAGCTGTAGTTGTTGTTCAGTAATGCTGCCAATGTGTCTGCCAACCTCCCCCCAGAATTGCGCTATTGGCCTGCAATGCCAGGCTAAATGTATAAATGTTGCATCTAATGATCCGCATCGCCAACATCTCGTATCAGGATGCAGGTTCATATGATGTAATTGAGGCGTCGTTCGATACACTCTGTGTAAAAAATTGAAGTGCCTGAGCCTCAGACGGTAGTTTGGTGAAAGGTGCTCCAATGGTGAGCAGCAGATTTGCCACTGTTTGTCAGTTATTGTCATGTCTGACTCCTTTCCCCATTCGCTTTCGACTCGTTTATAATAATGAGGGATGCTTCTTGTGTCGGGTTATAAATACGGGTAATAAGCTTTCGGGGAGATGAGTTCGATAATACGTTTTCTAGAGCCGGCACGGTTGGAGGCACTTAAGGGAAGCTTTTATATCTCGCCCTGCTTGCCGCTCTGATCTGGTAATACAACAACATGTCTGATGGAGAGGGTGTTTGCTGGTTACACATCTGTTGTAAGGTAAGGAATGTATCATCTGGATACATATCACTACCCTTTGTTAGATCTCGGGCTTTCGCTCTCAGTGTGGTGGCAACATCCATCATTGGAGCCAAGAGTGGATTTCCCCCGAGTGGCATAGATGGAGCGCATAGCTCGTCCTGACCTGCTTTCTTAGCAATGTTTTTCCATGCCCATCTCGTTGTTTCCACCGTATCTATCTCCATAAGGGGTCTTTTGTATGGCTTATATACCGCTACGTTTAACGGAAGTGGTGAAACGCTGTCTATTTCTATCGCTACGTGCGGTTGGTAAGGTGTTGGGTGATGCCAATAGTGTAAATATTGTGCCTGCGCGCTATATGCATAACGTTCAAAGTCTGGGTCTCCCAGTCCTCCCTGCGCAAAAGGTAATGTTAACAAGTTCCATGAAACCTGTGGTTGTTTGCCTGCCCACACCAGACCAATGATGAATGAGTGGAGACACTTAAAAAAAATGAATCTTCAGTGGCATCGGTATATTTATAAATAAATATAAAAGTTTGGGTAGGATCACCATTTTTGCAATAGCTATACGTCCCGTCAGGGATAACGGAAGTTGTTTCCAGTGCTGGGCCCTACTTTCAATCCATTCAATCGCTTTACCATAGTTTGCGAGCCATATTTCCTGAATGTACCTGCTAATCCAGATCCCCAAGTAGCGTACCTCACCTTCTGCCAATTGTATCGCATTGGTCTGTTCCATCAGTAAGTGGCAGCATTGTGGATTTTGCCCAGTTTATTTGTATCCCTGTTAATCCGCCATATCGAACCAGTTCTCTCATAATGACATCGAAGTTATCTTTGGCATTCACCAGATAAATCATCATGTCGCCCGCATACATGGATATCATTAGACCTCTAGATGTAAAACCTATGCTCCGCTGTGTGTGGTGTTGCCGGAGCCTGGCCGCCAGTGGTTCGGTATCAATAGCGAATAGTAGCGGGGACAATGGGCAGGACGACAGCAATGGAGCCATGGTTGGATATAATAAGCAGGAGGTTTGGTCAAAATTTTGCCTTCACACTTCGACCGTCCACAGCAGGCTTGATTTTGAGAGGGTTCGCTGGCTTAACTTCCCATGGGGCCCCAGTGAAATCATTGACGTCCAGAGCTCTAGAGCTTTCAGCAGATGAACCTGAAATCCTGGCAGTGTCGTGGTTGAAGGTAGTTGGCTTGACTCTTGCGGTTGGGTCGGTCCCCTTATGGAGCCTTTTCCCAAAAGTTCTCCAAACTTCAGGCTTCAAGAGGTGCTTCCTGAAGTTGTTCTTGTAGGTTCCAACTATCCAAAAAAACAATCCAAAGGTCTGGCTTCTCCTATATGGTCTCTGGGATGTCTTGACAACAACTTCCACAACACATCTGGCCAAATCCTTAAAAATCCACTAGACGCACTCCAAGAAGAGTATCCTTGGTGGAGATGGTGCAGGTGGGCTCTGTTAACCTGTAGCATGCAGGGAGTCCACTCCTCAATATTTCTTGAAGCAAGGCACAGTCT
Source organism: Lissotriton helveticus (assembly GCF_964261635.1). Taxonomy (NCBI): domain Eukaryota; kingdom Metazoa; phylum Chordata; class Amphibia; order Caudata; family Salamandridae; genus Lissotriton; species Lissotriton helveticus. The sequence goes on along the minus strand of NC_136061.1, from coordinate 1,577,666,185 downwards.
CCAGTGCTGTAGTACCATATTGTGCAGCAGAGACAGTCATTCAGACTGCGGGCCTCTGGGTTCAATAACTGATTGGAGCAGGGAAGTCCTTCTTTTCCCTGTAGTTTCAGGCAGCAGATCTGAGAGACTGTGCAGCTTTCAGATATTTGATTACTGTTCTGTATCGACCAGCAGGGGGTACCACTTTCCAATTAGATGCTGGGTGCCACTCAAAAGCATGGCAACTTCCTCTAAAGTGTGGCATCTTGTTGTCCCAAAAAGCACTTCACTTCCAAAATCCAACATGGTTGATTTCTCTCCCAATGAGTAAGAGCTAGCTAACCCAACCCACCATGTGGCTCATTTCCATCAGCACTCCACACCCTGACTTCTACGAATTCATGTTCTAACCCTGCCTTTTGGCTGGGACACAGGATGTGGGGGTAAGTATACCTCACATTTTATACTTAATCTGCTCTCTCTGTGAGCTCAGTATTGTTCAGCAAAAATGGGGATAAACAGGGCGGAAATGACTTTCTAACGCAGAAGTTTCCCTTTTCCTAACCTGTTGTCTACAATCATTTGTGGGAGGTCCTTTCTACACTTATCTGATTGTTGAATTAGTGTTTTACTGGATTCTGAGTCTTCAGAAAGATGTTTATTAGCACTTATCATGTCTTTGTGTGTAACCATTTTGTCATGTTTGTCAGGCATCACAAGATTTCTCCACTTCCCTTTAAAATAAATATTAACATTGTGAATGCGTCTGGTTTCCTCTCCTATGATTTCTCAAAAGTATAATTAGGCGAGACACTTTGATGTAAAATGTATTAGGTTTCACTGTATCAGGTTCTGTAATTGTTATCCCTCATACGTATTCTCAGATATATGTGCATCCTGGATTAAAAACAAAAAAAACTTCTCATAAATCAGATGGTGTATCAATCCACATGAGACAATGTCATATTTATGGCCAATGTGGCATTCCTGATTAAAGCTGCAATTATAAAACCTACCTCTTTGTTTCTATCGTTTTCACAATATCAGTATTAGGTATTGCACACTATGTAGCAATGTGTCTTTCTTCACTTTTTAATGAAATGAACTAAATGAGGTGGCTGCTCAGTGATGCATTGGTGTTGGAGTATATCAGTCTGTTTCTCTTTGGCATTCGCTTTTGTGCATTTACATGGATCAGGCATCACCTTTTGTCCATCTTGCCTCCCATTCCTTAGCCTGTCATAGACTCATCACTAAGGCAGATCACCAGATATGCGTTGCTGTTGATGTTTCTCACTTAGATTGCTCAGTGCACAAAGAGCATCCTAAATGACCACGACCCACCACAGAGTACCAGAAAATGTTGTACCTTAGACCTCCACAGGCAAAATGCCAGTCACCCATGATTTTCCTAGTGTTTCACAAAATCAGGGCTGTGAGAATATACTGATAATATCTAGGACTCTATCACCCTCTCTAGTATGCACAAGATGTATCTGGCTTCACCCATTCTGTCTCATTGGGGAAATGTGAAGATGAAAAAGGGCCTACATGCCTATAAACTGTAGAGATGAACAAGCAGCCCACAATACAATATTGACCTTGACACTGAGAGAAGTCAGGGATCAAATGAACCTTTCCATAACTGCATGAAGGTCTGACACACATAGGGTGGTATATTTCATAATAGTGCTCTCCATATATCCGTGACATAAGTACCCCTGGATGTATATCAGTGGCAGGTCAAGGAATGGAAGGAGGTAGGTGTTTATTTATTCTGTTGTATCACTGTCACATTTACCCATTCTTTATATGTACTTTCCTTGCTGACATGTATTCATTACAATTCCATTTATCTAAAATGTGCAATGGAGGGCAAAATAAATCTATATACATTCCCCTTCTACCTGACTAAAAACAGGATGACATGGATTAATATACTTTGTGTCATAAGAATGAGAGAACATCTTTCAGAGCACTCTCCGGTTTGGAGCTTTCACCTGGATTGACCAAACAATTATACTAATTCTGAATACACCAATATTCACAGTTGACTTTAATGAAATATCAAAAAAGGGTTATGTATCCAGTTTGTCTGCAATAGTGTCACTGAGTTTGCCTCACCATATGGCAACCTGCAAATAAATGTTGTTTCAAATGTTCAGAGAACCTCACATTTGCGGTTAGTATAACATATATATACCTTTATGGACCATGAATTCATATTGCAGACAATCTGTTGTAGTGTAGTTCCTATCTTCCCAATAGGCTCTGCGCATTGGAATAATACCTACAGCAGTAAAGGCCTAGGCCAGACGTTAACTAGGTCTACTACTGTGGATACTAGACTTAAAGTTTTGGGTTTGCCAGCTTAGCTCAGAGTTCACTAGAAACTTTCTCGAATGTTCAAGGAGGACTTAACTTCCCTGATTAGACAAGAAGGGATTTAGTTTCTGACAACCATAGAACATGACAACTTTGCTCTCCCCTAATCAAGAGTCAATCTCGAGAGTCGTGTGAACAAAAGGCAAATTATTTTACTCAGTCAGTACGTGCATTCTTAGTCTCATCAGAATGTAGAGAAAAGGAAGAGACGGGCGTGTTCAATAAAAAGGTGTTATTTATTGATCAGTCTCTTTTCTCATACAAGAGAAATGGATCGATATTATTGCAATACTTATAGTTAAGTAAAGTGCATACATTAAGAGCAGCAGTATAAAATAATACTGTAAAAACATTGATATGGTTTCTAAGCCATAAGATGTTTAAAATGAATAAAATATATTACATACACATATACATTTGACTAAACGTACTCAACTGGTGTTTCTAGATACGCCTACCCCGTGTACCTGACCTAAGTCTAATACGAGGGCGGGAATAGATAGTTACAGTTTAAGTTAAGTTTGTTTTTGCCAAGTGAATAACTAAAGAATTCTCTGTGAGGGGTTATTCAGTTCTGTACCTGGAAGTTAGGATGAATGAGGAATGGTATCTCTCTCTCTGGTCTCGATATTCCAGGCTGCCTGCGAGGGCTACCCGGAAACGCCGGTGCTGGATTCTCGGCAGGAGAAAGCAGCTTCTCTCAGCGCGTCAGGAAGGCGGGGCTGCTGCCAGCGGGGTCTGCTCTGCTCTTGGCTTCGGCAAGTATGGCTGCTCCGTCTCGTCACCACGCGTGTGTTTGCATATGGCAAGATCGGTAATATTTATACCTTTAAGGTGCCGAGATTGACGTAAGGATGGACATAGATACGTCAATAAAGATGTCATACGATTTGCTCGTTAGCACATTCTTTTACTAAAATTCTCGGTGAAATCAAAACAATGGCCGCAGGGTTTTGCCCAGGTTGTCATAGGTTTGATTTGTTATGAGAACTCCGTATGCCTTATCAGGGGCTGGAGGAATATCGCTTGTCTAATTAGATCACAAGCGTTATGACCTAATCAGATAACACGTTCCTGTGCCGTAGTGTGACTGCGTCAGATAACGGTATCTGCATCATGGGGGTTTTCTGCCTCATGGGCTGACTGCTAGTTAACTTGTTGGTTTGTTTAACTAGAATAGGGTCAGGAATAGGGGGATCGATTCAGAACCTATAGGAATACATGACACCCACTCCACGCTAACTATGGACATATTTACTAATCTAGGCATAGTATAACATAGTACAACATACTATAGAGTAGTGTGTATACCTTACCACCCCAAAATACATAAATGCATTTTGAAATTCTTCAAATATACTGAAAAATTGCAGACATATATTGTATGCACTCAAGCTGTAGAATAATGCCAAAGTAATCGCATTTGTATACATTATTGCTCGTTTGGTATATGAGAATTACACATGAAATGGTTTCTTAAATACAGAAAAAAGATTCAAGACCATTCCATCACAGAATAAAATATTTATGAACATACCAGCGGGCAGCTAAAGTCTATAAAGTATCTAAAAAATAGAAATCTTAGTTCTTTAGGAATAGTTTCTTACTTTAAGCAGAAGATAAGTGTCCCGAAAAACCGGAAAAATGAATTGGGGCTTCTGAAAGAGTTGCTGTCCGTGAACTGGAGTGAAAAATAGTTCATGTGACTTTATTATTTAAAGTTGAAGGCCGAATTCAGGGAACGCCGTGTGCGGGCTTGTTCAAAAGTCTCTATTTCTGTTCGGGTGAGAACATCATATCATTTAGGCTTTCGAAAAAACTGTCAACAGCTTCCTGGGAAAGTTCCACTAACTCGGAAATAGGAGTAATCATGCATTCTTGTGCATGATTGTCTCCATTGACATTCTGATTCGCAATGCTGACAGAAGGTCGTACCTGTTCGATGCTGCTTTCATCTTGAACTTCCCTACCCATCAATCGCAGTGGTGAAGCTTCCACGAATGCCGTCATCAGGATTGGTAGCCTTTGAGGGCAGCACAAAGCATGAACCTTGATCGGGCTCAACAATGTTTCTGCATCCATCGGCGCATCCGATTGTAGCGTCAGACAGGTGTCTAACACGCATTCTTCTCCGCATAGCAGACACCTCAATACAGGTAAAACACATCTTTGCCACATTGGTCGAAATGATAGAAACCAAGTCATGTTCAGGTCTCTAAGCCGGGAGAGTCCCAGGATTTTTGATATCCGGTCCCGGTATCCAATGGCTAGGATTGTTTCTTCCCTTGTCGCAAGAGTTTTGTCTGTGACATGGGTTGCCATAACGAAAAATAAGGACTAAGAATAGGATTCCTGCAATTAGTCCCAAGATCAGGGGAAGTTGCCAAAAATCGAATGGACGAAATCTGGAAAAATACCCAGTATGGATTTGAATGGTGTTAATGCCATCGAAAATACTGTCTTAAATACCTTTGAGACCCCATTGGTATCAGAAATATTTAAGATTTCATTCAGGATTTCCGCGAAATGTACGGGGGAATTAGTTGATAATAATGTATGTATCTCTGCAGTCGTCCTTGCGACTTGTAGATCATACGTTTCTTTTGATGACGAGAGCCTGGTAGGCGTCTGAAGAAGCACTGTTTTCATTCTGCTTAAAGTATCTATTCGAATAGAAGTAATTTTCAAATCGGGCCATGCCCTTGCCTCCCTGTCTGGAAAGGAGCTGGGGAACAATGAGCGTCCACAGCACTTGACCTTCGCAGTCGTAGTTACTAGATAAGGAGTCCCGGGCATAAGACTACAACATCTACGGTCTACAATAAGAATGTAACTCCCATTATAGAGTCTTTGAAAGAATGGTTCTATTTCTGTTGCAGGTGCGCCTTGCTGGTGACATGAAAGGTTGTATGAATTCCCTTCACAGGCTCCATGCAAACTAATTCCGTTACACAGAAGTGTGCCACTTAGTGACATCGCACAATTGTTGCCACTAAGAAACACTTTCTGTCCTTTATTACTGACACATGCATGTGAATAGGGCAGGTTCCATGTTGTTTTTATGTACCCTTTTCCCAATTTTTCGTACATGCCAGCCTGTATATATTTTTGGCAGTATTGAAACCTGAAGGTTGAGATTGGAATATTTATTATCCCATGTATTATCCATTCACTGACAGGTCGTTCTGACATTGTCACTGGTAATCTTTCGAGTTTTTCAATGCTCAAGATTGTATAATCAGCACCCTTTTGTGCCATACTGATTTGTCTATCAGTAAGGTTAAAGATTTGGAATAGTGACGTTGTGTTGATTAAACGCCAAGGCACATAGCCTGAACGCAGATTTTGTAACGTCCAGCCAAGCTGTACAATAGAACGCAATTGAGACTGACCGTGTTGTAATAACAGTAAGTCTTGCGATAATATGTCGATTGCTGAAGACACAATGCTGTCCAAAGAAAAAATTCTGGAGGACAGAGTCATTAACCCATTGTCCACTACAGAAAGTGATTTTTCCAAATTAATACGGTCAATTTCCCGTATTCTCTCTGCTGTTTCAATTTGAGTAACCTTCCAGGCCTCATTGTATGCTGCATATACAGAGGCTGCTATGAAACGCTTTTGACGCTGTTTGCGTGGTCCCAAAGTGAAATCACGCAAGTCAGCACCATCAGTAAGTAAAGTTAGGTGTTGCTTAATTTCTGCCAGTGTGGAAGTTTGTAGCCACTGAAGGCATAATTTGCCCACACTGTAGGTGGTTATTATCCCTGGGTGATGTCTTTGAGGATATCTAGGGTCTGGCCTGGTCATTTTGAACCCCTGTGTTTTGTTCAGGAATCTGTCTTGACAGTTATTAGTATCTGTGGGCCAGATCAACCACTGTTTCCAATCAGGATGTGTTCTGTTTTGGTTTAATATATGGTTTACGTCTATCTCTTCATCTGTATCAGAGTTATTGCTAAACATTGTTGGCTTTGGAATAGACGGTTTATTTAAATCTTTGATTTTGGCTAGGCCAAGACAGGTGGTTTGTTGGACAGTGTCATTTAAAAATATAATTTGTTCTGGGATCATGCAGGCTCTAAACAAGCTTCTATACCCTGTACTTGCCATTCTTTTGTACCCCAAACACTTTTCAATTCAACATTTTTGTCCCAATATTCAAAACCAAAAGTATTCATTTTTTCAAAGAATGAGTCTGAATATAACAATTTTGTGTTGGTTATCATGGTCTTGGTCCCTGTTTTGTTTGACAATTTAAAATAAAATGTTTCAGCATTACTTGTGTTAAAACCTGAAAAATATGAATATTTGTCGTAAACGGTTCTTGAGCTCCCTTTTGGAGGTGTTGCACAATGTTCCCATTGATTATAATTTAAAAGATTTCTAGGTTGTGCAGATCTATGTAAAAACTGGTTACCATAGTGGTTATAGCAATACATACTATCATAATTTGTAGAACCCTGCAAATAATCATGTTTGGTAAATTTAGCAGACATTACTAAGTCAGACATCATATTATTAATGCTTTCGAAGTCCCAATCATCAGCAAATGAGTTTGGTTTTGCAAAGTCACTCAATGAGATCTTAATTTGGTGTGGATATTTCAGGATCTCGACCGGACCATACATTTCATAGTCAGTGTTGTCCCAGGCTACCCCACCCGGTATCGGATTGGCTGTGAAGTTGGCTGAAGAAAGTTCTCTTTTCTCGACGTGTGAGGATGTGTGTGGTTTGAGGATCAAGTTGATTTTCTGACTTGCTGTGTCCATTTTAGCATATTTTCCCTCAATGAAGCGTCCCAAAGTAAGTACCATGATGAGCCAAAGTATGAGGATAAATGCACCAAAACCCACCCAAAATTCAATCCATGGAGAAATCAGATATGTTTCTTTCAGTTGTTTCAAAAGTTCCTTAGCTTTATCTTTAAAGGTTTTTGATGATGGCTGTGTCTTTGATTCACTGAAGCCTTCAGAGGAATCATCGAAGTTTATGAAGTAGCCGGATGCAGTTCTGTCAATTGTTCCAATTGGTTCAGGATTTCTGTTTCTTGCATTTTCACTTGGTACTTCATTATAGATTGGTGTGTCTCCGCTAAATGTTTTTATTTGAGTGTTCAGAGGTCTGAGTTCTATTGCATTGTTGCATAGTCCTTGTTGTTCTTCTGCAGGCGTTTCGAATGTGATGAGCCTCTTCGTTAGGACCTCTGTACTGGTAGCAAACCTTGGTGTTCTGCTACTTATTGGGAGTCCACTTGGCCTACTGTTTGTTATCGGCCACATGTTGTGGTTTTACCAGGTCGATGGATACAACTCGGTTCTCCTTTTTTCCAGCAAGTGGCGGTAGTACAACTGATCTTGTCCCGTTGACAGACAAGACAGGAACTGCTTTTCTGTAAGAAGGCCCAAATTCCTTCTTTACCGCGATCTTTTCCCTGACTAGATCCCCGACTTTTGGAATCCAGACAGGTCTTGCTGGGACAGGTGGTGGTTCTTCAGTGGTTGTTGGCTGTTGTTTCAACTTTATGTTGCTCAGGTCTTTTCTTGTTTTGTTTAAGTCCTGCAAAATAGCCAAACGGTCTTTGATATCAAAGGTTTTTTCTTTCACCACTGAAGTCTGACTATCAATGTCAGAGATCATCATCCTAGTTCCAAATAATAATTCGTACGGACTGAATCCCTTCAGAGAATTTCTTGGCAAGTTATTGAGACTACGTTGGACACTTATTAGATGTTTGACCCACCCAGCTCCCGAACCTAATATCCTTTCCGCTATAGATTGCTTTATGCCTTGGTTTTTTCTTTACACCGTCCCGTACCCTCAGGAAGGAAGTGAGAAGATTCCCGCTGGACTATGCTCATTTGGCCATGTTTCCCCCCAGGCTGGAGGGCTTGAGTGAAAACAATAGTCAAACGTAGCATGCGCTTAGCGTATATGCCATTTAGACCCGCAAATCTTTGTATAACAGTCCGGACGTCAGCCGAGTGCTGGTGATCGACATTATAAGTGGAACTAGCCTGTATATGTTAATCGCAACCCTTCCTTTTTACTCCTGATTTTTCCTGGAGTAGAACGACGAGGTATTAAACTGTTTCTCTCCCCACTGCGATCTCTGTTGCAGTTTGGGCAGTTTTTTACACACATGGTATGACGCAGGCTCATGCCTGGCCACCAGTACCGTGATTGTAATTCTTCCAGAGAATCTTTTAGTTTAAGGTGTCTGAGACCCTCCCCCATGTGTGCGTCTGCGATTAACAAGTTTCTCCTGTCCATGTTTGGAATCACTCTATCCCCCACTCCAGGGATTCGAGCAAAAGGGACGGAGTTTGCATCGATTATGTATGTATAATTGAGTGGATAGTTGATCGGTAACGCTGAGCAGTCGCCTTTTGATGACGTTTTCACCGCCAGCACTGTTTCACCGTCAATGTATTTTAATGTACGCTTTTTTTGAACTACGGGAGCCGATTTAGTGGCTGCCGCTGTGGCTGTTTCAGCCAATGAATTCCCTACAACGTGAACGTCATCACGCTGATGACTCAGTGAGTGAGTCACGTGAGTCTTTGGTAGTTCTTTTTGTAAAAGAGCTATTTGTTCCCAGAGCAGTTTCTGCTTTATTGGTGCATCTGTGTCATCTTTGTAACCGTTTTGAATCCATGTCTGCAAATCGCTGTTATATGATTTGACGCAGTAATATGAATCTGACACTATAAGTGTCGGGAATTCGCGATCCGCATTATCTAGCGCCATTTTTAATGCTATTATTTCAGTTTGTTGTTCTGAATTAGTTTCTACTGAGTGTGTTTTTGTTAATAGAGGTTTTAGTTTACCTCCGCGCCACACTTCTTTTGTAATCTCACATGTGGGGTTGTATGCTTGTTCTCCCCAAACGGACCGTTGAGCATGTCCGTCTGTATAGATTACACAGGCGTAATGTCGTAAAGGCAGAATGTCGATTGGCAGAGGATATGTTTCTTCATATACTAGATTTTTCAATTCTTCTAGTTCTGGATCAAAGTAGTAGTATACTTTGTCCGTTGTGATTGAATTCACCCATTGTAACCATTCTGGATCCAATGTTGTTGTTGGTAAATTACACGGTGTTGTTAATGCCTCAAAGGCTGATTCAGCTGTTCTGACTGTGATATGTCTACCGTCTGCTTGATCTTTTTCTCTAGCTATTGCGGTTTGAACTGCATGAACAATTTTTTCTTTGTTGCTGAATTTCTGTTCAGCTTCTGTGTACAAGTGTGATTTGAATGCAATTGGTACCTTTTCTCCCTCATTAGAGGTCAGGTATGTGAATCCACATCTCCCTGGGATGACTCGAATCACAAGATTGCGTGTGTTATCACGTGTTTTTAATTTTGTTTTAATTAGCATGTCTGTTTGTAAGGATCTCAAAATTTCTGTGTGTATTTGAGTCCAATTGGATCTTTTAAAATCTGGTTTAATTAGATCATAAAGGGGTTTGACCCTTTCTGCGTAATTTGCAACGTATGTCTTCCGAAATTTAGGAAGCCTAGAATCGACTGTAAGTTTTTTAGTGTTCTAGGTGCTTGGAGTACGGCACATTTCTCTAGGAAATTGTCAGCCAGGCTTTTGCCTTCACTTGATAACTCATATCCTAAGAATAGGACTGTCAGATGGGCAATTCTGGATTTTTTAAAATTGAATTTGTAACCCTCTGCAGCGAACCCAAGTATTATGGTGTTCACTCTTTTCAAGTGAGTCTCCAAGTCATCATCTGTTAAGTAAATGTCATCGACATAAGATAATGCTTCATCATCATATAGATGAAGTAATTCTGTTACTCTCGCTGAGAATACCCCCGGGCTGTTCTTGTACCCCTGGGCTAACCGACAGAATTGTTTTTGAGTGCCATTTACTGAGAATGCAGTTAAATATCTGCTCTCTGGTGCTATGTTTTGACAAAAGAATCCATTGGAGATGTCTAAGGTTGTTTTGTATTTTTTGCGCACTATGTTATTCATTAGTGCAGCACTGTGTGAGTTTTGCACTGCAAAAGTTTTGCAACATGTGTTAAGGTGTCGGTAATCCAAAACTAGACGATAAGAATTGTCTGGTTTGGAGACCGGAAACAAAGGGTTGTTCATTTGTGAGGTGCAAGTTTCAATCACCCCCTGGTATTCTAGCTGATCTAGTATTTCATTTACCTGTTTTTTAGCTTCTTGCTTAATTGGGTACTGCCTTTGTGCAGTAGGTTGTGATTTTAACTGGATTTTGTGAGGAGGGGAGTCCTCATCCCATCCTACATGATTTTTATATAAAGCAGGTGCTAGAGCCACTGCCCACTTTCTGGCAAGTGTGTATTTTTTATGAATTGGAATTTGATTTGAGAAGGCAGGCATAATTACTTCTTCGCCATGAGGGCACTCCCTGACAAACTCTGGTGGCCAGTCTTTTTCAGCTAGAAGGATGTCATAACCCTTGGAGAGGTTATCCCAAAATAGTCCCCTTATTTTCCTAGTCTTATCTCCCTCTATACGTAATGTTATCTCGTATATCTTGTGAGGTTTGCTAACCCTGGTGTCTGCAGTTTCCACTTGAAGATATTCCTTCGTGTCCACTGTCTCCAGATGATTCATAAGGACTTTGCGAGCTATGCTCACTTCTGCTGCGCTGTCTAGCATTGTCTGAGCCCACTCTCCGTTTTTCAGTTGTGTCCTCAGTATTCTCGGCATTGTTAACTACCTTGATACTGGCTACCTTCTTTTTTGGAAATTGTAATTTCTTTTTTAGTTGAGCAGGTTCCTTGTCTTTGGACTTGGCGTGCTCTTCTCTTTGTTCTGATCGTCCTCTTCTTTCCGATTTCTGCGAGGAAGTCTGAAAAGATTGAGAGGGACGTGTATCAATGTCTTGATATCTATCAGGCTTTTTTATATTTTCCCTATTTCTAAGGTTATATCTTTTCCCAGAGGGGTCACTCTGGGGTGACCTGTGTCTTTGGTTCGGAGATTTCTCTCTTCGCCTAGGAGACCTTCCTCTGGACTGGAATTTCTTTTCTTTAGGATTGGATTGTTTGTTTCCATCCCAGTTCTTTTTTGGTGAATTATTATTAAAAAATATTTTTTCTGGACTTTCAGTCAGTTGCGGTTTTACTGGTATTCCACCTAAACTATCTCTACCTAGTTCCTCATAGGATTTTTCTATGATTCTGGCAATTTCAGCTGGTTGGTCTGCTATATCTGTCTCTTTTAACCTCTGGCGGATCGCCACGTTTGCTGCTTCACCTTTTATGTTGGCTAATAATATAGCCGAGACCTGTTTGAAGTCTTTCAGTAATTTCATACCAAGAGTTAAAGCAGGTTCTGGACCGTATTCGTCTTGAATTTGTTTTAGCACATCTGGTATCACCGAAATGGATGGAACACCGTGCGTTTTTGTGTAGATGGAAGCAAAGACTGTACCCCAAGTGTCACAGTCCTCTATGTGTGGTGCGATTCCCATTGGGAGACAGATAGTCAGAATCCTGTGTTTTTCTAGCGGGGTGGTGTCAGGAAACACCGCCTCTATTTGGGTAATTTTCTGTGCCAACCAGAATGGTATTTGTTCCCGTTTAGCCGGTACTTTACCTAGGCAGGATTGGATGTTCTGTGGTGTAATTTTATTTGTGTTCCCCTGGTGAGGGGTCAGCTGTGGAAGTTTAATCGCTGGCTGAATTGTTGAAGTCCGCATCACATACTGAACTAATTGTCTATGAATTTTTATTAATTGTTTTAGCTGTGTTAAAAGGTTTGGTGCAGACATCCCATCGATACTGGATGTGGTGTGTATCCGGCTAGGACCGGCCACGTTGCTCCTGGTCTACCTAAAGGACCGAGCCTGGTGATGTGATTATTATGTTTTAGGGCTCCATCAAATAAGAGCAAATGCTCTTGGAATTTGAGTGGTACTTCCACCTCCTCGAAAGGAGTGTACTCATTAGGAGGTTCCTCTATTTTGTAATAGTGGAAGTACTTTGTTACAGCATTTGCTGCTGGAAAATGTATCCATGAATAGTATACCTCTGTCTGCCGATATTCGTGTGCCTCAATTACGAATATGACTGTACCACCTCTAGGTGTCAGTCCATTTTCTATAAGTTTTAAGGTTATAGATTTTCTTTTAATGACCGGGATGAGTATTAGCTCCGGGTCTGCATTTTGTAGTGCAGTATCAGCTTCTGCTATGTCAGCTGCTAATCTAACTGCCTCTCTTTCTTCATCACTGTCTGCCATTTTACCGACAGGATGGTTATTTTGTTTGTTTGCAGATCAGGTTTCTTATGGAAACAAAGATTAGATGCACAATATTTTGGAACTGTTTATCCTTCAACGTTGACTATACCAAGAACCATACATAGGAGTTCCCTCCTGCGAGGTCTGGCGGATATAACCTTTCACCCACTCCAGACGTCTTTGGAGTATTATGGGAAAAGGGGTCTGAGTGAGAAAGCACGACTGAGTTACTCTAAATGTCTTACGTTAGTTTTATCGCCCTTTCCAAACGCGTTGGGCGCCATGTAGTGTAGTTCCTATCTTCCCAATAGGCTCTAGCGTTATGACCTAATCAGATAACACGTTCCTGTGCCGTAGTGTGACTGCGTCAGATAACGGTATCTGCATCATGGGGGTTTTCTGCCTCATGGGCTGACTGCTAGTTAACTTGTTGGTTTGTTTAACTAGAATAGGGTCAGGAAAAGGGGGATCGATTCAGAACCTATAGGAATACATGACACTGTACACCTCCTTTCCTCACTTCCCACTTCACCTTTCATTCAAGGTCAAAAAGTCAGTACTATCTCTCTTGATACTGAGAAAACTTGGGCCCACTTAAACATCCTTACTCAATCATATGGTTTTTTTAGCTGCTTGAGAGGTAAGAGGGAGAAACACTCATGGTTAACATCTCAATACAGTATAACCAATTTGGTTAAACAATAACTACTTGACAACTACATTTTAAATTAGTAAGATTTAATTATAAATTCAAAAATAGATTGATATAAATCAGTCTCAACATTACAATATAGAAATATAGGGCCAACATAATGAGTCTAAACCCCCTAAAGAGATTTACCCTATATAACCAAAAAGCATACAACTAATTTGCTAATGATGATGTAATAAGGAAAAAGGATTACATGTTAAAGGGCATCAATTGATTATCAAAGGTAAGTATGAGCAAGCTATCTCTCCCTACACTAGGTCAATAAGGGCAACGCTAAACTAAGAAGGATGAAAAATGTAAAGGTGACTTGAAATGTGAACTTGCTGAAAACTGTGTTTGAGGACCCTAAGGCCCTAAGGCCCCTAAATCATGTGACCTTAATAGTGCACAAGGTTACAAATGTGTGCATATTTCTAAACAAATAGCCAATGCAGTTTAATAATGAATTAATAAATTGCAATTTTAAACATAAAGGATGTCACTCTAAGATACATCAGTATTACTATAATTCCTTACTACAGCTATATATTCCTAAACATTCGTCTACACAAACACATCACATCATTAGCTTCACATTAGACACGTTATACATCTATATTTCTCTTAAAATGTTAATATATAATATTGTAAGAATCTCTATTAATCACATTTCGAGGAACACAATGTATAAATCCCATTAGTTTTCATGTGGAGTGCTTCAAATATACAATACTCAATCTTCTCATAGTAACATTAACCACACAGAATATATTTGAGTTCTGACTACACATGATTATAATGCACTCCTGCAGTATCTCAGAATGAAATCAAAATTATGCTTCTCCAGTCCCTCTTCTGATGGCAGATCAAGAGATCACATAATCTTGTAATTTTATCTCACACTTTTATCAGATGAACCAATCTAAACTCTCATTGTGGTCATTGCTTTACGTCTGAATTCCTCCAAATGACTCATCTCATTATAATAATCACCTCTTTCCCAACTCTATATCCTCTCTTTTTCAAAAGACTACTTTCTTTGTTTTATATCTTATGTACAGCTTCACTGCCACAATCACAACTACTGCATAAAGAGCAATAATCAAAAGGGGTCTCAAGATGGAACCAAATATACCAACTCCCAAATCCACAATTCATCTACCTATGGCACTAAATCCATTTTCAACCGAATTCCAAACACCTGCATCTGCCAATCCACTCAATTCATTGTGTATGTCAGTAATGTTCTTTATAAACATCTGTAATCCTAACTTTTATCTGGGATATAGGAACAACATTGTTAAACCTTTAACATCCCACAGACTCCACCCTCTTTTGCGAGCAGAATTTCTAAAGCAAGCCGATTCTGCAAAACCATAGCCCTAATAGCAAGCATTTCAGTTTTTACAAGTAATCAGGTTCCAGCAGTGCTAGTAGATAACTTTCTAATCTTGATATCATTTAGTGTCACACCTACATTTGGCAGTATAGCACCAAAAATATATCCCACAATCTCTACAGCACTAGCACCGCATTTAGGCCTAGATTTTTCCTTCCAAGCAGGATGATCAAAATTGACTACATGGTAAATCTTTGGGAACACTGCTTCTAGATAGCATTTGCCATATCATTTATTAGGCAATTTGAAATAGGTCTACTTCCCACAAATAAAATAAACCCCAGGAATCACAGGATCACCATCATCTAAAAAAAAATTCCAAGTTCCTCGAACCTGGAAGGTATGGTCACATTCACTCTTCCTCACAAAGGTAGTATCATATTCATAATTCTCACTTTGTATGCACAGCTTCCCTTGGTATTCCCAAACTAAGGTCAATGCTACAGTGTTCACTGCTGTCTGATGGTCTTCTACTTCTTGTGACCAAATGGGAAAGTTAGTTTCTTGTGCGGCATTAGCTTTTACTACTCTATATCTATCTTCTATTTGAATTAAGAATTTCTTTTCAATATCAAGGAGAACACAGGTGAAGTTATGTCTTTGTGCATAAGCAGTGTCTAGAATTTTAATAGGAGAAAATCTCTACTGGTAGTTTCAGTAATCTGAGCATTTGAATGTCTATTAAGGTGTTTGAATAAAGGAACCTCAGAAAGAACTAAATCATAATTAGAATAATAGTACCGGAAATTGCCCTTTCCATAGAAAATTATTAACAGTAACCTCCAAGTGATACTATACGTTAGAGGTGTATGGTGGTACGTAATGCCTTTAACTACTGAAGTAGATCATACAAACACAGCAATCCCTTGGTTTCATGGTGTTCCCAAGACAAGCCCAGATGACCCTCATCTCAGGCCACTACACTGTCTCTCCGAAAACCAGCGGTGCCAGTTCAAACTACTCACCCATGACTACAAAGCCCTCCACAACTCGGCCCGCCTACCTCAACCATAGGGATAACTTTCACCAACCCACCACAACATATTCTGTGTCCCTGCACCTGGCCCACGCATCCCAAAAAAAACTGGAGCGGCAGAGGTGCCTTCTCCCATATGGCTGCCAAACACTGGAACAAACTCCCTCTGCAACTCCGATCAACACCCACCCTCCACGTGTCCAAAATGAAAGGAACAGCAAAAAATGCGGCCCCCCTAAACCCAGCGCCTGAATACCCTCATGGGGGACAAGCAGCGCTTTGCAAATCCGATTGCATTGCAAATTTGTTTTTCACTACTGGGATGCATATTCCTTACTATATTTTTACGCTGTAATTTCTGATTAGTAAGGAGTAACTCTGTCATGTTTTACATCTTTGGAATTGATGGAGTTGGATTTATTTATTTTAGAAATGCCAATTTTAGAATGTGCTAAAAGAACAATTGATGGACAGAATGTTGAACGATGTCAAACATTCACCCCAGTACGGAGATCTGGGCCTAAATCTATTGTTCTTTTGCTCCCCATGCCATTCCAGTTTAGACCCAGCCATATGCAAATCAGTCTTGACCCTGCTCCCTATGGGAACAGTCCAGCTCGAACTGCCAGGCCAGGTCTTCCCTGGACTGGAAACAAGCATCCTAGGACCGGTTTTGGGGTTTCACCCCTCATCAGACAGGCTATCTTGACTCCAGTGGCATGGAGAGCACGGGACCCATGTCTGGCATACCCATCCCACTCGGTGGCAAATGTTAAAAGAAAAATTGATGGACAGATTTTATAGGAACTGCTCAATTGTATGCTCCACCCCACATGTTGATGCATTTAACTCTTTTTTGTAAATTATATATTTTAAAATGCAGAAATATTTGTATACCCTTTAGTGAAAGCCAATAAATATAGAGCTGTCTGTTGAACTAGCTTTTCTATATCTGCACACACTGAAAGCTCAAAAAAACTGTTTTGCTATTGACGATTTCCTAAAATGTATAGTTTGTTGTTGCAAAAAGCATGTTATTTTGATGTTGTGAGTGAGATTTTAACTCTATTTAATTTTATGATTATTGGCTATAATCAAATAAAGTTTTTCTATCTAAAGGTACAACATGTAATTGTGTAATGAATAGTGTGTCCTTACAGTGACAAGGCCTCAAAATGATTTTCACTGTAGCAGGGTTATTTTTTCCATAGGAAATCACTTGGAGTTAAAATTAAATAATGTTATCTCTACTTAGGAACCATATAAAACGTTCCTTCTTGGACTTTGTAAGATAGTTATTACAAATACAATTCATTTGTGAAGTAGGATTTGTAGCAAATATTTACCAAAACGTACTTTTAAAAAGTGACCTTTTATCTGCCTAAAGCTCTAGATGCCCATTTGCATGAGCTTCCAGCTGTCACACAGGAGCCAATTTAGGCCTGGGCAAAATTTTAATTACGCCAGAGCAATCAAAGGAGTTTTGCCAATTTTGCATTACTATTCTGATAGGAAAATTAAGCGATTACACCCATTCACGCAAAGATGAGTAATTTGGCAGACAAAATGTACAGCAGTGGCACAGGAACAACAATCTTAACACTTGCAACCGAATGCTGGCTGCTACATGTTCTGATGCACTAAACACTATTTTATTAGTGCAAAATGCATGCTCAGATCCATTTTGTAAACAAGGGTTCATTTCATGCTGAGAAAATAGAATTAAATGTAGGGTCACACTCCTCGCGTAATTCTGCATACTGTCACATCATTTTGCTGTAATTTCACCTAGTTATGCACCAGCAAAATACGTGAGTGAAACCTACCTCAAAAGATTATGAGTTCCTTTCTGAGGTGAGAATTGGCTCCAAGCGATAGATTAAGGGCTTAGGTGTGGAGAGGTGTCCTATTGCTCTAACAAGATGACCATCTGATCAGTAGCCAGGAACCACAGGCAGATGTAGTACACACCTGGGCCTGCCCTTAATTGTCCTTCTATCAAGCCAGGCACCAATACCAGTGGGAGAGGAGCTGCTCCTAGAGCCAGTTTTGAGTGACTACTCACTCAATTTCCCTGGCCATACCTCAAGGGTGGGCACAGGAGTTCTGCACCAGGGAGGTAAGGCTCTGCCATGCTGGATTTAGGTAGATAGCGGCACTGTGGGATTGTGTGCAATATGCCACACAGGAATTGATGCATAAGTGTGTAGGGTTACCTCTGGGAACATTTCCATCGTTGGTCAGGGAGGGGCCATGAGTCACCTCCACCCAAAGGTAAAAGCCAGGCATAAATGAAGCACCTCTGAGTACTTTTCTTGGCACACTACTTGACCTGTGGAAGACAAAAGAAGGATTCTAAGAGTCAATTGATTGATTTACTGTTCAGCTACAAGGACAGAAAAAGTGTAAGAAGCACACTTTCCTGGAAAAGCCCAGCTGACCAATTTGAACTGTGCCTGCCCTGGACCATGTTTGCGGCTTCTGCTAGAGTGAGTCCCAAACCCCCAAGTGCTGATCCTGAGTTTCTGGAATCCTTGGTTGGTATTGTAGTGAACTCCTCTTGCCTAACTCTAAAACCTGGAACTTTGAAACTTTTTCAAGGGTTTTGCCTGGATAATTGACAAAAGACCAGGACATACCTGCCATGTCAAGCTGACGAAGGTTCGTTGCTGCTGGTTCCAAGATTCAGGTTGCTTTTCTCTGAGCTTTTCTTCAGCAGCCAACCCATTTCTGCAAGAAGTCGCAGAGAAGGCATCAGTGCTTTTTTACCCTTCTTTGGTTACAGCTTTCAGCCTTGCCCTGTGGGAGCAATTCGATCTCCTAAAAAGGGACAATGTCCGTAGTTAGAAATCTTCACTAGCAAAGTCACCAAAAGTATCAGGCCTGCAAGGGACCTTCCTTGGGAGGGACATTTATATTTCTCCCGCTCAGAAATTCAACAGTTTCACTGAGATTTCATCTGATGGCTCTATCTTGCCTTATGGAACTAATCTACATCACAGCCTGCTACTTTTGCCCTACCGAGGATTTTTTACCTAACATTTCAGGGACTATGTCAGAAGGTAAAACTTTCTTCTGAGACAAACCTGGTCTCTGTATCTGACCTGTCCTTCATCACAGTCGGCCTTAACTCATGTCTAGGTACCAGTCAAGCACATATAGATGCCCACCATTGGTGATTTATTCCTTTTGGTGCTATTTTTAATTAAACTTAACAAATTCATATCTCCATTACTGCTTTTTTGTCATTTTGGTGACATTCTGTTCATTAAAATATTCTCGATTTTTATTAACTGGAGTGGAATTGTTATTGTGTTGTGTTTTTAATTTTTTTAACTGTTTTGGTAGTACTAAATGCTTTATACATTTTTGTAAGTTAAGCCTGTCTGTGTGATAGCTATCGGGAGTTGAGCTCAGGTTTAAATTACTGAAATCTTTAATGGACCTCAAAAAAATAGAATCATTATTACTTGTGGTAGACTACCTTTCACTTCAACTAATAGTTCGCTTTTTCACACCTGGCATTTTGTCCTTGCTGCTTTTTGTTAGTTAAATTCCAGTTTTGTGAGGTAGGGCTATTTTTACACCTCTTCTTTTCTATTGTATTTTTCCTCTATGGTTGAGTGTAATGATATATCGTTGATGTACGGATAGGTTGTTTTATGGATAAACTCATCCACATCCTCCCTAAATTTATTAACTTACTGGTTCATTAGGTAATCTTTTAATGCTTTCATTCAAATAGTATTTTCTCCTAGTCACTTCTTGCACAGTGTTAAAGAACCATTTCTATAATACTAGCTTTCTTAGCCAAACTTTTAGCAAACATAGTTTCCGGTGACTTATTAGCAGTGCTTAGTATTAGATTGAGCTGATCCTGGTGCATTTCCAGGTAACGTGTAACAAAAGGGGATGAGTGATTCCTTTGCACATCTCTCTTAATTTGAGCAACGTAATAAAAGCCCAACAGTGGTGCCCCAACACTATAACACACCTTTTGCCACAAAGTGTAAATCTGAGCCCAAGAAACTCCCCAGGGCAGTTATCAAAAAAGAATACAGAATAGTGGAGCACTCATCATGTATGAATATCTTCACCAATATCAGTTTGGGTCTATATAGTATATCCTTTAACACATCATACTATGTATAACACTCTAATCACATATATGGTATAGGGACGATGCCCCTGAAATCATTAACAACTTCAAACTTTCAAGTGATTGATGTTTTCTATTTACATCAAATCGATATCACAAAGAATAACACATCATATCCTCAATCTGAATACAGTTATTTGGCAGACTTATCAGTCACTTACAAACCAACAGGGGCAGCTTTTGCTCATTGGCAATTTGTAAGAAGAGTCCCATGTAATGCAATCTTAAATTGGTTTATGTTTAGCATTAATAATGATTGCCAATCATCTAGCTATTTATGGCTACTGTGATTGTCATGTCCCTTAGTAGACAAGATGCATCTCAATTCTCTGTTATTATTTATCGTCATATGAAAGTCCATTGTTGTCACTGTCCATCTCAAAATGGAGTAGGTATCCATAAGGCCTGATGAAGAGAGAACATGTATTTATAAACTAAGGGGAATATTTACCAATCCCTTGCACCGCTGGTAGTTCACTTTTTGTGACACACTGGTGGTTCAGTGTGGTGCTCCATATTTACAAGGACAAGTAAAGCCACCCTGCATGGCATTTTGTGTCCTTGTAAGTGCGGCTCCTTTTCACAAAGCACTTTGCTTGAAAGGAGTGTTCAGTGGGTGTTTCTTTAGGGGTTCCCACCCAACATCCATGGATTCTGATGCATTCCCAGATTTACAACGTTTCGTAAAGCTGGGAATACACCAGAATCCTTCGCCTTCCCAGGAAAGGCATAAGGGGGCGCTACAAGAAGAAATATTTTTATTTCTCCTTGTTTTTTCCTCTTGCTATGTGTGCTGCATTGTCTTGTGATTGTTTTGTGCAGGAAGGTGTCCCTTTCTGCAAGACGTAAACATCTCCATAACGCAGGCACCCTTGCACCAAGTGCAAGAGTGCCTGTGTTGGCGCATGGAAGCAAATTGTGCCCCAGTGCGGGGGAGAGCTCAGGGATACGTCATAATGTTGTAAATATGGCATATCCCTTTGCTCAGAAAGTAACACAGTGCGGCACAGTCAAATGGCTTGTAGCACCGTGCTGTGCTACTTCATTCTAAATACGGCCCTAAATGACCAATTCACAAATGGAATTAGGACTGGTAAAGTTACGAGTACTCGGGACGGACCTTCACACTTGGGGCGGAATCTCCAAACTGAGCGCTGCAGTTTGAAGATTCAGACCTTAGTGGGGAGATTTAGCCACAAGTGTGGAGATTCCACATTGGTAACTTTATGAGTCAGATGTGCCTTTGTGAATCTGGCCCATAGTCGGTAATCCCTGGATAGTACAGAAGCAAATTTCTTTCATCTGTTTCTGGTTTGCTCGAAAGTACCCGTTGTGTACTGGTTCTTGAGTATAAGTTAGGAGATTAACCTCTCTCCACAGAGCTCTGTGTGTGACCTAAATATGGAAATTTTAATTCTTGTCAGTGCAAACTCAAATGTCATCCTTTAAAATGAGCAGTGGTGAGCTGACCAATAAGATGTCCTTTCAGCAGTAACACTTTGCTATAAAAATTAAGTTCTATTCCATTATTTGAAATGATCTGTTGGCTTTCTAGAATGGAGAAGTGTGGCTCAATGGTTAGAGCGGCAGACCCTGATGCAGAGGTCTGGCCCGGGACCAGGGTTCGATTCCCGCCTCGGCGGGTCTTGGGCTCAATTTCCCCGGACTTGATATTTCTCGCCTCGGTGCCTAGTCTAATCATGGGTCCCACTCTGTGACTCTGGGCAATAGCTTGCTTAATCTCCACAACGGCCCCAGCAGCGCTGTGGATGCCTGGCTTCACCTTGGGGGTGCCCAGGAGTGGACATTTCACAGGAAAGCCAGGATGGGTTCCGCAGCGGTATGAATACAGCGCTACGAGGCCTCCGGGTAGAAGTGCGCTATATAAAATACAAACATTTACATTCATTTACATATAGAATATTAAAGGACTGCCATCATTTGGAGAATCGTCACCGGCGGACCACTTTGTCATTATCTCCTCCGCTCATTATCTTCTATGTTTCTACTGCTAGGTGACATGGTTCACTTAACTTCTGCATACCCTCTTTCTCCCAGGTTGTCAGTTATCTATAGGTAATGAATCCTGTGTCCCAGTGATTTAGCATTTTTGGTGAAGCTGCCATATAACCAGTTATCGAAATGGGTGGGATCAGCAGGGCACGGCGTGCCCCTACTTCTTTTATTCAATAGATTCTGCTCCACTACTTAAAAAAAACATGCATCCCAGACGGCAGAAATAGCCAAGGCCTGCAGAGAAGGCTCAGTGTTTGTGGCCGTTCAGGGACCGGCGGCTGGGCAGAGAAGGAAAAGGACTCTCTTTTTCTTCTTGCCCAGAGAAGACAAGGACAGTGTCCATTATGCTCTGCCACTGGCAACTGCCCCCCTCTTTCTTCCTCTTATTCCCTCTCTTTCTATCTAGCTCTTCCGCACTTACTGGAAACCATGACTTCAAGAAATGGTTCTCACCCTCTCTTTCCTCATTTGATTTATTTGTTTCCCTGTAAAATAGGCCCAAGTATGAAAAATAAATAAAAAACAAAATAAAGCAAGACAGTGTGGTTGCAAGTGGCCAGATTGATCTTATTCTCACCCAAACACATTAGCGTCACTTTTCAGAGTTTGCCAGTGAAACGCTATTTTTGTTTTCTTGTCTTTCTTTGAATAGTATTGTTTTCTCCAAGTGGGAAAGTGCACCACACCTGGAGGTCCTGCAATGCCTGCTTCGTGGGTGGATTGGTAAACAAATTGTGTACTCTGGCTCTGTGTTCACAGATGTGGTCTTTTTAACCGCATGCGTGCGGCCGTTTTTCCCGCTGTATGCGGCATTTTTAAATTTACCGCGTTACATGACGAGCTCAGCTCGTCATCAGCACACGGTAGGTAACGCTGATGACGAGCTGAGCTCATCATCAGCATGGAAGGGGTTAAACCATACTGCTTATGTTTTGTAAGGGTCTAAGCATTGAAATCGGTCCCTTCCGGGCCCTGTAGTCATGTCCTTAACTTTTCAAGCAAAATCACTCATTGATTTCTGAATAGAGAGAGTAAACATGTAATGGTAACCATGTTGTTCCTGCTTACATTTCACATGCTTTACTTAATCTTGCATTCCCTATGAGTGTTTGCTTTGACCAGGATGTTGTTACCTTTTTTTAAGCAGCATATTGCTCTTGTCTAGTGCGTAATTTGAATTGAGGTGCATACAGCTGTTTATAGCGGGGCACAATTGGGTTGTAGTTAAAGGAAGTGCAATTTTCTCTCAGTGGGGCAGTATGGTGTTCAGGGGGGGAGGGCATGTAACGCTATGGTCAGAGCTGCCGAATTTTGAACTGAGGAACCAGGTTCAGCCTTCATGACCAGTCCCCCAGACAACTCTCCTAAAGGAGCACATTATATTCAAGACCTTAAAAGGCCCTTAAAGACCTTAGAAGCCCTGGTGTCTTGGCACCCTAGCAGTGGCAAGTGTAGGTTAACCTTGATGCCTGTGCACCACAATCCATATTGAAGTTCACCTCCAGTCCTGCGGGCAGGCCTATGAAGCAGCCCACCCTGGAGCAACAGGACCCTTGAGAACGGCTGGCTCTAGGGCGGTGCGACTGGTGTGACTGCACCGGGTGCTGACTTTGGGTGGGGGCATTGTGTTTGCACGTATATTATAGTTTTAAAAGCACTTGCTGCCTCCTTCCTGGCCTCCAGCACTTTTGAGAAACAATCAAAATTACATGGATACTATGGTGATTAATGTTCTTCCTAGAGTGAGAGAGAGATCGGAGTTTTGTCTACAGGATTTTTTGACTCATGAAAAGGTAGCACAGAGGGTTAATGTGCCTGCTGCAAAGAACATGTACCAGGCAGATCACAAAGTGCACATAATGTAAATAGGCCAGTGGTTTACTGCTGTTGCCAGAGAGATCCTTTTGTTACTTTCAGTTTATATGTTAAAATCCTAACATAGAACTGTGAGCTATTACTGTCATCTAAGAGCTGCATGTAAAATGCAAGGTATAAATTAGAGTGTTATGTTTTTTTCCAGCCTTTGATTATGCTAATGTTGCTAAAGCTGTTCATTCAGATGGAAATCAATTCTGATTATTAAAGAGAACCCTCAACCAACCTCAACCCGCAACTCAAGACCTGGCTGTTCGAGCAGTAGCGGACCCCCCCCTCCCTAGCGCCTTGAGACCCTTTGGGTGAGTAGTGCGCTTTATAAATGCCGTGATTGATTGATTGATTGAACCATGGTTTAACGTTTTAAATTATCAGTTTATGTTTCTCCAGACCAATCACTATTAAACTATATTTTCTACTAGTCATGTGACTCCTACACCTTGTAGTCCTTTGCCTTATGTAACATTTCTTACACAGTGATTTACACACGTATAATTGAATGTCACTGTGTAATGTGTGTGATGTAAGGTGCTCTGACACCCTACACTGATATGAGCGACATTGTAAATCAAATTAAATGCATCTGAGAAAGTGTGTAGTTATGGAGACTTGAGGAGCACTGTAAATGGTCATAGTGAGGGAATCCCTGGTGAAAGTGGTCATTGGGGGCACCAACAAACATTGATGCACAGGGCGCCATCAGCGCTAAAGCCGGCCCTACCCTTGAGGCCAGTCCCCCTCACCCATTGGTACCTCCACTGGCCTTGGTTCAGCAGTAGTACCTGCAACTCACCAGAGATCGGGAATGCTGGATTTGCACGCACACCATACGTTTGCAAACATCACAGTCTCTCTGCTTCATGCACAAGCACTTTTAACAAGTGCTGCCTGCTTTAGGGCACTAGATTAATGCAGCAAAGGAGGACGAAATTATGCTACTGTGTTCACTAAATTATGCAGCACTAAAAAAGGCTGCAGCATAACGCAGTATATTTTCTGATACTTTATTATTTTGACATTTACACATGCTAACAGTCTCTGGAAAGATTTTGCCTTTTTAGTACCAGTGTAACATAAAAATACAGCAGTGAGAAAGGTGAACAGTCAACCTTTGTGAAGGGCTGACTACTTTGCATCAACACATCACATCTTTTAGTAACTTTTGATTTGTTTGAGTTAAAATTTGTAAGTTAAAATGTCAGACTATGTAGCAGATATTGTGTTATGTCTCAAACATGGCAGAGCCATTGTATAGAAAACATTTGCAAACTAGGATATTTTGCTATTCATGTTTACACTGCTCTTGTGGAAAAAAGGAGGAGAAGTTCTGATGACGGAAACTCCATGGCTCGGAGACCAATGGCTTGTGCTTCCACTTTTAAGCGTATTTGGGACATTCTGTGATTGGGAACATATCCCACTTTGTGAATGTATTTTAATGTCAAGAATCCATATTAACCTTAAATAATCATGTGTATCCATTGGTTGAATTATATAACATAATAAGCTGTAACTGGTCAGTGAAATGCCAAACAAATACTACAAATTAGAATGTTTTGTGCATTCTGGCCACTCCTGTGACTCTGCCCACATATCCAAATCCTGGGTTATTCCCGCCCTCTGATTCCCCATCCCACAGTTCCCCAAATTTATTTCCCCACTTCGACCACTGCATAGAACAAACACAAAAACTCTTGCTGCAAATACCATGCTCCCTAAACCCATTCAAGTTTGGACAGCAAAATTCAAGAGGAATCTGTTAATATCAGCTCTTACAGAATTTAGCAGCATTAGAATTCTGTGCAGATTCCCACAGATTGCAATTTCCCACATGGTTCCATTTTCACAACAGGGGCAAGCGTATGATGTACATTCTGAAGATTCCACTTTGTCTAAAATCTTTTGCCCAGTCTAGTTGCCCACTGTTCTAGATTTGAGATTCTTTTTTTTTCCTATGGTCCTAGATGACGTGCTGATAATATGTTCCGAATAAGCGTTACCCTCAGTGCATATATAACTTCCTTGTTTCTCAGACTATAAATGAGAGGATTAAGCACAGGGATAGCAATGGAATAGACTGCTGACATCACGCTGTCGGCTTTCCGTGAATCTTCAGATATAGGTCTTAAGTACATAAAGATCAGAGCTCCATAGTAGAGGATGACTAAAATGATGTGGGAGGCACATGTGGAGAATGCCTTCATTTTTCCTGCTGTGCCTGGGATCTTCAGAATGGATAGGAAGATATGAACATAGGAGATTAGAATCAAGATTAGAAAACCTATTCCAAAAAAGGACGCAGAAGCGGAAGTCAGGATTTTATTAACATAAGGGTCACTACAAGATAACTTTAGTAATGGTTGGACTTCACAGTAGAGGCGGTCAATCTTATTCTCTCTGCAAAAGGGTAATAACGATGTTGGAAGCGTTTGCACAATTGCGTTCACAATACCGGTGAGCCATGTACCGATGGCAAGTTGACAACAAATCTGCTTGTTCATGATGGCTGTGTAATGCAAGGGGTGACAGATAGCCACGTACCGATCATAGGCCATGACTGCAAGAAGAACACACTCCGTTGTAGCACAGCCTGTAAACAGATAGGCTTGGGCAAAACATCCATTGAAAGAAATGAAGTTTGTCTGAAAAGCAATATTCACTAGTATATTGGGTACTGTGGTGGATGTATACAGGATTTCTAATAATGATAAGTTGCTGAGGAAAAAGTACATAGCGGTGTGAAGACGATGGTCAACACCAACAGCTGTGATGATGAGAGCATTGCCTAACAGTGTCACAAGATAGAGAGATAGAAACGACGTGAAGGACAGCACTAGCCATCCAGGGGTACATGGAAGTCCCACCAGGTGGAATCCTGATACACTGGTTTGATTTTTCATCTGACTTTTTCTGCTGAAATATTCAGCAAAAGCTAAAGCACCTGCAATAAAAAAACAGATACAGTAACAGTTACAATGAACTATTTCACTTGTTGAATAACACAAATATTGTTAAGCTCACTGAGTTATTACATCAATATTCATAGGGCAAGATTTATCAGCACTTTCGGCTAGTGCAAAGTCAACAAAAGTGATGGAAAGCAGTGGAAAATATGGTACTAGGTGGCAAGAGGATGTCTCATGGATGGTACATGTGCATGCCAACACTACCACCCATTGTTTTAGGTGCAAAGCCTTGTCTTTGCAGACAGGGCTTACATGGCTTTATGTAAAAAAAAAGTACACTTCCTTGAGGCAGACATAAAGAAGAAGAAAGGAGATTTTTTTCCAAAGTCTTCGATATTTGCATGTGTGTCTCTACTGTAAAGTACACACAAACAAAGTGCGAACAACCAAAACAGAAGCCTAAGCATAGCATTTTGCACTGGAAGGGATTCCTACCAGTAGAAAATGTATGTTAGTCTCACACAGATATCATTGCCCTTTGGTATATGGTGTGTGCATAGAGGTAGGCAGCCAGAAAGTATGTCAGCTCTTGGGCAGTGCTATATATTAGTAGACATGGACATAAAGAAACAATGGTATGTATGCCATCAAACCCCACAGATAGATAGTCGCACAGTAATATTATGGCAATGTTATTGGTAAGAGCAAAAGAAGAAGTTCTTTTCGTGGGGCTTTTTCGGTAAGGGACCCGGACACCTGGGGTTTTGTGGCCAGAACACAGGAATTCTGGTTCGCAATATTCAATAAGAAAACAGAAGAACACACACAGTCCATGGTTGAAGTATACATTCAATATAACAAAGTTAAAAGTGCTTTCTTCTCTTCACAGACGTGGTAGTTCAGAAGAAGTACATTCTTTGTTACAGATAGGCTGTAGGCTGCAACAAATATATCTGATATTCTCTTTGCTGAAATGGATCGACCACTGGATTTTGTTAGAAATGTTCGACAAGGGAAAGTTGTAATGATACCTCCCTTCTCTATTCTTGTTCCTGCCATTGTCAAACAAGCGTATGCAGCAGAATGGGCCATTGCACAAGCATTTTCCACAATCGATCAGGCTGAGTGAAGGACTTGCCTTATCACATTATACCTTCAAAGTCCAGCCCGCAAGTGCAATGACAATACCCTATTAAACAGGAAGCTAAACACCAGGTTAGGAAAATTCTCCTACAATTAGAGTATCAAGGTGTCATCAAGCCTTTTATTTCAGCAATGAACAACCTACTATTTCAGATAGCAAAACCATTCCTTTAGTTTAGCTTTAAAATAGAGACATTTAGTAGTCACACATGTACCACTTCAGATATTTCCAATGGCTTTTGCTGACAAAATCTGGTGCCTGGAAGCAGATATTTAACCAAATTCAGCACATTAGGAAGTCAAAATCAATTTTGCCAACTTCCCCAAGGGTATAATAACAGTCCAGGTCTGTTATCTGCTTGAGTAACATCAATTCCAAATCATATTGATCCAGAAGCAATGTCCTACATTGATTACATTTATCGAACCGATGATGACCTAAACACATACTTAGCCAGAGTAGATCACATTAGTCTGAGATTTCCTGAACACATTTGGCTACACATTCAATTTTCAGAAAACTAAAAAAAAATTCTTAGAGTCCTGTTCTTAGGATGTAAGCTTTCTAATGAAGGCAAAAACCTTAACCATAATTTCTTAGAACAAAAGTGCCCTCTAACAACCACCAAACACCATTAAACAGCTACAATCACTTTTAGGCTTGCTCAGCTTTGGTAGAACATACATTCCAGACTATGCAAATGGATTTAACATTTTTATGATTTAATTTGTCCTGATTTCTCAGGAAAAAAAACTGGACTAGAAAACATACTGTTAGACTCCGAAAATTACAAATTGGCATACTTCCATTCAGACACTTGCACACGTTGGCAAAGCAACTAGCTTGGTGACCCACATCATTGGATATACATATGTCACCTTCAATGAGCAATGATACTCGTGGCTTGCACACCTGCTCAATGTGTCATCAAAAATGGACAATCCCATCAGCAAATAACATTTACACAATCCTTAGGCGATTGTATTGCTCAGTTGGCTGAACTCAGAGTTTTTGTCAGCCCAGCTACTAGAGCATTGAGCTGCAGCGAGCGAGCAGCGGCCTATCATTCCTCTCCCCCTCAGGGTTACAAGGTCCCACAGCAAGCAGTTGTGTCCTGCCAAAAACCAAGCACCTCAGCCCTAGTACCCTAGACCTTGCCTGGTAGTGCTGCCTGATCGGTTCCTATCAGGGCCATGAGCGCCAGCACTATGCTCTGCTGTTCTGTCTGGCGGTAGATGAGGTTAGGGAAATCCAGGGTGGCCATTCCTCCCAGGACATGGGGGAAAAAAGGAAAGAGACATAAGACATGCTCTAACGCTAAACGTAGTGTCTATTCTTCACTAATTGCAAATGAGCCTGAAATAAAAGACTGGGTGTCAATTAGCGGCATAACCATAAGCCATCAAACTCTCCCCACTCATTCAACTCTACCAAAAATGTATAAAAAATGTTGCATTCTTAAGGATAAAGGCGCTGCTCTTCACTCGAGCAATGCTACCTTTAAAAGCATGCAGACGGCTCAGCTACTTTTACAATTGCAGCTGCTCTCACCCCTCTCAAGGCTACAAGAGGAGGCTCTACTATATGTTGAAGACCTGGCTGACCCACTTTCATATAGCAGTTCAGCGGTAAACCCGTTCACCTCAACATCACATCCAATGGCTCAAGAAACACGCTGCTCTCCCTGTCCCAAACAGCCTGGGACTCTATACACCACGCCCACCACAGAGAAACAAAATCTGCCTTCAACCGGGCAACCAGGAACCTTGATCTAACTGAACAACAAGCAGCATCACAATAAGACCAATAAGACCAAAATGAGCCTCAAGCTTCAACATATCCAGCATCGGACCCAACACCTGAACTGGCTTTACTACTGGCTACAGAGGGGGGGCTTGCACACCCTGCACATTCAGTACCTACTCCGAAAGCAGATGTCCTTGGGGGTGCACATCAGAGGAATTCCGTGATAACCAACTCCATACAGAACCAACATGTATCGAGAGGAACACGCAGAACTCACATTCAGAGCTTGGTCTAGAAGCCAGCTCCACCCTGTGTCTTGCTCTGCCTTTCAGACAATATAGAATCTCTCACAGGGTGGCTCAAACACGGCGGAGCAAAACGTAAAACACAACAATGCCTAGAAAATGGTTTTGTTTTACAAAATGCAAAGACTCTCTTTTTATACTAAGGCTTGGGGTTTATTTATGTAATGCTCTCTAATAGAAAGGCTTTCCCAGATGTCAAATGCAAATGTATATAGATATATATTTATATACAAGCAATAATAACACACTTGGTAAATGCTACAGTTAAATGCATGAATAATACTAATGAATAAACAAGCAGCAAATAGTATGAGATAAGACTCGCACAAATATACTGGACGTCTCATAAGAAATAAGAAAGATATATACACTGAATCCTTCTCATTTACACATTACAAAGAAAACACCTAAAATGATCAAAGCCACTGGCCACACATCACAATGGCAATAATCAAAACTCAAACACCTCAAATGACCACAGCCTCGAACCATGCATCACAATGGCATTAGTCAGAAACAAGTCACCTCACCCGATCATTCACTCAACATCCTTGCCAATTCAAGCTGGGGGGGCACATTCACAGATGGGCTTGGACTATCGACCAGGACTCCGGTTCCATTTGTCTTACTTCAGTACGTCTTCTCTGTAAGTGAGTTCCAACCTTGGCTGTCAACAACCCTCAGCTTTATGGTCTCAAAACACACACTAGAAGGCTTGAGAGTCTTCCCCTCTGTACCAAGGAAACTTACAGGAACTGGTCATCTTCAAGCCAAGCATTCCACAGCAGGAAGGAGTTCCCACGTTCCCTCTAAATTCTCACATGTTCCTTAATGAAGCTTACGAAAGCGTTACAGGGTACATTAAACAATCTCTCTCAAAACAATTAACCCTAACAATTATCAAGCCGGTCTGTGTGTGCAGAAAAAGCTCAGGCAAGGCAGAGTCAGAATTCAGAATGACATGAGGCCATGTTGAAGTCAATAGTAAGACATTAATAATACTTGCCAATGTACAACACAATGCACATTTGTGCACCACTGGTTAAAGCATCATATATTTAATCTCTCAATATACAACACAGTGCACATTTGTGCACCACAGACTTCATCTCACAATGTACAACACAGTGCACATTTGTGCACCACAGACTTCATCTCACAATGTACAACACAGTGCACATTTGTGCACCACTGTGCATAACACTGCACTTGGAGAACAAAAAGTACATTACACACCTTTCTCTCTTGCATGCTTTCAGAGGCATATCTCACACAGTCTATTCTTGGCAGGGCTGTCCCACTGTATTAGATCCAACTGAAAGACTGCAAGATTACAAGAAAGAAACCTTTAAGAGAAACAAGGTATATGCAGGACGTTGTACATTTTGGCTAGGATAAAATAACGCACAGAAGTCAACTAAAATGATGGTAGTCAAAGGTCACCACAGGGTGTCAGACCACAAGAGTGCCGCTAGCACTACACTCTGCCACAAAGTGAGAGCAGCAATATAGGACCCACACGCTCTGAGAGGAGCATGTAGAATCATCAGGTGGAACGCGTCCTAGACCAGCATTGCCCCAATATCAATCGGCAACATCATCACTCCGGTATCAACATCAAAGCTCTCAAATGCAATTGCATCAACCCTTGCAACAGCCTGGTCATCATTCCACCCAGGCAATTACCCACAGGATAGAAGGGACTGCCTACCCAAAGCACCAGGAGGAGGGGAGGGTGATCCTCTCTTACTTGAACACACAAGAATGGGAGGATATGTTAGCTGCTTACTTGCCCGGTCAGCAACATAGGGCACTTCTGGCCAAGGTGCCACAACTGAACTCACATAGCATCAACTAACCGATTAAGGAGATGACCAGGGACAAGCCTAAGGAGGACGCGACCTAAAAACGATCAAGCTGCCAGCATTTGGGTCTACCTCCTGAAAACACCATGCAATTGGTCGTTGAAGCGGTCCAATATCAGTCTGATAAGATGGATATCCAGCCCTCTCCATTAAACGCCCTAAGACGGTTCACTGCAGGCATTGACGAGAAACTGGGGTCCTTAATGGACTATTAAAGAGAGCTCAATCCGAGGTCCAAATCAACTGTGATTGCAGCCTCATAGTAGGGGTGGGAGGAATTTGCATAGTCGCGCTAAACAAAGCTCAGCGAAACAGTAAAAAATCTCTGCGAGCACGCAGAGTTCCGAGAACACGCGGAATTGCTTGATCACCCGTTTGCGATGCTTTTTTCCTGTTCGCGAAAGCTTTTTGCATAATTGGTGGGAAATATCATGCAAACACGCATTTGAAAGCGCGAACAAGCAAAAATTCCGTGAAGTCACGGAATTTTTGGCAATTCCACGTTCTCCGCCGAACGCTAAATTACCCATATTCCGCAAATTCCGTGAGCGGCACGGAATTTACCTCCCAGGCCTACCTCATAATAGATAAACTATCCACTATTCCCTCTATGTTAAATAGCATGTTAAAGGACATGAGGAGTGTAACAACAGTTCATACAAGCATGCCTTCCAGAGGCAGCAACACAGCTCCTGGGACAGCTCAAGGGCAGCAAAACAATTCGAGCAACCTGGAGCAACCCAGCAGCCAGGATGCAGCCCAGAAAGAACAGAACTCCATGCACTCCCCAAGCAGGCATACTCAGGGTCTAAAAGCAATCAAGACAAAGTCAGAGAGAGCTACATCAAGATCGCCAATCAAGGTCCCCCTTGGAAATCCAGTTGAGATAAGCAGGTAAAATTATTCAGTCTTTTGAACTGTACTTCAATTGAAGACTGAGAAAGTAAGTTATACAATCTGTACATATTAATTCTCAAAGATTTAAGAAAATAATTTTCCAATGTAGTTCACACATATTGCCCTTCATCAATTGGGCCTCAATCCTCAAATGTTGGCGCTTCAATGGGTCCGGCCTGCTCTAATCGTGAAAGCAAGTTACTAGGATTAAGTGTATTCCCTAGGAGATATCCCCGGACGTAATCTAGGAATTTTATAAATACAGCAGAGAATTTGTATAATACTGGTTGGTTTTACATATGCACTATGAGAGTTACTATTACAGTCTTTATAAAGATCATTTAAACCAGGACGATAACTGGCTGCACATCACATATTCACTTTTCACATCATC
This sequence comes from Lissotriton helveticus, assembly GCF_964261635.1. Taxonomy (NCBI): domain Eukaryota; kingdom Metazoa; phylum Chordata; class Amphibia; order Caudata; family Salamandridae; genus Lissotriton; species Lissotriton helveticus. The sequence goes on along the minus strand of NC_136061.1, from coordinate 1,577,633,207 downwards.
AAAGTAATCCCAGAAACGATGTTTTCCTGGGGCACCAGCTGTTGCCAATATTTTAATGTCAAAATTTGAGCAAGATTTCATCTTGTCCGACATTGAGTGGAGTTCTAACCTGGTTTTCTAGGGCAGATTCATAGATGATATTTTTATAATCTGGAAGAAGTCTCAATCTGAATTGGAAGTTAAATTCAAGGAACTCAATGACAAAAATGCCAAGATCCAACCTACACACACCATTAGCAAACACAATTCATCGTTCCTTGATGTGTCTATTACAAAATGAGCAGACAATCTAAAGACAACCATGTTTACAAAAGAAACTGACAGGAATAACTTCTTTTTATTTACAAGTTTCCATCTTCCAAGTCTCATCAAAATCTTGCCATTTTCTCAATTATTGAGAATCAAAAGGAATGAATCATCCAACACATCTCTTTCACATGTCTATGAGAACCAAATCCAAAACTTTAGGCAAAGAGTGTATCTAGCCAGTACCTTGGCTACTGAAATGACTAGAAGTTCAAATATTCACCGACAGGACTTACTCAAATGAAGAAGAAAGAACATACATGCAAGGTTTTTGTATCTAAATATTTTTTGAATCAACTGCCATAAAACACATTATCAAGTCCAGATGGGAGCTCTTCAAGTTGGACCTGATTTCAATGGATTATTTGACGAACAACCATTATTCGCACATACTAGAAGCTGGAACATCAAGGAAATTTTAACACGCCCCAAAACCATTGACAGTGTAGTTCCATCGGGGATGCGCAAATGTTTTAATTGTGTCAACTGCAACAATGTCATGACTGGTAACAGTGTGAATCATCCACATTCTGGAAAACCTATCACGTTAAGGTACTCGGGTGATTGTAATTCCTCAAGTGTAATTTTCCGCATTAAGTGTCCCTGTGGTTTAATGTACAGAGGAAAGACAGAAAGCAAAGTAAAAAACAGAATTACAGAACATAAGAGTACAATTAGGACAAAAAATATCAAGTCTATGTTAGGCTCACACTGGCACGAACACAACCCTATGATAGCTCAGTTGAAATACACTATTTTGGAAAATGAGGCATTGATGACAGGTCACGATAATGGGAAGTGTTATCACAACGTGACATCTGGTGGATAAGGAAATTGAATACTGTGGCTCTTGGGCGTTGAATGACAACATGGATATGACTTGTGTTTTATAATGCAGAAACTGATGTATTATACATATGTTAACATCTTATGAATACCATTGTGCAGTTCTGATAGTTTCTCACGTTCTTCCTGGTGGAACAACGCCGCGGCTAGGGAGACTGACTCCAGAATCTGGGGATCACGGTTCAATCCCCAGCACCGGCGGCAGATTAACCCAGCACCATGTGACTCTGGGCAATAGCTTTATTAATCTTCCTGATGGCCCCCAGCGCCTAGAGACCCTTACGGGTGATTGTGCGCTTTACAAAATGTGGAATATTATCAATATTCCTATCACCATTGTTATGCTCAGCAAACATTAATGGCAAAAAACAACAGTAATCGTTAGTTGGTCAGTATTTTCCAGCATGCCACGTTTCTTCTTCACTCTTTTTTTTTTCTTTTCATTTTTACTTTTCTAACACAATAGGGGTGTATATGATGGCAATCGGGCACGTGATGAGAATGTATGGGTGAGTTTTATAGATGTAGGTCCCAGATTCTGCATAGTTTTTTTTCCACACTTGTGACATTCTGAGTGTATACAATACCAGAGAGTGGTATTTCATGATTACGGAGTTCACAGTTAAAACTGGTTCATGGAGTGTGGATGTGAGATTCTTCAAGGGGTAGACAGCTTTAATTTTGGGCGATTCATTGGTCTACACATTGGTGGTATGTCTTAACCATAATAATGTGGCTGAAGTGGTAGGTACACTACAAGATGGCAGCCATGGTTTTCTGTTTGAGGAGTTGTCCTTCTTCAATTTCGAGCGTATGTCTAAACAACAATAGATTTAGTGTCCTTTTGGTTCCACCAGAGGTACAGCCGCGTTGTCAGGTTAATTTCTCAACTATATTTGGTAAGTATATTCTGTGAACGGTTGAGGTCGGTATAGATGCCGATAGAGAGAGGGTTGGTTTGCTCAGATAATTACTTGACTTTTTTTTTTTAAACCTTTATTTTGAAGTTTTCATGTTAATTACATAACGCAGTACATTAAACATTGGCACGATGAAGCATTGCCCACCCATCACCCCTCATCATTAGCAAAAAAGTTACCATTCAGTTCATGTTAACCAGACATCGTACAATGGGGATGGACACACATATGCAGATAATGCCCTACTGATAGACATGACATAAGGCAGTATACAATATGTAATGCACATGCGATCAATGGTCAGTGTCTTTATTCCACTCAGTCATATGAGAGAACCCGATCACATAATTCTCGTCCTCTGAGTCCGCGGCATCTTGCAATCGGAGATAATCCTGCGGCGGTCCCCAGATATCTTTGGGCTTAGAGGCCAATGGCAGCAGTTCAGCATATGTGGTGTATTGTTCTTGACAATATGTTAAGTCCGCTATCAACTCCTTAAATTTTGGGGCTCTACCCCTGCCCCATCTACAAGCCACCCTGCGTTTGGCTAGTAATAAGGAAAGAGAAACACATGTTCTATACTGTGGAGGGATCTGTGCCGTGTACCCCAGCAATGCGATCAGCGGATCCGGTTCCAATGTGTGGCCAACCATAGTACCCAAAGATAGCAAAACCTGCTCCCAGTAGGCACGTATAGAGGGACAAAATCCCAAGCGACGTGTAAAAACCCTGCTCCCTCCTGGGGACATCGGAGGCATCTATCATTGTCCGCTATGTTAAAGCGCAGCTTCTTTGCCGGCGTGTAATACAACCTACGCAAGTACTTGTAATGTATAACTCGCAACCTACAGCTAGAGGAAATCTGTGCTGTCTGTAAACTACAGTAGCGCCATTGGTCGTCAGTGATCTGCCGCTCTAGTTCCTCCTCCCACCGGATTCTGGATCTGACCTCTACTCCCGCCCTGTGTGTTCGGATATTATTGTATAATCTAGACACTAGAGGTTTCCCTTCAGTAGTGTTTAACATGTGATGTAAGGGGAAACGACATGTGGGTTTGTGTGGGAAGTCAGGCAGAATGGACCGCATCCCTGTCTAAGCCGAATATATAGGAAGGTGTCTAATGGTGTAGGCTGCATCCCTGACAAGAGATGTTCCAAGGATCGAAACTTTCCATCATGAAAAAGATCCCCCCAGTTGACAACGTGTGCCCGCGCACATAAGCTCTGAAAGCCTTTCTCTTGTAAGAGCGATAACTCGGGATGGTATGACAAGGGCAGCAAAGGGGAGTATAAGAGGGGCGTGTTCAGTAGGCTGGCAATCCGATGCCAGGCATCCACCGTACCAGTGACAGTCATAGGCGGTGTCGCTCGTGTACTGGGAGGCCCCCTAATTACTTGACTTTATGTCGAGACTTGTATAATTACAGATTGGCAGTTCGAGTGGTTCTTACTTAATGTAGAAGTCGGATGCAGAGTGTTACAATCAGAGTCACCTATAGAGATATAATAATAAGCACATAAGGTGGGGTGTTTTTTGGTGCCACAAGGGAGTGTGGACCTTGTTGTTTATGGGACCACTTTGTTGTTTCCGTAGAGAACTCAAATTTATTTTGAGCGAACTACTACGAGACCGCTTTTCGCAGTAACATTCAGTACGTTTTAGTGAAAATTCAGTTGCACTGATGCATGGTTTTCAGCTTTGGGTGAATAGTTTGTCTTTAGGTGTACGGTGAGAGTATAGTACATGATAGCACAATTCTTTGTTTTCTCTTATTTGACTGGCTCTTAAAACACAGTTATTTGCATATAGTATGAGGTATTGGCACCATTTCACTATGTTGCATGGTGCAAGCTAATTCCACATACTTTTTGTTTGGGTTTTTGCCATGAGTGTTTGTATTTGGAGATATGGGATAGCCATCCCTGTATATTGAACAGCCAGTATATCATGTTGAAGTTTTAAACTTTTCATGTTATCTTTACAGAGGCGCCTGAGAAGGGATTGTTTAATCCTGAAATGCATTGGGCAACTGATATTATGGATGTTTAAGTTGTTAATTTTGGATAATGTTTTTGTTTACATTGCAGTAAGGGGACAGTGAAAACATGCACTGATAGCAAAGGCAAAGTAAACAAAAGCCAATCAGCCCTAGAAGTGCATGCTAGTCATACAAACACAATACCGGCCACCTCATAGTGATACCTAACTGTGCCATGACATGTACAAACCTACCAACAAATAGAGCAAGCCAGTGGAACCAATCTAAATAAACAGACATTTCTGCCACCACAACCACTACCTCACAGTGAAGCTGACTGACAGGAAGGAATAGTGGGTATGCTGGTGTAGTGAGTGTATCCAAAAGCATAATGGGGTTGTTGCCACAGATAATGCCCCCCCTCCCAATTGGACCATGAACACCTCCCTGTACCATGCTCACCACACAGGGGGGAGGAATGTACAGGTAAGAACTCTGGGACTGGGGTCTGTTGTGGGGAGCACAAGGTCCTGCAGGGAATTGGCCACCAACAAACACCAGGACTGCACTGTCAACCATCTTGTCAGTACAGGCACACCCCCTCACAGGGAAGCAGAGTCAAAAGGAGGGAAGTGAGGGCATGCTGGGAAGGGGTGTGTGGCCGGAGCATGGTGGGAGTTGCAGTCACTCACAATCCTCAGCCACCTACATGGCCCAGCAATGTCACACTGAACCATGCTCACCTCATAGGGAGTGGACATGGACTGTCAAGAACTTTGGGACTGGGTTCTGTTGTGGGGAGCACTAGGCCCTGCTGGGAACTAGGCACCAACAGACAACAGGGCACCAGTCTCAGCCATCTTGCCATTGCTGCCACACTCCCTCACAAGGAAGCAGAGTCAAAAGGAGGGAAGTGAGGGCATGCTGGGAAGCGGTATGTAGCCCAGGGCATGGTGGGAGTTGCAGTCACTCAAAATCCTCAGCCACCTACATGGGCCAACAAGCTCACACTGAACCATGCTCACCTCACCGGGGGGGGGGGGGTGGACTGTCAAGAACTCTGGGACTGGGCTCTGTTGTGGGGAGCACAAGGCCCTGCTGGGAACTGTGCACCAACAGACAACTGGGCACCAGTCTCAGCCATCTTGCCATTGCTGCCACACTCCCTCACAAGGAAGCAGAGTCAAAAGGAGGGAAGTGAGGGCATGCTGGGAAGGAGTGTGTGGCCCAGAGCATGGGGGGAGATGCAGTCACTCACAATCCTCAGCCAACAATATGGCCCAGCAAGCTCACACTGAACCATGCTCACCTCACAGGAGGGTATGGACTGCAAGAACTCTGAGACTGGGCACTGTTGAGGGGAGCACAAGGCCCTACAGGGAATTGGCCACCAACAGACAACAGGGCAACATTGTCAGGCATGGCTTGGCAGTTCGGGCTGGGCTGTTCCCATGAGGCACAGGGTCAGACTGATTTGCATATAGCCATGTCTGAACTGGGTAATGCTCCGTCCATCACCACCCCCTTTTGTACCGCTTTGGCCGCCATAAGTGTGGCAGGGTATGCTCAGACGTGAGGACCTTGCTCACTTTGCCACTGGATTCAAGCAAGCCGGGCTGAAGACGGCTGGAATGCCAGAAACCGGTCCTCGGAAGCTTGTTTCCGGTCCAGGGAAGGCATGGCTTGGCAGTTCGGGCTGGACTGTTCCCATGAGGCACAGGGTCAGACTGATTTGCATATAGCCATGTCTGAACTGGGGTGGCAGAGTGGGCTAAAGAACGGTGATGGATCAAACCCAGATCTTTTGACTGGGTGTGAGTGTTTGATTGGTTCAGATGCTCCGTCCATCACCACCCCCTTTTGTACCGTTTGGCCGCCATAAGTGTGGCAGGGTATGCTCAGACGTGAGTCCCTTGCTCACTTTGCCACTGGATTCAAGCAAGCCAGGCTGAAGACGGCTGGAATGCCAGAAACCGGTCCTCGGAAGCTTGTTTCCGGTCCAGGGAAGGCATGGCTTGGCAGTTCGGGCTGGACTGTTCCCATGAGGCACAGGGTCAGACTGATTTGCATAAAGCCATGTCTGAACTGGGGTGGCAGAGTGGGCTAAAGAATGGTGATGGATCAAACCCAGATCTTTTGACTGGGTGTGAGTGTTTGATTGGTTCAGATGCTCCGTCCATCACCACCCCCTTTTGTACCGCTTTGGCCGCCATAAGTGTGGCAGGGTATGCTCAAACGTGAGTCCCTTGCTCACTTTGCCACTGGATTCAAGCAAGCCAGGCTGAAGACGGCTGGAATGCCAGAAACCGGTCCTCGGAAGCTTGTTTCCGGTCCAGGGAAGGCATGGCTTGGCAGTTCGGGCTGGACTGTTCCCATGAGGCACATGGTCAGACTGATTTGCATATAGTCATGTTTAAACTGGGGTGGCAGAGTGGGCTAAAGAACGGTGATGGATCAAACCCAGATCTTTTGACTGGGTGTGAGTGTTTGATTGGTTCAGATGCTCCGTCCATCACCACCCCCTTTTGTACCGCTTTGGCCGCCAAAAAGTGTGGCAGGGTATGCTCAGACGTGAGTCCCTTGCTCACTTTGCCACTGGATTCAAGCAAGCCGGGCTGAAGATGTCTGGAATGCCAGAAACCGGTCCTCGGAAGCTTGTTTCCGGTCCAGGGAAGGCATGGCTTCGTAGTTCGGGATGGACTGTTCCCATGAGGCACAGGGTCAGACTGATTTGCATATAGCCATGTCTGAATTGGGGTGGCAGAGTGGGCTAAAGAACGGTGATGGATCAAACCCAGATCTTTTGACTGGGTGTGAGTGTTTGATTGGTTCAGATGCTCCATTCATCACCACCCCCTCTTGTACCGCTTTGGCCGCCATAAGTGTGGCAGGGTATGCTCAGACGTGAGTCCCTTGCTCACTTTGCCACTGGATTCAAGCAAGCCGGGCTGAAGCCGGCTGGAATTCCAGAAACCGGTCCTCGGAAGCTTGTTTCCGGTCCAGGGAAGGCATGGCTTGGCAGTTCGGGCTGGACTGTTCCCTTGAGGCACAGGGTCAGACTGATTTGCATATAGCCATGTCTGAACTGGTGTGGCAGAGTGGGCTAAAGAACGGTGATGGATCAAACCCAGATCTTTCGACTGGGTGGGAGTGTTTGATTCGTTCAGATGCTCCGTCCATCACCACCCCCTTTTGTACCACTTTGGCCACCATAAGTGTGGCAGGGTATGCTCAGACGTGAGCCCCTTGCTCACTTTGCCACTGGATTCAAGCAAGCCGGGCTGAAGACGGCTGGAATGCCAGTAACCGGTCCTCGGAAGCTTGTTTCCGGTCCAGGGAAGGCATGGCTTGGCAGTTCGGGCTGGACTGTTCCCATGAGGCACAGGGTCAGACTGATTTGCATATAGCCATGTCTGAACTGGGGTGGCAGAGTGGGCTAAAAAACGGTGATGGATCAAACCCAGATCTTTTGACTGGGTGTGAGTGTTTCATTGGTTCAGATGCTCCGTCCATTACCTACCCCTTTTGTACCATCTTGTCAGCACAGGCACACCCCCTCACAGGAAGCAGAGTCAAAAGCAGGGAAGCGAGGGCATGCTGGGAAGGGGTGTGTGGCCCAGAGCATGGTGGGATTTGCAGTCACTCACAAACCTCAGCCACCTACATGGCCCAGCAATCTCACACTGAACCATGCTCACCTCACAGGAGGGGAGTAGACTGGCAAGAACTCTGGGACTGGGTTCTGTTGTGGGGAGCACAAGGCCCTGCAGGGAATTGGCCACCAACAAACAACAGGACTGCACTCTCAGCCATCTTGTCAGCAAAGGCACACCCCCTCACAGGGAAGCAGAGTCAAAAGGAGGAAAGTGAGGGCATGCTGGGAAGGGGTGTGTGGCCCAGAGCTTAATGGAAGTTACAGTCACTCACAAACCTCAGCCACCTACATGGCCCAGCAAGCTCACACTGTACCATGCTCACCTCACAGGGGGGGAAATGGACTGGCAAGAACTCTGAGACCGGGCTCTGTTGTAGGGAGCACAAGGCCCGGCAGGGAATTGGCCACCAACAAACAACAGGACTGCACTATCAGCCATCTTGTCAGCACAGGCACACCCCTCACAGGGAAGTAGAGTCAAATGTGAACAGGGATGACACTCCTGTGTCAGCCACCTGATGGCCCTTGAGTACCAATGATCATGTACATGGAAATCCATACATGAGCTGGGCATGCACACACTTCAACATGCACATTGAAAGGCTTCATGTTGGCTGGACAATGTGCAACAACAATATCAATCTCTGTCTGAGAAGACTGAAGACAATGCAGTGTACAGGCATGCATCCTGATGTCCCGGTGCAAATGTCATGTAGATAAACTATTGTTACAAAAATGAAGGAGGGGGGAATGGTTCAGCCATCCTGTGCAACCTGGGTCCTTACATATTGTGTTGCCTCCATTAAAAACCTCACATACGTACACATGCGTTGCGCGGAACATCTTGGCTTTACACCTCAGTGTACTGTAGCACATTTTTATTTGGTCACCATTTTTGAAAATATGCTCAGCCTCCAACTGGAGTTAAGCTGGCTGCTTTCCCAGTAGTGTCCAGAGATGAAAATTAAGAGTGTGTGTCTGTGCTCAAGTGCTGTGAGTCAAAATCACTCACATCACCCAAATGCAAAGTTAAAATGGTGAACATTGTGATGTACGAAGTTGCAAACAAAGCTGTTGCACGGGTGGTTCCAGCCACTGATCCACCGCACCAGGGTTGTGCACTGCTGAACAACATGTTGCAGCCTCATGTGATCCCAGAGTCTTTTTCTGCTCTGAACACTACTGGGAAAGCAGACAGTCTACCCCAGGTGGAGGCACAGGATATTTTAAAAAATAGTGACCAAATGAAAATGCTGCTACAGTACACTGAAGCTGTGAACAAAGATGCACAGCACCATTCCTGTGTACGTATATGAGGGTATTTAGTAAGGAATGAAAATACCTAAATCCCCTGGTTGTACAGGACGAGTGATCCATTCCCCCCTCCTTCATTGTCAGTACTACCCATTGCAAGCTGAACGGATCTGTACCTCTTCCTCCCTCCCCGTTGCAAAATACATATGTGAACGATTAATGCCTGTAGTAACATAACTGACAATGTCTTTATCTTCCAAACACAGGTGGTCCTGGAGACACAGCAGCAAGTGAAGAGGAGTCCCTGGCCCAGACTTTGGTGGAGGATGAACTCTCTGGTGTGGATCTGGCTCTGTCCTCTTCGGATGACGACCAACAACCTGGCACCTCCGGTGTGAGTCATCATGCAGCCCCAACAGCAGAAACATCTGCACCCCCTGCTCCTACTCCAACAATATCTGCAAACAGACCGAGCACCCCCAATAACACGGACAGACCTAGGACACAGGATCCAACCTGCACAGGGCCACCGGCCACCCAGGGAGCTACGGAGAGTAACACCAGTAGCAACACCCAAGGTATCCCAGGGTCACCTGTGCATGGCACCGCAGGTCCTGCCTGTGTGGCTAGGGGGGATGGGAGGGGTGTTAGGCAGATGTCACAGCCTGCAGAGGGGCCTTGGACTGCATGATGACCCCCAACTGCTACGCATCATAGATGCATAACAGGATAGCACGGAGGATTCGGCCAGGTAGTGGGGATCCTCAAGGACATGCAACAGGAGCAGGATGCCTCCATGCACGCATGGAGGCTAAGTGGGACAAACTTACTGCGGTGCATAGCGACATATTGCCTTGTTTCCGCCAGATCAGCAGTAATATGTCCACACCTCCCTGTGTGCCCACAACATCTGTTGCTGCAACATCTGCAAACGCCACAGGGAGGGAGGATGAACCTGGTGGAGAGTCCAATGCACTGCACACGCCTGCACTTGAAGATCCCCCCCAGAAGAAGAAGAGTGGTCGTCCGAAGAAGGACAAGTGAGCCACAGATGTCCATGCACATTCCCCAGGAACCCAGAACCTGTTTTGGATATTAGCCTTTGTGTGCAAAGTGTTCACCTTGTTGCACATGACACACCTCCCCAACATGACATGGAGGGTTCATGTTGTTCCAATGTAGGAGATGAATGTGGACTTCACTCTGGACATTTCATCTACCAAGACTTCTAACTCATCTGTGAACTTTGGATTCAAAACCTTATGTACAGCACCCACAATCCTGTGCACTATCTCCACACATGTATGAAAATAAACTCACCATTACACTATACTTGCCTGTGTTGTGATTCCAATTTGGTATGTGTCATGGACCTGATGATATGCCGAAGAACACAGTGCATGCCAACTACTACAGCAATGTCATTACCGTAATTTGACTCATGCTGATGTGACACACATGAGTGAGACACTCCAATAGGGCCCCACAACACATACTCATCATGGACAAGTGACACATTGCCTACAAAGATGTTTGCCAGAAATACAGTGGAATGCACAGACACCACACCTATCCACGGTCAGTGCTAACAAGCTCACAGGTGAGGTATCCAAATGTCAGTCAGATGTGCGAAGACAGACATCACACATAACTAAGTGAAGCACAGGTTAATCACACATCAGCAACACGTTTATTATACAACAGTAGCAAGGTAATTCCACCTGACAGTGGACACACGCTCAACAAGTGTCATCGAATTGAGTTTCAGGGGTGTGTGGTACATCACATGATGGGATACTAGAAGTTCCACATTGGCATTGGAATCTGGTTGTTGGGTGTCAGAGTTGATCAATCAACAGGAAAAGTACCTTGGGAAGGACAGACATAAGACACAGTCAGAAGCACAGCAGAACAGGAAGGAAATGCAATTAACATGCAAAAAACATGTCACAAGAAACCTACACAGTAACAAGTTAGCATGTCAACACTATTGTGGACTACAGACCATCTGACAGGACACATCACTGCACGCATCCAGTCAAGTACCACACGGACAAACTCAAACAGCAAATGAGCAGCACCCACACATCTCTGACTAACTCAAGACATCTGAAAAGGCAAGGGGATGCAGAAGAAGTCTGCAAGTAATGCGCACCGTTCCCTGGGAAAGAAAATTATTTCCACAATGTTTACACAATGTTAAAGTTTTCACATGTTATTTGCATTTATTGATATTCAAATCTTCATAAATCATATATGTGTATCATCATTCCATATTTTATTCAAAGTAGTGCATAAATAAACCTGCATTACATCATTTTCACTACTTGTGAATGTATTTTAGTGAACACTATTTCATTCCATAGCATGTCACATTATTTTCTCAATGGGCCTATTTACAGAAAAAAATCCAAAAGAATCTTTTCTTCATACAGATCCTGTTTTTGATTGGATCTGGATGAGGAAATTTTTAATCTGAAACTAGAGCTTGAGAAGAATATAGAACCACAGATTTGGAAAACCACATTAGATGATCTTAACCAAAAACTAGATCGATACAACCGTGAACTTCAAGAAGGAAAAATTTGAAAGTATCGTCGCGATAAGATAGATTATAAACTAAACGAAGTTTATACATGGGCAGAGATATACGCAAAGAAAAGATACACCACACCTAGGACAAACACATCGAGTAACGAAAGTATCGCTACAGATCAGGATGCATCTTCCACACTGCAACCAATAGACAAGACTAAAGAGATGCCTTCAACACAGATTGCGGCCTCAACAAAAACAGCATCAATACACACAACTACTCCTTCAACTAGTCAAGCATCTTTTTTGTCACAGGCACAGACTGCAGGACAACCACCGCCAATAAGCCAAGAAATAACAGTATCAAAAACCGCCGAAAATCCAGCCGAGGAAGCAGGAAGAAAATTACGCAGCGGGAGAAATCTAACTTGATAATCAATATATCCTCTGTATCATTGACACAAAAACAAATATCAATTTTGAACAAAGGCACATCTTTTGTTCCTACTAATAACACTAATGCTCGGGAAACAAACGTAGCTTTTTATAAATTCATGCGGAAACTCCGGTTACGACATTACTTTACTAATGTTGTTCAGGACACAGTTGACCAAGACGATGAACATATGAGTAAATTTAAACTGAAGAGTAAATTTCGACCACCCACTTCCCACAAAATTCTAGATTTCTTAGAAGATACCATCAAAAGGGATCTCACAAAAATCAAATACAACAAAAACAAGAATGTCAGTTTCACCAATCATGATCGACACATTCTGCAATCTATAGTCCAGAATGATAGATTGACATTAAAGCCTGCGGACAAGGGGGGTGCGTTAGTCATAATGGACACTTCCTACTATAATCAAAAAGTGGATGATCATGTGCGAGATGTAAACACATACATGATCTTGGATACAGATCCTACATTGGTATTGTTGAACACGTTAGAAGATCTCTTAGCTGAAGGAGAAGAATCAGGTGTTATCACATCTCAAATCAGATCATTTCTCAAATCTCAAAACCCCAGAAGACCAAAATTATACATGACTCTCAAAATTCACAAACATCCTACAGATCCTCCATTCCGTCCAATTGTTTCGGGATGTGAATCTATTTTCGAATCATTAAGAGTATATTTGGACCACCATTTCCAACAATTTGTACAATCATGGTGTACATACATCAAGGACACGTCGGATTTTCTTAAAAAGCTAGAGATGATGCAGGAGTTTGTTCATAGAGATTGGATACTTTACACGGTTGACGTTACGGCGTTGTACACATCAATTTCCCACACAGAAGGTATGGAAGCTGCAGTATGGGCACTACTTCAAATGGATTTACCACAAGATTTATGTATTTTTCTCATGAAATTATTGCAATTTTGTTTAAATAACAGCTATTTTAAATGGCAAGATACTTTCTACGCACAAATAGCCGGGACCAGCATGGGGTTTTCTGGAGTGCCCACATACACTGATATCTTTATGGCGAAATTTGAGCAAGAGCATAATACTATCAAACAACGATTGGACAGATGGTTTAATACAATACTGTCGGTATATCGACGATATTTTTCTAATTTGGTCTAAAGAGCAAGACATATTGAAAAATTTGATTGATGAACTTAAAACCAGAAATCCAAGAATACAATTTACTTGTATGATCAGCAGATCAGAAGTCAATTTCCTAGATGTGTTAATTTCAAAGAATGAAACCTTACAGAAATTGACAACAGATATCTATACCAAACCGACAGACAGAAACAGTACATTGATCTACTCGAGTTTCCATCCCAGGAGTTTGCTTACGAATCTTCCATACTCACATTTTCTAAGAATAAAAAGAATTTGTTTCGAAAACAACATGTTGGAAAGACAATTGAAATGGCATACCAGTAAATTCGAGGCAAGAGGTTACCCCACAGATATTCTGTAACAAAGTTTGGACAGATTGACAACAAAAGACCGAAGCATACTTTTGACTCCAACCATAAAAAAATCAACTACAGCTTTCACTTTTGTCTCTAGATTTTCAACATCCTCCAATCAAATTAAAAACATCATAAATAAAAGGTGGGATCTTCTAAGGAATGAGAAGGAGTTCAATGGAATCTACGAGGAGAAACCTATCTTTGCTTACACATGAGGAAAAGATTTGATGGACATCATCAGAACTCCGCCCAAACAGCTTCAACAAGAAACATACAAAGGAACGACTAGATGCTACAACTGCATACATTGTCACAATATTACATTAGGCAATACACTAACTCACCCTGTAACGGGGAAGACAATTTTACTCAGAAATTCTGCTAATTGTGATTCCATGCACTTAGTATATTGTCTCAAATGCCCATGTGGCAGAGCATATGTTGGCAAAACTGAATGTAAACTCAAAACAAGATTGACAGAACATAAAAGTACAATAAGGACACAAAATAGATCAGCACCAGTTGCGAATCACTGGGTGGAAGCACAGAACAACATTGCTCAATTACGGGTACAAATAGTGGAGCTAGTACCAAAAATAGAGGGACAAGATAACACGAAGAGATTACTCCAGAGGAAAACACACTGGATACATTTTCCCCAAACACTTACACCGGTGGGATTGAATGACAGGTTAGATTTGAGCTGTTTTTTATGAGGCGTAGTATACCTTACACTCTGAGGGCATCCTATGGACACAAAAGGAACACTATTGAGCCAGTATACTTAGCATCATTATAGTAGTTAAAGAAAAACAGTTACAGGCTCCTGCCCTTTCAGCCATGTTCAAAAAATAACCATGACATGAACAACAGACCATAGAAGACAGAAGACTATAACAAGAGTTATAGATCTATTTGAGTTCAAGATACACACACGATTATTAACGATGTTATCAAGATGTAAGACGGTGTGTAATACAGACATGTTCAGTTTTCTGAGTTCAATTAGAACTCATTTTCATATATGTAACTTGGTGCAGTGGAGATTTTTTCGCTTACATATCATAAAAATGCCTTGTAGAAGAGGATGAATACAATGTTCCTGATATACACTCTTTTGACTAGAACATATGGATAATGTTTGAGTACTTTAGTCTGTACATCTGTATGTCACACAGATTGAGTGTGTATAACAATTGATAATTAGTCTTGTCTGATTTGAATACCGGTCATTTCCTAATGTAGATATTCAATTTATAACAGGATACGATACGTTTTATGGAATAGTATTGAAATAAGGATTCACTATGTTATAATTCTGTCATCAGCTGTTAAGTTATCGTCCATTTAGGGGTATCACTAGTCACCAAGACTTTAATTTGCTGGCATGGTGAACTATGAAGCGGAACGAAGGCAGCATCTTCACTCGATTAACACATACGTATTAGATATAGCTATGTCTGTGAATGATGTAATTCAACTAGACGGAGATATTCATATTACTTGTAATCAACAACGAGAGATTGGCCATAATGTTTCTGAGGTAACATGATCCATGACCACATGTATCTATCGGCAAATTGCCCGCTCTTATACACATTGGGTTGAGTGTACCATAAAAATCAATGGTATATACTTGGGTACTTTTAGTGTCTAACTTGCAAGTTTATGGCGGTAAACGTGACCACCCGTAACCATATCACGAAAAATCCACAAGCTGGGATTCCCAATGCGTCCAGTTTACACATTAAGATTAATATCCATTTCACATATGAACACTACAAGTTCCATCATCCTCACATGAGTCATGCCGAAGGCCGTTCTCATTTTACGTTACCTGCACTTATTTAGAGTCGTATGATATCCTTCCTCGTTGCTTTGCCGTACGACTTGAAGACCGAGCAATATACAGTTTTTGGCAATTCCCGTATTTGTGAACATCAGAATTATAGGTAAGGGTAGAGACACATCGGCATATCCACAGTTAGCTCTGATTGAATATTAAACTCCGCATACACACAACAGAGTGGATTCTGACATATTTGTCTCAATTCGATTCACAGCAAGAAGTCTTGTGGCACCAGTACTATTACGTTCGAGTTTGCTTACATTTGCCCGGCCATTTCCCTGCCAGGTACGTGATTACCACCAGTATAGATGACTTTGGTTTACTTATCGAATATCAGCCAACCAGTCATACAAGCATTATGTATGCACGTTTTTTGTGCAATACAGGATTATGTTTAACAATATTGTATTCTCAGTGATATCTGTAAAACAAAGTAAACATTTGCACTGAGATACTAATCGACCACAATAGAAGTTTGTTTTTCCCATGATTAACTCATTGGATAACTTTTAGAAAATCGAATGCAAGAACACGTAAATTATAGGTACAGTTGAATCATACGTTTATCTCCGTTTCTAGGAACACCACGTGCGCAAAATCCGTGATTTTGGACTCTGTATATATCATTAAAGAACAAGCAAGCCAGTATTGTTCTTTCCAGGTACATTTATTGATCTGCACACGAGTGCATGTTTATTTATTTTTCAAGATATGCTGTGATACTTTTGTATAGACAGTCATTCACTAGCTTCCTGATTAACAACACATGCATAGCTCGCACAAACAGGCACTAGTGGTATAAACACAGTAAGGCTGATGGTGTAGCTCTTTGCCTGCATGTATCATTGGGTAAATAAGGTTTCACATCTTTATCACTAAAGGGCACCCCCTACTGTGTCTCTAATACGCAATTCAGGTTACATGAGGTAAGATATCTAAAATCATTTGCACTCATCTTTATAGGACATCGCCCCTGAAGAAGGGACTAGTTCCTGAAATGCATTGGGCATCGGCTTCAAAAACAGGATCTGTATGAAGAAAAGATTCTTTGGGATTTTTTTCTGTAAATAGGCCCATTGGGAAAATAATGTGACATGCTATGGAATGAAATAGTGTTAACTAAAATACATTCACAAGTAGTGAAAATGATGTAATGCATGTTTATTTATGCAGTACTTTGAATGAAATATAGAATTATGATACACTTATATGATTTATGAAGATTTGAATATCAATAAATGCAAATAACATGTGAAAACTTTAACATTGTGTAAACATTGTGGAAATAATTTTCTTTCCCAGGGAACAGTGCGCATTACTTGCAGACTTCTTCTGCATCCCCTTGCCTTTTCAAGTAACGTTGTTAGCCAACACTCGTGTCTAATACAGCACCCCAACCAGATTAATTTATCAACTTAACTAATTTAGTTTAATATAGTAGATAATTTTAGGTGTGTACCTCTATCTCTAAGTATAGTAACTCAAGACATCGACATAACAATCCTGAGAACTCACATTCAGCTGAAGAAGTTGTTTATGAGCTGTGTGCGGACGTCACCCTCATTATCATCATCACTGGCCTCGTTGCCCAGGCCAGGATCCTCCACAGGTGGGGGAAGTTGGTCATCCTGTATGAGAGGCCCCTTCTCCATCACTGCCATGTTGTGTAGCATGCAGCATACTATGATGATCTTGCACACCTTTGTAGGCTCATATGGGAGGGCCCCTCCGGTCTTGTCCAGGCAACGGAAGCAGCTTTTCAGGAAACCATAGGTCTGCTCAATCACTCTCCTGGTTTGACCATGTGCCTCATTGTAGCGCATCTTGGCTGCTGTCACAGGGTTCCTGAGGGGTGTCAGCAACCACTGCATGTTGGGGTATCCAGAGTCACCTACATACAAAGAATAGCACATTAGTTGAGTCTTGTAAGAGGGTGTGATAAGAAATTACCAAACACACACAATGGTAAACAGTATACATCAATAAGCCAAGCACACTGGTTTGGCATCTGTGACATCATCAACGCTATGCAACCGTCCTCATGACGTAGTCATCGTGCGCAGAACCAGGGAAACGAACACACACATGTGTGATACACATGTCCGCCAGACATACCACCAGGACATTGATGGAGTGGAAATGTTTCCTGTTCCGGTAGGTCTGCTCTTGTGCCTGTGGGTGTATCAGTGCCACGTGTGTACCATCAATTGTTCCACTGACGCTCGGCATCCTCCCGAGTCTATAAAAAGCATCCTTTATGTCAGTGAGTTCACCAGGGCTAGGAAACCTAATGTACAAGTCAAGGAAATGCAACATCCCCTCCAAGACATCACGAAGCACAGGGCTGAACATAGTTTTTGACATCCCACCAGCAGTAGCCACAGTGTACTGGAAGGTACTGGTGGCAAAGAAGTGCAGGGCTGCCAACACCTTCATCTCTGGGGTCAGTGCTGTAGGGTATGTCCGGCCAGGTTGCAGATGTGGCGCCAACTGCTCCGCCAACTCCTCAATCAGTGGCCTTGTGAAGCGGTACCATCGGATGGAGTCGCGTTCCAACATTCTTTCAAGGTCTGGGAACGGTCTATGGACAATTAGTGCCCTGCAGTACAGAGTGGGCAAAGTGAGATTTTAAATTGCTCTACCCATGTGGCACCAACCTTTCATAAAATAACATGATACATCATTGCAATACACAGTGAACTGAGGTGTGTGCAGTTGAGTATGGACACATATGTCACCTTCATGCACATCATCTCACATATCAATGAGACATGTGTGCAGAAGTACCATGGAGTGCAATAGCAAATCATTGGGTTGTGGTACAGTACCTATGTACTGCTTCCACATACAAAACACACAACACAGTGACAAGTGAGTACTGATGTTTCACAGGCATCACAACTCCATGTCAGGGAGATAGCCATGGTCCCTGTATTGCCACATGTGCACTTGAATGCCATGCCGTATCATTTACATCCCACAACTAATCATGAGTCCCACAGGTAGTGGCCCCTGTGGCCCTGCAGGCCATGCATGGATGTCCCTGAGACACACACACACAACATGAATTTTGATGCACAAAGCACATGGTGGAGACTGTCTCCCATTAGGCACATGGAACCATATACATCAGAGACACAACATGCACACAGACTGTGGGTGTACATCATGATTGTGTCTATGGGTCTCGCTGTAGCGTACATACCATGCCACCCTGGACTCAGGGTCTATGTGACAGGTCATACACATCTCCAAACTGCTACTGTGTCCATGACTCATGCCCATAAGTGAAATTGTGCACATTACATTGGTGAGGTGCACAACAATAAAAGGATTCTGTCCCCATGATCCTGTGCCCGGCCTGGGAGTGGCTGCACCAAAGTGCCACACTAGAAAACACATGTTGCCCCCCCATACACACACATGCGATGCAGCCTTATATGCCATGGGATGTAGTATGGGGCATTCAGTGGTGTTAAAGCTGTGCCCCTGGCAATGAAATATGTGTGGTATCCGTCTGCAAGTCACACCAATGTGAACCGATGCGGGTGACTTGTATGCAGATGCGCCGTACATGCATGTACCGAGTAGTGCGCACGCCTTGTCCATTGACTGCACAACGCTTATACATTACAGTCACCCACGTCGGTTCACATTGAAGGCAATGGGCTATGCGTGCGCAAGGCTCGGTTTATGCATGTACGACGCGTATGCAATGTGACCCGACGCGGGTGACTTCTACAGAGACGCGTCGTACAGTTCTGGACCAAGCCGTGTGCACGGCTTGGCCATTGACTGCAATCTGAACCGACGTGGGTGACTTGTAAGCAGACACATCGTACATGCGTGGACCGAGACGTGAGCACGCATAGCCCTTAGAATCGTATTAGGACAGAGGTGTGTTCTTTTAAAAAATACGCGTCGTATAGTCAGTTTACCGAGCCATGCATACCCATTGCCAATGGGCTGTCACAGAGACGGACGTGAATTCAAAAATCTTACAAGTCGTGCGCTGGGCATTCAGTTGGATGCCTACAACAATGTTGCAATCTTAGGGTGTCATGAAAGTGAAATTTTGAACGATGCGAAAGACGTGTACGAGTCCTACATTTCCTTGGATTGGGCAGATTCATAGAATGCAACCGTGTCGGACCTATCAGTAAGGAGTAATGTCTCAGATACTGCCTCTGCAGCACTGATTTAAGGCTGGCAGGCCCCCAGGGAACTCACTGGCCTGCACTACATGATACAGGACCACATCTCTGATACTACTGCAGCTGTCTATGCATCCTCTGGATCCTGCACTGGCACATTCTTTGGCGAGGGCCCCAGCATTTACAGAGGAGGAGAACCAGGCCCTGCTGGACGGGGTCCTCCCACAGTACTGCAAGCTGTATGGGAAATCAGGGGAGCAGGTGAGTGTGCAGTCCACTGCCTACCAATTGTGCAAGTTGTCTGACTAGCAGTAAGAAGTGTCCACAGGAGTGAGAAGCATATGCACTGAGTACTTTCAGCACCCAAATTATGTGGGTACATGTGATGAACAGGTGTCCTGCTGCAAAAGTGCAGTAGTGCTGCCTTTAATTCCCCGGCAATGTTACCATGTCAGACCAGCAGCACAAATGCACATTTCTATGGGTGCACTACCTGTGTGCCTCTTTTAGCTTTGTGATGACTACATGTATTTTCAACTGTATACATCACAATTATGTGGCATGTGTGGTAATCTCCTCTTCACTTTGTCATCCTCACAGGTTGATGCCCACCAGAAGTAGGAGATCTGGCTGACCATCGCCTGGGCAGTAAGGTCAGTGGGGGTCTACAAGCGCCAGATTCGCAACTGCCAGAAGAGGTGGCAGGATCTACGTGGCTGGACCCGAAGGATCGCAAGGGTCCAGCTGAAGCTGTCACCTCCTTGCTGTAGGGGTGGACACCGGACCCAGACCCACCACATGCTCCGGATTCTGGCGGTGGTCTTCCCGGACCTGGATGGGCAATTGAAGGCCAGACAGCAGCAAGGAGGGGATAAGTCCACGCTGAATTTGTGAACTATGTCTGACATGCTATTTGCAGTTTTTTGGCCTGGCCATGTTTCCACATTACGTTGGTCTTGTAGTCCTAGACTCATGTCCCTCAATTGTGTAAGTCACACTCCTCATCTGATCCACAGTTGTGGCCCCTACAGTCTGTGGCTTTCTTCACTTGGGCACTGTGTCCCTGCAGTCAGTCATGCTTAAGGTCCCGTACAGCATATATTACTGGGACTCATATGTGTGCTTCATGGGTGGGTCTATTGTATGCACAACGCCACGTCTCTGACATGTGTTCTGTGTGTGCCTTTCATATGTGTTTCATATGTGTTCCAATTGCTGGTCTGGGTCACCACATGTGTCTGGGGTTTTCAAAACACACCCATGCAGCAGGTGAGTCCATATAGTGGCCTCAGGAGTATGTATTTTAAGTGTGTCACACTGGCCCAGACATCTGCCTACTGTCCAGGGCTATACACTGTTTCAGGTTTACCTGGGCAGTCATGCCCACTCCACGGCATTGGGAGACTCTGTACTCACACTCCCCTGTACCAACCTACTGATTGTGCTTAGTGAAATGTGCCATCAGGTGTCTGACTCAATGTCATTGTGGTGTTGCTTCCTTTTTGTGACAACTGGCTTTTGCCTTATGTACACACGTGGGCAGTTTGAGCAATTATCAGCTGACGATGCCAGTGCATGCCCTGTAATGTGCTGTAATCACTGTCTTGTGTGCAGTAAGTGCAGGCGACTAATGCAGGTCTTGTTTTCCAAATCATATGCAGATACATTCACGGGCACAGGAGGAGACAGCGCGACGGAACTGTAGGAGCCACAGAGCCTCACTGGGCCAGCATCCGAGGAGTCGGAGGGACCCAGTGGCACGGAGGGTGAGGGGAGCCACACCGAGCAGTTCTCAGGATCATCCAGCTCAGCTGAGGATGACAGCTGCTCAGAGGACGACTCCCTTGTGGGGGCGGATGTCAGCAGCCAACAAGCCACAGATAGTGAGGCAGTTCCCGGCACCACCACCCCCCCTCGGCTCCCATCCCAGAGGTCCGTGGCAGCTCCCATGTTCGGGAGCATGTCTCCTTCATGCCAGGCACCACACCTTCTGCCCCTGTGTCCCCTGCTGCCCTGAGTGTGGAGTCTGTGGACTTGCTTAAACAGATCCATGTAGGGCAGACAAGAATGGTGAGTGTCCTCCATGCACAACCAGTCTGTTGACACAACTGGTGTCGTTCATGGAGGGCATCTCATCGGGCATGTCTGCACTACAGAGGACCAATCAGTCCATGGCCTCCTCTCTGAGGGCAGCAGTATCCTTCCTCCAACAGTCACTCACCCCTTCTGCCGCTGCCCCATCAATAAGTCCTAGCACCCTACCTGTCCCCAGCACACATACACCGGCACAGTCACCCAAACACACACACAAAGACAGCACACAATCTACCAAAGCTAAGTCAAGACGTGCACGCAAGCAAAGTCAGGGGACTGATACCTCACTCCCAGGGGATGGTTTGCAAACACACACATAGGCATCCACAACCACTCCCTCCCAGAGCCCTTACCTTGCCTCACCTGCAACCCCTTCTCCAAAGAAGCTCTTCCTGTGTGACCATGGCCTCTTCCCCACCGATCTAGCAGATACAGGGTACAAGGGGAAGAGGAAGTCCCCACGCATAGAGGGGAGTGCCTCTCACACCCGGACACCCTTCCCCATGCGCAGGCAGACTGAGGCCCCCACCCACAAGTCACCCCGTACCCGGAAGAGCAAGACCCCACCCCCAGCCCACAGCTCCACTGCACAGTCTCCTTCCACCATCCCCCAGGTCAGCACTCATCAGGTTCCCCCACCACACCCTGCCCCAGGTTCCCCCACCCACAGAGACATCATCCTCAAAATGCTCAAGCTCTCCCCCCTACCACTTGCTCTTCTACTGACACCACCCCCGGTCAGCCTATCTGTGCAACTGTTGTGGGGAGCGAGCGCCCCCTCTGTCCTGCAAACCTCCCCTGGACCGCATTTTGCTCCCATGGAGATGGGCACTGCAGTGGAGTCCACAACCACCCAGTCTGACATGGGCACTGCAGTGGGGACCCTGTCCACTATACCTGACCTGCCCACTGCAGTGGTTCCGGCACCCACCCCGTCAGACTTGTGCCCCAGAGTTGTGACAGCACACACCATGTCAGACGCCTGCCCTGCAGTTGCCACTGACTCTCCTGCACCGACCTCCCCTTCACCGCCTCCTTCTGATGAGCCCTGATCCTGTCCCTGTGGTGCCTGGTCTGCCCCCATGTATGCCCCTCAGAGTGGATTTCCCCAGTCCTTAGTAGTGCAGGCAAGCAACGGGTGACAGGTGTCACTCACACAATCATTTGGACTTTTGAATTTGAAAGGAGATTGGCCTTTGTCTTGTTTTGGACTTTCCCTTTCTTTTTTGAATTTGCTGAACAAAACATTTTTTGTTATCCTTGTGCATTTGATTTAGCTGTACATTATGTTGATGATGTTTACCATGACCTTCCTGTGATGATGCAGGATTTCCAATGTCGGTACTGAGGTGTTGCTGTGATGTACTCCATGTGGTCCATGAGATATGTATCCTTTTCAGGTTGGTATCCATGTTAGCCTTTCCAGCTAACTGGGTGCGTCATGATTAACTTATTTAGCACAGGGATGTTAACGTTTCATTTGCATGGCCACATCTGTGGCTTGCACCCATGCTCATATGATGTGCTTCCCATTGTCTAATTTGTATCTTTCACTGACTGTGGGCCCATCTCCATTCGACAGGCAGATTTGGGCATCATTGGTGTAAGAATCAACTGTGTCCTCTGTGCAACTTGCTAGACATGTGTATTGTGACTATGCAGATGACTTAAGGGACACTACTGTACCCAGACGGATCTGACCAGTGCCTACATTGGGTGGTACATGATGGGTGACTGCACCAGTGTTGTGCTGACATGACTGTGACTTGCTGGAACTGTGTTTGGCACAGATGTGATTCCACAGGAGTTGAGTCCCATATAGTTAGTGTGTTGTTCAGTGACATTGCCTGTGCCCATGGTGTGTGTTGTGTGGGCATGTCTGTGTGTGTTCCCATCCCCTTTTCTACACAGGCTATGTTCCCTTCATATGTTGGTGTTGGTGATGATTGCTGAGTTGTCCTGTGTTCATCACACATCTTTGTCTGGGCCTCCCAGATATGTGGGTGCATGACACACTACTGTTCATGTGTGTGTCATCATTAGGATTTGTCAGTTCTGAGTGGTGATGTTGTGGCCAGATGCATATGTTACACAGCAGGGCTCCCATGAGCACTTGTTTATTCTCAATATCATGTAGATGTCCATAGGTGGTACCTTTCAGTGATTCAGACATGTGTTTGTGTGTGGGTCTGCTCCCACCCGTCAGGTTCAGAAATGCAATGTTGGCAGGTTTCTGCATTTGTGCCTTGTGGTTCTCCTTGGCTTCTGCATTGTCCTGGGACTGTGTTAGGGATTCCTAAGGTCAATGGAGATCTGAAGTCATGGCCATGTATTACATACTGTGCAGTGTGTCTGTCATTCACCATGTTTGTAGACTGTCCGTGTGTGAAGAGTCTGTGCACCTTAGATCCTCACAACATTATTGTGTTCATCACCGGTGCCAGTGCAATGTTACCGGTCCATGTGGGCTTCAGTGATGCACATCAGTGCAGTTCAGGGTGTGTGGTGTTGAGGGTGGACAGATGTGAATTGTTGCATGTCTGGGCCCCAACCTTCCTATTGTCCCTGGTTGACGTGCCTTTCTGAGTGATTGGTGTTTGTGTAGGTGTGATGTACGTTTGTGTCACAGGACACCAGTCTGTGTTTCCCAGTTTGCATGACATCTCCCTTTGACATCACAGTGGACCTTTCATGCAGGCTTGTGGACCCCCAATTTATGGTCCCTGGGGTTAGTGCTGTTGTGGGTCTGTCTCATGTGGTTTCAGTTGATTTTCATTCCAACTTGTGTCACATGTGTCTGTTGGTATCCCTATCATATCACAATGCCTAAGGGGTGCACAATTAATGGCTTACTTTTGTTTGGCACTGTGTCCACATCTGTGTCATTGCGGTTCAGCCACCCTCATGTGTTGTGTAGTTGCCTGTGGATAATGAGACACACACACACACATTGCCTGTTGGTGTTTGTGAATGTGCACCAGTGCATTGGAATTGCTGTTGTGGGAAATTGTCTGGATGTTGTTTAGTTTATTTTCCCTGCTGTCCCGATGAGTCATAGCTCATCATTCTGCACATTGTTCCTGATTGTCCTGTCCCATTGCTGCCATGGAATTGGATTTTGTGGACTGACACCTACAGTGTACATAGGATGTATTGCTCTGTGTGTCTAGTTTCGAGATGTGTGTATGCATTATGATGGTCACTTATGCTTTTGTGTCATTGTACCTTGTGAGCAATGTCAGGCCCATGGGTGTTGCTTTGCTGCACATGGCCGAGTGTATGTTGTGTTTTCATTGCACGGTGTGCCTCACCACAACTCTGTGGGTATGTGACACAACCACTACTTTGCCAGAAAATTGTGTGTCAAGTTCTGCACCCAGGACTCATACATGCTGTTTGGCATTTGAAGCTATTTCCATGATGACACTTACCTTTAGGTCACTGTGATAATGGAGGATTTACACCCTTTGCCACAATGCCAACTTTTTCTGCAGTTTGTTCCCACACATTTTCGTAGGATCTACACAATGATGGGGATTTTGAGCACATTGGCACAGTGCTACTGTGAAGCTTGACTTGTGTAGCCCACACTCTGATGTTGGTCACACATGTGATGGTAGTTACATTGTGCGTTCTGACTCATATTTTACTGTTGGCGTATTTGTCAAACCCTACACACTGTTGTCATGATGTTATGGGGAATGTATTTGGCTAACATACCTGAGGTTGATGTATGATGGATGTGTGGTGCATCACCTATCCTATGGGTGGGGGTGTCGATGTTGTTAGACACACAGACCCCTATGGGTGGGGGTGGCAGTGGTGGTGGGCAACATGCCCCTATGGATGGGGGTGGCAGTGGTGGTCGGCAGCATGACACATATGGGTAGGGGTGGCAGTAGTGATAGGCAACATGACACACATGGGTTGGGGTGGCAGTATTGATAGGCAACATGGCACATATGGGTAGGGGTGGCTGTAGTGATAGGCAACATGCCCCTATGGGTGGGGTTGGCAGTGGTGGTGGGCAACATGACACATATGGGTAGGGGTGGCAGTAGTGATAGGCAACATGCCCCTATGGGTGGGCGTGGTAGTGGTGGGGGCAACATGCCCCTATGGGTGGGGGTGGCAGTGGTGGTGGGCAACATGACACATATGGGTAGGGGTGGCAGTAGTGATAGGCAACATGCCCCTATGGGTGGGGGTGGCAGTGGTGGTGGGCAACATGCACCTATGGGTGGGGGTGGCTGTAGTGGTGGGCAACATGCCCCTATGGGTGGAGGTGGCGGTGGTGGTGGGCAACATGTCCCTATGGTTGGGGGTGGCAGTTGTGGTGGCCATGGGATCCCTATGGAGGCCTGTTGCTAGTGAACAGGGTCTGGACCCCTGTGTGTGTGTGTGATTTGGCGGGTACGTGTCATTTGTTTGTATGGTGGGTGTCCGAATTACCGTTTGTGCCGTCCACGTCTGTTCCTGAACCGGTCATAGATGTACAGGACTGGTTTGACCTGCTCGATGGGATTCTTGAAGCGTTTGTGACGTACCCGTTGCTGGCTGGTCCGTCTCAAAGCCGTGGATTGTGTTCTGGCACGATTCGTACCTGATATGCAGCTCTACCGGATGCTGTGATGTGCTGTACGTGGCGACCCGTCCGGCTGGTATGAAGTACGCATCATACTTGTACGGCCCGAAGTTGCAGTGTTTAGAGTGCCGTGCGACGTGAATTGTGAGTTTACGGGTCAGGTTAGTACGGAAAAGGTGGATGGAATCGGAGCATACGTGTCGGTCGCGAATTTGGCACTTTTCTGCATCGTACTTGCTTGCACGGGCGGTCCCACTCCTAGTACGATTCGGCCGTAAGGTAAGGCTATGGACAGCTCTCGGGGAGCTGTCCGACCCAGATAGGAATCGACCCCTTAGAAGAAGAGGTAACAATGATTAATCGTCCCGGTGCAAACCAGAATATTGGAAAATAATGTTAGAAAATCTAAATAACACATTGAATTCATATGGCAAAAAATTCCAGAGCAGAAGTTGAGGAAATTTCGCCGAGACACTATTGATTATAAATTGAATGAGGTTTACACCTGGGCAGAGGTGTACGCCCGTTGTAGAATCATGCAAAGAACGGTTTCCTCACCTCAAGAAAGTATTGTTTCTGATCATGAATTGGAAGCCACGAGAACACCGTTAAGTGTGAATCAACAAACAAAGGGGTTAACTTCCCAAACTGGACAAGGGATGTCTCAAGAGACCAGAACACCATCCACGTCAACAACTTCTTTTTCAGCCACCAACCAGCCATCCGGACGTCCACCGGACCAAATCATCGCAAAAAAAACATGCAGAGGGAACAGGAAAGGAACAGGATGGTCGCAATCTGAGGAGCAAGACCAAGGTTTCATTATCAATATTTCCTCAACATCTTTAACATTAATGCGGAGATGCACACTCAACAAAGGCACATCATTTGTACCTACGTATCACACCAACAGTTTGAAAATTGACATATCAATTTTTTTATTTATGAGAAATGTGCTGTTACAACATTTTTTCAGCAATCTTTTACCAAGGTCCGAATTGGTGGAGTTGGACTGTCTGTCTCAGAATTATATATCCTATAAGGAAGTTAAACCTTGTAGTACCTTCATGGCACCAACGTCACATAAGTTGTTGGATGCGTTTGAGACCATGATCAAACAAGATATTGCCAAATTGAATTTGCAACCAAAAATCAAATATAATTTATCAGAAACTGAGGTAAGGATCTTACAACAATTGGCAAGGATCCCAACTTAATGTTCCAATCAGCTGAAAAAGGTGGTGCTTTAGTAGTGATGGACACTAGTTTTTATGAACGTAAGGTGTTTGAGCATTTACTGGACAAGAATACATATCTATCATAGGAGGAAGACCCCACAAAGGAAATGTTGGCAATTTTGGAGAATGCGATACAAAAGGAGAGGCCTCTGACCACATATTCGAATGCAGTTCGATCAAGGAGGCTCAGCTGTGTTTATTCTGCTTGATTTATCGGCAGCATTCGACTCCGTCTCTCCAGTGTGAATAATCCAACACCTGCGAGAAGTGGGGGTCAGGGGAAAAGCTCTGCAGCTTCTCCAGTCCTTTGTTATGGACAGAAGGTACACAGTTAGTTGTGGAGGCTTTAAAAGTAAAGCTTTTGCTCTCCTATGTGGGGTACCTCAGGGTTCTTTGCTCAGCCCTACCCTTCTTAATCTTTATGTGACCCCTCTGGCCGAACTCGTGTGATCTTATGGATTTCAGGTGCTCTCCTATGCGGATGACACCCAAATCATTGTCTCTGTCACCAACAATCTGCAGCTAGTTGCAGAGAAGTTTAACGCTTGCATGTCAAACATCATCAGTTGGATGAGGGCAATTCTTTAACCGCATTGGTGCGGCGCATTTTCCCGCTGTGCGCTGAAGATTTGAAAATCCCGCGGTTCATGATGAGCTCAGCTCATCATGAGCGTACGAGAGGTGTACCTCATGACGAGCTGAGCTCGTCATCAGCGTCGATGTCGTTAAAGATTAATGCACATAAGACTGAGGTACTGATTTTTGGGCCATCTGATCTGGCCAACAGAATGGAGACCTCTTCCTGCCCTGGTACAAACAGCTAAAAATCTGGGGTTAATCTTCAATGAGGGTCTGTCTTTTGATGCCCAGGTCAACCGTACAGTCAGCACAAATTTTTATATCTTAAAAACCCAAAGAAAGGCCCTTCCACTTATCCCCTGTGAATTGCACCGGCCCTCTATCATCGCTCTGATTATTTCTCGGCTGGATTATTGCAATGCCCTTTATCTTAATATCACTGATGCATCTCTGAACAGACTCCGGATGGTCCAAAACGCAGCAGCAAGATTGATTTCAAATATTCCTAAACATCAATCTGCCAGAGAAGGAATCCAGTCGCTAGACTGGCTCCCTATTAAGGAACGCATATCATTCAAGACCTTGAGTACAGTATATAAGGCCATGCACTGCAAGGGTCCGTCCCAACTCAAATATTTGTTCCATCGATATACCCCATGGAGGACCTTGAGATCATCTACACAATTTAAACTTGTGCCCAGACTTTGTAAATACAGATGGGGAGGGTGCACCTTCTCGATGGCCGCCGCCAAGCTTTGGAAATTTCTCCTGCCTGCCATCGCCAATGCTAGCTCCCTCCCTGTTTTTATGAAACTCCTGAAAACCTGGTTATTTCCCTCTTAATCTGCTGCTGCCTTCCTCTCACCTACTATGTCTACTTAGTGCCTTGACACCTACAGGTTTAGTGCCCTCTACAAATATTATCTAATTTTTATCTTATCTTTATATCTACCAACACTCGCAATTTGCTCAGAGTTTAACATCGGAGACTTCTCAAAGTTCACAAAAATGTGTTTTATCCACCTTTCTGACCTATAGTGTCCGGTTGTGGTTTGGTTTTTGAAACTCCAGGGAAATCTATTGATTTTTTCTTGCAAAGCTTTAATAATATGTCAGAGAAAACAGAATTATGTTCAGACTTTTTAGGAAATCAACGGCGTGTAATTCAGTATTGCCTGTGCCCAGTGCACATCCCAGTTCACAGATACATGCCATCCCACCGGGAGAGATGACACGGATTAGGAGGAAATGAGGGTGAAGACACTGTCTTTCTTACAGAACTGAGTAAATTGGAGGAATGTTTTATCCACAGGGGCTATTCACAAACAGTGCTTGATATCTCCAAAAGAAAAATCTTCAATACATCGAGGCAGTCCTTACTGTAGAACAAGAAAAAGACTTCTAGGAAAGGTAAGGAAAATAAATTAGCTTTCATCACTGGGTATAATACTCAGAGTGATTCGATCTACAAGATCCTACACAAACATTGGTATTTACTCCAACTAGATAAATCATTGCAGAAACACATTCTTAGGAAACCCCTGGTGGCATACAGAAGGGGAACCACTTTATGGGAGATTCTGTGTCCAAGCTATCTGCCCCCTATTAGGCACAACACCAGATGGCTACCTACCAGCCAAGTGGTTTCTATAAATGTACACAATGTAATGTTTGTCCGTATGCACTCAACAAACTAACAGAGTTTCAGTATAACACTCCGATCAAACACTGTATATGGGACTTCATCAACTGCAACAGCAGGTTTGTGGTTTAATATATAATTTGCCACTGTGGACTAATCTACATAGGAAGCACTCTACGCCCTCTAAAAGAAAGAATCCAAGAACACACAAGGGCGATTCGAAATAACAGTTCTGAATACCCCTTTGCCGTACACTTTAACAACACACATCCTCCGATGAATATGACCGGAATTAGATTTCATAGTATTGTACAAGCACAGTGTCAGCCTAGAGGGGGAGACAGAATATTGACTCTACGAAGAACAGAGACACAGAGGATTCTAAAATTGAGAGCTGTGGAGATGGGTTTAAATACCGACATGGAATTACACATGTTTCTGTCTGAATGATTTTTAGAATTAACGTGTCAGAGTTTCCATCTGTCAGAATAAGAAGCCCAATGTTTGTCAGATCAATCCCAGTAACTCGGGTATGATGTCCAGGAAAAAGCCTTTATGTCCATACTTTGTCTGTCTCTCAGTTCTGTTTGGTTGAGCACTTCTTGAGGGATCTTAACATTTCGACATTAGTCATTGTTGTAAACTGTACTCTCTGACTATAGTTTAAGCAAACATTCCAATGTTAATAAGAAATGTGTAAGAAATAGGAATATGCATTATTTGTATTCATATGCCCTATATCTCCATCTTTTTATCTATTGGTCACTGATGGTCACGTTTTGAAATGAATGTCTAGCCATATATAGTAACCATGAATTACAAGACATTATCATTAGGTTTGCAAGCTACTGTACTTACTACAGCGTTTTGTAATCACCTATCCTCAAACTACATGTGTATTCCGCAACATCATTCTTTTGTCCGCTGACTCTAATGTACTGTATGGGAATGTAAGTTTGATTCTCTTGCTCACTATGGGTGCCCCTTTAAGATGGCCACCATATTATTTGGGTTATATTCTCTCGGGAGATAATAAGACTGATTTAAAATGTCAAACATGGTCTCTTTTTCTTTCTCTTGGGTGTCACAAATACAAACACACTGCATCCATCTCAACTTGTATGTGATTAAAATTTACATTCAGTAACGTCATTCAGTGTTTATTCTATAACAAAAAATTGCTTGAGATGTCTGATTTGCTACCTTTTTACGCCTTTGAAACTTTTACAAGATGGCTACCGCAGGGAGCAAAATGGCAAGTCCATTTTTTATTGTTGACGAATCATTCTTTGTGACCTCTCACGTTCATTTCCGGCTAAGGGTCTATTTAAATGGAATGTTGGAGCAATTTTCACATTGCGAGGGCAGAGACTGGAGGAGACGGTTTTTAGGTCTCGCCTATGCAGCGGGCATGCGCTGCATAGGCAAAAAGACCTTTAGCAATTGCTTTGGCTTTTCAGCCAAAAACGTGCACGCGTTCCATTGCCTTCCATGGCAATGTGTGCAAGTGTGGCGATTCACTTGCAGGAGCGCGCAGTGTCATATGGTACCAATTATCACACCTGGCGCTGCTCGCTCTCGCAAGTGAAACGCTTTCACTTTTGCCGACACATTTTTATCCAGCACTTGCCCCCTCCTCTCGCCCCTCCTTTTAGCACGAGGAACGAGCTTGTTTAAGAGTTGGAAAAGGCATACGTACACTGCAAAAAAAGCACTTTTGCTGTTGCAAAAACTTGATTTTGAAACCATTAGAAATGTGCAACATCTAGGCCTAGATGTAGGTAATACCCATTTACAGACTCTTAAATACCGAATCTTACCGATTCGGTATTTAAGAGTCTGTAAATGGGAAGGGGGCAGATTTAGGTAATTCCGAATTCAGGAATACCGAATCTGTAAGATTCGGTATTTACCGATTCGGTAAATACCGAATCGGTATTGCCCATTAATTCCTATGGGCCTTGAAGCCCATAGGAATCAATGGGCAATACCGATTTGGTATTTACCGAATCGGTAAATACCGAATCCTGCAAGGGTGCAGGGGGTGTCACTTTGACACCCTCTAGCACCCCAAGTACAGGCTTGTGTGACATGTGGCACACATACATGCCCTAAGGGCATGTCTGTGTGTCACATGGCACAGGTGTGCATGCACACCTGAATTCGGTATTTTACCACACAATAGGATTGTGTGGTAAAATACCAACTCTTAAGGGCCTGTGGCACTCTCAGGAGAGTCAGCTACATATGGATTTACCGATTCGGTAAATATACCGATTCGGTATTTTAATGAATCGGTATATTTACCGAATCGGTAAAATTACCGATTCTTAACATAACATGCCCCTACATCTGAAAACCCTAATACCGGTCGGAAACTGTTGAAATCGTTCGTTTCCGACCGGTATTAGGGCTCCTACATCTGGCCCCTAGTCTTTTATGCAGATCCAAAGCACAGTCTCATTAGTTGTAGTGTGAATGAGTGGCCACATGGAAGATCTAACGTATGAACCTGATCGCAAATATTGATTAATAGGGCCACATATGCTTTTAATGGGATGGCATGAATACCATATCTAAAGGCAAAGTTATAATAGAAATCTCTAATATGCAGTTTTTATTGTAAGTAAACGAAATAATGTTTTTAAGCACAGAGTTCAAAAGACAAGGGCTGACAGACGTAAGTGCTAATAAACATATTATCCTGGTGTAAACAAACGCATTTTGACATGAAAATCTTATAATCGAAAAAGGAACCCACGATCAGTGAACAGTGCAAATCCTAAACTTTAACCCTGTGAAAACTAGTTGCTGTTTTTGTTTTTAAAAACACCAAGGGAAAAGCAAGCTCTGGAATTCGGCGCATTGTTTATAATTGCCAATGTATATAAAGGGGGAATTGCGTCATCTGCTTGGTTGCTCATTGTACAAAATCATTTTAAACCCCTGCGAATAACAGGGGTCAAAAACAATTGTTAAAAAGGCACGTTGAAAATAGCCTAATGAAGCATCCGGGCGAGCTTGCTGCACCTGCAGCCCTCAGAAAGGATGGCCACGTCATTTCACTTTTTCAGACAGCTGAACAGTCTGGAGATGGGCAGACGGAGCACAACTACCTGTCAGGAATACCAATGAGCGGCCTCTGCTCCCCTGCGCCGAGTTGCGCAACTTGCTCGCGCTGCGTCTCGTGGTTCACAGGGGGGCTGCCTGGTGATGGGCACAGAGGGCGGCGAGCTTTTCAAGTGATGCCACATTTCCACGGATGACGGCCGCCATTTATATCCCGAGGGTATCAGCTCTGCCTCCCTGGCCCTCCGACTCGAGCGGGAAGATGACTGTGCTATTTTTTTGACTAAAAAAGGTTTTAATGAAGGAACATCAACCCCTTCTTTGACTTACGCACCGCCGTAAGCAGCGAATCTGCATAACTAGGCGTCAGATTTATGGACACTGCTTTATT
This sequence comes from Lissotriton helveticus, assembly GCF_964261635.1. Classification (NCBI taxonomy): domain Eukaryota; kingdom Metazoa; phylum Chordata; class Amphibia; order Caudata; family Salamandridae; genus Lissotriton; species Lissotriton helveticus. The sequence continues at coordinate 1,577,600,175 of NC_136061.1, read as the reverse complement.
GTAAAGTATCAATTCAATCGGATGTTACGATCCTGCCACAACAATTTGTAAATTCTGATGTCTTTCTATGGCGGTAGGGGGGTCGGAATAATGCAAATGACCTGCAAACACAGCGCATCAACAATATAGAATATCAATATATTGTCAAGGTAAGTAAATATGGAGTTAAGAAAATAAATTCTATTCGAGCCTAGAAGAAAAAAGGCATCCTTGTAGGAGTGAAGGAAATGTGACAAACGTTTTTGAAAGGTAACTATATAATCAATCCCCATAACGGTTTGTATAGTTATTTTTGTTTTCTGCTAATAAAAATCACTAAAATTGTTTCTAAAAAAAAAATTGTACATGTATACTTTCCTATACATAAGTACCTTCAACATACAGTGACAGTCTAGGTTTGAATGTTTTGCAGGTCAAAATTTTGATAGTGATTTTGTGGCACAAACCCTTTCCAAAACGCACATAAATCATACCATAGAGACTTTCATTCAAACAAACTAGCTCGAATCTCTCCACACTACTGGCATGCGTACGTTACAAAAACACTAGGTAATTTGCAGGTATTTCTAAATCTCCGTCTAAGGCACATATCTTGGCAAGGAGGTGCGGTGGGCTTTCTATCTTGCCAAAGACGCTGACACTGTCTCATTCCTATGTCCCTGTCCCTGTACCTCCATTTATTTATTGATAATTGACAGTCCTTCGTGAAAGCTGCGCTACAGAACATCAGAAGTAGTATTTCTTTCTTTTCCATTGTTGCGAGTTATTAGAAACATTAGTTAGCACGTCTGGAGGATGTTAGACAGGCCACGTTTCATCACATTTCCCCAGGGTTGCTCCGGCTTGGTATCAGAGAATGTTTCACACATATGTTTCAGCAGAAACAATGGAGCACAATGATTAGCAACTATTTATTTGTTCACTTTGCTTTTCCAAATAAGGAGTCAAACAATGCATGGTTTATAACTGGCTCGCATAAAAGAGTAAATCCAGTGCAAAACGTATGTGAAGATTCATTATTTACAAGGCATCCACGTGCCAAACTAGCTAACTACTGCATTCTTTTTGCTCTTCACGCCTCCTCTCCCATCCCCCACAACTATGGAGCAGTAGAAGCTTTACCACACATGCTAATGTAGGGGCCACTCTTCTCTACATGTCTATGAAACATAAAGTGCAAAAGTGGCTACACAGCCAGGGAACACTGTACAGGAATTGGAAAAGGGCAGACAATATGGCCAGAGGAGCGAAGAGTGCGCTTAGGGAGAAGGAGGTTATGACCGTAAGGAAAGCAGAACATTCTTGTACAGGGGGTTAAAAGTTCCTGGTTGAGCCAGGAAAGGGGACAGTGGAGATGGCAGTGTAGCAAAATAAGGAGGGGAAGTTGGGAGTGGGAATTGAGGGGAACACCGATTTGCACCATGAGCACAATAGCAGGAATGTCTATACATCGATAGTCGCTATTTGTCTGTGTGTGGGCCCACACTGTGAATAATGAACAGACTCAGCAATGGGCGTCCGCAAAGGGGGGCAAGGAGGGGCGCCTCCCCCCCCCCCCGGAGCACCCCTCCTTGCGCCCACCTGTGGACACCCATGCTTATATGGACGCCTTTTGTCGTAATTCTGGGCCCTGCAGGGAGCAGAGCTGTTCCCTGCCAGGGGCCTCAACTCCCTGATGGGGCGCCTTGCACGCCTCCTCACAGCCCCTCCCACTCATTGTCATTCTGTCTGTGGCTGATTATCACATATAGAATGACAATGGCCAGTTTGAGCTGCGAAAGCATACATCTCACCCTGAACCAATGAGGCAGCTCAGCAGGTTGGGTATGCGCTGCCGAGACCAGCGGACACAGAGCAGTGTTGTGTGTGCCATGATAGGGTTTTTCTCCCTAAGGCCATGAAACGGAACAGGCTTTTCCTCGAGTGCCACTTGGCATCACCACTGCTAGAGGTTGTGCGGAAATACACCCACCCCCTTCAAACTCGTGCTCAATGGCATTCTGGTTTGTGCAGTCCTTTCCTTAATCAGCCATAGGTGAAAGTGCATTCTGCATCCTAAGGGAAGTGGCAGACTAGGTCTGGACACCAAGACCTCCTTTTAACACTGTGTAGGCTGAGAGCAAGGGGTCTTCTGAATGAAGTTCTGGGGGTGGGGGGGGTCGATGCATTATCCTGCCAAGTCAAAAATTGAGGTTGCAGCATGGCCGAGATTTCAGATCTCACTAAAACATACACAGTCTTGTGTCAATAACATACACAGTCTTGTGTCAATAACATATCTATCTGCCAGTATGCACCCTATTATGTCTGGCAGGACGTCCCGACCCTGTTTTTCACTGCCTTATATCCCTCTGTACCCCACTCCCCGCGCTCACTGCTTAAGATCCCTCTGTACCCTACACCTCTCGCTCACTGCCTTATATCCCTCTGTACCCCACACCTCTTGCTCACTGCCTTCTATCCCTCTGTACCCCACACTTCTCGCTCAGACTTATATCCCTCTGTACCTCAACCCCTCTCACTCACTGCCTTGTATCCCTTTGTACCCCACTCCCCGCGCTCACTGCCTAAAATCCCTCTGTACCCCACACGTCTCGCTCACTGCCTTATATCCCTCTGTACCCAACACCTTGTTCTATCTCTGTTCACCCCCTTACTTCTTTTAGTACCTTACTCCTTTCTCAACACCTCTACTTCTTTTCCTCTTCAGCAACATCTCTCTGACACATCTCTGCACTTCCTTTATATCAACGCACCCCTCTACCTCACCTGTCTACCTCAGTCATTAATGTTTCCTCTTCCTCAGCTGTCTCTTCCTGTCTCTGACACACCTCACCCTCTCTCTACCTGGCCCTCTCACGTTCTACGACTGCGTTATTCTCACCTCTCCATCTTTGATTTACCTGTCTCTGCTCCTGAATCTTTTTCTTCCACACCTCACTTTTTTGTCTACCCTTCAACCCTCGCTACCCTTCAGTTTGCTTCACTACCGTCTTTACCCAACCCACCTTTCAGTGCCTCTTCCCATTTCGCCTCCCTCCCTCACAGCGCTCTCCTAGCATGCATCTGTTTCTCCCCTCACCACCATGCCTGCCTCTACCCCTCCTTTCCTTTCTAACCAGCCTAACATTCTACCTTCCTGTTAATCCTGGTAGTGAACGTTTCATTGTCCGTTGTATATATTTACTTGACTGTGAACAATAAGAGCATAGTTGCCTCCATGCTTTGGCCCTTGCCTCATGTGTATTAAGATGCCTTTCGAATATAAATATGAGCAAATATTTGTAACCATAGTGCGGATGAGCACACTTGCTCTACGCACACCATTATGCCCCTCTTGCCTGACACATTATTAGTCTCTAGCAAGGACAACTAAGTATAACTAGAGCGCGGGTGAGAACTAACCCTATGTTAACTAGTATGTCCCTCTCGTTTTACGTCCCGTTAGTTATCAGAACGGTCAACGATCTGCACACAGAGCGCGGTTTATTCCGTGTCGCTAAGCATGCGATGTTCTCAATGACATCCAAATGTGACAAGTAGATCCTTGTTATACGTGTAGTGCTGCCTACGTATAAAAGGCAGCCAACGTGTGCTAAAAAACTTTGGGGCATATTATCAAGGACCAGTGTTAAAATTATCACCGTTTTATCGGCAGGAAATTGCCGATAAAAAGGCGATAATGGGCGTGATAACACGCCTTTGTTAATTCCCATAGAAGCCCATGTTAACACCAAAACATGGGCTTCTATGGGAATTAACAAGGGTGCATTATCAAGCCCATTATCACCGTTTTATCCTGCCGATAAAACGGAGATAATTTTAACACCGGTCCTTGATAATATGCCCCTTCCTTCCATTTATAGCTCATCCCAAACTGGACTTTGAGTTTACTATAAGTGCAATAGCCTCTGTATTTTGACATATGGTATAAATGCAATAACATTTAAGTTTTCATGTTATGAACATAACTATGCTTACCATTGGAGAGGTCATTAGTAAACGATCACATCAGTTTGTTACTTTGTCGAGATTGTTTGTAAAAGTGAAAGTCCCAGGACTTGTTTGTTCAAATATGCTTATATTATTGATAACTAATCAGTGATTGAACAATAACTGCTTGTTCATAGGGACTTATCTCTGCGCTCCAGATGCCGTACTGATTGTCTCCAGCTCGACTAGGAATACTAGTATTTACACCTAAGTTCCGATGTGCTTCAATAATTTTTGCAATATTAACTTGGACGTCAAAAGAGAAATTCAAATTTTAATTCAGACTATAATAATTTCTTTATTAACAATCTAGAGACAACTGTGTTTAAAAAAGAAGCAGCCATGAATAACTTATTGTTATTTACAGGTTTCCATCCTCCAAGTAGCAACAAAAACATGCAATTTTCTCAATTACTGAGAATCTAAGGGATTGAATCATCCCAAACATCTCTGGCATGTGTCTTGGAGAACCAAATAAAAAAAAAATGGGCAAAGAGGGTATCCAGCCAGTACCTTGGCTAACGCAATGACTAGAATTTCGAATACTCACCGACAGGAATTACTCAAAATGAAGAAGAAAGAACATACGCGCATGGTTTTTGTATGTTATGTTATGTTATATTATGATATGTATCTAAATATTCCTCCAAATCCACAGCCAGAAAATGCATTATCAAGTCCAGATGGGAGCTCCTCAAGTCAAAACCTGATTTCAATTAATTATTTGATGAACAACCATTATTTGCGCATACTAGAAGCCCGAACATGAAGGAAATGTCAACACGCCCCAAAACCACTGACAGTGTAGCTACATCAGGGATGTGCTAATGTTTTAGTTGTGTCAACTGCAACAATGTCATTACTGGTAACAGTTTGAATCATCCACATTCTAAAAAACCTATCACGTTAAGGTACTCAGGTGATTGTGATTCCTCAAATGTAATTTACGGCATTAAGTATCCCTGTGGTTTAATTTACATAGAAAGGAAAGTACAAATGCGAATTACTGAACTTAAGAGTACAATTAGGACTAAAAATGTCAAGTCTATGTTAGTCTCACACAGGCAAGAACACAATCATACCATAGCGCAGTTGAGATACACTATTTTGAAAAATGTGGCATTTGTGGTGACGTGGTCACGGGGGTCAAGACAGACCTAGGCCTCAGGGGTGGGCCGTTATACGCTTTATTTAAATGAAGGCACAGACACTCACTATCACTATTGGGCCGAAGACCCCGAGCGGTCTTGCGCCCTTTTATTTATACCCTTGGGCGAGCCCGCCCTCGGGGTGCATGCGTATGTGACGTGCGTGGACGGGCCGGGTGGCTCCGTCATTACATCCCTCCAATCTTTCGGATACAGAGGACATCTTCTGGAGGGCAAGTTCAGATCTTACGTGCACACCACGCAAAGTCTCTTAGTCTCTGGCTAGGGGTCGGATTCGTCCGGAGACCATACCTCTGGCTCCGGGAGTTCTTTCTTTCCTCCGATTCCCCATCGCTTGCCCTGGGGATGGTTCTGCTTCCTTCTGTGGTCCGGCTGGTGTTCGTTTCTGCTGGTTCGCTCCGCGTCGGTGATTGCGTGTTCTCCTGTTGGTCCACTGAAGCCTCCGCAGCCGCGGGGTCTTCGCTCCACTCCAGTTCATCAGCTTCCAGATCCCTGGTAACTCGTTTGAACCAAGACATGTTTCTTGTTACCACTCTGGTGCCTTGCATGACAGACACCATAGTTCCTTGGGTGTTGATCACCTCCCACTCCTCGGGTTCATACGGGGTGCGGTATTTCCAGTTCAGATATCTGTCTTTCATTATCACTCGGTCCCCCACTACAATGTCCATGGGGTGGGCTCTCCGAGTCTGATTTGCCTTGTCGTTGGACAGCTTCCTCCGTTGTTGCGCAGCGTTATGGTCCAGTTCGGGGGGACTCCAGGACGGGTCCGCCGGAACACAATCTCTGGGAGCCCTTTTAAACAGCAAGTGTGCTGGAGCGCACAGTGTGGTGCTATGTGGGGTTCGGTGATACGCACCCAGGAATTGCGAGAGGCACTGTTCAGCGTCTTCGCCTTTCTCTACTCCGATCCGGAGCGCTCGGTTTAGAGTGCGCATAAACCTTTTGACCTCTCCGTTGGCCTGAGGCCACTGTGGGGTGATTTTCCAGTGCTTGATGCCGTGGGACGCCAGGTATGCTTGAAACTCTCTCCCATGGAAAGGTGGACCATTGTCCGATCGTATTTCCTCGGGCAGGCCCATCATCGCAAACGTGTGATCCAGAATCACCTTGACATGAGCGAACGCTGTTGAGGGTACTACTTCTACCACAGGAAAATGTGAGTGGGCATCGATGAATACCAGAGTGCTTCTCCCATCCGAAAATGATCCGAAATCGATGCTCAATTTGGCCCATGGGTCAGGACAGGGCTCCTCAGTAATCACTGGGTGTGGCGTCGGGTATCTACTCGTGATGATGCACGAATGACAGTTGCGCACCACTTCCTCCACCATCGCATCCATCCCTGGAAACCAAACTTTGCTTATGAGTCTGGCCTTGGTCTTGGATGCACCTTGGTGTCCTTGGTGCGCCAAGCGGACAACCTCCTTCTGTAAGCTGGTCGGGATCACGAGTGAAGTTCCTCGCAGCACAACCTCATGAGGCCCCTCACTGAGCTCGCTCTGAGCCCTCCATACTTGTTGCCGAAAATACTGTTCCTCCGTGGTGAGGGAGCTGACGCCGTCTAAGAAGTGCTTCTAGTTCCGAATTCATTAGCGTGGTATTCACCCTCTCGAGACATTCGTCCAGCGCTGTCGCTTTTCTGATGTCTTCGAGCGTGAGTGGGACTGGACATGATTCTTGCGAGATCATCCGAACGAAGCTTTCTATGTCCTCCATTTCATCCGTTGTTGACGAACACGCACCCGTCCCAGGGTGCCGTGACAGGAAGTCAGCGGGGTTATCAGCCCCAGGTCGAAACTGCACCTCAAACCGATATGCCTGCAGCTGCACGGCCCACCTTTCGATTCGCGGAGGTGCGAGCCTGGCCGTGCCCGCGAAGAGTGGAACAAGGGTTTGTGGTCCGTGATCACTCGGAACTCGTGGCCGTAGAGATATAGATGAAAGTGTTGGCATGCCCATTTTATCGCCAAGGCCTCTCTTTCTATCTGGGTATATCTCATTTCTGTGGCTGTCAGTGCCCGGCTGGCGTACGCGGTCGGCACCCAGTCTCTGGACTCCATCTCTTGCATCAAAACCGCACCCAGGCCGACCGGACTTGCATCCACTACAACTTCAGTGAGCCTGTTCGGCGGAAATAGGCCATCACCTGGTCATCAATCAGGGCGTTGTTGACTGCTTGGAACGCCATATCTTCCTTTGCTGACAATGCCTATAGTTGCCCAGACTTCGTCAAGGCCCGTAGAGGCTTGGAGAGGGACGCCAGATTGGGGATCAAACGGCCGCAGTATGTGGCCATCCCCAAGAGCTTCGGACCTCCGTGGATGTCGTGGGTCTCGGGGCAGTGCGAATGGCTTCTGCCTTCCGTGGGTCAACCCGCAGACCATCCCTTGAGAATATGTATCCAAAGAAGTCTACTGATTCTTGATAAAATGAGCATTTCGCTTGGTGCAGGGTGAGCCCGTTGTCTGCTAGGCGCTGTAAGGTAGCTCTGAGGTGAATGTAGTGGTCTTCAAGGGTCTTAGAGAAGACCAGTATGTCATCACTTAGGTTAATCACGCCCGGTAGTCCAGACAGTGTCTCTCTAATTGCGTTGTGGAATACCTCCGCTGCGGAGGAAACGCCGAAACTGAGCCGTTTGTTGCGGCGTAGGCCCACATGTGCTGAAAATGTGGTGATATTCCGGTTGTCAGGGTGAAGGTCCAACTGGTGGTACCCCGCATTGAGATCCAGCTTGGTGAACCACCTGGCGCCATTCAGGTCCGCGACGATGTCATCCATCGTTGGCGTCAGGTGTCGCTCTCTTTTCACTGCTCTGTTGGGAAGACGCATGTCAACAAACAGCCGGATGGCTCCTGGCTGTTTCGGCTTCGGGCCAACGACGAGAGGAGAGACCCATGGGGTCGGGCCTGACACTTTCTCGATCACCCCAAGGTCCTCGAGTTTTCGGAGCTCTTCCTCCACCTGCCGCCGTAGGTGGAAAGGCACCCGCCTGTGTCTCAACGCTGTGGGCCTGACTGTGTGGTCGACGTGTAGCTTGAAGGTCTTGCCCTTGAGACACCCTATGCCTTTGAATAGCATGGGAAAGTCTTTGAGCATTTCATGTGCGTGCAGCTCGTGTACTTGGTTCGCGAAGAAAACCAGCTCTAAGTCCTCAGCCGTGTGGCAGCTTAGGAGGGTTCCTCGTTTGCCCTCTGTGACGTGAAATCTCGTGTGTAGTTTCTGGCTTTTACTCACGACGTTCACCTCCATGACGCCAGGCAGGGGAGGCGGCTCGTCGCTGTCGTATGTGTAGATCTTCGCTCTTGACGGAGTTAAGGATGGGCGAGGCACTAACTTCTCGTACTGGACGCTGTCCATTACATTAACTGACGCCACGTGTCGATCAGTGCGTGCACCGGGGAACCAGCTACAGTGATGTTGCACTTGGGAGGTGGCCGTCTCCTGGAGCCCTCTCTCCCAACGAAAGATACAAAGAATACGTCGTCATCCTCTCCCTCAAAGTCGAGATTCACGTGGGAGCTGTCACTGCAGGGGCCTGGGTCCTCCACCGTCAGTTGGCGTACTTCTTGCACGAGGCCACGCGGGCCGGGCGCGGTCCGTCGTCCTCCGCCACTCCGGCAAACTTTGGCGAAATGATTCAGCTTCCCGCATTGCGGGCATGGCGGGTGGTCTAGGCCGCAGTTGCCACACGCTGGGGCATGAGATGACTTCGCGGCACCTCTTGACTGTTGAGGCCGTCTACGTATCACCTCCGACCTCTCTTCCTTCACAGCCGGCGCCCGGTGGGCCGCCGCTGGTCTATTCAGGGCTGCCTCCATCTCATCCGCCCAGGCAAGGACCAAAATCTCGTCGAGGGAGATGCCGGGCTGTCTCAGGATTAGACGCCGCAGCGGGACCGAGCGGCATCCTTGAATGAGTTGTGCGCGAATTTCTAGCCTTTGGTCAGTGAGTGTACATGAGGTGGCTAATTTCCTTAGGCGAGCGTAGTAGATGTCTATGGTTTTGGTTTCTCCTTGTCGCGCCTGCCTCAGCTTGAACCACTCGTAGTCCGGATTAATTTGGGATCAAAGTGGCTATTGAGGGCAGCGACCGCCCCTATGTAGTTGTCGTCGTTGCCTCTGTCCGGTAGGGTTTCGAATAGGTCATATAACTCAGCACCACCATAACACATGAGGCGCGATCTCTTCACTTTTCCGTCAGCTTCTCTCACCCCCACGAAGTAATGGTCGAGACGAACAATCCAGGACCGCTATCGCGCGGCCGCAGTAGACGGGTCTGAGAGCTCACTGAAGGGAGGCAGTGGGGCGGCGGTGCTGTGTCCTGGGACGACGGCGGGCGACTGGGCAGCAAGGCCTGGCACAGGATTCTGGTGGGCGGCATGCTGAGGCGCGGGGCCTTGTGCCACGGCTTGAGTGGGAGCAGCGGCTGTCCCGGGGGTACCCCCTTGGGTGGCCGGGGTACTCATCTTCTTAGGATGTGGCTGTGGTAAGCGTCTTCCGGCTTGGGTCGTGAAATTCGGCCACTCGCAGGCTGTTTCAGTGCGGGCGCGGGCCTTGCCGCCACTTTCTTCTGACTGCTCCTCGTCTCACTCTTGGCCTTCAAGTTTATTATCGTATTATTTTTTTATTTCTTTGAGTGGTGCAGTGGTCCGGGATTCACAGCGGAGACCTGCATGGAAGCTGGGGCGCAGGCCGGGAGCTAGGGATCTGCCTGGCACAGAACTGGCCACACCACTGGATGTACACCTCCTACTGAGAAGGGCCTGGCTTCTAAGGTGTGAGGTTCGGGCCTGTAGCCACCCACGTGTGAGGAGAACACTGGCACGCCGGTGTAGTCCAACTTCCTTCTCCCAACGTATTTTTTTTTCAGCTTGGCCGTATACTTGTTCAGGAATGCTTGGGGTCCTTTCACCCTCAGCGCCGTGGTGGGCGATGGCTCTGGGCAGTGGTGGCTCGCGGGGGCCACAACCAAGTCGCTCCCCCCCGTGTGAGCATGCAGTCCGCACCTCGACACGCGCTGTAATGAGCGCGAGCTTCAGGACCGCTCCGGCAGCAAGGGCGGGGCACGGCCGTCCGATGGAGCGGCGTGCGGCCCAGCAGGCTAGGAGGCGCAGGCAAGGGCAGAGCAGCGCACACGCGCCCACCTCTGCGCGGGGCAGGCCTCACCTCTGCGCGGCTCTGCGCTCGTCGTATGGCACTCTCCTTCACAGTGGGCCCAGCGGGGCACGGCAGCCGCCGTCGGCGGCCAGGTGGCATGGCCGGGCCGAGGCAGCGGCTCGAACGCGAGAAGCGTGAGCGCCGTGAGTGAGGGCCCAGGTCTACGGCGGGCAGGTGAGCTGGTTGAGGCGGGGGCTAGACTGCCTCGTCGCCAATGTGGTGACGTGGTCACGGGGGTCAAGACAGACCTAGGCCTCAGGGGTGGGCCGTTATACGCTTTTATTTATACCCTTGGGCGAGCCCGCCCTCGGGGTGCGTGCGTGTGTGACATGCGTGGATGGGCTAGGTGGCTCCGTCAATACAGTATTGATCACAGGTCACTATAATGCGAAAGTGTTATCGCAACATGAAATCTGGTGGATAAGGAAATTGAATATTGAGCAATACCCTTGGGGTTTAAATGATAAAATGGATATGTTTTCTTTTTTTTTAATACAGAAACTGGTGTATTATACATGTTAGAACTGGCTATTTCTGGTAGGCTAAGGCTGACGCCAAAGCCAGGCAGAAACCACCATTCTAGTCAGGGCAAGGGAGTCACACGCCAAGATAACCCCTGCTCACCCCCTTGGTAGCTTGGCACGAGCTGTAAGGCTAAACTCGGAGGCAATGTGTAAAGCATTTGCGCCAGCACACAACAGCAACAAAATCCTAGGCACACCACAAAAGGAACTCCACACAAGGTTATATGAAAATAACTTCTGTATTGTCAAAATCACATCAGATACAAATCACACATGTACATTGTGCCAACTGGCACGGGCAATATTCATAAGGGATTATTTACAAGACAGGGCCACAGGGGCCACTGTCAGAATCAACACTTTTAGAAATAGAAATACTGTCAGAAATTAGAATAAAAGGATATAAAATCACTGTAGCACAAAATAACAGTTATAAATCACAACCAGTAACTACTGGGAACAGGTAAGTACCACCTACGCAACCCTAAACACCTTAGGAGAATGTCAAGCAGGGGACCAGGACCTCCCTAGGACCACCTGTACTGGAAGGAACAACCACCTAAGAATAAAATACATTTAGGGGTGTCAGCAAGAACACATTACACATGATGCATCAAACATTCAGAGGTGTAGGGAAAGAAAAACACATGATGCATCAACCAACACATTCAGAGGTGTAAAATCAAGGAAGACACATGATGCATAAAAACATTCAGAGGTGCCAGACCATAACTCAATAGCGCAAAAACACATGATGCCTAAAAACATTCGGAGGTGTAAGATCAAGGTGCGTAATCCTATTAAATGCATTACATTTCCTAGCACCATATCACATCGTGCAAAACTCACATTAGGCAATTACCATCACATAGATAATCACATTGCGCCTAAATAAAAATCACATACCAGCCCCCATCTAATAAAGGGACTAAAGAGCCCTGTGTCCAGAATGTCAGGGCGCGCTGCCAATGCAGCGCCAGTCAGGGGTGCGCCACTGGCACAAAACCTAAACGGTGCAGGTGCCCACTACTTGCTAGGCACCTGGGAACAGTCACAAGACCTAAACGGTGCAGCTGCCCACTAATTGCTGGGCAGCTGGGAATCAAAACTGCGACAGGGTCCTCACTGACCCTAGAACAGAACTGTGCCAACTGTGGGAGCCACACAGGCTCTGAAACCACTTGTGTCCCCCAAGAGCCTCACGGGGCTCTAAACATCCATGTGGGCAGGGAGCCTCTCAGGGCTCTAAAAACAATGGCACCTCGAGCCTTGCTGGGCTCATAAAACAATAATGTTGGCAGGGAGCCTCGGGGCTCTACAACAAAGCATGCCCCCAGAGCCTCTCTCAGGCTCTCAGTAAATAAAAATGCCCATGAGCCTCTCTCAGGCTCTAAATACAAAAACTGGCCCCTGGAGCCTCGGGGCTCCAAACAGAATGCAGCCTTGTCGGAGCCTCTCAGGCTCTATCCACCATTGGAGCGGCCCGCTGCCAACCCGGGGCCGCTCTAACCTTCCCTCTCAGCCTCCATCCCTCCCGCACTCACCGGCTGCTTCAAGACTCCTCCGGTGGCGGTTCTGGGCAGCGGGGCTCAGAGAGGCGGTGCCTTCCCTCAGCGCGGGGCTTCCCTGGACTCCGGGAGCCCCGCCCGGCCGTTGGCGGCCTCGGCCGCCATTTCAGATTCACCCGGGCCCCCTCCTGGGACCCGGGGCTTTGGGACATCACCGCGGGGCTCTCCTCTCGACATGGGAGCCCCCGCGGAAGCTCGCGCCACCTTCCTCCTCTTTTCCGGGCGCTGGCCAATCCCAGCGCGGCTCGTCGGGGCAGCCTCCAGCGCTGCACCAATCACAGCGCGACCTTCCAGGGCGAGCCTCCCGCGGCCCGCCAATCACAGCGCGGCATTTACTGAGGGGGCTCGTCGCTCTGAGCCAATCAGGGCTCTGCTCCTTTGGTTTCTCCTTCGTCCCGGGCAGCGGCGGTGAATTGGAGGCAAATGCCGGGTGGGCACCGGCTTCTTTAAAAATAATAAATCGAGGTGGGCACTCGATAGGCTCCTCAATCCTGCGCAAATGCCGGGTGGGCACCGGCCAAAGCGCTCCCCAGCGCTAGAACCACATACGGCGCTATGGGCAAAGATAAAGCGCTCCTAAGCGCTAGGGACAGCATACAAGCGATTCCAGGTGCTAGAATAGCAAAATAAAGCGCTCCCAGCGCTACAGCAGGAATAAAGCGCTCCCAGCGCTTAACTGTGAGAGTAAAGCGCTCCCAGCGCTAAAGACACAAAAAGTCCAGCAACAAAGTCCCTCTTAACCTGCAGTGGTCCATCAGGTATCCAGGGGCTGGGCAGGGCCCAGGGATTCCCCTGGGCCCAAGCAGCAGCACGCCCCTGGCAAGATTCAAGTCCAAAAACAAGAACATTTTTGAAGGGGACACAGCCCCTTTTTATACTATAAAATCCTTTGTCTAAAGGGTGCAGGCAGTGTGAGAACCAGCTAGAACTGGTTATAGGGAACTCCTTTCAGTGTGAGGGGCAGAGGCGACAGCCGCCCAGCGGGAGGTGGAGCCAGCATTGTGGCAGGCAGGCACAGCCTCATTCACTCCCAGGTGCTATCTCCTCCCACTTCCCTGGCAGCAGATGCAGCCTTTCATCCACGGGCTGACTCGGACAACCTCCTGGGGGCTCCCCAGCCCCTGTCATCCTCAAACCAGACAGTCAATCCACAAGCAGGCCCAGGCACTCCTGGAGTCAGGCTCCAGCCAATCACACGCCAGCAGACTCACTACACATGCACACCCATGTCTAGAAGTGGTACTTCCACACTAGACACACTCATGCCACATACATCATTATGCAGCATTTAATCTCACGAGTTCGTACATACCAAACTCGACCCTGCACTCCCCACACATCAGGAACTACCATTGGCATACATATTCCCCATTCATTCCTACGGGAGGGCAGGTCACTCACCACACATACACAGAGAGCTCACGCACTTTACACTGTACCACAGTGAAAAAGTGCGCAAAGGCCTAAAATCATCAACACTAGGTTCCAGAAACAGGCTAGGAAAAAGCAAAAAGTTTCGGGGTGAACCTGCCAAAAAGACCAAGTCCAACAATACATATTATACATATGTTCACATCTTATGAATACAGTTGTGCAGTTCTGATAGTTTCTCACTTTGTTCCTATCACCATTGGTATGATCAGCACACAATATTGGCAAAAAACAACAGTAATCTTTAGTTGGTCAATATTTTCCAGCATGCCACGTTACTTCTTCTTTTTTTTTATTTTCATTTTTACTTTTCGAACACAAAAGGGGCGTACATGATGGCTGTCGGGCACGTGGTGAGAATGCACAGGTGTGTTTTATAGATATAGGTCTCAGATGATTCTGCATCATTTTCTTTCTACACTTGTTAGAGTGTATACAATAGCAGGGAGCGTTCTTTCACGCTACATGATTACGAAGTTCAAAGTTATGCGGGGATCATGGAGTGTGGATGTGAGATTCTTCAAGGGGTAGGCAGCTTTAATTTTGGCTGATGCATTGGTCTACACATTGGTGGTATGTCTTAACCATAATAATGTGGCTGAGGTGGTAAGTACACTACAAGATGGAGACCATTGTTTTCTGTTTGAGGAGTTGTTCTTCTTCAATTTCGAGCACATGTTTAAACACCAATAGATTTGGCATCCTTTTGGTTTACGCAGAGGTACAGCCAAGTTGTGAGGTTCATTTCTCAACTCTGCTCGGTAAGTGTATTCTTTGAACGGTTGAGGTTGATATAGATGCCCATGGAGACAGGGTTGGTTCATTCAGATAATTACATGACTTTAATGTCAAAGATTGTATAATTACAGATTGGCAGTTCCAGTGGTTCATACTTAAGGTAGGAGTTGGATGCAGAGTGTTACAATCAGAGTCACTTGTGGAGGTATGATAAGCACATAAGGTGGGCTGTGTTTTGTGCCACAGGGGAGTGTGGACCTTGTTGTTTATTAGACCACTGTGTTGTTTTAGGAGAGAATGCAGATTAATTTCCAGCGCACTACTACAAGCGTGTTTTTCGCAGTAACATTCAGTAAGTTTTAGTGAATATTCAGTTTCACTGGTGTATGGTTTTCAGCTTTGGGTGATTGGTTTGTCATTAGGTCCACGTTGAAAGAATAATACATGATAGCACAGTTTTTTGGTTTTTCTCTTCCTTGATTGTCTCTTTAAACACATTTTTTTGCAGATCGTATGAGGTATTGGTACCATTCCACTATGTTGCATAGCACAAGCTAATTCCACATGCTTTTTGTTTGGGTTTTTTCCATGAGTGTTTGTATTTAGGGATATGGGATGGCCATCCCTGTGTATCGAAAATCTAGTATATCATGTTTAAGTTTAAAACTTTTCATGTTATCTTTCACAGAGGTCCCTGAAGAAGGTATTGTTTAATCCGAAAATGCATTGGGCAACTGATGTTACAGATGTTTAAGTTGTTAATTTTGGATAATGTTTTTGTTTACATTGCAAACCGTTTTGTAGGAAATGCAAGAGGCTGCATACAATGAATTTATGTATATCGTGAGCATGTTATTAACGTGCAAGGTTTTAAACACAAAGAGTTATGGATAAAATTGTTTCCTGAAAGGACTTTGATCATGTGAAAAGTGAATACATGCTGTACAACCAGTTATCAAGTGAACATTCACTTGTTTATGTTGTCTATTGCATCAGAGGGTAGGCTACCTCCGCCGAGGTTGCACGCACAGAAGTATAGTTTGTGTTAAAAGAGTTTTTACTTTAGAAGACAGGTGTGCACAACTACATTCACACACTGATTAAACCAGGACAATACCATTGAAATGTGTTAACGCCTTTGACTCCTTATCTGTGATATTGGTTGGCATAACAGATGAAAAATGTACAACATATCGAGTTCTGGCCTTAACTTAACTCCTTCACTGATAGTTTTTATTGATGACAACATGTATTGTCCTGTTGATAATCTCTTTTTTCTATTTCTTCTATTTTGTCTCTTTCATTAAATTCTGTTTTCTGTATATGTAGTACCCGTAGGCCACTACCCTGTATCTGTATGTAATGTATGGGTTCTGTTTCCCTTTGATATTGTTTTTTATTGTAATGAATTGATAATAAGTTTATAATGTTTTAAATAAACGTATTTGTATAATCTTATTAGTACATCTGCGTAGTGGCACACTATATTTGCAGGAGACGGAATTTTTCTTTTTGCGCTTCTTTGTATGAAGTGACGTGTGTGGTTTGGGTGAATGTGAAGAATAGTGTACATTATATGGTCCACTAAAGGAAACACTGACGTTTATTGTAATTTAGGGGTTGCCAGAGGTCGCAGATGTGATCCCTGCTTTTCCCTTGAACCCCTAGCATTGCCTTTGTGATCTCTGGCCTCAGAGGTAGTAAAGACAATTCCAAGAATGAAGAGAAGTTGACTGTTTACTTTCTGCAGTTCCATGTATAAACTGAGGCATTCAATTTAAAACCAATAAGTATTCAGCAGTGCCAATGTATAATCTGCTGAATACAATAAAAAATAAATATGTACATTTAGAAACAAAATGTTGGATATATTTATTATTGTGAACTCAAAGAAATGTATGCCTTTAAATCAAAACCTCACAGTGCCTTCCACATCAAGAAAGAGGGCAGGGAATCCATGAGCTCTGTAGCAACGCAGAGCAAAGGTTGTTGCAGCCATCTCCAGGCTGCGCTTAACCAACCTGCACATGCCTTCATTCTCCCTTTTTACCCCAGCAATGTTTTAAGCCGGAGGGTGTTTACTGATGATCTTCCTGTGTGTCCTGGAGCTGTGGTGGAGAGTTCTGTCAGACGCGAGCAGCTGCCATTTCATTACTGCACCTTTCGCTTAGTCTGCCCTCTGCTGCCTTATCTCTCTACATTCGGGCCAAACCTCAAGAATGCTAATGTATGTACTTTGGAAACAGCGCTTCTAAATATCTCAAAATCTAGTACTAGGTGAGGCTTTCTTCTTCCTTGGCACTGCTGCCATGAATTTAAATAAGTAGCAAGCATCTGCCTTTTTGCCAGCCTGATGCGCTGCTCCCATATCAAAGTTTTTGCAAATAATATTTTGGAAAAGGTTCTCAGCAGAATCATCCTTCAAGGCTGCAACCTCAATTCCAATACTTATAATGGAACTCTCAGCACAATATTATGAGAGTTCCATTATATTTCTCTTCTACTTTCCTCACAGAATTATTTCATATTTCTGACAAAGCACTCTACCTTATTGATGACCTGAAAAAACCAAGTCCTTGCATATGTTTTTCACCCTATGTCTTTGTTCATCTAGATTTGAAGTTAACTGAATTCTGTTTTACTGCTGATATACACTTTTTGAGCTTGCTGTGCTACACTTTAATGACGGTGCTTTCTGCTTACACCAACATCACCTTGTATGGGCAGGAAATGGACCTTCAGAAGATTCAACATCATTATACACTATGTCAAAATGGCTGGCAATCTACTTGCCCCGGTTAAACCCATTTCTTCTTGCAAAAAGTCCAAAAGGGAGAAGAATTATCCTCTATCACTGGTTATGTCTTCCCACAATCCTGTCTTGGACACTAACCTCGATGAGGTGAGGGGTCTTAAACATTTTATGTGTTCTACTAATGAAACACTCCAGCAAATAGAGGACCAATGGATCATTATCGAGAGCAAAATGTTTGAAATGGAGCAACGTGTTATCAATCTTTGATATTTGAAGACCGGAATTCTCTCTTGAACAAGATATTCAAAAACATAAACAGCTTATTGAGGAGCTTGAAAACAGATATAGACGAAATAATCCTTGCTTATACGGATTACAGGAAAGTCTTGAGGGCCCTAATCTTCTTGTCTTCCTGAAGAAATTTCTACCTGATCTTTTGGGTGTTCTAAATGCTCCTCTTCTTAACATTCAATGGGCACACCATCTTAGTCGTCCTAAAACCTCACTCTTCTAGACCTAGAGGCATCATCATGCTAGTTTTGGAATTCACTGACCATTTTGTGTCTTGAAAGCCTCCAGAAAAAAGTTGCCTCATTTGGCCTGGCCACAATATTTCCAGTCAGTCAGTCAAAGATTCTTTATTCAGCCAATAAAAACCATTAAAGCACACAGGTAAAACAGGTATACCAAAACACTCATAAATACAATAGCTTAAAGGTTCACCATACATACGTAGAAAGTCCAATTGAACCGAATATATTTGTCTAAGACTGTTTATACAAACAAGTAAAACTAAAAATAATTATTAAAAACAATTACAGAATACAACTCTAAATATAAAATTCAATGGATAAAGTGCAAAAGTGACAGAGCGTTGGCAAAGTACACAAACTACATTATCAAGCCATACCATGCACAAAATATAGGCGCGTGTATTTCCCATGAAGCATTGGACGAGTTCAGCCTAACTATACCATGAGCATCTTCTTGCTAAGTCTGAAGGCCCCTGTAAAAAAAACTACAACCCCAAAAAAGATCATAGGGGAGGAAAGCATTTATAAATATAATAATGCAGGCCTAACTTGGACAAATTGGCCAGATCGGCCAGATCTAAGGAGCAGGAGAATACATTTATAATGCAGGGGGACATAAAATTCACAAAAGAAGGTGAAATTTAGAGTGTCCTGATCAGACAAGTTGTCCCATGGAGATGACTTTAGAGCGCCGGGCTTCGTAAAGCCTTTAGGAATGGCTAATAACCAGTGTGTGAAGTTTAATCTGAATCTGGTTAGCACAAAGCTATGGTGTGCATTAATGACCAGTGACAAGTAGGGCTGCATGGTAAACATCACTTACAACGAAACTTTTACAACGCACTACCATTACAACGCGGTCATTACAACGCAAACCATTACAACGCATTGCGCTGGGGGGCACTCTAGGATAGGGAATATATTTAATTTACTATCCAACACCTTCCCTACTATCCACGGGGACTGGAGTTGTAATAGTAAATTAAATAAATCACTATCCAGCACCTAAAAGCACTATGCGTTGTAATGGTATGCGATGTAAAAACCGCGTTGTAAAGGCAGGCGTTGTAATAGCCTGTGTTGTAACGTCATACATCCGGGCTGCATCTGTGAACTCGAAGTCAATGTGATATAATTTCTCACCATAGCCTTATTAAGTTCCCTACCCTCCCTTTCCCCTTGCTGCTTGGCCAGAAACAGATGATTGATGTTCTTAATATCTACTGGGCATAAAGGCCTGGGGTTAGTATACAAGTCAGTGCAACCTAGCCACGTCATCGTCTCCTTAATGTACCTTAACCAGGGGATACACAAAGACCCCTCAAGTGCAGTACAATCAGCTGTTACAAGTTGGTTTAAAGTGGGGGCTGGGTAGGACCAAAGCCTCAACCAGCACAATAGAGGCACAACAGCAATAAGATCAGAGATATATCCCATGCTAAGCTTCTCATGCAACATGAAGGCTGGAGTGCAGGGGGTGACAGTGAGAAGCCTGCACATTAATTTATTTTCCACCCTCAGTAGGTCTTTCACATCCTTGTACCCCCACAGATCACATCCGTAAGTGGCAATAGGGATACATTTATCTCTGTACACCTTTAACAGGGCGGGTACAGACTCTGTCCCTAGTTTTTCTGTGAAGTCCATGGTTGTCCCACTGCCCTTGCCAAAACATTTTTTTTGTTTGTTCTTTGCGCAACCCACGACTCTCAGTCATTAAACAGCACTCCAAGGTAAGAGAAGGTTGATACTTTAGTTAGTTGTGCTCCCCTACAAATGAACTTATGCATAGCAGCCTTCTGGGTCCCGATTGTAATGGTGTGGGATTTTTAAAAATTTGTGGCAAGATCAAGTGAGTCCATAAAATCTATAAACGCATTTAAGAGTTTTTGGTGACCTACAGCAGTCCTGGCAAACAACACTGCATTATCTGTGTATAAATGTGTGGGAATATGTTTAGAGCCAGCTCTCGGAATGTCTTTGCTAATAGCGAAGAGAAAGTCCCCTAACTTGTTAATATAAAACGTGAACAGCAAGGGGGCCAGAATACACCCCTGCCTGACCCCTCTCTTGACTTCCCAGGAGGCTGACATGCAAACATCCTCATTGTATCTCACCACCGCAGTGATGTTATCATGGGTGGAGTGTCGAAAAGCCACCAGGCCTGGGTCCAGACCAAGATCCAAAAGAATTAACCACAGTTTGGATCTATTGACGTGGTCAAATGCCAATGTTAGGTCCTTAAATGCCATGTGCAAGGATCCCTTCTTCGCTATTGCGTTCCTCATCAACCAGGGCAGGTTCGCACAATGGTCTAGCATTCCTTTACCTTGCCTAAAACCATACTGTGGGTAAAATATTACATTAAAATAATCTAACCAAGAAGTTAGATCATCCAAAATCACTTTCCCCTTAATTTTAGCGACCCAATCTGAAAGAGAAACCAGTCGATAACACACTGGGTCATCCCTGGAAGCCTTTTTTTAAAAGTATGTAAATAATGGCATTAGCCCAAGAAGAGGGGAACCCACACAGACAGGCACATAGAAAACATGTGTCACTATCCTGGCCCAAGCCAGAGGGTCAGGCACAAAGGAACCCCATCCATACCCAGTGCTTTCCTCAGACTGTGCCCACGATAGCTGTGTGTATCAATCAATCAATCAATCAATCGAGCTACTCAACCCTGAGGGTCTCAAGGAAGTGGGTGCAGCTCCGGGTCAGCCACAAAAACAATTTTTGAGGGTCTTCCTGAAGGTATGCAGAGTGGGGGAACTTCTGATGTTGATAGGGAGCTTGTTCCAGGTTTTTGCCGCAATATAGGATAAGGGTCTTCCACCTGTTCTGGCTCCTTGGATGCACTGGGTTTTGGCGAGGGTGAGGTAAGTGGATTTGAGGTTTCTCTTGGGTACATGGAAGGAGATTCTTTAGTTGAAATATTGTTGTCCAGTGTTGTGGAGGCATTTGTAGGCCTCAGTGCGTATCTTGATGCTTACTCTCTTCTCCACCGGGAGCCAGTGGAGGTCTCGCAGGTGTTGGATGATGTGTTCATTTCGGGGAATTCCGAGGACAAGTCTGGCTGCAGTGTTCTGTATGGTCAGAACTTGCAGAGCAGGGAATTGTTGATTCCGGTGTAGAGGGCGTTTCCATAGTCCTGTCCGCTGGTTATCAGTACATGGGTGACGGTCATTCTGGATTCGGGGGGATCCATTTGAAGGTCTTGCAAAGGATGCCGAGGGTGTTTAAGCAGGTGGAGGCGATGGTGATCTGTTGGGTCATGGTGAGAGAGCAGTCGAGTATGATGCAGATGTTTTGGGTGTGGTCCATGGGGGTGGGGGGCTACAGAGGGTGCAGGGCCACCAGGTGTTGTCCCATGCAGAGGGGAGGGTCCGAGGATGAGGACTTCTCTCTTCTCTGAGTTGAGCTTCAGGCAGCTGCTGATCAACCAGAATGCGACATCCTTCATTCCTTCCTGGAAGATGAGTCTGGTGGTGGGGGGGTCTTTGGTGAGGGAGAGGATGAGCCGGGTGCCATCAGCATAGGATACTATTCTGAGTCCATGCTGTCCGATGGTGGCGGCGAGGGGGGCCATGTAAATGTTGAAGACTCTGGGGCTGAGCGATGATCCCTGGGGCACTCCACAGTCGATAGCTGTGGGTTCGGAGAGGCAGGGCATGAATCTGATTCTTTGGATTCTGCCGGTGAGGAAGGAGCGAAGCCAGTCAAGGGTGGCTCCCTGCATACTTGCATCGTGGACTCTGGCAGTGAGAGTGTGGCGGAGGCGGTGTTGAAGGCTGCAGAGAGGTCAAGCAGGATCAGGGCCACAGTGTGGCCTTGGTCGAGGAAGATGCAGGTGTCATCTGTGGTGGCGAGTAAGGCGGTCTCAGTGCTGCAGTTGCTGTGGAGACCGGATTGGGAGGGGTTGAGGGTGGAGTTCTCTTCACTGAAGTTCGTTAGTTGGGCATTGATGATCTTTTTGGTGACTTTGGCCATGAATGGGAGGCATGAGATGGGTCAGTAGTCCCTAAGGGCCGTTGGTTCTGCTGAGGGCTTCTGAGGAGGGGCTTGACATCTGTATGTTTCCAGACTTCGAAGGTGGTGTTGATGGTGCATTGTAGCTCAGGTGCTATGGCTGCAGCAGCTCTGTTGAAGATTGCTGAGGGCAGGGGTCCTGAGTGAATGCCTTTCATGGTTGATGCAGTGTCTTCAGTGGTGACTGGGGTCCAGGAGGAGATGGTAGGCTAGCTGTCGTTGATGGGGGAAGGAATGGGTTCAGTATCCGAAGTCTGTTTGTTGAAGTTGTAGTAGAGGGATCTTATTTTCAGGTGGAAGTAGGAGCCAAGTTTGTTGCAGAGGTCCTGGGAGGGTGTGGCGTCCATGGCTTCTCAGTCGGTTTGAATGATGCTAAAGAGTTCCTTGGAGTTGCTGTTGGTGGTGTGGATTTGGTTTCGGATGAAGGTCCTTTTGGTGGATCCGATGAGTTGATGGTATTCCGTTATGGCATACTTGTAAGTGGTATGGTCTTCAGAGGTTTTTCTGTTTCTTCATAGCTTCTTGAGACGTCTGCAGGTGCGTCTGGATTCTTGGAGGTCAGCGGTGAGTTAGCGTCGGTCGAGGTGGGGGAATCGTGGATGAGGGTGGAGTTGAAATGCTTCTTAGTGACCTTGCTCCAGTTTCTTCACAGAGGGCGTGGTGTAGGTTTGGCGGAGGTGGCTTTGTCAAAAGAGAAGAATACTTGATGGCGGTTTGTCCAGGGGGTTGCATGGTGTGACTGAAGTGGATGTTGTTACCGCCTGCGAAGATGGGGTCAAGGGTGTGTCCTGGTTTGTGGGTGAGAGTGGTGATGAGCTGTTTCAGTCTGAGGTTGTCGAGGTTGACCAGGATGGTGGCGGCGTTGGGGTTGCTGCGGTTGTCGAGGTGGAATTTGAGTTCTCTGATGAAAGTGTAGTCCATGGAGGCGATGGCACGGGCGCAATGAGGTCGGCGATGGTAGTGGTGAACACGGTTCAAGGTCGGGGGGTTTGTAGGCAAGGGTGCTGCATAGGGTAATTCTGGGGCTGGTCTGGAACTGGAATGGGTGGTGTTCAGTGGTGGATGGGGAGTAACTAATGCTGGAGGTGATGAGTCGGAGGGAGCTCTTGTGTGAGGTGGCGAGTCCTCCTCCTGGATGGTTGGGGCTGTCCTTCCTCTAGATCTTGTATCAATCGGGGAGGGCAGTGGCGATGTCAGGGGCAGAGGTGGGGTAGGTCCAGGTTTCCGTAAAGAAGGCGATGTCTGGCGAGAGGGTGACAGGAAGTCCCAGATCTCTACAGCATGTCTGTGTAGGGATCCCATGCTGAGGAGTATCCAACCCAGGGCTTCGGGAGTGCTGGCGCCGGTCGTGAGGGTGGCGGCCGTGGGGGTGTGGAGGAGGGTGGAGGTTTGCCAGCCTTGTCGGCAGGACAACTGGCCATGGGTGGTGTTCGGTGAAGACAGCTGGCAGTTCTTGTTCCTTCTGGGGTTGAGTGCGTGGAGTCAGCTGAGCCGTAGTGGTGGGTGGTTAAAGAGCCAGGGTCCCTGGCACTGTTTGCAGTCAGGTCGCATATGGGTGCAGACGGGCTAACCTTTGGCGCACCTTCGGCATGCCAGCAGCACACCCACTGCATGCAGCTTCCATTAAGTAGGGAAGGGGGAGAGTAGCGCAGCTGGGAGGCAGGAGTGGGAACCAGAAGGGGCCATGGGGGCAGCAGGAATCAGCGGAGAAAAAAAGTACGGAGGACACAAACAACGGCACAGGTACAATCAATAAATGAAAACAGGCAAAATAAACAAAGACAGAAAATACCAATTACAAAGGCACAATTTGATTTGATTTGATTTTTAAATTTGTAGAGCGCAACGAATGCCCGGGGGCATCTTGGCGCTAAGGACTCAAAGGAACCTGCGTTAGAAGGTTGTGCAGGATGTATATTATAGGTCTGTTAAAAATAGCCATGTTTTTAAAGATTTCCTGAATAAATTGAGATTTGGGCTGTTTTTAATGGTTAGTGGAAGGAGATTCCAAGTTTTTGCAGCTCCTAGCAGGAAACTCCTGCCTCCCCAGTGTGCTTCTCTGTACCTGGGGACTTGTAGCAGTTTTAGCTGGCCAGATCTCAGGCTCCTGGAAGGCGCATAGTATTGTATGCGGGAAGTCAGGTATAAAGGGCCCCTGCCTTGGACTACCTTAAACGTAATACACAGTGACTTGAAAATTATTCTGCCAGTGCAGAACTCCTAGTTGTTGGGATACCGATTCATATTTGGGAATGTCTAGAATCAGTCTGGCTGCTGCATTCTGCAGCCGTTAGAGTTTTTTCAAATGTTGTGTCTGGAGCCCTACAATTAGGGTGTTGCCATAGTCTAGCCTAGAAATAGCAAAGGCGGTTACTAATGTTTTTAGAACATCTGGCGGGATGAAGGAATGGATCTTTATGATCATTTTTAATATGCCCCAAAAACTAGCAGTGAGGCTGTTGATCTGGCTGTCAAAGGCCAGCCGACTGTCAAAGATCACCCCCACATTTTTTGCCTTGGGGATTGATGTTGGACACTCACCCAGATCCTTCGGCCACCATTTTGGAGACCAGACCGAAGGGCTGTTACCCAGCAGCAGTACTTCGGTCTTGCCACCGTTTAACTTTAGACAATTGGATTGCATCCACATGTTGACATGAGACATACATTTGTTAAAACGGTCAGAGGTCTCATCCTCGTTATTAGTTACTGATATGACCACTTGCATGTCGTCTGCATTAGATATTACAGAAAACCCGAGCTGTCTGATCAAAGCGGCCAGGGGGGCTTCATAAACATTAAAAAGCGTAGGGCTCAGGAGCGAGCTGGATGTTAAGCAGCCTCTCCAGTACCTTTGAAGAAAAAGGAATTCTGGAGATTGGCCATTAGTTGTTAGGATCATCAGGGACCAAGTGTGTTTTTTTTAACAAAGGTAGCACCGATGCTGACCTCCATACTTCAGGGAACTGACCGAAATCTATTAT
Source organism: Lissotriton helveticus (assembly GCF_964261635.1). NCBI lineage: Eukaryota > Metazoa > Chordata > Amphibia > Caudata > Salamandridae > Lissotriton > Lissotriton helveticus. The sequence continues at coordinate 1,577,575,289 of NC_136061.1, read as the reverse complement.
GCCAGAGAACAATTGGCTTAATTGTTCGCTGGGTATTTCGGGAACAAAATGAAATATTTTAGGTGGGCAAGGATTTGTCCGAGCTGCAGATTTAGTTTCCTTTATGATTTGGCTGATCTGTTCCCTTATAGGGATGGAGAAAGCGAAACTAGGCAGTGTCAGATTGGGATCTAACCCTCAACAAGTAGGTTCATTGGGAGGAGGATTTCGGTTTGAGAAGGCTTTATATACTGTCTCCACCTTATCGGCAAAGGTCTGGCCCAGCACATTACAGAAGTCTGGGCTGTTATCCGTTTTGTTTTGGGCCGGAAGTTTAGCTAGTTTTTTCACGGTAGTGAAAAGTTCTTTGCTAGAATTTTTTGCAGCTGAGATTTTGGATGTATAATATCTACTCTTCTCCTCAATAATTAGTTTTTTGTATGTTGCCAGAGACAGATCATACTTCTTTTTCAAATCCCTGTCATAGTTTGACCTCCACTGTTTTTCTGTTCTTCTACATAGCTGTTTCTGGTTTCTTAGGGTATCCAAGAACCAAGGTTCGGAGGGCTTTTTCCTTCTCGTGTAAGTGGTTTTTAAAGGTGCCTTAGTTATCCATGATGTTATATTATACACTGCCGTGTTTGTATCTGCATCCATACTCGGCCTGCCTTCAAGTAGTGATGTTTGAAGACACTCAGTATCAGTTTTTGCCCAGTCTCGATATGTATATCTCACAGGTGGACTGATCACTGCCGTTGGTTGCGACAGTGCCTTAATCGTAAATATGACGGCTCTGTGATCTGACCAGGAAACTGGCAAGACCTTTTGTATTTTAAGCCTGGTGTTAGAGGTAAAAATGCGATCAAGAGTATGTCCTGTGACGTGAGTGCCCTCTTTAACCAATTGCTCCATATCCAGACCTGACATGCCATCGATAAGTACGATGTTCTTGTTATCCGAGCTAATCTCAGGATGGTAATTAAAGTCTCCTAAAATAGTATAATTTGTATAATTAATACTGGCTTCCAAAAAGGGGCTTATTGTGTCCAACAAGGGAGTCTGGGCTTTAGGTGGTCGATATACTAGTAGACCATTCAGGGAGTCACTCATATTAAGTGATATCTGGAATGAAAGTAGTTCACAGTCTTGGGATGTACCGTAAGGAGACGCTGTTATTGATACTCCGTCTTTGGTGATAATGGCTAGCCCACCACCCCGCTTGTGAGTTCTGTCTGCTCTAAGGATGTTATATCCCGTGGGGAGCGCTTGCATCAAATCTGGGTCAGATGTGTCGTCAGCCCAGGTTTCAGTTACAAATTCCAGATCGAGCCTATGACTCTATCATCTCTGCCATTTCGATATTATGTTTAATTAACGAGCGTGCGTTAAGTAGCATGGCTTTTTTGTCTTTGGTGGTATCCAGCTGTATTGGTTTAGATAGTGGTGTCCGCTGCTTAATTATTTTAAAGCAAAATTGCAACTTACAATTCACGCACTCCTTTGGCTCTTTCAGAGGGTCCAGTTTGGGGGGGCGTGAAAGACATACGAAAGACAGAAAACGGGCAAAAAGAAAGACAATAATGGACCAGCAGAAGAGCAAGTCTCTCCCGCTGCACCACCAGGGATGAGGCGCAGGCAAGAGCCTGCGGGTGGAGGAGAGCCTCGAACACCTACCTTCTCAGAGAGGTGTACCTCATCTGTATTAAAATGCAATGGCACACTAGCTGTACCAATGTACCATTGTACGTCAGACCCTCCTAGATCATCACCACTATACATCCCTTAAAAGTGGTGAACCCATCTTTGTGCAGTTATGGTATAAACTGTTCGGGAATTTGCTGAATCAGAAAAAAGGGGGCTCTTAACCACTTCCTATAACTTTGTGCTATCTGACAGTACGCCTGCTGGGCCGAGGGTCTCCCAGGCCTGTTCCCTGATGGACTTCTTCCTCTGTTAGGTTACAAGTTTGTAGGGCTTCCTGCAAGACCTAATTTCAGCCTCGTCTCTCTGGATTTGTTTGACGGCTAACATTAAATTCCTATGAGCATTGGAACAGGTACCATCAAACCACCTTTTATCCTTAACTCCTTTAGACCTGCAAATGTTCACCTATTAGCTATCTGCTTGGCTAGTTTATCAAAACCATCTAGAACAATTCTATCCTGCAGTCTCGTATCCAAACAGAGTGAAATCTCAACTGCACACTCTGCATACAGGCTGCCAAGAAAGTTCTACGGTGTCACCTTCTCCCATTTTAGCTTACCGCTTGATGATTTGTGCTGCTGGCAGAATTTGGAATGCTCCTACCCTCCCCTCCATGTGAGTCAAAGGAGTAAACCAATTCAAGCATTAAAGGATTGATCGTGGCGGCTGGTGACATTTGAAAGTGGTGAGGCGTAAATACTGCACTGTGGCGAGCGAGTGCAGCAAGCGAGGCCGAACAACCTATGGGAGGTTCGGGGGGTTCTCCCACGAGAACATTTTGAAAAAAGATTGGGCAAATGGTGTATTCTCAAGCACATTTGAGAAAGAGGTGGCTTGGCAAATACATCTCTGGGAGTAGCCAGACAAGTCTCTTTGCACAGATACATCTCTCTCTCTCCCTGCATTCACATAGGCACAGTCACCCTGCACTCATAGACCCATTACTCACCCTTCCCTGACACATTACTAAGCCAGCAATCACCCATCCACATCACTCACTCTGGACTCACGTAGGTACACTGCTCACCCTGCACTCACACAGACATCACTCACCCTGGACTCACAAAGGCACACTGCTCACCCTGCACTCACACAGACATCACTCACCCTGCACTCACACAGGCACATTGCTCACCCTGCACTCACACAGACATCACTCACCCTGCACTCACACAGGCACACTGCTCAACCTGCACTCACAAAGACATCACTCACCCTGGACTCACGCGGGCATCACTCACCCTGGACTCACACAGGCACACTGCGTTCACCCTGCACTCACACAGACATCACTCACCCTGCACTCACACAGGCATCACTCACCCTGGACTCACACAGGCACACTGCTCAACCTGCACTCACACAGGCACACTGGTCAACTTGCACTCACACAGGCATCACTCACCCTGGACTCACACAGGCACACTGCTCAACCTGCACTCACACAGACATCACAGACATCACTCACCCTTCACTGCACTGCACTGAATAAGTTTCCTTTATTACAGCCTGTCTAGGCCTGACATTGCCTGGTGACAGTACAGTAGATAACACCACGTCTGCTGGGGCCTCTGAGCAGGTGGGGGTGCTTAGCACAGACCCGAGAATGCAAGCAACCTCCCGACAGACACTGGCGATATTGTAGTTGTTGTAGGCTGTTAGTCACTGCATGCGAAGACGTTCAGCAATTGCCCCCAGCCGTGTGTGCGCCACGAGGACTGACATCATTCAACCGCCATCTGTTAGAGCCAGGAAAACCAAAACAAACATCGACAAATAAGTTTCCTGGCTCCCCATGAACTTGTCTCCAAAAGGTAGTAATGGGCTAAAATCCAAATATGCTTTATTTTCATCTGGTATTCCATCAAAGAAGAACCTGTTCCCCTGACTCGCCCTCTCCCCCCTCCAACTTTCTCTCTCCTCTCTGGGTGTGCTGTGTTACTAGAAGCCCTTTGCAGATGTGTAAAGAGAGGTTAATACCGTTAATTCGCAGCTGACACACGCAAATTCTTTTCACCTACAGCAAATATTGATCCACTCTAAGTCCGTTTGTGTGGTATGCACGCTTCATTTTGATTTCACACACACCATTACAATCCTTGCTTCTCTCTAGTATTCACAAGCAAAGCATTGACAATACTTTGCAGCTATTTCTCTCTTCACCCCTTATGGCTGCCAGAGCACTTCACAGCTGTAGTGAGCTCCCTACATGCTTTGCTGGCATACAAAGCTCTTTCCTAAAACCCCACTTATTTTTCCTATTTACCACCAAGGTGGACAATGCTATTTCGTACTTTGGATTTTGAAACCATTTGTATGCTAAAGCACCCAAATAAATACTCACTTTTCTACTTCTGACTAAACGTAACTTCTATATTTCCACTTAAAGCAATGATACGAGACAAACAATTCGATTCAGCAGAGTAACAGAAACATCTTTGTACCTACAAATGTAAACTAGTCTTTAGTTTTACGAGAAAAACTGGTGCATCATTTCCAAAAATGAAGCAAAGGAGAGTTAACATGTGAATTTAGTTTAACGGCAGTGTTAAACCTCAAACTTCTCGTTCCAGACAGGCACCAGCGGGGGTACCTGGCTCGCCTTGGGGTAGCTAAAATGACGATTCTGTTGGGACTTTTCTGGAAGGGTGAAAAACTAAGTGAACACCTTCGTGCTCGTAACCGTCTTCCCCAGCTCTTGCAATACTCACGGTCGTGCCGTGGGGGTCGTCATGTGTCCTTGCTGTTGTTAACCTGGAACAGGTTATCAACGGTGAACTGGCCCTTTGGGTGGATTAGCAAACAGAAGTGTGCCCAGACCGGCTGGCAGGGCCGGGAGACGTCAGTCAGGTGTCACTGTCAGGTCGATTGCCGAATCACTCACAAAACTCTGTCTCTTAACATAAATCACCCACCACCAGGAGAACACTAGTCTTAAAGCAGCGTATGCTTACATTAACCTGTCATGTCGCGCAGGGCCGGGGGTTAAAATGAAACATTTTAAAACTTACCAGGTCCGCGCCGTCTGTGCTCCGGAGTCCAGGTCCCATTGCTGTTGGCGCCTAGCCTCCTACAGGAACATCCGGCGATCCCTCACAGCCAATCCTGGCGCCTTAGGGCACAGTTACTCTCTGCCCGCCCAGCCCATTAGAAGACGGAGGCTTGAGCCTTTGCTCAACCCTCGCTCTTCTAATGGGCATGCGCCAGCCACAGCAGGCACTAGTGCGCATGCGTGGGCACGGAGAAAAATTGGCCCTCCGTCCCCACTCATGCGCACTTGCTGCTGCCCCTGGTCTGACAATGTTAATGCCTGTCAGTTAGCATGATGTCGGGCCGCCGGTGGGCGGCCCGACGTCATGCTAACTCACAGGCATTGTCATGATGCATCTCAGACTGAACTTAAGTGAACTGACTGAGAGTTCAGTTTACTTAAGTTCACAAAAGCCGAGGGAGCTGTGGTGGGTGGGGCAACACCCCAGCGCCCTTAATGGACGCACCGCCAAGCGCCAAGTCACTATTGCTGTTCCAAGAAACACTCCGCTTGTGGACTGCAGATGCTAAAGGTGCAGAGAGCATTATGGAATCAATAGTGCTGGAACAACACCTGCCTGTGTAGGTGGAACAGGAACATTCACTCCCGCCTGTTCTAGGCAGGACAGATTACTGGCTGTGAGGAGCTCTTCTATTATGATGGCCTGATTCTGAGTGCTCAAAATGGGCTGCCGGTGGTAAGGAATTCGCGTGGCCCTTTACAGAAGTACATTCGAGATGACATTGATGAGTGTTAAAATCACCTATGATTAAAACCTCATAATAAGAATGTTTTCTCTCTCTTATATTGTTCAAGAAACCCCTCTAATGCTGCTAAGTTTCCAGTAACAAAATATCTAGTAAAAGAATTATAAAAATTTACTACTAACAGAGGGGGGTGGTTCTTGAACAACAGCTAAACTGCTAACAGGTGGGGTGAATGACAATCTATCATTCTGGATTTGCAGGTTAATTTGAGTGAGACCAGAAGAAGAAGACTTCTCTTAGCTCTGCCCAATGTTGATAGAGATGCGCATTTAAAAACAAATGGTGAAACCATCCAAAAAAAAACTCGCAGTAGTATCTCATGTTTCCTGTAAAGCAATTAGATACAACATAAAAGGGACCTCTGTCAAGGCACAACATCTCTTTTAGACTTCAGTCCTGCTATGTTCCAAGACAAAGGGCCATATATAGGTAATCTACATTTACCGATTCCAAAATACAGAATTTTACCGAATCGGTATTTTAGAATCGGTAAATGCTACATAGGAAAAAATTTGGTCAATTTTACCGAATCGGTAAAATTCGGTAATAACCGATTCGGTATTTACTGATTCGGTAACTCCCATTCATTCCTATGGGCCTTGAGGCCCATAGGAATGAATGAGAATTACCGATTCGGTAAATACCGAATCGGTAATAGGGGGAAGACTTACAAGGGTGGCAGGGTGTCACATTGACACCCTGTTGCACCCCTGACTAGTGCATGGGTGTACCCTAAGGGCATGTATGTCTGCCACATGGCACAAATCTGCTTTTTCAAAGGTTTTCGATATTTACCACCAACTTTTAGTTGGTGGTAAATACCAAATCCTTAACTCAGAAATGCACTCACTTGAGTGCTCCCTACATTAAGGATACGGTAATTTACCGAATCAGTATTTTAATGAATCGGTAATTTACTGATTCCTTAAATTATCCATTTGGTAAATTACAGAATCCTTCAATTTGGCCCCTACATCTCAAATGCCCAATACCGGTCGGTAACGGCCGAAATTCGGTAATTTCGGCCGTTACCGACCGGTATTGAGCTACCTACATCTGGCCCTAAATCTTCATACATGAGAGACCTGGAATAATAGGTGCTGGCTTGGGGGGTAAGATGGGTGCATTACCCACCTGGCCCGCAGGGCTTGGGCTTGGGCCCTGCAGCTCAGTCCGAGCACATAATCGTCAATCATTGCCATCTAACCCATCTTAAATTTGCAAAGGTTCAAATCTGTTACCTAGGGGAAGTGCAAATCTACCATCATCATCCTGGGCAGACCTTGCTGGCCTAAAAACAGGCTGTCTGCGGCAGTCAAGAAAGAAGGAGTTAGAAGGATAAAAATGTTGAAGGGGGACAGCCTTGATCGAAGTTTTGGTGCCTCGCCTAAATTGCCACTCAACAAGCGCTTTAGCGTGGGCAGGATGTCTTACATTAACTACAACACAGTCCCCTTCAGCATTTCTCCTCTCCCTGTGACCCACCCGACCCACTCTTCTAGCCATAATATTATGGGGATACAAATTGAAAGTGCGCTACTCACCCGTGAGGGTCTCAAAGCACTGGGGGGGGGGGGTGCAGCTCCGGGTTCAGTCAAAGAGCCAGGTTATGAGGTTCTTCCTGAACATGTGCAGGGTCGGGGAACACCTGGTGTTCACTGAAAGCTGGTTCCAGGTCTTGGCTGCGACATAAGAGAAGGCTCTTCCGCCTGCTCTGCGTATGCGTGGGGTCTGTGCCAGGGCAAGGTCGGCAGAGCGGAAGTTCCTCTTGGGCACATGGAAGGTGACTCTCTCATTGAGGTATTTGGGTCCGATGTTGTGGAGGGATTTGTAGATGTGGGTGAGCAGTTTGAAGGTGACTCTCTTCTCGACGGGGAGCCAGTGGAGTTCTTGTAGTTGTTGGGTCATGTGTTAGTTTCGTGGCGTACCAAGTACGAGTCTTGCTGCAGTGTTCTTGATGGTTTGGAGCTTGTGTAGAAGAGTTCTGTTGATTCCGGCATAGAGGGTGCAGCCTGCTGGTGATGAGCGCATGGGTGACAGTCCTCCTGCATTCGTGGGGAATTCATTTGAAACATTTGTGCATAAGATCCAATGTGGATTGTGTCTATCCTCATGTAATTGGTTGAACTCCCAATAAGATTGCAACTAGCAGTGATGATTCTGTGGGCAGCTCTAGGGAACTCAAGGTTCTTACTTGAGCCATTGAGGAACTATTTGCAGTAAATGTGTGGGTTATACTAGCCTTTAAGCTGGTGCCCCTTGCATGTGTACCACCGGAATGCTGGTATCCGAATTATTGATAGCATGGGTAATCCCAGACCCTAAGGTCTCCCCCTGAGTTGGTGGCATATTATTTTGAGCCACCTATTTTGGACTACTGATCCCAACAGAGGGCACCCCGTGGTAAATAGTCCAGCGAATGTGAGCCCAGCCGCATGACTGACCCCCCCAGCCACAGCTCCATACTAAGGGTTTTAGTCCCAGGTGCTAGTCAGGAGAGGAAATTGAACTTTGCCTCTATGCCTTCCAAACGTAGCAGAATGTGGGCTATCAGTATGTTAAACAGAGATTCCAACCTGGGGAAAAGAATGTCTGAAAATTGTTCAGAGTCATTATTGGCTGATGGAGGTGCCTTATTCTGTGGTAGAGTCCAAGGAACTCTTTTCCCTCCAATCTGGTTCCTTTTAATTGAGAGTCCATCCAGGACTATGCCATCTATTGCCTTGGTATTAAAGACTACAGTAGATGGTATTGCAGCAGGCGATGAAAAAGAACCAGGTATTACCCCTTCAGCCTCATGATTGTCTGTTAAAATCAGATCATGTGTAATTTTCCTGGTTTCCAGAGCGAGTCTCTCTCAGTCAGGGCTATCTCCTTAGAACAGACATTAGCTGCCTTAATTAAAAAGAAGTCCATAGTAGTTACAGTATCACCCCCTGTTGCCTCAACAGTAATTTTCCTTTTGCCCATGGTTGTGGGCCATATGCATTTACAATAGAAGACTTGGGAATCACAGCGATATGATGAGTATGTGCTACCTCACAACAGGCCTTATAAACTTAGGTCAACTGGATAGCGTGTCCCAGGAACAGGTTATGCAAGCTCTTAGAACAGACAAAAGATGGCAGGGCATTCACTCAACTTTCAGGAGGCCACCATCAGGGTGCATCAGAATGCGAAGAAGTTTAAAAATGAAAATAAAAAATGGAGAAAAAAATACCTTACTCCTTGTGGTGGACTGAGCGACCTGGTCTAGCGCAGCTTCTGCAGGCAGCTGACGGGTGAAGATGGGCCCATGTTTGGCCCTGTCTTCGCCTGGGCATGCGCACAGGTGTGGCCCAGGCACGTCTCATTCTTAGGGATCCCAAAAGCCTAAATACACGCTTCCCAGCGCAGGTGTACTGGAGTGGTTGGCGGCTGTCGCAAATAGAACTGGAGCTTCTGGTCCTGCCCCTTCTTCCCGGTTAACAGGTGTCCGGCACTGCGGGAGCCCAAAGCAGCCTAAATACACACGTCCGGGCACAGGAGTACTGGGGTGGGCAGTTGCTGCTTCAAACAACACTAAGGGTTGTGGTCCTGCCCCCTTTTCCTGGTCAAATGGCTTCACAACATTTTCATCTCTCAAGAACTCTATAACGCAACAAATGCCATAAGAGAGAATTCCTTGCCTTGGTTTGTGACCTCAAATGAGACAGCTGAATATACGCTATGACAGTCCACATCCCCACGGGCATAAGAAGTGTTGGGGTCCATCTAGGACTATGTGAAGTGTTCTCCATAAATAAATCCAAGACTCAGGAAGGTGAATATGATGAAGTTTAATCCAGGAATAAAAGATCTCATCCACCAACAAGCCCAGCAGACATCAACTGACTGTCTTAGAACATTCGTATGTACATGAAGTCACATTACTAATGACATAATAAGATTCTATTAAAGCTGCAGTGTTTAATAAGCTGCAGAGCTAATTATCACACATCTCCTTCCCTCGAAAACAAACTTAAAATAGAATAATAAATAAAATCAAGACTATACAGAAATTAAACAAAGTCAGAAAGATAAGAAGGCTTCTTAGACACACGTTCGGAAGATCTAATATTTCCAGAACTCGTTGCTTTGCTTTTGTTCACAATTTTTTCTTTGGAATCTAAGAATCCACCATCTTGCAATTTCTTTCGGATAACAACAATTCGATTTAAATTCCATATGCGATGGTCTTGAGTTTGTACTGCATTGTTCAAAATTTTGATCACTTTAATGGGTTTCATAAACTTTGTTTCTGAGCTACTCACTATGCCAGGACGTTTGACCATGACCATATCACCAATACAGACAACAGTTTTTTTAACACTATTTTTAACATCAAAATAAGTTTTCCTACGTTCAGCTTTATTCAACTCGTTTTTAACAATGTCATCTTTGTTGCACACACATTCTTTACCTTTCAACATTTCATGCCTATTAACCCAAAAAGGTTCCACCTGTGTGTTGGGAATTCTCCCACGAAATAACAAAAATGGAGTCTTCCTAGTTGTAGCATGAGGAGTGTATCTGTATTCTTCTATCTTTTCCATAACACATTTTTTCCAATCAGATGACAAATTCTTTGCTAAACTAATAGTATCTTTGATCACTTTGTTGAATCTCTCAACCATACCATTGGCCTCAGGGTGGTAAAGAGAACACGTTTTATGTATAATGCCTTTAGAAGACAAATACTGTTCCATTTCTTTGGAGACAAATTGTACCCCATTATCTGATAAAATGGTTGCAGGAAAACCTTCTTTATAAAATAATTCACGCAAGCATTGAATAATCTTACCTGAATCAGTTCCTGACAAAAAGAAAATTTCTGGCCATCTTGAATACATATCAATGACCACCAGTATATATACTTGAGAATCTTTATGTTGAATAGGACCCACCAAATCCAGAGCTATATCCTGCCAAGGACCATTGGGTCTTTTCCTTAAAAACATGGGTTGCGTGTGTGTACTGTAAGACTTGTCGCTAACATTACAGTGTATACAATCCCTAATTACTCTTTCAACCATTCTGTCCATGCCTGGCCACCAATACGACATGCGAAGCCTCTCTTTGCTTTTGGATAAACCTGAATGAGCAACGTGAACCAAATCTATCAAATCTTTCCTAAGACTAGATGGAGGAATTAACCTGGTTCCACGAAACAATAAATTGCTATCAACAGATAATTCACTGCGTACTATCCAAAAAGGCTTAGTTGAAGAAGAACCATCCTTGCTACTTGTCCAACCATTTTTTATCAAGGACATTACCTCACATAATGTATCATCATTTCCTAATTCCTCAGACCATTTCTTCTCTGACAGAAATTCTTAATCAACAGAACAAACCAATTCATCATCTAACTCTAACTGATCATCACCATCCACATCACTCTTAGAAACAAGACGTGAAAGAACATCTGCTATTCCGTTATCAACACCAGGAATGTATTGAATACCAAAACTATATTCCTGTAAGCCAATAATCCACTTCGATATTCTCCCAGACACCAGATCCAAACCTTTCTTACTAAAAATTTCCACTAAGGGTTTGTGATCTGTGTGGACATCAAAAACCAAACCCCAAAGAAATTTCTTCAGTTTTCTTACTGCCCAGAACACAGCCAAAGCCTCCCTCTCTACAACAGAATAACGAGTTTCAGCATCTCTCAAACCTCTAGATAAAAACATTATGGTTTGCATACCATCAGGACTATTTTGTTTCAATACAGCACCTAACCCTTTTTCACTTGCATCGGTAACTAATATAGATTTAATGTTAGGGTTGAAACTTTTTAGCGCAGGAGCCCTGTTTAACTTTCGCTTAATTTCGATGAATTCACTCTCACACTGATCTGACCAATGAAATTCCACACCTTTCCTCAACAAACACCTCATATTTACTGTTAACTCAGCAAAGCCTTTTATAAATTTTGTATAATACTCAATCATGCCAAAAAGCTTCATGAGTTCAGTTTTATTCTCTGGTGCCACCATTTTGTTTATAGTGTCTACCAATTCAGGTTTAGGCTTCACACCTTCACCAGAAATATTATGCCCTAAGTAGTTTATAGAGTCAGATCTGAATTTACATTTGCTTGCTTTTATTGTGAGATTGTGTTTGCTGAATCTTTCCAAAACCATATTCAGAGTGACATCATGATCAGATACGTTTTCTGCAAAAATCAACACATCATCTTGATATATGCAAACACTGGGAATGTCCTTTAAAACTTTTTCCATCACCCGTTGAAATACAGAGGAAGCAGATACTAATCCAAATGGCATCCTCTTGAATCTATATGTGCCAAAAGGTGTAATAAACGATGTTAGATCTCTGCAAGACTCTTCTAGTTCAATCTGGTGATATGCAGAAGTAAGATCTATTGTACTAAAAACTCTGGCTTTTCCTAACAATACTAATAATTCAGCGATATTAGGCAGAGGGTATCTATCGACGATTACACATTTATTGAGTTGCCTGAGGTCGATGCATAGACGCAAATCACCATTAGGTTTTCGGGCTGCGACCACTGGAGCCATCCATTCACAACCTTCTATTTCCTCAATTATACCATTTTGCATGAGTTTCTCAATTTCTTTTTTCATATCTTCTTTTACTGCTAAAGGTACACTCCGGACTTTACAACTCACTGGAATGGAATTACTCTTAACTCGTATTTTGTGTTGATAACCTTTGAGACACCCAAGAGTTCCTTTAAATACATTAGGAAAATTCATTTTTAATTCACAAGAAAATTTGTCTTTCAACGGTTTTACTTCAACAGATTTTTCTTTCCCATCTAAAACACTAAGAACATTATCTCTCAATTGAATGCAAGGATTGGCATTGGGGTCTAAACTTACACCTAAGTCACCCTGATGTATCCAGCTGATAATGCTGTCACCCTTTCTCGAGACCTATACTTTTCCAGACACTAGTCTCGATTTATACTCTATAAGGCCTATAAAGTAACCATGCAACTTTATAGGTTTTTTATCATACCCTAAAGGAATGATGTCAGGTTTAAAAAGAGACACCCTCCCTTTTAATTTTTTAGCGAAAAATTCATCAGAAACAATTGTAATTTTTGCACCAGAGTCAAATAATACCTTGGTCTTTTTTCCCTCAACAGATATTTCATCAATAGGATCAGCTCTTTTACGCGGGCTTTCCCCATCATCGCCAATGGTTTGAACCACCTCAATATCACAATCAGATCCTGAAGAAGTCCTCTCAAAAATTTCCACTTCTTTTACTTTAGATCTACCTTTTGTTTTGCATAAAGCGGTGACATGACCTTTTAATTTGCATTTACCACAGGTTTGTTTTAGAGCTGGACATTTTTTATCATTGGCCAGATGACCAGGTTTTCCACATCTAAAACATTTAATTTCATATCCACTCTTTTTAGAATCTGCCTTGGCAGGATCCTTAACATATTTATCACTTTTAGACCTTACTATCTGAACTTTATTCTCTTTTTCAGCACTCTTTTTAATTATAGCTACACATTTAAGAGAATGCTCTATACGCTTGGCAACAGATAAAACTTCATCAAGTGAAGGCTCATCTTTAAGCCACAACTCATCTCGAACTTTTTCTATTCCACAACCAAACATGAATTGATCACGAATGCGTTCATCAATTAAAGCTCCAAATTTGCAAGAGGATGCAAGTTTTCTTAAACGAGTCACATAGGATTCAACAGTTTCTTCATCATTTTGCATGCATTTGGTGAACTGGTACCTTTCAAGAATAGTACTAACTTTGGGTAAGAAGTGTAAGTCTAATTTCCTAATACTGATTTCATATTCATTTAAACCATTAGCTTCCGCAGGAGGAAGGTCAGGCAAATCGTCAAAGATGTCCTGCCCTTCTGATCCCAAACAATGAAGTAATAAAGAGCATTTTCTCTCAGCACTGAGGTTAGTTCCACAAACTTTAGCATAGCGTTCAAAAACTACTTTCCATTTTTTCCATCTAATTGGAGGTTCACCAGGACAGGATAAAAAAAATGGTGCAGCTGTTACATTTTGCATTTTCTTATCTTATGAAATTAAAGAATTAAACAAAAGATTAGTAGTCAAATGATAATGAATACTATAGACCTGAGAAAATACAGGAAATACAACAACCAATCAAGATGCGCATCAGAAAATGAGAATGGACCAATCAAATCCGTTCTTTTAAAAATAACTTCACTGAAAACAGCTTTCTCCTGTCTGCTTGTGTGTAAGCAGGTACCACTTGTCTGTTTGGAGAAGCGAAAACTGTAAGTCAGAAAGAAATCCCCTCTTTCTTTTTTAAAAATGAGTTTATTTCATGTAAAGTGTCAGGTTATGTTTAAATGCGCGCTGATTTTCATTAAGGTTGGCTGTACGTGATGGTTGCTCCCTTCAAGCTAGCTGCACACTAGCCAATGCTCGGTAATTATTTCCTTCGAGCCTGGGTGTACACGCTCTTGCTGCTTGACAGATTTATAGGTCGGTTAATATTAAAACATGCAGTTGGGCGATTCAGACGTGTTTCTTTGTAAAGAGCTCCTCACGTTTTGCTGCACGCGTCTCTTTGAAGACAGTTCTACGCGGCGCTCTGAGGAAAACGAATGTTTATTTACGATTCGGGTGATTCACACTTGACAGTCTGCACGCGCTTGGCAGTCTGCACGCGCTGACATAGGCTCTTCAACAGAGTACACGCGCGAGATCCTCACGCATGAGAATGTTTATTTTTAACCTTGAGCTTGAGGTGCTCGCGTCAAAGCTGTTAAATTACTGCTCGCATCAAAGCTGATAATTAAGCGGCTTAACAATTAACACCAGCAAAGTGTTATAAATGCCGAGGTTTGCTTTTCAACAATTCAGCTTTACGCTTGAATGCACGCGCCTGACTGTATGCGTTACAGATCTCCTCGCACACATGCTGATGTTTATTTCCAAAGAAAGCTGCACCCTTGGCTGCCTACGCTTGCTAATTAGGTTCCTTCACGCTTGAGAACAGTTAAATAGAAAACGCAGAAAAGTCATGAAAGCGTGGGAAAGCAGAGTGTAATTAAAGCTTTGCGCAAAGGGGCATGAAGTAAAAGTGTTACTCACAAGTCGAATATACACGAAGACAAAATTCCTTGATGTTGATTGATTTAGTCTTTGATTTTGATTGATGTAGCATTTAAGTGAGGGTTGACAAAATTGCCATTTGTGCCAGGGTTAATCCTTCTTCTCACAAAGATTTGTGTTGAGATCTGTTCCATATGATCTGTTCCATATGATTCCTGGGTGGGTTCCAAGCCGACTACGCCAGTGAAGTGTTCTCCATAAATAAATCCAAGACTCAGGAAGGTGAATATGATGAAGTTTAATCCAGGAATAAAAGATCTCATCCACCAACAAGCCCAGCAGACATCAACTGACTGTCTTAGAACATTCTTATGTACATGAAGTCACATTACTAATGACATAATAAGATTCTAATAAAGCTGCAGTGTTTAATAAGCTGCAGAGCTAATTATCACACATCTCCTTCCCTCGAAAACAAACTTAAAATAGAATAATAAATAAAATCAAGACTATACAGAAATTAAACAAAGTCAGAAAGATAAGAAGACTGTCACATTTTGCATTTTCTTATCTTATGAAATTAAAGAATTAAACAAAAGATTAGTAGTCAAATGATAATGAATACTATAGACCTGAGAAAATACAGGAAATACAACAACCAATCAAGATGCGCATCAGAAAATGAGAATGGACCAATCAAATCCGTTCTTTTAAAAATAACTTCACTGAAAACAGCTTCCTTCTGTCTGCTTGTGTGTAAAAAGGTTCCACCTGTGTGTGAAATGCAGAGCTAATTATCACACTATGTCCCCCCCAGAATATGGAGTGGGGGGACACAGGGGACAAGGGTGGAGAGTACGAGGTGGCAAAAAAAATCCCTATCACTTCCATCATTCCCAGGGCCATTAGCGCACAAAGGTGCTACCTATTATGGGCCTGCACTTGACCTTCCTACAGTTATCAGTGGCCAATCTGCTGTTCACAGAATGAATGTGAGTCAGAAGGCCATCCACACATTGTTCCCTTTTGTTTGTGCTAATTACTGCTGCCCTTTGCCTGTGTGTGGCAGAACAAAGGAAGAGTTGAGTTGAAAGCAGTGTTTGCTTGATAGATGTCTTCATCGTGCCACACTCATACCTCACCTGCTGCTTTGAAGACTAGCCCTGCAGGGCAATAAGAAAGATCTAAAGAGGGAAGAGTCCCATTCAGCCTGACACTTGCAGGCTGAAAAGTAGGCTCCCTGATATACAACGTTGTCTAGGATCACAACTTTTGGTGAAATAGGGAAGCCAAGATTAGGCCCAACTTTTACATTTTCACTTACACAATTCAGGTGCTAGAAGAGTATCTCTTTCTTCCATATACTCCTAATGTTTTTCACCTCATTAATGAAGGGTTAGGTTACAGCGTAGATGACAGTGTGAAGCCATGTTTTATTATGGGCAGTTTTACACGTGGCCGCCAAAATACCAGGCATTCTAATTATGCCTCTCTCGTGAGTCCTTCTTCGATCTTTAAAAAATGGACACCTAAACGGTGCTGCTTATAAAAATGTACTTCACTGTTGGTATGCCAATAATTAAATGAAACGGTTACAACATCGCCGAAAATGACATATTGTCACAATCTTACTTGCAATAATGATGTGTACTCTGTATTAAAACATAGTGATGGTCATTGTTCTCTTTTCTCGCTCTTTAAAACTCTTAGCGATATTTGTGTCAATCATTTTTAGTTCAACCTTTAAGTTAAAAGAGAACCGCTACCTTCTTGATAATGATCAGTATTAATAAAGAACATAACGTGGTCCCTGTTTTCTCCTATATATAAGAGAGATGCACAATAAATAGTCTTTAATCACTACAAGATGGCTGCCAAAAAGCTAGGCATTCTAATCATGCCTCTTCCATAAGCCACATGAAAACGATCGGCTACATGGATGCCGATCCTTCGTGTGAACAGTTCTGTCACATATGAAAAAAATCAACGATAAACGGGTACGATTGCAGTTAAGACATACTGGCACTGCAGCACACATATATAATAGTCTTACTACTGATGCGACTTTTTGACATTCATCTTCTAGATATAATAATCTCTAATCATACTCGCAAAGGCTTCGCTGCTTTTGCAAGTCAAGTAAGTCTATCTTTTATTGATAGTTTAACAGAAGCTGGTAAACTAATGTATTTCTGGTTTCATTGAATTCTATGTCAGGACCGGAGGCTCCGATTATGCATTCTCATTTCTTTACTGAAGAAATCTCAGCAGGCAATCAGATAACAATAAAAGAAAATAACACTAAAATACCTATGAACACACTGGGTATCACATGACAACCATAGAGAATCCCCTATAAAAGGTCCATAAGAGAATACCATATCCTCTTTCTTTGCTGCTCCGCAGCCAGTTAAGTTCTTTGTCTACTTTACTTACATTTTGATTCTTGCTGGCTTTGTCTGCAGCGCGCTGCTTATGGTGTTTCAGCATTGATTCTTTCCTGCGGCATTGGTGGTTTGCGCGTGTTGCGCATTGCTTCCATTTTCTTGTTGTCGCTTGCCGGTATTGGTTTTGGGAGCCTTTATACCTCCCCGGTCAAGGCGCTTCGTGCCCCTGATGAGCTCTTTGTGGAGTGGGAGTTCAGGGACTTGAGGACGCATGTACTTGCACCGCGCAGTCCTCTTTTCATTGTGCTCAGGCGGCTGTTTCCGCGCATGCGCGGCTGCCATTTTCTGGTGTTTTTTGCCGGTATTTGTATATTGGGTGAGCGCGGGAACAGCACTTTAACAGCTCTTTGCCCACTTGCCTGTCATAGCCCCAATTACGTCTGAACTTGTCATTATTTACAGTTTGGGCTGCATAATAGCGCATAGGCATTTCCTAGAGAGGTTTGTTTGGCAAGCCCTCTCTCCACGCTTGACTTGTTCACTACTGTTACTTTGGAATTGTTGTTGGCTTGCCCGGGGTTGCCACTCCCCTTGTTACCTTCTGGCAGTACTCTTGAAAACTGTATTTGTACGGTGTTTATACTTCCTCCAGTGGGCATTATTGGCACATTCTGTATTATTATGGCTGAATATTATGACGAGGAAGAATATTATGATGAAGGGCCCTCTGGGTCTATGGAATGAGAGTTGGTTAAAGGGCTTGATGTTGGTGACCAACACTCTGTGAATAAGGCACCGGTTCATGCTATTGAGCCCTTGAAACGTCGCCTGTGTTCCTATGCTTTACAACAGGGCTGGCTGCCTGCTTCCTGTGGTCGTTCATCATCAAGTGGTGCAAGTGTTGCTAACCCTCATAAGTCAGATTTTGCTAGATTAGCCAAAGCGTTATCTAATGACCATTCTTATGGTCATTCTTCCAAGGACCTTTCTGCTTCTAATTCCCCTCCTGCTGGAGGTGGCAACACTTCCTCAGACACGGCTTCGGATCAGGACGATACTTCTCCTGATCTCGTAAGGAGCATTTTGTCGATGCTCCATCGCATCCTAAAGTCCTTAATTTTGATCCAAATGAAATTGTCCATCCTAATTCTTCTTCCTGGCTTTCATCCGCGGGGGGTAGTGGAACATGTGCAGTCCCATATTCGTCAGCCTTTTGACAAAGATGTCAGAACGTTTCTGCGTTCTGAATATCCACGGCCGGACTTGTCTGACAAAGTGGTGGAAACGCCGGAAGTTGATCCTTCCATGATGTCTTATCTGAAGAAGTATGCCAAGGATCCAAAAAAGGTATCGATGGAGCATGGCGTTCTTGTCAAGAAAAGTTGTTGGACTTGCTTGGCCCCCTCACGAAGATGTTAGAATTAGGTTACAGGGCTAATGAAACCGCATTTTCCATTAGCCCAGATGATTTAATTGAGTGGGCTCAGAGAGCCATTATCAGTTGGGTAACGCCAACTGTGCTATGTCTTGTGGACGGAGGAGATCTATTCTCTTGAAACTGGACCCAAAGTAAGCAGAGTTGTCCTCGTCTGAATCTGGCCCGTTAGCTCAGGGTTTGTTGTTTGTTCAACCTTTTCTCAAAGAATTGACAAAATTTGTTGCCACTTTCAGTGGCCTGGATAAAACTCAGTCCTCCCTCAACAGGCTTTTCGCCCGGTTTTTGGACGGGTCGGATGACATAGGGGACGATCGTTCGGCCGTAGTTTTTCACCAAGGACCCCAGCGTGGCTCTCAGTCCCATCGTGGAGGTTATCAGGACTCCGGATATAACAACAACACCTCCTTCTATCCCACTCGCAGTGCCTGCAACAAGTTCCGGAAAGGCCGTTATTGGTGGAAAACAAGGAGGACACCAAGATTCCTCTGCTTCAGGTGAGCCTGATTGAGTTTTCAGAAGTTTTGTTGGGGGGTAGAATCCAATTATTTCTTCCCAATTGGCAACAGATCTTGATTGATGCTTGGATTTTGGATACTGTAATGGGTTACAAGATAGAGTTCTTCAGTTCCCCTATTCAGCCACTGCCTCCATCACCCCTAGTTCTTTCCCTTCAGGATCAAGCTGTCATTTCCACAGAAATAGATTCTCCTCTGAAAAAAGGGGCCTTTATTCAGACCCCTGTCATCCTCAAGGCTTCACCAGCAACATCTTTCTGGTTCAAAAGAAAGGGGGCGGGTCCAGACTGGTTCTCAATCTCAAGGA
This sequence comes from Lissotriton helveticus, assembly GCF_964261635.1. Classification (NCBI taxonomy): domain Eukaryota; kingdom Metazoa; phylum Chordata; class Amphibia; order Caudata; family Salamandridae; genus Lissotriton; species Lissotriton helveticus. The sequence continues at coordinate 1,577,556,075 of NC_136061.1, read as the reverse complement.
CTTCAATGGCTGGGTTGTTTATCGACACTTCAAGATGTCAAGTCAAGTCAAGTAAAGATTTGTATAGCGCACTACTCACCCAGAGGGTCTCAAGGCGCTTCAGGGGGGGGAGTCGCTACCTATCAAATAGCCAAGTTTTGAGTTGTTTTCTGAAGGAGAGGTGGTTCTGTGTGAGGCGGAGGTGGGTGGGCAGAGAATTCCAAGTTTTGGCCGCTAAGTAGGAGAATGATCTTCCTCCCATGGTGGCTCTTCGAATGCGTGGAATTACAGCGAGGGCTTGATTGGACGATCGTAGTTGGCGGGTGGGGGTGTAGAATGTCAGGCGTGTGTTGAGGTATTTGGGTCCTAGGTCGTAGAGGGCTTTGTGTGCGTGGGTGAGGAGGCGGAACGTTATTCTCTTGTTGATGGGGAGCCAGTGAAGGTCTCTCAGGTGATCGGAGATGTGATTGTGGCGGGGAATGTCTAGGATGAGTCATGCGGAGGCGTTCTGAATGCGTTGGAGTTTTTTCTGTAGTTTGGCTGTGGTTCCGGCGTAGAGGGTGTTTCGGTAGTCCAACCGGCTTGTGACAAGTGCTTGGGTGACCGTCTTTCTTGTTTCAGTGGGGATCCATCTGAAGATCTTTCTGAGCATACGTAAGATGTTAAAACATGATGATGAGATGGCGTTGACTTGTCTGGTCATCGAGAGGGAGGAGTCTAGAATGAATCCCAGGTTGCGAGCATGGTCCGTTGGTATGGGTGCGCTGCCCAGGTCCGGTGGCCACCATGAGTCGTCCCATGCAGAGGGGGATGATCCTAGGATGAGGACTTCCGTCTTGTCTGAATTCAGTTTTAAGCGGCTATTCTTCATCCACTCGGCTACGTCTTTCATCCCTTCGTGTAGGTTGGTTTTGGCGGTGTTTGGGTCTTTGGTGAGGGAGAGGATCAGCTGTGTGTCCTCAGCGTAGGAGATGATGTTGAGGTTGTGCTGGCGTGCGATGGATGCGAGGGGGCTCATGTAGACGTTGAAGAGGGTGGTGCTGAGTGATGATCCTTGTGGTACGCCGCAGATGACTTCGGTAGCTTCTGATCTGAAAGGGGGGAGGCGGACTCTCTGGGTTCTTCCGGCTAGGAACGAGATGATCCAATCCAATGCTTTTCCTGGTATCCCAGCGTTGCTGAGGCGTTGTACAAGGGTGTTATGACAGACCGTGTCAAATGCTGCGGAGAGGTACAGGAGGATGAGGGCAGCTGTTTCCCCGTTGTCGTAGTGTTCGGATGCCGTCTGTGGCTGCGATGAGGGCGGTTTCGGTGCTGTGTTTGGCTCGGAAGCCGGACTGTGAGGGGTCGAGGGAGTTGTTAGACTCGAGGAAGGCGGCGAGCTGACTGTTGACGGTCTTCTCTATGACTCTGGCAGGAAAAGGGAGGAGCGAGATGGGGCGGTAGTTCTTAAGTTCGGTGGGGTCTGCTGTAGGTTTCTTCAGGAGGGCATTGAGTTTGGCATGTTTCCAGCTTTCCGGGAAGGTGGCGGTGTTGAGGGAGCAGTTGATGATATCCCTTAGATGAGGTGCGATGATGGAGTTGGCCTTGTTAAAGATGTGATGGGGGCATGTGTCGGTTGGTGATCCGGAGTGAATGGAGTTCATCAAGCGGATGGTGTCTTCGGTGATGATTGGGTTCCAGGAGCAAAGGGTGGTGGTGGGGGGCTTCAGTTCGGTGGTAAGGGGGGTGGATTGGTCGCCGAAGCTATTATGTATGTCAGTGAATTTGCTGTGGAAGAACGAGGCTAGAGAGTCACAGAGGTCTTGAGAGGGAGTGATGTCATTGTTGCCGGCGCTGGGTTTGGTAAGCTCTTTGACGATGCTGAAGAGTTCCTTGCTGTTGTGGGCGTTGTTGTCGAGTCGATCCTTGAACGCTGATTTCTTGGTGGATCGGATCATCTGGTGGTGTTTGCGGGTGGCGTCCTTGAGGGCGGTCATGTTGTTTTTGGTTGAGTTTTTTCTCGAGGGTGCGGCAGTTCTTTTTGGAGTTCTTGAGGTCGTCATTGAACCAGGAGGCTTTTTTGCTACCTGGCTTGTTGTGATGGTTTTTCCAGGGTGCTAGTTCGTCAGCACGTTGGGTGATCCATTGTGCGAGATTGATGGCTGCTTGATTTGGGTCTGATGATTTTGCGGGAGGGTTTTGATTTAGCGATGTGGTGAGCTGGTCAGTGGTAATTTTGTTCCAGTTTCTGCGGGGGACTTGTTGTGGGTGGGGGTGGGTTGTGGTTTTTCTGAAGTTGAAGTGGACGCAGCTGTGGTCCGTTCAGTGGAGTCCTGTGGCGTGATTGAAGGAGACGTGTTTGCTGGAGGAGAAGATTGGGTCGAGCGTGTGTCCGGCGTAGTGGGTGGGGGTGTTTACCAGTTGTTTGAGTCCGAAATTGGCGAGGTTGTCCAGAAGGGTGGTGGTGTTGCTGTCGTTGTTATTTTCCAGGTGGAAGTGGAGGTCCCCTAGGAGAATGTAGTCCTCGGAGGGAATGGCGTGTGGGCTGATAAAGTCAGTGATGTCTTCGCTGAATTGTGTGCGGGGTCCTGGTGGTCTGTAGATGAGGGTGCCTCTAAGTGTGGTCTTGGGGTCAGTGTGTATCTGGAAGTGAAGGTGTTCGGCGTCTGTGAGGGTGTCGTCGGTGCTGGTCGTGATGCGGATGGTGTTCTTGTAGACGATGGCGATGCCTCCTCCTGTTTGGTTGATGCGGTCCTTTCGGATGATCTTGTAACCGTCCGGGATGGCTATGGCGATGTCGGGGGCAGATGAGGTGTTCATCCAGGTTTCTGTAAGAAAGGCGACGTCCGGCGTTGTGGTGTCTAATAGGTTCCATAGTTCAATGGCGTGTCTGTGGACCGAGCGAAGGTTGAGCAGGATGCACTTCAGGTGGTTATTGTCGTAGCTCTGTTTGGCGTTTATGGATGTAGTGTGGGTCCTGATGCAGCAGAACTTGCAGGATTGGCAGGTGAAGGGTCCATGGGTGCGTCCTGGGGCGGCTTGGTGGCAGTCGGGGGGACGGCCATTGTTGAGTACAGAGAGGGTTGCGGCGTCATATGTTAGGCGGGTTGAGAGGATTTTGCGGGGGCCAGGGGCTCTGGCGTTTGGCGCGGTCCAGGCGCGGACGGGCGTAGATGGGCTTACCTTTGGCGCGCCAACTGCGCGTGAACGCTGCGCGTAAGTGCAGCTGTCATAAGTGGAGAGTGGAGGGGGCGGAGCGAGGGAGGAGCAGCTGGGAGGCGGGAGCGGGGTGGCGAGTGGGGAGGGGATCGGGCTAAAAGGCACAACAAAATGGCAGCAGAGAGTGAAAATGAAACTATGCAGGACGGGGTCGGGGGCAGTGAGGCACAATCTGGCACAGAAAATATTTAATTCAACAGGGCAATGGCACAGAATGCAGTGGGGAGGGGATCGGGCTACAAGGTACAACAAAACTGGATCGGGGCAGTGAGGCACAACAACACGTAATCGGGGCAGTGAGGCACGATCTTGCACAGATACAAAAATGTATGAGCAATGGCAGGACGAGATGAACAAATACGATACCAATGGCAGGACGAGATGAACAAATACGATACCACACACAGCGATGCAGATCAGAGAGGGAGCGGGTGGAGCGACCGGGTGCTGACAGGGTCAGGTCGGTCACCGATGCAAGGCATCCATCTTCTTCACGACCTTCTTCAGGAAGGGGACTGGATGGTCCTTCTAGGCCTGAAGGACGCATATCTGTCCGTTCCCATTTACGGTCCTCATCGTCGGTTTCTGCAATTCCAATGGCAGGGAGTCTGGTTCGAGTACAAGGTTCTCCCTTTCGGCCTCTCGTCTGCACCTTGGTGCTTCACAAAACTTCTGAGGCCTGTGGTGGAGTCTCAGAGAGCCCGGGGTGCTCGCCTGATAATTTATTAGGACAACATTCACATCATGGCTCGTTGCCCTTGTCTGTTACTGTTACCTTTGACAGTCTCTCGGATTTCTAGTGAATCCACAGAAGTCAGTTTTCGTCCCGTCTCAATCGTTAGAGTTCCTGGGTTTTTTGGATCAATTCCCTCAGTTGCCAGCTCCTCTTACCAAATCAGAAGATCAGGTCTATCACGAGGGAATTGAGATTGATTTTGCACAAGCAGATTGTATCATTGAGATCTGTAGCCCGGATTGTCGGTCTTCTGGCTTCTTCAATCCAAGCAATATTTCTGGGTCCTCTCCATTACCAAGCACTTCAACGACTCAAAATCTGCCATCTCCAGAAAGGCCTAAAATACTCAGATCAGATTCCTCTTTCGGAGGAGGCGAGGTGGGAGATGTTGTGGTGGTTAGAACACATGGATTCTTGGAATGGTCGAGCCCTGTTCGGAGTGTCTCCGAAAGTGGTGATAGAGTCTGATGCCAGTTGGTGGGGATGGGGAGCCCTTTGTGGTCAGGTAACTACAGGGGGCCAGTGGTCTCAGGACGAATTGCCTCTCCATATCAATTGTTTGGAACTTCTGGCGGGATCCTTTGCGATTCGTTGTTTTTCACCTCACAAGACAAATTGTTGCATTCTTCTCTGCATGGACAATGTGTCAGCGGTACGGTATGTGAACAAATTGGGGGGGACAAAGTCCAAGATTCTAGCGGAAATTGCCAAAAATTTCTGGCACTTTTTCATTCAGAGAAAAATCACAATGATTGCGGAGTATCTTCTGGGGTGCAACAATCTGATTGCCAATTGGAATTCTCGTCATCTCAGGGATTTCAGCGATTGGAGGCTTCATCCTCGTGTCTTCAGGTCTCTAATTCGGCTTTGGGGTCCATGTCAGATCGATCTATTTGCCTCTCGTCTCAACAGGCAAATTCCACAGTTTTTCAGTTGGCATCCGGATCCGGAAGCTCTGGCCACGGACACATTTCTGCAGGACTGGCCGCCTCATCTGTGTCATGCCTTTCTCCCATTTGTGATGATTCCCAGGGTCCTAGCATGCACAAAGCATTATCAGTCAGTATTGATTCTGATCACTCCTCTTAGGAGGGCTCAGGCTTGGTTCCCGGTTCTTCTGGAAATGCGTTGTGCAGTGCCGCACCTTCTTCCCCAGCGCTGGAATCTGTTGCTTGACCCTCTTAACAACCCGCACCCATTGATAGAATCGGGACAACTCCTTCTAGTTGCCTGGCGGGTTTCGGGGATCTCTGGGAAATCCCAGGCCTTTCGCGAGGCGCTACCAGATTTATCAGCGAGTCTTGGTCTCCCAACACACACAAACGTTATTCTACAGCCTGGAAACGATGGTGTAATTGGTGCGCTCAACGGGAGGTGGATCCCGCTACAGCGGTTGTCTCTTTGATTATGAATTTTCTGACATCCATTGCTTCTTCCGGTCTTGCCTATAGAACGGTTAATAATTTTCGATCTGCCATTTCTGCAGGCCATATAACAGTCAATGACAAACCTGCTGTTGAGCATCCCTTAGTCTGCAAGCTCCTCAAGGGCATCAGGTTGGTGAAACCTCCTTGCCCTAAATACTTTGAACAATGGGATGCATCTATTGTTTTACAACTATTGGAGGCTTGGCCCTCCAATAAATATCTGTCACGCAAACAACTTTCTGCAAAACTAACTATGTTATTATGTTTGGTTTCTTGTAAGTGCATTTCTGATATCCGTGCGCTGGATCTTGCAGGTTGTAGATTTTCACCAGAAGGTGTCACTTTTGCTCTCTCTAGACGCACTAAGTGTAATACTACCTCTATAACTTATTTGAGTTTTCCTAATAATCCTAAACTTTGTGTGGTGCAATGTATTAAGGATTATGAGGTAAGTCCTGCTGAATTTTGACAGTATAAGAGGGGTCAGTTGTTGATTGCTCTGCAAAAACCTTTTTGCCCAGTGACCCCAGCTACATTGTCACATTGGGTGAGATGGCTCATGGGTGAGGCAGGAATAGATGTTACAAAATTTGGTGCACATTCAGCTCGCGGAGCTATGGCTTCCAAGGCTTTTTCTATAGAGGTTAGTTTACTAGACATTATGAATGCAGCTGATTGGTCATCTGATTCTATGTTTAAGACCTTTTATTATAAACTGATTGTAGATATTGCACCTGTAGTGGTGGCACAGCTTTAAACAAGCATAATCATAGCCTCCGGTCCTGACATAGAATTCAAAATTTGCGAACATACGTGACAAGAATTTTCAATTCTATTAAGGACACGGAGGCAAGGAATATCCCATCCAATTCTGTATTACATATGGTTGTTTACATTATCTGCCTTCACTGCATATATCTATGTTATACTGTATGTATATTCCTTGTTATTTCCTTCCCTTTCTACTATACTTTATTACACGAAGAAATGGTGTATTACAACTATATATTTCTTTTCTGGTTCTGATCTCAAATGAGGTTTGTTGATCTTTCTCCATGAACTATCTTATGGATACCTGCAGGTTCCGGTTTTCTGACGGTGTACACATCGAGTCTTCTGTTTCCATCCCGTTGAACTGCTGTTTTCAGTTCTCAGGCTTCTTTTCTTTCCACGTTCTTCACAAATGTTGGACTGGTTTCCTCACCTTAACTGTTATGCTTACCAAAGAAAGAGGATACGCTATTCTCTTATGGACCTTTTATAGGGGATTCTCTATGGTTGTCATGTGATACCCAGTGTGTTCATGAGTATTGTAGTGTTATTTTCTTTTATTGTTATCTGATTGGCTGCTGAGATTACTTCAGTAAAGAAATGAGAAAGCATAATCCTCGCCTCCATGTCCTTAATAGAATTGAAAATTCTTGTCACGTATGTTCGCAAATTTTAAATTCAGTTACTTGCTAACGGGTTTCTTTTTAGAGCCTGATTTTCCATCTTTGTTAAATATGTGGGATGACACTCAATGCCAATAATGTTCAATACTTTATGAACCTGCAAAATATTAAAATGTGTCCTGTTTTGGCAAATATCACTATACATCATTCGATTATAATACTGAGATTGATTAATCTGCCTTTTTGGTCACTCAGTAAACACGTTTTCCTTTGACCAGACTCTTTGCATAATTAGGGATATTACTGAAAGCGCAAGTCTTTTGTACATTGCTGATGCAATAATTTTCTGAGCAGCACTATAAATAGACAACTCTTAAGAATGTATGGATTGAAATCTTTTATATTAGGATCATTAGCTATGGCTGATAAGCTAAATGACATAGATACTTTGGCCTAATATGTACTTCATGGTCTTAGACAATTTACAGCTGTGGTGGACACCGACTTACAAAAAAAACTCAAAAACTGCCCTCCACTCTTTGTAAATTAAAAATCCGTTTTGGAAAATTGCCTAGACTGATATATCAAATTAACAGCATTATAATTGTTGGTGTCAATAAAATGTTTTTGATATCAGCAACAGCTCTGCATTTAACTGTGAGACCTCAGCACGTTAATTATAGCTTGTGTCACCAGTACCATATGAACTATAAAATTAACATTATGTTGCTTGATCATAGGTGCCCTTGTGCCATTGAACTACACCTGGCACGAAATAAATATTGAATATATTTTGCTGATTTATTCTATGCAAAATTCATTTAAATTTTGGAAAATTTGAAAAAAAAAATTCTTTGGCATTAATCTCAGAGTAAGTGTCATTCTATGTCAGAAAAAAGGATACATTGTATTGTATTGTCATTGCATTTATATAGTGCTTACTACCCCTGACGAGGTGTCGAAGCTCTTTTTTCAGTGAGTAGCACGCTACTCCAGACCAGAACCCAAAAAAGATCAGTGGTGAATTGGTATAGTGAAATATGAATACTTGAGCGGTTGATATGGTAGGCTGTTATTTGGAATGAGAAGGATAGTGGAGGGATAGAGGAGAAAAATGTTTGCATTTATATAGGGCTTGCTATCCCTGATGAGGTGCTGAAGCACTTTTCAGAGAGTAGCAACCAGAAAAGGATTAGTGGTAAATTAGTACAGGGAAATATGTAATTATTTTGAGCAATGGACATGTTAGTCTGTTATTTGGATTGAAAGGATAGTGGAGGGATGGAGGAGGGAACGATTTGCATTTATATAGCTCATGTTCCCCTAATAATGTTTTGTAGCACTTTTTGGTGAGTTAGAGGCTACTCTGGAACCCCAAAAGGATTAGGGGTGAATTATTGTAGGGACATATGAAATTAATTTAATTTGAGCGGTGGGCATGTTTGTTTTTTATTTGGATTGCAAAAGGAAAAGTGGAGAGATAGAAGAAGGAAGGTGCGAGAAATTATATATATTTGGGAGTTCATAGCAGTAGGATGGGGTTTGGGATAAGTAATGGGGAGGTGGAGGGGGAAGAGTCAGAGGGAAGGGTTTAGAAAGACTTGTTTGGGAGATCTGAATAGTAAAAGAGGTATGATAAGATGCAAGGAGGGGTGGAGGAGAGGGGAGTCTAGAAAGGGTTATTTTGCAGATCATAGAAGTGCTATCAGATTTGGATTAAATGGGAGAGTGGAATTAGGGGATATATTAAGAGAGGCATAGGGTGAAAATACTGTAGAGCATTGGAAAGAGTAGTAGAATGAGGTTTGAGATGAGTAAGAGAGTTGAGGTAGAGGACATATTGCTAGAGATGGGTGAGATATGGGGTAGTACATTTGAAATGGTAAATTACAAGCAAAGTAATAAATATAAAGATACATAAGTATATGAAAGGTATATCATAAGTACATGGAAGGCATATATGTTGAAGGAAGGATATATAACTAGATTAAAGTCGCGTTTAATAAAGTCAGACTTTCAAGTGTTGCTGTACTTTAACTTCATTTATTATTTTGTGAAATCAAAAGTGAAGCAATTGTAGACAGATAGTTATGATAAAAGATTTTATTCATGCAGTCAAATATACATTTTAAACATAAACTATTGTAACTATAAGTAATATAAACATTTGTTGAGCAGAACACATGATTATCTATATTTTTAAAAACATAATTACTATACATATTATATTCAGAGGGATATGCTGTATATTTCTCTTTGAGTGTGTTGGTTATGTGGTGAGGAGACAATTCTTGAGTAGTATTCTGAAGATAAGGTGGCCATCCGTGGATCTCATAAATGGGAGTAAAAAGTTCCATAATTTGGCTGCTAGAACAGAGAAGGAAGTGCCACCCATGTTTTTTTTCTAGTATTGTGGGATTTTGAGGTAAGGAGCATTCTAGAGTGGATATTCCTTTGTTGAATGTATTTTGTGATTTTAGTCCAGATGAAGAGCAGTCCTGTTCCATGTATCTCTTTCTGGGTGATGCAAAGCAGCTTGAATGTGGATCTTCTGGCATCCGGTAACCAATATAGGGCTTTCAAGGCACGGTAGATCTGGGCTTGCAGTTTTATATGTAAAAGAAGTCTAGCAGCAAAGTTCTAAATCCATTGGAGATTTGTGGTGGACAGGGGTCGGAAAGGCTGCCAGCAGGCCTGCTTGCTTTGACCAGGTTCATGAATTAATTGTGTGAAATTTGTTGTATAATCTGTTAAGTTTTTGTTAGCAAAGTTTGTCTTGATTGGTGTTTGGTGTTTGTTTTGAGCTACGCACATTGCAGCTTTCTATTTTGCTATTTTATCTCTTTTAGCTCTGTATTTCTCCAAGGTGCCTGTTTTCCTTTGTTCTGATGTGTTCTTTTTTTGTGGTATGAGGATATCAAAAGCTTCCTGTAGCCACTCATATAAATGAACTGAATGTATTGTGTTTAGCTCTGTACTGGATGTTAATCTGTGTTTTTAAGTGTGCAAAATTGAGCTCTTTCCATGGTCGTAGGTGGATGCACGTAAGGTGGCTTTAGGTGTATCGCCTAGTGTTGGTTTTTTTTGGTGGAAAGTAAGCAAATGGTGGTCTAACTATGTGAGTGGAGTCACTGTTTGAAATATAACTCGTTTGGTATTTGCAAAAATTGCATCTAGGATGTATCCAGCAATGTGTGTGGGTTTGTGGACGATCTAATGCAGGTTCAGTGCATCTAGGCTAGTGATGATTTTTTTTGATGGGGGCATATTAGGTTTGTCAACCAAATGTTGAGGTCACCCACAATGCATAGGTTGGAGTGTAGTTTGATCAGGTTTGAAACTGTGTCTAGAAGTGTTTCTGGGACTGTTGTATTGCTGGGTGCAGTTCTATAAAGGAGCAGAAAGTTACAGGATGAAGATGGTGTAGGGTTGCATTTGGTGAAGAGAGGGTCACAACCTTGCATGGACATGTCATCAGTTTTATTAATATGTAATGTTTGCCTGAACACAAAGCTAGGCCACTAACTCTTTTGCATATGTGATTTTGGGTGATTGTTTGATAGCCTTGAGGAACGGCTTCATGCAAGATTAGAGCCATATCATCTCCCAGGAATGATTCAGTTATGAAGAGTATGTAAGGTTTTGTGTCAGTGAAAAGGTCATAGATGTGAAGCTTGTTTATAGAGAACGATTGAGCATTAATTAGAAAGCAGTTTTGAGAATGTGCTTTGGGGATATTGTGACTTTGTTTTGTAGAAGAGTGAGTAGTACTTTGTGGGCTTGTAACAGTTGTGTCCTTAGTGCTGGTACTAGAAATTTGAGGAGAGCAATAGTGTAGCTTTTCTGTATCATGTTTCTCCTCCAGCAGGCTAACAAGGCATTTTGATTGGTCTGTGTGTGTAGGTGGGGGAGATGGTAGTTGAGAGTGAATTGGTGACCTGTGGTGTTTTGAGGTGTAGCCTTGTGGTGCAGTAGACATGGAGAAGCAAAGTTGTGAGGAGTGGCATGTTGCTTCTTTTGTTTGCATAGTTGGAAGGTGTATGAGTTGGGGGTGGTGATGCAGCATGTGCGTCATGTTGTAAGGCTCTAAATTGTTCAATGGATGTGAGGTGGTTAAAAGAGTTGCTGTGTATGTGTTAGGTGTGGAGGAAGAGAATAAGAGAGAAAGCTTGGGATGGGTGTTTGTTCATGGTGTGTGTGATTTGTGTAGTCAGGAAGGTGGGAGTGGGTGTATGTCTGTAGTTTGTGATGGAAAATATGAGGTGTGTGTGAAAGATTTTGTTGCGCTGGTGTGTTTGTTATGTTTTGTTTTGAGGAGACATGAAAGGAGGTGCTAATGTATCTGTTTTCAGAGAAGGTTTGTATGTAACGTATTGTTGGTGAATGGAAGTTGTAATGTGTTTGTGAATAGAGTATGTTGTGTGTAATAGCGGATAAACTAGAGTTATGAATGTTTGATATGATTACTAAAAGGTAATACATTTGGTGCAAGGGAGTGTAGGTGTTGCAGATTGTGTTATTGCAGTAGAAATACAAGGAGGGTATTGGTAGATGAAAAGATAGAAGGCTGAGTATAGGTGTCCCAGTAACAAAGAGGGGTTTGCTAGGAGTGATTAGAGCTGTGAGTTTGTGTGCGGATGGGATATAGTTATGTATGGTGTGGATTTGAGTTGTGTTTGTGATGAGTGGATTGGTTAATGGTATAGGCTCGAGTGGTGTATTGTTTTTAAGTGATGGCGCAAATGTGTGGTAGCATGGGTAGAAGGTTGTATAGGTGTGGGTTATAGGGTTATGTGGTGGGTGTTGAGACATTGGAGTACAATTGTTGTGTGTTCATTTGGTTGTGGATTGAGTAGAGTGGGGGCTGGTCCATGTACATTTGGGCTGCATTTCTGACCCACAAAACCCTATGCCCTATGTCCAAGAGAAACCCTAATACCAGCCCTAGTCCCAGCCTTCGTTTCAGTAGCCAGTCAGGCACAAACTCCAAAGCCCTACGTGCAATAACAACACTAGCCCCAGAAATCAATTAGAAACCCTAAACTAACCAACCAATCAGAACAGTCTGACCACGTGTGTCTGTAACTTTGCCACCGCGCCGAAAGGCGCCGAGGCCCTCGAGTGAGCTGTCCATCATAGTGTGGAAAGGGCAGGAAGACGTTGAATACCCTAGTGTCTGTGTGGCGGGGCCAAACGGGCGGGGCTTCTATGCGAGTTCCCATGCCTCTTGTTTATAAAGGGTCAGAGACCGATCAGAGCACCAGATGAGGAGAAAGCAGCCTCCTGGTCACTGGAAGTACACGGGGATTGCGCTAGAGAAACTCGTGGATGCAAAGACCTCCATCAAGGATTACATCTAATTGTAGGCAGTAGATATGGGAAGGAAGCACACCTGCCTAGCCATGACCATGCTCACTAGTTGTTTGGGCGCCGAGGTCCCTCGAGTGAACTGTCCATCACAGTGAGGAAAGGGCGGGAAAACATTGCATACCCTAGTGTTTGCGGGGCGGGGCTTCTATGCGAGTTCACATGCCTCTTGTTTATAAAGGGTCAGAGACCGATCAGAGCACCAGATGAGGAGAAAGCAGCCTCCTGGTCACTGGAAGTACACGGGGATTGCGCTAGAGAAACTCGTGGATGCAAAGACCTCCATTAAGGATTACATCTAATTGTGGGCGGTAGATATGGGAAGGAAGCACACCTGCCTAGCCTCGACCGTGCTCACTAGTTGTTTGGGCGCCGAGGTCCCTCTAGTGAGCTGTCCATCATAGTGAGGAAAGGGCGGGAAAATGTTGCATACCCTAGTGTGTGTGGGGTGGGGCTTCTATTACAGTTCACATGCCTCTTGTTTATAAAGGGTCAGAGACCAATCAGAGCATCAGATGAGGAGAAAGCAGCCTCCTGTTCACAGGAAGTACACGGGGATTGCACTAGAGAAACTCGTGAATGCAAAGACCTCCATCAAGGATTACATCTAATTGTAGACGGTAGATATGGGGAGGAAGCACACCTGCCTATCCTAGACCGAGCTCACTAGTTGTTTGGGCTGAATATTTGAGCTTCAACTCGGGCATGTGCAAAAAAATCTGCCAACGAGCGAATTTGCAAATTTTGGGGCAATTTCGTGAGATTCGCGGATCGCGAAATTGCCGAAAATTCGCAAATTTCGCAAGCGGAACGGATTTTGCGCCCATACTTACAACTAATCAGTGCACAAATGGAACATTTAATTGTATCTTATGTAAGGGGTGTGTGACCTCAAGCACAGGCAGCTGAGCAAGGAGCTGGTAGCTACTCCTCTATTCAGAATCTCCTTGAGACAGACAGGCTCAATCCACACTCTGCAGTGCTGCAGGTAAAAGCCTAAACCAGGCCTCTAACAATACTGCTTTTCCCACACTTAAGCAGCATACTCTCCTAGCCAAAAAAAGTTACATGCACTTTCTAAACACAGTTTAAACTCTTGAGAGCAGATTATTGCAATCTCAGACTAAGGTGATACTCGAGCAAGGAATCAGCAACGCAGGGTTCATATCAATGCATCTATATACCACTGCACCCATTTCACAGTGTTACAGGGAAATACAGTGGGTGCAGTCCAAGCCCATAAGAGCGAGTGCAAAACGCCCTAAATAGAGATATGCAGTTTGGCCATCACAGTGGTTAGATTGCATATTATATTGTAGTCTGTCAGATCTATGTACTGGCAGCACATATATCACAGGCATAGAGTGCTTAATCTGATGTGTGGGTTTGGTTAGGGGAGGTCAATGGTTCAACATCATCAACCTAAGCAGTGTGGAATAAAAAAGGTATATAGTGTGCCCCAGATATCTTTGGGTCTAAAATAAGATTATTGTTGCTCCACATATATTCAAATTCTTGTGTTGCTGAGGGCAAAAGCTCTTAGCCAATCTTTCGACTTGTATCATAACTGATTTATCATGAAAAGGATGTCAATGAATATTCAATTTCACATAGCGCCTCTCTATGTGATATAGGAGTGGCATACGTGCACTGGCCAGGGAAATGGGGTATGGAAGCTTAGTGTGCATGGTCACCCAGCTTTGCACAGGGTTATAAGCAAGGTGTGGGGATGAGGTGCGGCCAGAGCACACGGAGACGGACGCAGACGAGGAAAACACCACTTCCTGGTTGCCGAAAACTCAGAACCAGGAAGTCAATGGCCGCGGTCTAGTCGTTTCACTGCGGAAGGAGGAGGAGTCCAGTCAGCCGACGGAACCCGGAAGGATAAGAAGGAGTGGGCTGGAACGGACGGTGTGCGAGGTCGGAGAGGAGGCAGCGGAGCACTCGGAGGCGGAGGAGAGAGGAAGAGCGGAGAGCGTGAGAACGGAGGCGGAGAGAGGAAGAGCGGAGAGCGTGAGAACGGAGGCGGAGAGAGGAAGAGAGGAGAGCGAGAGAGCGGAGGCGGAGGCAAGAGGAAGAGAGGAGAGCGAGAGAGCGGCGGAGGCGAAGGAGACACGAGAGGCAGGGCGGACCCAGCGCGTGCTGCTGAGCAACGTTCCTGATACTGCTACCATACCCGGTGGGCTGAAGGGAGAAGACGCCACGGGTCCAGCTGCTGTGGTCCGGGACTCGGGCCACAGCCCAAGGCAAGTGTTGCTAAAAGGGGCATTCTGGTGGGGCGTTTGGGGAGGCGGGAGGTAACCGGTTTGGGGAGGCGGGAGGCCCCTTGGTGATCCTTGCACTTACACCCCCCTGTTTGGTTAACGGTGACGGTAGCACAACAGTCTGGCACTGAGAACGGATCAGTGAAACCCGTTTCTTTTTCTTTCTCCCTGAGGCCACACAAACCGGGACGACGGACCAACCCTGACCTACCCAGCAACCAGCACCAACCTCCCCGTGTTTCAGGAAGGACTGTGTGGTCTAAACTCCCTTGTGACCCAAGAACAATAAAAACCCTTTTTGTGTTTCAACAGTACTCTGGTCTCATTCTCTGTCCACCGCTAGCCCCTACACAAGGCCACTGGAATTATGGGGCAGGAAAGGGCTTCATTATGTGTCTGAGTTGAGTAAAATATTCGACAAGACAAAGCAAGTTATAAAGCATAATGCAGCACATTTTTTAATAGCATTACTTCATCATTTTATCATTTTTGAACTTGGTAACAAGATCAGGATATTAGTTGCACCTCCGTAGTAGCAGTTTAATACCCAAATATAGCACTAAACAACATAAAGGTGTCCAGTCCAGCTTTGCTAAAGGCCTTCCTCTGCTCAGCAGCACATGTCAGTGTATTTTTACTAACGTTTGACTCGCTTGAGCTAGAAACAAATTGTTTTTGGATTAAAATCTGCAGATTATGCATCAGATGGTGGATTATATGGCAAATTTATAAATATGCTGAAAATTGCAGCGACCTCATGTGAGAGGTTGGCCTGGTATATGCTGTCCTCTAATTAAAGTGGTCACCTTGACCTAGTCCAAACAACCATTATGGTGATTTAAGAGGTGAAAGATAACCTTAGAAAGTTATCCAAGTGGTAGCTGTGGAGAGCAGCCTTCAGGCTTAGCCTTGAAGGAACGTTAAGCAGCTTGTTTTACCAGAATGCAACCTTATAGTAATTGTTAAATTGCTGTGTAGCATTTTAGAATCCAAGCGTAATTTACTGATTCATGCCCTTATGTAGCTATAATTCACATTGCCCTTATATAGGCATAGAAATCATACCCATATTTCGACATAACCCATCCAGTCCAAATGCAGGCATGGCTACTTCCACTAGTTCCAAAAAGCCACAACGATTTCTTGGAGAACTCGCTTCAGTAGTCAGGGACATCCCCTTACTTGAATATTGATTTGTCCTAGAATTCATGGAGTTTTCAAAGAACTACCATTCCCTTGGGGTTCTTTCATGACGTTATTATGTCCGACTTTACGTCAAACTAGGCACCTTCAAGGTATAAATATGCCTACACTTTCCCTAGCAAACACACGGTGGTTCGGAGCAGCTTGACTTTCTACTTGCCCGACGCAGCTCGCTACAGCAAGTGCCAAAGGAAGCCGACCCTCCAGCTGACGCACTGACAGAGAAGCTGTCTTTTTTCTCGCTGAGAATACAGCTCCAGTGTTTCCAAGCCCACCTCGCGGGGTGTTGGGAAATCGAGTCCCGAGACAGAGATACCAGACCTCCTTCATTCTAAAACCAAGGTACAGAGCTGATTAGACCCTAAGAGAAATCTTGGTTACATTCTTGGCAAAGAAAAACTAAACCTATGCTACACCTCACTTACTCCTTCCCTCGTACTAAACTTAGGTTAGGTACATTGGGGTAGGCATATTTTAGAAGCACCAGTTGAGTAATTTTTAACCTTTGTTATTTATGTATGTATTTATCTATGGTTTAGAAACCATACAATGCTTTTACAGTATTATTTTGCAATACTCTTCTTACTGTACGCATTATACTTTGCTATCAGTATTACGATTGTAGCAGTTCACTTTACTTGCTTGAGAAAGAAGACTGTTCAATAAAACCCTTTTATTGAAAAAACCTGTCTCTCTATTTCTCTGCACCACTGATGAAAATAAGCATACACGATTTACTGAGTGTAATATCTATCTATTGTTTCCACGACTCTGAAGATCAGTTTTATTCTTGGGGAAACAAAGTTGTCATGTTCATGCGGTTGTCAGAAACTAATCCCTTCTTGTTTATTCAAGAAAGTTTCTAGTGACCTCTGAGCTAGCTGGCACTCACAATTAAGTCTAATATATTCAATAGGGACCTAGTAGACATAAGTCCTAGCCTAGGCCAAATCTATAGGATATGTTATTCCAATGCGCAGAGCCTTTATAGGAACAACACTACAAGGCTCCCAACGTTTGGTAAGGCACTAATTTAACACTAGATACTAGAGTAACTCAGTTGTGCTTTTCACAGAGACCCCTTTTTCCCGTAAAATACTCAAATAGACGTCTGGAGTGGGTAAAAGGATAAAATTTCCGCCATTACTGAGTAGGACGAAAATCCTATGTATTAGTTTTTGGTTTGATTCAACGTTGAAGGATACAGTGTTCCAAAATACTGTGCACCTTATCTTTGTTTCCTTGAAACTTGCGCTGCAAACTTTCAGTCAACAAAATGAGTGACAAAGAGAATGGTGGAGCTGCAGCTGCAGCCCGACCGGGTTTTAACGTTACCAGTTTCCAAGAAACCGACCCGGATGCCATAATCATCCCGGAAAACCTAAGGAAAACCATTGTTTTAAAGCTTACAACAAATGGCCTATCACCTAGAGGTGGTAGGGTAATTTTTGTCATAGAGGCACACGAATATCGGCAGACAGAGGTATTCTATCCATGCATAGTCTTCCCTGAAGCAAATGCAGTATTGCATGTGTTTCACTTCTACAAAGTAGAGGATAATCCAACCGAATACGTTCCTTTCGAGGACATTGAAATTCCACTAACTTACCAAGAGCATCATCTCTGGTTTAAAGGCGCCCTACAACATCAAAACCACATTACCAGGCTCGGTTCACTAGGTAGACCAGGAGCAACATGGCCTGTACTAGCCAGCTATACACCACACTCTGCCATTGGAGAAATATCAGGTGCGGAACTATTAGTTCAACTAAAACAACTAATAAAAATACATAGACAATTGGTTCAACATGTCATGCAGACTCTAACAGTCCAACCTCCTATAAGGACTCCACAACAAACCCCTAACCAGAAGAACACAAATAAAATTACACCACAGACTATACAATCAGTCATTGGTAAATTACCCGCAAAAAGGGAACAAATTCCATTCTGGATAGCTCAAAAAATTACTCAAATCGAGGCAGTATTTCCTGACAGTACACCTCATGAGAAACACAGAATTTTAACAATCTGTTTACCAATGGGGATCGCACCACACCTGGAAGACTGTGACACTTGTGGTACAGTCTTTGCTGCAATCTACGTAAAAACACATGGTGTTCCGTCAATGGCGGTTATACCAGACGTCCTGAAACAGATTCAAAATGAATACGGGGCAGAGCCTGCTTTAAATCTGGGTATGAAATTACTTAAAGATTTCAAACAGGTCTCAGCTATAATATTAGTTAATATTAAAGGTGAAGCAGCATCAGTGGCGATCCGCCAAAAAATAAGGGAAATTGATATAACTGAGCAACCATATGAACTGGCCAGAATAATTGAAAAATCCTATGAAGAACTAGGTAGAGATAGTTTGGGTGGGAAACCAGTAAAGCCCCATCTAACAGAAAATCCTGAAAAGGTCTTTATTAAAAACACTCTCAGTACTCCTAAAAAGAAGTGGGTAAATACTAAACAAACTTCTAATGAGAATCGTTCTCAGTCCCGAGAAAGGTCCCCTCAAAAGGAACCCTCTGAAAAGAGGTATAACCTCAAGAACAGGGATAAATTGAAAAAACCTGATACATATCAAGATACTGATACACGATCCTCTCGTACCTTTCAGACTTCCTCACAGAAATCGGAAAGAAGAGGACGGTCAGAACACAAGGAAGAACGTGTTAAGTCCAAATACGAACAACACGATACAAATAATAAGAAAACCCAATTCACCGAAAAGAAGGTAGCAGGTCTAAAAATAAGACATGCCGAGGATCTTGAGGACACAACTCAAGAACGGGGAGTGGGCCCAGACAATGCTGGAGAGCGCAGCAGAAGTCACCATAGGTCACAAGATCTTGAAGGATCATCTGGAGACAGTGGACTTGAATGAGTACATTCAAGTTGAAACAGCTGATACCAGGATTAGTGTACCCCATAAGTTATATGAAGTAATGCTCCAGATGGAGGGGGACATAACCAGGAACATAAGAGCACTATTTTGGGAAACGCTCTCTAAGGGTTATGACATTCTTCTAGCTGAAAAAGACTGGCCACCAAAACTTGTCAGGCAGTGCCCACACGGCGAAGACATCATTATGCCAGCCTTCTCCAATCATATTCCAATTCACTTAAAATACACCTATGCCAGAAAATGGGCTGTAACCCAGGCTCCAGCATTATATAAAAATAATGTGGGATGGGATGAGGATTCCCCTCACCATAAAATCCAGTTAAAAACTCAACCAACTGCACAGAAGCAGTATCCAGTTAAGCAAGAAGCTAAAAAACACGTCAGGGAGATCTTAGATCAACTTAAATACCAAGGGGTGATTGAAACATGCACCTCATCAATGAACAATCCTTTGTTTCCTGTCTGCAAATCAGACAATACATATTGTCTAGTTTTGGACTACAGACATGGGGTGCCGCTCGCAGGTGTGGACACTGTTTGCCTTTGCCTTTTTTGCTCGGACTAACGGAGGCTGACTTGGAGCTTGTGTGACTCGAGGGGCAGAGACCTTGAAGGAAACCAGCAGGAACGGGACTGCGAGGTCCAGCCGGCCTTGCGCACCATCATCGGCCACAGCTGGGGCCTCTTCCCGTTGCCTCCCCCTTTCCACCCCGGCGTATGCGGCCCGCGCGCGGGACCAGCCGGGCTAAGCCCCGGCAAAGGGGGGGCCGTCTGAGGCCGTACGAGGACATTTGAGGCCGGGCCGGGCCCTTCCTCCTTGATTTACTTTTTGGGTACTTTCTGTGGTTCTTAGATATTACTTTTTCCACCCATACCCTGAGTTATATGGCTCTTCGTTCGGGGAAGGGGAGAAATGTAACTCTCTCTACTACAGGTGGAGTAGTTACTGGCACTATGAATCAGTTTCTCAAACGGGCTACGGTAATTTTAGAGAAGGAAATAGCCCTAACAGAGAAACAATTGTCCCTAGATCTATTGATAGGAAAGCGCTCATCCTTGGGCCCTATCGGGGCAATTGCCTCCCCCGTAACCCTACTACATGATCCAATAGTTGCACAGAGCTCTACATTCTGTCCTATGTTGGTAGAGCCGAGTACAGTAGAGCTTCGCGCTATTTTAAATTCCACTATTCTTAGTACGGCTTCTAGCGAATACCCTAAGTCTTCTTCGACAAATAGACCTCCTGCAAAATCTCCATGTGGGGGACAATAGAAAAGTAATAAACCCGCTGCAACACAAAAAAATAGTAAAAGGAAAAGAGGGGGAGCTATTCAGAAGGGGAGCTCAGCTAAGATAGCAAAGATTAAATGGCAAACACAGAGTTCCCAGTCTCTGAGTCCACCTCCGGGGCTTTTGGCCCTTACCAACTCAGCTCCTGACTGTAGTGTAAATGATGAGTTCTTGGGGAAAATTGAAATACTTATAAAATCTTTGATGGAGCGAACACGAATGATTAATGCCAACTTAGACCAGTTAGAAAAGTTAGTGGTAGCCAATTCGAGTACACTGGATAAGCTATCTATAGCAAGGGAGTATACTAAGGCCCCAGTGACCGCTACTCTGAACCAAGGACCGGGTAGCGAACCTGGGGCGAACCTGGGGCTGCTCAACCCATTTCCATTAATAAACCACTAAGCAAATCTCAAGTTGCTATTAGTGCTGTCCCCCAGTACTGTCCTAGTTCATCTGTTCGTTCCTCTGCGACAGCCCAAGTTTTATCTAATCAGCCAGTTTTATCACCTAAACAAATGGTACAAGCAGGCAGTAGTATGGAGAAAAAATCATTACTACCGGATTTGCCCCCCGAAGCTAACCCTCTAGTGGTTGTTTTAGCCGGTGTTCCGGTTCTAGAAGAGTCGGCCAAGGAATCTTTTGCCTCACTTAAAAATAAGGTCGTTAACTGGCTCAATTTACACAAACCGTTACCCCCCCAAATTTTGAGTGAGATTATTATGGTAAGAAGGACTCCATGGTTAGGTAGAATGATGAAAACGATTAAAGGTGACTGCGTAGTGGTGACCTTTAGAGACCCTAGATCTGTCGCACATATATGCGCATGGATTAATCAAGCGTCGGATACCACTATCCAGTCACTCCCGTTATCTTACTTTCATCCACCGTATTGCTTGGGGGAACAAAAGGGGAGGTCTGATGAATGGACAAGAATAGAAAGTAGGAGCGGGAATAGGGGGAACTGGGGCAGACTAGGTCCTATGCACTTCCCAGATATATTTTACAGCTATAATCGCTATAGCTGCCTTGAGGCAGTAGACGGACTGTACTTTCCAACTCAGGAACTAGGAAACTGTTTATATCTAGGAGCGTTTTTAGAACCCCGAGAGATGCTAATTCAAGATCACTCTAAAACCCTGGAGGTTCGCTGCACTGTGGAGAATAAAGTAGCGGGGCTACAAAATAATATGGACAATGATGGAATAAATCGCTGGTGTGACCCTGCTACAACAGGAAATGGTAAATCAACTTTTAACACAACGCCAACAAGGTCAGCAGAGGTTATTCCTCGGATAACCAATGTAGCTTCTGAATCCGGAATAGAAACTTGCAGTCGATGGTACAATCTAGTCAGCTGGAACATCGCTGGCTGGAACAGCAAAGTTGACTCTCTTGGGTGGGGAGACTTTGTTAATAAATATGACATATTGGGCCAGATGTAGGTAATTCCGATTTACCTACTCTTAAATACCGAATCATACCGATTCGGTATTTAAGAGTAGGTAAATTGGAAGTGGGCAGATTTAGGTAATTTTAATTTCACAATTACCGATTCTGTAAATACCGAATCGGTATTTCCCATTGATTCCTATGGGAGTTGAAGCCCATAGGAATCAATGGGAAATACCGATTCTGTATTTACAGAATCGGTAAATACCGAATCCTGGCAGGGGGAACGGGGTATCACTTTGACACCCTGTAGCGCCCCACTTGCAGGCTTGGGAGCCATGTGGCACACAGACATGCCCTAAGGGCATGTCTGTGTGCCACATGGCATAGGTGTACATGCACAGATGTGCATGTACACTGGAATTCGGTATTTTACCACCCAATAGGATTGGATGGTAAATTAAGAAATCCTAAGGGCCTGTGGCACTGCAAACTTTGCCACCTACATATGGATTTACAGATTTGGTATATTTACCGATTCGGAAAAATACCGAAGCGGTAAATTTACCGAATCGGTAAATATACAGATTCTGTCAATTCCGAGCCACCTACATCTCAAAAACCAATTACCGGTCGGTAACGGCCGAAATCATCCGTTACCGACCGGTAATTGGCGACCTACATCTGGCCCATTATGTCTACAAGAGACATGGAGTGTGGAAGATATTAATTATGAGGGTTTTGTTTCCTTTAACCTACCAGCACAGGGATCAACTAAGGGTAGAGCCACAGGCGGACTTCTTATTTTGCATTCTGTCAATCTCCCAGTGCAAGTTATTAAACATGTAACGGTTGGCTGTCACTCTCAAGTAATATGGCTACGACATAAAAATGGCCGTAATGTCCTGTTGATTAACCGCTATAATAACCTGTTTGACTCCTTACGTTCATCTGCAGTAGTCAATGAACTAGAGCTGGTCCTCAATAAGATCCGTCTTGAAGCACATGTTAACTTTGTATTAATTTGGGGGGCGGATTTTAATATTTCAACGTGCCCTTTATCGCTAACTAAGGCATGTGGGGTCAACGATGATAGAGGTGAGGGTTGTATTCATTTCATCCTTAGTACTTATGTGGAATCATTGAACTCTGTTTTGGCTAAATATGATCTTGCTGTATTGCAGACTGTCAAAGACAGGGAAGGAAATCCTGTCCCTACATTTATCGGCAGAAATACCGCCACTGTTATCGACCATTTGTTGATCTCAGAGGATATTAGTCTATACTGTGACACCCCGGTCGTACTGGACCTTGCGGTCAGCGACCATAATTGTATTACATTGGCATTATTTATCTGGGGTAATAAAGTACTGGCAGCCAAATCCACTGTTAACGATATTGTCCCCTGTAGACCAAATGGCCCTAGGATTAAATGGAGTGGAGTTAATTCTGAAAAACTTTTGGTTAAAATCATGGTGGCTTGTTTGCCCGAATTGTCTAATTGCCTGGATGGGAATATAGACCCTGCGGGCATCCTAACGAGCTTTAAAAAGATCAACACCTTAATTGAGAACATCCTGACCACTTCAAATCGCAATAAAAAGAAATAATGATAGGATGGTTTGACTCCGCATGTACGGAGTCACTGCGGAAGCTGAAGACGGCTCTATCTTGTAGGCCAAGGGACAGGTCGGCCATCATAAACCTCAGGGTCGAATACAGAGTGCAGTTGAAGCGTAGGAAGCGCGAACTGCAGGAGGAAGCCTGGAGTAATTTGACAAGGGCTGTAGAACTTTCAAATAGTAAACTCTTTTGGGACACGGTTAACTGTCACTTCCTTAAGAGCGACGATACCCCAGTTCTAACTGCCCAAGTTAGCGAGGAATGTTGGGTCTCCCATTTTACTAGTATTTTTGACCCGAAGGGAGTGGTTTATTCACCCATTAGGGATGATGACCTAAGGCCAGTTATGCCCCTAAACTTCACAATACCAGAGGTAGAGAATGCCATCAGGAACAGTAAGGGAGGGAAAGGCCCCGGTCCAGATGGGGTTCCAATTGACCTGTTCAAAGCCGATATGGTACTGTGGGGCCCTGTCTTGACCAAAGTTTTCAATGCAGCAGTAATGGAAAGCAGCCCGTGCACTTGGGGGGAATCCATAATTATTCCGATATTTAAAAAGGGAGACAGGCCTGATGCAAAAAACTATCAACCTATTTCCCTTTTAGGTTCTTCCCTTAAGACCATGCGTAGGGTGTTGTTGTCCAGGCTAGAGGAGTGGGCAGATGATAATGGAATTCTTGCACGTTCTCAATATGGGTTCCGAAAGGGTCTTGGGACCATTGAACAGTGCATAAACCTAGATCTCCTAATAGGGAAGTATACACGTGCTAAGCAGGGCTCACTTTTTCTCTGCTTTGCGGACCTAAGTAGCGCATTCGATCTGGTCGATCATGCCCTATTATGGACAACGCTACTAAATCTAGGTGCTCCTGCCGGGATTATCCATTTCCTGGCCAGACTATATTCCAAATTATCTGCTCGCATAAGGTATGGCCAAGCGGGAGAATGTACCAATAGTATTAGTGTTAAATTAGGTATAAGACAGGGCTGTGTCCTCGCGCCCCTTCTTTTTTCTCTTTATATTAACGCAATTGATGCAGAGCTCAAGCTAGTTAACTCTGACGCCCCACAAGTAGATGGCCAGGCTATCCCGGTTCTGCTTTATGCAGATGATTCTGTGCTTTTATCGAGAACTCCTTGTGGCTTGCAGAGATTAATGGACAGGTTTACATGTTTTATCAAGGGAAGGAAATTAAAGATTAACAATACTGAAACATTTATTATGATATGTGGCAAAAAAATGAGGAAGTCGAGAGCTTTTTATATTGAGGGCCAAAAAATACAAATTGTAAAAAAGATTTTGCTATTTAGGTTTAACTTTTAGCAGCAATGGTATGTGGTCACAGGAGATTACAAATGTTAAAGCTAAGATGTCCAAAAGTGCCTTTGGCGTATTTAAATTTGCTAATAAGCTAGGGGATCGCCGCATATACGATATGCTGCATATATACCGTCATAGATGTGTTTCAATTGCACTGTATGGATCTGGTGTTTGGGGGTACTGTCGTCATGGGGATTTGCAAGCTGAGGAAAATTGTTTTTTTTTAAAACTGCTTTGCCTACCCTTGTTAGCCTACAATGAGATAATACACCAGGAAGTGGGGCTGGAATATTTGTTGGACTTAATCAGCCTAAGATCCTTAATGGTATGGAGAGCAATCTGGCAGAAGAAGGAAACTAGTTTTACTAGAAGCATTATTAAAGACTGCCTTCGCCTAGATAAAAGCCACTTGATACCTTGGATTAACTATGTCGTAACAACTGTTAGGGACTTACTCAATGTGAATATCATGGATAACCCAGATAGTCTAATTGACATCCCTAAGAAAGAGCTTAAGAG
Organism: Lissotriton helveticus; assembly: GCF_964261635.1. Taxonomy (NCBI): domain Eukaryota; kingdom Metazoa; phylum Chordata; class Amphibia; order Caudata; family Salamandridae; genus Lissotriton; species Lissotriton helveticus. The sequence continues at coordinate 1,577,531,445 of NC_136061.1, read as the reverse complement.
TATTTATATGAGGAAGAAAGTCCAAGCAAATAGAAAAGCTAATATGTTGTTAACAATCCCTCAGTACTATTACTCCAACATGGTTACTACTGGCTTTCAAAACTATCTAACGGTAGTTACCTGGCCATCCCATCGGTTTGTCCTTACCAGATTAAGACTTGGAATAGTACATCATTTGTACCCCTATATAAAAAACTATCCGTCAATACGATGCCCCTGTGACGGGATTATGAAACAGAGTACTGTGCACTATTTATTTATTTGTGATTTATATTTGCACCTTCGTATTGTTTATCTTAAACCCTTGTTTAAAAAATATGCAATAACAACTGTAAAATCTGCAGTGAGGTTGCTTTTCTCCTTCATAGAGCCAGATATATGTTTTTTCACAGCTATGTATATTTTGAAATCAATGGCTGCTAGGAAAAGCATGGTCTTCTAATATATCTTGTTAACCAGCGACTATAAGGAATTGTCCTGTCTGAACTTTTATCAATGTTCCTTTTTTTTTTTAAACCTGCTCTTTTTATTATTAATTGTACCAGAGATTAATTCCAATGGACTGTATTTTGTATATCATTTTATGTGCTTTCATGATTATTTTTTTAATGATCGAATAAAGCTTTAAACTGACTGACTACAGACATTTAAACTCTTGTTGCAAAATCTTTGCAGTACAAAATGCACACAATGCAGCACTGATGAATAACATCGTGCGCAAAAAATATAAAACTACATTAGATATTTCTAACTGTTTCTTCTGTCAAAACATTGCACCTGAAAGCAGAAACTTGACTGCTTTCTCAATCATGGGGACACAGCGTCACTTCTGTCATCTCCCGTAGGGATTCAAGAATAGTCCCCGGTTATTTTCAGCCAGAGTAACAGAGTTACTACAAACGTATGATGATGAGGCATTATCTTATGTTGATGACATCTATCTAACAGACGATGACTTGGGCAGGCACTTGAACAGAGTGAATAAAATTATACTTGGATTCGCCTCTGAAGGGTACAAATTCAACTTTAAAAAAATCAAGAATTGCCCACCTCAACGTCCTATTCTTGAGATACGAGTTATCAAGTGATGGCAAAAAGCCTGCCAGCCATCTTTTTAGAAAAGTGTGCACTGCTCCAACCTCAAAAAACACTGAAAAACTTACAGTCAATTGTAGGTTTCCTGAATTTCGGAAGAAATTGCCTTCTAAATTACGCAGAGAGGGTCAAACCTCTCTACAAATTAATCAACCTGATTTCACAACTACTAATTGGACCCAAAAACACACAGAAATTTTGCATTCAGTACAAACAGACATGTTAGCAACATCACATTTACAGACACGCGTAAATGTACGCAACCTTGTAATCAGAATAATCACAGGAAGATGCCGATTTACGTACTTAACCTTTAATGAAGGTGAAAAAGTACCAATTGCTTACAAATCACATTTGTACTCACAAGCTGAAATGAAATTCACTTCAACAGAAAAAATTCTAGCAGCGGTTAAAACTGCATTAGCAAAAGAGAGAGCTCTCGCACAGGGTAAACGCATAATGGTGGTTACTCCTGTACCTGCCTTAGAAGCAGTGACAAAAGCAAGCATTCCGAATGCTAAGGCTTTGCATCCAAGATGGATACAATGGGTAAACTCTCTTGCTGCAACAGACGTTGAATACGTTTTTGACCCCTACTTGAAAACACAAGAATTTCTACAATACGAACAAGAATGTCCTCTGCCAGCTGAGATTCTGCCTCTAGAACAGTACGAATGTATAATTTATACAGACGGATCAGCACAACCCGCAATTGGGGGTAAACAAGCTTATAGTGCTGCGTGCGCGATTGTAAAAGGTCGCTGGTGCAATGGTAAATTCCGACCTATGGTCACAAAAACACAATCTCTCGGAGACTGTACAGCTCAGCTAGCTGAACTACAGGCTTTCAAGATGGCGCTTGAAAATACCCATCGCGAATTCCCCACACTCATAGTGTGCGATTCGTATTACTGCATTCAATCTTACAATGAATACTTGAAGAACTGGGTTCAAAATGGTTTCAAAGATGCAAAAGGTAGCACAATCAAGCATACGTTGCTTTGAGGACAAGTAGTTCAATTACAGAAAGAACTACAAAAGACTCATGTGATCCATACACTGAGTCATCAGCGTGATGGCGTTCACGTTGCAGGTAATTCACTGGCTGATGAAGCCGCGAAGACAGCTGTCCAAACAGCTTCTGTAGCTGCAATCACTCGTTCGAAAACAAAAATAGACAGCGAAATAATGCAGGCTGTCACCGCTTCCAATAAAAATAGCGGTAAAGCGCTACCAAAAGGCTTTCCACTCAAGTACTCATATTTAACTGATTTAAATAATGTTCCTTTTGCTAAATTCCCTGGAGTGAGGGATAGAGTAATTCCAAACATGGAACATAGATTAGGACTAATTTTAGCAGCACATGAAGGGCTCGCCTCTGCACACGCATGTCTTTCCGCCACAGTATCATTGTTCAAACAATGCCACTGGTGGCCGCGCATGAGGAAACAGACCAGAAACTATGTTTTGGAATGTGAAATCTGCCAAAAAATGAAGGTTTCAACAGAGAAACACCCAGCGCAGACGCCCCTTTTAATTTCAGATAAACCATTAGCATGTGTTTACCTGGACCACTGTGGTCCCTTACAGAGGGATGTAACTACAAATATATCAAGGTCGCAGTGGATTCCTGCTCAAGATTCATTTGGATGTGGCCTCAGCGCTCGGCTGACGCCCGAACTGTTATAAAAGATTTGCGAGTCTTTATCGGAACATATGCAGTTGGCACGCTACATTCTGACCAGGGTCCTGCGTTTAGCTCCAAAGCTTACAAAGAGGCCCTGGCCAATCTGGGCATTGCATTGCGGTATTCGAGTCCATTCCATCCTAAGGGAAATCCTGTAGTGGAAATAAAAAACCGGGGCATAAAGCAATCTTATAACAGCTAGGGTATTAGGCTCGATTGACGGGTGGGTCAAACATCCAATAAGTGTCCAACGTAGTTTAAATAATCTGTCAAGAAATTCTCTGGGTGGAATCACTCCATATGAAATCCTCTTTGGTACTAGAATGCTTGTCCAGTATCTCGATCGTCACACTTCAGTGGTGGAACAAAAACCCTTTGATATCAAAGACCGTTTGGCTGTTTTGCAGGACTTAAATGAGAAAAGGAGAAGTCAAAGCAACACAATACAGAAGCCAACGACCACTGAAGGAGAACCACCCATCCTAGCAAGGCCTGTCTGGATTCCAAAGATTGGGGATCTAGTCAGAGAAAAGATCACAGATAAGAAGGAATTTGGGCCTTCTTACAGAAAACCAGTACCTGTGCGAGCAAACCACGGATCAAGAACAGTGTTACTGCCGCCCCTTGCTGGAAGAAAAGGGAACAGGTTTGTATCCATCGACCTGGTCAAACCACAAAATGTGACTGATAATAAGTAGTAGGCCCAGTGGACTACAAAGATGTAGCAGAAGACCAAATCTTGCTACTATCCAAGAGGTTCAGACTGAGAAACTAATAACATTTGAAGGCTCTGCAGCACAAAACAAAGGACTAAGCAATAAAGCAATAAAGCTTGTGCCTCTTGAGACCCAAATAACACTTAGTCGGTCGCAAGGAGAGCACCAGCCCATGAAAGCGAGATTGGCTTGGCAAAGAGACCTGGAGACCACGATAGACGACGCGGTATGGCGGTACTGCTGTGAAAGCACGAAGCGGATCTCGCTCAATGGGCGGCACAGGTTGATCCACTTTAAATTCCTGCAGAGGGTCTACTACACTCCGGAAAGACTGCATAGGTACGGTCTACGGCAAGCGGCAGACTGTGAACGATGCCACACTGCTAATGCTGACTTCATGCATCTGGCATGGTACTGCCCGGGCATCCAGGCTTTCTGGTGTGACATCTTCTCGGAAATGAGTAAGATCCCGGAGGTAGACATGACCCCGGAACCTGGCTTGGCGCTCATGTGTAACTCCAAGCGGCTCCCAATTGCGATTCGTAGACTCACGGAGATGGGGATGGTAATGGCCAAGAGAGTAGTGGCACATTGTTGGATGAGAGGTCCGCTCCCTACCAAAACTAGATGGGCGCGAGACATGTTGTACTGCAGCACACAAGCGGAGCATTATAGTGAATTGCTGCCCCCCAAGAGCCGCCCTAAAAACTTTTGGGCTTTGTACCAAACGTACCTCAGCGGCACGGAGCGGGAGGGGACCTCAAGTCCGGAGACGGGAACCCTGAGCCAGCAGATTGACAATGGCACGGAATCGGAACTTCCAATAGCGGGACTGGAGTGACGCACACATGACTCAGAGACTGCTTTACGGATCTCGTCGGAGGGGGAAGAGACGAGTGTTGGATAGAGGGCGGGGTGGCAACGCGGACACACTGCTTACCTCACGGATGGCTGGGGCATGGAATTTGCGGCAGACACTCTAGCTTGGGCGGCTTCAACGTGGCGCTGGCATTGCTCTTGCGTGCATTTAGAGTGAGCATGGATGTGACACTGGCTACGGCCTCTTTATGGCATTTACACCCTTACCACACACTGTGTACGCAATGAGGGAGGGGTGGGGGGTCATTATTTGGGTGGTTGTTAGAGTTTGTTAAGCTAAGACACAAACGCACCTGACTTTAATCTAAGTTTCAGAGTTGAGGGGAGGGAGGGAGGGGACGAGCTGTTGGTGAAAACAATGAAACCACGCCAGATAACTGCAACACGCTCTCTCGGAAAGGTTTGCTGGTTGATTCGTCTGGCCCCTTGAGGGCTACGCCGCCGGACCCCCGGGTTGTCGGCTGATGGGCTGTGTCTACACATGTCTGATGTTCAGTTTACATATGCATAACGCGGCCGGCCCTTGAGGTTGTAGGCTTGGAGCTGTGTCTCTGAAGTTCGTGCCAATAAAGGTTTTTTAAAAAACAAAACAAAAAAACCGTTAGTCAAGAAACTCCTGTCTACCATGATGTAGCATCTGACTACACTAATATGACAAAGGATCCGGTAGCCCCAGTGATTTCAAAAAATCCTGATGCAATTCCAACATTTGACAGAACTGCTTCTGGCTATTTCATCAACTTTGATATGTTTTCTGAGGATCCCAGTGAGCCTGAAATGACGCCAACAAATAAAACTTTTAAAGATCAAGTAACAGAACTTTTTCAGCAACTTGAAAAAACGTATCTGGTTTCACCATGGGTTGAACTTTGGATTGTGCTTGGCGTACTTTTCCTCCTACTTTGGCTAATGATGGTATTAACTTTGGGAATGCTGATAAATGGAAGATATAGTAAAATGGACACAGCAAGTAAGAACATCAACTTGCTCCTAAAGCCACACAAATCATCTCATCGTGAACAAAGAGAGTTGACATCAGTGAACATCACAGCCATTCCTATACCTGGTGGTGTAGCATGGGATAGAACTGATTACGATATCTATGGTCCTGCACAAGATTCTACATCAATTTAAGATTTCCTTGAGTGACTTTGTTTCACCCAGCACGTTTTCTGATGATTGGGACTTTGAGACTGTTAATAATAGGATGTCAGATTTAGAGATGTCAGCTAAATTCACAAGACGATTTTACATTGGGCAATCCTTACAGAATATTTACGGGTTAACGCTGCACCTAGAGGTCTCCTGGTCACCAATGAGCCTCTAATATTCCTAGAAGATGAGGCCTTCAGACGTGAATGGGCCCTTGTGGCATGGAAGTGCACTCGGGACTGGTTAGTCTTGATAATAAGCACGGCCAAACGTCTGGCAGATGCCCTTCTGATTCAGATTTAGACTACTGAATCTGGACTACAAACTAAGATCGTAATGGCTAAATTTGACCATAAACTGGATTTGATTAATACAGAGTTGGCCGAGTATAGGGATCATTTAATACACTCCAAAGTTTCTAAACTACAGAAGGATTTAAAAAACTTCTCTAGGGAGAAGGCCTATCCCTACACTAATGATGAATATGCTAAACAGAAATTGGCTGAAAATAATAGGCATAATCAACAGGGCCGACCTCGCCAGTATACCACCAGCAGCTCCAGCGAGGGCAGTGATGGAGATTTCCAACAGAGAAGGAGAGGAAGGGGCCGTGAACAATGGCGCGGGCCTAGACCACCCATGTACCACCAGCCATTCCAACAATACCCTTATCAACCGTTCAATTGGTCTGGAATAGGCTAAGCTCCTCCAGGACCTTTTCAGAATCCCTAGTTTCAAAATCCTCAGTTTGAGAATCCCCAGTTTCAGAATCTTCAATACCAAAACCCACAGTTCCAGAATCACCAAGGGTCTTTTTTAGGGAGAGGCCGGAACAGGGGCGGGGAAACAGAGAGGTCAACAACAAGTGACCTGGGAAGATCCGAACCAGGAGATTACACAAGGGATCACCAGGGGTATGGCACAGAGCAGTCTGCCAAGTACCAGCAGAGTACCTCCCTAGTTGGGAACCTATCCTCCTATTCCTTATCCAGTCTACAGGAACAGGTACTGAATAAGGGACTGGGCTTTGTCCCAACAAACCCTCCTGATCTATTCAAACCCCGCCAAGATTTGGCAGCCTTTTTTCGCAATCTGAGGCTCAAGGTTTACTTTCAAGATCAGGAACCTTTGGAGCTTGATAGAGGTGACACCACCTTCCGACCGAAATCTCTATTCACTCCTCAACTATCCCTGTTACCCCCTCAAATGGCGACTTTTGAACAGGCTGTCATTCATGAATTGGAAAATTCGGTTCTGGAACAACATCATTATTTCTCTAATTTGTCCAACATTGAAAAACAGGCCCTAAAGGAACTATCAGACAATAGGGAGATTATTCTGAAGCCAGCGGATAAAGGTGGGGCCACGGTGATTTTGGACCAGGTTACCTACCGTAATGAATGCATCCGCTTACTCTCCGACTCCAGAACCTATTGTAGACTGGAGGAGGATCCCACTGATACCATCACTAGGGAGATTACTATGGTGGTTGAGGAAGCAGGGATTAATGATTGGATTACAGGACATGAGGTGGATTTTCTTACCAACAAACATCCCAAAACTCCATACTTTTATGTCCTGCCAAAAATTCATAAAGGGGTGAGACCCCCTCCCGGGAGACCTATTGTCTCCGGGATGGGGTCACTACTCGAACCCCTGTCACAATTTTGTGACTTCTTCTTCAAACCACTTGTTCAAAAACTGCCCGCATATTTAAGAGACACCCTGGACATTCTGAACCTCCTGAAAGACACCCCCTTTGATCCCACGACTGAGTTCCTCATAGGCCTTGACATAGAGGCTTTATACACCAACATTCCTCAAAGAGAAAATCTACGAATGTTGGAAACTTGTTTGAAGAGGAATGGCTATACCATACACCTAGAGCCTTCATACTACACTTAGCGGAAATAGCCTTAACTAAAAACTTTTTTGAGTTCGAGGGCAAGATGTACTTACAAACCCATGGCACGTCCATGGGCAGTGTCTTTGCCCCCAGTCTGGCTGGACTATATGTGGGGGCATTTGAACAACTCACTGTGTTTGACATGACGGGCCCTTGGTTCTCACACTTGAGGCTTTGGCAACGTTACATTGATGACGTCTTGGTGAATTGGAGAGGTGATGAGACGTCTGTGGATAGTTTTCTTGAATGGGTAAATGAGATAAACTCCCTCGTCCACTTCACCTCGACTGTTACCAAGACCAGTCTCCCCTTTCTGGACTTGCTACTTGAACCAAGTGAGGGCATTTTGAAAACTAGCGTGTTCCACAAACCAACAGACAAGAATGCGTTACTGGCATACCAAAGTTTTCATCCTAAATCCCTACGGGAGAACTTGCCGGTGGGCCAATTTTTTCGGATTCGCCGCAATTGTTCTGATCGTACATAATTTTTCACAGAAGCGAATGCCCTCACATTGAAATTACAACATAGGGGGTATCCTTCAAATACTATCAAAAGAGTGAAGAAACGGGCACTGAACGCCAACCGCGATTCCCTTCTTGCTACAACAAATAGACCCAAGACAAATAAACCTGTCTTTGTCTCGACCTTTAACACGGCATCCCAGCAGATCAGACGACTGGTACTGCGGAATTGGAAGATTCTGAATACAGGGGGACTACACTTAGAGAAGCCTCTCTTTTCATTCAGGCGGAGTCAGAACTTAAAGGACCTACTGGTCCACACGAGACCGAGAGTCAAAAATATGACTACAGACATCAGGCCAGTGACCGGTCTTCCAAGACTGATGGGCCACACAAGATGTGGTTCCTGTAGTGTATGCACCTTGACATCCAACACTAAACAACTGGATCTGGGCCTTCGCACCCCCTGGGAACAGAGATCTCATGCCAACTGCAATTCCCAAGGGGTGATCTACTTGATTATGTGCCCTTGTAACAAATTTTACGTGGGGATGACGAGTAGGAAGGTACGCACTAGGATTACTGAGCAAGGGAGTATTATACGGTGTGGAAGATCGAATACCAGAATGACAGCTCATTTTTTAGAAATGGGACACTCTGCCGATGAGCTTAAATTGACGGTCATTGAGAAACTGAACTTAGGCAGACATATGGCAGATGAATACCGCATTCTCTTACTTCGAGAACAGAAGTGGGTCTACCGCCTGAAAAGTCATGTTATAGGCCTGAATGACGACATACCCTGGCAAGCATTGGGCAGACAGTAGCTCTTTTTCGTTTTGGATGGAATGTCAGAGCGACATCAGATGAACTATATATTACATAGTCTGGCACCATGAGACTCGCTTCTGAATCTGTTATGAAACCACTTATACATACAGAGATCTCACTACATCTCAACAGGGACCTAAAATAATGTTGTAAATCTTTAGAGGACCCCCACAGGATACTTGCCTTTTATGACACACCCTGGTCTATATATGGGCTAAATTGACATGGTTACCATACTGCCTTATTCCTCACTCGAGGCAATCGGAGGTTTGAGGCACCCATGGAGTCTGTGACACAGCTGGGGCATTCAGATTCATTTGGCTTCACTTTCTGTATGTTTCCACTCTGGAGAAGCCAAGCGTATCACAAGTATTTGCCTTGAAATGAGAATGTCTGACTGATGCTCTGATAACTAGTGAGCATAAACTCAGTCTCCCATGATTCCTTGGGTCCACACGTGGTGCGGAACGACGTAGGACGCCTCACTACGTGTTTCACAGAGTGCGTGCCTTGTAGGTGGGTCATTCAGGGTATTTTAACTTTTCCCAACAGATCGCCATTATCTACGCGGCGATCCAAAGACAGGCAGTTACACGATGTGTCGTCCTCGGAACAGTAAGGAGTTACAGAGGGGCTCTGGGTAGTATCGCTACTTGCTATTCTCTAGGCAGGCGGCACTGCTCGGGCTGACGCCATTACGTCTAGAGGATGTGGGCTCATATATTTACTCACGGCGGCTCTCGCCCATGACAGTTTGAGCTAGACGTAACTACCTTTTGGGTGTGATTTGTTTCTCTTGTCTTGTTATGTCTCTATGATTACAGGTTGTGTTCTTGGGACACCTACCTGCAGGACGCCATGTCGAGTTTACTTCTTTAATAAACTCGGTGAGTTATCTGCATGAAAGTTAGATCTTTTTGTTCCCGGTGATGCTGCATGTGGGGTATATAGACTGCAATTAAATATTATTACCGGAGACAGAGGACGGATGTATAAAGATATGTAGTTCAGTTTCGACTATAGCATTGCGCATAAGGTTTTATTTGATGCTGGTGGGTGATAAATATTGTATCCCCGAAGACAATAGATAAAGGAAGAATCTTCCATTATGACCAGGGGGGTTGTGACGACACGATTATTTTCTTCCCCCTCTCTGGTTTCTAACAATATACCTACAGGGGATTTTTTTTTACTATTCCAGCATATGTTTCCCATGTTGTTGGGATCCCCTCCACACATGTTGATTCAATTGGAATCCCATGCGATCAGTGAATTGGTACTTTGACCGAATTACGGTGTGACCAATAGCGGGACGGGTAGCAACACATGTCCTGAAGAAGACCTGGGTGACCTTCGTGGCACAGTAAGTCGGTCGAAACATGTTGACAAAGACGGTATTAGGAGGGTTGTTTTGAGAATCTTGACTTTTCTCTTGGAAGCATCACCCATCCTTTCTTTTCTATTAATCCTGGTATTCCCAAACCAGTTTTAAACACTTTCCCTTTAACTGCACGTGTTGTGGACCCTTTCCAGTCACAGGGTGATATTCACTGATCACTATTTGATTTATATGTATATATGTTGTTTGGTTTTGTACAATTGTCTTATGGTCTTTTTATGTTAAACACCCCCCCTATGCTCCGTTCAGGGTGTGGCTACACCTGGGCGTATTGTAAGCAGACCCGATGATGAAGCATGTCACACACTTCGGTGTGTGAGTGAGGGCAGTATTTTCAAAACATTGGATTTTTTGTTTTGTGGGATGTGTAGGGGTTTTCTTTGTTTCTCTCTCCACCCCTCTATGTGTGTATAATTATAACTTAGGGGGTTCGGGGTGTGAGAGTTTTAGATACCATTGACCCTCTCCCCTTACCTGTGGTGAATAAGCTAAATTCACAAAACATGAATACTTAGAAGGTTCATCAGAGTATGCACAAATGTATTGTTATAATCATTATGGTCATCATTATTTGCACAAATCTGCAAACCGTAGAAATGTTTATACTTTTAATCAATGGGAACATTGTCCAACGCCACCAAAAGGTAGCTCAAAAACATTCTATGAAAAATGTCCATACTTCTCAGGTTTTAATACCACAAATCTGGAAACATTTTACTTTAGAAATGTTAATAAGACAGGAATGAAAAGTATGTCAACCAATACAAAGCAAATTTATTCCGCAGCCTTTTATGCCCTGCTGTCCTCATTAGGTTTCGACTTTTGGAGTGACAACATAGAAACAATAACTGTCTGGGGATCAAAAGACTGGCAAGGGTAGGGAATAGAAGCTTTATTTAGAGCCTGCATTATAACTGAACAAATAATGTTTTTGAATGACACTGCTCAACAGACATCCTGCCTTGGCCTGGCCAAGATAAAAGATTTAAACAAACCGTCAATACCTACACCTACACCAGATGGCAAAAACACTTCAGAGGGAGGGGTTGACGTCAAATATATTTTTCTAAAAAACAGAACTGATCCTGATTGGAAACAATGGTTAATCTGGCCCACAGACACAAATAACTGTCAAGATAGAGTCCTGAACAAAACACAAGGGTTTACAGTAATTAGGCCAGATCCAAGATATGTCCAGAGACAACATCCAGGGATAGTAACAACATTTAGTGTAGGACAACTGTGCCTTGAGTGGCTACAAAAATCTACACTTACAGAGGTTAAACAACACTTATCTTTACTTACAGATGGCGTTGATTTAAGGGACTTCTTACAAGGGCAGGCAAAACTACGTCAGAAACGTTTCATATACGCAGGTTTATATGCCATTTATAATGAAGCTTGGAAAGCGACACAGGCAGAGACTGCAGAAAGAATACGAGAAATTGATCTTATTCATTTAGAGAAAGCACTCACTGTAGTTGACAATGGGTTAACGACCCTGTCACCCAGAATGTATTCTTTGGACAGCATGGAACAGGACTTGCTCATGCTACATCATGGACAGTCGCAATTACGTTCTATAATGCTTTTAGGCTGGACGTTGCAAAATCTTCATTCTGGATATGTGCCATGACGTCTAATCAACACCACGTCATTGTTATATTGTTTTCTGTATTTAACCTTACAGATAAACAAATCACTCTGGCACAAAGAGGAGCAGACTATATGGTGCTGAGCATTGAAAAACTGGAAAGATTACCATTAACTGTTTCAGAAAAACCTGCAACAGAATGGCTAATTCACGGGATAATCCCTCTGCCTGTCACAATTTTCAATACTGTTTAAAACATATACCAGTGGCCGTTTATGAAAGGTTGGGTAAGGAATACATGAAGTCAACCTGGGAATTACCATACACACACAAATGTTGGAGTGGGGGAAAAGAAGTATTTCTTAGTGGTACACAATGTAAGAGTGCACTAAGCGGGACACTTTTATGCCAGGGTATTAATTTACATGGAGCCTGTGAAGGTTCTTCAAACAACTTATACTGCCACCTGCAAGGTTCTCCAGCAGTAGTGATAGATCCAATTCCAATCCAAGTGCTACCTCGTTGGGTAAATGTATCGTGCTTTTCCTACACTACAGCTGCGTAAAGGCCCAGTAGAGTTGTCCAGTCACCACGTGTGTCTGTAACTTTGCCACCGCGCCCATAGGTGCCGAGGTCCCTCGAGTGAGCGTCCATCACAGTGGGGGAAAGGGCGGGAAGAGGTTGCATAGCCTAGTGTGTGTGGGGCCAGGCTTCTGTGCGAGTTCACATGCCTCTTGTTTATAAAGGGTCAGAGACCGATCAGAGCAGCAGATGAGGAGAAAGCAGTACGTTTACCTCGGGTAAATGTATTGTGCCTTACCTACACTACAGCGGCGTAAAGGCCCAGAAGAGTTGTCCTGTCACCACATGTGTCTGTAACTTTGCCACCGTGCCCATAGACGCCGAGTTCCCTCGAGTGAGCTGTCCATCACAGTGGGGGAAAGGGCGGGAAGAGGTTGCATAGCCTAGTGTGTGTGGGGCCGGGCTTCTGTGCGAGTTCACATGCCTCTTGTTTATAAAGGGTCCGAGACCAATCAGAGCAGCAGATGAGGAGAAAGCAGTAAGTGCTACCTCGTTGGGTAAATGTATCGTGCTTTTCCTACACTACAGCTGTGTAAAGGCCCAGAAGAGTTGTCCAGTCACCACGTGTGTCTGTAACTTTGCCACCGCTCCCATAGGCGCCGAGGTCCCTCGAGTGAGCTGTCCATCACAGTGGGGGAAAGGGCGGGAAGAGGTTGCATAGCCTAGTGTGTGTAGGGCCGGGCTTCTGTGCGAGTTCACATGCCTCTTGTTTATAGTGGGTCAGAGACCGATCAGAGCATCAGATGAGGAGAAAGCAGCCTCCTGGTCACTGGAAGTACAGGGGGATTGCGCTCGAGATACTCGTGGATGCCTAGACCTCCATCACGGATTACAGCTATTTGTAGACAGTAGATTTGGGGAGAAAGCACACCTGCCTAGCATCGACCATGCTCACTAGATTCTTGGGCTGATTATAATGCGTTACTGAATTTGAGCTTCAACTCGGGAACCTGCTTTATTTATATCTGTAAGTGCTTCCTGCTGAGGTTTAATTTTTGTGACAGGAGCCTCGTTGCCTAATTGTAACTATTCTCTGACCCTCCTTCGAGGGTCAGAGCAGGGTCAGAGAATAGTTGTAAGTAGGCAACGAGGCGCCGCTCTGGAAGCACCTACAGGGTTACAGCAGGTGCCCAAGTTGAAGCTAATTTCTTTGTAACCCTTTTGTAAACGGTTACAAAGAAATTAGCTTCAACTTGGGCACCTGCTGCTGTAACCCTGTAAGTGCTTCATGGAAAATTCGTCCCGCTCGCAGATTAGCGGATTTTTCTGCGATTTCGCGAGATTCGCAGATCGCAAAATTGCAGAAAATCCGCAAATTCAGCGAGCAGAACGAATTTTAGGCCCACACTTAATTGAGGCAGAAAATTTGCGGTTGGCTAGTTTTGGGGAGTCAATATCCTTGACAGCAAGAAGATCTTTAATTAGCCCGTTTAGGAAGAGTGAGAAAAGGGTCGGCGCGAGCACACAGCTCTGTCTCACACCCTTTCACATGGGGAAGGGAGCTGTTAGTTCCACATTCTTGCCGAATCTTACCCTGGCAAAGGTTCCCTCGTGGAGGTGTTTGAACTGCTGGCAAAGGTAGGGCGGGGCTCCCATGTCAAAGAATAGACCCCACAGCTGATCACGATCTACCATGTCAAATGCAGATTTAAGATCCACGAATGTAATGTACAGACTACCACCCTCCAATCCTATGTGTTTTCAGTAGATCAGTTGAAGTCTAAACAACTGATCTGTGGTCGATGTTTTCGGTCTAAAGCCTTCTTGTAGAGGAGTTAAAATGTTAAGGTCTTCCATCCATTCCTGAAGTCTTCCTAGTAACACTCGAGCAAAGATCTTCTGTGTTACATCAATAAGGCTAATTGGCCTATAATTTGCTGGTTCTAAGGGGGAACCTTTTTTGTAAATAGGGATAATCTCGGCCCCTGCCCAGGTTGTGGGGGGTGACATGCCATGAAGAATAGCATTAAATAGAGTCTGCAGGTATGGAGCCCACACTACCTGTTCATTTCTATATAGATCCCCGGGGATCCTATCCAACCCGGGAGCTTTATTTGGTTTGGTAGTACTTTGGCCAGGGCCGCTAGTACCTCGGCCAAAGTACAAGGAGGTATGTCTCCAGGGGAGTCCAAGGTTTGGGTGCTAACCGATATCCTTATCTCACTAGATCCATTGTGTAGGCTAGAATACTAAGCTTTAAAATGAGCACACCAGGCTTCCTCGCCAATATTTGGCTTGATGGCAGACCTGCCCTCAGTTTTTCCAGTTTAGGCTAGATTCCAGAAGCCTCTTATATCTTTATAGTCTAAGGCATTCTTAATGGCCTGCCATCTTTGAATTTCCCATTCCGATTTGGCGGCTAAAAGATTTTATTTTTAAAACGCCCTTGCTTCCCTTATTTGTTTACTGTTCCCCTCCTTAAGACTTAACAACAGGGCACTTTTTGCATCTCTACATCTCCTGTTGTACCAGGGGATTTTTTCTCTACGCTGGTTATCCTTATTAGGCTTGCTACTATAAAAAAAAGTCCGCCAGGGGCCAATGTAACAACCAAGTCCTGGTGGATTTTACCTAGATCGTTTCAAAATTCTGGGTTGGCACTATTTCCAGGGACAAGACTTGCCTTTTCTAAGAGAGGAATAATACAGTTATACATCGTGGGATTGTACTATTGTACCCCAGTGGATTCTTCTCCCTCCTACAACCACAATTAAATTGTGAGGTGGTGGATTATCCAAGCCTTGCCCTGATTCTGATAAATGGCTATCTAAAGTCACGACCAACGGGTTATGGTCACTTTTTTCACGAGGGTGGACAAGAACATTCGAAACCTTATACCAGATTTCCACATTTATCAGAATGTAATCAATTATTGTTGCCTGACCATTTCTATCAAAAATAAAATGCCCAGGATTGTCATCAGGAAACTGACCATTGCATGCCCTCAACTAATAGGTGAGGGTAAGAGAGGTTAATTGCAATACTAGTGGTGTCAACCCCCTTATCGGGTAGGAATTACATGCAGGGATAGACCAAGTTGAGTCCTCATCACTGGTGATGGATGATGGTAGGCCATTGAGGGGTTCAAAATGGCAATTAAAATCCCCACCAATTAAAACATAGGCTTTCTCGGACAACGTAGAAAGGAGAACAGCCAGGCAATCTAACGTCGAAGACGTCTGCCCATACTTTACTGGGCGAGAATAGACATTGATGATTGCCAGCTTTGGAAGATTTCTATGGGTAAGTAGGATACATAGAATATCGGGGGAATGGGTTTCTACCCTCTTGACCATACAACCCAGATGGGTACTAACCCAGTTACACAATCCCCCTGAGGGTATACCCCTCGGACCCTTCACTGCCGCTTCACAATATGCCACGAAGCCTACTCTATATAGTGGTCTTAGTGCCCAAGTTTCTTGGAATAGGCATATCTCATAAGAATCTATATAAACTCCCCAATCAGGGAGGACCATTCTAGCCGTTAGACCCGCTATATTCCATGACAGAATCCTCGAACTGTGAGGTCTATCTTCCATTCTAAACTCAGTCACCAGAGGATGCTCCCTCTGTTGTGGTACTTAAGGCAGGCTCACCTCCAATTCTCCACTATATACAAACTTGAGGGCCTCAAAATTATTATCAACGCATCCTAATGTTTGGTGGGTTAATGCCACCTCACTAATTATTGGATTATCAGTCTCAGGTACAGTAGAAAATGTCCCTGTCTCTCCAACAAGGGAGCTAAATAAAACCTCATGAGCACTATCTTTAGTGGTTTTACTAATCTCCTTATTCGCCAACTCATTTCTTATCAGTATCAGTATCAGTATTTCCGCAGTCTTCCAAGCTTACTACAAATCATAATATACAAAAGATACCATCCCGTCAGAACCTGAAATAAAAAACTTTTTTAACGGTCTCCCTAAACCTTCAAAGCATTCAAAACTGATATAACTCTTCAAGAAATACAGATGTCATCAGATCCCTGAAACAGCTAAAGCTTCTGACCCATATGATTCTCTATTAAATTAATTTCCTACTTTTCATCTTTTTTTTCCTACCAAAGTATTACAACTTTTTACTTTTGAAATCGAAGGCTAGTGACTCTTTTCTGGAAGCACTGATTATTATTATCCCTAAGCTGTATAAAGACCCCACCCTTTGTAAAAACTATTAATTTATCTCACTGATTAATTAGGATTGCAAAATATTTGCCAAAATCCTAACATCTCCCCTAGAAACCTTTGGGAGGGTCTGGCCTGACAGTTTGGGCTGGGCTGTTCCCATGGGAAGCAGGATCACAACTGATTTACATATGGTTGGGTCCAAACTGGGGTGGCACGGTGAGCAAAAAAAAGATGGATTTAAACCAGATCTGTGACTAGTGGTGAATGTTTGACAATCTGTAGCATTCCGTCCATCTTCTTTTTGTGTTGCTAGAGTTCCCCTCCTGGTCCTGATGTAGCCAGAGCCTTGCCATCTAATTACGTTATAGTCAGGAAAGCCAGAGAAGATAGATTAGGTGGAGGGATCGCCATCATTTTCAAAAATACTTACAGCTGTAAGTTTGATGAGTTGCTTATCCTTGGCTGTGAAGCTGCAGTGTTTAAATTGATTTTGACCCCTCACTTCACTTTCTCAGGGATACTGGCGTACCACCCCCCTGGGCCATCCGGCTCATGGGCTATAAATTTCCCTTATCATCCCTTTACTTTTTAGTTCGGCCAATTTCACAAATCTGGGAGATCTCAATCTCCATCTGGAGGACAATGCTTGCACTACAAGTAACACCTTTATCTCTGACATGGCTGCCATGAACATCTTACTCCACAACACAGGTCCTACTCACAAAGCGGACCATGTGCTGGACCCTATTTTTTCTAATTTACCCTATATTCAATGTCTTGCAGCCATCCCTCTGTCTTGGACTGATAATTTTTTTGTGGGTTTCAGGTTTGTGGTTCCACGTCTCTCTCACGCGGTGAGCAACAGTGTCACAAAACCAACCAGGAATTGGAAAAACTTGGACATTGCCAATTTCAATCACTTTCTTTCCACTAATGCCCCCATCTCTAAAACCATTTTTGTCCTGGACCTCATGGATTTTCAAGCCTGGATCCAGTCAGCACTTGACACCTGCCTTTCTGTTTTGATCAGGAAGTTAAATATTTACCGTCCTCCTGCTCCGTAGTTCTCCGTAGAGTTAAAAAGGGAGAAAACTAAATGCAAAAACATGGAAAGACGGTGGCGAAGGACCTATGCCCCTGATGCCAAGATCACGTATCTCCTCATTAAAAGGGCGTATCACTCCCACTTTAGGTCCGCAAGCAATCTTTGTTTCCTCAACTATGACAGAGGTTAAAAACTGTCCTAAAACCCTCTTCAAGATGTTTAAAGAACTCTCTGGTTCTGCAACCGTTCAGGCTCCCCCAGTCTGAATACAACGCAATTTGAGGATCTTGCCCAATTTTTCTTAAATAAAGTGGAAATAATATATTCAGCCTTGGCTGGCAACACTCCTCCCTCTATTTCTCCGCCCACTCCGACATTTGCCCAATCCGGCCCCTTGTCCGAATGCTGAGCTTAACTCGCCACGGACCCTATGAATATACTTGATACCTGGCAACTCTTAGATATGACAACAGTCAAACAATATCTGAGTAAGACTAAATCGGGATCCCCGTGCGACTTTCTGCCCCTTACTGTTCTACAGCAGCTTGAGCAACCATCACTTCAATACATCTTAGAACTTCTCAATGCATCCCTAACGGAGTCTTTCATCCCCTCGGACTGGAAGCATGCAATGGTCGTTCCACTACTGAAAAAAGCTAATTCTGATCCTGCACTCCCCTCAAACTATCGGCCAATCTCTCTGCTTCCTGCTCTCTCAAAAATTTTAGAGAAACACATTAACAGCCAACTATCTAAGTTCATCGAAACTAACGGACTTCTTCATCCTTCCCAGTCCGGCTTTAGGACCGGCTATTACACCGAGACCACACTTTTAGGTGTCACAGGAATGCTGTGACAGAACCTGGATGTAGGTGACACAATGGCTTTGGTGTTACTTCATTTAAGCGCGGCCTTTGATACGGTTTCCCATACCGTACTCATTAAGGCCCTCCAATCCTCTGGGGTCACTCGCTCTGCTTTGAGCTGGCTTATCTTCTTTCTCACAAACCGCACCTTTCAGGTTTTTTCATCCACAGCCAACTCTAAGATTTATTCTTGACCTTACAGGGTCCCACAGGGATCTATTCTCAGCCCCCTGTTATTTAACATTTATGTCAGACCTCTGGCAGCCATTGTAGAGGAATCTGGGTTGTCGCTATTCTCTTACGCTGACCACACTCAGATCATCAACTTTCTCTCAGCTGGTAAGACCACAGAGCCTTCTGCTCTTAGGACGGGGCTCAACAAAGTGGCATCTTGGATGTACATCAACTTCCTAAAACCTAATGGTGAAAAAATGAAGGTTCCGGTCTTTGGCAAGGATAAAGGGCTCTGGGGCCCCCAACATTGGCCCACCGAAATGGGTGTGTTCCCGCAACCTTCCACCCAGGTTCCCAACCTTGGCTTTATCATTGACGATTCATTATCTATGTGTCAACAAGCTACCAAGGTTGCTGCAACATGCTTCACCATTCTGAAATGGTTGAGGAGGATTTTGTGGATGCTACCTGGCCCTACCCAGAGAACCGTAGTCCAGGCCCTGGTCACATCTAAGCTGGATTATGTGAACATCCTTTAGTCTCTGGGGAACCTACACTGGCTCTCGGTCGACAAACGGGTTATGTTTAAGGCCCTGGCCTACATGTTTCGTATCATGCATAACAGAGCCCCTCGCTACTTGCAACACTTAGCTTGTCCCTACGTACCCTCTCGCTCTCTTCGGTCCTCCGCACAGGCCAATTTCGAAGTCCCAAAGATCAGACTCTCCCGCAAGAGTGGTCGTTCTTTTTCGTATTTAGGTCCTGTATTGTGGAATGCTCTCCCTCTATCTCTCTGCACTCAATCCAATCTTTTATTGTTTTGTAAGTCACTCAAAAGCTGGCTTTTCAGCCAGTAGTATTCTCTCTTTCCTCTGCTGTTCCCTGATAGCGCTGGGAAACCCTTTTGGGTAGCTGTTGCGCTGACATATAAATCCAAATAAATAAATAAAAATACCTTATCGATCTGGTTTCATTAAGTAGACTTGCTGCAGACAATGCCAACATTTTTACTAATATTCTTGTATTGGCTAAGAAATATCAGAACCCCCTTGCAGCTCTATCTCTTGACGCTGAAAAAGCATTTGACTGCATGAATTAGCATGTTATGTTTACTACTCTTCATTGGTTTGTCTTCAGCCACAAATGAATTTAATTCATAAAATTATTATGCTCTGACCTTAATGCCAGTGATTTTGCTAATGGTCATTTCTCCCTATATTTTATATTACATAGATGTAGCAGGCAAGGTTGTCCCCTTTCCCCTTTCCCCTTTGCTTCTTATTCTTGGTCTAGAACCCTTCCTTGAGCGCACTCACTGTAACACACTCATCTCCGCATTTAAAGACAATTTCCTTGAGACTAAGCTATCGCTTATGTTGATGATGTTCTTATTCACATGTCTAATCCCCTGTCCTCCTTAAACATTTCAAACAGGAGAACAAGTTATATTCTAATATCTTTAGATACAAACTCAACTTTTTTCAAAACTAAAAATGTACCCATGTATTTCTTGTGTTTTGAGTACATGTTTGCAAATACTAATTTTACATTGTGCCCTTACAGAATTGAAAACCTGGGTGTGTGGTTTTCTCCTACTATTTCTAACGTATTTAGCCACAGACTTAAATTACAGAAGTTAGTCTTATCCTGTTCTCCTCTCCCTTTATCATGGTGGGGGTAGATAAGACATGCTCAAAATGATGATTGTGCCACATGTCTTTCATGTTCCATGTTACACTTCAAAATACCAAATTGTTACTTTTCAAAGATTAATTCTATTTGTATTAAATTTCTCTGGAACAGCACAACTTCATGCATTTTCTTATTTAAATTTAAACACTCAAAGCATGAAGGTTGTGTTTGATTCCCTGATTTTAAGCTATGTTGATCCTCTTTTTTAATTCACTCATTTTTTGCCATAATTAATTACTTTCAAGACTCTCCCATACAATGATGAATTGCGTTGTAACACTTCTTTTTTTTTTTTTTTATTAAAAGAAGAAAAAACAACATACAAGGCAAAAAAACAATGTACATGGACATGTGTTCACAGAGGAGGACACCTAGGCACGATGTTACACAGTAGATCAATGGCACATGGTGTGGGGAGGGGGCCAGCGGGGAAGCAAATTAGAAATAACATAAAGCACGCAATATAAGGAACGTTGGATCAGGGGGACAGGGGGACTTCGGGGTTTTCCACGAATGGAGGCGTACATATATTTCCACGGTATGCGTTCCATTGGCTCCAGATGCTATTCCATTTCCTAGGTTTGCCCCGTCCCACATACACAGTCTTCTCTCTGAACATACACCAATCCATATTCTCCTTCCATACCAACACCGTGGGCGGCCGTTGGGAGCCCCACAACTGCGCAATATCCCTTTTAGCGATCATATTCCAAAGGGTCGCCCACTGCGTCTGGGCCACACTATAATCATTCGGCTCCCACACATTTAACAGGCAGCGTCTGGCCTCGGGCAACAACACCACTCCCGTGACCCTTCCCATCACGGCAAGCACACTATTCCAGAACGTCACCACCACCGGACACTCCCAAATTATATGGAGGAAAGTTCCAAGCATCCCACAACCACGCTTACATAACCCATCTGAGGAATAACCCATACGAATCAAGTGTGGACCAGTAACATATACACAATGTAAGATTTTGAGCTGAACGAGTCGGAGATGGGCAGGAATCGCAACTTCTTTAGGCGAGGATAATGCAGCTTGCCAATCCTCGTCGTCCTGCTCCAAACCATTGCCGGTCCAAACCTCCCTGAGACGCACCAGCAGATCCACCCGGGTATTGATCAACTTCTTATATATCAAAGAAATGGTACTGTCAGAGACGTGGCCGTCAAGGATCCTATCTTCAAGGGGGGAGGACTCGGGGATGACGGTACCCGCAGGGATAACCGAGTTTAAAGCATGGTGAATCTGTGCATACCGGAAGAATTCCCTGTCACTCAATTCATATTCTGTCTTTAATGCTGCAAAGGTCTTGATTTTGCCCTTCACCCAAAGATCGCCCTCGCTGCTAATACCAATCATATCCCATTTTTCAAACCCTTTCGTTTTCCAGAGTCATCCCAACCTTTCAGAAGCATACAACGGGGTCGCACGAGTCAATCGATCTCTCCATCCCACAGACGCATTCGCATCATGCCACACGCGTACAGCAATCTTGGTAGGTCCAGATAAATCCTTGCCCGCCGCCTTGGAATAGAGCGCCCTTCTTTAGTCCCCTCCCGGTAGGTAATATTTATCCATCTCGAATGCCGGGTTAGGAGCTGGAGCGTACGTTGCATGATTGATCGCACTCAGCTGTGAGGCCCAATAATAACGCCTAATATCCGGCAGCGCTATACCCCCATCATACCTGGGAAGAGTGAGTTTAGCGAGGGCAATACGCGAACGTCCATCCCAGATTAACCGTCTCTGCAGGCTCTCAACCTCTCGAAAGTAGCTCGCTGGAATAATATCGAACGTATTCTGAAGCGCGTACAAAAACCGCGGCAGGGACATCATTTTAAAAAGGGCTGCGCGCCCGAGCGGTGATAGAGGCAACCCGCGCCAGCGCACAACATCAAGTCTCCATCTCTGAAGAGGAGGGAGCAGATTACGTTCATATCGAGCCACGGGGTCCAAAGATATAAAAATCCCCAAGTACTTAAAGCCCGTCGGAGAGACCCGAATGGGGCACCTGCGAGGCAAGGGAGGGGGACCGCCCGAGAGCATGTATACACAAGATTTAGCCCAGTTAATCACGAGGCCCGAGTTCTTCCCAAACGAAGTAAGCACATCAAACAAAACGTTCAGAGATTTTCGAGGGGACGTAAGGTACAACAAGATATCATCCGCATAGAGCGAGACGCGATCCTCAATGTCCGGGGACAACTGGATCCCCTTAATCGAGGGCCTCCAGCGCAACCAGGCAGCCAGCGGTTCAAGGGCAAGCGCGAAAAGCAGTGGTGACAACGGGCAGCCCTGCCGCGTGTCCCTCCCAAGGACAAAAGACGCAGAGACTCGACCATTCACAACCACCTGCGCCAGTGGCTCCGCATACAAAAGTTTCACCCAGCCGATGAACCCGGGGCGAATCCGAATTTCACAAGAGCGGCCCAGATATAAGGCCACTCTAGCGTATCGAAGGTCATCGTAGCATCCAAGCAAGCCAAGAAGGCCGGCTCACGAAAAGACGCCGCCTTCGCGAGAACACCGTGCAAGCGCCGCAGGTTGAGTGCCGTGTTACGGTGCGGGATAAAACCGGACTGATCCGGGTGGATCAGGTCGCTGATAACATTTGTCAGGCGGTTAGCTAATAACTTGGCAAGAATTTTCGGTTCAGCGTTTAGAAGTGAGATTGGTCTATAAGATGAACAGCGATCCCGTGGCTTACCCTCCTTATGAATCACCACGATATTAGCAAGACGCTGGTCACGAGGAAGGGAGCCCGTGTCTCGCGACTCTAGAAATATATCGCAAAGATACGGAGCCATTTTTTCCGGACACAATTTGTACAGTTCAATGGGCAGACCATTGGGACCCATGGCCTTGCCAGAACGCACTGAACGAATGGCAGTAGCCACCTCATCAGCCGAAAGCGCCGCGTCCATCAGGTCTCTGTCAGCCTCAGACAGGCGGGGCAAAGTAATATCGCGGAGCAACAAATGAGAGTCTTCCTCCGGTCTGTCAGAGAGCGGAGCATACACAATTCGGAAGTGCTCCACAAAGCATTCAACAATGTCAGCCGGGTCAGTCACGCACACTCCGTCAAGGTTCTCAATCACAGGAACTACACGACTCGCCCTTTCTTTCTTGTCCAGCCACGCAATCAATTTACCCGCCTTATCCCCAATATCATACAGTCTGCCCTGCTGTTCCCTGCTCATGACTTTCGCAGCATCAGTAACCAGGGTCCTATAATCTAATTGTTTGAGGCTGAGGGAATGAAGCTTGGCACGGGACACTCCGAGCTCCAAGTCACTCTCCAGCTCGGCTATCTCCGCCTCCAGACAGACCACCTCTTCATGCTTACTTTTCTTGGCAGTAGCGATTAGAGATAAAGCCTGCCCATGTATCACAGTCTTAAAAGCTTCCCACAACGATACAGCAGATGACACAGACCCCACATTTTCAACAAAATAATGATCGAGGGATTTCATCAACTCAGCACGGGTCTTGGGATTGCAAAGAAACCAGGGGTTTATTGGGGCGACTCGTCCCTCATTACTCAAAGTAGGATCCATGCTAAGCCACAATGGGGAGTGATCGGATATGCCCCGGGCGAGGTGCCTCACCTCCCTGATGGAGGAGGACAGCGCCGCAGGCACCAGAACATAGTCGAGTCTAGAAAGACTGCTACGGGCTCCAAAGTGGAAGGTGTATTGCACCTGATCCGGGTGCAGCAACCTCCAACAGTCTACCAGACCCAGTGTCTCCAAGAACCCACTCAACCAGGATTGCGACTTGATAAGATCCCTGGGGGGTAGCGATCCACGTTAGCAGAGACAACCGAGTTGAAGTCTCCGCCCATCACCAAGACGCCCTCTGGGAGCCCCAGTACAACACGCCCAAGATCCGCAAAAGTCGAGGTCTGTAGACCCGGCGGGATATATACAGTAACAAATGAGACAGTCCTCCCCTCCCATCTACCAGTGAGAGCAGCGTAGCGCCCCCTGTCGTCAAGAATCACATCATCGATTGCCAAAGGGAGGGAGGACCTAACGAGGATACCCACACCCCTAGTGCCAGAGGTAAAGCCAGAGTGTGCCACAAGACGATACCCTCGCCGATTCATGGCATGGCACGTGTTCCCAACCAGATGCGTTTCCTGCAATAATACAATATCAGGGGAGAGGCGCCCCAATAACTGTAACACCACACCCCGTTTTATCCTATCCCCCAATCCATTGACATTCCAACACATTAGTTTCAACCCACTACCCCCCATCCCGGAAAGAAGTGCTGAATCCACCCCATAACGAACACAATGACCAGATCAGGAAGACAAATGATACGTTGCCTTGAAAGAAACTCACAAACACCCACAATCCCCCCTCCACCCCCCAATTGGAACCTGTTACAACACCCCCCACACTGCACCCCTGCGTTAGACTCAAAAGCCACCCCAACTTGCAGTGTGCCTGTCGCCCTATCATTAAACTAGTCTACCAAAAGAAACCCCTGAGGAGGAAAGAGTCCCACTCCCCCCGCCACCCTCGGGTATACAGCAATAGAACATAGTAATAGAAGAAGTATCGAACCCATGTCGAATAACATGTGAAGTGTTCAGAAATCAGGAATCATAATGTCACTCTTGTTCCGATACGCCGCCCTCGGCTCCACCCGGATGCCCGGTTGAGTCATTCTGTTTGGGAAGGGTATCCAGCCAGTCACTAACTCCGTCAGGACGATCAAAGAAGAAAGACGGTCTTCGTATTCGACAAGCAGCCTGGTTGGAAATAGCATTGCATATTTCAGGCCCAAGTCTCTCAACCTTCGCTTCACTCCCTGAAACCCCATCCTTTGCCTCTGAACAAGCAGAGTGAAGTCCGGGTAGAAACTCACCGTCGTGTTCTTGAATTTTACGGGGCCACTTACTCTCGAGGCCTGCAGGACAGTGTCTCTGTCCCTGAAATTGAAGATCCTGGCGATGATAGGTCTAGGAGAGGCGCCCGACTTCGGTTTTCCGCCCGGCACTCAATGGGCACGCTCCACGGCAAAGAATTTATTCAGGCCTGTAGGGGCAAGTTGATTCAAGACGAGGTCTTCCACAAGGAGATCCGTTGCCAGAGTACCAGAATTTTTAGGGACCCCAATAAGGCGTATGTTGTTGCGTCGGGCCCTGTTTTCAAAATCCTCCAGTCGATGGGCCATGAGATCGTTGGAGGAGCGCAAGTTTCCAACTTCCGTCTGCAGATCAGACACATCAGTCGTGAGGCTAGAAGTCTTCAGGTCTAGAGACTTGACCCTTTCATTGGTCTTCGACAAATCAGCTCTGATCAAAGTAACATCAACTGCTACAGTGTCAATTTTGAGAGCGAGAGCCTCATATTGCTGACCAATGGAAGCCTTCATGTTGGCAATGGCGCCCATGACATCCTGCAGAGTCAATTCGGTCAACGCAGTCGGGTCATCATTGGGGCCCTCCAAAGCTCGACTGGTGCCACCGGGGGACCCCTTGGGTTGGGTATAGCGATCCATGACATTGGTTTGAATCGGTCCCCCACGTAGAGGCGTCTTAGTCTTCCGCTTCTCGTTATCAGGCCTTGTGGTCATTTTGAATGGTGAGCCCTGAAGGGGCCCGCGAGACCTGGTGAAAATGGCCGCTCACCACCAGACCACTGAAGATCACGAAAGTGGGCCGAAAGGGCAAAAGCAGCGGCTCAGCCCAACACCCAAGCCCTCACGACCGTTGGCGTATAATAAAGAAGCAGAGTCAGGCTAGACCTCGGTGGGGGCGCAAAGCAATCACGCAATCAGAGGAGGCCAGAGGCCCAAAAACGAAACCGAAAGTCAACTCAGGGCAACAGGGGTAGCCCCTCAGGCCGTTGTTGTTCAACTACTCCCCGGCGTCTTGGAGTGCCAGCCCCCGGTGTCGCCGTAGGGCGGGCATCAAAAACTCCGATCTGCGTATCTACGGTTCCCGAAGTCCAAATAAAATTTTGAAAACAGCGAAGGTGTCAGCTGAGGTTCATCTTCAAGAACCCGTCGTCAAAGTCAGGATATCTTTCAGGATATATGCGGAGGGCGGCGAGGGACTCGGGAGCCCTGTGCTCACGCGGCCATCTCTGATGCGCGCTAACTCCTCCTCCTCGTTTTAACACTTCTTACTGAAGTATTTTTTATTAAAAAATGTGATTCACAGGCAAATTCCACTTTTTTTCTCCGAAAACCCTATTTTAAAATACTCAGATAATTTGTTACATACAATATTTTCAGCTGATCTTGATTTTCAATAATGTTTTCCATCTTTTTTAACTTGGTATCATAAGTGTTTTAAACTTTTCTACCAATCTTTTTATTTTAAAAACTGAAAAGATAAGGACATTGGCCCACATGCATCAAAGGAAAAAATGGTTGCAAACGGGCAGATTCTCAGAGTCTGCCCCTTTGCGACTGGTATTTTTGCATTTGGGATGCATCATCCCAAATACAAAAATCACAATTTAAGAAATTGGAAAAATTGTGATTACTTAAATTGCGATTGCATTTAAGGAATCACAATTTGCGATTCCTTAAATGCAATGCAATAAAGTAAAAAGAAATGCGATTTTGCAATTAAGAATCGCAATTTACCGTCAAATGAAAGGTGATGGTAAATTGCGATTTCTTTGAAAAAAGCACTAAAGTGCATTTTTCAAAGTTCCATGTTACACACACATGCCCTTGGGGCATGTGTGTGCATAACATGGGTGCACATATCAATTTCAGGGGTGCAACAGGGTGTCCTTTTGACATCCTTGCACCCTTGAAATTGCATGCGCAATTTGCGAGTACCTGTTTGGTATGCAATTTCCCATTCATTCCTATGGGCCAGTAGGCCCGTAGGAATGCATGCGAAACCATTCCTTAATTGCGACTCGCAATTAAGGAATTTGTAGGAAAAGCTATTTTTTTAATGATTCCTACATGCATAGACTTTTGCGATGCCTTATTAGCGAATCCTTATTTTTCGCTAATAAGGAATCGCAAATGACATGTTTTGATGCATGTGCCAGATTATTTTTGTCTACCAATTGGTAAGAATTGGTAAGGCATAACCCTGTTATATCTTTACCACAACTACAAACACAACACAACTTACCAAGCTCTTTTTTAAAGGAATGTGAGTTAATATCCTCTGCTCTCCAATCCTTTTTTAATGTCTCACGGTATCCTCTCTGCCCCAGTCCCACTCACACCTTCAACACCCCTGGATAATATCAAGCACAAATCTGTTGCCAAAGCTGCTTACATATACAAGATGTTACTTTCACCAACTTCTGTGTGATTCAAAAATTCTAAGAAAATATTATTGGAAAATGACTTTTTTGTATCTTTTTCCATTTGTCAATAGGATAAAATATGACTCAAAGTGTTTAACACCTCTAAAGTTGTTCCCATTACACAAACTCTATTTTTTGTTTGTATTTCAGCTGGTTTCACCCCTGAATGTGTCTCTAAATGTGATTCATCTGCTTCTCCACTATGTTGGTCAAGGTTCCATTTCCAATTGTTTCTTCGTCTTCTCTATCACTGCTCTCATGCGATCAACTATTCAAAAGCTATTTGGTCCAAATGTTTAAAGATCTCCCACTTTAATATTCAACTAACAATCCCCCAAAAATTCTTGGGATTTATGTCACTTGATCACTTTTCCCCAAACCTTTCTCACATGATCTTTTCATTGTGCTTGCCTTTCATAGTTATACTCTTCTTTTGGAAAGATACTTCTAAATTATCGTTGGCTACACAGTGGAATTTTGTTTGTAATGAACACATAATATCATCTGCTTCCTCATTATCAACACGCCAGAAGATTACATTGGATTTATATAGGTTACCTTTTACTATGTACCTATCTTCTCACTCATCATTATCTTGAACACTTATCTCTATTTCTCTCTGCAATCCTTCCTATACTTCCCCTCCTTTTACTTTCTATCACCCCGATTTTTTCTTCTTTTCTTCTGTCGTTTTCCTTTTTTATATAAAATGATATGTTTGATGTACTACATAAGTCTCTCTTTTTCCCAAGTCCTTCAATATTTGTAATACTTTAGACTTATATGAGTGTTATATTACACTTGCTACATATATTGTCATTGCATCATGAATCACCCATAAAAATTATTTAACAAAAAAAAAACCTCACCCATATGCTATAGAGAATCACAATGCCTTACAAGGAACTGTAACCGGAATGCATCAACAATGCTAAGGAACAATCTATGCCAATAAAATTGTTCACATTGACCTACATAAAAGAAATGCAGGTGGACAAAACCAATAATGTTTTTGAATTTTTTTGTGATATTTTTCTGTATTTTTCCAATACATTTTAAGCTTAAGGTAAATACTAAGGAAACTAATAAATTAGGAGATTGAGGGGTAGCTTTTGAGTGTTATTTTGTGCTTAAGTGGCATTATATGTTCTTCAAACAAACACTTTTGTGCTGTAAAAAATATACATGTGTATTGTCTGTATCATGTCAGGACCCTATTTGAAATATAATAGGAGTATTAAAATGGGCAGTTATCTATGGTAGTAACTTCTGTTCAGTCAGTCGGTCAAAGTTATTTATTTCGATTAATTAAAATCATAAAAGACAATACAAAATCATCTTCCGCACGTTAAAATTATATAAAAGATTAAGAACACCTTTGATTCTTACAATTCATATAAACAAGATTTAAGCTACTTTAAAACAGTATAAAATGTACAAGAATTCCTTATCCAACTGGAATTTGAATCCAGTACAAAGTGCATTATTTGGTATCATTTAGTATATCAATTACTGGCCATAACCCCATTTGAACCTATACAATGATTAATTTAAAGAAGTCTCCTTTTGTTTAACCGGGCTGCTGCCACCAAAAAACTGGCTACACTATAGGTAACCTGGACAGAACTAAGCGTTTGTAAATAAAGGAGGGCAGGCCTTACTTGTACAAAACCAGATTCCCGCAGAATTGGGTTTAAAAAATGTTGACGCGCCACCGAGTAGTGCTCGCAGAACATTACCAGGTGGAGAGTATCCTGTACGGAAAAGCTGTCACAAGTACATGTTGGTGTGTCTTCTGGTTTACCCCATTTAGGATATATACCTAGCGTGAGATGAATAAGGTTAAACCGGAATCTGACCAAGAGAAAGCGGTGGAAGGGCTTGGTGACATGCTTCAGATACGGTTCAATCACTGGGGAGATTGTTGAACCGTAAATGGATCTCACCATAGGTTTCCTAAGTTCTTCCTCCTCCCTTTCCGCCTCCAACAGGTTGCGAAAATTATGCTTGATCCACCCTATATCCTCCTTCTTAATTTCCTGTGGCGATGAATACAATTCTGGTCGGCCCAACCTGCCACAAGCCGCTCTAACATATGACAGCCATGGGACCCTATCCGCCTTCTCAAGGGCAACACAATCCTTCAATATCAGGTGGTTAAGAGTGATCTCTTCGTTCAGCCAGGTTTTGACCCAACGGATCAAAGGAGCCATTTTCATATAATCTGAGACATAACCCAGTCCCACTTCACAGTGTATAGAGAATGTGGGGGATGATTGCGGGAGTGACAAAAGGGCTCTGAGGAATCTATTTTCTGCAGTTTGTATCTTGGGCGAGACTACGTATCCCCAGATATCCAAACCATAGGAGCCGATTGCCAAACACTTTGATTTGTAAATCTTTAGCATTGCTTCCATGGGTCTTGCTCCCAATCTCTTGGAGAAGTTCAATAGAGCTGTAGTAGATCTTGCTACTACGTGGCTCTTTGGCTTCATCTGAGGGCCCCAGTTCCCCTTCTCGTCGAATAGAACTCCCAAGTAGGAGAAAAACGGCACCCTCGACATTTCTGTACCGTTGCACGTGAAGGTTTTAACCTTCATGTTTTTATTCCGTGCTCCGGCCACCATTACATGGGATTTTGTGGTGTTAACCTTTAAATCCAGGGCTTCCATAAAACTGCCAAAGTGATCCAAAAGTCTCTGTAGGCCCATGCCCGTGCGTGCAAGTAGGACGGCATCATCGGCGTACAGGAGGACCGGGATACCCGACCCTCCTATACACGGAATGTCCAGTGTGGCCAAGTCCAATGATTTTTCAAGGGCATTGATGTAAATAGTAAAAAGAAGAGAGGCCAGAATACAGCCTTGTCTGACCCCCTTCTAGAGCTAAATTGCCCAGTACACCGACCTTCCCTCGTAACCCTAACAGAGGCGGGCAGGTCTTGATGAAGATCACTTAAAAAATTGACCAAGAACGCATCCAAACCCATCTCCCGCAAAATAAGCCATCATTTTGAACGGTTAACTAAATCGAATTCCGACGATAGGTCCATGAAACCCAAATATAAAAGACCTTCCTTCACGACTGTATATTTATTTATAAGGAAGTATACATTTAAACATTGGTCCATGGTACCCCTGTGTGCTCTAAAACCATACTGGAGGTTGGAGAGGACCCCCCTATCTGCAACCCAATCCCCCAGTCTCTGTAAAATGACTCTGCCCAAGATTTTAACGGCAGAGTCCAACAATGAGATTGGCCTGTAACAGGCGGGGTCCCCTCTGTTCCCCTTTTTAAAAATAGGAACTATGACCGAAGAGGACCAAAGGACGGGAAACCCGCAGTGGACACCGCGTTAAACACATTGGTCAGAATTTGTGCCCAAAATTGTGGATACAGGATGTACAAATCTGCAGGAACCTCATCCGGGCCTGGGGCCTTATTTCTGCTTGACTCTTTAATCGCCCTTTCTACCTCAGCCAAGTAGAACCTGACGGGCATAGCATGCCAAATAGTAGGAGAGTCGGCAAGTGCTGGACCCCTCTGATCTATGTCATAAATGCTTTTAAAGTGTACAAGCCAACTCTCATCCGGGATCACACAGTCCGTGTCCAGATTCTCCTGGTCCGAGAAGAACGGCTGATTAATGACAGCCCAGAATTTCCTGCTGTCCCTTCTCACATCCATGGATTGCAGATTCTCCCTAGCCTCCTCCTTAATTTGATGCTTGCGTGTTAAAATTGCAGTTTTGTACTCCTTACAGAGATCAGCAACTAGGGCTCTATTCCTCGGTCTATGTTTGAGTGCCTTAAGTAGGGCACCGTGTGCAATTGAACAGTTTTTGTCGAACCATTTATAGGCCCTCCTTGTGTGGATGGTGTCGCCAGCCTCTAGATCTTTGGAGATCTGCTTGCACACTGCTACATAAGCATCAACTACGTCAACTCCTGCAGCAGTATCCTCCAGGCAGACAGCCAGGTTGGCCTCAGTTTTAAGTGCGAGTTCCTCAAAGAAAGCTTCTGGGACAACCCTGTTCCATTTAATCCGTCTCTCCTGGTCTATGGTCGACAGATGCCTAGGCGCCCCCCCTCTTGAATCATTCTGTTTCCTGAAATTGACAAGATCAACTTCCAGCAGAACCGGGTTATGGTCGCTGAAAGTTGAATTCACTACGCTATAGACCATGGTTTTAGCCAAGACACCAGGGGATAAAAAGATGTAATCAATAACGGTGTTTGCCCCTCTCCCTATAAAGGTTGCAGCTCTCGCCTCACCATTACCAATACCTGGTTCAAATAAATTCATGTTGGAGAGGAGACCCTCAAGGGCTCTCCCTCCTTACTGTGCTCAAAATGGGCCACCCCCTCACACGGTGACCTGCCATAATTGTCATTATAGCAGTCCCACAAACAAGGATGTATATTAAAATCTCCCAGAAGAACCACCTCTGGGGGAGAAAAAAGATCTTGTTTATAGACTGACAAAAATTGCTCCAGGGCGCTCAGATGCTCGTTCAAAGATGAGCCCTCCCTAGAATTATAAAAATTGATAAGTAAACATTTCTGCTGCTCGGAAATGATCCATTCAATTATGAAGAAGTTTATTGAGGCAGTTTCCAGTTTCTTAAAAGCCCCTACCAAATTCAGCGAAAGAAGAACGAGCAATCCCCCTTTAGGTCTTCCCACTAATCCAGGAACTGCAGGGATGGAGAAACTGAGATACCCATCCAGTAAAAAATTGGAAGAGTGTCCCAGGTCTCCTGGAGGGCAAGAATATCATACTGTTTAATGAACTCCAGCCAAATAGGATCCGTGGCTTTAGATCTAATGCCTGCCACGCTCCAGGTCAAGATTTTGCATAAGGGCCTCTGGGGTCCTACCTCAACCCTCTCCTCTACCGAGCTGCAAGGTAGTCAATGGTTCGTGTCCATTGAAGCCAAGGGGGAGAAACGATTAGTAAGACCTATCTCTACTCAGGGTGGACCACCCTGCTGAGCAACAACAAATTCGCTGGGGGATCCCCTTTCTGCCCTCCCTGACAACTCTCGTGTAGACCTTAGTTGTGTGGTATTATGGGCCTGATGGTGTGACGGGCGCAAGATGGTGCGAGGGGGCCCTTCCTGATGTATCACAGTGGTTTTCCTAATTGGCCTTATAGGCCTGTCCGGGGGATAAAAAAGCCAAGAGGGAGAGGTCTAATACCATCATTGGTTAGGTCTGAAGCATCCCAGAACACTCTTTGAGCGCTGGCCTGATTGTTGAAATTTACCACTAGGCAATCCCCTGGAATACATTTTGGGTGACGCCCTACCCAGCTAACCCTCCTTGCCATGATGACGGTGCTTGTAATGTCTGTTCCTCCACTGCTAAACTGGGAACAACATTCCCTGGCCAAAACCATGAGGTCATGATTAGTCTCGCCTGAGCCAGCCCTTGCTGGGGGAACCCCTTAAAAACGGCCACTAAAGGGGCAGCCTCCGGAGGCAACTCCAGACAACTATCCCTGCAGATAGCCGGCTTAGCTCCATAGTTATTGCTCGGTGTCCCAACCCTCGTGGGCCCCTGCCTCTCCTGGACACCCCCATTAACCAGGCTTCTTTCCCTTAAAGCTTCTGGGGCCTTATTTATAGTTTTAGCCCTAGGTTGAGTAACATTCAGATTTTGAGAATTTACCAAGTTCCCCGTTTGGCTTGATTGTTGTTTGAGAAAAACATCAATTTTTTCACATTTGCCCAAAAGTCCCGCTACACATACATTTAGAGTGTCCACAATGTCTTTAGAAATGGCCACCAGTGCGGGTTCAAGTCTTGATGTGAACAGGTCTTCTACAATGTTACAAACATGATCCCTTGTGCTGGCATCCCGATAAGTGGCATTACCCGGTGGATTTTTCCTCTTAGAAGCTTTTATCAAAGACCTTCACCTACGAGTGTTCTTGGGGAGTGGGGGGGGGCAATGGGGTTGTAACCTTTTGGGAGGGTTGAGAGTGGGGGGGACTTGAAGGAGCAATAAGGTGCTCCACTGTGGAAAGGGTGTTTGCAATCACAATTGTAGGTTCCAATGGTACACTTGGGGTATAATCAGTTTCTAATACTGGGTCAGTGTTGGCAGAACCCAGCCCCAGTTCCTTCTCAGCATATGCTATTTCCTTGGTCAAAACACCCACCGCAGAGGTTAAGTAAGAAATTATGGATTCCGATTTCCTGGGAATCTTAGCATGTTTACCTTCGTGTTTGCTCCGGCATAGCTGCTTTCTCTTCCCCATAGCGAATGTCAGTGGGGTGGCCCAGCCCGGCCTCTGCCGTCCTCTCGGACGGCCTCAGATGGCCCGCCCTTTGCCCGGGCTTAGCCCGGCGCCTGCCTGCGCGCTTCCCATGTTGCAGGGGACGGGGAGTGATTATATCTTCCGGTTCTCCGGGGGAGGGGCGGGATGTCAGGTGATGCCCCCACTGGCTCCTGGATACTGCAGTCCGTTCCGTGGCCCCAAAACCGGCAAACAACAGCCGCGACGCGTCTCCCGCAAAGCGGGAGGCGCAAGAGGTGTTTAAAGGGCTCCGGTTCTCCGGGTGAGGGGCGGGATGTCAGGTGATGCCCCCACTGGATCCTGGATACTGCAGTCCGTTCCATGGCCCCAAAACCGGCAAACAGCAGCCGCGATGCTGTTTGCACTTAAGAGTCTCTTATCTTTAGCAATATCAGTTACTGTGATGTAATCGGGATAAGGCCATGTGACATCACTTCCTTGGACGATTCAGTGTCCGATAATATGATGTCACTTTCTGTGATGTCATTGGGTAAAACTGAAGCTATGGGATGTCACTTTCGTTACCCCTGGCATTTTTTGAATTGACGCTCATGAACAAAATCGTATTAATTTTGATTTCAAAACAAAGGACAATAAGAGACTAAGTGGTCTCATGAAGTTGGAACCATCTACGTTGAACTTTGTTCAGGTTGAATATTTTAGTGGAAACAATTACTTTCAAAAACGTTTTCAGACTGCCTCTCTCAACAATGATCACAGTAGTCATCCAGTTACTCATAGTGCCCAAATAACAGAGGACTCTCTTCTATTGGTGCTACTGGATCAATCTGCTCTTCAGCCAGGATCAGAGGTCAAAGCGGGTACAGAAAAAAACATAAATCACAGGTCACCAATCAAAGCTCAATCTGACACCCCAGGAACCAAGACACGTTGCCCAAAATGTACTGGGGCCCTTGAACTGAACACCACTGCTTTGTTATTGAGTTCCCTGCTCAGATCACTCGATGCTACAGTAAAAGCTTCAAATGTATAGCTAGGCAAACTAGAAGTGAAAATGTAGTTACTACACCCAGCTTGCCACCCACATAACTGAAACTGACTCTAAGTCTGAGCATTTAGATGAACTGATTAATTTGGCAAACACAGATACAACTCTTCCTTTATAGAACTGCAAATCCTTTCAAATTATAAATAGGTATAAAACCCTTCCAAAGGTTTTGTAGGTCCTAAAACAGGCATCAAAATCCCTAAATGCCTGTCCTATCTCAACAGACATGCAGCCGGTAATAGAGACTCTAGGAGATCTAGAATCTCCACTTTAGGAAGTAAAAATGACATTTATCTTTACTGTTGAAAAGTCAGCACACCCACCTATTTAATATGTATTGGATCTTCTGAGCTTGCTGACAAAAAAAATAACACTTCACACTGGTTTGGTCCCTGTCTCTGAGAGATAGAGGAGGTTACCTCATAAAAACTCCTAATGAAATATAAATTGTAAACATGGACTTCACAAACTATTGTCAAAAAGAGAACGAAAAAGTAAATTATTCCCTTTTCCACACTTGCCATATAAATATACCCAGAAAATGATTTCCAATTTCAGCCCCACAGTAAACAGCATTTGCAATGCAATAGGTTTCGCATTCGCAAGAGTTTTAGCTATTGGCATTGTAAATGACAATGACTTTTATTTATGTATTTTGAAAACCAGCAAGGGG
Source organism: Lissotriton helveticus (assembly GCF_964261635.1). Lineage (NCBI taxonomy): Eukaryota > Metazoa > Chordata > Amphibia > Caudata > Salamandridae > Lissotriton > Lissotriton helveticus. Next base: position 1,577,495,940 of record NC_136061.1, on the reverse strand, counting down.
TCCATAAACATGCACTACATACTTCTAGTCTCTCCTTACGAAAGTCAAGGCTTGCTATAAAAGAGGTACAGTTACTGCCTGCCTTGCTTCTCCTAAGCTACAACTAACAGTACAAAGTGCATGTTTATGCACGGCTTGCTGATTTTTGAAACACATAAAGGCATTGTCATTTACTATGCCAATAGCTCTAACTCTTACAAATGCGAGACCTATTGCATGGCAAATGCTTGTCAAGCTGTGAGACAGAGACAGCAGCAGCCATGGGAAGGAGGCCAACCATGACGCCGGGCCATGCGTTTCAAAAGCAGGAGGGAGGAGAAGGCAGCTGCAGCCAAAACAGACCTCGGTCTTTGAATGCACAGCAAATGTGGCAAGATAAGAATAAGACTTAGAGCCCTTTTTACAAAAGAGCTATGTAAACCACTGGTCTTGAGTGCTTAATGTTAAAGAAAGAAATAGTGCTCACAAGCTCTGAGTAACAACACATGTAACAGGGGTAGTCCTTGAAAATGGCTGAGCTTTTAAAGCCCATATCCTTGATACAGCATGTCTCACAGAGACAGCACAAGCTCTGCCTACGTGTGACCTTCAAAGGACTGACTCCTGACACACAAGAGAGAAGGCACGAATGTATGGCCTATTTTGATACTTTTCATCGCATCTAGTGGACAACACTCAAACAAAAGGACTCCTTACGCCTCATTAACATCAACATTTGTTATGGGCTCAGCTGAACTCCAATAAACCCTCTCCCTGCCTGCACTCTGATAGGCTCATATTTTCTTCACAGACAGCAGCAAAGTTAAAACTATTTCTTGCTTTTTTCCATTTTTATTTATAAATACAGACAAAGGAAAAATATTTTTATGCCTGTATTTATATGCAATAATCCATTCAAACAGAAAAATGGGAGCCATAACCATATCTCAACATTTGTGGTATAACGTTTACATCTTCATATCTTCATGTGTGTTTCTTGTTCATTATATTTGGCTCTGTAGTGTGGTAAAACATGAAAGGCATTAAACTAAGAGTGCACATTTATCAGCTAAATAAATGTGGGTATACATAAGTTGCAACTTCATATGTTCATAAAACTCAAGATAAATATAGATAAATACTAATAAGATGGTCAAAAACATATGGATAAATCCAAATAGAAATGTTCAACAAATAGATATCCTAAAACTGGGAGCCCCATTCACAAATCTCAATAAACTAACCATCTTCTTGGGAGAGGGGTAGAACTTTTACATACATATCTGGTCAATAGGAATTATCGAACATGTGAGGAAATCTTTAGTGGATCCATCCCTTAGATCTAGATATCCAGTGCACTTGGATCTAATTGTTACAATCTGTACCAAACATGTAAGACTTGCCGAGGTAGGTGATTACAACACTGACTCTTCTCTAACTCCATCAATTCTCTGGTCTAGGAGACCTCGTTTACAGTCGGCACCTTTCCCAACACACAGAACTACACTGAGTGTGCAATTAAAAAAACTTCAACTCTCCAGGCTGCTTATTCCACACTGCTGCTTACGTGATAGAATTGACTTGCCATACCTAAGCATTACTGCATTTGGAACCAAAAGCGAATAGCTGGCTCAGTAAACTACACCTCAAAGCTGCTGTCTAGGAAATTAGCTCTTGGAACAATTGCAAACTTTAAACTAGTTGGAGATTCTCCACCATGAGAGATACATCTTGTTTGCTAGACATCTTGAATCCCACTGAGGGGTGTACTACTCCAACACGAAACATGTTCTTAAAACGGTTTCCACTGCAACATGCAATAGCCAAAAAGAAGTGCCAGAAATGAAATTCTGGCATGCCTAACGAAGACATGTTAAAAATATTCTATTAACAATTATTGGTCCCCCATAGTTTTAACACAAAAAAGGCCATAAAACGCTTTTATTTGGGTTACAGTTCTTCGAAGCAATGCAATCTGCTAAGTGAGGACTGAGATTATTGAATATTTTCCCAAGTGTGTTTCAAACTATTTTAATTTATGGCTTACGAAAGGCTGTTACATATTCCATGCAAAGCCCCGAAATGGAAAGCATCAGACTGCTGCAGATACCACTTGTGATCTTGGGATCTACATTCTTAAGAAATAAATCATTCTCTTTTCTATGTGAGGAAAACAAACATTATACATCCTTCACTTGATACTGGTGAAAATCATCACTTGGGTGTATGCAAGGGCAAGGAGCACGCAGAATTAACAACCATAACAAAAACTGGCATGCTCCAGGACACATTTTCATCACAATTAAACGTGCCTACTTGTTTTATATAAAGTTTACACTTGATGCACAGCCTATTTCGAAAAGCTCACATTTTTGGCAGCTAAAGAAACAAAGACACAGGGGAACTAATGTGCTTAACTTGGTTTGCCTGGTTTCATAAACAGCAGCTAAACCATCTTCACTGAATAAAAAAACATTGTACATCATAACTTGTTTCTGTCCGATTGTTAGAGACATCCTGTCTCAGCTCTCAATGGCTCTAGTCTAGGATCTGGTGTTTAGAAATCTAGAGATCTCATTTCCATTCTTTAAACGAGGAGAGCAAAAAATACAATAATATTTTTATGTTTCAAATATTTTATTAATTTTCATAAAACCGAAGGGAAAACAAAAAGCAATAAAGATTAACACATGAAATAAAGCAACAGAGTAAATGGAATTAAATCAGCACACCTGTAGGCAAGCTCTCCAAAGCAGGCCTTGGGAACGGGGGCCCCACTGCCAATAGCTGAAATCTAAAGTCTAGCCTCCCACTCGCCATTCCAAGAATGGTCTCTCAGCTTTCTTGTGCACGAAGGACGCCATACCCTACCTGAAAAATGATTAAACCGTTCCTGTTTTGTGACCAATGACTAGGGACCGACCAGGTTCCTCCGCTGTGCAGAATACACAGAGGATATATTGGAAGCTGCATTATGACATCTGTAAACAAGCCGAGAAAGTCACCACGGCTGGATCGTTAAGGACCTTTTTTAAGATGTCCTCTTTGGCCCTGCACAGTTCTGGTTCCCCTTTCTCAGCAGCAGCCAAAAGCGACCTCCAAGGAGCGCCGTGCTTTCAGGGCCTGCTCTGGAGAGGGGACCTCTAGAAACAGACCCTTACCTGCTGATGTGTCCCAAAGTACCTCTCCGTGGTGCATGTTTACCAAAATACCATGAGAAACTAACTCAACGCCTACTATTTTGCAAAGTAATGCCATTCTCATTTAGACTCGCTCCATCCCTAAAATAACCCGACAGATAAAATGAGCAGCAAACCATTAAATAAAAAAAGAGTATACTAAAAAAACACAAGCAGGGCACTCACCTGCGCCATCCGCACCAGCTGCTGCAGTTATTTCAGAAATGCAGGTGGCCGTGCAGACAATACCCAGCTATATATAAACCAGACAGGAGGAGGGAGGAGAAGCCATCACACACTATACAGAGCGATGGGCAACAAAAACATTTTCATAGTGAAATCGCCAGGGAGGGAACTCAGCACACAAAGAAGAGACATTTCCACAAATGCACCAATAATAAGCCAGAATTTTTAAATGAGACCCATAACGACCAATTGAGAGGTGTGCTAAAAGCACATGAAGAAATACAACAGGTCTTCCAGACAGCGCCAGCGCTGTCGAGGCTTGACCTAAAAAGGAGTCATCATTGGAAAAAGTGGTGATAATCCCAAAAAATAGCCAACAAGAACTATACAATGAGACCTCTTTGAGTAACTCTATAGAAACTGAGGAATTTAAAAACATTAAGTGAACTCCTTTGCAATTGCCAGTTATGTGCCAGCCATCAATACTCAGAGGATCATGCAAGGAAAAAAAAGACAAACATAAAATTACCAAAAGTCAAAAAAAACTCACTAGTGTCATATAAAAATATGAGAAGAATAAGCCTATGTAATACAATCTCACAGAGGGGAATACCACCCTTACAGGATTATACAAAAAATCTAGGAGGCGACCCTGTACTGTCTACATGCCAAACCAAAATCCCCAGTCCTAACCCAAATTTACACCAATAAATAATGGACTCCGACAATTCGGCCCATAGACTCATAAATACCAAAAAACTACTATTTTATCCTAAAATGTACGTATGTATGTACATACATCGAAAAGGGAGGTACCTTGAACGTGTTAAATTGAAGTGACATACTCAAACTTCTCGGATCAATAAAAGAGCTGGTGCGCCTAACCCCAGCTCATATAGTAGCTAAAGAGTTCCAGTTCTGAACACAACTATAAGAGAATGAAGTAACTTTAGTATTCTAGATCTCATAGGAAACAGCAAACACGTTATTATTAAAAAAGAGCAAGTTTTGGCCAATCGGAAGATAAGTAATACTGGAGAAAGCTGATAAATCGTCAATACAACCCAGCTGTGTCTTGGAACGGACAGAATTCAGAAAAGGACTTGATAACAGTGTTCACTGCTTCATCTAATAAGAAGGGCACAAATCTTGGGGGCATATGTACAAGCCCCTATCGACACGGGAACGTCACTTTTTTCGACATTCCTGTGGCGATAGGGGCTTCGTCTTATTTACAAGGTAGCGTTAAGCCATGCTGCCTTGTAAATAAGGTCCCCTTTCACGCTATGCTTAGCGCAAAAAGGGAGGGCAATTGATGTTGCAGTGGGCGTTCCACTGCAACACCCATTGATTCTGACACTGCCTCCTATTTACAAGGGAGAGGTAAACGGGAGGCAGTGCCAAAATTAAGACCGGGGAAAATCTGGTCTTAGCCTGGTAAAGCGAGTAGAAATGTTTCATATCTCCTCGTTTTTGCTGTTTTCATGTGTGCTGCGGTGTGGAGCACACATGAAAATAGCAAAAGGCCAATGATTGTTTAAGTACAGAAAGGTCACCCTTCCCGTATATAAACAATAATTTTTTTTAAATGCCATTTAGTAACTTCTGTGTGCTGCAATAAGCAGCGCGCACAGAAGTTACAAAACGGCATTTCAAGATTGTTTATGTGCAGGAAGGGGGACCTTCCTGCACATAAACACCAGGGTGCAAGGGTGCCTGCGTTGGCACTAAGCTGCTAAACTTAGGGCCGCGCAGGGGGAAACGTAGGGCTGCACCATATTCTTGTAAATATGGTGCAGCCCTGCGTTTCAGAAGTTGCCGAGCGTGTCCTTAAGCCAAGGAGGCCAACGACACGCTCAATCACTTCATATGGCCCTTGGGCCTTCATCACAAAGAAATGTATCAATCTCCAAATCCTCAGTCCAAGGAAAATAAACTAATTAGAGAATGGAGAATTGTTGACAGCAGCCCAATTTGAAATAGTGCAACATTTGAGATGCTCCTATAAAAAAACAGTCAGGAGAGCAAAATCACATAGTCAAAACCAGATGTGGTCCTACTTGTTTCAAAGCTGCAAAAATACGAACTCAAAACGTTTCTGGAGATTTGTAAATAAACTTTCACTTGGAAAGTCAATGGTAAATAATGTGAATATTAGTGAGACAGTCTGGGACAAAAATTCAACTCAGCTATTCGGCACTACATTTCAACTCAACACGCAGCAAGAGCCAAATCCTCTCCTATCTGCTACAACTCGCCTTAACTAGAACATTAATCAACTGTGTTTGGTAATAAATGAATCCTTGTTTGACGGTGCTCCAGGTCTGAACGGTGTACCAACAGGTCTTTTTAAATCTGATACTGAATTCTTGTGTAAGGTACTAACACCATTATTCAGCTATTGCTTGGCTGCAAACTGTATCCCTGAATCTTGAAGCAGGACTTTGCTCCACCTAATTTTCGAAAATGGTGCCCCCGGGGACCGAGTGGATTACAGGCTGATTGCCATATATGTGTAGAATCAAGGATATTTTTTTGTGTTTTACTAAAGGATTTGGAATTGTGGGGTGAACAGATTAGCCTGGTTTATCAAATTAGATGGGTTCTCACCCAAGAAGAGGCACAATTATGCATTTCTTAACACTATCATTGTTAATGGTAGGATCATCTTAGCCAAAAAATTCTACTTGATGCATGTTTTGTGGATTTAAAGTCTGCCTTCAAGTTCAAAAGAGCATCTAGAAAAGGTTTGTGATGAAATTGGAATCATTGGGCAAAACCGCCAAAACTCTTATGTGCGATCAAACTACTTTTCTTCAATACCTTGATGAGTGTAAAACTGAGTGAAGGAACTACAAAGAACATTCCTACAGAAGAAGTTTTAAAACAAGATTGCTTCTTAGCCCCTCGTTTATGTAGTTTATTTCATCATCATCATCATCATCATCATCATCATCATAATCTTTATTCGATTTTATGGATAAAATCACAAAAGACAAGTCATTTAAAAATGGCATATAGAATATCAGTATCGTAATCATTCGTATTTTAAAACTCCCACCAGAAAACGTACAAGAGAAAAACAATTAAAAGGTGAATTCAACACCTGTAAAAAAAAGTAAGGCTGGCCTAACTTGGTTAAAATTGAACAGTAATAAAATTGGGTGTATAAAATTATGTTGCAGGTAAAACATAACAACATGTAATGTGTCGTTGATCATGGTGTTATCTGTTATCACAGTTAAAGGGGGTAAACTGAGTGTTTAAAACAGTCGCGGTTAAAAGGGACCAGTCGGTGAAATAAATGTAATCTAAAATAAGTCAACAGACTGCGATGATGACGAGGTATATCCCAAGTCAAATACAGTTCAATATTACTAACTGTTTTCACCAGCAACGCGTGCTGCATAGAATGTTTTGTTAGAGCGTCATCTTCGCGTTCTGACCTGAGCTTATCAATGAGTGCAGATTCAACCCATTTACCATCGACGTGAGTTATGCTTGTGGTGTTGTCAAACATATCCGCCCTCCCTATAACCCTCATGCTACGTGCCACATAAGCCAACCATGGAATCTGTAAGGGCTTATCTAATAGTAAGCTGTCCTGTAGGATCAGTTTGCTAAAACCCAACACCTCCTTTGTCCAAATCGAAATCCAGAGTTTTAATGGACTAAGGCGAAGACTATCAGTTAAATAATCTGTACCTAGTTCTTTATGATTGATTTCATAAGGTGTGTTTTGACCAACACCTAGGAGACTCCTTAAAAACTTATTTTCTGCAAATTGGAGTGGGGCCACCTGGCTGTATCCCCGGATTCCACTGCCATAACATACTAAGGGGATACATTTAGCCCGGTAGATCTCCAAAACCAATTGGATATGAGTACGCCCTAATCGGCTAGAAAAATCCCCGGCACCGAATATCGCCCTACTAAAAGAGAAAACATTTTGATTAATGAGCAAGTGCCAACTGAGCTCAGAATCCAGTTGTATCCCCAAATACTTGAAATGATCCACCTTCCTAATGTGCTGGCCATCTATTGCATACTTCCTGGTTCTCATTTTTAATGGGCCGAAATTCATCACGTTTGATTTAGAAAAGTTGGTGGATAGGTCAAAACTGATCATAAAATTTATAAAAAGAGAAAGAAGCTTGTTAAGGCTTTTGGCAGTACCGGCCATTAGGACTGTGTCGTCCGCATACATTAGAGCAAGAATGGGGCGGCCACCCTATTCCTGCTCTACTGTAAGAAAAAACATGTTGTTTATTTATTTACGACCTAAATTAATCACTGGGTTGAGTAGATTCCAATCCCCCTCATTTGGATTTCAAGCCAATATCAGATTTACAGTATGTGGACGATATTGTCTTCCTAAGTAAAACTTTCATTGGTTTGCAGAGATTGATCACTGCCTTTGCACGCTATATAAAAAAACAGTTAGGAAATAATCACTAAAAGGTGCAACATTTAGATAAGCAGCCAGCTGGTTTTTAGAGGAGAAGCTTGTCATGACTACATCATATAATAATCTAGAGGTGACCATTGCTAACCAAAATAACTTTAATAAAAAAAAAATAATAATAAAGCCATTTCTAAAGCGCCTGGCTGCACTAAAGATAGTGTATCCCCGCGCTGGATTATTGCTAAAACTCAGTAATCCAGTAATTTAGGATTATTTTACAGGCAATAAGGGCAAAAGCAAGATCTTTGCTGTTTGCTGTCAAATTTTGCACAACAAACTGTGGCCCTCATTTTTGGAACTTTGGCATAGGGCAGCGCAGCAAGTCACCTTGCTGTGCTGCCTTATGCCAAAGTGAAAGGGCAGGAATGCATCATATTTATCCAATACAGTGCTTTCCTGTCCTTACTACCTGCACTGGCGCCATTTCGGCATCCTAGAGCCAAAGCAAGCACCCTGGCTCCATAGTGCTAGGCTGCCTCCAGTGTAAGCAGGATTGTTTTGGTGCAGGAAGGGGCACCTTCCTGTACAGAAACAAACTTAAGAGGTGTTTTCCTCTTTCTATGTGTGGTGCAGAGTGCAGCCCACATAGAAAGAAGAAAAGACGAAAAGAAATAAAGATATTTTCAGGTTTACATGATTTTGTAAATCTGGGGCAATATAAAAATCCATGGGTATTGCAAGGAAATACCCACTGCAACTCCCAGGGTACACCTCCCGAGCACAGAGTAAGGCGAGACACCAATTTGCACTGAGTCGTCTTACTCAAGATCTATGAGGTCACTTAAAGCCATGCAGGGTGGCTGTGCGTGGCTTCATGTATCTGATTCAGAGCCCTGCCTCACACATGGAACAAAAGTGATGCAAGACTCTCATAAATAACCCCTGCACTTTCCTATGGTTTCAAAATTATGCAGAGGAGAGATGCAAAGGCACTGGACGCCTTACAAGCAAATATCTACAGGCGGTTGTTTAAGTTTCACAGGCACAGATCCACCTTCAGTTTGGCCTTGTAAAACCGCAAATAGCCCGACAGGGGGCCCATTTAAAACTTTTTTAAATTTGCGGGACCCCCTGAAAAAATACTTTAGGCACCCATGTTTGGGCTGAAAGTACGACACAAAAAAACGAAAACTCGTGGCTAGTATATTTGCATACTGTTCTAAATTCTTTAAAACTCAATGACTTGTCGGATCTATCAGTTACACAAGCAATTTTAAAAAAGTTTGTAAATATGTCTTCGAGGAAGTTTTTTTTTTTTTACAAGAAAAGCATCAAGTTGCCACTAAAGCTCAAGCCTTGATGGTAATAAATTCATGCTATCAACCAATCTAACAACAATATCTGAAGACAAGCTATTCACCCCATAAAACGTTAAAAGTTATTTTCTTATAGAACCAGCGTTCTAAGAAAGTAACTAATCCCACAACGCACAGTGACACAAAGATCGAGTCACTTCAGACTGGGGATGCAAACAGGAAACAGCTTTGCACATCTCTTGTGTCTGCCCAATTCTGTTAGATGGGCGTAGACAGCTTCTTTGAAAACACTTTAACACCTTACAAATACGCAGCTTCAGACAAGCTTTGATTCAGTCTGAGTAGTTCTCAAACGAATTTAAATATGCAGTTTTTTAGATACACGGATTATGCTTTATACCTGCTTTCAGCCCAATGACTGTTAATTGTCCTTCTGTATCTTGAATACTGTTTGGTACATATACAAACCAGTTTAATCCAACAAATAAAATGTATTTTTAAGCAGTGTTTTTATCTGGATCCTACATCACATCGTCCCCTACCCATAATTATCGCTTTTAAGAAGTGACCCTTTCAGATTTTATTTGAAAGTATTGCATAATGCATGGAATATTTATGCAATGATTTTTATCACCCACACAACAAAGCTTACTGATTCACTGTAATTTTTCCATGTAGGTAGGATATTATACCAAGAGTGTGTTTTGTTTATGTTTTTGCAATCAACTAGTTTGGAAGATGTTGCTAGAACCAAAAAAACACCAACTATTACAGCCTTAGGAGTGGCATGTGGCATTGTTCAAATGAGCAAAATCAAATACATGAATGTAATTTCTGCTTTTTGCTAAATGTGATTGGACACATACATCGTTATGTGCAAACACAGTGAATTTATACACTAATTCCAGACTACCGTAGATAGAATTATTAAAGGGAAAGGAATTGACAACCATTCTTGTGACATGGTAGATACATAAGCATTTGAATTACAGAAGGTGACTAAAATACCTTGGTAATAAGCGTAGATGAAGGCAAAATGTGCCTGTAAAGGGGATCACTCAATCGGAATTGATATTGAGCACAAACCTTAAAGTCGCATGACAAGTTCACTGGTATCTCAATATGTGCTGTAGAGCATCCCTGAGTTGTGCATCCTTTACATTAATATAGATAACTTTGTGGCTAATTAGGAAAAATGTCAGTGGGTATAATTAAGAGGCACAGAACAAAATAACGAAATGTGATGGCAATCACTGGATCTCTCAGGTGGATTGGATTCAAACCTCGTTCAGAACTATGGTCAAGGGAATACAATTAAAAACATCTCGTTAACAATATCATATGCATCATCGCAGATAGACATTTAATTGTTCATGAAAAGATTTACTGTTCAAAGATAATTTCAGCCATTTAACACTTATAAGGATATGTCTTAGTCATCAGGAAGACTGGGAGAGATATCAGTTAAGGGGTAGACCTGCAACTTTTTGATTGGGGAACCAGATTTAAATCTCGTCCTTTGCTCAGCATATCTTGATTCTTGGCAAATCAATTAATCTCATTGTACCTCATAAAAGAGAAAAATTGCAATGTAATGTGGTACTCTTGTAAAGTGATGTAAGGCCGTTGGGCCGAATATACACTATTTAAAACTGTAAAAATATGTACACGTGCAGCAATAATATTATCTAATAGAGTGGACAAATTGCAGTGGTCAATATGCCATGAACGAGACAACCTATACTATGAATGCTATAGGACCACAGATGTTCACTCAGTAAATCTATGCCTTAAATGACGTTGCTGTTGTCAGTGATGCCATCAATGATGTCATTTGGGATCTCGGCCGCCTTCGACACGGTGGATCACGCTAGACTCTTGATGCAACTGGCTGAGATAGGCATCTGCGACAAAGCTCTGGGGTGGATTCACTCATATCTGTCCCAGAGAACACAGAGGGTGGCTCTGGGGACTGCATCTTCAACACCTAGAGTCCTCAGTTGTGGTGTCCGCAAGGGTCGGCACTCAGCCCCCTCTTGTTCAACATCTACCTTGCTCCCCTCTTTACGCTGATTGCCAACTGGGGTGTCAAGGCAATCTCTTATGCCGATGACACCCAGTTGGTATTCCCGTATTCAGAGGTGTCGCAGGAATCCTTCTCAAGTTTTAAAGGCTGTCTCCAAGATGTGGCATGTTGGATGAACACAAACAAATTAAAATTAAACACTAATAAAACGGAAGTGATCTTCTTTGTTAAAAGCCCCCTTCCTCCCTCAGAGCTATGGTGGCCAACGGAGATGGGCCAAGCCCCCTCACCTAGCCTCACGGCAAAAAATCTTGGAGTGCGGTGGGGTGATAGCCTGTCCTTCACCTCGCATACTCTACAAGTAGTCGGTTGCTGCTTAGGTAAACTGAGGAATCTCCGTAAGATCCTGAAACTTCTCCCTGAAAGCTGTCGGAAAACAGTAATCCACGCCACAGTAACATCTAGGCTGGATTACGCCAATGGACTCTACCTGGGCTTACCTAAATACCTGACACAAAAACTCCAGTTGGTCCAAAATGGGGCTGCGAGACTGTTACTGCGGATTCCTTTTAAGCAGTCAGTCTCTCCGTATCTGCGATCACTGCACTGGCTACCAGTTGCCAGCAGAATCAAATTTAACGCCCTCACATTGGCCTACCGATCTCTGTTTGGCACCTGTCCTAAGTATTTGAAAAACCGGCTCCCGAGATACGCACAGACCCGCGCGCTTCGTTCCAATTGCTGTGTTCAACTTGTTGTCCCACGAGCAAAAAGGGCTCTCTTGGGGGGCAGAACTTTTTCGGCAAATGTTGCAAAGTTATGGAACACCCTACCCCCAGCAATTCAGCAAGCCCCCTCTGAACCTTGCTTCAAGCGGCTGCTAAAGACCTGGCTCTTTACCCAACCACGTTAGCTTCCTTACTTCTAGTCTCCTGGTCAACTGTGTTTTTCCAAGCGCCGGGACACCTCCTCGTGAGGTAGCTGCTCGCGCTTTATAAAATGCTGTATTATTATTATTTTATCAGTGATTTCTTTAATGATGTTATTTAAAATGCCATCAGTTATGTAATATGCGAGGTAGTAAGCAGTGCATGGTGGAGTCACAAGTTATAGTTGTTTTAAAGGAATAAAGCTCATTAAACTATAAGTGTTTTATTTCAGTGTTTTTTTTACATTTAACTGTTTTTTTATTTTACTTGAACATCTAACTAGAATGTAACTGTAACCTTTGCTTTTTCATGAATTTAAAATGTATTTCTTTAATGTACGGTAAGATATTATCTTACATATGTTAATTTTATGTTTTGTTTTTTCAGTGATTTTCTGCTTTTAAAGTAAGATCTTACTACCATACTCAACTATGAGGTCAGTTTAAACATTGTGTTTTTTCCAGTGCATTTCCAGGATTTTTGTCACATTCAACCAATTCCACTGCCTCTGGCCAGTCGCTGTATGCAGCCACCACGCGTGCCCATCCCCCACTGCAAATGGCCTTCAGACAACTAATGACCCACTAGAGCATTAACATTCAGAATGTATGACAAAAGTGTGGAACATCTGAATGCCATCTTGATGCAGATGTTGTAAAACTGAAAGAAAATAACTAGAGACAATACTGCAGTAAATAAACAAAGGGAGGAGTTTCTTTTTGTCAAAGGAATTATGGTTAGTGATCTAGCAAGCTAAAATGAGGACACATTTTTTGTGAGTTCTCAAATATCTTCCTCATCTATTTCAGTAAAACGCTCTGAAATGCAGAGAGAAACATGTACAACCAACACCAGTAACAGTCTTTGAATTAACTCCATATTAATCAACTGCAGTGTCTCCACAAAGTTATAATGAACAATGAAAGCACTAAAAAATTGTATTCAAGAAAAAAGCGAGGCAGTCGTGAATGCCTTTTTTGGAATAGGAATTGTTGAATTTAAAGTCTGTCCTGAAGAGCATGCTGAAGAAAATAAGCGGTGAGATGTTAGTGAAGGCATGAAGTCAGAGGGTTAAATATGTGAGTGGAAGTATGGGTTTTTAGTTGTTTATTTATTTAGCAAGTTTTATATAGTGTAAACATGGCAAGCAGACTTTACAGCAAGGTTTTTACCTCATTGTAAATTTACCACACATTTTTTAGCACGCATATTTTTACCATGTTTATCCCTTTGCAACGCATGCCTTTACCAGGCATTTAAGGTAAGGTGGGGGATGTGGGGTTCTCTCCCCACAAATGCATCTTTTTTATATATAAAACAATGCATGGTAATGGCATACATTGTAAAAAGCATGTGTATGGTAAAAACTGATGATGAAACAGGTATGAGGTAGATAAGCATATACAGTGCTTTACAGAGTTATTACAGCAGCGAGTGCATGGATTACATGACATAATGACACTATATAAAGAAAACTTTACCATGAGCAGTAGTAAAGATTAATTAAATTTGAGGTAGATACGGTATATATATATACATCTATATATATATATATATATTCACTGAAAAAAAGCATAGGTTTTACAGACGTTATAGTTAGGAATTAGCATTTAAAAAGCCTTTGAAATTCAATAAAAAAACATAGGTTTCAGGGACGTTATAGTTAGTTAGACATTTGATATTTGACTCATATAAAACCAGAGCAATTCGCCTGTTATAGTTAGTTGATCTCACTATAATTCACATGCCCGCAATGCACTGCTGATGATGTCACATATTACATCACTCATGACATGGTCAGTGACATCACTGATGACATCACTGATGACATTTCAAATGACATCACTGATTACATCACTCATGACATCATCCAGTGAATGTGTGTTTTTGTAAAGTTGAAATATGTTTTATATATATATATACCAAGGTGTATTGAAGAATGAATGCATTTACAAGTGCCCAAAAGGATTATTTCGTAGGTGGGAACTGACTGTATAAGTGAGTGATTGAACATATCTTACAGAATGCATGTGTGAGTGTCTAAACTGTGGAAGTCTGTATTGGTCACTTAGTTAATGTGTAAGCAACTGCATGGGTTGGTGAATAGCTACATGAGTGTCTATATAGGTTATTTACTTGTTGTCTGAGTATCTGTATGGGTCCCTGAGTGGGTGGGTGGGTGGGTTGGGGGTGTATGAGTCTGTGCATAGATGTCTGAGTGTGTGATTGACTGGTTGTATGGATTAAAACGTGCATCTGGGAAGGGCTGTATGGGTGAGTTAGGGTATGTATGGGTATGTTGGTGAGTGAATGAATGTCTCAGTGGTATATCTGTGACTAACTACATATGTTTTAAGGCACTATTTGTGACTGTTGGAGTATATAAATGACTATACGTGAGACTAGGAGTGGTGAATAAATAAGTGTCTGCTTCTATCAGTGATTGTATAAGACAGTAAATATGTGTTAGTATCCGTATAATTAAGTGATGTGGTATGTCTAAAAATAACGAACTTGGTGTGTATAATTGTATACATGAGTAAATGGGTATGAGATTGATTCTTTGCATTACTGACTAGGTGTGTGAGTAACTCTATGGATGAGTGGCAGAGTGTGACTGTATGTATAGATGCATGAGTGCATATTATAGCCCTGTATTGATGAGTAACTACATGTATAAATGTTTGGATGTGTGTGTAGACCTAGGAAATAGTGAGTGGTATGTAGTATATGGAATTCTTGTGTGTATGGTTTCCAAAAAAAGTAGTCTGCATTTTCGAATGGGTGCACCAAAGTTTATATTAGAGCATCAGTATGTGCATTAGATTATCACGTGGATGATGTCATGAGCGATGTCATCAGTGATGCCATTTGAGATGTCATCTGTGATGTCATCAGTGATGTCACTGACCATGTCATAAGAGATGTAATATGTGACATCATCAGCAGTGCATTGCGGGAACGCAATTTATAATTAGCTCAACTAACTATAACAGGTGAATTTATTTGGTTTTATACAAGTCGAATGTTCAACTAACTATAACGTCCTTGAAATCTATGTTTTTTTTGTGAATTTCTAAGGTTTTTTAAATGCTAATTCCTAACTGTAACGTCTGTAAAACCTAAGGTTTTTTAGTGAATTTCAAAGTTTTTTTTATTATTAATTTCATATTATGATGTTTATAAAAACCTATATTTTTCTATTTTTTTGTATTATTTTGGAACTCTATTATACTACTTTTTTTAACTTTAAAAATTATCTAATGTTTTATATCTTCCCCAAAAAATATGTATATTTTTTTGGGGGTGAGAAAACTACACTCCCATACCGGTAGTGAACCAAGCTGCATCACCACGCAAATCCTATTCACCATATTGCTAAACTCGTAAATGATGCGCATTTCGTTTCCGACGGGTTCGTGGCACCGCGTCCCGCGTAACATCATCTATGTATGAGGTCGCGCCAGCTGCTACTTTGGTATCCGACTGGCAGTACCAAGCCGTGCGCTACATCATGTACGTATGGTGTCCCGCCTGCTGCATATGCGATGAGTGCACGCTGCCAGGCACTGTGTTACATCATAGACGTATGGTGTCACACCGGATACGCCATTCCCTTGTTTTTTTGTAATGTCTCAAAACTTTATCTAAATAACTTTAAACTGTATATGAAAGCAAGAGTTAATCTCTAATGTCCTCATTCAGTCACATCTATGTCTCATTTTAAGGACCTGCTGTACCCTACTGTAGGCCTGAGCCAGCAGGCAGCGCTGCCCTACAGACATGTGTTGAGCATGGTGCTGCGGGAGGGTTGGCATCAGCCTGGGTGCGCAGGTGCGAACAACCAATGTTGCTGTGCATAATAATGTGATCTCTGACCTCATTCAGTCACATCTCTGTCTCATTTTAAGGACCTGCTGGACCGTACTGTAGGCCAGAGCCAGCGCTGCCCTACAGACACGTGGCGTTGGCTTTTAGGGCACTGTAGTGAGCTGATTACTAAGTGTACATGCACACAGGCTTGCGCCACTGCATTACACGTGCACATTATGCTTCTAGCATGTGCCCAGTGCCTTTGTATGTGAAGGTTGGCATAACATATCATTATTTAACCTTGTGTATTCTTGTGCACTCCAACTCCTCTTTGAACCACGTTTACCACTAACAGTTGGTAGATTGTACTTCAAGAAGGAAGTATGCACTCAACTGGTGTTCTCTATTAAGCTTCAAATAAACCTTCATTTACCTCCAGATGTTTCCACCATTATATTTTTCTCCTTTTTCAGACACTGAATTGGTTGCGCCAAAATGGGCGGAGCGGGTGCTCACCCCATGATGACGCCCTGGGCATTCTGACACCTTCCATCATTATTATTTATTATTTGTCAGTCAGTCAGTCAAAAATCTTTATTTCGATTAATTAAAATCATAAAAGAAAGAGACAGCAATACATACATCCGTTGTGCATAAAAATAAATAAAATAGATAAAAGATAAATATGCGTTCCTTTGGTATCATTCATGTATATACACTATTTACAGTACACGATTTACACAGAAGCAATTGATTGATTGATAGCAGATATCTACAACAACACTGTAGCTCCAAAACAGAAACTACAGTGTATGAAGTCTAAAGTGCATTTTTTTATGTTTCCATAGATTTAAAAACAGGAGTGCCCCCCTTACGACCTACTGTTCTATTGCATACAAATACGTCTTTTGTTGTTCATCCTAGCTGCAGCCACCAAGAAGCTTGCTACGCTAAAAATAACGCGCACGCTACTCAGCAGTTGCAAATCTTAGAGTGCGGGCCTTACTTGCAGAAAACCAGCTTCACGTAATATGGGATATAGGAATTTTTTACGCGCCTTGGAAAACTTTTCACAGAACATGATGAGATGGAGTGTGTCTTGTGTAGAGAAGTTGTCACAAGAGCATGGTGCGGACTCTTCTGGTTTACCCCATAGCGGGAACATTCCTAGAGTGAAGTGAATTAAATTGAACCTAAATCTTGTCAGCAAGAAGCAGTGGAAAGGCTTAGTGACGATCTTCAAGTAAGGTTCAATAGATGGAGAGGTCTGTAAGACGTAGGCACTTCTTGCACCTGGTTTTTTAAGCTCCACCTCCTCCCTATCTGCCTCCAGCATGATCCGAAAATTATATTTAATCCACACCAAATCCTCTTTATTAATTCCCTCCGGGGCTGTATATAGTTCAGGTCGTCCCAGTCTGATACACGCCGATCTAACGTTTGCCAGCCATGGGATTCTATCTGCCTTCTCGAGGGCTAAACAGTCTTTTAGGATAAGGTGGTTAAGGGTGATTTCCTCGTTGAGCCACGTCTTTACCCAACAGATCAATGGGGCTGCTTTTAGGTAGTCTATGATGTAGCCCAGACCTAATTTGGAGTGTACTGACAAAGTCGGAGACGACTGGGGTACCGCTAACAGGGATCTTAAGAACCTGTTTTCTGCCAATTGTATTTTACCCAAAGGTGTGTAGCCCCATATGGAAGCCCCATAAGAGGCGATTGCGCAGCACTTGGACTTGTATATTTTGAGCATGGCCTCCATGGGTCTTGCTCCCAGCCTTTTGGCAAAGCTAAGAAGGGCTGTTGTAGATCTTGCAACAACATTGCACTTCTGCTTCTGCTGGGGGCCCCAATTTCCCTTCTCATCGAAGAGCACACCCAGGTAGGTGAACACTGGGACCCTAGAGACTTCCGCGCCCAAGCATCTAAATGTTTTAACCTTACTGATCTTCCTACGGGCCCCAACAATCATTACGTGGGATTTATTATTGTTTACTTTTAGGTCGAGGGACTCCATAAAGGTGCCAAAATTGTCCAGCAGCCTCTGTAGGCCCAGGCCAGTGCGAGCAATGAGTACGGCGTCATCCACGTACAGGAGGACCGGGATACCCGATCCCCCGGCACGCGGGATGTCTGCACTGGCCCCAGTCAGGGATTTTTCGAGGCCGTTTATATAGATCGTAAAAAGAAGTGGGGCCAGGATGCAGCCTTGTCTGACCCCCCGCCTAGAGCTGAATTGACCCGTGCACCTGCCGTCCTGCGTGATCCTAACGGCTGCCGCGAGGTCCTGGTGGAGGTCGCTAAGGAAATAAACCAGGGGTGCCTCTATGCCAATTTCCAACAGGATACGCCATAATTTGGAGCGGTTCACCAGGTCGAAGGCTAATGATAAATCCATGAACCTGAGATATAAAAAAAACCCTCTTTTGCTATTGTGTATTTGTTTATCAAAAGATGTAGATTTAAACATTGGTCCATGGTGCTTCTATGTTCCCTGAAACCGTACTGGAGATTCGAGAGCACCCCCCTTGCCAGACATCCAATCTCCTAGTTTCTGTAGAATGACTCTGCCCATGATCTTAACGGCAGAGTCTAACAAGGAGATCGGCCTATAGAAGGCGGGGTCCCCTCTGCTCCCTTTTTTAAAAATGGGCACGATAATGGAGGAGGCCCAAGAAGGGGGGAAACCCACTAAAGAAGATGCATTGAACACATTGGTTAAAATCTTTGCCCAGAAGTTAGGATACAAGATGTAAAGGTCGGCAGGCACCCCATCGGGTCCTGGGGCCTTATTTTTGGACGTCTCTCTGATGGCCCTTTCTACTTCAGCCAGTTCGAATTTAACAGGGTTTGTGGGGCGACCCGTAAGGTCTTTACCTGATGTTAACTCGTTATGCTCCTTATCACCATAGATACTCCTAAAGTGTTGAAGCCAAGTGTCGTCCGGAATTACACATTCAGTGTCTGGGTTATTTATTATTTATTATTTTAAGGTTTTATAGAGCGCGAACATGACCGGTGAGGGTATCAGAGCGCTTTACGGATACAATAGAGTAATACAGGGTCATAGCACACAAAAAAACAGGTAAAAACGATAAAAACTTAGTACATAGGAGAGCTTACAGATAATCAGGGGGATGAAGGTGGGACAGGGTAGCAGACGGGTACTGTACCTGGGGGATATGATAGGATATACAGCAGGATAACTATAGTACAATGAACAAGAAAGGTGATGTACAAGAACGCAGGATAGAGCCACAGTCTCTCAGGTGGCTAAGGGAACGAGATTAGCCAAGGAATTTACCCATGAGAAAGGCCTTGGCCTCTTTTTTGAAGCGAGCAAAGGAAGGGATTTTTCTAATGTCGGGAGGGAGGGAGTTCCATATTCTTGGTGCAGCTCCAGTGAGAGCCCGATTGTAGGTTGTTCTTTTCCTAAAGCGTGCAGGCCGGAGTAGGAGGGCCTTGGTCGATCTTGAGTTTCTGTTTCCTCCAGATAACACAAGCCTCTGAGCAAGATACGCAGGGGAGTTAGAGTGAAGGGCCTTGTGCGTGATGCATGCCAGCTTTAAGAGAATCCTCGCCTCGGGGGGGAGGCAGTTTAACGCTTTCAAGTAAGGAGTGATGCGATCGACTTTTTTTGAGCCTGTAAGTAGTCTGGCGGCTGCGTTGAGGCAGGCTTTTAAGGGTGCCAGCGAGTTCTTAGGTAAGCCAGAGAGAGTGGAACAACCGTATTCCAGTCGAGAGATGACTAATGATTGGACAGCGAGTTTGAGGTCCGAAGCGTCTAGAGAGGGTTTCAATTTCCATAGGTAGCTCAGGTGGAATCTGGCCGATTTCACCATTGTGTTAATGTGGTCTTGCATATTTAGGTTATAATCCAAGGTGATTCCCAGAGATTTGGCTGAGTTCACAATGGTCGGGGAACAGTTTAAGGCTGTGATGGCTTTAATCCATGTCTAGATGTCGGGTTGTTCTTGGGTGGGGAGATTAGAAGGAACTCAGTTTTCTTGGGATTAAGTTTTAGTTGATTGGCGGAGAGCCATCTGACAGTCAGCTTCAGGGCTTCATTCAGGGTGAGGATCTCTGCCAGAGATGAGATTTTTATGTAGATCTGAGTGTCATCAGCGTACATATGAAAGGAAATATTTGCATTACGCAGGACTTCGGCAAGGGGTTCCAGATAGAGATTGAAGAGGGTAGGGGACAATGTTGATCTTTGAGGGACTCCCACCGTGACCGCGGAGGGAGCGGACAGTTTGCCATTGACTAGAAATCTCTGAGATCGGTTCTGGAGGTAGGATCTGAACCAGTCGAGGACTGTGCCTTCTAATCCCATCCTGAGTTTAAGGCGTTCGAGTAGCATCGCATGGTTGACCGTGTCGAAGGCCGATAATAGATCAAGGAGGATCAGGAGACAGGTTTTGTCTTGGTCAAGGGCTTGAAGAGCGTCATCAACGATGTGGAGCATGGTGGTTTCGGTGCTGTGCCCGGGTCAGAACCCTGATTGACAGTCGTCGAGTAGATGGTAGTTGTTGATGTGGTGACTTAGCTGTAATTGTACACACTTTTCCAGCACTTTCGCCAGGAGCGGAATGTTGGAAATTGGTCTAAAGTTGTCTGGAGAGGCTGGGTCCAGTGACGTTTTTTTCAGAGTGGGTAGGACTTGGCCTGTTTTCAGCGAGTTCGGTATTGATCCTTGTCGTAGGGAGGCATTAATGATTGCAGTCCAGCTAGGAATGATGGATTTGGTAACGGTCGCGAGACAGTTTGAGGGGAGCGGGTCATTGAAGTGGTTGTTGGGGTTCAGGGAGGCCAGGATTTTTGCAACAGTGACTTCATCATAGGATGCAAATTCAGACCAGTGAGCTAAATTCTTTGGTAAGGATCGTTGTGGCAAGGAAGGAGGAGGCAAAGGGTCAAAGTTCGGAGGGGGGAAGGAGGCGGCCTTGAGTTCAGTATCCAAGCTTTTGAATTTGTTTGTGAAAAATGAGGAGAAATCCTCAGAGGAAATGAGAGACTTGGGGTTCTCTTTCACAGTTTTGGACAGTTTGTTCGATTGTAGTTTAACCATCTCAAAGAGTTTGCAAGGTCTGTTTTGGGCGTTTCCTAGTTTCGCTCGGAAGAATTTTTTTTTTGAGTTGACGATGTTCTTGTGGTAGATATTTCTGGCCTGGCGAAGGAGTTTTAGGTGGTCTGTTGAGGGGTGCTGTCTCCAGGTTCTTTCATGATGTCGGAGGGATCTTCTCTCGTCGTTGAGGGAACCAGTGAACCATGGGTTTTATCTCTGACTTGAGTTATTTTTAGTTTAAGAGGGGCTAGGTCATCCAAGATGCTTGACATAGTAGCCGAGTAATGATCATTGAGGTCACTGACTGAGGTGATGTGGGGGGGGGGGGTGGTAGGTCTGTTTTGCAGCGGATCTCAAGCTTATTCATGTCTAGGTTTTTGGTGTCTCTGACCCAGCGCTTTGGGAGTGTCTGTTGTGGTGTCCTTGTCTTGCGACTGCTAGGTAACAGAAAGGCGATGGTATGGTGGTCAGACCAGTCGCAGGGCTCTATCAAGGTGAGCTTGACGGTGGTTTCCTTGGAGATGATCCAGTCAAGAGTGGCTCCTTTCAGGTGGGTTGGGAGAGGGCAAGCTTGGGTCAAGGCTAGATCGGCCAGGAGGTCTTTAATGGCATTGACATGGGGATTATTAAGATCATTCCAGTGCAGGTTGAAGTGGCCGAGGAAAATGTCCTTGGAGTTAGGGGAGTTCTTAGCCGTAATAACTTCCATGAGGTAGTCAGTGTAAAGCTCGTTTGTGCCTGGGGGGTGATAAAAGATGTGTAGGTTACATATGTGGTGCTACTGAAGACTGAGAGGGCTAGATATTCACAGGAGTCAATAGTATTCGTTGAAAGCTCAGTGACAAGGAGGTTAGCTCGATGGATGCAGGCAATTCCGCCTCCTTTTTTGTTGTGTGGTCTGTCGAGCCTGACAATGTTGAAGTTAGGGGGGATTAAGAGGTTGAGGCATGGGGATGAGGATTCATTTAAGCCATGATTCTGTTAGAATTGCTATGTCGGTGTTGTTATTCAGAATGAGTGCTGCGACATCAGCCGCATGCTTCACTGCCGAACGACAGTTGATTAAGAGACCCGTCAGGGCAGGGAGAGGAGTGGTGGCGAGGATCGGGACGGACAAGGGCACTGGCGTGAGGTTGCTTCAGAGCATTCTTCTATTACTGGGGGGGGGGCTGATCTGTGTGGGTCGATGGCTACCGTGTGGCTGGGGTGTGTGGCACTCACGTTACTCACAACAGGTAGACAGGGAGAGATAGGGGCAGTGTTAAGGTCCAGAAGGAGGTCCTGGATTTCCTTTTTGGTGAGATCAAGTGGATTAGTTGAGGTGAGGGAGAGGTTGTGAGAGAGGGCGAGGTCAAGGAATTCCTCCTCGGACAGGTAGCTAGTGTGCTTGTGAGGGAGCAGATGTCTTGAGGTTGTCGGTAGTGGTCGTTTGGGGAGCTCTGGAATAGGAAGGGAGGCAGTCTGGGGCATGAGCTTTGCGAAGGAGAGTCCGGCGAGGTAGAGGAGTTTTGTAAGTTCGAGGAAGGAGGAATGGAGGTTCTGAATTATTGTGGAAGCTCTGGAGTGTAAGGAGATGATGTCTGCGCAGTGGTGTGTAGGAGGGCCCGGGTTGACCGAACTGGGAGTTGTAGGAGAGGTGGCTTGTGTGTTAGAAGTGTTGGCCTGAACTGGTACAGTAGGAGTCGTTGAGGGGTGTGGGGCTTGGTGGCTAGGATGGAATGTGTATGGGGTCATAGAGGGAGTGGCTTGAGTGTTAGCGGAGCGGGTTTGACCTGCTGTAGCCCAGGCCACTGGTGATGTAGAGGTAGTGGTCCTGCCTGGAGATCGAGGAGGGAGCACGGAGGGAGGGGGTCAAAGGTTCAGTGTTAGGTTCGCTCGGGGCGGTTGAAGGCAGCCTGATGGGGTTAAGGTGCAGTGTGATGGGAGCCATGGATTCCGAGTGGGAAGCGTGGGGGGGTGGACTCATGAGGAGGGGTGGACTCAGGTCCATAGCGTTAGGAGAAATTGTAAGCGTAATGATGGGGTTCCGGTGTTCTGTATTGGGGAAGGGGGTAGGTGAACGGTTTGGCCGGGTGTTGGTCGGCGACCCTGTGTCTTGCACATAGTTTCAAAGAGTAATGAAAAACTCTGAGAATTTGTCAAGGTTTTTGGGTGAAGCTTGGGTCAGTACAATGCCGCTTTTGTAGAGGGTGATGGTGAGGTCAGCTCGAAAAGTTGTTGAAGGCGCTATTGTGAGCTTAGTGCCGTAGGGAATGATCCTAGATGGGTGGACATTAAGGAATAGTGAGAAAGTGTTACGCCAAGCAGGGATTCTTCTGGAGTAAAAAACCAGGTCATTGGTAACAGTGCCTAAGTCCACACAGCAACGTAGGTCCGCAATCAGTGTCTCGGGATGGTTTTTCAGGGTGAGGTGTTTTAAGGCTTTTGAGGCATTTTTAGGGAGGTTTGGAGGGTAGACCAGTGTGAAGGCATTTGAGCCGTAGGCGGTTAAAGCAGGGCCAACCATGATGGCCAGGGATGGGTATGTACAAAGCGAACTGGATCAGTGAGCATCCGACATTGGGGTCATCATCAAACAGTTGTTATGTGTTAAAGTTTATAGTTTCAAGGTTTAAATAAGAGTGAGTAGACCACTTTCAGATTGAGGAGGTAGAGAGCGGTCATTTTTCCTGTTGCGGTGGGTAGTGAGAGGTAGGGATGCCTGTCGTCATTTGAAACTGTAGGTTGGGTTAGTGCCACTGCAAGATGGCCGCCACAGAGATAGAGGAAATAGTAGTCCTCTTTCAGTTGCAATGAGAAGTGAATAAGTAGTCCTCTTTCTGTTTCTATTGCTGCAGTTTGGGTTTGTGCAGGTTTCTTTCTCTGGAGGGGGTTTGCCATAAACGGCGCAGTCCTCTTGCTATGGTCACTGATTTGGGGCAGCCATTTTGACTCAAGTTGGGCTTACAAACAACAACAACATGGTGAATTCGAGCAGAAGATGATCATCCCCAATTTCACTTGGCTGAGAGTGAAGCCATCAACCCAATTATTTGTCATCTTTGTTTCCTTTAAGCCAATAGTCACAAAAGAGTCAAGCTTGCAAAAAACGCACTCGAAGTGTCAGAGTGTGTGTGTGCGCCTCGCACCCAATCAGCCTTTCGTCTGCCCCAGAAACGTGAACGATAAGGGGAGATGCCGATAGACGGCACTGAGGGCACTCTGAGGCCAGGTGGCGGTGCAGTGAGGGAGAGAGAGTGTCAGTGTCAGGCTGACACGAATGTTGCACCTCAATCCCTTTTCCACGGGAGCGCTGGGAGAGGTGGGAGGGTCATGCGGGCCTCCGCAAAGGCAGTCAGGAGGCAACAGTCTTTCGGGAGCGGGAGGGGGGCGGAAGCCTCCCTTACCTTGATCCTTGTGCCGAGACATCCTTGATTCCTGTGCCGAGACGTCCGACGGGACACCTCTGGACTTCGGCAGGGAGGGCAGCTGGAGGTTGTGCTGATTTCCGCTGGCGGACTGGTCGGGCAGAACAACAGCGCTGGCGGTCGCTCCGTGCAAAGTATTTGCCGAGACGTCACGGGAAACCTCGGGGACTTCAGCCAGGAAGGCGGCGTGAGGCCGGTGGTGGCCTCTGCAGGCGAAACTCATCGGGCGAAGAGACGCTGGCAGTGGCGGACGCTCCGTTTCAAAGTCGGCATCAGGCTCCAGGCGGTGAAGACCAGACGAGGCCGCAGCGGAGCCCCCGGCAAGCAGCAGGCGATCCATGCGGCTCGAGAGGTCGAGAGGGGACAAGGCTCGCCGCACAAGTCCGTGCGTTCCGGTAGTCAAGGTAAGGTAATCCCACAAAATAGCCAGATTATCCCGATGGATTTTTGTGCTCGATGGGGGAGGTTTGCCAGGGATTTATGCGGATTGCGATCGCTTACCCCTGGAGCAACTCTGGAGGAGTCCCCAATGTGAAACTTGCTGTGCCACCCTGAGAGGCACCCCAGACTTGGAGCTCGCACTGGCACGTCGTTGGACACACCGGTAGTGGCAGGTGAGCCGTGAAGCCTCGGTGCGCAGGAGCTGCAAATGAGCACTGTGCGGGGGAAGGGGCTCGGGTGCAGCAGCCTGGGTGCACAGGTGCAGGCAAGCGATGTTGCTCTAGACAATAATGTAATATCTGGCCTAATTTATATCTGATCATTTTAAGGACTTGCTGGCCCACACTCTTTCTTGCGGACCCCAGCGTCCTAGACACACTGGTGACGGGAGGTGAACAGTTAGGGCTCAGTGCAGTACGCAGGCGCTCTATCTCCCCCTCCCTCTGTTCTTTTGACTCTCCCTCCCCTTCTCCCTTCCACCCCCTCCCTCTCTGTCCCATTCTCACCATCTTTCTTTCATTCTGGCTACCTTTCTTATTCTCTTGGACATGGCACACATACTTATGTTTAATTTTTGTCTTGCAGGTTTTGTATGCTACTTCCGGAGACGTCTCTACCACTTATTTCATGTTATACTGCTGTTTGTTGTAATAAACTTGCGTTTCCATTTATTTGTTTTGTTTTAATAAAGGTTATTTTTTTACCAATAAATAAGTGAGTGTATACGTCTTCTTTTTCTGACAACACTTGTCTGTAGTTTATTGTGAAAATCGGCTGTTATAGGTGGTTATGAGGGAAAACATGTGTCATTTTGCGGTGCACCTACCAAATGTAAACCAACGGACTATTACATAAATGAAGGCTGCGGAATTCTACAACTGCAAGTGTTCCATGCGTGTATCACTTTACAAGACCATGAGTACTGCCTGTGTGATTACAGAACCAATAAGGCACTGCCTAGGACCACCGAGGCTTCAGGCACTGGTGAGCCCCACCCTGCATATTTATGTAAAGCCCCGGAGGGTGGCAATCCCCGGACTTCAGTTGGCCTTGAAGCCCCCGAACAACTAATAAACAATAACCGTGGACGTGGCTATCCCTTAGGCTGCGAGTGCTGCCTTCTTTTTACCTTCTCCCGCTCGTTGCCAAATTTATGTAGGCAAGAGGCAGACAGCAGTAGATCCAATAAGTATATTTATTGCAGGAAAAGAAGACAGCTTAAACAGCCACCAACAGGAGCAGACAGCAAAGCAACCTTTTTCTCCAGCGCCGTGTACAAACTCCCCAAGATTGCCCTCATGACAGCCCTACATTCTAACATTACATACTTACATTCTATCGCAGGGATTCTGCTCCTACACAGAACTGTGCACAGAGACTTGGAACCTTAGTGAATTCGGGAGTGCCAAAACTCACCTTAGTACCCAAAATCGACTACCAGACTAGCAATCAGTGTCTAATTGGTTCTTACAAACTCCCAATGTTTAGACAACCCAGAACATGGACTTAGCACACCTCAGGTAACGTGGAACACATGAACACTCTTTCGGTATACTAACATATCAATCCAGAACGAGGAGTCAATGAAGACACGTGCACGTTTGAAATGTTTATTTCTAATGCAGTGTTCTCAAGCGCAGTATCTTAGCTAATACAAGCAAACATATTATAAGAAACAAAGTAATCAGCATAGTTACTAGTCCATAGAATACAAAAGGAGAAAGCATGTTAAAATTCTAGAGGGAAGAAGGCTAAATTGCACCTAAATCTTAACCTCCCTTGCTAGTGTATTATATTATATCTAAAGAAGGTCTCTTTGGGTTTTAGCAGGGCGGCCCCATACCTCTGATCCTAGTGGTAAGGGATCACATCATCTTCCACCAGCTCTCTGCATTCGAAGCACCATCAAGTGTGTGTATATGCTCTGTGCAGTGAAATATAAAACGCGCCTAAAGCCAGAGTTGGCCGCAGCTGCATGTATGTTATGTCTAGAACGTGCGAAGATCAGACCTCACAACAACCACTGTGTTGAAATAACCTTGAAGGCCTCGGCACTCACTGTACAGACATAACTTACCAAGCAAAGCTAATACTATAGCAAAACATATTATTCTTGTGTGAAGCAAAATATTCTACTAGGCTCAAAGCTCGAATAACAATATGTGCCATGTGCAGAAGCAGCAGAAATGTAAAAATGGCGTTTAAACTCCTCATAAGCTCATGCTAACTTAACACAGTGTGAAGGGCAAAGCATATCTATATGACACCCTCCCTTGATCCGAGCACGGATAAGATTAGATAAGATAAGATAATCTAAGGGGCAAATTTATGGAAAGCAGAGTTCAAGAACGACAGTCAGTTCAAATTTGCGCAAGTGAAAAAATTAAAAAAAGTTCACCCAAAAACAAAATCTCATAAGCAAGAAAGTTCAGTCATTGGCTTCAGCAAAGTCAATAGGCCTGGGGCACAGAAAATTGTCATATGCCAGAAAAAATAATAATAAAAAAAAAAGTTCAATGTCCAATAGATGGTGATGACATACTTCATCCTAACATTGAATATGCAAAATATGCAGCAACAGCTTCCAATACGAAGTCACTGTTCTCATCCGAAAATAGTTCAGCCATCCAACTTAATAGCGGGAAAGAACATACATGCTCTTCAATTACCGGAGCCTCTAACACCATCAGAGGGCAACTTGGTGGGTTCTCAATGAAGCTGTGTGCCAAGAAATCTTGCGCCGCTGCGAATACATTCCAACGACCCAGTATTCCATGCATCGCTGCAAAGGCCATAATCCCTCCGTCAGAACAAAGCAATTCATGAGCAACTAAGGGGCTCATGAGCTGGTTATAATCCACATCAGGAGACACCGTATTGCAGAGACACAAATCCAGGGCCCAGTGGAAATCGCAACTCAGGCAATGAAAAACAGGCTGGACACATGTAAAATAGGAGAATCGAAACGATAATCCATAAACTGCACTTAAGGTGGCAAGTGGCAGTGCTCCATAGTACTCAAACATTCTGTTGCGAAACAGTGCCAGTCGTGACAGCTCGTCTTGAAACACAGGACGTGCATCCATTTTAAAAGAAACAAAACAGCAAAAGAACGCCTGCAGCCAGCGCCAGTAGAATGGGACATCCACCAAATAGGCTGGAAAAGATCCAATGAAAGAAAGCAGGAAAGACTCCAAATATACTTTGAAATGAAGTCACAAGGCCGCTGCTAACCACTTTGAAAAAGTGCGCCAGCCCAGTTGTGGAGGATGTATTAAAGATTGTTTGAATTAATTCACCGAAATGCAATGGCAAGTTAGTATTTAATAAAGCATGCACCTCTGTGCGGGTGTTAGCTACGTGAAGGACAAATGTTTCACGAGCAGATGTGAGGGCAACTTCTTTTTGGGACAATAGAGCTCTTATGTGACTCATCTTATTGAACTCTGCTTTCAAGGTCGGAATCTTGGGCCAGATGGAAACATCCAGTTTCCCATGCGTGGGTGGATACATTACATTTTTACAGTAAACCACACGCTCACTGTCGGAAACGACATAGGCAATTCCTTTTATTAATCCACAGCAATTGTCATTGTTTAATAGTCAATCACTCCCATTTGCCAGTAATGTGAATGTGGGAACGATAGCAGGCACGGGGTGCCTTTCAAGACACAGGCTAAATTGGGCTTGTCTTGATTACTGGAGCCGTGTAATTGGATATGTCTACACATTAATGAGATCACATTAATGAGTGATCCAGTGTTTCAGTGCATTCTTCACCATTCAAATAAACTTCATGGAGATAAGAACTACCAAGGGGCTCGTATCTTCCTATGGCAAAGTATTTCATATAGTTCTTAAACTCGAACAGAGAAAACGGGAGAGTTATCGATCCGTGGATAGGCCACGTTGCAGTAGTGGCCTCTGCCACAGAAAACGGTAAGGACTCTAACCGCTCAATGTGTAACATGGAAAAAGAGGCATCTTTCATTGAAAGTAAATGCTGCTTGTCAGTCAAATTAAACGGGGCAAATAGAGAAGAGGTATTTATGTAATGACATGGCACTTTTCCTGCCTTAAGCGTCTGTAGGGTCCAAGCAAACTGCATAATAGAACGCAATTTATTTTGACCATGGTACAAAACAGACACTTCATCTTGCACAATATCAACAACAGATGACACAATATTATCCAACGTGTAAATGTGGGAAGAAAGCGTATTAATGCTATTATCTACAACTGCTAGCACTTTTTCTAAATTAGCTTGATCTATAGCCCTAAGGCGGGTAGCCTCCTCAATCTGGGATGTTTTCCAGAATTCGTTATAAACAGCATATATCCATCTTTTAGATCTACCTTTAGCCGGTCCTTTTATGAAATCATTCAGATCAACATCGTCAGTCAGTTTAGATAAATACTGTTTAACTGACGCCAAGGTAGATTGTTTGAGACAATTCTGACATAATTTGCCTACAGAATAGGTAGTCACAGAATGGTCACTTTCAAAACGGGGATCCACCCTGACCTGTAAAAATCCTTGAGCCAAACCCAGAAAACAATGCTGGCACGAGTCAGCACTTCTGTGCCAGAGCAACCAGCCATTGGGATCAAACTGGATATGATAAAAGAAGAATTTAGCAACAGAGTTTGCAACTTTCTGATCGAAAATTTAGTAGTATTACCCCAACCTGAATATTCCTTCAAATCAGGGAAGGAAGGAGAATTTAATTTTTTAGATGTAGCCAATCCAAAGCAAGTTGTCTGTGAAATTGTAGAATTCAAAAACAACATATGATTCGGGATGAGACATGCACGGTGCAAAGCCTCAGTGCCTTGAACCTGCCAACTTTTAGAACCCCAAACAGACTGTTTCCTTCCACAACTCGTAGCCTCCAACAGCTAGCTGGTCTAGAAAGGACTTCAAGTACAATAATTTAGTATCTGTAAGTCAAACTTTAGAGGTGGACTTTTCAGTCATTTTAAAATAAAATGCATTGGGATTTGACTGATTAAAATCAGTAAAATATGTGTACTTTTTCAAAAAGGAAGCAGAACTGCCTTCTATAGGAGTTGGTCAAAGTTTCCATTGTGTATAATTTACAGTGTTCCTCCTGGTATTAGTTTTATGCAGGTAGTGATTGCCAAAATGTTGGTAACAATATAAATCACCGTAATTAGCAGATTCTAAATACAAATCTTCAGCATCAAATGCAGCATAATATTTCAAATCAGAAAACAACGCTTCTACGGCCTGAACATCCCAATCATCAGAACGTATTTTTTGTTTAACTACATCCCCCATGTTAACTCTAAGTACATTAGGGACATTTATAACTTCAGTGGGGCCATGGATTTGAAATTTCACAGCATCCCATACAATCCCATCTAGGACAGGCCAGGCAGTGATGTTAACAAAAGCCAAGTCTCTCTTCAATCTGTGTGATGAGGAATGGGGTGCCAATGTTCCATTGATATGTCGAATGCATGTTCTCTCCTCGACATAGTGTCCATTGACGAGATGGGAAAAATAAAACACAAAACCAATTGACATAAAAAGGTAAATTGAAAAAAGCACCACCCAAATACAGGTCCAAGGTGGAATCAAAAAATGTTATTTTAAACAGTCTCGCATAAACAGTAATTCTCGAAGGCTTTCTTGATGTGTGTGAAACAGGGTCAAATGAAAATCTGAATTCTGTGGCCAAGCGAGTTTGTAAATCAGGCATCGATAAGTCAGTTGAGTAAGTGTAGTCAGTTTCATCAAGTTGAGTACCAGGCAGTGTACTCAACAAAGGACTAGAAACTGCAGGCATCGCGAAGGCAACCTCAGGCACTGGATTAGAACCCGGGGCCAAAACAGAATTTCTCACAATCGAAGGACATGAGACTGCCGGTGTCATACTAAGAAGAATCGGCCACTCTGTGCATCTTGATTGTAAATGGAGATATACCTGTTTTCCTTACGACCTGGAAGTGGTGGTAAAATGACTGTTCTTGTGCCGTTCACTCCAAGCACTGGAACTGGAGCTCTATAAGAGGGACCAAATTCTTTCTTGTTCTCGATCTTCTCCTGAACCAGTTCTCCAACTTGAGGCAGCCAGGCAACTACCGGGATCTGCAACACATCATCCGAGGTGGAGGGCGAATGTTCCTTTGCAAGACTGTCTCTCGTCTCTTGTAGAGTCTGTAAAACATTGCAATGTTCATATACGTCAAAGGAGGCAGCAACAGCTGCCGAGTCTAGACCGTCAAGGTCCGGTACATACATCTTGATACCAAAGAGCATCTCGTATGGGGTCCGCCCACCCAGAGACCTTCTAGGGAGATTATTAAGAGCACGCTGCATGCCATTGAGGTGGGCCAGCCAGTTCCTGCCAGTGCCTATAACTCAAGCTGTCAAAGACTGCTTTAAGTCACGGTTCATCCGTTCCACAACACTATTACCCTCAGGTCTGTATGGAGACGAAAACTTGACTTGGATCCCCAACGAAGTCATGGCATCCTTATATGCCTTAGAGGCGAAAGCCGGACCCTTTATCTGAATGGAAGGTACCACAGGTAAAAATACCTACAAAGACACGCAAGTCTCTTATGACAGTTCGTGAGTCAGCGCTGCGGTGAGGCCATAACCACACAGAGCGTGTGCATGAATCAACTGCTACTAAGATGTACTTATATGCAGTATCAGAAGAAAAAGGACCGCAGTTATCTAAATAAACACAACCCAGTGGTTTATTAGATATGTACAACTGTGTCTGGGGCGGGCGCGCAGCAGTTGAAGGCTTAATCTGCTGGCAAATGTCACATTGAAGGACATAATCACGCGTCTGTTTGTACAGTCCCCGCCACCAGAAACGCTGTTGTAACTGAGCCACAGTAGCCGAAACGCCCGCATGCGCAGACTCAACTCCTTCACAGCTGTGAGCAATGTGTGTCTGCAATCTACGTTGGGAATCCATCTCTCACCAACGTCAGGTATTTTCACATAAGGTACTTTATCAGGACTTAAGTGGTAGGAATACTTCAAAGGGAATCCCTTATGATATTTACTTCCCTTCTCAGTTGCAGCAACAGCCGCCAAGATATCATCATCAATCTTACTTTTGGACCGTGTAACTGCTGCAACTAAATAAGAAGATACTGCGGATTTCACGGCCTCATCTGCCAACGAATTGCCAACAGCGTGCACTCCCACGCGCTGATGACCCAGAGTGTGAATTACAAACAAGAGTGGCAACTGCTTTTAAGCTCAGCCACTCGGACCCAGATCATTTTATGTTTTATTGTGCTACCCTTGGAATCACGAAAATCATTCTGAATCCAAAAGAACAGGTTTTCATTGTAAGACTGGACACAGTAGTAAGAATCACTCATAATAAGAGCCGTCACACTAGGATCAGCGTACTCCAATGCAAGCATCAGAGCACGAAGATCTGCCAATTGAGCGGTGCAGTCCCCTAGAGTCTGCGTGTGCATGACTCTGGACTTGAACTCATCATCCACCATGGCACCTACCACAATGGCGCAAGCGGAAACGTATGCGTGTTTAGAACCATGCGCAACTTGCGCTGAACCATCAGTCCATATGATGCAATGGAAATCATCCAAAGGCCACATAGCCAAATGTGCAGGATGAACGAATTCATATTGCAAATACTCCTGCGACTGTAAGGAGGCATCAAAAATAAATGTGATATCCGGAGATGTCAATGATGCTGCCCATTGTATCCACCGTGGGTGCAAAGCTTTAGAACTTGGTACACTGGCTTTCGTAACTGCCTCCAATGCAGGATACAGGGTAACAACCAACATGCATTTTCCCTGTGACAGTGCACGTTCCTTAAGAAATCGCCATTTGCACTGCTGGTAAAACCTTTTCCACAGAAGAAAATCGCATTTCAGTCGAAGTGTTACTTGTAAGCAATAGGTAATGTGTCTCCTTCGTTAAAAGTAAGGTAAGTGAAACCCACCACCCCAGGGATAATTCTTATCACCAGGTTAGTGTGGTTATCACGAGTCAGTAAGAATTTAGATTCTAGAAGATCAGCCTGCAAAGATTGCAAAATAGCTGAGTGTTCTGACAGCCAGCACGATTTGGTAAAAGTAGGTTGTATTAAAGCATACAAAGGCTTGATACGCTGGGCATATTCAGGAATGTAAGTACGCCCAAAATTAAAAAATCCCAGCAAGGACTGTAATTTTTTCAGTGTTGACGGAGCGCGTAGTTGTGCACATTTCTCCAAGATGTAAGGAGCCAATTCCCGACCTTCATTGTTGAGCTAGTAGCCCAGGAACAACATTGTGTACTCTGCAATGTGAGACTTTGCAAAGTTAAACTTGTAGCCGAAGTCCGCAAAGCTACAAATTACGCGGTCTACTCGACACAGATGCGTCCAAAGTTCGTTGTCTGTGAGATAAATGTCATCCACATACGAACACGCATCTGGGTCCACTCTCTCCAAGAGAGAGACTATGCGGGCAGCAAACATGCCTGGACTGTTCTTATAGCCCATTGGTAAACGTTTGAACTGTTTTTGTTCGCCGCCGCTTGTAAAACTGGTTCATTGGGAACTTAGACCATCCAAATAGTGGGCAAAAAAAACGTTGGATATGTCAAGCGTGGTTTTAAACCGCTTACGCACAAGACTATCGACCAAGGCAGAGCCGTGAGTATTCTGTACTGCACAGGTACAGGACTACGGCAACTCCCTCTTCGCCGGAACCACAGCCAAACTCCAAAACAGGCTCCAGCGCATCCAGAACGCCTCAGCACGACTCATCATGGACATCCCCTGACACAGCCACATCACCGGACACCTGAGAGACCTGCACTGGCTCCCCGTCAGCAAGAGAATCACGTTCCGACTCCTCACCCACGCACAAAAAGCTCTCCACAACCAAGGACCCAGATACCTCAACGACCGCCTGACCTTCTACACCCCCACCCACCAACTACGATCGACCAGCCATGCCCTCGCCGTCATTCCCCGCATCCGAAGAGCCTCAATGGGAGGAAGATCCTTCTCCTACCTGGCTGCCAAGACGTGGAACTCCCTCCCCATCCACCTCCGCCTGACCCAAGACCACCTCTCCTTCAGGAAGCAACTCAAGACCTGGCTGTTCGAACAGTAGAGGACCCCCTCGCCCCCCAAGCGCCTTGAGACCCTCCGGGTGAGTAGCACGCTATACAAATGCTTGATTGATTGATTGATGCGAGTTCAAATGCAGGTAATCCAATACCAAACGATATGAGCCATCAGGCTTGGTCACAGTAAAAAGAGGATTATTCATCGATGACACACATGTTTCAATTACACCTTGATATTCCAATTGTTCAGGGATTTCTGCAACGGAAGCCTTAGCCTCGCGTCTAATGGGATATTGAGGTTGAGGCTGTGGCATAGACCGTGAAGGAATCTCGGGGTGTGGAGAAAATGTATCCAAACCACAGTGTGTACGGTACAGAGCCGGCGCAAGGGCTTTAGCCCACTCTCCTGCAAAATTCAGTGCATGCTCCTTCGAGACAGTGTGCGCGAAACTAGGGTGGATTACCTCCTCCCCTCTCGGAGCTGCGAGCACAAAAGGTGGAGGCCAGTCAGCCTCTGCTAAGAAAATGTCATAGGTAGTCGTAAGATTTACCCAAAATACCCCTTATATGGTACGTTGTATGTCACCTTCAACTGAAAGGACTATTTCACAAAGTCTATCAGGGAGAGCTACTCTAGTGTCAGCTGTCTCCACAACAACATAACGGTCAGTCGCTGTCACCTTCAGTAGTGGACGCAGGGCCTCTCTCACTATGGTAATCTCCGCCGTGCTGTCCAGCAAGGTCAGAGTCCATGTCTGATTCCGAAGCTGCGTTCTAACTATCTGTGACATATCTCGCTGTTAAAACGGCAACTTTCTTTTTCTGAAACTGGGGTCTTTACGGTGTTGAATCGTCCTGCTTGCCTTTACCGTCTTTCGGACGGGATTAGTCGCGTCGCTACTGGCTGCCCTGACCTCTGCCGCCTACTCCACCACCGGTCGTCGAGGCCGATGATTCCTGAAAAGAACGAGGAGAGTGTTGTTCAGATCAGGAGATTTTATCGTCGCGCGATCGCGCAAGTCATAAATACGTTCTGTAGGTGGAGGCACTGGAGATGCAGGACGAGACTCCTGTTTCTGTTGTTGCTGTTTACCCTGTTTTTGTTGCTTTTTCGGCCAATTTTGCGTCTTAGCCTTGGGCTGTTCGTCAGTTTCTGACTTCTGCCCTTGGGGTTGTTTTTTCTCTTCTATTGAGAAAGGCTTGAGTCCCAAACTATTACGGCCTACGGTTTTATAGGCCGCCACAATAATTCTTGCTAACTGTCGGGGTTTGTCGATATCGGGTACAGCCTGCAAAGCATTAGACACCTGAAAGTTCACGGCATCTTCCTTGACATTCGCAAGTACGAGATCGGAAACTACGTCAAAAGCACCGCATAGGCGCATACCCAATTCAACTGCCGCCTCAGGTCAGTGCTCATCCTGAACACGCTTAAGGACCCTAGGAAGGACAGTCATTGACGGAGTGCCGAAGCACCTCGTGTATACTGCCGCAAAGGTCTTACCCCATGTCTCACAGTCACCAGGTTCCGGGACCAAGTCTTTTGGCATGCTAATTGTCAGAATCCTGTGTTTTTCTCCAGGAGTCGTGTTAGGAAATACTGCTTCCAGCTGTTCAAACTTCTCGGCAAGCCAGAAAGGAAAATCATCCCTATTCTGGGGGCGCTTGCCCATGACAGCATTAACCATCACAGGACTGAACTTCATGCCGCCCTGTCCGGCAGGAAGCGCCGCAGCACCCGGGGCCCCGCCCGGGAGATTGCGCGTAATGTACTGCACTAACGACCGAATTACATAATTGTGACTACATGTCTTATATCTGCAATAGTACAAACCCTGTGTTGAGGATGAGGTGTAAATCCAGCCAAAACAGGCCAAGTTGCGTCTGGAATGGACAACGGACCTAACCTCTGGGCTGTCAAAGAGTGGGGTAGGACGCCATTAAACCAAACTCGGTGCTGCCAAGCGTTAATTGGAACTTCCTGTGTCCTATATGAAGTGTAGTCCTGTGGCATGACAGTTGCAGTGTACGTGTCGAACACATTAGTATTTGCGTTCACAGCTGGGAAGGTCACCCACGAATAAAAAATCTCATATGGGTAAGCTACTTCTGCACTTACAACCATAATCACAGCCATGCCTTCCACGGGGACATTATATGTCTGCAAGTGATTGCATACCGCAATGCGACTATGTTGCGGAATGTCCACCGCGGCCATAGTGACACAGAAAGGTATAGGTACAAAGTAAACTTCGTAGCACAACTGGGTAGTAATTCAAGGAAACCGTTTTTGAAAGACTCAAGCTTGAAAAGACCTATGTAAGTATAGGTAGGTTTGTCTGACACCACTGTTAACTGGAAACAATAGCGAAGGGGTTAAGGACTGAATATAGCACTACTCAAGTGTCATGTAATAAGACCACCAACGGTTGGGCGCCATGTCGCAGGGATTCTGCTCCTACACAGAACTGTGCACAGAGACTTGGAACCTTAGTGAATTAGGGTGTGCCAAAACTCACCTTAGTACCCAAAATCCCCTACCAGACTAGCAATCAGTGTATCATTGGTTCTTACAAACTCTCAATGGTTAGACAACCCAGAACATGGACTTAGAACACCTCAGGTAACGTGGAACACATGAACACTCTTTCGGTATACTAACATATCAATCCAGAACGAGGAGCCAATGAAGACACGTGCACGTTTGAAATATTTATTTCTAATGCAGTGTTCTAAAGCGCAGAATCTTAGCTAATACAAGCAAACATATTATAAGAAACAAAGTAATCAGCATAGTTACTAGTCCATAGTATACAAAGGGAGAAAGCATGTTAAAATGCTAGAGGGATGAAGGCTAAATTGCACCTAAATCTTACCCTCCCTTGCTAGTGTATTATATTATATCTAAAGAAGGACTCTTTGGGTTTTAGCAGGGCGGCCCCATACCTCTGATCCTAGTGGTAAGGGATCACATCATCTTCCACCAGTTCTCTGCATGCGAAGCACCATCAAGTGTGTGTGTATGCTCTGTGCAGTGCAATATAAAACACGCCTAAAGCCAGAGTTGGCCGCAGCTGCATGTATGTTATGTCTAGAACGTGCGAAGATCAGACCTCACAACAACCACTGTGTTGAAATAACCTTGAAGGCCTTGGCACTCACTGTACAGACATAGCTTACCAAGCAAAGCTGATACTATAGCAAAACATTATTCTCGTGTGAAGCAAAATATTCCACTAGGCTCAAAGCTCTAATAACAATATGTGCCGTGTGCAGAAGCAGCAGAAAGGTAAAAATGGTGTTTAAACTCCTCATAAGCTCATGCTAACTTAACCCAGTGTGAAGAGAAAAGCATATCTATATGCCAATTCTAGTAGCATTACATACAAACATTCTACTATGACTTACATTGGAAAACTACACAGAGCACATGACTTTACAGCAATGAGCTCATGGTTTCATCCACGTCTCTTGAGACCGGTAGGGGTGAGTAGTTCGCTTCTCACTCCCTGTATTGTATAAACGCGAACTAACACTACTTCCACAGGTATGCTACAGCGCCCAGAGCCCATCACTTTACAGCAATCAGCTCAGTTTGATCCCCGAGTCTTCACACCGGTAGGCATGAGTACTTCGCTTCCCACTTCTGGTATAGTATAAACGCACAGTAGGGGTCAGTAGTTCGTTTCCCACTCCCTGTATGGTATAAAAGCCTACTAACACTGCTTGCACACATATACTAAAAAGACCAGAGCACACTCGGTTTGATCCCTGAGTCTTCACACTGGTAGGAGTGAATACTTCACTTCCCACTTCTGGTATAGTATAAATGCACAGTAGGGGTCAGTAGTTTGCTTCCCACTCTCTGTATGGTATAAATGCCTACTAACACTACTTGCACATGTATGCTACAAAGACCAGAGCACATCACTTTACAGCAATGAGCTCACAGTTTAGGCACAGTTTCATACCCGAGTGTAGCAGCATCTCATCTCAGCACCATGTCACTCTGAGCAACACCGCAC
The DNA here is from genome assembly GCF_964261635.1 of Lissotriton helveticus. Taxonomy (NCBI): domain Eukaryota; kingdom Metazoa; phylum Chordata; class Amphibia; order Caudata; family Salamandridae; genus Lissotriton; species Lissotriton helveticus. Next base: position 1,577,458,078 of record NC_136061.1, on the reverse strand, counting down.
TTTCAGACCGGTAGGTGTGACTACTGCACTTCACACTCCCCCACAGAGGTTACACTGCTCCTATCCTCCTCGTTTCTACTCTTTTCACCCTTTTTCCTCTTACTTGCTTCAATGGAATCACAAAATGGGGGCCAACACTTCCTAGTTGCAACCACTCGCACCGCTCGCAGCCAATAAGCAGCAAGCTCGTGCTCGTAACGCCCCAGCCAATCAGATGGCAGAATTCCCAAATATCGTTATCTGTAAATGTTGATATTTCTCCAAAACTACTGAACGAATTTACACCAAATAAACAAAAGTGTGCTTTCTAGACCAAGACCCTTCTCCATGCCAAATTTGGGGTAATTCCGTTTACCGGTTCGCCCTGTAACCTTGTCTAAAGTTTCCTATGGAAATTAACATGGAGAAAAAAAAATTTGGAACCCCCTTTTATCTCGGCTCCCCATTGACGAATCACCCCCAAACCTTCAACATAAAAGCTGATATGGACAAAGAATTAGTTTGGGAAATTTCACGAAGATTCATCAAACAACGCCAAAGTTATAAGCAAAACAAATAATGCTCTTCCTATGGAAACCTTTATACATTTTTAAATCAAAGACATAGACAAAGTTCATGGCATCGATAAGTTAAATATTACATTTGAATTATTACTAAAAAACAGTGAATGCATACTGAATTACAATAATAACATGTGCATAATGGCTATTAATATCGTCAACTGTATGATACCTAGTGCATCAAATAATATTTAAAAACAAAGTAAATAGTGCAAAAACCGAACCATTGTAGTACATACAATAATTTATACTTAAACACTGACACTGAAAAATAAATGCCTTCATGTTATTTTGAACATAGTATTCGCCAATAATCACCATAGGCCAATGTATAAGAAACCATTGCACTGGTCACATGGTTAAAAGATGTATAGCAATCGCGCTGCTCGAACAACAATTTGAGGGAGACAAGCTACATTACATTGAAATTGCCCTGCACTTGAAAGCACCTTCAGGGAGTGCTCATAAAGTCTTGTCAGGCTCAATATGAAAAATGGTAAACAGCTGTGCTAGTGTGCAATGTCAGTGTTGGAAACATTTTCAAATGACTACTAGAAACATGACACATACTAACTCAAACATATAGGTGCTGAAGTTCACACATTATTGCCACTCTCCAAATGCACAATTGGAGCCTCAATGTTATTATTCTTATAATGCACAGGCCAGGACTACTCCTCCCATAATTAGAACCAAGTCCTGTGCACACGTTTAGGTTGATGGTTTCAGAGTCAAAACTGCTATTTAAGTACTTTTTGTACAGAAAATATGAAGGTTGACATCAGGAAAATCTTTGCGAAGATATTTATATATCAAACCAGATCAATACAGAAAGAAATACCAGCCGACATGTGTTTCGTCACAACGTGATACAATTGTGACTCTTCAGGGCTGTCGTACGTAAAGTTCGTGGTGCGAACGTCCCTTTACCAGTGATACTTCCAACCCGATATGGACACGGGTTCATCAAACAAATGGCCCGAAAGGAAGGTTAAAAGTCATGCTTACCTTGTGTTTCAGAAGTAATCTGAAAGCACAAATGAACAGACATATCAGTCCGTGACATCGGGAGACCTCTGCTCCCTGATATTGGGCGGATGGTAGTCACATCTCAATTTCAGCGTATTTTCAAAGTGTGAAATAACACTATATAAAGTTCAAACGTCAGATTTGTATAAACACTTTCACTAATATCCTTTGTAAAATATTGTATGAACATTTATTTATAGTTTATAATCATGTAAACAACATTTCACAGGTACGGGAAGCATAAGCGAAGGGTGTGCGCACCCTATGCTACTTCGTGTCAGCAGGAAAAGAACAAATCTGATTGGTTTAAAACATTTTCATTCTGTAAGAGGGAGGATCCATCCTTGTGATATTCCTCTCATTATTTGGCTGTCTTGCTGGCAACACCTACTCTTTGTTGCTCACTTCTTTTTTCCAGTCTTTGTGTGTTTTGATTTCCTTAAAAACATTATGGCATCTGCTCATGTAGACATCTATCCATTGGATCTGGAGGAGATTGTGGAGCCAGTTAAAAAAAGGAAGGAGAGTGTTGTGTGGGCCTTTTTTGACAGTGCCAGAGGTCGAGAAGAAGGTGAATGCTCGCAAAGTGACTTGCACCATTTGTGATCGGATTTTGTCATGGGGCTCAACAAAGAAATATTCATGCGGGACATCTAGCATGAAGAAACATCTTGAAACTCTCCATCCTGTACACTTGGCCAGAAAATAGAGGAAAAAACATTTGAATGAAGCGGCACAGCAAGACTTAAATGCCCCTTCTAACTCTGCTCAACAAGCTCCTCCTGCACCAAGGCCCCATATTGTTCCTGAACTGCTTCAAGTGGCCATAGTGTGCAAAAAGTGTGATGCCAAAGTGTGAATTGCGGAGCGTTATTACGAGTGCCATCAAAGCACATAAATGTGTATTTTCTTTTTATAATTTTCTCCAAAATTTCCTTTTCTTTGCTTTTTGTTAAATGGCTCATCTGTTGTTTTCAATCTTCTTTTGTTTAAAAAAGATCAAAAACACACAAAAAAAGAAAAAAAGGTTAAAAAAATACAATTTGTTTTTTGCATCAGTGCATGGGTAATGCTAGGGTTATTGCATGAGTACATGGGTAGTGCTTCGGTGATTGGGACAGTGAATGGTTAGTGTCTGGGTCATTGCATGGGTACATGGGTACTGATTGGATGATTAGAGTAATGCAAGGATAGTGCATGGGGAAGTTATAAATGCTTGGGCCTTAGCAGAGTGATTCGATAAGTACACAGTACTGCCTGGGTGATTGTAAGAGTACATGGGTAGTGACAGGGGGATTGCTGGAGTGAATGGGTACTACCTGGGTAATTGATAGAGTGAATGAGTAGTGTCTAGGTGATTAGAGGACTGCATGGGTAGTGCACAGGAGATTGTAGCAGGGCATGGTTAGTGCCTGGCTCACTGCATGACTACATGGGTACTGACTCAATGATTAGAGTACTGCAAGGAGAGTACATGGGGAATTTATAAGTACTTCAGTCTTTGCAGAGTGATTGGATAAGTACATGGTCCTGGCTTGGCTAGGTGTTTGGAGCAGTACATGGGTTGTGACAGAGTGATTGCTGGACTGCATTGGTACTACCTAGGTAAGTGAAGGTGTGAATGAGAAGTGTCTAGGCGGTTAGAGGATTGTATGGGTAGTGCACAGGTGATTGTAGCAGTGCAGGGGTTCTGCCTGGGTCATCTATGATTAGAGTACTGCAAGGAGAAAGCGTGGTGAATTTGCAAGTGCCTGGGTATTGGCGAGTGATTGGATAAGTACATAGTACTGTCTGGGTAATTGGAGGAGTGCATGGGGAGTGAGAGGGTGATTGCTGTACTGCATGGGTACTACCTGGGTAATTGAAGGAGCGAATGAGTAGTGAGTAGGTGGTTAGAGGACTGCAAGGGTAGTGCACAGGGGATTGCAGCAGTGCATGTGTTAGTGCCTGGGTCATTACATGAGTACATGGCTACTGACTGAATGATTAGAGTAATGCCAGGATAGTGCAAGGTGAAGTTGCAAGTGCTTGGGTACTGGTGGAGTGATTGGATAAGTACATGGTACTGGCTGGGTGATTGGAGGAGTGCATGGGGAGTGAGAGGGTGATTGTTGGATTGCATGGGTACTACCTGGGTAATTGAAGCAGCAGATGAGTAGTGTGTAGGTGGTTAGAGGACTGCATGGGTTGTGCATGGGTGATTTTAGCAATGCTTGTGTACGTGGGTACTGACTGAATGAGTAGAGTACTGCAAGGAGAGTGCGTGGTGAATTTGCCAGCGCTTGAGTATTGGTGGAGTGATTGGATAAGTACATAGTACTGGCTGGGTGATTGGGGGAGTGCATGAGGAGTGAGAGGGTGATTGCTAGACCGCATGGGTACTACCTGGGTAATTGAAGGAGAGAATGAGTAGTGTGTAGGTGGTTAGAAGACTGCATGGGTAGTGTACAGGGGATTGTAGCAGTGCATGTGTTTGTGCCTGGGTCATTACATGAGTACATGGGCACTGACTGAATCATTAGAGTATTGCAAGGAGAGTGCGTTGTGAATTTATAACTGCTTGGGTAATGGCGGAGTGATTGGATAAGTGCATGGTACTGGCTGGGTGATTGGTTGAGTGCATGTGGAGTGAAAGGGTGATTGCTGGACTACATAGGTACTTCCTGAAGAATTTAAGGAGCGAATGAGAACTGTGTAGGCTGTTAGAGGACTACATGGCTGGTGCACAGGGGTTTTGTAGCAGTGTTTGTGTTAATGCCTGGGTCATTACATGAGTATATGGGTACTGACTGAATGAGTAGACTACTGCGAGAAGAGTGCATGGTGAATTTATAAGTGCTTGGGTATTAGCGGAGTGATTGAATAAGTACATAGGACTGTAGGGTGAATGGAGGAGTGCATGGGAAGTGACAGGGTGATTGTTGGACTGTATGGGTACTATCTGGAGAATTGAAGGAGCGAATGAGTAGTGTGTAGGTGATTAGAGGACTGCAAGGATAGTGCACAGGGGATTGTAGCACTGCATGTCTTAGTGTCTGGGTCATTACATGAGTACATGGGAACTGACTAAATGATTAGAGTACTGCAAGGAGAGTCCATAGTGAATTTATAAGTGCTTGGTTTATTGCATAACTACATAGGTAGTGCTTGGCTGATTGGGAGAGTGCATGGGTTGTGCCTGGGTGATTTCATAAGTGTTTGGGTAGTGACAGAGGGATTTCATGAGTGCTTGCATACTAACTGGGTGATTGCAGAACATGGAATCAGTCAATCATTACTCATGTAGTGTTAAAGTCACCTAGTCACTACCTTTGCACTCCTCTAATCGGTCAGGCACCTGTCAATAGTTTACTAAGCATACATATAACTGTATAAATACAATCAGAACACATAGATGAGTCATTATATGTTATCTAGTTAAGTAGATAAGTAAAACATGCCTGCAAGGCTAATATGTGGCTGTTTACTTTTGAGCTACATCTTGACCATTCTATCTACAAATATATGACATCATTAAAGTATACCTCTCAACAGACTTAAGAAAGAAGGCTAATTAACAACACCTTTTATGAGCATTTTTAAAACCACACTTTTATTCTACATCTTCACCTTTGTATCTAAAATTATATGGCATCATTCAACTATACCTTTGCTAAGACTACAAAAAGAAGCCAAATTAACAGCACTTTATTTCATCATTCAATCTAAAACTATGTGGCATCATTTAACTTTACCTTTGTACAAAAGAAACCTAATTATTAATACCTTATATGATCATCTTTCATAGTATGAGTACATGGGTACTGACTGAAAGATTTGAGTACTGCAAGGGGACTGCATGTTGAATTTATAAGTACTTGGGAATCGGCGGAGTGATTGGATAAGTACCTAATACTGGCTGGGTGATTGGAGGAGTGCATGGGAAGTGACATGGTGATTGCTGGACTGCTTGGGTACTACCTGGGGAATTAAAGGAGTGAATGAGTAGTGTGTAGTTGCATGGGTAGTGTAGAGATGATTGTAGAGGTGCATGTTTTATTGCCTGGGTCATTACATTAGTACATGGGTAATGCCTGAATATTAGAGTGCTGCAAGGAGAGTGCATGGTGAATGTATAAGTGATTGGGAATTGGCAGAGAGATTGGATGAGTACATAGTACTGGCTATACCAAAAGCAAGATAAGAAAATACCTTAAGACAACACTCCACTGAATGTGCAGTAAACATTCAAATTCACACAGATGTGTATGATCATTCAAGCGTAGAAGTATGTATGAATGTAGGGTCAGTGATTCCCCCTTACGTCCATGTTGCTCGTGTTGCGGGACTTGAGTCACAGGGTGCAACATTATCGATTGCACTCCGGGTTTCGCCGACACTACAACAGAGACACATCCATTAGTTACTTCCTTGTCTGGCCCAGGACAGAGCCACGCCCAGAACCCTGGGGTCATTGTTCACACCCCTACACTGGACTGGTATACCGCAGGCCAGCCCACTCTGTTTATGCTCACAGGGAGGGGGGACAATGCTAAATATCCCAGGTCTTCCCTGTAGTGATCTCCTGATCACAGGTCTAGTTGTCAGCATGCCACAGCCACTCCCTCAGGGCTGGTTTACACCCACACCCATACAGCAAAGGCGTCACAGGACATGTGACCCAGCCAATAAAAAGGGCCGGGTGCACATGCTTGACGCCATTTCCATTCTCTGTCTGGGTCTGTCCATGTAGTTATTATTTATGCATGAGGGCTAGAGACCTACCACATTACAATCCCCACTGCTGGAGGTGACATGATGGCATCCCCACCACGATATTCAATCATAAAGGGCCCATGACTTGAGGTGCACTGAGTTGGTCGCAGCCGAGGCACTTTGGCCGACACAGGCCTCCCATAATGTGGTGATGACTTGAGGTATACAGAGTTGGTGGCAGTCGAGGCATTTTGGCCGACACGGGCCTCCCGCCACGTGTTGATGAATTAAGCTGCACTGATTTAGTGCCACCAGAGCTGAGCGGGTATGCAGCCTGCGATGATGCATAGGCCTCGATATGCCATCTTGGCAATCAAGACCTGATTTGAATTGTGAGCTCAGCTGTACTGCGTTTACACCAAAGGCGGCAGGCTGCACAAACATGACTCCTCGGCGTCGTGCAGCAGGATGCACTGTGGGCCAATGGTGCGGTATTAAGCAACAGCTAAGGAGGTTGCTCCGGCTCATGGTGGGCCCTCTTGGCGACATGCCAGTGGACGCAGGTGAGCATTGAGGTCTGGGTGCGCAGGGTCGGGCAGTCATTGGTGGGCGGTGGACCGGTCTAGGGACCAGGGCTGGGGTGCTTGCGGAAGTTGTAGGAATCATGCACACTGCCTGGGAAGTTTGTGACAACATTAGTGTACAAGCCCTGGTAGTCCAGTTTACCTGCACATTGTTAGAATGTGTGTGGATTATGTTGCGTTTATTGTGTGCAGTGTCGGCAGGGGGCAAAAGTAGTACATGTGTGCAATCAATTGCCCCAACACATGTGGGAAGCCTGCTATGGCATAGTTACCTTGCTGGGTCTCCAGCTTTTGGGAAGAAATGGTACCCCTGCAAAGAATATTACATCCTAGGGCCGGGAAAATACATTTGAAAAAAGAAAACCTAGGCAATTAACTGGTCATATATTGACCTATACTAAGCACGTTGCCATGGACATTGACTCAGTGTACTCAACATTTATATTAAAAATGTCATTTTATCAATGTCAATTTATGATAACAAAGTTATTGTGAAACAGACGGAACATACTATCCTTAACAACATAACATAGACATATGTGTATTATACATTTACCCGAAATAGTCATTTTTTGTTTCACATATCATTCCTCATGGCCAAATAGTATGTGTGAAATCCTTCGTTTGGAAGTTACTTCATAGTACTCTTAAGCCTCCATTTCCCAACTTTCTGAATCAAAAGCACCAACATCTTTTGAACCATCTAACAATGGTTATACCTCCACCTGATGCTATTTATCATGTACATAGAACCTTAAACAACTAGCATGCTATCAGAACCTCAACATCATCTGGTATGCTGATCACACTCTGCTCATCCTTTATCTTACCAAGGAGCTGTATACCATTGAAAGAAACCTCTACAAAGGAATGAAAAATGTCAGCAACATCTCCAACAACTACAACAAATCTAAAACACCTATGCCTCACTGATGATCAACATCTCCTGTGATAGCCACATCACCCACTATCTTTTACACTTACACTACCTCTACGTCAACTACAAGAATTTTTTTAACCTCATCACCCTCACTTTCAAAGTACTTTTCAACACCAGACTACCCTTTCATAACAGCAGTAATTTTCCCAGGCCAAATATTTCCCCTAAAATTTGGGTTGTTAAAACACTAGGGGGTCGATTCCGATTCGGGAAAAACCGATCCGAATAGCCGTTCGGAAAGTTTTTCCCGTACGAATCGTACCCTGCAACGTCCCCCGTACGTACGATGAAGTACGATTCGTACCAGGAGCCGTACTCCGTTCGAGCCGTACAAGACACCGTACGACTCTAATCTCCGTAAGATTCTTCCTCGTAACCCGCTGTACGCGACATCTGTACGGTTCGCGGCTGATTTTTACGACCCAGCAAGTACGATAAGTGTCAGGTACGCACCGAACGACCCTTTTTCTACGGGAGCTGAAAACAGCCGTAAAAGCAGAGTTTGCGCCAAAACAGGTACGGAACGGCCCCCCCGGGTACGGTGCGTACCCCCCATGATCGCAGGGGTACACACCGTACCCCTGAGATCATGGGGTGTACAAGCCGTACCCCTATTGTACGATCGGTGTATGAGCCGTACCCCCATTGTACGATCGGTGTAAGAGCCGTACCCCATGTACGATCGGTGTACGAGCAGTACCCCCATTGTACGATTGGTGTACGAGCCGTACCCCATTGTACGATCGGTGTACGAGCCGTACCCCCATTGTACGATCGGTGTACGAGCCGTACTCCCATTGTATGATCGGTGTACGAGCCGTACCCCATGTACGATCGGTGTACGAGCCGTACCCCATGTACGATCGGTGTACGAGCCGTACCCCATGTACGATCGGTGTACGAGCTGTATCCCATGTACGATCGGTGTACAAGCTGTACCCCTATTGTACAATCGGTGTACAAGCCCTACCCCAATTGTACGATCGATGTACGAGCCGTACCCCCATTGTACGATCGGTGTACGAGCCGTACCCCCATTGTACGATCGGTGTACGAGCTGTACCCCATGTACGATCGGTGTACGAGCCGTACCCCATGTACGATCGGTGTACGAGCCGTACCCCATGTACGATCGGTGTACGAGCTGTATCCCATGTACGATCGGTGTACAAGCTGTACCCCCATTGTACGATCGGTGTACAAGCCCTACCCCAATTGTACGATCGATGTACAAGCCGTACCCCTATTGTATGATCGGTGTATGAGCCGTACCCCCATTGTACGATCGGTGTACGAGCCGTACCCCATGTACGATCGGTGTACGAGCAGTACCCCGATTGTACGATTGGTGTACGAGCCGTACCCCATTGTACGATCGGTGTACGAGCCGTACCCCATTGTACGATCGGTGTACGAGCTGTACTCCCATTGTATGATCGGTGTACGAGCCGTACCCCATGTACGATCGGTGTACGAGCCGTACCCCATGTACGATCGGTGTACGAGCCGTACCCCATGTACGATCGGTGTACGAGCTGTATCCCATGTACGATCGGTGTACAAGCTGTACCCCCATTGTACAATCGGTGTACAAGCCCTACCCCAATTGTACGATCGATGTACGAGCCGTACCCCCATTGTACGATCGGTGTACGAGCCGTACCCCCATTGTACGATCGGTGTACGAGCTGTACCCCATGTACGATCGGTGTACGAGCTGTACCCCATGTACGATCGGTGTACGAGCCGTACCCCATGTACGATCGGTGTACGAGCTGTATCCCATGTACGATCGGTGTACAAGCTGTACCCCCATTGTACGATCGGTGTACAAGCCCTACCCCAATTGTACGATCGATGTACGAGCCGTACCCCCATTGTACGATCGGTGTACGAGCCGTACCCCCATTGTACGATCGGTGTACGAGCTGTACCCCATGTACGATCGGTGTACGAGCCGTACCCCATGTACGATCGGTGTACGAGCCATACCCCCATTGTACGATCAGTGTACGAGCCGTACCCCCATTGTACGATCGGTGTACGAGCCGTACCCCCATTGTACGATCGGTGTACGAGCCGTACCCCATGTACGATGGGTCTCGTCGGGTCGTATGGCGTGTGTGCGAGTCGGGTCGTACGGCATGTGTACGAGTCGTACGGTATGTGTACGAGTCTTACGGTTCACTGTTTCAGCCTTGCAATACATACGGATCGCGACGATTCGGACGGATTCACGGAATACGGATCATACTTCGCGACTCGGACGGACGGGTACGATTCGTACGTAGCAGGCTCGGGATACAAATCGCACGGACGTTTTTTTCCCGAATCGGAATCGACCCCTAGGTAAGAATTTGGTAAGTCATAAGGCAAACGTTGTTTAAAAATCAATTGAGTATCATTACAATGAGTCCAGCCTTTCGTACATTTTAAATAAGCTGTGTAATGTCCTGATGTTGTAGAAGGACCATCATGGAAAATAATTGCTACAGTTACAAAAGTTTTTCCTGATATTGATAGTTGAGAAGCCACAACATTTTGTATTAAAGTTGTCAGTTTTCTTCCATCAGGTCTGCATCGTTGCAGCATTAAAATTACATACTGTCCATATCTTTGTATAAATAATGTTGATAACATTTGAGAGTCACATTGGGTACAGACCATGTTTTGATTTGCTTCTCTAACTAGATTATTAAAATACACTGATTTGCAGTCTGGTAGAGTCAAATATATAAATCAAGTACTACTTGAAAATGAACAATTGTCACAGTCATGTTGCCATTTATAAGAAAGGCCAAAAAGATTTTAAATTTCTCTACCTTCATCTTGCAATACAACAAGCATATACATTAGAAATTCCTAACAATCAGTGAAGAGCCCCATCGAGGCGTGGCGGGGAACATGGCGGCGGCAGGCTAGCGGCTGCTGCGAGGCTCTGATCCAGAAGCCCTAACCCGAGTTTTCTACGGGTCTCTTTCCCTCTACTTTTGGCGGATTACAGCGGAATTACAGCGGATCATGTTGAGTGTATAGGTGAGTGAGAAGTCGTACCTCGTCTTCCCTCTCGGGTGTACGGCAACTAAGCTCTCCCTCTTACCTTTTCTTTTTCCCCTTGCGCCTAACGGATCGAGAGTGACTACGGAGAGGCAGAGAGGCAGAACGCTGAAACCGTGAGCAGGGAGCAGGGAGCAGTGAGTTCTGCGACGGAAAGGAGAGGGCTCTAGGACTGGCGCGGATCACCTGGCAGATGAGAGAACAGCAAGATTGGTTTCACGAGCGGCGGTACGCCAGGGAGCCGGTTACCGGTCAGCTGCACCGGGTCTCTGGAGAAGCGTCATTGCCGGCATTGGGTGCAGGACTTCAGTGCACCAAGAATGGGAGCAGTGGCAGTATTATACGACCCCCGGCAGAGCTGACTGCAGTCTGTGTAAAACCCAGGGTAAGATCTTACAGTATCGGGCTCCGCAAGAGAGCAGCCCTATGGTATCGGTTGACAGGGGCTGTAAGCAGAGAGCTCTATTCATATCTCCCTGTGTCAGTATCTTGTTGGGAGTCCACAGTTTGCATGGATGCAGATAGGGGTCCTCCTGTAATATCTGCTTTGGGAAACGTGAGCCCCTCCAGGGAGAGAGATACAGCGAAAGGGCCCGTTTCAGTGAATCCACCTGAACAGCCTCCCAAGGTGGGAGTAGTTATCAGCGAACAAAAGAGGGCTACCAAAAACAGATACCAGCTTCGCTCTCTCGAAGGGAGCTTAAGATAAAAGGGGTCCTAAACACTGCGGACTTGGTCGAGGCGAGTAGTAAGGGTCCAGAGCCAATTTCACCGGGCAAACAGAGCAGAAAAGGGGGAGCGAAGAAGGGAAAGACCAAAGACTTAAAACAATCCAAAGTTAATTTGCCTAGGGGTACCCCGTCACTTAAGAGTTACTTCAAGATAATGGAGCATGCACTGTCTTCCAAGTCGGATAGCGCTGGAACGGAAAGAGGGAGCGAAAAGGGGCAGAGCTTAAATAACTTGCCTCAGGTAGCAGTCTCCTCGCTTTTAGCTTCTTTCCCCTTGAGTAATAAATACGGGGGTTTGGAGTCGGCTCACACGTTAGAAGGAACAGCTGAAGCAGTCTCTACAACCAAGACAATCGATGTAATTGATGTAATTGATGTAACTGCACAAACCTCAGTTAGTTTACCAAGCACTATTAACCGAGAACTGAGTCATGAAAGGGAGCAGCCGGAAACCATCACGCAGGATGCCGAACCCGAACCCCAACCTCTACACACCGAGGAGGAAGGGGCTTGTGGAGGCAGCGAGAGTCTTGGATCTCTTCTGCAGTCTTTAAGAGGAGATTTACTAAGTAGATTTGAGACTTCCGAAAAAAACCAACAGCGTCTGCATGACAGATTTGATCTACTAGAGGCAAAAATTGATGGCATCAATATTAGAACCAGTACGCTGGAAGGGAAGGTTTCAACACTCTCAGAGACCTCAAACATCAATTCGAAAGATATAACAGTCTTGAAGGCCCAGAATAGATCTCTGTCTATGGATTTAGAGAGATTGGAAACCCAATCTCGCCGGAACAATTTGAGGATTCTAAAAATTCCGGAAGGGGCCGAGGTGGAGGACATAAAAGGTTTTGTTTGCAGATTACTACGTGCAGATATTCTCAAGGATCGTCCGGATATTGACCTAGAAGCAGAAATCCAGAGGGTACATAGAGACCCATTTAGGTTACATCCAGATAGGAAGGCTCCCAGGAAGATTTTGGTATACTTCCAAACATACAGTGTGAAGGAACTGATCCTGAATAGATGCTTATCACGTACTTCTCTACACTTTCAAGCTAACCCATATCATATTAGATCTGACATTGGCGGTAAAACAGCTCAAAGGCAGTGGGAGTTAGGGTCTAGAATGCCAGAATTACGTTCCATGGGGGCAAATGTACAGATGAAATTTCCTGCACTCTTAAAAATTATGTGGAACAATAAAATGTACACATGTCAATTCCCAGAGGAAGTAGATGCTATTCTTGAAAGAATGAAGGCTCAAGAGGAATAGTATAATCAGAGACAGTTCATAGGTTCTATTCCCCAAAAATCTACTATTAGCGGAGGGCAGAGTATGTTTGTAATGAAGTGCAGGGAAAGAGAGGAAGGAAAAAAAAAAAAAAAAAAAAAAAAAAAAGAAAGAACAAAAATAATAAAAAGAAGGGGGAAAGGGAAAAGGGGGAAAAAAAAAAAAAAAAAGAGAGAAAGGGAAAGGGAAAGATGAAAGGGGGAAAAAAATAATAAAAAAAAAATAATATAAAAAAAATTAAAAAAAATATATATATATATACAATGTTTCCACTACACATAATTAAGTTTAGAGCTTGCACGAAAACAATAGGTGAGATAGGGGAATGAGACCCGTACATATGTTTTTCTTTATTTTTTAGGGTAGGGCAATCAGGGAAAAGGGCCTCTTAGGGCGTATTTTCGCCAATTAGGAGGGAAGGGTTCCCCAAGGGAGGGTGGGTGGGTGTTCCAGGGGCAGGGGTAAAAAAAAAAAAAAAAATGTCCTCATGCACCATAAAAAAGCCTTTTACTTTTGTTAATAACTATCATTTTTATAAGGTACTACGTTTTGTTATTAGCCACAGTCAAAATTTAAAATTAGTACATGATGCAAGCTAGCCAAACTACAATCCTCTCCTGGAATGTTAATGGATTAGGGAGTTATAAGAAACAATTCAACGTTTCTCACTTCTTAGAAAATTCTGGAGCATCATTAATTTTTTTACAGGAGACTCACCTGGAAGTAAATAAATGTAGAGATATTTTTACAAAACACAAGTGGGTTCAGGAAATTTTTTGCTCAAAACAATCGGGTACAACGAGAGGGGTGGCAATCATTATACGGGCCAATAAAGGAATAGTTGTCCATGATTGGGCTACAGATCAGACAGGGCGGTGGTTGGCGGTAGTGATATCAGTGGGCACTGTTAAACTCTTATGTGGGGTCTATTACGGCCCGAATGAAGATAACCCATGTTTTCTCCATAAACTAGCAAGTTACTTATTACAATTTTCTATCCCTATAGTGTTAGGGGGAGATTTTAACCTGCTACTGGATGCAGAGCTAGACCGCACTTCAAAGGCCAGATATAATAGCCCAAAAAAATCGATTTGTATGCTACATAATATCATTAAGGAGTATGCGCTGTGTGACGTCTGGAGAATCAAACATGGCTCCCAGAGAGAGTACTCGTTCTATAGCAAAAAAAACCACCAATTCTCTAGGATAGATTATTTCTTGCTTGATAGAGCAATGTTATCAGATATACATTCTATTGCATATATTCCGAATGGATTATCAGACCACTCGGTGGTTAAGTTGTGTATTAGCATGCAAAAAAGGAACTTATCAGAATTCAGGTGGACTCTGGACAGGACCGTTTTACTAAAAACAGATTTCAATACTAGCACTATGAAAAGTATAGGAGAGTTCTTCCTATTTAACAATGACTCAGCTCCGAACCGGATCATATGGGACGCTCTTAAATCTTTTTTAAGAGGTATATACGGTTCTCAAATGGCCTTGAATAGAAAGCTAATTAAAGGTAAAGAAGTAGACAACCTCAATTTAATTAAAATAAAAGAGCAGCAACTTCTCTATGCCATCTCTAATGATCGATCTGAAATATCGAGGGTGGAAAAAGAATTAGATGACTTACGAACTCAACATAGATTACACTCTGAAAAAATATTAAGAGATAAGTGGGAGGTAAGCAAGTTGCGCAATTTTGAATATGGGGAGAAATGTGGATCATTACTTGCCTGGAAAGCCAGATCTGACAGGACCAGAAACAACATTAAAACTTTAATACAACGAGGAACTGGCGCTGTTCTATCTGAGGACGAAGATATTAAAGAGGAGGCCAGATCTTTCTATGAAGATCTTTATCGTGAAAAATTGAATATTTCATCGGAGGAAATAGAAAACCTGGACATTCTGAAAAATTTAACTTGTTTGAGTAATGAAGAAATATCTCTTTTAGGAAAAGAAATTACCGAGGGGGAAATCAGATCTCAAGTCGAGAAAATGGCAAGAAAGAAAGCTGCAGGTCCAGATGGGCTTCCAACAGAAATCTATAAGGATAATTTGGATGAACTTATTGCTCCAATGCGCAAACTTTTCAACGAAATCTTCATTCAAGGCCAGCAAATTCCGTCTTCTTGGCTGGAAGCAACCATTTCATTAATTGCGAAGCCAAACAAAGACCCACAAAGGATAGAATCATACCGCCCCATATCCTTACTGAACTCAGACTTAAAAGTTTATTCAGGTATCCTGGCAAACAGGCTCGCTAAGGTGATTAAATCCATTATACATCCGGACCAACGCGGATTTATCCCGGGCAGACAATTGAATGAACTCACATTTCAGGCAATTGGAGCTATTGACTATGCAGTTCAAAATAAAAAACCATTGGCCATAGTCGCAATAGACGCTGCGAAAGCCTTTGACCAAGTAAACTGGAAATATTTATGGTCAACGATGAAGAAATTTGGCTTTCCTGAAATTTTTATCAATAGTGTGGTGTCTTTATATAGAGGTCCAAGGGCCAAGATTCTGGTCAACGGAGGTTTGTCTGAGTGGTTCAGTGTTGGCAGAGGAACAAGGCAAGGATGCCCCTTGTCTCCACTGCTGTTTGATATCTATATTGAACCTTTTGTTTGTTCTTTAAGGCATGATTCTATTATTTCCTCATTTAAAATTGGGGAATTATTAATTAGGACAGCACTATATGCAGACGATCTTCTGTTGTACACCTCAAACCCCCTTGTAGCAATTCCCAGGCTATTTCAGCTGGCGGAGAGTTTTGGCTCAATTTCAGGTTATTCTATTAACAAGGAGAAAACCGAGGTAATGTGTTGGAATAACTTACTTCCCATTCCCGAAGCTAAATGTAAGATGAGATATTTAGGTATTTATTTAACCCAGAATATAGATGATACCCCGAAGGTTAGCTGGGAAACAGTGATAAAGGAGATTAAAAAACTCCTGTCCAGGTGGAACACTCTGCCTTTAAACATCTATGGCATAGTGAATCTGGTCAAAATGATTATTCTCCCCAAGGTTACGTTTTAGTTTAACTCTATCCCCTTAGTCTTTAGCAGAAAAGATATTCTTAATCTGCATGGTAGAATAGGCTCGTTTATATGGGCAACAAAATCTCCACGGATAGCATGGAAGAAGTTAAGGAGAGGATTAAAATTAGGTGGTTTGGCTCTCCCAGATTTATTATTTTATTGTTATGCTTTCCAACTTAAAAACTTTAGGATACTAGCTAATAAATTGGATTTCACATCAAATAGTTTACTATTCCAGGCAATGCTGCAAGATCTCCCGTTTGGTACTGATTATTTTCTGTTTAAATTTGGTGACAAAAATTTTTTCAAAAAAGTTAGGCTGAAAGTTCTAAAGGCGGCTCTACACTATTGGTCGCAGACGTGTAGGTTGCTGAGTATTCAATACTACCATCAATACTCCCCAATTTGGGACTCACCAGGCACCCCGGAATGTTTAATGGACCAATTGGCTCTCCCCTTAAAAAGAGCAGGCCTTCTGAAATGGGGGGACTTATGCGACGAAACAAAAGCTTTAAAGTGGGAATTTCTAGAGGGCATAACTGGAGGGACTTTAACAAGGTTTAAGTTCTATCAACTATCGGCCTGGTGGGGTAGTCAAAATTGGGATATATATGATGAGGAACCGTTTCTAGAACTATTTAGTCAGCCTAGAGTAATGAAAAGGGAAACGGCACAATGGTATAATACATTATTGAATAACAAAGACAATTTGAAGATAGAAATTGCGAGAATATGGGACCCTTCCACAGTTCAGATAGCTGAGGATGTAGAGAAATTATGGATTGATTCTTTTTCATTATCCCAAAAGATAATCAAACCTTCTAATCTAAGAAGAAATCACTTATACACACTGTACAGGGTATATTGGACCCCAGCGAAACTCTCTAAGATTGCAGGGGCGCGTTATTTCTGCCCTAGGTGTAACCTAATGAGCGCAAATGACATTCATATGTTTCTTGAATGTCCTAACATAGCTAATTTTTGGGAACAATTGCGCAAATTCTTAGAAGAGGTACTGTCGGTCCCAATTCAATGTACACCCAGATTGGTTTTCTTCGGCCTATTACCTGATTATGTGTTTAATAGTAACTTGTCACAGTTTATTTTCTATGTAATGACCATTGCCAGAAGAGAGATATGCAAAGCATGGAAATCTGTATCCCCCCCGAAATTTGCAGAGTGTCTCAAATACATCGTCGCGGTGAGTAAATTTGATATTTTATGTGGGGGTGAGAAAGCTGTCAGGTTGTGGTCAGCAATGAATGCCTGGATCGAAAAGTAACAATAGTCCAATGATTATGCCAGAGGTAAGTGGTCCTGTCCTTCCTTAGCAGCAAGTACCAACCCGAAAGGAAGTTGGACGGGTAACGACCATTCCTCTGGGCAATCTTCTACAGCTATCCACAAACACGAGGGCTGGAAAGGACAGTTTGTGACAGTGGCTTGAAGAGCGCCTATTATAGAGCAGTCATTAACTGGTGGCATATATGAGGACAAAAAAAAAGAAAAAAATAAAATAAAAAAAAAGAAATTCCTAACAATCTTGCTGAATATTCTGTTAAAATTGATTTAAACCAGAACATATGTCTAAAACATTTTGAATATCAGAAACACTTTCTATTTTAGTTTTATCACTACTACATTTCTCAAACACAGATTTCAACACACAACAAAATCTTTTGTCCCGATTTTCAACAATTTGTTGTAGTAAAGTTTTTAAAAAAAACAACATTAACCACTACATTAGCATAGCAGTTGACACCAGAACTGTTTTCAAACTGAAAACCAACAACCTTTTCAATAGAATCATTTTTCTTTTTGCTTACTATCACTGGTTCATCTAGTCTTTTTCTTTTCTCTGCAACCTCTCCACAATTTTTCTCATATCTTCTTTTTCGACTTACCACACGCTTTTCAAATACTGGATATTGAGGTAAATTGGGAGCATGTTCTCTTCTGAACCTATTATACTCTCTTACACAATTTACATCTGCACTAATCTTTGTGTCATCAAAATGAATCAGGTATAATCCAGATAAAGTTCTGACTCGAGATAAAGCAACATATGCCATACCCTCTTTAAACACAGTACTTCCAATATTCACCAAAGCACTATCTACACTTAAACCTTGAGATTTATGAATAGTTACCGCATATGCCAAACAAACAGGAAACTGTTTTCGGCAGACATATAAATCTTTTACATGCAAAAATCGAGCTGAACAACGACTCAATTGTTGTACTTCTTCGATTTCATCAAATTTGATTTTCAAAAATTCAATGTCATCTCATCATACTTGGGTAATTCACAAAATCAACAACATTACCCATTGCTCCATTTACTAAACCTCTTTCCACATGTAAATTACGTCGTAAAATTATTCGACAATTTATACATGCATATAGATTCACTTCTAAACCAGCATTTTTAGATATTGATTTTTCTAAAGAATCCAATTTTGACTTCAACTTTTCTGACAAAATAATAGTAACTCCTTCATGCTCTATTCTATCAATAGCTTCCAGTTTTATAATTTCTTGATTTTCTAACTTTAACATTTTTTCATTGAATATTGAACATTCTTGCAGAGTTGGCATCAAGCATATCACTGATTTCTTTTCTGCAATTTATATATATTCTCTGGGAGAATATTTGAGTATGGAAACAAATTTGTAAGTAATCGTGCCTGTAAAGCTTCTTTGCCGTGTTCACTCACTTTTCCAGTTCTAATATCTTCAAGAATACTTTTATAATCAGCGTCCTTTGCCTGTCGCATATTTGTAATGAGTTCTAAATATTCGAAATATGACCAAATATTAAAATTTCCAATGCTTCCCAGGCACTTTCTGGTGTCTTCATGTGTAACTGTTTAAAATACTGGCTGTACTTTCACAGGAGTTAGTTGCAGTAGATCTCCAAAAACTGTGACGTGTTTACCTCCAAATAACAAATCATGCTCTGTTTTAAGGATTTGTTGCATTCTTAAATGCACAAAGGCAAGCATTAAATTTGATACCATGCTTACCTCATCAATAATGAGAAGTTTCATTTTTTTTCGAAGACTCTAGAAACTTCACAACAAGCTTCTCCAGATAGCTTGTGGTATTCTAATTTATTTTCATGCTCTACTGGCAGCATCAATAAACGATGTAAAGTAATCCCTTTAATGTTATGTGCTGCCAACCCAGTTGGAGCAGTAACAACACAAGAGAATGACGACTCAGTTATTTTCTGTAGATAAGTTGCAATTGCTTCAATTAGAAAACGTTTTCCAGTTCCTGCTTCTCCACTCACGTACAGTCGGACAGGTTTAAATGAAGTACATGAGCACCCTTTTTTCTCGTGATATAAACCATGCTCAATCTGTTCTGTCACTTGATCGTATATTTTTTTTTGCTCAACATTTAGTTGTTTTTCCAATTCTTCTAAGTTTATTACATCCTCTTGAGCTTGTTGCATTACTGTTTCCACCTCATCCATGGCAGTTGCTGCTTCATTTTGGATAATTGGTTCTCCTAGTGGATCCTGACTCAACGAAGGAGAACTTTGACTGTCTTGAGAACTGTCTCTAGCAATCCAATTGTAGCTTCTTGCTGTATTTCATCGTTCAACATTTTCAGATAATTATAAAAGCAGGACATTCTATAGTATTTTTAGTTGCGTTGAATGAGTCTTCATAACTGTCAAAATCTCCAAGTAGTTCCAGTTGTGTTCGCCATGGCTTAAAGAGTTGCAAAAGAGCTAAATAGTAAAATTCCCTTTTGTCAGCAGTTTCGCAACTCAGTTTTCGATGATTAATCAAATGTCCTTTTCTTTGTTTCACTAAACATCCTTCAGATCCAATCACAGCATATACTCCTTTATTGATATCTTCTGTAATGTTCTTCTTAAAAGTATAGCTTTGCAGTACTTCATAGAGACAAACGTTCTCAAGATGATTACTTCTATTTGGATAATATGTATCCAACATATTTGTCTTCAAAATATCTGTACTGTCTGGTTCTCTCTCTGCTAAATACTCAATTTCTTGTACAGATTTCAAAACTAGGTTTCGTGTTCTAGCAAGACCTAATCTCACCCAAATGATTGTTCTAGATTTGGAGTATAGACTTGCAGATGATAAACGATCAGAACATTCATATGCTCCGATTTCTCGACGAGACAACACCTTCAAACTGTAGCTGTACAATTTCTTACTTAGGCTCTTTTCATGAGAAATTTCTTCCCACATTTCCTTTAGTTCCGTCTTTTCAGATTTAGTAATGTAAGACGTTACATATCGAGCCACAGCAATCGAGTTGTCTGCAACATATTGAATATCCATGTTAACATTCCACATGGACAAAATGACTGGGTTATAGTCATTTATGTATTTTGACTCTTCATTTCTTTTTAAGTTGTAGGTATTTTTGGGTGATTTTCTTGTGACAGTATGTCGCAAAGATGACATAAAATTGTTCACTCTTCCTTTTGATAATACTGGACGTGGAAATGCAAATCGCCATTTTGGGTAGAACTTATCCTTAGATTTGTACTTTCGACGACAGTATTTTCCACAACGATGGGTTTGAAACCGTAAGACTTGATGTCTTAAATTTTTTTCTATTGTACTTTTGGGTACAGCACATGTAGAATATTGTTCAATAAAACTCATTACTGTGTCATCTGAATCTGTTGCAAATTTGGGGGCATCTTTGATCCATAGCAGCATATGTATGTGAGGAGCACCTCCTGCTTGATACTCCTTTCTCCAAAAGAAATCCAGAACCTCTCCAAGAGGAGGATTTTTTTGTGTGTGATAAAAGACATCATAGCTTCAAATCTATGATTGAAATACCTGCATACATTAACTGGATCCAAAGAGCACAGTTCTCCAAGTGTCTTGCATTCTATATTTTCTATGTTAGCATTTGCCTCTCGAAGAAATTGAAGTAAATCTTCCCAAGCATACTCTGCATAGCTTAGAGTAAGGAACCATGTAGGAGTTCCTAAGTTTCTTAGCATACATTTCAATTCCCCATGACGACGGTACCAATACTCATTAGTACCACGCTGACATCCCATGAGATTAATTAGCTGAGATTCCAAAACAGTATCTTTCTGTTGATCTTTATCCATAAAGTCCTTTGCCGAAACATTTTGCAAATGTACTCCACTTTTTAGTATATGGTTCACTGCATAAGAAAGTCCAGACAAGTCACTCCCAAACAGAAGATGAAACAAATATGGAATACATTGGCGAAACCTTGCATCTTCTGCATATAATCTTGAAGTCCGGTATTCATTTGCAGGAATCTGCACAGGTCGGTCATCATATCGTCCATCTTTGCCTGTTCGAAATAACTGAGGGAAGCAACGAGCTTCCAAGCTTTCTTCCCATACACTAATGGGACTTCCTTTCGCTTCTTTCATTTGAAATAACTCAATAGTATTTCCCATCACTTCTTTAGAGTGAAGTGGATGCACACTATAATGTTCATGAATGTCTTCAGTTCTGGACACATCCACTTTTTCAATTTGTGCAGTTGGCAAATCACTCTCCTCTTCTACAGTTGTTTCCTCTTCTCCTACATACACATTTTTATAGTATTGATTATTTTTTACCAAATACAACGTTGCCTTTTTCACTTTCCTAACATCCACTAATTCTTGCCAGATTTTCTTACTCTTCGTAGGAACGCCATTAACTAGAATAACTAGAGGTTCCTCTTCCACATTTTCTACACCAATTGTTTCAATATTTTTCTTTAAATTTAGAGGCAAATATACAACTCTTTCCTTTAATCCTCATTGTAAATCTGAAGGAGGCAATTTCCCTGTCTTAGGCTCCATGCGAACAATAGCCTGAAATGGATGCACACATTGAATGAGAATAGACTCATAAGTATTTAAATCCATCAGTTCAGAAGGAATATTTACCAACTCAAGATTATTATGAACAGCTCTAGCAGGCATCTTATTCTCATCTAATTTATTATAACAATATTTACAAATACGTTGATCAGAACCCAAATCAAAACAATTCTCTACCAACATATAAGTTGCAAATTCCTTCCACTCCTTATTATTCTCCTTTTCACTTTTTAAATATAGATCAACTAACCTGGTCTGATTTTTATAATGAATTCGTCTACAACAAATACAAGAAAAGTTTGGCTTTTCATCTGAAATGACCTTAAACCTTGTAATTTCTTGCTCAAAATTTTCTGTACTAAAATCCTGTACATTTTCTTCCACATTTCCTTCCATTGATGTATCTGTTTCTGCACTTTCTTCTTCAGAACCAAAAGTAACTAACCTCAATTTCTTCACAAATGTTGATCACATCTAACACAGATCCATGCAAAAAAGCACTGTTCAACTTTTTTAACATTAGTGCTGGACTTTTTGCATAATACAACCATCTGACTAATTTCCTCACTTCAGTATGAAGCACTGCTAACATCCTAAAATGGTGAAAAACACTCTGACCTACTTTTTTAGAAAGACAAGCCAAAGAATGACCTTGCAAACCCGTTTTTTCTCTCACTCTGCAAGGGTCTAATTCTTGCAACATCTTAATCTTCTGTTTAACACTTTTCTTAGTATACTTACGTAAAAAATTGCGAAAAAATCAATTGAATCCTGTCGTACACAACAAATACTACTACAATTCGAAGTGTACACTGGAGCCTTAGGACGTCTCCCTAAAACTTCATCAGCTAACACCTCTTCTGCATTTCTAGGGACAATTTTTTTTTTTAATCGGACTACCATTCTTAACCTCATAAGCTCGACCACTGGTGTCAACTGCATTCAACAAATCATTACTCTGAAAGTAACTCTCTTCATTAAAAAACGGCTCACAACTTGAACTATGTTTCCATTCTCCAGAAAAAGCATTACAAAAATTAGTTCTATTAATTAGTCTTTTCCACATACTTTTGACCTTCATATCATTGATTGGCTTATCTAGTGTTCGAATCCTACTGATTACTAAAACAAACAGGTTTTTTTTAATTCAAAAGCTTTATCCACAATTGTCTGTATATGTTTTTTCTTCTTATAAAAAGCTGTTTTTCTTTTACAATTCTTTAAATTTTTAAATAAATTTCCAAAAACTCTGTTATGAAACATTCGCTTCCGAATCTCAACACACTGATTTTTTTGTCTATTACTATAAAGAGTATGTTTCCCACATATTTTTCCATCATTTTTCGTTTTTTTCAGGTTTTTCTTTGTAGTTACAGATATATATATATATTTCTCCTGATTGTCCACAGTTTTTTTAAATTGTGTTATTTTCCTTATAAAATCCTTTGTTGACTTACCAGGAGCTTTCTTTTTTTTTCCAGACATTGATCTTTAGATAAATCTTGTACTTCTTTTTTCTTGGAAAAGTAAGCCTGTTTATATCTTTTTCTTCTCTCACTTTTAGATGGCATTTTGTTTTTTCTTTCTGTAGATAATTAAAATCTGTTGTGAAGAAAAAAAACATATTTCATTATTTTGTTTACAATTATAGCCCACTACTAGCATACTACATAGCAATTAGAAGCACTATATGTTGTTAAGTCTGGTACACTCCATAAGTAATTTATGGCACAGCAGCAGAGTTAGGGCACTGTAGGAGATCATCCAGGGGGTGCTGTTTCAGGGTTTAGGACAGTGCAGTGGTGTTTGAACATTATAGGGGCATTTGCTGAAAATTATGTTTCAGGGTTTACAGCAGTGCAGTAATGTTGAAAGAGTTTAGCAGGTTTTGCTAGGGATGGTATTTCGGGTTTAGGACAGTGCAGTGATGTTCAGGCACTGTAGAGGTTCAAGGTGGGACTGAGACTTCTGAGTTTAGAACAATGCAGTTGTGCTTGGGCAGTGTATGGTATCATGTAAGGGCTAGGAGTATCAAACACTGTATGTCCTAAAGCCTGTCTCACCCCATGAGTACATGTATTATCATATCTGCAAACACATGCATCGAACAAATGATTGTATCACAATATTCCCCAAAACACACTGACTCACATTCTGATACTAGAGAAATCAAAATATCCCTTGCAATTCAGTGATATGATTACTGCATGCTACAGAGAGAGTTGCAATGGCATTTCTACAGCACATACAGGATCTTTATTAGACAGCATGGAGAATATTTGGGAATTAAGAAACCTGACACACATGCTGCATATGACTTTGTAGCACTACATGTAATAAAGATCCTGAGTGTACTGTAGAAATGTCATAGCAACTCTCTCTGTAGCATGTACTAATCATTTCAGTACATTTTCATTTCTACATTCTCAGTCCCACCTTGACCCCCTACACTGCCTGAACTGTACTGCACTGTTTTAAACCCTGATACACCATCCCTAGAAAAATCTACTAAACTCTTTCAACACTACTGCACTGCTTTAAATCCAGAATCACTATCCTCAGCGAATGCCCCTATAATGTTCAAACACCACTGCACTGCCCTAAACCCTGAAACAGCACTACCTCCAAGAACCCCTTTCACTGTAGTAATAATTTTACTGAATTTTAAGGGATACTGTCATGTGTTTAAGGTCACACTGTGAGTTAGTATTCATTTCAGATAATTGTGGCAGTTTAATTTTCTTACTTGATGTGTGAATATGGGCATACATGTACTTATGCAGTGAGTCAGACTTCAGGACATGTAGTGCTATAAAAATCTATGCAGCATGTGTGTCAGGCTCTTACAGCCTGATTCATGTAGCTAAAAGCGCTCGCAAAAGGGCCAGATTCTGAGAATCTGGCCTTTTGCGAGTGCGATTTTTGCATTTGGTATTCATCATCCCAAATGCAAAAATCGCTATTTAAGAATTCGCATATTTGCGAGGAATGGCATTTAAGGAATCTCTAATAGAGATTCCTCAAATGCTATTGATGACACAATAAAAAATTGCGATTTAGCACTTTTGGGCCGCTATTTACCGAGAGGTCAGACCTCTCGGTAAATAGCAAAAACTCAGAAAAATGCTTTTAAAAACATTTTTCTAAGTTGCATGTTGCACACACACATGTCCTTTGGACATGTGTGTGCGCAACACCTGTTCAATTGTGCATTTAAGGGGTGCTACAGGGTGTCCTTTGGACACCCCTGGCACCCTTAAAATCGCTATCTGATTTGCGAGTTGCAAATTGCTACTCGCAAATGAGGGATACTCCCCATTCATTCCTATGGGCCTTTTGGCCCATAGGAATGAATGGGGAGTTATTCCTATTTTTGCGAGTAGCAAATTGCTACTCGCAAATAGAGAACATGTAGGAATCGCTATTGATTTAGCAATTCCTACATGAATGCCGTTTTGCGTGTCCTCAATAGCGAGTCGCTATGATTCGCTATTAGGGCCACGCAAAACGGCCCGTACATGAATCAGGCTGTTAATTCCCAAATAGTCTCTATGTTGTGTAATAGAGATCCTGTGTGTGCTGTATAAATGCCATAGCAACTCTCTCTGTAGCATTTAGTAATCATTTCAGTGTATTTTCATTTCTATATTCTCAGTCCCACCTTGACCCCTTATACTACCAGAACAGCACTGCACTGTCTCAAACCCTGAAACACCATCCCTATCAAAAGCTGCTAAACTCTTTCAACACTACTGCACTGTCCTAAAATCTGAAACAGCACTCCCAGCAAAACCCTTTTTCACTGTAGTAATCATTTTACTGAATTGCAAGGGATACTATCATGTGTCTAAGATCACAGTGTGAGTCAGAATTCATTTCAGAAAAAATGTGGAAGAATATTTTACTTAGTTGATGTGTTTAAACATATGGGAATACATGTACTCATGGAATGAGTCAGGCCTTGGGACAATTAGTGCTACAAAGTCAAAAGCAGCATGTGTGCCAGGCTTCTGAATACCGAAATAGTCTCCATGCTGTGTAATAAAAATCAAGGGTGTGCTGTTGAAATTGCATAGCAACTGTCTCTGTTGAATGTAGTAATCATTTCAGTGAATTCTCATTTCTACATTCTCAGTCTCACCTTGACCCTCTACACTGCACGAACACCACTGCACTGTCCTAAACCCTGAAACAGCACTCCCAGCAAGACTCTCTTTCACTGTAGTAATCAGTTTACTGAATTGCAAGGCATACTGTCATGTGTCTAAGATCACAGTGTGAGTTAGAATTCATTTCAGAAAAATGTGGCAGAATAATTTACTCAGTTGATGTGTTTAAAAATATGGGAATACATGTACTCATGGAATGAGTCAGGCCTTAGGACAATTAGTGCTACAAAGTCCAAAGCAGCATGTGTGCCAGGCCTCTGAATACCGAATAAGTCTCCATGCTGTGTAATAAAAATCCTGGGTGTGATGTTGAAATTGCATAGCAACTGTCTCTGTTGCATGTAGTAATCATTTCAGTGAAGTCTCGGACACAAAATGGTGGCCAACACTTCCTGATTTTGACCGATTAGAATGTTGATAGATGTCTAACAGCAAATCAGAATTCCGCTCGCGCACACCCGATTTGCGCACCGTTCGCGCGTGGGTGCGCGCACGGTGCGCGCTTCTAGATATATATATTTTTTTTCTTTTGATTTTATCATCAACTACTGGATGGATTTACACCATTTGAGCAAAAGCGTGATCTGCGAATCAGACTCTACCATTTTGCAACATTTCTTGTAATTCTGTTCAGCCGTTCGGGCTGTAGCCGTGTCTAAACGTCCTATGGAAAATAACATAGGGAAAACACATTTCGGGACCCCCCTTTTTTCTCAGCCCCCACTTGACGAATCCCCCCAAAACTTTCAGGGAAGGAGCGGAGCGGGCCATCGACTTTGAGAAATTCGCGAAGATTCATCACCCGGCATCAAAGTTATTCCCAATAGAATGTTGCGGATTTCCTATGGAAACTAGGTCCTAACTATAACTACCAACTGGCGACCGCTATAAAAAAGTTTTCCTGGTATCACTCTGGTAACTTGACAAAGGCTGTTTACTGCTGAAATGAGTTGTTATTTGTGAGCAATTAAAACACTTGTAACACCAGGACAGTGTGCCGCCTCATTCCTGCGGGTCTGAACAGTTTTCTCATATATATATGTGTTTGTGAGTTAATAAATTGAATTTTCCTTAACAGACCACGCGAGTGCGGCCGCTTCCTTCCCTGGAGGGGGGGGCTTTCGGAGCAGATACATATATATATATTGCGGGTGCGCGATATATAGTTAGTACAACTAACTATATATGGAATTTCAATGGTTTTGTGTGAGTAAAATAAGGTTTTTAAATGCTAATTCCTAACTATATATGGTCTATAACCTATGTTTTTTTCAGTGAATATATATATATATATATATATATATATATATATATATATATATATATATATATATATATATATATATATTTATATATATATATTTTCATTGAAAAAACCATAGGTTTTATATCAATTATAGTTAGCTGGACAATTTACTCATACAAAACCATTGAAATTCCCACGTTATAGTTAGTTGTACTCACTATAACTGGCCCGCTCGCAAAGCACTGCTAATGACGTCACATATTACATCACTCATGATATAGTCAGTGACATCACTCATGACATCACTGATGACATCCCAACAAAACCAACAATCAATTAACATACAGTATTTGATAAGTCTATCATTCTTTTTTCCTTATAGTACGCTCCCCAGAACGCTTCCCGGTTCGCGAACCAGGCGCTCCCCACTCAAAAAAATAATAATTTTTAAAGCCTCCACATCAAACTTAGGGGGTCAGGGAGGATCTACTATGCCCCCTTATGGTCATTTCCCCCTTTGTTTTGGCCTCCTCTTGTCTCTCGATCCTACCGAGAGACAAGATGGCGGCCGCTCCGGACTGTTTAGAATGTTGACAGACACCGGAGAGCCAATCAGCTTCGCTTCGCGAAGTTCTGTTACGCGTAAAGTACGCGAACCGGAGCGCTGCCCAGAGCGCGCTTACAGATATATATCTTTTTTTGAACGTTAATTTCTCAAAATCCACTGGAGCACATATATTGAGACCTAGCAAAGGCACATCGGGCTAACAGTCCCTACAATTTTGCCAAGTTTCGTGCAAATCCATTCAGCCGTTCGGGCTAAAAGTGAGGCCAACCGCCCTATGGAAATTAACATTGGAAAAACATGTTTTGGGACCCCCCTTTTTTCTCGGCCCCCCCTTGACAAACCCCCCCCCAAATTTTCAGGGGCTGCTCAGAAACAAAATGTTCCATTTTCCTGAAAATTTCAGCAAATTCCGTCCACAAACGCCAAAGTTATTAGACATAGAATTTTCAAAAATCCCATAGGGAAAAAATCCTAACTATATATACCTACTGGCGACCGCCAGTAGGTAATATATATATATATATATATATATATATATATATATATATATATATATATATATATATATATATATATATATATATATCTGCTCCCAGATTTCTCAATGTTCGTAAAGAACCAGAAAAAGCACTCTCAGGGGGGTAATGATACCAACAAAACTTTTATTGGTTACCCAAGCACGGACAAGACGCGTTTCGGCACTTAGCCTTTGTCAATTGCGAGGTACGAACGCGCCGCCATTACTTTTAAATCATATTATATTTCGTCATCATGTGCCTGACAAGAAAATAAAGAAAGGACAAAACTAAGCAGCAAATATATCGCCATCTTAGAATGTCTAATCTACACAAGACAAGAAAGTATTTACATTTCAAATCTTATATCCAAGAGGTTGTTAGTTGGATGAGCTGAATCTCTATATGCTTCAATCAAGCCCATCTGTGGGCTTGATTGAAGCATATAGAGATTCAGCCCATCCAGGGCTTTATGAAATGCTGCCTATATTGTAAATATGCAATTTTGTAGTTGGATAATTTTATCTTTACTATTTTCCAACAAACAACCTTTCGGATATAAGATTTCAAATGTAAATACTTTCTTGTCTTGTGTAGATTAGACATACTAAGATGGCGATATATTTGCTGCTTAGTTTTGTCCTTTCTTTATTTTCTTGTCAGGCACATGATGACGAAATAGAATATGATTTAAAAGTAATGGCGGCGCGTTCGTACCTCGCAATTGACAAAGGCTAAGTGCCGAAACGCGTCTTGTCCGTGCTTGGGTAACCAATAAAAGTTTTGTTGGTATCATTACCCCCCCCTGAGAGTGCTTTTTCTGGTTCTTTACGAACATTGAGAAATCTGGGAGCAGTTATATTTCGGCGGGTCCACCTCCGCTCTGGAAAGCACCCGCTCGAGTGTGCAGCAGGCTGGTGATGTTTGGAGCAAATATATATATATATATATATATATATATATATTCACTGAAAAAACCATAGGTTATAGACCATATATAGTTAGGAATTAGCATTTACAAAACCTTGAAAATTCACTGAAAAAACCATAGGTTATAGACCATATATAGTTAGGAATTAGCATTTAAAAAACCTTATTTTACTCACACAAAACCATTGAAATTCCATATATAGTTAGTTGCACTAACTATATATCGCGCACCCGCAATCCACTGCTGATGATGTCACATATTACATCATTCATGACATGGTCAGTGACATCACTGATGACATCACTGATGACATCTCAAATGACATCACTGATGACATCACTGATGACATCACTGATGACATCATCCAGTGACTGTGTGTTTCTGTAAAGTTTAAATATGTTAGATATATTGAAGAATGAGTGGATGTATAAGTGTCTGGATGAAGGATTTAGTAGGTGCGTGACTGACTGTATGAGTGAGTGAATAAATGTGTCATACTAAATGCATGGGTTAGTGACTAAACTGTCTGAATGTTTGCTTCAGTATGTCTGTTGTGATGTAAACTGCTGCATGTGTGGATCATTAGCTATACGAGAGGCTATATATGTTATTGATTGGTTGCCCAAGTATTTGTATGGGAGATTGAGTTTGTGTGGGGGTGGCTGGGAGGTGTGTGACTCTGTGCATAGATGTGTGAGCAGTTGATTCACTAGGTGTATGAGTTCAAGAGTGCATGTGGAAACAGCTACATGGGCGGTTGACTGTGTGCATGAGTGTATTGATGAGTGAATGGATATGTCAATGCTACATGTCATAGTAAGTACATATGTAAAACACAGTACATGTGAGAGTTGGCATATATAAATAACTGTGCATGAGAGCCACTGAATGTGTGAGTGGCTGTATGGATCATTGTGAACTTGTATCAGGGATTGTATAAGAGAGTAAATATGTGTTAGTATATGTTTGAATAAGTAAGGTGTGTATAACTGTATAGTTGAGGAAATGGAGGTGTGATTGATTCTTTGCATGACTGACTAGGTGTGTGAGTAACTCCATGGATGAGTAACAGTGTGTGAGTGTCTGTATACACTGAGTGTATCTAAGGTTTTATTAGAGTCTGAAGAGGTTTATCGTATTAGCACAAGAATGATGTCAAATGAGATGTCATCAGTGATGTCATCAGTGATGTCATTTGAGATGTCATCAGTGATGTCATCAGTGATGTCACTGACCATATCATGAATGATGTAATATGTGACATCATCAGCAGTGGATTGCGGGTGCGCGATATATAGTTAGTGCAACTAACTATATATGGAATTTCAATGGTTTTGTGTGAGTAAAATAAGGTTTTTTAAATGCTAATTCCTAACTATATATGGTCTATAACCTATGTTTTTTTCAGTGAATTTTCAAGGTTTTGTAAATGCTAATTCCTAACTATATATGGTCTATAACCTATGGTTTTTTCAGTGAATTTCATTGGTTTTTTAAAAGCTAATATCTGTAGCTGTAAAATGTATTCTTCTTTAAATCCAAAAATATATTTTATATGTTTATTAATAAAAAAAAATTTAATATTTTTTTTTCTTCCCTCCCGCTTCGCGAATCGGGAAGCTTCCCGTTAGCTGGCCTTGATGCCGCGAAATAGTCCGCAAACCGGTAAACGTTCCTTTAACGCAACTGCCGCGTTAGAAAACATCGTGACGCCTCGCGTCCGCATGACGTTTCACGTTGTCGCGTGATACGTCATATGACGTGCTACGTTAGCGAACAGGTACGCGAAGCGAGGCGCGAAGCGCAGGTTCCCGGAAGCAAACCGGGAGGCGGCGCAAAGCGCGTAACGTAAACACAGCAGGTCATGTGACTTGGTAATAACACTTTTCATTGGTTCATTTCACTTTTGGTTTCCTAATGATGTAACACTAGGTCATGTAATGTAAAATTAACACTTTTCATTGGTTGAGAACTATTGTTTTTCCCAAATGATGAAAACCCCTCCTTCTTTCCTCACTCTGACTTTCATCTTTGTGAGAGAAAGACCCTTTGTTACCAGTGAGCAATGGCTTCTTTAGTAGCTTCAGCTGGTGCTTCCCCACCACCTCCACCACCTCCAAGGAAGAGAGGACCACCTGCTGAAGTTATCATTCAGCAAGAGGAGGAAGAAGAGGAAGAAGAGGAAGAGGAGGAAGAGCAGGAAGAGAGGCAGTTTTTGCCTGAGGAGCCCAGGAGGTCTCACCGGAAAGAAAACTTCATTTGGCAATTTTTTAAATTTCCCAAAGGCGAGAAAAAAGTAAATGCAAGATACGTAACTTGCCTTATATGTCAAGATAGACTGTCCAGAGGGACCGAGAAGAAATACAGTTACGGAAACTACACAATGCATCGCCATATGACTAGGTGGCATCCTAACAACTACAGTGCTGCACAGTTTCGTAACGAACTAGATAATCCCCCTATTATGGCCAGAAGATCTGTTGTACCCGAAGTGACGGGACCAGAGGGCAGGGAGATGGTGCCAAATATACAACTGAGATTTGGGGAAGTAAAACAAGTCTGCGTACTTTGCAATGGATTCATTTGCTACAGAGAAAGTAGCATCACTCTGATCAACAGAGCTATTGACAATCATCTTCCAATTTGTCCGAAACGCCGCAAACAATAAATTCTTTTTTTTTTGTTGCTCCTGTTGAGCCCTTTACAATGAATCGTTTTCGTTTCCCCCCCCCAAAAAACCCCAAAAAAATATAAAACCGTTCAGAAAAATTCAAAAAAAGTAAAAAAATGTTCAGAAAAAAATAAAAAATATATAAAACAACAAAAACAATTAAAAAAAAGTTCTTTTCAGAACTACCTCCCCGTTATTAAAAAATTGGTAGAATATTTGGAACTCTGCCAACCTCTATTTCTCTTAGTTCGCTTCCCAGTTCGCTCGCCGGTACGCGAACCGGGAGCGAACCAAAACATTTTTTTTTTTAAAAAAGAACAGTAAGTATAAGGGAAGGAAACAGACAGTTATGTTAAAAGAAAGCCAGCTATAGGGGAGTAAACTAGAGATACTATTACCCGTAATCCACTGCTGATGATGTCACATATTACATCATTCATGACATGGTCAGTGACATCATCAGCAGAGGATTGCGGGTAACAGTATCCCTAGTTTACTCCCTATAGCTGTCTTTCTTTTAACTTAACTGTCTGTTTCCTTCCCTTATACTTACTGTTCTTTTTAAAAAAAAAATTTTAGATCAGTCAGAAACAGTGAAAGTAATAGAGACAGAGTGAGTGACCAAGAGTGAAGAAGTATGAGAAGAGAGGGACTAAGAAAATTAGTGAAGGAGTAGAGTAATTAAGTAATAGACAAAGGAATGAGCGAAGTAGCAAAGGCAGGAAAGTGATTCTTAAAGAAATAAAGCAGTGGAACTAATAGAAGTTAAATGTGATAGAAATATAACAAAAAGAGTACAAAACATTTACCTTATAATTGTCGTTAAGTTACTCATTTGTTCTTTTTATACTAAAAAATCTGTGAAAGAGAGAACAAACATTTGAAAAATATTAAAACATGTTTTTAATAAATTAGAAAAAACAAGGGAAAAGATTGAAGGACAAATAGTTTTTCAAGAACTTTGACACTTACAGAAGCCTCTGCTTCTCCATGCCCCTACACAGTCCTAAAAATATACATTTTAAACTAATAGTATCTTGATGCAGATGAAGTGAGTCCTATCTTGCAACATTGTGCATCTTTTGCATGACTGCTGCATCGGTTTCATGTGGCATTGTTTTTTTACAGCATGACACATCTGCCTAGATTCATCATTTTATCATTTTGTCGCCTCATACCAAATCTTTTCAACCGCCACTGCGTCACAAAAGTGACGCACAGTGGCGCAAAAGAGGCATACACCTATCATAAATCTGTCCCTAACATGTTAAATAATTGATTCAGGATGACAATAAGGTGTGGCCTATCCAGAGGTTTGTTTAAGGTGAGGCCTACTCAGGGTTGCAGATCAAATTTACACTTATTGAAGAATACAGAGAAGAAAATACATGTGCAGGCCTACCAACCAAGTGTGTCATGTCGACTGCACTCTTGGACAAATGTTAGACCTCCTCTGTCTCCAGGAACAGGCCTAAACCTCATCTACACAATGTGATGTGTAATGTTAAGAAACACAGGTAATATAATTGAAAAACGTGCAATTTTTTTTCCTCATTCCACAATCATATCACCTGTGTTTCCTTTGCTTAGGTATCTCATTGTGGAAATGTAGTCTATCATATGAAAGACTACGTAGAATATGAGCACTGTATGCAACAACTTTGACACTTACAGAAGCCTCACCTTCTCCATGCCTCCTACACAGTTCTACATGTACATCATGAATGCAAACAGAACAGAATTAATTATACATATTAAATGGTTTATTTTTGCTGTTCTCAGAATGTATCAAATTTCACTAAAAACAGTGACTTGAAGGTATTCATCATATAACAGCGGGGAAAAAAAAACACAATCAAAATGATTGTGTTTAAAAAACCCATACAACATAACAAATCAGAATTCAGAACTCCTTAAAGTTAACTTACTTTCCATGACGGCGAAGGATGTCCTATGAACAGCTTACACTCTGTTGTGCTGTTATTACTTTCAACCCGCCACTTTCTGAAAGAAAACCTCCATTGTTTTCAAAAACATGTTACATACAATAAATGACTTCTCGCTCTCTACCACACGTTTCCACAAGGCCAAATCGTGTCTGAGCCATTTATAACTCTTAGAATTCTTGTAAGCCAATCCCGTCATGTTGTATTTCCGCAACTTTCACAATTAAAATGTTCAAGATCATTTTCACATTCCTGGACTAGTAATATCTTCCCCTTCTTGCTCAATCATGTTCTACATTTCCTATGACACTGATACTGCTTACTATGAAGCAGACTTACACTACCTTTATGACTACTACAATTATTTAATTCTCTACATCACTTTTAATCACAAAGCAATGTAAAACAGTAGACAGCATTGCAGACTTACATTCCCTCTACTCCATGTTTTGATT
This sequence comes from Lissotriton helveticus, assembly GCF_964261635.1. NCBI lineage: Eukaryota > Metazoa > Chordata > Amphibia > Caudata > Salamandridae > Lissotriton > Lissotriton helveticus. Next base: position 1,577,423,774 of record NC_136061.1, on the reverse strand, counting down.
GGCTGCTTCAATTAGCTTATAAAAAGAAACAGTTTTTCTGAACTCATTCAAAGTGCACGTATTTCTCCATGACGTCCAGTGTTATGGTAAGAAGTTATGTCTCTGTACTACACTTATCCTCAAGGCCAAATCGTGTAGGAGCCATTAGAACTTCTTGAAATTCCTCAGAGCACATCCCGAGATTCTTTCCCTAAAATTTTGGTTTTAAAAACACCAGGTAAGAGTTTTAAAGGTCATACGGCAATTTTTTTTTGAAAATTAAAACAGAATCATTGCAGAATGACCAGCCATTTCTAGACTTTAAATAAGCTGTGTAATGTCCTGATGTTATTGAAGGACCGTCATGATATATAATTGCTACAGTTACAAAAGTCCTTCCTGATATTGACAACTGTGAAGCCACAACATTTTTAATTAAAGTTGTCAATTTTGTTCCATCAGGCCTACATCGTTGGAACATTAAAATGACATACTGGCCATATGTTCGTATAAACAATGTGGACATCATTTCAGATTTACATTGGCTACACTCCATGTTGTGATCAGCTCCTTTTACTAGCTTATTAAAAGAGACTGATTTACTGTCTGGCAAAGTTAAATATATAAATCTTTCTGAGTCTACACTAGTAGTACTTGATACCCTACAGTTCTCGCAGTCATGCTGCCATTGATAAGAAAGCCCAAACAGGTGATCTACATCTACACCTTCATCATGCAATACAACAAGCATATACATTAAAAACTCCTGACAATCTTGCTGACTATTTTGAGAGAATTGTGTTTGGCCTGAACATCTGTCTAACAGATTTCGAATTTCAGACACACTTTCTATGTTTGTTCTATCAGTGCTACATTTCTCTAACACAGAATTTAACAAACTGCAAAATCTTTGATCAGAATTGACCACAATCTCTTCTTTTACATTTTCTAGAGAAAACAAAACATTAACCACTACATTAGCATAGCAGTTGACACCAGAACTGTTTTCAAATTGAAAACCAACAACATCTTCAACAGAATCCTTTTTGTTTCTGCTTATAATTTCAGGTTCATCGACTTTTCGTCTTTTTGCTACAACCTCCCCAATATTGGTCACATTTCTTCGTTTCCGGCCTACCACACGTTTCTCAAACAAAGGATACAGAGGCAAATGTGGCGCATACTCTCTTCTTAACCTATTGTATTCCTTAACACAATCTAGATCGGCACAAATGTTTGTGACATCACACTCAATCAAGTACAATCCCGATAAAGTTCTAACTCGTGACAATGCCACATATGCCATACCCTCCTTGAACACAGAACTGCCAATATTCACCAATGCACTGTCTACACTTAAACCTTGCGATTTATGGATTGTCACCGCATATGCCAAGCAAACAGGAAACTGCTTACGACGAACATATAAGTCTTTTACAAGCAAAAATCTAGCAGAACAACGACCAATTAGCTGTACTTCCTCAATGCCATCAAATTTAATTTTTAAAAATTCAATTCCATCTCTATTTCTGTATTTCACAAAATCAACAACATTACCCATTGATCCATTTACCAGACCTCTTTCAACATGTAAATTCCTTCTTAAAATTATACGGCAGTTCAAGCACACATTCAGAGTCTTTTCAAAACCTGCAGTTTTAGATATACTCTTCTCTAATGAATCCAATTTTGTTTTCAGATTCTCAGACAAAATAATTGTTGATCCCATATGCTCTACTCTGTCAATAGCTTCCAGTTTCACAATCTCTTGCTTTTCTAAGTGCAACATTTTGTTGTTGAATTTGGCACATTCTGCAAGAGTTGGCATCAAACATATTCCAGATTTCTTCTCAGTAATTTTCTGAAAAATATTCTCAGGCACAACATCTTGGTCTGGATATAAATTTGTCAGTAATCGTGCATGTAAAGCTTCTTTCCCATGCTCGGTCACTTTTCCAATTCTAACATCTTGTAGAATAGTCTTGTAAACTTCATCCTTCGCCTGACGCATATTTTCATGCAGTTCAGCATAATTGAAGTTTAACCATATATTGACGTTGCCAATGCTCCCTAGGTACTTCCTGGTATCTTCATGCGTGAGCATTTTGAACACAGGTTGCCCTTTGCCTGGTGTCAGCTGCAGAAGATCTCCGAAAACAATGATGTGTTTGCCACCTAATAACACATCATACTCTGTTTTGAGAACTTCTTGCATTCTCAAATGCACAAAGGCAAGCATGACATTGGAAACCATGCTTACTTCGTCAATGATAAGAAGTTTCATTTTCCTCAAGACTCTAGAAACTTCAAAACAAGCATCTCCCGATAGCTTGTGATATTGTAATTTGTTGTCATGCTCCACTGGCAGCATCAGTAAACGATGTAAAGTAATCCCTTTAATGTTATGTGCTGCCAGTCCAGTTGGAGCGGTGACAACACAAGACAGCGATGACTCTGTCCTTTCCTGCAAATAACATGAAATTGCTTTAATAAGGAAACTTTTTCCAGTTCCCGCTTCTCCACTCACGTACAGTCGAACAGGCTTCAACGACGTACATGAGCACTCTTTCTTGTCATGACTTAATCCATGATCAATTTGCATGGTAACTTCGTCATATATTTTCCTCTGCTCAACGTTGAGTTGTCTTTCCAACTCTTCTAAGTTAACCGCATCCTCCTGAGCATGTGCCATTGCTCTTTCCACTTCATTCATAGCAGTGGCAGCTTCATTTTCGATAACAGGTCCTCCTAGTGGATCCTGACTCAATGAAGCAGAACTCTGACTGTCCTGAGAACTGTCTCTGGCAATCTCCGCTGCAATCGTTGCTTCCTGCTCAATTTCCACATTCAACATTTCTACATATTTGGGAAAAGCAGGACATTCTATGGTCTCCTTGGCAGCATTGAAAGAGTCTTCATAACAGAGGAAATCTCCAAGCAGTTCCTCTTCTGCACGCCAAGGCTTAAAAAGTTGCAAAAGTGCTAAATAGAAAAACTCCTTTTTTTCAGGAGATTCGCCACTCAATTTTCGATGGTTTATCAAGTGGCATTTTCTTTGCTTCACCAGACATCCCTCACTTCCTATTACAGCATACACTCCTTTCTCAGTATCTTCTTTGATGTTCCTCTTGAATATGTAATTTTGCAGAACCTCATACAGACAAACATTCTCGAGGTGACTGCTTCGATTTGGATAATATGTATCCAACATGTTGCTCTTCAAAATGTCGGTACTGTTTGGCTCCTTTTCCGCCAAATACTCAATTTCCCGCACAGGTTTGAGAATTAGATTACGCGTTGCAGCAAGACCAAGACTCGCCCAAACGATACTCCTGGACTTGGCATAGAGACTTGCTGAAGACAACCGATCAGAACATTCATAAGCTCCGATTTCTCGATGCGACAACATCTTCAGACTGAAACTGTACAACTTCTTGCTGAGGCTCTTTTCATGGGAAATGTCCTCCCACATATCCTTCAATTCTGTCTTCTCTTTTTTGGTGATGTAAGATGTCACATACCGAGCCACAGCCATACAGTTATCAGCCACAAACTGTATATCCATGTTAGCATTCCACATGGACAAAATCACCGGGTTGTAGTCGTTGATGTACTTAGACTCTTCGTTCCTCTTCAAATTGTATGTGTTTTTAGGTGATTTCTTCATCACATTATGTCGCAGCGAAGACATCAAACTGTTCACTCTTCCTTTAGAAATCACCGGTCGTGGAAAGCCGAAACGACATTAGGTGTAGAACTTGTCTTTGTTTCGGAATTTACGACGGCAGTACTTTCCACATCGATGGCTTTGGAAACGTAGAACTTTTTCTCTTAGGCTTTTTTTCTCCTTTGCGTTTGGAACAGCACACGTAGAATACTGTTCTATAAAACTCATCACTGAGTCTTCTGGATCCGTTCCAAATTTAGGTGCATCCTTGATCCACAGCAACATATGTATATGAGGAGCACCTCTTGCTTGGTACTCCTTTCTCCAGAAGAAATCCAACACCTCTCCAAGAGGTGGATTCTTCTTATTCATGATGAAAGACATCATACCTTCAAATCTATGATTGAAGTACCTACATACATTGACTGGATCCAAAGAGCACAGTTTTCCGGGTGTCTTGAATTCGATGTTTTCTACGTTAGCATTTGCCTCTCGTAGAAATTCAAGTAAGTCTTCCCAGCCATACTCAGCACAGCTCAGAGTGAGGAACCATGTGGGAGTTCCTAAGTTCCTCAGCATACATTTTAAATCACCATGACGACGGTACCAGTACTCATTAGTACCACGCTGACACGCCATGAGATTAATCAGGTGAGAATCCAAAATACTGTCTTGGACATTGACGTTATCCATAAAGTCACTTGCCGAGATGTTTTGCATGTGTATACCACTTTTCAAGATGTGGTTCACTGCATATGACAGTCCAGACAGATCGCTTTCAAACAGGAGATGAAACAAATAAGGAATGCATTGTCGAAACCTAGCATCTCCTGCATACAATCGCAAAGTCCGGTATTCAGAAGCAGGAATTTGATGAGGTCGCTCATCATATTTTCCTCCCTGACCTGTTGGAAAAAGCTGTGGGAAACACCGAGCTTCCAAACTTTCCTCCCAAACACTAATGGGACTCCCTTTGGCTTGTTTCATTTGAAACAACTCAATAGCATTCCCCATGACTTCCTTGGAATGCAAAGGATGAACACTATAATGTTCATATATTTCTTCACTAGTACAGGGTTCTACTTTCTCAAGTTTGACCAGCACACAAATCGCTATCCTCTTCCTCACTTACTTCCTCTTCTGCAACATATACATTTTTATAGTATTTATTATTTTTTTTCAAATACAATGTTGCCCTTTTGACTTTCCTAACATCTACTAAATCTTGCCATATTTTCTTATTCTTTGTCGGAACCCCATTAACTAAGATAACCAGAGGTTCCTCTTCCACTTTTTCTACTCCAATTGTGTTAATGTTTTTCTTGAAATCTAGAGGCAAATAAACAACTCTTCCCTTTAATCCTCTCTGTAAATCTGATGGAGGCAATTTCCCTGTCTTTGGCTCCATTCTTACAATAGCCTGAAAGGGATGGATACTTTGAATCAAAATAGATTCATAAGTATTTAAATCCTTCAATTCAGAAGGAATCTCAACCAATTCCAGATTATTATGAACTGCTCTAGCAGGCATCTGGTTTTGATTTAATTTGTTACAACAATAAGTACACACACGTTGATCCAATCCCAAATCAAAACAATTTTCTACCATCAAGTATGTTGTAAAATCCTTCCATTCACTATTATTTTCCCTTTCACTTTTTGCATATAAATCCACTAACTTAGTCTGATTCTTATAATAAGTGCGTCGACAACACACACAAGTGAAATTTGGCCTCTCACTTGATTTCACCTCAAACGTCGCAATTTCCCTCTGGAAATTATCTGTACTGGAAACCTGTACACTATCTTCCACATTACTCTCTTCTTCTTGGTCAATTTCAACATTCTCCTCTTTACTTCCAAAGTAACAAAACTCAATTTCTTCACATATATTCTTCACATCTATTTCAGAACCATGCAAAAGAGCAGCGCATAATTGTTTAAGCATAATTGCTGGACTCTTAGCATCATACAACATTCTAACTAATTTCCTCACTTTATTATGATGCACTGCTAGCATCCTGAAATGATGAAAAACACTCTGGCATACTCTCCTGGAAAGACAAGCCAGTGAATGACCATGCAAACCTATCACTTCTCTCACTCTGCAAGGATCTAATTCTTGCAACAACTTCATTTTCTGCTTCAAACTTTTCTTATTAAATGACCGTATAAAATCACAAAGCAAATTGATGGAATCCTGTCGTACACTGCAAATACTACTACACTTCCAGGTGTACACAGGACCCTTAGGACGTCTCCCTAAAACCTCATTACCTAACACCTCTTCTATCTCTGTTGTCACAAGTTTTTCTTTTTCAACTGGACAACCATCTTTCACTTCATAAGCTCGACCACTGGTGTCAACTGCATGCACCAAATCATTATCCTGGAAATAACTCTCCTCATTAAAAAATGCCTCAGAGCTTGAACTATGCATCCATTCTCCAGAAAAAACTTCACAAAAATTACTACGATTAACTATTCTCTTCCATCTACTATTTCTTTTGAAAACATAAATTGCCCTGTTTAGCTTCCTAATTCTATTGATTGTCAAAATAAATAACTTACGTTTAATTTCAAATGCCTGATCAATAACTTTCTCAACTATTTTTTTTCTCTTATAAAAAACCCCTTTCTGTTGACCTTTCTTAATATTTTTTAACAAATTGCCAATTATCCTGTTGCGGAACATTCGTTTACGAATGTCCCTAAACTGTTGTTTCCTTCTACTTTCATGCATAGAGTTATCTCTTACTCTAGCAGTAACATTTTTCATTGGCCTTTCCTTTCCGTTTGAATTGCTTCTCCTTTTCTGGACTGAAACATTTTCTGTAGTAATATTTTTTTTACCACAGATATTTCTTATGAATGTTTTTGTACTCTTACCCGGTGCTTTCTTGGTGACTTGACAAATCTTTTTGTTAGAGGACTGCTGCTTTTTTTCATTCACCTGCTGTCTTTGACGTTTTGCAGCCTTTCTTACTCTTTCTTTGGTTGGCATGCTGAAATCTTGAAATGATCTGCAGTTGAATCTGTGGTAAAATATAATAAAAAATTTTATTAACGACTATTACCCAACAGTAAATCAATAACAGTCATCAAAAACTTAACACATTACTTAACATTTTTACATAGAAGATTTTTTTGTGCATGGCAAATTTAGAATACAGAAATAGCAGAAAAGAAATGGAATTTATATTCATTTTACCTGTGCTGTTTTATATGTGAATCTGATCTAATTTTATGAGCATATTTTAATATTTTATTGAAGACACTACACATAACCTGTTTTTGAAGGTGTCTTTATTTTTAAATTAAACGGTTTACATTTTTACTTTTTATTTATTATAAATTTATAAAATAAATGTTTATAGTTCCATAGGCTCAAGCACGTCAGCTTCCCATCCTATGTCATACAATTCTGACAAATCTGCATCCTCATCACGTTCTTCTTCATCCTCAGGATTTAAATCATCCAAAGGATCAACATCCACTGATGTTTCAATTACAAGTTCAATGATGAGGTTGAAATCAATTAATTGCTGATTGTCGCTCATGTTGATGTTGTCTTTATCTTTAAAGAAAGATAACAACAATGAGATGTTGCAGAGTAAGAGACAAATCTCAGAGATTATAATAGTAAAATTGTTTAACAAGAGTAACATTTTGCAGCTATTATTTAACCATGTCCAGCGATGCTGAGGAAGCAGCCGCGGGCTGTGGAGGAAGTTACGGTGGGGCAGGGAGGCGGGAAGGGGGAGGGGCAGGGTGGAGGGACCTAAAAACTGGCATATGGATAATTGCAGGTAAGTACACAATTTAATTATTCAAACGAATTTCGTAGCACGCACTGCATCGCAAAATCCTCTGTGCACAGTTCTGTGTGAGAACAGAAACCCTGCGACAGGGGCACCCCTGAGCCTTGCTGGAGCTTCATCACACTTGCGATACAACTCGAGCAATGCGCCACCTTTACGGCACAGATGCGTCACGCATCTATGCTGTTTTTGCCCCATGATGCGCCGCATTGTAAATGCAGCACACCATGGGTGGCGGAACAGCGGCACAGGATGACTGCAGCCGCGGGCCGTGGAGGAAGTTACGGTGGGGCAGGGAGGCGGGAAGGGGGAGGGGCAGGGTGGAGGGACCTAAAAACTGGCATATGGATAATTGCAGGTAAGTACACAATTTAATTATTCAAACGAATTTCGTAGCGCGCACTGCATCGCAAAATGGGATGCTGTGCGCGCTACGAATTTCGTTTGAATAATTAAATTGTGTACTTACCTGCAATTATCCATATGCCAGTTTTTAGGTCCCTCCACCCTGTAACCCTCCCCCTCCCCGCCTCCCTGCCCCACCGTAACTCCCTCCACGGCCCGCGATTGGATGACTGGCACATCCCTGATGATACGCCAGTCATCATAAATCTATCCCTAAGCTTCTTATCTTGTTAGAGATGAACCGCCATATGTATCATCAAAGTTTTTTACATTTCCTAAATAGCGAACTTTAAGGAATAAATAGCGATTCTTTACCATTCCTAGTTTGCGATGAGCTATTTGCTAATTACAAATTACCCATTCATTTCCATGGAGCAGGAGGCCCATATGAATGAACGTGCAATTTGCGATTAGCAATTAGCTCATCGCAAATTATGAATTTTTCCGAGGGTGCAGGGGTGTCTCAAGAACACCCTGCTGCACCCCTGAAAAAGAAATTTGGGGGCATATGGCGCACATAAATTTTGAAAACATTCCTTTACCTCAAAAACGATTTTCAACTCATAATTTGAAAACACTGCCCACGGGGAAATGACTTAAAATGTCCTCAAGACACATGAAAATGTTTTTTTAAAGCCTTTGCAACTTTTTTGGGTCACTTTTAACATGGCTAAGTAACTCAAACAGTCAAAATCTAAATTTACCATGCACAGGTGGGAGCATATTTACAAGGAATTTGCTCCACGGAGAAAGGTCTTTTAATTTAATATTGCAAAAATAACATCAGAGACACTGAAATGCCTTATAAAGAAGCATACACCATTATGTCCTTGTCATAAATTTTAAAAGCATTCATTTTCCCCAAAAACGATTTTCAAGTCATAAATTAAAAACACTCCACATGGGGAAATGACTTAAAATGTCCTTAAGACACATGAAAGCGTTTTTTGATTGCCTTTGCAGCATGTTTCGTCACCTTTAACATGCCTATGTAACGCAAACATTCAAAATCTAAATTTGCCATGCACAGGTGGGAGCATATTTACAAGCAATTTGCTCCACAGGAAAACGTCTTACATTAAAATGGGAAAAATAACATCAGAGACACTCAATTGCCTTATAAAGAAGCATACACCATTATGTCCTTGTCATAAATATTAAAACCATTCCTTTTCCTCAAAAACGATTTACAAGTCATAATTTGAAAACACTCCACAGCTCCTATGCACATAAAAACCCTGTCAGTACTAATACTTCACATTTTCTCCAATTACAATTTCTCAAAGAAACAAAATCTATTTGTAAAACACTTGAGACAAAGCAACATTTGAAAAACACAACTTTCTTCATAATTTTCTCCTTAAAGCACACTATTTTCTATCTAAATTAAAGAAATATTTTCTCACCTTAGCAAATACTTTGAGTTTCAAAACAGTCTCAGAAACACACCAATTTGTCTTCAGCAGAGCAAAAGGTATGCACTCCAGAGTCTGCAGCTATCAAAAGCACAGACATGCTGTAATTCTTCACACATATCTCTCATGTCACCCAATCAAAACTCTTCCCTCACTTTTTTTCAAATCAAAACCCTTCCCCCCTCTGCCCTCTCTGCTTTTTTGCATAGCAACCACCTCTTGCAAGACCTCTGGTGTTTGCAAGTTCACACAACAATGTTGCAATTGAACTCTGAACTCTCAGTGCACCTGCATATCCAGTGCATTCTTCCATTTAATGATTTTTTCTTTGCCACTCAAAATACATCTTTCAACGAACTCATCCATGCACCCTAACTTTCTGTTTTCAGCAATCAAAATCCACCAATCACTGTTACTGCTTCATTAACACAGAAACTCCACAGTTTTTTTCATTTTAAACTCTTATTTTTTCAACTGCCATTTCATTGCCACACTTCATCTGACTGCAGCAGAACCTTCTCTCGCCATGTTTTCTGTCTGGTTTGTTGGACATAGTTACATCTATTGGGCTCAGAGGTACGCTGAAAACAGGAATTTACCTAACCTCAATTTACAAGATGTGGAAATTAAGTGGTTTGGCCACAGAGGATTAAAATGTCACCAATTGATACCATTGGTGAAAACCTTTATGCATTTGCCAAAACCTGACCTGTTAATTGTGCACTGTGGAGGTAATGACTTGGGCACTTTGACTGGGGTAGGTCTGGAAATGCTTTTAAAGGACACCTTTGAGCAATTGATGGCACTTTTTCCTCAGACTGCCTTGGTATATTCAAATATATGCCAAAGACAGAAATGGAGGTGGTCGAACCAATTTTGTCCACAAATTGAGAAGTCGAGGAAGCATGTAAACAAATCTGTTTCAGCTTACATGAGACCATGGAATGGGCTCCTTGTACAACAATAACTTGCGTTACTACATGCAAGATATCTACAGAGGAGATGGAGTTCACTTCTCAGATGAGGGCAACAGAATTTTCATTCTGAATTTAAGACTGTGCATTGGTACCTACTTATAAGTACCTAAATGTACCATAAACCCAAAAGCTCTTCTCAGAGCTACCCTACATCTGATCACTCACAATTATTATTTTACTCTAACTTTTTTCACTAATTTTCAAGAAAGTACGCTCCCCAGAACGCTTCCCGGTTCGCGAACCGGGCGCTCCCCACGCAAAAGAACTAAAAAAACGATATTTTTTTTTTGCCCTGCGAGGCCCTTTTAAAGCCTCCACATCAAACCTAGGGGGTCAGGGAGGACCTACTATGCCCCCTTATGGTCATTTAACCCCTTCGCTTTGGCCTCCTCTTCTCTCTCGATCCTACCGAGAGACAAGATGGCGGCCGCTACGGACTGTTTGCAATGTTTACAGACGCCGAAGAACCAATCAGCTTCGCAAAGCTCCGTAACGCAAAAAGTACGCGAAGCGGAGCGCTGTTACAGATATATATCTTTTTTTGAACGTTAATTTCTCAAAATCCACTGGAGCACATATATTGAGACCTAGCAAAGGCACATCGGGCTACCAGTACCTACAATTTCCCCAAGTTTCGTGCAAATCCATTCAGCCGTTCGATTATTATTATTTTTATTTTTTTTTGCCCCGCGGGGCCCTTTTAAAACCTCCACATCAAACCTAGGGGGTCAGGGAGGATCCCCCTTATGGTCATTTGCCCCTTCGCTTTGGCCTCCTCTTGTCTCTCGATCCTACCGAGAGACAAGATGGCGGCCGCTACGGACTGTTTGGAATGTTTACAGATGCCGGAGAACCAATCAGCTTCGCTTCACAAAGCTCCGTAACGCGAAAAGTCCGCGAACCGGAGCGCTGCCCGGTCCGCTGTTACAGATATATATCTTTTTTTGAACGTTAATTTCTCAAAATCCACTGGAGCACATATATTGAGACCTACAAAAGGCACATTGGGCTACCAGTCCCTACAATTTTGCCAAGTTTCGTGCAAATCCATTCAGCCGTTCAGGCTAAAAGTGAGGCCAACCGCCCTATGGAAAACTCAATGTTAAAAACACGTTTTGGGACCCCCCTTTTTTCTCGGCCCCCCCTTGACGAAACGCCCCCAAATTTTCAGGGGCTGCTCAGAAACAAAATGTTCAATTTTCCTGAAACTTTCAGCCAATTCCGTCCACAAACGCCAAAGTTATTAGACATAGAATTTTCAAAAATCCCATAGAGAAAAAATCCTAACTATATATACCTACTGGCGACCGCCAGTAGGTAATATATATATATATATATATATATATATATATATATATATATATATATATATATATATATATATATATATATTACCTACTGCCAGTCGCCAGTAGGTAGTTTTAGTTAGACCTAGTTTCCACAGCAAATCTGCAACATTCTATTGGGAATAACTTTGGCGCCAATTGATGAATCTTCGCGAATTTCTCAAAGAAGATGGCCCGCTCCTTCCGTGTCCTTCCGTGAAAGTTTTGGGGGGCTTCGTCAAGTGGGGGCTGAGAAAAAAGGGGGGTCCCAAAATGTGTTTTCCCCATGTTATTTTCCATAGGCCGATTAGACACGGCTACAGCCCGAACGGCTGAACGGAATTACAAGAAATTTGGCAAAATGGTAGTGTCTGATTTGCAGATCATGCTTTTGCTCAAATGGTGTAAATCCATCCAGTAGTTCCTGAGAAAATCAAAAGAAAAAAAATATATATATCTAGGCGCACGCACCGTGCGCGAATCGGGTGTGCGCGAGCGGAATACTGATTTGCTGTTAGACGTCTCTCAAGATTCCTTTCGGTGGAAACCAGTAAGTGTTGGCCGCCATTTTGTCACTCCGAGGCAGAAGAGAGCCCAAAACAAAAGTGGAGAACGTGAAAAGGGGGCAGGGTAGAGACTTCCTGACCCCCTGGGCCTTCTCAGGGGGTCCCTGAAGGACCCCAAAGGGCAATAAAAAACAGTTTAAAAAAAAAAAGAAATCGCGAGGTGCGCGCACGTTCCATGCACCCTCGAGGCAGAAGTGATTCAAAAACAAAGTGGAGAACGTGAAAAGGGGGCAGGGTAGAGACTCCCTGACCCCCTAGCCCTTCTCAAGGGGTCCTTGAAGGACCCCGAAGGGCAAAAAAAACATTCTTTTTTTTTAAATCGCGAGGTGCGGGCACGTTGCGTGCAAGTGGAAAAAAAAAGACAAAAAAAAGTACAGTTAAATAACAAGTTTGAGTGTTTAGATGTTGGTTGGCTCTAAAAAGAGCCATTGTGTTCATTGAGTGTGTTTTGTACCTACAAGTAAGTACCGATGCAGAGTCTAAAGTTCAAGAGGAAGACTCTGTTTCCCTCATCTGTGAAATGTACACTGTTTCCTCTATAAATGCCTTGCAAGTTGTAACGCAAGTTGTTGTGGTATATAGAACCCATACCATAGTCTCTGAGGAAAGCAGAAACAGACTTATTCACATGTTTCCTTGCTTTCTCAATCTGTGGACAATATTGGTTGGACCAGTTCCATTTTTGCCTTTGGCATATATTAGAATATACAAAGGCAGTTTGTGGAAAAAGTGACATCAATTGCCCAAAGGTGTCCTTTAAAAGCATTTCAAGACCTACCCCAATCAAAGTGCCCAGGTCATTGCCACCACAGTGCACAATTATGAGGTCAGGGTGTGGAAGATGCAAAAAGGATTTTACCAATGGCATCAATTGGTGAGATCTCAATCCTCTCTGGCCAATCCACATAATATCCACATTTGGTAAATCAAGGTTGAGAAAGCATCTATTTGCTGCATACCTTTCACTCCAGAAAATATAGCTGTGTCCTACAATCCACACTCTAAGCATCTTGAAGGGAGAACCGGTTGTACTCAGATGGTCTCTGGAAATGAAATGGCAGTTTTAAAAGTAGGAGTTTAGAAAAAAATGTGGATGAGATTCGGTGCACTTGAAAAAAAAGAAATGACTGGTGGTTTCTGAAAATGTAACATTGAAAACTAGGGTGCATGCTTCTGTTTTTTAAAAGGAGAAATGCTAATGGTTGAGAAAATGTCAATGAAAGGAACATTGCACAGGATAAGCTGGTGTATTGAGAAGTCAAACACCCTTGCTGGTTTGGTTTGCAGATGACCTTTTCACCTGTGTGTTCAGTGAGGTGTTCTATGGGATGTTACCATGGTAACAGGAAGACAGAGCAGTGGGGGAAGGTTGAATATTGTGTGAGATTGAAAGTGTTGCAATGTAGAACCTATGAAAATGTTAGTTTGGTTTTGAATTCGTGTGGGAAGAAATTCCATTGTTATCTACATGAGTATGTGTGGAAAATGAGAGGGAAAGAATGCTATTCTATGGTTGAAGTGACTGGTGCACAATTCAGAGATTCCGCTTAAGAAAAGCTGATGTGTGATTGAAGCTGTTCTAAATCTACAAAAGGATTATTAAAGGTGAGTTGATAATTTGTAATAGGATCTATGTTGTACACTCCAAGTTAAAAAGAAAAATGTATTCTAATGTGGAAGCAGGAGTTTATTTGTATAGAGTCTGATTCTGAATTTGTCTACTTTGGGAAAATCATTGTGAAAGGAGCATTCGGTATGTTGATGTGTTTGAGGAGATATTTTTTTGCAGTGCTTTTAAAAATGTAGAGTGTGTACATGAAGTGGTCTAACCACTTACACACTTGTATATCAGGGTTAGAATTCTCAGATAGTCTTCTTGCAGTCTAGTAAACATTCTGGGTGTGCTGCACAAATGCCATAGAAAATCTTTCAATAGCATGTAGCAGAATAATTTGTTTAGTTGATGTCTTTTAAAAATATGGGAATACATGTACTCATGGAGTGAGTCAGGCTTTAGGACATGTAGTGCTTTATAGTCCTAGCACTTGCATGATACCATACACTGCCTAAACACAACTGCATTGTTCTAAAGTCAGAAATATCAGTCCTACCTTGACCCCTTATACTGCCTGAACACCACTGTACTGTCCTAAACCCTGAAACACCATCCCTAGAAAAACCTGCTAAACTCTTTCAACACTACTGCAGTGTTCTAAACCCTGAAACAGCACTCCCAGCAAGACCCCCTTTCACTGTAGTAATCATTTTACTAAATTGCAAGGGATACAGTCATGTGTCTAAGATCACAGTGTGAGTCAGTATTCATTTCAGAAAAATGTGGCAGAATAATTTGCTTAGTTGATGTGTTTAAAAATATTGGAATACATGTACTCATGAAGTGAGTCAGGATTTAGGAGATGTAGTGCTAGAAAGTCCTATGCAGTATGTGTGTCGGGCCTTTTAATTCCCAAATAGTCTCCATGCTGTGTAATAAAGATCCTATGTGTGCTGTAGAAATGCCATAGCAACTCTCTCTGTAGCATGTAGTAATCATTTCAGTGATTTTTCATTTCTACATTCTCAGTCCCACCTAGACCCTCTACACTGCCTGAACAGCACTGAACTGTCCTAAACCCTGAAACACCATCCCCAGCAAATCCTGCTAAACTCTTTCAACACTACTGCACTGCTCTAAACTCTGAAACAGCACTCCCAGCAAGACCCCCTTTCACTGTAGTTATCATTTTACTGAATTGCAAGGGATACTGTCATATGCCTAAGATCACAGAGTGAGTCAGTATTTATTTCTGAAAAATGTGGCAGAATAATTCGCTTAGTTGATGTGTTTAAAAATATGGGAATACATGTACTCATAAAGTGAGTTAGGCTTTAGGACATGCAGTGCTTTATAGTCCTAGCCCTTGCATGACAGCATACACTGCCCAAACACAACTGTATTACTCCAAACTCAGAAATATCAATCCCACCATGACCCTCTACACGGTTTGAACACCACTGCACTGTCCTTAACACTGAAACGCCATCGCTAGCAGAACCCGCTAAACTCTTTCAACACTACTGCACCACTCTAAACACTGAAACAGCACTCCCAGCAAGACCCTCTTTCACTGTAGTAATCATTTTACTGAATTGCAAGGGATACTGTCATGTGTCTAAGATCACAGTGTGAGTCAGTAATTATTTCAGAAAAATGTGGTAGAATATTTTGCTTAGTTGATGTGTTTAAAAATATGGCAATATATGTAGTCATGGAGTGAGTGAGGCCTTAGAACATTTAGTGCTATAAAGTCCAAAGCAGCATGTGTGCCAGGCCTCTGAATTCCCAAATAGTCTCCATGCTGTGTAATAAAGATCCTTGGTGTGCTGTAGAAATTGCATACAAACTCTCTCTGTAGCATGTAGAAATCATTTCAGTGAATTCTCATTTCTACATTCTCAGTCCCACCTTGGGCCCCTACACTGCCTGAACACCACTGCACTATCCTAAAATCTGAAAAGGCACTCCCAGCAAGACTCCCTTTCACTGTAGTAACCATTGTATGGAATTGCAAGGCATACTGTCATGTGTCTAAGATCACAGTGTGAGTCAGACTTCATTTCACACAATTTTGGCAGAATAATTTGCTTAGTTGATGTGTTTAAAAATATGGCAATACATGTAGTCATGGAGTGAGTCAGGCCTTATGACATTTAGTGCTATAAAGTCCAAAGCAGCATGTGTGCCAGGCCTCTGAATTCCCAAATAGTCTCCATGCTGTGTAATAAAGATCCTGGGTGTGCTGTACAAATTGCATACAAACTCTCTCTGTAGCATGTAGTAATCATTTCAGTGAATTTTCATTTCTACATTCTCAGTCCCACCTTGAAACCCTACACTGCCTGAACACCACTGCACTGTCCTAAACCCTGAAACACCATCCCTAGCAAAACCTGCTAAACTCTTTCAACACTACTGCACTGCTCTAAACCCTAAAACAGCACTCCCAGCAAGACCCCCTTTCACTGTAGTAATCATTTTACTAAATTGCAAGGGATACAGTCATGTGTCTAAGATCACAGTGTGAGTCAGTATTTATTTCTGAAAAAGGTGGCAGAATAATTCGCTTAGTTGATGTGTTTAAAAATATGGGAATACATGTACTCATAAAGTGAGTTAGGCTTTAGGACATGCAGTACTTTATAGTCCTAGCCCTTGCATGATACCATACACTGCCCAAACACAACTGTATTACTCTAAACTCAGAAATATCAATCCCACCATGACCCTCTACACTGTTTGAACACCACTGCACTGTCCTTAACCCTGAAACACTATCCCTAGCAAAACCTGCTATACTCTTTCAACACTACAGCACTGCTCTAAACCCTGATGCAGCACTCCCAGCAAGACCCCCTTTCACTGTAGTAATCATTTTACTGAATTGCAAGGCATACTGTAATGTGTTTAAGATCACAGTGTGAGTCAGTATTCATTTCTGTAAAATGTGGCAGAATAATGTGCTTAGTTGATGTGTTTAAAAATATGGGAATACATGTTCTCATGAAGTGAGTTAGGCTTTAGGACATGCAGTGCTTTATACTCCTAGTCCTTGCATGATACCATACACTGCCCAAACACAACTGGTTTGCTCTAAACTCAGAAATATCGATCCCAGCATGACCCCCTACACTGCCTGAACACCACTGCACTGTCCTAAACCCTGAAACACCATCCCTAGCAAAACCCGCTAAACTCTTTCAACACTACTGCACCGCTCTAAACACTGACACAGCACTCCCAGCAAGACCCCCTTTCACTTTAGTAATCATTTTACTGAATTGCAAGGGATACTGTCATGTGTCTAAGATCACAGTGTGAGTCAGTATTCATTTCAGAAAAATGTGGCAGAATAATTTGCTTAGTTGATGTGTTTAAAACTATGGCAATACGTGTAGTCATGGAGTGAGTCAGGCCTTAGAACATTTAGTGCTATAAAGTCCAAAGCAGCATGTGTGCCAGGCCTCTGAATTCCCAAATAGTCTCCATGCTGTGTAATAAAAATCCGGGAAACGGCCTTTACAACGAAGCCGTTTCCACGAAATCTTTAACCACACATGCAGTACAACGCATGCGTGGTTACCACTAATGCCTTTACCACGCATGCCTTTACTACGATGTTTGTAGTAAAGGCATATGTGGTAAAGGTAAAAAAAAAAGGGGGGGCTTGGGGAGGTCTCCCCCCAAATAAAACAACTCACCAGAAGTCACGTCGGCATCAGAGTCGTTTAAGAGAAATCGGGAAAAAATGCTGTTTTCTCTTAACGACGTATGACATCACCACGCAAATAGTCGAGGAAAAGTTTATGCGTGGTAAACAAATTCCGTTGTAACGCATGCGTGGTAAAGGCATGCGTTGCAACGGAATTCGTTGTATCGTCATATATTCTAAAAATCCTTGGTGTGCTGTAGAAATTGCATACAAACTCTCTCTGTAGCATGTAGAAATCATGTCAGTGAATTCTCCTTTCTACATTCTCAGTCGCACCTTGAGCCCCTACACTGCCTGAACACCACTGCACTGTCCTAAAAAGTGAAACAGCACGCCCAGCAAGACTCTCTTTCACTGTAGTAATCATTTTACGGAATTGCAAGGCATACTGTCATGTGTCTAAGATCACAGTGTGAGTCAGACTTCATTTCACATAATCGTGGCAGAATAATTTGCTTACTTGATGTGTTTAAAAATATGGCAATACATGTAGTCATGGAGTGAGTCAGGCCTTAGAACATTTAGTGCTATAAAGTCCAAAGCAGCATGTGTGCCAGGCCTCTGAATTCCCAAATAGTCTCCATGCTGTGTAATAGAGATCCTTGGTGTGCTGTAGAAATTGCATACAAACTCTCTCTGTAGCATGTAGTAATCATTTCAGTGAATTTTCATTTCTACATTCTCAGTCCCACCTTGAAACCCTACACTGCCTGAACACCACTGCACTGTCCTAAACCCTGAAACACCATCCCTAGCAAAACCTGCTAAACTCTTTCAACACTACTGCAGTGTTCTAAACCCTGAAACAGCACTCCCAGCAAGACCCCCTTTCACTGTAGTAATCATTTTACTGAATTGCAAGGGATACTGTCATGTGTCTAAGATCACAGTGTGAGTCAGTATTCATTTCAGAAAAATGTGGCAGAATAATTTGCTTAGTTTATGTGTTTAAAAATATGGGAAAACATGTACTCATGTAGTGAGTCAGGCTTTTGGACATGTAGTGCAAGAAAGTCCTATGCAGCATGTGTAAGGCCTCTTAATTTCCAAATAGTCTCCATGCTGTGTGATGGGTGGGTGATGGCTGGGTGTGCTGTAGAAATGACATAGCAACTCTCTCTGTAGTATGTAGTAATCATTTTAGTGAATGTTCATTTCTACATTCTCAGTCCCACCTTGAAACCCTACACTGCCTGAACACCACTGCACTGTCCTAAACCCCGAAACACCATCCCTAGCAAAACCTGCTAAACTCTATCAACACTACTGCACTGCTCTAAACCCTGAAACAGCACTCCCAGCAAGACCCCCTTTCACTGTAGTAATCATGTTACTGAATTGCAAGGGATACAGTCATGTGTCGAAGATCACAGTGTGAGTCAGTATTCATTTCAGAAAAATGTGGCAGAATAATGTACTTAGTTGATGTGTTTAAAAATATGGGAATACATGTACTCATGAAGTGAGTCAGGATTTAGGAGATGTAGTGCTAGAAAGTCCTATGCAGCATGTGTGTCAGGCCTCTTGATTCCCAAATAGTCTCCATGCTGTGTAATAAAGATCCTGGGTGTGCTATAGAAATGCCATAGCAACTCTCTCTGTAGCATGTAGTAATCATTTCAGTGATTTTTCATTTCTACATTCTCAGTCCCACCTAGACCCTCTACACTGGGTGAACAGCACTGAACTGTCCTAAACCCTGAAACACCATCCCCAGCAAATCCTGCTAAACTCTTTCAACACCACTGCACTGCTCTAAACTCTGAAACAGCACTCCCAGCAAGACCCCCTTTCACTGTAGTAATTATTTTACTGAATTGCAAGGGATATTGTCATGTGTCTAAGATCACAGCGTGAGTCTGTATTCATTTCAGAAGATTGCGGCAGAATATTTTGCTTAGTTGATGTGTTTAAAAATATGGGAATACATGTTCTCATGAAGTGAGTCAGGCTTTTCGACATGTAGTGCTAGAAAGTCCTATGCAGCATGTGTCAGGCCTCTTAATTTCCAAATAGTCTCCATGCTGTGTAATGAAGATCCTGGGTGTGCTGTAGAAATGACATAGCAACTCTCTCTGTAGTATGTAGTAATAATTTCAGTGAATTTTCATTTCTATATTCTCAGTCCCACCTTGAAACCCTACACTGTCTGAACACCACTGCACTGTCCTAAACCCTGAAACACCATCCCTAGCAAAACCTGATAAACTCTTTCAACACTACTGCACAGCTCTAAACCCTGAAACAGCACTCCCAGCAAGACCCCCTTTCACTGTAGTAATCATTTTACTGAATTGCAAGGGATACAGTCATGTGTATAAGATCACAGTGTGAGTCAGTATTCATTTCAGAAAAATGTGGCAGAATAATTTGCTTAGTTGATGTGTTTAAAAATATGGGAATACATGTACTCATGAAGTGAGTCAGGTTTTAGGACATGTAGTGCTAGAAAGTCCTATGCAGCATGTGTGTCAGGCCTCTTAATTCCCAAATAGTCTCCATGCTGTGTAATAAAGATCCTGGGTGTGCTGTAGAAATGCCATAGCAACTCTCTCTGTAGCATGTAGTAATCATTTCAGTTAATTTTCATTTCTACATTCTCAATCCCACCTTGACCCCTTATACTGCCTGAACACCACTGCACTGTCCTAAACCCTGAAACACCATCCCTAGCAAAACCTGCTAAACTCTTTTAACACTACTGCACTGCTCTAAACCCTAAAACAGCACTCCCAGCAAGACCCCCTTTCACTGTTATCATTTTACTGAATTGCAAGGGATACTGTCATGTGCCTAAGATCACAGAGTGAGTCAGTATTTATTTCTGAAAAAGGTGGCAGAATAATTCGCTTAGTTAATGTGTTTAAAAATATGGGAATACATGTACTCATAAAGTGAGTTAGGCTTTAGGACATGCAGTGCTTTATAGTCCTAGCCCTTGCATGATACCATACACTGCCCAAACACAACTGTATTACTCTAAACTCAGAAATATCAATACCACCATGACCCTCTACACTGTTTGAACACCACTGCACTGTCCTTAACCCTGAAACACCATCCTTAGCAAAACCTGCTATACTCTTTCAACACTACTGCACTGCTCTAAACCCTGATACAGCACTCCCAGCAAGACCCTCTTTCACTGTAGTAATCATTTTACTGAATTGCAAGGGATACTGTAATGTGTTTAAGATCACAGTGTGAGTCAGTATTCATTTCTGTAAAATGTGGCAGAATAATTTAATTAATTAATGTGTTTAAAAATATGGGAATACATGTACTCATAAAGTGAGTTAGGCTTTAGGACATGCAGTGCTTTATACTCCTAGTCCTTGCATGATACCATACACTGCCCAAACACAACTGTTTTGCTCTAAACTCAGAAATTTCAATCCCACCATGACCCCCTACACTGCCTGAACACCACTGCACTGTCCTAAACCCTGAAACACCATCCCTAGCAAAACCCGCTAAACTCTTTCAACACTACTGCACCGCTCTAAACACTGAAACAGCACTCCCAGCAAGACCCCCTTTCACTGTAGTAATAATTTTACTGAATTGCAAGGGATACTGTCATTGAGTCAGTATTCATTTCAGAAAAATGTGGCAGAATAATCTGCTTAGTTGATGTGTTTAAAAATATGGCAATACATGTAGTCATGGAGTGAGTCAGGCCTTAGAACATTTAGTGCTATAAAGTCCAAAGCAGCATGTGTGCCAGGCCTCTGAATTCCCAAATAGTCTCCATGCTGTGTAATAAGGATGCTGGGTGTGCTGTAGAAATTGCATACCAACTCTCTCTGTAGCATGTAAAATCATTTCAGTGAATTCCCATTTCTACATTCTCAGTCCCACCTTGAGCCCCTACACTGCCTGAACACCACTGCACTGTCCTAAAATCTGAAACAGCACTCCCAGCAAGACTCTCTTTCACTGTATTAACCATTGTATGGAATTGCAAGGCATACTGTCATGTGTCTAAGATTACAGTGTGAGTCAGACTTCATTTCACAAAATGTTGGCAGAATTATTTGCTTAGTTGATGTGTTTAAAAATATGGCAATACATGTAGTCATGGAGTGAGTCAGGCCTTATGACATTTAGTGCTATAAAGTCCAAAGCAGCATGTGTGCCAGACCTCTGAATTCCCAAATAGTCTCCATGCTGTGTAATAAAGATGCTGGGTGTGCTGTAGAAATTGCATACCAACTCTCTCTGTAGCATGTAGAAATCATTTCAGTGAATTCTCCTTTCTACATTCTCAGTCGCACCTTGAGCCCCTACACTGCCTGAACACCACTGCACTGTCCTAAAAAGTGAAACAGCACGCCCAGCAAGACTCTCTTTCACTGTAGTAATCATTTTACGGAATTGCAAGGCATACTGTCATGTGTCTAAGATCACAGTGTGAGTCAGACTTCATTTCACATACTCGTGGCAGAATAATTTGCTTACTTGATGTGTTTAAAAATATGGCAATACATGTAGTCATGGAGTGAGTCAGGCCTTAGAACATTTAGTGCTATAAAGTCCAAAGCAGCATGTGTGCCAGGCCTCTGAATTTCCAAATAGTCTCCATGCTGTGTAATAAAGATCCTTGGTGTGCTGTAGAAATTGCATACAAACTCTCTCTGTAGCATGTAGTAATCATTTCAGTGAATTTTCATTTCTACATTCTCAGTCCCACCTTGAAACCCTACACTGCCTGAACACCACTGCACTGTCCTAAACCCTGAAACACCATCCATAGCAAAACCTGCTAAACTCTTTCAACACTACTGCAGTGTTCTAAACCCTGAAACAGCACTCCCAGCAAGACCCCCTTTCACTGCAGTAATCATTTTACTGAATTGCAAGGGATACTGTCATGTGTCTAAGATCACAGTGTGAGTCAGTATTCATTTCAGAAAAATGTGGCAGAATAATTTGCTTAGTTGATGTGTTTAAAAATATGGGAATACATGTACTCATGAAGTGAGTCAGGATTTAGGAGATGTAGTGCTAGAAAGTCCTATGCAGTATGTGTGTCGGGCCTTTTAAATCCCAAATAGTCTCCATGCTGTGTAATAAAGATCCTGGGTGTGCTGTAGAAATGCCATAGCAACTCTCTCTGTAGCATGTAGTAATCATTTCAGTGATTTTTCATTTCTACATTCTCAGTCCCACCTAGACCCTCTACACTGCCTGAACAGCACTGAACTGTCCTAAACCCTGAAACACCATCCCCATCAAATCCTGCTAAACTCTTTCAACACTACTGCACTGCTCTAAACTCTGAAACAGCACTCCCAGCAAGACCCCCTTTCACTGTAGTTATCATTTTACTGAATTGCAAGGGATACTGTCATATGCCTAAGATCACAGAGTGAGTCAGTATTTATTTCTGAAAAATGTGGCAGAATAATTCGCTTAGTTGATGTGTTTAAAAATATGGGAATACATGTACTCATAAAGTGAGTTAGGCGTTAGGACATGCAGTGCTTTATAGTCCTAGCCCTTGCATGATACCATACACTGCCCAAACACAACTGTATTACTCTAAACTCAGAAATATCAATCCCACCATGACCCTCTACACTGTTTGAACACCACTGCACTGTCCTTAACCCTAAAACACCATCCTTAGCAAAACCTGCTATACTCTTTCAACACTACTGCACTGCTCTAAACCCTGATACAGCACTCCCAGCAAGACCCCCTTTCACTGTAGTAATCATTTTACTGAATTGCAAGGGATACTGTAATGTGTTTAAGATCACAGTGTGAGTCAGTATTCATTTATGTAAAATGTGGCAGAATAATTTGCTTAGTTGATGTGTTTAAAAATATGGGAATACATGTTCTCATGAAGTGAGTTAGGCTTTAGGACATGCAGTCCTTTATACTCCTAGTCCTTGCATGATACCATACACTGCCCAAACACAACTTTTTTGCTCTAAACTCAGAAATGTCGATCCCACCATGACCCCCTACACTGCCTGAACACCACTGCACTGTCCTAAACCCTGAAACACCATCCCTAGCAAAACCCGCTAAACTCTTTCAACACTACTGCACCGCTCTAAACCCTGAAACAGCACTCCCAGCAAGACCCCCTTTCACTGTAGTAATCATTTTACTAAATTGCAAGGGATACAGTCATGTGTCTAAGATCACAGTGTGAGTCAGTATTCATTTCAGAAAAATGTGGCAGAATAATTTGCTTAGTTGATGTGTTTAAAAATATGGGAATACATGTACTCATGAAGTGAGTCAGGATTTAGGAGATGTAGTGCTAGAAAGTCCTAAGCAGTATGTGTGTCGGGCCTTTTAATTCCCAAATAGTCTCCATGCTGTGTAATAAAGATCCTGGGTGTGCTGTAGAAATGCCATAGCAACTCTCTCTGTAGCATGTAGTAATCATTTCAGTGATTTTTCATTTCTACATTCTCAGTCCCACCTAGACCCTCTACACTGCCTGAACAGCACTGAACTGTCCTAAACCCTGAAACACCATCCCTAGCAAATCCTGCTAAACTCTTTCAACACTACTGCACTGCTCTAAACTCTGAAACAGCACACCCAGCAAGACCCCCTTTCACTGTAGTAATTATTTTACTGAATTGCAAGGGATATTGTCATGTGTCTAAGATCACAGCGTGAGTCTGTATTCATTTCAGAAGATTGCGGCAGAATAATTTGCTTAGTTGATGTGTTTAAAAATATGGGAATACATGTACTCATGAAGTGAGTCAGGCTTTAGGACATGTAGTGCTAGAGAGTCCTATGCAGCATGTGTCAGGCCTCTTAATTTCCAAATAGTCTCCATGCTGTGTAATAAAGATCCTGGGTGTGCTGTAGAAATGGCATAGCAACTCTCTCTGTAGTATGTAGTAATCATTTCAGTGAATTTTCATTTCTACATTCTCAGTCCCACCTTGAAACCCTACACTGCCCGAACACCACTGCACTGTCCTAAACCCCGAAACGCCATCCCTAGCAAAATCTGCTAAACTCTTTCAACACTACAGCACAGCTCTAAACCCTGAAACAGCACTCCCAGCAAGACCCCCTTTCACTGTAGTAATCATTTTACTGAATTGCAAGGGATACAGTCATGTGTCTAAGATCACAGTGTGAGTCAGTATTCATTTCAGAAAAATGTGGCAGAACAATTTGCTTAGTTGATGTGTTTAAAAATATGGGAATACATGTACTCATGAAGTTAGTCAGGCTTTAGGACATGTAGTGCTAGAAAGTCCTATGCAGTATGTGTGTCAGGCCTCTTAATTCCCAAATAGTCTCCATGCTGTGTAATAAAGATCCTGGGTGTGCTGTAGAAATGCCATAGCAACTCTCTCTGTAGCATGTAGTAATCATTTCAGTGATTTTTCATTTCTACATTCTCAGTCCCACCTAGGCCCTCTACACTGCCTGAACAGCACTGAACTGTCATAAACCCTGAAACACCATCCCTAGCAAATCCTGCTAAACTCTTTCAACACTACTGCACTGCTCTAAACTCTGAAACAGCACTCCCAGCAAGACCCCCTTTCACTGTAGTAATTATTTTACTGAATTGCAAGGGATATTGTCATGTGTCTTAGATCACAGTGTGAGTCTGTATTCATTTCAGAAGATTGCGGCAGAATAATTTGCTTAGTTGATGTGTTTATAAATATGGGAATACATGTACTCATGAAGTGAGTCAGGCTTTAGGACATATAGTGCTAGAAAGTCCTATGCAGCATGTGTCAGGCCTCTTAATTTCCAAATAGTCTCCATGCTGTGTAATAAAGATCCTGGGCGTGCTGTAGAAATGCCATAGCAACTCTCTCTGTAGCATGTAGTAATCATTTCAGTTAATTTTCATCAATCAATCAATCAATGGCACTTATAGAGCGCGCTACCTACCCGAAGGGTCTCAAGGCGCTGGGGGGGGGGGGCCGCTACTGCTCGAATAGCCAGGTCTTCAGCTTCTTCCTGAAGGAGAGGTGGTCTTGGGTCAGGCGCAGGTCGGTCGGGAGGGAGTTCCAGGTCTTGGCGGCCAGGTAGGAGAAGGACCTTCCTCCTGATGTCGCTCTTCGGATGCGGGGGACAGCGGCGAGGGCGAGGTTGGCTGATCGGAGGTGGCGTTTGGGAGCGTGGAAGTTGATTCGGCTGTTGAGGTAGCTCGGGCCTTGGTTGTGTAGGGCTTTGTGTGCGTGGGTGAGGAGGCGGAACGTGATTCTTTTGTTGACGGGGAGCCAGTGAAGGTCTCTCAGATGTCCGGAGATGTGGCTGGTTCGTGGGAGGTCGAGGATGAGTCTGGCTGAGGCGTTCTGGATCCGCTGGAGTCTCTTCTGGAGTTTGGCGGTGGTCCCGGCGTAGAGGGCGTTGCCGTAGTCCAGCCGGCTGGTGACGAGGGCCTGGGTGACGGTCTTCCTGGTCTCGGTGGGGATCCACCAGAAGATCTTCCGTAGCATGCGCAGGATGTTGAAGCACGCCGAGGAGACGTTGTTGACTTGCCTGGTCATGGAGAGGGAGGAGTTCAGGATGAAGCCCAGGTTGCGTGCGTGGTCCGTCGGTTTGGGTGCGGTACCCAGGGCGGGGGGCCACCAGGAGTCGTCCCAGGCGGAGGGCGAGGAGCCCAGGATGAGGACCTCCGTCTTGTCCGAGTTTAGTTTCAGGCGGCTGGTCGTCATCCACTCGGCTACCTCTTTCATCCCTTCGTGCAGGTTGGCTCTGGCGGCGGCGGGGTTGTTGGTCAGGGAGAGGATCAGCTGGGTGTCGTCGGCGTAGGAGATAATGCTGAGGTTGTGTTTGCGTACGATGGCCGCGAGGGGGCTCATGTAGACGTTGAAGAGGGTTGGGCTCAGAGAGGATCCTTGGGGGACGCCGCAGATGACTTCGGTGGCCTCTGACTTGTACGGTGGTAGGCGGACTCTCTGTGTTCTTCCGTCGAGGAAGGAGATGATCCATTCCAGTGCCTTCCCCTGGACTCCGGCGTTGTCGAGGCGCTGCACTAGGGTGCGGTGGCAGACCGTGTCGAAGGCCGCGGAGAGGTCAAGGAGGATGAGGGCCGCTGTTTCTCCATTGTCCATCAGGGCTCGGATGTCATCGGTGGCGGCGATGAGGGCGGTCTCGGTGCTGTGATTGGCTCGGAAGCCGGACTGTGAGGGGTCGAGGGATCCGTTCGTCTCGAGGAAGGCGGCCATCTGCTTGTTGACGTTCTTCTCAATGACTTTGGCTGGAAACGGGAGGAGCGAGATGGGGCGGTAGTTCTTGAGGTCGGTGGGGTCCGCTGTTGGTTTCTTGAGTAGAGCGCTGAGTTCGGCGTGCTTCCAGCTCTCCGGGAAGGTGGCGGTGTCGAAGGATGTGTTGATGATGTCTCGCAGGTGGGGTGCGATGACTGCGTCGGCCTGGTTGAAGACGTGGTGAGGGCAGGGGTCGGTTGGTGATCCGGAGTGGATGGAGTTCATCGTGCGGATGGTGTCTTCGGTGCTGATCGGGGTCCAGGCGTGGAGGGTGGTGGTGGGGGGTGGTTGTTCGGTCATGGTGTGCGTTGGTTGGATGTTGAAGCTGTTGTGTATGTCCGTGATCTTGTTGTGGAAGTATGAAGCGAGGGAGTTGCAGAGGTCTTGCGATGGGGTGATGTCGTTGTTTCCTGCGCTGGGGTTGGAAAGCTCTTTCACGATGTTGAAGAGTTCCTTGCAGTTGTGTGCGTTGTTGTCCAGCCGGTCCTTGAATGCTGTTTTCTTGGCGGCGCGGATCAGCTGGTGGTGTTTCCGGGTGGCGAGTTTGAAGGAGGTCCTGTTGTCCGGTGTCGGTTCCCTTTTCCAGACTTTCTCGAGGGCTCGGCAGTTCTTCTTGGAGCTCTTGAGTTCGTCGGTGAACCATGGGGCCTTCTTGCTGCCGGGTCTGCTAGGCGGGGTCCTCAGAGGGGCGAGCTCGTCCGCGCAGATGCTGATCCACTTCGTGAGGTTGTCGGCGGCCTGGCTGGGGTCTGCTGAGCTGGCAGGAGGGTGCTGGCTCAGGGACGTGGCGAGCTGGTCTGCTGTGATCTTGTTCCAGCTTCTGCGGGCGGTCTGTTGCTGGTGGTGGTGGGTCGTCGTTCTCTTGAAGGTGAAGTGGACGCAGCTGTGGTCCGTCCATTGAAGCTCAGTGGCGTGGCTGAAGCTGATGTCTTTGCTGGAGGAGAAGACTGCGTCGAGTGTGTGTCCGGCGCGGTGGGTGGGGGTGGACACCAGTTGCTTGAGTCCCAGGTTGGCGAGGTTGTCGAGCAGGGTGCTGGAGTTGCGGTCGTTGTTGTTTTCCAGATGGAAGTTGAGGTCTCCCAGGAGGATGTAGTCAGCGGAGGGGAGGGCATGCGGGCTGACGAAGTCGGCGATGTCCTCGCTGAAATGTGTGCGTGGTCCGGGGGGTCGGTAGATCAGGGTGCCTCTGAGGGTGGTGTTCGGGTTGGTGTGGATCTGGAAATGCAGGTGTTCGGCGCTGGTCAGGGTGTTGTCGGTGCTGGTCGTGAGACGGATGGTGTTCCTGTGGATGATGGCGATGCCTCCTCCCATCTGGTTGGCGTTGCGGTCCCTGCGGACGATCTTGTAGCCTTCTGGGATGGCGATGGCGATGTCGGGAGCTGAAGAGGCGTTCATCCAGGTCTCCGTGAGGAAGGCAACGTCAGGGGCTGTGGCGTCTAGGAGGTTCCAGAGTTCTACGGCGTGTCTGTGGACGGAACGGGTGTTGAGCAGGATGCACTTGAGGTGTGTGCTGCTGGTGTTCGATTTGGCGGGTGCTGGTGTGAGGCAGGTCCGGATGCAGGCGAACTTGCAGGCGTGGCAGCTGAAAGGTCCGTGGGTGCGTCGTGGAGTGGCTTGGTGGTACTCTGGGCGTCGGCCGGTGTTGAGTGCGTTGAGGGTGGCGGCGGAGTACGTCCTGCGGGTCGGTCGGGCTCGTCGAGGTCCAGGGGTCCTGGCGCTGGTCGCGGTCCGGTCGCGGACGGGCGCAGACGGGCTTACCTTTGGCGCGCCTTCGGCGCACAATCGGCGCGCCCGCTGCGCGTGACCGCTGCGCGTTCGCACGGTCGCCATTTAAGGCGAAGTGCGCGGGTGGGTGGAGCAGCTGGGAGGCGGGAGCGGGGAGGGATACAGAAGAGAAGAAAGGGGCGGGGACAAGCGGCGGTGGCGGGAAGGGAGGGTGGAGGGCGGCGGACAACACGAAGGAGGGGGATGAACAAAACAGGCACAAATCTGCTACAAAACAAGGGGTATGAGGGGAAAGATACCAAGATACACGGAGAATACTACACAAGCACAACTGATGGACAAAACAGGAAAAAAAAGGAAAGAATAAAGGAGATGCACGGAGTTAAGGAAAGAAAACAGGCACAAATGTTTGTCAAAACAAACCCTACTGCGGGGGCAGCCGGCAGCCGGCAAAACGAGGCAGTAGCGAGGCAGAGGGCGGGCAGGGGCACACGCAGCAGCTGGTGGCCGTGCGGCGCGGGGGTGTCCCACCTTGACCCCTTATAATGCCTGAACACCACTGCACGGTCCTAAACCCTGAAACACCATCCCTAGCAAAACCTGCTAAACTCTTTCAACACTACTGCACTGCTCTAAACCCTAAAACAGCACTCCCAGCAAGATCCCCTTTCACTGTAGTTATCATTTTACTGAATTGCAAGGGATACTGTCATGTGCCTAAGATCACAGAGTGAGTCAGTAGTTATTTCTGAAAAAGGTGGCAGAATAATTCGCTTAGTTGATGTGTTTAAAAATATGGGAATACATGTACTCATAAAGTGAGTTAGGCTTTAGGACATGCAGTGCTTTATAGTCCTAGCCCTTGCATGATACCATACACTGCCCAAACACAACTGAATTACTCTAAACTCAGAAATATCAATCCCACCATGACCCTCTACACTGTTTGAACACCACTGCACTGTCCTTAACCCTAAAACACCATCCTTAGCAAAACCTGCTATACTCTTTCAACACTACTGCACTGCTCTAAACCCTGATACAGCACTCCCAGCAAGACCCTCTTTCACTGTAGTAATCATTTTACTGAATTGCAAGGGATACTGTAATGTGTTTAAGATCACAGTGTGAGTCAGTATTCATTTCTGTAAAATGTGGCAGAATAATTTGCTTAGTTGATGTGTTTAAAAATATGGGAATACATGTTCTCATGAAGTGAGTTAGGCTTTAGGACATGCAGTCCTTTATACTCCTAGTCCTTGCATGATACCATACACTGCCCAAACACAACTTTTTTGCTCTAAACTCAGAAATATCGATCCCACCATGACCCCCTACACTGCCTGAACACCACTGCACTGTCCTAAACCCTGAAACACCATCCCTAGCAAAACCCGCTAAACTCTTTCAACACTACTGCACCGCTCTAAACCCTGAAACAGCACTCCCAGCAAGACCCCCTTTCACTGTAGTAATCATTTTACTAAATTGCAAGGGATACAGTCATGTGTCTAAGATCACAGTGTGAGTCAGTATTCATTTCAGAAAAATGTGGCAGAATAATTTGCTTAGTTGATGTGTTTAAAAATATGGGAATACATGTACTCATGAAGTGAGTCAGGATTTAGGAGATGTAGTGCTAGAAAGTCCTAAGCAGTATGTGTGTCGGGCCTTTTAATTCCCAAATAGTCTCCATGCTGTGTAATAAAGATCCTGGGTGTGCTGTAGAAATGCCATAGCAACTCTCTCTGTAGCATGTAGTAATCATTTCAGTGATTTTTCATTTCTACATTCTCAGTCCCACCTAGACCCTCTACACTGCGTGAACAGCACTGAACTGTCCTAAACCCTGAAACACCATCCCCAGCAAATCCTGCTAAACTCTTTCAACACCACTGCACTGCTCTAAACTCTGAAACAGCACTCCCAGCAAGACCCCCTTTCACTGTAGTAATTATTTTACTGAATTGCAAGGGATATTGTCATGTGTCTAAGATCACAGCGTGAGTCTGTATTCATTTCAGAAGATTGCGGCAGAATAATTTGCTTAGTTGATGTGTTTAAAAATATGGGAATACATGTACTCATGAAGTGAGTCAGGCTTTAGGTCATGTAGTGCTAGAAAGTCCTATGCAGCATGTGTCAGGCCTCTTAATTTCCAAATAGTCTCCATGCTGTGTAATAAAGATCCTGGGTGTGCTGTAGAAATGGCATAGCAAATCTCTCTGTAGTATGTAGTAATCATTTCAGTGAATTTTCATTTCTACATTCTCAGTCCCACCTTGAAACCCTACACTGCCCGAACACCACTGCACTGTCCTAAACCCCGAAACGCCATCCCTAGCAAAACCTGCTAAACTCTTTCAACACTACAGCACAGCTCTAAACCCTGAAACAACACTCCCAGCAAGACCCCCTTTCACTGTAGTAATCATTTTACTGAATTGCAAGGGATACAGTCATGTGTCTAAGATCACAGTGTGAGTCAGTATTCATTTCAGAAAAATGTGGCAGAATAATTTGCTTAGTTGATGTGTTTAAAAATATGGGAATACATGTACTCATGAAGTGAGTCAGGCTTTAGGACATGTAGTGCTAGAAAGTCCTATGCAGCATGTGTCAGGCCTCTTAATTTCCAAATAGTCTCCATGCTGTGTAATGAAGATCCTGGGTGTGCTGTAGAAATGACATAGCAACTCTCTCTGTAGTATGTAGTAATAATTTCAGTGAATTTTCATTTCTACATTCTCAGTCCCACCTTGAAACCCTACACTGTCTGAACACCACTGAACTGTCCTAAACCCTGAAACACCATCCCTAGCAAAACCTGCTAAACTCTTTCAACACTACTGCACAGCTCTAAACCCTGAAACAGCGCTCCCAGCAAGACCCCCTTTCACTGTAGTAATTATTTTACTGAATTGCAAGGGATATTGTCATGTGTCTAAGATCACAGCGTGAGTCTGTATTTATTTCTGAAAAAGGTGGCAGAATAATTCCCTTAGTTAATGTGTTTAAAAATATGGGAATACATGTACTCATAAAGTGAGTTAGGCTTTAGGACATGCAGTGCTTTATAGTCCTAGCCCTTGCATGATACCATAACCTGCCCAAACACAACTGTATTACTCTAAACTCAGAAATATCAATCCCACCATGACCCTCCACTCTGTTTGAACACCACTGCACTGTCCTTAACCCTGAAACACCATCCTTAGCAAAACCTGCTATACTCTTTCAACACTACTGCACTGCTCTAAACCCTGATACAGCACTCACAGCAAGACCCTCTTTCACTGTAGTAATTATTTTACTGAATTGCAAGGGATACTGTAATGTGTTTAAGATCACAGTGTGAGTCTGTATTCATTTCTGTAAAATGTGGCAGAATAATTTGCTTAGTTGATGTGTTTAAAAATATGGCAATACATGTAGTCATGGAGTGAGTCAGGCCTTAGAACATTTAGTGCTATAAAGTCCAAAGCAGCATGTGTGCCAGGCCTCTGAATTCCCAAATAGTCTCCATGCTGTGTAATAAAGATGCTGGGTGTGCTGTAGAAATTGCATACCAACTCTCTCTGTAGTATGTAGAAATCATTTCAGTGAATTCTCATTTCTACATTCTCAGTCCCACCTTGAGCCCCTACACTGCCTGAACACCACTGCACTGTCCTAAAATCTGAAACAGCACTCCCAGCAAGACTCTCTTTCACTGTAGTAACCATTGTATGGAATTGCAAGGCATACTGTCATGTGTCTAAGATCACAGTGTGAGTCAGACTTCATTTCACAAAATGTTGGCAGAATGATTTGCTTAGTTGATGTGTTTAAAAATATGGCAATACATGTAGTCATGGAGTGAGTCAGGCCTTATGACATTTAGTGCTATAAAGTCCAAGGCAGCATGTGTGCCAGACCTCTGAATTCCCAAATAGTCTCCATGCTGTGTAATAAAGATGCTGGGTGTGCTGTAGAAATTGCATACCAACTCTCTCTGTAGCATGTAGAAATCATTTCAGTGAATTCTCCTTTCTACATTCTCAGTCGCACCTTGAGCCCCTACACTGCCTGAACACCACTGCACTGTCCTAAAAAGTGAAACAGCACGCCCAGCAAGACTCTCTTTCACTGTAGTAATCATTTTACGGAATTGTAAGGCATACTGTCATGTGTCTAAGATCACAATGTGAGTCAGACTTCATTTCACATAATCGTCGCAGAATAATTTGCTTACTTGATGTGTTTAAAAATATGGCAATACATGTAGTCATGGAGTGAGTCAGGCCTTAGAACATTTAGTGCTATAAAGTCCAAAGCAGCATGTGTGCCAGGCCTCTGAATTCCCAAATAGTCTCCATGCTGTGTAATAAAGATCCTTGGTGTGCTGTAGAAATTGCATACAAACTCTCTCTGTAGCATGTAGTAATCATTTCAGTGAATTTTCATTTCTACATTCTCAGTCCCACCTTGAAACCCTACACTGCCTGAACACCACTGCACTGTCCTAAACCCTGAAACACCATCCCTAGCAAAACCTGCTAAACTCTTTCAACACTACTGCAGTGTTCTAAACCCTGAAACAGCACTCCCAGCAAGACCCCCTTTCACTGTAGTAATCATTTTACTGAATTGCAAGGGATACTGTCATGTGTCTAAGATCACAGTGTGAGTCAGTATTCATTTCAGAAAAACGTGGCAGAATAATTTGCTTAGTTGATGTGTTTAAAAATATGGGAATACATGTACTCATGAAGTGAGTCAGGATTTAGGAGATGTAGTGCTAGAAAGTCCTATGCAGCATGTGTGTCGGGCCTTTTAATTCCCAAATAGTCTCCATGCTGTGTAATAAAGATCATGGGTGTGCTGTAGAAATGCCATAGCAACTCTCTCTGTAGCATGTAGTAATCATTTCAGTGATTTTTCATTTCTACATTCTCAGTCCCACCTAGACCCTCTACACTGCCTGAACAGCACTGAACTGTCCTAAACCCTGAAACACCATCCCCAGCAAATCCTGCTAAACTCTTTCAACACTACTGCACTGCTCTAAACTCTGAAACAGCACTCCCAGCAAGACCCCCTTTCACTTTAGTTATCATTTTACTGAATTGCAAGGGATACTGTCATATGCCTAAGATCACAGAGTGAGTCAGTATTTATTTCTGAAAAATGTGGCAGAATAATTCGCTTAGTTGATGTGTTTAAAAATATGGGAATACATGTACTCATGAAGTGAGTTAGGCTTTAGGACATGCAGTGCTCTATAGTCCTAGCCCTTGCATGATACCATACACTGCCCAAACACAACTGAATTACTCTAAACTCAGAAATATCAATCCCACCATGACCCTCTACACTGTTTGAACACCACTGCACTGTCCTTAACCCTAAAACACCATCCTTAGCAAAACCTGCTATACTCTTTCAACACTACTGCACTGCTCTAAACCCTGATACAGCACTCCCAGCAAGACCCCCTTTCACT
Organism: Lissotriton helveticus; assembly: GCF_964261635.1. Lineage (NCBI taxonomy): Eukaryota > Metazoa > Chordata > Amphibia > Caudata > Salamandridae > Lissotriton > Lissotriton helveticus. The sequence continues at coordinate 1,577,389,918 of NC_136061.1, read as the reverse complement.
GTTGTAATCATTTTACTGAATTGCAAGGGATACTGTAATGTGTTTAAGATCACAGTGTGAGTCAGTATTCATTTCTGTAAAATGTGGCAGAATAATTTGCTTATTTATTTTATTTATTTATTTATTATTACATTTCTTAAGCGCACAGCTACCCGTAGGTTTCCCGGCGCTAGGCATATAAAACAGTATACAAAATGGGGGGAGCGTCTAATCAGCAGTCTTACATATTGAAAAGCCAGGTCTTAATTCCCTTACGGAAAGTCATGAAGCACATTTCAGAACGCAGAGGGGGGGGTAAAGAGTTCCAAAGAGAGGGAGCCAACAGAGAAAATGAGCGACCTCCCATTTTTGCTCTCTTGATACGCGGTATCCTGAACTTATTCTGGGTGGAAGACCTAAGTGTGCGAGGTGGAAGATATTGCTGCACCAGAACAGATAGGTAATGTGGAGCTTTTCCGGTCATGATTTTATGCAAAAAACATAATGCCTTAAATTTAACCCTGCTCTCGATCCGCAGCCAGTGTAGTTTACGCATGTGGGCCGAGGCTGAGGTTCTGGCGGGTAGGTTACAAATAAGGCGAACAGCCATATTTTGTACTACCTGGTATTTCTTGGTTACCTCCTTGCAGGCACCCAGAAGTAAGATGTTACCATAGTCCAGGCGTGAGATGACAAGAGCCTGGACTACAGTTCTCAGGGTGTCAGCAGGCAGCATCCACGAGATTTTCCTTAGCCACCTGATGATGGTGGTACAGGTGGCGGAGACTTTCACGACGTGTTGCCTGAAGGACAATTGATTGTCCAGGAGGACCCCAAGATTACGAGCAGTAGAAGTTGGAGTGGGAAGAGGGCCCATCTCCGGCGGCCAATGTTGTGGGCCCCAGAGCGGGATGTCAGAGCCAAACAGGAGCAGTTCTGTTTTCTCCCCGTTCAGTTTCAATTTGTGCTCCAACATCCATGCCGAAATCTGTTTTAGTCCAGCTTGAAGGGAGGAGAAGGGGAGATGCTTGTTGGTGGAAAGTGAGTAGATGACTTGTGTGTCATCAGCATAGGAATAAATAGAGAGACCTGCCTGTTCCGCCAAAAAAGCAAGAGGTCTCACATATAAATTAAAAAAAAGGGGACTGAGAATAGAACCTTGTGGAACACCGTGAATAGAGGGAAAAGTTGATGAGACAGAAGTAGAGGAAAAAACTTGAAACGTGCGATTAGACAGAAAGTTAGAGATCCAGGCCAGGGCGGAACCATCGACACCCGCCTCTCTCAGGGTGGACAACAAGATGGGATGGGAGACGGTGTCAAATGCGGCACTCAGATCAAGCAAAATGAGTGCCACAGTCTCCCCGTTGTCCACCCTTTGCCTGATGGATTCTGACACACCAAGGAGAGTGGTTTCAGTCGAGAAACCGGCCCTGAACCCGGATTGAGAACCATGAAGAAGGTTAGAAGTTTCCACGTAAGAATTAAGCAAAAAGTTAACGTGTTTCTCCAAAATTTTAGAAAAACATGAAAGTAAAGAGATAGGGCGAAAATTAGACGGGTTATTAGGATCTGAGTTGGCCTTTTTTAATAATGGGACCACCATAGCGTGCTTCCATTCGTTGGGAACGATAGCTTCAGTAAGGGAGGCATTCAAAACCTTCAAAATAATAAGGAGTAGGGCTGGGTCCAAAGAGCTCAGGACTTGGGGAGGCATAGGGTCAGCTTAGTTGATGTGTTTAAAAATATGGGAATACATGTTCTCATGAAGTGAGTTAGGCTTTAGGACATGCAGTCCTTTATACTCCTAGTCCTTGCATGATACCATACACTGCCCAAACACAACTTTTTTGCTCTAAACTCAGAAATATTGATCCCACCATGACCCCCTACATTCCTAGACCCTCTACACTGCCTGAACAGCACTGAACTGTCCTAAACCCTGAAACACCATCCCTAGCAAATCCTGCTGAACTCTTTCAACACTACTGCACTGCTCTAAACTCTGAAACAGCACACCCAGCAAGACCCCCTTTCACTGTAGTAATTATTTTACTGAATTGCAAGGGATATTGTCATGTGTCTAAGATCACAGCGTGAGTCTGTATTCATTTCAGGAGATTGCGGCAGAATAATTTGCTTAGTTGATGTGTTTAAAAATATGGGAATACATGTACTCATGAAGTGAGTCAGGCTTTAGGACATGTAGTGCTAGAAAGTCCTATGCAGTATGTGTGTCAGGCCTCTTAATTCCCAAATAGTCTCCATGCTGTGTAATAAAGATCCTGGGTGTGCTGTAGAAATGCCATAGCAACTCTCTCTGTAGTATGTAGTAATCATTTCAGTGATTTTTCATTTCTACATTCTCAGTCCCACCTAGGCCCTCTACACTGCCTGAACAGCACTGAACTGTCCTAAACCCTGAAACACCATCCCTAGCAAATCCTGCTAAACTCTTTCAACACTACTGCACTGCTCTAAACTCTGAAACAGCACTCCCAGCAAGACCCCCTTTCACTGTAGTAATTATTTTACTGAATTGCAAGGGATATTGTCATGTGTCTTAGATCACAGTGTGAGTCTGTATTCATTTCAGAAGATTGCGGCAGAATAATTTGCTTAGTTGATGTGTTTATAAATATGGGAATACATGTACTCATGAAGTGAGTCAGGCTTTAGGACATGTAGTGCTAGAAAGTCCTATGCAGCATGTGTCAGGCCTCTTAATTTCCAAATAGTCTCCATGCTGTGTAATAAAGATCCTGGGTGTGCTGTAGAAATGGCATAGCAACTCTCTCTGTAGTATGTAGTAATCATTTCAGTGAATTTTCATTTCTACATTCTCAGTCCCACCTTGAAACCCTACACTGCCCGAACACCACTGCACTGTCCTAAACCCCGAAACGCCATCCCTAGCAAAACCTGCTAAACTCTTTCAACACTACAGCACAGCTCTAAACCCTGAAACAGCACTCCCAGCAAGACCCCCTTTCACTGTAGTAATCATGTTACTGAATTGCAAGGGATACAGTCATGTGTCTAAGATCACAGTGTGAGTCAGTATTCATTTCAGAAAAATGTGGCAGAATAATTTGCTTAGTTGATGTGTTTAAAAATATGGGAATACATGTACTCATGAAGTGAGTCAGGATTTAGGAGATGTAGTGCTAGAAAGTCCTAAGCAGTATGTGTGTCGGGCCTTTTAATTCCCAAATAGTCTCCATGCTGTGTAATAAAGATCCTGGGTGTGCTGTAGAAATGCCATAGCAACTCTCTCTGTAGCATGTAGTAATCATTTCAGTGATTTTTAATTTCTACATTCTCAGTCCCACCTAGACCCTCTACACTGCCTGAACAGCACTGAACTGTCCTAAACCCTGAAACACCATCCCTAGCAAATCCTGCTAAACTCTTTCAACACTACTGCACTGCTCTAAACTCTGAAACAGTGGTTCCTATGGCATACGGTATAGTATAACTTAATACTTATAACATGCTCAATGGCAATGAAAACATTGGAGAAGCGGTGGCAGGAGAAAGAGAGACGCACACTTGTACCATGAAGGATATTGCCATATATTTAAGAATTGATATTGAAAAGTACATATAAAATACTTGCGACATACAAATGTTGTACAAAGTGCAGTGTATCCCAAGTGAATATTAAAACAAACCAAAAAAGTGTATAACAAGGTGAACTATACAGGTTTCAACTGTGAATATTTACAGAGAACAGGAAACTAGACTCTAAACCAAATATATCAACAAATGATTAGCCAGCTGCTATAAAATTATAGAAACTGTGTTGGTCTGATTTGTTTCCTAGGGCGTCGACGGCGTTTCGACCATTAGAATAGAGGTCTCATCAGGACTGGGCAGTGAGGGACATCTATCACAATACAAAAATAAAAATAAAAATAATTTGTAACTATTAGCAGTCGCCATGAATAAAATAATATTCATGAATATAGTCAGGGAGGTTTGTATACCTTGCACCAGGGTGTAGATAGCCCAAGCGTGTGGAAGTAAACTGAATTTACTTACAGTGAACCCGGCCGGGCACTGTCAGAAACAGGAGGAAACACAGCGTCAGTGCAATATATCTGAAAAAATGACTAAGTCATCAAAAAGCGGAGGTGTTTTGTTATAAAAGCAACTTACCACTGTAGACACAGTTGGTAGCGTGTATTTCTTTTATTTATTTAGGTGGTCTTGGATATTTGCGGTCAATGCCGTTCCACCGCCAAGTTTCACAGATATGCTAGAAATAATAAATGTGAAAACTGTGTCAAGCGCTTTTGTAAAGCGAAATAATTCCGCTCTATTTGCTAATCGGTCGCGGGATTATAAAAGGCTTTTCACGTACCTTGGCGTTTTCAAATCGTGCTGCTCGATGGCTGGCTCCGATCAGTCCACTAGTAAGGGGAGTGTCACGGAAGGCGGCGTATTCGCCGTTATGACATGCTAGACGGCGTAGTCAACACCGAAAGAGGACTTGCGCGTCCATGCAGTGTTTACTATTACAAATGGCCACTGTGCCGACATCTACGGACTGCATCCAATTCCCCCATGACTACCAATTCATACAGTGAGCATTTTGCAGCCAACAGATTAAAAATAAAAATAACGACAGTTTGCATTATGTACCGAGGCAATTACAGTGGAGCTCTACAATTTCATGGGCACCCACCCTCATGAAACCATAATAAATCTCAGATTATATACAGACATTAGCGCATATATACATTTTTAAAAAAACACTTTTTGCATGAAAATACTCTTTTCTTAACAGAAACACTGAGTGCACAATGCTGGTATTTGGTAATTGCATGACATACAGGAACACAAAAATGCTGTCACAACATCGAGTCAACCAATTGCATGTTTAAAGAATACCAAACCAGTGTCTATGTCATATTGGATACAAAGCCTCTCCATTCATCAGCCGTGTTAAGACCTTTATTTATGGAATTGATCTTGTCAATCCAATGGCACTCGCGACGCTGCAGTATTTGAGCAATGTCGCCGCCTCTTTCTGGTAATGTTGCGATATCTACCACTTGCCACCTCATTTCATCCGCAGAGTGGTTTAATTCTTTGAAATGGGCAACAAGAGGTGCAGTCAAAACAGATTTCCTTATGCGACTGCGGTGCTGTCCTATTCTGGCCTTTACTAGTTGTTGCGTTTGTCCAATATAGGGTAAGTCGCAGGGACACCAAATGCAATACACGACATTACGTGTGTTACAATTAGAAAAGAAATCAAGTTTATGATCCAAATTGCCATGCTTAAAATTCAATGTCTTGCATGTAAACGGGCAAATCACACAATTTCCACAAGGGTGGTGTCCCAAAATGGGAGGCAAATTCCAATTAGATTCTAGAGTGCCAATATTCACAGTTGAAACCTGTATAGTTCACCTTGTTATACACTTTTTTGGTTTGTTTTAATATTCACTTGGGATACACTGCACTTTGTACAACATTTGTATGTCGCAAGTATTTTATATGTACTTTTCAATATCAATTCTTAAATATATGGCAATATCCTTCATGGTACAAGTGTGCGTCTCTCTTTCTCCTGCCACCGCTTCTCCAATGTTTTCATTGCCATTGAGCATGTTATAAGTATTAAGTTATACTATACCGTATGCCATAGGAACCACTGTTTTTCTATATAAACGTACTGCCCTGGTTCCTTGTGAGTAGGGTTTCCCTTGTTCTTACATTTCGCTAAACTCTGAAACAGCACACCCAGCAAGACCCCCTTTCACTGTAGTAATTATTTTACTGAATTGCAAGGGATATTGTCATGTGTCTAAGATCACAGCGTGAGTCTGTATTCATTTCAGAAGATTGCGGCAGAATAATTTGCTTAGTTGATGTGTTTAAAAATATGGGAATACATGTTCTCATGAAGTGAATCAGGCTTTTCAACATGTAGTGCTAGAAAGTCCTATGCAGCATGTGTCAGGCCTCTTAATTTCCAAATAGTCTCCATGCTGTGTAATGAAGATCCTGGGTGTGCTGTAGAAATGACATAGCAACTCTCTCTGTAGTATGTAGTAATAATTTCAGTGAATTTTCATTTCTACATTCTCAGTCCCACCTTGAAACCCTACACTGTCTGAACACCACTGCACTGTCCTAAACCCTGAAACACCATCCCTAGCAAAACCTGCTAAACTCTTTCAACACTACTGCACTGCTCTAAACCCTAAAACAGCACTCCCAGCAAGACCCCCTTTCACTGTAGTTATCATTTTACTGAATTGCAAGGGATACTGTCATGTGCCTAAGATCACAGAGTGAGTCAGTATTTATTTCTAAAAAAGGTGGCAGAATAATTCGCTTAGTTAATGTGTTTAAAAATATGGGAATACATGTACTCATAAAGTGAGTTAGGCTTTAGGACATGCAGTGCTTTATAGTCCTAGCCCTTGCATGATACCATACACTGCCCAAACACAACTGTATTACTCTAAACTCAGAAATATCAATCCCACCATGACCCTCCACACTGTTTGAACACCACTGCACTGTCCTTAACCCTGAAACACCATCCTTAGCAAAACCTGCTATACTCTTTCAACAGTACTGCACTGCTCTAAACCCTGATACAGCACTCCCAGCAAGACCCTCTTTCACTGTAGTAATTATTTTACTGAATTGCAAGGGATACTGTAATGTGTTTAAGATCACAGTGTGAGTCAGTATTCATTTCTGTAAAATGTGGCAGAATAATTTGCTTAGTTAATGTGTTTAAAAATATGGGAATACATGTACTCATAAAGTGAGTTAGGCTTTAGGACATGCAGTGCTTTATACTCCTAGTCCTTGCATGATACCATACACTGCCCAAACACAACTGTTTTGCTCTAAACTCAGAAATATCGATCCCACCATGACCCCCTACACTGCCTGAACACCACTGCACTGTCCTAAACCCTGAAACACCATCCCTAGCAAAACCCGCTAAACTCTTTCAACACTACTGCACCGCTCTAAACACTGAAACAGCACTCCCAGCAAGACCCCCTTTCACTGTAGTAATAATTTTACTGAATTGCAAGGGATACTGTCATGTGTCTAAGATCACAGTGTGAGTCAGTATTCATTTCAGAAAAATGTGGCAGAATAATCTGCTTAGTTGATGTGTTTAAAAATATGGCACTACATGTAGTCATGGAGTGAGTCAGGCCTTAGAACATTTAGTGCTATAAAGTCCAAAGCAGCATGTGTGCCAGGCCTCTGAATTCCCAAATAGTCTCCATGCTGTGTAATAAAGATGCTGGGTGTACTGTCAAAATTGCATACCAACTCTCTCTGTAGCATGTAGAAATCATTTCAGTGAATTCTCATTTCTACATTCTCAGTCCCACCTTGAGCCCCTACACTGCCTGAACACCACTGCACTGTCCTAAAATCTGAAACAGCACTCCACGCAAGACTCTCTTTCACTGTAGTAACCATTGTATGGAATTGCAAGGCATACTGTCATGTGTCTAAGATCACAGTGTGAGTCAGACTTCATTTCACAAAATGTTGGCAGAATGATTTGCTTAGTTGATGTGTTTAAAAATATGGCAATACATGTAGTCATGGAGTGAGTCAGGCCTTATGACATTTAGTGCTATAAAGTCCAAAGCAGCATGTGTCTCCATGCTGTGTAATAAAGATGCTGGGTGTGCTGTAGAAATTGCATATCAACTCTCTCTGTAGCATGTAGAAATCATTTCAGTGAATTCTCCTTTCTACATTCTCAGTCGCACCTTGAGCCCCTACACTGCCTGAACACCACTGCACTGTCCTAAAAAGTGAAACAGCACGCCCAGCAAGACTCTCGTTCACTGTAGTAATCATTTTACGGAATTGCAAGGCATACTATCATGTGTCTAAGATCACAGTGTGAGTCAGACTTCATTTCAAATAATCGTGGCAGAATAATTTGCTTACTTGATGTGTTTAAAAATATGGCAATACATGTAGTCATGGAGTGAGTCAGGCCTTAGAACATTTAGTGCTATAAAGTCCAAAGCAGCATGTGTGCCAGGCCTCTGAATTCCCAAATAGTCTCCATGCTGTGTAATAAAGATCCTTGGTGTGCTGTAGAAATTGCATACAAACTCTCTCTGTAGCATGTAGTAATCATTTCAGTGAATTTTCGTTTCTACATTCTCAGTCCCACCTTGAAACCCTACACTGCCTGAACACCACTGCACTGTCCTAAACCCTGAAACACCATCCCTAGCAAAACCTGCTAAACTCTTTCAACACTACTGCAGTGTTCTAAACCCTGAAACAGCACTCCCAGCAAGACCCCCTTTCACTGTAGTAATCATTTTACTGAATTGCAAGGGATACTGTCATGTGTCTAAGATCACAGTGTGAGTCAGTATTCATTTCAGAAAAATGTGGCAGAATAATTTGCTTAGTTGATGTGTTTAAAAATATGGGAATACATGTACTCATGAAGTGAGTCAGGATTTAGGAGATGTAGTGCTAGAAAGTCCTATGCAGTATGTGTGTCGGGCCTTTTAATTCCCAAATAGTCTCCATGCTGTGTAATAAAGATCCTGGGTGTGCTGTAGAAATGCCATAGCAACTCTCTCTGTAGCATGTAGTAATCATTTCAGTGATTTTTCATTTCTACATTCTCAGTCCCACCTAGACCCTCTACACTGCCTGAACAGCACTGAACTGTCCTAAACCCTGAAACACCATCCCCAGCAAATCCTGCTAAACTCTTTCAACACTACTGCACTGCTCTAAACTCTGAAACAGCACTCCCAGCAAGACCCCCTTTCACTGTAGTTATCATTTTACTGAATTGCAAGGGATACTGTCATATGCCTAAGATCACAGAGTGAGTCAGTATTTATTTCTGAAAAATGTGGCAGAATAATTCGCTTAGTTGATGTGTTTAAAAATATGGGAATACATGTACTCATAAAGTGAGTTAGGCTTTAGGACATGCAGTGCTTTATAGTCCTAGCCCTTGCATGATACCATACACTGCCCAAACACAACTGTATTACTCTAAACTCAGAAATATCAATCCCACCATGACCCCTACACTGCCTGAACACCACTGCACTGTCCTTAACCCTAAAACACCATCCTTAGCAAAACCTGCTATACTCTTTCAACACTACTGCACTGCTCTAAACCCTGATACAGCACTCCCAGCAAGACCCCCTTTCACTGTAGTAATCATTTTACTGAATTGCAAGGGATACTGTAATGTGTTTAAGATCACAGTGTGAGTCAGTATTCATTTCTGTAAAATATGGCAGAATAATTTGCTTAGTTGATGTGTTTAAAAATATGGGAATACATGTTCTCATGAAGTGAGTTAGGCTTTAGGACATGCAGTCCTTTATACTCCTAGTCCTTGCATGATACCATACACTGCCCAAACACAACCTTTTTGCTCTAAACTCAGAAATATCGATCCCACCATGACCCCCTACACTGCCTGAACACCACTGCACTGTCCTAAACCCTGAAACACCATCCCTAGCAAAACCCGCTAAACTCTTTCAACACTACTGCACTGCTCTAAACTCTGAAACAGCACACCCAGCAAGACCCCCTTTCACTGTAGTAATTATTTTACTGAATTGCAAGGGATATTGTCATGTGTCTAAGATCACAGCGTGAGTCTGTATTCATTTCAGAAGATTGCGGCAGAATAATTTGCTTAGTTGATGTGTTTAAAAATATGGGAATACATGTTCTCATGAAGTGAATCAGGCTTTTCAACATGTAGTGCTAGAAAGTCCTATGCAGCATGTGTCAGGCCTCTTAATTTCCAAATAGTCTCCATGCTGTGTAATGAAGATCCTGGGTGTGCTGTAGAAATGACATAGCAACTCTCTCTGTAGTATGTAGTAATAATTTCAGTGAATTTTCATTTCTACATTCTCAGTCCCACCTTGAAACCCTACACTGTCTGAACACCACTGCACTGTCCTAAACCCTGAAACACCATCCCTAGCAAAACCTGCTAAACTCTTTCAACACTACTGCACTGCTCTAAACCCTAAAACAGCACTCCCAGCAAGACCCCCTTTCACTGTAGTTATCATTTTACTGAATTGCAAGGGATACTGTCATGTGCCTAAGATCACAGAGTGAGTCAGTATTTATTTCTAAAAAAGGTGGCAGAATAATTCGCTTAGTTAATGTGTTTAAAAATATGGGAATACATGTACTCATAAAGTGAGTTAGGCTTTAGGACATGCAGTGCGTTATACTCCTAGTCCTTGCATGATACCATACACTGCCCAAACACAACTGTTTTGCTCTAAACTCAGAAATATCGATCCCACCATGACCCCCTACACTGCCTGAACACCACTGCACTGTCCTAAACCCTGAAACACCATCCCTAGCAAAACCCGCTAAACTCTTTCAACACTACTGCACCGCTCTAAACACTGAAACAGCACTCCCAGCAAGACCCCCTTTCACTGTAGTAATAATTTTACTGAATTGCAAGGGATACTGTCATGTGTCTAAGATCACAGTGTGAGTCAGTATTCATTTCAGAAAAATGTGGCAGAATAATCTGCTTAGTTGATGTGTTTAAAAATATGGCACTACATGTAGTCATGGAGTGAGTCAGGCCTTAGAACATTTAGTGCTATAAAGTCCAAAGCAGCATGTGTGCCAGGCCTCTGAATTCCCAAATAGTCTCCATGCTGTGTAATAAAGATGCTGGGTGTGCTGTCAAAATTGCATACCAACTCTCTCTGTAGCATGTAGAAATCATTTCAGTGAATTCTCATTTCTACATTCTCAGTCCCACCTTGAGCCCCTACACTGCCTGAACACCACTGCACTGTCCTAAAATCTGAAACAGCACTCCCAGCAAGACTCTCTTTCACTGTAGTAACCATTGTATGGAATTGCAAGGCATACTGTCATGTGTCTAAGATCACAGTGTGAGTCAGACTTCATTTCACAAAATGTTGGCAGAATGATTTGCTTAGTTGATGTGTTTAAAAATATGGCAATACATGTAGTCATGGAGTGAGTCAGGCCTTATGACATTTAGTGCTATAAAGTCCAAAGCAGCATGTGTGCCAGACCTCTGAATTCCCAAATAGTCTCCATGCTGTGTAATAAAGATGCTGGGTGTGCTGTAGAAATTGCATATCAACTCTCTCTGTAGCATGTAGAAATCATTTCAGTGAATTCTCCTTTCTACATTCTCAGTCGCACCTTGAGCCCCTACACTGCCTGAACACCACTGCACTGTCCTAAAAAGTGAAACAGCACGCCCAGCAAGACTCTCGTTCACTGTAGTAATCATTTTACGGAATTGCAAGGCATACTGTCATGTGTCTAAGATCACAGTGTGAGTCAGACTTCATTTCACATAATCGTGGCAGAATAATTTGCTTACTTGATGTGTTTAAAAATATGGCAATACATGTAGTCATGGAGTGAGTCAGGCCTTAGAACATTTAGTGCTATAAAGTCCAAAGCAGCATGTGTGCCAGGCCTCTGAATTCCCAAATAGTCTCCATGCTGTGTAATAAAGATCCTTGGTGTGCTGTAGAAATTGCATACAAACTCTCTCTGTAGCATGTAGTAATCATTTCAGTGAATTTTCGTTTCTACATTCTCAGTCCCACCTTGAAACCCTACACTGCCTGGACACCACTGCACTGTCCTAAACCCTGAAACACCATCCCTAGCAAAACCTGCTAAACTCTTTCAACACTACTGCAGTGTTCTAAACCCTGAAACAGCACTCCCAGCAAGACCCCCTTTCACTGTAGTAATCATTTTACTGAATTGCAAGGGATACTGTCATGTGTCTAAGATCACAGTGTGAGTCAGTATTCATTTCAGAAAAATGTGGCAGAATAATTTGCTTAGTTGATGTGTTTAAAAATATGGGAATACATGTACTCATGAAGTGAGTCAGGATTTAGGAGATGTAGTGCTAGAAAGTCCTATGCAGTATGTGTGTCGGGCCTTTTAATTCCCAAATAGTCTCCATGCTGTGTAATAAAGATCCTGGGTGTGCTGTAGAAATGCCATAGCAACTCTCTCTGTAGCATGTAGTAATCATTTCAGTGATTTTTCATGTCTACATTCTCAGTCCCACCTAGACCCTCTACACTGCCTGAACAGCACTGAACTGTCCTAAACCCTGAAACACCATCCCCAGCAAACCCTGCTAAACTCTTTCAACACTACTGCACTATCTAAACTCTGAAACAGCACTCCCAGCAAGACCCCCTTTCACTGTAGTTATCATTTTACTGAATTGCAAGGGATACTGTCATATGCCTAAGATCACAGAGTGAGTCAGTATTTATTTCTGAAAAATGTGGCAGAATAATTCGCTTAGTTGATGTGTTTAAAAATATGGGAATACATGTACTCATAAAGTGAGTTAGGCTTTAGGACATGCAGTGCTTTATAGTCCTAGCCCTTGCATGATACCATACACTGCCCAAACACAACTGTATTACTCTAAACTCAGAAATATCAATCCCACCATGACCCCTACACTGCCTGAACACCACTGCACTGTCCTTAACCCTAAAACACCATCCTTAGCAAAACCTGCTATACTCTTTCAACACTACTGCACTGCTCTAAACCCTGATACAGCACTCCCAGCAAGACCCCCTTTCACTGTAGTAATCATTTTACTGAATTGCAAGGGATACTGTAATGTGTTTAAGATCACAGTGTGAGTCAGTATTCATTTCTGTAAAATATGGCAGAATAATTTGCTTAGTTGATGTGTTTAAAAATATGGGAATACATGTTCTCATGAAGTGAGTTAGGCTTTAGGACATGCAGTCCTTTATACTCCTAGTCCTTGCATGATACCATACACTGCCCAAATACAACCTTTTTGCTCTAAACTCAGAAATATCGATCCCACCATGACCCCCTACACTGCCTGAACACCACTGCACTGTCCTAAACCCTGAAACACCATCCCTAGCAAAACCCGCTAAACTCTTTCAACACTACTGCACTGCTCTAAACTCTGAAACAGCACTCCCAGCAAGACCCCCTTTCACTGTAGTTATCATTTTACTGAATTGCAAGGGATACTGTCATATGCCTAAGATCGCAGCGTGAGTCTGTATTCATATCAGAAGATTGCGGCAGAATAATTTGCTTAGTTGATGTGTTTAAAAATATGGGAATACATGTTCTCATGAAGTGAGTCAGGCTTTTCGACATGTAGTGCTAGAAAGTCCTACGCAGCATGTGTCAGGCCTCTTAATTTCCAAATAGTCTCCATGCTGTGTAATGAAGATCCTGGGTGTGCTGTAGAAATGACATAGCAACTCTCTCTGTAGTATGTAGTAATAATTTCAGTGAATTTTCATTTCTACATTCTCAGTCCCACCTTGAAACCCTACACTGTCTGAACACCACTGCACTGTCCTAAACCCTGAAACACCATCCCTAGCAAAACCTGCTAAACTCTTTCAACACTACTGCACAGCTCTAAACCCTGAAACAGCACTCCCAGCAAGACCCCCTTTCACTGTAGTAATCATTTTACCGAATTGCAAGGGATACAGTCATGTGTATAAGATCACAGTGTGAGTCAGTATTCATTTCAGAAAAATGTGGCAGAATAATTTGCTTAGTTGATGTGTTTAAAAATATGGGAATACATGTACTCATGAAGTGAGTCAGGATTTAGGAGATGTAGTACTAGAAAGTCCTAAGCAGTATGTGTGTCGGGCCTTTTAATTCCCAAATAGTCTCCATGCTGTGTAATAAAGATCCTGGGTGTGCTGTAGAAATGCCATAGCAACTCTCTCTGTAGCATGTAGTAATCATTTCAGTGATTTTTCATTTCTACATTCTCAGTCCCACCTAGACCCTCTACACTGCCTGAACAGCACTGAATTGTCCTAAACCCTGAAACACCATCCCTAGCAAATCCTGCTAAACTCTTTCAACACTACTGCACTGCTCTAAACTCTGAAACAGCACGCCCAGCAAGACCCCCTTTCACTGTTGTAATTATTTTACTGAATTGCAAGGGATATTGTCATGTGTCTAAGATCACAGCGTGAGTCTGTATTCATTTCAGAAGATTGCGGCAGAATAATTTGCTTAGTTGATGTGTTTAAAAATATGGGAATACATGTTCTCATGAAGTGAGTCAGGCTTTTCGACATGTAGAGCTAGAAAGTCCTATGCAGCATGTGTCAGGCCTCTTAATTTCCAAATAATCTCCATGCTGTGTAATGAAGATCCTGGGTGTGCTGTAGAAATGACATAGCAACTCTCTCTGTAGTATGTAGTAATAATTTCAGTGAATTTTCATTTCTACATTCTCAGTCCCACCTTGACCCCTTATAATGCCTGAACACCACTGCACGGTCCTAAACCCTGAAACACCATCCCTAGCAAAACCTGCTAAACTCTTTCAACACTACTGCACTGCTCTAAACCTTAAAACAACACTCCAAGCAAGACCCCCTTTCACTGTAGTTATCATTTTACTGAATTGCAAGGGATACTGTCATGTGCCTAAGATCACAGAGTGAGTCAGTATTTATTTCTGAAAAAGGTGGCAGAATAATTCGCTTAGTTGATGTGTTTAAAATATGGGAATACATGTACTCATAAAGTGAGTTAGGCTTTGGGACATGCAGTGCTTTATAGTCCTAGCCCTTGCATGATACCATACACTGCCCAAACACAACTGTATTACTCTTAACTCAGAAATATCAATCCCACCATGACCCTCTACACTGTTTGAACACCACTGCACTGTCCTTAACCCTAAAACACCATCCTTAGCAAAACCTGCTATACTCTTTCAACACTACTGCACTGCTCTAAACCCTGATACAGCACTCCCAGCAAGACCCCCTTTCACTGTAGTAATCATTTTACTGAATTGCAAGGGATACTGTAATGTGTTTAAGATCACAGTGTGAGTCAGTATTCATTTCTGTAAAATGTGGCAGAATAATTTGCTTAGTTGATGTGTTTAAAAATATGGGAATACATGTTCTCATGAAGTGAGTTAGGCTTTAGGACATGCAGTCCTTTATACTCCTAGTCCTTGCATGATACCATACACTGCCCAAACACAACTTTTTTGCTCTAAACTCAGAAATATCGATCCCACCATGACCCCCTACACTGCCTGAACACCACTGCACTGTCCTAAACCCTGAAACACCATCCCTAGCAAAACCCGCTAAACTCTTTCAACACTACTGCACCGCTCTAAACCCTGAAACAGTTCTCCCAGCAAGACCCCCTTTCACTGTAGTAATCATTTTACTAAATTGCAAGGGATACAGTCATGTGTCTAAGATCACAGTGTGAGTCAGTATTCATTTCAGAAAAATGTGGCAGAATAATTTGCTTAGTTGATGTGTTTAAAAATATGGGAATACATGTACTCATGAAGTGAGTCAGGATTTAGGAGATGTAGTGCTAGAAAGTCCTAAGCAGTATGTGTGTCGGGCCTTTTAATTCCCAAATAGTCTCCATGCTGTGTAATAAAGATCCTGGGTGTGCTGTAGAAATGCCATAGCAACTCTCTCTGTAGCATGTAGTAATCATTTCAGTGATTTTTCATTTCTACATTGTCAGTCCCACCTTGAAACCCTACACTGTCTGAACACCACTGAACTGTCCTAAACCCTGAAACACCATCCCTAGCAAATCCTGCTAAACTCTTTCAACACTACTGCACTGCTCTAAACTCTGAAACAGCACACCCAGCAAGACCCCCTTTCACTGTAGTAATTATTTTACTGAATTGCAAGGGATACTGTCATGTGTCTAAGCTCACAGCGTGAGTCTGTATTCATTTCAGAAGATTGCGGCAGAATAATTTGCTTAGTTGATGTGTTTAAAAATATGGGAATACATGTTCTCATGAAGTGAGTCAGGCTTTTCGACATGTAGTGCTAGAAAAGTCCTATGCAGCATGTGTCAGGCCTCTTAATTTCCAAATAGTCTCCATGCTGTGTAATGAAGATCCTGGGTGTGCTGTAGAAATGACATAGCAACTCTCTCTGTAGTATGTAGTAATAATTTCAGTGAATTTTCATTTCTACATTCTCAGTCCCACCTTGAAACCCTACACTGTCTGAACACCACTGCACTGTCCTAAACCCTGAAACACCATCCCTAGCAAAACCTGCTAAACTCTTTCAACACTACTGCACAGCTCTAAACCCTGAAACAGCACTCCCAGCAAGACCCCCTTTCACTGTAGTAATCCTTTTACTGAATTGCAAGGGATACTGTCATGTGTCTAAGATCACAGTGTGAGTCAGTATTCATTTCAGAAAAATGTGGCAGAATAATTTGCTTAGTTGATGTGTTTAAAAATATGGGAATACATGTACTCATGAAGTGAGTCAGGATTTAGGAGATGTAGTGCTTGAAAGTCCTAAGCAGTATGTGTGTCGGGCCTTTTAATTCCCAAATAGTCTCCATGCTGTGTAATAAAGATCCTGGGTGTGCTGTAGAAATGCCATAGCAACTCTCTCTGTAGCATGTAGTAATCATTTCAGTGATTTTTCATTTCTACATTCTCAGTCCCACCTAGACCCTCTACACTGCCTGAACAGCACTGAACTGTCCTAAACCCTGAAACACCATCCCTAGCAAATCCTGCTAAACTCTTTCAACACTACTGCACTGCTCTAAACTCTAAAACAGCACACCCAGCAAGACCCCCTTTCACTGTAGTAATTATTTTACTGAATTGCAAGGGATACTGTCATGTGTCTAAGCTCACAGCGTGAGTCTGTATTCATTTCAGAAGATTGCGGCAGAATAATTTGCTTAGTTGATGTGTTTAAAAATATGGGAATACATGTTCTCATGAAGTGAGTCAGGCTTTTCGACATGTAGTGCTAGAAAGTCCTATGCAGCATGTGTCAGGTCTCTTAATTTCCAAATAGTCTCCATGCTGTGTAATGAAGATCCTGGGTGTGCTGTAGAAATGACATAGCAACTCTCTCTGTAGTATGTAGTAATAATTTCAGTGAATTTTCATTTCTACATTCTCAGTCCCACCTTGAAACCCTACACTGTCTGAACACCACTGCACTGTCCTAAACCCTGAAACACCATCCCTAGCAAAACCTGCTAAACTCTTTCAACACTACTGCACAGCTCTAAACCCTGAAACAGCACTCCCAGCAAGACCCCCTTTCACTGTAGTAATCCTTTTACTGAATTGCAAGGGATACTGTCATGTGTCTAAGATCACAGTGTGAGTCAGTATTCATTTCAGAAAAATGTGGCAGAATAATTTGCTTAGTTGATGTGTTTAAAAATATGGGAATACATGTACTCATGAAGTGAGTCAGGCTTTAGGACATGTAGTGCTAGAAAGTCCTATGCAACATGTGTGTCAGGCCTCTTAATTCCCAAATAGTCTCCATGCTGTGTAATAAAGATCCTGGGTGTGCTGTAGAAATGCCATAGCAACTCTCTCTGTAGCATGTAGTAATCATTTCAGTTAATTTTCATTTCTACATTCTCAGTCCCACCTAGACCCTCTACACTGCCTGAACACCACTGCACTGTCCTAAACCCTGAAACACCATCCCTAGCAAAACCTGCTAAACTCTTTCAACACTACTGCACAGCTCTAAACCCTGAAACAGCGCTCCCAGCAAGACCCCCTTTCACTGTAGTAATTATTTTACTGAATTGCAAGGGATACTGTCATGTGTCTAAGATCACAGTGTGAGTCAGTATTCATTTCAGAAAAATGTGGCAGAATAATTTGCTTAGTTGATGTGTTTAAAAATATGGGAATACATGTACTCATGAAGTGAGTCAGGATTTAGGAGATGTAGTGCTTGAAAGTCCTAAGCAGTATGTGTGTCGGGCCTTTTAATTCCCAAATAGTCTCCATGCTGTGTAATAAAGATCCTGGGTGTGCTGTAGAAATGCCATAGCAACTCTCTCTGTAGCATGTAGTAATCATTTCAGTGATTTTTCATTTCTACATTCTCAGTCCCACCTAGACCCTCTACACTGCCTGAACAGCACTGAACTGTCCTAAACCCTGAAACACCATCCCTAGCAAATCCTGCTAAACTCTTTCAACACTACTGCACTGCTCTAAACTCTAAAACAGCACACCCAGCAAGACCCCCTTTCACTGTAGTAATTATTTTACTGAATTGCAAGGGATACTGTCATGTGTCTAAGCTCACAGCGTGAGTCTGTATTCATTTCAGAAGATTGCGGCAGAATAATTTGCTTAGTTGATGTGTTTAAAAATATGGGAATACATGTTCTCATGAAGTGAGTCAGGCTTTTCGACATGTAGTGCTAGAAAGTCCTATGCAGCATGTGTCAGGCCTCTTAATTTCCAAATAGTCTCCATGCTGTGTAATGAAGATCCTGGGTGTGCTGTAGAAATGACATAGCAACTCTCTCTGTAGTATGTAGTAATAATTTCAGTGAATTTTCATTTCTACATTCTCAGTCCCACCTTGAAACCCTACACTGTCTGAACACCACTGCACTGTCCTAAACCCTGAAACACCATCCCTAGCAAAACCTGCTAAACTCTTTCAACACTACTGCACAGCTCTAAACCCTGAAACAGCACTCCCAGCAAGACCCCCTTTCACTGTAGTAATCCTTTTACTGAATTGCAAGGGATACTGTCATGTGTCTAAGATCACAGTGTGAGTCAGTATTCATTTCAGAAAAATGTGGCAGAATAATTTGCTTAGTTGATGTGTTTAAAAATATGGGAATACATGTACTCATGAAGTGAGTCAGGCTTTAGGACATGTAGTGCTAGAAAGTCCTATGCAACATGTGTGTCAGGCCTCTTAATTCCCAAATAGTCTCCATGCTGTGTAATAAAGATCCTGGGTGTGCTGTAGAAATGCCATAGCAACTCTCTCTGTAGCATGTAGTAATCATTTCAGTTAATTTTCATTTCTACATTCTCAGTCCCACCTAGACCCTCTACACTGCCTGAACACCACTGCACTGTCCTAAACCCTGAAACACCATCCCTAGCAAAACCCGCTAAACTCTTTCAACACTACTGCACAGCTCTAAACCCTGAAACAGCGCTCCCAGCAAGACCCCCTTTCACTGTAGTAATTATTTTACTGAATTGCAAGGGATATTGTCATGTGTCTAAGATCACAGCGTGAGTCTGTATTCATTTCAGAAGATTGCGGCAGAATAATTTGCTTAGTTGATGTGTTTAAAAATATGGGAATACATGTACTCATGAAGTGAGTCAGGCTTTAGGACATGTAGTGCTAGAGAGTCCTATGCAGCATGTGTCAGGCCTCTTAATTTCCAAATAGTCTCCATGCTGTGTAATAAAGATCCTGGGTGTGCTGTAGAAATGCCATAGCAACTCTCTCTGTAGCATGTAGTAATCATTTCAGTTATTTTTCATTTCTACATTCTTAATCCCACCTTGACCCCTTATACTGCCTGAACACCACTGCACTGTCCTAAACCCTGAAACACCATCCCTAGCAAAACCTGCTAAACTCTTTCAACAATACTGCACTGCTCTAAACCCTAAAACAGCACTCCCAGCAAGACCCCCTTTCACTGTAGTTATCATTTTACTGAATTGCAAGGGATACTGTCATGTGCCCAAGATCACAGAGTGAGTCAGTATTTATTTCTGAAAAAGGTGGCAGATTAATTCGCTTAGTTAATGTGTTTAAAAATATGGGAATACATGTACTCATAAAGTGAGTTAGGCTTTAGGACATGCAGTGCTTTATAGTCCTAGCCCTTGCATGATACCATACACTGCCCAAACACAACTGTATTACTCTAAACTCAGAAATATCAATCCCACCATGACCTTCTACACTGTTTGAACACCACTGCACTGTCCTTAACCCTGAAACACCATCCTTAGCAAAACCTGCTATACTCTTTCAACACTACTGCACTGCTCTAAACCCTGATACAGCACTCCCAGCAAGACCCTCTTTCACTGTAGTAATCATTTTACTGAATTGCATGGGATACTGTAATGTGTTTAAGATCACAGTGTGAGTCAGTATTCATTTCTGTAAAATGTGGCAGAATAATTTGCTTAGTTGATGTGTTTAAAAATATGGGAATACATGTTCTCATGAAGTGAGTTAGGCTTTAGGACATGCAGTCCTTTATACTCCTAGTCCTTGCATGATACCATACACTGCCCAAACACAACTTTTTTGCTCTAAACTCAGAAATATCGATCCCACCATGACCCCCTACACTGCCTGAACACCACTGCACTGTCCTAAACCCTGAAACACCATCCCTAGCAAAACCCGCTAAACTCTTTCAACACTACTGCACCGCTCTAAACCCTGAAACAGTTCTCCCAGCAAGACCCCCTTTCACTGTAGTAATCATTTTACTAAATTGCAAGGGATACAGTCATGTGTCTAAGATCACAGTGTGAGTCAGTATTCATTTCAGAAAAATGTGGCAGAATAATTTGCTTAGTTGATGTGTTTAAAAATATGGGAATACATGTACTCATGAAGTGAGTCAGGATTTAGGAGATGTAGTGCTAAGAAGTCCTAAGCAGTATGTGTGTCGGGCCTTTTAATTCCCAAATAGTCTCCATGCTGTGTAATAAAGATCCTGGGTGTGCTGTAGAAATGCCATAGCAACTCTCTCTGTAGCATGTAGTAATCATTTCAGTGATTTTTCATTTCTACATTCTCAGTCCCACCTAGACTCTCTACACTGCCTGAACAGCACTGAACTGTCCTACACCCTGAAACACCATCCCTAGCAAATCCTGCTAAACTCTTTCAACACTACTGCACTGCTCTAAACTCTGAAACAGCACACCCAGCAAGACCCCCTTTCACTGTAGTAATTATTTTACTGAATTGCAAGGGATACTGTCATGTGTCTAAGCTCACAGCGTGAGTCTGTATTCATTTCAGAAGATTGCGGCAGAATAATTTGCTTAGTTGATGTGTTTAAAAATATGGGAATACATGTTCTCATGAAGTGAGTCAGGCGTTTCGACATGTAGTGCTAGAAAGTCCTATGCAGCATGTGTCAGGCCTCTTAATTTCCAAATAGTCTCCATGCTGTGTAATGAAGATCCTGGGTGTGCTGTAGAAATGACATTGCAACTCTCTCTGTAGTATGTAGCAATAATTTCAGTGAATTTTCATTTCTACATTCTCAGTCCCACCTTGAAACCCTACACTTTCTGAACACCACTGCACTGTCCTAAACCCTGAAACACCATCCCTAGCAAAACCTGCTAAACTCTTTCAACACTACTGCACAGCTCTAAACCCTGAAACAGCACTCCCAGCAAGACCCCCTTTCACTGTAGTAATCATTTTACTGAATTGCAAGGGATACAGTCATGTGTATAAGATCACAGTGTGAGTCAGTATTCATTTCAGAAAAATGTGGCAGAATAATTTGCTTAGTTGATGTGTTTAAAAATATGGGAATACATGTACTCATGAAGTGAGTCAGGCTTTAGGACATGTAGTGCTAGAAAGTCCTATGCAGCATGTGTGTCAGGCCTCTTAATTCCCAAATAGACTCCATGCTGTGTAATAAAGATCCTGGGTGTGCTGTAGAAATTAATAACAAACGAAGGTGACCAGGTCATGGGTGGTGTGTCGACATGATGATCCCAAAAGGATAATGGGGAAGTGCGTACCAAAGAGTTGAAAGAGTCACTAGTGGCCAATAAAATTCCCATCTGGCCACCCTCTTGGCGGAATTTCATCATCTGGGAATTGTAAATCGACTCAGGCACCGTCCAAACCATAAGGTAGCGGTGCGGAGGTAACTGTCGATACATTGGCCATATTAGTGCTCAAACAAATCATATTGGTGAAGTGCAGTGCTTAGATAACGATGTGTGGATAAAATTGGCTACCTAGAACACCAGGGAATATTTAGTGTAGGATGTCTAGGTGACAAAACGATAAAAACCCGCCTGGTTGTCAAAACATGGGACAACATTATGGCGTTGTGAGATGGTCAACATGTTTCAGCCGGTTTGAGCATTGCTCCGGCTTTCGTCAGGACCTAAATTAACAAAGTGCTACTGCAAGAAAAATACACATAAACACACAAAAGTGTATAAGCATAAAGTATGAAGTTGCTATCTGGATACTATTATATCTACCAGGACCTTGGATCCCCAATGTCTGCTGGAGACAGTAAGAGTTCTTCTCCCTGTCGACAAAACACAAAATGAAGATATATAGAATCTACTCATTGGCATACATACAACCCCACCACCTCCCAGTAAACATACAGGAAGACACACATGCGGCAATAATTTACATCCCGCATTTCGGGAAAGCATACTAGCTTAATCATTCAGAGGCATTTCCTGCAAATGATACTCACCCAGCATTATGTGGGTGATGGCCTCACC
Organism: Lissotriton helveticus; assembly: GCF_964261635.1. Taxonomy (NCBI): domain Eukaryota; kingdom Metazoa; phylum Chordata; class Amphibia; order Caudata; family Salamandridae; genus Lissotriton; species Lissotriton helveticus. Next base: position 1,577,367,528 of record NC_136061.1, on the reverse strand, counting down.
TCGCCCGGCAACCGCTCGGGAAAACTGAGGCCCCGCTCTAGAGTGTAGAAGAAAATGGACACAGTAAGTACCAACTTCCACTGTGTCCTGCCAATTGGCTCTACACATGAACCCAAAAAACGTGTGGGACATTATGCCTCTTACCAAACTCGCCCCCCGTACAAGACCAACATTTTCATCTGATTCATAGTGACCCTCAAAATAGGTATAATAACCAATACAAAAATGAGTTTATTATTGGCTGAAATTATCTAATGCGTCATTGCTAAAACTCGTGATTGCTACTCACAATGATACTACATAAATTCAAGGAGAGACCACAGACTCAAAACTGGTAAGGGTCTCAACTAGAAGGGGCCAAAGTGTGGACAGCCCTGAACAGATATGAGGGCTAAGGACGCACTACATACTCCTCCCGACTATATTGGTTCTGCCCATAATTAAATAAGAGCTCGAGAAATAACTTTAAATGAAGACAGACTAGGCTTACCTGTCCGTCGGTACCCCGCGCTCAGATCGAGCGGAAGTGGAGGTGCCGGCTGGACAACCCTCGCGGTTTAAATAACGGAGCCGGTTAGGTACGTGTAAACACAGGAAGTGACGACCGCGGACAAATGGGTCCGCCCCTGGGGTCAATCCATAATGTGCGTGTCTGTACTCACCAGGCCTGCAATGTGCATGTAGCATTTCAGGAAAGGATTAGGCATTTTCCATGCTATCCTGAAAGCCGACCGCTAAGTTGTATTGAACAAAAAAGCTATCAAACAGAGAGAGCGCCAAGCTCTCTGCGCATGCGGTCATCTGGTGATACTATCCCGGAGGGGCTGTGTGTCCCTGCGCATGCGTGAAATAAAATTATGGGATTACGTGGTTTTTTTAGTCACGCAAGCTTTTGAATCCCAAAACAAATACAGAGGGCAAAGACCTTCTATCTAAATACTCGCGGAGGGAATGTAGTGAACGTTTCTTCATACAGGAACAGGACCGCTTTGGTGCCTATGCGCATGCGCTCTCGTGATAGCCTCGTTCGGGGCAGAGAGTGAAATCCCTGCGCATGCGTGTTGTTTAGTAAGGGAAGTGTAGGTTATCACGAAGCCTTGTATTTAGATTTTTTTAGAGAAGCAATATAATGGCATATTTCAGACAAATACCTAATAGTTAGTCGCTAGTATCTACAGAGCATAGCGATCGGAAGTATGGAACAATACTTCCAAGATAGTCGGTCAAGGACTGGAGTACGAGGCAGGTAGAGGCACGGTCCCTCAATTAATTCAGGTGAGCTAAGGGGTAAACGGAATGAGTTTACATCCCAGATTTATATAGACCCGCAACCTAGCGGTTGCTCATAAACTTCAATAAAACAGGTATGTGGAGGGTCAAGGGGTGTTATTTAGCGACCTGTCACCTTATGCCCCTACTCCTAAACTAATAACAAACGAAGGTGACCAGGTCATGGGTGGTGTGTCGACATGATGATCCCAAAAGGATAATGGGGAAGTGCGTACCAAAGAGTTGAAAGAGTCACTAGTGGCCAATAAAATTCCCATCTGGCCACCCTCTTGGCGGAATTTCATCATCTGGGAATTGTAAATCGACTCAGGCACCGTCCAAACCATAAGGTAGCGGTGCGGAGGTAACTGTCGATACATTGGCCATATTAGTGCTCAAACAAATCATATTGGTGAAGTGCAGTGCTTAGATAACGATGTGTGGATAAAATTGGCTACCTAGAACACCAGGGAATATTTAGTGTAGGATGTCTAGGTGACAAAACGATAAAAACCCGCCTGGTTGTCAAAACATGGGACAACATTATGGCGTTGTGAGATGGTCAACATGTTTCAGCCGGTTTGAGCATTGCTCCGGCTTTCGTCAGGACCTAAATTAACAAAGTGCTACTGCAAGAAAAATACACATAAACACACAAAAGTGTATAAGCATAAAGTATGAAGTTGCTATCTGGATACTATTATATCTACCAGGACCTTGGATCCCCAATGTCTGCTGGAGACAGTAAGAGTTCTTCTCCCTGTCGACAAAACACAAAATGAAGATATATAGAATCTACTCATTGGCATACATACAACCCCACCACCTCCCAGTAAACATACAGGAAGACACACATGCGGCAATAATTTACATCCCGCATTTCGGGAAAGCATACTAGCTTAATCATTCAGAGGCATTTCCTGCAAATGATACTCACCCAGCATTATGTGGGTGATGGCCTCACCTCGCCCGGCAACCGCTCGGGAAAACTGAGGCCCCGCTCTAGAGTGTAGAAGAAAATGGACACAGTAAGTACCAACTTCCACTGTGTCCTGCCAATTGGCTCTACACATGAACCCAAAAAACGTGTGGGACATTATGCCTCTTACCAAACTCGCCCCCCGTACAAGACCAACATTTTCATCTGATTCATAGTGACCCTCAAAATAGGTATAATAACCAATACAAAAATGAGTTTATTATTGGCTGAAATTATCTAATGCGTCATTGCTAAAACTCGTGATTGCTACTCACAATGATACTACATAAATTCAAGGAGAGACCACAGACTCAAAACTGGTAAGGGTCTCAACTAGAAGGGGCCAAAGTGTGGACAGCCCTGAACAGATATGAGGGCTAAGGACGCACTACATACTCCTCCCGACTATATTGGTTCTGCCCATAATTAAATAAGAGCTCGAGAAATAACTTTAAATGAGGACAGACTAGGCTTACCTGTCCGTCGGTACCCCGCGCTCAGATCGAGCGGAAGTGGAGGTGCCGGCTGGACAACCCTCGCGGTTTAAATAACGGAGCCGGTTAGGTACGTGTAAACACAGGAAGTGACGACCGCGGACAAATGGGTCCGCCCCTGGGGTCAATCCATAATGTGCGTGTCTGTACTCACCAGGCCTGCAATGTGCATGTAGCATTTCAGGAAAGGATTAGGCGTTTTCCATGCTATCCTGAAAGCCGACCGCTAAGTTGTATTGAACAAAAAAGCTATCAAACAGAGAGAGCGCCAAGCTCTCTGCGCATGCGGTCATCTGGTGATACTATCCCGGAGGGGCTGTGTGTCCCTGCGCATGCGTGAAATAAAATGATGGGATTACGTGGTTTTTTTAGTCACGCAAGCTTTTGAATCCCAAAACAAATACAGAGGGCAAAGACCTTCTATCTAAATACTCGCGGAGGGAATGTAGTGAACGTTTCTTCATACAGGAACAGGACCGCTTTGGTGCCTATGCGCATGCGCTCTCGTGATAGCCTCGTTCGGGGCAGAGAGTGAAATCCCTGCGCATGCGTGTTGTTTAGTAAGTGAAGTGTAGGTTATCACGAAGCCTTGTATTTAGATTTTTTTAGAGAAGCAATATAATGGCATATTTCAGACAAATACCTAATAGTTAGTCGCTAGTATCTACAGAGCATAGCGATCGGAAGTATGGAACAATACTTCCAAGATAGTCGGTCAAGGACTGGAGTACGAGGCAGGTAGAGGCACGGTTGTGCTGTGGAAATGCCATAGCAACTCTCTCTGTAGCATGTAGTAATCATTTCAGTGAATTTTCATTTCTACATTCTCAGTCCCACCTTGAAACCCTACAATGCCTGAACACCACTGCACTGTCCTAAACCCTGAAACACCATCCCTAGCAAAACCTGCTAAACTCTTTCAACACTACTGCAGTGTTCTAAACCCTGAAACAGCACTCCCAGCAAGACCCCCTTTCACTGTAGTAATCCTTTTACTGAATTGCAAGGGATACTGTCATGTGTCTAAGATCACAGTGTGAGTCAGTATTCATTTCAGAAAAATGTGGCAGAATAATTTGCTTAGTTGATGTGTTTAAAAATATGGGAATACATGTACTCATGAAGTGAGTCAGGATTTAGGACATGTAGTGCTAGAAAGTCCTATGCAGCATGTGTGTCAGGCCTCTTAATTCCCAAATAGTCTCCATGCTGTGTAATATAGATCCTGGGTGTGCTGTAGAAATGCCATAGCAACTCTCTCTGTAGCATGTAGTAATCATTTCAGTGATTTTTCATTTCTACATTCTCAGTCCCACCTAGACCCTCTACACTGCCTGAACACCACTGCACTGTCCTAAACCCTGAAACACCATCCCTAGCAAAACCCGCTAAACTCTTTCAACACTACTGCACAGCTCTAAACCCTGAAACAGCGCTCCCAGCAAGACCCCCTTTCACTGTAGTAATTATTTTACTGAATTGCAAGGGATATTGTCATGTGTCTAAGATCACAGCGTGAGTCTGTATTCATTTCAGAATATTGCGGCAGAATAATTTGCTTAGTTGATGTGTTTAAAAATATGGGAATACATGTACTCATGAAGTGAGTCAGGCTTTAGGACATGTAGTGCTAGAGAGTCCTATGCAGCATGTGTCAGGCCTCTTAATTTCCAAATAGTCTCCATGCTGTGTAATAAAGATCCTGGGTGTGCTGTAGAAATGCCATAGCAACTCTCTCTGTAGCATGTAGTAATCATTTCAGTTAATTTTCATTTCTTCATTCTCAATCCCACCTTGACCCCTTATACTGCCTGAACACCACTGCACTGTCCTAAACCCTGAAACACCATCCCTAGCAAAACCTGCTAAACTCTTTCAACACTACTGCACTGCTCTAAATCCTAAACAGCACTCCCAGCAAAACCCCCTTTCACTGTAGTTATCATTTTACTGAATTGCAAGGGATACTGTCATGTGCCTAAGATCACAGAGTGAGTCAGTATTTATTTCTGAAAAAGGTGGCAGAATAATTCGCTTAGTTGATGTGTTTAAAAATATGGGAATACATGTTCTCATGAAGTGAGTTAGGCTTTAGGACATGCAGTGCGTTATAGTCCTAGCCCTTGCATGATACCATACACTGCCCAAACACGACTGTATTACTCTAAACTCAGAAATATCAATCCCACCATGACCTTCTACACTGTTTGAACACCACTGCACTGTCCTTAACCCTGAAACACCATCCTTAGCAAAACCTGCTATACTCTTTCAACACTACTGCACTGCTCTAAACCCTGATACAGCACTCCCAGCAAGACCCTCTTTCACTGTAGTAATCATTTTACTGAATTGCAAGGTATACTGTAATGTGTTTAAGATCACAGTGTGAGTCAGTATTCATGTCTGTAAAATGTGGCAGAATAATTTGCTTAGTTGATGTGTTTAAAAATATGGGAATACATGTTCTCATGAAGTGAGTTAGGCTTTAGGACATGCAGTGCTTTATGCTCCTAGTCCTTGCATGATACCATACACTGCCCAAACACAACTGTTTTGCTCTAAACTCAGAAATATCGATCCCACAATGACCCCCTACACTGCCTGAACACCACTGCACTGTCCTAAACCCTGAAACACCATCCCTAGCAAAACCCGCTAAACTCTTTCAACACTACTGCACCACTCTAAACCCTAAACAGCACTCCCAGCAAGACCCCCTTTCACTGGAGTAATCATTTTACTGAATTGCAAGGGATACTGTCATGTGTCTAAGATCACAGTGTGAGTCAGTATTCATTTCTGTAAAATGTGGCAGAATAATTTGCTTAGTTGATGTGTTTAAAAATATGGGAATACATGTAGTCATGGAGTGAGTCAGGCCTTAGAACATTTAGTGCTATAAAGTCCAAAGCAGCATGTGTGCCAGGCCTCTGAATTCCCAAATAGGCTCCATGCTGTGTAATAAAGATCCTTGGTGTGTTGTAGAAATTGCATACAAACTCTCTCTGTAGCATGTAGAAATCATTTCAGTGAATTCTCATTTCTACATTCTCAGTCCCACCTTGAGCCCCTACACTGCCTGAACACCACTGCACTGTCCTAAAATCTGAAACAGCACTCCCAGCAAGACTCTCTTTCACTGTAGTAACCATTGTATGGAATTGCAAGGCATACTGTCATGTGTCTAAGATCACAGTGTGAGTCAGACTTCATTTCACATAATCGTGGCAGAATAATTTGCTTACTTGATGTGTTTAAAAATATGGCAATACATGTAGTCATGGAGTGAGTTAGGCCTTAGAACATTTAGTGCTATAAAGTCCAAAGCAGCATGTGTGCCAGGCCTCTGAATATCGCAAATAGTCTCCATGCTGTGTAATAAATATCCTTCATGCGCTGTAGAAATTGCATACAAACTCTCTCTGTAGCATGTAGTAATCATTTCAGTGAATTTTCATTTCTACATTCTCAGTCCCACCTTGAAACCCTACACTGCCTGAACACCACTGCACTGTCCTAAACCCTGAAACAACATCCCTAGCAAAACCTGCTAAACTCTTTCAACACTACTGCAGTGTTCTAAACCCTGAAACAGCACTCCCAGCAAGACCCCCTTTCACTGTAGTAATCATTTTACTGAATTGCAAGGGATACTGTCATGTGTCTAAGATCACAGTGTGAGTCAGTATTCATTTCAGAAAAATGTGACAGAATAATTTGCTTAGTTTATGTGTTTAAAAATATGGGAAAACATGTACTCATGAAGTGAGTCAGGCTTTTGGACATGTAGTGCTATAAATCCTATGCAGCAGATTTGTCAGGCCTTTTAATTCCCAAATAGGCTCCATGCTGTGTGATGAAGATCCTGGGTGTGCTGTAAAAATGACATAGCCACTCTCTCTGTAGTATGTAGTAATCATTTCAGGGAATGTTCATTTCTACTTTCTCAGTCCCACCTTGAAACCCTACACTGCCTGAACACCACTGCACTGTCCTAAACCCTGAAACACCATCCCTAGCAAAACCTGCTACACTCTTTCAACACTACTGCAGTGTTCTAAACCCTGAAACAGCACTCCCAGCAAGACCCCCTTTCACTGTAGTAATCATTTTACTGAATTGCAAGGGATACTGTCATGTGTCTAAGATGACAGTGTGAGTCAGTATTCATTTCAGAAAAATGTGGCAGAATAATTTGCTTAGTTTATGTGTTTAAAAATATGGGAAAACATGTACTCATGAAGTGAGTCAGGCTTTTGGACATGTAGTGCTAGAAAGTCCTATGCAGCAGATATGTCAGGCCTTTTAATTCTCAAATAGTCTTCATGCTGTGTGATGGAGATCCTGGGTGTGCTGTGGAAATGACATAGCCACTCTCTCTGTAGTATGTAGTAATCATTTCAGTGAATGTTCATTTCTACATTCTCAGTCCCACCTTGAAACCCTACACTGCCTGAACACCACTGCAAAGTCCTAAACCATGAAACACCATCCCTAGCAAAACCCGCTAAACTCTTTCAACACTACTGCACCGCTCTAAACCCTGAAACAGCACTCCCAGCAAGACCCCCTTTCACTGTAGTAATCATTTTACTGAATTGCAAGGGATACACTCATGTGTCTAAGATCACAGTGTGAGTCAGTATTCATTTCAGAAAAATGTGGCAGAATAATTTGCTTAGTTGATGTGTTTAAAAATATGGGAATACACGTACTCATGAAGTGAGTCAGGATTTAGGAGATGTAGTGCTAGAAAGTCCTATGCAGCATGTGTGTCAGGCCTCTTAATTCCCAAATAGTCTCCATGCTGTGTAATAAAGATCCTGGGTGTGCTGTAGAAATGCCATAGCAACTCTCTCTGTAGCATGTAGTAATCATTTCAGTGATTTTTCATTTCTACATTCTCAGTCCCACCTAGACCCTCTACACTACCTGAACAGCACTGAACTGTCCTAAACCCTGAAACACCATCCCCAGCAAATCCTGCTAAACTCTTTCAACACTACTGCACTGCTCTAAACTCTGAAACAGCACACCCAGCAAGACCCCCTTTCACTGTAGTAATTATTTTACTGAATTGCAAGGGATATTGTCATGTGTCTAAGATCACAGCGTGAGTCTGTATTCATTTCAGAAGATTGCAGCAGAATATTTTGCTTAGTTGATGTGTTTAAAAAAATGGGAATACATGTACTCATGAAGTGAGTCAGGCTTTAGGTCATGTAGTGCTAGAAAGTCCTATGCAGCATGTGTCAGGCCTCTTAATTTCTAAATAGTCTCCATACTGTGTAATAAAGATCCTGGGTGTGCTGTAGAAATGGCATAGCAACTCTCTATGTAGTATGTAGTAATCATTTCAGTGAATTTTCATTTCTACATTCTCAGTCCCACCTTGAAACCCTACACTGCCTGAACACCACTGCACTGTCCTAAACCCCGAAACACCAGCCCTAGCAAAACCTGCTAAACTCTTTCAACACTACAGCACAGCTCTAAACCCTGAAACACCACTCCCAGCAAGACCCCCTTTCACTGTAGTAATCATTTTACTGACTTGCAAGGGATACAGTCATGTGTCTAAGATCACAGTGTGAGTCAGTATTCATTTCAGAAAAATGTGGCAGAATAATTTGCTTAGTTGATGTGTTTAAAAATATGGGAATACATGTACTCATGAAGTGAGTCAGGATTTAGGAGATGTAGTGCTAGAAAGTCCTATGCAGCATGTGTGTCAGGCCTCTTAATTCCAAAATAGTCTCCATGCTGTGTAATAAAGATCCTGGGTGTACTGTAGAAATGCCATAGCAACTCTCTCTGTAGCATGTAGTAATCATTTCAGTGATTTTTCATTTCTACATTCTCAGTCCCACCTAGACCCTCTACACTGCGTGAACAGCACTGAACTGTCCTAAACCCTGAAACACCATCCCCAGCAAATCCTGCTAAACTCTTTCAACACTACTGCACTGCTCTAAACTCTGAAACAGCATTCCCAGCAAGACCCCCTTTCACTGTAGTAATTATTTTACTGAATTGCAAGGGATATTGTCATGTGTCTAAGATCACAGCGTGAGTCTGTATTCATTTCAGAAGATTGCGGCAGAATAATTTGCTTAGTTGATGTGTTTAAAAATATGGGAATACATGTACTCATGAAGTGAGTCAGGCTTTAGGTCATGTAGTGCTAGAAAGTCCTATGCAGCATGTGTCAGGTCTCTTAATTTCCAAATAGTCTCCATGCTGTGTAATAAAGATCCTGGGTGTGCTATAGAAATGGCATAGCAACTCCCTCTGTAGTATGTAGTAATCATTTCAGTGAATTTTCATTTCTACATTCTCAGTCCCACCTTGAAACTCTACACTGCCTGAACACCACTGCACTGTCCTAAACCCCAAAACACCATCCCTAGCAAAACCTGCTAAACTCTTTCAACACTACTGCACTGCTCTAAACTCTGAAACAGCACTCCCAGCAAGACCCCCTTTCACTGTAGTAATTATTTTACTGAATTGCAAGGGATATTGTCATGTGTCTAAGATCACAGCGTGAGTCCGTATTCATTTCAGAAGATTGCGGCAGAATAATTTGCTTAGTTGATGTGTTTAAAAATATGGGAATACATGTACTCATGAAGTTAGTCAGGCTTTAGGACATGTAGTGCTAGAAAGTCCTATGCAGCATGTGTCAGGCCTCTTAATTTCCAAATAGTCTCCATGCTGTGTAATAAAGATCCTGGGTGTGCTGTAGAAATGACATAGCAAATCTTTCTGTAGTATGTAGTAATCATTTCAGTGATTTTTCATTTCTACATTCTCAGTCCCACCTAGACCCTCTACAATGCCTGAACAGCACTGAACTGTCCTAAACCCTGAAACACCATCCCTAGCAAATCCTGCTAAACTGTTTCAACACTACTGCACTGCTCTAAACTCTGAAACAGCACTCCCAGCAAGACCCCCTTTCACTGTAGTAATTATTTTACTGAATTGCAAGGGATATTGTCATGTGTCTAAGATCACAGTGTGAGTCTGTATTCATTTCAGAAGATTGCGGCAGAATAATTTGCTTAGTTGATGTGTTTAAAAATATGGGAATACATGTACTCATGAAGTGAGTCAGGCTTTAGGACATGTAGTGCTAGAAAGTCCTATGCAGCATGTGTCAGGCCTCTTAATTTCCAAATAGTCTCCATGCTGTGTAATAAAGATCCTGGGTGTGCTGTAGAAATGCCATAGCATTTCTCTCTGTAGCATGTAGTAATCATTTCAGTTAATTTTCATTTCTACATTCTCAATCCCACCTTTACCCCTTATACTGCCTGAACGCCACTGCACTGTCCTAAACCCTGAAACACCATCCCTAGCAAAACCTGCTAAACTCTTTCAACACTACTGCACTGCTCTAAACCCTAAAACAGCACTCCCAGCAAGACCCCCTTTCACTGTAGTTTTCATGTTACTGAATTGCAAGGGATACTGTCATGTGCCTAAGATCACAGAGTGAGTCAGTATTTATTTCTGAAAAAAGTGGCAGAATAATTTGCTTAGTTGATGTGTTTAAAAATATGGGAATACATGTTCTCATAAAGTGAGTTAGGCTTTAGGACATGCACTGCTTTATACTCTAAGTCCTTGCATGATACCATACACTGCCCAAACACAACTGTTTTGCTCTAAACTCAGAAATATTGATCCCACCATGACCCCCTACACTGCCTGAACACCACTGCACTGTCCTAAACCCTGAAACACCATCCCTAGCAAAACCCGCTTAACTCTTTCAACACTACTGCACCGCTCTAAACACTGAAACAGCACTCCCAGCAAGACCCCCTTTCACTGTAGTAATCATTATACTGAATTGCAAGGGATACTGTCATGTGTCTAAGATCACAGTGTGAGTCAGTATTCATTTCAGAAAAATGTGGCAGAATTATTTGCTTAGTTGATGTATTTAAAAATATGGCAATACATGTAGTCATGGAGTGAGTCAGGCCTTAGAACATTTAGTGCTATAAAGTCCAAAGCAGCATGTGTGCCAGGCCTCTGAATTCCCAAATAGTCTCCATGCTGTGTAATAAAGATCCTTGGTGTGCTGTAGAAATTGCATACAAACTCTCTGTAGCATGTAGAAATCATTTCAGTGAATTCTCATTTCTACATTCTCAGTCCCACCTTGAGCCCCTACACTGCCTGAACACCACTGCACTGTCCTAAAATCTGAAACAGCACTTCCAGCAAGACTCTCTTTCACTGTAGTAACCATTGTATGGTATTGCAAGGCATACTGTCATGTGTCTAAGATCACAGTGTGAGTCAGACTTCATCTCACAAAATGTTGGCAGAATGATTTGCTTAGTTGATGTGTTTAAAAATATGGCAATACATGTAGTCATGGAGTGAGTCAGGCCTTATGACATTTAGTGCTATAAAGTCCAAAGCAGCATGTGTGCCAGACCTCTGAATTCCCAAATAGTCTCCATGCTGTGTAATAAAGATGCTGGGCGTGCTGTAGAAATTGCATACCAACTCTCTCTGTAGCATGTAGAAATCATTTCAGTGAATTCTCATTTCTACATTCTCAGTCCCACCTTGAGCCCCTTCACTGCCTGAACACCACTGCACTGTCCTAAAAAGTGAAACAGCACGCCCAGCAAGACTCTCTTTCACTGTAGTAATCATTTTACGGAATTGCAAGGCATACTGTCATGTGTCTAAGATCACAGTGTGAGTCAGACTTCATTTCACATAATCGTGGCAGAATAATTTGCTTACTTGATGTGTTTAAAAATATGGCAATACATGTAGTCATGGAGTGAGTCAGGCCTTAGAACATTTAGTGCTATAAAGTCCAAAGCAGCATGTGTGCCAGGCCTCTGAATTCCCAAATAGTCTCCATGCTGTGTAATAAATATCCTTGGTGTGCTGTAGAAATTGCATACAAACTCTCTCTGTAGCATGTAGTAATCATTTCAGTGAATTTTCATTTCTACATTCTCAGTCCCACCTTGAAACCCTACACTGCCTGAACACCACTGCACTGTCCTAAACCCTGAAACAACATCCCTAGCAAAACCTGCTAAACTCTTTCAACACTACTGCAGTGTTATAAACCCTGAAACAGCACTCCCAGCAAGACCCCCTTTCACTGTAGTAATCATTTTACTGAATTGCAAGGGATACTGTCATGTGTCTAAGATCACAGTGTGAGTCAGTATTCATTTCAGAAAAATGTGGCAGAATAATTTGCTTAGTTTATGTGTTTAAAAATATGGGAAAACATGTACTCATGAAGTGAGTCAGGCTTTTGGACATGTAGTGCTATAAAGTCCTATGCAGCAGATTTGTCAGGCCTTTTAATTCCCAAATAGGCTCCATGCTGTGTGATGAAGATCCTGGGTGTGCTGTAAAAATGACATAGCCACTCTCTCTGTAGTATGTAGTAATCATTTCAGGGAATGTTCATTTCTACTTTCTCAGTCCCACCTTGAAACCCTACACTGCCTGAACAACACTGCACTGTCCTAAACCCTGAATCACCATCCCTAGCAAAACCTGCTAAACTCTTTCAACACTACTGCACTGCTCTAAACCCCGAAACAGCACTCCCAGCAAGACCCCCTTTCACTGTAGTAATCATTTTACTGAATTGCAAGGGATACAGTCATGTGTCTAAGATCACAGTGTGTGTCAGTATTCATTTCAGAAAAATGTGGCAGAATAATTTGCTTAGTTGATGTGTTTAAAAATATGGGAATACATGTACTCATGAAGTGAGTCAGGATTTACGAGATGTAGTGCTAGAAAGTCCTATGCAGTATGTGTGTCGGGCCTCTTAATTCCCAAATAGTCTCCACGCTGTGTAATAAAGATCCTGGGTGTGCTGTAGAAATGCCATAGCAACTCTCTCTGTAGCATGTAGTAATCATTTCAGTGATTTTTCATTTCTACATTCTCAGTCCCACCTAGACCCTCTACACTGCCTGAACAGCACTGAACTGTCCTAAACCCTGAAACACCATCCCTAGCAAATCCTGCTAAACTCTTTCAACACTACTGCACTGCTCTAAACTCTGAAACAGCGCTCCCAGCAAGACCCCCTTTCACTGTAGTAATTATTTTACTGAATTGCAAGGGATATTGTCATGTGTCTAAGATCACAGCGTGAGTCTGTATTCATTTCAGAAGTTTGCGGCAGAATAATTTGCTTAGTTGATGTGTTTAAAAATATGGGAATACATGTACTCATGAAGTGAGTCAGGCTTTTCGACATGTAGTGCTAGAAAGTCCTATGCAGCATGTGTCAGGCCTCTTCATTTCCAAATAGTCTCCATCCTGTGTAATAAAGATCCTGGGTGTGCTGTAGAAATGACATAGCAACTCTCTCTGTAGTATGTAGTAATAATTTCAGTGAATTTTCATTTCTACATTCTCAGTCTCACCTTGAAACCCTACACTGCCTGAACACCACTGCACTGTCCTAAACCCTGAAACACCATCCTAGCAAAACCTGCTAAACTCTTTCAACACTACTTCACAGCTCTAAACCCTGAAACAGCACTCCCAGCAAGACCCCCTTTCACTGTAGTAATCATTTTACTGAATTGCAAGGGATACAGTCATGTGTCTAAGATCACAGTGTGAGTCAGTATTCATTTCAGAAAAATGTGGCAGAATAATTTGCTTAGTTGATGTGTTTAAAAATATGGGAATACATGTACTCATGAAGTGAGTCAGGCTTTAGGACATGTAGTGCTAGAAAGTCCTATGCAGCATGTGTGTCAGGCCTCTTAATTCCCAAATAGTCTCCATGCTGTGTAATAAAGATCCTGGGTGTGCTGTAGAAATTCCATAGCAACTCTCTCTGTAGCATGTAGTAATCATTTCAGTGATTTTTCATTTCTACATTCTCAGTCCCACCTAGACCCTCTACACTGCCTGAACACCACTGCACTGTCCTAAACCCTGAAACACCATCCTTAGCAAAACCCGCTAAACTCTTTCAACACTACTGCACAGCTCTAAACCCTGAAAAAGCACTCCCAGCAAGACCCCCTTTCACTGTAGTAATTATTTTACTGAATTGCAAGGGATATTGTCATGTGTCTCAGATCACAGCGTGAGTCTGTATTTATTTCAGAAGATTGCGGCAGAATAATTTGCTTAGTTGATGTGTTTAAAAATATGGGAATACATGTACTCATGAAGTGAGTCAGGCATTAGGACATGTAGTGCTAGAGAGTCCCATGCAGCATGTGTCAGGCCTCTTAATTTCCAAATAGTCTCCATGCTGTGTAATAAAGATCCTAGCTGTGCTGTAGAAATGCCATAGCAACTCTCTCTGTAGCATGTAGTAATCATTTCAGTTAATTTTCATTTCTACATTCTCAATCCCACCTTGACCCCTTATACTGCCTGAACACCACTGCACTGTCCTAAACCCTGAAACACCATCCCTAGCAAAACCTGCCAAACTCTTTCAACACTACTGCACTGCTCTAAACACTCCCAGCAAGACCCCCTTTCACTGTAGTTATCATTTTACTGAATTGCAAGGGATACTGTCAAGTGCCTAAGATCACAGAGTGAGTCAGTATTTATTTCTGAAAAATGTGGCAGATTAATTCGCTTAGTTAATGTGTTTAAAAATATGGGAATACATGTACTCATAAAGTGAGTTAGGCTTTAGGACATGCAGTGCTTTATAGTCCTAGCCCTTGCATGATACCATACACTGCCCAAACACAACTGTATTACTCTAAACTCAGAAATATCAATCCCACCATGACCCTCTACACTGTTTGAACACCACTGCACTGTCCTTAACCCTGAAACACCATCCTTAGCAAAACCTGCTATACTCTTTCAACACTACTGCACTGCTCTAAACCCTGATACAGCACTCCCAGCAAGACCCCCTTTCACTGTAGTAATCATTTTACTGAATTGCAAGGGATACAGTCATGTGTCTAAGATCACAGTGTGAGTCAGTATTCATTTCAGAAAAATGTGGCAGAATAATTTGCTTGGTTGATGTGTTTAAAAATATGGGAATACATGTACTCATGAAGTGAGTCAGGATTTAGGAGATGTAGTGCTAGAAAGTCCTATGCAGCATGTGTGTCAGGCCTCTTAATTCCAAAATAGTCTCCATGCTGTGTAATAAAGATCCTGGGTGTACTGTAGAAATGCCATAGCAACTCTCTCTGTAGCATGTAGTAATCATTTCAGTGATTTTTCATTTCTACATTCTCAGTCCCACCTAGACCCTCTACACTGCGTGAACAGCACTGAACTGTCCTAAATCCTGAAACACCATCCCCAGCAAATCCTGCTAAACTCTTTCAACACTACTGCACGGCTCTAAACTCTGAAACAGCATTCCCAGCAAGACCCCCTTTCACTGTAGTAATTATTTTACTGAATTGCAAGGGATATTGTCATGTGTCTAAGATCACAGCGTGAGTCTGTATTCATTTCAGAAGATTGCGGCAGAATAATTTGCTTAGTTGATGTGTTTAAAAATATGGGAATACATGTACTCATGAAGTGAGTCAGGCTTTAGGTCATGTAGTGCTAGAAAGTCCTATGCAGCATGTGTCAGGCCTCTTAATTTCTAAATAGTCTCCATACTGTGTAATAAAGATCCTGGGTGTGCTGTAGAAATGGCATAGCAACTCTCTATGTAGTATGTAGTAATCATTTCAGTGAATTTTCATTTCTACATTCTCAGTCCCACCTTGAAACCCTACACTGCCTGAACACCACTGCACTGTCCTAAACCCCGAAACACCAGCCCTAGCAAAACCTGCTAAACTCTTTCAACACTACAGCACAGCTCTAAACCCTGAAACACCACTCCCAGCAAGACCCCCTTTCACTGTAGTAATCATTTTACTGACTTGCAAGGGATACAGTCATGTGTCTAAGATCACAGTGTGAGTCAGTATTCATTTCAGAAAAATGTGGCAGAATAATTTGCTTAGTTGATGTGTTTAAAAATATGGGAATACATGTACTCATGAAGTGAGTCAGGATTTAGGAGATGTAGTGCTAGAAAGTCCTATGCAGCATGTGTGTCAGGCCTCTTAATTCCAAAATAGTCTCCATGCTGTGTAATAAAGATCCTGGGTGTACTGTAGAAATGCCATAGCAACTCTCTCTGTAGCATGTAGTAATCATTTCAGTGATTTTTCATTTCTACATTCTCAGTCCCACCTAGACCCTCTACACTGCGTGAACAGCACTGAACTGTCCTAAACCCTGAAACACCATCCCCAGCAAATCCTGATAAACTCTTTCAACACTACTGCACTGCTCTAAACTCTGAAACAGCATTCCCAGCAAGACCCCCTTTCACTGTAGTAATTATTTTACTGAATTGCAAGGGATATTGTCATGTGTCTAAGATCACAGCGTGAGTCTGTATTCATTTCAGAAGATTGCGGCAGAATAATTTGCTTAGTTGATGTGTTTAAAAATATGGGAATACATGTACTCATGAAGTGAGTCAGGCTTTAGGTCATGTAGTGCTAGAAAGTCCTATGCAGCATGTGTCAGGTCTCTTAATTTCCAAATAGTCTCCATGCTGTGTAATAAAGATCCTGGGTGTGCTATAGAAATGGCATAGCAACTCCCTCTGTAGTATGTAGTAATCATTTCAGTGAATTTTCATTTCTACATTCTCAGTCCCACCTTGAAACTCTACACTGCCTGAACACCACTGCACTGTCCTAAACCCCAAAACACCATCCCTAGCAAAACCTGCTAAACTCTTTCAACACTACTGCACTGCTCTAAACTCTGAAACAGCACTCCCAGCAAGACCCCCTTTCACTGTAGTAATTATTTTACTGAATTGCAAGGGATATTGTCATGTGTCTAAGATCACAGCGTGAGTCCGTATTCATTTCAGAAGATTGCGGCAGAATAATTTGCTTAGTTGATGTGTTTAAAAATATGGGAATACATGTACTCATGAAGTTAGTCAGGCTTTAGGACATGTAGTGCTAGAAAGTCCTATGCAGCATGTGTCAGGCCTCTTTATTTCCAAATAGTCTCCATGCTGTGTAATAAAGATCCTGGGTGTGCTGTAGAAATGACATAGCAAATCTCTCTGTAGTATGTAGTAATCATTTCAGTGATTTTTCATTTCTACATTCTCAGTCCCACCTAGACCCTCTACAATGCCTGAACAGCACTGAACTGTCCTAAACCCTGAAACACCATCCCTAGCAAATCCTGCTAAACTGTTTCAACACTACTGCACTGCTCTAAACTCTGAAACAGCACTCCCAGCAAGACCCCCTTTCACTGTAGTAATTATTTTACTGAATTGCAAGGGATATTGTCATGTGTCTAAGATCACAGTGTGAGTCTGTATTCATTTCAGAAGATTGCGGCAGAATAATTTGCTTAGTTGATGTGTTTAAAAATATGGGAATACATGTACTCATGAAGTGAGTCAGGCTTTAGGACATGTAGTGCTAGAAAGTCCTATGCAGCATGTGTCAGGCCTCTTAATTTCCAAATAGTCTCCATGCTGTGTAATAAAGATCCTGGGTGTGCTGTAGAAATGCCATAGCATTTCTCTCTGTAGCATGTAGTAATCATTTCAGTTAATTTTCATTTCTACATTCTCAATCCCACCTTTACCCCTTATACTGCCTGAACGCCACTGCACTGTCCTAAACCCTGAAACACCATCCCTAGCAAAACCTGCTAAACTCTTTCAACACTACTGCACTGCTCTAAACCCTAAAACAGCACTCCCAGCAAGACCCCCTTTCACTGTAGTTTTCATGTTACTGAATTGCAAGGGATACTGTCATGTGCCTAAGATCACAGAGTGAGTCAGTATTTATTTCTGAAAAAAGTGGCAGAATAATTTGCTTAGTTGATGTGTTTAAAAATATGGGAATACATGTTCTCATAAAGTGAGTTAGGCTTTAGGACATGCACTGCTTTATACTCTAAGTCCTTGCATGATACCATACACTGCCCAAACACAACTGTTTTGCTCTAAACTCAGAAATATTGATCCCACCATGACCCCCTACACTGCCTGAACACCACTGCACTGTCCTAAACCCTGAAACACCATCCCTAGCAAAACCCGCTTAACTCTTTCAACACTACTGCACCGCTCTAAACACTGAAACAGCACTCCCAGCAAGACCCCCTTTCACTGTAGTAATCATTTTACTGAATTGCAAGGGATACTGTCATGTGTCTAAGATCACAGTGTGAGTCAGTATTCATTTCAGAAAAATGTGGCAGAATTATTTGCTTAGTTGATGTATTTAAAAATATGGCAATACATGTAGTCATGGAGTGAGTCAGGCCTTAGAACATTTAGTGCTATAAAGTCCAAAGCAGCATGTGTGCCAGGCCTCTGAATTCCCAAATAGTCTCCATGCTGTGTAATAAAGATCCTTGGTGTGCTGTAGAAATTGCATACAAACTCTCTGTAGCATGTAGAAATCATTTCAGTGAATTCTCATTTCTACATTCTCAGTCCCACCTTGAGCCCCTACACTGCCTGAACACCACTGCACTGTCCTAAAATCTGAAACAGCACTTCCAGCAAGACTCTCTTTCACTGTAGTAACCATTGTATGGTATTGCAAGGCATACTGTCATGTGTCTAAGATCACAGTGTGAGTCAGACTTCATCTCACAAAATGTTGGCAGAATGATTTGCTTAGTTGATGTGTTTAAAAATATGGCAATACATGTAGTCATGGAGTGAGTCAGGCCTTATGACATTTAGTGCTATAAAGTCCAAAGCAGCATGTGTGCCAGACCTCTGAATTCCCAAATAGTCTCCATGCTGTGTAATAAAGATGCTGGGCGTGCTGTAGAAATTGCATACCAACTCTCTCTGTAGCATGTAGAAATCATTTCAGTGAATTCTCATTTCTACATTCTCAGTCCCACCTTGAGCCCCTTCACTGCCTGAACACCACTGCACTGTCCTAAAAAGTGAAACAGCACGCCCAGCAAGACTCTCTTTCACTGTAGTAATCATTTTACGGAATTGCAAGGCATACTGTCATGTGTCTAAGATCACAGTGTGAGTCAGACTTCATTTCACATAATCGTGGCAGAATAATTTGCTTACTTGATGTGTTTAAAAATATGGCAATACATGTAGTCATGGAGTGAGTCAGGCCTTAGAACATTTAGTGCTATAAAGTCCAAAGCAGCATGTGTGCCAGGCCTCTGAATTCCCAAATAGTCTCCATGCTGTGTAATAAATATCCTTGGTGTGCTGTAGAAATTGCATACAAACTCTCTCTGTAGCATGTAGTAATCATTTCAGTGAATTTTCATTTCTACATTCTCAGTCCCACCTTGAAACCCTACACTGCCTGAACACCACTGCACTGTCCTAAACCCTGAAACAACATCCCTAGCAAAACCTGCTAAACTCTTTCAACACTACTGCAGTGTTATAAACCCTGAAACAGCACTCCCAGCAAGACCCCCTTTCACTGTAGTAATCATTTTACTGAATTGCAAGGGATACTGTCATGTGTCTAAGATCACAGTGTGAGTCAGTATTCATTTCAGAAAAATGTGGCAGAATAATTTGCTTAGTTTATGTGTTTAAAAATATGGGAAAACATGTACTCATGAAGTGAGTCAGGCTTTTGGACATGTAGTGCTATAAAGTCCTATGCAGCAGATTTGTCAGGCCTTTTAATTCCCAAATAGGCTCCATGCTGTGTGATGAAGATCCTGGGTGTGCTGTAAAAATGACATAGCCACTCTCTCTGTAGTATGTAGTAATCATTTCAGGGAATGTTCATTTCTACTTTCTCAGTCCCACCTTGAAACCCTACACTGCCTGAACAACACTGCACTGTCCTAAACCCTGAATCACCATCCCTAGCAAAACCTGCTAAACTCTTTCAACACTACTGCACTGCTCTAAACCCCGAAACAGCACTCCCAGCAAGACCCCCTTTCACTGTAGTAATCATTTTACTGAATTGCAAGGGATACAGTCATGTGTCTAAGATCACAGTGTGTGTCAGTATTCATTTCAGAAAAATGTGGCAGAATAATTTGCTTAGTTGATGTGTTTAAAAATATGGGAATACATGTACTCATGAAGTGAGTCAGGATTTACGAGATGTAGTGCTAGAAAGTCCTATGCAGTATGTGTGTCGGGCCTCTTAATTCCCAAATAGTCTCCACGCTGTGTAATAAAGATCCTGGGTGTGCTGTAGAAATGCCATAGCAACTCTCTCTGTAGCATGTAGTAATCATTTCAGTGATTTTTCATTTCTACATTCTCAGTCCCACCTAGACCCTCTACACTGCCTGAACAGCACTGAACTGTCCTAAACCCTGAAACACCATCCCTAGCAAATCCTGCTAAACTCTTTCAACACTACTGCACTGCTCTAAACTCTGAAACAGCGCTCCCAGCAAGACCCCCTTTCACTGTAGTAATTATTTTACTGAATTGCAAGGGATATTGTCATGTGTCTAAGATCACAGCGTGAGTCTGTATTCATTTCAGAAGTTTGCGGCAGAATAATTTGCTTAGTTGATGTGTTTAAAAATATGGGAATACATGTACTCATGAAGTGAGTCAGGCTTTTCGACATGTAGTGCTAGAAAGTCCTATGCAGCATGTGTCAGGCCTCTTCATTTCCAAATAGTCTCCATCCTGTGTAATAAAGATCCTGGGTGTGCTGTAGAAATGACATAGCAACTCTCTCTGTAGTATGTAGTAATAATTTCAGTGAATTTTCATTTCTACATTCTCAGTCTCACCTTGAAACCCTACACTGCCTGAACACCACTGCACTGTCCTAAACCCTGAAACACCATCCTAGCAAAACCTGCTAAACTCTTTCAACACTACTTCACAGCTCTAAACCCTGAAACAGCACTCCCAGCAAGACCCCCTTTCACTGTAGTAATCATTTTACTGAATTGCAAGGGATACAGTCATGTGTCTAAGATCACAGTGTGAGTCAGTATTCATTTCAGAAAAATGTGGCAGAATAATTTGCTTAGTTGATGTGTTTAAAAATATGGGAATACATGTACTCATGAAGTGAGTCAGGCTTTAGGACATGTAGTGCTAGAAAGTCCTATGCAGCATGTGTGTCAGGCCTCTTAATTCCCAAATAGTCTCCATGCTGTGTAATAAAGATCCTGGGTGTGCTGTAGAAATTCCATAGCAACTCTCTCTGTAGCATGTAGTAATCATTTCAGTGATTTTTCATTTCTACATTCTCAGTCCTACCTAGACCCTCTACACTGCCTGAACACCACTGCACTGTCCTAAACCCTGAAACACCATCCTTAGCAAAACCCGCTAAACTCTTTCAACACTACTGCACAGCTCTAAACCCTGAAAAAGCACTCCCAGCAAGACCCCCTTTCACTGTAGTAATTATTTTACTGAATTGCAAGGGATATTGTCATGTGTCTCAGATCACAGCGTGAGTCTGTATTTATTTCAGAAGATTGCGGCAGAATAATTTGCTTAGTTGATGTGTTTAAAAATATGGGAATACATGTACTCATGAAGTGAGTCAGGCATTAGGACATGTAGTGCTAGAGAGTCCCATGCAGCATGTGTCAGGCCTCTTAATTTCCAAATAGTCTCCATGCTGTGTAATAAAGATCCTAGCTGTGCTGTAGAAATGCCATAGCAACTCTCTCTGTAGCATGTAGTAATCATTTCAGTTAATTTTCATTTCTACATTCTCAATCCCACCTTGACCCCTTATACTGCCTGAACACCACTGCACTGTCCTAAACCCTGAAACACCATCCCTAGCAAAACCTGCCAAACTCTTTCAACACTACTGCACTGCTCTAAACACTCCCAGCAAGACCCCCTTTCACTGTAGTTATCATTTTACTGAATTGCAAGGGATACTGTCAAGTGCCTAAGATCACAGAGTGAGTCAGTATTTATTTCTGAAAAATGTGGCAGAATAATTCGCTTAGTTGATGTGTTTAAAAATATGGGAATACATGTACTCATAAAGTGAGTTAGGCTTTAGGACACGCAGTGCTTTATAGTCCTAGCCCTTGCATGATACCATACACTGCCCAAACACAACTGCATTACTCCAAACTCAGAAATATCAATCCCACCATGACCCTCTACACTGTTTGAACACCACTGCACTGTCCTTAACCTGTAGTGTAGTTCCTATTATCCCAATAGGCTCTGCGCATTGGAATAATATCTTCAATAGTATAGACGTAGGACAGAGGTTAACTAGGTCTTCTACTGTCGATATTAGACTTAAAGTTTAATGTTTTGCCAGCTAGCTCAGATTTCACTAGAAACTTTCTCGAATAGACAAGGAGGAGTTTAACCTCCCTGGATAGACAAGAAGGGATTTAGTTTCTGACAACCATAGAACATGACAACTTTGCTCTCCCCTAATCAAGAGTGTATCTCTAGAGTCGTGTGAAAACAAAAGACAACTTATTTTACTCAGTCAGTTCAGTGCATTCTTAGTTTCACCAGATTGTAGATAAAAGGAAGAGACGGGCGTGTTCAATAAAAAGATGTTATTTATTGATCAGTCTCTTTTCTCATACAAGAGAAATGAATCGCTATTATTGCAATACTTATAGTTAAGTAAAGTGCATACAGTAATAACAGAATTATAAAATAATACTGTAAAAGCATTGATATGGTTTCTTAGCCATATGATACTTAAAATGGATAAAATAGATACATACATATATACATTGACTAATCGTACTCAACTGGTGCTTCTAACTACGCCTACCCCAATGTACCTGACCTAAGCCTAATACGTGGGCGGGAGTAGATAAGTAGCAGTTTAAGTTAAGTTTGCTTTGCCAAGGGTCTGCTTCAAGAATTCTCTACAAAGGGTTATTCAGTTCAGTACCTGGGATTTAGAAGGCTGGAGGGTTGGTATCTCTATCTCAGGGCTTGATATTCCAGCTGCCTGCGAGGGCGGCTTGGAAGCGCCGGAGCTGGATTTCTCGGCAGGAGAAAAGGCAGCGTCTCTCTCTCAGCGCGTCAGAAAGGAGGGGCAGCGTCTGTGGGCTTCGCTGTCAGCTGGGCTCCTCGGCAAGTCTCGCTGCTCCAATCTTGTCACCACCTCGTGTGTTTGCTTAAGACAATGTCGGTATTATTTATACCTGAAAGGTGCCGAGATTGACTTAAGGATGGACATAAATACGTCAATAAGGATGTCATACGAACTGATCGTTCGCACATTCTTTACTGAAGTTCTCGGCTAAATCAAAACAATGGCTGTGGGGATTTCCCAGGTCGTGGTAGGTTTGATTTGTTTTGAGAACACCGTATGCCTATTAGGGGGCTGGAGAAATAGTGCTTGCCTAATGAGATGGCATGCGCTATGACCTAATCAGATAACGGGCTACTGTGCCGTTGTATGGCTAATCAGATAACGGGTTTCTGTGCAGTTGAATGGCTGCTAGTTAATTATTAACCAGACAAGGGTCAGAAATAGGGGGATCGATACAGTACCCATAGTAAATACATCACAAACCCTGAAACACCATCCCTAGCAAAACCTGCTATACTCTTTCAACACTACTGCACTGCTCTAAACTCTGATACAGCACTCCCAGCAAGACCCCCTTTCGCTGTAGTAATCATTTTACTGAATTGCAAGGGATACTGTAATGTGTCTAAGATCACAGTGTGAGTCTGTATTCATTTCTGTAAAAAGTGGCAGAATAATTTACTTAGGTGATGTGTTAAAAAATATGGGAATACATGTACTCATGTAGTGGGTTAGGCTTTAGGACATGCAGTGCTTTATACTCCTAGTCCTTGCATGATACCATACACTGCCCAAACACAACTGTTTTTCTCTAAACTCAGAAATATCGATCCCACTATGACCCCCTACACTGCCTGAACACCACTGCACTGCCCTAAACCCTGAAACACCATCCCTAGCAAAACCCGCTAAACTCTTTCAACACTACTGCACAGCTCTAAACCCTGAAACGGCACTCCCAGCAAGACCCCCTTTCACTGTAGTAATCATTTTACTGAATTGCAAGGGATACTGTCATGTGTCTAAGATCACAGTGTGAGTCAGTATTCATTTCAGAAAAATGTGGCAGAATGATTTGCTTAGTTGATGTGTTTAAAAATATGGGAATACATGTAGTCATGGAGTGAGTCAGGCCTTAGAACATTTAGTGCTATAAAGTCCAAAGCAGCATGTGTGCCAGGCCTCTGAATTCCCAAATAGTCTCCATGCTGTGTAATAAAGATCCTGGGTGTGCTGTAGAAATTGCATACCAATTCTCTCTGTAGCATGTAGAAATCATTTCAGTGAATTCTCTTTTCTACATTCTCAGTCCCACCTTGAGCCCCTACACTGCCTGAACACCACTGCACTGTCTTAAAATCTGAAACAGCACTCCCAGCAAGACTCTCTTTCACTGTAGTAATAATTTTACGGAATTGCAAGTCATTCTGTCATGTGTCTAAGATCACAGTGTGAGTCAGACTTCATTTCACATAATCCTGGCAGAATAATTTGCTTAGTTGATGTGTTTAAGAATATGGCAATACATGTAGTCATGGAGTGAGTCAGGCCTTAGGACATTTAGTGCTATAAAGTCCAAAGCCGCATAGATACATACATATATACATTGACTAATCGTACTCAACTGGTGCTTCTAACTACGCCTACCCCAATGTATCTGACCTAAGCCTAATACGTGGGCGGGAGTAGATAAGTAGCAGTTTAAGTTAAGTTTGCTTTGCCAAGGGTCTGCTTCAAGAATTCTCTACAAAGGGTTATTCAGTTCAGTACCTGGGATTTAGAAGGCTGGAGGGTTGGTATCTCTATCTCAGGGCTTGATATTCCAGCTGCCTGCGAGGGCGGCTTGGAAGCGCCGGAGCTGGATTTCTCGGCAGGAGAAAAGGCAGCGTCTCTCTCTCAGCGCGTCAGAAAGGAGGGGCAGCGTCTGTGGGCTTCGCTGTCAGCTGGGCTCCTCGGCAAGTCTCGCTGCTCCAATCTTGTCACCACCTCGTGTGTTTGCTTAAGGCAATGTCGGTATTTTTTATACCTGCAAGGTGCCGAGATTGACGCAAGGATGGACATAAATACGTCAATAAGGATGTCATACGAACTGATCATTCGCACATTCTTTACTGAAGTTCTCGGCTAAATCAAAACAATGGCTGTGGGGATTTCCCAGGTCGTGGTAGGTTTGATTTGTTTTGAGAACACCGTATGCCTATTAGGGGGCTGGAGAAATAGTGCTTGCCTAATGAGATGGCATGCGCTATGACCTAATCAGATAACGGGCTTCTGTGCCGTTGTATGGCTAATCAGATAACGGGTTTCTGTGCAGTTGAATGGCTGCTAGTTAATTATTAACCAGACAAGGGTGAGAAATAGGGGGATCGATACAGTACCCATAGTAAATACATCACACCCACTCCACGTAATCTATGTCCATATTTACAAATCTAGGCATAGTAAACAAAACTAGTAGTGCATGTGTATACCGAACCACCCCAAAATACAATTAAATGCATTCTGAAAATTGGAAATGCGAAATACACGAAAAGATGAGTATAGTTACTATATGCACTTCAAGCAGTATAATAATGCTAAATGTAATACACATATTTTGAAATCAGCATGAACGAAATGCGGAAATTACACATGAAATGGCTCTTAATACAGAAGAAAAGGTCGAGACCATCTCATCACAAAATCATAATACTTGCGAACATGCTAGAGGGTAGCTAAAGTCTCTAGAGTAGCTAAAAAATAGAAATTTTGTTCTCTAGGAATAGTTTTACTTTAAGCAGAAGATAAGTGTCCCAAAAAATCGTAAATATTTTTGGAAATGGAAGGGGAAAAAAAAATGTCTCGCTCTCCGTAAAAACTGGTGAGAAAATTTCTTATTGCTTTATTTTCAAAGTTGAAGGCCAAATTCAGCGTGTATGGAACGCCGTGTGCTAGTTTGTTCAAAGTCATTCTTTCTGCTCTGGTGAAAACATCATATTGTTGAGACTTTCGAAAAAACTGTCAACTGCTTCTTGCGAGAGTTCCACTAACTCGGAAATATTTTGTAACATGCATTCATGAGCATGATTGCCTTCATTGATGTTTCGATCAGCATAGCTGACAGAAGGTCGTACCTGATCGATGCTGCTTTCATTTTGTACTTCACAACTCTTCAATCGTAGTGGTGAAGTCTCCATGAATGCCGTCATCAGGATTGGTAGCCGCTGGGGACAGCACAATGCATGAGCCGTTACCGGACCCAACAAAGTCTCTGCGTCCATTGGCACATCCGATTGTAGTGTCAGACAGGTGTCCAACACGCATTCTTCGCCGCATAGCAAGCACCTTAATACAGGCATAACACAACTTTGCCACATCGGTCTAAATGAAAGAAACCAAGTCATCTTTAAATCTCGTAGCCGTGCTAGTCCAAGGACTTTAGTTATGCGGTCCCGGTAGCCAATAGCTCGGATTGTTTCTTCCATTATCGCTGGTGTCTTGTCTGTGACGTGGTTTGCCATAGCGTAGTAACAGGATCTAAAATAGGATGCCTGCCACTAGTCCCAAAAGGAGAGGAAGTCCGCCAAAGATGGAATGGACAAAATCAGGAAAAATACCTAGGATGGCTTTGAATGGGGTTAAAGCTCCCGAAAACACTGTCTTAAATACACTCGCGATTCCACTTGTATCAGAAATATTTAAGATTTCGCTCAGTATTTCTGCGAAATGTATGGGGGAATTGGTTGATAACAGTAAATGAATCTCAGCCGTTGTCCTTGCATCTTGGAGATCATATGATTCTTTCGATGACGTTAACATGGTTGGCGTCTGTAGGAGCACTGTCTTCATTCTGCTTAAAGTATCAATTCGAATAGAAGAAATTTTCAAACTGGGCCATAACCTTGCCTCCCTGTCTCGGGCATCCTTTGGGAACAATACTCGTTCACAGCACATGACCTTCGTAGTCACGGTTATGAGATAAGGTTTTCCGGGCAGCAGACTGCAACATCTGCGATCTACAATTAGAATGTAACTCCCGTTCGAGAGTCTCCTAAAGAATGGTTCTATTTGTGTTACAGGTGTGCCTAGCTGGTGACATGAAAGGTTATTTGAAGTCCCTTCACATGCTCCATGCAAACTAATACCCTGACACAGAAGTGTACCGCCTAGTGACCTTTCACAATTATTGCCACTAAGGAACACACTTTGTCCTTTATTACTAACACATGCGTGTGTATAGGGCAAGTTCCATGTTGACTTAATGTATCCTTTACCCAACCTTTCATACTGGCCTGCCTGTATATATTTTTGGCAGTATTGAAACTGGAAAGTTGTCATCGGAATATTTATTATCCCATGTATTATCCATTCAATGACAGGTCGTTCTGACATTGTCAATGGTAATCTCTCAAGTTTTTCAATGCTCAGAATTGTATAGTCAGCACCCTTCTGTGCCAAACTGATTTGTTTATCAGTAAGGTTAAAGATATTAAATAGTGACGTTGTGTTGATTAAACGCCAAGGCACATAGCCTGAACGCAGATTTTGTAACGTCCAGCCAAGTTGTACAATAGAACGCAATTGGGACTGACCGTGTTGTAACATCAGTAAGTCTTGCGATATTATATCGATTGCTGAAGACACAATACTGTCCAGTGAATATATTCTGGAAGACAGAGTCATTAACCCATTGTCCACGACAGAAAGTGATTTTTCCAAATTAATACGGTCAATTTCCCGTATTTTTTCTGCTGTCTCAATTTGAGTTACTTTCCAAGCTTCATTGTAAGCTGCATATATAGAGGCCGCTATGAAACGTTTTTGACGCTGTTTGCGTGGTCCCATAATGAAATCACGCAAGTCAGCACCCTCTTCAAGTAAAGTTAGGTGTTGCTTAATTTCTGCCAGTGTGGATGTTTGTAGCCATTGAAGGCAGAGCTTGCCCACACTGTAAGTAGTTACTATCCCTGGATGTTGTCTTTGGGAATATCTAGGGTCTGGCCTGGTCAATTTGAACCCCTGTATTTTGTTCAGGAATCTGTCTTGACAGTTATTTGTATCGGTGGGCCAGATCAACCATTGTTTCCAATCAGGATGTGTTCTGTTTTGGTTTAAAATATGGTTCACGTCTATCTCAACATCTATAGAGCTATTACTGTTCGTTGTTGGCTTTGGAATAGACGGTTTGTTTAAGTCTTTGATTTTGGCTAAGCCAAGACAGGTAGTTTGTTGAATAGTGTCATTCAAAAATATAATTTGTTCTGGGATCATACAGGCTCTGAACAATGATTCTATACCTTGTACTTGCCAATCTTTTGTACCCCAAACAGTTTTTGTTTCAATGTTATTGTTCCAGAAATCAAAACCAAATGTATTCATTTGCTCAAAAAATGAATCTGAATATATCAATTTCGTGTTTGTAAGCATGGTCTTCATACCTGTCTTATTTGACAATTTGAAATAAAATGTTTCTGCATTACTTGTGTTAAACCCTGTAAAATATAAATATTTATCATAAAATGCTTTAGAACTACCCTTTGGTGGAGTAGCACAATGTTCCCATTGGTTATAATTTAAAACATTTCTAGGTTGTGCAGATTTATGGAGATAATGGTTACCATAGTGGTTGTAGCAGAACATTTGATCATAATTAGACGAACCCTGCAAATAATCATGTTCTGTAAATTTAGCAGACATTACTAGGTCAGACATCATATCATTTATACTTTCAAAGTTCCAATCATCAGTGAATGTGCTTGGTTTTACAAAGTCACTTAACGAGATCTTAAATTGATATGGATACTTCAGGATTTCAACCGGGCCATAGATTTCATAATCAGTATTGTCCCATGCTACACCGCCTGGTATAGGATTGGCTGTGAAGTTTACTGAAGAAAGTTCTCTTTTCTTGACGTGTGAAGATGTGTGTGGTTTAAGGACCAAGTTGATTTTCTGGCTTGCTGTGTCCATTTTAGCATATTTTCCCTCAATGAAATGTCCCAAGCATAGTACCATGATGTAGGAAGGTAGATCCCTGACTATGGTTGCCCCCAACTTTTTGCCTGGTGTTTTGCTGGTTTTCTGACTTAGTTGACCTGAGGCCCTGCTATTCAGGACCTCAGGCCTACTGCTCTCTCTGTAAAATGGATTCCATGTACCCTAGGTACATATCTAATTGGATACTGAGTCACCTTATCAGTCCCTGTACGGTGTACCTTAGGTACCCAGGGCATAGGTGTACCCAGGGCCTACCAGGGGCTGCAGCATGTATTATGCCACCCCTGGCTGGCCATCCAAATCTGACACAACTGGCTGCACGACAGCTGGGGCAAGGTGGTGTAATCACCCTTTGCTTTAGATATAGTATTCCTATATCTAACCCTAAAATGGACACACAGATCTCCTATCAGTCACTCCTATGGCAGGCCTTAACAATCCTGAAGGCAGAGTGCTTGGAATCGTGTGAGATGGTGCTCTGGCATGAGCTGAGCCTGTCTGCGGCTTTCGGGATCCATCCCTTAGCCGTTTCCATGATATCGCATACCATATACTCTTAAGTGCATTATAATCCTCGCGGTTATATGCCAACTCTGGTATCGCTTTATCAAAACATGTCGAGTAAGGTGTCATACGAATTGGAATACTAACTCTTCGCCAATTCTGGCGACGGGGTTAGCATTCCACCCTTCTAGAGGGACACGACATGTATGTAACCTGTAACCCCGGTTAAAGTCAGACAGAGCCTTAGCATCCACAAAATGGATGCTGCCACCGAGACACAAGTCTGCCCTCCTGCTGCTGGGAGTCCTCCCAGAGCAGGAGGCAAGGACAAAGGGTTTCCTGCCAGGGGCGGTGCCAGCACTGTCCCAGACAGGGTTTTGTGTATTCCAGGTAGGCAGGGCTACAGAGGAAGGTGACTGCAAGTGGCACCCCGGTGCTCACTGTGCATAGGCTGGCTTGAACCAGTTCCAGGGACACTCCAGACCCTGTACTGGGGAAAAGCCCGCCAAGGAAGTGGGTGTAACCACCCCCCTCCTGGTCCCACCCCTAGGGCAGGACTTAGTCGCGTGCCAGCCCCCTTTTCCCAGATAAAGGTAGGAGCAGGCCCCCTTCCAAATTAGATCATCTTTGAATCCTGAAACTACTTTCCACGAAAGGAACTCAAGACTTCTTCCTAAGATTTCTCCCTTGTGACTAAGGAGTAGTCACCCTGCATCCGCAGGCACCATCTAAAGAACACTGCGGTCTGCTGCAAGTCCTTCCTCCGGAATCCGACTGCCCAGCTCGACGAGAACCGGCTTCCCTGGCACCTCTGACCTCTACCCACCTCTACAGCCCAGCTGAGAACCGTGGGTGCGACGAGACCTCGAGGGACCGGCCACCTTCAAGACTGCACGACTTCTGCACAGCAAGCCCGCCGAGTAATTTCCTGGTGAAGTGCTTTGGGGTCCGAGAAGCCCCGACCCTGAGCAGCTCCAGCACCGAAGTGCAGCCTCCCAGCATCTCCACGATCTGCGTGGGGCCCTTCTGCTTTTTGCTGCTCACCGCGTTGTTTGGCTACTAGCCCGCTGGCTTGTGGCCTTCTGAACGACGCCCGACGACATCACTGCTGCTGGTCTGGTTGCTCCAGACTGGCCCTTGCTCCCTTCCCGAAGAGGAGCACCCCGGACCCTCCTGGTCCACTCAAGACGCCATTTTGAGTCCACCGCGTGGGCTTGAATTAGCCAAGGCTTGTTGCCCAATCCTGGGTAACTTCAACGCCGACAGCTTCATCCATCGTGGGACAGCTCGCCTCTCCATCCTGGTCGCCGACAACGCCTCCTGGTCCGTGAGATCTGCAGAGCCAGCGTCGCCCACTCACCTAGTCGAGGTGACTGCCATCCGGTGCCCTCCTGGTGCCCACTGACTACTGGCTAGTAGTCTCGAACTTGGTCCCCTCTGCTTTCAGGTGTCATCCATCTTCCAGATCCAGGCTTGGATCAACTCGAACAATCTTCACTGGTCGCCTGCCATCATCTTTTCTTCCAGGCTCCTGGTCCGGCAACGAGGATTCCCGACGTCTTTTGAGACCTATGCAGCTGCAGCCCCTGGGCTAGGTAACTTCGGCATTTCGGTGCCCCAGCATAGCCTCACTATCCAAGGGTCAGGATCCACTGTCGTTTTCTTCCTACCAGGTCGGGTTCGCCCGTAAACACTAACTTTAACTTTACTAGCTTCCATAGACTTTGTCCCGCATCCCGCGTGAGAGTGCACACTCTGCACCCGAGTCCCCTAGGTCTCCTAGAAGTAATCTAACGATTCTATAGTCAAGTCCTAGCGATTCCAAAGCCTATTAGTACTGTACTTACCTGCTAGTAATTTCGCATTCCACTTTTAAAGTATATGGTTTTTCGTGCCCCTCGGGCATTTGTGTATACCGTGCTAACTTAAGTATTTTCGTAAGAGTTTTGTTGTGTGCTTAGCACCCTGTCCTCATAAAGAGTACAGGGTTGTTGTGATTCTAATAAATACATTGTTTATTTTCATAACACTTGTGTGGTGTCCTTTCACTGGGTGTTCAAGGGGTAATGTGATGGTAAAACAGCTGGCTTAACACGCCCTCTAGAGTCTTAGCCTTAGACTGCTCGTATCCATGCTACTAGGATAGCTGGTCTATAAGGTTGACTTACAACCAATCATCAATAAGGGTTGTTTGGACTGATATATAGTGATCACTAGAATAGTGAGCACTGCACATCAGGCCAACTTCTCACATTGGTGAGCAGCGGTTGGGATTTGAGCTTGCTGTTGTTTTACCACACATATCCTAAGAATATCTTGTGAAAGATCACATAAGTACTAAAGGTACATATAACTTAGCTTAGAATACTCTGAGTTCTACTGAACCAGCTGTTGTAGCTCCTAGGGCCTAGCACACCCTAAACTACAACTCTAGCAAGGGATCAGTAGGCAAACATATAGTGTAGGTAAGTGCACCACTTACACCTCACTAGAAAAGCATGTCTACCCAGGGAGAATCTACTGAGACTCCCCTGGTCAGTGTTGACCCTCCACAGGTCACTTCCAGATATGCAGCTCTCAGTTTCCAGGAGATGAGACAAGTCTGTACCTCCAGGAAACTGAAGCAGGGGTCTAACCCCACCATTCCCTTTCTGATAGGTCTCTTAGAGACATATGATGCCAGAAAGATTTCTCAGTTACATGAGAATATGCCAGCCTTAGAGGGAACCTCTGGGGATCCAGACCTCCCCAACACTGCCAATGCAGTTGAGGAGGGGGATCAAGAGGAACTCTCTGGGGATGAGGTAGACAAAGGTCTTGAGGTAGTCAGAAGGCTAACTAGGGCCAACTTAGACCTACTTGGGGAAGGATCTGGGGGACCCCCAGTACTGACCCTAATGAGGCCTAACCTTGGAGTTAGGAGAGATAGATCTCCTTCTAGGGACTCCATTAGATCTCTGCACTCTAATGCCTCTTCTCAGGGGAGAAGGGACTCTCCCCAGAGGAGATTGACTTCCCCTCAGAGAAGAGAGCATGAAGCAAGGATGAGACAAGCTAGACTGAGGATTGAAAGGGAAGAACTTGCCCTGGCCAAAGAAAAGCTTGCATTTGCTAGAGAGCAGAAGATGAGTGGGTTAGCTCCCACTGGTGGCAGCAATCTCCCAAGAGAAAAAGAGAAGGGTTTAGATACTAAACACCTGACTAAGATAGTGCCCCCCTTTAAACA
Organism: Lissotriton helveticus; assembly: GCF_964261635.1. Classification (NCBI taxonomy): domain Eukaryota; kingdom Metazoa; phylum Chordata; class Amphibia; order Caudata; family Salamandridae; genus Lissotriton; species Lissotriton helveticus. Next base: position 1,577,335,026 of record NC_136061.1, on the reverse strand, counting down.
AGGGGATGGCATCCAGAAATGGATGGCTGCTTTGGAGAGGGCCTGCACTGTGCAGTGCATTCCCCAGAGTCAGTGGGCAGCTATACTGTGGCTCTCCTTTGATGGTAAAGGTAGAGATAAGCTCCTCACTACAAGAGTGGAGGATGCTAATGATTACCAGGTCCTGAAAAATGCACTGGTTGATGGGTTTGGCTTAACCACTGAGCAGTACAGGTTGCTGTTCAGAGACACCCAGAAAACTCAGTCTCAGGACTGGTCTGACTTTGTTGATTGTGCCACTAAGGCTTTGGAAGGCTGGCTACTGGGTAGAAAGGTTACTGACTTCACAGGATTGTATAATCTTATTATGAGAGAGCAAGTCTTAAATAATTGTCAGAACCAATTATTACACCAGCACCTGGTAGACTCTGATCTGACCTCTCCACAAGAATTGGGTAAGAGGGCAGACAAATGGGTCAGAACCAGGATTAGGCCCAAGAACCAAGGTGGTGACCAGAAAAAGGAATCAACCAAGCCTCAAGAGAAGGGTGGGAATAAATCTACAGATCAAACCACATCAGGGCCCCAAAAATCCTCTGAGGGGGTGGGTCCCAGAATCCTTCCAACAACCAGAAGAAACCTTATTGTTATCCCTGTAAACAGGTGGGTCATTTAAAAACTGACAGCAGTTGCCCAAAGAATAACAATAAGGAAAACATACCCCCAAGTAACATTCCCAAACCTCCTGTTACTACTAGTAGTAATCCCCCAGGTGGTGGGAGTGCCCCCAAGAATTTGGGTGCATTTACTTTGGGAGTTCCTGGGGACTCTGGCCTAACCAGGTCCCCTGACTTAGATACTCTTGTCTGTGAGACTGGCATGGGGTTTGCCAACTTCACAACTTGTCCCAACACTTTGGGCAAGTACAGACAGGAGCCCCTCATCAATGGTATAAAAGTTGAGGCCTATAGAGATACAGGGGCTAGCATCACTATGGTGACTGAGAGTCTAGTCCCCTCAAGGCAACTTTTACCTGGTGCCACATACCAGGTGACCAATATTGATGGAGTACAGAGAGATCATCCCATGGCAGTGGTCAATCTCAGCTGGGGAGGTGTCACTGGCCACAAGAGAGTGGCAGTGTCACCAAACTTGCCTGTAGATTGCCTACTGGGGAATGATTTAGAGCTCTCAGCCTGGGCTGAAGTTGAGCAAGAAACCCATTCTAAAATGGTAAACACCCATGGTAAGGTTAGTGGGGCAGTGATAGCCACAGCCCCAGTCCAAGATGTCCTCCCTGAACAGGTCAGGAGGGTTGTGCCAGTCACAACCCAATCTCAGACAACTTCCTTCCCAGAACAGGTTGTCAAGGCTGTCATGGTAACAGCCCACACCCAAACTGAGCCCCCTCCTGAAAAGGTTGGGAGAGTTGTGATGGCCACAGCTCAAACTCAGACAGATGATAGTGTTGTGAAGCCTGAAACTATGGATCACTCCACTCAGACAGAGAGCATTGAGGAGGAAGAGAAATCTCCCTCCCACCAGACTTTAGGAAAAGATCAGCCTCCTCAGGGAACTGATCTGACCCCTTGTGAAGAAACTGCCACAGAGGTAGTCAGGCCTAGCTTGGCAGAACCCCTGATGTCAGTGGACCCTTCCAAGGTGGGACCCAGTCTGGAGCAGGTAACCTGCCCCTCTCTACCCTGCCTCAGTCAGCCCAGGGCTGTAGAGGTCAGGGAGGCCAGTGTTGGACCCCAAAGGGCCCCCTGTCCAAAAGAATTCCCCAATCAGTAGATTAAGGGCACTGAAGCTAGTAGTCCTAGCCAAGTGAAAATAAAACACACTCCTGAGGGATCCCCCTTAAAATTAGTTAGGGACCTCCCCCAGATGGACACTGCTGGGCACAGCCAAACTTGGGACCTGAGGGCCCCAGACCTGACCTGTCCCTCCAGTAAGCCAAACAGAGGGACCCAACCTCCAGCTGTAGGTAGCCAGAGGTTGACCCTGAGAGCCCAAAACAACTCAGTCTTGGAAAGAAAGGCCTCTTTGGTGGATGATGATTGGAGGAAGCTGAGCCCAAAATTAGTGGAGCCTCACTTCAGTACTCCATCTCAGCACCAGCCTTTTTCTTTGACAAAACACACCACAGGTAGAGATTCCCTATGGTGGAGACCCTCAGACACCCTTAGGGTGAGGGATTGCTTAGTGGACCATGAGATAGGGGGTAACCATGCCAGTGCTGGTACTTCCTTATATGGCCACTCAGGCAATATAGGCTTACCTGGCAAGGCTAGCCTTATCTCCTTTCGTTTGGGGGGGGGGGTTATGTAGGAAGGTAGATCCCTGACTATGGTTGCCCCCAACTTTTTGCCTGGTGTTTTGCTGGTTTTCTGACTTAGTTGACCTGAGGCCCTGCTATTCAGGACCTCAGGCCTACTGCTCTCTCTGTAAAATGAATTCCATGTACCCTAGGTACATATCTAATTGGATACTGAGTCACCTTATCAGTCCCTGTACAGTGTACCTTAGGTACCCAGGGCATAGGTGTACCCAGGGCCTACCAAGGGCTGCAGCATGTATTATGCCACCCCTGGCTGGCCATCCAAATCTGACACAACTGGCTGCACGACAGCTGGGGCAAGGTGGTGTAATCACCCTTTGCTTTAGATATAGTATTCCTATATCTAACCCTAAAATGGACACACAGATCTCCTATCAGTCACTCCTGTGGCAGGCCTTAACAATCCTGAAGGCAGAGTGCTTGGAATCGTGTGAGATGGTGCTCTGGCATGAGCTGAGCCTGTCTGCGGCTTTCGGGATCCATCCCTTAGCCGTTTCCATGATATCGCATACCATATACTCTTAAGTGCATTATAATCCTCGCGGTTATATGCCAACTCTGGTATCGCTTTATCAAAACATGTCGAGTAAGGTGTCATACGAATTGGAATACTAACCCCTCGCCAATTCTGGCGACGGGGTTAGCATTCCACCCTTCTAGAGGGACACGGCATGTATGTAACCTGTAACCCCGGTTAAAGTCAGACAGAGCCTTAGCATCCACAAAATGGATGCTGCCACCGAGACACAAGTCTGCCCTCCTGCTGCTGGGAGTCCTCCCAGAGCAGGAGGCAAGGACAAAGGGTTTCCTGCCAGGGGCGGTGCCAGCACCGTCCCAGACAGGGTTTTGTGTATTCCAGGTAGGCAGGGCTACAGAGGAAGGTGACTGCAAGTGGCACCCCGGTGCTCACTGTGCATAGGCTGGCTTGAACCAGTTCCAGGGACACTCCAGACCCTGTACTGGGGAAAAGCCCACCAAGGAAGTGGGTGTAACCACCCCCCTCCTGGTCCCACCCCTAGGGCAGGACTTAGTCGCGTGCCAGCCCCCTTTTCCCAGATAAAGGTAGGAGCAGGCCCCCTTCCAAATTAGATCATCTTTGAATCCTGAAACTACTTTCCACGAAAGGAACTCAAGACTTCTTCCTAAGATTTCTCCCTTGTGACTAAGGAGTAGTCACCCTGCATCCGCAGGCACCATCTAAAGAACACTGCGGTCTGCTGCAAGTCCTTCCTCCGGAATCCGACTGCCCAGCTCGACGAGAACCGGCTTCCCTGGCACCTCTGACCTCTACCCACCTCTACAGCCCAGCTGAGAACCGTGGGTGCGACGAGACCTCGAGGGACCGGCCACCTTCAAGACTGCACGACTTCTGCACAGCAAGCCCGCCGAGTAATTTCCTGGTGAAGTGCTTTGGGGCCCGAGAAGCCCCGACCCTGAGCAGCTCCAGCACCGAGGTGCAGCCTCCCAGCATCTCCACGATCTGCGTGGGGCCCTTCTGCTTTTTGCTGCTCACCGCGTTGTTTGGCTACTAGCCCGCTGGCTTGTGGCCTTCTGAACGACGCCCGACGACATCACTGCTGCTGGTCTGGTTGCTCCAGACTGGCCCTTGCTCCCTTCCCGAAGAGGAGCACCCCGGACCCTCCTGGTCCACTCAAGACGCCATTTTGAGTCCACCGCGTGGGCTTGAATTAGCCAAGGCTTGTTGCCCAATCCTGGGTAACTTCGATGCCGACAGCTTCATCCATCGTGGGACAGCTCGCCTCTCCATCCTGGTCGCCGACAACGCCTCCTGGTCCGTGAGATCTGCAGAGCCAGCGTCGCCCACTCACCTAGTCGAGGTGACTGCCATCCGGTGCCCTCCTGGTGCCCACTGACTACTGGCTAGTAGTCACGAACTTGGTCCCCTCTGCTTTCAGGTGTCATCCATCTTCCAGATCCAGGCTTGGATCAACTCGAACAATCTTCACTGGTCGCCTGCCATCATCTTTTCTTCCAGGCTCCTGGTCCGGCAACGAGGATTCCCGACGTCTTTTGAGACCTATGCAGCTGCAGCCCCTGGGCTAGGTAACTTCGGCATTTCGGTGCCCCAGCATAGCCTCACTATCCAAGGGTCAGGATCCACTGTCGTTTTCTTCCTACCAGGTCGGGTTCGCCCGTAAACACTAACTTTAACTTTACTAGCTTCCATAGACTTTGTCCCGCATCCCGCGTGAGAGTGCACACTCTGCACCCGAGTCCCCTAGGTCTCCTAGAAGTAATCTAACGATTCTATAGTCAAGTCCTAGCGATTCCAAAGCCTATTAGTACTGTACTTACCTGCTAGTAATTTCGCATTCCACTTTTAAAGTATATGGTTTTTCGTGCCCCTCGGGCATTTGTGTATACCGTGCTAACTTAAGTATTTTCGTAAGAGTTTTGTTGTGTGCTTAGCACCCTGTCCTCATAAAGAGTACAGGGTTGTTGTGATTCTAATAAATACATTGTTTATTTTCATAACACTTGTGTGGTGTCCTTTCACTGGGTGTTCAAGGGGTAATGTTATGGTAAAACAGCTGGCTTAACACGCCCTCTAGAGTCTTAGCCTTAGACTGCTCGTATCCATGCTACTAGGATAGCTGGTCTATAAGGTTGACTTACAACCAATCATCAATAAGGGTTGTTTGGACTGATATATAGTGATCACTAGAATAGTGAGCACTGCACATCAGGCCAACTTCTCACACATGATGAGCCAAAGTATGAGGACAAATGCACCTAATGTCACCCAAATTTCAATCCATGGAGAAGTCAGATAGGTTCCCTTTAGTTGATGAAAAAGTTACTTTGCTTTGTCTTTAAAAGTTTTTGTTGATGGCTGTACTTCTGGTTCACTTGGATCTTCTGAAGCATCATCGAAGTTGATGAAGTAGCCGGATGCCGTTCTGTCAATTGTTCCAATTGCTTCTGGATTACTTTTTGTTTTTGGATTTTGCTTTATTTCATTAGCAAAGTCTGTAGTTACATCATCGTAGGTTGTTGTTCCTTGATGAAAAGTATTTATTTGGGTTTTAAGAGGTTCAGGTTCCATTGCTTTGTTGCATAGTCCTTGTTGTTTCACTGTAGATTTTCCAAATGTGATCAGTCTTTCAGTTTGAACCTCTGTGGATGTAGCAAACTTTGGTGTTCTGCTACTTCTTGGGAGTCCACTTGGCCTACTATTTGTTATCGGCCACATGATTGTGGTTTAACCAGGTCGATGGATATGACTCGGTTCTCCTTTTTACCAGCAAGGGGCGGTAGTACTACTGATCTTGTCCCGTTGATAGACAAGACAGGAACTGCTTTTCTGTAAGAAGGCCCAAATTCCTTCTTTACCACGATCTTCTCTCTGACCAGATCCCCGACTTTTGGAATCCAGACAGGCCTTGCTGGGACAGGTGGTTTTTCTTCAGTGGTTTCTGGCTGCTGTTTCAACTTTATGTTGCTCAGGTCTTTTCTTGTTTCATTTAAGTCCTGTAAAATAGCCAAGCGATCTTTGATATCAAAGCATTTTTCTTTAACCACTGAAGTCTGACTATCTAAGTCCTGGATTAACATTCTAGTCCCAAACAATAGTTCGTACGGACTGAGTCCTTTCAGAGAATTTCTTGGCAGGTTATTTAGACTACGTTGGACACTTATTAAATGTTTGACCCACCCAGCTCCTGAACCTAATACCTTTGCTGTTATAGATTGCTTTATGTCACGGTTTTTTCTTTCTATGATTCCGTTTCCCTCGGGATGAAATGGACAAGAGTACCGCAATGCAATGCCCATGCTGGTCATGGCCTCCTTATAAGCCCGGGAGCTAAAAGCAGGACCCTGGTCAGAATGTAGCATGCCAATTGCGTATGTGCCGATAAAGACTAGCAAATCTTTGTATAACAGTTCCGACGTCAGCCGAAAGTTGGGGTCTACATTATAAGTGAAGATAGTCTCTACATGTTAATACAACGCATTATTCATACTTTGTTTTTATTATTTTTTTGTTGATTTGATACATTCTGGAGTGAAACGCCATGGTAGTAAACCGTTTCTCTCGCCACTGCGATCTCTGTTGCAGTCTGGGCAGTTTTTTACAAAAATGTGATGATGCAGGCTCATGCCTGGCCACCAGTACACTGATTGTAATTCTTCCAGAGAATCTTTTAGCTTAAGGTGTCTGAGACCCTCACCCATATGTGCGTCTGCTATTAACAAGCCTCTCCTGTCCTTGTTTGGAATTACTCTATCCCCCACTCCAGGGATTCGAGCAAAAGGGACTGAGTTTGCATCGATTATGTATGTATAATTGAGTGGGTAATTGATCGGTTGCGCTGAGCAGTCGCCTTTTGATGACGTTTTCACTGCCAGCACAGTTTCTCCGTCAATGTATTTTACTGTACGCTTTTTTGTAGCTACGGAAGCCGATTTAGTTGCTACCGCTGTGGCTGTCTCAGCCAATGAATTCCCTGCAACGTGAACGCCATCACGCTGATGACTCAGTGAATGTATCACGTGAGTTTTTGGTAGTTCTTTCTGTAAAAGAACTACTTGTTCCCAAAGCACTTTTTGCTTTATTGTTGCACCTGTGTCATCTTTGTAACCGTTTTGAATCCATTTCTGTAAATCGTTATTGTATGATTTGACGCAGTAATACGAATCGCACACTATAAGTGTTGGGAATTCGTGATCGGCATTATCTAGCGCCATTTTTAACGCTATTATTTCAGTTTGTTGTTCTGAATTATTTTCTACTGAGTGTGTTTTTGTAAGTAGAGGTCTTAATTTACCTCCGCGCCACACTTCTTTTACAATTTCGCATGTGGCGTTGTAAGCCAGCTCTCCCCAAACTGAGGGTTGAGCATGACCGTCTGTATATATTACACAGCCGTAATGTTCTAGAGGCAGAATTTCGGTCGGCGGAGGACATTCGAATTCATATTGGAGAAACTCTTGTGTTTTTAAGTTGGGATCAAATTTGTATGCCACGTCTGTTGCAGCAAGAGAATTAGCCCATTGTATCCATCTCGGATGGAGTGCTTTAGCATTCGGAATGCTTGCCTTTGTTACCGCCTCCAGGGCGGGTATCGGTGTCACGATGATTATTCGTTTACCTTGTGCTAGGGCTCGTTCTTTTGCTACAGCAGTCTGTACTGCGGGTAGAATTTTTTCAGTTGAGCTAAATTTCATTTCAGCTTTTGTGTACAAGTGTGATTTGTATGCAATTGGTACCTTCTATCCGTCATTAGAGGTCAGGTATGTGAATCCGCATCTTCCTGGGATGACTCGAATCACAAGGTTGCGTGTGTTGTCACGTGTTTGTAACTTTGTTTTAACTAACATATCTGTTTGTAAAGATCTCAAAATTTCTGTGTGTTTTTGAGTCCAATTGATTCTTTTAAAATCTGGTTTTATAAGATCATAGAGAGGTTTAACTCTCTCTGCATAATTTATAATGTAAGTTCTTCCGAAATTCAGGAAACCTAGAATTGATTGTAAGTTTTTTTGTGTTCTAGGTGCTTGGATTACAGCACATTTCTCTAGGAAATTGTCAGCCAGGCTTTTGCCTTCACTTGATAGTTCATATCCTAAAAACAGGACAGTTAGATGGGCAATTCTTGACTTTTTAAAGTTGAATTTGTAACCCTCTGCTGCGAACCCAAGTATTATGGTGTTCACTCTCTTCAAGTGAGTATCCAAGTCATCATCTGTTAGATAGATGTCATCGACATAAGATAATGCCTCATCATCATATATTTGTAGTAACTCTGTTACTCTTGCTGAGAATAATCCTGGGCTGTTTTTAAACCCCTGGGGCAAACGACAGAAATTTTTTTGCGCGCCATTTATTGAGAACGCGGTCAAATATCTGCTCTCTGGTGCTATATTTTGACAGAAGAATCCATTAGAGATGTCTAATGTTGTTTTGTATTTTTTGCGCACTATGTTATTCATTAGTGCAGCACTATGCGAGTTTTGTACTGCAAAGGTTTTGCAACATGAGTTAAGGTGTCTGTAGTCCAAAACAAGACGATATGAATTGTCTGGTTTGGAGACAGGAAACAAAGGATTATTCATTTGTGAGGTGCAAGTTTCAATCACCCCCTGGTATTCAAGTTGATCTAGGATCTCTTTTACCCGTTTTTTTGCTTCTTGCTTAATTGGGTACTGCCTCTGAGCAGTAGGTTGTGATTTTAACTGGATTTTGTGAGGAGGAGAGTCCTCATCCCATCCCACATGGTTTTTATATAATGCAGGAGCTTGGGCTACTGCCCACATTCTTGCAAGTGTATATTTTTTATGAATTGGAATATGATTTGAGAAGGCAGGCATAATTATTTCTTCGCCATTAGGGCACTCCCTGACAAACTCTGGTGGCCAGTCTCTTTCAGCTAGAAGGATGTCATAGCCCTTGGAGAGATTATCCCAAAAGAGACCCCTTATTTTCCTAGTCTTATCCCCCTCTATACGCAATGTTATTTCATATATTTTATGAGGTTTGCTAACTCTGGTATCTGCAGTTTCCACCTGAATGTATTCATTCGTGTCCACTGTCTCCAGATGATTCATAAGGATCTTGCGAGCTATGCTCACTTCTGCTGCGCTGTCTAGCATTGTCTGAGCCCATTCTCCGTTTTTCAGCTGTGCCCTCAGTATTCTCGGCATGGTTGATTACTTTAATACTGGCTACCTTCTTTTTTGGAAACTGTAATTTTTTATTTTGATGAGCAGGTTCCTTGTCTTTGGACTTGACGTGCTCTTCCCTGTGTTCTGACCGTCCTCTTCTTTCCGATTTCTGCAAGGAAGTCTGAAAAGATTGAGAGGGACGTGTATCAATATCTTGATATCTATCAGGTTTCTCCAGATTATCCCTATTTCTAAGGTTGTATTTTTTCTCAGAGGGCTCCCTCTGGGGAGACTTGTGTCCTTGGTCCGGAGATCTTTCTCTCCGCCGAGGAGACCTTCCTCTGGACTGGAATCTTTTTTCTTTGGGAGTGGATTGTTTATTTCCATCCCAGCTCTTTTTTGAGTGTTTAGATTATTTTTAATAAATACCTTTTCAGGTTTTTCTATTAGTTGGGGTTTCACTGGTTTCCCACCCAAACTATCTCTTCCTAGTTCTTCATAGGATTTTTCTATGATTCTGGCAATTTCAAATGGTTGGTCTGCTATATCTGTCTCTTTCAACCTCTGGCGGATCGCCACATTTGCTGCTTCTCCCTTTATATTGGCTAATAATATTGCCGAGACCTGCTTGAAGTCTTTTAGTAATTTCATACCAAGAGTTAAAGCAGGTTCTGGACCGTATTCATCTTGAATTTGTTTTAGCACATCTGGTATTACTGACATGGATGGAACACCATGTGTCTTTGTGTAAATGGAAGCAAAGACTGTACCCCAAGTGTCACAGTCCTCCACATGTGGTGCGATTCCCATTGGAAGACAGATATTCAGAATTCTGTGTTTCTCAACCGGGGTGGTATCTGGAAATACCGCCTCTATTTGAGTGATTTTTTGTGCTAACCAGAATGGAATTTGTTCCCGTTTTGCGGGTACTTTACCTAGACAGGACTGTATGTTCTGTGGTGTAATTTTATTTGTGTTCCCCTGGTGAGGGATCAGCTGTGGAATTTTAATTGCTGGTTGGACTGTTGAAGTCCGCATTACATATTGGACTAATTGTCTATGTATTTTAATTAATTGTTTTAGCTGTGCTAAAAGATCTGGTGCAGGCATTTCTTCAATGTCTGGATGTGGTGTGTATCCGGCTAGGACCGGCCACGTTGCTCCTGGTCTACCTAGTGGACCGAGCCTGGTGATGTGATTATTATGTTTTAGGGCGCCATTAAACCAGAGCAGGTGCTCTTGGTATTTGAGTGGTATTTCCACCTCCTCGAAAGGAGTGTACTCATTAGGAGGTTCCTCTATTTTGTAATAGTGGAAGTCCTTTGTTACAGCGTTTGCTGCTGGAAAGTTTATCCATGAATAGAATACCTCTGTCTGCCGATATTCGTGTGCCTCAATTACGAATATGACTGTACCACCTCTCGGTGTCAGCCCATTTTCTATAAGTTTTAAGGTTATAGATTTCCTTATGTTGACCGGGATGAGTATTGCATCCGGGTCTTGCTGTAGGAGACTATTGTCAGCCGCTAGGAGTTGAGCTGCTATTCTAGCTGTCTCCCTTTCTTCTTCATTTTCTGACATTCTACTGTCAAGAAGATTTTGTTTATTTGCAGATCAGGTTTCTATGGAAACAAAGATTAGATGCACAATATTTTGGAACAGTGTATCCTTCAACGTTGAATAAACCAAGAACCATACATAGGAGTCTCCTCCTACTAAGTTTGGCGGATTTAGCCTTTCACCCACTCCAGACGTCTTTGGAGTATTATGGGGAAAAAGGGGGTCTGTGTGAAAAAGCACGACTGAGTTACTCTAATGTCTTACGTTAGATTTATCGCCTATCCAAACCGTTGGGCGCCATGTAGTGTAGTTCCTATTATCCCAATAGGCTCTGCGCATTGGAATAATATCTTCAATAGTATAGACGTAGGACAGAGGTTAACTAGGTCTTCTACTGTCGATATTAGACTTAAAGTTTAATGTTTTGCCAGCTAGCTCAGAGTTCACTAGAAACTTTCTCGAATAGACAAGGAAGAGTTTAACCTCCCTGGATAGACAAGAAGGGATTTAGTTTCTGACAACCATAGAACATGACAACTTTGCTCTCCCCTAATCAAGAGTGTATCTCTAGAGTCGTGTGAAAACAAAATACAACTTATTTTACTCAGTCAGTTCAGTGCATTCTTAGTTTCACCAGATTGTAGAGAAAAGGAAGAGACGGGCGTGTTCAATAAAAAGACGTTATTTATTGATCAGTCTCTTTTCTCATACAAGAGAAATGAATCGCTATTATTGCAATACTTATAGTTAAGTAAAGTGAATACAGTAATAACAGAATTATAAAATAATACTGTAAAAGCATTGATATGGTTTCTTAGCCATATGATACTTAAAATGGATAAAATAGATACATACATATATACATTGACTAATCGTACTCAACTGGTGCTTCTAACTACGCCTACCCCAATGTACCTGACCTAAGCCTAATACGTGGGCGGGAGTAGATAAGTAGCAGTTTAAGTTAAGTTTGCTTTGTCAAGGGTCTGCTTCAAGAATTCTCTACAAAGGGTTATTCAGTTCAGTACCTGGGATTTAGAAGGCTGGAGGGTTGGTATCTCTATCTCAGGGCTTGATATTCCAGCTGCCTGCGAGGGCGGCTTGGAAGCGCCGGAGCTGGATTTCTCGGCAGGAGAAAAGGCAGCGTCTCTCTCTCAGCGCGTCAGAAAGGAGGGGCAGCGTCTGTGGGCTTCGCTGTCAGCTGGGCTCCTCGGCAAGTCTCGCTGCTCCAATCTTGTCACCACCTCGTGTGTTTGCTTAAGACAATGTCGGTATTATTTATACCTGAAAGGTGCCGAGATTGACTTAAGGATGGACATAAATACGTCAATAAGGATGTCATACGAACTGATCGTTCGCACATTCTTTACTGAAGTTCTCGGCTAAATCAAAACAATGGCTGTGGGGATTTCCCAGGTCGTGGTAGGTTTGATTTGTTTTGAGAACACCGTATGCCTATTAGGGGGCTGGAGAAATAGTGCTTGCCTAATGAGATGGCATGCGCTATGACCTAATCAGATAACGGGCTACGGTGCCGTTGTATGGCTAATCAGATAACGGGTTTCTGTGCAGTTGAATGGCTGCTAGTTAATTATTAACCAGACAAGGGTCAGAAATAGGGGGATCGATACAGTACCCATAGTAAATACATCACAAACCCTGAAACACCATCCCTAGCAAAACCTGCTATACTCTTTCAACACTACTGCACTGCTCTAAACTCTGATACAGCACTCCCAGCAAGACCCCCTTTCGCTGTAGTAATCATTTTACTGAATTGCAAGGGATACTGTAATGTGTCTAAGATCACAGTGTGAGTCTGTATTCATTTCTGTAAAAAGTGGCAGAATAATTTACTTAGGTGATGTGTTAAAAAATATGGGAATACATGTACTCATGTAGTGGGTTAGGCTTTAGGACATGCAGTGCTTTATACTCCTAGTCCTTGCATGATACCATACACTGCCCAAACACAACTGTTTTGCTCTAAACTCAGAAATATCGATCCCACTATGACCCCCTACACTGCCTGAACACCACTGCACTGCCCTAAACCCTGAAACACCATCCCTAGCAAAACCCGCTAAACTCTTTCAACACTACTGCACAGCTCTAAACCCTGAAACAGCACTCCCAGCAAGACCCCCTTTCACTGTAGTAATCATTTTACTGAATTGCAAGGGATACTGTCATGTGTCTAAGATCACAGTGTGAGTCAGTATTCATTTCAGAAAAATGTGGCAGAATGATTTGCTTAGTTGATGTGTTTAAAAATATGGGAATACATGTAGTCATGGAGTGAGTCAGGCCTTAGGACATTTAGTGCTATAAAGTCCAAAGCAGCAAGTGTGTCAGGCCTCTGAATGTCCAAATAGTCTCCATGCTGTTTAATGAAGATCCTGGGTGTGCTGTAGAAATTGCATACCAATTCTCTCTGTAGCATGTAGAAATCATTTCAGTGAATTCTCTTTTCTACATTCTCAGTCCCACCTTGAGCCCCTACACTGGCTGAACACCACTGCACTGTCTTAAAATCTGAAACAGCACTCCCAGCAAGACTCTCTTTCACTGTAGTAATCATTTTACGGAATTGCAAGTCATTCTGTCATGTGTCTAAGATCACAGTGTGAGTCAGACTTCATTTCACATAATCCTGGCAGAATAATTTGCTTAGTTGATGTGTTCAAAAATATGGCAATACATGTAGTCATGGAGTGAGTCAGGCCTTAGAACATTTAGTGCTATAAAGTCCAAAGCAGCATGTGTGCCAGGCCTCTGAATTCCCAAATAGTCTCCATGCTGTGTAATAAAGATCCTTGGTGTGCTGTAGAAATTGCATACAAACTCTCTCTGTAGCATGTAGAAATCATTTCAGTGAATTCTCATTTCTACATTCTCAGTCCCACCTTGAGCCCCTACACTGCCTGAACACCACTGCACTGTCCTAAAATCTGAAACCGCACTCCCAGCAAGACTCTCTTTCACTGTAGTAATCATTTTACGGAATTGCAAGGCATACAGTCATGTGTCTAAGATCACAGTGTGAGTCAGACTTAATTTAAAAAACTGTGTTAGAATAATTTGCTTAGTTGATGTGTTTAAAAATATGGCAATACATGTAGTCATGGAGTGAGTCAGGCCTTAGGACATTTAGTGCTATAAAGTCCAAAGCCGCATTTGTGCCAGGCCTCTGAATTCCCAAATACTCTCCATGGTGTGTAATAAAGATCCTGGGTGTGCTGTAGAAATTGCATACCAACTCTCTCTGTAGCATGTAGAAATCATTTCAGTGAATTCTCATTTCTACATTCTCAGTCCTACCTTGAGCCCCTACACTGCCTGAACACCACTGCACTGTCTTAAAATCTGAAACCGCACTCCTAGCAAAACTCTCTTTCACTGTACTAATCATTTTACGGAATTGCAAGGCTTACTGTCATGTGTCTAAGATCACAGTGTGAGTCAGACTTCATTTCACAAAATTGTGTTAGAATAATTTGCTTAGTTGATGTGTTTAAAAATATGGCAATACATGTAGTCATGGAGTGAGTCAGGCCTTAGGACATTTAGTGCTATAAAGTCCAAAGCCGCATGTGTACCAGGCCTCTGAATTCCCAAATAGTCTCAATGCTGTGTAATAAAGATCCTGGGTGTGCTGTAGAAATTGCAAACCAACTCTCTCTGTAGCATGTAGAAATCATTTCAGTGAATTCTCATTTCTACATTCTCAGTCCCACCTTGAGCCCCTACACTGCCTGAACACCACTGCCCTGTCCTAAAATCTGAAACAGCACTCCCAGCAAGACTCTATTTCACTGTAGTAATCATTTTACGGAATTGCAAGGCATACTGTCATGTGTCTAAGATCACAGTGTGAGTCAGACTTCATTTCACAAAATTGTGTTATAATAATTTGCTTAGTTGATGTGTTTAAAAATATGGCAATACATGTAGTCATGGAGTGAATCAGGCCTTAGGACATTTGATGCTATAAAGTCTAAAGCCGCATGTTTGCCAGGCCTCTGAATTCCCAAATAGTCTCCATGCTGTGTAATAAAGATCCTGGTTGTGCTGTAGAAATTGCATACCAACTCTCTCTGTAGCATGTAGAAATCATTTCAGTGAATTCTCATTTCTACATTCTCAGTCCCACCTTGAGCCCCTACACTGCCTGAACACCCCTGCACTGTCCTAAAATCTGAAACAGCACTCCCAGCAAGACTCTCTTTCACTGTAGTAATCATTTTACCGAATTGCAAGGCATACTGTCATGTGTCTAAGATCACAGTGTGAGTCAGACTTCATTTCACAAAATTGTGGCAGAATAATTTGCTTAGTTGATGTGTTTTAAAAAGATGGCAATACATGTACTCATGAAGTGAGTCAGGCTTTAGGACATGTAGTGCTATAAAGTCCTATGCAGTATGTCTGTCAGGCCTCTTAATTCCCAAATAGTCTCCATGCTGTGTAGAGAATATCCTGGGTGTGCTGTAGAAATGCCATAGCAACTCTCTATGTAGCATGTAGTAATCATTTCAGTGAATTGCAAGGGGAGTAAGATGAGTAAAGGAAGGGGACTAAGGGACAGAGTGAAGAAACTGGGAAAGGGAAAGAGAAAAAAGAGAGTGATGTGAAAGTATTTTTTGTTTGTCATACTTACCTTATAAGTAATGAATAGTTAATAATACATTTTTTATAAATATAGTATCTGTGGAAGAGAAGAAAAATTGAGTTATAATATATATTTCAGAATACAAAATAATTTTTTACAATATGTTATGTATCTTATTTTGCTGTTCTCAGAATATATTGAATTTCACTGAAAACAGTGAGTTCGATAGTACTCATCATATAACAGCCGGCAAAAAAAAAGACAATCTATAAGAGGCCTGACACACATGCTGCATAGGACTTTGTAGCACTACATGTCATAAAGCCTGACTCACTTCATGAGTACATGTATTCCCATATTTTTAAACACATCAACTAAGCAGTTTATTCTGCCACATTTTTCTGATGAAGATTCATTCAACACAACTAAAAATACTATAGAATGTCCTGTTTTTACTAATAATCTGAAAATGTTGAACGACGAAATACAGCAAGAAGCAACAATTGCAGCAGAGATTGCTAGAGACAGTTATCAAGACAGTCATTGTAGATGTACTTGTGTTAGTGGCTAGGCCATTCCATAAGTACATCACTAGTAACTGGAATGATTACTGTGCTGCAAACAGAGTGCATGGTGAATTTATAAGTGCTTAGGTATTGGCAAAGTGATAGGATAAGTAGATAGTGCTGGATGGGTGATTGGAGAAGTTCATAGGACTGACAGGAGGATTCCTAGACTGAATGGATACTAACTAGGTATTTAGAAGAGTGAAACAATAGTATGTTGCTGGTTATAGGTATGCAAGCATAGTGCACAGAATATTGTAGCTGTAATGGTGTTAGTGGCTAGGCCATTCCATAAGTATATGACTTTTAACTGGAATGATTACAGTGCTGAAATCAGAGTGCATGGTGAATTTATAAGTGCTTTGGTATTGGCAGACTGATAACATAAGTAGATATTGCCGGATGGGTGATTGGCGAAGTGCATGGGACTGACAGGAGGATTCCTAGACTGCATGAGTACTAAACGGGTATTTAGAAGAGTGTATCAATAGTATGTAGCTGGTGAGAGGTCTGCATAGAGAGTGTACAGAATATTGTAGCTGTACTTGTGTTAGTTGCTAGGCCATTCCATATATACATGACTAGTAACTGGAAGGATTACTGTGCTGGAAACTGAGTTCATGGTGAATATATAAGTGCTTTGGTATTGGTGGAGTAAAAGGATAAGTAGATTGTACTGGATGGGTGATTGGAGAAGTGCATGGGACTGACAGCAGTATTCCTAGACTGAATGGTTACTAGCTGGGTATTTAGAGAAGTGTTCCAATAGTATGTAGCTGGTTAGAGGTCTGCATGGATAGTACACAGAAAATTGTTGCTATACTTGTGTTAGTGGTTAGGCCATTCTATAAGTACATGACTACTAAATGGAATGATTACAGTGCTGGAAACAGAGTTCTTGGTGAATTTATAAGTGCTTTGGTATTGGCCGAGTGATAGCATAAGTAGATAGTGCTGGATGGGTGATTGGAAAAGTGCATGGGACTGACAGGAGGATTCCTACACTGCCTGAGTCCTAACTGAGTATTTAGAAGAGTGTATCAATAGTAGCAGGTCAGAGGTGTGCATGGATAGTGCACAGAATGTTGTAGCTGTACTTATCTTAGTGGCTAGGCCATTCCATAAGTACATGACTTCTAACTGGAATGATTACAGTGCTGCAAACAGAGTGCATGGTGAATTTATATGTGCTTAGGTATTGTGGGAGTGATAGGATAAGTAGATAATGCTTGATGGGTGATTGGAGAAGGGCATAGGATTGACAAGAGGATTCCTAGACTGCCTGAGTCCTAACTAGGTATATAGCAGAGTGTATAAATAGTATGTAGCTGGTCAGAGGTGTGCATGGATAGTGCACAGAACATTTTAGCTGTACTTGTCTTAGTGGCTAGGCCATTCCATAAGTACATGTCTAGTAACTGGAATGATTACAGTGCTGCAAACAGAGTGCATGGTGAATTTATAAGTGCGTAGGTATTGGCAGAGTAATAACATCAGTAGATATTGCTGGATGGGTGATTGGAGAAGTGCATGGGACTGACAGGAGGATTCCTAGACTGAATGGGTACTAACTTGGTATTTAGAAGAGTGAATCAATAGCATGTTGCTGGTTAGAGGTATGCATGCATAGTGCACAGAATATTGTAGCTGTATTGGTGTTGGTGGCTAGGCCATTCCATAAGTAAATGACTATTAACTGGAATGATTACAGTGCTGGAAACAGAGTGCATGGTGATTTTATGAGTGCTTTGGTATTGGCAGAGTAATAACATCAGTAGATATTGCTGGATGGGTGATTGGAGAAGTGCATGGGACTGACAGGAGGATTCCTAGACTGCATGATTACTAACGGGGTATTTAGAAGAGAGTATTAATAGTATGTAGCTGGTTAGAGGTCTGCATAGATAGTGCACCCAATATTGTAGCTGTACTTGTGTTAGTGGCTAGTCCATTCCATATGCATATGACTAGTAACTGGAATGATTATAGTGCTGGAAACAGAGGGCATGGTGAATTTATAAATGATTAGGTATAGGGGGAGTGATAGGATAAGTAGATAGGGTTGGATGGGTGAATTGAGAAGTGCATAGGACTGACAGGAGGATTCCTAGACTTCATGGGTACTAACTGGGTATTTAAAGGAGTGTACCAATAGTATGTAGCTGGTCAGAGGTGTGCATGGATAGTGCACAGATTATAGCTGTACTTGTCATAGTGGCTAGGACATTCCATAAATACATGACTAGTAATTGGAATGATTACAGTGCTGCAAACAGAGTGCATGATAAATTTATAAGTGCTAAAGTATTGGCGGAGTGATAGGATAAGTAGATAGTGCTGGATGGGTGATTGGAACACTGCATGGGACTGACATCAGGATTCCTAGACTGCATGGGTACTAACTGGGTATTTAGAGGAGTGTATCAATAGTACGTAGCTGGTTAGAGCTCTGCATGGATAGTGCACAGAATATTATAGCTGTACTTGTCTTAGTGGCTAGGACATTCCATAAGTACATGACTAGTAATTGGAATGATTACAGTGCTGCAAACAGAGTGCATGGTGAATATATACGTGCTTTGGTATTGGCAGAGTAATAGGATATGTAGACAGTGCTGGATGGGTGATTAGAGAAGTGCATGAGACTGACAGCAGGATTCCTGGACTCCATGGTTACTAACTGGGTATTTAGAGAAGTGTACCAATAGTATGTAGCTGGTTAGAGGTCTGCATGGATAGTACACAGAATATTGTTGCTATACTTGTGTTAGTGGTTAGGCCATTCTATAAGTACATGACTACTAACTGGAATGATTGCAGTGATGGAAACAGAGTGCTTGGTGAATTTATAAGTGGTTTGGTATTGGCGGAGTGATAAGATAAGTAGGTAATGCTGGATGGGTGATTGGAGAAGTGCCTGAGACTAACAGAAGGATTCCTAGACTGCATGAGTACTAACTGGGTATTTATAAGAGTGAATCAATAGAATGTAGCTGGTTAGAGTCCTACATGCATAGTGCACAGAATATTATAGCTGTACTGTGTTAGTGGCTAGTCCATTCAATAAGTATATGACTTATAACTTAAATATTTACAGTGCTGCAAACAGAGTCCATGCTGAATTTATAAGTGCTTAGGTATTGGCTAAGTGATAGGATAAATAGATAGTCCTGAATGGGTGGTTGGAGACGTGCATAGGACTGACAGGAGGATTCCTAGACTGCATGGGTACTAACTGGGTATTTAAAAGAGTGAATCAATAGTATGTTGCTGGTTAGAGGCATGCATGCATAGTGCACAGAATAGTGTAGTAGTCCTTGTGTTAGTGGCTAGGCCATTCCATAAGTACATGACTAGTACCTGGAATGATTACAGTGTTAGAAACAGAGCGCATGGTGAATTTATAAATGCTTTGGTATTGGCAGAGTGATAGCATAAGTAGATAGTGCTGGATGGGTGATTGGAAATGTACATGGGACTGACAGGAGGATTCCTAGACTGCCTGAGTCCTAACTGGGTATTTAGAAGACTGTATCAATAGTATGTAGCTGGTCAGAGGTCTCCATGGATAGTGGACTTATAAATTCACCATGCACTCTGTTTTCAGCACTGTAATCATTCCATTACTAGTCATGTATTTATGGAATGGCCTAACCACTAAGGCAAGTACAGCTATAATATTCTGTACACTATCTATGCAGCTACGTAGTATTGGTACACTCCTCCAAATACCCAGTTAGTATCCATGTCGTCTATGAATCCAGCTGTCAGTTCTACGCACTTCTCCAATCATCCAATCAGCACTATCTACTTATCCTATCACTCGGCCAAAACCTAAGCACTTATAAATTCACCATGCACTCTGTTTGCAGCGCAGGAATCATTCCAGTTACTAGTGATATACTTATGGAATGGCCTAGCCACTAACACAAGTAGTGCTACAATTTCCTGTGCACTATCTATGCAGACCTCTAAACAGATACATACTATTAATTCACTCTTCTAAATACCCAGTTAGTACCCATGCAGTTATGTCATCAGTGATGTCATTTGAGATGGAATCAGTGATGTCACTGACCATGTCATGAATGATCTAATATGTGACATCATCAGCAGTGGATTGCGGGTGCGCGAAATATAGTTAGTACAACTAACTATATAGGAGCAATTTCAATGGTTTTGTATGAGTGAAATGTCCAGCTAACTATAACACCCCTAAAACTTATAGTTTTTTGAGTGAATTTCAAAGGTTTTTTAAAAGCTAATTCCTAACTATATA
The DNA here is from genome assembly GCF_964261635.1 of Lissotriton helveticus. Classification (NCBI taxonomy): domain Eukaryota; kingdom Metazoa; phylum Chordata; class Amphibia; order Caudata; family Salamandridae; genus Lissotriton; species Lissotriton helveticus. The sequence goes on along the minus strand of NC_136061.1, from coordinate 1,577,315,062 downwards.
AGGCCTGAAACCTATGGTTTTTTCAGTGAATTTCAAAGGTTTTTAAATGCTAATTCCTAACTATATAAGGCCTGAAACCTTTGGTTTTTTCAGTGAATTTGCAAGGTTTTTTAAATGCTAATTCCTAACTATATAAGGCCTGAAACCTATGTTTTTTTCTTTGAATTTGCAAGGTTTTTTAAATGCTAATTCCTAACTATATAAGGCCTGAAACCTATGGTTTTTTCATTGAATTTCGAAGGTTTTTTAAATGACAATCTTTAAATGTATTAATTGTTATTTTATTATACTGATTTACTACATTTTTGCAGGCAGGTGTTCAGAGGGCACGCCCCCTTTTTACAACGTTCTGCAGCGCAACACCTGGCGCAATTGCAGAGGAGGAACTAATTCCCCTTGCATATTGGGGGTCCCTGGGGGGTAACTAGCCCACCAGGAGCCTCCAGTATAAGCCAGGGAGCTGCATTACAGAGAGGTGTAAGGAGGTCACACTCTTTTTTTACACCTCTCTGCAACGCAGCCCCCGGGCGTGTATGCAGAAGGGGAACTAATTCCCCTTGCATACTGCGGGTCCCTGGGGGCCAACCAGCCCACCTGGAACCTGCAGTATGCGCCAGGGGGCTGCTTTGCAGAGAGGTGTAATGAGGCCACACCCTTTTTTACACCTCTCTGCAGCGCAACCCCTGGCGTGTTTGCAGAATAGGAACTAATTCCCCTTGCATACTGGGGGTCCCTGGTGGCCAAGTAGCCCACCAGGAGCCTCCAGTATGCGCCAAGGGGCTGCGTTGCTTTGCCTCGGGGCGGCAGTCCCCGGGGCAGTGTGGGGGGATTGTGGACCCCCCACACTTCTTTATCACTATGCCGCCGCGATTTGGTCCCCCCGGGGGGTAATTTTTGAAAAAACAGACCAGGTTTTAGAAAAAAAAAGGGGCCTTTTTTGTCCTTGTGGGACCACCTGGGCAGGCCTAGGGGGTCAGGGTGTATCTACGCTGCCCCCTTTTTGTGTTCTTCACGTTTGTTTTTCTGCTTTCTTGTTCCTCGGTCTATCTACACGCACACATATACACATATATATATATGCATATATATGCATTTATATATATGTATGTGTATATTACCTACTGGCGGTCGCCAGTAGGTATATATAGTTAGGATTTTTTCTCTATGGGATTTTTGAAAATTCTATGTCTAATAACTTTGGCGTTTGTGGACGGAATTGGCTGAAATATTCACTTTTAGCCCGAACGGCTGAATGGATTTGCACGAAACTTGGCAAAATTGTAGGGACTGGTAGCCCGATGTGCCTTTTGTAGGTCTCAATATATGTGCTACAGTGGATTTTGAGAAATTAATGTTTAAAAAAAGATATATATCTGTAACAGCGGACCGGGCAGCGCTCCAGTACGCGTACTTTTCGCGCAACGGAGCTTTGTGAAGCGAAGCTGATTGGTTCTCCGGCGTCTGTAAACATTCCAAACAGTCCGTAGCGGCCGCCATCTTGTCTCTCGGTAGGATCGAGAGACAAGAGGAGGCCAAAGCGAAGGGGCAAATGACCATAAGGGGGCATAGTAGATCCTCGCTGACCCCCTAGGTTTGATGTGGAGGTTTTAAAAGGGCCCCGCGGGGCAAAAAAAAAAAATAATAATAATAATCGAATGGCTGAATGGATTTGCACGAAACTTGGTAAAATATTAGGGACTGGTAGCCCGATGTGCCTTTGCTAGGTCTCAATATATGTGCTCCAGTGGATTTTGAGAAATTAACGTTCAAAAAAAGATATATATCTGTAACAGCGCTCCGCTTCGCGTAACGGAGGTTTGCGAAGCTGATTGGTCATTCTGTCACTGGGCTATAGTTGGGCTACATCTGGCTGATATTTGGGCTACATTTGTTTTTTTTGTCTCTGGCGGCCATCTTTGGGCTACATTGGGCTACATTGGGCTTCATTGGGCTTCATTGGGCTACATTGGGCTACATTTGGGCTCCAACATATATATAGGCCAATGTAGCCCAATATATATTTTTCAAAGTTAATTTTCGTAAAAACCACTGGAGCATATATCTTGAGACATAGCAAAGGCACATCGGGCTACCAGTCCCTACAATTTTGCCAAGTTTCGTGGAAATCCATTCAGCCGTTCGAGCTAAAAGTGAGTCCAACCGCCCTATGGAAATGAAGGAAATGAATGGGTAATTTGTAATTAGCAAATAGCTCATCGCAAACTAGGAATGGTAAAGAATCGCTATTTATTCCTTAAAGTTCGCTATTTAGGAAATGCAAAAAACTTTGATGATACATATGGCGGTTCATCTCTAACAAGATAAGAAGCATAGGGATAGATTTATGATGACTGGCGCATCACCAGGGATGTGTTAGTCATTCTGTGCCGCTGTTCCGTCACCTATGGTGTGCTGCATTTACAATGCGGCGCATCATAGGGCAAAAACAGCACAGATGCGTGATGTATCTGTGCCGTAAAGGTGGTGCATTGCTGGAGTTGTATCGCAAGTGTGATGAAGCTCCAGCAAGGGTCGGGGGTGCCCCTGTCGCAGGGTTTCTGTTCTCACACAGAACTGTGGACAGAGGATTGGAACCTCGGCGAATTAGGGTGTCCCAAAACTCACCTTAGTAATCAAAAACCCCTTAGCAAGCTAGGTACAGTGTCATATTGGATATAACAAACTCTCAATGTTTAGACAATCCAGAATATGAACCTATAGTACCTCAGGATACGTGGAACTCATGAACAGTCGGTCGTTATATATTTTTTAGAAACCAGAACATGGAGTTAAGAAGAACACATGTGTATTTGAAATGTTTATTTACTAATGCCGTCTTCTCAGGCGTAGTATCTTAGATAATACAAGTACACATATTATCAGTAGCAAAATTACCAGCATAGTTACTAGTACATAAAAAGCGAATGGTGACAGTATGTTAACATGCTGTAAATGAATAAGAGTTAGCAACACTTATAAGCAGCCACGGGCCGTGGAGGGAGTTACGGTGGGGCAGGGAGGCGGGGAGGGGGAAGGGCAGGGTGGAGAGGGCTCCACCCTGCCCCTCCCCCTCCCCGCCTCCCTGCCCCACCGTAACTCCCTCCACGGCCCGCGGCTGCTTATATCTCACCCTCCCTAATACACATATTATATTATTTGCTAAGAAGGTCTGTTTGTGTTGGTTTAGGGCGTGCCCATACTTTAGTGTCTTAGATTTGAAGGAATCACATCAGCATACACCAGCTCTCTCTTCATGTGAACCGCATCAACTGTTGTGTATGTGTGTTCGGCAAAGCAATATAAAACCCGCCTCATGCCCAGAATTGGCAGAAGCTGCACTTATGTTATGAGTATGAAGTCGTGGAGATCAGACCTCATAACAATTCTGTATCGTGTTGTTCTTGAAACTTCAGCACTCGCTGTACAGATATAGTTTAACAAGCAAAGCAGATAGTAGAGCAATAACATATTATTCTCATGTAAACCACGATGAACTACTAGGTTGAAAGCTAAAGCAACAACTAAGTGTCGTGTGCAGAAGTTGCAAAAAAGGAAAAATGGCGTTTAAACCGGTAATGAGCCCATGCTAAGTTAACACGGTGTAAAGATATCCAGGACCTAGATGACACCTCCCCAACGAACTGAATAAGATAATAGAAGTGCCATCTCATGAGAGCAGATTGCAACTTTATATGTGGACGGTCCGCAAGGTAAAACATTAAAAACTAGGAAAATTTAATGCTAAAGAAAAATAAAACAGCCAAGTACTTTATCGAGTGTTAAGCCAATAGGCAAGCTAAATAATAAAAACTTGACAAATAAGTCAATGAATTGTCAATGAAATGCTAGTACTCAGCATATCAAACATGAAAAAGGTCTATGACATAACTGTGTATGCAAAATAAGCTGCAACAGCCTCCAATAGGAAGTCACCGTCTTCATCCGAAAAGAGTTCAGCCATCCAATTTAAAAGCGGAAAAGAACATACGTGCTCTCCCAGCACCGGATCCTCTATCACCATCAGAGGACAGCTCGGTGGGTCTTCAAGAAAGCTCTGTTCCAAGAAAGACTGTGTTGCCGCCAGTAAATTCCAGGGACCAATTAGTCCATGCATCAATGCCACAGCCATAATCCTTTCGCCAGGACAAACCAACTCGTGAGTAATGATAGGAGTCATCAGCTGATTAAAGTCGACGTCAGGAGAAACCGGTCCGCAGAGACACAAATCAATGGCCCAATCGAAATCACAGGTCAGGCAGTGAAATACAGGCTGGACACAGGTGAAGTAGGAGAATCGAAAAGATAATCCATATGCCGTGCTTAATATCGCCAACGGCATTGTGCCATAATATTCTAGCATGCGATTGCGGAACAGTGTCAGCAGCTGCAGGGCGGGAGCTTGCACAGGAGAGACATCCATATTTAAAAATGTAAAAAAGCACAAGAGCGTCCGCTGGTAATGCAAGTAAAAATGGGAATCCACGAAGCAGAGTGGAAAAAATAGAATGAAAGAAAGCAGGGATGACTCCAAAGATTTTCTCAAATGAAGTCACGAGACCACTGGTAACAACTTTAAAAAAGTGCGCCAGGGCCTTTGTGGAGGACGCGTTAAAGATAGTCCGAACCATCTTGCTGAAATGGAAAGGCAAATCTGTATTGAAAAGGGTCTGCACCTCTGTACGGGTGTTCGCTATGTGAAGCACGAAAGTTTCACGGGCCGAACTCAAGGCCACCTCTCTCTGAGACAAAAGAGCTCTTATTCTTGCCATGCCGTTGAAATGTGCTCCCAAGGTTGGTATTTGTGGCGAGATTGAAAACTCCCTATGTTCATGTGTGGGAGGAAATAGAACATTTCTGCAGCAAATAACCTGTTCACTTACTGTTACGATAAAAGGAATACTTTTAATTAACCCAGAACAATCTTCATTATTGAGCATCAAATAACTACCATTTTCCAACAACTTGAACGTGGGGATGATAGCAGGAACTGGCGTGCCTTGCAACACGCAAGCCATATTTGGTCGGTGTTTGTTGCATGAACCGTGTAACTGTATGTGCCTACACATTAGTGAATGATCTGGCGTCTCAGTGCATTCCTCTCCATTCAGATAAACTTCTTGATCATCTTTGAAACATCTGTATGTGTATGGAAGTGACCAGACCTCATGAAGAAAAGCACTACCTAAAGGTTCATAACAACCTATTGGTATATATTTCATACAATTTGAAAACTTATATAAAGCAAAAGGCAGCGTTATTAAACCGTGGATAAGGCACGTTGCCAAAAAACCCGCAATCCTCTGCTGATGATGTCACTGAGCATGTCATGAATGATGTAATATGTGACATCATCAGCAGTGGATTACGGGTAATAGTATCTCTAGTTTACTCCCCTATAGCTGTCTTTCTTTTAACATAAGTGTCTGTTTCCTTCCCTTATACTTACTGTTCTTTTTTAAAAAAAAAAAATTTGGTTCACTTCCGGTTCGCGTACCGGCGAGCGAACTGGGAAGCGAACTACGAGAAATAGAGGTTGGCACAGTTCCAAATATTGTACCAATTTTTTAATAACGGGGAGGTAGTTCTGAAAATAACTTTTTTTTAATTGTTTTTGTTGTTTTATATTTTTTTTATTATTTTTCTGAACATTTTTTTACTTTTTTTGAATTTTTCTGAACAGTTTTATATTTTTTGGGGTTTTTCTTGGAGGGGGCAATGAAAACGATTCATTGTAAAGGGCTCAACAGGAGCAACAAAATAAAAAAAAGTATTTATTATTTGGGGCGTTTCGTACAAACTTGCATATGATTGTCAATAGCTCTGTTGATCAGAGTGATGCTACTTTCTCTGTAGCAAATGAATCCATTGCAATGTACGCAGACTTGTTTTACTTCACCAAATCTCATTTGTATATTTGGCACCATCTCCCTGCCCTCTGGTCCCGTTACTTCCGGTACAACAGATCTTCTGGCCATAATAGCGAGATTATCTAGGTCGTTCCGAAACTGTGCAGCACTGTAGTTGTTAGGATGCCACCTAGTCATATGGCGATGCATTGTGTAGTTTCCGAAACTGTATTTTTTGTCGGTCCCTCTGGACAGTCTATCTTGACATATAAGGCATGTTACGTATCTTGCATTTACTTTTTTCTGACCTTTGGGAATTTTAAAAAATTGCCAAATGAAGTTTTCTTTCCGGTGAGACGTCCTGGGCTCCTCAGGCAAAAACTGCCTCTCTTCGTGCTCGTCGTCCTGTTCCTCTTCTTCCTCTTCTTGTTGAATTATAACTTGAGCAGGTGGTCCACTCTTCCTTGGATGTGGTGGAGGTGGTGGGGAAGCACCAGCTGAAGCTACTAAAGAAGCCATTGCTCACTGGTAACAAAGGGTCTTTCTCTCACAATGATGAAAGTCAGAGTGAGGAAAGAAGGAGGGATTTTCATCATTTGGGAAAAACAAGAGTTCTCAACCAATGAAAAGTGTTCATTTTAGATTATATGACCTAGTCTTACATCATTAGGAAACCAAAAGTGAAATGAACCAATGAAAAGTGTTATTACCAAGTCACATGACCTGCTGTGTTTACGTTAAGCGCTTTGCAGGGCCTCCCGGTTTGCTTCCAGAAACCTGCGCTTTGCGACTCGCTTCGCGTACCAGTTCGCTAACGTAGCACGTCATATGACGTATCACGCGACAACGTGAAACGTCATGCGGACGGGAGGCGTCACGATGTTGTTTTCTAACGCGGCAGTTGCGGTAAAGAAACGTTTACCGGCTCGCGGTCTATTTCGCGGCATCAAGGTCAGCTAACGGGAAGCTTCCCGATTCGCGAAGCGGGAACGAAGAAAAAAAAATATTTAAAAAAAAAATTATTCATAAACATATAAAATATATTTTGGGATTTAAAGAAGAATACATTTTACAGCTACAGATATTAGCTGGTAAAAAACCAATGAAATTCACTGAAAAAACCATAGGTTATAGACCATATATAGTTAGGAATTAGCATTTACAAAACCTTGAAAATTCACTGAAAAAACCATAGGTTATAGACCATATATAGTTAGGAATTAGCATTTAAAAAACCTTATTTTACTCACACAAAACCATTGAAATTCCATATATAGTTAGTTGCACTAACTATATATCGCGCACCCGCAATCCACTGCTGATGATGTCACATATTACATCATTCATGACATGGTCAGTGACATCACTGATGACATCACTGATGACATCTCAAATGACATCACTGATGACATCACTGATGACATCACTGATGACAACATCCAGTGACTGTATGTTTCTGTAAAGTTAAAATGTGTCTTACATATTGAAGAATGAGTGGAAGTATAAGTGTCTGGACAAAGGATTTAGTAGGTGCATGACTGAATGTATGAGTGAGTGATTAAATGTGTCTCACTGAGTGCATGGGTTAGTGACTAAACTGTCTTAATTTGTGCATCATTATGTCTGTTGTTCTGTAAACTGCTGCATGTGTTGATCAGTAGCTATATGATTAACTATATGGGTTACTGATTGATTGTCCAAGTATTTGTATGGGAGACTGAGTGTGTGTGTGGCTGGCTGGGAGGTGTGTGACTCTGTGCAGATCAATGTGTACCTGTATCAATGATTGTATAAGAAGGTAAGTATGTGTTAGTATATGTTTGAAAATGTAAGGTGCTCTATGTTGAACTGTATAGACAAGAAAATGGAAGTGTCATTGATTCTTTACAGGACTGACTAGGTGTGTGAGTAACTCCATGGATGAGTGGCAGACTGTGAGTGTCTGTATAGGTGTATGAGTGCATATGATAGTGTTGTAAAGATGAGTGATTGTATGTATGAATGATTGTATGGGTGAATGAGTGAATGTGTGTGTAGACATAGGAATCAGTGAGTGCGTATGTAGTAACTAGTATTGGTGTGTCAATGGTTTCAAAAATTATACTCTGTATTTAACACTGGGTGAAACAGAGGTTATATTAAAATGTGAGGAGATGCATTGTATTGTCACATGAATGATATCATCAGTGATGTGGTCATTGATGTCAAATGAGATGTCATCAGTGATGTCATCAGTGATGTCATTTGAGATGTCATCAGTGATGTCATCAGTGATGTCACTGACCATGTCATGAATGATGTAATATGTGACATCATCAGCAGTGGATTGCGGGTGCGCGATATATAGTTAGTGCAACTAACTATATATGGAATTTCAATGGTTTTGTGTGAGTAAAATAAGGTTTTTTAAATGCTAATTCCTAACTATATATGGTCTATAACCTATGGTTTTTTCAGTGAATTTTCAAGGTTTTGTAAATGCTAATTCCTAACTATATATGGTCTATAACCTATGGTTTTTTCAGTGAATATATATATACATACATATATAAACATATATAATCTGCATATCTATATAAATACAAATATAAATGCATGCATACATATACATATATGCATACATATGCATGTTATTTGCATGAAAGTTTGAAAAACACTATTAAAAGCAAAGCTATAAAGTCACCTCATTACAAACAGAATGGCTTTAACTTAAACGAGGGCGAGATCTATTGCATTTTCAGTGCTTGTTCACTTTGGTTCCATCAAGAAGGCATTCAGATGTGTCACACATTTGCCATAAATTCTGAATGTTAGCACTCTAGTTGCTCATTATATCACTGTAGTAAAGCTATTGCTCACCAGGGAAGTCTGCTGCTGGTATTCAAAGTGTATGTTTCAGTCTGCATGTCAGAATTTTTTTAATGAAATAGAAGAGGATTTGAGAAGTCACTCAAAATGTGCCCTAATTTTTCTTTCTGAAGCACTAATCATACTTTCTATGGCAAAATGAACCCCCTCATTTTGTTCCTTTTTTAATTAAATGTTTTCAGACTTACCACTTCATTCCAATCAAGATGACTTCTGGTGTGCCATACTTTTGTCATAAGTAAGACTGTTAGCGCTCTAGTTGTTATTTAGAACACTCTGGGACACTCTGTCATTGGGCTATACTTGGGCTACATCTGGGTGCTATTTGGGCTACATTTGGGCTCTTTTGTCTCTGGTGGCTATCTTGGGAGACTGCATGCCAGAATTTTTTAATGAAATAGAAGAGGATTTGAGAAGTCACTCAAAATGTGCCCTAATTTTTCTTTCTGAAGCACTAATCATACTTTCTATGGCAAAATAGACCCCCTCATTTTGTTCCTTTTTAAATTAAATGTTTTAAGAGTTACCACTTCATTCCAATCAAGATGGCTTCTGGTGTGCCATACTTTTGTCATAAGTAAGACTGTTAGCGCTCTAGTTGTTCTTTAGAACACTCTGGGACATTCTGTCATTGGGCTATACTTGGACTACATCTGGGTGCTATTTGGGCTACATTTGGGCTCTTTTGTCTCTGGTGGCCATCGTCGGAGACTGCATGTCAGAATGTTTTAATGAAATAGAAGAGGATTTGAGAAGTCACTCAAAATGTGCCCTAATTTTTCTTTCAGAAGCACTAATCATACTTTCTATGACAAAATGAACCCCCTCATTTTGTTCCTTTTTAACTTAAATGTTTTCAGACTTACCACTTCATTCCAATCAAGATGGCTCCAGGTGTGCCATACTTTTGTCATAAGTAAGATTGTTAGCGCTCTAGTTGTTCTTTAAAACACTCTGGGACATTCTGTCGTTGGGCTATACTTGGGCTACATCTGGGTGATATTTGGGCTACATTTGGGCTCTTTTGTCTCTGGTGGCCATCTTGGGAGACTGCATGTCAGAATTTTTTAATGAAATAGAAGAGGATTTGAGAAGTCACTCAAAATGTGCCCTAATTTTTCTTTCTGCAGCACTAATCATACTTTCTATGGCAAAATATACCCCTTAATTTTTTTCCATTTTAAATTAAATGTTTTAAGAGTTACCACTTTATTCCAATCAAGATGGCTTTAGGTGTGCCAAACCTTTGTAATAAGTAGGACTGTTAGCGCTCTAGTTGTTCTTTAGAACACTCTGGGAAGCTGCAGTAGAACACAAAGGAATCAACTGACAGTTTCTGTCCTTGTTGGATGTACATGTTTTACTGAGAATGTCAGACTTCATTCTCACATGACTGAGAAAGATAATGTGAATTTACAGAAAACATGCTTTCAGTTTAGCTTATAGATCCCCTTACAAACCACTGTGGTAAAAGCATGGGATAATAGTTTTCTTTCAAACATGATTCATGATATCCCAGCAGAAGGCTTTTTCACATGGTAAAATCACCTTCAAACACACCACAATTCCTAAAATGAGTATGGTACCATCAACAAATGATTGATAATGTAACTAAAGTCCTAAAACCGTCTATTTACTGCAATGCTTTTTAATGAGGTGCTATCATGTATATTGGTCCCAGGATGGCTGCCAGCACTTCTTGGATGAAGAATTAAAATTTTGAAAAAAAAAATTTGATTGCCTTGGGGGTCCTTGTGGGACCCCCTGAGCAGACCTAGGGGGTCAGGGTGCTTCTACCCTGCTCCCTTTTTGAGTTCTACACGTTTGTTTTTCAGCTTTCCTGTGCCTCAGTCTACCGAGGTACAAGATGGCTGCCAACAATTTCTGTTTTGGAGTGTTGACAGACATTGGCAGCCAATCAGAATGCAGCTTGTACTCGGGAAGGTACAGAGTACAGTAAGCTTACAGTAAGCTTACAGTAAGCTTATATAGATATATGTGTTTTTGAAGTTAATTTTCATAAAACCCACTGGAGCAATTTTCACCAAATATAGAAAAGGCACTTCTGCGTACCAGTCCCTACAATTTTGCAAAGTTTGGTGTAATTCCATTCAGCGGTTCGGGCTGTAGCCTTGTCTATTCGTCCTATGGAAATTAACATGGGGAAAACACGTTTTGGGACCCCCCCTTTTTTCTCGGCCCCCGCATGACAAATCCCCCCGAAACTTCCAGGGAAGAAGCGGAGCAGAGCTGGCCTAAATTTTGGAAAATTACACGCAAATTCCTCAACCGGCGCCAAAGTTATTCCCAATAGAATGTTCCAGATTTCCTATGGTAGCTAGGTCCTAACTATATATACCTACTGGCATAGAGAGAGAGATATAGATATAGATATATTCACTGAAAAAAATGTAGGTTTTACAGACGTTATAGTTAAAAATTTGCACTTAAAAAAACCTTAGAAATTCACTGAAAAAAAACGTAGGTTTCAGGGATGTTATAGTTAGAAATTAGCATTGAAAAATCCTTAGAAATACACTGAAAAAACCATAGGTTTCGGAGACATTATAGTTAGTTGGACATTTGACTTAAATAAAACCAGAGAAATTTGCCTGCTATAGTTAGTTGAGCTAACTATAACTCGCGGGCCCGCAATGGATTGCTAATGACGTCACATATTACATCACTCATGACATGGTCAGTGACATCACTCATGACATCACTGAGGACATTACTGATGACATCATCCAGTAAATGTGAATTCCTGTAAAGTTTACATATTTTTCATATATATCTCTGCCAAGGTCTATTGAAGAATGAGTGGATGTACAAGTGCCTGAATGGATTATTTAGGAGATGCATGACTGACTCTATAAGTCACTGATTGAACGTATGTTACTGAACGCATGGGTTAGTGAGTAAACTTTGTGAATGTCTCTATTAGTCTCTCAGTTGGTGTGTAAGCAGGTGCATGGGCTGGTGTGTAGCTACATCAGTGTCTATATGTGTTATTGATTGGTTGTATGAGTATCTGTATGGGTGTCTGAGTGTCTTTGTGTGTGCGTGGGAGCTGTCTGACTCTGTGCGAACATGTCTGAATGGCTGATTCACTGGTTCTATAGATTCAAAAGTGCATCTCTGAAGGGCTGTTTGGGTAGCTGACTGTGTCTACAGGTGTGTTTGATTAGTGAATTGGTGTCTCAGTTGTGTATATGTGAGTATCTGTATATATGTTTTTAGGCAGTATATGTGAGTGTTTGGTTGTATAATTGACTATACGTGAGAGAAAGTGATTGCAAGAGTGTCTACGTACATGAATGTGTACTTGTATTAGTGATTGTATAAGAGAGTAAGTATGTGATAGTATCTATATAAAAAAGGGAAGTGGTCTGTGTATAAATAAGTCAGGTGGTGTGTATATATCTGCTTATGTGAGTACATGGGTGTTTGATTGATTTTTGGCATGACTGAGTAGATGTGTGAGTACCTCTATGGATCTCTAGCACTGTGTGTATGTATGTACAGGTGTATGAGTGGATATTATACTGATGAAATGATGAGTGACAGCATTTATAAGTGACTGTATCAGTGTATGTCTGGCTCATAATATATAGATAGGAATCAGTGGATGGGTCTCTAGTATCTGGTTTTCGTGTGTCTATGGTTTCGAAAATGGTAGTTCTTTATTTTAGAATGCGTGTATCAATGGTTATATTAGAGTGTGAGGTGGTGTGTCAGACTATCAGGTAGATGATGTCATCAGTGATGTCATTTGAGATGTCATCAGTGATGTCATGAGAGATGTCACTGACCATGTCATGAGTGATGTAATATGTGACGTCATCAGCAGTACATTGCGGGCGCGTGAGTTATAGTTACCTCAACTAACTATAACAGGCAAATGTTTCTGGTTTTATATGAGTCAAATGTCCAACTAACTATAACGTCTCGGAAACCTATAGTTTTTTCAGTGAAATTCTAAGGTTTTTTAAATGCAAATTTCTAATTATAACTTCTGTAAAACCTATGGTTTTTTCAGTTAATTTCAAAGGTTTTTTAAATATCAAAATTCTACTGTGCTATATGTCATTTGTACTGTTTTTTCTAACTTTTCAACTACATAAAATAAACTGCAAAACTGCTATGTAATATAATATGTTTCACAAATTACAGTGAGTTTTTAAATAATACAAAATAATTTAACAATCAGAAAACAATTTTTCTCCCTTTTTTTGCTGTCATCAGCTACTGCTTAACTTCACTATTCACAGTGATGTCAAAGTAGTTTCATCATAAACAGCGGGGGGAAAAACAATAAACTAGATTGTTAAAAAACAAACAAATCCCTAATTCTCACAAATATAATACAAAATCAACACAAATAACACATCCAATACTACTTCTAATCTTCAAATATTACCTGTACTTCGTAGTTTCTGTTCAGATTTTCCCAATACGCCAAATAATTTATCAAACATTTTGCTTTGAAAACATCCAGTATGAATTCCTTAAAGTATCTATACACCTTCCAACTAGGCCGAATGATGTATCTAAAATCTTTGTTTCAGAAATATCAAGTATGAGTTAAGTAACTCATAAGGAAATCTCGGTTTCATTTCCAAGTGTGTATCGTTGCAGTGACTCCAACCAATTATTACACTTTAAATAAACTGTATAATGTCTACTTGTAGTAGTACTTTCTGCATGGAAAACAATAGCAACTGGTGCAAAAGTTCTTCCAGAACTAGATACTTGACTAGCAGCAACATTTTTAATTTTGATTTTCACTTTTATTCCATTTTGGTCTACAGCATTGCTGCATTATATTCAAATATTTTCCATATCTTTGTAGGCATATGTAGATAGCATTGTTGATTTGCAATGAGAACAGATCATCTCGTGATCAGCTTCTTTTACTAATTTGGAAAATGGTACAGATTTGCAGTCAGGTATTGTTAAATATAGAAATCATTCTCTGTCACATATAGTGCTTGAAGTTAATGAACACTGTTCACATTTATGTTCCCATTTGTAACTGAGAGAAATTAAAATCTCAATCTGAATTCCTTCATCTTCTAGTACTCCAATCATAACCATCAGAAATTCTTGTGCATCTTGCTGTATATTAGCACTGAACGTTAAAGATCAAGTACATGTATCCAACAGTTGGTGAATACCAGAAGCAGAATGGATCTTACTTCTATCAGTTCTCAATTCTTGAAATAAAGTATAAAGTGCCGAACATAATCTTTTTTCCTGACTTTCCATAATTTCACCATAAACATCTTCAAGATAAAATATAATGTTTAGAATAACATTACCATAGCAGTTGACACCAGAAGAATTTTCTAATTGGTATCCGACAACACCATCATTGTATTTTCTGCTTCTTAACATTATTTTTTCTCTTGATTTTCTTTCTGCTTTTCAACCATACTTGATTCTTCAATATGTTTGTGTTTTGAACACACAACACGTTTCTCATAAATAGGATATTCACCTAAACTTGGAGCATAAAGCCTTTTCAAACAATGATATTGTCTTACACAATTAATATCGGCACTAACCTTGTTCTCATCAAAATCAATTAAATACAAACCAGACAACGTTTTAACTGGAGATAATGCAACATATACCATTCCCTCTTTAAACACAGTTCTTCCTACATTTACCAAAGCATTATCTATACTTAAACCTTGAGATTTATGAATAGTTATTGCATATGCTAAACAGAAGAGAAACTGTTTTCCATGAACATACAAGTCTTTTACAAGCAAAAAACGTGCAGCAGAATGCACAATCTTTCTTTCCTCTGTAATCTGATGACATATATTTAAAAAAATCCACAACTTTCCCCATTGCTCCATTCACTAAACCTTCTTTTACATTCAGATTACGCCTCAAAATTACCTGACAGTTTAAACATACATCTACATTTTTTTCTAAGCCAGCAGTTTTTGATGCAGACTTTTCCAAAGAATCCAATTTAGTCTGTAATTTTTCTGAAAGAAGAATTGTTATTCCTTGATGCTCGATATTATCAATAGCTTCAATGTGAACTATTTCTTGATTTTCCAATTTCATAAGCTCTCTATTAAATGTATAACACTCTTCCACTGTAGGCATTAAGCAAACTATAGACTTTTTTTCTTTCATTTTCTTGTACAGTACTTCTGCTGGTGTGTTTTATTTGTAAACAAGTTCTTTAGAAAAACTACTTTGAAAAGCTTGTTTACCATGTTTGCTTAGAACACCAATTCTCACATCTTTTAGAATATTTGCATAATCTTCATTTCTTGCTTGTCTCATATTCTAAGTTAGTTCTTTATATTCAAAATGTAACCAAAGATTCGCATTTCCAATACTTCCCATAGATTTCTTAGTGTCTTCATGTAGAAGAGTTTTAAACACTGGTTCTCCCTTTACAGGGGTTAGTTGTAGCAGATTTCCAAATACAATTACATTTTTCCTCCAAAGGGAACGTCGTAATCTGTTTTTACTACCTGTTGCATTCTTAAGTGTACAAAAGCAAGCATTAAGTTTGAGACCATGCTCACCTCATCAATAATTTAAAGTTTTATTTTCTTTAGCACTCTCTACACTTCAGAAGAAGCTTCTCCAGACAACTTCTAATATTCTAGTTTATTATCATGATCAACTGGTAACATCAGTAATCTATGCAAAGTAACTCCTTTAACATTGTGTGCAGCTAATCCAGTTGGAGCTGTTACCACATAACATAAATGTGAACCAGTAGTTTTTTAAAGATAACTGGTTAAAATTTTAATTAAAAAACGTTAACCTGTCCTAGCTTGACCACTGGTGTACATCAGAAGAGGTTTAAAAGATGAACACACACATTCTTTTTTTTCATACAACAAACCATGTTCTATCTGTTCTCTCACTTGTACATATATTTCTTTCTGTTCAACATTTACCTGGTCTTCTAAGTTTTCCAATGTAATAGTCTCCTTGTATGCTTGTTGCATTGCAATTTCGACTTCATGCATAGCAAAGGCTGCTTCAATTTCCAGTATTGGTTGTCCAAGAGGATCTTGACTACATGAACCACTACTTTGACTATCTTGAGAACTTTAATTAGCTATTTCATCTGTAATTGTCTTTTCCTGTTCAACTTCATGATGCAACATTTTTAAATATATAGGGAAAATTGTACATACAATGCTATCTTTACATGCATTAAAAGAATCTTTGTAGCAGTCAAAGTCTCCAAGTAATTCACTTTCGCTACACCTTGGTGCAAACAGTTGGAGAAGTGCTAAATAGTAAAATTCTCGCTTATCTGGAGTTTCACAACTGAGTTTCTTGTGGTTTATAAGATTACCATTTGCATGTTTTACTAAACAACCAGGACATCAAACTACTGCATATGTTCCTTCTTTTAAATTCTGTTTAACATTTCTTTTAAAGATGTCATGTTTAAGTACTTAATACAGACATATCTGTTCCAGATGTCAACTCATTTTCAGATAGTATGTGTCCAACATATTAGTTTTAAGAATGTCTGTACTGTCTGGTTCATTGGCTGCTAATTGTTTGATTTCTTAAAATGATTTCAACACTCTATTTTGCTTGCAGGCAAGACCTAAACTTACCCAAATGAATCCTTGTGACTTTGAATATAAACTTGAAGAGCACAAGTGGTCTCAACATTCATAGGATCCAATTTCTCGGTGGGAAAGCATTCTCAAAGTAAAGCTGTCCAAGTTTTTGCTAAAGCTTTTCTCTTGTGCAATTTCTTCCAACATTTGTTTCATCGCTGTTTTTTCAGATTTTTTTATGCACGATGTAACATAATGTGCAACAGCAATTGAGTTATCTGCAACATACTGGATGTCCATGTTCGCATTCGACATTTTTAAAATGACTGGATTGTAGTCATTGATATACTTTGACACTTCTGTTCTTTTTTAGTTGTAGGTATTCTTTGGAGATTTCCGAGTTATGGTGTGCCTAACAGAAGAAAAAAAAATGTACTCTGCCTTAACAAATGACTGGACGTGGAAAACAAAACCGAAATTTGGTGTTACATTTTCCTTTAGACTTGTATTTTCTTCTGCAGTACTTTCCAAACGGTGACTTTGGAAATGTAAAACTTACTGTCTCAAGCTTCTATCTTTTTTTTCTCTAGAAATCTCACATGTCACATACTGTTCGATGAAAGACAATACTGTTTCAGCAGAATCATTTCCAAATTTAGGTGCATCCTTGATCCATAGTAGCATATGTATATGAGGTGCACCTCTTGCTTGATTCTCCTTTCTCCAAAAGAAATCAGTAACTTCTCCAAGAGGAGGTGTCTTTTTATTGCAGATAAAAGACATCATAGCTTGAAACCTATGATTAAAATATCTGCACACATTTACAGGATCCAATGAATACAGCTCACCAGGAGTCTTTATTTTAAAATTTTTGATATTGGAATTTGCTTCTCTTAGAAATTAAAGCAAATCTTCCCATGCATACTCTGCACAGCTAAGTGTGACAAACCATGTTGGTGTACCTAAGTTCCGTAACATACACTTGAGTTCTCCATGACGACGATACCAATACTCATTTGGTCCACGTTGACATGCCATCAAATTGATTAACTGTGCTTCTAAATTTGTATCTGTTTCTTGAACTTTCTCCACAAATTCTTTCGCAGAAAGAAGTGATTGATGAACTCCAGTTTTAATTATGTGGTTCACTGCATACGACAGAGAAGACAGATCACTTTCAAACAAAAGGTGAAATATGTATGGAATGCACTGTTGAAATCTAGGATCTTCAGAATATGATCTTGTTGACCGATGTTCTGAAGCTGGGATCCATACAGGTCAGTCATCATATCGTCCATCTTCTCCAGTAGGAAACAGCTGTGGAAAACAACGAGCTTCCAAGCTTTTCTCCCATACACTCATTGGAGTTCCCTGTGCTTTTTTCATTTGAAATAATTCAATGCTGCTTCCTATTACTTCCTTTGAATGCACAGGACATATTGTATAATGTTCATAAATCTCTTCAGTCCTTGACTTGTCCACTTTCTCTATTTGACCACTTGAAATTTCAGATTCATCTTCTAAACTTATTAACTGTTCATCCACATTTACAATTTTGTAATAAATATTGTTCTCTATAAGATATAAGGTAGCTTTTTTAACTTTATTAACATCCACAAATTCTTGCCATATTTTCCGACTCTTTGTTGATACACCATTTACTAGAATGACTACTGCCTCATTTTCCTCTTTCACTCCAGCAATAGTTTCAATATTTTTCTTAAAATCCAAAGATAAGTACACCACTATTCCTTTCAGCCCTCATTGCAAGTCTGTTGGTGTCAGTTTACCTGTTTTAGGCTCCATCTGAATTATATTTTGAAAAGGATGAACAGATTGAATTGGAACCAACTCATATGTATTTAATTTTTTGCAAGTTCCCCCGGAAGAGCTACTAATTCTAAGTTATTATGTACTCCTCTAGCAGTCATTTTGTTCTCTTCTAAATTGTTGTAACAATAGTTACATATATCTTGATCACTACCTAACTCAAATCGACCTTCCACCAACATGTACGTTGCAAATTCTTCCCACTTACCATTGTTCTCCTTTTCACTTTTCAAATACAAATCAACATTCCTAGTTTGACTTTTAATATGAGTACGTCGACAACGAACACAAACATGGTTTGGTATTTCAGAGCACACTACATTAAACTTTCCAATTTCTTCTTCAAACTGATCAGTGCTAATCACTTTCCCATCTCCTCCAACATCTGTAATTGTCAAACTTTCCCTTTCTATGGACTGCTCTTCTGAACCAAAATATAGCATTTCAATATCATCACACTTTTTTTGAACATCTGATAAAGAACCGTGTAAAAGACATGTATTCAGTTCACTTAAACATAATGCCAGACTTTTTACATAGTACAGTTTCCTTACAAACTTCCGCATTTCTGATTGGTGTACTGCTAACATCCTCAAGTGATGAAAAACACTTTTACACACTTTTCTTGAAAGACAAGCAAGAGAATGTCCATGCTTCTCAGTATATTTTCTTACATTACATGGATCTAGTCCTTGTAACAACTTAATCTACTGTTTAATACTTTTCTTTGTATATTCTCATAGCACATTTTGCATTATATCAATAAATTCCTGTCGAATACTACTAATACTGCTACAACCCCACTTATACACGGGAACTTGTGTATGTTTCCCTTGCACTTCTTCAGCTATTAACTCTTCAGCACTTTTACCAACTATTTCCTGTTTTGGAAGGGGACAACCATCCTCAACTTCGTAACAATGACCTCCAATATCAACTCGAAATGGTAAACTAGTTTGCTGGTAGTAACTTTCCTCATTGAAAAAGGCTCACTACTAGAAGTATGTTTCCAATGTCCACTAAAAATTTTGAAAAAGTTGGTTCCGTTCACAAGTCGTTTTCTTATACTTTTCTCTTTCATTATTTTATCCAACACTTTGATCCTATTCAAAATCACAATGAAAAACTTCTGTTTTAAATTGAAAGCAGTATCCACTATACTTTCAATATGCTGTTTCTGTTTGAATTGCTTATTTTAAGAGAACAGCGGTCCAAAGCAATTTAGAGAAATGTAAACGAATAATAAACAGACCATAATAGGCTGTTATAGATTTATCCAAGTCCAGCCAGACAGGGAATTTTAATTGATGAATAAACAATGAATTGGTTACATCTCAGTACATGAGCAACGTTTCAGTGTATTGGGGCACAGTCCTGTGCCGTACTCAGAACAAAAGAAATACAGTGGAGAGATAGAGAATAGTTTTGTGAACAAGAAAGAGATTTAGAGAATTTCAGGCAAAAAGAGAAGTGAGCTAATGGAACACTTTTTAGATCAGTGTTACAAGTGTTTCACAAAATAGTACATACAGAAAATAATGCACGTTGGTTTCACTGTATGGCTATTTAAAAAGGTCGACGTTTCGATCCCACGCTCTGAAATACATTGGGATCATCATCAGGACATTAAATGTTTAGTTTGCCTGCATGAAACAAAAATACGCCTGTAGTAGGAGAAACAGGGAGAGAGAACACAAGTTTGAGGTTTTTTTTTTAAAAAAAAGGGAAAATTTGAGAGACATCAGTGAGCACATTCCAAAGCAAGATTTTTTACAGAATCGGAATCGCAGTGAACAATGGACTCGCAAGGGTGAGAGATACACCGAGAAGAAACAATTTGGTGGTTTATAGGAGTTGAGAAATATGGGTGAGCACATTCAGAGGCACAACTTGGTCAGAATCGCAAAAACAATGTCAGAATCAGAAAAACAGTCGCCAGCGGATTTGTAATAAGCAGGGACGAAACATTTAACTGTGCGGCAATATTTGTGGTGGGCCCGGTCGCAGTGTGCAAAACCGCAACGTACGTTTGTGCCAGTTGTTACATGCCAGCCCGTTGTTGTGCATATTCGGAAACACATTTAAAAATACAGTGCAATTCCGGACCTTCGAGTGCATGCGGGTAACGATGGCGGGTTGGGAGGGTGTGATGGAAGAGCCCTGCCCGTTGTGATCGAGCATGCTTGGAGTGCGTTGCTTACCTCGAATTATGCGAGGGAACTGTACGGAGGTACGGTTCCGCTGCGAGGGGTCAGATCACTTTCATGGAAAAATTACTGATCTGGTGCCGACGTCGTTCTGTTAATGTAATAAAGGGAGCGGGACGTTAAAGGGTGGTATTAACAGCGTGTGCCCGTACGCGGTGAAGCAAGTTAGAGTGGTGCTTACCAGTGTGTTGTGCACGGGGTTGCACAGACAGTAGGGGGTGGGGTTCGATATTCCCGATGGGAGATGGCGGTCCTTAGGGTTAGTTGGATCCGCTGCGAGGCAAATGATTAAAGTTAGTGAGACGCCATCTCGGACGGACTCGTGCATCTCAGTGGACATAGTGGCAGACTTACCGGTTCAAGGATCAATGTCCGGTGATGCTGTGCAAACCGTCTTCTGCAGCGACTAGGTTGTGGCTACGGGGGTAATTGTGCAGTGGCCAATATATTTTGGCCAGTGGACCCACGTGGTGAAGTCACGTGGCTGGGGCAGGGCTACCTGAAGAGTGAGCCCGGGGGCGGCCATCTTGGAGTGGTGAAGGAAGTGAGGGTGAAAGTGATGGTAAAATTCTGTTTGAATTGCAGCACTTTCTTTTTATATATGCAGCATGTCTTCATTAAATTCTGAATCACTCTAGTTCGAAAAAGTCTCCGACGAATTTCTTGAAATTCTTTTTGTCTCCAGGTAACACATACTGTTTCTTTATCATGTCTTCTTTTCCTGGTATTTGAAATTGAAGTCTGCTTCTCCTTACTCGAAAACAGCTTCTTTTTGCTTTGTGTGATGTTATTTTCATTAAATGTTCGTAATATTTTTTTCAGAAATTGTCTAGTGTTTTCACCAGAAGAAACTGTTTGTGTAGTACTCTCATTTTTTTCTAATTGAAAATCTTTCCTTTTGTTCAAATATATATTTGTTTTTCTCTTTCCTTTTTTTTCAGTTCTTGTAGGCATTTTCAAATTTTAATCCAAACGAAATAATTTTCTGAAAAAGAAAAAATAGATTCAATTATTTTTTACATCTGTTCAATATGTTAAAATAATAACATACGATTTTATAAGTTCTACCTACTGCTTCCAGAGGCAGTGCTGCAACGTGATTGAGCAGGGCAAGGGAGGGGAGCAGGCGGATGACGGGTAATGCCATACAACATAAAGCAAGTATTTATTTAATTATTTACATACACCTTTACACTTTCTATGTAACTGCATCACCTCGTACTTTTCACCTCTCTGCAGCACCCCACCACCTCACAGCACTCCCCCTGCAACCCACCGCAGACAACTTTATAGATAGTATTTTTAAAAATTGTAATCGATGTACTTAGGATGATATTATCAACGAAACAGCACACACAAATTACCATTATTAGCAAAGCAATTTTATCTACAACTTTGCAAACATAACACTGCTACCAAAGCTTTAAGTGGGGGTGGCTCTGTGGGGGTCGGAGCACCAGCAGTTTATTTTTGGGATCCTCAAAACGGGTCTCTATCGGGCTCTATTTTCAGGCCTCACAAAGGTAGTCCGTTGTTTTTTTTTTTATTGCACTGCGGTGAGACTGTGAGAGCAGGCACATTGCTCACTACTGAGAAGTGGAGACATCATGTCAGGTGAGTCGCGTTGTACGAGAAGGGAAAGTGAGCCATTTTCTCCCAGGATTTCCCTTCTCTTTTTGCAGCGCAGGAGTAACATCATCGTGGGGTGATTAGCATAGAGACAACCAGGCACGCAACGCCTATTGCCCAAGGCTCCCTGAGACAGCTTCCCGGGCGCACACACAGAGCCACACAGAGTACTTCACAGCTCTTCAAAAGACCATTTGCTTGTAAATGAGGCTCTGTTCTTTTTCACCTCTTTTTAGAGCCTCTACATCCCCACTCTGCCTATTGCCTATAGCCTCCCCCGTAATTTCACTCTGGTTGTGCCTCTGGAGATGACCACAGGCAGCCAACTCCAGCATGACCCTGCTCTGACCTTTCATAGGGTCTTGTTTCAGTGCTACAAAAACACACGCTTTGTCTGGCTCACTTAGTTCTCATATATATATATATATATATATATATATATATATATATATATATATATATATATATATATATATATATATATATTCACTGAAAAAACCATAGGTTTCAGGCATTATATAGTTAGGAATTAGCATATAAAAAACCTTTGTAATTCAATGAAAAAACCATAGGTTTCAGGCCTTATATAGTTAGGAATTAGCATTTAGAAAACCTTTGAAAGTCACTCAATAAACTATAAGTTTTAGGGGCGTTATTGTTAGCTGGACATTTTACTCATACAAAACCATTGAAATTGCTCCTATATAGTTAGTTGGACTAACTATATTTCGCGCACCCGCAATCCACTGATGATGATGTCACATATTACATCATTCATGACATGGTCAGTGACATCACTGATGACATCTCAAATGACATCACTGATGACATCATCCAGTGAATGTGGTTTGCTTCGTTATTTAAATATGCATTATATAGAGCAATTTGCATTGAAGAATGAGTGGATATATAAAAATAAATATTTGGATGGAGGATTTAGTAGCAATGTAATTGACTGTTTACTTTAACAATGTATAGTGTCTCACTAAATATAGTGGATAGTGACTAAACTGTGTGAATATCTGTATCACTTTGTCAGTTGTTGTGTAAACTGGTTCTCTAGTTGGTTACTAGCTATGTGAAAGTCTATATTACTTATTAATTAGTTAACTGAGTATTTGTATTGGAGAGTGAATGTGTGTGTGGTTCGGTGGGGGGGTGTGAGTGCCCAAAGATGTGTGAATAGTTGATTCAGTAGATATATGAAGTTAAAACTACATGTTATAATAGTTGTTTGGGTGAGTGAATATCTTTATGGGAGTGGTGATGAGCAAATATATTTCTCTTTGGTGCATGTCCAACAAAGTAGAAAAATAAAAAGCAGTGTATATGTCAGTTTATATGTCAGTTTTTGTATATAAATAAGTATTCATAAGACTCAATGATTCTGTAAGTGACTATATGGATGACTGTATACTTGTAATAATGATTTTATAATACAGTAAGTATGACTTAATATGTCAATGAATAGATGAAGTGGTGTTTATATAAGTGTGTAGCTAAGTAAGTATGTAAGTATGAGCCATTGTTTGCATAAGTGAGTAGGATAACTTCATATTTTAATAGGTTGTGTGCTGGTGTGTAATGACGATATAGGTGTATAAGTATTTTTGATATTGTTCTATTTTTCATTCACAGCATGTATGATTGAATCTACAGGTAAGTGATTAGATGTGTGTATACATCTAAGAATCACTGAGTGGGTTTTTAGATACTTGTATTGCTGTGTCAATGGATTCAAATATGATACTCTGTATTTTACAAAGAGTGATGAAAGATGTTACTAGTGTATGAAAAGGTGTATGTGATTGTCATGTGGATGATGTCATCAGTGATATCATCAGTGATGTCATTTGAGATGTCATCAGTGATGTCACTGACCATGTCATGAATGATGTAATATGCGACATCATCAGCAGTGGATTGCGGGTGCGTGAAATATAGTTAGTCCAACTAACTATATAGGAGCAATTTCAATGGTTTTGTATGAGTGAAATGTCCAGCTAACTATAACACCCCTCAAACTTATAGTTTATTGAGTGAATTTCAAAGGTTTTTTAAATGCTAATTCCTAACTATATAAGGCCTGAAACCTATGGTTTTTTCATTGAATTTCAAAGGTTTTTTATATGCTAATTCCTAACTATATAAGGCCTGAACCTTATGGTTTTGTCAGTGAATTTGCAAGGTTTTTTTTAATGCTAATTCCTAACTATATAAGGCCTGAAACCTATGGTTTATTCATTGAATTCGCAAGGTTTTTTAAATGCTAATTCTCTTAGCGGATAATGTTTATATATTCAAACTTTTTTTAATGCTAATTCCTAACTATATAAGGCCTGAAACCTATGGTTTTTTCAGTGAATTTCAAAGGTTTTTTAAATGCAAATTCCTAACTATATAAGGCCTGAAACCTATGGTTTTTTCAGTGAATTTCAAAGGTTTTTTAAATGCTAATTCCTAACTATATAAGGCATGAAACCTATGGTTTTTTCAGTGAATTTGCAAGGTTTTTTAAATGCTAATTCTATTAGCGGATAACGTTTAAATATATTAATATCCTAGTGGGACCACCTGAGCAGCCCTAGGGGGTCAGGGTGTTTCTACCATGCCCCCTTTTTGTGTTCTACACCTTTGTTTTTCTGCTTTCTTGTGCCTCAGTGTACTAAGACCCAAGATGGATGCCAACACTTCCTGGTTAGAAGTGTTGACAGCCAATGAGCATACAGCTTTCTCGGGAAGGCATGCTGATTGGCTGTCACTGTCTGTCAACACTAGCACAAGATGGATGCCAACACTTCCTGGTTAGAAGTGTTGACAGCCAATGACCATGCAGCTTTCTCGGGAAGGCATGCTGATTGGCTGCCACTGTCTGTCAACACTCCAAACCAGGAAGTGTTGGCAGCCATCTTGTGCCTTGTTAGTACCAAGGCACAAGAAAGCAGTGAAATAAAGGTGTGAAACGTGTATAGAGGTTAGACTAGAAACACCCTGACCCCCTAGGCCTGCTCAGGGGGTCCCACAAGCACCCCAAGGCAAAAAATATATATTTTTTTTTTTTTAAAGTCGCGGGGTACGCGTACCGTACGCGTACCCCGCGACTGTTTCAAATTTTTTTTATTTTTTTTTTGCCTTGGGGGTCCTTGTGGGACCCCCTGAGCAGGCCTAGGGGGTCAGGGTGCTTCTACCCTGCCCCCTTATTGAGTTCTAAACATTTGTTTTTCTGCTTTCCTGTACCTCACTCTACCGAGGCACAAGATGGCTGCCCACAATTTCTGTTTTAGAGTGTTGACAGACAATGGCAGCCAATCAGCATGCAGCTCGTGCACGTAGGGGTACGCGCACGTACCCATACCGTACGCGTACGTACGCGTACGGTACACGTACCGGTAAGCTTACGAGTAAACTTAGGGTGAGCTGCTATAGATATATATGTGTTTTTGAAGTTAGTTTTCATAAAAACCACTGGAGCAATTTTCACCAAACATAGCAAAGGCACATCTGCGTACCAGTCCCTACAATTTTGCCAAGTTTGACGTAATTCCGTTCAGCGGTTCGAGCTGTAGCCTTGTCAGACCGTCCCATGGAAATTAACATGGGGAAAACACGTTTTGGGCCCCCCTTTTTTCTCAGCCCCCACTTCACAAATCCACCCGTAACTTTCAGGGAAGGAGCGCAGCGGAGCTGGCCAAAATTGTGGGAAATTACACGCAAATTCCTCAACTGGCGCCAAAGTTATTCCCAATAGAATGTTGCGGATTTCCTATGGTAGCCAATCCTAACTATATATACCTACTGGCTATTTCCAGTAGGTAATATGGATAGAGTCCCCAGTGCCAAAAAATGAGAAAAAGAAGGGGGGCTACGCAGCCCCCCCTCTAAAAACAAATACTGGCATCGCGCTGGAGGCCACGCCCCCTGCTTTCAGCACTCTGCAAACACGCACCCTGGCACGCATGCAGATGGGAAATGAATTCCCCTTCAATACTGGGGTCCCTGGGGGCCAACTAGCCCACCAGGAACCTCCAGTATGCGCCAGGGGGCTGCGTTGCAGAGAGGTGTTCTGAGGCCCGCCCCTTTTTACACCTCTCTGCAACACAGCTCTGTGGTGCTTAGTTGAGGTAGCTGGGGGCTAGTTGCACCCCAGGGACCCTCAGGATTCAAGGGGAGTTAATCCCCCGACTTAAAACGCCTCACGGGGCACGTTTACACAGTAGTGAAGGGAGGGGGCAGGGCCCAAGTTCACATGTGTGCAAACACACCCTGTGGCACAGTTTAAGTTGGGGAATGAATTCTTAAATGTGCCCTTTTAGTATGCTCAAAAAGCCAATTCTTTCAACTCTTGTTCATCGTTTAATTAATGTTTATTTAGAACATTTTGCCTAGCACCAGCATCTTACTTAAGAATGTGCTGACTTCAAGCTTGTTTCCTTAGCTTCATCATGCCTCATTAGCTCAGTTAAGTTAAACAGAGAACTCTGCTATGGATGTTAGAATAAATAATGATTTAGTTATATTTTATGTATGCCTCTTCAGAACATTGTTGCTAGTTTTGTCTCAGCATATTTGACTCACTTTTGTATTCGCAATGAGCACAGAGTGCATCTTTTAGATTACAGAAGATTCTCATGAGAATTTTCCTCCATGTTAAGAGAGTATGCAACAATGTATTTAATACATACCGCCATAGATGTTTAACATGGGAATCAAGAGAAGTGGCACTGAAATTTGATGATCGCATCATCAGATGAGCCATTTCCATTGAAGGAGTATTATTGACACTTGCTAAGTTTTGATACAATATTGTGTGATTAAATATTAATAAGTATTCCTAGCTAGACAGGGCAGATTCTAAGATGTAATGATTCTACTAATTAGCGGAATTGATCTACTTAGCTGAACTACACACAACTGAGGCAGACCTGCGGACTCCAGACCGCTTGTTATTCTTTGTTACCAACAGCTATTGCTCTTGGCAGTCACATGGTTAAAATGAACTGCGACATCACTGTAGAGTAAAATAAAAGCAAAGAATCTGAAATTCCATTGTAAATTGTATGGTGTCCTATTATTAGTATAAGTCTCAGACCGACAAGTTGTGTTTTTTGAAAGGCAAATATGTAAAAGAAATCAACAAATACATATTTGTATCTTTTCAGCAAATACAGCCAGTTGTTGCTTTGGTCTGGGCTGAACCGGCCATACAGGATTCATGGAAAACCTCAAATAGCTGTGGTTTAAGGGATACGACTGAATGTACTGCGAAATTGTCAGGCCTTTGAGCTTAAAAAATACTCTCATGGGTGTAGGACAAGGTTTTCTAGTAACCATATACATGAATTACTGGTATTGTGCCAGACACTGCTGAAATGTAATATTTCTGTAATTTCCCTAAGAAGTGCCCGATAAAGCAGTGTACTTCTGTCCAAAATATTTTTAAAATGTCCTTCTGAAAATAAATGTTTTTTCACTAAATTTTTATGTGGTGATCCCAAAGCCCTTTGAGAAATAAGTAGTCTATTTCACTGCCAACACATGCACTGCGAAATATGGGATGGTAGCTAAAGCAATTTCCCGAACTACTTTTACTTTCCAGTTCAGCCCTTTTCAGGGCCTACATTTTTATTTCACTGGTGTAAATTAATTGATGCAAGATCTCAGAGAAGACTTTTCATCACTTTCTATTTATAATGAGGTCATAAACATCAGCTGCCCGCTAGGCTATTGCATCACATCTCGGCGGGAGGATACGGAAGCTGAAATTTACAATAGTAGCCAATATCTCCCAGAGATATAATTGGATTAAAAGCCCCCTCCCCCCTTCAACTGGGCAACAGTGTGCAGACCAGGGAATACCTTGTGCAATTCTGCATGTGTTTCCTCAACTGGATTGAAGGGGTTTGCTGGGAGGGCAGAGTTTCATTTAGTTTAGCGGGGGTAGTTTTGTCTGCTAACTATTCAGAAGAATGAGGGTGGGGCAGGCGCAGCAGCTACCCATATCCCTGTAGTTCCTCACAAGGCTCCCGATCCATAATTGTGATAGTTCCAGACCCACAGACACTGAAAGCTTGTAGCTGCCCGGAGCTGTATCCCCCAGGCAATTTGTAATGAGGACCTTAGTGGTGGTAAAGTGTGAGTTTCCAGATTGCACTGTTTGGGTTCAGATGTAGTTCTGTTGCACAGAGAAGGGAAAAAATACAAATAAGTAAAACATCTTAACATTTAGGAGACACTTTGAGGATGTTCATTATCCTGCCCCTGTGGAGTGAAAAGATACATCTCTGTGATCTACTCTAGGTAGTTTGATCTGGGTAGAGTTGTTCCATTGGGTATTCCCTCAACTGTTAAACATAAAAGCCACTGATAAAGTTCACAATCTCATAATTGGGCATAACTGGGTGCTACAAAGAGTGGCTAATTTCCCAGATGCATTTGTTCTCTGCTGTCATTACCCTTGATCATTTCCCTACGGTATACTTTACAAATCTCTTGCTAGCAACTATCTGATGCCTGCAAACTGAAATGTAGTTCAATATCCCTTCTCAATACCTAAAAAATAGATAACACATAAGTACGTCAAATATGCAACCACAAACAAGGTTAAATTATAGGTTAGATCATAGTGACTCATGGGTGAACATATATAATTTCATTACAAAACCAGAGACTAAAATTATGCATTATTCCTTTAATGTTAACTCGATGCATCATAAAACAAAACATATCTAGAGCAGAATCCTCTTGGTGTATAATAGGCATGCACCAAGAATACACTGCCTCTTTTAAATGTGGCTTGACGGAAGTGGCCTGATTAGGGCCACCTGGGTCACTCACGACCACCTCTCAGCCTTCCATACCAAATGAAGTGTCAGTCCGACAGTAAAGAATACAAACCATATCCGTTTACTCAGGACACTCAGAATGGAGCCCAGTTTGCCCAGTCACTTAGGAGTGCTGCAGGGGGACTGACTTCAGCAAGCATAAAGATACATTATGTACATTTCAAAAACAATGAAGGCACGCCCACTGTGGAATTTTCCAAGCAGATGCAGCAAAACAATGAAGTACAGAAAATAAGTTTAGATTCCAAGCCCGGGCACACACTATCTACTACTCAAGGTCGCTCTGCCTGTGCCCGCCTCTAAACCAGTGGGGGAAGGCCTCTATCTAGAGGGAATGGTACGCACTAATAAGAACAGTTTATTTATTAGTCAAGCAAAACTTAGCATTGGAGAAACACAACTCATCAGAGGCCTTTTCTCAGAAATAGCGAAGAATAAGTTTAGATCATAACTCAAAATGGCACAGAGAATGCTAATGTACATAGAACAATGCGCAAACATGATTTTTTCTACTCTAACAGCCTCCACGCATATAAGTATATCTTCTGTTACTTCATTATAACCTTTTACAGCCATCAACCCTTCACTTAGTAACACTGTATATTACTAAGGATTCCCTTATGTCATTTTCTTTAACTTCAATAATATCTCTGTCATCGTGATTAAATACCTTGTACATGCCCTCTTGGCCTTTCGATAACCCCTCCGGGGGAAGAAGCCCACTGACCCCCTTGGGGGGAGCATAGGCCTTCATTGTGGCGATACCTCATGGCTGGCCGTCAACTCATTGTCATGCGCTCATGTAGAAGTCACTTCCCTTCTGTCAATGAGACCATTTATTCACTTCCCCAGCGCGCCCCCTATTCATCGCGGGCATGTCGAGGGAAATCTCTCGGGTTGCAGCGGCCCGCCAGACATTGATTCCTCTCCCCGATGATCCTTTCCGATGTGCACTTCGAGGATGCGTTGGGAGGAATCTTAGAGGAATGATTAGGGCAACAGCAAGTGGCGGCCTTACGTCTGATGTCATGAGGCCTGAGGTGCTAAGCACTCAAATTGCTGTGACAGCTGATCAAGTGAATCCTTCCGTGATGTCAGGAAATTCCTGACAGTTACAGCGTTTCGCATAATCAGCTGTTAGCGTAGAAGTGGTGCACATTTGAAGTCATGTACAAGCCAAAAACATCTCTAGGTGCATTTCAATATATATGTATATATAAAAAATTGTATTTATCATGTCAGATATTGATACTGATGACCCTGATGCCCCTACCCCCAGCATAATGGGGAATCGATCAAAATAATTGTACAAGAGATGCGCATTTGTATGTGTGAAACATTAAACCAAGTTTTGTCCACTTAAAGGACTCTAATTGTTGAGGAAGATGGAAATTTGAAAACTGCTTCACAGGGAGTCCCTGACTATGGTAAGAAAAGGGGCAAGAGATTAAATAAAATGTAAATAGTGAAGGGGCAACTTCGATGAGCACACTGGAAGGTCTAAGCACCTCAGCTTATTTGGGAGGTCTAACGACCTCAACACAAAGTGAAGGTGTAAGCACCTTAAATAAGTCAGGAGGTCGAAGCAATTCAAATATGTTGGGTGTCCTACGCAACACAGATGATAAAGGTGTCCGAAGCGGCACACAAACACTAAGTGCTCAGACTAACACACAAGAGATCAATATGGAAGAGCAAGGGCATCAGACTGAGGATTTATTTGATTAATACATCCTTGACTTGGATCAAAATGATATGTACATAGATGGCCTCTTCACAGAAGAAGAGGAATTGGACCAGACCCCCTAGGTCAGGAGAAGTTCTCCCCCTATAACAGCAGGCTTCTAAGGAGTGCCGATTGGTGGCCTCAAGACCATGTGGATAAACTTATGAAAAGGTGGATAAGAAACCCGCTAGAAAAAGAAACTCATAAATCCTCAAAGATGAGTGCTTCAGACTAGTAATCCAAGAAAAGTTTGCCTAACCCCTAACCTAGACCTCGAATTAATCATATTCTTAGTTAAAATTAGTTAAAATTCTTAGTCATGGGAAGATCACTCAAGGCTTGTCAAGGTCGCTTCCTCGATATATTGGACCCCTTGGCAAGAATAATCAATATGGTGGAGGAAGCCCACATCAATGGGCCATGATTAGATTTCAGTTTACTTAGAGGTTGAATCCAGAGAGCCCTGAGTCGTCTAGGGAAAGCCAATGAAGACCTTAATGGCGAACGATGCAGATTGGTCCTAACTAAGATCAACCCAAAGTTAGGCAATATGTTCGATAGGGAGACTTCAACAAACCAAAAAGGCCTCCTATTTGGAAAAGACATGATCAAAACATTAGGGAAATATGTAGCTATATTTACAGCCCTTGACAAGGCACAGAACAACAAGAGAGGGGGTCTTCAAACCCTAGTGTTTTTGGCCGGGCCGGAAGAAGGGGCCTTTCTGCCTGCCGAACCACTCATAGGCCCAACTGCAGGCAGATAGCCTTTGGTAAAGGTTGCCAGGAGGGTAACTTTCCACATTCTAGCCCCAAAGAGAATCCAGAGACCACGGACAAGGGACAAACAACTTCCAGAGTGAGTACCAATATTTATATGTCCCTGCGAAAGGTGAGAGGTCGACTCAGAGTTTCTCCTCAGGCTTGGAAATCAATTACACAAGACCATTGGGTCTTAGAAACCATTCAAGGCTTCAAAAGAGATTTCACAGAATCCCTGGTACAAACTTTGCTTCCAAGAGAGTTAATACTTAGCCTAGAACAACGGAAAGTGGTAGAAGAAGAGGTAGTCTCTATGTTACACAAGGGTGCAATCGTAGAGGTACCATGGGAATGCATGAACTTTGTAAGTACACTCTTCCTTGTAGAGGAAAAAGACAAGAGATGGAGACCAGTACTAAATCTCAGACAACTGAACAGGTTCATAATTTACAGACATTACAAAATTGAGGCAAGCCGCCTCCTGAGGGACATGTAATTAGAGTAGAAAACTGGCTAGTGAAGTTGGACTTGAATGATGCCTACTTCACCATTCTCATTGCCATAGAGTGTCATCCTGTCAACCTTACCTTCAACTTATATGGAATCAACATCTCTTTCAGTTTCAGGCCCTCCACTTTGGCCTATCCCCAGCCCCCTGGTGCTTCACCAAAGTAATAAGATCAATTGCATCCTTCTTGAGAGAAAGAAGGATACAACTGATTGTCTGTCTCAATGTTATCCTTATTATGTCCCAACATCACACTCAGATTCTATATGATCTGAATATAGTTTTGAAGCTCCTTTAAGGGTTGGGCTTCATAATAAACAACGAAAAGGCTATTCTGATTCCCTCCAGATCCCTGGAATCCCTAGGATTTACTGTAGACACAATAAGGTCCCTTCTCTTACTACCCAAGAAAAAGATAACCAAAATATGAAAATAAATACGATTTGTGTTAAAACAGGATCGACCTCATAGACCTGAGGTATCTAGCCAGACTCCTAGGTTTCCTATCTTCCTGTACAAGCTATTTTTCCGGGACCCCTACACTATGGAGCTCTTCAGAGGGTAAAGGCAAAAACCCAAAGAGGTGGAATATGGTATGGAGACAAAGTGGCTCTGGATCAGGAAGCCAAACTAGAACTGAGCTGGTGGCTAGAGAACTTAGACACCTGGAATGGCAGAGCTATTTTAGGGAGCACCCTAGAATATATCCTAGAATCAGATGTGAGCCTTCGTGGCTGGGTGGCTCCCTTGGACAACTAGAGTAATGGTCAATGGTCCTATACAGAGATGTTACACCACATAAATTATTCAGAACTGACGTCAGGCCTATTGAGCTTCAAACAGTTTCTCAAAGGCAAATCGGTGATACTGAAAATGCATAATGGATCTGCTGTAGCGTACATAAATCGTCTAGGAAGTACAAACTCAGATTTTTCAAATGTAGTAAAAAAACTATGGTTAAGCTTGAAAGCAGAACACTTACCTGGGAAAAGCAACATCAAAGGAGTTCGGAACTCGAGGTTCTTGATAGACCAAAGTGATTGGAAATGCAACGAGCAGCACTTCAGATGTGTCTGCCTTCTATAGGGGCCCTCTGAAAGTGGATCTGTTTGCAAGCAGATTGACCTTTAAATTAAAGAATTGCCTCAGGTGGATGCCAGACCCGGGTGCTAAAAGCAGAAAGAAAATCCGGGTAATGACCCAGATAGACCCAGTGCACTGCTCAATGCACTCTGCAGAGTGTATTACAAATTGTTTTCAAACATAATGAAACAAAATTTGAATGTCACATGTATTAAAGTTGTACAATATAAACACTATGCAATAATCCATGTTACACAATGGTAAGTATACTGTAGTCTTCAGCGTTTGGTTGGATGCTTGTTTATTCAATGTTCATGGAAATTGTTGTAAATGTAACAAAATCCGAAACAATGGCATCGTCATTCAGTTAAAAATCCCAATGCATTTCCGGCTTAACGAAGCGCCCTTCATCAGGGTAGTCTACAAATGATAGTTACAGTACATTAGAATTGTGCAGCAAAATTACATAGGCTCACAAATTTCAGCCAGGAAAAATATATTGAATGTGAATCGATAACCTTATTTCATGATTTTTAAATCGCATAGTGGATAGGTGCCAAACCACCAAAGAAAGAAAGAGAGAAATCTACCTGACATGCTAGGAGAAACTTGGAGAAATATTACGTCCTCAATAATATGTGCAAAAATGCATGATTGATAGATAAATACTGAAGGCAAGGAGAG
Source organism: Lissotriton helveticus (assembly GCF_964261635.1). Classification (NCBI taxonomy): domain Eukaryota; kingdom Metazoa; phylum Chordata; class Amphibia; order Caudata; family Salamandridae; genus Lissotriton; species Lissotriton helveticus. Next base: position 1,577,281,516 of record NC_136061.1, on the reverse strand, counting down.
GGGATTACAGGCTGAATAAGTATGGAAAAATGCTTACAAAGTAAAGAGACACTCCTTATGTATAGGAAATATGGCCTCGGTAAAAAGCTCTGTGTATCTGTGGGTGGACGTGCTAGCTCCGGATCCTTATAGTCTGTGGGAGCGACTGTGATGAGAAAAACATAAAAGCTTATGCGATGAGGTGAGGAGCAAGCGTATAATTGAAGTGAAAAACATTAATAACCGGGAACTCACCCGTCGGTTACAACTATTGAAGCCACGGCGTGGAGAAGGTGATGGCTCGCGGTACCTGTGGAGTTAATGGACATTTAAAGAAACCGTCTCGACGGGATTGCCTTACTGCTAGATGTGGTAGACATAAGCTGGTCACCCAAACTTACCAAGTGTGGCTGCAACTCTGTAAACGGCGTCTCAGTGAATGTGAAAAGCAATGTAGGCGCTGTATGCTCGCGACTCGGAGAAGCGTGTAGATAATGTGTTTGGACATAGAAAGCGGACTATGAGAAGACTATCGGGGTGGCGGCCATATTACAACGGTTCAACTCCATGGTTGGAAAGTGTACAAAAAAACAGAGTATAATAAGAAGGAAACTAGTAGCGAGAAAGGCACCGAATCTTAGTGGATAAAACACTTTGTATGCAATCTGTGAAGGTGATAAGCACTGCAGGTTTAGTCCAGCATTCTCATATCAGAAGTAGTGATGCCATAAACAAATTGTTCACATTGTTAATTACTTGTATATAGCTTTATTTCGAAATATTTTATTTCATAAAAGCATTGCAGTAAAACAGATACAGAATAAAAACAGTTATTGAGTTTAAAATCACGAGAAAAAATCATTTAAAAAGTGCAATATACAACAGTGCTAAAAAATGTCCATCTTAGGACAATCATAGGGACACATACTTAGTCGACCTTAGGGGATGGAATGGGACACAACAATAGGTAAATGAGCCGATGGATTATAAAATGGAGCCATTTACTGGAGGATCATCATCCTTGCGGATCTTATCCTCCAGGCCCACCCCAGATATTTCGCCAGGCCGCATGCGAGCAAGGGTTGGGGGTCTGATCTTAACAGATATAGTGCCTCCGCATATGACCGTGTACCCAGCCTCAAACAAAGCGGTTTCAACCATCTACGGCGAGGACTAGTATATGCGGGACATACAAACATTAAATGGGAGATGGATTCGACACTGTTTGCACAGAAAGGGCAAGTTGATACAGTTTGCCAGGGGGGTTTCCAATTTGCTGTCCATGATCCCAGGGGCAGAACACCGACCCTGAATTTAAAATACAACGCCCTATCTGTTGGGTTAGAGATCACATCCAAATAGCGCTCTCTATAGGGACGGCCTTTGAATGTCAAAAACTCCACCGCAGATCTACATAGGTTGGTTTGTTTAGGTCTCTCGTTATCCACCCACGCCCAGAATAATTTCTTTAGTAATTGTTTGGGTGGCGAAGATCTGTTGGCCCAGGCGTCATCCAGGCCGAGTTCACAGAGCAGACGCTTTACTTCCAAGAGCCAACCGATCTTATACCAACCCGAGGTGGAGAGGAGCTCGCGAAGAGCATCTGCATAGCTCGAGAGTTCAGGAACATTCCATATGCGGGCCCACAGGAGAAGGGGGCGTAACTTCGCCTGCTCAGCTATGGAACGTGTACCAGTGTCAAATAAAAGAGGGAGAGTTGGGGAGCTATGAGGGAGCCTCATTAAATCTTTGTGGAATTTGTTCTCAAGATGGAATAGAGTGTCAAATTTCTGAGTACCCCACAACTCCGCCCCATACAGAGCCGCACTCACAGCTTTTGCCCTATAAATGTCTAGTATCACCCCAATAGGCTTGAGCGAGGAGGCACGGTGTTCTTTTAGTAGGGCACCCGTGACCCTCCTATTAGCCAGAATGATCTTTTGGTGGTGCGCCTTCCAGCTCATAGAGTCACAAAGGCGGATTCCTAAATAATCAAATTCCCTTACCCTTTCTAAGGGAACTGAATCCAGGGATGGAGGGTGGACTGTCTTTCTAGGGGGATTCAACACCAGGAACTTAGTTTTGCTGATGTTAATAGCCAAGCCCCTGGTGACACAGAAGCCCTGAAACCTAGTTAGCAGGGTTTGAAGGCCCACCGGGGATTTCGAAATCAACAGGGTATCATCTGCAAACAGGAGTGTTGGTATCTTCCTGCCCGCCAGGGAAGGTGCGTCTGCAGGTAGCTGGAGCAGATGCTCCACCACTCCGTTTAGATATAATGAAAACAGAGTGGGGGCTAGCACACACCCCTGGCGGACCCCCCTGTCTACAGAGATGCGAGATGTTTTTTCGCCCTGCGCACCCCATCTAATTCTGGCAAAATTTTCCTCGTGGAATTTAATAATTAGTGCCAGCAAGTAAGCGGGCATGCCCAAGCCCTCAAGAACAGCCCACAGTTGGTTACGTGGGACTAGGTCAAAGGCAGTCCGCAGATCTATAAAAGCAAGATACAGACTGCCCTTGCCCAGTTTAACCACTTTCCAATACAACATAAGGAAGCGGAATGTCTGCTCAATTGTGCCGGTACCAGATCTAAAGCCGGCCTGAAAGTCAGACAATACCTTCGCTTCCTCAGCCCATTGGAGAAGCCTCCCTAAAACCACCTTCCCTGCTACCTTCTGGGTGGAATCAAGCAGACTTATGGGTCGGTAGTTGGCAGGGTCGTCCCTACACCCTTTTTTAAAAATTGGGACAACTTCCGCGCCCCTCCAGGAATCCGGAAATCCACCGCCCTCCAAGGCCTCATTTAGGAGTTTAGCAATGAGTAGGCTCCACTCCTCTATATTTATGCGCAGCAGGTCGCCAGGAACTCCATCTGGGCCCGCTGCCTTATTGGGCACGATGCACCTAATTACTACTTCTACCTCCTTGGGTGAAAAGGTAGAGTCAGAGTGTAAGCTGTTAACCGATATTATGTGGCTTTCGCCCCTACAGTGGCCCCTAGCCCCCAGAGAATTAGAGTAAAGTTTTGAAAAATGGGCCAGCCAAGCATCCCCTGTAATGTTGCAAGTCAACAATGAGTCAACCGGCCTATCCCTGCCTCTAAACAAGGCCCAGAAGGCCCTTGAGTCCTTCCTGGACCCAGCATCCATTAATTCGCTCCAGAAATTAGTTTCGTGAGTTGCCCTTGCCACCTCTTGGGCTTTTCTATATTCCTTCCTAGCAGAGGAAATCAAACCAGGATCTTTCAGGCCTACTGCTCGGATAAGGTTGCTTTTGGCCAGACGACAGGCAGGTGAATACCATTGATCTCTGCCCCTTAATACAGTTCTCCGCCTAGCCCCACCCCTTCCCTGGGGAGCTAAGAACAGGTTGCCAAGTGATGCGATAATCTCCGTGAAGGTTGTTAGAACGGCTTCATCGGAGTCCAACGTACTCAAGGTACCCTTGGCTTCCAGCATTATGGTTCTTGCTTGGGCCATTCTTGATTCATCCAAAGCAACTTTGGCCCATTTCAGCCGTCTGCCACAGTTGGATGGGACAACTTCATTGGATGATTTCCAGGTGGATCGAGGCGATGCTAGATCCCCTGCCTCCCGTGGGAGAGCAAGTGATAAAACCAAGGGATTATGGTCACTGTCCGCTGTTTGTTGGACCTCCATATCGAGAAAATGCTCCCACAAATTGTGGTTCAACAATATATAGTCTATTCTAGAGGTGTGGCCCACCCTATTGTAGGTGTGCGCACCCCTAGTGTCTGATTTAGAACGGCCGTTTGTGGCTCTTAGGGCATATTCCAAACAGAGAGAGTTGATATCGATAGCCTTCTGTGACCATTTTTTAATGGGGTCGAGATCAAGCAAGGGAATACCTCTCTTGGCATCATCCTCCCAAGTGTCCAAAATATCTTCACAGGCCAGCGGTTCGAAGCAACAATTAAAATCGCCAGCCAAAAGGATAAAGGAATCAATATCGCAACCCCGAAGCTCTTCTTCAACTCCAGAAGAGGATAGAGGAGAAGAGTCCCCCCCCCTACCCCCCCTGAAATACAGGTTAAACAATTCCATAACCTTACCCCCCGGGCACCGAATGGTAAGTCTCAGCAGGTCTGGCGATTGGGTGTTGATATGTTTTATGGTAAGCCCCAGAGAGATACTGACCCAGACAAGAAGGCCACCAGAAGGGCGTCCTTTACTGCCTTTTGGCTTGGAGGCCGGCACATGGTACGTCGCGAAACCAACCCTGTGCACGGGCTCCAAACACCAGGTTTCTTGTAGGAGACAGATCCCAAAAGGCTCCACAAAAGAATTCCAGTCAGGTTTATTTAGATTGCGCACAAGCCCCGCCACGTTCCAACTTAAGATCTTGAACGAGGAACTGCCTACCGAGCTTATGCAAGGTTGGGCGGCAGTAGCTGGGTACACAGCATCGAGACCGTCGAGCCGGGGATGCTGAGAATGAGCCACAATTTTCAGCGAGTCCTGGGCTAGCAATATCGCTGCTGAGGAAGAACTAGCATTGCCATCGAGCAGGGGAGGGTACAGCAAACCCCGAACAGGGGTGGCCAGGGGCGTGACCTGGGTCAGAGGACCAATGCCCCCCGTGTCCAAGGTAGTAAACAGTGGTGAAGACTCAGCCTCCACCTGCGGGGTATTAGATTTGAGTAATGGAGCCGGCGCAGGGGATGTTACAAGTCAATCCACATCTTCAAGGCTGGCAAACCTATTAAAGGTTGTGATACCAAGCCAGCCACTAGCTGGGTTGTGTTCCCTAGGGGCAAACCCCCAGCTGGGCTGCTGGGGAACCAGAGTCCAATTGCCCCCCTGAGGGTGCACCATCCGGGGTGGATAGAAGAATGACAAGGGCCTCGGGGCAATAGAAGAGCCCCCATTCTGGCTCACCCAGGAGCAGATGTGGTTGGCCGTAAAAACATCATCAAAAGTTACGACTATGCAGTCCCCAGGGATTGATTTCTTGGTTGTTCCCACCCATGGGACTCTGCGAACCATTGTGACTCTGCTCTTCCTACCATTAGGGATAGGTCTGTGGGAATTGAGCCAATGCATGACTTTATTATGGAGGGATTGCTGATGTTCATAGAGGCCATTCTGTATTTCCGGCACCCCCGTCAATACTGCCACATAATCGTTGGCTTCAGGTGGAAGATCGATATATCCCCCTCGGAAGTTGCTCTTAAAACTAGGACCCCCCAAAGAACGAGTGCTAAATTTGTTTTGGGAGGTGTGGGCAGAACGAGAACTAGACCTAGTGGGATTCTGTGTTCTCGCGTTGGCCGCGTTGGCACGAACATGTGGTTGAGTGGTAGGGGCGCTTGAGATGTTGGCCCTAGGCTGGGGAGCCGGGGTTGCAATGTCAACTCTCTTGGTCCGCGGTTTGGGAATGGGCTGAGTAGAACAGGGCACAGTGAGATTAGGCTGCAAACCTGGGATGACCGTGGGGGGGGGATAGCTGCCTGGGCAACTCTATTGTTATCTATCAAACCCTGGTGTTCAAGGCCTCTCAGGCCAAGAGTGGCCAAAGCAATAATGCTTTTCTCCATCTCGAGGAGGTTGTTCTCTATTCGAGAGAGCCTTAAATCCAGGGGAGACAATAGGCTTTTTAGGGTGTCCCAGACCACTCCTATAAATTCTCTTTCCCTCCCTTCTTGGTCATTTGGGGCAGAGTCCAATCTCCTGCTAGGTGAAAAACCACCAGATGCCACAGAAGCAGTCCCCTCGTTGTTAGCGCACCAAGCGGCCTGTGGGGCGATGGAGGGCATCCCTGTGCTACCATTAGCTGCTGTGCTACCCATATCAGACAAATTACCTCCCCTATTAAGAATCTTTTTGTGTGGGGGGGATATGCTGGGTGAGCGTTTTCTTTTATTAGTGTTGCCAGGGATGCTATCTAGTCCTCCATAGGTAGTGGAGGCAAAAGAAGAATCTGACGAGTTTAGGATAGAGGTAGGGGCAACAGAAAGACTACCCACAACCGTTAGTTGACCCTCGGGCAAAACAAATGGACACAAAGGTGAAAGGGGGGTAGGTGAAACTGGGATATTATGGACATCAACCTTAATTTCAGTTCCCCCTATATTATGAGCCCGAGTAGGAGTAATGGCAGATGCAATATGCCCAAGGGAAGATTTTTTATGGGTGGCAAATTCCAGAGACAATTTTCTAGCAGCTTCTAGGTCAAGAGACACTCTAGATTGTAATTTGGTAATTTCATGGTCTATGGCAATGTTCGTTCGTGTAATAAAGTCATCCATAGGTCCATTCGGAGCTGGCCCCACCTTGGCCGCCCTGTTGCGAGTTACACGAGTACACATGTAGGCTAACAGTGCCGACCAAATTGGACCTCACTAAGAACAATCCCAGATACCAACAGCAACCAGATGGTGGAAAAAGGGTGACAGAGGAGTGGCCCAGACCAGACCGCTCAGACCTCGAACGGCCCGGTCTTTGCCCTGTCTTCGCCCGGGCTGCGTCCCGCGCTGCGGGAGTGTAGTGATGTTAAATAAGGGATAAAAAGGGGCGGGGGGGCGGGCCAGCAGGGAGAGCGGACCGGAAGCTCTCCGTCGGTCTCGCAGGGACTTCTGGGAAATGAAGTCCCTGCACGCTCGCAGCCCCTCTGGTTCCTCGCGCCCCTTACCGCCTGAGTCCTGGGTCCTGATGAACGCCTCCCTGATGCGTCCACCACCAGTGTCCAATGACGCTGCGGCACCCGCGGAGCGGGTGCGGCAAGGAGTGGGCTGTAAAAACTCGTGCGCTGCTGCAAAGTGCGCTGGAGCACTACGATGCCTCGTCGCTGGAGCCTAGAACCGCCGTGCTCAAAGTAAGTGTCCCGCAGGTTGGGGAGACAGGACCACCTTTTGAATCCCTTGGTGGGCGGGGGGCGGGCCAGCAGGGAGAGCGGACCGGAAGCTCTCCGTCGGTCTCGCAGGGACTTCTGGGAAATGAAGTCCCTGCACGCTCGCAGCCCCGCTGGTTCCTCGCGCCCCTTACCGCCTGAGTCCTGGGTCCTGATGAACGCCTCCCTGATGCGTCCACCACCAGTGTCCAATGACGCTGCGGCACCCGCGGAGCGGGTGCGGCAAGGAGTGGGCTGTAAAAACTCGTGCGCTGCTGCAAAGTGCGCTGGAGCACTACGATGCCTCGTCGCTGGAGCCTAGAACCGCCGTGCTCAAAGTAAGTGTCCCCCACATTGTTAATATAGTTACAGTAAAAAACAAAATACAAGGACCAAGGAACAGAACAGAGTCACAAAATTTAGAGATTCTACAGTATTATGTGTCTAGCATAGATGGCACATAATATGCCTTCTACATACCTATGAACATGATAGCAAAGAACACAAAAAGAACATCCTGTGCAGAAATGACGTGTGTGATTACAAAAAACATGCTAACTCAAATTTGTCATTTAACCCTGTTGGGGTCAAAGACTGCATGTACCAGATCCAATGTGTTTCGCGTTGTGAAAGCAGCTTTGACAAGTCGCGTTCAGGGCTAGTTTCCACCACCTCGAGTACACCAAATCATACTAGAGCTATGTTGTGCTTGCGAATGTGCCAATGTTGTGCAATGGGGGAGCTAGTAGTGTTGGTTCTTATACGGCTCTTATGCTCAGTAATTCGTGTGCGCAAGGCTCGTTCAGTTTTGCCTACATAATATAAATCACAAGGACATTTTATGTAGTAAATAACATGATGACTGTTGCATGTGGCGGTGTATTTCAGAGAAATGGGTTTGCCTGACCTGGGATGATGTAAGACTTTGCCAGTAATGGCATTGTTGCAATTAGAGCAGTTCATGCATTTGAGCAGACCTTTATGTACCACTTTGGTTCTGGTGGATTTCTGTTTAGGATTTCCTTGAGATTCTGCGATCTCTTGTAAGCAAACATAGGAGGTGCAGTAAATATCCCTTTGAAATCTGGTTCTGATTGAAGTAAAGACCATCTGTTGAGTATGGTGGATTTCGCCAGTTTGGATTGTGTGGAGAATGTCGATACAAACACCTCTCTAGGGGAAGATTTGGGCTTGAGGCTTTTTTGCAAAAGGTCTTCACAATTTGTGACAGAAGCCCTGGTGGCTGCCTGTTCTAAAACTGTGTCTGGGTAACCTCTTTGTTTGTATTTGTCTTTGAAAAGGTCAATTGTCTGCATGCCAATTGTGTGGTCAGAATTAATGCACTTAATTCGCAAAAACTGAGAATAGGGTAGGTGACGCTTTAGTGACCATGGGTGAAAGCTTTGGTAAGCTAGTGCATTGTTGCGGTCGGTGGACTTAGTGAAGATGGAAGTTTCTATGTTACCATTGTTGATGGTTATCAAAACATCCAAAAATGGGAAGTGATGAGCATCAATATGGTACGTGAATTGAATGCGTGGGTTGATAGTGCTGAGTTGAAGAATATTATTCTCTAGATCAGAACGTGAACCTTGCCAAATGATGAGAATATCATCAATATAGCGTTTAAAAGCAATTAGGTTCGTAATCTAGTGGGGTTGTGTCAGGATATGTTCATGCTCGAACTTCATCATGAAGATGTTCGCATAGCTGGGGGCTCCTGAAAAGCCCATTGATGTACCATTGGACTGCAGGAAAAACCGCCCTTGCGATTGGAAGTAGCTGTGGAATAAGCAAACATGCAAAATTTCGAGTAAAAATACACGATTAACTCTGATGGTGCTGGTTCTCAATAGGGGCCCATTCTATGGCCTCTAGCCCCTCCAGTTGGGAAATGGAGGTGTACAATGAGACCAGGGGGGACATTAATCTCTCTTAGAATGTTGAGTAAATGAGTGGTGTCTTGTATGTACGTGGAGCAGGATTGTACTATAGGCTGGAGAAAAGTGTCCAAGTAGCGTCCTAATGAGTCATGAATGGAACCACATCCTGAGACGATAGGTCTCAAGGGAGGGTCTGACAGTGACTTGTGTATTTTCGGAACCATATACAGGTGGGGTCTGCGTGGGAATCTAGTGAATACATATTCTTTAGTTTTGGTGTTAATCCAATTAATGTCAATGGCTTTCGTGAGAATGGTATCAAGAATTACCATGAATTCATTAGTGGGATCTTGTGGTAGAGGTAAATAGGTTGTGGAATCCTGAACCATGCTTTCAATTTTTTGTTCATATTTTAACCTGTCCATGATCACTAGAGCGCCACCTTTGTCAGCCTTGATAAAAATGAAGCGAAGTGTTTGTCTGCAATGACTGTAAAGCGGATTTTTCTCCAGGATTAAGGTTAGATGGAGAGTGCGAAACCTGTGGTATTTTGGCGTTGTCCTGTTTCACTAAGGTCTCGAAAAGATCTATAGCTTTGTGGGAAATCGGTGAAACAAAGGTGCTTCTGGGTCTAAATTCCTGGTAATGAGCTTCATCAGGACTAGGCTGATTGGTCTCGATAGTGGAAACGAAATGGCGTAATCTCAATTTTCTAGTGAATCTAAATAAGTCCACTTGAGAATCCAAACTTCTAGTCTGATTAGTGGAGACAAAGGAACATCTTTTGTTCAGCACTTTCATTTGCTGGTGCGTTAATTGTTTGGAAGAAATGTTCACCACTAGTGTTTCTTTTTCCGACTGGGCTTTCCCGAATCGGTGGCCTCTGCAGGTTTGGCTACGATGTGGTCTATTGGTAGTTGGTTTGCGGCAGGGCTGATGAACAAAAAAGTAGCCTTTGAAGTGGTGGAACTACCACTGGGGGCATCCCTGGCTTCTGTGGGTGGTGCTGAAGCTCCATCGCTAGGTGGCACTGGGGGACGAGACATTTGTGTATCCGTGACTGAAGCTACACTCTCCTCAGATGAAGTCTTACCAGGCCTTTGCCAGGTCCGTTTCTGGGCATATGTTTCAGCCCAAGAATATACTTCATTGAGCTTATAGTCGATCGTGTCTCAACTGAACTTTCTCACTTTACGCTCATGGATGTCTTTGGCATAAGTGTCAAGTCTAGTGTTGATTTCATCGAGGATTCCAGACCATATGTCGGATTCCATTCGTTGATTCAGATTGGCTTGTAAATCTTTAATTTCAGATTCAAGTCCAATCAAAACTTCTGATAGCTCTTCCACTATGAGCAAAATTAAATCAAGGGAGCATTTATTGAGAATGACGTACCACTTCTCCACCCGGGTGCTATGGCAGTCAATGCCTTCATAAAACTCTGGAAAGGAATTCAGGCTTATGCCAATGCCCCTTTCGCAATGATCCAGAGAGTGCCCCAGACGTGACAGGAACCCCCTTTTGGCCATCACAGGTTTGCTTTCCAATGACCTAGGAGTTAGCCTGCGATATTCCTTTACTGCTGCCATCAGAGGAAGGTCTTTTAAGGGACGTAGATGGAAGAGAACATTCTCTGGACAAGACAGGGACTTTGAGCCTTCTTTGTCTGGAAACTGTCAGGAGATCCATTGAAATCTCAGGCCTTTCAGGAAGGGCTGAACAGCTCCTTGGAGAACTATGGGCTCCTGGCACCCACTGTGGATACAAAAACATTTGGAAAACACAGGTGTGCTGGGGCTTGGTGAGGAACCTGGGCTCAATGGAGGCTCCTATAGTTGATATAGTTAATTTTTTAGTAGAACAATTTGACAGGGGCCTTAGTTATAGATCACTCAATTGTTCCAGAGCTGAAATTTCAGCAGGACATGCATTAGTCAACGGCAAGACCATAGGTAAAAAACATTATAATATGTAGAATTCTCAAAAGTATTCGCTAAGGAGACCACCTAGACCTAAATATGAGACCCTTTGGGATGTTAAACTAATCCTAAAGTTGTTCACGGAATAGCCCATTAACAGATACCTAGATAGGAAAGGACTCTATAAAACTAGCCTATCCCCGCTTTCTAATCTCCTGTCATCCGGTGTTAGATGTTAAAGTGTTAGAGGCAAGTAATAGAGTATATGATGCCTTTGGAGGAAAGTTAGAGATTATTAGAAGAACTAACGGCCAGATTCATGAAACGAAAATCGGCTCTCAAAGGGCCAGATTCTCAGAATCTGGCCCTTTGCGAGCGCAATTTTTGCATTTGGGATTCATCATCCCAAATGCAAAATTCGCTATTACAGAATTCGCATTATAGCGAGGAATTGCATTTAAGGAATCTCTATTTAAGATTCCTTAAATGCAATTCATTAACCAATTTTAAATTGCGAATTCGCAATATTTGGCCGCTATTTACCACGAAGTCAGACTTCGTGGTAAATAGCGAAAAAATTAGAAAAAAGCACTTTAGTGCATTATTCTCTGTTGCATGTTACACACTCACATGTCCTTTGGACATGTGTGTGCGCAACACCTGTGTAATGTTGCATTTCAGGGGTGCTACAGGGTGTCCTTTGGACACCCCTGGCACCCTTGAAATCGCATCCTTATTTGCGATTAGCAAATTACTAATCGCAAATAAGGAATAACTCCCCATTCATTCCTATGAGCCCTGTGCTCCGTTGATATGGCCCTCAGGCTCCAAAGTGCAGCCAGGGGCACTATGATGTGGCTGCCTCTCCTGGTATGTGGCTGGTGGTCCTTTGCGTGCCCCAGGGCTGTGGGGTGGGGCCCTGGTCTCCGTTGATACAGCCCCAGGGCTCAGTTGTGCAGCCACAGGGCTCTATGATGTGGCCCCCTCTCCTGGTATGTTTTTTTTAATGTTTATATCCTAGAGCTATTGCAGAAGGTCTCTGTCAGAGTACTCTGATCGGCTAAGCGGACATCAATGCCTTTAAAGTAAATAGCAAAGACCCTTCAAAATGGCCTGACGTCAACAAGTGGTGAGAGATGCACTGTGCGTCATGACATACCAAGCTTGGACTATGAAAGCGCAGGCCTTAAAGACATTCTTTACTCTACAATATATTACCATTGAAATCCACAAGCACTACATTGACTACCTCTACTGCAAGCCCTTTTCTGGCTAGGGCCTACAAACCGTCCCTTTAGATCTATCCTTAAAAACACTGTTACAGCGCAGACACGTCTCTTTAATCTGCAGGTGGATAAATGTTCAACAGCTGAGAGGGTGAATGTAGATGTGCTCCCAAAGGTGGATCCACAAGCAGCCTCTAAATATAGGTTATACGTTTTCGGGTGAAGGGCTTGAAAACCCCCAAGAGGACAGGCATATAAAAATCACACAGACTCTATCTGACGTAGAGTTTGAAAACGATCAGGAGACCTATTCTGAGGGTATGGAGCTTCTCAGGGGCCTGACCGGGTAGTCAGAAAGTTCTAAAACATCAGCTGTAGCCTCAGTCGGCACAGTGTGCCTTCTAATGTAGACCTTGAGGGGCTGCAGACACCTGTTCCCAGTCCCTGCGCTTCCTACACCTCCACGGCTCTGAGCTATGACCAGCAATTAAATTCCCCATATCCGATGTCAACGGTTACACAACCGGGTAAGTGCGAACCCACCAGCCCCCCATCACATCTAAATCTACTATCACCTTCCTCAACATACCCAGAATGCAGTACAGGATGACGCAGGAGTCAAAATCAGAGTTCTGAAACAGCATCTACATGTGAGCCGTCCTCAGGAGCAGTAGAGTGCTCACATTGGGACCCCCCTTTTTTGACCACCCAAAGCCCAGACCTTCAGAAAGGTGTCAGACTAGGTAGCTGGAGAGCTAGGCTAGATTCTGGGTAATATACACCACACCCCGCCTGTCACAAATGATACTGTGGAATATGGAATGTTAGACCATAAAACTCTATTAGAGTCATATATGAAAGACATGCACCAGGCTGTTAGAAAACTATAATCCAAGCTGAACTCTAAGGTCCAAAAACTGGGGAAGTAACAAACTGAGAACAGGACTTTGAGTGATGTACAGCTGGATAAAATCCAGAGGGTACAAGGTATGGAAGAGAGGTGTAGACACAGTTGTTAAACCATTATGACAAGGCCAGCGGCACTCCCATAAGAACTACTGCTCCACATTTATGAATAAAAAGGTCCAAATGTCAAAATTTAAACAGAAGGTACAAGATAAACTTGCTAAGGCACGTAGTTTCGTAAGGGTCTTCATGACCAAAAAGAAGAGAACCTCAGATAGGTCCAAAAAAAGTTCCTAATACCACCACACCTCATCCAAATCTGACTGTGGTTAGACCCAAAAAACAAATTTAGGAGAGGCCCCCAGAAAATCCAGATGTTTCAAGCGTTCGTGCAGTAAAATTGAGAGAATTGGATACTGCAAATACACAGAAAGTGTGAGAGTACGGGTTGTAGGTGGAGGGCCGGGATCTTCAACAATCACACCCAAGATAATTCAAGCAGGTTGTGGGAGGTTGCCTAAAAGCGGGTGGACCAGTAAGAAACAAAAGTAGGCTAATAGCAGCAAGCAGCGTAGGCTTTTAATCAGTAAATTAGAGAAAGCCAGAATCTTTGCTATAAGCAGGCTTAAAAATACTCTGCCTCAGAATCAGAGTCAGCTACCCCCTTATGATTCTCCAGAGAGCTCCACACCCAACACAAAGATTTTAGAGAGTGTCAGAAGGTACAGTCGAAAAGATTTAACACAGGCGTACTCTGTTAAGGACAGAGTATGTTGAATTCCTCTTGGAGCATGAGTCGCTTGACATGTTAAGATCTGATGATAAACTCTGCTCTTTCATTAAGAGCAGTGAGTTACCCCAACCTTTGGAGCCCCGTGACACCTCATTTGGGGGTTGTACAAACGCTATACAGTTGTATAGGGCTGCGGGAGAGGGTGAGAAAATACATTAGTAATATTTCATGAGCCTGTAACCGTTTGTGAACAAGATCAAGCTATACCCCTCAGGGCATCCCACCATAATATATAGGTACTTTAAAGCCTTAGACCACTATTTTAGGTTAGTTAAATGTCAAGGTTACCCTTTACAAAGGCTTTACTTCCTCGTACTACCCTACAGGGTAGATGGTAAGCTAATGTTCCCCTATTTCGAACATGCACTGAAAGTAAAGAGACTAGCGAATGAAGATACACTGCAGAGCAAAGGATGCTCATAGGGATGTGGTGTAGAATTGAGGTACAGGTGACCCTAAAGAAAGGATACGGGCCACGAAGAATACACAAAGTTTGCCATTTTGAGAGGACCACAGCCCAACTCTTTTCAGAGTATATTAACTTGTTTCTCAGAGACAAGCAGGAGGCATCAGTGTTTCCAGAATGTTGCACTAGCTATGCCTCAAAACAAAAGTACATTGATGATTAATATGCTTACAAGGGTATATACTTACGTCCCGAGTTCATAGAGGTCAACCCCGGCAGATGCCAGTTTGCAAAGTTCTGCCTCAATATGGACACAATTTACACGGCGTACAAGGTTGTCAAAAACGTACGTTATCACAGATTCTGATGAACTGTTTAATTATCTTTTGCACACTGTTACTAGGTTTCCAGCTGTGCGTTTATTGGTGATGAGACCACAGCTTTGTGTTTGAAAAATGCAAAAGAAAACTCCACAGACTGTAAAAATACATAATTGTTCATATCCTTTTGCAAGCTTGTTTAGAGCTCTACATTGTGATGGATACAATTCAGGAATGTTGTATTTATCACAATCCTGTGAGAGAACTAGGCGATGAAGATCCCCCACCGGTGATTATCTAGGTGATTTGACCAGTGAGTTAGAAAAGGATGAGTACACTATTGAGTTTACCTCATCTGGACCCAAAACCTATTCTTACAAGAGGTTTAACAATACAGTGTGTATGAAGGTCAAAGGCATCAACTTAAATGGAAACAATGCTGTCAAAATTAATTTTGAAGGTCTAAAGGATCTGGTGAACAAATATTCAACCTCCAATAATCGTGAAAATGATAAAACAATCACCATAAATCAACCTAGCATATTCCAGTCCAAAAAAGGGTGGAAAATTACCACTCAGCTGCTGAATAAAACCTTGGGCATAGTGTGTGATGAGAGGGTGCTGATAAAAGACTGTAAAACACTACTGTATAGTTTTTAAACTACATTATAGTGTTGCAACCCTACTATGGGCACCAGGCTGCAACACCCCTTCTGCAGTTTACCAGGGCGCCCAAATTGTGGTAAAAGAAAATTTATAAAGAAACTCTTAGAAAATGCACCCAGTGTTTTATTTCAAACCTACAACAATATTGCATGGAACAATCCCTATGGTTCCTGTACAGTACATTTATAGAAGGTATACCCAGTAACCTCGACAACAATACCTCGTTACCTACAGACCTTGTAAACATGGTGATTGTAGATGACCTTATTCACGAAGGTTGGGAGCACCCAGAGCTGGAGCTTTCACTCAATATTCACACCATCACAATTTAAGTATATGTTACATCATGCAGAACTTGTTTTACAAGGGTAAACATAGTCATTCTACAGCTCTCAATACCTCATACCTAGTTTTATTTAAACCCCCCAGTGACAAACAATAGATGGCCATTATAGCTAAATAGATGTACCTGGGAAGCACCCAGTTTTTCTTGGAAGCCTTTAACAACGCTAAACAGAAACCCCATGGTTACTCACTGGTAGACCGAAACCCTATACTCTAGAAGACTATAAGCATGGAACTGGTATTTTCTAATCCGATATACCCATTGCTTACACACTTAAAACCAAGCCCAAAGCCTATATAAAGAATCGTTAAAGAGTCTACAGGCAGGAACATTTGCACACTAGACCTTATAATGCCCGGTATTGGCCATGTCAGCGCATCTACGGCTTAATCTAGCCCTCCTAAAAAGCTACAGATAACCCCTACCTAAGAAAAGCCATCAATGTGTTTGGCTTTGTGAGATTTAGTGGCTGCTATTACAGAAATCACCCTAAACATCCTAAAAGGTAACGTCCCTGTGAGAAGCTGGCCTGGTATATGCTGTCCTCTAATTAAAGTGGGCACGTTCTACCAATCCAACCAATCCTTATGGTGATTAAAGAGGTCAAAGATAACCTTAGAAAGCTATCCAAGTCGATGCTGTGAAGTGCAGCCTTCAGGCTTAGTCTTGAAGGAATGTTAAGCAGCTTGTTTTACCAGAATGCAACCTTATAGCATCGGTTAAATGAAAGAAGAATCACAAAGTAGTTATCAAAATATGTATTCATTAATATACCACCCTCCAGTACATCAGAGTATCTGCTACATGCAGATAAACACAAAGTACACAATACTGTAGCACAGAAACAATAGCAAATGGCACTATTTCTCATTGGGCTCCAGGGGGAGACCAAACCATATACTAAAATAGTGTTATTAGACCCCCGACTTGAGTCAATACAGTATCTAGAGGATGTAGAATCACTGGGACCCCAAGGAACCACCCAAGGTGAGTAAGTAGGGACCCCAAGGAGGACAGGTGCAGTGTGGGAACACAACTGCGTGCTCCGTACAATTCTATGGGGAAGTCACGGTTGAAGTTTTAAAGTTTAAGGACCCTTTCCAATGGACTTCGAAGAAGCCCAGTGGAACTTAGGAGGTTGGGGAGCCACCCCACCCATGGATACCGTAGTACCAGAGTTACCTATTCTAGGAAAGCCAGGTGCATAGGTCTGAAGTGACGTTGGAATCCTCTGTCGAACTCTATGGATGACTTTGAAGAAGAGCCACTGCTGGAAAGAAGAAAATTGTCAGTTGGAATCCAAAGGTGGATTCTGTTTAAGAGTACTTGAAAGCAGAGGGGACAGAGTCTGAGTCACTCAGGAGTGACCAGGGGCTCGGTAGACAAATGCCCACTGATGTCGGGTGCTTCAGGTGCATTGAAGGGGTTCTTTACTCTGCAGCCACAGGGACCATGAGACTTCGAGGACAACCAGGAGCCATATGTGAGTTGTCCCACGAAGGATGTCGAGTGCTGAGGGGTCGGTTCCCAGCTGGAGCACCGACATACCTGGGCATTGACAACCCACACAGAAGGTCAAGGAAGGTTACGGTTCAGACCAGCAAGGTCCAGGAGACTCACCAAACATGGAAAGTCAGGGCAAGCCTGAAGCAACCAGGGGAGGCCAAGAAAAGCAGTGTTGACCCTCAAGTGGACCCACAGGCTGGAGGTGTAGGAGTCATGAGGGGACCTCAAGCAGTTTCACAAAGCAGCAGCCCACGGATCCCTCAGGAGGATGGAGTTCTTTGTAGGAAATGTTGCCAGAGGTTGGGGCTACTAGGATCCCAGTGCACTTGTTCGGGAAACGCCAACAAGCGTATGCACTTACACATGAACGTGGTGCACAGGGGTACAAGCATTGCAGCCCCACAAGGGTTTCTGGCCTCAAACTTTGTGAGAGGGAAGCTCGGACCATGGGGGAGGAAGAAACCAACCTCTTGTGTTGCTGGAGCCTTCGGAGTTCATTGGAGCTCAGGAGCAGCAGATCAGTCTATCGTGATGTGGTACATGAGGTTGCAGGGGAGTGACTCCTTCACTTCAAGGGAGATGCCTTTGGTTGTTCTTTATGCTCCACAGGTCCTACGCAGAGCCTGTATGGTGCAAGGGCACAGACTATGCTATGCCCAAACGAAAATCAGCAAAGTCCAGAGTGTCCAAACAGTCGAAGGTCAGTGGTTTCTTGATCAGAATCTTGTCCACATCAAATCTAGGGTCCTAGAGCCAGGTAAGCCCTTTTGCACCCACGGGAGATGGTTGGACAGATTCAGGGGACCCTCCCAGGGGAGGGTCAGGATAGTGGGGAGGTTACTCCCATGTCCTTTGTCCAGTTTTGCGCCAGAGCAGGAGCCAACGGCTCCCAGGATTGGTTTGAACTGGGCTATACACAGGAACACCAAATGTGACCCTCATGAAGACTTTCGGTTGCTGGCAAGTGCACCCACCCAGGTCTAATACACTAAATCCTGTCTGGGAGGTGGTCACATCTCCCTGTGAAAGGATGCCTATTATCCTGCCTTCCCCTGCTCGAGCTTGGCTCAGCAGCAGGTGGGCAGAAATGTGTCTCTGATTGGGAGCAACCATTTTGGGCTGCCAAGGACTAGAAGACTGGTACCGGGAACACCAGGAACCTCACAAAGCTAATTTCTGAGGGCTGGAACCATACCTTCCACACCACTTACCGGTGATTACTGGTGATTCCATAATGTTTGACACCAAACACAATAGGGTTACTTTGAGTCATTTTAGAGTTGGTCATCACGCAGTTGCATAATGCTACTCTATATGTCTTAGATGGCTGTAGCACTAACAACCCGGGAGAATGGACTCCGCAGGCTGCAGGGGTGTCCTGCTCATGCAAGGGCACCCTCTCACTTAGAACCAAGCACCCTACCTTTAGGATTGTAAAGGCCTGCTTTAGGGGTTTTAAGTGGAGTGACCTTTAGATATAGTAAACCTATCTCTAAAAGTAAGTGGTGCATGCACCAACTTACACAGGCTGCAATGGCCGGCCTGTAGTTCCATTTTGCAAGGCCTCTCATGGGTGGCATAATACATGCTTCAGCCCATGGGAGGCCTCTGGGGTACCTTTGCCCTGTGCACATGAGTACCATATACTAGGCGCTGACAAGGGTAACCCAGTATCCAATCTGGAGTGTAACTAAGTACATAACATAACAGTTTAGGGAGAAAGCAAATAGACTGGGGTCCTGATTAGCAGGATCCCTGTCAGACTAGTCAAAAACAGTATTACATGAAGCAAAAAGTGGGGGTAACCTTAAGAAGCAGATCCTACTTCCCTACAGTCCTTAAACCAGAGCGCCAGTTCCATGTTTCGAAGAAGTGCCACCTTATGAAGAAGCTTAGTAATAAAAATACGTCCTCATAAGAAGAGACTGGCAAAACCAGTTGGGAGGCTTTATAGGGTCTTTGTTGGGCATAGCTATACTACTAACTACAAGCCTCCTAACTGGGAAGTGATGGATCATGCCCAGAATATGCACTTAGTACCGAGGCAACATCTGGAACAGCTGGGTCCATCTATGTTCAAGTGTGCCCCCACTGATATACATAAAACTCCAGAGACAGAGGTCTGGGGGAGTGAGCGGGCCCTTGAGTAACCAGCCAGTTGATACACAAAAATTGTTTCGCATCCTCTTTCCTGCGGAGCCTGTGGGCCCACTGATGCTTGACCCGTAACCAGACCAGGACTCACATGTGTGTGCGTGATTAGTGCCCCCACTGACTGTGAACCAGTATGTACTCTGCCAATGCTTGTTCCTGCATAGTGTGCATTGCTCAAGGCTTAATGTTTGACCTGGCCGTATTTGCAGGGTTATCCCCAAACTTTTTGTCTACTTCCTCCTATTTTTATGACCCTCTTTATGTTTGTGTTAGGACTCTGGGCACTTTACCACTTCTAATCAGTGCTAAAGTGCATTTGCTCTCTCCTTTAAACAAGGTATGATTGGTTTACACCTGTTTGGCATAATTAATTTACTAGTAAGTCCCTTGTAAAGTGGTATCCCAGATACCCAAGGCCTGTAAATTAAATGCTACTAGTGGGCCTGCAGCGCAGATTACGCCACCCAGAAAAGTAGTATTTCAAACATGTCTCAGGCCTGCCATTGCAGTGCTTGAGTGCTCAGTTTACTACCAAATTGAGTTGCCATTTAAAACTGTTTGCCAAGCTTTCAAATGCTTGTTTACTACATTTAGGTCACCTCTAAGGTAGGCCTTAGGAAGCCCTATGGGCAGGGTGCTGTGTAAGTAGAAGGTAGGACCCATGTGCCTTTATTGTGTGGCATGTCCTGGTAGTGACAAACACCCCACTTAGTTTCTCACTACTGTGAAGTCTACTCCTCTCAAAGATTAGCATTGGGAGTTACCTTATATGTGTTTAAGTGGTAATTCCTGATCTGAAAGGAGGAGCGTCGCATTGTTTGATATGTTTAGAATGATAGTGTAACATCATGCTTACTGGTGTAGGTGGATTTTTAATTACTATTTTAGAAATGCCACTTTTAGAAAGTGAGCTGTTCATTGTCCTTATCACGCTATTTGCTTTACAGCCTGATTACAATCCACGTGTGGGCCTGGTTGACGCTACAGTTTTTGCATACTTTCCACACACCCACAACTCAGGAAGGGGTGGGTGTGACAAGTGAAGCATCTGCGTCCATCTACACACTGATAGTCTTCCTGGGATAGGAGAGAGGGAGGCGGGGTGCGTTTACATTTGTATAGGCTCTGTCCTGCCCTAACACAAAGGGCTTAATTACCCTCTACTGTACATCAAGAGCCATAGCTGGGATTGAAAGTGAGTGTTGTGCACTTTTAAGGTTTGTTTTGTAGTGCCCCCTAGATCAAAGACATTTGGCTCACATGTACAACCAATTCCTAAAACACCCAATTGACAACAACTTCTTGGAGCGCACAGCAAATTAAGGACAGTTTAAACCCACAAAGTAAGTTCGGTGCTCCAGGTAGATGTGAGCCTGTTGCCTTGGCTCCAACAAGATCAATTGATCCGACAATTCACAAATAAACTACCGAGCACTCTAAGATCAAATTCAGTCCACAAATAGTATTCTCCTTTTTCTTCAGTCTTTGTCTTTATTTCTTCTTCAATAAATTCCAACAACAGCCAGCCTACACGTGTTTCGTCTTTAGTCCGTCTTGGACAAGAGACTTCTTCAGGGCTGTAGGGTTACAATATTTACATCTTAGAAATGGTCATTTCCATATACAAGGTACGTTATTCTCATTTAAAGAGAAAACCACCAAGTAAAAGTGAAGTATAGGAAAGACATCTCACATAGACCCTAATGCCAAGCATAAAACAGAAATCACCCAGTGCAAAATGAACATAATCAGTAATAACCAAAGTAAACCAGAATAAAATGATATATTATCATAATCTAACGTACCAGTTCAAATATCAGTTATCTTTATGAAATCTATCCACCAGTTCAGTCTAGCTTTGACGCTGTAAACATACAAACAACAATTTTCATGTCACGAGCCACCTCCTATGCTTTTTGTAATTATCTAATATTCACCACATACTCCAAAGCTCACCTTATCAGGTTCACTTCGACTTCAATAGTTGTAACTCGGTATCATTATTCAGTACTCATTATTATATGTAGGTTGCCCTTTTCCCTCTTTATCTTCTTTATTCGTCCACTACAAAAGTAATAATATTAATATAGATAGCCGTCTAGTTGTAATTAGTTGCACAGTGTATAGTTACACATTATCAGAGTCATCAAAGCCCCCACTTTGTACTTTAGTCAATTGCTCACCTCTATTACTTCTCTTCGTATTACGAATGGTATTCTTGTAGCACGTGGGTTTCTCTCAGTATCCAATCTGCTATAGTAATAATGTAAATCGTCAGTTTCTCTATTTTAAATTCTGTTACTCTTCTATAGTAAACAGATATTAGACAGGTAATTACCCCTTTGTAAGATTAAGATCAATAGTGGTAAAGGGGTGACTGTTTATCGTACTTACTATAATTGCAGTACTTAGTAGCTTCCAATTAATAACTGCTACATAATGTCCCCATATACATGTGAAGTCCGCTTATTTGTACCGCTATAATTTTCGAACCTCCATCCCCATTCTAGGAATTCTTTATCCCAGTATAAATAGTATTCATCCTTAGTAGGGAACTCAATACCCCTGTTAGTCTTTTCAATAGATATTCTATATTTGCCCATCGCACTCACCATTTCAGCTGCTTCCATCTCCGTCTTTACTCGCGTACTACGCGGGCGCCATCTTGTAGTGGCTTTAAATAGACAGAGTGCCAACTAAGTGTGGGCTCGCAATTTGCACATTTTAGAGACTCACAATTTGCGAGTCGCAAAAGGAGATGTAGTAATGTGTCTCAGATACATTTTTAGATTCCCAATGGGGTCTCAAATGACCTGCCTCATCAATATTGACGAGGCAGGACGCAATTTGCAACCAATTTGGAAAGGGCAATAACACAGGGATGGTGGCCTTCTACTTGAAATAGGCGGTAAACTGCGACCGCAAACCAATCGTACATCCCTCCGTGACTCGCGATTAGGAAGGGATGCCTTGGCATGCCGCTTCCTTATAGTGTCTCGCAAACTCTAATTTGTGAGTCAGTAACAGGTTACCGACTCGCAAAGTATGGTTCATTCATGCTACATCCCTTTTTTAGGTCTCGCCTACGCAGCGCACATGCGCTAGTAAGGCAAAAAGACCTTTTGGGATCGCCATGGCTTTTCAGCCAAACACGTGCACGCGTTCCATTGCCTTCAATGGCAATGCGTGCACGTGTGGCTATTCACTTGTGGGAGTGTATGGCCCATCTGGTCGCAATTATCGCTCCCGCAAGTAAATCCCTCTCCCCTGCTGCTGCACGAGCGCTTGATTTTTAACACCATCTGTACATTCTGTCTTTTATATCTACAGGCTGTGTAGTAATTGTTTTGATAACAGTCCTTCCTCTCTGTCTTAGGTACACAAAGTCCTATTTTCAAGGCTGCTTGCTTACCCGGGTTGCTGCTGGACGTGGAGGTATTGATAGTGCTCCTCCCTTTGAACCTTGACTTCACCATCCTGCAGCTGTACAGCAGACGAGATTGGGAGAATGGGGGCGCGCCGGGATGTTTTGATGTTACGAGTCTTGGACACCACAAAGCTGGCAGTCCCCAAACAGCGCAAGCTCTGGTGTAAGAGAACTCCGTCCCTCGGGTGCCACGCGAAAGGAGCGTCACATGACACATGACTACAGGTCCCACACCAACACTTTAAAAGACTAGAACGGAAGTGTATTGTGTGAATAACATATTAGGTGTAGGCAATACTATAGTGTGTTTAGTCCACTTCTCACTCACCTCAGACATAGTAGTATAGTAGTGCACGGTGTGAAGTGAAGTGCGCACTCTGTGATTCTGAAGGAGAACACTAATGATGATTTACTGGTACTTAGTGCGTTGCTGCAAATAGAGGTACAAGCAGATAAAGCGCACCGCCCGAAACGACATCATAAAGTCTCTGGACTATTCCATGGATTTCTTGCTGTTTTCATGCTTTCGTTTCATTGTACTTAAACGCCATTCTTTTAGTTCTTCCGACTGGGAGTGCGTTTCTGTAAGTGTTGAGCTCTCGAGTGTAGAAAATTCTTAGGACACAGAACTACATAGAATACCTGAAGACATATAGGAAGACATAGCTACCAAGGTTTCAGACTGCTTATGTGTGACGTGTCATAGCTGCCAAGGTTTAGATTGCTAATATGTGACCTTTTCGTAACTTCAGTGTAATTTATGAGTCACATTTCAATGACTTTTAGTGACACTTTCTCGTGATCAAGCATTGAAGTCCATTTAAACAGATAAATATCTGAAATTACACCAAAATGAGCAACAAGAAACTTTAAGCAGATCTTGAAACTGCTACAAAGCACCTGAAATTGAAGGTGCCTTGAAAGGTTATTGTACAGTAAAACACTTGTGTAGCTGTGATATTAAGCAATAAACACGTCTTTCAGAATCAGTAATTTATCACGTTATTGTGCGAATATGCAAGCACACATACAGTTAACAAGCATTGGCATAGCCAATAGGTCTCGCTTTTGGGACCTTATAAGTGTTTAGCCATGCAACAATTGATGTTGTTGCGCCAAGGATATTGTGCTGCATAACTAAATACTTATAAGTTCCCAAAAGCGAGACCTATTGGCCTAAATCAAAAGCAGCAATCCTGATACGCAAACAGCATCTGAGGAAAGAAAAACATGCCTGCTTTGGTAGAAGTTCGGAATAATGTTAGACTTGAAGGACTAGGAGTATTGTTTTATATTTTAGGATGGGGCAGGTGTAGCAAGCTGTTGGACATATTCTTGGTACAACCGTGAGTGGAACACTGCATTTTGGTGTAACGTGCCGCAAATCCGGTCTTCAAGCATGGTCTTGCATACACACCGTTCGGTTTGCTGCAATGTCTGGAGAAAGAAGCCTGGAACTCAGGTCCCCAGGGGATGGATAAGCCGTGTGAGGCCACTGACCCATTTGGTCTATAGCACCAATCAAGGGGTTTTGGTGGGAACGTTGGTGCTCCCCTTCTGCACTCCTGCCCTTCGTGCATTGAGCTACAACACAACATTTAGTAATCTTCTACACAGTTTAAATTTCAGCATTAACCACTATGTTGTACATATGGACATTGGACAAGACCAGGTGGTAGCTGAAGATAAGCTTCAGTAAGCAATGCTTGATAGGTTAAAATACACAGATCCAATGTAGCACTGGAACTTTCAAATACTAACCCCCAGCCCCTCCACTCCAAACAACACATACACGTTTTTTCCCCCACATCAATGCTTCCGATTATGTAAACCCAAGGAGCGTGGCCAGTTTGTACATCGGTCTCCCTCCCCTCAGCTCCAGTAGGGAAGATTTTAATGTGTTCAAGTGCCGCAGCAAGCAGATTATTGGTTTTCATGGTAGTGATCCTGAACACGCTAAGAAAAAAAATGAGTAAAACAGGAGCGATTTACCAATGGCGGCTCTAAAAACAGGGGGGAGACTTTAATATGTTCAAGTGCCACAACATGCGGAAAATTGTTTTTCAGGACAGAGAGACTGTCAAGCTAAATAAGAAATGAGTAAAACTGGAGTGCCCGCCTATTTATTTATGTGTTTTCATATAGCACAAACTTTACCCGAAGGTGTCAGAGCGCTTTAAAATAGAACCAGTTACATTTTAAGAAATTCAGAGTACTTGAATTACATAAAAGATAGGAAACAGATGAACTCTAAACTCACAAATAATAGTAGTAAGTACATATGTCTACTAAAGATGTAGGAGTTAGAGTTACAGATACACAAGTTGCAAATTCGCTCAAGATTATATTTTAAGAAAAGTTGAAGCGTTTATTGTTGAACAAATACAGAGCATGATCTTCTCGCCATCACTAAGGTTCTTGCAGTGGTCGTTCAGCCAAGCCTTCAGGGTGCTGTTGTACTCATGGGCAATGATCTTGGGCCTGGAGGGATTCCGGAGCTGGTGATGGCCAGATGTCCTCCATGTTTGTCCTGGTTGCCTCAATGCTCCTGGGACATTGAGAACAGTTTTGGCACCGGGGCATGCTCTGCGCAGAGGGGAGGCTGGTAGCTGAGGAGTGCAGGGGTGGGACATCACAGCCATCTCAGTCACATTATCATGTCTGCCCCGCTCTCGACCATTCCCCGCTCTGTGAAGTCAATGACATGCAGGTGAGCAGAGAGGCAGCGTTGGAGCACCCCCTCAGCTTGGTCCCGGCTCAGGATCCCATTTTCTCAGGTAAGAGAATGGGCTGTACAGAACAGTAGGACTGGAGGCCAACTGCAGACATCCAGAAGTCTGCCATCTTAAAAAAAAAAAAACTGTGCTGAAACAATGACCTAAAATGGACACAGCATATGTTTAGGGGTAGTTGAGCTATGTGCTCAGGAGGGCTAAAGCATGGAAGAGGCATGACATATGCATGCCGTGGACAAATCAGGAGTATGGATAACGAGCGACGATGTTGTTACCATGTCTCAGTTGGAGACAGCATATGCATGCCATCTAGAGCTGAGACCTAACAAGGGCTTAGTCCGCCTTGCCGGCTTTCCATTGTAGCCCAAGTTTCTGTGGTGATAGCTGGCTCAGACCTAGTGTTGCCGACTGGAAGTTGCTTGCTTCCACGATGAGAATCTGGCCAGCTAAGGTTGGAATAGCTGCTGCCACAGCTACTTCTCCCCAGTCAGGGTCGCAAACTGCTCCCAGCTTCAGTGGTTGACCTTGGGGGAATTGCACTGCTGTCCTGAGCCACTTTTGCAGACAGTGCTTCTGCGTGAGCATTAATCAGCCCTCCATAACCGATCATACGCCCACACCTCCTACCTACTTCCCCAATCCCGTCTGGATCAATCAGCTCAATGAGTTAGCTACTGGCTTATCCCATCTTAAGGTCGAAATGCATAACCTTTCTATTATCACGAAAGATCTTCTTATCTTACACAGAGCCACCAACGACACCGTGAATCAAATCAGTCTCCAAACGAGAAACTGCATCCCCATGAATGCTCACACTGACTACACTAGTCAGTCGAACCAAAACAACATCCAATCTAGTAGGCTCATGTCCAAGTTCACACTCCCCTTAAACACTAACCTGTGTAGTTTACCCTCCGCTTCGTGGCCGAGGAGCTCAAACAATGAACTATCTGACAGAGACATCCTATGCCAGGGATACTGACAACAGTGAGTCCCATTGTGACACTATTAAACTATTGTTACCAATCCCCTCAGAGAACTGACTCTCAGTAACTGATCGGTAAATAGAGACAACCTCACAAATATCAACTTAGAACAGATTACCTTAAACCACTCAATTAACAAGTTGAAGTGTGGCTCATTAATTGCAAATCTGCTAGCAAACATGCTACTGATATATTCAATTTTATTCTAGAGAATGATTTAGACATTATGGAACTCACAGAAACGTGGTTAAATAGCTCCTCCTCACCCATTCTAGACTTACTGGTTCCTCCTTCCTAATCCGACTTGATAGAATTGGGAAACAAGGGGGTGGGGTAACCTGCATTTATCATAACTCAATATCAGTCAAGCAAGCGGACTCCATCGGGTTATCCTCCTGTGATTATCTATGCATTAATATCTCTGATGCTAAGCACATCGCCAGCAAGCTACACATTTTTTACCACCCCCTGGTGATAATTTGACCTGTATCGATGAGATTATGGAGATCATGGCATCCAACGCCAACTCACTAGTTCCTCATATTTTTTGGGGTGACTTCAACCTTCACTGAAACAACGAAAATGATCATATTGTAGGCTGTCCTAAAGAGTTTCTGTCAGAACAGGAGCTATCTCAATTTTGTGACAGCCCAATGCATAACAAGGGAGAGACTTTGGACCTCAACATTACAAAATCAAACATCGTCCTACTAGAATCCATCACCCCATGCGATTGGTCTGATCATTATTGCATCCTCTTCAATATCGAAGTTACTCATAAAAGAGACCAACCCTAAAAATCAAGGCAATGGAAACGGACCTTACAAAATATCAACCCCATCTCCTTGGTAAACAGTTGCAACTCTGCTATGACCGTCATGACTGCCTGAACTCAGATCGTAGACATCTAAGAGTTGCAGAGCGATTATGGAAATTGGCTCCTAACACTGATAACCTTGAGCACCTTAGAAGGTTAAGGAATTCTTAAAATAGGAAGATTCTTAAGGCAAAGGCAGACTTTTTCAGAACTCAGCTTAACCAAGCTATCAACCTGCCAAAAAAACACTTTGAAATCGTCAAGCATCAATCATGCAATACAACTAACTCTAGGGAATTAAATGACCTGGCCACACCTACCTGTGACGTGCTTGCCAATTTCTTCCATGAAAAGAATAAGACCATCGAGCTACACATCCAATCCAAGATGGCCCTCCCACAAACCATGGTCAAAGATCCTAATTTGGGCGCTCTATTCGAAGTACAATTTAATAATCCAGGGGAAGTTCCAAAAAACAATGCCTCTTGGTGCACCTTCCCACCAATCTGTCAACAAATTATCGACAACACTCTTCAAGCAATCAACCCCTCCAATCATTTCTCTGACCCCCTTGTGAGAAGTTGGCCTGGTATATAATTTCCACTATTCTAGTGAGCACCTTGCACCAGTCCAAACAACTCTTATTGATGGTAGGTTATAAAGTCAACCTCATAGAAAGCTATCCTAGTGGTAGCTGTGTAGAGCAGCCTTCAGGCTAAGACTTAGAGGCGAGTTAAGCTTGTTGTTTTACCAATTATAATCTCTTGAATGATCAAATGAAAGAACACCACACATATTATATACCAAATATATATGTATTTATTCTAAACACAACACCTCTGGACTCTTTATGAGATCAGAGGTAAAAGTACAATACAAGGAACATAATTAGCATATGATAAGTTGCATAGTATACGTTATGCCCTGGGGCCTCACAAACCATATCCTCAAATAGTGGTATAAGAACCACGTGAGAGTTAGAAAGTAGGCCTAGGGCCTGTGGAATCGCTGGGGCTGTCTAGAACCACCACAGGGTAGGATGTCAGAGGCCCATGAGAGACGAGTGCAGTGTCTAAACACAGCCGTGGTTACCATTGACTTTCTATGGAGAACGAACAAGTTATGTTTTAAAAAGATTAAGGGGACTTCTAGGTTAACTACGATGAAACCCTTTTAGACTAGGACACTTCGAGAGTCAAGACCCACAGGAGCACCGGAGTACTCGTGTTACCTCACCTATGGAAGCCGGGTGCATAGGTGTCTTTTCGTGTTGGGTTTCGTCGTCGATTCCAATGGAGAGCTGCGAAGAAGTGCTGCAGGTGACCAGTAGAAAAGTGTCCGGGTAGATCGGAGATGTGAAGAACCTGAAAGCAGAGGAGACAGAGTCTGGGTCACTAGCCAGTGACCAGGATGGTGATAGGAAGATGCCAGCCGATGTTGGGTGATTTCAGGTGAAAAGGTGAAGCTTGTCTCTTCAGCCATGAGGACCAGGAGTTGTCGATGACAACCAGGAGCTGTATTCCAGCTGTCCCACAAAGGATCTAGTTTACTGCAGTGTTGGAATCCAGATTGGACCCAACAAGCCTTGGCAAACGCAATCCACTTAGGATGTCGAGCTGGGCTTCGGTGCAGACCAGCAAGGTCTGAGGAACTCCTCCTTTAGAGAGGAGTGGAAGCAACCAGGAAAGCTCAAGAAATCAAAGATGGCCCTTTATGGGGGCTCGCTAGCCAACGGACTAGGAACCGCAAAGGGACCTTGAGCGGAAATGCACAAAGTGGGCCCACGGGACACTGGTAGAGTGTAGACCTCTGAGCTTTGGTGCAATAGGTGATCGAGGCAGGGGCTTCAAATACCCCAATGCACAACTTCAGGATACC
Organism: Lissotriton helveticus; assembly: GCF_964261635.1. Taxonomy (NCBI): domain Eukaryota; kingdom Metazoa; phylum Chordata; class Amphibia; order Caudata; family Salamandridae; genus Lissotriton; species Lissotriton helveticus. The sequence goes on along the minus strand of NC_136061.1, from coordinate 1,577,252,717 downwards.
TCAGGAAGTAGGTGCAGTAGCAAAAATGCAGGATGTCCAGGAGTTCCTGTACCACGTCTCTCGTGTCTGCTACAGGTCTCAGCTTTGCTGGGAGCGCAGGTCAGAGTCAGAGATGTCTGGAAGTCCATGTTCTGTGCCGCAGATTCTTCAGGATCCGGTGGGAGCCTCGAAAATGCAGACCAGCAAAGATGCTGTTGGTGCCTGTTCGGACAGGATGGTCACTCTTTGACCACAAGGGAGATTTCTTCCATCTTCCCATCGATATGGAATGTCGAAGTTCCAGGAATTATGTATCAGAGTTTCGTCCAGGGTAATCTAAAGTCCTAGGGACTGGGGTTCTATACTTATAGTAAGTTTAGGTGTTGGACTAACTCTAAGGTCCCTCCTATGGGTGGACCTGGGGAGGGGGTGGTTACACTCCTTCCCCATTGTTCAGTTTCACACCAGAGCTGAGGCTGAGTGCTCCAGCAACCGGTTTGAACTGGGAAATGCATGGAGCTCCTTGGGTGCCCAAGGCAGTGTCTGAAAAGCATTCACTGAATGCAACCCACCCTGCCCCAATCCACTAAAGCCAGCTGGGGAGGTGCTGGCACCTCCCTGGACAGGAAACGTATTGTCCTGGCCTCCCCTGCCGGAGTTTCATCCAGAAGCAGGAGGGCAGACTCGTGTCTGTGGCAGCAGCATCCATTTTGTGATGCTGGGGCTCTGTTTAACTTTAACCGGGTTTACCAGTAACTACATGTCTTCTCCCTCTAGAAGGGTGGAATGCTACCCCCACCACCAGGACTGGCAGTGGGGGGGGGGGAGGTAGTATTCCAAAGTGTTTGACACTTTACACGACATGTTTTGATAAAGCCAGATCAAAGTTAGCATTAACCGCGAGGATTGGAATGGAATAAATGGTATGGCTATATCATAGAACAGCTATAAGGAGATGGTTCTGAAAGTTGTAGAGGGGCTCAGCTCATGCTAGGGTACCCGCTCACACAAAACCAAGCACTCTGCCTCCAGGATTGTCAAGGCCTGCCATAGGAGTGACTTATAGGTTACTATGTGTCTATATATAAGGTAGATATAGGTATACTATATCTAAGTAAGGGGTGCTTACACCACCTTACCCAGGTTGTGAGTACAGACCTGTGGTGTCAGTTTGGAAGGCTAACCAGGGGTGGCACAATACATGCTGCAGCCCCTGGTAGGCCTAGGGTGCACCTATGCCCTGGGTACCTAAGGTACTTATACAGGGGCTCACAAGGGTGACACAGTAACCAATCTGGAATGTACCTAAAGTACATGGTATCAATTTAGAGAGAAAACAGCCAGGCTGTGGGCCTGATTAGCAGGGCCACAGCCATACTAAAGTCAAAATAACAGTGAAACACAGCAAAAGTGGGGGTAACCATAGGATGCAGACCCTACTCTCCTACACCCCTGCCTCCTGCCCTCTTCAAAATTTTTAAAGCATCTATCCTACCATTATGGGCTAAAATTGTAAACGCCCACCTGAGTCAAGGCGTCATTCCAGACTGTCTTAAAATAGGGCAGGTCACACCTATACTAAAGAAAGTTGATGCCTCTCCATCTGATCTAAACAACTACCGTCCTATAACTAACATCCCCACTTTGGCGAAACTACTGGAGAAATGTATTCAAATTCAATTATGCAACCACATTAATCACTACAAGCTCTTAGACAGTCACCAATCAGGCTTCCGCCGAGGACACAGCACAGAATCTGCACTCACACACATTATGGAGGATATACTAAAAAAGCTTGACCGCAATGAATCATGCCTATTGATACTTCTTGATCTGTCCGCCGCCTTCAATACGGTGAAGCATGACAACGTTCTGTCCCTATTGGAACGTAGTATGGGCCTCTCGGGCAGAGTGTTGCAATGGTTCTCCTTCTTCCTGAACAACAACATCTCAAAGAATCAAGATGAAGAATTCATTCTCGCAACCCTCTGTGGTCACACTTGGTGTGCCTCAAGGATCAGCCCTTTAACCCATTGTATTCAACCTCCTAATGGAGCCTTTGGTGAATGCACTGAAATCAGCGAACATTCTATATCACCTGTACACAGATGATACCCAGTTGTATCTGAAAATTACCTCGCCAGATGACTTCATTGCCCTCAACACTATTCTACTGAACACGCAAAGCTGGCTCACTAACAACCACCTCATGTTGAATACCAAAAAAACGGAATTCATTCTCATCTCGCCACCAAGCCACACTCCAAAGCTAGACTTACGGTTAAAACACCTAACCTCCTTTGACTGTGTCCCCCTCATCATTGACTCAGCTAAATCCCTAGGAATCTCCATAGACAAACATCTGAACATGCAGTCGCACATCTCTATGGCCACCAAGGGAGCTAATCACAAGATGAGTATATTAAGGAAACTCAAACCCTTCCTCCCTAAGACAGTTCTAAAAATGGCAGTCCAAGCCCTAGTGTTACCAAGATTAGACTACGGAAGTACCACCCTCTGTGGTCTCCCCAAATACAAGTTGGCTCCGCTGAGAGAAGCACTGAATGCTGCGGCTAGACTGGTATCAGGAAACAAAAGAAATAGTCACATCTCACCAACCTTGAAAGCACTGAATTGGTTGCCTTACGAAGCAAGAATACACCTTAAAGTGGCCTGCATGATGCACAAAGCAATTCACAACAATACACCCAGTTACTTAGCTCTAAAGCTGGAGAGATCGGGAGGCTGCAGACAACTACGAAGTGCGAGCACTTTCCTTCTGAAACCTCCATCCTTTCAGAAAAAGAGAACAGGTTGTAGAGCTTTCTCAGGGAGTGCACCAAAGATTTGAACTCGTTACCTCCACTAGTACGTGGAATTACTTCCTTTACTGCATTCAAAAAGTAAGTAAAAAGGCTACTAATGAACAAATTCATTTCCTTAATTATAGGATATCACCGAGTCATCTTTAAGATCCTATTACCATTGCCTATCTCAGATGGATCGGATGATTCTACTGTATGTAAGACTTATATCCACTGTGAATCGTTAGAAGTTATTATATGTATGTCTGCTTGCATAATCACCTAATGTTCATTAACTGTCTATTGTTCAATCTCCTGCAGAATCACGGTCCTCTATTATTCATAGATTTTATATTTCTGTGTACAAATTGACACATTTGAATGCGTGCATACCACCTCAACCATAAAGCGCTCTGATACCCTTGTGGGTCACATTTGCGCTATATACAACTTTATAAATAACTAAATAAATGTTCAGGTTCATTCCTGATATGGGGTAGTGTGCCAAGCTCACATTTCCGGACACCTGAAAGACCTCCACTGGCTCCCAGTCAACAAGAGAATAACGTTCCGTCTCTTTACCCACGCACACAAAGCCCTCTACGACCTAGGACCCGAATACCTCAACACGCGCCTGTCCTTTTACACCCCCACCCGCCAACTGCGATCGTCCAATCAAGCCCTCGCCGCAATTCCACGCATCCAAAGATCCATCATGGGGGGAAGATCCTTCTCCTACTTAGCGGCCAAGACCTGGAACTCTCTCCCCACCCACCTCCGCCTTACACAGAACCACCTCTCCTTCAGAAAACAACTAAAAACTTGGATATTCGATAAGTAAAGCACCCCCCCTCCCTCAAGCGCCTTGAGACCCTCTGGGTGAGTAGTGCGCTATACAAATTTTAAACTTGAACTTGAACTATTGTGGGCCAGGATGTTTCCTGCATAGTCAGGACATCAAATACTATTTCGGTATGCACCGTAATTCTGAATAATGATCGTACACACCAGTGATTTGGGACGCAGTCTAGTACACAAAGTATTTATGACTCATAGAAAATGTGCCACTCATTTAGTAATTCATGTACCGCTTCATAATCTAATCGGCGTACCTGCACTCAAGTGATGATTCATGTTTTCTTCTCATACTGCTGCATTTCATGCCCTGATGTTATGTATCTCATGTTGATTCTTGCACTGTCAGTATAACGAGTACTATGTCAGTTATTGCATTATCGGCACAGTATTTATGATAAATCATTATGGTGTATGATTTATGTATAATATACTTTATATTTCAATATAATCCTGTATGGAGTTTCTATTGTGGTGTGTTCATTGTGTTACTGGTGTGAGGGTGTTACACTTTGCCTCTGATGATAAGCTTGCCTGCTCTGCACCAAGCTGCCAGGGTCTGAGCACAAGTTATCTTTGGTGTGTAACTTACTTGCCTGACTAGAGTGGTGGGTCCTGTCTAGCGTAGGTTTGGTGAGTTTTGTCTGGCTGAGGTGCGTACCCTAGACAACCGGAAACTCCATTTCTAACACTTATTTATTATGATGTCTACACTGCTTAAATATTATAGCATGCACTGCTTCTGTTTAATGTTGGGCCAGGAATTTGCTTGTGCTTTATTGTTAGAGGATCGGGTTGGCTGGTCTCGCGGGATCTCAGCGGGCATGGTTGGAAGCAGTGGCTGTTTAAACCATGCATTTTCTAGAATGCACCGCTTGCTGTCTGGAGAATCACCCGAATGCAGCAGTGCATGACTCAGCTCCCTCTGATCCTGAAGTGTCGATTTCGACTCTTTGAACTGCGGTGTCAGTTCTCCCCTCGGCATTCCTCTCAGCTTCAACAGCACCGAATCAGTGAAGGAAAAGCAAGAACAAAGTCTGCATTTTGAGTAGCGGTAATGTGCCTCACACACACAGGCAATGATTTAACACTATCCTGTTCAATTGTTGCTACAACAATCGTGCTCAGAATGTTTCCTGAGTACAGCAAGGATTGTTCTTGTGTGTGTGTGTTGTAACACGATCAGTGTTCCCCCATCTCATTTATGTTTATAGCCCGCAACTTGGGAGCACTACTCAAGTGAATTCTGAGTGCATAACTGTAACTATTAGTGAAGTGGGCATAGCGCATTGTGTTCATAGCGCTTGATGTACAAAGCTTGATATTAAATGCTTACTGCGAACAAACTGTGTGTGTGAACTGCCCACAGTCTGCAGCACACATAGAAAGGTGCAGCTTCCTGCACAAAAACAATCACCCTACAACGTCGACACCCTTGCACCATGGCGCAAGGGTGTCCATGTTGGCGCATGGCAGCCCATTGTGCGCCAGTGTAGGGGAAAAGAACAGGAATGTGCAGTATCTTACAGATACAGCATATTCTTGCACTTTTCTTTTGATGCACAGCAGCGCAACAGGAAGGCTTGTTGAACTGCCATGAATCAAAATGTTGTAAATGAGTCCTTTAAACGTAAGATCTAAGTTTACCTTAGTGAATTGGTCCCAGAGTTACCGGATGTAATGCTCAAACAAATGCGTGACTGCATTCAATTACATCAAGTCTGAGTTTTATCTTTTGGTTGCAATGCAAAATGTTGTTGGTGTCACTGGTGGTAGTTATGGTGCATTGCTGTCATATCATTACTGTAAGCAAATGTAGAGGAATCACAAGCACTTCCACTACATCAATGTGTAGATGGTTTGCACTGTGAACTTCTACATCACCAGAGTCTGTGCAAGATTTCCTGGTTCAACCCAAGACTCGCTGGTGCCATGCATACCACAACAGATGCCAGTTCACTAAAGTTTGGCTTTGTTTTATATTTTTTAGGGGACTCAGGGTGTCCAAGTCGTACCTGGCTATTGACACCTCAGAGAAACTCAACAATGCCAGGGAAACTATGCTTCTGTGAGTCACTTGGGACTTTTGGGCTCCTCAAGGCCTGGTTATGGGGCCTGGACAAGACCAGAGGGGCCCTCATCTACACTCCTAGCAAAGCCTGCAGGATTTTCATAACCTCTATTGTATGTTCTTAACATTGTTCTGCAGAGGAACACGCCATTCATTTCTGAAGAAGATTACCAGTGGCAACCCAACAATAATGTCAAAATGGTGATGTTGTCGAAATGCTTCGGCAATATGACAGTGAAGAGGAAGGAATCAGTGACCTCAGGCATGGACTAATAGAAAACATCTTTGCCTAATTGTTAGTGAAAGTGATTGAAATGTAATTTGGTCCAGATGTATGACCATTTGATTTTGTGTGTCTATAATTGCGATTTATTGCAACTCACAATTAGAGATTTGCAAAATCAAATGTACTAATGTGTCTGGGATACATCATAGCGATTCCCAAATGGGCCGCAAATGGGCCTGCCTCATCAATACTCATGAAGCATGTTGCAATTTGCGACCCATTGAGAATTGCTGCAATTACAGGGATGATGGCCTGCTGGGTTCTGCAGACCACCATGTCTGAGAATGCTTTTTCGGTCTTGCCTATGCAGCCCGCATGCGCTGCATAGGAAAAAGACCTTTAGCCATCGGTTCCCTTTTTTCGGCCAAAAACAAGCACGCGTTGCATTGCTTTCATTGGCAACGCGTGCACGTTTGGCGATACCCGTGCGGGAGCAAGCTTTCAAAACCATCTGTTAGTAATTAACAGATGGTTCCTGCTCGCTCCCGCAAGGGAAACAGGCGCAGGCCCCCTCCTCTCTCCTCCCCTGCTGCCACGCGAGGCGCGCAATATTGTGGGCCATTTGGTTCAGTCAAACTGCAAACAGCAGACAGGAATCTTATGCAGATGACTTAGGTGCTTGACCACCGGACTGTAATTTGATTTAAACTTACCCCTCCACGCCGGACATTGCCCCAGGCTGGAATTGTTGAATTGTGAAATCACAAAGAGAACGTCTAGACCCGTAGACATTGTAAACTTAATTTTGATCAGGTTGCGCGCAAGCGCATTGCCTGACCCATACTTGTAAGCAAGTCGCACAGACCAGTGTGCATGTGCGTGGGGTCAGAGGTTACATTAGTTTCTTTTTGCAAGCAGCATGGCGTCTTCCGTGGATCCTGAGAGTGAGAATGGAGAAGGCAAGAGGAAGCAAAAACAAGGAAAGAAACAGGAGAATGCACCAGATACCGGCATAATACTTACTGCAAAGGTCCCCGGCAAGATTCACTGCCCTGCATGCATTGTGTTAAAAACGTGCAGAATTGGAATCTGAGTGGCCAGTAAACTTTTATGAAATATCTGTAAACAAAGTTGTCTTAGCAAAGTACTTTACGGTCATATGTTATGAGTCCCAGCTAGTACCAAAGTTATGTTAACAAATGCATGACTCTCATCTCGCTCAGTGTGTCCCGCTGCCAGTCATTGAAGCATTGCGCATGGTTCTATCCCAGGCAAGCCGATACTGATATTGTGGTATTGTATTGTAACAGCAACTAGTTATATAGTGCAGACTACCCCTGGTGAGGCGTTGAAGCTTTTTATCAGCAAGTGCAAAGCTACTGATGGAAACAGAAGGCTTTGGGTTTGAGATGCTCTGGAATATATTATTACTGCTTCAGCTTTGTGTGAATGGAGGGATCAGAGCAGGAATTATGGAATGGGCCTGGGAGTTGTGCTCCACTTGTTTCCCTTGCATCCTGCCCTGTTTTTCTCACGTCCTCCTCTTTCTTCTTCTCGAGTGCCAGTAACATGCACGAACCTGACAAGGAATATTTCTTACAAAAACGCACAATAGTGCAAATTCGTTCTCTCTTCCTCTGATCCCAGCTTTCTCAACCTTTTGTGGTACTCTCCACTTATTGCAGGTGGTGTCTCTTGGCCAACCTATTTTTTTATTCCTTCCTTTCAGATGCAAATTTTCTCCTGCTCCCTCCGAGTCTCTGGAGTCCATTCTTTCTTCTGCCATTGTACTTCCCTCATCTGGCTCTCTCCTGACCTCTAATTCTGTTCCACTCTTACCATCATCTTACACAAATATTGCTCTCCAGCCATCACTCCGTTATCAAGACAATCAACCAGCAACTCGACACAAGTAGAAAAGTCATTTGGAATATACCTTTTTTCCTGCTCATGCTACTGCCCCCTCCCGTTGTCTGCATTTTCTTTGCTCCCGCCCCCCTCCTGCTGTACTTTCAGTTCCAGTTTTCTACTTTGCTCCTGCCCCCTTCCCCCCATGTTCACTATGCTCCTGCCCCCCTTCCCGCCGCTATTTCAGCAGAGCGGCAGAGCACCCAGGATAATTTGCAGCATGACTAACCACTTATACGGTCCCAAAGGCGGGACTTATTGGTTATGCCAATGCTTGTTAAATAAAGCAATTTTTCTTTGTAATGCAGCCCATTTTCACTGAAGCAAAATTGGCTGCATTACAAAACTAAAATTGGAAAGTTTTCTTTTAGTTTTTTAGGAGTAGGCAGTGGTCCGTGGGACTTCTGCCAGCTCTTAAAAAATATTTTCACCCATATTCTCAATTGGGATGGGTTCCCTTTGGGACCCTCTTCCCTATTGCAAATGGTTTACTTCTTCCTCTATGGAGTGGGTAAATTATGAATGTTTTGCGACCGCATTCTGGTTACAAAACATTCATACATATTCAGTATTAGGAAGGGAAGCCCTAAACACACCCATTCCTAATACTGAATCACTAAAGCAAAATGCGATTCGGTAACAAGTTACTGAGTCACATTTTGCCTTTTGTACATGGCTAAATGCATTTTACCAATCGCACATGGTTCGATGGAACATTTCTGACTGGTAAAGTGCTTCGTACATCTGGCCCTTGGTGTTCAGTGATTTGGACATATCCTCTTTAACAATGTTGTTTACTTACAATATTTTCTTTCAGAAAGTATGGTTAAACCGCCATAGAAATAAACAGTTTGATAACATTTTGAAACTCATATCTTAAAATGTTCTGTAGTTAAGCTGTTGAGCATACCTTGGAAATGTTGATACAGTAATGACATTTTAAGACAAACTTTATCAATATAGGTTATTCTTCTTTCCTAGGTCATGTCTTGTTATCTGCTGGGACGCTCTATAAGCTCAATAAGTATTTTTATATTTGCAGATTAATGTAGATTTTCCAAGTAATTTCTGACGGAAAGTCTTAATTTTATTAAGACAAGGAGGCGAGTGTTATGCTTTTCTAATCTTGCTTTATTCAATAGCAGCCAAGATAAACAGTAAAGACTACAGTTCCCAGTAGGCCAAGCAACCAATTGGCCAATGGGGAAACATGGAATCTAACACTAATAACCAATGAACGGGCAGTCCAATGTATAATGCTTGTCCTGACTGCGAACAGCCCTCTTTTCTTCGGCGAGCAGGTTAGATACTGTCCATAGACAAAGGGAAAATAGAGAGAATAATACCAAAGGCTAGAATCCAAGTACAAAACTCTTTAACAAAGTCCAATAAAGTAATTTTTGAAGCAGGAACTAGGATCGGAGGATTAGTGTTGAACGATGGAACAGGACGTTGCAGAACAGAATTCTTTTGCAAGCGATGGTCCCGGTCAGGAAGAAGCTGGTAGAAGAGCTGGAGCCGCTATAGGGAGGGAGAAGAACACATATTTAAAGGTGTTGCGGTGGGATAATACTCGCCTCCATGTCTTCAATAAAACTAAGACTTTCCATCATATATTACTAGGAAAATCTACATTTTATGTCAAGACCGGAGGCTCCTATTATGCTTGTTCAAAGCATATCAACAACCAAAGATATAGCAGTAATAACAGGTTTACAATAAAAGTCAAAGTCAACGTCATGTGGTCTTCTATAGCGCAAACACATCACCGTTAGGTCTCAGGGGGCTTGCAGACACAGTAAGGCTTCATCGGGTCACTATTAGTTGGGAAACAGCCAGGTTTTTAATTCCTTATGAAAGGACATATGGTCTGAGATGGACGAGATATGTGGGGGAAGCTTGTTCCAAAGAAGGGGGGCTAGATAAGAAAAAGACCGGCCACCCTGTCTCGCGGTGCGCACTCTCAGTGGTGTTAAGAGTAATTTAAAGCTAGATCTCAGGGTTCTGGTCGGCTGGTATTTACGCAGTTTATTGCCTATGTACCCTGGGCCAGTGTGGTAGAGACTCTTATGTATGAGGCAAAGAGTCTTACATTTGCCTCTCAGCCTGATTGGTAGCCAGTGGAGCGATTTCAGATTGGCGCAGGAAGATGATCTCCTAGGTAGATCCAGAATAAGCCTGGCAGCAGTGTTTTGAAGAGTTTGTAACTTGGCATAGAGATCATTGTTTATGGAAGCCAATAGGGTGCTCCCATAGTCTACTCGACTCATAATTAGGCCCTGGATCAATGGCTTGCGAGATTCGATTGGTAGCCACTTAAAAATCCTACGCAAATTGCGTAATATTCCATAGCAGGTGCCCACTACCCGGTTTATATGAACTTTCATCAACAGTTTATTGTCGATAGTGATCCCCAAATTGCAAATAGTTGATTTAGGAGATGGATAGGGGCCCAGTGATTGGGGTCACCAGTCACTAGACCAATGGTCTTCCGCTCTGCCAAACAGAATTATTTCTGTTTTACTGTTGTTCAGTTGCAATTTGTTTTGGCCCATCCAGCTGTTAATGTGGGTCATACATTTCTTGAACCGGATGATAGTGTCCGAGGGGTCAGGGCCAAAGGTTATCAGCAGTTGGGCATCATCGGCATATAATACCGTTTCAAAGCCATAAGATCTAATTATCGTGGCCAAGGGAGTAACATACATATTAAAGAGCATGGGACTCAAAATAGAGCCCTGCGGTACTCCAAAGCATACTGATCTACTGCAAGCTGCAATAGGACCGAGGTGGATCGATCTTTTAAATAGTTATTAAACCAGTCCTAGGCCTTCCCCTGGACCCCCATCTCCGAGAGCCGCTTTCAACAAGATGTCATGGGAGATGGTGTCAAAAGCGGCCGATAGATCCAACAGCACCAAAATAGCTGATTCCTTCTCATTTAGGGCAAGCCTGATGTTATCAATAATGTCAACTACAGCCGTTTCAGTACGAAACCCTGATTGAGAGGGATCGAGCAGACTCTGCCCTTCTAGATAGCAGGTTAGTTGTCTATTTACTAAGGCTTCAAGTACTTTCCCAAAATAGGGCAACAACGAGATGGGACGATAATTAGCTAGTTCACTAGCATCTGATGTAGGCTTCTTCAAAATGGGCCTAACAAGGGCTTTTTAAACATATGATAAAACATATGAAACACATTGTCATTGGACCAATCAGCTGATCTCAGAATGTCCTCCAATCTGGAGCCTGCCCAAAAAGCTTTGGAGGCCATGGCTCCCAAGGCAGAATGGGCACCGAAGACAGAAACATTGATACCGGCAAGGGACATAACCCAAAGAACCCAAAAGGAAACAGGTTTATGAGGTTTACGGAAGGAAATGAAAAGTTGGGAATGGGAGAACGTTCTGAGATCAAAAGGTCAGTTGTTCATACACTTTGAGGCATTTACCTACACATAATTTAGGTTGGGAAGGAAAATATGGATAAAAAACAGAATTCGTTTTTGTACGCTTGTTAATGTGAAACATCACCCCAGAAGGGGTAAATTGATGAGAGGAAACATCCATAGCTCTGACATCAGAAACACATTTGATAGAAACCAAGCACAAGAGCATAGTTAGTTTGGCTGAGAGCATTTTCAAGGAAAGAGCCACATTAATCGGCCAGTCAGAGAACAGTTTGAGTACCAAATTCAGATCCCATAATTTAGAGTACTTAGCTAATGGAGGTTTGGAAAACATTACACATCGGAGGAGACGACATACTAGGGGGTGCTCACCCACTGGTTAGCCCTCAACAGTATTGTGATTGAAGGAAATCTCTAATCTGTACCGGTGAACCATTCTGTAAGACTTACCTGAACTGGCTTTAGAAGCCAGAAAATTGACAATGTAAGTTAAATGTGCTGAAAAGGGATCAATATGTTTTCCCAAGCACCAGCTTGCCCATAAAGACCATGCTGATTTGTAAGTAAGTTAAATGTGCTGGAAAGGGATAGATATGTTTTCCCAAAAACCAGCTTGCACATAAAGACCATGCTGATTTGTGAGCTTGTGTTGTACCTTGAGCCCAGGCTCTGCTAATGAAGAGAGAAGCTTCTTGCAAAATGAGGAGGTCAGGGTAGTTAGACACAAAATCTTTCAAGGGGACAGAGTCAAAGAGTTGTCCAGAATGAGGTTGTGTGGCTGACCCAAGGGATCTAGCAAAAGATTGTTGCATGAGGGAAGGAGGACAGGAACGTCCACACCCGTCTCTAGAAGAGATGAGAACCAGATCTGTGATTGCCAGAAAGGGACTACTATCACCAGAGAGGCTAGCTGGCGTCTGGACTGAGTAAGGGTTCTGTTGATCATGATAAAAGGAAGGAAGGCATAATTCAGATGAACAGACCAATCTTGGAGGAAGGCGTCTGTTGCAAGAGTCAAAGGATCCGGACGCCAACTGAAGAAGTGTGGAAGTTGAGAATTGAGGCGAGAGGCAAAGAGATCGACCTGCAGAGGGCCCCATTTTTGAAACAGAGATTGAAAGATGGATGGAAGAAACTTCCAATCGCTGGAGTCCCGTAGATAACGAGAGTGCCAGTCTGCGATGGAATTGAGATTGCCTGGGAGGTATTCCGCTCTGACTGAGATCTTGTTGAGGATGCAAAACTCCTGAAGGCTCTTTGCCAACTCCGCAAGAGGTTTGGATTTTGTGCCACCTAGACAGTTTATATAATGGACCCCAGAAACTTTGTCCATGCAAAGAAGGATAGAACATCGAACTCTGGGGCATATTAGAAAGGGCAATATCGCCGCTTTAGCTGGACTTTTTCCCTCTAAAGTGGCGATATTTTCATCGCCCTATTAGCAAGCTGTCGCTAACAGCAGTTAGCTACAGCTTTTAGGCGATAGCTACAGGTTTGGGGCCCACTTTGCATGTCAGCGATATTTATCGCTAATGACATGCAAAGTGGGCGTACCCAAACTGGTAGCGACTGAAAACAGTCACTAACACAGCTATCGCCTATTAGCAAGGCAGGCGAAGCGATGAAAAAAATCGCGCTAAGCACGATTATCGCTATAAACTAACGCCTGCTAAAATGTTGACTTACCTGTATAGTCAATGGGGGGTGGATTATCAGATTAACCCCTTCGGTGCTCATGATGAGCTCAGCTCATCATGAGGTATACCTCTGGGGTGCTCATGACGAGCTGAGCTCGTCATGACCACACCCATTTACATTATGGCCCAGCACAGCAGAGGGATAACTCAAGCAGTCAAGGTGTTAAGCCCCCATTGGCGTTAATGCGAGAATATCGCTGGATTTCCAGCGATATTCTCGCATTTCGCAGCTATCACTGGATATTTTAGCACAATGAAGATAAACGTTGCTAATAGCATGTTTACTCTGTTAAATATCCAGCGATAGCCAGCGAAAAAAAAATTCGCTAACCACGTTTAGCGATAAATATCGCTATTTCTTGCTAATAGGCCCCTCTGTTCTTTGCGAGGCTTTTGATTGCAAAGGAACCTGCCAGCATCTCTAAACAGTTTATGTGCAATTTCGACTCCTCGAGTGACCATGTACCGCCAGTCGAGATTGTGCCACAATGGGCGCCCCAGCCAGACAGACTTGCATCTGATTCTAATACAAGATCTGGGGCTGATGCAAAGATTGTCCAGTCGTTCCACGTATCTAAATGGTCTATCCACCAATGAAGTTCTAAACGAGATTCTGGATCGAAAGAAATCAGGTCTGAATAAGCCAGGCATTGACGCAGGTGGCATATTTTAAGGGGCTGTAGGGCTCGGTGCAGAGGCCCGGAAAGCTTGCCTGCATGGAGGCAGACAAAAGACCTACGATTCTTGCGAGAGATCTGAGGGAAATCAATGAACTTCGTAGAACTCTGGAGATTTCTAATTTTATAGCTGACACTTTTGCTTGCGGAAGATGAAGGGAAGCAGTGGAGGAATCTACTAGAAAACCTAAGATTTTTTAATTTGTTGAGGAGTGAGCATGGATTTCTCGGGTTTTAAGAGGAAACCCAGCTCTGAAAGAAGGTAATGAGTGATGTCCAAATGAGACAGCAGGGTTTGCTTGTCTAAATTCATTATCAAGATGTCATTGAGATAGATTATTAACCTGACCCCAAGAGACCTCAGATATGTCACCACCGGTTTCATTATCTTTGTAAAGCACCATGGTGCTGACAACAGACCGAAGGGGAGGGAGCAAAATTGATAAGTCACTCCTAACCATTGAAATTGGAGAAACTTTCTGTGAGTACAATGAATTGGAATTGTAAGGTATGCGTCCTGCAAGTATATTCTGACCATCCAGTCTTATAAGCGGAGAGGGTCCTGAGATGGATAATGGTTTGCATCTTGTAGTGGCAATAAAGCACAAATTGGTTGAACCAATTACAAATTTATGACAGGATGCATTTTCTTGCTTTTCTTTCAAACCAGAAAGATGGAACTGAGAAACCCTGAAGGGTCTAGAGGGGTGGCTTGAATAGCTTGCTTCTGAAGAAGGGATTGCGAGCTCTATTGAAATGAGATTGGACATGTCGGTTGAAAAGACGAGAGGAGGAGGGAAAACTGTCTGGAAATGTGGAGCGTAGAATTCTATAAGATAACCTTGGATAGAGTTTATAACCCAAGGATCTGCAGGAGTTCGCCATTTTGGAAGAAAAAGACTTAAACAACCCCCTCCCGGGAGAGGATCTGAGAGACTCACCTTGTTGGGTATTATTTCTTAGTTTCTTTTATCCACGACCTCTGAAGCCACAACCTTTTTGAGGGTAGAATTGGCATTTGAACTCTTGATAGTTGGATTTGGAGTTGAAAGATCCTCTGGAGCCTTGGTTATGGTATGAATGGCCGGCAAAGCGACTCCTGCCTCTACAGGCCTGTCCAAAAACCTGTTTAGAAAAAACTTTCTTTAAAGTTTGTTGAGCCTGATCAATGGAAGCAAAGGTAGTGACAAACTTACTCAAGACTTTTAATAAAGAATCACCAAACAAAAGACCATCAGCCTTAATACCAGGGTCAAGGGCAGCCAAGTTAGCCAACTTGGGATCCAACTTAATGAGAAGACCCTTACGGCGTTAATGGATAATTGCCGAGTTGGCATTACCAAGATGACAAAAGGCTCTTTGGACCCATAAAGAAATTTCCTAAGGATCCAAGTCTGAGCCCTCCGAACAAGCTGTTTCTGCCATATCAAAAATTCGAGCCAAGGGCCCCACAACATCCAGTAACTTGTCCTGAAAAGTATACCAAGCCTTATCTCACCCTTTACGGGGGTCCTTACCAAACCTGGAAAGGAAAGTTAACAAAGGTTGGTCAATAGTTGGAGTAACAGTAATTTTGGAAGAAAGGGAAGGTTTAGAACATTCTGACTTAAGTTTGGACCTGATGGGTTTGTCCAAAAGCAGACGAAGTCTAACTGATATATAATCACCAACATGAGAGGCAGGGAACCATTCCATGGAATTCCGATGGCGAATAGAAGAAGGATCAAACATAGGAGAACCCTCCCAATCCAAAAGCAGTCTGGAGTTAAAAGAATCAGTTTTTGACTTCTTAGCAGGAGGGGAAGAAGGGTCATTGGCATCAAAAAGGTCAAACGCATCATCTTTGTCAACAAGATCATCTGTGTCCAAAATCTGAGAAATAACGAATTTCTTAGGTACCTCTAGATTTTTTAGTTCAGATGTACATTTTCCAGCATTAGCAATAGAAATTCCCTCCTTAGAAGGAGGCCTGGGAGGCACAATTTCCTCAACCTCACGTGAGGAAACCTCACTTAACACACATGATTTCACATTAGTAGAAACATCATATGTAGTGTTAGAAGGTACCAGCTTTCTCTTCCTGCTAGCACCCACAGAATGGGCCAAAAGTTTGGACATTAAAGACAACATAGAGTTTTCTATATCTTTAGAAAATCTTTTCATAGAAGTTTCCACAGCATGTTCCACAGAGGAATAAATAAATGCATTCAAATCATTCTTAAATGCCTCTCCTTCTTCATTTTGCATGTCAAAAACTGGAAAGCTATCAAGCTCCATAGTCAAAATTGCAGGCAGGCTAAAAACAAGGTAGGAAAGGGTTAACAGGCAAATGAGAAAAACCTGAGACCGCCCCTGGGCGTGAGGAGAAAGCTGAGAAGCCAGGCTAATAAGGGAACCACTCCCAAAGGGGCAGAACAAAACCAGAGAGAAGAACGAAGGGAAACGTAGCTCCAATACAGAAAGGCACAGCAGGGCTGGAGCTCGTTGGGGAGAAATGCTGATAACACCGATGAGGTAGGAACGCGGAAGAAAATGGCTGCGTTGTGTCATGCTGAAGAGATAACGAGCGCACGAGCAACGGGGAAGAGCACAGGTGCTGGCAGCGGCAGGCAGGGGAGCGCAAAGCGCAAACAGAAGGCACAGGCACCTGAAAATAACCAAATTATACAGTGCACATGAATTCAACCAACAATATACGCATAAGAAATATAAATAACGAGTGCATGTACTAATCTTTACTATGAGCAGCGAGAAAAGAGGGCCGTGTGCAGTCAGGATAAGCATTATACATGGCACTGCCTGTTCATTGGTTATTAGTGTTAGATTCCATGTTTCCCCATTGGCCAATTGGTTGCTTGGCCTTCTGGGAACTTTAGTTTTTACTGTTTATCTTGGCTGCTATTGAATAAAGCAAGATTAGAAAAGCATAATAAAAGCCTCTGGTCTAGACAAAAAATTAAAATCATTGCAATTTTAAGTCATATAAAATATTGAGGGAAAAAGTCCTGGTAAAGAAAGCATTATAGATTAAAATAGTTAACATTTCTTCCAATACAGTAGCAATAGTCTAATAATTCATAGGTTGCTACTTTCCAGTGTTGCAGAGGTACTGGCTTTGAAGATATTAGCAGTGTAAGTTTGCTGGCAATTGGTGGAATGGTGGATCTACGATTTGCAGAACACTTCCTCTGAGCCAGGTAGTGATACTAATGTAGATGAGGGTGTGCAGTCTTAATATCGAGTTTTTTATTTCGACTGGACATAATATCGACTCCAGAATATCGAGATGGCATTAATATCGAGGTAAGTAATATCGATGTATTTTTTATCGATTTTTATGTTTTAAAAAAAATATCGATTGATAAAATATCGAGTAAGTAATATCGTTAGTAAAAAATATCGATTTTTCTAGTAGTTTAAAAATATCGAAAGTTGTGTTATCGACAGTCATGATATCGACTGTCATGATATCGACTATTAATATGGATATAAATAATATCTAATAGTTAAATGTACATTGTTTTAATGTTTTATTACTACATTTATTGTTAAAATATATGTAATTCTTTTATTTGTTTATATAGAAATAATTAAAAAAATAATTAATAATTTAAAAAAATATTTCAAATACTATAATAATTTCTAGGAGCGGGTAGTGGGTTTTTAGGGGAATAGGGTGGGAAGTGTTTTAAATATAATTAATTAAATATGTAAATGTATTAATTGGTATTAATATTTAATTAATTGTTAATTAATTGTTTTTAATATATAATATTTAATTGGTAATTAATTTAATTTAATACATTAATTGCTAATTATGTTTATTTAAATAATTTATGTCATGTAGCGGGTTGTGAGTTTATAGGGGAATAGGGTGGGAAGTAATTTAATTATAAATAAATATGTTAATTAATTAATTTGTATTAATATTTAAATAATTGTTAATTAAATATTATATTTTAAATATTTATAATTTAATTGTTAATTAATTTAATTTAATTGAATATTGGTAATAATGTAAATGTATATATTTTATGTTATGTAGCGGGTTGTGGGTTTATAGGGGAATAGGGTGGGAAGTAATTTAAATTTAAATAATTCAATATGTATTTTTATTAATTGGTAGTAATATTTAAATAATTGATAATTAAATCATATTTTTTAATTAAATAAAATGTAATTGGTAATTAATTTAATTTAATTGAATAATAGGTAATTATGTAATTTTATAAAATTTATGTCATGTAGCGGGTTGTGAGTTTATAGGGGAATAGGGTGGGAAGTAATTTTATTATAATTATTTCAAAAGGTAAATGTATTCATTGGTAGTAATATTTTAATATTTGTTAATTAAATAATGTATTTAAATTATATAAAAATTAATTGGTAAATAATTTAATTTAATTGATTAATTGCTAATTATGTTATGTTAAATAATTTATGTCATGTAGGGGGTTGTGAGTTTATAGGGGAATAGGGTGGGAAGTAATTTAAGTTTAATGTATTAAATATGTTAATTAATTAATTTGTAGTAATATTTAAATAATTGTTAATGTAAACATTAATGTTCATAATTTAAAATATAAATTCTAAATAAGTTTATCTAATTAATTAATTGCTAATTATGTTACATTAAATTTATAATTTTCTGTAGTGGGTTGTCTGTGTATAGGGGAATAGACTGGGAAGTAATATAATAATAAATAAGGAAATAATAATATTTACTTAAGGTATATAATGTTTTGCACACAGCGTTTAAAATGCACTACCTTTACAATGAAAATTTTACAATGTAAAAACCATAGCAATGCATGTATGTAGATAAAAAGTTTATACTATGCAGGTATTTTTACAACGCATACCATTACAACGTAAGTGTTAGTAAGTATATAATTATATTTAAAATGCTATAGGTTTTGATTGTTGGGTAAAGGGGTATTTGTAGGATTCAGGGTCAGTTTTCAGTATTTGGATAAAGGAGAATTTTTAGGGTTCAGGGTCAGTTTTCAGTTTTTGGGTAAAGGTGTATTTTTAGGGTTCAGGGTCAGTTTTCAGTTTTTGGGTAAAGGTGTATTTTTAGTGTTCTAGGTCAGTTTTCAGGATTTGGGTAAAGGGGTAGTTTTAGGGTTCAGGGTCAGTTTTCTGTTAGTGGATTAAGGGGTATATTTAGT
Organism: Lissotriton helveticus; assembly: GCF_964261635.1. Taxonomy (NCBI): domain Eukaryota; kingdom Metazoa; phylum Chordata; class Amphibia; order Caudata; family Salamandridae; genus Lissotriton; species Lissotriton helveticus. The sequence continues at coordinate 1,577,233,920 of NC_136061.1, read as the reverse complement.
GTGCAGGGTCAGTTTTCAGTGTTTGGGTAAAGGGGCATTTTTAGGGTTCAGGGTCAGTTTTCAGTTTTTGGGTAAAGGGGTATTTTTAGGGTTCTGGGTCAGTTTTCAGTTTTTGGGTGAAGGGGTATTTTTAGGGTTCAGGGTCAGTTTTCAGTTTTTGGGTAAAGGGGTATTTTTAGGGTTCAGGGTCAGTTTTCAGTTTGTGGGCTAAGGGGTATTTTTAGGGGTCTGGGTCAGTTTTCAGTTTGTCGGTAAAGGGGTATTTTTAGGGTTCAGGGTCATTTTTCGGTTTGTGGGTAAAGGGGTATTTTTAGGGTTCAGGGTTAGTTTTCAGTTTTTGGGTAAAGGGGTATTTTTAGGGTTCAGGGTCAGTTTTTAGTTTGTGGGTAAAGGGGTATTTTTAGGGTTCAGGGTCAGTTTTCAGTTTTTGGGTAAAAGGGTATTTTTAGGCTTCTGGGTCAGTTTTCAGTTTTTGGGTGAAGGGGTATTTTTAGGGTTCAGGGTCAGTTTTCAGTTTTTGGGTAAAGGGGTATTTTTAGGGTTCAGGGTCAGTTTTCAGTTTGTGGGCTAAGGGGTATTTTTAGGGGTCTGGGTCAGTTTTCAGTTTGTCGGTAAAGGGGTATTTTTTAGGGTTCAGGGTCAGTTTTCAGTTTGTGGGTAAAGGGGTATTTTTAGGGTTCAGGGTTAGTTTTCAGTTTTTGGGTAAAGGGGTATTTTTAGGGTTCAGGGTCAGTTTTTAGTTTGTGGGTAAAGGGGTATTTTTAGGGTTCAGGGTCAGTTTTCAGTTTGTGGGTAAAGGGGTGTTTTTAGGGTTCAGGGTCAGTTTGGGGTTTTAGGGTAGAGGGGTACAGGGTACAAATAAGGTAAATTTACATTTTCATTAATTTAATTAAATTTAAATACATTTAATTAAATTATTTTCTATTAATTTACATTAAATACAATATTATATCATTATAAATACTTAAGTTGTAATGCTAGGCGTTGTAAAGGTCTTTGCTTTGTAAAAACATTAGTTGTAAATAAATGTGGTGTAATGGTATTTGCGTTGTTAAAGTTTTGTTGTAAAGGTATGCGTTGTAAAAGTATGTGTTCAAACGTCATACATATTTTATTTAATTGTATTTAATAGAAAAAAATTGAAACTTAATTTATAATTAACAAATAAATTATTGGTAATTAGTTGTAATTTAGTAATAATAGGTAAGTTATAGAAATAATGATAGTTAATTAGTATTTTTAATATATTAATTATTATGTTAAATTAAATAGTTAATCATTTGTTAAAAAAATGAAATTTATATTATTTTTTAATTTATTTATTAATATATGAAGTATTTACTTTCCCTACTGTTGCACCCACTGGAGTGGGAATAGTAATTAGTATGGGTTCAGTGTCCAGCACCTTCCATGAGTTTACAATTGGTGAAATGGGATATGTAATTTGTATGGTTTTAATGTGTAGTATGGTTTTGTGAGTTTATAATTTGTGCAGTGGAAATTAACATTACATAGAATTTTTTTTTATAAATATAATTATTGTTATTGTAGTAATTAAAAGATTAATACATTTTTTAAATTATTAAAATTTTAAATGCATTTTTATATAGAATATTTCATATGTAATTAATATTTATATACAATAATAAAGAAGGAAACATACACAGGGTTTAATGTAATAAATTAAAAACAGTTTATTAACATATAAAAAATAAATTGTAAGTAGAGATTTATTTTTAATTTCAATTGAATTTTTTTATTAAACAGTTTTTATTATCCAAAACAATATATGAAGTGCATATATATGTTTTTAACACATAAATGATATTAACATAATTTTATGTTTATTAACATATATTGTAATTTTAATAGTTAAAGAAAAATAATGGTAATATGTACTTTTCATTTAATAACAATTATTTTATTCACATAGACATTGAATATATTGTCATAGATAAATATGTACATTTCTTTTGTAACAGTAACATTTTTGTTTCTTACAAGTATTCATATTTTTTTTAAATTAATATTATGAATATTGAACATATTTATAATATTAATGTTTACATAGATAAACACAAAAATACATTTTTATATACATACATAATGTTTTAACTAATATTTGCTATTTTTATAAACAAATTATTTGTAACAAAGTTATAGATGTAAATTTGTTTAACATATACATTATTTTTAAAATGTATATATAAATCATCAAATATTATTTAAAGTATCACATAACAGTTGAATAATTATTTGAAAGTAATGAATATTTTGGAAATAATTTTCTACAATTTAAATAATTATTTACACTTAATATAATACTCAGTGTATTTTTTTAAGTGTTGGAATATAGAAATGAAAGAGGATTTTGCTGTATACAGGACTACTTTTTAACCGCGTAATGTTACTTAGGCGTATTTGGTGCTTCAACAGATCGCGGTTGGATGCTGCTTCGCGTTAGAGAGGGTAAGTTTGTTTTAATTGTATTTTACAAGTTAATGAAGTTATTGTTAGTGTATGTGTGGTGTGTTTAGGTTTATGTAGATAGGGTTATTAAGAGAAGATTGTGTGTTAGGTGTTAGGTAGAGTGTACGATATTAGATTTTTACCTCGTTTTAGTTGTAGGTGTGTGAGGTGAGGTAATATGTTGAAATGTTACAAAGCTAATATGTTTGGTGTATAAATATGTGTTTTTATATATGTATGGGTGTTTTTGTGTGGGTGGGTATGTATTTTATTTTTTGCAGGTTATCGTCGCGTTTTACTGTTTTTGAGGAGTTTCTTATTTTTCGATCAGAGTTGTGTGACGAGTATTATATACTCTTATTTTTGCACACAATTATTTTGGATTTCAAGTTTTCCAGGAGCGTATTTTTTTCAACATTACTATTTTTGAGTTTTCTATCGTATATCGTGTCTATTACATTGGAAAGGAGTCGCTATGGATTTCTTTGTATTTTTCCTTTTTTTTTTGGGCTTCCATGGATTGTATGGGTTTTTGCAATGGTGTCGTATGGATTGCTTGGAATTGGATTACGTTTGAAGCTGCAACAGAACTTTAAGTATTTACCAAATTTTTTATGGGTGGGGAAACTGTTTTAATTTTTGCTTTACTTACGTTGTATGTAACATTTTGTAAATACATTATCTAAATACATTTTATATATGTTAATATTATGTATTTGATAATTTAATTGCAAAATGTTACATGTTAAAATCAAGGAATTTAGAAAAAAATATGCTTAATTTAACGTGTATAGTTATGTAATGTTTTAAAGAATAGTTTTTGCAATCATTGATAGATATTCTAGTCCTTTGCTAGTTGTATAGAGGGTAACTTGACTTTGGAGTGTGTTATACATTTTTTTAGTTTCTTTGGTGAGTTTAGGTCCGATCAAAGTTACTGATTGCTCCATTCGGAGCTCCTGGTAACTCTGTTCTTTTTGTAAGGATGGTATTAATTTGTGGAGGGCAGGCGTTCCTCGGCCTGTAGTTGCTTGGAAGGCATTATGCCATCCTTCAACTGCATTGTTTGTTTTTGCTTCCTTATTTAGTGTGCTAAGGTAGACATTCCACCAAGCTATTTGGTATTTGGGTTGTCTTCTATGGCCTGATCTGTGTAGCCTTCCTACCCATGTGTCTTCGAAGTAGTCAAGCATAGGGCTTAGTCTTTCTTTGTTTCTTTTATAGTAGGGGCTGTCTATTAATAAGTTATAGTGCTCAGTTACATCTGTTAGTGGAACATAGGCTAGGGCGATGAGTTTTTTTATTTGATAAGCAAATGTGCTATCAGTGGCGTATTGGATACTCAAGGTAGATTTTTGTAGATGTCGCCAGATACATTGATTAAAATGGTAATAGCAACCTTGTATTGCTGTGTGTGGGTATGTTTTAAGGATGCTGTTTATCATTGCTTTTTCAAAGTCAATGATAATTTTTTGTGGAAAATAGTTGTTAGTATGTTGAATGACTTCAGTTAGTATTTCTTGATAGGTAGCTTGTTGTTTGTTTGGTAGAAGGGCATAAAGGAATGGAATATTTGCATTTTGGAAATGACCATGGATGGTGTATAATTGATAAAAAGGTTTGGGGCATACAGAAAAAGTACCGTCCATCATCCAAGTTTGGCATTGGGTAAGTTTAGTCATGTTGTTTGCTGTGGCAAACACTATAATTCTTTTATCTTTAGATTTGTTGTCATAGAGTATAAAATTATCTTTATTGTGAGTTACAGAGAGTTCAGGGGGAATTAGCACTTCTTCAAAAGTTTTTGGTGTGGGAGGAGTAGTGCATGTTGCTCTTTTTTGTCTAGCTACAGTTCTTTTAAGGGATTCGATAGATGGTAATTGGCTAGAAGCATGTTGGGGAAGTACACTTAAATGGTGTTTCAGAATTTCAGTTGTTGGTTGATCAGTTCTAGTACTAGCTTCTTTAAGGGAATCTAGCATTTGTCTAATCTCTATTTCTGTTACATTGGGTGGGTGATTATGTTCCTTAGTATAAGTAACAGTAGTTTCCTGAGTTATAGCTCTACCATAACATTTGTTGGCATAATATTTCGTACACTTCCAAAACACTTTCAAATCTTTTTGTTTCTCTTGAGTGTAGACATATCCCATGTAACAAAGAAGCATTTTCCCTTTTTGTGAATAAATGAATTTAGCTCCTTCAGTCATGATTGTATTGTAGTGCTAGGAGGTAATTAAAAGAGAATGTCATTACATTTTTTGTAAAAATAATGTTGTATTCTAATAATACAGTTTAATACATTTAATTTACCTGTAATTCTTGTGATGATTTCAAGTAGATCTTTTCAGGTGTTGATGTTCTTCAAACTGTTATTTTCTGTGTATATCTTTTTGTACCTGTGGAAGTTGAGAAAATGTGTACAAATATTTTATTACTATTTATGATATTTTAATAGATGTTTTTAGCTAGTTTCTATTTAGTTACCTATCTATTAAATGTCGAATTTACATTTCAATTATATACTTACTTATTTATATTTACCTTTTGATGTCCAGGTGTTGTGTAGGTCTTCTGGATTTTCTTTTTGTCTGTAGGATAAGTAGTAAAAAAAACACATATATTTTAGGTATTTGGCTTATAAATATAGGTGTGAGGTTTGAGAGTTACATTTTCGATGGCTAATAATGTAGTAGTACTTACTTTAGATAGGTGTAGCTGTCTTTATGTTGAAGTCAATCAGTTTTCTTTCAGAAATCCTGCAGAGTTTCGTCTTCCTTTAGTTAGGAGATGTAGGCTGCATTTTTAGTTTGCTGTAATCTTGTTTATATAGTATTAGTTTAATTGTTTCAGAAATAGGATTGGTTGTTTAAATTGATAGTCTGTTTTTATTTGTGGATTTGAATTATTTTACCTGTTATGCTAATTGCTTTCCTTATATGGGCGACGCCAATTAACGTTTTTTTAATGTGTAAGGCCTTATTTAGTATAGGTAATGTTATCGTTATATTTGTAAAGTGGAGGAATATATATAATTTGCAGTAAGAAATGTTTAGTTGTTGGAAATATTGTTTATGTATTATAAAATGTATGTTTGTATTTATTTTGTGTTATAAATGTTAGGAAATTATATAATATATTTTATCGATTTATATAAACAATATATGATTAATTATGATTAGTATGACTACATTTTAAGATAATAAAGTGATGTATTCAAGGATGTAGTAATGTCGATATTTTTAAAAAACGATCAATTTGCTATCTATATTTTTGTATTCGATATTTTGACTGTTTTTCATTTAAATATGTGATAATCGATGTTTTAGAAATCGATAATGATGTTAGTCGATATTGTTGTAGTCGTTGTTTTTTGTAGTCGATATTGTGGTTTCGATATTTTTGTGGTTTGTTGTTTAAGTATAGGCAATCGATAATTTTGTAGTCGATAATTTGTTATCGATATTTTGTCCAGTCGATATTCGGTCTGTCGAGGTTATGTCAGTGATCCGTAGATGAGTTTCATCAAAGGGATCTTACACGTGTGATATGTCTCAGAAAGTCTAGAACTCTGATGTGTTGTTCTCAGTTGTAACCTATCAGTGAAAATAAATTGCACTCATATAATGTCTACAGAGAACATGCGAGCAGCCAAACGTGTTGGTTGAGACTACCATTTTGGCATCTAATTTATTTAGAGGATCAATTGTCATCAACTGACTTAAGATCTTCACAATAGATTCATTCCTGACATAGCTTTCATTGGGATATTCTTTTTTTTTTGTCAAATGGCTCATATTTTTTAACTTTATAGATGGAAGTTCCAATGTTGTATCTCAACTGCAAGGTCTGTATTAATATGAGTGTCTGTTGACGTTGATGAAATGTCCTTTCCCTTGCTCTCTTTTTGGATGTCGACCACATGTGCATTAGATATTTAGTCTGACAACTTTTGCTGTTAGTCTATTACTGCTTCAGTGCTGAAATGTATATTTGTTGTCTTTTTTTATATATTGATAGGTTACTTGGAGTTATCCTCAACTGGGCCAAATAAACAACCCCTTTATAAGGACCACTGGAGAAACCTGAGTGGTGTCAGGGGGAAAGGGAGAGGTGCCTTCATAGGCAAGAGTGTCCTGCTTTTCGTGTGCTACCAGCTGGAGAGGTTTTAGAGCCACATCTGGTAGCAGATGATGGTTGCCCAGAGAAAAAGGACGTACATCTGACCCTGCTGCAGTTAGTGTTTTCAAGCCATCCTGTACCACCTCAGAATATAGAGTCTGCACACTCAGGTCATGCTCCAGTATACTGTACTGGACCGTTACAAGTTGAATTATTGAATTATCTGACCCAGCTAACTCTCTCCCAATGTAGCTGCAACCAGCAGGGCTTTCTCTCTACTCATGGTGATCATATTGCAAACCAGACTTTCAACCTCGCTTCCTGCAGTAGGTCTTCACCCAGACTTGTGCAAAATACCCTGTAACCTTGACTGGGCAGCCTCATGATGGCTGCACAGCAGATGTTGTGGCTGTAGTAGTTGCATGATCTAGCACAGGGTTTGCCATCATTTGTGGTGGAGTGGGTCCAAAGGGCGCTAGTGTGGGCAATGATGTTGAAAATGAGGCCTAGACTCTTCGATATGGCTTTGGTCCACGTGGCCAGAGAGAATTCAAGGGTGATGGTCAGCTAAATCTGTTAGGCCAGGCTGTTCATCAAGATCTTCCTCATCAGCAGTAGCGCTGCACCCACTAAAGAGTGGGGATGTATCCCTAGAAAGAATGGACAACACTGTAGAGCGATATGATTGTGATCTTTCTTTGTCGCATGGAAAAGTAGGACACAAATACATATTGTTACAGTTTTTTGTAATAAGTGTTAATATTTATGTTGTAGTTGAACATTGCTCCTCATTCATATTTGCTAGTACAGACAGCTCACCATCTATTTTATCTGACTGGTGGAAAGGGTATGCCTGAATTTGTTGTAAAGTGATATATCTAAGATATCTTTACTTGCCAATTGCTAAAAAGTGAACTTTTGTGGCTGAATATTTTAGAAAGTTGTCAATTTCGTGCCTTAGCTATTTAGAGACTGTAGCATGTCCCTAAGTCACATGACTGAGTGTAGCTGACAATTGAGCTTTGAGTATTCCTCCTAGACTGTCACACACAATAGGGAGATTAGATGTGTCTGGATGGGCCATCACTGGCAGTAAGAGATGAAGCAGCTAGGCACATCCCCACTCACCTGCCTCCATACAAAGGTCTGCATGACCCCCGTAGTTAGTCTGGAGCCAGTACAGGGGAGGCAGGATATCTGGGAACTTCAAAGGGAAACCTCTAGAAGCTTCTCCCCACTTCAGTGGCACAACTTGGTATAAATACTGGACCTCAGAGAGCACCCTTCTGTAAATGAAATATGCCAATTCTGTACAAGTTAATCTAACATGTTTTAGGAAGAGAACACAAGCACCTTAGCACTGCTTAGCAGTGGTAAAGTGTGCAAAGTCCTAAAAGCCAAGTTTGGGGATGACGCTGTTAAAACGGCCAAGTCCAACATCATTATACTTCATAGAAGGACACAAAATGAGCTTGATGTAGATTTTACCTTCAACCAATTTTATTCTGAGTCACATCTAAATTCAAAGAATAACTGATGACCTTGAGATGACATGAAGCTCTTTTTCCAACTACTTTGGAAAGGGCATGTAAGACATAAGCAATCAGAGTTTACAGCTAATATGTTTAATGGGTTTTGTCCCGATAGTATATTTTTCATCTGTCATATGTGTAAATTTCCGATGTTGGATTTTACCATATTGCTATGGCACATGTAATAGTACCTTGTCTGTTGCCTATTGTGCTCATTCCATTTGGTCAGCTAGGTGTGTATTTTTTGTGGAAAGTGGTATGTTCCATATAGGTAACCCAATATAGGCTCAGGTAGTCACCTAACCTTTCACCTATATTCTCCTCTACCATTACACTACATAACGGTTCTTGGGACTGACCTTTCACCCTGTTACGGTACTGCTTACAGGACACAGGTTTTTCCCTGAACCTAACCTCATCCATTATGTATGAAGATTCTTTGAAACTCAGCAGGACTACCTATGTACAAGGGTCATTCCGTCCATCATCCTAGGTCTGACATGACACAGCAATGTAGAACCCCTCAGGGTACCACTTTGGGTTTATAAACTTCATATCTTGCTGAGTTAGACAGAGGAGAAAATAGACTTCCATGCCAACACACTGATGCGAGACTCTGAGGATCCTGCATGCAGACACTCCAGCTCGCAGTGGTCTGAAACCCCTTGCAGGGTGTACATCTCAAGACCAATACATGGTCTCACAGTCTCTCACTTCAGGTAATGGGGTTGACTTTATCCTAGAGGGATTCTTGGCTTTAGACCCACATACATGCTAGGTACACTGAGGTACATCTAGTTAGGGTCGCATCGTAGGAGTGCGCATTTACTACTGTCATGTATTTTATATACTTGCCTGTATTAATTGTTTTAGCACAATGATAGAAATCTACCATCCTTTTACTTTATTAATGCTTATAATCATTTATATTTGTTATTGTCTAATGGTTGTTTCGGCACACCAATTTTACACTAGGATGACAGTGGTTCAATAAATGTTTATTGAAAAACGTCCCCACCGTTTATTCGGTGTATCTCTCTGAGACAAAGTGAGCATGAGTCACTGAGCAAAAAGTATCGTACTGTTTCCACGATCCTAAGGTATCAGGGTTGTCATGTTCGATAGTTGCCAAGAACTATTCTCTCCTTGGTAAGAGGGGCTTCTAGTGGCACTGTGAGCTAGCTGGTATCCAGGCTAACATACTCGGTAGGGGCGTCTAGAATCAGTCCAGACACCAATCCTACAGTGTATGTTGTCTAAACACACCGATCCTATATAGGTTTATAGGAACTACACAACATGGCACCCAACAGTCAAATCTGAGTAGTTCAATTGTGCTTTTCTCAGAGACCTCTACTCACATTTCTTTGGAGACGTCTGGAATGGGAAGGGAACAATTTGCCACAGCTGAGTAGGACAAATATCCTATGTAGCTTGAAGGACAAACAGTTCCTATTTGTGCATAAAACCTTATCTCAGTTTCTTTAAAACTCTTCCTTAACCCCTTCTCTGCGGGGCGTTTTCACCGGCGGGGCATTTTCATCTGCTCTGCGGGAGGTGGGGGGGGGGGGTGCGCGCGCGGCACCACTGTGCTTGTGACGAGCTCGGCTCGTCATGAGGCACAGTGGAGCTGCACTCATGACAAGACCCGTTTTGGAACGTTCAGCACAGCGGGGAAATTATCCCCGCGTGTGAACGTTCCAACGGTCATGACGAGCTCAGCTCGTCATGAGCACAGCTCATGAAAAGTGTTAAGAAACCTTTGTCAACAATGACTGAAGAAGACACCGCTGTGCAAGCACAACGTGCTATGGTTGAGGAAAAACTAGAAAGGGAGATCATAATATCAGAAAATGTCAGAAATGCCCTAACTCTAAAACTAGCAGACTATGGCGTCACAGCTAGGGGTGAGACAGTAACCTTCTTGATTGAGGCTCACAAGTCATACAGAACAGAGTTATTCTATTCATGGGTTAAACTCCCACAAGCAGATGCACAATCAAATACATTTCATTCCTACAATGAAGATGAAACACCACTTGAATACTGTCTGTATAAAGACATTGAAGTTCTTCTCACCTACCAAGAGCATCTATACTAGTTCAAGGGTGCTCTCTCACACTCAAAAGACAAAGTAAGACTAGGTCCACTCAGAAGAGATGGAGCCACTTGGCTGTTCTTAGCAGCTTATACACTACATCCAGAGATTGACATAATGCCAGTAGCAGACTTAAGTCCACTTAATAAAGAAATAATAAAACTCTACAGAAACCTGACACAATTTGTGATGAGAACACTCACACTTGAGCCAACAAGGGCTGCACCAACAGGACAAATTCAGAGATCTACAACTAAAATCACACCACAAACGCTATACGCAGTTATGGGTAAAATGCCCACTAAACATGAGCAAATGCCATTCTGGATTGGTCAGAAAATAACACAGCTATATGCAGTCTTTCCACACACAAGCCCTCAAGAAAAACACAGAATGTTAACAATCTGCTTGCCAATGGGGATAGCTCCCACAACGGAGGATTGTACCACGTGGGGTACAGTTTTTGTAGCCATTTATACGAGAATTCATGTAAACCCTTTGTTAGCAGTAATACCAGACGTATTAAGACAAATACAAACTGAGTATGGAGCAGAACCTACTCTGAACTTAGGGATGAAATTATTAGGTAATTTTGCCCAGGTATCAGCTATAATATTAGCAAATATAAAAGAGGAGGCAGCAGCAGTGACAATACGCCAAAGCCTGAGGGAGTTCACTCTTTTACAACAGGAATGTGAATTACCTAAAATTATTGAAGACACAAATGCTGAATTAGGTAGAGATAGTTTGGGGGCTAGAGCAATAAACTTCAATTCAAGGGTGGTCCTGAAAAGAATAACACCAAGCAAGCACCTGATTCTTCCAAGAAGTCGAGGGGTAGGTCTCCTCAACAGGAGCCCTCCGAAAGGTACAACCTTAGAAATAAAGATAACCTTAAAGATAACATTAAAAAACGTGACAGGTATCAGGATACTGATACACGTTTCACTTGTTCCTTACACTTTTCACCAAGAAACTCAGAGAGAGAAGGATGGTCAGAACACAGACAAGAAGAGCATACAAAGTCCAGAGACATGCAACGCACTTCAAATTATACTTCCAAGAAAGAAGAGGAGCCAAAATCAAAATCTCAATATAAAAAGAAGAAAGTAGCAGGTCTTAAAGTTAGACAGGCCCAGAATTCTCAGGACCCAATTTCGGAAAGGGGAATGGGGAGTGGGCTTTGACAATGTTAGACAGTGCCGTAGAAGTAACAATAGCTTGACAGAACCCAATGGAATTTCTGGTGATAGTGGAGTTGAATGAGTATATCACCTGATACAAGGGTAAGTGTCCCAGATAGGTTACATGAGATAACACTCCAAATGGAAAGGGATAAACCCAGAAAAATTAAAGGTCTCTTTTGGCAGAACCTGACTTATGGCTATGAGATACTTATAGCTGAAAAAGATTGGCTGCCTGAAATTGTTATGGATTGCTCAAAGGGAGAAACAGTAATCTTATCGTCCTTTTCCGACCTCGTTCCAATTTACTGAAAAGACAGATAAGCACAGGAGTGGGCGGTTGCCCTTGCTCCAGCCTTATATCACAACCATGTTCGGTGGGACACTGAGTCACCTCACCATACAATGCCAGTAAAACCTACTCCATCTCCACAGAGACAATTCCCAATAAAACAAGAAACAAAAAAACAGGTCAGGGAGATCTTAGATCAACTTGAATGCCAGGGAAAAATAGGAACTTGCACCTCCTCAATGAATAATCCTTTGTTCCTCGTAATGAAACCCGATAATTCATACCATCTAGTTAAAGACTACAGACATCTAAACATATGCACTAAAACATTTGCAGTACAGAATGCACACAGTGCTGCACTGATGAATAACATTGTGCGGAAAAAATACAAAACAACACTAGATGTCTCAAATGAATTCTCCTGCCTAAATATAGCACCTGAATGCAAAAAGAACAGTTGATGGACAGAATGCAGAACAATGTCATACACTCACCCCAGTACAGAGATCTGGACCTAAATCCATAGTTTTGTGCTCACCATGCCTTTCCAGTTTGGACCCAGCCATATGCAAATCAGTCTTGACCCTGTGCCTAATGGGAACAGTCCAGCCCAAACTGCCAGGCCAGGTCCTCCCTGGACTGGAAACAAGCATCCTAGGACCGGTTTCGGGGTTTCACCCCTCTTCAGCCAGGATAGCTTGATTTCTGTGGCATGGACAGCACAGGACTCACATCTGAGCATACCCATCCCACTCGGGGTGACGAATGCAAAAAGAACTGTTGAGGGACAGAGTGCAGAACAATGTCATACATTCACCCCAGTACAGAGATCTGGGCCTAAATCTATTGATTTGTTGCTCACCATGCCTTTCCAGTTCCGACCCAGCCCAATGGAAATCAGTCTTGACCCTACGCCCAAAAGGAACAGTCCAGCCCGAACTGCCATGCCAGGTCGTCCCTAGACTGGAAACAAGCATCCTGGGACCGGTTTTGGGCTTTCAGCCCTCATCGGTCAGGATAACTTGACTCCGGTGGCATGGAGAGCACAGAACCCACGTCTGGGCATACATGTCCCACTCCGGGTAAGAAATGCAAAAAGAACAATTGATGAACAGAATTCAGAACAATGTCATACATTCACCCCAGTACAGATATCAGGGCCTACATCCATTGTTTTTTTGCTCACTATGCCTTTCCAGTTTGGACTCAGCCATATGCAAAAGAGTCTTGACCCTGTGCCCAATGGGAACAGTCCAGCCGGAACTGCCAGGCCAGGTCCTCCCTGGACTGGAAACAAGTATCCTAGGACCGGTTTCGGGCTTTCAGCCCTCATCAGCCAGGATAGCTTGACCCCAGTGGCATGGAGAGCACGAGACCCACGTCTGGGCATACCCGTCCCAGTCCGGGTGACAAATGCAAAAAGAACATTTGATGGACAGAATGCAGAACAATGTCATACATTCACCCCAGCACAGAGATCTGGGCCTAAATCCATCGTTTCTTTGCTCACCATGCCTTTCCAGTTTGGACCCAGCCATATGCAAATCAGTCTTGACCCTGTGCCCAATGGGAACCGTCCAGCCCAATCTGCCAGGCCAGGTCCTCCCTGCGTGGCAATTTTCACCCTAAGTGGGTCGGGTATGCCCAGACGTGGGTCCCTTGCTCACTGTGCCACTGGATTCAAGCTAGCCTGGCTGATGAAGGTTAATACCCAGAAACTGGTCCCAGGATGCTTGTTTCCGGTCCATGGAGACCCTGGCTTGGCAGTTTAGCCTGGACTGTTCCCATGAGGCACTGGGTCAAGACTGATTTGCATATGTCTGGGACTAAACTGGGGTGGCATGGTGAGCAAAAGAACAATGGATTTTACCCATAACTCTTGACTGGGTTGAATGGAGGATTTTTTCAGCATTCCGTACATCATTTGTTCGCGTAAAGAATATAGCGCCTGAAAGCAGGTATTTAACAGCATTTTCCACGCTAGGTTCTCAGGGTCAATTTTGTCGACTCCCCAAAGGGTATAAGAATAGCCCTGGGTTGTTTTCCGCTAGGGTAACAGAGTTACTTCAGAATTTGGATGAAGAGGCATTGGTCTATGTAGATGATATTTATCTGATGGATGATGATTTAAAGGATCACTTGGCCAGTGTGTGAGCAACATCATTTTAAGGTTTGACTCTTAGGGCTACAAATTTTATTTAAAAAAATCTAAAATAGCCCACCTCAATGTCCTCTTTTTGGGATATGAGTTATCAAGTGAAAGAAAAAGCCTGGCAGCTAACCTTTTTAGAAAAGTGTGCGCTGCTCCAACCTCCTAAATCTTTAAAGAACTTACAATACATATTCGGATTTTTAAAACTTGGCAGAACATACATTTTAGATTAGGCAGAAAGAGTAAAAACTTTCTATGACTTAATAGGACCTGATTTCTCAATTAGTCATTTGACACAGGAACATCCTTTGTTTCTTTCACGCTGACATGATAGCTTTAAAACACTTGCAGACACGGGTAAACGTACGCAATCTAGTGATCCGGGCTATAGCGGGTCAATCTCGGCATACTTACCTAACCTTCAATGAAGGCAAAACTGTACCAATTGCATACAAATCACACCTGTACACAAACGCTGAAATGCGCTTTGCTTCTATAGAAAAAATACTGATAGCAGTACAGACCGCTGTAAAAAGAGAAAGAGTACTGGCTCTAGGGAAATGAATAATTGTCGTAACTCCGGTACCAGCCTTAGAGGCTGCTACAAAGGCAAGCTTTCCAAATGCTAAAGCCTTACATCCAAGATGGATACAATGGTCTTATTCTCTCACTGCAATGGATGTAGAGTACAGATACAACCCTAGTCTAAAAACAAAAGCATTCCTACAATATTAACAAGAATATCCTCTCCCAAATGAAATAATGCCTCTAGATCAGTATGTTAATATCATTTACACAGATGGATCTCCTCAGCCGGCCATAGGGAGTAAACAGCAATACAGCGTTGCTTGTGCGATTGCAAAAGGTGATAAGCAGGATGGTAAGTTCCATCCCAGTGATACGAAGACACAGTCTCTAGGAGACTGCACGGCTCAGCTGGCAGAACTAAAAGCCCTATTACTGGCACTAATAATTACGGATCGAGAATCCCCCAACTGATAGTGTGCAATTCCTTTTATTGTGTCCAATCATAGAATGAATACCTATACTACTGGGGTCAAAATGGGTTTAAAGACTCAAAAGGTTGCACAATTAAGCAGAAAATGCTATGGGAACAGGTAGCTGAATTGAAAAACAAACTACCAAGAGCTTACTTGATACACAGGCTGAGTCATCAATGTGATGGCATTCACGTTGAAGGGAATTTATTGGCTGATGAAGCTGCAAAAGGGGCAGTACATACTGCTTCCGTCGCTGCAATCACCCGCTCAAAACTGAGACTAGACGAACAGATAATGGTAGCTGTCATTGCTTCATGCAAAAACAGCCCAGACTCACTGAAAGGTTTTCCACTCAAGTACTCCAACAATTTAGATGAAAACAACATTCTGTATGCTCAGATTCCAGGAGCCGGGTATAGATTAATACCAAATATGGATCGCAGAGTAGGCTTAATACTAGCTGCACACGAGGGTCTAGGTTCTGCACAACCAGGAGTTACCCCAACAGTGTCATTATTGAAACAGCGCAATTGGTGGCCTGGTTTAACTAAGCAGAGGAAGAATTCTGTCTTAAAATGTGATATCTGCCAGCAGATGAAGGGTTACACCGTGGCGCGTCCTGCGCAGACACCTTTCCTAATATCAGACAGACCACTCACATGTGTCTATTTGGACCACTGCGGCACCTTACACTCAGATGGGGCTTACAACTATATCTTGGTGGCAGTGGGTTCCTGCTCAAGATTCCTATGGGTACGGCCTCAGTGCTCGGCTGATGCTCAAACTGTTCTAAAAGATTTTCGAGTCCTTATAGAGACATACGCAGTTTGCACATTATATTCTGACTGTGGCCCTGTGTTTATCTCTAGGGCTCCCCAGGAAGCCATGGAAGGTTTGTGTGAGTTATAAAGGGGTTGCCCTATAAACTCAAGGACCTGGGGTCTTAGATAGGAACAAAAGTTAAAGTGGTCCGAGTTAACAATCTTGTATCTACACAAGTATTTACTTTATGCCATATGGCATAAAGTAAATACTTGTGTAGATACAAGATTGTTAACTCGGACCACTTTTCCTTTTGTTCCTATGGAAGGTTTGGGCATAGCATTTTGGTACTCTTCTCCGTACCATCCTGAGGGAAATTTGGTAGTGGAGAAGAAAAACTGAGACTTAAAGCAATCTTTAACAGCAAGAGTTATAGGTTCAGGTGGTAGTTGGGTCAATCGCTTATATGGGGTATAACAAACCCTCAACAATATGCCAAGAAGTTCCCTAGGGGTGTCACTCCTTACGAGGTCCTATTTGGGATGAGAATGTGGGTACTTGATCTTGATCGCGAAAGCACAGTGGTGGATGAAAAACCATTTGACATCAATCAACGTTTGGCTGTTTTACAGGATCTGAATGAATTCCGGGCACTACTAAGCAACATGCAAGTTAAATGCATCACCCCTCGGGAAGTCAAATCAGTCACAGCAAGACCTGTTTGGATCCCAAAAGTCGGGTCTCTAGTCAGAGGAAAGATTGTTGACGAAAAACAAAGTGGCTCATCATACAGAAAACTGGCTGTCGAAGGAACAAGAACAGTACTTCTTCCGCCTTTTGCCAGAAAAAAAGAAAAGAGATTTGTCTCCATTGATCTGATCAAACCACACTATGTGACCGATACTGAATAGTAGGCCTTGTGGGCTCCTGGGTAGCCGATGCTCTCCTCTTGCCAATATACAGGAAGTTCAGACACAAAGACTCATAATATTTAAAGAGTTGCCAGTAAAAAGTAATGGAATATCCAACAATGACATGGAGCTCATTCCTCTGGAAACAGAACTTTAAACTACAAATGAAAGACAAATATCAATTCAGCCTACCACCAAAGTACACATAAATATGCCTGTTGGACTTGGCCCTTTTTGGAGGGTCATCCCTAAATGTTTTGCCTTTCTCCTAACCTTTTTTCTGACATGATGTTGGTGGTTCTAGGACTCTGGGCACTTTAGCACTGCTGTCCAGTGTAAAGTACGTGTGCTCTCTGTGTTAAATATGGTAAGATTGGTCTACACCTGTTTGGCCTATTTAATTTACTTGTCAGAACCCTTGTAAAATGGTATTCCATATACCCAGGGCTAGTAAATTAAATTCAACTGGGGTACTTGCAGTGCTGATTGCGCTACCCACCAAAGTAGCCTTTGCAACCTATCTCAGGCCTCTGCCATTGCAGTGCCTGTGTACGCCTGCAGCTGTGACACCTAAAGTGAGTGCCATGTCAGTGACCCCCTCTTTGATAAAATGTTAGTCACCCCTAAGGTAGGCCCTAGCTAGCCCTATGGGCAGGGTGCATTTTAGGTAAAAGGTAGGGCATGTACCTTAAGTGTGTAACATGTCCTGGTAGTGACAAACAGCCATTTTGGTTTATCACTATTGTGAGCCTGCCCTCCCATAGGAATGCATGGGGGATTCCCTGATAACTGTTTCAGTGGTAATTCCTGATATGAGAGGAGCAGCGTGGTCAAGTTTGGTATATTCAGAATAGTAATAATAAATGCTGTGCAATGGTGTGGGCAGATTTATTATAACTATTTTAGTAATGCCATTTTCAGAAGGTGGCATTTCTGAGTGCTATCTGTCTGCCTGCCTGATGTAAATTGCATATCTGGCTTTTGAGTGACAGGGGCTGGTGAGGTGTGTGTGGCTCCTGGTCCCTGAATAGGTCTGTGCCTAGCCTGTACAATGGTGGCTCCGCTCCACAGTGGTGTGTCTGATGACGAACCCCCACCTGACAAAGGGGAAGAGGAGTCTTGTAAACAAAGTTCTCCTATTCTCCTGAATCAGTTTTGGCTGGTTCCCCCAAGCCTTGTACCAGGGCAGAAAAAGCCAAGATGTAATATGAATATAGGGGCTTCGACCCCAGGAAATGTGGTGCTGTTTATGTGCTAATGGGCCTTGCTGCTGCTGGGGACCCTGGAGGAACCGCCACAAGGGCTTGTCTCCCTGCTGAAGGGCCATGTGTGCTATCCTCCCTTGGCCCAGCTCTGCCCCTTTCACCTTTTCGGAAATCAAGCACCTCGTGGGTGCTCTGACTTTATTCCTTTGCTCCAGGATGAGAGGAGCATCTTGTTACAATTTGCAGCGTTGGGCTGCTACTAAGCAGACAGAATCCTGACGTGAGAATTCCCTCCGCTTTGGCATGGAAGCGGGACCCCACCCCGCAATTATGCTCTTTGGAGCGGGTGCCCACCCCGCATTTGTGTGCTCTTTGTGTGCTCTTTGGCGGGTGCCCACCCCGCATTTTTTAAGTAAGGAGCGGGTGCCCACCCTACAATTGTGGCTGCACCCAGTGAGTGGAGCCAAGTTGGGAGCCTGGTGGGGAGGGTGTGTTGAGACACATTGTCGGTGCCTCCCCCGTAGTTGCTCCCGAGGCACAGAGGTGCTAGTGCCTCTTTGGTTGCTCACAGCTGTACCACCGTAGCAGACAGATGCAATGTTTGTGGGAAAGTTTTGGTTTATAGAGTCCCAGAGTGGAGCTCAGGTGGCACAGTGGTGCCAGTGCCCTTTTTTTCTCCACAGCTGCACTGCACCAGCACGGGCAGCTGCACCGTTCGGCCGCATTTGTTTTGAAGAGTCCCAGTGGGAGACCCAGGGCACAGGAGTGCCAGTACCATTATTTCTTTGGGGGCAAAAGTGAGTTGCACCCGACGTCCCAGCGCAATTGCACTCTTTGTTTACTGCATTGGCAGCCAAGCCCTGACATTTTGGACATATGGCATTTGAGCTCCAGAGGGAAGGCCAGTTGGCCAGGGGGTCAGTGGTAGGTTAGTAGGGCACCAGGCCATAATGTGATTTATGTGGTGCCTATAATAAATGTGAATTATTCAACATGATTTATGAGTCTGATGTTTTTACTTGACGTTGACGCATAATGTGTTTTACACCTAATGTGATGCTGATTGCATAATGTGATTTATGTTGCAGGATATAATGCTGAGTACAGTATTTTTCCTGAAATTACTGGTTATGTTCTACATTTGTGCTTTCTGATGGTTCTGACAGTAGACCGATTGGCCCTGTCATGTGTATATAATCCCCTGTAGAATATTGCCAGTTGGCACAGTGTATATTGCGTGATTAATATTCTAATGTGTTTTGGATAATACAAAGGCTATTTTTATATTTGACCTTGTGTGGAGTTTCTTTTGTGGTGTGCCTAGTGTGTTGCTGCTGTGTGTGTGTTGTGCAAAGGCTTTACACATTGCCTCTGGGATAAGCCTGACTGCTCGTGCCAAGCTACCAAGGGGGTGAGCAGGGGTTATCTTCAGCGTGTAACTCCCTTGCCCTGACTAGAGTGGTGGTTTCTGCCTGGCTTTGGCGCAAGCCTTAGCCAACGAAAAATCCCATTTCTAACAATGCCTCAACAAGAGACATCTGCCAGTTCAACAAAATCTGCTGAGCTACCAAAAATGGATCGAACTGCATCTGTCAGGATCACGTAGCGGCGCCTACCTGATCATTAACACTACATCCCCCACAATGCACAGTGTGGTTCCTTGTCCTATATATATAGGGGCGGGATCAGGAGTCCTTGTGCGTGATTTTGTCTTGTAACTGTTTTCCGGAAGTTCCCGTGTGTGGAGGAAGGACTCTTTGCTGCTCTCTGCCCCTTTTCTGTCCCGGAGTATTCCCCTGCTTCATTCCTTGTTCCCGCTCGGGGCTCCGAGCGAGGTGCTTGCCTAGCACCTTTCCTCTAGACCCTTGCTTCCGGGTCTTTGGTTTCGACGTCCTGCATTGCCGGCTGGCGTGCAGGCAGTTCTGGAGTTTCTGTGTTGAAGAATCCTGATTCGTCCTAAGTGTGAGTAAACGCTGAGTTACTGTGAGCTCTTACATATTGAAGTACAATTGCTGGTTTGATAAGAGAGCGGAGCGCCGTGGCTTGGCTGCGCGTTACCGCTACGAAGTCCCCCATAGCTGTGGGGAGTTTTGGAGTTGTTTCATTTACAAGTGCCAAAGCGGAAAGTGGTAGAAGGCTCTACACTTTAACGTGTTTGGAGACTGGTTGCTGGTTGTTTGTTTTCCTTCTCTGCTTGAAGACTCCTTATCTGAACTTTGCAGCGGAAGATAGTAGTAGGAGGCTACATCTTACCGTTTGATATTTACTTACTTGGATGTTTACCGGATTGGGTGAAGGAACCCTTTTCCATTTGATTTCTGGATGTACTTGTTTTTTCTGAAAGGATAAAGGAAAAGGTTCCCTTACTTTCAAGGGAATATTTGCAAAGGATTTTCTACACTGTATGAACATAAAACAAGGGGGTGCGTTAATGTTCCAGTTTTTCTATGCTCCCATTAGCATTACACACATATGTATGAGTTTGAGGAATAACTTGTGTTTTCTGTCATCAGGGAGCAGGATCATATATCGTTATGAGTGTGTAGATGTTTACTGCAGCAGGAGGGCACCTTTTGGATAAACTAAACCAGGTGAATAGAGAGGCGTTAGCGAGAATGAAATGAGAGTAGGATTTCATATGTGAAGTTTAACAGCGGTGTGTTTTCTTTTTCAGCTATCCCTTCCCTGCTGTTCTCTTCTGTCCCTCCCTGTTTTTTCTTTATTTTCCCTCGCCCGATCACTGGAACACCCTGTGTAATTATTATCAGGGTGTTGGGGAGGTCAGGAAGTGGAGCCATTATTGCTGCGATTGGACCCTGCGGAGTGCATCCTGACAGAATCACGCACCCAAGAATCACATTCTGCCTGGTCCAGTTGTAGCAATTATGGCGTCCATGGAGGATGTGTTACATGCACTGGTTTTAGTCCAGCAGGAATTGGCATCCTCCAAGGCTGAAACAGCAGCCTTGAAGGATAGGGTAGAACAGCTCTCAAAAAACCCCTTTAATGCTTCGGCTGGCTCTTCAAAAATCCAAGTCACAGTCCCACCCCCCATCCCCTTGGCCAACCCTGAACGTTATGTTGGAGACCCCCGTAAAATTCAGGTTTTTCTTACGCAGGTGTTACTCCACTTCTCTTGCAAACCTGCCTCATTCCCGACTAATCATTCCCGTGTTGCCTTTGCCATATCCTATTTAGTGGGGGATGCGGCAAACTGGGCAGTGCCCTTGGTAAAAAATAATGACGCCATATTGTTGGATTGGTCGGCGTTCAGAACTGAGATTGAACGTGTTTTTGATAGTAGAGCTACTACTTTTAGCGCTGATAAAGAATTACTGGGGCTAAATCAGGGAAAAGGGGAGCTGATCACGTATCTTACTGCTTTTAATCGCTTGATAGCTGAAACTGAGTAGCCAGAAGAGAAGCGCATGTCTCTCTTTTATCAAGGGTTACGAGACGAATTGAAGGATGTGTTGGCTCAGATTGATCCTCAACCCTCCACGTGTGTGGACATGGTCAATTTGGCGCTCAGACTAGATAGTCAAATGGCAGAGAAAGGAGGAGACAGGAGGAAGTGGGAGAGAAGCTCTTTCAGATTCGATCGCTTCCCCCGTAAGGAGGCAACCCCCGCTGAAACAGGGTCTGAGCCCATGGAAATAGGCGCTCTTAGAGCACCTTAGTCTAGAGAAGAGAGAGAAAGCCGGAGAGTACAAGGGTTATGCATGTACTGTGGCAAGAAGGGCCACTATGTTAGAGAATGTCCTGCAAAACCTAAGGGTCCAAATAATTGGAATAGAAATAAGAGAGTGGCAGTCTCTTCAACAGTACCAGAGTCAGGGAATACCGCTGCTGTACAGCAGAGAGAAGAGGGGTCTGCAGACTGGAAGCTTACTTCTTTGTCCACAAGAGGGATAGGGGAGACGGAGTCTCATTTGGTGCTCACCATGGTTTTGGAATGCGAGCAGAAGTCCCATCAAGTGCTAGTGATGCTCGATTCAGGGGCTACTGGTAATTTTATCGATGATGGATTGGTGTCCCGTTTGGCTTTACCCAGAGTGCCCAGGGAAAACCCAGAAGAGGTTTTAGCTGTAGATGGTCAGCCTATCAGATCAGGGCTCATAACTGAAAAGACGGGGGAAGTGGTGGTGTCTATTGAGGTACAGGAGGAGAGACACGAGGAAGTGTTGGAACTGAATATCATAGATGCACCTCAATATGGGCTAATACTGGGGATGCCATGGTTGAGTTACCACAATCCCTCCATTGATTGGAAAGCTAAAACTGTACGTTTTTTGCCAGAATATTGTCAGGAACATCTCATTCCTTGTGTGTTTTCGCAAGTGGCGGTGTTTGCCAGTCCTTTTTTAGTGGCCACGGCCGCTGAGAAGGAGGTCGTACTCCCGGTGGAGTACGCGTCTTATCATGACGTATTCAGCAAAAGCAAAGCCGAAACATTGCTCCCTCACAGGGAGTATGAATGCCGAATAGACCTGGTGGATGGTGCCGTTATTCCCTCGTGCAGAGTGTATGCCCTATCTGTTCCCGAGACCTCCCATTTGAAAGAGTACTTGGACCATCATGTGAGCATAGGGTTCATTAGGCCGTCCCGCTCTCCTGCAGCCTCTCCTTTATTTTTCATAGCGAAGGCCAATGGGGATTTGAGGGCGTGTGCAGACTACCGCGTCTTGAATAAAAACACCATCCGTAACAGATACCCTCTCCCCCTCATACCAGTTCTGCTTGATCAAGTGAGGGAAGCAAAGAGCTATACCCGCTTAGACTTGCGGGGTGCTTATCACTTGGTCAGGGTCCGTGAGGGGGACTAGTGGAAAACTGCTTTCAAGACGCGGTATGGCCTGTATGAATATCTGGTCATGCCCTTTGGACTATGTAATGCCCCTGCGGCCTTGCAGTTTTTTATAAACGATGTTTTGAAGGAGTACATAGACCTTTTTGTTGTTGTCTATATCGACGACATCTTGATTTACTCTATGGAGATGTCTAGTCACACGGAGCAGGTGTGTAAAGTGTTGGAAAAATTGAGAGAGCACCAACTGTATGTGAAACTGAGCAAATGTGAATTCGGAGTAACCAAAGTGGAATTCCTGGGGGTTATGCTTAGCCCAAAAGGGTTACAGATGTCAGAGCGCAAGGTGGTAGCGGTTCAGGAATGGCCTACCCCTAAAAACATTAGAGAGGTCCAGAGTTTTCTGGGCTTCGCTAACTACTATCGCCGCTTCATTCTACATTTCTCACAGATAGCAGTTCCCATCACTAAGCTACTGAGGAAGGGGGTTCCTTTTGTATGGACTAAGGAGGCGGAAGAGGCATTTGGAATTCTAAAAACCGCGTTCATCACGGCTCCGGTGCTTTCCTATCCAAACCTAGAACATCCATTTGTGGTAGAAGCGGATGCTTCTGATGAGGCCATAGGGGCGGTGCTATCACAAAGAGACCCAGGTACAGGCCAGCTCCACCCGGTAGCCTATCTATCCAAGAAATTGAGTCCAGCCGAACTCAACTACACAATAGCGGAGAAAGAACTCCTCTCCATCAAGAAAGCGTTTCAGGAGTGGAGACAGTATTTGTGGGGGGCCCATCATGTCATCACGGTGTACACTGACCATCGGAATCTCCAATATATGGCTTCTGCAAGGCATCTTACGCAAAGACAAATGCACTGGATGTTGTTCTTTGCAGAATATGACTTTGTGGTCACATTCAGGCCTGGTAGCGAAAACCGCGAGGCAGATGCGTTGTCCAGACAAATCATGCCAGCAATGCCCAAGATTGAGGACACTCAGACCATCATGCCAGCCACTAAGGTGGTGTGTGTAGTGAGAGCCGACCAATTCTTAGAAGTGATAAAGTCACATCCAGTCCCTGGGGGTTGGAGTAGCTGGGCAGCTGGAAAACAAGAAAGAACAGTGAGACAAGGGTTGCCTTTTCAACATAATAGGTTGTTCTTGCCCACCGTCCAATTACAGAAAAAGGCATTTCGTTGGTGCCACGATGTGCCTTTGGCAGGACATCCTGGCATACGTAAAACTATCACTACGATGCAAAGACATTTCTGGTGGGAAATGTTGCCCAAGGATGTAAAACTGTGGGTGTCCAGATGTGATGTATGTGCTAGAGCAAAAGGAGTGAACACGAGGAAAGCCGGGATGCTCATTCCTATGCCTACCCCTACTCGACCTTGGCAGAGAATTAGTTTGGATTTTGTGTCAGGTTTGCCCTCCGATCAGGGATACTCAGCCATCCTAGTGGTCGTAGACAACCTCACAAAGATGGGGCACTTTATTCCTTGTAGGAACCTTCCCACAGCCGGACAGACAGCTCAGTTGGTGGCCAGCAACATCATAAGGTTACATGGGATTCCGAGAGTTGTGGTTTCAGACCATGGGCCCCAGTTCATAGCCCGTTTTGGCGCATGTGGTGCCGTGCTTTAAACATTGAGTCGTCTCTCTCCACAAGTTTCCATCCCCAGACTGATGGCCAAACCGAGAGGCTTAATCAGACGCTGAAGAAGTATCTGAGATGTTATTCAAAGGAGGCTCAGGAATCCTGCGTTGATCTGTTGTGGATGGTGAAATTGGCTTACAATAACGCATGGCACAGTTCCACTGGTATGTCTCCTTTCAAGGCCAATTACGGGTATGATGCTACCACCTTGCCTGTGGACATACCAGAGGACGTGAGGAATCAGCCTGCAGTGAAGGAAAAGGTGCAGATCCTGTAAAAAGTACACAAGGGAGTTCAGGCGCACCTGATTACGGCAAAAGAAGTGTACAAGAGATGGGAAGACCGGCACCGCAGGATGGGTCGCCAGTATGAAGTGGGGGACAAGGTCTGGTTGTCAAGTAGAAATATACAGTTCAAACTGCGAAGTGTTTTCCACCCCAGGTATATTGGCCCTTACCCAATTGTGAAAAGAATCAATCCTGTGGCCTATAAACTGAAGCTGCCAGGGTCTCTGAGAATACACCTGGTGTTTCATGTGCAGCTCCTGAAACCGGCTTTGTCCTCTAGGAGGGTGGCTCAACCGCCTGTGGTGGGCAATGGAGGACTTGAATATGAGGTGAGGAGCATCAGGGACTCCAAGTGGCGTAGGGGCGTACTATGGTATCTGGTGTCTTGGAAGGGCTATTCCACGAAGGATGACTCTTGGGAGCCGGTTACGAATGTCCATGCCCCGAGAGCGGTCAGATCCTTTCATGCAAGGTACCCTGCTAGGCCTGGTCCTAGGAGGCGCTAGGGACGGGGACATACTGTCAGGATCACGTAGCGGCGCCTACCTGATCATTAACACTACATCCCCCACAATGCACAGTGTGGTTCCTTGTCCTATATATATAGGGGCGGGATCAGGAGTCCTTGTGCGTGATTTTGGCTTGTACCTGTTTTCCAGAAGTTCCCGTGTGTGGAGGAAGGACTCTTTGCTGCTCTCTGCCCCTTTTCTGTCCCGGAGTATTCCCCTGCTTAATTCCTTGTTGCCGCTCGGGGCTCCGAGCGAGGTGCTTGCCTAGCACCTTTCCTCTAGACCCTTGCTTCCGGGTCTTTGGTTTCGACGTCCTGCATTGCCGGCTGGCGTCCAGGCAGTTCTGGAGTTTCTGTGTTGAAGAATCCTGATTCGTCCTAAGCGTGAGTAAAGCTGAGTTACTCTGAGCTCTTATATATTGAAGTACAATTGCTGGTTTGATAAGAGAGCGGAGCGCCGTGGCTTGGCTGCGCGTTACCGCTAAGAAGTCCCCCATAGCTGTGGGGAGTTTTGGAGTTGTTTCCTTTACAAGTGCCAAAGCGGAAAGTGGTAGAAGGCTCTACACTTTACCGTGTTTGGAGACTGGTTGCTGGTTGTTTGTTTTCCTTCTCTGCTTGAAGACTCCTTATCTGAACTTTGCAGCGGAAGATAGTAGTAGGAGGCTACATCTTACCGTTTGATATTTACTTACTTGGATGTTTACAGGATTGGGTGAAGGAACCCTTTTCCATTTGAATTTGGATGTACTTGTTTTTTCGGAAAGGATAAAGGAAAAGGTTCCTTTACTTTCAAGGGAATATTTGCAAAGGATTTTCTACACTGTATGAACACAATACTAGGGTGTGCGTTAATGTTCCAGTTTTTCTATGCTCCCATTAGCATTACACACATATGTATGAGTTTGAGGAATAACTTGTGTTTTCTATCATCAGGGATCAGGATCATATATCGTTATGAGTGTGTAGATGTCTACTGCAGCAGGAGGGCACCTTTTGGATAAACTAAACCAGGTGAATAGAGAGGCGTTAGCGAGAATGAAATGAGAGTAGGATTTCATATGTGAAGTTTAACAGTGGTGTGTTTTCTTTTTCAGCTATCCCTTCCCTGCTGTACCCTTCTGTCCCTCCCTGTTTTTTCTTAATTTTCCCTCGCCCGATCACTCGAACACCCTGTGTAATTATTATCAGGGTGTTGGGGAAGTCAGGAGGTGGAGCCATTATTGCTGCGATTGGACCCTGCGGAGTGCATCCTGACAGAATAACGCACCCAAGAATCACATTCTGCCTGGTCCAGTTGTAGCAATTATGGCGTCCATGGAGGATGTGTTACATGCACTGGTTTTAGTCCAGCAGGAATTGGCATCCTCCAAGGCTGAAACAGCAGCCTTGAAGGATAGGGTAGAACAGCTCTCAAAAAACCCCTTTAATGCTTCGGCTGGCTCTTCAAAAATCCAAGTCACAGTCCCACCCCCCATCCCCTTGGCCAACCCTGAATGTTATGTTGGAGACCCCCGTAAAACTCAGGTTTTTCTTACGCAGGTGTTACTCCACTTCTCTTGCAAACCTGCCTCATTCCCGACTAATCATTCCCGTGTTGCCTTTGCCATATCCTATTTAGTGGGGGATGCGGCAAACTGGGCAGTGCCCTTGGTAAAAAATAATGACGCCATATTGTTGGATTGGTCGGCATTCAGAACTGAGTTTGAACGTGTTTTTGATAGTAGAGCTACTACTTTTAGCGCTGATAAAGAATTACTGGGGCTAAAGCAGGGAAAAGGGGAGCTGATCACGTATCTTACTGCTTTTAATCGCTTGATAGCTGAAACTGAGTGGCCAGAAGAGAAGCACATGTCTCTCTTTTATCAAGGGTTACGAGTCAAATTGAAGGATGTGTTGGCTCAGATTGATCCTCAACCCTCCACGTGTGTGGACATGGTCAATTTGGCGCTCAGACTAGATAGTCGAATGGCAGAGAAAGGAGGAGACAGGAGGAATCAGCTATCCCTTCCCTGCTGTTCCCTTCCGTCCCTCCCTGTTTTTTCCTTATTTCCCCTCGCCCGATCACTCGAACACCCTCTGTAATTATTATCAGGGTGTTGGGGAGGTCAGGAGGTGGAGCCATTATTGCTGCGATTGGACCCTGCGGAGTGCATCCTGACAGCATCAGGCTACTTACTTAGTATCACCTTGGCTCCACCTCTGGATCATAACTGGAATATTGTGTTTTCTGTTCTGGTTTGGTCTAGTAACTGTCTTTTACTTCCTTGGAATGGAAAATATCTCCCAGAACGCTCACCAGTATCCAATGTGAACTCGGTCCTGAGACCTCATACATCATCTCATCGTGAACAATGAGACTTGTTTTCCGTGAACATTACAGCTGTTCCAATTTTTGATGGTATAGTTTGGGACAAGGTTAATTATGATGTATTTGGCCCTAACGAACTTTTGAAAATACCACATTTATTTAAAATTTCTCTAAACGATATCATTAACTCCAGTATATTTTCTGATGATTGGTATTTTGAAACTGTGAATAATATGTTGTCTGATTTAGAAGAATCCGCTGCATTTTCAAGCAAGGAAATGTGAGAGGACATATCTGATTTCGATAATATGTACAGTTACCATTATTATGGTCATCACTTTTTACACAAATCCAGTATCCCACGAAATGTTTTCACATACCACCAACAGGAACATTGGTCGACACCACCAAAAGGTAGTTCAAAAACATTTGCACAGAATACATTTTTATATTTTTCAGGGTTAAACACTTCTGACCAGACCTCATATTACTATGAAGTTGCACCTACAACTGCACAGACAAATATGCTGACTAACACCACACATATTTATTCTGCATCCTTTATTGCCCAATTGTCTGAACAGGGTTTCAACTTGTGGATGACACTCTAGACACAAAATCAGTCTCAGGTTCTAAGGAATGGCAATTTCAAGGACGAGAAGCACTATTTAGAGTGTGACTCATTGCGCAACAAATAATATTTCTGAATGAAACTGTGCAACAGAATTCCTGTCTTTGACTTGCCAAAAACAAGCATTTGAACACACCTCGTGTTCCTACACCTTCACACATCAATTTTACATCACACGGAGGGGACACATTAGATGACATCATGCAGTACAATACTTCAGACCGCAATTGGAAGGGATAGTTAGTTTGGCACAAAGACACAAACAGATGTCAATCAAGATTCAAGGGTACAACCAAAGGGTTTAGTATTCAGAGGCCTGACCTTCTGTGATGTATTCCTATAGGTTCTGAATCGATCCCCCTATTCCTGACCCTATTCTGGTTAAACAAACCAACAAGTTAACTAGCAGTCAGCCCATGAGGCAGAAAACCCCCATGATGCAGATACCGTTATCTGATGCAGTCACACTACGGCACAGGAACGTGTTATCTGATTAGGTCATAACGCTTGCGATCTAATTAGACAAGCGATATTCCTCCAGCCCCTGATAAGGCATACGGAGTTCTCATAACAAATCAAACCTATGACAACCTGGGCAAAACCCTGCGGCCATTGTTTTGATTTCACCGAGAACTTCAGCAAAAGAATGTGCTAACGAGCAAGTCGTATGACATCCTTATTGACGTATCTATGTCCATCCTTACGTCAATCTCGGCACCTTAAAGGTATAAATATTACCGATATTGCCCTATGCAAAGACACGCGGTGGTGACGAGACGGAGCAGCCATACTTGCCGAAGCCCAGAGCAGAGCAGACCCCGCTGGCACAGCCCCGCCTTCCTGACGCGCTGAGAACGAGACGCGCTGCTTTCTCCTGCCGAGAGATCCAGCACCGGCGCTTCCGGGTAGCCCTCGCAGGCAGCCTGGAATATCGAGACCAGAGAGAGAGATACCATCCCTCATTCATCCTTAATTCCAGGTACAGAACTGAACAACCCCTCGCAGAGAATTCTTTAGTTATTCACTTGGCAAAAACAAACTTAACTTAAACTGTAACTTTCTATTCCCGCCCACGTATTAGGCTTAGGTCAGGTACACGGGGTAGGCGTATTTAGAAACACCAGTTGAGTACGTTTAGTCAAATGTATATGTGTATGTAATATATTTTATTCATTTTAAAACATCTTATGGCTTAGAAACCATATCAATGTTTTTACAGTATTATTTCATACTATTGCTTTTAATGTATGCACTTTACTTAACTATAAGTATTGCAATAATATCGATCCATTTCTCTTGTATGAGAAAAGAGACTGATCAATAAATAACACCTTTTTATTGAACACGCCCGTCTCTTCCTTTTCTCTACATTCTGATGAGACTAAGAATGCACGTACTGACTGAGTAAAATAAATTGCCTTTTGTTCACACGACTCTCGAGATACACTCTTGATTAGGGGAGAGCAAAGTTGTCATGTTCTATGGTTGTCAGAAACTAAATCCCTTCTTGTCTAATCAGGGAAGTTAATTCCTTCCTGAACATTCGAGAAAGTTTCTAGTGAACTCTGAGCTAGCTGGCAAACCCAAAACTTTAAGTCTAATATCGTCGTCAGTAGTAGACCTAGTTAACGTCTGGTCTAGGCCTTTACTATTGAAGGTATTATTCCAATGCGCAGAGCCTATTGGGATAATAGGAACTACACTACATGGCGCCCAACGCGTTTGGAAAGGGCGATAAAACTAACGTAAGACATTTAAAGTAACTCAGTCGTGCTTTCTCACTCAGACCCCTTTCTCCCATCACACTCCAAAGACGTCTGGAGTGGGTAAAAGGTCATATCCGCCAGACCTCGCAGGAGGGAACTCCTATGTATGGTTCTTGGTATAGTCAACGTTGAAGGATACACTGTTCCAAAATATTGTGCATCTAATCTTTGTTTCCATAAGAAACCTGATCTGCAAACAAACAAAATAACCATCCTGTCGGTAAAATGGTAGACAGTGATGAAGAAAGAGAGGCAGTTAGATTAGCAGCTGACATAGCAGAAGCTGATGCTACCATACAGGAAGCAGACCCGGATATAATACTCATCCCGGTCATTAAAAGGAAATCTATAACCATAAAACTTATAGAAAATGGACTGACACCTAGAGGTGGTACAGTCATATTCGTAATTGAGGCACACGAATATCGGCAGACAGAGGTATACTATTCATGGATAAATTTTCCAGCAGCAAATCCTGTAACAAAGTACTTCCACTATTACAAAATAGAGGAACCTCCTGAAACGTACACTCCTTTCGAGGAGGTGGAAGTACCACTCAAATTTCATGAGCATTTGCTCTTATTTGATGGCGCCCTAAAACATAATAATCACATCACCAGGCTCGGTCCTTTAGGTAGACCAGGAGCAACGTGGCCGGTCCTAGCCGGATACACACCACATCCAGACATCGACGGGATGTCTGCAGCTAACCTATTAACACAGCTAAAACAATTAATAAAAATACATAGACAATTAGTCCAGTATGTGATGCGGACTTCAACAATTCAGCCAGCGATTAAACTCCCACAGCTGACCCCTCACCAGGGGAACACAAATAAAATTACACCACAGAACATCCAGTCCTGCCTAGGTAAAGTACCGGCTAAACGGGAACAAATACCATTCTGGCTAGTGCAGAAAATCACCCAAATAGAGGCGGTGTTTCCAGACACCACCCCGCTAGAAAAGCACAGGATTCTGACTATCTGTCTTCCAATGGGAATCGCACCACACATTGAGGACTGTGACACTTGGGGTACAGTCTTTGCTTCCATCTACACAAAAACGCACGGTGTTCCATCCATTTCGGTAATACCAGATGTGCTAAAACAAATTCAAGACGAATACGGTCCAGAACCCGCTTTAACTCTTGGTATGAAATTACTAAAAGACTTCAAGCAGGTCTCGGCTATATTATTAGCCAACATAAAGGGAGAAGCAGCAAATGTGGCGATCCGCCAGAGGTTAAAGGAAACAGATATAGCAGACCAACCAGCTGAAATTGCCAGAATCATAGAAAAATCCTATGAGGAACTAGGTAGAGATAGTTTAGGTGGAATACCAGTAAAACCACAACTAATTGAAAGTCCTGAAAAAATATTTTTTCATAATAATTCAATATCACAGAAAAAGAGCTGGGATGGAAACAAACAATCCAATCCCAAAGAAAAGAAATTCCAGTCCAGAGGAAGGTCTCCTAGGCGAAGAGAGAAATCTCCGAACCAAAGACACAGGTCACCCCAGAGTGACCCCTCTGGGAAAAGATATAACCTTAGAAATAGGGATAATATAAAAAAGCCTGATAGATATCAAGACATTGATACACGTCCCTCTCAATCTTTTCAGACTTCCTCGCAGAAATCGGAAAGAAGAGGACGATCAGAACAAAGAGAAGAGCACGCCAAGTCCAAAGACAAGGAACCTGCTCAGCTAAAAAAGAAATTACAATTTCCAAAGAAGAAGGTAGCCAGCATTAAAATAGTTAACAATGCCGAGAATTCTGAGGACACAACTGAAAAACGGGGAATGGGCTCAGACAATGCTAGACAGCGCAGCAGAAGTGAGCATAGCTCGCAAAGTCCTTATGAATCATCTGGAGACAGTGGACACGAATGAATATCTTCAAGTGGAAACTGCAGACACCAGAGTTAGCAAACCTCACAAAATATACGAAATAACATTACGTATAGAGGGAGATAAGACTAGAAAAATAAGGGGACTATTTTGGGATAATCTCTCCAAGGGCTATGATATCCTTCTAGCTGAAAAAGACTGGCCACCAGAGTTTGTCAGGGATTGCCCTCATGGCGAAGAAGTAATTATGCCTGCCTTCTCAAATTATATCCCAATTCATAAAAAATACACACTTGCTAGAAAGTGGGCAGTGGCTCTAGCTCCTGCTTTATATAAAAATCACGTGGGATGGGATGAGGACTCTCCTCCTCACAAAATCCAGTTAAAATCACAACCTACTGCACAAAGGCAGTACCCAATTAAGCAAGAAGCTAAAAAACAGGTAAAAGAAATACTAGATCAGCTAGAATACCAGGGGGTGATTGAAACTTGCACCTCACAAATGAACAACCCTTTGTTTCCGGTCTCCAAACCAGACAATTCATATCGTCTAGTTTTGGATTACCGACACCTTAACACATGTTGCAAAACTTTTGCAGTGCAAAATTCGCATAGTGCTGCACTAATGAATAACATAGTGCGCAAAAAATACAAAACAACATTAGACATCTCCAATGGATTCTTTTGTCAAAACATAGCACCAGAGAGCAGATATTTGTCTGCGTTCTCAATAAATGGCACTCAAAAACAATTCTGTCGGTTAGCCCAGGGGTACAAGAACAGCCCGGGAGTATTCTCAGCGAGAGTAACAGAATTACTACAAATATATGATGATGAAGCATTATCTTATGTCGACGACATTTACTTAACAGATGATGACTTGGAGACTCACTTGAAGAGAGTGAACACCATAATACTTGGGTTCGCAGCAGAGGGTTACAAATTCAACTTTAAAAAATCCAGAATTGCCCATCTGACAGTCCTGTTCTTAGGATATGAATTATCAAGTGAAGGCAAAAGCCTGGCTGACAATTTCCTAGAGAAATGTGCCGTAATCCAAGCACCTAGAACACTAAAAAACCTACAGTCGATTCTAGGCTTCCTAAATTTCGGAAGAACATACATTGCAAATTACGCAGAAAGGGTCAAACCCCTTTATGATCTGATAAAACCAGATTTTAAAAGATCCAATTGGACTCAAACACACACAGAAATTTTGAGATCCTTACAAACAGACATGCTAATTAAAACAAAATTAGAAACACGTGATAACACACGCAATCTTGTGATTCGAGTCATCCCAGGGAGATGCGGATTCACATACCTGACCTCTAATGAGGGAGAAAAGGTACCAATTGCATTCAAATCACACTTGTACACTAAGGCTGAAATGAAATTTAGCCCTACGGAAAAAATTCTAACTGCAACACAGACAGCTATAGCAAAAGAACGAGCCCTGGCACAAGGTAAACGAATAATAATCGTGACACCGATACCAGCCCTAGAGGCGGTAACAAAGGCAAGCATTCCAAATGCTAAAGCGCTCCATCCGAGATGGATACAATGGGCTAATTCTCTTGCTGCAACGTACGTGGCATACGAATTTGATCCTAACTTAAAAACACAAGAATTTCTCCAATATGAATTTGAATGTCCTCCGCCGACCGAAATTCTGCCTCTAGATCATTACGGCTGTATAATATATACAGACGGATCAGCACAACCCGCAGTCGGGGGTAAACAAGCTTATAGTGCTGCGTGCGCGATTGTTAAAGGTCGCTGGCACGAAGGGAAATTTAAACCAACCCTCACTAAAACGCAATCTCTAGGAGATTGCACAGCTCAGCGAGCTGAACTACTGGCATTTAAGATGGCGCTTGAAAATACCGATCGAGAATTCCCCACGCTGATAGTGTGCGATTCGTATTATTGCGTTCAGTCTTATAATGAATACTTGCAGATCTGGCTTCAAAATGGTTTTAAGGATGCAAAAGGAGGCACAATCAAGCATAAAATGCTCTGGGAACAAGTAGTTCTTTTGCAAAAAGAACTACCAAAGACTCACGTGATACACACACTGAGTCATCAACGTGATGGCGTTCACGTTGCAGGGAATTCATTGGCTGATGAGGCCGCGAAGGCAGCTGTGCAAACGGCTTCCGTAGCTGCCATCACCCGGTCAAAAACAAAAATAGACAGCGAAATATTACAAGCTGTCAGCGCTTCAGAAAAGGATTCGATAGAAACACTCCCGAAAGGCTTTCCAGTAAAATACTCATACATAACTGATGCAAACAATGTTCCTTTTGCTCGAATCCCTGGAGTGGGGGATAGGGCAATTCCAAACATGGAACATAGGTTAGGACTAATAATAGCGGCACACGAAGGGCTTGCTTCCATCCATGCTGGCGTCTCAGCCACAGTATCATTGTTAAAACAGAGATACTGGTGGCCACAAATGAGAAGACAAACAAGGAACTATGTTCTAGAATGTGAAATATGTCAAAAAATGAAAGTATCAACGGTGAGACGTCCAGCTCAGACGCCCCTTCTAATCTCGGATAAACCATTAGCATGTGTTTATCTAGATCACTGCGGTCCCTTACAAAGGGACGGTAACTATAAATATATCTTGGTCGCAGTGGATTCATGCACGAGATTCATATGGATGTGGCCCCAGCGAACGGCTGACGCCAGAACTGTTATAAAAGATTTGCGAGTCTTTATCGGCACATACGCAATTGGCATGCTGCATTCGGACCACGGTCCTGCTTTTAGCTCTAGAGCTTATAAGGAGGCCATGGTCAGCATGGGCGTGGCATTGCGGTACTCTTGTCCATTTCACCCTGAGGGGAACGGAATTGTTGAAAGAAAAAACCGTGACATAAAGCAATCTATAACGGCAAAGGTATTAGGTTCGGGAGCTGGGTGGGTCAAACATCTAATAAGTATCCAACGTAGTCTAAATAACTTGCCAAGAAATTCTCTGAAGGGATTCAGTGCGTACGAATTATTATTTGGAACTAGGATGTTGATCTCTGACATTGATAGTCAGACTTCAGTGGTGAAAGAAAAAAGCTTTGATATCAAAGACCGTTTGGCTATTTTGCAGGACTTAAACAAAACAAGAAAAGACCTGAGCAACATAAAGTTGAAACGACAGCCAACAACCACTGAAGAACCACCACCTGTCCCAGCAAGACCTGTCTGGATTCCAAAAGTCGGGGATCTAGTCAGGGAAAAGATCGCGGTAAAGAAGGAATTTGGGCCTTCTTACAGGAAAGCAGTTCCTGTCTTGTCTATCAACGGGACAAGATCTGTTGTACTACCGCCACTTGCTGGTAAAAAGGAGAACCGAGTTGTATCCATCGACCTGGTAAAACCACAATCATGTGGCCGATAACAAACAGTAGGCCAAGTGGACTCCCAATAAGTAGCCGAACACCAAGGTTTGCTACCAGTACAGAGGTCCTAACGAAGAGGCTCATCACATTCGAAACGGATGTACCATGTTACTCCGCATACTTTTACTCCGCATACCGTTACAACGCGACTTTTACAACGCATACCATTACAACGCATAGCGCTTTGGGGTGCTGGATAGTGGTAAGTATAATTTACTATTCTAACTCCAGTCCCCGTGGACCCTAGGGAAGGTGTTGGATAGTAAATTATACTTATTCCCTATCCTAGAGCGCCCCCCAGCGCAATGCGTTGTAATGGTATGCGGAGTAAAAGTCGCGTTGTAATGGTAGTGCGGAGTAAAAGATGCGTTGTAACGGGTGTATACCTTCGAAACGCCTACAGAAGAACAACAAGGACTATGCAACAATGCAATAGAACTCAGACCTCTGAAAACCCAAATAAAAACTTTTGGCAGAGACACACCAATCTACAATGAAGTACCAAGCGAAAATGCAGGAAACAGTAATCCTGAAGCAATTGGAACAATTGACAGAACTGCATCCGGCTACTTCATAAACTTCGATGATTCCTCTGAAGGCTTCAGTGAATCAAAGACACAGACATCATCAAAAATCCTTTAAAGATAAAGCTAAAGAACTTTTGAAACAACTGAAAGAAACATATCTGATTTCTCCATGGATCGAATTTTGGGTGGGTTTTGGTGCATTTATCCTCATACTTTGGCTCATCATGGTACTTACTTTGGGACGCTTCATTGAGGGAAAATATGCTAAAATGGACACAGCAAGTCAGAAAATCAACTTGATCCTCAAACCACACACATCGTCACACGTCGAGAAAAGAGAACTTTCTTCAGTCAACTTCACAGCCAATCCGATACCGGGTGGGGTAGCCTGGGACAACACTGACTATGAAATTTATGGTCCGGTCGAAATCCTGAAATATCCACACCAAATTAAGATCTCATTGAGTGACTTTGCAAAACCAAGCTCATTTGCTGATGATTGGGACTTCGAAAGCATTAATAATATGATGTCTGACTTAGTAATGTCTGCTAAATTTACCAAACATGATTATTTGCAGGGTTCTACAAATTATGATAGTATGTACTGTTATAACCACTATGGTAACCATTTTTTACATAGATCTGCACAACCTAGAAATGTTTTAAATTATAATCAATGGGAACATTGTGCAACCCCTCCAAAAGGAAGCTCAAGAACCTTCTATGACAAATATTCATACTTTTCAGGTTTTAACATAAGTAATGCTGAAGCATTTTATTTCAAATTGTCAAACAAGACAGGAACTAAGACCATGATAACAAACACGAAATTGATATATTCGGACTCATTTTTTGAACAAATGAATACTTTTGGTTTTGATTATTGGGACAAAAATGTGGAATTGAAAAGTGTTTGGGGTACAAAAGAATGGCAAGTACAGGGTATAGAATCTTTGTTTAGAGTCTGCATGATCCCAGAACAAATGATATTTTTAAACGACACTGTTCAACAAACTACCTGTCTTGGCCTAGCCAAAATCAAAGACTTAAATAAACCGTCTATTCCAAAACCAACAATGTACAGCAATAGCACTATAGATGAAGAGATAGACGTAAATTATGTATTAAACCAAAACAGAACACATCCAGATTGGAAACAGTGGTTGATCTGGCCCACAGATACTAATAACTGTCAAGACAGATTCCTGAACAAAACACAGGGGTTCAAAATGACCAGGCCAGACCCTAGATATCCCCAAAGACATCACCCAGGGATAAAAACCACCTACAGTGTGGGCAAATCATGCCTTCAGTGGCTACAAACTTCCACACTGACAGAAATTAAGCAACACCTAACTTTACTTACTGATGGTGCTGACTTGCGTGATTTCATTTTGGGACCACGCAAACAGCGTCAGAAACGTTTCATAGCAGCCTCTGTATATGCAGCATACAATGAGGCCTGGAAGGTTACTCAAATTGAAACAGCAGAGAGAATACGGGAAATTGACCGTATTAATTTGGAAAAATCACCTTCTGTAGTGGACAATGGGTTAATGACTCTGTCCTCCAGAATTTTTTCTTTGGACAGCATTGTGTCTTCAGCAATCGACATATTATCGCAGGACTTACTGTTATTACAACACGGTCAGTCTCAATTGCGTTCTATTGTACAGCTTGGCTGGACGTTACAAAATCTGCGTTCAGGATATGTGCCTTGGCGTTTAATCAACACAACGTCACTATTCCAAATCTTTAACCTTACTGATAGACAAATCAGTATGGCACAAAAGGGTGCTGATTATACAATCTTGAGCATTGAAAAACTCGAAAGATTACCAGTGACAATGTCAGAACGACCTGTCAGTGAATGGATAATACATGGGATAATAAATATTCCAATCTCAACCTTCAGGTTTCAATACTGCCAAAAATATATACAGGCTGGCATGTACGAGAAATTGGGAAAGGGGTACATTAAAACAACATGGAACCTGCCCTATTCACATGCATGTGTCAGTAATAAAGGACAGAAAGTGTTTCTTAGTGGCAATAATTGTGCGATGTCACTAAGCGGCACGCTTCTGTGTAACGGAATTAGTTTGCATGGAGCCTGTGAAGGGAATTCATACAACCTTTCATGTCACCAGCAAGGCGCACCTGCAACAGAGATAGAACCATTCTTTCAAAGACTCTATAATGGGAGTTACATTCTAATTGTAGATCGCAGATGTTGTAGTCTTATGCCCGGGACTCCTTATCTCGTAACTACGACTGCGAAGGTCAAGTGCTGTGGACGCTTATTGTTCCCCAGCTCCTTTCCAGACAGGGAGGCAAGGGCATGGCCCAACTTGAAAATTACTTCTATTCGAATAGATACTTTAAGCAGAATGAAAACAGTGCTTCTTCAGACGCCTACAAGGCTCACGTCATCAAAAGAAACGTATGATCTACAAGTCGCAAGGACGACTGCAGAGATACATTCATTGTTATCGACTAATTCCCCCTTACATTTCACAGAAATCCTGAATGAAATCTTAAATATTTCTGATACCAATGGGGTCTCAAAGGTATTTAAGACAGTATTTTCGATGGCATTAACACCATTCAAAGCCATACTGGGTATTTTTCCAGATTTCGTCCATTCGATTTTTGGCGGACTTCCCCTGATCTTGGGACTAATTGCAGGAATACTATTCTTGGTCCTTATTTTTCGTTATGGCAACCCATGTCACAGACCAAACTCTTGCGACAAGGGAAGAAACAATCCTAGCCATTGGATACCGGGACCGGATATCAAAAATCCTGGGACTCTCCCGGCTTAGAGACCTGAACATGACTTGGTTTCTATCATTTCGACCAATGTGGCAAAGATGTGTTTTACCTGTATTAAGGTGTCTGCTATGCGGAGAAGAATGCGTGTTAGACACCTGTCTAACGCTACAATCGGATGCGCCAATGGATGCAGAAACATTGTTGAGCCCGATCAAGGTTCACGCTTTGTGCTGCCCTCAACGGCTACCAATCCTGATGACGGCATTCGTGGAAGCTTCACCACTACGATTAAGGGGTAGTGAAGTTCAAGATGAAAGCAGCATCGAACAGGTACGACCTTCTGTCAGCAATGCGAATCAGAATGTCAATGGAGACAATCATGCGCACGAATGCATGGTTACACCTTTTTCCGAGTTAGTGGAACTTTCCCAGGAAGCTGTTGACAGCTTTTTCGAAAGCCTAAATGATATGATGTTCTCACCAGAGCAGAAATAGAGACTTTTGAGCAAGCTCGCACACGGCGTTCCCTGAATTCGGCCTTCAACTTTAAAAATAAAGTCACATGAACAATTTTACCTCCAGTTCACGGACAGCAATTTTTCAGCAGCCCCAAAATATTTTTGCATATTTTTCGGGACACTATCTTCTGCTTAAAGTAAGAACTATTCTTAGAGAACTAAGGTTTCTAAATTTTAGATAGCTTATAGACATTAGCTGCCCGCTGGTATGTTCATAAATATTTTATTGTGTGATGGAATGGTCTCGAACTTTTTTTTCTGTCTTAAGAGCCATTTCATGTGTAAATTCTCATATACCAAATAGCAATAATGTATACAAATGCGTGATTACTTTGGCATTATTCTACAGCTTGAGTGCATACTATACATATGATTGCAATTCTTCCGTATATTTGAAAAATTTCAAAATGCATTTATGTATTTTGGGGTGGTAAGGTATACACTATACTCTATAGTATGTTTTTACTATGCATAGATTAGTAAATATGTCCATAGTTAGCGTGGAGTGGGTGTGATGTATTCCTATAGGTTCTGAATCGATCCCCCTATTCCTGACCCTATTCTGGTTAAACAAACCAACAAGTTAACTAGCAGTCAGCCCATGAGGCAGAAAACCCCCATGATGCAGATACCGTTATCTGACGCAGTCACACTACGGCACAGGAACGTGTTATCTGATTAGGTCATAATGCTTGCGATCTAATTAGACAAGCGATATTCCTCCAGCCCCTGATAAGGCATACGGAGTTCTCATAACAAATCAAACCTATGACAACCTGGGCAAAACCCTGCGGCCATTGTTTTGATTTCACCGAGAACTTCAGCAAAAGAATGTGCTAACGAGCAAGTCGTATGACATCCTTATTGACGTATCTATGTCCATCCTTACGTCAATCTCGGCACCTTAAAGGTATAAATATTACCGATATTGCCCTATGCAAAGACACGCGGTGGTGACGAGACGGAGCAGCCATACTTGCCGAAGCCCAGAGCAGAGCAGACCCCGCTGGCACAGCCCCGCCTTCCTGACGCGCTGAGAACGAGACGCGCTGCTTTCTCCTGCCGAGAGATCCAGCACCGGCGCTTCCGGGTAGCCCTCGCAGGCAGCCTGGAATATCGAGACCAGAGAGAGAGATACCATCCCTCATTCATCCTTAATTCCAGGTACAGAACTGAACAACCCCTCGCAGAGAATTCTTTAGTTATTCACTTGGCAAAAACAAACTTAACTTAAACTGTAACTTTCTATTCCCGCCCACGTATTAGGCTTAGGTCAGGTACACGGGGTAGGTGTATATAGAAACACCAGTTGAGTACGTTTAGTCAAATGTATATGTGTATGTAATATATTTTATTCATTTTAAAACATCTTATGGCTTAGAAACCATATCAATGTTTTTACAGTATTATTTCATACTATTGCTTTTAATGTATGCACTTTACTTAACTATAAGTATTGCAATAATATCGATCCATTTCTCTTGTATGAGAAAAGAGACTGATCAATAAATAACACCTTTTTATTGAACACGCCCGTCTCTTCCTTTTCTCTACATTCTGATGAGACTAAGAATGCACGTACTGACTGAGTAAAATAAATTGCCTTTTGTTCACACGACTCTCGAGATACACTCTTGATTAGGGGAGAGCAAAGTAGTCATGTTCTATGGTTGTCAGAAACTAAATCCCTTCTTGTCTAATCAGGGAAGTTAATTCCTTCCTGAACATTCGAGAAAGTTTCTAGTGAACTCTGAGCTAGCTGGCAAACCCAAAACTTTAAATCTAATATCGTCAGTAGTAGACCTAGTTAACGTCTGGTCTAGGCCTTTACTATTGAAGGTATTATTCCAATGCGCAGAGCCTATTGGGATAATAGGAACTACACTACACTTCGCTATGCACAAAGAGAACATCCGGGGGTAGTGACATCCCGCAGTGTTGGGTAGTTATGCCTCGATTGGCTGCAAACCTTGACACTGTCCCAAGTGAAACAGCACTTATCCTTACTCTCAGATGAGGTGGATTTATGGGATTTTTTATTAGGTCCCCGAAAGCCACGTCAGAAAAGTTTCTATTACGCTGTCTATAATGAAATCTGAAAAATATCTCAGCAAGAAGCTGCAGAGAGACTCCTTGAAATAGATAAAAGTAACCTAGAAAAGGCATTAGCAGTAGTTGACAACAGTATGAATACATAAACATTCAGGATGGGTAACATTATTTCTTCTGCTATAGATATAGTAGAACATGACTTGTCCCAGCTATGTTCTATTATGTTATTAAGATGGACACTGCAATCATTGCGTGCTGGTTATGTGCTTTGGTGATTTATCAACAGTACATCTCTATTTTTTGCATACAATCTAACTGAAATGCAGATAACTATGGCACAAAGGGGAGCAAAATACACAATGCTGCATACTGAAAAATTAGACAAGTTACCTTTTACTGTGGCTGATTCACCATCCACAGAATGGTTAATCCATGGCCATATAACACTACTGGTCACAACTTTCTAGTTTCAGTATTGCCTATAACAACAACAGGCGGGCAAATATGAAGTGATGGGTAGGGAATTCATCAAGGAATCTTGGGAATTACCTTACAGATTTAGATGCAGAAATGGGAACATGGCATTGTTCCTTAGCTGTACCAACTGCAAGAATTCCTTAAGGGGACGTTTCATATGCCAGTATATCATACTTCAAGGGGCCTGTAATGGCTCAGTTGCTAACTTATCCTGTCAATTGAAAGGGTCCCCAGCTGCCGTGATTAATCTGGTGTTCAAGTTGCTTTCAAATGGGTTACTTGATGCTAAATGATCAAGGTTGTTGTTGGATGCTCCCGCCCATTGCATATCTTCTCACCGTAAGCTCCAGGGTTACTTGTTGTATGCACGTATTGTTTCCACTAACCCATACAGTCAGGGAGGCACCATTATGGCCTTAATTGAATGTTTCCTTTATATGGTTTAATACTCTGAGCCGAATGAAAGCAATGCTTATATAGCAAACCATGCCCTTAACCTCCGCCAGATAAACTTTGATCTCCAGGCGGCACGGTGTTCAGCTGAGATACAGGCACTAGTACGGACATACTGCCCTTTCCATTTCAAAGAAATGGTACAACGTATCTTTAACAAGTCTAATATGACGGGTATAGCCCACCTATTTAAGACCATAGGTTCTGTACTGTTAAGCACCTTTCAGACAATCCTCGGAGTTATTCTCAACTTCATACACTCTGTATTCTGAAGCATTTTTGGAGGGCTTCCGCTGATCCTATTTCTAACAGCAGGTAGCTTAATTGTCATTCTTCTGCTACACAATGGACGTCCCAGTCACCAAGGAGATGGAAAAAATGCTTTTGGAGCGCCGATACCGTGATCGCATGGTACTCCATCTGGGCTCACCTCGTCTTCGAGAACTGAGCGAGTCTTGGTTCTTGTCATTTAGACCAGTCTGGATTTACTGTATTCTGCCTGTCCTCCGATGCCTTTTCTGCATACTAGATTGCATGTTGGACCTCTGTCTAACACTTCTATCAATTGTGCCACCGGACATTGATGCTTTACTGGACCCGATAACGGCCCATGTTCTGCTGTGTCCTCAGCATATTCCAATGTCGATGTCTGCATTCTTAGAGCCACCACAGGATGTTTCAGCTCCTGTCAGAAAGGATAACAGCTCCTCAACAAATACTCAGGCCTTGGTTGTCAAACAGGCATCCCAGCAGTAGCTGTGGAGAATATGGAGGAACATCTGTGCTCAATTGACCTGATCTGCGAGGTGTTGCAGGGTCCGTCGTATGCAATTGCAGGCAACAGTTATGATGCATCCTCCCAGCCAGGATGCATATACATTTGGCGCATCATGTGCTGGGAAAATTCGGCTTTGTTCAAAAACAACCACATTTGGAATTTTAAACAAGACACTTTTTCTAGAAACTGCATGGCTTTCAGTCACTCATTGTTCGGACTATATATACAAACATATTTATTACTGACTTCTATTGCATGGAATATTTTTTCCCAATTAGCAGTTTTGTGAAAATGTATGTTATTTAAGTATTATTTTTAATGGACTTATTAATAATTTGCGTACCACATTCAACTGTACATTACAATTTTTAGTTTGTCGTCCAGTTGGATGAGGAGCAGGTGTTATGTTCCATATAGGTACCCCAAAATAGGCTCAGGTAATCACCTAATCTTTCACCTATCTTCTCCCCTACCCTTACACTACATAACGGTTTTTGGGACTGACATTTTACCCATCTACGGTACTGCTTACAGAAAGTACGGTTTTCCCTGCAACTAGCCTCATCCATTGCATGAGGATTCTTGAAACTCAACAGAACAACCATCTCCTGCATAATAACTATGTACAAGGGTGTTAGAACTGGGGGTCTCTAGTTGGCAGAGGTAGGTACCTTTGACCAAATAGGGACCCTTGCTTCTAGTCAGGGCAAGGGGTACACTTC
This sequence comes from Lissotriton helveticus, assembly GCF_964261635.1. Lineage (NCBI taxonomy): Eukaryota > Metazoa > Chordata > Amphibia > Caudata > Salamandridae > Lissotriton > Lissotriton helveticus. Next base: position 1,577,190,667 of record NC_136061.1, on the reverse strand, counting down.
TAAAATAACCCCTGCTCACTCCCTTGGGAGCTTGGCACGAGCAGACAGGCTTATCTCAGAGGCAGCGTGTAAAGCATTTGTGAATACATACAATAATACAGTGAAAACTCTATAAATGGACACCAGACCAGTTTAGAAAAATAAGTAATCTTTACTAGACTTAACACAAGACCAAACGAAAGAAATCCTTACTCCTGTAATCAAAAATAGGCTTAAAAATGGTAGAAAATAGTTCAGTTCAATGTAGATGGTAAATGCAACACTTTACTCTCAAAGTACCTTGGCTGCTTCACGCAATACATACAAAAGTGTTGCAGGGAAGGTGATGAATTGATTCCTTGCTTTGGGGGATGTGATGCGTCGGTTCCATACTGCAGCGCAGGGAGGTGATGCGTCGGTTCCTTACCGGAGAGGCGGTGATGCGTCGGTTTCTTTCTGTGATCCGGTGTGATACGACAAGATGGCGCCTCAATGTGATGCGCTGATTCGGTGCGATGCGAGAAAATGGTGTTTCGATGCGATGTGACAATGTTGGATATGATGCATGTACACCAGACGGCCGTGCGGCAAACTCTTTAACTTCTGAGGTGCAACAGGCTGTGCGACGTGCTACTCCGGTGATGTGACGGCGACCTCTACGGCGGCAACACGCTTCTCCGGTGATGCTGCACGCTTCATCCTCGTTGGATCGCGCTTCCAGCTCCCAGCGACTCGCAGTCTTCTCAGAGGGCCCAAACAACAGTAGGTACCTCTCTGCAGGCAGAATTCCGCAGCAAGGGAATTCAGGGGAGCTGAGGGTGAAGTCTGGTATCCCAGAGACTTCAGGCAGGAGGCAAGCTCAGTTCAAGCCCTTGGAGATTCTTCTTCAAGATTGAAAATGTACACACAAAGTTCATTTTCTCCTTTCTTTGGCAAATAAAGTAACCACTGCAGGCCAACCCCAACAGCACAGCACAGGGGCAGTCTCCTCCTTACATCTTCCTTGGTTCTTCTCCTTTGCAAAGGTTTGTCTTGATTCCCAGAAGTGATCTAAAGTTCTGGGGTCTGGGCCCCCCCTTTTATACACCAAAATCCTTTGTCTCTGAAGGCAGAGAGTGTCTGTGCCTAGTCCAAACCAGTCCTGTGCAGTCCTGGACCACTTTGTTTACAGGACTGCTTCTTTCCTTTGACAGTGTGGGTCAGGGTCATCAGAGACAGCACAGGAGGTGGAACCAGCTTTGTGAAAGGCAGGTACAGCCCTATTCAGGCTCAGGTGCGAATCCTCCCACCACTTTATCGGCCACATGCATCATTGTTGCCGTTTGCGATTTCTTAATTGCGTAAATTAAGGAATCGCAATTAAGAAATCGCAAAAGGCTATGCATTAAAAAATCGCATTTTTTTTTTGCAATTTCTTAAATTTCCTTAATTGCGATTCACATTTTGCGAATCGCAATTAAGGAATCCCTTCCCATTGATTCCTATGGGCCTACAGGCCCATAGGAATCAATGGGAAGTCATTCTCAATTTGCGATTACCAATTTGCGAATCGCAAATTGAGAATGCAATTTCAAGAGTGCAGGGGGGGATCCAAAGGACCCCCCTGCACCCCTGAAATATAAATTTAAGTGCATTTTTCTCACACACATGCCCCAAGGGCATGTGTGTGTATAATGAAACTTTCAAAAATGAACTTTTGTGCATTTTTGAAAGTTTTCGCAAATTACCATGAAGGTCAACTTCATGGTAATTTACCTCTCCCTACTTGCGAATTCACAAATTGAAAATGTGCATGCATTGCATTTAAGAAATCTAAAATTGCGATTTCTTAAATGCAATCGCAATTTTAGAAATCGCAACATGATTGCAATTCCTAAAATTGCAAAAAACATGATGCATACCAATTTTGTCAATTGCATTCGCAGACGGCCGAAAATTGCGATTCGCACCGTTTGCGAATGCAATTGTCAATGATGCATGTGGGCCTATATGCAGATAGGTCTATTCAGCCCTGTGCTGATGGACCCTGTCTCCTCAAGCCCCCCAGTCCCTGTCACTCAAAAACCAGACAAGGAATACACAACCTACCAGAGGCAGGCTTGGATAGTTAGGCAAGAAAATACCTACTTTCTAAAAGTGGTATTTTAAAACACAGAATGTTACAATACATCTTTTAGTAAAGTTGATTTTATCATTCTGAGATCAGACAAACTAAACTCGAATTTCTACCTAGTTCCCTGAGTCAGTTAGGATTATAAGATGTTATAATCAAACTGCCCATTCTGGCCTATGGGGAACATGTAGCCTTGCAATAGTGAAAAACAAAATTTCCTGTAATTTACTATTAGGACATGCTACACACATCAGGGTATGTCCTACCTTTTACATACAATGCACCCTACCCTTTGGCCTACCTTAGGGGTGAATAATATGCAGAAAAGTGAAAGTTTGGGGACTGGCAAGTGGGTGCTCTTGTCCAGACAACATGGCAGTACCAGACTGCATACATGCTCTGCAATGGCAGGCCTGAGACACACTTTACAAGATGCTTCTGTGGGTGGCACAACCAGTGCTTTAAGCCCACCAGCAGCATTTGATTTACAGGCCCTGGGCACACATGGTGCACTGTAGCAGGGTCTGATAAGTAAATCAAATGAACCAATCATGGAGTCACTAATCCAATACAATACTTTACAATAGGGAGCACTTGCACAGTGGCACTGAATATTGGTTGCACAGTGCCTAAAGCATCGAGACCAGCAGAAACATAGCAAAACACAGGAGGCAACAGCAAAAAAATGGAAGGGAGACCCACGCCAATGGTGCCAGGTCTAACAAAGTGTTATTCATTGTGTCATCCTAGGTCCGACACGACACAGCAAGGTAGAACCCCTGGGGGTACTACTTTGGATGTATAAACTAACCCTGGGTGTAGTTTGTGAAGTAGCGCTACACGCAGCTACGCGAAGTGCACTTCGCACTACGCGAGCTACGCGTAGCTATGCAAACGGCGTAGTGCACTGTGCAAAATGCTGTTCGCACTGATTGCACAGTGCCGGATGCTTGTCCGTACTGTGCAAGCAGTACAAGCTGCATTTTGCACAGTGCAAGCGGTCGTTTTCTGCCGCTCGAGTTGATTTCTACTCGAGCGGCAGCTTTCTCAACGGGGACTGGTAGTTTCTCATTGCGAGCGGTCACAAGCATACGGGACCACTCGCAATGAGAGAGTTGACCGCCCCGCGTTGAGAATCTCGCCAGGAGGTTTATTTTCTGCACTTGCGATCGGCAACTTGATGTTACTGATCGCGAACGAGGAAAAAGTCTCGCCGGGATGTCATTTCGCTTGCTCGCAGTCACCAACTTGACGTTGAGGACCGCGAGCAAGCAAAAAATGACCGCTGCACCACGCTACGCATGTTTGCACTGTGCTACGTGTAATTTGCATAGTACGCAGTAGCACAAACTTCGCAAACTATGCGAGCGTAGTGTAGTGCTTTGCCCAGGGTTAGTATAAACATCATATCTTTCTGAGGTAATCAGAGGAGAAAAAGGACCTCCATGCCGACACACTGACATGAGGCGCTGAGGTTCTTGCACGCAGACACTCTAGCTTGCAGTGGTCTAACATCCCTCGCGGGGTGTCCATCTCGACACCAAGGGGGGGTCCCTCAGTCTCTCACTTCAGGTAATGGGGTTGACTTTATCATAGTGGGATTCCTGGCTTTACACCCACATACATGCTAGGTACACTTAGGTATATCTAGTTAGGGTCACATCGTAGGATTACGCATTTACTACTGTTATGTACTTGCTTGTATTCATTGTTTTAGCACGATGGTAGAAATCTACCATCCTTTTACTCTGTTAGTGCTAATAATCATTTTTATCTGTTACTGTGTAATTGTTGTTTCAGCACACCTATTTTACACTAAATGACCCTGGTTCAAAAAATGCTCGTTGAAAAACGTTGCCACCTTTTATTCTGTGTATCTCTCTAAGACAAAGTGAGCACGAGTGACTGAGCAAAAGAAACGCACTGTTTCTACAATCCTGAGGGATCAGGGTTGTCATGTTCAATTGTTGCCTAGAACTATTCTCTCCTTGGTAAGAGGGGTTTCTAGTGGAACTGTGAGCTAGCTGGTATACAAGCTAACATACGTGGTAGGGGTGTCTAGAATCAGTGCGGACATCAATCCTACAGTGTATTTTGTATAAACGCGCAGATCATACCTAGGTTTATAGGAACTACACAACAAAAGTGTATGTCCGACTATTTCTTAAGTACCTTCCACATATGATTTTATTGAGGCAATTTTATAGGCCTATACATTTCTTAGATTTTCTAGATTTTCTAGTATTGAGAGAGTTTTCTTTCTCTGGCTTTGTCAAATAAATCATGCTCTATATTTTCATGTGTTATGAAGCTTGTGTGTGGTGATAAGGATTTCATACACATTACGGCTTGTTGTGTTACCTATTTTGATCTCCAGTGCTTGGATCCACAGGGCAGGCCATGATTACTGAGTCAAGTCCAGTCCATATGGCACTTGAATATGTGTGGTAGCAACAGTGAACAATCATAAAGTTCTCGGGGAAGGTAGTGTGGGCATATGGATTTAAATATTACCATGCACCCAAGAACGCATTCAAATAATTGTTCGAAGCAGTTATTCTGTTTGGCAAACCAAGTCATTTTTATTTAAATTTAAAAATCATTCACACAGAAACTGCATATCATATTAGGTAGGTAATATGGAGGTTTGAGGCAAAGACATCTAATGTTGGCGATTCCCTCTGACTCCAACCAACCCCCATTTGTAGTGTAGGATCTATTAGGCAAGATAGACAGGGCACTACTCCATAATTATTAAGTAGTATCTGTGTTATATCTGGGGCTCTCTAGTTGGCAGAGGTAGGTACCAATGTCTAAATAGGGACCCTTGCTTTTAGTCAGGGTAAGGGGGATACACACTTTGGATAACCCCTGCTCACCCCCTTGGTAGCTTGACACTAGCAGACAGGCTTATCAAAGGCAATGTGTAAAGTATTTGTCCCAACACTCACAGTAACACAGTGAAAACACCATAAATGAACTCCAAACCAGTTTAGAAAAATAAAGTATCTTTATCTAAACTACATAAGACCAAATGACAGAAATCGACCATACACTGTTCAAAAATAAGTCTTTAAAAAGAGTTTAAGGGTTTGCACCAAAATAATCCACAGTTGTGTCACTTTTAGCCCAAAGTACCTGTAGATGGGACTAAAGTGTCAGACAACAAGCGATGCGTCACTCCTGAGAACTTGGGGAGGCGATGTGACAACCCCGCTGCACGCAGTGGGTGGATTGTGTCGAATACGGTCTGCATGGGGAGCACTGCGATACCGGTTTGCAGGTTCTCTGGTAGGAAGCGTCTTGCATAGGCACGATGCGATGAGCTTCGGGCGACGATGATCTTCGGTGCAGCGGTGACGCGTGGTGCAGCGTTGATCCTCTTCTGTTGCGGGCCCTCGATGCGTTGGTGCTGGACTCTGCGATGATGTTCGCAGCGATAGGATGCGGTCTGCAGGCAAGCGCTGCGACGTTTCTTACAGGGATGACAGGCTCTGCAACGATATTCGCAGCAACAGGAATCTTCCCGCACCGGGGCGATGCGCTCTGCAAGCTAGCAACACCTCGGGTCTTGCAGGAGCAACAGGTGCTGCGACAATCTTCGCGGCGGAAATCTTCTCGCACTGTCGACGATGTGCTCTGCAAGCGAGCGATGCATGCAAAATTGTAGATCTTCTTCTTTTCCGGCTCCCCAAACAGCAGGAAACAACCTCCAGAGGCCCCACAACTGGCTCAAGCACTCTAGGCAGGTCAGAACTCACACAGTAGAGTTCAGGGGGGGAAGCTGGGGGTGAAGTCCTTTGGCTCCTGGGACTTCTTAACAGGAGGCCATCACTCCTCAGGCCCTTGGAGATCTCTTCAAGCAGGGGACACAGCAACAGCAAAGTCCTTCCCCTCTCCTTGGCAGAATAGCAACTGCAGGTCAGCCTACAAACACACAGCAAGGCAGTCCTTCCTCTTCAGTCTTCCCACTTTTCTCTTTGACAGAGGTTCCTTCTTGATTGCAGGATGATCTAAAGTTCTGAGGTCTGGGTACTCCTTTTTATACCAATTTTCTCTTTGTTCTCTGAAGGCAGAGAGGCATTTGCCTAGTCCAAACCAGTTCTGGTCAGTCCTGGAGCACTCTGTTTACATGACTCCTTCTTTCCTTTCACAGTGTAGGCCAGGGACATCAGATGCACCACAGAAGGTAGAGCGAGCATTGTGGAAGGCAGGCACAGCCCTATTCAGGTCCCAGGTGCAACTCCTCCCACCACTCTACATGGGGTGAGTCAGCACTGTGCTGACTCACCCTGTCTCCTGGAATTCCCCAGCCCCTGTCACTCAAACTCCAGACAGTCAATTCACAAACAGGCAGAGGCACACAGAAAGGTCAGACAAGAAAACAGTAACTTTCTAAAAGTGCTGTTTTCAAACACAGGATTTGTAAAACATCCTTCCTGAAAGATGGGTTATTAAATTCTGAGTTCAGGGATACCAGACTTCAATTTTCTATCTTGCTCCTATGGGAAGATATGCAGGTAAACATTATACACAGCATTCCCCATTCTAGCCTATGGGCAAGATAGCCTTTCAATAGTGAAAAACAAAAATGGTTGTAATTCACTATCAGGACATACCACACACATCAGGGCATGTCCTACCTTTTACCTACAATGCACCCAGTCCTTGGGCCTACCATAGGGGTGACTAATATGCATAAAAGGGAAGGTTTAGGGACTGGCAAGTGGCTGCACTTGCCCAGTCAACATGGCAGTTAGCAACTGCACACAGGCACTGCAGTGGCAGGCCTAATACCCCATTTTAGGGCTACTCATGTGGGTGGCACAATCAGTGCTGCCGGTCCACTAGTAGCATTTGAATCACCAGCCCTGGCACACTCAGTGCATTTTACTAGGGACCTAATGATGAAACAAATCTGCCAATCATGGATAACCAATCATAATAATAATTTATACAGAGAGCATATGCACTTTAGCACTGATCAGTAGTGGTAAAGTGCCCAGAGTCCTATAGCTAACAACCACAGGTCAGGAAAAATAAAGGAGGAAGAAGCAAAAAGTTTGGGGATAACCCCGCAAAAAGGGCCATTTTCAACAATCTGTGATGCTATATTTGCTCGCAGACATCGCAGGTCATGGTGGACCTTCTACTTACAGTTTATTGTTATCAGAAGAATAGAGTGCTGGAGTTGAGGGATACTGGTGTACTACTCTGGTCATCACATGCAGGACACTTGTCAGAGCTATGAATGGTCATACATGTATCTCACTCTAGTCACATTTAAGTGTAGATGTGGAAATGGGCATGTCTGTTTTTCTTTTAGAAAGCTTCGGAGTCCCTGCACTATAATTGATGCCACAGTTGTGTGCTACATGGAGTGACCAGAGGGATCCATACCACAGCTACACAATTCTTTAAATCCTTGACTTCAATTTCATGACTCATTAGAATCATGTGTGTTAGTTCAACAGGCTAACTTCAATAGACCCAAAATGTTAACTCCCAGAATGCAGTGATATATTAAATCAAAACCCAGAACTGGAACACTTTTGTTACAGTTGTGTGGATTCACTGGTTGTAGCTATTTGCCATTTTAGATACAGCACTGTAGTACTCCAGAGGGTTAGTTTGTGATATCCAATTTTGAAAGGAGTGGGTGCGCTTCATGGTGGAGGAATAAAATGATAGATTTTGCCTATGGTGTGATTGTGGTGAAAATGTGATATCACATCCTTTCTATGGCTTTTTTAAGTGAACTGTGTTAGGGATAATAGTATGACTCCATGACTAATTAGTATATTGGGATTACATAGGGAGTATTAAGAATCAGATAGCATACTTGTGTCAATACGTTGTCACTTGTGCAAAGAGTTTTCGCTAGGGAATAGGGGTACCAGAGTGCTTAGAGGGTAAATTTGTAAGTGAGAGGGATAGAGGTTGCACTTACCAGTGTGCCCTCCCACTAGAGTCCTGACAATGCCTTAAGTGTGGAGAATGGAAATAACTTTCCCTCCCACATCACACAGTTAAAGGGCCTTGGAGGCCCACCCCCAGTTGCCAGGATGTGCCATTGAAATGAGGTAACAAACTATGCCCCAAAGTTAATTTCATCACAGGCATATGTCCTACCTTGTGTATCTGATATTGGATAGAGCATTCACCTTATTGATGATTCTGGGCCACATTGCTTTATCTGGCTCATAGTTGTTGTCAGGACGAGTGCTCAATTTTAACAATCTCATCCACCTTCACAGCTAGCTCACTTTTTTGAGATCCTAGGTTTTCTTCTTCCAACAATGTTGCAGGAATATTTGATACCAAAGGGGGTGGTGATGGACGGAGCATCTGAACCAATCAAACACTCACACCCAGTCAAAAGATCTGGTTTTGATCCATCACCATTCTTTAGCCCACTTTGCCACCCCAGTTCAGACATGGCTATATGCAAATCAGTCTGACACTGTGCCTCATGGGAACAGTCCAGCCCGAACTGCCAAGCCATGCCTTCCGTGGACCGGAAACAAGCTTCCGAGGACCGGTTTCTGGCATTACAGCCGTCTTCAGCCCGGCTTGCTTGAATCCAGTGGCAAAGTGAGCAAGGGACACACGTCTGAGCATACCCTGCCACACTTATGGATGCCAAAGCGGTACAAAAGGGGGTGGTGATGGACGGAGCATCTGAACCAATCAAACACTCACACCCAGTCAAAAGATCTGGGTTTGATCCATCACCGTTCTTTAGCCCACTCTGCCACCCCAGTTCAGACATGGCTATATGCAAATCAGTCTGACCCTGTGCCTCATGGGAACAATCCAGCCCGAACTGCCAAACCATGCCTTCCGTGGACCGGAAACAAGCCTCCGAGGACCGGTTTCTGGCATTACAGCCGTCTTCAGCCCGGCTTGCTTGAATCCAGTGGCAAAGTGAGCAAGGGACTCACGTCTGAGCATACCCTGCCACACTTATGGCGGCCAAAGCGGTAAAAAAGGGGGTGGTGATGGACGGAGCATCTGAACCAATCAAACACTCACACCCAGTCAAAAGATCTGGTTTTGATCCATCACCATTCTTTAGCCCACTTTGCCACCCCAGTTCAGACATGGCTATATGCAAATCAGTCTGACACTGTGCCTCATGGGAACAGTCCAGCCCGAACTGCCAAGCCATGCCTTCCGTGGACCAGAATCAAGCATCCTAGGACCGGTTTCTGGCTATCAGCCGTCTACAGCCAGGATAGCTTGACTCCAGTTGACTGGGTGTGAGTGTTTGATTGGTTCAGATGCTCCGTCCATCACCACCCCCTTTTGTACCGCTTTGGCCGCCATAAGTGTGGCAGGGTATGCTCAGATTTGCATATGGCCATGTCTGAACTGGGGTGGCTTGGTGAGCAAAATAACGATGGATTAAACCCAGATCTGCGACTGGGGGTGAATGTTTTGCCATTGTGCAACATTCCGTCCATCATCTTGTGTGTTTTGCAGGAATATTTGAGACACGATCTCAGCTGCTGCACTTCTGAGCGGTAAATGATTTGTGTGGCATGGAGAGTCCTTTTGTAGTGTGAGCTGTGTGTGTTGTTTCAGAGATAATTATGAGAAGGTGTATTTTGATGGACAGGTGACAAGTTGACAGATGGTATGCCTTTGGAAACCTGCGTCTGCCATTTCTTTCCTATTTGACGAGCATCCTTCCATTCAATCAAACAACGGAAAACTCTAAATATGGCATAGCCACTAAACCGAGTGTTAAATAATCACCTCCAAACAGGTAGATCAAGAGACAGGCATTTATTCAGCTACAGATCTTCCAGCACTAGCTGAACAGGTGAAGAACACCAACATTCCAAGGTGAGCTTCACACCGAGATTCTACTTGGATGGAACGTACTACTAGGGGAAGAGGAGGATGGGGTGGAAAGGGAGAGAGAGGGAAGGAGTGAACCAAATAAGGTAGAGAGGTAAAGGCATGTGTAAAGTCACTGGTTACAACACATTTCCTTTTGAATAAGAAGTGGATAAACAAGGTGAAGGTGATAACAATCATAAGTAGAAAACAATGCAATAAGACCTAACATTATATAAGATTACATTTTGTACTCCGCCGCCCAAACAGGAGGTTGGCGACTTCTGGATTCTTTAAAGCCTTGTGAGATGGAAAATGGCTCATTTTGACATTCTTCTCTGGAGGACAATGAGGAGTGTACCTTGGAGCAGCGAGCTACATTGTCTATGCTCCAGGTGCTCCCGTCGTCGAAAACAACAGAGTTCTTATTGACATGTTTTATTCTCATAGGTTTGGAGAATGATGACACTTTGGCTAAAGTACATTAGGCCTTTGTATGATCACCCATTGGCCTTCCTGCAAATCCTTGTTGACTGTACCCCATTTCTGGTTGTATCTGGATTTGTAGTCTTGTTGATGCTGTTCAGCTTTTTCAAGCACCGATTTCCTGTCTACCCAAACTGGACACCCCCATTGAGCCAATTGGGTGTAAGTTTGGATCCAGGATTTCTTCCTGTTAGGGAAACAAAAGGAGAGACACCCGAAACGGTATTAGGTGTGATCTGATATGACCATAGCATCTGTCTTATGGCTTCCTCCACCGGTTCATGAGATGCCAAAGCTAATTGAATGGTGACCTTCATCATTCTGTTGGCTCTTTCTACCAATCCATTTGCTTTTGGACAGTAGAGTGGTGATTTGTGATGAGCTATGGATAATGTGGTCATGAATGATTTAATTTCATCGAAAGTGAACTGAACACCATTGTCTGTGATCAATGTGCCGGGAATTAATGAATACATTTTATTTGTGGTTACTCAAAACCATTAAAATAAGGCAAGAAAATGGCATTATTATAAAAGATTAAATAGTTAAAACCATAAGCTTTGTTAACAAAGAAACATTAAAATCTAAAATTCATTAGTCTGTATATACTCAGCCGACAGTCTTGCCTAGTCACAATGAGATGGGCTGTACAGTCTCAACAGTGTAACACATCAATGCAAGTACTGGCCCGGTTAGTTAGCAGGGGAAGTCCATCAGTTTCCGATGAGTCTGTTGTATAAATTTGCTGAACATAGCCATATGTTTCACTGTTTCCAGTGTGTACAGATGCTGCACAGCCTCCTTTGTCGTTCTGATCCCTTGTTGTAGTAAAGTTGGCTTGAGGTAAAGTCTACGCTCTAAACACAAGACCGGGCAGCAAAGTAGAATATGGGCCAAACTCTCCTGTTTATATTTACATAGCCGACACTCCGTGTGCCCCGTCCTTATCGACTTCGAGGGATATACTGGCAGATGCATCAAGCAAAATACCTCCCGATAAAATACCGAATCGGTAAAACAGGCCGATACCGAACGCAAAAACAGAAAATGCAATGCATCAACCCCAAATCGGTAAAAAATAAAGAATCGCTAAAAAAATCCCCTCGGTAAATTACCGAATCGCAAATCAGACAATCGGAAATAACGAACACCAAAGCTGACCTCGGAAATACCGAATCGCTAATAAAGAATCGCAATGGAATGCATGAAAAATCGCTAATACCGAAAAATGCCAAAATAGCTATTTAGCATGAGCAAAATAAGGGGAATCTCAAACTGGAGGTAAAGTTATTTGAAGGAATGGAAAAAAAAAAAGAAAATATTTTACCAGGTGCTGACAATCAGTAACCCTTCACAAATGCACCTGGAAACCCCACAAGTCTTCCAAAATGGCTGCCTCCTACGTGCTTGCTAGGAGGAGGAGGATCAACGCCCAGGCTCAGCGCAGGAGGATGATCCAGGACAGGGTCTTCAGAGTGCACACCACATTGCTGGGGCAGACAGAGGAACAGGTGTACGATAAGTACAGACTCAACCGTGCCATGATCATGCGCCTAATAGCAGATCTGGAACCATTACTGCAGCACCAGACCCGTAGGACCAACGCCATACCAGCCCATGTCCAGGTCCTATGCAGCCTGCACCTGCTGGCGTCTGGAAGCTTCCAGGGGGTAATAGCAGAGACCGGAGGCGTGTCGCAAAGCGCTTGATCACGCTTCTTCCACCGGTTCCTAGAGGCCATGCTGACATTCATACATCGCCACATCACCTTCCCCACAACCCCCCAGCAGCTGATCCGCACCAAACGGGAGTTCTACCAGGTGGCACAATTCCCCCATGTGATAGGGTGTGTTGACCGCACGCATGTCCCCATCTGTCCTCCCTCAGCCATCGAATACATTTTCCGCAACCGGAAGTCAAAACATTCTATAAATGTGCAGGTCGTGTGCAATGCTAAGTACATCAATACGGACCTTGTAGCCCAATCCCCAGGGAGCCCACACAACGCTTACATCTTCCGTCACAGTGGCATCCACAGGCGCCTGATCAACGGTGAATTTGGAGAGGGACACCTACTAGGTACATATTGATGCATCATCGTTTACTCCATCCCCACATGTATCATTGCATTCATGCTGATGACCATTCTCTCCCCATCCTGCAGGTGACAGCGCTTACGCATTGCGTGAGTATCTACTCACTCCCTACCTCAACCCAGCAACACCTCAAGAGCAGCACTACAACAGAGCACACATCAGCACAAGGAATGTGGTGGAGCGTACATTCGGCATCCCCAAGAGTCACTTCCGAATACTGCACAAGACAGGAGGTGCCTTGCAGTACAACCCAGTGACCTGCTGCCAGATCATAGCTGTCTGTGCCAACCTGCACAACATCGCCACCCGTAGGGGGATTCCCATAGAGGTGGATGGAGAGGATGAACTACGTGCACAGCAACCCCCCCCAACACCAACAGGCACATGTGCCCAACACAGCAGAAGGGCAACGGAGGCGGACATACATCACACGGCATCATTTCTGAGACAGGTAAGAGAGAGCCTTGACAACATGATCTGGTTTGCAAGGGTTTAATGGTCATGAACACCTGACTGGTGCAGAAATATGTAACACAAACATGATGCAGCTGCAGTAAAAGCAAAACTAAAATAGTCCCTTGTCAACACGGGTGCTGCTTGTGGCACTATAGTTGGCCCATGGTTACGTCACCATGGATAGTGAGACATTGCCACATGTCTACTTGCGTTTGCCACGTACCCCCAGTCTCCTGTCCCGTGACTCCTCCGCATCTCCACGATGAGTGTCAGTGGCTGTTGCGTCGTGCACACTGCGCCTCCTCCCGCTGGTCTCCGGCAGGGAGACGCTGCTCACACTGGAGGCTGCCTCACTCCCCTCATCCACTCCCACACTGCTGACACTGGCAGTTCCAGAATGCAGATGCTCCACTGCAGTGGTCACTCTCTCTCGAGGGCCCTTGCCACATCCCCATAATAATGCCCTAGGTCCACTTGCAGGGACACGGACCTGCGGGATAGCACAGCTGTGCTGTTGCACAGCTTAGTGATGGCCCTATTGGTGGAATTTGTAGCGAGCATGATCTGCCTGTGCCTCCGGCGCTCACTTCATTGGCCTGTGACTACAGCACGTGTCAGTTCCTGCAGGCAAAGCTTGATGTCATTGTTGCCCGCAGCTACGGCTGTGGTGAGCTCACGCACAGCGTCAGTCATGTTTCCTAATCTGTTAGACAGTTTTGTCATGGTGAGTTTCATTGCACCCATGTGTCTCCCCTGCAGGCGCTGGACACGCAGCATCCGGGTCTCAACTACTCCGTACCCATCGGCCGGATCCACTGGTCTTGCTGCAGCCCTACCCAGGGGCACGGCCCTCTGTCTGACACGCTGACGTGCTGCTGTTTGGGTGGTTGGAGTGTCGGCAGCCTGGCGTGGGACATTTTGGGCTGCTGTACTCTGCTCCGTCTCCATCTCGTGCAGGGAGGGAACATCTGCCCTGCGGCTCTGCGGAGTTGTCCGCACTGGTGGTGGTGGTGGAGGTGGTGTTTTTGTCCACATGGATGGCGGTGGTGGTGGTGGTGTCTTTGTCCGCATGGATGGCGGTGGTGAAGGTGGGGTTCGCGGTGGTGGTGAAGGGGAGGACATGGCTTCATGTCCCTGTGAGCACTCCGCATCGGTCACCACTGGTGTCTCAGAGATGACGAGGCGGCCACTGTCGTCTGAATCCATGGGGGATGCATCTGTGTGTGAAACAGTGCATAGTTAATATTTAGTTATTGTATGTGGATATTACATTATTTTGTCTATATAAAGTACATATTTGGACAGATATTTGGCCCTTTGCTGCTGTTTTCATTTCATTCACCTCTGGGGTCAGACATGCACTCATTCATGTATTGACTACAACTCCCATGGTGCAACACTATGGTGAGGGTATGTGTTTTAGGCACGGCTACATGTGCACTGGGTCTGGCATGGGGGAGTGGGCAGGGATTGACAACACGTTGCATTTCTACGCTGCCATGCATCTTACCTTGTCCTCCTTCCGCAGCACCAGAGGTGTCCAGTTGTGTGACCCCCACAACAGCTTCAGGTTCTATTGTTGACTCCACTAGGTCCTCCAGGGCTGTGTTCGGTGTCACATTGGATGTGCCCCCAACTGTGCCTGCTGCATCCTTGACCCTCTGAGCAATCCTCTCCTTAGCCCTTTTACGCAGGTCATACCAGCGTTTTTTTAAGTCGTCAATGCTGCGGTGGGTGACTCCGCAAGCATTGACCTTGTCCTTGATGCGCAGCCACATCTTTCTTTTTTCTGCCTCAGGCACCTTCAGGGACAGCTTCCCAAACAGTTTATCATTATTGCTGGTGACACCCTCAACCAGTATTTCAAGTTCCTTATCAGAGAACTTGCGCTTTCTCTTCCTGGGTGTGTCCTTTCCCTGCTGGGGGGCCTCCTTCTCCATCTTAAACTGCTTGCCTGGTCCTGGTTGCTGCTGGTTCAGTCCAGCTCCTCAGCTCCTGTGCTCCGCCTCCTCCTCTGAGCTCCTCGGGCACTGAATGGAGCATGGGCTGTCCTACTTCCTGGTTGTAATGTCATCAGCCTGCTTCCGATGCGTTGCGTCTTTTTACCGAATTCGCAATTACCGATTTCTCAAATACCGATTCAGTATTTGCTAATTCGGTATTTGCTAATGGTGTCTCGCTAT
Organism: Lissotriton helveticus; assembly: GCF_964261635.1. Classification (NCBI taxonomy): domain Eukaryota; kingdom Metazoa; phylum Chordata; class Amphibia; order Caudata; family Salamandridae; genus Lissotriton; species Lissotriton helveticus. Next base: position 1,577,175,509 of record NC_136061.1, on the reverse strand, counting down.
CGTACTTTCGCTGTGGAATACCGAATTTTACCGATTCGGTAATTAATACCGAATCTCTTGATGCATCGCGGTTTGCATGTCCTTATTAGCGATTCCTTATTTTTCGCTAATAAGGACATGGAATACCTATTTTTGATGCATATGTCCCATAGTTGTTTAAGGGGGAGAGGATGTAATCTAAACGCTACGATCCTTTGTAGAGCTTGTCTTCCCACTGCCTGGGTAAGATGGAGTTTGGACTTGTGTTCTGTATGTGGGAGGCTTTGCGACTCATGGAACCCTCTTACTTCCAATGATTCCAGATCTGAGGTGCGAGAGCAGAGGCGGACCTGTTTTTTTATCGCACTTTTGATGGCGGTATACTTAGTTAACTTGGGGTCCCAGTTTTCCAGTGCAAGATTCAATGCTTCTTTGGTGGCGGAAAGGCTAATTTACCAGGGGTTGTCAGGCTCCAGAGAAATACTTTTTATGGTAGACTTCAATGTGTTCACTGTTGCTGCCGTGGTGAGAAAGAAGTATTTGCTCAGGGAAACCATCTCTTCCAGTTTTTGTTGATTTAGATTAAATTCTAACCGCACTAGATTGTTTCTGGTACATGCGGGTAGTTGGAATATCTTTTCGTATGCCGAGCAGTGAATTTTTTCTAGAGCTCTTTGTAAATTCCCTAGGAAGGCCAGTTGTGCATAATTAAGTGATGGTATTAACTCCTCTCTCAGGACTCTTTGAATTGCAGTTGTTGTGGGGCTGTGCAAAGTAGCATAAAGCTTGCCAAGGCGTAAGTAATACTTTTCCCTTTTGTGCGTATTTTATCAAGGTGACCTCCTGGGCGGCCTGTTTCAGTGAGCCAAACTCCCAAGTAATTGTAATGTTGTATATAATTCAAAGTCAGCTGTCCTAGCCTCCATTTTGCCAGGTTTTTTTTCGGATAGTGCCCAAAGATTGTTATTTTTGATTTAGATTGGTTGGCAATCAATTTGTTCTTAGCGTTATAAGTTGCCAGGGCTGAAAGAGCTTTTTGTAGGCCAATTTTGGTACGGTCAAGGAGTACCAAGTCGTCGGCATATTGCAGTAGTTGGATCTTAGTATGTCCGATCCTCGGTGTTGCTAGTGATGCTCCAAACAGGGCTTGACCCATGTCTGCGGTGTATAGGTTAAACAGCATCGGAGCTAATTCACATCCTTGTTTCAGGCCGCGATCTGTGTAAATTTTCTCTGAGGCAGAGGCTGTCGAAAGTTTGATTCTGACTCAAGTTCTTGAATATAATGATCGAATAGCTTGTAATAAAGAAGGATCAATATTCCAGCTTGCCAATTTCTGCCAGAGGATCGAACGGTCAACCCCATCGAATGCTGCCGTATAATCAATGAAACAAGCGAACAGCGGCAGACATTTTCGTGCCACCGCCTTATGTGCGAGATAAAGTGCTATAATGCTGTCCACTATTGATGCTCCGGATCTAAACCCTGTTTGATATAAGGGCAGAAGGCCCTCGTTGCTGACCCAGTTTGAGAGTTCCACCAGAAGGGTACTTGCATAAGCCTTGCCCTCGATGTCAAGCAAGGCAATCATGCGATAATTTGGATTTTGGGCCTTTCTTATGTATTGGGTGCAATAGTGACCCTCTCCAAGAATCAAGGACGTCCCCCAAGAGTCGGCATTCGGCGTACAGCGTGGTCAGTTTATCTGTCCCAAAATCTGTGTCTTCCCTGAAAAGGGAACCAGGCAGGCCGTTGAGTCCTGGTGCCCCATTGTGTCTAATCTTTTTTAAGGTTGTATTAACCACCTTTTTTTCGGGGGGGAACCGAGGGGTCCACAGTTTTTATAGGATGAGTGGTGATGACTCGTCGTCCAGCCTCGTCCGGGTCTTTATTCGGTGGAGTTGTACTTCCTTCTTCTTGGTACAAAGATTTCACATGAACTGCCCAAGTGTCAGCGTCAAGGGAGTTCTCTCTATGGTTGTCTCCTTGGTTTAAAGTATTTAGGTATTGCCAAAACTCTTGGGACTTACCGGGTCTCAGTAGCTCAAAGATCTTTAGCCATTTCGCCTCAATACCGTCCCGTTTTGCGGCCCAAACTTTCTTCGAGCGGGTTTTTGCTGTTTCTTGAAATAGCCTTTTAGCGGATGCTGAGCCCGTTTTCTGATAGGCCCTTCGTTTGGTTCTTAATTGTTTTGCACTCTCTTTAATTGCAGGAATGTGTCCAAAGTTGTGCGAGGGATATGGAGGAGTTTTAATTATTGTGCCTCCTTGAAGTAGTATTACCAGTTTACGTGCAGACTGGTCCCATTCTCCTATTCCACCCCTGTTGTTTTTGCTTTGTGGCCCGTCGGCCCATTTTTTTTTCCATATCTCAAACTTGTTAATTGGGACTGGACCCCATTTGATCCTTCTCGGCAATGTGAGCAGTTCAGCTCCATTTGATAACCCAATGCATTGTAAAGTATAGCAATTGTCTACTATAAGCTTTAACGAGATTGTTAGTGCGGCGTGATCACTTTCATTGCATTGGTCTACTTTGTAGTCTGTCATAAGATTCTGTAGCCGGCTGCTTAATAAAATATAATCTATAGTAGTTTGATTATTGTATGCTGTCGGGATGAGCGCTCCTGGAGTGTCTCTTAAGAGGAGAGAATGAGCTGATAGCAGCTGATAAGAGAACATCAGGGCGTTAAAGGCCTCTGTGGCCGTAGAACGATTGCTTTGTGCTACCTTAGCCCCAATATTATGTGTGTTAAAATCCCCAAGTATTATTGGCTCCATATGAGCATACTGTAGGAGAAGATTTTCTATATGACTTATTAACTGAGACACCTTGTCTTTATCTCCCGGTCCGTGAGGGTTATAGTAAACATTAATTAAGAGTATTGTTAGTGGACCCTTGTTTGTCGATAAGCTTTTCAGGGTGCCTGCCATGAACATGTTTGATGATGTTTTTATTTCTGTAAATTGTATTTTCCGAGAAATCCTGATGTATATAGAGATACCTCCAGATGGTCTACCAAATATGTTCTCTTTAATAGCTAGTTTGCAGTATTCCGCAAATCCGCTTATTGATATTGGTTTGATGGCTCACGTCTCTTGGATGCAAATTATGTCCACTCCAGCTAGGAACGGCAGTATCGCCTGGTTTTGTACTAGCTTTAGAATCCCTGCTACGTTCCAGGACATGATAGTAACACATTGAGTGCTAATCATTGAGTTTTTAGGGATTGCTGGGGGAACCATTAGCTGGAGCTGTAAGGTTTTCTTGCTTGCAAAAAAGCTGGAATTAGAAGTTATGGTTTAATGCCCTTGGCACCCAGGACCAGTCTTTACTGATATTGTTCTCAATTGAGCAAGTCCGAGTTCCTTGACCCAGGATTGTGGTTACTTTAACCGAACCGTCACTTGTTGGATTTATTGTTATGCCACTGTTAGTCCCGTGAAGAATGGACGCTGCAGGTGGCCGTAGATGAAGTAGCTCATTCAGTGGTGTATTTTTTTGAGTGACCAATTCCAGAGTGGCGGTTTGTTGCTTTGAGTAACTATGTTTCAGGAGCATTGAATATTTTGCCACAGGCCTGCTCGTAATCTTTATGCCCCAATTTTCCAGTTGTTCTTTACTTCTTTTTAATGCCTGAGCCATATCTAGATTGAAGAAACGCAACTCTGTAATTTCATTGCTCTCACCTGGACCTGGGGTGAGGAAGGAGACACTGTCAATATCTGTTGTATTTATAGTTTCTAGACCTGGGATATTGGTGCAAAGTTTTAAAAGAATGCTGCGGTTAAGGATGTCCCACTTGCCCTGTTAGACGTATTCAGGGTGAAGTAATATTTTCAAGTCATCGTGAGTGACAGAAGACGGGTTATGATGTATCGTAACTTCCTGCAGTTTTTGACAAGGTGTGTCATTTGTGGTTTTCTGTGCCAGTCCATCGACCTTGGACTCTGCGTGATTTATGTTACCAGCCGTCAACTGGTCTTTCCTCTTGGGCATCGCTAAGTTACTCTACAGGCTGTGAACTTGGTGGAGCCTTGAGGTCCTCTTTGGCCTGGGGATTGTTTGTTTATTTTTAGTATGTCTCTGGTCGTGCCGCTCGAACATTTATCCACTGCAATGTTCGGCAAGGAACTCCCTAAGTTAGATACCTTGGTTCTTTGCGAGGCGTGCCGTCCGTCCCAAGGTACCAGTCCTTGTGGCCTATTAGAGCACCAGCTGGTTTTTACTTCACCTGTTTCCACAGTTTTTGACCGTTGCTCCGTGCGCTCATCCAAAGAGTCCCCAAGAGGTATTTCTAGGTTAATTTTGCCCAGGTTAGTTGAACTTATAGAATTTTCATTTAGGATGTGAGGCTTTAGAGGACTAATAGTCTCAGGGTCGTTATTATTGTCGGTCCCAGCCTCTTTATTTTCCGGCAGCAACCACTGCCTGATGGAGCCATTAGAGATGGAGTTGTTTTTAATTTGTTTATTCAACTTTTTTAGTTTTTTCTTGTTTTTCTGTGAGAGGTGGGCAGTAACTGAACTTGTCAAGTACAAGGTGTTGGAAGTTTCTTGTTCTTTTGCATTGACGCCGCTAGGTTCTGTTGCCGTTTCTGTAGCTCTACATGGGTGCTCCTCCACTGTCCTTATGATCTCTTGCTGGAGGTCTTTGATGTTGGTTTGGGAATGCTGCACATTTTCAGTCAGAGCGGGATCGTTGTTGTTCTGCTGGAAATGTATCATGTTCCCGATGCCTGCTGGTTTCTGACTTAAGATCCTCAATTAGAGTGTTCATTATCTCTGGGAGCTTTTCCAAGTTAAGCAGTACGGGGCTGCAACCACAGTCCTGCTGTTTTAGTGTTGCTGTTGTATTTGCCTGAGCTCGATGAATCAAAGAATTCAAATGTTCTAGTTTGGAGTCTATTCCTGAAATCAGACCAGCGACTGTTTGTAGAATGTTTATCTGAGCATCCAGTTTGTCTGTGTGCATTATTGCGGCATTTACCATTGAAGACAAGACGTAATTAATTAGTACGAATTGGTGGTCTAATTTGGACGGCTTCGGCTCCGTTTCCGTTTCCTCTCCCCGTCCTAGCGAGCTAGGGGTTACAGGAATCGAGGGAATCAAGGGAGCATTGTCATAAGCGCTGCTACTTTGAGTTGGAGAGTAAGTTACTGTGGCTACAAATGGTTCGGCCAGTGCACTTAATGCTTGAGCGTTGATTGTTCTAACCTCCTTGGTCCCGATTATCCCATTTGCCCCAGTCTCTCCCTTCTCTCCATTGACCAGACCATCCGTTTGTGTTTGCGTGTCTCGTGGTCGTAGGCTTACTGAGTTGGAAGTGCTATTTTTACAGTTATTATTGCTGTTGTTGCTGAGCAAAGTTGGCGCCGTAGTTGTTTGTGCTTTTAAGCCCCCCGGCACCAATAATCGGATTGTCAGGCTCCAGAGTGAGTGGGATCCTGGCGATGTATTAGAGACGACTGTGGTTGAACTAGTAATGGTGTTGATATGTCCTGCGCTCGCTAAGTTTGGCATTCTATGAAGCAGAAATTCCCTTATATCTCTATTACTGTCAGTACTAAGTAATTTTTTTCTAGTACTCAGGCTAAGGGAGCTCTTGTTGGGTGTAGGCTCATGTAGGATAGCATCCTGTCCTAGTTGGCGATTAGGCGCTAGTAGTGGAGCTGAAGGCAAGTCTCCTATTTGGGCCACCTCCACCTCTGCAAGTTAGTCCTTTGCACCTAAACCCAGTTTTGAAGCCCCTCTACCAGAGGGGTGAAGCATTTTTTGCTTATGTCGTCTTGCTGACTTTTGGGGGCGGGGCTTCTCTTGGTGTTGAAGCAGAGTTAAATTTCTTCTTTTCATATTTTTATTTTGTAGCTGCACGATGCTGCCCAACAGCCAAGTAGCTCCTAGAGGCACTCTGTGTGCTGGGCTCAGTCCTGGCTGCACCTTTAGGGGATCTTGTTCCTGCCTGTCCCCCACTGGAAGGAAAGGAAAATCCTACTTGTGCCACCGGCTACCGCCCTCTGCCCTCTACGCTGCGCCTGAGTTTAGGGCTGAACCTGGGCCAAGCTCATTAAAGCCGCCGAGAGAGTACTGCAGGCGGGAGAGGGATCACCAAAAGCTGCTGCTACCCCCTCGTGCTCCTGGACTCACCGCGGTACCAAGCGATCCATGGTCTCGGTGCAAACTCTCCTGTGCAGTGTTTGGGGAGGCGCTCCGCGGCTTTCACTGCCTTCGCTGCCTTCGCTGCCTCCGCTGAACGCTGACGCTGCTGCCTAGAAGAGACTGCAACGTGCTGACCCCTCGTCTGGCCCCCCGTCTGGCACCCTGTCTGGGTACCGGGTCCGGGACTGCTGCGGGACTGCTGCGGCGGAAAACAGCGGAATGGCGGAGCTCTTTTCCTCTCTCTACAGCAGCAGCTCCAACTGCAAGGTGCAAGCAGCAGGCTCTCTGGAAAACCCGAACTGACCTCAGCAATTGGTTTTTGAGCAGTGGCATTAAGGGGAAACTGAAATTGCAATTACACAGCGTGCTGCAGGTACCCACATATAAGGCAACCCGGCCTCACACCTCCACAGCCTACGTCAGAAGAGCTGTGTGGATATCAACGTGGAAGACCGTGTACGCCCGGCTCCAGTGCGTGCCGGGAATGCCCTCTTTGGAAAAAGTATCATTAAGGAATTCAATTAATGAAGATGTTGTGATAGTGGAGACCCTTTTTGTAGCAATCTAGTGGAAATGGTAATCGATAAGCACAAACATGGATCTTTTAGAGTAATTGAGCAAGTTTAATGGACCATTAATGTCCAGGCCTAATTTGTCCCAAGGTTTAGTAGGGACAGGAATAAGTGGAGCTTTGTGAATAACTTTAGCTTTGTCACTGGTTCCACTTGCAAGGCAGTCTCTTACTTTCACTTATACCATGGAATCCATATTGGAAAACCAATGGTTTTGTCTGATTTTACTTTTTGTCATGCTCCTGCCTGGATGACCTTCATGAGTTATTTGCATATGCGTTCATTTATTTTCTCTGGAGGATCAATCCTATTGCCTCTGTAGATGTGGTCCTTTATGATAGACAATTCATCCTTTACTACCCAGAAGGATTTAAGGGGCTTTGGCAGGTCCTTGGGATTTTTAGACCAACCATTACAGATAGCGTTTTTTAAATCAGTGAGAATATTGTCCTCATTCATGCATTTTTCCCATTCCTCCTTGTTAATGGCAGGGATAACTATTGAAATAATGATCTCATCAAGAGGGTACATTTGAGGGTTTCATTAGTGATTGGAAGTCTGGAGAGACAATCGGCAACACTGTGTTCCTTGCCTGGTACGTAGTTTATAGTTGAAACCTTGTAGACCTTAAATCCATTTGGAGATACGGGGAGTAGTTTTTTACAAGCACTTGGTAGAAAACAAGGGAAACAAGGGTTTGTGGTCTGTCTTCAGAGTGAATTGGATCCCCCATAAAAAGAACTAAAAGTGATTTATAGCCCAATAACAAGCGAGGGCCTCCTTTTCAATCGTGGAGTAGTTGCTTTCTGGTTCCTTCAATGTTCTGGATGCATAAGCTATCACTTTTTCTTGTCATTTTACGTATTGTCTAAGAGAGGCTCCTAACTCTTTCATGCTGGCATCCATTGTCAAAGTGGTTTTTGCATTGGGGTCAAACATCCTCAGAACGGGTGCCTCAATTATAGCCTGCTTGATCTGTTTGAAATCATTGTGACACTGAGAGTTCCAATCGAAAGAGGTACCTTTTTTGAGTAACTCTCTGAGTGAATGCACTTGTTCTGCAAATTTCTTGACGTACTTGGACATGTACTCACCCAGGCCAAGAAAGGATTTAAGTTCCTCTTTATTAGTAAGGCAGGAGCAAGTTTGACTGAGTCTACCAGGCTAGATTTTGGTTTGATTCCTTCACCTGATAAGGTGTGACCCAGATAAACCACGGATTCAACACCTATTTTGCATTTCTCCTTTTGAGTGGTGAATCCAGCCTTGCTGAGTTTCTTTAAGACTCCTTCTAGGACTTTATTATGTTCCACTTCTGATGCTCTGTAAATCAGGATCTCGTCCTGTACGCACAGTACTTTGTCTGTTCCTTGTAAGATATGCTGCATAATGAGTTGAAACACTGCTCGGGCTGATGCTAGCCCGAACGGCATCTTTGAAAACTGGTATGCCCCAAAGTGCGTTATGAAAGAGATAAGGAACTTGAAATCAGGGTGGAGAGCTACCTGATGGTATGCAGAAGAAAGGTCGAGAACGCTAAAGAATTTTGCTCCTTGTATGACCATGAGCATCTCGTTGATATTAGGGAGAGGGTGTCTGTCCACCCATATGTTTAAATTCAAATCTCTGAGGTCAACGCATAAGCAAATGCTCATACCTACTTCTTTAATGCTACCACGATGGGGGCCAACCATTCAGAACCTTCAATACACTCTATCACTTTGTTGGCTTCCAATCTGTCAAGCACTTTCTTGAGCGGGTCTCTTATGTGTAACGGAACAGACCTGGCCTTGTGGACAACTGGTTTGTGCTGTGCTTTTAGTTTGATTTTGTGCAGGAATCCTTTCAACAGTCCTAATTTATCAGTAAACACCTCAGGGAATTTTTCGCATATTTCTTTCCCTATTTTTGACTTTTCTATAGGTTAAACTGGTTCAGGAGCATTTGGATCTAGCTTGATCCCAAAGTCTTTCTGGTGTTTCTACCCTAGTAAATTTGAACCATTTTTTGTGATGTAAGCCTTCCCCAACCTAGATCTGTCTTTGATATCAATGTGCATGAGGAGCATTCCAACAAGGTGTCTGGCATCATGGTTGTATCCTCCCGGTCTGATGTCGGGAAGTAATAGTGCGTATTCTTTGTTTCCTGAGTTCTCTTGAAACGTGGATTCACTGATGAGAGTATTTGAAGAACAAGAGACAATAAATACTACATATGGGATATTGTCAAGTAGTATTTCATATTTAGGATATATGGTATTGGTAGGATCCGTATTGTTAGCTACTTGGAAAACAATATCTTCATTTAGAACTAGTTTGTTGCTAACCATATGGGTAACACTCTTCTTAAATTTCTTGCAGACCTCTGAAAAATGTCCTCTCTTATTGCATTTCCTGCAAGTGACCCTTATTGTGGGGCATCTTACGTTGTTGGCCAAATGATTGGGATTACCACACCTGTAACACCTAAATTTGCTCCCATCAGTATCTTGTTTCTCAACCTCAGCTGGTGAAGATTTTGACTTAACATCTTTTGTAGATATTTTATTTATACCATTGTCCAACACCTGCTTGACATCAACTGCATCCTTCATTTCATTCATGCAAAACGCTGTATGTTCAATACTCTTCACGATATCAATAGCATGTTTTAAATCAGGGGCTTCAGCTAACAGTTTTTCCTGAATCTTCTTATCACATTTGCATCTAACTAATTGATCCCTGATTAGTGCCAAAATCACAAGTTGAAGCTAATCCCCTCAAAACAGCAATGTAATTACACACTTTTTCATTTTTACCTTGTGAACATGAGAAAAACGTGTGTCGTTCCAGAACAACATTAATCTTTTCCTCAAATTGTGCTTCTAGTTTCTTCAGAGTGTTTTGATACACATCATGCTGTACATCCCCACGATCCTCCTCATTAACCTCTACATTTTTAATTATAGAATCAGGAAGATCATCAAATATTTCTTTTGCATGCTTCCCTAAATTATGCAACAAAATATGTTGTTTACGTACGGATGAAAACCTAGCACCCCCTATGGCAATTAAATAAGACTCAAAAGGGTTTACCCATTTTTTTCATGATGTTAGAGGTTCCCCTGCTTCATTGAGAAATGAAGGAGGTTGAAACATTGTAAACGCTGCCATAGGGAAGAAGGGAAAGGGAAAGTAAAGTAAGATAGAGAAGGAGAAGGAACTGTGCAACTAGAGGTAAAAGGAAGAATCCAGAGAGAAGAGAAGTTAGGAGAAAGTGAAAGTAGAGGTACAGTTTGAAACTGCAGGTAATGCAGCAGAAAATCACTGATAATTATTAAGTAAAAGTGGGATAGGTGCTCTGGTTTGTAAATCACAACATAATTGTCAATATACAGTATACAACAATACTTAAAGTCAGGTAAAGCATAGAATGGAAGACACTCTGGTGTATCAGTGATAAGTTGTGCCCATCAGCGATGTAGTGGTTGATATGCCGTGAGGATAAGTATTATTTAAGACTTTAAATATTTGGTAGACGACTGAAGGAGAAGACTGGCCAGTTTAACAGCACATCCATAGCGTGTATAATAAGCAACTGTGCCTTTCAGCTAAAAGCTTTACTGGCAGGCTGTGGTTAATGATGGCAGTCCCTCTGAAACATAACACTTAGTGCCAGGTTCTGAAGGAACGAGCAAAGTGGTCAAAAGAACATGTAGCAAGCTGTGCCTGTCAGCGTTGAAAACTGCTGGCAGGCTGAATGAATATAAAAATCCAGGCAGTGGCCAAACGTGAGGAGAACAAGATGCGGGCTGGGTCACACAGCAGCTGGGGTACTTGAAATATAAGCCGCTGTGGGAAATTGTAGGAAAACAGAAATGTGGCAGCGTCACTCAAAAAGTGGAGGAGATCGAACTGGAAGCTGCGCTAACCGCCCCTCCCTCCTTGAAACTGACACAGTGCCCAACGCTCTGAGGAAAAGGAGCGGAGCTGCATCAATCAAGACAGCTGAGGGGAGTGGGGCAGGAACCACCAAGCACGATGCCGATAGTCTACTCCCAGTGGCAACGTGTTTTAAACTGAGTAGATCGGGCCAGGAGACAATAGACGATATCTCCACACGCATGAGGGGTGAAGGCGCAGAAAGTGCTGTTCGGACGGCTGCTGGTTGGTTGAGGCAGCCATTCATGTCAGGATCTGATCGCTCCCCAGGACTCACAACACCATAGGCATGGAGGTGAAGGCACCAAAAGTGTAGCATAGGTGGCTGTGGGGTGACAGAGGAAAGCCGGGTGACACTCAGATTACCACCGCTGAGCGAAGCAGGAAGATGAGAGGGAACGCTGTAGACCACCACAAAAGTGCACATATTCACATAACGTTAGGATTGTAGAAGCAGGAGATCCTCCCTCATCAGCTCACCGGCTAATAATGAAGGCACGCGAATGAGCAGAGTTGCCCATAAACTAAGGTGCCTCTCAAGCCACAAACACCATGGCAACGCTCTCTGCCTCGCAGGTGGGAACGCTGGCAGCTGGTGAAAGAAACTGGGGAAAGGATCTACACTATCCCCAGGAGCGCTGAATCATCACCAATTGTTAAATAATCGTCTCCACACAGGTAGATCAAGAGACAGGCGTTTATTCAGCTACAGATCCTCCAGCACCAGCTGAACAAGTGAAGAAGGTGAGCTTCACACCAAGATTCTACTGGGATGGAACATACTACTGGGGGAAGAGGAGGAGGGGGGGAAAGGAAGAGAGAGGGAAGGAGTGAACCAAATAAGGTAGAGAGGTACAGGCATGGGGAAAATCACTGGTTGCAACACCAAGATTGATGGAGTGTTGTCTGATTACATCAGTCCATCTTCAAAACCTCAAAAAATGGTGGTCATTTAGCCAACAGCCTAACCAATCTGTTCCACCAAGATGGAAGAACAACAGTCCATCTGTCAATCTCTAAATCAGGTCTTAAGTGTGAAGGTAATATTTGACCAGGTCAACACACTAGGTTGAGTTGGTCTCCAGTGCATTGCGTTCAGCCTCATCTTATGCTTAGGCCCGCTCAAATGCACCGTAGTGCTATGCTGTTTTATGGAGCCTTTTAACTTAAGGCTTTTTTCAAAATATTTCTCCAGTTATAAAATGAATTTAAATACTTTTTGTGTTATTTTTCATAATAATTTTTTCAGGATTTTTCTAAATTAGGTTTGTGATTTTGATTGTGTTATGTTTTGAATTTGAACTGTTTTGTTACTGCTAACTACTTAAAACATTTTCCCCAATGTTGGCCTGACTGGCCCAAGCCTTAACTTCCAGGTTTTATGCACAGGTTTAATAATTGAAGCTATGTGTTTGATCTACACGATTTTAGACATATTGCTTGAGAAGGCCTCACTTCCTCCTCAAATAATTACCCACTTTCCTGCAAGGGTATTATGGGTGGACATTGATTCTGACAGTTTCTGCATGCACAGAGATCTTTGTTGCCACAGTCCTCTTGAGCTTCCAGAAGGCAAAGTTCCAACCCAATATTGATAAAGGAGGATGGGATTGGGTGGTGCTACTTGCCGTGAACTCAGATAGGTCTTAGAGGTCAGCTTCAAACTGGATGATCACCACAAAGCAATGTGCGGAGAGCAGCAGGCTAAAGGTATATGAAGTGCTCCATGAATTCAAAATAAGAGTGAAAGTAAGACCTGTGGGACCAGAAATTTAAAGAATCGTCACAAGGCCATATTGAATGGCTTACCGTGGTCTAAATGAGTCAGTGCAGGAGCATCCATCATAGATAGACAAGTGCAATGAAATACGAGCTGCGTGTATACTACTTTGTCACTAGAGGGAACCACATCCCCAGGAGTGAAGTGAAATTCTGCTTTTCAGCCTCCACATAAAAGCAAATATTCCATTTGGAGGTGGTTTGCCGTTATAATTGATTTCAACTGAAAAGTAGAAATCCTAAGAACAAGGCACTGGCGGGCATATTAGCAAGAACCTCGTTAAAATTATCACTGCTTTAGCAGCAGTAAACTGCCACTAAAACGGCGATAAAGGGCTTGCTAATATGCGTTATAGAATTCCAATAGAAGCCCAGGTTAGATGTGCAGAACGGCAATAATTTTAACGAGGTTCTTGCTAATATGCCCTTTAGTTTTCGTTCTGCCAATAGCCGTATTATATTGTAAGTAAAAAAAGATTTAAAAACAATACAACTTTATATAATTTATTTATCATGGTTCTATATGCAACTGTTTGTGTTCTACACAAAATTAACAGTGTTGAACTAAACTAGTTACCTTATCATTTCATTAAAAGTGGGATGAAATGGTGGTTGTTCTTTGGTTTCTTCTTTTAAGTATTCTAACATTGCCAACGCCAATACTGAGATTGTTTAAACTGTGTTATTTTTCATAGTGATGAAGCAGATTTGTAGCGAAAGAGTACCATGATACTGCATGTTATAGGTCATATAATTCCTAATTATCACGGGTCACAGGTGAGGTCATTTTTTCTGTGGTAGGTAATATCATATGTGTAATATTCTAGATAATGCCACTGGTGATGTCACTAGTGATGTCATCTGTGATGCCACAGGTCATATCCCAGATGAGGTCACATTTGCTCTCTCATTTGTAGACATGCTTCACGATAGACGGATGCAGTGCATGAAGGTGACTGCGTACTGTACACAATTAGTGCTCGAAATAAAGGGGGAAAAAACATACAATTGACTGTTCCAGCAACCATCACTACCACCATAACCTCTGGCAGAAGAAGGGTCCAGTGGAAGATTAGCCACAAAATCAAGGATCCTTACATGGCAACATCCAAATAAGTAATGATGAAGTTGTAGTGAAATATATTATGTTAGATAGAAAGGAAAAATACACAACGGTGAAAAGAAAAAGTAGGAAGCAAGAAGACCTTTCACAATAGAAAGGGGACACATGTAGAAAATAAAATTACATACCTGCATAGGTACACTGATATACATCAGTGTGCCTTTACAGGTAAAGATTATAGCCTTATAGCCCGCCGTAGCGGGCTATACCGGCTATTAAAGGCCCGCTGAATTGTTAAATGCCCGAGCCGAAGGCGAGGGACTTTAACGAGACAGAGGGACTTTAATAGCCGGTATAGCTCTGCTACGAAGGGCTATAAGGCTATTAGAACATTCTGCCACTAGAGGGCAGAATGTTCTAACAAATTAAACAAAGGGTTCTCGAAGCTCAAGGGGATATAAATCCCCTCGAGTTTCGAGAAGCCTTTGTAGAACATTGGAATGTTGCTCTGCGGGCCTTTACCGGCCCGTAGAAGCAGGGAGCACTCTATTGTCTGCAATGGAGCTCCCAACATTCCAATGTTCTAATTTGTCTTAATAGTTTATCGAAAGGTCATTTAAAGCCGGCTGCATTATTTTTAAAGCTCTGCAGGGCAAGGGACCCAAATTCATAAGGAATTTGGTATGCAAATATACCCCTTCACGTAATCTTTGCTCGGCACACCGAGAATTGCTAACGGTCCCCTTATATAAGAAAAAACGTCAGGGCGAAAGCAGTTTCCATTTTCTTGCCGCCTGCTTATGGAACTCCTTGCCACTGTCGCTAAGACAGAGCGACGCTCTTCTCACCTTCAGACAGGCCTTTAAAACATGGCTTATTCTTAAATAAATGTGAAATATACTTTTGTCAAATGTACCTAAGTGTTATGCTGTGTTCTCAAAAACTTCAATAGCGCCATGAAGCCCACAGGCGTACGTGCGCTGAATAAATAAAATTTAACATAACATAACATTAACAAAGGTCATATCTTTAAGAGAATGTTAATTCTAAGTAATTGGTCAGATGAGGAAATGCTGCAACCATATGATGTAATAGGCACTCAACCAAGACAAACTAGAAAAGGGTTTCTACTATCATTTTCACCTTCTACTGTTGCGAAATATATCATCAGGGGCATACATAAATGATGGTGAATATTCCAAATAGAGAGGGGAATAGAATGCATTCCTGGTGTACTACGTTTTCCAATAAGTGAAGTGTACTTCAGTGCATCAAGATGACCACCCATTAACAGCCTCCAATGAATGACATTTCAAGAACGTTACAGTGAAAGGAGATTACTTTTTAAGTAAAGATCTAGTTAAATAAATAAGCTAATAATAAAATAATTGTTATTGCTCTGGAGAATATTGGAGTTATCAAAGGTAAAATCACAAAGGTTAAATGTACCTTTGAGATGCAGCCATTGATATGTTTGCTTCATTAATTTGATCCATTGTTGTCAAAGTGTTATCTCCTTTGATCACATGTTTCCTTCATTGTCCAGTGAATCTTTTGTTATAGTTGAAAATAGGTTCTATTATAATGAAATTGTTGTGAGTCAGTGTTAATTTAGTTGCATGAAAATTGAGTTTATTACTAAATTATACAAACAGCAGATCTATTTCCAGTCCTCTGACAAATTCTCTTAAAAATATTGTAGGAGTAAACTGAAACAATAAACTTCAGATACATTTAGGATTAAAAAAGCTATCTTTAGTCGCATCCTTCAAAGGATCAAGAAAAATAGAAAAACACGATAAATTTCTAATCATAGACCAGTCACATTTGAGCAAGTCCATTGTGAGATGCCTATTTTATATTTGATTTAAAAACAATACTTGCATAGTGTAGTATCCTTAAAATTCCATAGACCTTTACCAATAGTACCTGAATAATAAGGCAATTGGATACTTAGGTAACTAAAAGCTTATAACAAAAATTATATTTTCAGCAGTTTAATAATTTATTTTCGTAATATGCTTTCTATATGATTCACCTAAATGATTACCTGGCCTGCATTGCGCAATTGACTTTACACCACCAACAGTGGAATGTGGGATTCTCTTTTTGGTACATTGCATGCTGCAAGAAAATTGTAGTGTTCAGCTTTTAGATGGGTTGGTATGCACCGAGGGGTGGCAATTCCAGGGACTGCAGTGGTTCCCCAAGGTGCAAGAACCTCCTATACTTGGGATCAGGGAGTCCATGAACTATCCCATCTAGCATGTCACTCGTACACATCAGGCTAGGCATGAAATCCCAAGAGCTTCAGGAAGGGGATACAACACTGATTCTGCAACCTCAAAGCTGATGGTCCTTTGCAGTCCTGCTCCTGCTACCCTCCCAACTTCCTAACTACTCCATTCTAAAATGGCAAATCTTTGTTGGGATTCTGGCAGAGGAAAAATTGCACCACACAGGTTGTGGACTCCTCACCTGTACTTTATTTTGGAATTGCACTCTGCATGTGGATGGTAAAACATTGGTGGAAGGAGGCCACGTCATTTAAGCATACATGTGTGCATTATATAAAATAATGTAGAGGTGACCTACATGGCACCTTTATCTTTTGACTCTAGTGAGAGTGGCAATGGTTCATGCATGATGTCCAAGTCTTCTATACCAATGTTGCTGAGAGGAGAGTACTAAATAGTTGTTTTGCTGTTTTCTTCCTCGGAAACCCTTTGCTATGTTAAAGGGGATAATCAGTGAATTATGTTACAGTAGGTTTCAAAACCCAAACAGACATAATTCAACAAAATACCAATCTGGAAATCCTATTGCTGAGGATGGTTAGCAATGCAAGAACGTATAAAGAGATCGGTGGGTTTCTCTATACGTGATGGCCATTTTAAAAGACACATTTACAAAGAAGATCATCATTTCTGCCCAATCATCAAAAGTAAGGTGGAACATCTGCAAAGATGGTGTAACTCTCTTCAGCTAACACATTATTAAGGCTTCCATTTATGAAAAGATGTTGGATGAAGAAGAGCTCGACATGTGCAGCCCCAGAAAATTATGATCAGTCTTTTGAGGGGATTCCACACGAAGGAGAATGCTGTCTCTTCGAATGGAAGAAGACAGCAATTCCTAAAACAGGGCTGGTCCCGCCATGGTTTCAAATTTTGCATTCAAAATATATGACATAAAAATAAAATAACTTTCCACTAATTAAAGTGCTTAAATTTGGTAGATTCAAATTTTATTACACGGTGTCCCTTTAGAGAAATTGAGGATAATTTAGAGTTTGGTAGACAGGGTACACAGTTGGCAGATAGGGTACGCCACCTCAAATGTGGCAGTGTGCCCTTTATGTCAAACTGACCGTCCACTCACTCTATTTAGATTAAGGCAGACGACCATGTTTCCAGCAGCAGTGCTCCTGGCAGTAATGTTACACCAATGGCCCAAAAGGCGTGGGCCACTGGTGTAAGTACCTCTGACTGTTGGCACTATTTAGGGTGAGCATTCCAATGTGCCCTTTTCTGTTTGGAACTGCCAGGGAAAGTCTGGAAGTCCCAAAAAAAAACAGACACATTACTACAATACCCTGGGAGAAAGCATCCATGCTTTTGAGGCTATTACTTTTTTCATTTTGAAAAGCATAAAAGCTTACTAAGGAGTCACATTAAATACATAGGGTGCTCAGCAAACTTGCAGAGCGATCGGAAGAGGCGCCATGGTGGTGCTTCACTATTTGAATTGCTATTTATCTCTAGGTAGGTGGAGATTACCAAATTTGGCGAGTGTTAACCTGCCAGAGTGTCAGAGAGTTTGACCTCCTCCTCCCCAGTGGACTGCCCCATAGTTTTCTCAACCAAAATAATAATATTTTGATTATTTATGCAAATGATAGTATTCATCTTAAAGGCTGTGGCTTGTATTAAATAGAGTGAACACAATAAAGGTGCCTCAGGTGCAGAGAAAATCTCCAAGGACACTTCTCCCTTCAGTGAAGTACTAGGGGGCATATCTACAAGTCAGTTTGCATCACTCCTGCATCACGCAACGTGGTGCAAAAGCAACGCAAATTAAAACTGAGATTTATGAAGCCACGCAAGGCCACCTTGTGTGGCGGCTCTCAGTGACATCATAACTCTCGAGTAATGCAATGGAGCTCAATTCTCAGCGTTGCATTGCTCTGGACCAGGAAGGCATTTCCATGGGCATTGCATGGGTGTTCCCATGCAGCATCCATGGATTTTGCTCCATTCCCAGATTTACAAAAAGTGGTTGACCTGAAAATGCATTAAAAACTCAACCCTCTCCAGGTATGACGTAACAAGTATAAATATGTTTATTTCTCTTTGTTGTTTCCTCTTTCTATGTATGCTGTTTTCTGTAGGACACATAGAGGAATATGCCTCTCAGGATAGATTTTGCGCACGAAGGTGCCCCTTCTTGAACAAAAACAATACTTATTACAGCACAGGCACCCTTTCACTGTGATGCAAGGATGCCTGCATTGGCACCAGGCAGCCAAAAGGGTGCCAGCAGAGGCAAAAAGACAGGAATGAGTCATATTGACTAACATTTGGCGCATTCCTGCCCGTTCCCTGTCATGCAGTGCAGCACAACAATGTGACTTGCTGCTCTGCACAGCGCGACTTGGCCATGAATACGGGCCTAGGTATTTCAAACCCTGTTGGTATACTGAGTACAACAATAACTGGGCAATGATTTGGCCATCACTCTGTCATATTGTGCAGTAGTACCAATTGTTTTTGAAAAGAAGCTCTAACCGTCTCCATCATGATTGGGGCAGTAAACGACTGCACCCAATGTTCTTGGGATATCGGACGAGTGTGCGCTTTTGCAACTAAAAGACTGCACGCCCTCTCAGTATGGGTCCCTGTTTTTTAATATCAGAACATGGAAGCACCAGGGAAATTGAAATAGATTTTTTTGTTGTGTTTACGTTTTTTGTTAAATAGTTTTGACCTACAAGTTAATAAAACCAGAAGCAGCGTGTGTAAATTGTAGTATGTGGGGGTATTTTTCTGAACATCGTATTGCAGATGTGTGGGTGCTTCCAAGCTCTACATAACTATTTAAATTCCCTACAGGCAATAGGGCAACATTAGACGTGCTGTGGAAAAGCACAAGGGATTGGTGTGGACTGTGGTGAGAGACAGTTTGCTGGTAAAAAAATAACCATTTGTATTAAAAGAGTTAGCTTAGTCTAATCCAAGTGGCAAGAAATGGCTTTATTTCACAGTTGTCCAAGTTAAACCTGAAACTTGGAGTTTTTCAAGCATTTTGTACACTCCTGTTAAAAAAAGTGAGTCCACAGAAGTTCATATACAGCTTCCCTTGCAGCTCTTCCTTTCATTATTATTATTATTAAAGCAATGTATAACGCTTGGATACCCCATAGGGGTTTCCCGGCACAACAACAAAGTAGGTATCTTCCCTTGAAGCGGCATTAAAACAACCATGTCTTGAGCTTATACAAAATATTGTCAATGATGAGCAGTTTCTCAGGGAATCTGGGAGTCGTTCCATTGTTTTGGCCCTTCATGCCCATATGTTGATTATTTATTGAATAGTCCTTTTCCTAAATGGCCTTTGAGATCTTTTAGATTGACCGTTACTTTACATGACATATTGATCAGCAATGCAACATACTAAGCAGCAGGGGCACAATGCTTGTTGTTAGATTGATGGTTTGCCGGCTGTGAGGAATATATACTGGAGCACTGAGCCTATGACATGCAAAACGCAAATATATAGCTGAGGGTCCACATATTGTTGATGAGTCTCTCTCTCTCTGTCATACCTTAAACTCTTCAATGTGTCAGATGGCCCCCGGCCGTCCGACCTCACGGTGGGCGTGTGAGGAGGACGGCCGGGGCCGTCCGTTCCACGCATACATGGAATTCTCCCACACAGCGGGGGAATTTCTGTTGTGTCCAAGCAGTTAAAAACTTAACTTCAGTTAAAATCCAATAAAACATATAGTGATAAATACATGGGGAGATTGGGACAGAAGTAGCCTTCATGTTACAGGGACGACAATTCACTTTACATGCCTGTATATGATTGGTGTGCTAAATTGTTCAGGGGTCAGCAAGAATGTCAAGAGTTGGTGTTGTTTTGTGGGTATATCTGGGT
Source organism: Lissotriton helveticus (assembly GCF_964261635.1). Lineage (NCBI taxonomy): Eukaryota > Metazoa > Chordata > Amphibia > Caudata > Salamandridae > Lissotriton > Lissotriton helveticus. The sequence continues at coordinate 1,577,155,877 of NC_136061.1, read as the reverse complement.
CACTATGATTCACACCTCGAAGATCTCTTCGGCATGATCTTTAGCACGGCTGTCCCTTTCCTGAGGTTGTCCTAAAGTGGTACTTCTCAGGATGTCCCATCCATTGCAAGATCTTCTTTCTGAAGCATTCCTTGAGAGAGATGGTGATGTACTACACGAGGATCCCAGCAAGTCACTGTGTAGACAACTTCCTGTGTCCCCCATGCTGGCTGCATCCTTCATGCCGTCTGCTCCTGAAGCTTGGAAGGCATCTGCATACCGTTTAATTTTCTGTGGTGTGTGGTTTTTGTAGTCTTCCACTCTGCAACAGACAAAAAAGACTTACGTCAGACTCTAAATAACAATCAAAGCTAGGTTATCCTCATTCTGGCAGTTGCATGATAATGAATCTTTCATCAGCAAGGTTTTGAGAACAAGTTAAGGACACTTTTAGTCTAGCATTATCAGTGGTGATAAAACTGAACTATAAGTACGAAAAGGAAAAGAATAGAAGCAGTACGGATTTGGGGGCATGTTATCAAGAGTGGCGATAAAATGATCGCCGCTTTAGCGGCAAAAAACTGCTGCTAAAACTGCGATAATGGGCTTGATAATATGCTCTATGCAATTCCAATTAAAATCCAGGTTAGATGTGAAGGACATATAACCTGAGCTTCCATTGGAATACCATAGAGCATATTATCAAGCCCATTATCGCCGTTTTAGCATCAGTTTTCTGCAGCTAAAGCTGCGATAATTTTATCGCCTGTCTTGATAATATGCCCCGCAGTTTTATATGTTATTTTCACTTTCACGTCCCAAGGTAAGGGTGGGCCTTAGCGCATCCATACCGCCAGGGTTTAATACACCAATAAGTCCTGAAGAATGCCTGGTAACATTACACCGTTTCATGGCTGAAACATGTCGACTGATTTGTAAGGAAACTACCACTCAATTAACTGTCGACTCTTTTCCAAAACACATAATTTTTAATAACCTGTCCCTAGTGATCAAAGAATAAAACTGATTCTGATACACTACTAACTCTTTTTAAACCCTCACCACTCATTAGTTAAATTTACTTTGCACAACACGTCTGAATCTCACTATCCTGCTCCGCAGCAAATCTGGCGTTGTAGCACACCAAAGAGGCACTCGGTCTCTTGGTGGGGCCCGATGATGAAACATGTCATCACCAGGTGGTGAGTGAAGGCTTTCCTTAAACGTCCTGAATGAAACCGTCAACCCCTTCCTTAGTTGCTCCTGACTGTGGTATAATGGTTGTATGACAGAAGCACGAATGGCTGAACCAAGCGTGCCTCTACAACGCGGTCTCAACAACTAATGCATCTTAATTATGCATTCCTTTACCACACATGCCTTTACAACAAGTTTCATTATAAAGGCATGTTTGCAAAAGTGATATATGTGGTAAATGATCACATCTCTGACCCCCCTCCCTTCCCTAAGCCCTAAAATCCTATCCAACTATCTCGCCCCTCACCCTGAGCCCTAAAACTGACCTGCCGTCCGCTTGAAACTTTCCCACCCCTACCCGCCCTGAGGCCTAAAACCCTACCCCCTCCAAAAACTACCCAGATCTCATCCCCCTGCCCTGAGCCTTAAAACATACAGCTACGCTGCCCTTAAAATGACCCCTTCCCCCAGCCTGAGCCCTAAAACTCTGCCCCTTCAAAGAAACTACCTGACCCCCCACCCAGAGCCCTAAAACCAAGCCCACCCTGCCCATAAAACTATCCCTTACCCTCCCCACCCTGATGCCTAAAACCCTGTCCCTTCCAAAAACTACCCAAGCCCCCCGCACTGCACCCTAAAACTGACCCCATCCCTAAAAACTACCCTCCTCAACCTGGTCTCAGCCCTTAAAACTACCTGACCCTCCCCCTGCACTGAGTCCTAAGACCCTGCCCCCTTCAAAAAACAACCCCAACACCCTGAGCCCTAAAATTGAACCCCACCCCTAAATACTACCCCCCAACCCAGCCCCAGTTACCTTGCCGTGTCCGGAGCTTCCTGTCCTGATGCTTCCTGTTCCTCTCCTTGCCCATCTGGACACTAGACCGCTATTTTCCTTAACCACACTTATGCTTGGTTAAGGAAGGTGCGTGGATCAAGCAATAGTTGTTACTGTTGCAGGCTCAACCCATGTTGTAAAGGGTGTTTCCCATTTATAATAAGTAAATCATTGCAATTCTTAAAAAATTAATTTGCTAGAATGATAAAACGATTACCATTTCATGCTTCAATCATAAGAATAATGTATTTACCGAATGTACCATCTGTTCCCCATCCCATATTCCATTCCGTTAAACCCTGAACGGGGCCAAAGCCATCGTGGTAGTTTTCGTTCCAACATTACTGTTGTTGCAACAACCTGGAAATAGAAGAAAGGAAGCACTTATAAGAAGTCAATGATCTTTCTCAAGGCGGCTTGGAATATCATGATTTACAGCACAGTGAACTAAGGCATGAACAAGTAGCCTTTTATGTATGCCATCGTGAAATTCTCTACCTTTGGGTGAATTTGTGCTTTTTATTATGAATCTCAGCAAACAAGGGTCAATACCGCAAATCTCCGGTTCAATATTGCTGTCGCTATATTGGCATTATTGATAATACATTTCTTATTTGCTTATTGTCATAAAAATCATAATTTCTTTAGGAGGCTTACTGGGCACATTCATAACCACACCTTCCTACATCCGGTCCAGGTGTTACCATATAATTCTGGATTTACAGCACTTACTAGACAATTTTGCTTTGCACATACAAAATGTATTCATTCACAATGGGCTCGATTCACAAGTAAACAGAGAAGAAAGTCTAACTTTATTACTCATAAATGCCCTTTATAAATTCCAAAATTTGAACTTTACGCCTTTCGTTATATTTACGAGTAGTAAATGCCCTTAGTGAATACCGAAATTTGTAAATTTAGACTTTAGTCTTATTTTACCTTTGTGAATCGGGCCCAATGCTGGTAGCCGATGGAAGAAGTGGGCTGTCCCATTTCCCCGTGCTGACACTGCAACAGAACAATATATGAAGAGGGCTGACTGAAAGCCTCTCTTTGCAAGTATAAATCCATATTCATACATACATCGAGGAGCTTTCCGTCAGCCCTTTTTAGCCATTCTTTCATGTACACAGCAGCCAAAAGAAGAGTCTGTTTCAATGCTAGTGCTAGGGAGCCAAGATTCCCATGCATGTGTATAAACTGGCAACCATCTTTTAATGTTTTTTTATAACACTTTACAAAAAAGATTCAAAGGAGACAAGCATCAGAAAACGAAAATGTTAGCAGCCAATGCTAGACATATTGGTTTTGCCAAAGCTTGTTTGTGTGTTGCAATGATAATTTCTAGCTGCTGCGTAGAGCGTTTCCAATCCTCCTGGATTTTCGAATAGGCTTCATAATTTAGTACATAGATTTTTTTTTACAGAAGGAAGAATAAATGAAGCAAACATTTCCCCCACAACAACATCATGTTTTACTGTAACCAGGACATCAACTGAAATTATTAGGCCTGGGCCGTAAATTCCGTTCCTCTCGCGGAATTTGCGGAATTTGGGTAATTTCGCGCTCCATGGAGAAAGCTGAATTGCCAAAAATTCCACAATCCGCATGTTCGCACTCTCAAAATGCGAGTTCGCGAGATATTTCGCCACGAGCAAGCAAACAGCGTTCGCGAACAGGAAAAAAGCATTGCGAATGGGCGGAACAAGCAATTCTGCGAGTTCGCAAAACTTTTGCATGCTCGCAGAGATTTTTTACCATTTTGCTGAGCTTTGTGTACCGCGCCTACGTAAATTCTGCCCACCCCTAGAAATTATATGATTGTATAGATGCTTTGTATTCTACATTAATTTGCACTTTCTCAATGGTACTCCAAATATATGCCAAGGAGCTGGAGTTTTATATGGATGGGTGCACTTGAGTACATGGGCGAGTTCTCTTACCTACAAAGGGTAAAAAAATACTCTCCTTAAAATGACTAACCAACACAAACTCAATAAACATGTTTATACGGAGTGTCAGAAGTTGGTGTGCATGCTGACTGTTAGATTTTTAGTTAATTTCAGAGAAAAAAAACGGGAATTGGGTACAGGCATGCGTGTCTACACGTAAATGTACGCATAGACTGAAAAACTCCCCTGCAAAGCAGAATCCCAAAGATAAAAAATACAGATTTTCGGCCGTTACCGACAGGTATTTGGATACTGAGATGTAGGGCATCTCAAAATACAGATTCTGTAATGTTACCGAATCGGTAATTTTACCGAATCGGTAAATTTACTGATTCGGTAAAATTACCGAATCGGTAAAATTACCGAATCTGTATTTTGAGATGTAGGTGGCACTGTAAACAGTGCCACAGGGCTTTAAGGATTCGTTATTTACCACCAACTGTTAGTTGGGGGTTAATAACGAATACCTGTCTATATGCAAATCTGTGCATGTACACCTGTGCCATGTGGCACACATACATGCCATTAGGGCATGTATGTGTGCCACATGGCACAGGTGTACATGCACAGATTTGCATATAGACAGGTATTCGTTATTTACCACCAACTAACATGCCCTTAGGGAATGTATGTGTGCCACATGGCACACAAACACTACTCAGGGGTGCAACAGGGTGTCAAAGTGACACCCTGCCACCCTTGAATTATTCGGTATTTACCGAATCGGTAATTACCGCTTCGGTAATTGACATTCTCAATGGCAAATACCGAATCGGTAAATACCGATTCGGTAATTACCGAATGTTACCGATTCGGTAAAAAATACCGAATTATTACCTACATCTAATATACCGATTCTAAAATACCGAATCGGTAAAAATCTGTATTTTAGTATTGGTAAAAAAGATTTACCTACATCTAGCCCAAAATGTCTAAAAGAGCTTGAGTTAAACTACACCTGAACAGGGAGATTAAATCTTCCCGGCCCGCTACCTCACAAAGGGGGAGATTAAATAAGATTTTGCACCATGTTTGCGTCCCAAAAGTGACGCAAATCAGCGCAAAATCTTTTTTCCTTATTACTTTTCCAGCGATCAACTTGTTTAGCTCTGGAGATAATGTAAAGGTAATGCGAAGCAGCGCAATGCACTGCTTTGCATTTCTTTGCACCATGGGTTCTTACCAAGGGTGGTGCATGGTCTTTCCCATGCAACCACCCAGGATTTCTCACGTTAAATCTAATTTACCAAATACAGTAGATTGAGAAAACTGTGCCCTTTTCAACTAGGCGCAAAGAAGGAGAAATGCTTTAATTTCTCCTTCCTTTTCCGACTTAGCATGGATGCTGCACGTATGCAAAGTGGGAAAAGCTTTGCATTATGTGTAGCATAGTATTTTGTACAGTAACGGTACCCTTTCTGTACAAAATCTGTTCTACACTCATGCATACACCCTAGCACTACGGCGCTAAGGTGGTGCATGGTGCACAGCAGCTGAAATCTGCACTGGCGCAAGGGAAAGAGGAGGAGAGAGCCATATCTTTAAAAATATGGCGCTCTCCTGCTCCCTCCTTGTTGCGCAACGCAGCACAGCCCCACGGGGGGCTGCACTGTGTTGCGTGGAGATTTTGTAAACCTCCCCCAAAGTGTTGCAGCAGGTAGCAGATAGATCACACTTTGGTCCTTGTGCAATGGAAATGGAGCAACATTCTGCTCTCTGTGATATTTCAACCCACCACTACCCACCCAGAGGGAGTTTTCCACAAAGCGCCATGTATAATCACAGAACTAAAGTAAAATAATCAGTTTACACCTCTTCAAATTGACCATCCGTAATGGTGTGCAAGCTCAAAACCTTACTTCATGAGGCATCAGGGATGTAGGACAGGGCCTAAGGTGGAGGGGGGTACCGTTGTCCCTTTTAGCTCCAATACTGGAAATGATGTGTAAGCGATAAAGAAACCAAAAAAGAAAAAAGAAAAGCATTTAATAATGGAATTGCCCTTCTCTCAATCTTTTCCCCCATGATACAAAGCAATATATATAAATATGAAATAATCAGATAATAGAAATGATCACACTTCCTTAACGTGTTTTGTATAAAGTTGGCACAACTGGTGAGTTAAACGGTGGTGGGCTACCAGTGTAGAAATACCTCAGTTTTGCTCTTATATGACTGAACATCATTGTTTTTCAGAATTTTATCTTATGAATTAGATTGTCTGTTATTTGGTGGTTTGCTCTTTTCTGAATGATCGTTCATCTTAACTCTGGTATTCATTAGAAATTCGGATATTTGTAAATCAATTTTCCCCATACAATTTAAGTTATAGCCCTTTGGGACCTCATTTATGGATTGTTTGCTCTAGGGCAGTGCAAAGCCTTGCTGTTGCAGTGCCCTACGGCAAAAAGGGCAGGAATGCGACATATTCATCAGATACACGAACAACTGATGGACGGGATGCTGAATAAATCATATATTCACCCCCAGTCAAGAAATCTATGTTAAATCCATTGTTCTTTTGCTCACCATGCCACCCCAGTTTAGACCGAGCCATATGCAAATCATTCTTGAGAATGCCTCATGGGAGCAGTCCAGACAGAACTGCCAAGCAAAGTCCTTCCTGGACCGGAAAAAAGTATCCTTGGAACATTTTCTGGGTATTACCCTTCATCAGCCAGGCTAGCTTGAATCAAGTGGCACAGTGAGCAAGCGACCCACATCTGGGCATACACATCCAACTTCGGATGAAAAGTGCTATGAAAACAAATGATGGACAGAATGCTGAATAAATCATACATTCATCCCCAGTAAAGAGATCTGGGTTGAATCCATAGTTCTTTTGCTCACCATGCCACCCCAGTTTATACGCAGCAATATGCAAATTAGTCTTGACACTGTGCCTCCTGGGAACAGTCCACACCAAACTGCCTAGCCAGGTCCTCCGTGGACCGGAAATAAGCATCCTTGGAACGTTTTCTGGGTATTACCCTTCATCAGCCAGACTAGCTTGAATCAAGAGGCACAGTGAGCATGGGACCCACGTCTGGGCATACCTATCCCACTTAGGGTGAAAAGTGCTATGCAAACAAATTTTTCCAGTCCAGAGAGAACCTGGCCAGGCAGTTCATGCTGGACTGTTCCTATTGGGCACAGAATCAAGACTGATTTCCATATGGCTGGATCCAAAACTGGAATGGCATAGTGAGCAAACAAATGATGGATTTAGTCCCAGTACTCTGCACTGGGGTGAATGTATGACATTTGTCTGCATTCTGTCCATCAATTGTACTTTTTGCATTTGTCACTCCGAGTGGGACGGGTATGCCAGATGTGGGTCCCGTGCTCTCCATGCCACTGGAGTCAAGATATCCTGGCTGATGAGGGCTGAAAGCCTGAAACTGATCTTAGGAGGCTTGTTTCTAGTCCAGGGAGGACCTGGCCAGGCAGTTTGGGCTGGACTGTTCCTATTGGGAGCAGGTTCGAGACTGATTTGAATATGGCTGGTCCAAACTTGAATGGCATGGTGAGCCAAAAAAAACTATGGATTTAGGCTCATATCTCTGTACTAGGGTGAATGTATGACATTGTTCTGCATTCTGTCCATCAATTGTTGTTTTAGCATATCCATTAGATACGGCACATTCCTGTCCTTTTTCCCTGCAGTTTCCAGCAACATCTTTGTTTTGCAAAAGACATAGCTGCCAAGGTTTCAGATTGCTATGTGATGTCTTTTTCATAATTTCAGTATAATAATGAGTGACATTTCAACAACTATGAATGACACTTTCTCTTGGGGAAAATCAAGCAATGAAGACGAGGGAAACCTATAAATATCTGAAATTATGCCCATCTGAGCAAATAGAAACTCTAAGATCTTACAACAAAGCGCCAGAAATGGAAGAGAACTAGGATGTTAGACAGGCCCCAGCGTAGAGCCTAAGCCTGCCGCACTGAAGCTGAACTCAACTTTGTGCAGAGGGCAGACAGTGACTGCAGTGCAGAGCTCAGCTGTACCTTTACTTACATTAACAGGGCTGAATGATGACATGAGCTCACCTAAAATTAAATGAATAGGAAAAAATGTGTATCAGCATGACACTGCAGCATTGTTATCCTTTAGAAGCTATGGGCGGAAGTGGCTAACAGCCAAACATGGCATACAAGAGTTAGGGAGGCTCTCCCTATGCACCCTTAATACTTGACCACATCTGCCCTGTAGAGACACACAAGGAACTGCAGAGACGCAGCATGTCACTGCAAAAGATGGAGAAAACACCAACAGGCTAGTTTTGCACCATAGTGCACCTAAGGGATGAAGATTTGGAGACTCAGAATCCACAGGCCCACCTGATTGGAGCTGTAAGCTGAGCTGATGACCATGGAGCTGTGCAGATGATGGGAGAGGTGCAGATGCCAGGGGAACATGAATAATGCTATCTGAGGAGGGACCGGTGGCAGCATCAGAGCACCCGCTCAAGAAGAGACTGAGTATCCTGTTTTTATCTGGTTCTGCCCTCAGCACCACGGGAGGTAACATATGATAGATAAGCTGCAGCCAAGTGGGGGAAACGCAAAATAGAGCTGTGCCATCTGCAAGAGTCAAGTAAGTACTTGGGGCAAGCGGGACCCTCCACAGAGGCAGTCTGGCACACGTAACTCTCAATTGGGCGACCCCGTGGGACGTGGCGTGACCTACGTGGTACAAGGGTGCAGAGGTGCGATCAGTGAGAGGTGCTGGAGAGTGACCTCACATGCATATTGGATGACTTAGGATAGTGGAATGTGCTCCGCCCTGGGTTCTTATTGGGCTTAACAAATCAAAACCTGCTCTGGACATGAACAGTGGAACAGAAGGGTGTGGATTGGCCACGGCGGTGACCTGCGGCCTGCACCTTGGGCTAGGCCAGGAATTGACGACCGGCTCGTCAGCCTAAATGGTGCTGCTTGACATTTTCTGACCATGGACCTCCCATACCCCATATCTCAACAGTAGTGCACTAGCACACAGACACTACACCTGTACAGCTGCAAGAACACTGGGCCAGATCAGTTTGACATGTGAGGAGAGGGCTGTTAGTGTTACAGTATAGGACGTTTATTATGCAGTTGTGCAGACTGTAGACAGACTAGTGACTGCAGTGCCATTATGCAGAGCTCAGCACCTGCAACTTACTTTGCAGGCGAATGATGATGCGCTCAATTTTGAACAACTTAGTTGAGTGACACTTACTGTTGGTAAGCGAGCTACTGGTCTCATAGATAGTATGGGCCAGCCGCGATGTCACCCTGGCAGCATGGCCGCAGTCCGGAAGAAGACTCGACATGAGTCTGACTCGCGCAGCAGTGGCATTCAAATTAGCCCCAGGTTGCACTGAACTACAGTAGGGCAAGACGGCAGATGCCGTGGTCCGAAGCATTAGGCCGCTGGGCCCCAGTCGGGCCTCATAGCACAACGTGTTGCGACCTCCAGCGACGCATTCCCGGCTGAGCTGGCTGCCAAATTTAAATTGTGCTGTGGCAGGGCCTGCCTATAGGTGTGTGTCCAGAGGTCCTTGTCAGTACTGATATGGGGGCGAAGACGAGCATTAGATGAGACTTACTCTCGCAACATGCGCTCTCAGGAAACCTGCATGTGATTGTTAGGTGAAATGTTACATTGTAGCCAGCCCAGAACAAGCTGAGTTACCCAGCCCCCAAGCCTGCAGCACGCTGCCAGCTTAGAGCTTTGCTCAGTAGTGTGGTGCTAATTAGCAGTGCTCCGGCTTCCTGAGGAGGCACTATTAATGCATAGCAATGCATTTCAGTGTGGTGATAATGACCATCACACTGAAATGCGTTAGTCGAATGCCGAATGAGTGGTACTTGGCAGGGCTGAAAAGATGTGAAGGATGCCTTAAGGTGCCAGACTCATTGTAATGCTACAAAGACCTATGAAATGTGTCAACAGAAGGAAAGTCGCATGAAAGCTTCCAGTTTTTCTTACCTGTGTTCTCCAGAGCTCATCCCTCTCATTCGACACGCGCCAGTGAGTATCGCCCATCATGGCGATGAGTAGGTTGAGCATTAGTAATGTTGCGATGACTGAAAAGGCACAGTACACGAAGCTGAACATGAGGGGGAGGTTAACACTGTAGTTTGCTGGTCCATCAATGAGGCTGAGGAACAGCTCAAAGGTGCTGAGGAGGGCCATGTGGTAGCTTGCAAACTGCCCTAGTTTGTCAGGGTCCTCTGTTTGAAAAATTATGTAAAAGGCTGGAAAAAAGAGAATGCAGGAATAATTAAATCGCTGTAGCATATATTGGACAGTGTTTTTTCAAACTTACATCATCATTGTTATTGTTAACGTAATTTAATACAGCGCACAAATGGCCCTCAGAAGGGTATCTCGGTGCTGTGGACAGACGCAGGTAGAAATATTACGCTAAATTAAAATAAAACTGTTATCAGCATTTTCTGGAATTTGATAAAGTCACTACAAGTGCAAATGTGGTAAAGTAAGTTATTGCAATAGGAAGGGACCAGGTATGAGAAAGACCTGCCTCCGCATCTTGTCAGTTTGAAAAACGGGGGATGGTGAGTAAAGCTTTGTCCATTGATCTCAAATTCCTGACTAAGCAGTAGTATGTGAGATTCTGATGCAAGTAGCTGGGGCCTTTTCCAATTAAGGATTTGTGTGTGAGGCAGCAGATTTTGAAGATTATTCTTTTCCTGACTGGCAGCCATTGTTAGGTTCTCAGAAGAGGTGCAGAAGCAGTGCCAGATAGGAGGTTACAAATTAGCAGTGCTGTCGTGTTTTGAAGTACTTGCAATTTGGACATTAGTATTTCATTTATTAAGGCAAGTAGTGCATTTCCATAATCTAGTCTGCTAATAATTAGTGCCTGGACTAGAGTTCTTCTAGTAGAGAGAGGAAGAAAAGGAAATGCTTTCCTCAGCAGGCACATCATGTTGAAGTAGGTACTAGTAGTGCATGTAACCTGTTGTTTCATGGATGAGGACTGATCCATTTTACACCCAGACAACCACTTACATACCCGCTCATAGAATCATACAACCACTCCCACACCCACACAACCACTCACACACTGACTCAACGAAACCATACAATCACTCACACATCCACACAACCACTCACACACCCACTCACAAAACCATACAGCCACTCTTACACCCATACAATCACTCACATACCCACTCACACATCCAAACTATTAATACACCCACTCACAGACCCATACAACCACTCACACATACCCATACAACCTCTCACATACCTACTCACACACACACACAGTTTCTCAAACCCACACACCCATACAACCACTCACACACCCATCTACTCACACACCCACCCACTCACCCATACAACCACTCACATACCCATACAGCCATTTACACACCCATACAACCATTCATGCACCTACTCACACACCCAAACAACCACTCAAACAGACACTCATACACCCAGAAAAGCACTCAAACACCCATTTACAGACCCACGCAGCCACTCACACACCCACTGATAGACCTAAACAGCCACTCTCTTACCCATTGGCAAGACCAGCTCCCGAAGAGGAAAGGGGTGGGGCAGAATGATCTCCATTAGTCATGCAGCTGTCACACTGTACCGGGGTGGGCCTGCCTCAGCTGACTGAACAAAGGATAGTACCCAGACAACTGGAGCCAACCCAGAGTGGGGCTCTCTTTGAAATTCCAATGTGCAAGTCCCTGGCAGTTATGTGAGGGAAGGGTGGAGCTGCAACCTTAAGAGCTGATGTGAGCCATGGCTCCTGGATTACACCATTTTGGATGGTCCCAGCATACTGTGCAGAAGGGTTTGGACAGGGATAAAGAGGTGATGAGACACCCTTGGATTGGCCAGATGTGTCTGTCTTCTGGAATGTAACTCACCCCTTTAAAGCGTCTTGCAGAAGGGGAAGGATCTCTTTTTTCTGTGGATTTTCCTTCACCTCGCTATGGGCTCCTGGGACAGCCACGAAGAACTAGAAGGATGAACTCCCTGACCCCCACTCAGGACCAAGGACTCTGCCTAGTTGGCCACAGGACCAGGCCCTTGCACCCCCTGAGTACCAGTTGGGGGAACGCCCTGGACCTTTCTGTGCCCAGAAGCCGAGATCAAGAAGAGAGCAGTCACAGAGGACCATGAAAACCAGTTTCTTGAGGACTGCTCCACTTAGGAGGTGAGTAGAGCAGCTGGAACTCCCCCTTTGATATGGCATCTAAATCGGCCCAACATGGCCCAAGATCTCTCATCTGGAAGTTTGACAACCTTTGACATTTTCCTACTTGGAGCGCATGGAGCACCGCTGCCTGGTCTGTGAAATTCCCTCAGGGCCAGGACATGGTGGAAGGAAGCTGCTGAGTTTATTTACTGTAGGGGAGAGGGAGTGCATGGTGCTCTGGCAGATTATTGATTGGGGGCCAGGACCCAATTCATGGACACATCAGCATGACTGATTCAGGGAAGTGCTGTCACACTTCCCTGAAATTGTGGAGGGTGGGGGGAGCACCATCGCACTCTCCCATGAGAAGGGGCAATGACATCGGTGGTCCCTTCTGGCCCCCCCAGAGATCTACCATATGGAGAATGGCTGTGAAGGAGACTGCGTTTGGAATGGCACTGGCCTTTTAAGGGTGAGGCGTGATGTGTGGTGCACAGTCACCATGGGGGCAACACTGCCGAGGGGCTCTTGGCAATGAGCTGCCTCTGTGGAGCATCCAGCCCATGGCTGATCTCGTGGCTTGCGCCCAAGCGCTGGTCTCGAAGGCGACCTCCCCTCCCCCTCAGCCCTGTGAATGGGAGGAGGACGGTTGTGACTTGTAGGGGCGGTACAGCTGGCCATAGTCGAGCTGAGAACAATGCTCCCCAGAGGACGGGGAAGCCTCCCCTAGTCCCCCCATCTCTGAAGACCTGAACAGGATTGGTGGTGCCTGCCCGAGGTCTGGTCGATTGAGAGCCCCCACCCCAACCTGCCCGTTGAGCTGAGACTGACGGGTACAAAGCTCCATGTCCGGGATCGCTGCTGTTTTGCCACGTGAGGGGGCACCGGGCTGATGGCTCAGGAGAGAAGTTGAGAGAGCTGTGAAGAAACAGCCGCAAAGTTCCCTGGCATACGGCGATGACACTGAGGTGAGGTGAGAGGCGACACAGGCAGGGACAACAGGCCACACACAAAGAGGGTTCCCCCCATGCTGCCTGATCTTCTCCTCCCATGCTTGGACCTAATCAGCAGAGTGAGGCCCCCACTGGTCTTTCCTTTGATTCTCTCACCTGACTGCAACATCACCTTGAGCCAGCTGGGCCAGCAGGTTGCCTGGGGCGAACTGTCCCTCATCACATGCCTCCCCTAAGTGGTGCACCGGCACCAAGAATCGAGGCACGTGCCCTTCCTCCCTTCCACTGAGACGGTGCTGTAGAACTAGACCAGGGCTGTCGTGGGGCCCAGAGGACCTACTTAGGCGCGTAAGGTCCCTATGGGTCTTTCCTTTGTTTCTTTCACCTGGCTGCAACTTCACCTTGGATCTACAGGGCCAACGGGGGTGCTTGGGGAGAGCCCTCACACGTCACATGCCTCCCCGGAGTGGTGCAACAGCACCAAATTCGTGGCACGTTCCCATCCTCCCCTCCACCGAGATAGCACTGCAGGGTGAGACCAGTGCTATTGTGAGGCCCTGAGGGCCTAATTAACTGTGCGGGCCCCCACTGGTCTTACCTTTCTTTCTCTCATCTGACTGCAACTTCACCTTGGACCTTCTGGGACAACAGGGGTGACTGGGGAGAGTCTTCGCTCATCACAAGCCCCCCCTGAGTGTAGCACTGGTTCCATAATCGAGGCACGTGCCCTCCCACCCCGAGACAGCACTGCAGGGTGAGGCCGGCACTGCTGTGAGGCCCTGTAAGGCTACTTAACAGAGGAAGCACCGACTGGTCCTTACATTGTTCTTCCTACCTGAGCTCAACTTTCCCTTGAACCTGCTGGACCATTTGGGGGGCCTGCGGAGATCCCTTGCTTGACACATGCCTCCCCTGAGTGGTGCACCAATGCCACAACCGAGCCGCACACCCTCCTTCCCCGAGACAGCGCTAAAGGGCAGGTCTAACACAGTCATGAAGCCCTGGCCAAGGGTTTCCCATGGGTGGACTTCTGCTCATCCCCCTGCACAGTCAGACGAGGGCTTCCTTTACAGCCCATTAGCACAGCCTCTGACAAGTGTGGCACCTCTGGGCACTTGTCCCGGGTTTTAAATGGACACAGTGGTGACTGCAGGAGTTGCCTGCTGACTCTTTTGCTTGATCTCCGCCCCTGCACCCGTTGGAACCTATTGCATGGACCAGGTCTGTGCCAACATGATGGGGAGGCTGCGGTCGGCCTCTTGGACCCAGCTTCCAGCTCTGGTGTGCCCTCACATTGACACAACTGAAACCCTGTCAGAGGAGAGCGGATCAGCTCTCACCACCTCGGAGAAACTGGATATGGTCCTGGCAGCCATTGAGCACTCCCACATCGAGATGGAGGCCCGCTTTGGGTCTCTTTTTATAGACTTTGTGCTCCTCCGAGACGACGAACGCAAGCTAGCTGACAGAGTCATGGACAAGGATCCTTGCAGTCCGGCAACCGTTCAGTAAGGAATACCTTTCCAACATTAAAACCTGCAGGCACAAGTTGCGCAGGTGAAGAACAGGGTGGAGGATTTGGAGGGCTGTTCCAGGAGAAGCAACATTCACCCTCCAGGTCTCTCAGCAGGAGTCGCAGGAGCAGAGGCCCTCGCCTATTTGGATTCCTGTTTTCTCTCATTCACCCCGGCTACTGAGTTCACCACCTTCTACTCCTTGGAGCAGGCACATTGCATCACATCAGGTTGGCTGCACCTGGGTTCCCCTCCTCGCCCGATGTTGGTGAAGCTGCTATACCTTCAGAGCGGCCTTATTGGAGGGGCCTCTTCGAGTGGAGGATAAGATTATACCAGTGCGGTCCAACATCAGCATTCCTCAAGCACAGTGTCCGACAACAAAGAGTGCAATTCTCCCTGCTATTTCCCACCCATCTCAAGATAATTTTCAACTGGACCACGGTGTTCTTCACTTACTCAAGGAAGCATGGGATTGTGCAAAGCTGCATGAGGGGAGTGCTCAGAGGGTTCATGAGTCCGGCAGAGCAGAAGTTGGAGAAAGAAAGGCCAAGAGGCGACGAAGCCTCTCGTCCTGGGTCTCGCCAACCGGCTCCCCCAACATTAAACAGATTACAGCAGACCACCAGAATGCCATCCAGGTGGCAGCAAATTTGAGCCCCCACCTAGTGAACTTGGACAATGACTGGGGCCCACAACTGTTCTTCTCTGAGGAGGATTCCCTCCACTCCGACAAATCCCGGGGCGACTCACAACCACTGCCTTCTGTAACTCCCCACTTGGTGGACACCCTCATCTAGGCCCTCCTCCAGAGTACCCCATCTAGAGCTAAAAAGTCACCTGCCACACTGCTATTTGAACTCCATCTCTATTGCTGATAAACTTATATTGAATATTGATGGGCTCTTGGATGCTCTACGAGCTTTGACTTTGACTTTTAACTTCTTTCTACCTCCCAACGGTACTCTAAAATTCACAGCAGAACTTTGGTTTGGGCAAATTGCGATGTGCGATGGGCTCTCAGTATTACAATTCTACACTTACCCAGTTACAGAAGTGTTTACCTTAATTTCTTTTCCCACATGACCACACCGCACTGGAGGGTGGACACAGCACGGTACCCAAGACATGGACAGAGTGTCTGCGCTCCGAATATCACCTGCTGCTGGCGCACACTGCTCCAGATAACATATGGCCCCAACCTCTGACATTGGATACCTGACACTCAACATCTGCAGCATTCGCACTGCTGGAAAGCGCTATGTTGTTTACTCCTACATTAAGAGTCAGAAGGCCCAGTTAATCTTCTTGCAGGAGACAAATATGACAGCGAAGGTACTTGATCAACTTTGCAGGCGCTGGGGATATATTCTGAGCCATGAAGTACTCAGCTTACGTGCAGGGGGCAATAGTGTGGGTCCACCCTGGAGTCCCATTCCAGGAAATTAATAGGGAAAAAGACAAGGATGGGCATTATTCCCTTCTGAAGGGTAAACTAGACAGCCATCCCATTCTCCTGGGCAGCATTAATGCCCCAAACACTGAGCAAGGTACTTTTTGGAACATATTCTCAGGCACACTTGCATGCACACAACACTGCACTGGGTCCTGGGAGGTGATTTCAAAAGTGTTCTTGACACCAGACTAGACCAATCCCGTCCTCCACTTCCCCGGTCATGCTCATACATGTAGGCAGAATTCGTTCAAACCTGGACACACCACTGGTCCCTTGTAGAGACATACATACTCACCACCCCACCTCCTGGCTTTACTCTTTCTACTCCGCCCCACATGACCAGTATACACCTGGATCACTTTCTCTCCACTCTGTCACTGGTTCCTCTACTCCTGCATGATGATTATTTGGGAAGGATCATTTCTGACCACAATGCACACATCATGGACCTCCTCTGCTCCTACACCGGACTGGAGGCTACCGCAAGACTTTCTCGAAGAGCAGGTGCTCCAGAGAGAACAAGAAGATTGCATCAAACAGTACTTCACGGAAAACTACAACATGGCATCCACTAGAATGCTAAAATAGGATGCCTTTAAGGTGGTTGTATGGGGTGCTTGCATCTGCCAGATTGCGGGGTACATAAGACCCTTGAAAGGGACATTGAGAGAACCGAGACCGTGTTAATGGGCCAAAGTAAGGCAGCAGATGCAGATTCTGCCTTCACCTTACAACTGGCAGATGCTAGACTTGGTCATGCGTCTGTCCTGGAAAACATACTCTGCTACAACGTTGCAGCCTATGCAGCAATTATGCATCGGGAGGGGAACCAACCTGGCTGACTCTTGGTGTGGCTCACTCTTCAGGACACAGTAATCTGTCCTATTGATGTAATTGTATCACAACGGGGTGTCACACTTCGATTGCAAGGCAACGTTCTGCAAGTCTTCCATGAATAATACTCGCCTGTGTACAGCGCAGTGCAGGATTTGAGTGCGGTATGCCCCATTGGCTTTCTGTCAAGTGTTGCGCACCCCGAATCCCTACGACCCCAAAAACTGCTTTAGATGCAGCCATTACGGCTGTGGATATAAATCAAGTGATTTGCAACCCAGCCCATAGTAAAACACCTGGCCTAGATTGGCTGCCCCTGAATACTACCATATATTCTCGAAACTCCTGTCAGCTAAATTGCCAGCCATGTATAAAGCGGCAGTGGTTTCCATCCTGAGGTCAGAATGAGATCCCACACGGCTTGCCTCTTATAGGCCCATTGTCATACTTTGGGCTGACTAGGAGATACTAGGAACGATGATAGCTGCCAGATATGACCAGATCCTTCCAGGCTTGGTACATTCCGACCCAAGCAGGTTCATCCCAGGCCAAAGTGCCTCACTGAATCTCCACAGCCTTTTTCATATACAGGACCAAGTACGTGGAAAGTTCCCTCAGGCAGCATGCCTGATTCTAGACTTGGAGATGGTGTTTGACACCTTATCTTGGTGCTATTTATTTGCTGTAGTGGCCCACCTGGGGATAGGATAAAGGTTGCTGGCTTACACTAAACTGTTATACTCTGATCCAGTATCTCATGTGCGCCTGGGCCGCCTTATTTTGGCCCTGTTCTCAGTGCATCAAGGGACGCGTTAGGGATGCCCGTTAGCCCCCTTACCGTTCGTGTTCATGGAGCCAATTACCATGGGCTTGCTCAGAGAGGAGCAAGGCTGGGGATCCCAAAGGCTGACAGGACTCGCGCCATATCTCTATAGGCTCATGACATCGTCCTCTATGTACGAGATATAGTGACAGATCTTATGCTAGTTCTGGACACACAGGCGGAGGTTGCCTCCGTGGCAGGGGCTTTGGGTTAACTGGGAAAAATCAGTCATATGCCCGCTCCATCCCGAGCAGATCCAGCGAGAGGTGATTCTTGGCACCGCCCACCTCCACTAGCACAGCCGAGCACCCCGTTATTTGGGAATCCACCTTTACCACTCTACTAGCAGCCTCTATGAGGGAAATCTCCACAGGACACTGGTGACTATCTGAACCCAGATACATTTCTGGAGCACCCTACCTCTGGCTTCCATAGGGAGGGTAGCCCTAGTGAAAATGGTGGTATTATCGTGCCTCTTCTATCACTTTGTGAACCTCCCGGTGATTCCCCATTCCTTTTTTAAGAAACTGGATTCCCTCCTTGGCTCCCTCATTTGGGGATCTGGCCGCCGTTGAGTGGCTCTATCCAAATTACAGCTATCGCCCGGCCATAAGAACATCACACTGACTACCTGTCTCTGACAAAGTCAAATTGAAGGCTCGGTGCATAGCCTATAGGACCTACTGGGATATCGCCCCGGCTATCAATAAACCTCTTATCACCCCTTACCTCCCTCGAAAGTGTCTCAGCTCTACCAATCTTCACTTGGCAGTTACACCAAAAGTCAAAAGGAGGAAGATCATTGGCCTACAATGTCGCTAGACTATGGAACACAATGCCCCTTTTCATCCAGGCTGAATCTCATCATCTTCCCTTCCGGAAACTTCTCAAGACCTGGCTACTCCAACAATCAGTTGCATAAACCTTGCAGTAATCTCTGTCTAGACGCTAGCGCTGGGACGCCTTCAGGTAGCTATGCACTCTACAAAAGCTAATAATAATAATCATAATAATAATGAAGTATGTGATGCTATAGACAGTGGTGCACAGCTTTGCATCGTGTTCCACTTTGGGAATTATTATGGAGTTCTTACTATTGGCTTTGACATGGCCTCATGTCATCCTGAATTCTGACTCTGCCTTGCTTGAGCTTTTCTGTGTGCACAGACAAGCCCCCAGAGTGTTTGCAAGTTGTTTGGGTTAATCACGTTCAAGGTTGCTTTGTTTTGAAGAGATTGTTGAATGTACCCTGGAAGTCTGTTATAGGCATGTGAGAATGTAGAGGGAACGTGGGAACTCCTTTTGCCCTGGAATGCTTGCATGGAAGGTGGCCAAATCCAATAAGTTTCCTTGGCGCAGAAAGAAAGACTCTCGGACCTTCTAGTGTGTTTTGAGACTATGAAGCCAGAGAATCTTGGCAGCCAGCTTGGGAGCTTACTTGTGGAGTAGACATACTGTCACAAGAAGAACCTGGATTTGAGTCCTGATAGCGAGTCCATGCCTGGCTGTCAACGTGTTTCTCCAGCTTGAGTTGGGAAGGACATCGAGTGAACGATGGGGTGAGGTGATTTGTTTCTGACTAGCACCATTGTGATGTGTAGCCAGTGGCTGTGGTCATTTGAGGTGTTTTCTTTGTGATGTGTGAGTGAGTTAGAGTTCACATCCAAAGTAATCATTTGATTTATTTAATGTGTATATCTTTCTGATTACTAGCTGGGCGGCCAGTTTTATTTGCTGCTTGTTTATTCATTATTATTATTATTCATGCATTTAACAGTTACATTTGCCAAGTGTGTTAATATTGCTTGCATATAAATGTATTTATATCTTTATATACATTTGAATATTGGTCATTTGACATCGGGGAAACCCTTTCTGTTAGAGAGCATTGGATAAATAAAAGCCCAAGCCTCATTCTAAAAAGAGAGTATTTGATGTATTTCTAGGTGTTGTGTTTTATGTATCCTTCTTCGTCGTGTTTGGGTCATCATGTGGGAGTGATATTTGTGAGGGCAAAGCAAGACAGGGTCTGGACTAAGCATTCTCTGCTTGAGATGGGGCACCTGTTAGCGGAATGTGACCCTCTCCCTTCTACCCAACTGGCTGAGGAGAGGAGGCTACTGCCAGAACAGTTCCTTCTTCACTGGCAGGTATTTAATGCATGTGGGGCCATGTTGGACCTCTTTGGGGGGAACCTGAGACATAGCCATTCCTACAGACCATACTGAGTATGGGGCTGGGTCGCCACCTCATCACCTGCTTGTACAAAGCCATACAGTAAAGTAAATAACTCCTTCCCCGTACAATTGCTTCGTCCCTCCCTTCCGGGTGATTCCTTTACCTTCCGGTTTAAATGCGGCAGATCGCAACCATCCAAAAAACACACACGCGAAAGCGGAAGGAATGACCGACGGACTCTCCGACCACGATACACAGCGATTTTTCCCCAAAGTAAGTGAATTTTATGTTCCTTGTGGATAGGCTTCCCCTCAGGAAGACTATCTTGATGTCCAGGCGACTGCAAGGCTGCCTATAATATCGGACCCTTCTGCTACCTGCACCCGTGAAACAAGCCGATAGCAAACAATCTTTTGCTGGCGGCTTTACCCTCCCGAGGACGGTAACTGGTAGCAACATATTGGGAAACTAAGACCATGCATAGTCATTAACCCTCGCTGTTCGAACTAGTCTAAATTACAGTGCTCGCCTTGCTCTTTTTTTTGGGAAATGACAAATTTTCATGTTTAAAACAAAGATGACATAAGTTACCAAACTGACCAAAATTACAAGTATCATCGTGTTCTGTCCTTGAATTTGATTTATCTTCAACACAACAAATATGTTATATTATAGATAATGTCGTTATCTTTTAAATCTTCGCAGATATAAAATAACAATAATCCATTCAGGAATAGCTTATATTGTACAAAATGAACTTGGCTCTGTTATACCAACTTTTGAATATAAACCCATTAACACAATGCATAATACCCTACTTAAATGTAAACGTTGTATTAACAGATTTATACTTTGAAAATCGGATGTTCTGGTGAAAAACTGTACAAATAATGATGAAGAAATGCAATGAGCGAACTGAATTGTAAATAGGTATGCAGTAATATTTGGGAGTTTTTCTTTCCTTTTTTCTGTCTCATTTTTTTCTGGTATGAGAATCTTATCACTTGGAATTATATGGGTTTCTTCTATCTGATTTGTTTTCTTGAATCTCGTCAATAAAAAACTCAATCACATTCATTTTCCCTATAGATAATTCCTAAAACACCTATCAAAATCACATAGGTGAATGTTTTGCTTTCTTTTGGCATTTTGACCTTCTCTCCTATGCCCTAAGTTTGCCATCACGGCTCCCTTCTACACCAACAGCCAGAAACCTCAAATTAGAAGTGCTATTACAAACCTCTAAAAAAGCACTCTCTCCCTTTTGCCACACTAGATTCTGCATGAAAGTAATGGACTAATGAAATGGCAACCTCTATGTCCCACTTCAATCACTTTTCCTTTCCTCTCTCCGAAACACTTCACTCACTGGTATTGGGGTCAAAGGCTAGTCCTTAGACAATCTGTATTAAACATATTTATGTAATTTTGATTCCTTACAGCCTTGAAAAAGCCCTGGCGCGACTCGCCATAGGGGGCGAAACACGTGTCGGCTGTTCATGTTTTTACTAAAAATTAATAAAGAGCCTTTTCTACATAAAATGGACTTTCGACTAAATTCATATGAGCAAGGATTCAGCCTAATGATATGAAAGAACTGTTGTCAACACACTCACTATCCCCTTAAAGACTTTACTGTTTAAAACTCAAGAGGTCCAGAGTTTTTTTGAGTGTGTTTCTCTTACAAAAACTACGTGAAAACTGACATAGTCTTGGATTTTCCTTTGGACCACCCCTCTTTTCTACAAACAAAGCCATACAGTGCCTGGTGGCTATCCTGCTCCTCCACCTTTGCCAGAAATGGGAAGAGGAATTTGGGTGGGCCCTCCATAAAAAGGAATGGGAACGTGCTCTCGAATTCCAAAAGAAGGTTTCCTGCAATGCCAGTCTTAAAAACCATACAGTTCTTTATACTCCACAGGGCATACCTCGCACCCAGCCAATTGCACTGATTCTTCCCATACACACATTTTGAGTGCCCTCACTGCCACACCATGGACGCTACGCTTATGCACATGCCATGGTCATGTCCAGCCCTTCAGGATTGCTGGTGCTCCATACACAACACACTTCAGGAGGTCACTGGGCTCCTGGACATAACCTCATGGAAGATATGCTCCCTCTGCATTTTTAAGAGAAGGAAGCACCACAAAGTGCAAACACGGCTTGTCGCCCTGCACTACTGCTGGCAAATCGCATCATTACCCTTCACTGGTGCTCACCGGTAGCCCCGCAGATGGAGGCCTAGAGGGGCGCCCTGCGTAAATGGGGTGTGGCAGAAGAAGGTGCACTTCGTAATGAAGTGGCCTGGTGGATCTGCCGCAGATCTATCTCCCCGCAATGGACTGGGCTTCTCATGAGCTTATGGCAATGGGGAGAAGAAGTTGATACAGCCTGTGACACCTGGTCCCCTGCAGAATAGTTAATTGGTACCCCATTCGCTACCTAATGGGCCTCTGTACGTTGTGGTGGCACTAATGCAATCCACCCCGAGCTTCCCTCTCTCTTCTCCTCCACATCTGCGAGCGAACCTCGCCCTCATCTGCACCACCCAAATCTGGCACAGGGTCTCTAGGTCCAACGCAAGGCACCAACACTATTACTCAATACCATGCCCCCCTGCCCCCACAACATCTTCCCTCTTTACCACTGTTGCTACCCTGGTTACTGCCTGGCAACATCTGGCACAAGAGACCCACACCTTATCCTTGCTCACTCATAATCATGATGTCCAAAAGAACTTTGACATACACAGGCATTGAGGCTTCCACATGACATGGTCATTCATACACCCTTTATTCTGCATAATTATGTTCTAATACATTTGGGAACCTGTACTGGCAGATGTGGTCAGAACGTTTTTGTGTTAAAAGCAAATAAAAACAATGTAATAAAAATAAAGTACCAGGCTAAGTACACAGGTTGCAGTGCGAGATTTGAAAACGCAAAGCCTCTAACATTCTCCCAGAAAAAATGGGCAAAAATCATACATCCACCTCGTCCTTTCCTCCTGACAGATCTTAAAATGTTTCAACCCTCAAGGACATAGACATACTAATAGAGGGAGTGGAACCCCTAATGGGAGGAGGTAATGCCAGTGGATCACAGTCTTAAACATCCTTGAAGAAAGTTTACTCCTACTTTTTCCAAGAGCTGGAAGACAAAATAATCATCGCTGTTGAAAGCCCAACCTAACACTGATATTACTGACACTAACTCTATTATGGGAAACCCATTGGTGGATCCCAATATCACATTGTCTAATACTGTTACTGATGTTCATAATCCTATGCCATTATCCGCTATGATAACTTATGTGACTAGATGCTCCCCCCTTTCCTCCCCTCTTCCCAACCTGAGTGGCAAGAAGCGCACTACAAAGGTTAATGAGGCCATGTCCTATGTTAGCCATTCTGTTGCTCCCTGGAAGCAGTCACCACTGCTATTAACCTGGCCATGGTGTCGGGTTCTACCAGCATAGCCCAGTTGGTGCAATGCCTCCATGCTGAGGTGTTTGATTTAAGATCAAAATAAGCCTGAAATCGGTGTATTGAGATACCTTGTTAAGCTGCCAATCCCCAGACACCCTCAGAACTGTTATGCCGTACTTAGATATCATTAATTGATGAAAGAAGTAGTGGGGAAAACCAAAGTGTCATCCAAAATGTAGCTTCTCGTTCCATTTCTCGCCCCTCCTGTGATACCCCTATTACAAGGCCCACAAACTTGATTCTTCCATGGAGCAAGCTACGACTTGCCACCTCCTCATATAAATCTTGGGGTGGTTTGGCCAGTCACGATTAGAACTAAAAGTTGGGTCCAAGGAGGGCATGCCTAAATTGGGGAACATGGATCTGATGGGAAACACTGGTCATATATACATTGTAAAGTTCCCCAAACTGTTCAAATAAGCTTATGAAGATGAGGACTCTCTGATAAATAAATGCATATTCCACATACAGTCGGGATGGTCAGTGCTTGCTATTCTGTTACTCGCTCTGACATCCTGCATGCTCAATGAATCTATGACCCATCTGACTCCCTAGGGCTCTTTGATTATATTAAGTTAGTTCTAAAGTCTAAATCCCTGGCTGAGGTCCTGGTAAACATTGAGTTGTGTAGGGAACTCCCCCCTCGCACATTGATTAGGTTTAAACTAAACCTACCCATTGCAGGTATCTCACAAGGTCACCAGAAATAGATGTATTTCGATCTGCCTGAGACTTTGGGTGCATCTATGATAGATTGACTGGGTGATCCTGTTCCTGTACGCAGTAGCGAGGAGATGGACCTTTCACCTGGCTGTGAGACACTTCGGCCAAATACTGACCATCTCTGTAACAATGGGCTAAGTCTATCCTACAATCTGCACTCTCACTCATTGTCTGTCATGGATCATTGCAGAGGTGACGCCTATGCTGGGTGATATGGCCTGGGAGACTTGTATTGATCATTTTAATAAATGTTTCCTCTAGGAATCCTGGTGCCTTGACCCAGTACATAGATCGGGCTATGTGTCTTACCAGATGCCAGCCCATCACGCTGGAAGGGGCTCACCCTCGGGTGGCCTCCTCATCTGGGTAAAAGTGGTCCTTAATGCAAGAACACGCTTTCTGCCTTTTATTTTTCATGATATCCAAGGCTTAGCTACCATTAGAGAGGGCTCATGCACTTACTACTTATACAATGACTATAACCGGGTGGCCGGGGGGGGGGTAGCAGACAGGGGTACTGTGCAATTCCCATGATTTTGTCATCATTGCTGGTGACGTTAACACCACATGCAATCAATGTGATGTTGGTAGTACCTCCCCTGCTGCAGAGTAAGATGAGGAGTGGGGCATACCCATGCTAAACACTACTCCAGTGAAATGCTGGGCAGGCGCTGCTTACCAGCTCCTGTCCCTCACATTGTCATATGGTCTGAAGGCATGCAACGGCCATACAGCATCCGACCCACAAGTAGCCCACACTTTTGACTGATCTGGACACATGAGTAGAATTGACTATTTATAAATCTCTCTTTGTCTTTGGGGCAATTTTTTTTATAGGAATGAACTCAGCAGGTTAGACAGCGACCAAAAGAATATCCATTGCTCGCTAAAACAACATTTTAATTATTTGGCCAATTTCCTGTATCTTTAAACACTAATTTGATCCTTGCAAACAACAGGCGCAAGGTCAAGTGGGGGAGAATAGCAGTGAATTCGCACATTAGAGCTACCATGTCCCAGACCCTTAGAGAAGTCTTAACTGGGCTAGATAACCCTATGCTTACCCAGGCCAGAGATCAGGCACGGAATACTACAATTGCTAGGACCAACAAAAAAACCTGTTAAAAAAATTCTTGAGAATTGTCTCACGCAGCACTATAGGTCCACTGTGGCGCTTGCGATGCCTGATTGCACTTAGTTTAATAAGAACTGGAGTGATAGAAAGAATGAGCTTCACCGAGCCCTCAATAGTGGTGACACCTGCCTTAGAGAGCAAGAAGGAAACAGTAAAAATGTGTTCAGCTCAATGCACATATGGAGTGGGACACGCAAATCAAGGAAAGCATTCATGAGGCACCCTTCCAAAAAGATATCAGAACATTCTCGAGGCTTGTGGCTAATGGCAGGCATAGTGCGCCGCAGATCCTGGAAGACTCTATAACCCCAGAAGCATGGTACTACCACTTCTCAGGCCTTTATGAACTCCCATTGGGGCAGACCGTCGACATAGAGTCTCAGCCAATGGTGGCAAGCCCTTGCCCTTCTGGGCTATTTAGGATTGAAATGAGTGAAACAGTGAGTGCAATAGAAGCCATAGGAGCTTGTAAAGCCACTGGGCTAGATGGTGTCCCGGGTGACCTTTTTTATCTGGGGTTTTTATTGTAATAAACTGTCAAACTACATTTTGGAGGGGACAAGTATTCCTTGCAGTTGGAAGGCAGCCAAAATTGTCCCGATATATGAAAAGGGCCTCTGGGATTCTCTCCTAAACTATAGGCCAAAAAGGTTGCATTGATGTCGTACAAAAGGATTTTATGTGGCAAATTCTGGGGAATCTGTAATCCCGGCTCGAGGACCACCAGGCCTTCGCTTACTTGCAAGTGGGGATCAGAAGAATAATAAATACTATTGATCAGGTCTTTAGGTTCTTATCCATCTACTGGAAGACTGTTGTTGGAACAGCCACACAAGAGACATAAAGCTCTGAAATGGCACAGAGCTCACTAGGGAGTTTATTCCATACCTTTCTGCCAAGGAAAGAAAACAATATTCCACTCTTTTTGCCCTGCAAATTTTAGGAATCCTGGCTAAAATGCTGTTTGAGGATCGCAGCTCTCTGAAGGGGGCATACACACATATCCTCCTATTCAGGTAGACAGCTCCATTCTCGTGGACAGCTTTATCTGCAAGGATCAATTTCTTGAAAAGAATCCTCTTTTTGATGGGCAGCCAGTGAAGTGCCCTTTGATGTGGGACATATGTGTTCTTGGAGTGAGATTAGAATTAATCTTGCTGCCACATTCTGGGCTACCTGTACACGGCTGAGTAGATCGTCTGGGAGGCCTAAGTAGAGAACATTTCCTTTTTTTTTTATTATCAAAGAAAGGGGAAAATACATACAATTCCAAAAATATACAAATTAGATTAACTTACAATATTGGAAGAAAAAAAAGCGGTGGAAGAACATAAGCAACACAGATCATAATAAGCAAATAATACATTTTCTTCTGAGCCATTTCCGGAGCTATTAATAAAAGCTAGTGGTTGTTACAATTGACCAGCTATGGGTAGCTTCTAAGCACTTCCAATGCTCCCCAAATAGATCTATATTTCTGCATTGCTTTGACCCCCCTTACTTTAGACAAAGCCCTTTCCCTTTCACCAGTTTCCTTAAGAATTAGCCACCAATCTATCTCAATAGGAGGTTTGGGGGAAATCCAAGCTCTAGCTATTGCTAGGCGCGTAGCAACTAGCATGATTGTCAGTATTGACCCTTTTCCCTCCCCCTCTTCTTAATACCCCGCATTCTTTCAGTCACCGTGATTGTAATATCAGTCAGTCAGTCAAAAATCTTTATTTCGATAAATGAATATCAAAAAAAGGCACGGTACAGAAAGAAATATGCAATAACAATAAAAACAAACATTATACAATATTAAAAAATATTAAAAAGCCCACGGCATGTTTGTAAAAAAAACAAAGACAACAAGAAATAAAAAGACCGTTATTAAAATCATCTCTAAATTCATAAAAATTACATCATAGAATATTTAAAAAATTATCATTCCTCCAACAGCCTAATTCCTGATATAAAGTGCCGTTTTAGCCAGTAACGTGCAAGGTGTAAGGCATCAAAACCATGTGACCAATTATCCATTCCCCATAAGTCTTTTCTTTGTGCGCACCGCACACACTAAATAATTTGCCACATGAGAGACAATGCTAGGATTATTTAATAACTGCAGATAGAGAAGTGCTGGTCTAACTTGCAGAAACCCAGCCTTTTTAAGAATTGGCACAAGGTATTTCCTCCTTTCAACTATAAAGTGCCCACAAAACATGGTGAAATGCATTGTATCTTGAGTAGAAAAACTATCACAAGAACAAGGTAAAAATTCATCTGGTTTACACCACGTAGTATACTGACCTAATATCAGGTGAATCATGTTTAGGCGAAAACGAGTTAATAAAAACCTATGAAAAGGGTGATTAACCAAAGTAAGGTAAAATTCTGGGCCAGGCGGGTTTGCAACCAAAAGGAGCGCTCTAACAGATGGTTTTGTGAGCTCCCTTTCCTCTCTTATTAAGGACAGCCTCATATACATGTCATTTTTAATTTTAACAATATCGTTCCGGGTTATTGAGTCCGGTAAGGAAAAGAGGTCTGGTCTACCCAGGGCGCTGAAGCCATTTTTAATATAGTTTAGCCACTTGATTTTGTAGACATTATCAAGTGAGAGACAATCTTTCAGGATGGCCTGGTTTAAAGATAATTTGTTATTTAGCCAAATTTTAAGTCACATGATTAAAGGGGCCACTCGAATTTTGTCCGTTATAAAATCGGCCCCAAGCTCAGAATGAACGGAGTAGGAAGGGGTAGACTGGGGCACAGACAGGACTGATCTGAAAAATTTATTTTCTGAAACTTGAAGACAGTCTATCGGTCCGTATCCCCATAAAGAGCATCCATAGGTGGCAACAGACAGGCACTTCGCATTGTAAATTGCCATAAGGGCTGAAATTGGACTAGCCCCCAACCTTCTGCTAAAACTTAAAATGGCAGAGGATGATCTAACTAGGGCACTATTTCGATTTCTTATTTGAGGGCCCCAACTTCCCTTGTCTTCAAAAGTGACCCCCAGATATGGGAATGTCGATGCTCTTTGCACTTCTGTTTTACTGCAGTAGAAAGTTTTAGCTTTCTTACAGCGTGCGCCTTTACCCACTATCATCACTTGTGACTTTTTGGCATTTATTTTAAGATCTAGTGAGGTCATAAAAAGGCCAAACGCGTCTAATAACCGCTGAAGCCCTAGCCCTGTATGAGACAGAAGCACAGCGTCATCCGCGTATAGGAGGACAGGAACACAAGTCTCCCCAATACGCGGTATGTCTGGTGTTGCTGCCAAAATGCACCCCTGTCTCACCCCTCTCTTGGACTTAAAACGACTAGTTCGTCGCCCCCCTGAATCAACTCTAACAGATGCCTGGAGGTCCGAGTGGAGATCAGCAAGGAGATTTACCAGTGCCCGGTCAAGACCCAAATCTACCAAAATGTACCATAATTTAGTACGATTAACAAGGTCAAAGGCCGAAGATAGGTCCATGAACCCTAAATATAGCGACCCATCTTTTGCCCTGGTATATTTGTCTACTAACAACTGCAGATTAAGGCACTGGTCCATAGTACCTCGTTTAGATCTGAAGCCGTATTGTAGATTAGATAAAACCCCCCTATCGTCAAGCCATGTCTGGAGTCTATGTAGGATGACCCTGCCCATGATTTTTACTGAGGAATCAATAAGAGATATAGGGCGATAACAAGCTGGGTCAACCCTACTGCCCTTCTTAAAGACGGGAATAATTACAGACTCCTTCCAGGATACAGGAATACTGTTCCTGGTTAGTGCATTAAAAACCCCACACAGCACCCTCGACCCGAGTTTTGGGTCAGTTTTGAAGAAGTCAGCAGGGACTCCATCCGGCCCCGGGGCCTTGTTCTTTGAGGTCTGATCGATGGCCTTTTCAACTTCCCAGGCCTCAAAGACAATGCCCTGCTCTTCCTGAGAAAAAGGGACACTAAGTGACAGATCATCATCTAAACTGCTCGAGTATATTGCCTCA
Source organism: Lissotriton helveticus (assembly GCF_964261635.1). Lineage (NCBI taxonomy): Eukaryota > Metazoa > Chordata > Amphibia > Caudata > Salamandridae > Lissotriton > Lissotriton helveticus. The sequence continues at coordinate 1,577,126,626 of NC_136061.1, read as the reverse complement.
AAGTGATTAATCCACTCACCATCCGGGATGTTTAATTCAAGGGAGGCGTGATCCTTGTCTGAGAAAAAAGGCTGGTTAACTACCCTCCAGAAGTCAGCACTATTTTTAACGACCTCAGGATCGGACAGTTGTAACCAGGCAGTTTCCCTGATCTCCTTTTTCCTATTTTGTATGGCTTTTTTATATAAGGATCTTAGTGATGTTATTAGTGCGCGATCTTTAGGGATCGCTTTAAGGGCCTTGAGCAAATCAGTATGAGCTCTTGAACATGCATGGTCAAACCATTTTTTCCCCTTAGACCTGGACAATTTTTTATTATTTGTTAAAGTAATGTCGATAGATTTACAAATATTATCATAAGCAGACATTACTTCAGGGTTTGATGCCCTTGTGTCCAAGCAAGTTAACACATCATTTTCAGTGCTATCAAGAACGGCGTGAAGAACGTTCTCAGGGACAACGCTAGACCACTTCAGTCTGCGACTTTGGTCCTTTAACACCACATCTTGACTTCTATTCCCACCAGGCCCGCCCTGATTTAAAAAGACAGTTGACAAAATCTCTACTACTACAGGGTTATGGTCACTAAATACTGAGACCATAGTACCATAGTGAACCACCCTCTCTAAAATCTGATAAGACATAAATATGTAATCGATTACGGTACCGTCGCCATAGCCCTTAAAGGTAGGAGTTCTACTATTGACTACCCCACAACTAGATTCATACAAATTCCATGCATCCAAGTAAGATTCAAGTGCCTCACCCCTGTTGGAATGCTCAAAGTGTGTAGATAATGAGTGGGGCGGCCCCTCTTCTGAAAAACTTGTGCATGGCTGGTTGCAGGGATGTATATTAAAATCGCCTAAAAAAATGATTTCAAACTCCTTTACCTTTTTTCTATAGACTGACAAAAAGGATTCAATAATATCCAAATTCTGCCTAGTATTATCATTAGGACTAGAATTATAAAAATTAATAAACAAAATATTTGAAAAAGAAGGGGGACTAAATTCAATTATCATGCAATTTTGGGAGCCTGGGTTATGTTGAGTTAACACCCCTTTCAGGGATGTTTTAAACAAAGTTAACAGACCCCCCTTTGGTCTGCCAACCCCATCACTGGTAGCAGGGACGAAAAAATGTCTGTAACCATCCAAGGAAAAACTGTTAGTCAAGTCCCAAGTTTCCTGGAACGCAAGAATATCAAAGGACTTCAGAAGTTTAATCCATTCATCATTCCCGGCTTCGGCCCTAATACCAGCAATGTTCCAAATCATTATTCGACAATGTTGGTTTGATAAGCCCTCGGTGGTCGACAGTCAATCATTTTCACTTAAAGATGATAGCGGTGAAAACCGATTAAACAAGGGCAGAATTGGAACAGATTGTGGATTAGGCATACACAGATTATAACAATATGAATCCATATTCACAGGCATTTGATGTTCTTGTGGCATTCTAGGAAAGAAAGCCTGCCTTTGTGTGGGATAGGTAGGAGTCAGATGGCCAGGATAAGAGCTTGAGCTAGGGGTTACACTAAGATGATTATAAAAATACCCCAGTGGGCGAACACATATGTTATCCTCAGTGACCGGTAAGGAGGCTGCCCTTAACAAGGTGGTTGCGACGTGCTGTGGATGTCGTAAGTTTACGATAACACAGTCGCCTCTACATGATTTTCTTGAGGGGCCAATCCAATCAACCCTACGCACTGACACTATATCATTCCGGAAGGCAATGGGGAACCCACAGTATTTATTTAACCATGCAATGACTTTATTACCTAGAGAACTACTCAGCTCTTCACGGGCTTCAAATGAGTTTGGATCAACCTTCGGGACATTGGTCAGCACTACCGTGTATGGTGCACAGCTGGGGGTAAGTTGACTACGGGTTTTTTCCTCCCCAGTGACCCCTGTAACATTTTTTCACCTGGATTGTTGGCTACAGTTTTCTTTTGTAAAATGGGAGCTATAGAGTCAGGCTTTGACAGAGTTCGGGCAGTGCTTACAGATGGCCCCATAGGTGTTCCGTTAGCCACCCTGCTGCTGCTTGAGCCAGAAGCCACTACCAAGGCAGCTGTCCCCGTTACGATGGTCTCGGGGGGTTTAGTCCGAGACAGATGTGTAGACAAAAGGCACCCAAGTTTGGAGATTTCCTTTGAAACTTGATTTGATTTTTCCTCGACCCCCCTGCCGTTATCTACAGCACCCTCAGAAGTATCCCTTAGATTTACATTTATGCTATTTTCTGCGATAGCTTGTGCAGGTGGGGACATAAGTGTACTTAATCTAGCTACCTCTTTAGTCACTTTGTCAACTTTTACCATTAAAGGTTTAATTATTAACTCCAATTTAATGGTCAGCGTATCTACAAGTAGCTGAAAGTGATCACTATTAACAGTTTCGGTATCCCCCTCATTACTGTTATCGTTTGTCATCTCCGCCTACGTGGGCTGAGAGGTCACAGTTTTCCTCATTTTACGTTGCCCCCCACGCTTATTTATCAGTCTTCTGCATGCCCTAACTGGGCGGCGGACCAAAGATGGAACTGTCGCGGGAGAAGGTGGCAGTAAATCTGAGCTAGAAATGTCCACTACAGTAGAAACAGCATCTAAGTTCGATTCCTCCGAGGGAACAACAGATGGAACAGTCTCACTCACAATATCAATATCATCTAGGTCAAGAATGTTAGTTGATGGTGAAGCAGGGGGGCTGGCCATGCCAAGTGACAGACGACATGCAGAATTAATTTTAGTGACCATTTTGACCATATAATTATCCAAGGGCCCAGGTAGGGCTGGTGTTTTAGCTGAACGCAATTTAGCCATAATTGCAGTGAAGGTGTCAAATGGAAGCAATGAATAAGCAGACTAAACAGGGTATTAGGTACTCACTATGTGATGAATAGGTCCAAGATCCACACTGCCGAATATAAAGGACAGGAATCGTGGCCCTGCCCTGCCTCTCCCTGCCCCGGACAGCCACAGACGGCCCGCCCTCTGCCCGGGCTCAGCCCGGCGTCGCCCGCGCGCGTCCCGCAACGCGGAGGGAGCGTCCTGCTTTTGTAGCGCCTCCGGGCGCGCTGCGGCAGGAAGTAGGTGCTAGGCTCTCTGGGAGCTGTAGTCTCCAGCTGCCAGTCGCCAGGTGGAGTAGAGCGACCGCGGCGAGACCACAGCGTTAGGGCCCCAGAAGCTGTCGGCGTCCTGCAGGTAGGTTCTCCCGGTCTCCCAGTCTGCTGTGGCGTGGAAATATCCTTATTTAATCTATTCTGAATTGCGCCTTGCATACCAAACCCAAAACTTCTCCAGCGCAGGGCATCTAACAAACATATGAACAATACCTGCCGCATGTAACCCACATTTAGGGCATTTCTGGTGTATCCTACCCTGAGTCCCTCCCCATGTGTCTCGGGATGTATGATAGTACAACGCGATCATTTTGATCGCGGTACTTTACATCGCGGATTTTACAAGGCAAGTCATTACAACGACTTGCCTTGAGGGCGCGGATTGAGGATTATTATAATTTTCTATTCTAACTCCAGCCCACGTAACAGTAGGGAAGGTGGTGGAATAGAAAATCACAATATTCCTTAACCAAGAGCGCCATCCAGCGCAAGTCGTAGTAATGACTTGTGTTGTAATGGTAGCGTGGTAAAGGTTGTGCGGTGTAAACACCGCTTTGTAAATGTCCTTTTCCTGTGTCTTGACCATTAGACCACCTAACAATCCTTTCAGGTGTATAATATAGTAAGCAAAGTGTGCGAAATTGTTGTAGCTGTAGGCTAACTGAGTGGACTGATCGAGTGATAGTGTCTAGGCCATCCGACCGTATATTATCAATGGTAATATTTTTGCCCAGCGTCTCACTCCATCTAAGTGCCAGCTTCTCGCACCCTTCAGTTCGTTGTTGACAGAATATTCTGTATGCCTTATTGATAGTGGCATCCTGCTTTAGAGTATAGATGAAATCCCACATGTCAGAGCCATCTATCTTATGGGGTTGCAGGCTTCTAATCAAGTGGTCTCGAATCTGTAGGTATTTAAAAAACATGCATTGGGGAATGTCGAATGTTCCCCGGAGGTTCTCAAAAGACTTAATACCATTGTAGTCATAAAGTTGTCCCAGTGAGTGTATCCCATATCTGATCCACCGCAAAGCCATACTATCCTGAAAAACTCCAGGCAGCTTTGGATTTCCCCACAGCAGAAATCTCATATGCATTGAAGGTAGGGGAAGTCTAGTCTCAATGCCTTTCCATATATATACACAATCACAAATTATCTTGATTCGCACTTGTTTAGAATAGTAAGGGTCATTAATTCGATAGAGGAACATCTGGCTGTCTGCCCCCAGGGCCAGCCAATGCCAAAAGTTGGTTAGCTCCGGAATAAGAAGGCTCCTTAAACGCCCAACAAAAGCAGACAAAAAGTAAAGTTTAAAATCGGGGAAGTCTAGGCCCCCTTTATTATATGGAAGTTTCATTGCTTCTATTGCCCGTCTAGCTTTTTTGTACCCCCATATGAAACTGCTAAGGACTCCATCTAATTTCTTAAGGAAAGCATTCGGAATACGTAACGGTATTGACCTAGAAAGGAATAAAAATGTAGGAAGTATCTTCATTTTGAATACATTGCATCTTCCTAAAATGCTAAGTGGGAGTTTGTGCCATATTTAGTTTTAGTTTTTAGTTTTAGTTAATAAAGAATCATAATTCAAAGCAAATTTAAGCTCAATTTTAGAAGAAATTTGTACCCCTAAATATGTAGCACTCGTGCACATCCCATGTATCGCATCGTCTGGTTGAAAGTTGAGTAGGATTTGGGTTTTATTCCTATTCAGTTTGTAGCCAGAGAAACTTCCAAACAGTTTAGCCTCTCTATCTATTTCTTCTATAGCCTCTTTTGGATTTATAGAAAAGATGGCTATTTCATTGACCTATGCCGGTAATTTTAAAGAACGCTGCTCTATTTCAAAGGGACAAATCAAATTATTATACAAAAGTACTCGAATGAATGGCTCAATATAAAGAGCAAACAGGAGAGGGGAGAGGGGACATCCCTGTCTCGTCCCCCGTCGTATAGGAAAAGGAGTTGTTTGGACATTCCAATACAGTAACTTAGCCATTGGATTATGATAAATTGCCATTATCAGTTTGTAGAAATTTTCTTTGATCCCAAATACTGTAAGAGTTGTCCAAAGATAATCCCAAGCCAACAGGTCAAATGCGTTTTCAGCATCCAATAATACCATGCCCAGTCTCTTCTTCAACTTCCCAACAACATCAAAAGCAGCTATTGCTGTATTTACATGGGTGGTGGTATCTCTTCCATAGATAAACCCATGTTGCTGGGGAGAAACTAAGGCAGGCATCATTGGAGCTAACCGGGCGGTCAATATCTTGGCAAATATTTTTGCGTCAGAATTAATTAATGAAATTGTGCAATAAGAAGCCCTTTCCTCTGGGAGTTTCCCAGTCTTTAAAAGGAAAACTAAATTTGCCATGTTCTAAGATTCAGGTACGTATCCTGTATTTACAATTTGAGAAATCAGCTCAAGCAATACCGGGGCAAGAATGCTTTTAAGGCACTTATAAAACTCTGCAGGGAGGGGATCCTCCCCTGCCACCTTTCCTGATAGTAATGCCCCTATTGTCTCCAATACTTCTTCTAGTGTAACCCCGAGTCTTCCTCTGTTGGAGTCGGCGGTTTACAACTTTCTAGATGTCTCTGCATGCTAATTAAGTTCTGCTGATCCTCTGGGGAGTACAACTGTTGGTAAAAAATAGCAAATTGGTTAGCTATCTCCTGGGGGCATCCATGGATCACCCCCTTTCACCCTTTATAGCCTTAATTCCAGTTTTAATCTGTTTATCCATAAGTTGATGCGCTATGACTTTGCCAATTCTATCACCAAATTCATACTGTAATGTCTTGTGTTTAGTGTAACATGATGCTACCTTTTCCTTTAAAACCCTAGTTATCGCCGCTTTGTCTTCTAATAGCAAAATATATAAAATATCTTGATTTGTTTTCTTAAAGCAAACAGCCTCAGCATGTTGTAGTTCCAGAATAACCAGTTTTTGATGATCATCCCTAGTTTGTCTCTCTTGTTCTCCATACATCTGATATATAAACTGTTGAGTGACTCCCTTAATATATGCTTTCATAGCATCCCTGAAATCGGAGCGGAGGCAATGTTATCTATGAGGTAATTCGAATTTTTTTACCTGATGAAGCCCACAAACCCCGCATCATTAACCTGATTTCTAGGAAATGTAAATAGTCGGGGGCTTTTAACAGCGATTTTAGCTACAAAAGAAAAAACTAAGGGGTTGAGATTGGATGTAATCCTAGGGCAGATCTCCATTTTAGCCGTCGATAAAATAGTGTCTGAAACCCAGTCCATATCAATTATTGAATATTGACCATGAGGTGCTGAATATTACGTATAGCCGAGCTTGTTTGGATGCAAGACCCGCCATGCATCCTGTAAAGAATAAAGTCGGGGTAGTCCCAAGATAGAAGCTCTCACCTTCTTCATTCTTGAAACATGTGGCTGGCTAGTAGAGTAGAGAACATTTCCATTATCAAGCTTGAGGTGATCAGGGCTTGGACCACCATTTTCCTGGTTTCTACTGACAGAAAACGAAAGCGTTTTGACGGGGAGCATAGGATCCCAAAACAGGAGCCCACCAGAATATGAATATGTAGTTGACAAGACAGGGCACTGTCAATTTAAATTCCCAGTTTTTCTTACTGCATTTTGTTGTGTACCTGGGGGAGGATTGTCTAGTGGCCACCATGTCCTCCACACCTCAGGAGAGGAGTCACCAAAAAACACAATGTTAGTCTTATTAGCATTTGAGTTGGTTCGATGATAGCCAGTTAAACACATTGGAAAGACAGAACTTGATGGCCCTTCCATCAAAGTCCTTTCCCTTTCCACAGATAAAGAGCAATTGAGTATCATCTGCGTATGATATTACTTTTGCCCCCAGTGCCTCTGCCAACACGGCTAGGTGTATAAGGTACGGGTTAAATAATGTGGAACTCAGTACCATTCCCTGAAGGACTCCTACAGTCAATTCACGAATAGCGGATGCGGATGGAGGGATCCACACTTCTTGACTTCTGTTGTTTAGAAATGTGGTTAGCCAATTCAGGGCTAAGCCTTTGATTCCAAAAGCCTGATGGCGGGCCAATAGTCTTTCATGGGGGCAGTTCGATGAGATTCAGGAGGGGAATTGACATATCAGATAGGTGTCCATTAAGGGGTCCAACTGGAATGCGTCCTTCAACCAAATCTATTTTCTTTATATCTAAATGATGTGGTTCACCTATCTTGAGGATGGCCAAAATGATGCCCCCTTTCTGGTTGGTTGTAAGATCCCCCTTTTACTTTTTGCAGTTGACACTTTATTGATGTCGAAGACTCCTAGTGTCCTGCAACATCAGGTGGATAGGTTTGTAGCTTTCTGTTCTGATTGAGGGCTGGTGATTAACCATTCCAAAACAAAGTTTGTGACCATCAGCCCACACACATCGCTTAGGGGTTGATAATGCTCAAGAGGAAACTGTTGGGGAAGGTCACTGAGTTTGATTACTTGGGTATCAAACTAACTAGATCCATGTCACGATCGCTCCAGATACAAAAGAGCAGCCTCAACCTAACAGAAGAATTTGCCGCTGTTCTAAGACTCCATTAGTCCTCTCAAGCCAGGCACATCTCCCCTATGATAAAAGTCTATGGGACAAAGGCAGAGGCATTCTATGGGGCAGACGTAAGGTGTAATGCAAGTTTGGCCCTTATTGATGTTGCTGAGTACACATTCCTGAGAGCACCAACAAGCCTTCCTAAAACACTCCATTAATAGCCCTATGCCAGGATCTGGGTATTGATCCAATGATCCACAAGGTTTATCTAAGGCCGCTCTTATACTGCTGGAGGTTAAAATGCACTTCAGCTCTAGAGGACTATTATAAAGCTCTGCAGAAAGTGGCCTCCGTGGGCAAATGAGGCAAGATCAAGTGTGTAAACTATATTGAATGTTCTCTAACCCAGCTTGGACCTGGAGATTTTTGGTCTATCCCCCACCGCCACAAAAAATCTAGCTGGGGCTGCCCTTAAGGATGCCTTCTGGGAGTCTCTGCATGTCAAAGAAATGAAGAATGCAGCAACATTGGGCTCCCTTACTTCTTATGTTTTAGATTTTATAACAGACTGTACATTCAAACCTTTTTTAGTCTACCTCCATCCAAGGCAACTGTATCTCAAATTTCAATATGGCACAATGCCTCTTTTGTCCTTACTAGCCAAATGGAATCCCCAAACTAGTACTAGCACCATATGCTCGTCATGCCAGCCGGCACAAGAATCCTTAGTTCATTTTATCTTCTGACTCGGCTATGCTCACCATCGAAAAGCTTTGATTATTCCTATTTGCAAACAACTTGGGTGCTGATAACTCCAGGCAACCGTTAGGCTTCTCCACACAAAGTGGTCGATTATGATGGCGGACGGACCTGCGTCCGTCTGCCACCCCCGAGGTGGAGGGACCGTCCGCAGGGACAGCGGTGTTCCCTCCATACCAATTAGGTTGTGACCGCCACCCTGGCGGTCACATCCCGTATCTTTAACATTGCAGTGGGTGCTGTTTCAAGCAGCACCCGCCGCAAGGTTAAAAATGCATGCTTTGCATGTACATGCACAAAGCGGCAGGCACTGCGCAGTGCCTGCCGCTTTGTGCATGCAAATGCAGGGGGTACCATAGGTACCCCCCATGTGCACCCCCCCCCACTTTACCCTGGGGGCCCGCAAGGGGCCCCCAGAAGCAAAGGTCCACAAGCTTTTCCACGGTGGAAAAGCCGCCGCGGAAACGCATGTTTACACACACATCCTAATTTGGCTGACGGTGTCTTGCAAACACCGCCACCAAATAGCGGTCAACACCCCACGGATCAGCGGCGGACGAACCTGCCGTCCGCCTCTGTTCCCACCACCATCCTGATCTGGCGGTGGGTGTTTTCTCTGACCGCGGCGGTGAATCCGCATCGTCCGGGCCGGCGGTGGCTTCCACCGGCCCGAAGGATGCGGATTCACCGCAATCATAATCGACCCCAAAGTCTTTGCAGCCTATTATCTGTACAGTCTCTAAATATCTACACTGGAGTTGGAGTATTAGAAGTAAAACACTAGACTGATCCCTTTATTTTTGGGCAAGCCCTGAACCTTGGACTTACCCCTCTTCTCCTCTGAAATGTGTTTCTGATTCACTTGTTTGAATGTTCCAGAATCCTTATGCTTATAATGACATATTTGTTTGGAATTTTATCAATGCTTTTAGCTAAATGTTATGGTATTTTGTGTATACGTTTTAACCATTGTTACTCTCTGGCCTTTATTATTTGCTCTGGCTTTGTATTAGATAGCCCTTTGCGATTGCTGACACATGTTTAAACTCTAGAATGTTCTTGATTTACTTTTTCGGGGTGTCTGCGGCTTGTACACACAATTGTCTCTTAAAACATGTCTTTCCATTACTCTTATACTGTGTGCTGTGTTGTCAAACTAGACAAAAATGGTGAGGCAGCCAGGGAGTTCAAAGTCGCACTGCCTGAAATAGTCACCACAGTTAGACAAACACCGTTGCCCACCTAAATGGCCAGCTGCACATTGACGACACACAAAACACATTTTTACAAAAGTTAGGCAACACAAACAATTGGGGAATATCACACTCAGCATTGAAAAACAGGCTCAAAGGTCTTGATTACTAGTGTAGGATTTTTCTTTATTTTGTGTATTTCCAAAATGGCGAAGGCAACGCGTTTCATATTACAAAGGCTTCATTATGGCACGAGATCCGAACCTCCAAACGACACATGGAATTTCTTGATTAGGAGCAATTATAGGTTAGAAACACACGATTGTGAAGGAAAATTCCTGATGATAAGTTCCGATCATTCAGGAGTCAAATGCAGGCCCTTTAATAAGAGTTTTTACAACGCGAGTCCTGATAATTAAATCATACTGCACATCTACGATTTGAGTCACAACTCAAAGGGTTGATTCTCGTGTGCGTTCTTCTAGATCCAGGGTTCACAACAAATACAGCGACAGATGCCCATTTCCAAGGCTTATCCCGTTTCAATTTGGGCCGTGTCAGGCAGAGACCGATAACATCGCGGAAGACAGGACCTGAAGTTTCTCCTTGCTGCCTGACCCGGCCCGAATTGGAAAGTCATACACTTTGGAAACAGGCGTCTGTAGCTGTTTTAGTTGTGAACCCTGGCTTTAGAAGAACGCACACGAGATTTAAACCTTTCAGATGTGACTCACGTCGTAGAAGTATAGTATGATTTAATTACCAGGACTCACATCGTAAAGACTCTTATTAAAGGGTTTGCATTTGACTCTTCAATGATCGTAACTTATCATCAGGAATTTTCCTTGAACCTCATGCATTTCTAACTTGCTATATACCTCCTAACCAAGAAATTCCACCTGTATTTTTGGAGGGTCGGACCTCTTGCCCCGATGAAGCATTTGTAAGGTGAAACGCGTTGCCCGCTCCACTTTGGAAATACACAAAATAAAGAAAATTCCTACACTAGTAATCAAGACTTTCGAGCCTTTGTTTCAATGTTGATTGTGATTTTCCAAAATTATTTCTGTTTCCTCTCTATCTTTTGTAAACACTGTATTGTTAAGCGCAAGGCTGTTGCACCCTGGCATGGTGAATGCAGATTTAGATTTTCCTTTGCAAAGTATTTTGCACTTTTTTCTGCATCCTCATTGCCATAGTTTGTAATTCTGACTATGATCTTATAATGGATTCACGATTTATTCATAATCTATGTAGTTTTACATCTTATTAGACCTGAAATTGACTGCTGACAAAAATCAAGCTTCGATGTTTAATGTTGTTTTTATGGTTTCTGTGCACTTAGTGGGCCCGATTCACAGAACTAACTTAAGACAAAATCCTAAACTTAGTACCATTTCGGTATTCACAGAAGGCACTTACTCATTTTGGTATTCACAGAAGGCACTTACTCATTTCGGTATTTACAGAAGTTAAGAGTCCTAACTTTAGGACTCCTAAATGCCTTCTGTGAATACCGAAAGTCTTAAAGTTAGGATTTTTCTCAGTTTAGGAGTAGTAAACTTAGGACTCCTAAAGGCCTTCTGTGAATACTGCAAGTCTTAAAGTTAGGATTTTCCCAGTTTAGGGGAGTAAAGTTAGGACTCTTAACTTTAGGACTCCTAAATGCCTTCTGTGAATACCAAAAGCCAGATTCATCATACTAAAATCGGCTGAGAATCTGGCCCTTTGCGAGCGCTATTTTTGCATTTGGGATTCATCATCCCAAATGCAAAAATCGCAATTCTAGAAATCGCTATATTGCGGATAATTGCATTTAAGGAATCTCTAATTGAGAGTCCTTAAATGCAATTCATGAACCATTTTAAAATTGCGAATTCGCAATCTGGGTCCGCTATTTACCGCGAAGTCCAACTACGTGGTAAATAGCGAAAACGTGGTGCATTTTTCTAAGTTGTATGTTACACACACACATGTCCTTTGGACATGTGTGTGCGCAACACCAGTGTACATTACAATTTCAGGGGTGCTACAGGGTGTCCTTTGAACACCCTGGCACCCTTGAAATCGCTTCCTTATTTGCGATTCTCTAATTGCTAATCGCAAATAAGGAATGACTCCCCATTCATTCCTATGGGCCTTTAGGCCCATAGGAATGAATGGGAAAGCCATTCCTTATTTGCGATTAGCAATTAGCGAAACGCAAATAAGGAAGCAGTAGAAATCGCAAAAAATATTGCGATTTTTACATGAATCCCGTTTTGCGAGTCTTTAATAGCGATTCCTTAATAATCGCTATTAAGGACTCGCAAAACATGACCATGATGAATCTGGGGGCTAAAGTTAGGATTTTCTCAGTTTAGGAGTAGTAAAGTTAGGGCTCCTAATTTTAGGACTCCTAAACCGAGACAAATCCTAACTTTAAGACTTTCGGTATTCACAGCAGGCATTTAGGAGTCCTAAAGTTAGGAGTCCTAACTTTACTATTCCTAAACTGAGAAAATTCCTAACTTTAAGACTTTCCGTATTCACAGAAGGCATTTAGGAGTCCTAAAGTTAGGACTCCTAACTTCTGTGAATACCGAAATGCGTAAGTGCCTTCTGTGAATACTAAAATGAGTAAGTGCCTTTTGTGAATACCGAAAATGGTAGTAAGTTTAGGATTTTGTCTTAAGTTAGTTCTATGAATCGGGCCCTATATGTTTTATGTACTTTTATGGTTCTAGAAAGCAGAATAAAGCATTATCAAAGGTATTAAAAAGTCAGGTTTGGGTCTGGCAATAGGTTTAGCTTGCCAGGTTTATGAGGCACTTTAAACTGCATACAGAGGCTCTGCAATGGAGATATGTTTATAGGGCTACAGAAGTGGGTGGTACAATCAGTGCTGTAGGCGCACTAGTATTTACAGGCCTTGGCCATAGGTAGTGCACATTACTAGGGGCTTACCAATAAATTAAATATGCTAATTGTGAATAAGCCACTGTTACCACATTTTAGGGAAAGAGCACAAGCACTAGTTAGCAGTGGTAAAATGCACAGAATCCTAAAGCCAGCAAAAACGAAGTCAGCAAAAACAGGAAGTCTGAATGCAAAAAGTCAGTGGAAACCACACCAACGATGCCAAATCGAACACCCAGTAAGACAGGCATACACTTGAGAGACATTCCAATGATAATTTGTTCTAGAGTGGCATCATGGTATTTGTTGTATACAACAAGTGCAGTTAAACAACATAGTAAAAATATGTACCTGACTACATAATTAAGCAATTAGCAAGTTCTGAAGTGCATTGTAGCCCAGAAATATGTGAACCGGAAGTGATAACTTTGACTGTGGAGCAATTAACCAGTAAATAACAGAAGAAATAATATTTACCTATACACAATTAAACTCGGTATTAGCAATCTGCTTAAACGATTATGATTATCGTTGCAAATGCACAGGCTGCAACATACTACATGTTGCACATATAGAGTAAAATCGTGAAATCCACCTGCTATTTTAAGATTCAATAGAAAACCTATCGGGTCAAAGCACATTACGAGTAGCGACATAAAGATCTCTCCTTGATAACTTACCTGAAGAGAACCCTAGAATGACCACCGCCATGAGCCAGCAGAATTTCAAAAGGTCGCCAAATATCATCTAGAAAGGAAAGGGAGCAGTGTTAAAAGTAAACAGAGCCAAGCAATCTCAAGAGGTAACTGGTGCAAGTATGTGATTGAAATAGCATGGCAATGGGGGGTTGGGTTAAAATGCCTGCTCTCTCTTGGTAGCATCAACACTCTCCAGCATCATTTCACTAGCAGATGCATATGATTCGTAGACTTTTAACTACTTGAGTATGCATTTCTTTATTACATTAGTAAAAATGATAGCAAGCTGGATATACTACAAAACAGTGCTTCAAACAGAAATACATAAAACATTAACATTCAAATTCATAACATTTGAAGTATTAACTGCCAGAAGCTATATTTCAGACAACATCTTCTCAAAGGGCTCCATAAATTAGACAATTTACATAAAACACATTATTTTATGTCATTGGTACGGACAAAATGTACTGCCCTTAGCAAGTAGCCATGCCAAATTGGAACAAGCATTTACAATGCAACGGTTTCGCCTTTTCAAAAGTTAGAGCTATTGGCATTGTAAATGAATTTTTTTTTTATTTATGTGTTGGTTTTGAAAACAGATAAATAAATGGCATTGTCATTTACATTGCCAATAGCTTAATCTCTCACAAATGTGAGACCTATTTTACCCTACTGGATGAGCTCAGCAGACAGCAATTACTACCACACACACACACCCAGAGCCACAGACACCCAGAGCCAGCGACACACACCCAGAGCCACAGACACCCAGAGCCACACACACACAGCCAGCCACACCACCCAGAGCCACACACACCCACCCAGAGCCACACACACCCACCCAGGAGAGCAAGCACAGCAAGGGGGCAGGGAAGCAAGCACAGCGAAGGGGCAGGGAAGCAAGCACAGCGAGGGGGCAGGGAAGCAAGCAAGCACAGCGAGGGGGCAGGCAAGCAAGCACAGCGAGGGGGCAGGCAAGCAAGCACAGCGAGGGGGCAGGCAAGCAAGCACAGGCAGGGGGAAGGGAAGCAAGCACAGCCAGGGGGGCAGGGAAGCAAGCACAGCCAGGGGGGCAGGGAAGCAAGCACAGCCAGGGGGGCAGGGAAGCAAGCACAGCCAGGGGGGCAGGGAAGCAAGCACAGCCAGGGGGCAGGGAAGCAAGCACAGCCAGGGGGCAGGGAAGCAAGCACGGCCAGGGGTCAGGGAAGCAAGCACAGCCAGGGGGAAGGGAAGCAAGCAAAAGCCAGGGGGAAGGGAAGCAAGCGCAGCCAGGGGGAAGGGAAGCAAGCGCAGCCAGGGGGAAGGGAAGCAAGCGCAGCCAGGGGGAAGGGAAGCAAGCGCAGCCAGGGGGAAGGGAAGCAAGCGCAGCCAGGGGGCAGGGAAGCAAGCGCAGCCAGGGGGCAGGGAAGCAAGCGCAGCCAGGGGGCAGGGAAGCAAGCGCAGCCAGGGGGCAGGGAAGCAAGCGCAGCCAGGGGGCAGGGAAGCAAGCGCAGCCAGGGGGCAGGGAAGCAAGCGCAGCCAGGGGGCAGGGAAGCAAGCGCAGCCAGGGGGCAGGGAAGCAAGCGCAGCCAGGAGGCAGGGAAGCAAGCGCAGCCAGGGAAGCAAGCGCAGCCAGGGAAGCAAGCGCAGCCAGGGAAGCAAGCGCAGCCAGGGGGCAGGGAAGCCAGGCAAAACCTAATAAAAAGGGTATGCATGGAAAACTTGTGCAACACCCCGAGTACACACCGTATGAGCCGCCCAGGAGCAGCGCATGACCAAGTACACCCGCCTTCCCTCCAATGGAAGTCAGCCCATTCCACCCCCCCAAGAAGGACAATGAACTTGGCTCTCATGCCCAGCGTGTCGCACAGACGGCACCGAAGTGCTACGACAAATAAACAATTGTGCAAGAGCTCCCCAGAGACCCATCCACTGAGCCGCACACAAGCTGTCCCGGGCCGACCCAGCTCCACAACTACGCAACCCGGCTCTGGCCGCAAGGCACCTCCAACCCCAATGCCGCCGCCCCCCCCCCCCCCCCCCCGACAGGGGCAACAGAACATGCAACAAAACACACCCTCCGGCCTCGGGGACTGCAGGTGAGGGGGGGAGACAATGCCCGGGCACTCACCGCAACATGCCAGCGTGTCCAGCAGACCATAGCATCCACAAGGGGGGGCAGGGGACTCACCGCCAGAGGCGCCAAAGGCAACCACTGACCCGACGCGTGAGCGGCCTGACCATGCAACGCGGACCCTTGTTGAACGAACGAGAACGAGAGCAATGGAGGGGGGGTGGGAACGGAGACACGGACAGCGGGAGGGGGGCGGGGGAACATCCACAACACGGAAACACTGATGTTAGCCTCACAATCTGGAGAAACCCGAGAGTGAACTTCACCTCCCGCCCCAAGAACACCAGGCTTCTTCTTTTACTTCGCTTCCAACTCTAACCATCGCCAACCAGAGAGAGATAATTGGGAAAGCTGGGTTTCTTGAGATGGACAGGCCAGGGTGCCGCGCTGGGAGTGTCTGTCTGGCTGCACCTCCCTCCAAGCTCCTGCGATTGGTTGGAACGAGCAGCACGGCCAGCCAATACTGGAGAAAACAACCACCGCTGCACCGGAAGAGGTCGCAGAACTGCCCCGGAAAACATCGCTCAGCCTCAAGGGGACCGACACTCCACAACTGTGTGTCCTGAAACTTTGTAAGCCGAAAACCTGCAGCCAGCTGCTTCTGGCAAAAGGAGCGTGAGAGCTGGCTGGCGCGGGAAGATACAACTCCAGCATCAACGAGGGAGTTGAATTCCGCATGCTGGCAGAATCTAAAGAAGCGCTATAGCTGCAGAGTAGAGCGGAGGCATGTGCCATATTAATATCTGAGAAGACGTCAGTATTTTCTAACATGAGATTTCGCCTGCGCGAACGCTGCTGTGCAGCTGACGCCAGGCAAAACCTATAAAGGGTCAGTTTGCAGAGGAAAAATGTGATGTGTTTATGTTGTGTTTTGTTCCATGTCCTGTTGCAGGCACCAAGCCTACCCACACAAGTGAGGTACCAGACCTCCACCAAGCAGCAGCCTTCAAACTTCTGCTCGGGTTCAACTTGCTTATTTGCCATGATGAAAGGTTCTTGACTTCCCAAAAATTTCCTAAGATCGAATGTAGAACATTTCACTGGGACCAATGCAGAGGAGCAGCCCACCACAACAACACCTTCCCAGACGTGTTTTTGGACTTCGCCCACTCAGCTATATGAAATTACTTCGTGTCTAACATGGAACACATTAGACACAGTTCGTACTGGGGTGGGGGGGGTTGGTACAGGCAACGGGAGGGGGGAGGATGGGAAACATTGATAACGGGATCAGGGAATACAAATAAACAAAGCAAAAGCTGAATTGCAACCGTTTCTTAGTCAAACTGCAAGGGGGGTGAGCGCAAAGCCCGACGCCATCTGCAGTTGTAGCCACCTCATTCGCACAGCTCCGAAATAGAGTAAATAAAGCAGAACTGGAAAATAAAAATCAAGGCACATTAATTAAGCGCGGCCGAGCTGGGCACGCGCACGATGCAAATAAAAACAAGCACAGCCAAAGACAACAGCGCTGACAATGTAAAGAAGTGGGTGTGGCCAAAAGCAGACAGTGTGGCAACCCTCAGCGTAATGATTGTCTCCGGTGCAATCATTACACTGAGTTGCATCATCCATGAAGCAAAACAACGCGCACCAATCACACGTGCTCCCCTTTACCTGTTGTACTCTGAAAAAACGTAAATGGAAGTCCCAGCGTCGCGACTACCCGACCCCGCCACCTGCAGGTACACAGTTGCTGGCCCCGGGCGGTCTACACCCCGCCGCTTTTCCAGGTTCTTGATGTGCCGCAAGGTATCCTTCGGTGGCTGTGGCTTCCGGGAACACAGCGGTCGGCTGTATCCTTGCTGTTCCTCCATCCTGCGGAGCAGGAAGGAACGGCGTAGCAAGAACGCCAAACGCGGCACCAGCATTCAGCTGCGAGGGGGCATGCAGCTCCTGTTCACAGCAGACGCACACTAGAGGATGTCTCTCTTTTATGTCAGTCTTCTGTGCAGTCACCCTCGCCGAGCACCTAGTGCTGTCGCCAACGTCAATGCAGTGTTTCTGAACGTGTTACACGAGTCAGACAATATTCAATGATTTTTTCCCCTTTTCAAAATGGCGCCTGTACCGCACACGAAAGGCGCAAGTAATAGTCTGACATTACAGCTCCCCTCCAAGCTAAGCTTCAACCTTAGCATTCCAGTTTCATATACATAACACCGAGCTAACAATAATTTTAGGGTACAGATTCTCTTCAAAGTTCCTTGAGAAATTGGCTTAATGTTGCATCTTCTAAGTAGTTACAACAAGTCAGGTCCCGGGCCGGCCAGCCAATCACAGCGCGGCCCGGGAATGACGTCACGGGGGTGTCCCGGGCCGGCAGCCAATCGCAGCGCGGCCCGGGACAAAGGGGCGGGGCTTAAAAAAAGCACCAGAAACGCCCCCGAATCGCGTTTTCGAGAGAAAGCGCGATTGACAGCCTCTGCCTCCCAATGGCTAGCCTCCATTTATGGAGCTAGCCAATGATAGGCAGAGGCGGGTCATCACCCCAGATAGAACTCAAGAGGTTTTGCTAGCGCATGCGTACTTCGTACGCATGGCTAAGGCAAAACCTAAAAATATTAGTCATAATCAATCTATTTTTCCCAAGGGCTTTACACAAGCACAAAATATGTACAAGTGATTCACTTTTATAACAACAGCAAGGGCTCTGCTATTATTAAAGTGCCATTATAAAACGTATGCCAGTGCTGTCGAAATTCTGCAATAATGATTAATAAACATCTCAACTGAACAAGTTTAGCTTTTTACGCTGCAGGATCAGTATTAACATAAGTTTCCTTAAACGTTTACTGATATGAATTCACTATATAACAAAGTAGATATAGAAAGAAAATGCAATGAATTCACTGTCACACAAAACTACTTTAATCAGCACCTGGACAGCTGCCTAGCCTGTTACTTGCCTTTGGCCTCGAGTTCCTGCTTGTTCCAGCTTGATCCAATGGCACCACCGCTGCCCGTTTTTTCCCTCTTGGGTTTTCCCACTGACTGTTCTTCTTGCCAACAGGCACACCAGGACCTACTTAAGGCAGTCTGCAGAGAAACTGCACACCGGACACAAGCCTGCCTGCGCCTGTCCATGCCTGGCCCGGGCCCACCAACCAACACGACCCTTGGTCCTGCTGGCTGCCGCATCAAACACTGCCTTTCCGCTAATCCAAGGTTCACGGTAGGACCTTTCACATGCACCCTCTAACAGTTCACCTGCACTGCACACACAAGCCCATGGCCAGCCCCACACCAAACAAACCACAGACACCACCTGAACAAAAAAATCTACTTCCATGCGCCTTTCTTAACACACGCTCACTATGCAAACACACCACTGAGATTTAGGACCCCATCTCCACCCTCAAGCCCTACGTCCTTTTCCTCACTGAGACCTGGCTCAATCACACTTCTGCGGCTGAGATCGCTGCCGCAATACCCAAAGGATACAAGATCACCCACCTCGACCATATCAGCAAGCCTGGCTGATGGATCGCCTTCATATACAAGGCATCCATCCAATGAACCACCACAAATGACGACACCACCCCAACCATGGAACATCTCAACTTCCGACCCCAAACAGACATCAAAAACACCATCAGGGTCACACATCCTACTGGCAATGGCAACAGTGACATTTGAAAATGATGGGGCAAATCAGTGGCAGATCTCTGGGGTAACGCACACTTGCCATGGAGACTTAAACAGCATCAGTATTTTCCAACGGTGGGGGGGTTGCTCTCTGCTCCACTCAGGCACACACACAGAGGCCTTCTTATCTGTGGCTGCTCCTGCTGTTGCTGCCAGCAGCAGTCCAGTGAAGAGCTATTATGGATTTGGGACAGACTTGCTCAAGTTCTGGCAAAGAGTGTCTGGGATGAAAGCGGGAACTACAGACGGACAGACAGTACTAGTGGCAGTAATTGAACGAGGGTTAGAATGGCAGCCATACGTTCAACGTCATCAAGTCAAAGGCTCATTGACACCATTGCAGGGCATCCAAACTTTAGCAGGCAATGCTCATGAGGAAGACAGACACAATGAGAGTAGGGAAATGGCAAGAAACCCTAATAGCACGTGCTTTGGACACCAGAACAACTAAGGGAAGGAACTTCCACTGCAACTGCTCCCAGAAATCCTTATGGAGGGGGGTGACTGAGCAAACAAACTTTACTAATCATGGAGCTGCTCTCATGCAGGACAGCAGCTCCATGATTGTTTGGAGCAGACTCAGGCAATGCTCCTTTTCCGAGTAGTAGTCTGTGTCTGCAGTTCACTGGGCTGTTATACAGCTCACAGATTACTGTGGTTTCAAGTGCTCATGTTGGACTGGCTATGGCACAACAGCAAGCCAATCCAGCATGCTCACTTTAGGCAACTGTCTACAAGCCGGAATGGCCTCACCATCATAGGCGAAGCTCAATAGACCATTCCATTTATTTTTGTTTCCTGTAGCTGCTGTGCTCGCAGCAGGTGGGGCAATGCTCCTCTACCGCTGCCTATTGGTACACACACAGCCTTCTGCAATTTCATCACGACTTCATCGACACCCTTGCAAAAGACTACATTTTGCGTGGAGACCCCAACTTCTAACTCAACAAACACAATGACATCAACACTACCAACCTCCTCCACAGCACAAACAACATTGGACTTACCCAACTCATCCACAGCCCCACGCACACCAAAGGCCACACGCTAGACTCCATCATCACCTCCAGTGGCCAAATCAGGTACAGCCACACTACAGAACTCACCTTGCCCAACCACTCCATCAACCACTTCAACATCACAGGTTCAAAGACCTCTGTCCTCAGTCTGCCAAAACCCACCACCACAGCTGGAGCACAGTCTCAAAGGACACATGGATCAATGCCCTCAACACCTCCCACTCCATCTCCTCCAACAACCTAGACCAGCACATCAGGAACTTCAACAACTGGATCCACACCTGCACCAACAGCATAGCTCCCATCTGCCACAACACCCAAAGAAGGTCCACCAAGCAGGCTAACTGGCATACTTAAGATCTCAGAACCGCTAAATTACACTGTAAACAACTGGAAAGGAGGTGGCAAATCTGCAAGGACACAACTGACAAGACCTCCTTCAAGACAGCCCTCAATATCTACCACAGACAGTTGTGAGAATCAAAGAAAAAAGGCCTAAACCTCACGCATCGAATCAAGCTCCAATAACAGCGAAGAACTCTTCACCATCGTCAAAGAATTCTCCAACCCCTCAGCTGCAACAAACAACATTATCCCCTGACAGGAATTCTGCAACAACCTTGCAAACTTCTTCCACGACAAGATCACCAGCATCTACAGAAACTTTACATCCCAGCCCAAGATCACTGACTTCTTCAGGCAACACAACAACCCCGCTACCACCACAGACATCCAACAACTGAATGGAGCCAGTTTGCCCAACAGGACACAGCTTCCATCATGAACTCGGTCCACTCAGGAGCCCCTACCGACCCATGTCCTCACCACATCTTCGACCTAGGCAAAGCCAGAATCAGCCACATACTCACCACCTTGTTCAACACCTCAATTGCCAAGGATACCTTCCTGGGGACTGGAAACATGCAGAAGTCACTGCCCTACTAAAACAATCATCAGCAGACCCCAGCAAACTCAACAACTACCAACCGATATCCCTGCTCCTGGCCAAAGTATTAGAAAAAGCCATCAAACAACAGCTCTCCTCACATCTGGAACAAAACCTCCCACTTGACTCCTTCTTTCCGGATTCCGCAGCAACCACAGCACTGACACAGGCATCATAGTGGCTACAGATGACATCTGAGCCCTACTCAACTGAGGAGAGACTGAAACTCTGATCCTCCAAGACCTGTAGGCAGACTTTAATCTGGTCTCCAACCGCACACTCATCACAAGGGTGCAGAACATAGGCATCCAAGGAGCTGCTCTCAGAAGGATCAGCTCGTTTTCTCACAGAAAGAATGCAAAAAGTCTGCCTTCACCTCTGAACCCAAGAAAATTATCTGTGGAGTTCCCCAAGGATCCTGGCTCAGCCCCACCCTCTTCAACATTTATATAAGACCCTCTAGCCAGCAACACCAAAACCCACAGACTCAACACTATATGCTACACCGACAACACACACAACTCATCCTCTCACTCTCTGAAGACACCACCAACATCAAGACTAACTTCCTCAACTGCATGACAGATGTTGCTAACTGTAGGAATGACAACTGCCTGAAGATCAACAAGGACAAGACAAAGTCAATGATTTTTGGAAACAAAAGCTCCCCATGGGAGCATTCCTGGTGGCCCTCAGAAGCCGATCCTACTCCCACCCCCATTGACCAAGCTAGGAACCTAGGCATAAACTGGACAACAAGCTAACCATGGTGACTAAGGTTCACTACGTCTCCTACTCCTGCAACAACATAATCCCCATGCTTTCTAAGATATTCAAATGGCTATCCCAAAGCTCAAGACGTACCATCGCCCAGGTTCTCATCTCCAGCTGACTAGACTACCGCAATGCACTCTATGCATGGATTGCAGCTTATCTCCTGTAGCACCTATAAACCATACAGAACACTGCAGCCAGACTAGTCCTGGATCTCCCTAAATGAACCCTCATCACCCTCTACACCAGGAAACTCCACAGGCTCCCTGTACAGAAACAATGCCAGTTTAAGCTCCTGACCCATGCATACATGGCCCTAAACAACTGTGGATCCACCTACTTGAACCACGCTTAGACTTCCAAAAACGCACCTGACATCTCTGCACCTCTTTCTCTAACCCTCAACCCCCACATCCAACATAGTAGATGTAGAGGTAACTCCTTCTACTAGAGAATAGACTTGAAACAAGCCACCCTTTAATTTACAGCCCTATCCATCTCTTCCAGAGTTCCAATAGTCCCCGAAGACCTGGATGTTCGGCTAATCAACTGGACCCTGCCACCATCTTAATTCCCTCATGGGTGACAAGTAGCGCTCTACACATCTACTGATTGATTGAATCAGCTAATCTACTTTGGTCAGGTAGAATATCCCTCTCAATTTCAGGGTGGATATTAGGAGTCAATTAATAAATATGGGATAAAGTACCCCATACTGTATATTATAAGGATATTGCAAGTCATCAAGGAGTTCCATGACCATACAGTGAAACGAGGCAGATGTCCAAGTTCCTTTATAACGTTCAATGCTACAGTTTCTCATTTAGTATTCACTTTTCTACAATTGCCTTAAGAGTGGAAAAAATAAGCATGTTGCATAAATATTTACCTTTTCTGATTGACACTCTACTGCCAAAAAACAGAGCCAAAGAAAGAAAAACAATGTTTATGATTTATCAAAGCTCAAGACGTACCATCGCCCTGGTCATCATCTCCAGCCGACTAGACTACCGCAATACACTCTATGCATGGATTGCAGCTCACCTCCTGTAGCAACTATAGACTATACAGAACACTGCAGCCAGACTCATCCTGTATCTCCCTAAATAAATCCACATCACCCTCTACCTCAGGGAACTCCACTGGCTCCCTTGACAGAAACAATGCCAGTTTAAGCTCCTGACCCATGCATACATGGCCCTAAACAACTGTGGACCCGCCTACTTGAACCACTGCTTAGACTTCCAACATCGCACCTGACACCTCTGCACCTCTTTCTCTAACCCTTAACCCCCACATCCAACATAGCAGATGTAGAGGTCACACCTTCTACGTAGCAGAATAGACTTGAAACAAGCTACTGTTTAATTGACAGACCTATCCATCTCTTCCAGAGTTCCAATAGTCCCAGGAGACCTGGATGTTCGGCTAATCAACTGGACCCTACCACCATCTGAATACCCTCATGGGTGGCAAGTAGCGCTCTACACATCTACTGATTGATTGAGTCAGCGAATCGACTTTGGTCAGGTAGAATATCCCTCTCAATTCCAGAGTGGATTTTAGGAGTCAATTAATAAATATGGGATAAAGTACCCCATACTGTACATTATAAGGATATTGCAAGTCATCAAGGAGTTCCATTGCCATACAGTGAAACGAGGCAGATCGCCAAGTTCCTTTATAAGGTTCAATGCTACAGTTCCACATTTAGGGGGTCATTAGGATGGCGGGCGGACTTTGCCCGCCCGCAATTCTCGTGGTAATAGGGACCGGCTGCCGTAAGGGCAGGGGTCCCATCACCAGCATTAGGATGCGCCCGCCACAGTGGCGGGCGCATCCCGCATTCCTACTATTGTGGCAGGCGGTGCACTCAGCACCGCCCGCCACAATGGCAGGAAAGCATGCTGTGCACTTCCATGCACAGCATGGCAGGCACCACGCGGTGCCTGCCATGCTGTGCATGGAACTGCTGGGGGGTAACATAGGTACCCCCCATGTGCACCCCCACGCCCCGGAGTCACTGGGGGCCCGCAATGGGCCCCCGCAGAGATTCTCTGCATGCCTTTCCGTGGCAGCAATGAAAGTCATTGAAAAATGCACATCATAATATGGCTGGCGGTGTCACCATATTATTCCTTTTCCGTCGAAAAGCAGCGGACAGTATTTCCGTCCGCCAAGTCCCCCCCACCATACTAATATGGTGGGGGGAAAACTAGTGTGGATGTCGGGCGGATTGCCTCCGCCAGGCCGGCGGTGGCTACCGCCAGCCTGGCGGAGGCAATCCGCCCGACATCATAATGGGCCCCTTAGTATTCACTTTTCTACAATTGCCTTAAGAGTGGAAAAATAAGCATGTTGCCATAAATATCTACCTTTTCGGATTGACACTCAACTGCCAAAAAACAGAGCAGAAGAAAGAAAGGCAATGTTTATCATTCTTTAACTAGCTCCTTTGATTCTGCTCTCTGATCAGAACTGCCTTGCCATCCCCTACTGGCAGCAGACATTGTGACGTCAGAACTCAAATGCAATAAGTTATTACTGTTGAATGCCAACCTAATTTCTTTATAATCTTTTGGTGTTCAGAAGTCGCCAAATATAAATGGACTCCAGAATCCCATGTATTTTATTAGAAATATTGCTTATCTTCTCAACAGTATTGGTACAAAGCTCAAAGCTTCTTGACATTGAGGTCATTTAGGCCATAATATTCAAGCCCTCCAGCTGACTTTAATACACTGAACAATGATCTCTGAACACTCACAAATGTTGCATATATTCTACTAAACATTTGAGCTGATGTTACTTGAAGAATTTGGAATATTTTTTCTCTTTACTTACATGAAAGCAAGGATAGTGAAAAACCAAAACACCAGGAGTAGGGGTATTTACATCAGCAACACTTTTCCATCATTTTCCCATCCCATTGTTGACTCCATACTCTCACCCTTGCTCCCTAGACAGCTCCCAACTTGATTGAGGGACAGAAATATGGGAAATGTGTGGAAACTGCAGAAAGTAAAGACCTCTTTTGTTTCTATTCCATCACTGTCTTCACTCTTGAGACCAACAGTAATAACTGCGTTTTTAAACTGTACATGTTGTTGGCAGATTTTAAACCAGTCTTTTAAAATTGAAACCAGTTTTTAATATTGAAACCAGTTTTTTAAAATTGAAGTACTGTGTGTGTTGTACTGTGCACTGACACTGTAACATAGCTGTGTTATAGCTCCTGGGCGCCATTTCCACTCTTTGGCACCAAGGTTAGCAGTCTACTCACAAGACGCTACCCAAGATAAAAGGCAGGATGACGCGACCACGCCGGAGACACGGCTGAGTGTTTTTGCCGTATTAAGTCTCAGGGGGTCATTGCTGCAGCATTTTTAAACTGTACATATTGCTGGCATATTTTAAACCAGTTTTTTAAAATTGAAACCATTTTTTAAAATTGAAACCAGTTCTTTAAAATTGAAGTACTGTGTGTTATGTACCGTGCACTGACACTGTAACAGAGCTGTGTTATAGCTCCTGGGTGCCGTTTTTACTCTTTGGCACCAAGGTTAGAAGTCTAGTCACAAGACGCTAACCAAGATAAGAGAGCAGATGATGCGACAGCGCAGCAGACGCGTGCTGCGGGTGCGCCGCTGGCGCGCCAATGGCGCGCCAATGGCGCGGCTAAGGCAAGCCTGTCAGCACCCGTGTGCGTCCGGAATGCGGCCAGCACCAGCCATGCTGCCCGTCTCGATCCCGACCTCCGTCCGAGAACAGTCTGGTCCAACGAACAATTAATGGCACTGAAGCCACGTAGATGTTCTGACCCATTGTGCATAGATTTTGGCCCAGAAATTTTAGGAGATGCAGGAAGGGAACTCGATTGCAAATTCTGCTCCTTCAAGTTAAACACTACATGTACTGCGGGAAACCTAGCTATGACTAATCTCACCTACAGGGCCTGTTTAGTCAACTGCATGTCCCTTCCCAAACATGCACAAGACGTCTGGCTTGTCCTTGACTCTGACCATTGGGATATAATGTTCTTGACCGAAACATGGCTAAGAGACAGTAACAACCCTGTTATATCCTTGACGATCCAACAAGGCTACAGGATAGTAACGCTCAACCGGGATAACAACAGACTGGGAGGAGGACTTGCGGTAATCTTGAGAGATGACTAGGAGATTACGCACACAAAAATAGAGAATTTAGGGTAGATCGAGGCCCTATTGTACTGTATAAAATTTTCTCCTGCCTCATCTTTTACCGGACTTCTGGTTTATAGACCACCAGACTCCCTGGTAGCTCACCTAGTGATCTGTATGATACTGTATCAGACCGCTCACTGAGGTATGCCAATCTCTTTAATGTTTATAAGGACAACGACAAGTGCTCCCTCGCCTCAAAAATGGCAGATACTCTTTTAGGGTTAAACTTAACCCAAAAAGTAGCACTGCTTACACATGTAGCAGGCCATATACTTGACCTGATCTTCAAGAATGATCAATTTCTAGCTGTTGAGAGACCTATTCAGCTAACCTGGTCAGACCACCGACTTGTTCCATTTAATTTGACCTCATATGTTGGTCCTAAGCAGAGAAGCCAACATATGAGTTCAGAAGAATTTGGAAAAAATTTGTAGTAGAATCCTTTGAACCAGAACTACAGACGACATCCCCAGAGCTCACAGGGGCTTGATAAAATTACCCCCTTCAAGCCCATACAACGAGCCAGAAACAAACCTTCTTCCCCCTGGTTTTCCACGGAACTCCGGTCAGAAAAAAGTGTATGCAAGAAGCTTGAGCGCATATGGAGAACAAATTATGATATTGAGGCAAAAACATATGTAAAACAGCATTAAAAGAATTGCAAACACTTAAGCGTACCACTATTAGGGGCTATATGGCAGAACAAATCAAGTCCTCTAATAACTCGACCAAAGAGATCTTCGATTTAGCCAAGGGATTTGTTAAACCACTGGCAATGAAGAGCTCTATCGCCCCCCAGCAACCCTCTGTGAAGACCTAGCCATTTCTTTCCAAGAAAAAATCCAGGTAATCTATATCTCCTTTCCACGGTCTGAGGCGACAGACAAGCTCCCACACACTTCTCAATCCTCTAACATTTGGTCAGAATTCTGCCTTTTTAGTCTGGAAGCATCCCTGTCGGATCTAAAGAGCATAAAATCAGGCTCGCCAACAGATTTTTTAAACAACTGGCCTCATGCTTTTACCCTATACTTAACCCCATCTAGAACTCCTTCTTGGGCTCAGGCTCGTTCCCTACATCCTGGAAAACAGCACATGTAAGACCTATCCTCAAGAAGAAGGATGCCGATCCGGCTGTATTAAAAAATTATTGGCCAATTTCTCTACTCCCAATACCATCCAAAATATTTGAAAAAGAGGTCCAGAAACAACTATCAGTCTTCCTGGAGTGAAATAATGTTTTGCATGATTCCCAATCAGGCTTCAGGTATGGATATAGTACAGAGATAGATCTGCTCGAGGTAGCAGAGACTGTGCGTGCTACAGTTGATCAGGGAAACTGTGCAATGGTCATGCCCCTGGATCTCTCCGCGGCCTTTAAAATGGTATCTCACCGGATCTTGTTAAAGAGGCTTGAGATGATGGGAATGACTGGAACCATACTTGCCTGGTTTAAATCATTTCTTGAGGATCGATCTCAATAAGTGTACCTCCATCCTTACATTTCATTGGTGAAACCTCTGACTTGCGGTGTCCCCCAGGGATTGGCCTTGAGCCCTACCCTTTTTAACGTTTACCGCGCCCCTTTGGTCCCTCTAGCTGAACAACGGGGTGTAAAGGTTGTCTCGTATGCTGATTACACCCAGCTGGTGTTCTCCTTTACGGAACACACGGAGGCAGCCTTCTCTAATTTCAAGCAGTCTCTTCTCAATATCTCTTCTTGGATGACAGACAGTTGCTTGAAATTGAACACCGGAAAAAAGGAGGTGCTGTTTTTTAACCAGGTACATCCCCCAAAGGCAGAACCTTGTGGCCTGTAGAGCTTACCGCCCCCCCCCCTGTACCTTTGAAGTCTGCAAGAAACCTAGGTTTTAAATTTGACTCCACACTAACAGGTAAAGCTCAGATCAGTCATGTCTCCTCTCAGTGGTTCTGGAAACTAAAAACGCTAAGAAAGTTCCTCCACTATCTCCCTATGGCTGTAGGAAAACAGTGGTGCATGCGCTGGTCACATCACAATTAGACTATGCCAATAGTCTGTATTTAGGCCTCCCTGCATATCTGATCAGGGAACTGCACATCATCCAAAATTCGGCTGCAAGGCTGATCAGGAATGTGCCACTCTGCCATCACATCTCCCCACATCAACGAAGCTTGCATTGGCTACCGGTAAGGCAAAGAATACAATTTAAAGCTCTGACCCTAGCCTAAAGGGCATTGGGGGAGAAAGGTCCAAAATACCTGAAAAAGAGAATACAGAAATATACCCCAACCAGGGTCCTAAGATCCAACCTTCAGGAACTGCTTGTAACCCCACGATTTAAATAATCCAGAATTGGCGGCTACTCATTTTCAGTAAAAATGGCTGCCATATGGAATACCATGCCAGTGCACATCAGGAAGGCCAAGACAGAAAGATTATTTAGGAAAACATTGAAAACCTGGCTGTTTAGCCTTCCCTGAATCCCTCATATGACTTAAATCCTGCTGCTGTTGCAGTTACTTGCGCCGGGACACCTCCGCTGGAGGTAGCTGTGGCTCTATAAATGGTAATATTAATAATATAATAGTAGTAAGGGTAGTGTCAACACTGGTACCCAAGAGCAAGTCTATGGTACCATCTGTCTCCCCTTGATTTCCCTAACTGATGTTCATAAAAGTCAGCCACTTTAGCCTTCCCAAGAGCATCTTTAGGACCAAATTCCCATTATTTTAAAGTGCTGCAGCTGTCGTTCACATTGAATTTATTGAATATATTTGATTCAATAATTTTCTAATGTATTTATTTATTTGTATCAAGGATGGGCCAGGCCAGTACAGTTGCTAGAACACTGTACAACTATTGTCATTGACAGTTCTATTGGCATGGAATTATACCACATTATGTAGGAGAACATTACAAGACACAACTAAATATTTCAGACAGATAAATTGCACATCTTTGCATTAAAAACAGACCGGGGTGGATAACATTTGGTTGGTCATGCGTCATAAGACCAACTTTAGAAAAAGAATTTCGGGCCAACTGAGTTTAAAGGTAAGTACACACTTAGTGCACATATTTGCCTATTTCGTGGATTACAAGAAACCTGTGTTAGTCATATCTCGTAAATCAAAACTTAATGAGAAACTGTAGCATTGAACATACCTCTCAAATACAATATTGTTACTAAAATGCACCTTTCTCCTTTATCATTTAAGACGGCCAAACATTAATTAAAAAAACACAGCTGTTTCATAAGGATTGAATAGCATTTGCATAAAGGGAGTAATCATCATATTATTCCTTAAAACTCATGAGGACGTGAATATTTTTTTCATGGACTGTAAAAAAGTATTTGACAACATGAGGGAAATGATCAACTTTTTCAGTGGAGATGAAATCATAATAAAGTTGATTGTAAGTACAGTAAAGGAAGGAGAAGATATGTTGGAGAAGACAGTAAGAGCTGCTGCACAATACATAATATTCACCACATTTAGTGAATTGCTATAAAATATGGACCAAGGAGGGAGTATGGTAGAGGGTGCACATCATCTCATCTGCTTTGTGATTATTTCCTAAGAAGAAGAAGTAAAATGTAGGCCTTGTTATGAAGGAACTCACTGATAGTAAATTACCACACTCTGGTGGTTTGCAAAATATTTTGCAACGAGAACTGTATAAAATAACCACCAGATATAAATGTTGCTGATGGTAATGGACATACAAATACAGGTGATGGAAGGCATGTTCCAGGTATTTCTTCTATACAAATACCAGGAAGTAACATGTAGCACTAGCTGTTAAAACATACCATTGATTGTGATCATTTAAATGTATTGGGAGGGATGGAAATGGGACACTAAAGTGTGTTTGCACTTACATATTTTTGTTTCACATTGGGAGCATATTTCTCCGTGAAGAACCCACGTTGCCTACACACCTATAATTTTTTGTGGTGTTCCTCACCATTCTAACCTTGAAAAAACAGTTAATCCTGCACTTGGCAAAAGTACATTTCAGGGTGATAAACAACCTCTAAAGAGTTAGTGAACTCCTACAACTTTCAGGATACTGAGTATTCACTAAATTTAACAACTGAACCCTCAGGAATGCCCACAAACCTGCTTATAGGGGCAGATCAGCTTTCTATTTTATACTTCATACAGTGTGGCACAGAAAACCAGAAGAGAGGTTTCAGAATAATTTTTCTAGGGGCAGGTCTTTTCTAGTTATAGCACAGGCTACTTTCCAGATTCTGCATTTCTTAAATTTCACCAATTCACTTCTTCACAGGCCAATGCATACTATGGTACAATTAGTATCTAATTTGAATGTGGTTGGAGGTGGTGGCCGGACTAATACAAGAAAGTTCCCTTGGTTGAATTCAGACTACTTCAATCCACTATTTATTCAACTATAATACCTCGTTCCCTCAAGTAACTCATGATCCAAACTCCCATCAAGCATACTGCATTTTACTCAGAGCCCCTTAATATAAGTAGAACCACAAAGGCACTTAACAATCTAAGAATAATTCAACATTACGGTGCCAAGGTATATATTACACTAATTTTTATTGAAAAAAATGTGTTTGAAACAATTTAAAAACACCTGTGTGTACCAATCAAATGAACATATACTACTTATAATGGTGTAAACTCCTATCAAGTTTATACCGTTCAAAATCAAAAAACATCAAAATGTCATAAAAAATATATACATGAATGATTTTATTAACACCACAGAGGTTTGTTTTGGCCACCAACATGAATGTTTGACACTGGGTGAGTGGCTTGAATGACTGCAAGATGGCCACCAGAACCTGATGCGTCTGATCCCCAAGCCCCCCCTACAAGGATTTATTCTGCCATTTCAATATGTGTGTGGTGACGAAGGTAAGTGGGGCGGTGGAAGCATGTGGGAGTAGCATGGTTTACTTTTCCAGGCACGTTAGTGCTTTTTAACATTATCTCCCTTTTTGTGCAGCGCCTCCAGCTCTACCATTGCGGCTGCCAATGTGGATATAAATGCTGCCCAGGAAACACATGCAGCATGTAAATGCAGATTGAAGCTGTCCCATTAAGGAACTTTCTATTTTATGGGGCAGAATTTCCTTTTACATATTTCTGACGGATTATAATTGAAGCTAGAGTAATATCATCAAAATACTGAAAAGTTTGTTTCTCATCTTGTAGTATTTTTAGCCTTCAATGGGAAGGGTTTTAGCCTTGGTATGGAAAGTCTACGCTCAAGAGAATAGTAGCAAAATGCTATTTCACAGTAGAAAAATCTCTAGCAACCTACACTGTGGTTTATCTGCTTTGTTAAAATCCACAAAAAGTGTGATGGATTTCCCAGCAACATCCATCCCTAAGCCTTTCACCTCTTCTGTTTCAGTCACTAATCGCTGGTAGAGGCAACAAACATCACAAAAAAGAAGCAGTGTCTATTTCTAAATTGCCATCATGCTCTCCTTGGAAGATCTTATGGGGGAAATAAATAACGTAAGGCCTTTTGCTGTTGAAACCAATTTTACACTACAGCAAATTGAATAGAAATGGTGCAGTCTATGGTCTAGAGTGGCAGAAGTTGAACAATGCATTAGTGACACACAAGATGTTAACACTAAGGTCGACTCCATGGCAAAAGAAATCACTATTCTCTCAAAACAAACCAAAGAATTGGAGAATCAAAATAGGCATAATAATCTACACATATATGCTATTTCTAAAGGCGAGGAAGGTTTCCAATATAATTGCTTTTCTTCAATCTGCTATTCCAAAACTGATTGGTCTCATACTCACCTCTTTTCAACATAGAAAACGAACATCGACATGGCTATAACCTGCCTACTTTGGCCTGCCCCTAGAGGCATCATTGTTATATTCCTACATTACACTCATTTTATGACGATATTCTGAGCAGCAAAACAGAGGAAACAGATGTTATAGCTGGGTCAAAAAATGTTCTTGTTTCAGAACGTGGCAAAGGTCACAGCTGATTGATTGTCTTATGGAGTTTCATGAGATGCATCCTGCCTTGAGATCTATGAATGCTAAATTTGGTCTCCTACACCCATGTTTAATCAAAGTTACATTCTAAGACAAATCCACATTGTACAAGACACCTGCTCAATTGAGAGAATTCCTTCACCTTGGGGAGATGCTATGGACGTTCGGAACACTTAACTGTCCTACTCCACTGATTCTAATATTTATTTTACACATTTGGATTGTTGCCTTTCACTGGCTTTTCATTCTCCTTTTTTACAGGCTTCTTCTTGTCTGGTCCGTTGAAATGGATAGATGTTTCCATCATGTTGCTGCGTCTTTCATGTTTTCCTTGCTTATTCATATATGTGTCTTCTACCGTTCTCGTGGTTGGTAAGTGATTCCAAATAGTTTTTTTGTGCAGCCCTTTGTTGTTAACCTTTATGTAATAATTGGTCTAAATTCCATTGCACTTCCCATTCAGTTAGCACCACTCTAACCTTATTTTTCTTTTATAATAGGTTATATCAAACCCCTTACTCTCTTTATAAAATAAAGTGTTGTATCAATAGTAAATGCTGGTCCTGTAAAGCAGTCTGTTCACCTTTTTAGTTACAGGTTTGGGATAAGATTGTTGATATATTTTCTGTTCAAATACCATTCAATAAAGTTTACATTTTTCTAGGAGGTTCCTCTAATGCTTGGAATATTTATACCATGACTAGAAAGTTTATATATCTTCTTATTGCCAGTGCTCTGCATACATTAACTTCAAATTGGAAAGATAGGATGCAGGTTACTTTCACAAGATGGTGGAACTTATTTTGTCACAATCGCAGACTTGAAAGAGCAGGCTCATCTTCATCTTCTGTCCAGAACATGATTAAGATGGACCTGTTGAGGAGGCCCTTCACCTCCTCCTTGTCTACACATGCTTGAGGATCATCTCCTGCAAGCAAAGTGTTCAATCCCCCTTAATGCTCAGCAATTCCTGAATCAGTTTTATATGTCAGTTTCATATTATCGGTGGTTCAATATATCTTTCATTATTGGTTATTTATGTAAGGCTTCTCCCTTCTTTTTTTCTCTTTCCTTCTTTTCTAACCTCAAAGCCACACAAATATGATTTGTACTTCTCACTTCAGTAATTCTAATATAACACAGTTTTTTGTTTTCGTCACTTGTAAAACCTTTGTACTGGAACTTAGTGTATAACTGATTCCATTGGAGTTGTACTATTTTTATGGTTATATTATTGAAGCTTATTCAGATATTAAAAAAGAAATGTTTAGGACTGGGACTTATTTTTCATCATCAGCTTTTGAACTGGAGCAAGAGAGAGAAATGCTGGAAAAAGAGACGGAGAAACATGATGGGAAAACAGTGACAGGTAGAGAGCAGGGATGAAAAATACTGCAAGAGAAACATAAAGTTTAGGAGAGGCCGAAGAAAGAAAGATGACATGAAATTAAGTCTAAGCAGCCTTGGTATTGGCAACTGTGGCATTAGGAAGCATCACCAGTAGGCTCCTTAGAAAAATGTTGAGCTCCTGTACTTATGATTTTTAGTAGATTAAGCATATGTCACTTTAATCCAGTCATTCCATGATAGTTCACTGGTTACTACTATTGTGTGTTTAGATTGCAGAGTGGGAATATAGTCCTCAAAATATTCATTTAGAACCACATTATTTTGACTTGTGCTTTGATCCATGGAGGGAAAGAGTATTCAGATAATAATAAGACACTCATAATAATTCAATAATGTATCCAAATAGAGACATCTCCCTGGAATCAGGACCATGTGAAGAGAATAATATTTGTAAGAAACTGGAATAGTTTTTGGGGAGTGGAATGACCCACTTCAAAGAATAACCACAACCCTTGTAACGGTGGACCCTCAAAGTCATTAAATTATTTTTATTTCTTCACGTCAGAGAAGGCTCTTGCTTCCTGCTGTGGTCGTATAGCCAGACAGGAGGTCACCTAACTGATCTGAGGAATCAGCTTCTTAGTCCTGGGTACAAGAGGTAGGGAGCCAGTCCAGTCCTTAAGGGCTCCTCTCAGGTTACAGACTGCAGGCTTAGTCCTATTCTGTTCTTCCACAGGTCCAGAATGTGTTCTGACGTGGGTACCTGGAGGTGTCACATTGATGCTTGGCACCAGCCAGTAAGTCGGGGTGACTCCTGGCTCCTCCCTTACCAATGTGGTAGTAAAAGTTCCAATAGGTAACCATACACACTTCTGTGGCTGTTTCTGTTTGTCCAGTGCAAACAATCCCACAGTGCCCCCTTTCTTAAGGTTGGAAGTTGCACAGTTGGGGCCCACGGATGAGGAAAAGGGTTCCCCATGAGTCAGTCCAGTGGCTCGGGGGGGGGTATAGATGAGGGATGCAACTGAGGGTCTCGTTTACAAGCCCCTGTGCCCTGCCAAAATATCTCTTTTATTGACATGGCCTTGTAGATATGGTGTGAGGAAACGCAGTGCAAACATGGGTGTTACGGTGGGTGTTCCCACATAACACCCATGGCATTTGACACATTCCCAGAGTTACAATGTTCTGTAAACCTGGGAATGCATCAAAAGCCTATGCATTCCCAAAGGAAGTGTAGGGGAGGTGCAGCAAGGAGAAATCAATGTATTTCTCCCAGTTGTTTCCTCTTTCTATGTGTGTCGCATTCAGCAGCACACATAGAAGGAGGACATAACCTCCATTGATGTTTTTGTGCAAGAAGATGTCCCTTCCTGCACTAAAACAATAATTTCCACAACACAGTCACCCTTTCACCATCATGCAAGGGTGCCTGTGTTGGCGCATGGCAGCCAATTGTGTATCGGCGTTGGAAAAGAGAACAGGAATGCACCATATCTCATAGATACAGCGTATTCCTGCTCTAGTCTTTTCACTTGCAGGCTGCGCTACACCAAAAGCTTATAAATGAGGCCCTGAGTACAAACACTCATAGAACTGATAAGTACCTCTGCATAACAGGGCCTTCTTTCAGGTTGTATCTTTTAAGTAGGGAAGTCCATCAAGGTATTGATTAGACTATCCTGGCTAGACAAGCTCATAAGGGACTTGGCATTTTCTGCAGGGTCATCACCAAACTTTTTACCTTCACCCATTTTCTGAACCCATTTTCTGTTGGCTTTTCGGACTCTGCACACTTTGCCACTGTTGTCCAGTGCTAAATTGCCTGGGCTCTCTCCTCCGAACAATTAAAATTGGCTTACACCCAATGTGCTCATTTAATTTACTTGTATGTCCCTAGAAACGTGGTAATGCATGTACCCAGGGCCTGAACATTAAAATACTACTAGTGGGCCTGCAGCACTCATTTTGCCACCCACTTAAGTAGCTTTGTAAATATGCCTCAGGTCTGCCATTGATAACCCAGATTGGGGACTATTCATAGAACAACATGAGATCTGCATGTTCCAGAAGACCTGGGATAGGGTGGACACACAGACTGGGCTTTGCGCCATTTGCATTCTAGCCACCCAGGGGGCTAGGGGTAGGCCTTCTGGGGCACTGTCTGTTTGGGTTGGTGTGCACCTAGGCTGTGAGGTAAAACAGATAGAAACCGCATCACAAGATATCCTCTGTATTTTCCTGACTTTCGCCATAAAATCTAGAATGGCCCTGATTAATGTCTACTCACGGCCGATCTGTTATGGCCAAGTTTCTTCCACCCATGACCAATTGAACACCTTTCTTTTAATAATCCCTGACAATTTCTTTGCAATTACAGGTGGGGATTTTAATTGCCAGTTTGAACAATTGAACGGCTAGGCCTCAAGCATCTCTAGAGAGGAGGACTCCCTTTGGGCAAACCCAGACCCCAATATCTCACCCATCCCGGCTTGGACTCTGTGAGAAGTTGGCCTGGCATATGCTGTCCACTATTCTAGTGGGCACCTTGCAGCAGTCCAAACGACCCTCATTGATGATAGGTTAAAGACAACCTCAATAGAAAACTATGCTAGTGGTAGCTGTGGAGAGCAGCCTTCAGGCTAGGTCTTAGAGGAATGTAAAGCAGCTTGTTTTACCAGTATATAATCTCGTGAATGATCAAATGAAAGGAGAACCACACCAGATATATATATAAAATATATGTATTTATTCTAAACACATCCCTTTACTCCCTTTATGAGGCTAGAGGCAAAATTACATTCAGTAAACTTATTAACACACAGTAAATTAGCACAATATACGTTGAGCCCTAGAGGCGTACCAAACCATATATTAAGAAAGTGGTATACGAACCACGACTGGCATAGAGACGAGGCCTAGAGCCTGTAGAACCACTCGGGCCACCAGGAACCACCCAAGGTAGTGACCCAGGGGACACACGGGGGACGCGTGCAGTGTCTAAACACAGCCGCAGATCACTATTAACTTCTATGGGGAAAGTCGGTTTTTGGAATTTTAAAGATAAAGGACACTTAGAAGAGGACTTGGAGCAAACCCGTTTAGAACTAGGAGGTTCTAGAGTCAACACCCACGGGAGCACCAGAGTACTCGATTTACCTCACCCAGGGAAGCAGGGTGCATCGTTGTCTTTTGGTGTGGGGTTCCGTCGTCGTTTTCAATGGTGATCTGCTGCAAAGTGCTGCTGGCGTCCAAGTGGAAAGTATCCGGTGTGATTCAAGCTGGGATAAAAGGTGAGAAGAACCTGAAAGCAGAGGGGAAAGAGTCTGGGTCACTTGCCAGTAACTAGGATGGCAATAGGTGGATGCCCTTCGATGTCGGTGATTTCAAGTAAAGAAGGTGAAGCTTGACACTTCAGCCACGAGGACCAGGAGGCGTTGACGATGACCATGTTCTGGATTCGAGCTGTTCCACAAAGGATGTCGAGTGCTGCGGTGTCAGTTTCCAGATTGGACCCAACAAGCCTTGGCAATAGCAACCCATGCAGAAAGCAGAGATCGGCTTCGGTGCAGACGAGCAAGGTCTGAGGGACTCACCACAGGGTAGGGAGTCAGGGAACAAGTGGAGCAACCAGGGAAGCCCAAAAGTAGAGTTGCCTTCGTGGGGACCCACCAGTTGACGGACCAGGGATCACAAAGGAGCCTCGAGTAAAAATGCAGGAAGTGGGCTCACGGACCACTCATGGAGTGTAGGCCCAATCTTCAGTGGAGATGGTGCTCAGGGCTTGGGTTATACGTATCCCAAAGCACAACTTCAGGAAAGCTTGGGAAGTTGATGCACTAGCAAATGGGCACGGTAACCAGGAGTTCCAGTTCCACGTCACTTGTGAGGTCTGCGGGTCTCAGCTTTGCTAGGGACTCAGGTCGGCCTTCGAGAAGTCTAGAAATCCTCTTCCTGGGCTGCAATTACTTTGGAGGCCGGCGGGAGCTTTGGAGATGTAGACCGGCAAATGCTTTGTTGGTGTCTGTTAGAACAGGGGAGTCAATCCTTGACCCCAAGGGAGGTTCTTCTGTCCTCTAGTCTTTAGTAGAGCGCAAAGTTCCAGGATTTAGTTTCAGAGTTTCGTCCAGGTGTAATCCAAAATCCTGTTGCCAGGGATCCCTTACTTATAGTAAGAAAGGGGGTTGGACATACTCTGGGGACTCATCTATGGGAGGGTTTGGAAAGAGGGGTGGCTACACCCATTTCGTTTGTCCAGTTGTGCGCTAGAGAAGGGGCTGGTAGCCCCTACAACCAGTTTGAACTGGGCTATACACAGGGACACCAAATGTGCCCCCAGTGCTGACTTCAAAGCACTCTAAGAGTGCACCCACCCAGCCCCAATAAACAAAAGCCTGTGACAGGAAACCTATTGTCCAGGCCTCCCCTGCCAGAGTTTTGTCGAGCAGCAGGAGGCCAGACTCGTGTTTGTGGCTGCAGCATCCATTTTGTGATGCCAGGGCTCTTTCAAACTATTACCATTTAGACCAGTGTGTACATGTCTCTCCCTCTAGAAGGGTGCAATTCTACCCCCGCCGCCAGGACTGGCGGGGGTGGGGGGTAGGATTCCAAAGTGTTTGACACCAAATACGACATGTTTCAATGCAGCCATTCCTAAGTTAGCATTTACCGCAAGGTTATATGCACTTAAGAGTATATGGTCTGGCTGCATCACAGAACAGCCTCAGAGAATAGTCTCCGAAAGCTGCAGAGGGGCCCAGCTCATGCATGGGCACCCTCTCACAAAAAACCAAGCACTCTGCCTTCAGGATTGATGAGGCCTGCCATAGGAGTGACTGATAGGCTTATATGTGTCAGTGATTAATGGAAGATATAGGTAACCTATATCTTAGTAAGGGGTGCATGCACCACCTTACCCAGGCTGCAGTAGCAGTCCTGTGGTGCCATTTTGGAAGGTTTCCCAGGGGTGGCATAAGGCATGCTTCAGCCCCTAGTAGGCCTCTCGGGTACCTATGCCCTGAGTAAATGGTGTACCATATACTAGGGACTCACGAGGGTAACCCAGTAACCATTCTGGAGTGTACCTAATGTACATGCAATCAATTTAGAGAGGAAGCAGCTAGGCTGGGGTCCTGGATAGCAGGATCCCAGCCAGACTAAAGTCGAAAAACAGTAAAATACCAGCAAAAAGTGGGGGTAGCCATGGTAAGCAGATCCTACTCTCCTACAGACTCTGTTGGTGCTACAGATGCATTGGCCTGACATTGAGCTTTTCACTAAGAGCTTGCTATGGCCGCACAGTATCTGACAGCCCAGGCAAGTGCACCTGCATCAGACCAGGGCAGGCCTCAATCATAGACTATATCCTGGCAGACACCAAATCGTGGCATAGGGCACTA
The DNA here is from genome assembly GCF_964261635.1 of Lissotriton helveticus. Lineage (NCBI taxonomy): Eukaryota > Metazoa > Chordata > Amphibia > Caudata > Salamandridae > Lissotriton > Lissotriton helveticus. The sequence goes on along the minus strand of NC_136061.1, from coordinate 1,577,087,964 downwards.
GATTTTAAGATTATCCCTAGCCACTATAGTGACCATAATGCTCTTGTTCTAGAGGTAATTCCACCATATGCCAGTAATGCACCTGAAACATCATCAACACCTGACCCTAGACTAACACTGACCAACGGTGGGAGGAGAGTCCGCTGGGGGGAATTTTCCCAATCAAAAGAAAAGTAGGCTTCTTCATACCAACTCATCTTTCCATTTCTTGCGGCTGCGAATCAACACTCAGTGACCAATGGTACCCCCACTTCCCAAACTAGAATGTTCAACAACCATCAAGAACCGCTCTCCACCTTGGCAACCTACTTTTATACCAGTTGAAGGTCTAGGTTGACTAGAAAACCAAGACATCCTTGGTATAACGAATGTTGTAGTGTAGCCAAATCAGCTCTTCTAGTCGCTATTAAAGCAAATTATAGGCCATTATTCAGGGAAGCAAGGGCAATCTATAAAAATGCCATAGCAAAGGCAAAACGCAGCTGGGAGTGCGAGAAATGGGACTCCCTTGGAAATGCACTAAACAACCACGACATGAGGGTATTTTGGATCGTGATCAACACGGGATTACCAGAAGGTAAATCGGCTATACTACCCAATATTGGAGTGGAAGTCTGGAGAGCACATTTTAAATCATTATTTCTAATGGCAGAGGATGAAGATGGGTTCGCGGCTTCCCTTCTTCCCTGACCCAACTCCTCCAGTAATCCCTCTGTTTTCCCTAAAGGAGATCACTGAAGCACTGGGCAAGATAATACCAGCCAAGGTGCCAGGGCTGGAAAAGATCCCTGGGGAACTCTTCTGTTCTGAGCCTTCTGTATGGGCCCCTTATCTGTGGTCCTTGTTCAATGCCATTCTCCAGGGCATGGCAATTCGTACCACCTGGGCTGGGGTTGAAATCATTACAATTTTCAAAAAGGTGTCCCCGCTCATCCCCACCAATTACTGCCCCATTAGCCTCTTAGATGTAAGCCAGAAAATATTTGCCCGTGCACTTTTGGGACACCTGCAGTCCTGGATAGGAGTGCATAATGTTCTAACCCCCCTTCAAGCCGAGTTTAGGGCTAAGATCTCCACAATTGATCACATTTTCAGATTGAAACTCCTATTCTGGAAAACTGTGATCGTAGAGGTTGGCAGCCTCTATCTAATATTCATGGACCTTAAATCCGCATTTGACTTGGTCCCGAGGGATAAACTTTTGGCTATATTATTGGATATGGGAGTCCCTGAGTACCTTTGCCACCAGTTGAAACGTTTACATCAAGGCAATTTTGCACAAATTAGGTATGGCAAAATGGAGAACTTTCATGTCCTTTCCCAGTAGAGAGAGGTGTTCACCAAGGCTGTGTCTTGGCTCCGACCCTTTTCTCCTTTTTCATTAATGGCCTAATTGAGTCACGGACTGTCGGAAAGGATATTGATGCCCCCAGGCTAGGGAGCCGTAAAATACCAGCTATGATGTTTGCAGATGACACCCTCCTGCTCTCCAAATCCCTTGTGGAAATTCAGAGGGCACTTGATATCTTTAGTGTCTTTGGTAGAAACAGGGGTTTGGAAAAACAAAGTATATGGTATTTAATGCGAACAACATCACGCTCCCAAATCCCTGTCCAGAAGGATTGCCACTAGAGAGGCTACCTATCTTTGAGTACCTGGGGATTACGCTAAGTGAGAAAATGGACTTGGGGGCACAAATAAAGAAAGCAAGTCTGAAGCTGGCCCAAACAGCGGGGGTATCTCAAAGGCTTATAAGAGCTGCAGTCACACATTGGTAGGCCCTGCGGTAGAACTCTATAAGGTACAGGCTAGGGGTGCTGCGCTGTATGGAGCTGAAATTTGGGGCCATTTTTCATCAGGCTCTCTATCGCTCAGTGAGAACACCTTTCTAGGCAACTCATGGGACTCCCCTCTAGCACCCCACTAACTCCTCTCAGAATAGACCTCGGGATCAGACCTATTGCAGATGAAGTAGCCCTTAGACTTCTTTTATTCTGGCAACGCCTGTAAAGCACTCCCAAACTGGTCCCCCATAGGGACAAGCTGAGAGAAGTTTTGGTCCTCCAAGTTGCGGGAAAACTCCCATGGTTGAAATACATTATTAGCACTTGTGAGGCTTTGGGGAGGCGCAATTTGTGGAATACTGTAGAAGAAACCAGCCCGCGACCCCTAGAAAGGCACTTTTATAGTCCTATAGAGATTACAAACTGGCCTAGAGGTCCAAGCCTGGTCGTTTAACCTTCAGGTTTCTGGAAGTAAAGGTCCATTATAGGCTAGAATCGGTGCTGGACGAAATTCAGCCGCTCCTTGCGAAGAAGCTATTCCTCCAATTTAGACATGGGGTGCTCCTGCTTCGTACATTTACTAATAAGTGGCCGGGCGCTCCCAGTCCGGTTTGTCCAGTGTGTGAGAACACAGACAAAACTGAAATTCATGTGTTATTTTTCTGACAAGGTTTTAGGAGGGCAAGGACCCGTTGGCTGTTACAGTTATGTAGGAACCTAGGGTCCAGACATTGTCGTGAGGTGTTCAGACTATTTAAGTATGATACCGAAATGCCCATTGTGTTTTTCATTTCGCGCTTTTTATTCTCCATGTGGTGTTCTCGCAGAGCTATTTTAAAGATAAGCTTATAGGCCTGCCCAGTCTAGAAATACTTATCATGCTAATCGGGTCCCGTACTTTTTCTTTCTATTAATGAATAAAATCAAATGATGTTCTCTTCATTCAGTACTATTTTAATCATCAAGTGCTTCACAAATTGCTGCTTGTTTTACATTGTCTCTTTTTAAACCAGATGTTGTAAAAAGCTTGGCTTTTTTCCCTGTAAAAGCATCAGCCCCTGCTTCATTTGAGTCCTGTCTAGTTTGCATGGCCCCAATCCCAAGCAACAACCTTATTGTAGCCGAAGCTTTGCATGTGTACTTTCTGTCTCTCATGAACTGACAGCCAAGTCGGCGTCTCTATTTGATCATACAGATTGTTTTTTAAATTTGAATGTTAACACTTGTTTCCAGACAATATTACTGTTTTTTATGAGACTGCCTTTTTAAATTTTATAAATTGACAGTGCTGCCCAAAGTATTTGTTTTTGAATCTTTAGAAGAGACCATATCTGAGTGAAGATGTCCGTTTCTAAAACTTGTCCCATTGTCTAAGCACATGCACTCTACTGATCACTATTGTGCGGCTAAGGTAAAGAAAAAGTTATTGAGGAGGCCCCCTGTAAGTAGTTGTCAGGGACTAGGGGGAATGAATGTAAGAAATATGGGGTGTCCCACGTTTACAGATCCACAGGACCTATGGTCTGATAGGACAATTTGGCGTGTAAAGGGGTGGTCCAGTATGGATTTGGTAGCAGTCTAACTCTAGTGTTTCCAATACTGCTTAAAAAAGAGGCTATCTGAAGTTGTTTGTTGACATATGCAAAACATAAAATATAAAACACTTTTTATATATGTAAAGGGTGACACTCATATGGACTAATAACAATTATTCACAATTAAAGTCATGTAGAAAAAGGTACAAATTTATTTTTGTCATAAACATAAAACATGTCATAATATAAAAAACAATGATAAAAGCAAAGCAAACATCATGCTATACACATAGGATTAAACATATAAAAACATGTAAAAACAATTAGGGTACATGATATCAAGAATCGAGAATTCAAGTCACTTCTGCAACTTGTAGAGGTTTTCCCTCCCTTACCATTGTTCTGGGATAGTTTGTGTGATGCAGATATAAACTATCTCATGCATGTGGAGAAACAAATGGTGGGAAACTGTTTTAAATGTGAAAAAAGTTTTATTGTCCCTCACTCCACAATCTTGAAATCCGGTCACTATATTCCCCATTTCTTTTTACTTTTCATGTTCTGCAATAATATCTCTTATATATTCCAATTTTTCTTTCTCTCCTCCATTTTTACCACTCCAAAGTACTTTCCTCCATTTAGGTCTGATTTCTTAACATCCTTTCAGTATATGTTTTCTCTTTTGCCTTTGCTTACTTTCTATGACGTGTCTCTCACATATGTTCACTACAGTGTATATTTACTCCCCTTCTAGATTTATTCTGGTAAAAGTAGCATTTTAGACAAATAGCAAGAATGCACTAACTTCTGACGAGGATAGTAGTTCTTAACCTTGAATTCCTGTACCTATGGCTGTTGATGACACCTACTTAGGAGGTTTAAAACATTTTTGAATATTAAACAATATTATCGAGATAATAAATTATAAATACATAAAAAAATCTAAATGTAAAACTTAACATTTGAAATGCTCTCTAACTGTGAAGGAATTTTAAACTGGAGGATAAACATTAAGTTGGGACCCTTAGCTTGATTTGTGGAAGCAGCACAAGTACAGAAAATGGAATCAAGTATGGACAATTGATGGCCTCCATTGAAGCAGTACTATGCACCGATAAAAACAGAGCATTGTTAACCCCTTGGGCGCGGCCGCGATTCTGCGCCTGTGCGGCACATTCCGATCGCGGGTGGGGTCATGACGGCCGGGAGCCGTCATCAGCACACGAGCACTGTGTGCCATGACGGCTCCCGGCCGTCATCAGCATGGAAGAGGTTAAGGAGCAAAAAAGACTAAGAGAAAGAAGAGATATACTACAGTCTGGCATATTGTTTCACCCTTTAGAAATGTAGACATTTTGAAAAGCTTCAAGTCTTACCATTAAAATGTTGATGCTTACTTACTTTTTGTTTGTGAATTAGAATAGTTCATAGTTTATGCATTGGTTTGCTCTATACTTTTTCTTGTATTTTGAAGTTCAAGTCAAAGAGATTGCTTAGACGGGGGTCCCCTGCTTCCTGTAGAGACTCAGTGGGGTCTATAGAAGTTACAAGATTAAAAAATACTGTACCAGGGAATTCATTTGGGCTTCACCAACTTGTCTCTTGTACATCAGAACGCCCTTCACTTCCTCATAGAGGTAGCACATAAACCCTCCTTAGACACTCACTGCCCCTTTTTCTTGTAGGTTTCTGGTTTCTTCCTTTGTGAAAGTTATGCCATGTTTCTATTGTTCCATCTTTTCGATCTGTGTGCTTTTCCATCTCTTGGACTCAGTAAATATATGATGTGGAAAAATAGGTGCAAGTCCCGAAAAATAAGTGCTGGTGGTCCCAACTGGCAACCACCGGCTCAAATTAAGAAGGGCACATGCATGCTATATAGGCAAAGATTGTTTATCCTTACCTTTTGGATCATGATGGTGAAAGGGCCAAGCATCTGAAATCCACGTGTGAAGTACATGACATAGCACCAGCCCAGGACAACAGCGAAGGACATTGGTACAACCTCTCCCTTGGTGCTGGTCAGACGCATAACCAGTGTTACAAGAACCATGCAGGCAAAGGTGATTCTGCAATCATACAATCAAAACAGAAAGAAAAAATTACCTTAGCAGTACATTGAAAAGTGTGCTGGAAGTGAATCTTGAATGTTGCAAGAATTGCCTTCAAACTGGAGATATTTGAGAACCTCTCTGACCTGTGGGTAGGAGGTGCACAGAGTCTCTAACAACATATTAAGATTATTTAGTGACAAAACAACCCTTGGGAAATACCAAAAGAAAGATGGGGGAGATGCCTAAACTGCTCGCTGCTGACCAGGGAAACTCACCGGCTAATCCCTGCAACGTTTCTGCTGCTGATTTGATTTTGGCCACTGCTGGACCTCGCGGTACCCGCTGCGCGGGTCCCGCATCGCCCGTTCTGCTGGGTGCTCCTGCCGAGGGGAAAGATCTTCGCTGAAGTTTTGTGTGGGCTACAGGGCGGGAGAAGAACATTCTTTCAGGGCTGCGAGCGCCAGGTGAGGGACAGGGACTCCATTTCCCAGGAGTCCCTGTGTTGCCATCACCTGCACCTGGACGCTCTCCCTGGTTGCCCCGCCCCCGACCACCGAGCTAAAGCTGCCGCTTACCAAGGAAGTTTGGGAGACGCCTAAACTGCTCGCTGCTGACCAGGGAAACTCACCGGCTAATCCCTGCAACGTTTCTGCTGCTGATTTGATTTTGGCCACTGCTGGACCTCGCGGTACCCGCTGCGCGGGTCCCGCATCGCCCGTTCTGCTGGGTGCTCCTGCCGAGGGGAAAGATCTTCGCTGAAATTTTGTGTGGGCTACAGGGCGGGAGAAGAACATCCTTTCAGGGCTGCGAGCGCCAGGTGAGGGACAGGGACTCCATTTCCCAGGAGTCCCTGTGTTGCCATCACCTGCACCTGGACGCTCTCACTGGTTGCCCCGCCCCCGACCGCCGAGCTAAAGCTTCCGCTTACCAAGGAAGTTTGGGAGACGCCTAAACTGCTCGCTGCTGACCAGGGAAACTCACCGGCTAATCCCTGCAACGTTTCTGCTGCTGATTTGATTTTGGCCACTGCTGGACCTCGCGGTACCCGCTGCGCGGGTCCCGCATCGCCCGTTCTGCTGGGTGCTCCTGCCGAGGGGAAAGATCTTCGCTGAAATTTTGTGTGGGCTACAGGGCGGGAGAAGAACATCCTTTCAGGGCTGCGAGCGCCAGGTGAGGGACAGGGACTCCATTTCTCAGGAGTCCCTGTGTTGCCATCACCTGCACCTGGACGCTCTCCCTGGTTGCCCCGCCCCCAACCACCTCACCCCTTATTAGGAACAGCTGATCCCCGCTACGCGGGACGCGTGCGGGACGCCCGGGGCTAAGCCCGGGCAAAGGGCGGGCCCTCTGTGGCCCTCCGAGGCCTGAGGAGCCTGGCCTGGGCCACCCACGCTACCTGTTGGTTATCAGCCCCTGGGACCACGGACCTCTAAACAACTGTAAGTTTGTCTACTATTAATGTCTTGATATTCCATGGGACTGATACACCAGATTGACATTTGCGCTTAACTCGCATAACTGTTAAAGCTTACCACTGTTATTTCATCAGGGTCTGTTATGAACTGTCGAGAGACCAGAAGTATGGCAGCTGCTGGAACAAAAAAACTGACTGGCACTCTCGATGATTTTATTGTTCGGACTCATGCATTAATAGACGAAGGGATTATTTTAATGGACAGAAGGGTGTCTCAAGACCTGGCTACGGCCAGGCGATCCTCTTTAGGCCCTATAGCTCAAGCGCGTACCCCACACGCTGTAACAGGCCCAAACACCCTTGTCACTGTACACAATGAGGGGGGAAATGACGTCTTAAGTTCTCAAGATGGTTTGGAGGCTACCCCTAATCTCACCTTGTTAGCAGACAGTGGCCTAGTTGAAAATGAGCCTGAAAATCTCCCTATGGCCAATGAACTACACCAAAGGGGCATGAAAGAGGGGGCAATCCCAAAACAAAAGACTAGGAAGCCTGTTAGTCGCAAAGGTAAAAAAGCACACATTACCCAAAATCAAGATTCACCCACCCCAGATTTGGCGCCGATAAATATGAGTAGTAACCTGGTTGCTCATATTGCTGATACGGGGGGAGTACACCAATCTAATGTTGGTCTATCCCTAAGCCTACCAGATGATACTATTATAGACAGCAGCTTAGAGGAAATCTTGGAATTAAGTGGGGCGGTAGATAATCATGTCAGACCCAGCGAGGACAGAATGAGCCTAAGTATGGTCAACAATAACGTTTTTGAAATGTTGAAAATTCTCCTGGAACCCATTGAAGTTAGGCTACGCTGTTTAGAAACAATTTTAAAAAATATTCATAAAGATATAAGTGCCCCTAGTTTTAACTTGAATAATAAGGTGCCACACGTAAAAACTGCAACGAATAAGCCAACTGTGACTGATAAAAGTGTCTCCACTACCAAGAAAAATGTTTCCAGCAACCCTGGTAACACCGTCAATCCAGTAAGCACCACGTTAAAGACCCCCAATCCTAAACAAATTTTAAACCCAGCCAAACCCAAGGTTATCCCACAAGTCAAATCTAAAGACCCTACACCCCCCACCCCTAAATCTGACCAGGCCCAAAAAGACAAAAGGGAGTCTCGGAGAAATGTCCATCTTCCCCCGGATGCATGTTCGTATGTTGTGATCCTAACTGGGGTTACTGAACTCGCATCAACTGAAGTAGAATCTTACCAGGTATTAAAAAATAAAGTATGTCACTGGTTGTCAAAAAACCACCCATTACCACCTGGCATGCCTAGTAATATTCTAATGATTGAGAGAACCCCTTGGGTTGGTGGCAACAGGAAAAACTTAAAAGGTGACTGCATTGTGGTTACCTTTGAGAACCCACAGGTGGTCAATTACATCTTTGCCGGCGCTCCGCGCTATCAGACAAGCACGGTTACTGCCAGGCCACTCTCCTACTTCTATGCACAGGGGAATCAATTACATAAAAGATGGAGCTGGCTAAGGGGTACACAGGATCATAAAAACAGACAGAGGTTTAACCCCCCATGGGAGGTGTACCCCCGTGGTTGGGAGGAGGGTGGCGAGGATGGATGGAACTTAGTGAGGAGAAGAAGGGCTAGACCTTTCCAGGGAGGGTTTGTTGCAAGGCCCCAAAATAGCTACCCACATCATGACCACCATTTTGGGAATGGGCAAGAAAACTACTTCAACGTTCCAACATTTAACCATTACGAGTGCCCATCATTTATGGAGTGGGTAGATTGACAAGAATGGGGCTCACCCATTAAACAGCTGCAAAATATCCCCTCCACCTCCCTGCAGGGTAGTCAGCCCGCACAAGAACCAAATATTGAGATAAATTCTGACCCTGTGTTAATTGCAGGCCAGGGCACTGAGGGAAGAATAGTATCTTGTGCGAAAGATGAAAGTAAAAAGGGTAGCCTGGGGATCACATTGGCCACATGGAACATTGCGGGTCTCAGGAGCAAAATTGATGACCCTCACTGGAGAGACCTTATAGGCACCACAGATATAATAGCCATGCAGGAAACATGGGCCATTGACAATACACTTACTGTGGATGGCTTTACCACTTTTTTTCTCCCAGCAGTAAATTCAAAGCGAGGGCGGGCCAAAGGCGGTCTGGTTACTTTAATATCCGCCAAGATCCCGGGCACCCATAAAGAAATTCCTACTGGTAGCCCTTACTGCCTTGCAGTTTCAATTACACATAGGGGCTCTAATACGGTATTGTTAGTGAATTTCTATAACTCCTTTGATAGGGAACATCCAGTCGATAATCTGTTGAGGTTAAACTCTTTCTTAGTTAACTTCAAGGAGTCCATAGAGACTGAATGTATTGTCATCTTACTGGGAGACTTCAATGTTCATGGTTGCCAGGACAAATGTCCCCCCAATGTCTTATTTGGTCCCCCGGAAGAAGAGAATATCCACTTCGAACATTCAGAGCAGGGAACATTTTTAGAATCTCTGTTGGCTGAAAATGGGTTGATGTTGCCGACTGGGGGGGAGGAGGATACCCCTACTTTCACGGGTCATGGATGCGGGTCCACAATTGATTACATTTTTTTGAGTAGTAGTTATGGCAGTCAAATTATCAATTACTCTGTTGTAAGGTCGCATCATAGTGACCATAATCTGGTTGTATTAAAAATCAAGAATATATTTGATATTAAGGAAAGTTGCTTGAGTTTAGTGGATAAATGTGATATACGATCTACTGACCAGGCATGTAGAATCAAGTGGTGTAAGATAATTCCTGAGGACTTTTTTAGTAACCTGTGTATCAGTAGTCAGGAGGCCATAAAACTCTGTATGGATGATCAGGCGGAGGATAATGAGGTAATAGAGGCGTATAAAAGGGTATGCGCCGATATTCTGTCCAACCTGACGCGACAGGGTAAAAGGAAAACCCAAGGCAAGGAAGGCTGGTTTGATAACAAATGTTCCGCTGCTAATCACAAGTTAAAAGTAGCACTTAGATCCAAACCAGTAGATAGAACGCTTGTGGCCACCCTTAGGAAAGAATATAAGTCCACCATTGAAAATAGGCGCCGTGAGATCAGAGAGGACGCTTGGGCCGACCTGACCTCAATTGATGTTTTGAAAAGCAGCGCCAAATTCTGGGCCTTGGTCAACCAACCTTTTTTCTCGGACTCAAGCAACAACGATCTGGATTGTGGTATCCAAGAAGAAAAATGGCACTTGCACTTTAAATCTGTCTATGAACAGGAAACCTCTGGAGTTGAAGACACGACCAGTTTCTCTCAACTCCCTTACAGCTTAACGGTAGATGAGGAAGAGGTGGCCGTGGCCATTGGGAAAATGACCAGCAATAAAGCTCCTGGGCCGGATGGGGTCCCCGCTGATCTTTTTAAAGTTGATATTTTATTCTGGTCCAAAATCTTAGCTAGAGTCTTCAACAGAATTTTTAAAGTAGGAATCCCAGAATCATGGACCCAATCAGTGATTGTCCCTATATACAAAAAAGGGGACAGAGGGGACCCTGGAAATTACCGCCCTATATCCCTGATAGACTCTGCGGTCAAGGTCCTAGGGAGAGTCGTCCTTAGCAAACTGACTGAATGGTTAGAGGAGACTAATACCCTCTCCCCCCTTCAGTATGGTTTTAGAAAGGGGCGCAGCACCATTGACCAATGTCTAAACTTACAATTGCTAATAGGGAAATATACACAAGCAAAGCAGGGTTCCCTGTATATTGCATTTATGGATCTGTCCTCGGCATTCGACCGAGTTAACAGATCCAAGTTGTGGGGACAGCTCCTTAATATTGGAATTGACCCAAATGTTGTGTATTTTCTAGCTGACCTTCATAGGGAACTCACTGCTACGGTCCGCTACGACAGAAAAGGGAATTGTACAGGGAAAATCAGTATCACCAATGGTGTTAGGCAGGGTTGCATCCTTGCTCCCCTGCTTTTTACACTATATATCAATGATCTGGGTGGAATACTGAGCACAGCTTGTAAGGATATACCCAGGGCAGGGAAATACCTACTGCCAGCATTATTGTATGCGGACGATGCTGCTCTCATAGCTAGAACCACAGTGGGCTTGCAAAGTCTGTTGAACTCTTTTTATACTTTTATGATTAAACTGGATTTAAGTATCAATTTCGGCAAATCTCATGTTATGGTGGTAGGCCACAATTTAAAGGCCAAAAAGAATGTCATGACTCTGCACTGTAACGGCCACAAGCTATCAAGAGTCTCAAGATTCCCTTACTTGGGGGTCTTGTTTGATGACCGTTCCACATGGCACCCCCAAATGGCGGAGAAAAAAAAGGTTTTGGCACGATCCATATCGGCGGTATTGGGTTTCTCTCGCAAACTTGGGATGAAGCCCATAGAGGCAGTTTTAAAAGTGTATGCGGCCAAATGCATTGCTATCGCCATGTATGGTGCAGATTTGTGGGGCTTTAGGCCCATTAAATTCCTTCAAGTGATCGAAGATAACTTCTTAAAATCAATACTCTCCTTACCAAGATCCACTGCCAGCTTCATTGTCCATCAGGAATGCGGGGTGGGTTTCTTGGAGGATCGAGTCTCTATGGCCCCACTTTTAAAATGGATATCGGTGTGGCTTAATTTAGAGCTGGAAGTTAACCATGAAATCCTGAATGATTGCTTAAAACTAGATCATTGGAACAAGATCCCCTGGCTGAAATATGTCGAACAGACACGTGTAAAGTTGGGACGGCCTGATATGTTTCATAATCCATCGACCCTCGTGAAAGCTGATCTGAAGTGGGCAAAGAGCAGTTTCTTGCAGTATAGTGGGATGGACAGAGAAAGCAGGGAGCTGATAAAGCCCTCTGTTCGGTCCCACCAATTGATTGTCTCTTCAGACCACGAACTGGAACTTTACCTGAAGATTGTCAATAACTCAAATCACAGGTATCTTCTCACCAAGTTCCGATTGAACAAAGTCCATCTGTTAATCTCTGGCCGTTCTGGCTGGACCAGGGATTCGGACCTGAATCTATGTAACTGTGATGGTTACTCAATCATGGATACTGCCCATTACTTATTTTTCTGTGCCCACTTTAATGATATCAGGAAAAAATTCATTATACCCCTACTAAAGGGGAGAGGTTTCAGGCAGGTAAAACCAGCTTTATTGTATCTTCAGCTGTTAACAAACATTTGGGAAATCTATAGTGTGGCCAAATTTTTAACCATTGCATTGAGATTGGGAAAAAAGATAAACTGGACATAGAATACCCACCATAACCATGCCTACTGTAACTTGAATCAAGTTTTTTTTTTATTCTGTAAAATTTTAATTGTTGCACATTTCTTTTTTAACTGTAGAATGATATTCTTTTTAATGCTGCATTGTGATCTATGGACCATTTTTTATGTATGTCTTGTACTTTTATGGTTTTTGAACATTGAACCGAATAAAGTATTTCTTGTGTGCTTGTGTGACTCTTACCAAAGTGAAATGTTTCATCTAATCCTGTTTTTCCAAGGTTGGGATGAGGAGTAACATTGTGGTTTCAGTTTTAGTGGAAAACCACCCTTTTACCCCTTTAAGTCAGGGGACAAATTCCCTCAAGTAATTCTTGGAGGAATTTGTTGAGGGGGGATTTTGGGTCATATGGAAATGTTTTGCTAACTACAAAGTTTAGCACAGATTAAAAATAAGCATGTCAGAGATATCAGTGCTGCTTGCAATGTCTGGGTGCATGGCATGCACGGGTGATGTTACCCCATCAGTCTTTCAAAGGCAGCCTACCAAATGGTGTGGTTTATTTTGATGGTGTCTCTACCTGTTTTTTTACATTATTTGCCTTCAATATCATCAGTGCAAAAAGAACAATTGATGGACAGAATGCTGAACAATGTCAAACATTCATCCCAGTACACATCCATTGCTTCTTTCCTCAACACACCATTAATTTGCTGCGGCAGCACTTCAATATGATCAGGGCTGACTTTAGCATTGGCAGTGCCTGCTGGGACAATCTTTTTTGCTGCTCCCCAATGGGCTTAACCATCAGGAATTCCTTCACTACCATCCTCCAATGGTGCCCAGTATCTCTCCTTAGCCCCTCTCCCACATTTATGCTATTCATCCCTATGTAGACTGTTAGTATACTTTACATCACAAACATATAATAAAGAGACAATGAGTCATATAAGTGTGTAAATTAATGTATAGGAAATGTTACTTATTATAGTGAGGACTAAAGGTTGCAGTCAAATGTCAACAAAACTGACATGTAGAATGCTTGATCTAGCGAAATGAAGGTGCAGAGAAGCTAAATTTTTAGGATGTGCAGTAACCAAAGCTGCTGTAGTCATTGCATTGCATGAAATGGAGAGAGCATAAATAATTGCACCATATCAACTAAGATATGGTGCTGTTGCTATCTCCTATAGTGCTGGCTTACTTAAGGCAGCCTTGTGCCAATGCAACACACTTGCACTAGAGTGCAAGGATGTTTGTATGATGTCACACTTGGGTTTCATACTGGAAGGTTACCCATCCAGCACAAAACTCCATGCTTTGACAAAGTTTAACACTTTACTCCTTTGCATTGGTACTGTACAATGCATCGCATATGCAAAGTTGGAAAAGTTTGGCGAGAATACATCTTTTCTTCAACTTTACACATGCCTCGAGGATGCATGATTTTTTCATGTCAATCATCTTTACTAACGTTAGTAGATAGAAATGAGCATCTATGGGGCCATGTACCACCAATGGTATACCTCCCTGATGTAAAGTAGAGCAGAGTGCTACTTTGTTTTACTTTAAGGCTACTGTCAAATGCAAATCAGGCTTTGCACTGGAATGTAAGTTCAAAACAACAACTTGCTACAGGTTTGCATTACAAAAATGATGCAAACCAGGTGCAAAGGTTTTATGATTCTTCCCAATAAACGTAACAAAATGATTGGGTTGTCATACTAATAAAATTGTATTGTTACACAAAGGAAACTTTTTAGCAACCTTAGAATAATGAAAGATAGAGGGGAAAGCCAGCAAGGTTTCAAACCTATGCCTTTCAATTTGCATGCACCGCTTTGATGCCAGTTCATAGGTTGATGTGCTGTATTAGAATGATTGTTACTTATGAATTCCAAGTAACCAACGTATCTATGTGACAAAAGCAATAACCCACTGAGCTATCTACATAAAATACTAATAGGTGATCTGTATGCCACATGTTGTGCTTTGCAGCTGGAACATTAACCCTCTATGCTACTATTCTATTAGTCAAGCTTGTAATGAATCACCGATCTCTCCATCAAGTGCCTTATTCACCAGAGTTATCATACAGTTGAAATTATCCCCCGAAACATGCCCGACACAAAAAGAGCTCTGCACGATGCCCTTATGTCTGTTCAGCCTGTCATGCCAGGGACGCCCCACTGACCAATGGCAGCAGTCATGGTGTCTTAAAGCTGTCACTGTATATACATTAGGCAAGGCCCACTCTTTAGCAGCTCAAGACAACAGATAACTATAATATTAAAGGCAGAGGACCCTGTCCTAACTCCTCCACTCTTGACTAAAAACTGTCTTGAAAACCAAATGTCTGCAGACACAGAGACATTCATGACTCCATGATGAAGTACATTTTAAAGAAGGACAAGTATGGACAATGAAGTTTCCTCAATGTTCTGATGAGGCCTTCTGTTGTAACTTGGTCACTGCTGGGGGAACCATGACACTCAAATGTTCTATTTTATGTCTTCAGCAGCTATGGTTACAGGAGATAGAACGGTGGGGAGTTGGAGACTGGCTGTTAGGATGAGAGGAGAAGCAAGACTGAGCTGTACATGTTGGTGGATGAAAACAAGGCTTGATCTTATGACTGTGTCCAGAGTGTTTCTTAACACTGGCAAAGAGTTCATGTGAGGGGCAGGATATCCACCAGCACCCCTCAACATTTTATTGACTGAACCCATATTGGCATCTCGTTCATTGTTCTGTTGTGAGTATAGCCTTATTCTCAGTTACACCGTATGCACAACATTTGTGATGCAATTGGCAGTGCTTTACAAGTGGGGATCCAGAAGGGGGCTGCAGCCCTTATGTAGAGCTGGTGAGGCTGCAGTTGACCTCTACAAGAATTTAAATGCGCGTTGCCTGAGCACGAAGCCCGACTCCAGCTGGCTGCGGCCTCTAGAGAAGTCGAGTGATATCAAGCGCTCCTGAGATCCGTGGCAAGATGGCAGACTGAGGACGCCATGGAGCAGTAGCTAGTCGGTGGCTCCCCACTTACCTTACCCGGTAAACTGCTGAGATGTTCCCTGCCTCCAATGCTTCAACGGATTGGTGATCTGTGACGATCTGTGAATCAGGAGATCTGCGAGCCTTACGAGAGCTGAGCTTGGCCCGTGAGGGAGAGACGGAGAAAGGGCTTGGGTACGAACTCAAGGACCGGCAAAATGTTGCTATCGGTCAGTGAAAGCGTCGCCGGGGGAGCTTCGGCCCAAACTGGGAGACAGAGGGTAATGTGGAGAGAAACCGCGCTGGGTTTCGGACTCGGATTTGGATTCCCGGCTGAAAACCCCGACCCGCATAGCGTATACCGCGGATGCAGCGGCTGCTCCGATCTCCCTTTTGGACCACACGGCAAACCATACCGTGGTTGGTCAATTGCTCGATCCTCGACTGGTCCGGTCTGGGGTGTCAGCTTGCCTTGGTCTCCCTTTCTACACCGGAGTGTAACGCACGGGTGGAGCGGGCATTACGGACATCAATGGCCCCTTAGAACATACCGAGATCCACCCGAGCCACTAATAAAAATGCTGTAGTGGGAGCGGTGGCACAGACCACGACGATTTTGACAACTGCAAAGGCAACTTCAACTTCAATAAATACGGGCCCAACGAATATAGTGAAACAAGTCACCGCTGCATCCTCTCACTCAGTGGTTTTAGCGAATGTGAATGCACCGGGAGGGCCCACTTTAACACCAACGGGTAAGCAGATGCTTCGACCGCCCATGCTTGTTGTACCTGTGGTCTCTAACATATCTACCAATGGGCTTACTAAGTGCATTAAGAATAACAAGAGAGGGGTGGACAATGAGATTGGCGACAATACTGATGTAGTGGCAGTGACTGAGATAGATATCGAGACTGATACGGAGATAGATGTCGGGACTGATACTACCGATATGGCACTGATATCTGATGTGATAGGCTGTACGGAAACTCTTCAGTTATTAGAACTTGTATCACCAGTACTGCATGTCTCACATGTTTCACTTGTTCCTGAGATATCTAAAATTTATAGTAGTCAATCAGACACAGCCCCTCGGTCGGAGGCCATCTCTGAGGGGGTCTTAAATCAAGAATCTGAGAACTCGTGTTTGAGTTCAGTGGGGGACGATGTAATTTCCATTACAGCAGAGACAACAGAGGTAACAGAGGCAACAGAGGCAACGGCGACATTCGAATCCAATGTTATACCTGCTACCATACCTACTGTTATACCTACTGATTGCCTTTCAGTTACCGGGGAAGATGCTTCTTATGAGGAGTATGAGGATGAGGATTTAGTTGATACTGTATCTCCCTCAGACACCGCTAAGTATCTGACTGGCAGAAGAGATAAGGCTAAATTAAAATCTAAGGCTAAGACCAGGAATAAAAGAGGGAACTTACTTGGCTTAATAAATGCACCATCCTTAATTTCGGCACCACCTATCAGGAAATTCCATCCTGCAGAGAAAAGCCCACTCAGGAAATGGATACAAGCAAAGGGGCTGGTGAAAAATATGGCTTTGAGATTGTCCGGTATGAGCCCATCTGACAACGACTCCACCAGAGACTCTTCGGCTGCCTTGGAGAATACCCCTCCTGCTCCTAGTACTTTATCGCTGCTTGTTTCTAATTCACTATCTTCCACAGTAGCTACTGAGATCGAGACTGAGACTGTTCCAACCGTTTCATCTCCTACTAGCCTAACCATATCTATCTCTCCAACTCCATTTTTACCAACTCCTGTGGTACCACATTCCCCAAGCGTTGCTCCTGGATCAAGCACATCCGGAGTACAAGAGGCTGTTAGTTCTTCTCTAGACATAATTCTGCAGACTTTGACCAACCATAGGCAGGAAGCACAAGATCACTTCTTACAATTGAGAGAGAATAATAACAAGCTGCAGAATTCCCTGCTAGATATTACACACAAGATGGGGGGGATATCACAATAAAGGAAGGATTTACAATGTAGAGTGGTTAATATTGAAGAAGGGACCACGCGTACCGAAGTTACAGTAGGTCAACATGAGGCAAAGATCACGTCCTTAGAACTAAAAATTGAAGATATGGAAAACCGCCAAAGATGATCAAATTTGAGGCTTTTTGGTTTTCCAGAAGGGGTTGAGGGGGCTGCTCCCAGAGACTACGTGGTTAACCTATTTCAGAAAGCATTCCCGGATCTAGCTGACTGGGATTGGGGCTCTCAACTCCAGAGAGTCCATAGACTACCACTTGTTCTGCGGAACAAAGAGAGCAAATTTCTCCACCCTTTTCTTATCTATTTCGGAATTTTTTTACTGAGACAGGCTGTTTCATTTAAGGCCAAACCTAATCTACCTGTCAGTATTGAAAATCGTACTTTTTTTGTACGGTCTGATCTCAGTAAATCCACCATGGATAGGCGCTGGAAGCTGCGTAAGCTTATTGATCCGTTTAAGTCTCATGGCGCGCAAGTGTTCCTGCAGGAACCTGCACGCCTAAAAGTTATTAAGGACGGTCGCACGTATCTCCTCACTGATGAGAAGGAGGCTGGGAGTGTATTATCCACATTTGCCTAAATCAGAGAGAATGAGAATTTAGCTATTTAAACTTCATACCCTTTTTTTCTAGCTTTTCTTTCCTAATTTTTTTCACTATTTTGTTTATCTATTTATTTATTTTTTGCAGAGTTTTATATAGCGCGAACTAGAACCGAACCGAATCAGTTATCAGAGCGCTTTACATAGCACCAGTTACGTTACACGAGGACACACTTTCATTTTAGGCACGGGGAGATTAAGTGATTTGCCCAGAATCACAGGGGTTTTTTGGCGTCGTTACCGAGACTCGAACCAAGTTCCCCAGGTCCGAGGCCGAGCGCCTTAGCCGTTAGGCCAACCCCTCTCCCCTATCTATCTCTCTGTTCACATATTACTGGTTAAGGTAGTGGGTTGAGCCCCTCGCTGCTCCTTAGGGTACCTGCCATACAGCGGCAGCAGTGTGTTGAGGGGAGTTCCCTCCTGAGGGAGGTGAGGGAGTCAGGGGAGGGGCGCAGGCCTCTCAGGGGGAGGGGGGCGGGAAGAGTTTTTGTTTAAAAAAAAGCAACTCGGGTAGGAGTTTTGGTGGAAGCACTAGGGAATAGTTTATCCGTTTTGATTTTGCAGCATGGAAATATATGCATAAATAAAAATTTGGAATGTTACGGCTAAAATGTTTGGCATGGAATGTTGCAGGTTTAAATAGTAAGAATAAAAGGTGTTTGGTTCGAGAAGAGCTAGCATTGTACAACCCACACTTCGTTTTTTTATCTGAAACCCATATCGCTTATAAAGATAGGAAACTATTGGGACAGCTTGGCTTTGAGACTGTTATTTGCTCATCATTTAATGCCTCAATCAGGGGGGTTGACATTCTTAAAGACAGACGCTTCAGAGCTAAAATTCATAAAACTAACTGTGATAAAATCGGACGATGGGCCATTGTGCAATTATCAATTGAAAAATGTAAATTTGTATTCTGTGTGGTTTATGGCTCTAACTGTGATAATTCATATGTTTTTGATGAATTGAATATTGAACTTTTGGATTGGGAGGGTGAATTAGTTATTATGGGTGATTTTAATTGTGTTATGGACTATAAACTGGACACCACGAGACATGGCGCGTTTCAACGTATGCGCAGGACCCGCACTGCCATTTTAGAATTAGGACGAATTCACAACATTAAAGACATCTGGCGTAGTATTCATTCCAATGATGCTGGCTACACCTATTATTCTGCCCCTCACAAACTTTGCTCTCGTATCGATATAGCATGGGCATCTGATAATATATTGAATTCCGGTTCTATTGCGCTATGTCCCTGAATTGCCTCAGATCATAATCCCATTTCTCTTCAATTTAATATCCCGCAAACTCGATTAAATCCCAGGATGTTCTTTTTTCCCAGACACCTGTTTACAAATGCAGTGTTTATTTCTCAACTTAAGGCTCACATTATAGACTTTATTTTAAATAATCTTAATTCGACCTCCGTTATTACTGTGTGGGATGCCTGTAAAGCCAGCATTCGCGGTTTCACCCAGCAATTCCTTTTTTAGGCAAAACTCGAAGCGCCGCAAAACGAATCAAACTTTAACTAATGATATCCTCTCGGCCGAACTTTTATTGGCTAACGCGCTACTCACATCCTCTTCTAATGTGACGGAACTGGGACTTAAACTTGGACACTTAAAAGCTTCCTTAAAATCGCTACTTTGGGAAAAAATCAGTATTAAATTATATAAATCCCAAATTGCCCAGTATGAAAGTGGAGACAAGGTTGGGAAACTGCTTGCTTATAAAACAGCCGATGAGAGAGCAAACACTCTGATTAAAAATCTAAAGGGCCCCAACAATGTTATAGTTGATCAACCCCTACAGATATTGGAAGAGTTCGCCCAATTTTATAAGAAACTGTATACTGTCCGGAAAGCTCTCCTACTCCAGCCTGTATCCAGGCTTACCTGGATTGTCATATTTTGGAACAATCTGACCTTATGGGATTTGATCAACTTTCTGCACCTATTAGTCTCTTAGAGACACGACAGGCTATTATGTCTCTACCATCTGGGAAAGCAGCAGGGGAAGATACTTTGCCCCTAGAGGTGTATAAGATCTGTATTGACCAGTTACTGCCTCTCTTCCACCAAGTTATTAGCTATATTGGTGAGAATGGGAAAGCTCCGAGCTCATGGAACACTGCCTAATTGATTTTTTTTTTTTTAAAGACAAACCGGCTAATGAATGTGGCTCCTTTCGCCCCATTTCTCTTATAAATACGGATGCAAAGGTATTTGCGAAAGTGTTGGCCACAAGATTGGCCCCTTTGATACCCAAGATAGTTAATCCACAGCAACATGGATTTGTAATTGGCAGAGACACCACAGCTCATATTAATATGGCCATTACCACCTTTGATATAGCAGAGACGAATCCCTCCCCACTCGGTATGATTCTCTTGGATGCTGAGAAAGCGTTTGACCGAGTGGAGTGGGATTATCTCTGGTCTATGGGCTTTGGTGGCCAGTTTTTAACGTGGATTAGATCTTTATATGATAATCCCACTGCAAGAATCAGCTATGCTGGCTTGCTTTCTGCAGCTTTTCCGATAACTAGGGGCACCCGCCAAGGGTGTCCCTTCTCTTCTCTATTATTTGCTCTTGCAATGGAGCCATTTCTTCATGCTTTACAATTGCAATCTTGTATAATACCTTTTCACTCTGGTCCCCACTCACTGAAAATCACGGCATATGCCGACGATATTGCTATTTACTCCACTGATATCGTAAAATCTTTACATGGAATAACTATGGAAGCTAGCAGATTTAGCAATGTCTCCGGCTACAAATTAAACTTAAATAAAACTCAAATTATTGCTAACTATACACCTACAGCTACAGTACCGGGACTCTGTCAAATGGCTACCTATCTTGGAGTTACACTTTCAGCTAAAATAGCAGAGATAATACCAACTAATTACGATGCCTTAGTCAGAGTGACTACCGTGCAATTAAAGAAATGGCATAAACTCCCCTTAAATATTATTGGTCGGATTAATTTAATTAAGATGAAAATACTCCCCAAATTTCGTTATCTATTCCGTTCCCTCCCTCTTTCTCTTAGCAACCTTTTTTTTTTAAAAACTCAATGGGATTTTTAGTAGCTTCATTTGGGGATACCGTAAAGCCCGTCGTTCCATGTCACTACTTAAAGGTTCCCTAGATAACGGGGGACTTAATTGTCCGGATTTCAAACTTTATTTTTGGTCAACTTTTATTGGTCGTTTACGATGCATGCTTAACACAGATAACCAATTTTATTTTCAAACTTTTATGTTAAACTCGGATTCTAGTATGTTTTTATTAAGAGTTAATGATCCTAACTATTTTAAAAGATTTAAATGTGAGACCGCCAGGGACATGGTTAAGATATGGTTTAACATATTGGCTTTTTGTAAAACCTCTTTTTTTCATCCCAGTTTGGTACTCTGGGGTAATCCCGGACTTCCAGGGATATTTAGCGATAATATGACAAACATTTGGTGGACCCTTGGCATAAAGACATTGGGGGATTTATACGGCACACACGGTCTTCTGTGTTTTGAGACACTTAAAATTTTATACAAAGTTACAGAATCAATGAGATTCAAATATATGCAAATCCACGATTTTCTTCTTCGTAAAATGAGAATGCGAGAAATATCGGACTCTGACATCTGGGATTGCTTTTATTCATTAAAGAACAAATCTCTAATTAGCAGCGCCTATCGGTGCCTCACCTCTTATAAAACCAGTGATTGCTCAAAATTAGCAGGAAAATTATTTAGTTCAGTCCTCCAGTTTAAGGCTACAGCAATTTAAAACTACCTGTTTGCTTTATCACACACCCGAAAGGATATCCAAATGGGCCACCAATGCCTCGTTTAGTGATAGGACTAAATGTCCTAAATGTGGATTAGTGGCCGTGGATTTGGAACACATGCTATTTTCCTGCCCACTTTTATCCGACTTTTGGTCGTCTCTAGCTGCAATTTTGAAATGAAAACTGATTTGCCCCCCTCCTCTCACAGCGGCCGCTGTTTTGCTTGACATTCATTTGCTACCCAACCCACAGCAAGCCTTAGTTACTATCATATTATCTTGTGCCAAATTAACAGTTGCACATGCCTGGATATCCCCTAAACCCCCGCATATTATGGAATGGTGGTCACTGTTAGTCAAAATACACTTTATTCGATTTTTGTTAAAATCATAAAAGGCAAGATATAATACAGAACAATTTTTAAAAGCATCAGTGAATTTGATTTCCAATTTTGACAATAAATAATCAATCTCATTATTTCATAATATTTACAAATGTTTAAAATTGATTACAGATAGAGCCACATTTAAAATAGAATGAAAGTAAAACATTCCGGGAAATGTTTTCATTCCTTAATCTGAAGGCAGCTGTTAGAAAGCATGCAACACTAAAAATCTTATGAGTGTCCGGTAATGATTGAAGGAAAATTAGCGCTGGCCTTACTTGAATAAAACCAGCGGCCTTCAGGACAGGTAATAAATATTTTGCCCTCTCTATGGTGTACAGGCCACAAAAGAATGTAAAATGGAGGGTATCGTGGTTCGAAAACTGGTCACAGTCACAGGGTGGGCCATCTTCTGGTTTTGTCCACACGGGGAAATTACCAAGTGAATAGTGAATCAAGTTCATCCTAAATTTTGTTAACAAGAATCTGTGCAGAGGGTTAGTAACGATTTTTAAATATGGTTCCAGAGAGGGGGTAGTGGATAAAACCATGTAAGCTCTTACAGACGGTTTCCTCAATTCCAACTCCTCTCTCTCCAAGCAAGCCCTCTCCAGAAACTCTTGTTTGATCCACCTGATATCCTCCCTCCTAATGTTAGTTGGTAAGGTAAAAAGCTCCGGTCTCCCAAGCGTAGCAAATGCAGATCTAATATATTTCAACCAGGGTATTTTCATGGCCTGATCCCTTGAGGTTACATCTTTAAGAATTGCGTGATTAAGTGTTAATTCTGGGTTCAGCCATGTTTTTGCCCAAAAAATAAGTGGGGCCAATTTCAGTTTATCAGTAATGTAGGTCAAACCCATTTCCTCATGGATCGTGAAGGTAGGGGTGGAATTGGGAACGGATAAAAATTGTCTAATAAGCCCATTTTCCACCCTCTGGATTTTATCCGTATTTACATATCCCCACAAGGCGGACCCATACATGGCAATTGGGATGCACTTACTGTTGTATACTTTTATCACTGCCTCCATTGGTTTGGCCCCTAGTCTTTTTGTAAAAGCCAACATGGCTGAAGTTGATCGGGCCAGGCTTATGCTTTTTGCCTTAATCTGGGGGACCCAGGAGCCTCTCTGATCAAAAAGAACTCCCAAATATGGGAAAACAGGGACCCTGGAAAGAACCTCACCCTTACAAATAAAAGATTTAGCATGTAACTTATTTCCTTTACTGCCTACAATCATAATGTGTGACTTCATTACATTAATTTTTAAGTCAAGATTCTCCATAAAGGAGCCAAATCGGTCCAAAAGGGCCTGTAGACCAATGCCCGTACGGGCAATTAACACAGCATCGTCCGCGTATAGGAGTGCCGGAACCTGCTCTCCTCCTATACGCGGCACGTCAGCCATTCCTGCTCCCAGGTATTTCCCCAGCCCATTTATATAGATGGTAAAGAGAAGGGGGGCCAGGATGCAACCCTGGCGCACCCCTTTCTCAGATCTAAAACTGTCTGTGCACCTGCCATCCCTAGAGACCCTTATTTTAGCTGAAAGGTCCTGATGCAAACTAGCAATGAGAGCTACTAGATGTGCCTCTATCCCAATCTCAAGTAAAAGAGACCATAGCTTAGACCTGTTCACCAGGTCGAAGGCCGAGGAGAGGTCCATAAAGGCCAAATATACCGACCCCTCCCCGGCCACCGTATATTTAGAGACCAAAAGATGCAGGTTGGAACATTGTTCCAGAGTGCCCCTCTTTTCTCGAAACCCATATTGGATATTCGAGAGCCCCCCGCACTGCTCTAAGTTTTCCCTCAGTTTGGCCAATAAGACTCTGCCCAGGATCTTAAAGGCACAGTCGATGAGGGAAATAGGGCGGTAACACCCTGGGTCCTCCCGGTTTCCCTTTTTAAAAATGGGTACTATGATAGATGTTGCCCATGTGTCAGGGAAGATTCCTTAATTTATTGCCCTTGGTGGTCACTGATAAAAGACATTTACTCCATGGAATTGGCCATGGCTAAACTTAGAAGTGCTCATTCTCTAACTAAATGTGATAAAATATGGGGTTGTCTCTTTAACTGAATGAATTTTTGAGCTGTACTCTGTTGAATTTACCTGCAACATTATTTTATTTTATTTTTTGTTGTTGTTTTTTTTCCTTATTACTGTACTGTGTAACTGTTGTATCCGTCTCTTCATGCTTACTTTGCTTCCCCGTATCTGCTTGCTTTGTATTATTTAATTTGTATCTTTTTCTCTGTACCGAGTTGCGAAATAAAATATATTAAAAAATTAAAAGATTTCAAGCGCTCCTTCAACTGCACGTCATCATAGATTTGTTTGTGCTGGCTGCCATTGCATGCACTGGGCGAGTGCCACGCTGTTCTGTGGAGGTGCAGCTGATCAGAGCACTCCGCTGTGGGACCCAGAGCTGTCAGACATGTGCCTGTTGTTTGGATGTCTCCTCTCTTTGCTGGGCATCGGGCCAGCCAATCAATCAGCTTCATGAACCTGGGCCTATGCTGATGCTAGTTGTTTGCAATCTGCAACAACTAGACTGCTTAAATGACCTTTGTGGAGAGAAAAGGAAGTATTCTCAATGCCTGTATTGTCAATTACTGAAGTGAATGGCTTAAGAGGAGAAAACTGTTTTTCTGAAGCTTTTGTATTCATCAACCTTCCAGCGAACATCTGCAGGGCAGTTGAGTGTCAAATACAGTGAACTCAGTTGTTAAGTTAGATTGGTATTTTAACTTTTTACTTATGGAGTTACATTTTCATTTACTTATTGCAGAGTTGTTATTTTGGTTTATTATTCCATCCTATTGTTTTAGGTTGTTGTGTTAATTGCTTTACAGGTCAAAATGTCTCAACCCCCTCAATGAATTAGAAGAACTCCTTTTGCCGTGGAAGAAATGTAAAAAAGTTTTCGAGTCATATTTGTTTGCCATGGCGAGAGAAAAATAGACTTCAGCCAGACAATAAGAAGTTTTGTTTCACAATTTATGAATTGAGGGGCAAAATATTTATTAACCCCTTCCGTGCGGCCGCGATTCCCCCGTGTGCGGCAGCCGCACGAACAGGGCGGGGCCGTGACGAACCCCAGCCGTCATCAGCACACGAGCACCGTGGGGCGTGACGGCTGGGGTTCGTCACCAGCATGGAAGGGGTTAAAGTCAATGAGATTGTGACTGGACATGCTGAGGGTCAGCCTAGGGGTGTTTTTGAAATATCACTCATGATGTTCGGACAGCATTTTGGTCCATGCATTAACGTTAGCACGGAGAGGCATAATATGTTTGTATGTACATGCAAAGACAGAGAAAGCGGGCATCTATGTAGGTTCCCTGAAGAGTTTGGTGCTCACATGCAAATTTGGTGTCTTAGCTGATTCACTTATAGGAGGCCAACTGGTGCATTGCACCAGTGATACCAGAGTTCAAGGAAATGAGAAACACACTTCCCACTACTGTTGAATGAGTAACCAGGTCAGGACCAGGGAAGGAAACTAATGTGGAGCATGAAAGACATGAGGGCTATAAAAAAAACTGCTTACACAACCTCTGTGGCCAAAGGGTTGGTCCAAGGAAGGGATCATAAATGTATGTGTTTCAAGTGAGGTAGTCTTAGCCATTTGTCTAACAGACAGATTATTATGCGTACTATGCAGTGTGCCTGGGCTGTGGTAAGAGGGGGCATTATGCCCCTGTGTGTAAAAATAGCAAGGTACAAGAGATGTATGATGGGGAGGAGGTGTCTAGTCCATCTAATAGTGTAAATAATGGGGAAGGTGAGGTTGATGGGGGCACGTCAAAATGCCGAAATGTGTTGGTATTGCTAGCTGATTCTGGATCTCCATTACCCTTAATGGAAACAAGAATTGGGAGAAAATCTATTGGAAAGAAGGTGTGAAATTGTTGACTCCTGATATAAAACCAGAGTGTTGATGGGAAGGAACAATAGATTTGATCAAATACACGTTCATGAGCATCTACTTTAAGAGGAGAGATACGCTTGGCAAGGTTTCCGTGGCAAAGCATGAAGACAATCTTCTGGGTTGACATCAACAAAGGAATTTGGGAATCAATCTAAGACCACATTCCAAAGATCAGGTCCTGTTGATCGCCATGGAGTGCAATTCCATGGACAGAGGACAGTGGATGAGTTTGGTCTCCTTAGGGATTTTTCAGAGCAAGATTACCCTTAAAAAACACGCAAGGCCTGTGGTACACAAGATGAGGAGGGTGCCTAATTTGATCCTAAAACCACTCCAGGAAGAAATTTACAAATTGTTGTCCATGGGGGCAAGAGAGGAAATTGAATTCTTGAAGTGGCTTGTTCCAATTGTTTTGGCCCCCAAGGATAATGGAAACAAGATCAGAAATGTGTGTGGGCTTGGGGGGCCTTGAATCAAAATATTTGGGTGGATCGCCAACCTCTGCCCAATACAGCGTAAGCCTTGTCTTTGCTCAAAGATGCGTGTGTGTTCAGCTTGATGGATCTCTCTGCTGAATAACATCAGATGCAGTTACATGAAGACTGTAAGGCATTAACTTTTTTTGTGACACCGTTAGGGGGTTTCAGATCTGTGAACCTATATTTTGGGTTGGGCTCAACTGCAGCGTGTTTTCAAAGATGCATGAATACAGTGTTTAAGGGGATTGATTCTGTGATGTTCTTCCAAGACGACATTATGGTTTTTGGGGAGGACACACAGAGTCATAACCCAGTACTGCAGCAGGTATTGATGATACTTAGTGGTCTCACAATCAAAAAGGAAATGTGTAAATGTGGGGCAGTTCTGGTTACTTTCTTGAACACACTATTTCAGGGGTTGGGATAGGCCTGAAGTTGGAATTGGTTAACTCCATTTTAGATGCACCTACTCGTGTCAATAAAGACGATGTCAGATCATTTACTAGGCTTGCAGAATATTACACCAAATGTCTTCCCACCTTTATTTATTTAATGGTTTTGTAAAGCGCGTAGTAACTCAAGGAGCATCCCAGCGCTGACCTGTTCTCCAAGGGGGTTCAGCCGTCTGATGAGGTTATGTCTGCGGGAAAAGGAGGGTCTTTAGGGTTTTTCTGAATTGGAGGTAGTTTGGTTCTGACCTGAGTTTTCGTGGCAGATGGTTCCACTGTTTTGCTGTGTGAACCGAGAAGCGACGGCCACCGGTCTTGGCTTTTCTGACTCTCGGGACTGCAATAAAATTTTCTGCACCGGACCGGAGGTCTCTCTCCGCTTTGTATGGGACTAGGAGTTCTTTGAGAAGGGGGGGGGCGTTATTGTTGAGAGTTTTATGGGCCAGGCACAGGGCCTTGAAAACGACCCTTTCTCTGACTGGGAGCCAGTGGAGAGATCTAAGAGCCGGCCTGGTGGAGGATCTTCCTGGTGTGCCCGTGAGTAGGCGGGCGGCGGCATTTTGAACTTTTTGCAGTGAGTTCAGGGTGGCTTCAGGGGCTCCCAGATAGATGGCGTTACAGTAATCTAATCTTGCCAGGATTAGACCCTGAATGAGGAGCCTCCTTGCGGTCTCAGGGAGTAAGGGGAAGATCTTCCTACAGGCTCTGAGTAGCCCAAAACATGTCCCTGCCGTTCTTTTAGCCTGAGTTTTAAAGCTCATGTCCCTTTCAATCCACACACCCAGGCTCTTGACCTCTTCCTTGGGAGTGGGAGGGTCACCTAGGCAACTGGGCCAAAGGTGAGATGGTAAAGAAATCCCCTTGTGGCCCATCAAGAGGATCTCAGTCTTGGACCCATTCAGCTTAAGTGAGGAGAGGTTCATCCATCGGTGGACTTCAGAGAGGCAGCCGTGGAGATCCGATGGGGCGTGGTGGGGATGTGAGAGGGTTACGACCAGCTGAGTGTCGTCGGCGTAGTTGATGATTGACACGCCGAACGAACTGACCCTCTTCTCCAGTGGGGCCATATACACGTTGAACAACGTGGGGCTCAGGGATGAGCCCTGTGGCACTCCACACCGGAGGGGGAAGATGGATGAGCAGCTGTCATTTTCCCGTACCTGAAATGAGCGTCCTGATAAGAAGGACTCTAACCATTTCAGGGCCATACCCTTTAGTCCGATCTCTCCCAGACGATGGATTAGGGTTGGGTGGTCTACAGTGTCGAAGGCTGCACTGAGATCCAGGAGGATCACTGCCACTGATCCTCCTGTGTCCAGAATGCTTCTGGCCTTCTCTACTGCTGCCAGGAGGGCGATGTCCGTGCCCTGGCCTGGACGGAACCCTGTCTGGGAGACCGCTAAGAGGTTGTTGCTTTCTAGGTAAAACGATAGTTGTTTGTTTACCAGCTTCTCTGCGATCTTGCTGTTTCCAGGAAGAAGGGATATGGGCCTGTAGTTGGTGAGGTCCTGTGGGTCTAAGGAAGGTTTTTTTAGTAGACCTTTGACAGCAGCCGCTTTCCAGCTGGGGGGGACTATGCCCTCCGCGAAAGAGGAGTTGATCAGGGCCGTGAGGGGAGGGATGATGGTGCTCGACACTTTTTTTAGGAAACGGAGGGGTGCGGGGTCGAGGGGGGAGCCACTTTTAATTGAGGCAAGCGTAGCTCCTACTTCTTCCGTTGTTACGGGTCCGAAGGCATCCAGGGAGGGTTGGGGGTGAGCTGGTGGAGGCTGGTGGAGGGTGGAGCCTTTGCTAGAGTGATTCAACTGACTAGACTGCTCCTCAAGAAAGGAGCTGATTTTGACTGGTAGAAGATTGTGCAAAAGCGTGTGAGTTAGTTTAGGGAAGCCCAGCCAAAATGCCAACATTGGGGGATTTTGACACCTCCAAAAAACCTACCTTACTACTGATGTGAGCATGAAAGGTCTTGCTGCCATTTTAGCCCAGGTGGTGGATAGAGAGGAGAAAGAGTGATCCCTTTTGCTTCTTGTTTCCTGCGAGGTGTGGAGGAGAAATAAGCTGTGGTGGAGCAGGAAGCCCTGGTCAGTGTATGTTGCAAAAACAAAAGTTGATTGACAGAATGCAGAACAATGTCATACATTCACCGCAGTACAGAGATCTGGGCCTAAATCCATTGTTTTTTTGCTCACCATGCCATTACAGTTTGAACCCAGCCATATGCAAATCAGTCTTGACCCTGTGCCTAGTGGGAACATTCCAGCCTGAACTGCCAAGCCAGGTCATCCCTGGACAGGAAACAAGCATCCTAGGACCAGTTTCAGGGTTTCACCCCTCTGCAGCCAGGATAGCTTGATTCCAGTGGCATGGAGAGCTCGGGACCTATGTCTGGGCATACCCTTCCCACTCGAGGTGACATTGCAAAAACAACAGTTGATGGACAGAATGCAGAACAATATCATACATTCACCCCAGTACCGGGATCTGGGCCTAAATCCATAGTTTTTTTGCTCACCGTGCCATTGCAGTTTGAACCCAGCCATATGCAAATCAGTCTTGACCCTGTACCTCATGGGAACAGTCCAGTCCGAACTGCCAAGCCAGGTCCTCCCAAATCAGTCTTGACCCTGTGCCTCATGGCACAGGGTCAAGACTGATTTGCGTATGGCCAGGTCTAAACTGGGGTGGCATGGTGAGCAAAAGAATGATGGAGTTAACCCAGATCGCTTGACTGGGGGTGAATGTTTTGATTTGTTCTGCATTCCGTCCATCAATTGTGTGTCTTTTGCTGGTCAGTGTATGGGCAGTGCACCATTTCAAGTTTTAATTGAGGGGAATACCCTTTGTGCTAAGGAATGATGTTCCAGTTATTGGGGTGTAGGAACATCAACACTTCTACACCCCACATCAAAAGATGGATGGAAAGTTTCATTGAGTTAAATTGCCATGTAAAATACCTGACAGAAGCAAGAAAAATATTGGCAGATTGTCTATCCAGATTGACTGTGGAGAGAGGTTGTGGATTTGATGTGGTTGATCACCAGATCAGTTGGGTCAGGGAGACCGCCTTCAATAAACTTGAGTGGGAAATAGAAGCTGAAAGAGAATGAGTCTGGCAGCTTTTTTTGCAATATGTGGTGACGGGTTAGCCTGATCTCAAGAGCAATTCTGAGGAGGTCAAACCTTTCTGGAGGGTAAAGTTAGAATTGTGCATCCTTTATGGGGAATTGTACAGTGGAAACAGATAATTCAGCTGTCAGCCTTGTGGGGAGAGATATTCAACTCAGCTCATGAGGAAGATTTTGGTAGGAACCTGACTAAGTCCAGGGTAAGAGGATGTTATTTGTGGCCGGGTGGGGAAAGGCAATTGGAGAGCATCATCAAGGTCTGAAAACAGCTTGCAGGGAGTGATAAAGCCAGATGTGTTAGTACCGTTCCTTTGTCTCTGGTAGAGATCCAATTTTAACCCTGGAAAATGTTATAGCTATATGTTGTTGGCATGTTTGAGTTGTTACCTACGTCGGAGAGATTTGTGTTGGCTCTGGTGGATTACACCTCAAAGTGTGTTAAGGCAAGTTGTGTAAATGTTGTCATTACCAGACACATAATTGAGTTTTTGCGAAAAGTGTTCACTTGTTAAGGTGTGCCCAAGACCATCATGACTGACAACGGGATGCAACTTGTATCTCTTGAAATGAGGGAGTTCTTGAAGGCCATTAGGCAATACTGGACTGCTTTATAGTCTCCCCAGGCAAATATTCTTGGTAGAGAGCATGAACCGTTTAGTTAAGGATTGTGCTCAGACCGCGGTGTATAATGGTGTTCCCTTGTAGGTGGTGCTTTGAGAAACACTTTGGGTGCACCGAAAGGTTCCCAATTTAGTCAATAATGTGTTTCCTTTTCTGTGCTTGAAAGGCAGATTAGCAGGCAATAAGTTGAACCTTTAATGGTTGGGTTTCAAGAAACAGGTTCCGTAGATCGACCCGCAGTCTGTTGGACTGCACCAGCAGAATTATAAGAGACAATTTGATGACAGACATATGCCTGTGAGTGGAGTGTGGGGAATGTGGTTTTCATTAAATGAAACAAAAGGGGATGATGGACGGAGCGTTTGAGCAAATCAAACACTCACCCCCAGTCAACTGATCTGGGTTTAATCCATCACCATTCTTTAGCTCACTCAGCCACCCCAGTTCAGACATGGCCATATGCAAATCAGTCTGACCCTGTGCCTCATGGGAACAGTCCAGCCCGAACTGCCAAGCCATGTCTTCCCTGGACCGGAAACAAGCATCCTGGGACCGGTTTCGGATTCATAATCCTCATCAGCCAGGCTATCTTGAATCCAGTGGCCAAGTGAGCAAGGGACTCACGTCTGAGCATACCCTGCCAATTTAGGGCGAACAAAGCGAAACAAAGGGGATGATGGACGGAGTGTTTGAGCAAATCAAACGCTCACCCCCAGTCAACTGATCTGGGTTTAATCCATCACCATTCTTTAGCTCACTCAGCCACCCCAGTTCAGACATGGCCATATGCAAATCAGTCTGACCCTGTCCCTCATGGGAACAGTCCAGCCCGAACTGCCAAGCCATGTCTTCCCTGGACCGGAAACAAGCATCCTGGGACTGGTTTCGGATTCATAATCAGCTGGGCTGAAGAAGGCTGAAATGCCAGAAACCGGCCCTCTGTAGCTTGTTTCCAGTCCAGGGACTGTTCCCATGAGGCACAGGGTCAGACTGATTTGCATATGGCCATATCTGAACTGGGGTGGCAGAGTGGGCTAAAGAACAGTGATGGATAAAACCCAGATCAGTTGACTGGGGGTGAGTGCTTGTATTGTCAACGCTCCGTCCATCATTTCCTTTGGTTTTCATTAAATGCCCAGTTCGGTCCCCAAATGGGAAATCTGAATTCCTGGGTCCGAGACACATAATCCAATTAAAGAAAAATGTGGTTTTGGAAGATGATGGCAGTGTGTCGAGTATGTCTCGTTTAGCAAGGAATGGAGCAGGGGTACATCTGATGAGGGTTGCAATAGTGGCAATGGAGAAAACAATGTTGATGGTGACCATGAGGGGAGAGTGGAGGTTGGCAATGGACCATTTCAAGATGGTATTCGCCTTAGACACCACCTAAACAAGAGAAAGCATCTGGATGACTAGATTTATTGTTTATGCTACTATCAACATTTTTGCATGATTGTGCAGATGTAACTCATTTGCACAGGGCTATTATGGTCTGTGGATACTGTGTACTTATTTTTACTTTAATTGATCTCATTCTTATACTTTACTCTTGTTTTTATTTTCTTGCATTTTTCTCACACTTCAGTTCCTTCTTTGTATCAGTGGGAAAGTTGTTTTGTATTGCGCAACTCAAACAATTACCTTGCAATCTTGTACTGTACATTAAGTATAAATCTAGTTCAGATTATATCAACTGCTAATTCTTATCATATGTTAAAAATGGAGATGTGTTTTAACCTGGTCACTGCTGGTGGAACCATGACACTCAGATGTTTTATGTGATGTCTTGAGCTGCCATGGTTACAGGAGATAGAATGGTGGGGAGTTAGAGAATGGCTGTTGGGGTCAGAGGAGCTGAGAAGGCTTTGCTGTACATGCTGGTGGATTAAAAGAAGACTTGAACTTGTGACTGACTGCATCCAGAGTACTTCTTAACACCTCCCTATTCAGTTTGTCTCCTAATCAACTTAGCTTCCACATGAAATACAGACTCACTTATGCCTTTGATTTTTATAATGACTAAAAAAATAGAAACAATCAAATTTGAGATTCATTATATGCGCATTGTTCACATTCCGTATTTACGGCGGATATCCTGAAAACTTTACAGGCTATGACTTCATATGGTTCAATAAACTGATTTTCATCTCATGAAATAAAATATATGGCTCTTAAATGGTCTTAGTAAAACAAAGAATTTTTAGAATAAATAAATGAGAACTTACATAATAACGTGAAAAGGACCGCCCAGCACCGTGTTTCCAAAGTGCTTGGCAGCTCCAACTCGTAGGATATCTGGAATCTAACAGAACGCATTTGTTATTAGCCGGATTCAATCAGGAATAGTGGATGTTGATATTGTCACAATTTCATTTTATCCCAAACATTGTTCGTTACCTCCAGCAGCAATATAGCAACAGCACCAGCGACACTAATCAGCTCTCCTACTAAACGAATGTGATCACCAATCGTTACGTAAGCGTCCTGCCAAAAAACAAATAAAGAGCAATCTAAGAATCTAGAAACAAAAAACCTTGCCCTGTGAATAAAGAATCAGTCCACTCCACCGCTCCAGTCCCAATCTCTTCAAATAAATATCTTTAATTTATTTATCAATATAATAAGGTATTTTCTACAGTGGCCACTTCCATGTGTTTTAGGCACTGTAATTGCAGGTCAGACCGTTCCACTCCAGTTAAAGTGAGAGTGAAGCAGAGTTTTGGTTTCATGGCATGTCCCAAATAATGGAGCCACATGCCATCGCAAAGATTAGGTAATGCTCTTGACTACAGTTGGGTTTGTGTTGAAAGTTCCCCTAAATTGACTGTTCTTCACTAATCCATTTAAGGCTAACAGGGTGAGTTAGTACCCCATGTCCGGATTCAGAGCATTTACAAGTCATAGTCACAATGCTTTATTGGCTATTTCCCAGTGCTTCTTTTTTTAAAACTTTGATGGCATAATTAACTCAGTGGTATACGATCTAAGGCTAAGTTGCATGAAGCATTGGGTATCTTATTTTTGTAAGTGCCCATTCGTGTTGATCAAAAATCTTCTTTATACAAGGCTGTTTGCCTGTTAAGAGGCCCCCAGAAATGGCAATGGTGTAGCACTGAATTTATGAATGCCAGCCCACTACCATTTTCAATAGCTTCAGTTCTGTGTAATACCACTATGTGAGCGAGGTGGTGGTCTTGAAATTAAAGCCTACCATGTTTCCTTCCGTGCTTTCAATAAACTCTCAGCAAATCCGGGGCATTTACAAAATTTGTGTACTGACAATCTAGCCCCACTTTCCAGTAGCCACATTAGAGACTTCAATTCCACCATGCCATCATGCCATAGAGGCATAATGTAACTGTTATCAAAAAGGTTTCCTCCATCTCTGAGGGATAAGCCATAGCCTTAGGCAAAAAACTTAAAAAAGACTGTCCTCCATTGGTTTGATGAGGCGTTTACGCCGCCATAAATTGAACAGTCCAGCTGCCACATCAAATATAAACCTACTAGCTTACCCGTCGCGCGTTGCTGCGATCTCCGAAGAAAGGAAATTCAAGGAAACTCGTTAAGATAACATTCAATTTACATTGTGTCATTTTTATTGAAACTTATTCATTTTAATATGGAAAACATTTCAAAGTGTCGTTTTAATTCTATTTATTTATTCGAGTGCTTGTGGATACACAATTTTGAGTATTTCCGTTTGGTGCTTACATCAGTATTCGAAAGATAATGAGGGCCCTGGGGGGCTGATATTTAAAAAAAGTTTATGCCAGAAACCTTTGCAGGAGTGTACTCAACAACTTCCCAAAGTTTCCTGGCGATCGGATGAATGGTGTTTTAATTCTATTTATTTATTCGAGTGCTTGTGGATACAAGATTTTTTGTTTATCTGTCTTATGCGTACATCAGTATTCGAAAGATTATGAGGGCCCTGGGGGGCCGATATTTTAAAAAAATGTGTGCCAGAAACCTTCGCGGGAGTGTAATCAACAACTTCCCAAAGTTTCATGGCGATCGGATGAATGGTGTAGTAATGCATAAAGGACAAACAGACAGACAGACATTCGTTTTTATATATATAGTTTATCTTTAATCATGATCTGCTAACCTGCCCAGAGAAAAAAGAAATTATTGTTGTTCTAAGTAAATTATCCAAGGATTTATAGATATAATCGCACTGAAGGGACCCAGAGATTGAGATATTGAAACACATCATTGTTCAACAGCCATTGTTCATATCAGTATACTCAGATTTGCATGCAATTTATTTTTAAAAAATGAGTAAAATGGTCTGTCAAATTACAATACATTTTTTAGTAGATTATATATTTACCTCGTATACATATTTCAAAGTGTCTCACATAATCCACACTCTTTAACTAGAAAAAAATCACTACTTCACATTTATATTTATTTTAATTACACTGCTCAAGTTCATGATAACGTTTTATTTTACATAGTCAAACTCATCAACACAATCATTCTGATTCAGTTCTGCCCAAGTGTAAATTTTGAATGTCCAACTACTGTGCGCAGAGGGAATTTCACATTTTTTGTTGATGTCTGAATAACTCCTCATTGCCTCACGTTTAAACATGTGAGGTTGAAGAAAATAGAAACTTTCTTAGGGGTCTCACTGATACTTGGTCCTTTTAAACCTACATAGAAGTGAGACAGTCAAATAATTGCCTTTATGCTGTGCATTAAATACAGGTTTTGGTTATTGGATGCTTTTGTTTATTGAAGGATCCCAGAATCTTTGCCCTTTCTTTATGTTCTCAGCCCTTGCTCCTCCCTCCAAAATTCACACAATCACACACTTTCCATTCGAACAGCCTGTGTTTTCCTGTCTCCAGCTGGAGGTAGGTACTTTCCTTCATTTAGTATAAAGTAAGTTGGGCCGTGGTAAATGTAGGTTTATTTATTTGATATTTTTGAAGCTCACAATAGCGGCATAATGATCCAATAGCCTCCAGTCCTGTGGCACTGTCTTGTGTTCCATGAAGTAGTATGGCTGTGAGGTGCCCCTGCCTAGAATTTGAGAAAAGTGTGTTGGGTGGGGAGGTGATCACTCGCTGCACTTCCCAGACAAAAAAAAGTGATCAGAGAATTTTCAAAATTGCAATAGGGGCAGATTTTAAATGATTACTGGTACAGCTGGACATTAACAGACCAGAGTTGGCAAGTACTTTAGGGCACCATCTTCACTAGGGTGGCAAAGTGAGCTCGAGATTGATAATCGATTCAACCCAGATCTGTGACTGGGGATGAGTGTCTGAAAAGTTTCAGAGCTCCGTCTATCATCTCCTTGTGTTTTCTCTGTTCACCCTAAGTTGGCAGGGTATGCCCAGACGTGGATCCCTTGCTCACTTTGCCACTGGATACAAGCTAGCCTGGCTGATGAGGGGTGTTACCCTGAAACCAGCCACAGGATGCTTGTTTCTGGTTCAGGAAAGACCAAGCTTGGCAGTTCAGGCTGGACTGTTCCCACGAGGCACAGGGTCAAGACTGATTTGCATATAGCTGGGTCTGAACTGAGGTGGCAAAGTGAGCTAAAAAACGTTGATGAATTCAACCCAGTTATCTGAATGGGGGTGGGGGGTGTCTGAAAAGTTTCAGCGCTCCGTGCATCATGTCCTTGTGTTTACTAGAATCTATTTGCATCCATGGTAAATGCTCACATTCCTCAATTTTATACTCATGCACTATGACAAAAGCCTGGGGAATGGATTCCTGTCCTTCAGGTGGCCTACAGGTCTCCTCTATGCTTTCTTTCCCATTTTCCTCCTCTGAGGATGCTCAGGAAAATTCCGAATGAGAAGGCCCCAGTTATTTAAATCAGCCCATATTTGTTCTGGGGACCAAAGTTATATCTACTGTGATTATACCATAGTCTGAGACTGGGGACAGTTGTTTGCAAGCAGCTGTACTCATGTTTTTCTAATGGCCTGGAGGTCCAGCATTTAGATCTACAGCATCCAGGTTGTTTAATGAAGTAGCCAAATGAATACAGTCGAGTTACAGATCTTCTACCTTAGCATGTAACAGTAAGCATCTGTTGCATTTTGGGCAATAGAAGGGTCGCCAGTTAGCCTTTTCAGGCTCTATAATTATTATCATGTTAGGGTTTTTTGAAAGGCTTTTTACTTGTATCTCCTACAGTGCAATGGGCAGCCATGAGGACTGTCAGGGCACATGACCTGCCTATAGTGGAGGTAGAAATACTGGCAGTTAAGCTTTTTCAAAGCTTTCAACATTGGAACCAATAGTTGATTCTACTATACAGACATGCTTTTGCAAGGCCTACAAGGGGATAATTCAAACCATTCTATTCAATGATTTTCTCTTGTTTTGGCACCAAAGTGTTTTTTATTGGTAATTATGTTGGATCAATGTATGAGGGAATTAGGAGTGTTGGTGATTGACGAACCGTAGCTCAAGATTTTTCCTGATAAATTAATTTTACACCCTGGCCTAGCATTTCAGTCTTGCATATTCTCATGTTTTCATTTAGAGGGGGTAATTGTTCTTTCTGTTTCCATTCCGGATGCGGCTTCCCCGGAGATCAGCTAGCACTCAATCGATATCAGGCATTGTTAATCTACTGGTCCCATATTGAATCATCCTGTCCAGCAGTTATCAGCTACTTTTGGGGCACAAAATAAAGGACTAAAACCTTCCAATATAGTCGCTGGTGCTGATAGCCAATTCTGATGCTGATGGACTTGCACGGCTGCCTGTTCCCTTAGGTGGGGTAGGTCTGCAAGGGGTATGGTGGTTTCATAGGCCACAACATGAGGAATTCATATGTACACAGTTTGTAGAAAACCACCTGGGCTACCCCTCACACTTTTAATCAAAATTATAGCTTGGATGACAAGCATGGGACTTCTCAGAGGGTGTCCTGTCCTCTACTCCATATCTACTTCATTGGTATTGCTTTTGGTTATGGAATTACATGTTGGGTGTTGCATTGCCTGCGGTATAGTCTAATTATTTGAATCGTCAAAATATGCTGTGTTGGCTTGGCATATCATCATGTGGTTAGGACTGGAACAAAGGCCAGCAAGTAAATAGTTATTGGCCAGATTACTAACTGGTAACCTTCATTATTCTGAAACAGAATCCCTCTCACTACAGTCCTCAAACCCACCTCCCACAACACCCATTTTATAGCTTGCTGTATCCTTTTTTGGATTGGTATTTGAATGATTAATGACTGAGGCCCTGGAATGCTTCACCAAATAAAAACTTTAATGCCATTATGTCAAACAATGTATTTACCTGTCTCGTAGGCATGGACTCACCCTCACATAGTTAGGACTGTAATATGCGGACCTTATTCAGAGTAATCAATTTTACCTGCAAGGAATGCGGGCACTATCTCACCCTTTTCTCAAATTTCTGCTTCAAACACCAATTCAAAATGAATTTCCTTGTTTCCCTAATATGTAATAATGTCCTGGTATCTACATGACACCTTGCCTTTTAGCATGTCATTCTCCCTTTAATTTCACCAACCGTCACTTTAAGACTATTGTGTGATGCTTTTCACGTCTCTTTCACAGATTTGTTTTGAAAAAGATCAAGAGATTTCATGTGTTACTCCTTTCCCTCTCACCCTCCTCTATACAGCATTCTACAAGTGTAATTTTTTTATGCATAAATGATACCCTTCACGTACTCGCTCAATCCTTCTTACATCCCTCAGGTTCTTCACATATCTTTATCACCAATGCCAAATTTGTCTCTTGTTCCTTTCTTCTCTGTACCCACCCACCAGTTCATCTCTCTAACTCACATTTCCGGCTCTTTGTTACATCTATCAATGTTGGTCAGGACAAGCCCTGGATTATCTTTATTAACATTTCATATCGCTCTTCAATTCTAACTTGTCTATTTAATACATTTTTGGCTCTCTTCTCTTCCAATTTTTTATTATATTCATAGGTCTTAGATCCCTATCTTCCTTTTGCAGTCTCCCACTCTTTAATGATTTCTTTGGAACCCACCTGCAGATTTTTCTCAACAGCTACTTGTGTGTTTGTAGTGTCGCTGTCGGTGACATTCGGTATTCTTTCCAGAGGTCGGTATGCAGAGGACGCAGTCACACAAATCATGTAGAGCACATAGAGCGCTGCCAAGAACGAGAAATATGGGCGTCCATAATGTTGCCATTTCACACTCACCAACTCCTTTATTGGTGTCAGGTCTAGAATCTGACGAGCCTATAAAAAGTAGGGAAGAGTCAACAGAGGACAACAACGGGTGGAGTTCATATTAATTCAAATGTTGTCAATGGTCAACAAGAAGGAGGATTGCAATGATGACAACATAGGAACAGCAGAAACAGATATTTGTTTCTGTGTGCATATGTATGTGTTTGAATCTATGTGAATCTTTGTGCATGCATGGGCATATGTGAGGGTAGAATTATTTCAGCTAATAATGGTATTTTTTTATGCTATCCCAACTAGTAGTACACCAAGGGAAGTGGAATATATGGGAATCTAGGGAGGATGTCTACATTGGAGAAATATTATCACAGACAAGTCTTTTTTTCAAAATCCTCCTAAGGTAGAGAGAATAATAGAAAGAGGGCTAGTGAGAGAGGGTAGGAAAGCTCCAATGAGGGAGGGAGTAAGAGAGAGAGAGGAAGAAGGAGAGAGAGAAGGAAGGCAAGCTTCAATACACAAAGAATTCTGCGCGTTACAATCAGCAGTGAGCTCACATGATGTCAAATTTACCTCTGTTCTCTTGAATTATACAATGTACCACCCATCTCTTTTGTCCAGGATAGAGAAGCTTTATACGAAGGAAATCCCCAATAGATGGGCTGGTGGTAAAAAAGTCCTAATCACTCCGTCTTCCCCCTTCTGCTCCTATTTCAATTAGGAGATCAATCAGACCACTGGAAGCAAATCTCTCTTGGCCAGATGACAGCTTTGTGATCCCTTCCTTTGTGGTCCCATCCCCTATTGTAAATGGGTTTCAGGTGATACCCTTACTCTCACATGCCTGCTAGTTTCTGAGCAAATATTGGCTGATCTGATGGGAAAAACATTGAAAGTAGGAAGATGAAAAGGCTAATCTTATTTTAGGCAGCTCAGATCAGATTTACTAAACATCTTAATGGTCACCAATAGTCCAAACCTCTTTTGCAATCCCCAAAATGTTTATTTTTACGAAGTATTTAAAACATTTTTGGAGTTAGTAAAATGTTACTATCTCCTGAAATGGGTTTACAACTCCATGATGATGCAGTATTGGGAATAGCTGTGTTAACATAGCCCATTCAAATTGGTATGTGAAGTATCAATGGTTTGCGAACAAATGGCCTCATTTATGAGAAATTACACATCGCTGCGTGAAAGCACTTCTCAGTGCGCACTCCTTGCGACATACCTGATGCATCATATTTACTGTATGACGCATCATGTCGCAAGGAGTTACAGATACGTCAGTATTTCTGACGTATCTATATCTCGCAACAGTGACGCATTGCTGGAGTGTGTCACAAAAGTGACGCAACTCCAGCAATGTGTCCTTTCACAAAGGGCAAGCCCCATGTTAAAGGGCCTGCGTCAGTCTTACGCCTGCTGTGAGGCATGCGTAAGATTTTGACGCAACAACGTCCTAGAAGTGATGCAGTGAAATCTCATAAATTTTACTGCGTCACTTCTTTGAGGCTTTTGGCGGGGGAACGCCCCCCCCCTGCGCTACATTATACCTGACGCAGGTATAATGTAGCGCAGGGGTTTACAAAGTGACGCATCTGCTTAGATGCGTCACTTTATAAATAGTGCGTAACAGGAGGCATGTTTTACGCCGCCGATGCGTCACAAAAAGTCATGCATCCGAAGCACAAAATTGACGCAAGGCCTCATAAATGAGGCCCAAAATATGGTTGCAAAATCTTGAAAAATTACTTACTTCCGAGTAGGTGTGGTAAGTAATTTACAGAAGGTAAGGGGACTACTTCTCTTTTTGAATATTAAAAAAAAAGTTTGCTGGAGAGTAGGCAGTGGTTCCTGTCAACTCTTAAACAAACTGTAAAAATAAAAAGAAACTTTCTTTTTAAAAGCATCCCCATTTTATTTAAGGAGAATGTCTGCATTTTTAAAAAAAAGTTTACATTATTGTGCTTGCTAGGGTGAGCAGATCACCATATCTGTGACATCCACCGATTGGAGTGAGTCGCAATTTGTGATCTATCTCATTAATATTTATGAGGTGGATCGGATTACAACCCACTTTAATGCACAATTTTAGAAACCGACCTATTAGTCGATCTGTCATTTATTAAAATAATTACTAGTTGCTAAATTAGAATTCATTTTAGTTACATTTTTAATAATGGTATTACTAGGTACTGGATTATTTTCAGGTCTGGCTACAGACAGCCTTGACTATCTAAAATACAAATTTATCAGTTTTTCAAAAGTATATTGGAAAAAGTGCAGGAACTTTTTGTCAGCCCCCATCAGTCACTGGCTTTAGCATTGTCTTTTATAGTTTAACATTACTTGGATGGGCTATCCATCAAGGTCATTGTATTTTAATGATGTTATCCTATATATTTGTTGTCCATTATGTGTCTCACTGGTAAAATCCAGCTAAACCTCAGACTGGATGAGAATTTTCAGTTTGTTCATCTGAATTTTCATTCTTGTTTGTCAGAGGTAGCTTCATTGATAAACAACAATTGAAAAAGTATTTTATGTTCGCTGTCTCTAGGTTTTTATCCGGGAAAATTTGATCAAGCAAACTGCCAGGGAAGGACAAGGGCACGTCCTAAAAGCTGTTTGGGTCTATGATGTCAGTTTTCAATAAGCATCTACGTTTTTAGCAATTTCTAACATTGTATTTTTCATAATTGTGTACTGTTTTAACGTGGTAGATTGTGCTTAATTATTTATGTATGCAACAGTTTTATGAATTTTTTAAAAAGGCAAAATAAAGTATTATGAACATTTGTCTGAATTTCAATGGAGATAAAGTAGATAATAGGGACCCTTACTAGGTTCTGGTCATCTGCCTGCTGGCCAAAGTCTTTGGACAGTTGTACACCAATTTCTGCACCAGCAAAAAACCTTGCAAGTCTTATTTGAAGATATGCCCACTTTCTTTGACTGCTACTTGCTTTTTCACTTCAAAACTTTAAAGAAAGTGTTCCCTCTTATCCCACAGCACTTTCACTTTAATGCAATTCTGTCCATAGTCGACATTAGACTTCATTGTACTCTTTATTTGGGCCTTCCAGCTGCTGCTACTTATCCTCTTCAGTTAGTGCAGAAAGCAGCTGCAAGGCTCCTCCTTAAGCTTTCCCACACA
Source organism: Lissotriton helveticus (assembly GCF_964261635.1). Lineage (NCBI taxonomy): Eukaryota > Metazoa > Chordata > Amphibia > Caudata > Salamandridae > Lissotriton > Lissotriton helveticus. The sequence continues at coordinate 1,577,046,127 of NC_136061.1, read as the reverse complement.
GCCTCCATATTGAATTAGCTAATAAAATATACATTTGCTACATATATCCCTAAGTGTGCTATGCTTAAGAAACTATGGACCTCATTTATGAAAAGTGACGCATCGCTGCGTGCAAACAGTGATGCGTCACTGCTCATTGCGCTCTCCTTGCGACATGCTAGATGCGTTATATTTACAGTATCACGCATCATGTCGGAAGGAGTTACAGTTACTTCAGTATTTCTGTCGAAACTGTAGGCGCAAAAATGACGCATTGCTGGAATGTGTCACAAAAGTGACGCAACTCCAGCAATGAGTCATTTCACATGGGAAAGTCCAGTTTTAAATGTGCTTGTGTCAATCTTACACCTGCCATGAGGCAGACGTTAGATATTGATGCATTTGCGTCCTAGAAGTGATGCAGTGAAATCTCATAGACGAGGCTTACTTGTGTCAGAGCACCAACCCTGCATACATTATACCTGGCACAGGTATAATGTGGCGCAGCGGTTTACAAAGTGACGCATCTACCTAGATGCATCACTTTGTAAATATGACACAACATAGGGAATTTTTTACACCGGTGGTGCATCACAAAAAGTGACGCAAGGGCTCATAAATAAGCTGTATGAGCCCAATTTGGATATCGGTGAACGGGTTACTCCATTACAACAGTTACAGATGTCCTGTCCGCCGTAATATAAATCCCAGAGGATATAATGGGATTTATATTTCAGCGGACGGGAGATCATCGCCATTGTGACGGAGTAACCCATCCGCCAAGATCTAAATCAGGCCCTTAGTCTTTTTTTAAAGCTCTGAACAATGCCAACCCAGAGTTTCGTCAGAGTTTCTTTACCACTTAGGTTCCTGCCCACCCCCTTAGATCAAGTTCAAGTTCAAGTTCAGAAATGTATATAGCGCACTACTCACCCAGAGGGTCTCACGGCACTTGGGGAGGCGTTTGCTTTTATTTATCGAATATCCAAGTTTTTAGTTGCTTTCTGAAGGAGAGGTGGTTCTGAGTAAGGCGAGGTGGGTGGGGAGAGAATTCCAGGTCTTGGCCGCTAAGTAGGAGAAGGATCTTCCTCCCATGGTGGATCTGTGGATGCGTGGAATTGCGGCGAGGGCTTGATTTGACGATCGTAGTTGGCGGGTGGGGGTGTAGAAGGACATGCGCGTGTTTAGGCATTCGGGTCCTAGGTCGTAGAGGGCTTTGTGTGCGTGGGTGAGGAGACGGAACGTAATTCTCTTGTTGATGGTGAGCCAGTGGAGCTCTTTCAGGTGACCGTAAATGTGAGCTTGACGAGGGATATCCAATATGAGTCTTGCTGAGGCGTTTTGGATGCGTTGACGTTTTTTCTGTAGTTTGGCTGTGGTTCCGGCGTAAAGGGTGTTTCCGTAATCCGGTCGGCTGGTGACCAGTGCATGGGTGACCGTCTTTCTTGTTTCGGTGGGGATCCAACGGAAGACTTTTTTGAGCATGCGTAGGATGTTGAAGCAGGATGATGAGACGGCATTGGCTTGTCTGGTCATCGAGAGGGAGGAGTCCAGGATGAAGCCCAGGTTACGTGCGTGATCCGTGGGTATGGGTGCGGTTCCCAGGGCTGGTGGCCACCAAGAGTCATCCCAGGCAGAGGGGGATGAGCCTAAGATGAGGACTTCCGTTTTGTCCGATTTCAGTTTTAAACGGCTGTTCTTCATCCACTCGGCTACTTCTTTCATTCCTTCGTGTAAGTTGGTTTTGGCGGTGTTTGGGTCATTGGTGAGAGAGAGGATCAACTGGGTGTTGTCTGCGTAGGAGATGATGTTGAGGTTGTGTTGTCGCGCGATGGATGCAAGGGGACTCATGTATACGTTGAAGAGGGTGGGACTGAGTGATGATCCTTGTGGTACGCCGCAGATGACTTCAGTGGCCTCTGATCTGAAAGGGGGGAGGCGGACTCTCTGGGTTCTTCCGGCGAGGAACGAGATGATCCAGTCTAATGCTTTTCCTTGTATTCCGACGTTGCTGAGGCGTTGTATGAGGGTGCTGTGACAGACTGTGTCGAAGGCTGTGGAGAGGTCAAGTAGGATGAAGGCAACTGTTTCTCCGTTGTCTAGTAGTGTTCGAATGTCGTCTGTTGCTGCGATGAGGGCGGTTTTGGTGCTGTGTTTGGCTCGGAAGCCGGACTGTGACAGGTCGAGGCATTTGTTGTATTCAAGGAAGGCTGCGAGCTGGCTGTTGACGGCTTTCTCAATGACTTTGGCAGGGAATGGGAGGAGCGAGATGGGGCGGTAGTTCTTAAGTTCACTGGGGTCTGCTGTGGGTTTCTTCAGCAGGGCGCTGAGTTCGGCATGTTTCCAGCTTTCCGGGAAGGTAGCGGAGTTGAAGGAACAGTTGATGACATCGCGGAAATGGGGTGCAATGATTGAGTCTGCTTTGTTGAAAATGTGGTGGGGACATGGGTCGGTTGGCGATCCTGAGTGGATGGAGTTCATCAGGCGGATGGTGTCTTCGGTGGTGATTGCGTTCCAGGTGTACAGTTTTTAGAGTGCGGTGTTGGTTCGGGGGTGGGTGGGGTGGTCTGGTCTTCGGACTTGTTTTTGAAGCTGTTATGTATGTCGGCGATTTTGTTGTGGAAGAATGAGGATAGAGAGTCACAAAGGTCTTGGCAAGGAGTGATGTCGTTGGTGCCGGCGGTGGTGTTGGTAAATTCTTTGACGATGTTGAATAGTTCCTTGCTGTTTTGGGTGTTGTTGTCAAGTCGATCCTTGAATGCTGATTTCTTGGTGGACCGGATGAGTTGGTGGTGTTTGCGGGTGGCGTTCTTGAAGGATGCCAGGTTGTCAGTGGTTGAGTTTTTTCTCCAGGCTTTCTCGAGGGAATGACAGAGCTTCTTGGATTTCTTAAGGTCGTCGTTAAACCATGGTTTTTTTTTGCTGCCTTGCTTGATTTGGTCGTTTTTCAGGGGCGCTAGTTCGTCGGCGCTGTGGGTGATCCATTGTGTGATGTTGATGGCTGCTTGGTTTGGGTCTGATGATTTGGCAGGTCAGCACATGCCTCCTTGCTTCATGTACCTAAAATTGGAAAATTGCATCAAGGTAGCTGGGCCTTTTTCTTTAAGCTGGCAGCTCTTTCGAACTCTCCCATTTAAGGTCTGTTCTTTCTCCAGTCATAATGAATTTTGGAAAGCATTAAAACCTGGCTTTTCCAGATTTAGGTCTTTGTTTTTTGTTTATTAAATCCAGTGCCAGGATGCCTTCAGTCATTTGCATTCTTTACAAACTTAATATAAACATTAATGAAGGAACCCACTTCCCTCACTGGCTCACAGACATTCTCAATAAAGTGGCTCCTCTGATGCAGAGGCAACGACAGCACAAGGTTGGATGGTTGTATTGGAATATAAATCAACATCATTACAAACTCTAGAATGACATTGGAAGAAAGCATACACCCAAAATGACGGAAATAATATACAAAGTCAACACTGAATCCACAAGGATATCACAAAAAAGCCCAAAAATCTCACTACGTTCATTGTATTTAAGATGCCAAACTCGACTAAAGAGATATTCAAAATCATGAGAGGAGTTGGCCAATGGCTAGGGCGCTCAACCTCGGACCTGGGGAACTGGGTTCGAGTCTCGGTAACGACGCCAAAAACCTCCTGTGATTCTGGGCAAATCGCTTAATCTCCCAGTGCCTAACATGAATGTGTGTCCTCATGTAACGTAACTGGTGCTATGTAAAGCGCTCTGATACCCGATTCGGTTCGGGTCTAGTTCGCGCTATATTAAAATTCTGCAAAAAATAAAAAATAAGCAAATTCAGAAAATCAACTTGCTCTGTAGATCATACCACTCATTGGAAGAGAAAACTAAGTTATGGCAGGGGAATCATTGTGTACTCCCCTTGTCACAAAAAAAGCATCTGGGTTGTTGCTGTAGACATAGCCTCATGCATTTTCACAAGGCAGAATTACTGCTCAGCAAAATTGGGTCTGGTGTCCTGAAATCTTGGTAAATCAGGTGCAAGAACATCATCCCCCTTAGAATCTGGCTGAGCAGAACTTCATTTGGTAATTTTGCCCCACCTGACTCAAATCGAGCCTTTAACGGATACAGTTTTAGACACGTATCATTCAGTACTTTCCTGCGAACATCTCTGAGGTTGTCATATTGTCAAATTTCTCTGTGGGTCAGTTCACCTCTGCAATAATTTTGTATCTCTAGAAGTACCATCAGTTGTATTAGTATTTTGATTTCTGATGAGCTAGTTAAAGTGTGTACATCCACAGAACACCCTTAAGTTAATAGGTATTTAGAGTGATGTGCAAATTAAGGACCCCATTACCTGTGGTCTAAAAAATGGCCTGCCTTTTCCTCACCCTTGGAGTTACTGATACAGAGGGGAACTTTATTTAGCGTGGGTGGAAGTCCATGCAAGTACACATTGGGCCCTGAAGGTTCCCTTAGAAATTAGGAATTAACAGGGGATCAGTAATCCTGTGCCAATTCCACCAATAATTCCTTGTTTTCCTCTGATTTTTGCACAGAGATTTCAGCTGCTTCAAGCAACCTAAAGCTCTGAGTGAAAATAAAATCTTCAAAAACAGTATGCATATTATAGTTGCTATTGGAATCAAGAGGCTACCCGTAATGAGGGATAAAAGGAAGTTACTCTATTCATTGGTATACAGCTAGCGCATATTATATTGTATATCTATTTTGTTTTCAAACTAGGTGATATGTTTTCGAAACGTAATAACCTTCTTCAAGTTAACACATGTTTCAGACTTTTAATAAATTGAGGGAAAGCACCTTCACAAGTAGTATTTGTCCAAAAGTATCTGTGCAAAATCCTCTTTTATAAGGAGAATTAAAAAAATATTTTGCCTCTGGCCAAGTTTTACAAAAACAACAAACTTCACAACTATGCAGACTTTTGAAATGTGTCCCTTTTTCTAAACCTCACCAGCAGACCTATAATTTCTCATAAACCCTCACTCAACCTCTCTTGTCATGCAGGCCTCTGCGTAAACAATTTACTACATTGTTGAACCAAAACTTCTACTACTAACTTGAGTTGCATTAATACACAGTGAGAGGAAGAGACTCCATTCATACCTCTCTTTTCTTGGCAGAGACGACAAGCTCCAGCACTGAGAGATCTTCACCCCATGAGTCTATCTCTGAAATGTCATACAAAGTGGATGACACAGGGCCAAAACACCACTGTACATGTTTCTTCTTCTGGAGAATATGCTGGAAGATCTAAGGAGAGATTTGGCAAGAAAAAGAGAGCAAGTGAGGAAGTAGTATCATGAAAACTAGTGATCTAATTATGACCCCGTAGTTCGTTTTGAAATTATCCAGCTCATTATGAACATCTTAATACCGTTTAACGTATTAAGTTCATCTCATGACACCGTTAGTGATCAATGAGTACATTGAAGTTTTAAGCAGTGCTTTTTCAGCATATTTTAGCAAACAGAATGTGTATAATAGAGTTGCCTGTGAACTTCAGATAGCATGTCAGCACTTTCCATGTTGATCCTTTGCACAGTATACTCCGCACTTTATTGGCACATGGACTTTGCTACACTGCACTAATTGCTTGAGATTTAAATGTTATTTGCATACATGTGTGGTGGTGAGGAACTAGTTATAGTTCCCACTGTGATACATAAGTATATGTATATATGTATATATATATATATATATATATATATATATATACATATATATATATATTCACTGAAAAAACCATAGGTTTCAAATGAGTTATAGTTAGGAATTCGCATTTAAAAAACCTATTCAGTGAAAAAACCATAGGTTTTACACCAGTTATAGTTAGCTGGAAATTTTACTCGCATAAAACCATTGAAATTCCCACGTTATACATAGTTGGACTCACTATAACTTGCGCGTGCAATGCACTGCTGATGACGTCACATATTACATCACTCATGACATGGTCAGTGACATCACTCATGACATCACTGATGACACCATCCAGTGAATGTGTGTCTTTCTGAAAAATACATATGTTTTATATATGTATATGTAAAAGTTGATGGAAGAATATATGTTTAAATAAGTGTCTAAAGGGATGGTTTTTTTAAAAAAAATTGATTGGTTAACTGGCTTATTAAGTGTATCTTTTGGAATACATATATTAGTGAGTAATGTTTAAATATTTAAATATATGTATTAGTGTTTCACTTTGTATATAACTGGCTGCATGGGTTGGTGAGTAGCTACATGTGTATGTATATGGGTTAGAAGTTTTTTTGTTTTAGTATCTGTATGAGTGTCTGTATGGTTTGGTGGGGGTATTACTTAGCACATAGATGCATGAATGACTGACTCTCTGTTTGTATGTGTTTTGAAAACAGCATATGTGCAGGACTGTATGGGTGGATGAGTGTGTATATGTGTGTGTTAGTGAGTGATTGACTGTCTCACTAGTGTGATTATCAGTAACTACATATGTTTTAATCTAGTATATGTGAATATTAATGTACATAAGTGAGTATATGTGAGAGTAAGAGATTGTAAGAGTTCCTGTTTAAATAAATATGTTTTTCTATAAGTGATTGTTTAAGAGAGTAAGTATGTGTAAGTTTCCTTAGAAGTAAGGTGGTAGTGTGTGTATAGCTGTATATGCAAATAAATGGATGTTCAATAGTTTATTTGCATGTGTGAGTATGTGTGTGAGTAACTTTTGGATGACTGTCGGTGTGTAACAGGTTGTATAGGTGTATCACTACATATGATGTTTGAGTATATGTATGAGTGACTATATAGAACTGTTGGTGAATGAGTGGATGTGTATATAGATGGTGGAATTACTGAATTGGTTGTTGTAACTGGTATGGGTATCTCGATTTTTTTGAATATTTTTGTTTCTTTTTTTGAATATGTGTTTCAAGGGTTACATTATAGTGAAAGGAGGTCTGTAACTCTGTCACAAGGATGCTGTCATCAGTGATGTCATGAGTGATGTCACTGACCATGTCATGAGTGATGTAATATGTGACGTCATCAGCAGTGCATTGCAGGCGCAAGTTATAGTGAGTCCAACTAACTATAACGTGTGAATTGCAATGGTTTTATGCGAGTAAAATTTCCAGCTAACTATAACTGGTGTGAAACCTATGGTTTTTTCAGTGAATTTAATAGGTTTTTTAAATGCTAATTCCTAACTATAACTGGTTTGAAACCTATGGTTTTTTCAGTGAATTTCATAGGTTTTTTAAAATGCTAATTCCTAACTCTAACTGGTTTGAAACCTATGGTTTTTTCAGTGAATTTCATAGGTTTTGTAAATGCCAATTCCTAACTATATATAGGGCCTCAAACCTATGTTTTTTTCAGTGAATTTCATAGGTTTTTTAATAGCTAATTTCTATAGCTATGAAATATAATATTTTTCATAATAAATCCTATATTGTATATGTATGCAATACTATTTTTTTAATGTATATTTTTCCCTTTTTTGAAAAAATGTTTTGCCTTGGTGTGCTCCCGGTGCGCGTACCGGTGAACGCACGGGTAAGCGCAGTGTTATGGCGCGCCCCGGTGCGCATACCAGTGAGCGTCCCGTTAGCGCCATTGCCGCGAACGAAAACATCATCGTGACGTATCGCGTAGCCGCGTGATGCGTCTTACGACGCACGGCGTAAGCGCACCCTGAAGCGCCCGAGCGCATACGATCGTGCAACGTAAGTGCCACCGGGTGTGCCCCCGGGCGCGCACCGGGGCGCGTAGCGTAAGCGCGTCGGGTCATGTGACCTGAAAATAACACTTTTCATTGGTTCAGAACAGTTTTGTTTTCCAAATGATGAAAGCCCCCACCTTTTTTCCTCATTCTCACTTTGTTCTTTGAGTGAGGAAGACCTGCTTCTATTGATAGAGAAATGGCTACAGTAGCAGCAGCAGCTGGAGCATCTGCACCACCACCACCACTACCACCACCACAAGGGCCAGCACAACATCACATTGGTGGTGAACAAGAGGAGGAGGAGGAGTAGGAGGATGAGAGAAGGCAGTTCCTGCCTGAAGACAATCCCCCATATAAACCTAAGGAGCACTTTATATGGGAGATTTTTAAAATCCCAAGTGATGCAAAGAAGGTAAATGCTGCAAAGGTGACCTGTCTCATCTGTGGCGCTGTACTATCCAGAAGGAACCCTGCCAAAAAATATTCATTTGGGAATCACACAATGATTCGCCACATGAAACGATTGCACCCCAACAACTATTCTGCGGCAGAGGTGAGAGAACTGTGCAGAAACCTTCCCCAATCATCTACCAGAGCCTCAACAAGCAAAGAACTCACTCCATCGGGTCCAGAGGCAAGGGAGATGGTCCCAAACATACAAACCAAGTTTGATAGATACAAAATCGTTTGTACATTGTGTGGAACAACTATTACCTATGGTGAGAAAAGTATTACACTCATCAACCTTGCTGGTGATAACCACAAGTGCCCAAAGAAACCTTAATTTTTTCCTGTTTTTTTTTGCTCCAGTTGAGCCGTTTACAATTCCCTGTTTTTTGTTTCTCCCCATAAAAAATACAAAAAAAATATAAAACTGTTCAGAAAAGCCAAAAACAGTTCTTTTAGAACTACCTCTAATTTATAAAAAAAATGCTACATTTTTAAAAAACTCTGTCATTCTTTTTTCTCCAGGGTACGCGTACTGGTACGCGTACCGGGGCGCGCACCCCCAAAAAAAATAAAAAAAAATAAAGGAGTGAGGATGAGGGAAAGACACAGAGAGAGTGATGTTAAGAGAAAGAGAGCTAGAGGGAGCAACACAGAGGGACTGTTTATTGCATAGTAAGACAGAGAGAAGGTGTAATAGGGTGTAAGTGAGAAAAGGAAAATGAATAAGGGAGCGAAAGAAGGGAAGAGAGAGGAAGAAGACTAAAGCAGAGGTACTGGGAGAATGTGAGTGGGTGTTGAAAGTAAAAGGAAGGACAGTAAAGGATGGGGAATGAGGGGAAGTGACGGAACCGGAGTAAAGGAACAACGGTGAGGGAGGGTGAGAAAAGAGAAGTGAGTGTAAGTAAAGAGGGGTGAAAGAGGTTGGATAAAAGTGAATAAGGGTAAGACATGGGGAGTGACAGAGAGAAAAGACAGAGAGAGTAAAGGAAGGAGTGACTGAAAGGGTCTGAGTGAAGCAGCAAAGAAAGGTAAGTAAGGGAGTGTGGGTGAGTTATAGGGAGTGAGCATGACGAAAGAGTAGTGACAGAGTGAGGGGACAGAGACAGCGACGGTAAGAGAGACAGATTGAGGGAACGGAAGTGAGGAACTGTGAGGACAGACGGACTGAGAGAAGGAGTGAGAGGAGTGAAGTAAATGAGTAAGGGAATGAGTGAGGGAGCGAGGGAAGGGAACAGAGGGTAAGGGAAGTAAAGCGGGGACTGAAAGAAGTTGAATGCGGTAGGAGAGTAAGGGAAAGAGGAGTAAACATGGAGGAAAAGTATAAGTGAGGGAAGCAGAGTAAGGAAACAGGAATGAGGTAGGGTGAGAGAATAGTAGTGAGGTTAAAGCAAAGGGTGATGACAAACTACATTTTTTTAGTCACACTTACCATATAATTAATGTAAATTTAATTACATGTTTTTACTACACTTTGTATCTGTGGAAGAGAGAAAAAAAAGTTATAATTAGTAAAATATATATTTTAAAATAGAAGAGACAAGTCAAGAGGTTAAAAATCATAAAAATGTACTAAGAAATAAAGTAAGAGTGAAGGACACAGAAAGGGAAATAAAGTCATGTAGAAGGACAAAAAGAGGAAAAAGAAATAGAAGGAGAGCAAATTACTAAGAGTAAGGCAGATACATTCAGTGACAGAGAGGAAGAGAAGAAGAGAGAAATGAACTGAAGGTAAGAAAGATACTAAAAGAATGTGAGTTAGCAAAACTAAATCGGGAAACAGGAGTAAGTAAAAAGGGAATGACTGAGAGCGAAAGGAGTCTGATTGAGGATGCATTTACAAGAATGAGGAATGGAAGATGACTGAGAGTGAGTGAAGGGGAGTCACAGAGTGAAGGGATGAAGGGAGAGAGGATAATATAGAAGGATTGAGGGAAAAGGAGTGAGGAAGTTAGTAGACAGAGGGACTAAGGGAAGGACTGAGTGAAGTGGAATACAATGAGTGAGGAAAGGAAAATAAGTAAGGGAGCAAAAGAAGTAAAGAGAGGGGAAGAGGACTAAAGTAGTGGAACAGAGAGAATGTGATTTGGTGATGAAAGTAAAGAGAAGGACACTGAAAAATAGGAAATGAGAATGGAACCGGAGAAAAAGAAAAGGGGATGAAGAACGATGAGAGAGGAGCAGTGATGTTGTTGTAAGAAAAATGATAGAAGGTAGATAAACAAAGTGAGCATAACACAAGGAGAGTGAGGGACTGAGGACATAGAGGTAGTGAACGAAAAACAGAGACAAGAGGACAAAAGAAAGGAGCAAAGAATGATAAGTCAGGGAGAGTGGGTGAGTTATAGTGACAGACTGCGACAAAAGAGGTGAGCGAGTAGAGAGGAATTACTAAAAGAGCAAAAGAGGAAAAGACGGAAAAGGAAAGTAAAGCAGAGAGACTGAAAGCTGAAAAGTGGCGCAAGGGAGAGAGGGGATGTGGACAGTTGAAAATGGGAATGAGGGGTTGTAAAAGAAGTGGAGTAAAGGAATGGGGGTGAAACAGAGTGAGAGAAAGACAGTGTGAGTGAGTAAAGAGAGCTGAAAGAGGGTGGAAAAAAGAAAGTGAGTGTGAGACAATGGGTATACAATTTAAATTACACAATACAAACTATAAAATAACTTGTAAAACATGTTACATAGTTTGTTTTTGCTGTTGTCAGAATATATTGAATTTCACTAAAAATAGTGAGTTCAAACTACTCATCATATGACAGCGGGAAAAAAAAAAAGATTGTGTTTTAAAAAAAAACATATAAACTTACAAATCACATATGTACACTAATCTTTGATTCACTTACTTTTCTTTTAAGCCAAATAGTACATCATGAACGTCCTTTTCGTTGGAAAATACTCTGCTGTTCTCTAAAACTTCCATTTCATCGACTTTCTATAAGAAAAGCTCCAAGAACATGTGAAATAGTTTTCAATGTTTTCATTTCCTTCTTGTGTTCAGTCATGACTCTTTGCTTATTCCTTCACATTTCCGTAAGGCCAAATAGTGTCAGATGTATTAGTATGTTTTAAATTAGTCATAAGAAACTCTGAAATTACCGTTTTCCCAACGTTCTGAAAGAAAAGCTCCTACAACATTTTCACAATGTTTAAATATTCATATTTCCATCTCTGGATCACTGATATTCAACATTTCCTATAATACTGATATTACTTACTATGAGATCCATTTACAGTACCTATATGACAACTAGAATGTTTATATTATCTTGAACACTTTTAATCACAATATAATTTTAAACAGCAGAGTAACTTTTATTAACTGCTCCCGTCTTCATAGGCCAATTACCTTTACTTAAATTTTGGTTGTAAAAACACTAGGTATGAATTTTTTAAGTCAAAAGGCAAACGTTGTTTGAAAGTCAAATAAGTATCATTACAGTTAGTCCAACCTTTTCGACATTTTAAATAAATTGTATAATGCCCTGATGTTGTTGAAGGACCGTCATGATAAATAATAGCTACAGTTGCAAAAGTTCTTCCTGAAATTGATAACTGAGAAGCCACGAAATTTTTAATAGAAGTTGTCAATTTAGTTCCATCAGGTCTACATCGTTGGAACATTAAAATGACATACTGACTATAATTTTGTATAAGCAATGTGGACAGCATTGCAGACTTACATTGGGTACACACCATATTGTGATCAGCTGCTTTAACTAGATTATTAAAAGGCACTGATTTGCAGTCTGGTAAAGCCAAATATATAAATCTTTCGGTGTCTATTGTAGTACTACTTGATAAACTACAGTTGTCGCAGTCATGCTGCCATTGATAAGAAAGGCTAAAAAGATTTTTTATATCTACACCTTCATCTTCCAATACATCAAACATATACATTAAAAATTCCTGACAATCTTGCTGAATAGTCTGTGAAAATTGTTTTTGACCAGAACATATGTCTAAAAGATTATGAATTTCTGAAACACTTTCTATTTTTGCTCTATCACTGCTACATTTCTCAAACACAGAATTCAATAAACAACAGAATCTTTGATCCTGATTTTCAACAATCTGTTCTTGTAAAGTTTGAAGAAAAAAAACAACATTAACCACTACATTAGCATAGCAGTTGACACCAGAACTGTTTTCAAACTGAAATCCAACAACATCTTCAACAGAATCCTTTTTTCTTTCTGCTTACAATTACAGTTTCATTTACTTTTTGTCTTTTTGCTACTACCTCACTGCAATTATTCTCATTTCTTCTTTTTCGGCCTACCACACGTTTTTCAAACAGAGGATATTGAGGCAAATGTGGAGCATACTCTCTTCTTAACCTATTGTATTCTTTAACACAATCTAGATCTGCACAAATCTTTGTTTCATCACACTCAATCAAGTACAATCCTGATAAAGTTCTGACTCGTGATAATGCCACATATGCCATACCCTCTTTAAACACAGAACTTCCAATGTTCACCAAAGCACTATCTACACTTAAACCTTGAGATTTATGAATTGTCACCGCATATGCCAAACAAACAGGAAACTGTTTTCGGCGAACATATAAGTCTTTCACAAGCAAAAATCTAGCTGAACAATGACAAATTTGTTCTATTTCGTCAATGCCATCAAATTTAATTTTTAAAATTTCAATTACATCTCTATTTTTGTAATTCACAAAATCAACAACATGACCCATTGCTCCATTTACCAGACCTCTTTCAACATTTAAATTCCTTCTCAAAATGATACGACAATTTAAACACACATTCAGAGTCTTTTCAAAACCAGCAGTTTTAGATATACTCTTCTCTAGTTAATCCAATTTTGAATTCAAATTTTCAGACAAAATAATTGTTGCTCCCATATGCTCTATTTTATCTATAGCTTCCAGTTTCACTATCTCTTCATTTTCTAACTTTAACATTTTGTTGTTGAAGATGGAACTTTCTTGCAAAGTTGGCATCAAACAAATACCAGATTTGTTCTCATTAATTTTCTTAAAAATATTCTCTGGAAGAATGTTTTCATTTGGATACAAATTTGAAATTAATCGTGCATGTGAAGCTTCTTTCCAATGCTAACTTACTTTTCCGATTCTTACATCTTGTAGAATATTTTTATAATCTTCATCCTTTGCCTGTCGCATATTTTGAAGTAGTTCTGCATATTTGAAATTTAACCTTATATTAACGTTTCCAATGCTTCCTAGGCACTTCCTGGTATCTTCATGCGTGATCATTTTAAACACTGGTTGTCCTTTCACTGGAGTCAACTGCAGTAGATCTCCAAAAACAATAATGTGTTTCCCTCCAAATAACACATCATACTCTGTTCTAAGAATTTCTTGCATTCTCAAATGCACAAAAGCAAGCATTAGATTTGAGACCATGCTTACTTCATCAATGATAAGAAGTTTCATTTTCTTCAGGACTCTGGAAACTTCAGAACACGCATCTCCAGATAGCTTGTGGTATTGCAATTTGTTATCATGCTCAACTGGTAGCATCAGTAAACGATGTAAAGTAATCCCTTTAATGTTATGTGCTGCTAGCCCAATTGGAGCGGTAACAACACAAGATAGCGGTGATTCAGTCCTTTTCTGCAGATAAGTTGCAATTGCTTTAATCAGAAAACTTTTTCCAGTTCCCGCTTCTCCACTCACGTACAGTCGGACAGGCTTAAATGATGTACATGAGCACTCTTTTTTCTCATGACTGAATCCATGTTCAATCTGTTCTGTGACTTCGTCATATATCTGTTTCTACTCAAGGTTTAGTTGTTTCACCAAATCTTCTAAGTTAACTACATCATCTTGAGCTTGTTCCATAGCTCTTTCCACCTCATCCATGGCAGTGGCAGCTTCATTTTGGATAATTGGTCCTCCTAGTGGATCCTGACTCAATGAAGTAGAACTCTGACTGTCTTGAGAACTGTCTCTAGCAATCTCTACAGCAATTGTGGCTTCTTGCTCTATTTCTTCGTTCAACATTTGCAGATAATTTGGAAAAACAGGACATTCTATGGTATCCTTGGTTGCATTAAAAGAATCTTCATAACAGGAAAATCTCCAGGTAGTTCCTCTTCTGTACGCCATGGCTTAAAGAGTTGCAAAAGAGCTAAATAGTAAAATTCCCTTTTCTCTGGATTTTCGCAACTCAATTTTCGATGATTAATCAAATGGCCTTTTCTCTGCTTCACTAGACATCCTTCACATCCAATGACAGCATATATTCCATTATTGATATCTTCTGTGATGTTCCTCTTATAAATATAGTTTTGCAGAACTTCATACAAACAACTGTTCTCAAGATGACTACTTCTATTTGGATAGTATGTATCCAACATGTTTGTCTTCAAAATATCTGTACTGTTTGGTTCTTTCTCTGCCAAATACTCAATTTCTTGTACAGATTTCAAAACTCAGTTTCGTGTTGCAGCAAGACCCTGACTCGCCCAAATAATTGTTCTATATTTGGCCTAGAGACTTGCTGATGATAACCGATCAGAACATTCATATGCTCCAATTTCTCGATGCGACAACATCTTCAGAATGAAACTGTATAATTTTTTACTTATACTCTTTTCATGTGAAATGTCCTCCCACATTTCCTTCAGTTTTGTCTTTTCTTTTTTTGTGATGTAAGACGTCACATATCGATCCACAGCAATAGAGTTGTCAGCAACGAACTGAATATCCATGTTAGCATTCCACATGGGCAAAATCACTGGGTTGTAGTCGTTGATGTACTTGGACTCTTTGTTTCTTTTTAAATTGTATGTATTTTTTGGTGATTTCCTCGTCACAGTATGTCGCAGAGAAGACATCAAATTATTTACTCTTCCTTTAGAAATCACTGGTCGTGGAAACCCGAAACGACATTTTCTGTAGAACTTGTCCTTGTTTCTGAATTTTCGACGACAGTACTTTCCACAACGATGGGATTGAAAGCGTAAAACTTGTTGCCTTAAACTGTTTTCTTCGGTAGTTTTCGGAACAGCACATGTTGAATACTCTTCAATGAAGCTCATCACTGTCTCATCCGAATCTGTTCCAAATTTGGGTGCATCTTTAATCCACAACAACATATGTATGTGAGGAGCACCTCTCGCTTGATACTCCTTTCTCCAAAAGAAATCCAAAACCTCTCCAAGGGGAGGATTTATTTTGTTGGTAATAAAAGACATCATAGCTTCAAATCTATGATTGAAATATCTGCATACATTCACTGGATCCAAAGAACACAGTTCCCCAGGTGTTTTGAATTCTATATTTTGTATGTTTGCGTTTGCCTCTCGTAGAAATTGAAGTAAGTCGTCCCGTGCATATTCAGCACAGCTAAGAGTGAGGAACCATGTAGGAGTTCCTAAGTTTCTTAGCATACATTTCAATTCCCCATGACGACGGGACCAATACTCGTTTGTACCACGTTGACATGCCATGAGATTGATTAGCTGAGACTCCAAAATACTGTCTTGCAGATTGACTTTCTCCATGAAGTCCCTCGCCGAAACATTTTGCAGATGTGGTCCACTTTTCAGTATATGGTTCACTGCATAAGAAAGCCCAGACAAGTCACTTTCATACAGTAGATGAAACAAATACGGAATGCATTGACGAAACCTTGGATCTTCAGCATGTAATCTTAAAGTCCGGTATTCAGATGCAGGAATTTGAAGTGGTCGATCGTCATATCGTCCACCTTGACCTGTTGGAAATAACTGTGGAAAACAACGAACTTCCAAACTTTCTTCCCATACACTAATGGGACTTCCTTTTGCTGCTTTCATTTGAAACAAGTCAATTGCATTCCCCATTACTTCTTTGGAATGCAAAGGATGAACAGTATAATGTTCATATATTTCTTCACTTCTAGACACAACAACTTTTTCAATTTGGCCAGCTGAACAATCACTGTCCTCTTCTGCAACTGTTTCCTCTGCTCCAACACATACATGTTTGTAGTACTCATTGTTTTTGACCAAATACAACGTTGCCTTTTTGACTTTCCTAACATCCACTAAATCTTGCCAGATTTTCTTACTCTTTGTCGGAACCCCATTAACTAGAATAACCAGAGGTTCCTCTTCCACTTTTTCTACACAAAATTGTATCAATATTTTTCTTGAAATCTAGAGGCAAATAAACAACTCTTCCCTTTAATCCTTTCTGTAAATCTGAAGGAGGCAATTTCCCTATCTTAGGCTCCATGCGAACAATAGCCTGAAAAGGATGGACACATTGAATCAAAATAGATTCATATGTATTTAAATCCATCAATTCAGGAGGAATGTCTACCAACTCAAGATTATTATGAACAGCTCTAGAAGGCATTCTAACTATTATAACAATATTTACAAATACGCTGATCAGAACTCAAATCAAAAGAATTCTCCACCAACAAATAAGTTGCAAAATCCTTCCACTCATAATTATTTATCTTTTCACTTTTTACGTATAAATCAACTAATCTAGTTTGATGCTTATAATGAGTTCGTCGACAACACACACAAGTAAAATTAGGCCTTTCACTTGATTTCACCTTAAACTTGGTAATCTCCTGGTCAAACTTTTCTGTACTTGAAATCTGTACATTGTCTTCCACATTACCTTCTATTACTGTGTCAATTTCTACACTGTCCTCTTTTTCACCAAAATAACAAATCTCAATTTCTTCACAAATCTTCTTCACATCTAATTCAGTTCCATGCAAAAGAGCACTGTTTAATTGTTTAAGCTTAAGTGCTGGACTTTTTGCATAGTACAACCTTCTCACTAATTTCCTCACTTTGTTATGATGCATTGCTAACATCTTAAAATGGTGATAAACACTCTGACATACTTTTCTAGAAAGACAAGCCAGTGAATGCCCTTGCAAACCTGTGTTTTCTCTCACTCTGCAAGGATCTAAGTCTTGCAACATCTTCATTTTCTGTTTTAGACTTTTCTTACTATATGTACGTAAGAAATTACGAAACAAATCGATTGAATCCTGTCGCACACTACAAATACTACTACACTTCCAAGTGTACACTGGACCCTTAGTACGTCTCCCTAAAACTTCATCAGTTAGCACCTCTTCTGCCTCTCTAGGCACAAGTTTCTCTTTTTCAATCGGACAACCGTCTTTCACCTCATATGCTCGACCACTGGTGTCATCTGCATACACCAAATCATTCTCCTGGAACTAACTCTCCTCATTAAAAAATGGCTCACAACTTGAACTATGCATCCATTCTCCGGAAAAAACTTTACAAAAATTAGTCCGATTAATTACTCTTTTGCATCTACTGTTTGATTAGTCCGATTAATTACTCTTTTGCATCTACTGTTTGATTTGAAAACATCAATTGTCTTGTTAAGTGTCCTAATTCTATTGATTACTAAAATAAATAATTTTTTCTTAACTTCAAAAGCCTGATCAACAATCTTCTCTACACTTTTCTTTTTCTTACAAAAAGCAGCTCTCTGTTTACCTTTTTTAATATTTTTTAACAAATTTAAAACCACCCTATTGCGAAACATTCGTTTACGAATGTCCCTAAATTGGTTTTGCCTTCTATTCCTATACATATTATTCTCCTGCTCCAGTAGTAACATTTTTGGGGGGCCTCTCCTTCCTTTTCAAATTTGCTCTCTCCTTCTGTATATTCACATTCTCATCAACATTTTTTTTTTATCTACATATGTTCCGAAAGAAAGACTTAGGCCCAGATGTAGGTAAAATAGATTTACCGATTTTTAATTACCGAATTTTACCGATTCGGTAATTAAAAATCGGTAAATCTAAGGGGTGAATATGTAGGTATTCCAGATGTGCTGGAATACCGATTCTGAAGAATTCGGTATTTACCGATTCGGTAAATACCGATTCGGTAATCCCCATTCATTCCTATGGGCTTTGAAGCCCATAGGAATGAATGAGCATTACCGATTCGGTATTTACCGAATCGGTAAATACCGATTTGCACAAGGGTGCAGGGGGTGTCACTTTGACACCCTCTGGCACCCCCAAAACAGGCTCGGGTGCCATGTGGCAGGCATACATGCACCCCTGGACAGGCCTCTCTCCCACTACACTCTTGAACACAGGCCTCACCTCCTCTGCACCCCTGGACAAGCCTCACCTCCTCTGCACCCCTGGACAATCCTCACCTCATCTGCAACCCTGAACAGACCTCACCTCATCTGCACCCCTAGACAGGCCTCAGCTCATCTACACCCCTGGACACGCCTCACTTCATCTGCACCCTCTTACCATCAATTATACCCAATACATTGAGGCCTGTCCAGGGCGCACAGAGGAGGTGAGTACATTGATACCAAACATTATCAAAAACCATGACAGAAACCAACAAGAAAAAAGCACAATCTGCTTCCTAATCTGAGGTAACACAGGTGACATGATTTATTCCTAGTCAAAAATGTAAAAGCTATTCATTTGCCCAAAAATCGTTTTTTTCAAATAAGATTTAAGAAACAGAGCGCAGGTCCTATGTACAAGCATTCCATTTCACTACTGAAACCTCACTATTTTACAAAATACATTTCCTCTCTCTTGCAAACATTGATACCAAGCATTATCGAAAACCATGACACAATTCAACAAGAAAAAAGCTCAATCTGCTTCCTAATCTGAAGTAACACAGGTGACATGATTGTAAAAGGTTCAAATATATTTATGTATTCATGCAGACACTATTTATTCCTTCTCAAAAATGTAAAAGCCATTCATTTGTCCCAAAATCGTTTTTTAAATAACATTTTAGAAACAGAGCACAGGTCCTATGTACAAGCATTCAATTTAACTACTGAAACTTCACTATTTCACAAAATTCAAATCCTCTATCTTGCAAATGTTCATACCAAGCATTATCAAAAAAATGACACAAACCAACAAGAAAGAAACTCAATCTGCTTCCTAATCTGAGGTAACACAGGTGACATGATTGTGAAAGGTTGAAATATATTTATTTAATCATGCAGACACTATTTATTCCTTCTCAAAAATGTAAAAGCCATTCATTTGCCCCCAAATCGTTTTTTAAATAACATTTTAGAAACAGAGCACAGGTTCTATGTACAAGCATTCAATTTCACTACTGAAACCTCACTATTTCACAAAATACAAATCCTCTATCTTGCAAATGTTCATACCAAGCATTATCAAAAAACATGACACAAACCAACAAGAAAGAAGCTCAATCTGCTTCCTAATCTGAGGTAACACAGGTGACATGATTGTGAAAGGTTCAAATATATTTATTTAATCATGCAGACACTATTTATTCCTTCTCAAAAATGTAAAAGCCATTCATTTGCCCCCAAATCGTTTTTTAAATAACATTTTAGAAACAGAGCACAGGTCCTATGTACACGCATTCAATTTCACTACTGAAACCTCACTATTTCACAAAATACAAATCCTGTATCTTGCAAATGTTCATACCAAGCATTATCAAAAAACATGACACAAACCAACAAGAAAGAAGCTCAATCTGCTTCCTAATCTGAGGTAACACAGGTGACATGATTGTGAAAGGTTGAAATATATTTATTTAATCATGCAGACACTATTTATTCCTTCTCAAAAATGTAAAAGCCATTCATTTGCCCCAAAATCGTTTTTTAAATACCATTTTATAAACAGAGCACAGGTCCTATGTACAAGCATTCAATTTCACTACTGAAACTTCACTATTTCACAAAATACAAATCCTCTATCTCGCAAATGTTCATACCAAGCATTATCAAAAAACATGACACAAACCAACAAGAAAGAAGCTCAATGTGCTTCCTAATCTGAGATAACACAGGTGACATCATTGTGAAAGGTTCAAATATATTTCTTTAATCATGTAGACACTATTTATTCCTTCTCAAAAATGTAAACGCAATTCATTTTCCCCAAAATCGTTTTTCACATCACATTTAAGAAACTCAGCACAGGTCCTATGTACAAGCATTCCATGTCACTACTGAAACTTCACAATTTTACAAAATACAATTCCTCTATGCAGCAAAAACTTTGTACCAAGCATTATCAAAAAACATGACACAAAGCAACATTAAAAAACCACATTTTGCTTCCAAATCTTCTCCATAGAGTATACAAGTCTCTATCTATATTAAATAAATTACTCACCTTTACAAATGCTTTGGGAGATTGAGAACAGTGTCAGACACACACATAAATATTTCTTTAGCAGAGCAAAAGGTATGCACTCCAGGCACTGCAACCATGAATGGCACAGAGAACCTCTAATTCTACACACATATCCCTCATGTTAACCAATTAAAACTCTTCCCTCTCTATTTTCAAACCAACACCCTTCCCCCCTCAGCCTTTTCTACCTGTTACCATAGCAACTCCCTCCTCACTGAGCTCTTAGGGTTAAAAGTTTATTCTACAATGTTCCAAATAAACTCAGCAAGGATGTTTGACCTCTCAATACACCAGCTTATCCGGTGCAATGTTTCTTTAAATGACTTTTTCTTAACCATTCAAATTACTTCTTTCACAGAACAGAACCATGCACCCTAACTTTCAGTTTTCAACTATCTGAATCCACCAATCATTGCACTGAAACTGAACATTTTTTTTTTGCAAACTCCTACTGTTCCAACTGCCATTTCATTCCTACACTTCATCTGACTGCACCATAACCTCCTCTCGCCATGTATTCTGTCTGGATTATTGGACATGGCTACATCCACTGGGCTCAAAGGTATGCAGCTATCAGAAATTTTCACAACCTTGATTTACCAAATGTGCACATCAAGTGGATTGGGAGGATTGAGATGTCATCAATTGATACCATTGGTGAAAACCTTTTACCATCTGCCACACCCTGACCTCATAATTTTGCACTGTGGTGGAAATGACCTAGGCACTTTGACTGGGGTAGCTCTGGAAATGCTTTTAAAGGACACCTTTGGGCAATTGATGACACTTTTTCCACAAACTGCCTTGGTATATTCCAATATATGCCAAAGACAGAAATGGAAGTGGTCCAACCAATTTTGTCCACAATTTGAGAAAGCACGGAAAAATGTGAATAAATCTGTTTCTGCTTACATGAGACACTATAGAATGGGTTCAATATACAACAATAACTTGCGTTACAACATGCAAGATATCTACAGAGGAGATGGTGTACACTTCTCAGATGAGGGGAATAGAATATTCCTCCTGAATTTAAGACTGTGCATTGGAACCTACTTGTAGGTACATAAATCAGCCACAGAACCGAAAAGCTCTTTTCAGGGCTACCCTACCTCTGATCACTCAAAATGATTATTTTACTCTAACTTTTTTCACTATTTTTCACCATAGTACGCTCCCCGGTGCGCGTACCGGGCGCTTCCCCCGCGAAAAAAAATAAATAATAATAATTGGGCCTATATGGGCCTCCTAAGCCCCCGCAGAAAACCTAGGGGGTCAGGGGGTGTCTACAGTGCCCCCTTTTACCCATTCCCAACGTTGTTTCTCCTCCATCTTGTGTCTCAATTCTTCCGAAACACAAGATGGAGGACTCCCGTAGCGCTGCCGGAGCGCGTACCGGGGCGCGCACCGGTAAGCGCTCCCAAAAACTTTTGAAAGTTAATTTACATAAAAACCACTGGAGAGACTTTCGCCAAATATAGAATAGGCCCTACTACATACCAGTCCCTACCATTTTCCCAAATTTGGTGGAATTCCATAGAGCCATTTGGGCTGTAGCCCTGTCTAAATATCCTGAGGTAAATTACATGACAAAAACACATATGAAGTGTTAGAATTTACAACCAATTAAAATGTTACTTTCATTTTCTACTTTTATTTCCTGACATTTGATTGGTTATGTACATGAATATAAATGAAAAATGAGAGGGAAACA
The DNA here is from genome assembly GCF_964261635.1 of Lissotriton helveticus. NCBI lineage: Eukaryota > Metazoa > Chordata > Amphibia > Caudata > Salamandridae > Lissotriton > Lissotriton helveticus. The sequence goes on along the minus strand of NC_136061.1, from coordinate 1,577,024,109 downwards.
CGGCCATTTTGACTACAACTACCTGAGGTACATCTTTAAAGGATTTTCTCATTTATCTTCATCACCTTTCTATAAGGTAAGTTGTTAATTTGTAAGGGGCAATTTAAGTTAATTTGTAAAAACGTTTTCTGATAGTTATTTACTGTCCCTCTGTTATAGTTATAGATTGAGATAGGCTTCTCTGTTATAGTTATAGATTGAGTTAGGCTTCTCTGGTATAATTATGAATTTACTTAGGCTTCTTCATATGCACTTTTTTATATTTCTACTTCCTGCCTGATACCATACACTGCCCAAAGATAACTTCACTGTTAAAAACTCAGAAGTACCTGTCTGAACTTAAACCCAACAGTGCCCTAACTCTACTGATATATTTATTTTTTATGCAATTTACAGCAAGAAAATGGAAGGAGAACAAAACAAAATTAATATTTCTTTCGAAATTGTTGTGGAGATCAATCCTGAGGAAAATATTGCTGAGGAAAATATTGATGACTTTGACTTTATGGATGAGTCTCTGGACCATGAATTACTTGACTGTGTTGAAGCAATAGAATCATGTATTCAAAATGAGGACATTCAAGATGATGTAATGTTGGAAGTTCTTTTACATTTTGAAAAATCACAACAATAAATTTATATTTAATAATTAAAAATTGTTCGAGACATTATTCATTTTTATATGTAATTCATGAAATAGTACCAAAATGATTATAATATAAACTGAGACTTATAGTAAACTGCGCAACTTTTTTGTGTTACATAGTAATTTTGCTAATAGTTACTTCCTTTCTCCCACTATATTATCTCCAATGTGTATTTGGCATCTCTTTTTCATCTCCTGCCTCCATGTTGTTTCTGCTTTCCTGACAGACTATGGTATAGATTCCATATACCACAATACCTTCTGTACCAACATGCAAATTATCTACAGAGGAGACGGTCTTCATTGAATTTAAGACTCTGCATTGGTACCTACATGTTGATACTTAAATCACCCACACAACACAACTCTATTCAGAGCTACTCTACCTCTAAGCACTTTAAATTATTATTTTACTGTTTCACTGTGTTTTCCCCATGGTACGCTCCCCAGTGCGCGTACCGGGCGCTCCCCCCGCGAAAATCGGAAAAAAACATATTTTTTTCCCCCGCGAAGCCTTTTTATGGCCCCTACATCAAACCTATGGGGTCAGGGGGGGTCTGCCCTGCCCCATTTTGGTCATTTCCCCCTTTATTTTTGCCCCCTCTTGTGTCTCGATCCTACCGAGACACAAGATGGCGGCCGCTCCGGACTGTTTGGAATGTTGACAGACACCCGAGAGCCAATCAGATTTCTGCTCGCGAACTCGCAATACGCGCTGGTACGCGCCCCGGTGCGCGTACCGGGGCGTGCTTATAGATATATATTTTTTTTTAACCTAAATTACTCAAAATCCTCTGGATCACATATCTTGAGACATAGCAAAGGCACATCGGGCTACCAGTCCCTACAATTTTGCCAAGTTTGGTGGGAATCCATTCAGCCGTTCGGGCTAAAAGTGAGTCCAACCGCCCTATGGAAATTAACATGGTCTGATGACATTTTAAATGACATCACTGATGACATCATTCAGTGACTATGTGTTTCTATAAAATGTAAATATTTTTTAAATATATATGCCAAGGTGTATTGAAGAATGAATGTTTGTATAAGAATCAGGATGGATGATTAAGTAGGTGTATGACTGACTGTATAACTGAGCGGTACAAAAGGGGGTGGTGATGGACGGAGCATTTGAACCAATCAAACACTCAGCCCGGCTTGCTTGAATCCAGTGGCAAAGTGAGCAAGTGACTCACGTCTGAGCATACCCTGCCACACTTATGGCGGCCAAAAGCGGTACAAAAGGGGGTGGTGATGGACAGAGCATCTGAATCAATCAAACACTCACACCCAGTCAAAAGATCTGGGTTTAATCCATCACCGTTCTTTAGCCCACTCTGCCACCCCAGTTCAGACATGGCTATATGCAAATCAGTCTGTGCCTCATGGGAACAGTCCAGCCCGAACTGACAAGCCATTCCTTCCCTGGACCGGAAACAAGCTTCCGAGGTCCGGTTTCTGGCATTCCAGCCGTCTTCAGCCCGGCTTGCTTGAATCCAGTGGCAAAGTGAGCAAGGGACTCACGTCTGAGCATACCCTGCCACACTTATGGCGGCCAAAAGCGGTACAAAAGGGGGTGGTGATGGACAGAGCCTCTGAATCAATCAAACACTCACACCCAGTCAAAAGATCTGGGTTTAATCCATCACCGTTCTTTAGCCCACTCTGCCACCCCAGTTCAGACATGGCTATATGCAAATCAGTCTGACCCTGTGCCTCATGGGAACAGTCCAGCCCGAACTGCCAAGCCATGCCTTCCCTGGACCGGAAACAAGCTTCCGAGGACCGGTTTCTGGCATTTCAGCCGTCTTCAGCCCGGCTTGCTTGAATCCAGTGGCAAAGTGAGCAAGGGACTCACGTCTGAGCATACCCTGCCACACTTCACAGAAAAAATAGATAGGTTTTAGGGACATTATAGTTAGTTGCAGATTTCACTCATACAAAATGATAGAAATTCTGCTGTTATAGTTAGTTGAGCTAACTATAACTCGCGCCCCCACAATGCACTGCTGAAGATGTCACATATTACATCATTCTTGACATGGTCAGTGACATCACTGATGACATCACTGATGACATTTTAAATGACATCACTGATGACATCATCCAGTGACTATGTTTTTCTATAAAATGTAAATATTTTTTAAATATATATGCCAAGGTGTATTGAAGAATGAATGTTTGTATAAGAATCAGGATGGATGATTAAGTAGGTGTATGACTGACTGTATAACTGAGTCATTAATTATGTCTTACTTAATGCATGTGTTAGCGATTGATACAGACATTCACACAGTTTAGGTTGTCAGTTGGTATGTAAGCAGTTGCATAGGTTGGTTAGCAACTAAATGAAGATCTATATGGGCTATTGATTGGTTGTCTAAGTATCTGTATGGGTTCCTGAGTGTCTGTGTGGGTGGGGGTGTAACTCTGTGCATAGATGTGTAAGGGGGTAATTCACTGGGTATATGTGTTCAAGTCTGTATCTGTGAAGAGCCGTATGGCTGGGAGAGTGTGTGTATAGGTGTGTTGGTGAGTTAATGGATACCTCACTGGTACATGTGTGAGTAACTGCATAGGTGAAAGGTAGTATATGTGAGTGTTGAACTGTATAAATGTCTATATGTGAGAGTGACTGATTGTGAGAGTGCCTGTATGTATCAGTGTGTGCTTGTATTAGTTATTGTATTAGAGTGTAACCATGTGTTAGTATATGTTTAAATAAGTGAAGTGATATGTGTATAACTGTACAAGTGAGTAAATGAAAGTGTGATTAATTATTTCCATTACTGACTAGATGTATCAAGACCTCTATGAATGAGAGTCACTGTCTGGGTGTCTGTATAGATATGTCACTGGATATGATAATGCTGTATAGATGGCTAACTATATACATAACTGACTGTATGGGTCAATCAATGGATTTTTGTGTAGACCTAGGAATTAGTGAGTGGCTATGTAATAACTGGTATTGGTGTGTTCATGGTTTCGAAAAATGTAGTCTGTAATTTATACTGGGTGTATCAAGTGTTATATTAGGATCTGATGAGGTGCATCAGATTTTCACATGGATGATGTCCTCAGTGATGTCATTTGAGATGTCATCAGTGACCTCATCAGTGATGTCATCAGTGATGTCACTGACCATGTCATGAATGATGTAATATGTAATGTCATCGGCAGTGCATTGCGGGGGCGCGAGTTATAGTTAGCTCAACTAGCTATAACAGTGGAATTTCTATCGTTTTGTATGAGTGAAATGTCTAACTAACTATAACGTCCCTAAAACCTATGGGTTTTTTCTGTGGATTTCTAAGGTTTTTTAAATGCTAATTCCTAACTTTAACATTTGTAAAAGCTATGTTTTTTCAGTGAATTTCAAAGGTTTTTTAAATGCTAATTTCTAATTATAAAGTTCATTAAGCATATCTTTTTTTTCTGCCTTTTTTAATTATCATCCCATTCTCAACCTGGTAAAAACTGGAAATCTTACCAAGCTTCCATCAATGCCTTCCACCAACAAAATCGCCACAAGCCAGAGCCACAACTAACGCTAATGAGATACAAACTAGACGTTCCCGTGCAAAAAACACACAAAAACACCACTTCCCCTTATTTTCAATAACCAGCCAAATCTGCAATGCTTCCTAAAAACAGCGATAGCCCCACTTACCAGCAACAAATTAACATCAACCTTTAACTGATGTAAGGACTTGAACTATCTACTGTGTGAAATACACCCAGCTTGCACCCACATCTAAAGACCAACACGTGATAGACGTACTAATCATGCAGCTCCCACACCCAACACGGCCACAACACCCAGCGCCACCACCACCAGAACCTCCCCCCGGACCACTCCCCCACTACTACTACCGAGGCAGCACAAAACAGGACAACGAACCTTCCCAAAATACGATATCCCCTCAACCGCATAATAGCTGAATGTTCGGAGATGTGTCAACCAACTATGTGTGAATTAGGCAAGTCTATCGGCGGAGGACGACTGTTGGGGGCAGAATTCCTGGTGCTGCTCATGACTAGTGAGTACCAAGGCAATCTTGAGTATATGTTGAAACTCCATTTTTTAACACACGCGGTACTCGCTACATGCGAGTCGGGCTTCACACTTATAGAGATAATGTGTATTCACCCGGGCGGATTGGTGTAAAACGATCATCAACGATCACTAACTCCCCCAGGAGTAAAGAAGATATCGAACACTGGGTCTAGAGTTCAGCGATTGAGTAACAGTATAGATAGAACGCTTTGAGGATAGCGTCAAGCCCATAGAACAAGTGCGAATAAAATTCTTTTCTATGGAAATAAAGCAAATATATACATTTGTTTCCTTCATAGTGTGACGGCGAGAGCACGTCCCCACAGAGTCCCGGGTTCAGAGAATTTTATCGTGAACTCGTGTGAGTATATTTTCGAGAGATTTACAAACAGAGTGCAAGTTTGAGTGTTTGGCTGTACGTGAGAGTGTGGCGCTCTCAAGGACAGAGGATTAGTGGCCACATGAGGTTTGTGGACCTACTTTTTAGTATGGCTGCTTTTAAATTGATGGTTTGGACTGGGGAGACAGTGCACTAATGGGTGATACTGCTTAAAGAAAGATACACAGAGAGAAGGGGGATCTTGTATTGAATTATGTTCCCCTCTTAGCTGTTTGTTTATGTACAAATTTCCCTTTTTTTATAGGAAGTGGTTCCCTCACAGAAATTCTGGAGAGACCTAAGTGAAAAATTACCTACGGATCGAAAGGTAATATTAAGCCAATTGGGGTAAGGTTCACAACGAAGGGACCAACACCCTGACGAAAGCCCGTGCCACCCGTGTGGGGGCGGAAAATTGGCAGAAAAATGTTGGTATCTGCAGTAGGGATATAGGGAGCGTCACTTTCCCTTTATACCCATTTGAGATTGTAATCCTTCCAGGGGCCCACAGCCAGAATAAAGAACCATATGGTGGATCCTTAGGTTGTTTTATATTAGATACACTGCACTTTTTTGATCCCCACACAGAGGGAGGAAGAACCCCCTCCCCTTATGATTTTGTTGTATGTTGAGTACGTCACGTTATTTTTCGTGTTGTATGTTTTTTCCAATTCCTTAAAACTCACTACTAAACCTTCATCTGAATACAAAAAAACATGCGCTCCATCCAGTGTGTTGGTCTGCACCTGGGTGTATGATGCGGCCCAATGATGAAGCATGACACTGCAAAGTGTGTGAGGGCAGTATTTAGACACATGTTGTCTCCTCCAAAGGTCAGATAATCATTGGACTGACGTAGTTTTTGTTGTAAAGTTAAGTGTCTTTTTGTTGTAAGTAGTACTTCTCTGTTGTGTGAGAAACAATGAGGCAAGTCGCCCATCAACAATAATTCACACAATCCCAAGTGAACAGGTGATGTGCTGCACAGACCTCACTATGCAAAGCACAAACTGCTCCATGTGGAGATATAGTATTGATACGTGTAGTGTACTGCACTGTGGACGCAACCATATTACCTCAGACAGTGGGGAAGATCTCGGTCATGTAGCTGTGTTGTCCCCCCCTTGAAGCGGAAACAGAGTGGGCTGGTCCAACGTACGCAACTCCAGTGTAGGAGTATGAATAAATACGCAACACCCTGGACGTGGTTCACTTGTGCAATGACCAACAAGTGTGCCAGAGCGGCAGCCCCACCCTGGCACATGGCTACCATGACCGCAGGCCTCCTCCACACAAGCCACCTGCTAACCCAGCGCCACAACACTGCAGACTTATGTCTGTACCAATTACTGCGTTCGATCTACACTGCGGACAGCAGGGTTCACAACTTGAATTCAGCCTTCATGTATTAAATACACAGAGAACTTTACTCTATGTCCTCGGATTTTGTCAAGAAGAAGTCACAAAAAGCATTCCTCGATGTCTACGCTAACTACTGCCTTCGATCTCCACTGCGGACAGCAGGGTTCACAACTTGAATTCAGCCTTGATTTATTAATTGCACAAAGAACTGTACTCTATGTCCTCGGATTTTGTCAAGAACAAGTGACAAAAAGCATTCCTCGATGTCTATGCTAACTACTGCCTTCGATCTACACTGCGGACAGCATTGAATTCAGCCTTGATTTATTAATTGCGGAGAGAATTGTACTCTGTCCTCTGATTTTGTCATGAAGAAGTGACAAAAAGCATTCCTCGATGTCGATGCTAACTACTGGCTTTGATCTGCACTGCGGACAGCAGGGTTCACAACTTGAATTAAGCTTTGGATCTACACTGCGGACAGCATTGAATTTAGCCTTGATTTATTAATTGCATAGAGAATTGTACTCTATGTCCTCTGATTTTTTCAAGAAGAAGTGACAAAAAGTATTCCTCGATGTCTATGCTAACTACTGCCTTCGATCTGCATTGTGGACAGCAGGGTTCACAACTTTAATTCAGCTTTGGATCTACACTGCGGACAGCATTGAATTCAGCATTGATTTATTAATTGCAGAGAGAATTGTACTCTATGTCCTCGGATTTTGTCAAGAAGAAGTGACAAAAAGCATTCCTTGATGTCTATGCTAACTACTGCCTTCGATCTGCACTGTGGACAGCAAGGTTCAAAACTTGAATTCAGCTTTGGATCTACACTGAGGACAGCATTGAATTCAGCTTTGATTTATTAATTGCAAAGAGAATTGTACTCTATGTCCCCGGATTTTGTCAAGAAGAAGTGACAAAAAACATTCCTCGATGTCTATGCTAACTACTGCCTTCAATCAGCAATGTGGACAGCAGGGTTCACAACTTGAATTCAGCCTTCATTTATTAATTGCACAGAGAACTGTACTCTATGTCCTTGGATTTTGTCAGGAAGAAGTGAGAAAAAGCATTCCTTGATGTCTATGCAAACTACTGCCTTCGATCTACACTGCGGACTGCAGGGTTCACAACTTGAATTCAGCCTTGATTTATTAATTGCACAGAGAACTGTACTATATGTCTTCAGATTTTATCAAGAAGAAGTGACAAAAAGCATTCCTCGATGCCTATGCTAATTACTGCCTTCGATCTACACTGCGGACAGCACGGCTTACAATTCAGATGCAGTGGCGATTGCAGATGACGCAGTCCAGTTTGTAAGACACGTTGCTCCCACTACGGCCCAACGAGACCATGACTCATTGCACGATGCGCACACGCTGTGTGCTTCAGGTGCTACTAACTCACTGCACCCTAAATAATCACCATGTGGCCTTATCAAGTCAAGACATTGCTCCCAATGTGGACTGCTGAGACCACGTATCATCGCAGTGTGCGCACAAGTAGAGTACTCCAGGTTCCACTAACTGTGCAGCTCAACGCCACGTGGCTGTGGGTCCATTCTGACTGCTGCCTGTGCCCTACACTGGGGTTACACGGTTCACAATTCTAGATTAGTAGCAAAGTAAATTGTGTAAGAGACTATAATGGGTTAAGAAGACCAAATGCTCCCAATCTGTGCAGCTCAAGTCAATGTCACCTGCCTGTGAGCCTTTGCGGACCGCTGCCTCTGGTCTACACTGTGGAAAACGGGCAACACGTGGTGCCAACTAACCCTGCTCAACGCAAGCCGATCCCACATGTGTAACTGGTTCCTGAATCCTAAATGGCAGGGACCCCAACTTTGTGGCACCGACCACACCACCAAACTCCCTTCAATCAGTGAATGATATTTGCATATGGAAAGCCAGCGAAACGTGGTGCCACTGAACCTGTACTATGCAGGCCGGAGGGGCCACCAACATATGCACGTGGCTATGGGCCCTTCCTTACCGCTACCTCTAACCTACAATTTGGAAGAACGTCGATACATAGAGCCACTAACTGTCTTCAACACAAGCATACATATCAAACTGTGTCCTGAGTACTAAATAGCAGTGACCACAAGTCAACTACAGCACCATACTCCCTTCGATCACTGAGACATTTTGCCATATGCAAGACCGGCTACACTAACTCTATTCAACACAAGCCGACCCCACATGTGTAACTGTGTCCTGAGTCCTGAATGACAGCGACCACAACTCCTTTGCATTGAGCACAGCACCAGACTCCCTTCGATCTCAACCAAATTTCCATATGCAAGGCCGGTGATACGTAGTCCCACTAACCTTCTGTAACACCAGCCAATCCCACATGTGTAACTGAGTCCTGAATGGCAGTGACCGCAACTTTGTGGCAGCGACCACAGCACCTCACTCCCTTCGATTAGTAAGTAGTATTTACAGATTAAAGTCTGCTGACAAGTGGTGCCACTGAACCTGCACTACGCAGACTGGAGACCCCACTAACGTACGTACAAGGCTGTAGGCCCTTCCTCATCGCTACCTCTGACCTACACTACGGTCAGCAGTCCTCACAATTCGGATACAGTCCCGATTCCACATGACGCATTCCAGTAGGCAAGACACATTGCTCCCAGTGCGACCCGTCCACATCAAACATCATCACAGGCTCCCACACTCTCAATGCTTCTGGTACCGCTAACCCTATTTAACACAAAAAAATCCCACATGACTAACTGTGTCCTGAGTCCTAAACAGCGGTGATCCCAACTTTGTGTCAGCGACCACAGCACCTCACTCCCTTCGATTAGTGAGGAGTATTTACAGATTGAAGTCTGCCGACAAGTGGTGCCACTGAACCTGCACTACGCAGGCCGGTGACGGCACCAACGTATGCACGTGGCTTTGGGCACTTCCTCATCGCTACCTCTGACCTACACTACGGTCAGCAGTCCTCACAAATCAGATACAGTCCCAATTCCACATGATGCAGTCCAGTAGGTAAGACACATTGCTCCCAGTGCGGCCGGTTCACATCAAACATCATCACAGGCTCAGACACTCTTAATGCTTCTGGTACCACTAACCCTATTTAACACAAACAAATCTCACATGACTAACTGTGTCCTCAGTCTTGAACACCAGTGACCCCAACTTCGTGGCAGCAACCACAGCACCAAACTCCCTCAGTCTTACTTGTTTTTTTCTTTAAATATTTTTTTTATATGTAAATCTACACGTGAGTAAGATTCTTCTTTATCCAACTGCACAGGGATACTTCTGGGCCCAAGAAGGTTGCTGAAGGTATGTTGGTAATGTTGGAAGAGGGTACGTTACCTGCTAATATGGGGAGAGGGAGCCTCAAAGGGGTATCTATCACAGAAAGAACTCTGATATGTTTTCACAAATGCCTCAGACAGATGTCAGCTGACAGACTGATTCACAAAATGGTTTTTCAATACTTATGTGGTGTGAGCTACGAACAGTTCACACCCAGTCTTGCACAGCGACAGCTGCGGCCCGTCTGCATGACTCCCAGACGCAGTACTACGAACCGACCGCGTCATTGTGTCTATCCCTGCCCTGTTCCATCGTACGCCACGCCACTCCTTTTATGTTCCAACGTTGGCCCTACAGAGCTATCTGTCGCAGGCGTACTCGCTGTTGGTGTGCAGGTCAGTTCTCAACATCTCACGGCCACTCCCTGAGGGCAAGTTTGCACACACACCACACTCATCCGGCACATGCGACACAAGCCATGTCACCACGCAAAAATAATAGATCAACGTCACATCCTTTATTGCCGGTGCTGACTAGCTGGCGAACGGTCCATCGGTCTCATCCATAAAAACTCCACAAAAACTTGCACATAACGTTAGTCGCACCCTCAACTACATGGCCGTCAGCAGCCTACCATCCCCTTGGTGCGGACTTCATATACATAGAGTTACTGCCACCCCAAACTCATGTGGCCATCATGAGCCTACCACCACGTGCCACGAACTCGAGTTCCATAAGCTTAGCAGTACCAACCCCTAAGGTGCTCTCTGCCATTGACGACTCATGACTCAGCGACATTTGTGATATATGCCAGGCCGTGCAGAAGTTCAAGTGGTCTCCACCATACACAACTCAGCGACATCTGTCAGATCCGCGAAGAAGCTGATGTAGTCACCCCCCTCCAAGACTGTAAGATGCTCACACAATGTGATGTGGTGTCCACCATTCAGGACTCAGGACTCTGCAACACATCTGAGATCAGCGAGGTTTTGACAGGAACTTGCAGTGCGCCCACTACTGCACACTCCGATAGCACCAAGTAATTATTTGTTAATCGATGCGCAGAGGCGACAGTCTCTCTCTCTCTCTCTCTCTCTCTCTCTCCCACTTCCCTCTCTTCTCTCTCTCTCATTCTCTTCATTACTTTCCTTCTATCTCTCTCTCCCTTCTCCCTTTCTCACTCCCTTTCTTTCCTTCCCTCTCTTTTTCTCACTGGTGTGTTTTTCCTTCTCTGTTTCTGTCTCTCAGTCCTTTCATATGCACACTACACACGTCTTTATTTTGTGCTTTATTTTCCAAGCTCTGGTGTCGACATCCATGGTCCCCACAGGAATGTTCCACATTGATATTTTTTAATATATTAGTTAAATTGTATTTATTGCTTTATTTTTTATATATATATAAAAAAATAAAATGTGAGAATAGTTTATGGTTTATATAACTTTATAAAAGATTTTTTTCTTAACTGCTGTGTGACTCTTTCTTGTTCTTATTACTCTTATTTGCTGGTATCCACCATGGTGTTACATTTTAGAGCACTTATCTTTGGAATACTATTAATCTCTCCAGTTTGCACCAACTTCTAAATACTGTATTAGATTTATCTCAACTTTAGTTGCTTTAAAGTGCTAATAATGAAATGCAGAGTAGCCGTTCCCATTAAAAAAGACACAAGGCGCACTTTTGCGCTTTTTCTAAATACTAAAATCCTGTATTGAATTGCACTGAGGTAGTCCCTGCACTTACAGTGTACACACAAAATCAGTGAAGAAATCTCATTGTATTTATATTGATTAGGAATAGTGCTTCAGATGCTGGATCTTGACGGGATACACTACCCAGTCCATATATTGTTCTGCACATGAACAAATTACATCACAACTTTCAAAACTGAAATTCTAAATGAATTCCGGCGATAACCCACGTTACCACCAAGACTTTTACACCTGCTTTCCACTAGTGTTAAGCAGGACGACTACCTTCAGCATGAAAGGAGACACAGTGAAGAGACACACCAGAACACCCACAGGTGCCATAGAGTCAATGAGCACGATACAGGGATACCCATGAGGGCCACAAGACTCAGTGCAACAACCCCAGGACCACCAATGCCCCCCAAACCCGCATCTGAGCAAGTGTGTCTGTGTGGTCATTGTGTTAGCATGATAAGCAAATGGCTTGCAACATCACAGTGTACTGTCTTTAGCAGACATTACCATATCACCTCAGCGTTAGCAGTGACCCTGGACATGTAGCTACGCACGCATCCTCCTGCAAGCACAACACACGTATGCTGGCCCGGCATACACAAGTCAGCGCAGGGGTGTGCCTATCCGGCAAGGGATACAGGGTGTCTCCCACATGTCCGTGTGCAGGAAGTGCAGTAAGTGTGTCTCTGAGTTATGATGTAGCCTGCCACAAGGGCCGCAGCAGACAATGTTGTAAAGTGGCATGCACCACCACCAAACAGCACTCTCATGGTGTAGTTTGAATGCCGCACGACATGCCGAAATACGCATTACAATGCTGTGCCGTACGAATGCGCGGGATACAACAGCGCACCGTACAAAAGTATGGGGGCTCGAGGAAAGGAGAAGTAGCTGTTTGGCAATGTAACACAATGAACCCACCCATATGCCACGTGCTGGACATCTCATCCATGATTACCACAGTCGCACACATCCCAAAACACCCACGACCAGCCTTTGTACACATCCTATGTGAATGCAGCGTGGTTTTTACTTATACTTTTACTTCTATGCTCTTTCAGCGCTGTGATGTTGCCGGGTTGTATGACTTATGCTCCTTGTTGGTGTGTTTCATTTTGGCCATTGTTTGACTATATTTGTGCTGTACTTCACTGTACAATAATGCCATTGTGCCCATCTCCCCCATCCCCCCACTCCCTGCTTCTTCCTCTTCCTGGTGCTCTTCTTTCTATAATTTTGCTCCTCCACACATAAATACATATAAAGAACAAATTAGAATAGTTCCTTGATTCTTTTAGGTTTCAAAACTTCTCTCTATTACTGTCGTTCTAATTTTCCATATAAACAGTTTTTTTAATATTAAAGTACACATAGTAGTCAGAAATGCAACATATTCTATCAACACACTTTCTAGAACATTCTACAACACGTGGAGGTTCACAGTTCATCAATTTTTTTAAACCTAACGATATTTTTTTACAACATTTTCTCGAACATTTAACGGCACCTGCAGGTTAAAAGTTCACGATTGTTTCAAGTTCGAACACTGCATTTCAAATGGAAGTAGCAGGTGTGGTTGAGTTGAGCATATTTTATCCTATAACTAGCAGCCCGTCCTGACCTTGTCCAGGTGCAACAGGCTTCCCCGACCCCCTCCCGCCCTGACATTGTGCAGCAGCCCAGGCCCCTGCCCGGCCCGTCCCCCGCCTGCCCCGACCCCCGCCTGCCCCGACCCCCGCCTGCCCCGACCCCCGCCTGCCCCGACATGGGTCCCCTTACCTGAGCCGCCGCTCCTCCCGTCTGTCCGCTGCTCGCACCGCCTCTGGCCTGTCTGCTGTGTCCGCTGCTCGCACTGCCGCTGGCCTGTCCGCTGCTCCTCACGTCACCGCTCCTCCCCCGCGCCATGTCCGCCGCTCCTCGTCGCGCTCCTGGACGCCGCTCCTCCCGGCGCTACTTCGGAGGGACAACTTTTTTTTTTTGCTGTACATTTTTTAAATAATGTTTTTTTAAAAATGTATATAGCATATAACCATCTACACACCCTGACGATTCCAACGGTGTATCGGGTGTGTGGATTGGCGCTGTGGCTCCCGAGTTTACCCGCCTCAAAGGCTGAAAGTTCTTCCTTTATTATAGTAGTATAGATATGTACTCCACGTTCAAACTGCTTTTTCTTAACCAATCACAAAGATGCTTTTCCACAAAACGAATGTGCACCCTACTTTTAAAAAACAATCCTTTTCATCTCCCAATCAAGTACCTTTTTGTAAGTTAAAAAAACTAGTTCCACATCTTTAAACATCTCTTATTCTATGAAGAGACTGCATGAGCTACAGACATCTTTCCATACCTTCCAGCCATACCTTCAAAATGCTAGTGTGGATCGTAGGACATAGCAATGTTTTATGGTGCAAGAGGCATGCAGAACAGAGACATATTTGACTCAGACCTCGGTTTACAAAATGTGGACATTAAATGGTTTGGACAGAGAGGATTGAAGTGGCACCAATTGTTGCCTTTGGTTAAAACCTGTTTGCATCTACAACATTCTGACCTCGTCATTGTGCACTGTGGTGGAAACGACCTAGGCACATTGACTGGGGTTGGTTTGGAAATGCTTATGAAGGACACCTTTGTACAATTGACGTTACTTTTGCCTCAAACTGTCTCTGTATATTCCATTATATCCCAAAGACAAAAGTGGAAATGGTCCAAACAATTTTGTCCTCAGATTGAAAAATCACGGAAGAAAGTCAATCAAGCCGTGACTGCATACCTCAGAGACCACAAAATGGGGTCCATCTACAACAACAGACGTTTTGATATGGTGGATATCTACAGAAGTAATGGAAACTTCACAGATCAGGAAAACCGAGTTTTCCTGAATAACTTGAAGCTGTGCATCCGCCCTTATATGTAGCACCAACTTATGAACACAAGGTCTCTTTTTAGAGCCACCCTATAACTTATAACTTAGGCCCGCTATTTTAGGGCCACATAATGGCAACTCCTGGACCCTCGTCAAAATGTATTCTCCACACTTCTGTGGCGCATCGGCCAGACCATCTCACTTTGCAGCACAGAAGTCTTGCTTTGATCCCCAGCTCTACTCACCCATAAGGGTGAGTAGTTTACTCTTTACAAATACCGTATTGATTTACCTTCGCACTCCCTATAAAATACCACCTAAGCACAATATACAAGTTCGACAGGTGTGACACAGCGCCCAGAGCACATGACTTCACAGCATAGCACACAGTTTAGGCTCACAGTTTCATCCCCGACTCCAGCAGCAGCTCAATTTAACAGCATCACACTCTACGCAATACCTCACTTAATTTCTGTACCCCGCATTTTCAGACCGATAGGGGTCAGTAGTTCAACAGCTTTATCCCGAGTCCATCAGCAGCTCAGTTTACTCCCCCAGCGCCATCAGACCCGCAGGAGTAAGTACTTATCACTTCACAAATACTGAATTGATTTGACACACGCATATTTACCTTCGCATTCCCTCTATAACACCACCTAAGCACCATACACAAGCTACAATGTTCGAAACAAAAGTTCATCCAAGTAGCTATAACTACATGCTCACACTACTTGGACAGGTATTGCAGAGTGCCTAGAGAACATGACTTCACAGCATATGACACACAGTTTGGGCTCACGCTTTCATCCGAGTCTGGCAGCAGCTCGTCTTAGCAGCATGAGACTCTAGACATTACCTCACACACATTACGTACCCCAGGACTTTCAGAGCAATACGAGTCAGTAGTTCATCCTACTAGATATAAACACATGCTGACGCTACTTCCACAGGTGTACTGCAGCGGCCAGTGCACATGTCTTCAAAGCATAACACACACAATTTGAGGTCATGCTTTAATACCCGAGTCCCGCACCAGTTCACCTTAGCAGCATCAGACTCTACGCAATACCTCACTTAATTTCCGTAGCTCAGCACTTTCAGAGCGGTAGATATGAGTAGTTTTCTTCGCACCCCCTGTATACAACACCCTAAACACCCCACAGAGTTTACAGTGTTCCTACCCTCCTCTTCCCTACGTTTTTTGCCCTTTTTTCCCCTTACTCGCTTCTACTGAATCATAAAATGGCGGCCAACACTTCCTAGTTCATTGAGACTCTAGACAATACCTCACATATTTTCCGTACCACAGGACTTTGACACCAGTACGGATCAGTATTTTATCCTAGTAGGTATAAACACATGCTGACACTACTTCCACAACGGGACTGCAGTGGCCAGGGCACATGACTTCACAGCACTTGCCAACACTTCCTAGTTGCAACCGCTCGCAGTGCTCGCAGCCAATCAGCAGCAAGCTTGTGCTCGTAATGCCTCAGCCAATCAAATGGCAGAATTCCCAAATATCGATATCTGTAAATTTTGATATTTCTCAAAAACTACTGAAAGGATTTACACCAAATAAACAAAAGCGTGCTTTCTAGACCAAGACCCTTCTCCCTGCCAAATTTGGGGTAATTCTATTCACCGGTTCGACATGTAGCCTTGTCTAAAGTTTCCTATGGAAATTAACATGGCAAAAACATGTTTTGGGACACCCATTTTTTCTCGGCCCCCCCTTGACGAATCACCCCCAAACTTTCAACATAGGAGCTGATCTCAACAAAAAATTAGTTTTAAAAATGTCACGAAGATTCGTCAATCGAGGTCAGTTAATGGGAATAGAATGTTGCCATTTTCCTACATAACTGGCGATGGGCAGTAGATAGTTATAGTTAGGACCTATTATCCATAGGCAATCCGCAACATTCTATTGACAATAACTTTGGCCTCTATTGATGAATCTTTTTGAAATGTTCCAAACTTTTGACCAGCTCAGTTCCGCTCCTTCCTTGAAAATTTGGAGGTGATTGGTCCAGCGGGGGCCCAAGAAAAAAGGGGGGTCCCAAAATGTGTTTTCCCCCATGCAATTTTCCATAGGACCTTTAGCCACTGCTACAGCCCGAACGGCTGACCGGAATTACATCAAATTTGGCAGAGAGGTAGTCCTCAGTTCCGACTTATGTCTTTGGCCTATCTGGTGTCAATCTGTTCAGTAGTTTTTGAGAAAATTGCGGTTAAAGTCATTTATATATCTATGGGCTTGGAGGATCCGCGGATTGTGCGAGGATTGGCCTCGTAGGATAAGCGCACCGTCCCGCTCACGCGCTCGATTCTAATTGGCTATCAAGCGGTTGTAAACATTCGAAACCAGGAGCTGTTGGTAGCCATTTTGTGTCTCGGTAGAAGCGAGGCTGGGGAAGTCTGTGGAATATGTTGGCAAAATGTGAACAGGGGCAAGTTAGACACACCCTGACACCCTAGGCCTGCTTAGGGGGTGATATAGGTACCCGTAGGGCTTAAAAAGTAAGATAGTATTTTTGTTTTTTTTTAAAAGTCGCAGGATGCGTGTAGGATCCGCGCATTTCGCTGCCGAAAAAAAAGAATGAAGCATGTATTTTTAAGATATACTTCAAGCTTATGTGGTTAGATCTTGGGTGGCTCTAAAAAGAGCCCTTGTGTTTATTGAGAGATTTTAGTACCTACAAGTAAGTACCGATGTTGAGTCTAAAGTTCAAGAGGAAGACTCTGTTTCCCTCATCTGTAAAATGTACACCATCTGTCCTATAGATGCCATGCATATTGAAATGCAGATTGTTGTGGTATATGGACCCCATTGTATAGCCTCGGAGAAAAGCAGAAACAGATTTATTCACATGTTTTCTAGCTTTCTCAATCTGTGGACAAAATTGATTGTACCAGTTCCATTTTTGCCTTTGGCATATGTTAGAAAGGCAGTTTGGGGGAAAAATGACATCAATTCTCCAAAGGTGTCCTTCATAAGCATTTCCAGACCTACCTCAGTGAAAGTGCATAGGTCATTGCCACCACAGTGCACAATTATGAGGTCAGGGTGTTGGAGATGTAAAAAGGATTTCACCAATGGCATCAATTGGTGCCACTTTAACCCTTTTTGTCCAATCCATTTAATGTCTACGTTTGGTGAAGCTAGGTCTTTCTAAATTCCTTTCTGTTCTGCGTACCTTTGGCTCCAGAAAATATAGCTGTGTCCCACAATCCACACTTTAAATATGTTGAAGGGAGGTCTGGATGTACTCAGATGGTCTCTGTAAATGAAGTGCCAGTTTGAAAAGTAATATTTTTGTAAAATGGTGGATAAGATGCAGTTGAGAATAAAAGAAGAGAAATGAATGGTTGTTTGATAATATTCTACATTGAAAACTAGGGTGTAGGTTTCTGTTTTTTGAAAGCCTGATTCTTATTGGTTAACAAAAATTGATAGAAAGTAACATTACGTAAGATAAGCTGGTATATTGAGAAGTCAAGCACACTTGCTGTTTTGATTAGTAACATTGTGTGAGAAACCTTTGACCTGTGTGCTCAGTGAAGTGTTCCATGAAGTGTTTCTATGGTAACAGGCAGAATGGGGGTAGGGTTCAAATGTATGTCGTTTGGAAAGGATTGAAATGTCTAACCAATAGAAATGTGTGTTTGGTTTTGTATTAATGTGGTAAGGAATGTAATTTGATGTTCAGGTGTATATGTGTTGAAAATGAGAGGAAATCTCTGCCATTCTATGGTTCTGGTGAGAGGTGTTGAAAACAGGGATTTTGAATAAGAAAATCTGCTGTGTGACTGACATACTTTTTATTCTACAAAAACAATTGGAAAGGTGAGTTATTAATGTATGAGGGAATGTATGTGGTGCATTTTGGTTTAATCTAGAGTACTGTGTTTGTTCTGCTAAAGTGAAGGGAATATATTTTATCTCTAGAATTTTATTGTGAGTATGTGTGCATTTAGAAAGCATTCTGAGATAAGCATTTGTTTATTTTATGTGTTTGCACACAGATAACTATGCTGTTCTCTTGTTTTGGTAGAATTAGAAACCAGTAATTTTTTATTTATTTGCAAAAATGACTCAAGTTTGTACAATACAATGTAGTACTCATTCCAGACTACAAAATGTGTTTTAGTAAAATAGAAGGGATAGTGTTGTTTGTCTAGAATCACAGGGATATTTTATCAAGAATGGCGATAAAGTTATCTTTGCTTTAGTGGCAGGAAACTGCCGCTAAAGCTGTGATAATGGGATTGATAGTATGCTCTTGTGAATTCCTATAGTAGACCAGGTTGTGGTGTTAACCTGGACTGCTATGGGAATTCACAAAGGCATATTATCAAGCCCATTATCGTTGCTTCAGTGGCAGTTTCCTGTCGCTAAAGCGGCGCGTTCTTGATGATATGCCCCACAGATTGTCTTCTGTGCATAAGGAACCACTCTGAGAGAAGCATTTTAGTACTTCGGGACATATTATGAAGCAGGGCGTTAAAAAATATTGTCGTTTTAGCGGTAGAAAACTGCCGCTAAAGCGGCGATAATGGGCCTGATAATATGGACTTGTGAATTCTAATATAAACCTATGTTCTATTGTGAACATGGGCTTCTATTGGAATTCTTGACGGCATATTATCAAGGCCATTATCGCCGCTTTTGCTGCACTTTTCTGTTGCTAAAACCGTGATAATCTTAAAGCTCTGATTGATAATATGCCCCTTCATGTGTTTTCCGATATGTTATTAGTTAAAAACGTATCGTGTTGTCACATTTTGGTAGAATTAAAAAATAGTCATTGGTTATGTGTTTCTTAAATGAGTTTAGTATTAATCGTAAAATGCAGTCCTGAAATATGTATAATGTATGGTTGATGTTTTTGCCGACAGATAAGTACATGTAGTCTTGCACTGACACTTCCACCAGTATGATTTCCTACACTACCCAAACACAACTACACTACTGTAAACCATTAATCTACCTGCAGCATGACCCCCTACACTACTTATTTACCACTTTACTACCCTAAACTTTAAATCTACACCCGTATAACCTCCTACACTAGGCAAACACCAACTTATTTCCTAGAACATTCCCCTACCACAACCCCCTACACTACACAAACACCACATCATTATCTTAAAGCCCGAAACGCTATCCCTAGCATGATCTCTTATGGTACATAAACACCACTGCACTATGCTAGAACACTACCCCAGTATGAGTCCTTATAATACCTAATCACCATTTCAGTTCTATAAAGCTTAAATATATCACAGCAGGATCCCTTACACTACCCAAACACTACTATAGTATCTTACTACTGTATTTATAAGGAATATTGTTATTTGTCTAGAATCGCACAGTAGAGTTTTTGCATTTAGGATTCAGTCTTAGAGAAGTTTTTTGGTAGTTTATGTGAACTTATGTGACCCCCTGAGCAGGACTAGGGTGTCAGGGTGTGTCTACCCTGTCCCCTTTTCACATTTTACACACAAATTTCACTGACTTCCTCAGCCTCGCTTCTACCAAAGCCCCAAATGGCTGCCAACAGTTGCTGATTTCGAATGTTTACAACCGCTTGACAGCCACTTAGAATTCAGCGCGTCATCGGGGCGGTGCGCTTATCCTACGAGGTCAATCCTTGCACAAACCGCGGATCCTTCGCATCCATAGATATATAAATGACTTTAACTGTAATTTTCTAAGGAACTACTGAACAGATTGACTCCAGATATGCCAAAGGCACAAGTCCGAACTGAGGACTACCTCTCTGCCAAATTTGGTGTAATTTCGTTCAGCTGTTCGGGCTGTAGCTGTGGCTAAAAGTCTCATGTGAAATTGCATGGGGAAAACGCGTTTTGGAACCCCCTGTTTTCTCGACCCCCACTTCACCAATCACCCCCATACTTTCAGGGAAGGAGCGGAACTGAGCTGGCTAAAAGTTTGGAAAACTTCAAGAAGATTAATCAATTGACGCCAAAGTTAATGGCAATATATTATTGCGGTTTTCCTACCCTAAATCTTAAATATAGTTCTGCAGAACCTTTAACACTACCCAAACACCAGTTTATTTTCTACAACATTACCACAACACAACCCTCTATACTAATGAAAGACCAGTGCTGTACTCTAAACTCTAAATGTACCGCTACTATGACCCCCTACACTGTATAAACACGACTGTACTACCCTGAATAATAAAACACTACCCAATACGACCCTGGACACTACTCAAATATCATTGCATTACTCTAAACATTAAATCTATCCCTCCACCACCTCCTACACTACCCAATCACGACTGTACTATTGTAGAACACTACTCCAGTATAACCCCATACACTACTGAAACACTACTGTACTAATGTAAAACACTACTGCAGTACGACTCCATACACTACACAAACACCACTACAGTACCTTAAACTCTAAAACACTATCCCTATTATGACCCCATATACTACCTAAACACCACTGCACTATCCTAGAACAGTACCTTACCACGATCTTCTACACTAGTTAAACATCATTGCAGTACTCAGCAATACCACCTACAGTATACAAAACCACTGCACTATCTTAAATCCTAAAACACTATCCCTAGCATGATTCTGTACATTATAGAAAGACCACTGCAGTGTCCTAGAACACTGTCCTAGCAGGACCCTCCACAGTACACAAAGTCCACTGCACTGCCGTAAACCCTAAATCTACCCCCAGTACAACCTCCTACACTACCCAAACACCATTGCACTACCCTAAACCTTAAATCAATCTCAGCATGACATCCTACACTACCCAATCACGACTGTACTGTCCTAGAACACTACTCCAGCAGGACCCCCCTATATTACACAAAGACCACTGCACTACTCTAAACCCTAAATCTACCCCTAGTACGATCACCTACACCATGCAATCACCAGTGCATTTCCCTAAATTCTAATACATTAACCCAGCACGATCTCCTACACTACCCAAATACCACTACGGTACCCTAGAACACTACCCCAGCACGAGTTCTTAAACTATACAAATAACACTGCACCACTCTAAATTCTAAATCTGTAGTGTTCCAAAACCATAGTCACTGTTTATGTACCATGCAGTAATCTATTTATTAAAGTAAAAGTGAAACAACTATGAATTAACTCGGTGTCTTTCCTTATAGCATTGTGATCATTTAGATAATAAGTATGTACTCATAGACTGCTTCAGGTTTTAGTGTTATGGAGTGCTTCAAACTGGTATGCACTATGTAGGTAGTGCTCTTAAAACTTTCACAGTTCTGCTTCAGACCTACAATTTTTTAGTTAGAATTTGTATGAAATGTGTTTGTATAGTAAAGAAAATGAATAAAGTTTTTAATAAATACTTATATATGTTTATTTTTTACAGATACTGTTTGTCATCCTTGAAATAAAGTTATCATGCCGCACAAAGAAAGACGAATAAAAAGTCAGAAAAAGGATACTTATTTGAAAAAAACTCAACCACAACTCTTGGAAGACCAACATAATGTGGTGAAAAAGAGAACAATTTATGGTAAGACTTCAAAAGACTTTATAAAAAAGATTACTAGACTGAGAGAAAAAAAATAGCAATGTGGAAAGCAGTGAAAATGTTCCAAGCACAAGAAAAAGTGAAAGGAATAGGAAAGGCAAAAAAGGCAATGTAAAAACAAAGGATGCAAATTATAGTAAAAGAAGAGAAAATCAATATAAAGAAATCCGCCCAAAATTATTTTACAACAGAGTTGTGAATAACTTACTGAAAGACACAAAAAAATAGAAAGAGAACACAATTTTATAAAAAGAAGAAGCATATTGAATCCATTGTTGAAAAGGCTTTTGAAGTAAAGAGAAAACTCTTCACTTTAGTACTGAAGAGCAGTCAATCATTAGATAAACCAATACATTTAATGAAGGCCTAAAGTAAGAGGAAAAGAGTAATTAACAAAACTAACTTTTGTGATATTTTTTTAGGACAATGGAACCACAGTTCAAGTTCTGAGCCTTTTTTTAATGAAGATAGTTATTTACAGAGCAATAATTTGTTGCATGCACGTTACACCAGTGGTCGAGCTTATGAGGTTTGAGATGATTGTCCAATTGAGAAAGAGCAAATGGTTCCTAGAAATGCAGAAGTGATAGCTGATGAAGTTCTAGGCAGACGTCTTAAAGCCGCAGTGTACACTTGGGATTGTAGTGGTATTTGTAGTGTGCGGCAAGAATCGATTGATAAATTACGTCATTTCTTATAAGCATATTGTAAAAAAAGTGTTAAACAAAAGATTAATCTGTTGCAAGAACTAGACCCTTGCCGAGTGAGAAAACATACTGGCTTGCAAGGTCATTCGCTGGCTTGTCTTTCAAGGAAAGTATTTCAAAGTGTTTTTCACCATTTCAGGATGTTGGCAGTACATCATACTCAAATGCGGAAGATAGTGAGAAAATTGTATTATGCAAAAAGTCCAGAACTAAAGTTAATTCTTTTTATTAGGAGATATGACATAAGCAAAGAATCATACATAAGAAAAAAAGAACATAATTAACTTAACATACAGCCATGCCATAGGTCCTATTTTCAAATTTATGAACCCCCCCACCCACCCCCAGTGGATCACTACAGGGCAAATAGAGAAGAAAAGAAAGTAAAGGTGAACATACATAATTCACTTTTATCAGGCTACCTTGAACCTTAATGCTCAGAGTTCAACCAATTAGTTAAGGAGCCCCAAATCTGTTTACCCTCCCTCCGGCCCTAGGTCCTCTTCTCCTAAATACAGATATTTCCCATTTATACACATTTAGAAATTTACTAAGCCATTCATGTGGAGTCGGGGGAACCGGATCCAGCCACACTATAGCTAGACATAGTCTCAATACAGCCATAGCGACAAGAAGTAACTTTTGGTCCGAATCGACCCTATTTTGATCGGGTATACCCAACATAATAACCTGAGGTGTTAATAATATCGTATACCCGAACACTTGTCCCAAACGCTGTTCTGTTTTGCATAACAATGGAGCCAAAGAAGGGCAGGAGGCGAACATATGAATACTGTCCGCCGCAAGCTCCCCACATCGGGAACAGTTTGCCCCCACCGCCCCACCCCATTAATGTATACGAGAAGGCGTTACATACAAATTGAGCCAAGTCTTAAAGCATTGAACCTGGAGGTTGGCAGAAATAGTGGCAGATTGGCTATAAGCTAGAGAATCCTCGTAAACACCTTGTTCCGCATGTAATCCAGTCTGCCACCGATTAAAATGCTTAGTTTAATCATCACTTCTCTTAGTATTGACCAATTTATAAATAATGGATATAGTCAATTGGTTACCATTGATCAATTCAATTAACGGAATACGAATCCAGCTAACAGTTCTTTTGCAGAAGAAATCTCTAATCTGTAAGAATTAAAAAAATTGCCTATTTCCTATCCCAAATTTCTGCTTTATGGATTCAAAGGTCATAAGCCCAGATTCAGAAAAAATGTCCCCTATTACAATAACCCCTTGTGCTGACCACTCTTTAAAATACCCATCCCGAAAGATTTCCGGGAGGAGAGTATTCTTTGCAAAAGGAGAGTATAGGTGAATTCTACCGATATTAAACATTATCGAACTGTCGTCCAAACTTTAAAGGCACCCAACAAAACCTTAATCCTCACCCATTTAAAATAGGCAAGGTCAATATGTCTAAACAGAAGTCCCTGAGACTCTTCCCTGAAAATTAAATGATAAATTGAAGTATCTGAGCGATCCACATCTCATATATCTAGTAAATCAGCGATCTGTGTCAACATTATCGACCAATAGTAAACCTGAAAATTGGGTATTGTCCAGCCCCCCCTCTCTCTGGGGAGAGTCATAAATGTCATAGCCCGTCTTGGGCGTTTGCCGGCCCATAAAAACCATAAAAACCAAGAAGTAATCCGTTCTAGCTTTTTGAACCAAGTTTGATCAATCAACACTGGGATAGCTCTAAGAAAATATAAAATCTTGGGAAAAAAAACATTTTATAACATTGCATCTGCCCATCAACGTTAACTGTAGATTATTAATTTGGCGAGCATCAGCCTCTAATTTACGTATCAAAGGGTTCAGGTTGATCTCAACTACCTCCCCAGGTTTAGGGCTAATCTCTACCCCCAGATATTTAGACTTACTAACTACATGCGGGTCAGCCAAATTAATTTTATCATTACATATTATTTGAGTTTTTACTTCATTTATGTGATAACCAGATATCGCACCAAACTGTGAAGTAATTATTTTGATCTCTTGCAATGCTACCTGCGGGGAATCAGTCAAAATGGCTAAATCATCAGCATAACCAAGGATTTTGGTGTCCCCGCCCTTAGCCCGCACCGTACGAATTAATACATCAGAAAAAATATTTTTAATCAAAGGATCGATATAAATTGCAAACAATAAAGGGGAGCAGGGACAGCCCTGCCTTGTTCCTCTCAATATATTTATTGTTTCTGATTGAATTCCCATAACCGAAATTTGAGCCGTTGGGTGTATATACATGCTCTGAATCGCACAAATAAATCTCTCCCCGAGACCATAGTGACTCAATGCAGCCCATAAAAAAGGCCGGAAGACCCTATCAAAAGCTTTCTCCGCATCAAGCAGAATTAAAGCCATAGGGTCTCCTGTAAACTTAGTATAATTGAACAACGCGATTGTGCGGTGTATATGCTCGATGGTTTCACGGCCAGGCACAAAGCCATGTTGTTGTGGAGATACAAGCTTTTTGATCACCCCTGCCAGCCGGTTTGCAAGAATTTTTGAGTGCATTTTGATATCACTGTTGATTAGAGTTATTGGTCGATAGGACACGGTATCCGATGGTATCTTGCTTTTCTTTAAAAATGTGACGATCCTAGCTCTCCCCCAAGATTCAGGAGGCTTAATGCAATTTTGAACCATTCGGAACATCTCCAGCATAACAGGGGTAAGCTGAGATCGAAAAACGTATAAAATTCTCCTGGTATATAATCAGGCCCTACAGCCTTACCACTAGGAAGAGAATCTATAGCTCGCCATAACTCTTCAGTTTTAATTTCAGCATCTAACGAATCAAGCTCTTCCGATGATAGAACCCCTACCTCAATTTCCTTAAGGTATCTGTGTTTCAGCCTGAACCACCACATTATCACTAATATCTTCATTATATAAATTTTTATAACATTTCTGAAAAGCTAGAGCTATAGCGCCATCTTCGGTGACTAACACTACTTCAGGATCCATAATGCTTTCAATACGCATGGCAGATTCTTTTTCTCTAGTTCTAACAGCTAACATATGTCCAACTCTTTCACTGTTCTCGTAAAGTTTAGAACGCCAAGCTAAAAATGTGCTTGCCACTTTAGACTGTGAGATTTCTATTATGGCTGACTTAGCAATTATTATCTGAGTTTGTGCAGAATCACCATCACCACCCCCTAACATGATCCTGGCCAGATTGATCTCAGCCTCTTCAAGATCTCTATACAGCTCCTGTAGCTTCCCTTTTTCCCTTTTCGGGCTTTCCCATCCAAATCGAGTTGTCTCTCCCCTTATACCAGCTTTAAGTGTGTCCCACACATTTTGTATACTAGTACTACCTATATTTTCGTTTAGAAATCTTGTTATCCATAAGGCCATGCATTCAATATACTTGCTATCTCTTAAGGACCATGAGTCTGTTTTTTTAACCCTGGGCTGTATATTAACCTCGAGTACAAGTGGGTTGTGATCCGACATTACTCTCGGATATCTAGTTATACTAGAGCCTTGATCCAAAATTGGAGAGATAAAAAAATAATCTAACCTAGAATGGGTTTTGTGGGGTGCAGAAAAAAAAGTAAACCCAGGGTCGTTCCTTCTAAAAAAAGCCCACATCAATCAGACCGTGCAGTTCGTGCATTTGCCGTAGAGCCCTATAAACTTTAGGTTTCCGACCAGAATATGCTACAGCAGATTGATTAGCAAGTTCACAGCCAATATTAATGTTAAAATCGCCACATAGTATAAACGGAGCTGGCCAACCGACCAGCTCGAGATTTAGCCAGTTCTATAATTCTGGGTCCTCAAGTACCGGACCATAAACTGAACAGAGTGTGAAAACTTTATTCTGAAAATTGCCATGAATGATGACCCATCGACGATAATCATCAACAGAAGAACAAATTATATTGACCATTCCCCGATGAGCCAGAATAGCGTCCCCTTTAGTCTTTGCCTCCAATTTAGTCCAGGAGATCGGCTGAAAACCCTCGAGCTCCAGAAGCTTATGACGGATGGTTTCAACATGAGTCTCTTGAAGGCAGATAACATCTGCCCGCAAGAACCGGATATCCTCTCTAATCCGGCGGTGTTTAGCTGGGTCAATTAACCCGCAAATATTTTTAGATGCTATCCTAATATTAGCCATTGCAAATGAGGGATCTTTCCAAACATAGATCCAGCTAAAGATTGTACCCGCCCTATCTGAGCTAACCTCTTCCCAAAAACAAGCCCCAACCCAAACCTTCCCTTGCCCTGTAGTTCCTCCCCCACCCTGGGCCCCCCACCCACCCTACCCCCCCAACTCGACAAACTGGCAAAAAAAGGTCCTCAGACCCTTGTGATGCCTCCCACTTCCCGAGTGTCACCTGGGCACTCCCTGTCCATATAAACACCATAAAGAGAGATAAAAGAGAAAGTAGAAAAAAACGAACAAAAATACAACAAACATCTTGAGGGTATGTAAAGCATCCTGCACAAACACATTCCAAGTTGAAACTAAAGTCCATTAACAATCAGTTAGTTCCTTTAAGTAGTTTTCAGCTTGGACTTCCAAAGAGAATACCCGAATCTTGCCTTGATAAATAACCTTCAACCGTGCACGGTTCATCAAGAAGACCCCACACCCTTTTTTTTGGAAAGGGGTGATCAACTGACGAAGTCGCCACCTCCGTTCCACTGTTGTGTGGCAAAAATCGGGCCGCACAAAAAAGGTTTGTGATGATAGTGAGTTTTGTTACTTTGGTCCTGAAGAAGGGAGTGAAGAAACTCAAACATTAAAAGAAGAAAATGTTGCAGAGAATGTTGAACATAGTTGGACCAAATTTTAAAAAAATGAAATGACAAAGTTTAAGGTCATTTCAGGTGAAAGGCCAAATTTTTCTTGTATTTGTTGTCGCTGAACTCACTACAAAAATCAGACTAGGAGTGTTGATCTGTATTTAAAAAGTGAAAAAGAAAATAATGATAAGTGGAAGGAATTTGCAACTTATTTGTTGGTAGAGAATTATTTTGATTTGGGTTCTTATCAGCATATTTGTAAATATTGTTATTACAAGTTAGATGATAATAGAATGCCTGCTGGAGCTGTGCATAATAATTTAGAGTTAGTTGCTATTCCTCCACAACTGACAGATCTCAATACCTATGAGTCTATTCTCATTCAGTGTGTGCACCCTTTTCAGGCTATTGTTCGTATGGAGCCTAAAACAGGTAAATTGCTTCCTTCATATTTACCAAGAGGATTAAAAGGAAGATTTGTACATTTACCGTTAGATTTAAAGACAAATATTGAAACTATTGGTGTAGACAGTGTAGAAAGTGAACCTCTAGTAATTCTTGTTAATGGTGTGCCAACTAAGAATAAGAAAATCTGTCAGGAGGTAGTGGATGTTAGGAAAGTGCAAAAGGCAACATTGTATTTGATAAAAAACAATGCATACTATAAGAATGTTTATACAGGAGAAGAAATACTTTTAGAAGAAGATACCTAAACGTCAAGTGGAAAAATTGAAAAAGTGGACATGTTAAGATGTGAAGAAATCTATGAACATTATAGTGTGCATCCACTTCATTCAAAAGAAGTGATGGGAAACACACTTGATTTGTTCCAAATAAAAAAGGCAAAAGGAAGTCCTGTGAGTGTATGGGAAGAGAGCTTGGAAGCTCATTGTTTTCGACGGTTGTTCCCAACTGGAAAAGGAGGACGATATGATGAACGTCCTGTGCAGATTCTTGCATCTGAATATCGGACAACAAGATTATATGCAGAAGATCCAAGATTTTGACAATGTATCCCTTATATATTTCATCTTTTGTTTGAAAGTGACTTGTCTGGACTTCATATGCAGTCAACCATATTCTAAAATCTGGAATACATCTGCACAATGTATCTGCAAAAGATTTTATGGATAAAGTGCACCAGAGAGATGATCATCTAGAATCTCAGCTCATTAATATGATGGCATGTCAGCGTGGGACGAATGAATATTGGTACCGTCGTCATGGAGAACTGAAATGTATAAGCTATCAGCCGTCCACAATTTACACAGGTCATTCTAAGTTTCCCAAATTAAGGATGAATATCAGGGTGTGCAGTAGAGGTTGATGGTGTTGATCCACTCGTACTCCGGCCTTCTGATGAAGCAGGAAGAGCCTCTTTCAATCTCCTTAACTCCACCTTTGCAAAGTTGACCGGATGCTAAGATTGTAAGTGCTTCCGCATGCTTGCAGTTCCACATGAGTACTTTTTGTTGGGGTCTCCCCTTGAAAGCACTTCATTGCATATTCGGCAAGTAACTTCTGTTGCAGTCCCCTTTTTTAAGCCTGGTGGAAAGGTGAAAAATTTCCAGACAATGCTGGTATATTTTTGCTTGAGTGGAGGTTCAGAGACAAATTCTTGCTGTGATGAGTTCTCTGAATCTGAGGATGATGGTGGATTACCAGCCATAGTATAAATAAATGAATCTTTTCTTCAAAAAAGAAAGAGCAGAAGATTTTCACAGGAGGTCTTTCCCTCAGAAAAGTTGTAATAAGAGAGATTAAAATGGGTGGGGTCCTATAATAGTTTCAATAGGACGTGTAATGAACCAATCAAATCTCGTTTTTTAAAGTCACATGGGGTGCGTGTAGGATGCGCGTAGGATGTGGACAGTCAATACGCACCATGCTTGCATTGTGCTTGCGTCCAGCGTGAGTTCGCGAAATTGCATCAAAAAGTTATGTACTTTTTAAGAAAGTTAAAGAATATTATTTTTATAATAACCTCAGAAAATCTCTTTTAATATTTATATTAAATATATAGAAATACGTTTTCCAACATTAAAAAAATCGCGGAAGCAGCACACCCATCGCTTCCAAAATGCATATGATGTCACACGCTATCGCGCATCCGTCACGTCATGTTATACGTACATGTCATGTATGCGCCAGGCATCGCGCACACGTCGCATAGCAACCGCGTTGGAAAAGTCGTACCCGTTGCGCACCCTAATCGGATCTCCTTAACTCCACCTTTGCAAAGTTGACCGGATGCTTAGATTGTAACTGCTTCCGCATGCTTGCAGTTCCGCATGAGTACTTTTTGTTGGGGTCTCCCCTTGAAAGCACTTCATTGCATATTCGGCAAGTTTTGCACAGTAAATGAGCAGGGTGTTCGTGCAGTGCGCAACTCCATAAAAAAAGATAATAATAAATAATTTAAGTATATTATGAACAATATATAATAATGAAACAATTTATATTTTTATGTAAAAAAAATCATTAAAAAATAGCATCTAAAAATAAAATGATTACAAAATATAGTTAGAAAATATTCAAATAATTTATAAATTTAAACATTATGATTTAAAAAAATTATTATTAATATTATTATTATTATTATTATTATTAGGATTGCGGGCGCGCGAGTTATAGTTAGTACAACTAACTATAAAGCGGGAATTTCAATGGTTTTATATGAGTGAAATGTCCAGCTAACTATAACACCCCTGAAACCTATGTTTTTTTCAGTGAATATTTATATATATATATCAAAGAAATCCCGACCGCCGTTGGCTGCGGTCATAAACGGGCACGGACCTCCTTCTCTTCGTCACCTTTGCTCTCACTCCTCAATCAAGTAAGGGACGCCAAAACACCATAAAGTGTAGCAGTGCAGAAAATTTCTTGCAAAATACCAGAGCAAGTGCTCTCCCTGACGCGTTTCGCTCCGCGAACGGAGCTTGGTCACATGACGCGAAAGGAGTAGATGGACACAATATATACAAAATAAAAGCCAATGCGCCTAAAGAAACAGGTCGCAAAGGTACACAACAATGTAGACCTGATATATACAATGGAAATTTTACTGCAGTAAAATGCCACAGTGGGGAAGAAAAAAAGTTTCAGCATAGTGCTCTAAGCAAACAGTAAACTTGAAATATAAGTCTATCACAATTACAAACTATTGACAAATAATCATTTAAGTCGAGCAAATAGTATTACTTCATACCTAATGTAGCTTAACACATGAGGAGAGCATAGTGCTCCACCATCATAACAGTAGTGTTGTTAAGTTGCAAAAAATATATAATATTTAATATAGTGATTGTACAAATGCAAGTGCATTTCAAAAAAAGGTAGAAAATTGCCAATAAATTGCACATTTCATAACCCCATATTTCCAATAGTCAATTCAATATAACGTTCAAAGGTTGTGATTAATGTAAGTGCTAACTAAAGTGCAACACAAAATAATATTTAACAGAAAATTAAGAAATTAATATATTCCAATTAAAAAACAATCGATGGCTAAAAAGCCCAAATAGAGAACCTGAATCAAGATTAGTTCGGTATAAACATCTAATCCTACATATAATTTCATCATTAATATGTAAAGCCCATATGTCAGTAATATTTACAAATAGAATCAGAAATATTGAAGCTGGATCAAGCGCATTCGATCACACCAAAAACATTCAGATATTGTGCTATAAAAAATTATGTAATTCATCAAAAGCATTTAACCCATTAGGGGACATAGTATCAAGTAACATGATAAAGTAAGCTTCTTTTTGTCTAAGTAACCTTTCACGATCCCCACCTCTACCGGGGTTTGGTACAGAGCATAGCAAAGTGTACTTCAGATCTTTCAGTTTTTTGTCGTGGACCTCTTTGAAATGGCGGGCCACAGGATAGTTCATGTCTGAATTGACTATAGCTCTTATATGTTGTAAGATGCGCTGGTTGGCAGGCAGCTTTGTACTCCCTATGTAGGAGAGTGAACAAGTGCAAGTGAGTTTATAAACAACAAAGTCACTACGACAAGTGAGATGCTCAGTTATTTG
This sequence comes from Lissotriton helveticus, assembly GCF_964261635.1. NCBI lineage: Eukaryota > Metazoa > Chordata > Amphibia > Caudata > Salamandridae > Lissotriton > Lissotriton helveticus. The sequence continues at coordinate 1,576,992,671 of NC_136061.1, read as the reverse complement.
TATGGGTGACTCACTGAAAGCTGATTTGTAGTAAGTACTTTTCTCAGCAAAATTGCAGGCCCGGCAAGATGCACATCTGAAGAAACCAGTTTTGGTAAGCCAGGGATTTTTGATGGAAAGTTCTGGTTGACTTTTGTCCAGAGCATCCTTCATAGAAGGGGCCCTCCTGAATGTAATAGCTGGTGTTGTAGGTAACAAAGGGCTCAAAATGACATCTGTTAGTACAATAGGCCACTCTATTTTGATGATGTGCCTTAGTTTCTGTACTTGGGAACAGTAGGTGGTGATAAATCTTACTGAGCTGCCCAAAGTGGGTTCTGGGGAGGATCTAGAACTCGGGGTCAATAGTTGTTCCCTTGGACGATCTGAGACTTTAGAGAGGGCACGGTTCAATGCCTCTTGTTTGTACCCACGTCCCAAGAATCTTTGCATAGACTCAGCTAAACATTGATTGCTCACCTCGGGATCACTACAAATCCTTTTGATGCGAATGAATTCGCCCAGCGGAATGCTTTGGATAGTGTGGGGCGGATGTGAACTGCAGGCGTGAAGAATGGAATTGCCCGCAGTGCTCTTTCTGAATAATTTGGTGTGAATCTGTCCCTGTTCTATAAAGACTTGGACATCCGAAAATTCTGAACAGGTAGATGTTATAGTGGCAGTGAACTTTAAATTTCTGTTGTTTACATTAATATTGTTGGCAAAGAGGGCAGCTTGTTCTGGCGTACCCTTCCAGACGATGAAAATGTCGTCTATAAATCTCCAATAGTGGGCAAGATGTTTAAGCCATTTGCTATGTGTTCCCTGCAGGACGTGCTCCTCCCACCAGCCAACATGTAAACATGAATAGCTGGGGGAGAAGCACGAACCCATAGCCACACCTCATTCTTGGTGGAAGATTTCCCTGTCAAATTGAAAGTAGTTGTTAAACAAACAAATACGTATCATTTCCAACAACATTGAATTATGTTCCCTGAAAGTGGCTGCCCTAGTATCCAAAAAATACTTAATCGCTTCTATACCTTGCAGATTGTGTATAGTGATTCTATGTCCATGACCAGAAACTATATGTATATATATATATATTCCAGGCAAAACGTCCTGAAGCATTGGAGGTGAACACGATCGTGCTTCCAACCATCCGGTTATCCTGTGCCTCACTGCAGCTTGCCACACATTGCCATTGTTTTTTCTGAATGCCGACGCGTTTCGAGGCGTACCACGCCCCTTCATCTAAGGCAAGGAAGACAAACATCGAGAGCTCACCTCATTTCTTTCCATGATTTATTTGTTCAACACACCCAAAGGGGTTTGGCTTTTTAATAGTTCATTAGGGCATTGTGAGAATTGTAGTTCCTGGAGGTGAGTAAGTTCGTTGTTTTCAGTCCATAATTAATACATATTTATTTCCTTAAGTAGGATTGGCAAAGCAGGGCTGGCCTATTCTGCAATTGAAGCACGATGCTGGCAGGAATTGGTACGTCCTTCTCCTCAGCCTTCACTCTCATCTGGAATGGTTCTACCTCCCACGGCCGGGCTGCCATGTAGAATATTCCTCGCAAAACGCCCTGAAGCATTGGAGGTAAACACGATCGTGCTTCCAACCATCTGGTTATCCTGTGCCTCACTGCAGCTTGCCTCGCATTGCCATTGTTTTTTCTGAATGCCGACGCGTTTCGAGGCGTACCACGCCCGTTCATCTAAGGCAAGGAAGACAAACATCACGCTCTTTCATATGCTTTTTCTCTGTCCACTTACACACATCTTTTGGACTAAAGTATGGGACCAAATCAATGCTATATTTCAAACCTCTATACCTTTCTCTCTTACTGATATCTTCCTTGGCTCACTTTCTTCTCCTTGGGCTGCTGTTGATTCAAATGTTCAAATCATAGACTTGTTATTAGCTGTTGCATTCCAACAGATCACTGTTAATTGGAAAAATTCAACTGCAATTACTTTTAAAGCCTGGTGGTTTAATGTATGCCATAATCATAGACTTGATACTGCATTTGTCTATCCACTTAATCTGGCCCCAAAAAGACATGCCCTGTGGCTTCCTATTACCCTTTACCTTGATGTTTGTGCCAAACGCTCTTCTCATTTACCCCCTTTTCAGCCAGAGGTTTCAAATCCTCCTTAAATTACCTTTCGTTCCTTTATTTTTCTTTAGATTTATTTTTTCTCACATAATATTAATTATCTTACCCCCATTTATACAGCCTCATATATCTTACATTTCCAGCCTCATTTACACCTTTCTTTTCTCTCCCCCTCCAATTTTTTATTTTCTAATATTTTTTGTTGTAACCTAATTTACCTTGCTTCTTGGATGATATTGTATCCCATTTCTTTTTCTGTAATGACACCTTTGTTATTCTAATAAACTTTTACTTGAACTTAAAAAAAAGTCACCGCCAGCCCGACGGGGGCAATCCGCCCGCCATCCCTTTACAAAAGACCCACACCATATTATTATGGCTGGGGGGCCTGCAGCGGACGGAATGACGTCCGCCGCATTTCCGCCACGGTCGCCTTGTGACCGGGTGGAAAAGGCTGCGATATGCTGGCGGTGTCTGTTTGACACCGCCAGCCATATTACAATGTGCTTTTGGGAATGCCAATGCCGCCACCGAAAGGCAGGCGGAGTCTGCTTGAGGGGCCCGTTGCGGGCCCCCAGGGACTCCGGGGGAGCGTGGGGGGCCCCAGCAGTTCCATGCACAACATGGCAGGCACCGCGCAGTGACTGCCATGTTGTGCATGGAAGTGCACAACATGCCTTCCTGGCATTGTTGCGGGAGGTTCTGTGTGCACCGCCCGCCACAATGTCAGGAATGCTTGATGCGCCCTCCACTGTGGCAGGCGCATCCTAATAGCAGGCACGGGACCCCCACCCTTATGATGGGCGGTCCCTCTGTACTACAGGATGGGGGGCGGACAAAGTCCGCCCGCCATCCTAATGTGCCCCTTAGAAACTTTTCTGGTGAAAACCAGACAATGGATTCCTATGGAAGCAAATACAAGTTACTTGTAAGTATGGTTAGAATTACTTTTCAGGGTCAGTGCGGGGCTAACAGATGCAGCACTGAGTTCTCTCCTGATAACAGGTGAGTAAATTGGAATTCGTTGTTTGGATGATTTTAGGTGAATATTTAAAAGTTGCAAAACTCCACACTTGAAACTAGTTAATGTTAGCCTATGGAAGGAAATTCAAGTTACTGGTAAGTATGGTTAGAATTACCTTTCAAGATCAGTACTGGGCTCAAAGATGCTGCACTGAGTTCTCTCCTGATAACAGGTGAGTAAATCGGAATTCGTAGTACATCCAGTAAGCTCCACAGAGCTGCATAGCAGAAAGATGTAAAAAGAAGCACGGCCTGCACCACCTCTCTGCAACGCAGCGCAGTGGGGCTTCCTGGAAGCACCTGGTGGGCTACTCGGCCCCCATGGTCCCTCAGGTTTGAAGTGGAACTGTTTTCCCAACTTAAAACGCGCACAGGACGCGTTTGCACACATCACATCAGGCCCCTCCTTTCACCACTGTGTAAATGCGCCCTGTCACCATTCTCAGTTGAGAGATTAAGTCCCCTTCAATCCTGTGGGTCCCTAGGGTCAAACTAGCCCACTAGGTACCGCCAGTAAGTGCCACAGAGCTATGTTACAGCGAGGTGTAAAAAGAGGAGTGGCCTCTGAACACCTGTCTGCAACGCATCTCCCTGGCGCATACTGGAGATACCTGTTAGCCTATTTCGCCCTGAGGGACCCTCAGTATTGAAAGAGAATTAATTCCCCAACTTAAAATTCGCCACAGGGCGTGTTTGCACAGTGTTGAAGGAAGGAGGCATGTCCTAAAGTGATATGTCTGCAAGCACACCCTGTTGCGCGTTTTAAGTTAGAGAATTAATTCCTCCTCAATCCTGTGGGTCCCTGGGGGCCAACTAGTCCACCAGGTCCCTCCAGTATGCACCAGGAGGCTGTGTTGCAGAGAGGTGTTCAGAGGCCATGCCCCTTTTTACAACACTGCAACGCAGCTCCGTGGTGCTTACTAGGAGGTACCTGGTGGGCTAGTTGGCCCCCAGGGACTCACAGTATTGACAAGGAATTAATTGCCCAACTTAAACCGCCCCACAGGGTGTGTTTGCACACATGGAACTCAGGACCCGCCCCCTCCCTTCACCACTGTGCAAACGCGCCCCATGGCGCTTTTTAAGTTGGGAAATTAAGTCCCTTTGAATCCTGGGGGTTCTGGGGTCCAATTAGCCCACCAGGTACCTCCAGTAAGCGCCACAAGGCTACGATGCAGAGAGGTGTAAAAAGGGGCATGGCTTGGAGCACCTCTCTGCAACACAACCCTGTGGCGCTTACTGGAGGTACCTGGTGGGCTAGTTGGCCACCAGGGATGCCTAATATTGAAGGGGAATCAATTCCCCAATTTAAAATGCACCACAGGGCACGTTTCCAGAGTGTGTTTCTGAGGGGGTGAGGCCTGCGGACGATCCCGTCTTTTAAAAAAAAAAAAGAATTTTGAAAGTGGGGCTGTGTGGCCCCTCTTCCTTTTACTTTTTTTGGGCCCTGGAGACCCCATCCCCCTAGGCCTGACCCCCAAATATATATTTTTTCTCTTTTTTATGGATAGGGGGCTGCGTGGCCCCCCTCCTGTGGCCAATTCTGGCCCGGGGATCCCATCCCCCGGGGCACGGCCAATTAATGTTTTCTTTTTTATGGAGGGGCTGCATAGCACCCCTCCTCAGGCCACTTCAAGGCCCCGGGGACCCCATCCCCCAGGGCCGGCCTTTTTTTTAATGTTTTTTTTTAATGGGGAGGTAGGACACGTGGCCCCCCTCCCGGGCTACTGGGGCCCCGTCCCCCGGGGCTACCCTCACCGTTAGGGACCGTGGGGGGTCCCTAATCCCCCCACGGTCCCGCCGGCTCCCTGCCTCCTGTGGGAGCCGGCATTGCTTTTCCATATGGGGAGCAGCTAACATGCTGCTCCCCAAATGGAAAAGCAATTTGCTTTGCTTCATTGAAGCAAGAGCAGGTTTCCCTGCTCTCGCTTCAATGAAGCAAAGCAGTTTGCAATGGCAGCGTGGGAGCCGCGAGGCTTCTGCCTTGCCATTGCAAACAGCAGTGTCCCGGGGTGGGCACCCCGGGACACTGCAGGAGCTGACCCTGTGGGGTGGCGGTCCCCAGGGCCTGTACAAGGCTCCAGGACAGGGGCCATGCGGGCCCCCTCCCACATTTGTTACAAGCCCGGGGGTGGCGGTCCCCGGGGCTGGGGGGCCTCAGAACCCACCAACACCTATGGAAAAGCAATTTGCTTTGCTTCATTGAAGCGAGAGCAGGTTTCCCTGCTCTCGCTTCAATGAAGCAAAGCAGTTTGCAATGGCAGTGTGGGAGCCATGAGGCTTCTGCCCTGCCCTTGTAAACAGCAGTGTCCCGGGGGCGAGCCCCCGGAACACTGCAGGAGCCGACCCTGGGAGGTGGCGGTCCCCAGGGCCTGTACAAGGCTTCAGGACAGGGGCCATGCGGGCTCCCTCCCACATTTGTTACAAGCCCCGGGGGTGGCGGTCCCCGGGGCTGGGGGGCCTCAGAACCCACCAACACCTATGGAAAAGCAATTTGCTTTGCTTCATTGAAGCGAGAGCAGGTTTCCCTGCTCTCGCTTCAATGAAGCAAAGCAGTTTGCAATGGCAGTGTGGGAGCCATGAGGCTTCTGCCCTGCCATTGTAAACAGCAGTGTCCCGGGGGCGGGCCCCCGGAACACTGCAGGAGCCGACCCTGGGAGGTGGCGGTCCCCAGGACCTGTACAAGGCTCCAGGACGGGGGCCGCGCGGCCCCCCTCCCACACTTGTTACAAGCCCCAGGGGGTGGCAGTCCCCAGGGCTGGGGGGCCTGAGAGCCCCCACACCCAATTTCACTAAGCCCTGGGGGTGGCGATCCCTGGGGCTGGGGGTGCCTAAGAGCCTCCCACTCTTTTAAAACAAGCCCCGGGGGTGGCGGTCCCCGGGGCTGGGGGGCCTCAGAACCCACCAACACCTATGGAAAAGCAATTTGCTTTGCTTCATTGAAGCGAGAGCAGGTTTCCCTGCTCTCGCTTCAATGAAGCAAAGCAGTTTGCAATGGCAGTGTGGGAGCCATGAGGCTTCTGCCCTGCCATTGTAAACAGCAGTGTCCCGGGGGCGGGCCCCCGGAACACTGCAGGAGCCGACCCTGGGAGGTGGCGGTCCCCAGGGCCTGTACAAGGCTCCAGGACAGGGGCCATGCGGGCTCCCTCCCACATTTGTTACAAGCCCCGGGGGTGGCGGTCCCCGGGACTGGGGGGCCTCAGAACCCACCAACACCTATGGAAAAGCAATTTGCTTTGCTTCATTGAAGCGAGAGCAGGTTTCCCTGCTCTCGCTTCAATGAAGCAAAGCAGTTTGCAATGGCAGTGTGGGAGCCATGAGGCTTCTGCCCTGCCATTGTAAACAGCAGTGTCCCGGGGGCGGGCCCCCGGAACACTGCAGTAGCCGACCCTGGGAGGTGGCGGTCCCCAGGACCTGTACAAGGCTCCAGGACGGGGGCCGCGCGGCCCCCCTCCCACACTTGTTACAAGCCCCAGGGGGTGGCAGTCCCCAGGGCTGGGGAGGCCTGAGAGCCCCCACACCCAATTTCACTAACCCCTGGGGGTGGCGATCCCTGGGGCTGGGGGTGCCTAAGAGCCCCCCACTCTTTTAAAACAAGCCCCCCGGGTGGTGGGCCCCAGGGTTGGGGGGTCCCGAGAGCCCCCACCCATTTAAAACAAGCCCCAGGGGGTGGCAGTCCCCGGAGCTGCAGGGGGGACCCGTGAGCCCCCCTGCATATATTAAATTAGAGCCCCGGGGCATGAGTCTGACAGGAGGTATCCAACGCTACATGGGTACTACTTCAGTATTTAATGGAGTGGACCAATAGTATGTATCTGTTTAGAGATTTGTAGGGATTATGCACAGAATATTGTATGTGTACTTGTGTTGGAACCTAGGTCATTTTATAAGAATACCACTAGTAACTGGAATGATGACAGTGCTGCAAACAGAGTGAACACTTAATTTATAAGTGCTTACGTATTGGTGGAGTGATAGGATAGGTAGATAGTGGTAGATAAGTAATTAAAGAACTGCATGGGACATACTGGACGATTCCTACACTGCATGAGTACTAACTGGGTATTTAGATGAGTGTACCAATAGTATGTGGCTAGTTAGAGGTCTGCTTGGAAAGTGCACAACATATTATAGCTGTACTTGTGTTAGTAGCTAGGCCATTACATAAGTTCATGACTAGTCACTAGAATAATTACAGTATTACAAACAAAGTGTATAGTGAATTTATAAGTGCTTAGGTATTGGTGGAGTAATATGATAAGTAGATAGTGCTGGATGTGTGATTGGAGAAATGCATGGAACAGACAGGAGGATTCCTACACTACATAGGCACTAACTGGGTATTTAGAAGAGTGTATCAATAGTTTGTAGCTGGTTAGAGGTGTGCATGCATAGTGTATAAAATATTGTGCCTGCACTTGTGTTAGTGACTACGCCATTCCTTAAGTATACGACTAATACCTGGAGTAATTTCAGTGTTGCAAAGAAAGTGTGTGCTGAATGTATAAGTGCTTAGATATTGGTGGAGTGATAGGATACGTAAATAGGGTTGACTGGGTGAATGGAGAAGTGCATGGGACAGACAGAAGGATTCCTAGACTGCATAGGTACTAACTGGGTATTTAGAAGAGAGTATCAATTGTATGTAGCTGGTTAGAGGTCTGCATGCATAGTGCATAGAATATTGTAGCTGTACTAGTATTGGTGTATCTATGGTTTCGAGAATGGTAGTCTGTATTTTAGAGTGTGAGGAGGTGCATCAGATGATCACTTGGCTGATGTCATCAGTGATGCCATTTGAGATGTCATCAGTGATGTTATCAGTGATGTCACTGACCATGTCATGAGTGATGTAATATGTGACGTCATCAGCAGTGCATTGCGGGGGCGCGAGTTATAGTTAGTTGACCTAACTATAAAGGTGGAATTTCTTTGGTTGGGATGTTATACTTAGGAAACAGAATTTCCCTAAAATGTGAAAGTCACTGCTGAAAAAAACAAAGGTTACAGGGACGTTATAGTTAGATTTCACACATACAAAACCAGTTAAATTCAGCTGTTATAGTTACCTGAGCTAACTATAACTTACGCCCTAGCAATGCACTGCTTATGACCTCAGATATTACATCACTGAATTCAAATTCAACAGCGAAAACAGCGAAAATTCGCAAGAGATGAGGCTGATTACAAACATGGCCGAATCTTAACGTTTGCGAGGAGATTTGACACACTATAAACTAACTACGCAAAAAACGCCTTCTCCCAACCTGGGGAACCGGGCAACGAATCAGATGTAAGTGGGAGTGAGAGTGAAGGAAAAACCAGCAAAAACAAACCTTGTAAGATGTCTTTTTTTAGAGGAGATGCGCCTTGTCAACCTGGAGCAAAACTTGACACGCAATCAGGGACAAGGCAGAGGAAGAGGCAGAGGCAGAGGATATGGAAGGGGTACTACAAAGTCTTCAGAAGCCGTAGAAAAACCCGAAGATCAAGGCACAAAAAGACACTACCCCTTGAGGAACAGAACAAAGAGGAATTGAAATCAGAAAATCTGATAATCAATCTGTCAGATCATGTACTATCAGAAATAGAATGCCAAGTACTAAATAAAGGACTCTCCTTCTGCTCCCAAAAACACTTTAACAATACGGAAACAAAAATTGACCTATACAATTATGTCCGCAAAATAAAACTTGCAAAAATCCATGCAAACAAAGTGGCACCTGATAATCAACATCCATCAACTTCAGATCAAAATAAGGAAAACCAAAGAGAATCACAACTGACAATGGAAATGATACCTCATCTGAAAACCTTATACGATCTCGCTAATGACCTAGGAAGTGAAGAAACAACAGAAATTATGCATTCTCTTCTCTGATAACTTATTAGTTGATAGGGCATTTTTGGCAAATTTAGATACCCCTTTAAGGTGAAACATTGATAGGAAATTCTTGATTCATATCAAACTAGGTTTCGCAGAGCCTCGTCAAGTTGGCTCTGAAGACAGAAGGAAGGTTTGCCGGTACTGGCGTTCTGCAAACTGCTTTTGTGGAGCTGAGGTGCTTGGCTTCAAACGCGCTGGAAAACAGAAACCTTCAGAGCCCCCTGCTGTAGTGGAAGCTCTGCTGAGACCAGGAAGGAGGAGTCACCCATTTCCGGCAGCTTGGCGAAGCTCGGAGGAGCGGGAGCTCGGCAGTCGGAGCAAGCGGCAACAGATCCTGTGTGCGAAGTGAATCCGAAACAGGCAGCAGGTGAGGAGGTGTGCGCCCTAGTAGCTACGGGTGAAGAACAACCTGACATTTGCGTGGAAGCAAGTAGTAGCGAAAGCGGCAACAAATAATACGTGCAATTTTGTCATGTCGGCGGCAGCAGTGAAGAACCGCGAACATGCAGCGGCAGGAATGTTTTCTGAGGAGGCAGTGCAGCCAAAGCAGACAGAGACAGTTACCGGCTCGAACAACGTGGCCGGGGAAAAAGGATTTAAAGACAAATACAGAGCGCTTGAGAAATTAATGCGCAGGGAGACAGCTAAATGGTGGGAGGCCAAATCTCTACGAGGCTATTTGGATGTAAATCGTATTCCCCGTGGGCTCAGGATAATGTTAGCCCCTAATTACGACACACCAAACCCCCGCCTAATGGCTGATTGGGCAGAGTGTAATTTAGACAACTCCAGGAGATTAGTGGAGATTCTTGTAAAGCATGCGGTGAGTGACCGTGAGGAAATTCTGCCCAACATTGACATACTGCGCAGAGAGATAGAGGCGCTCAGTGACCCACAAGAAATTAAAGACAAGTTTGAGCAAGAAATGGAACAACGTTTACAAAAGGAAGAGGAATAAATAAAAGTGCGTAAAACATACAAATTCAGACGAGATAAGGAGGATGATGAAAACGGTAGGATTTATACTTTTTTGAGAAAATACGATGTGGTGAGGCAAAATGCAAGGAAAATGCCTAATCAACCCATTGGCGCTATGCAGCAATCAGCGAATACTGCACCTGAAACCTCCTCAATCTCGGGATCAAGTGTATATACAGAAAGTGGATCAGATGAAGGAGAAGGAAACAGCAATGTGATCAAACCCACAATGGGAGAGGAACTTGAGTATATACGACAGAGTAGGCGGGAGACTCTTCGCTCTGCAACAACAACAGCACAGCCGGCAAAAAACGCCGTACCAGGAGAAGGAGGGAGAGGAGGACTGCCCAGAGGAAACGCGACAGTGCGAGGAAGTTGGAATCGGGGTTCATGGAGAAAGAAAAACAAAAAGTAAACCCAATGAGAGGAGAAAAAGACAGCGCGGTGGAGGGGGGAATAAATTCCAATACCATCATTAATTTGTCTGACGTTACCCTCACAGCAGCAGAGAAGCAATTGTTGTCATTGGGTTTATCTTATTGCCCTGAATCCAATTTCCAATATACTCGAACTAGAGCGGATATTTACCAGTTTATTCGTAAATTAAAACTCCAAAAGTTCCACAAAATGCAAACCAGGGGCAAAACGAAAAATACACCCATGGACGGTACGGGAAATAAGAACACAAACTTAATGTCCAGCGATTTTGAAACCTTAGCTGTGGCCCAAAGTATTATCAACTCATCTGATTCGACACCGCGATGTCCAATGTCACAAGAAAATGAGATCTTTGGAGCACCTTTTCCAATTTTGACTTCACAAGAAGTACGTAGTTTTGGAAACAAAAAACCAGAAACACCTTTCAAAATGAAGTCTAAATTTGTGCCAATAATGATGAAAGATTCTATAGATGTCTTCAATGAAATCATAGTGGCGCAAGTGAAAAAATTGAACAGAAGAATTCATTCCACGAAAAGACAACGATCAAACGAAGAAATCAAATATGGTCTATTAGTTGACAAATTGAAAAAAGAGGACAAGGTTGTAATAAGAAATTCCGACAAAGGAGGGAACATTGTGCTGTGGCCCTTATCAGAATATCTTATTGAAGCAAACAAACATCTAGGAGATACCCAATGCTATGTCACCAGCACACCACTGAATTACAAACGTATGCAAGATGACTTGTGTACTAAATTACTGGCCTGGAAGAGTCTAGGTTTGTTGAACAACGACGAGTTCAAATATTTGAAAAAAGAATTCCCCAGGACACCGGTAATTTACTTCATACCAAAGATACATAAGGATCAGACAAAACCTCCTGGTCGACCTATAATCGCAGCCTGTGATGGCCCACTTGAAAATCTGTCCAGGTACATTGATTTCTTTTTACAGGAGCATGTGGTGTGTTTGGAATCTTTTATAAAAGATACAGGTGACTTTTTATTCAAGATCAACAAAATTAACTGGCAAGAGGGATATTATCTCATCACTCTAGATGTATCCTCCCTATATACGTGCATTAGGAACCAGGATGGTTTAAGGGCAGTGAAACATTTCCTGAGCAAAAGGAATATGGAGTTTGCAGAACACAACAGAATGCTAATGGACCTTTTGACTTTCTGTTTAGAACATAACTATTTTCTGTTTAATAAGCAGATGTATCGCCAAGTGCAAGGTGTGGCAACGGGGGCCAGTTTTTTCCCCAGCTACGCTTGCCTTTTTATGGGCTGGTGGGAAGAACTGGTCCTCAAGAGGCAATACAGGGATACATATACAGAAAAAGTTGTATCTTGGCTAAGATACATAGATGATTTGATAATTGTGTGGAAAGGGACGGAAAAGGAAGCCACTGATTTTATTCAGGAGATCAATAGAAATGATATTAATTTACACTTGACGTACAATATAAGCAACTGTCAGGTATCCTTTTTGGATGTGCCAGTAAAGATAGTTGACAACAAAATATGTACAACCCTGTTTAGAAAGGAAACAGCAGGGAATACGTTGCTGCATGCAACCAGCACACACCCCAGACACCTCATACACAGTATCCCATATGGGGAAATGCTCAGGCTACGTAGGATATGTAGTAAGGAGGACGAACTCAAGATGCATCAGCAGGACAGCAGGGCCAGGTTTTTAGAACGGGGATATGGCGCAAAAGTAATTGATGCTGCCATTGCAAAATCCATGGTCAAACCAAGGGAGGAGCTTATAGAAAGTACAGTAAACAGCAGGCAACTAGAGAATGCCAGTGCTCAAACATCTCAAGAACCCCCTAGGCTAATACTAACATATAATAGACAGCATAAGGATTTGCGAAAAATTATCCAGCGCAATTGGCATGTGGTAAAGGATGACCCTGTTATAGGTAGTCACCTTCCAGAGTTTCCTGCAATTACATATCGCAAAGCCACCTCGATGGCTGATATACTGGTAAAGAGCAGTCCAGAGTACAAGGATTCTACTGGTTTATCTTTAGCACGGAAGGGATTTTACAAATGCCCTCAGTGCAAAGCTTGCACATATGGAGTGAATAGGACCTCTTATTGCACTGCCTTCAGTACAACACCACAAAGTATTAAGCATCATCTTACTTGTAAAAGTGAATATGTGGTATATGTTTTAGAGTGCAGCTGCAATTTGAAATATGTAGGGAGTTCTAAATTACCAGGCCACAGACGTATATTACAACACATAAGGGCAATTAACAACAATGACCAAAGCTACCCGGTGGCCCGTCACTTCCAAGAATTGCATGGTGGTAAACCCAAAGATCTGAGATACTTCTTGTTAGATACGGTGCCGATACAAAGAAGAGGAGGGGACAGAGAGGGGATGTTGCGCAGATTAGAGACTCACTACATTCTTTTATTAGACACGAAACAACCAAATGGTTTAAATATGAGTGAGGTTTTTTACACCTATCTGGATTAACAGATCAAAGAGATACTGACACACTAGAGTAGGTACCATGACTTTCCATTTCCATCCCATATGTTCAAACACAATATGCCATTCAGATTACAAATACTATTGAACTTTGTATATAAGAAATGAAATACTTAATTCTTTTAACTCTGTTCTGATTGTAAATATGTAGATATATTTTTGATATTATAGCCAAAGATTATAGAGACATTTTAAGATTTATACTGTATATATGGTAGAATTAATCAATTAGTTACTGGTTGGCATAATTGACTAATTGTGGGAATCTTCTATGACTACAAATATAAAATCTTACTTTTCAATAATAAGGGAAATATGTCTAACGATGTTCCAAGTCCAATTTAATGAATAGGGGTTTCTAATAATGTCTTTGACTGCACACATACGCCTTGATGACTTTTTGAATTATTTTTATATTTTACACACTAAGGGAGCACCTGTTTGTTTGTTAGATTCACATTAAAATAACAAAAAGAGAAAATGATTATAAAAAGATAACATGAAGAATTTTCAGTTAGAAGATTGGTTCCAGGGATGCACGGTGTATATTGTATAGGCGTTTAGACTAAGGACATATTAGGATGTTTTAGATATCAAATTGGATTTAAAATTATATGTTTGATATTGACAGCGGCAAATTGATGAAATTAAAAAATTGCATTATAGCGATGTATTATAAGAAACTTGGCTGTATGATATATAAAAGCCAAAAGCCATTGCATTTAAGCACGAATGTCACTTTAAAACCACTTATCCTTAGGATATAACTTTGCATTTTGCATTTTACATTCTATTTTCTAATTAAGAAATGCCAATATTTATAATTGTGTATTTTACAGAAATGAAACACAGAAATGTATAGATAGTATTTCTTTTATGCCTATTAATGCACTATCACTTTAAATTGAGGTGTATCTCACGACACTGTTGTCATGTGATCAAGGCAGGGATCTGCCGAAACGCGTCGTGACGATATGGCAAGCACGGAAATAAATATTTCAAAAACTTGCACTAAACCAGGGTCTTCCTCGTCTTTTTCGTTCCGTTGAAGGTGAGCCTTGTAGTATATATATATATATATATATATATATATATATATATATATATATATATATATATATATATATATATATATATATATATATATATATATATCCGATAAAACAAAAGCTTACTGGGACGTTATACTTAGGAAACAGAATTTCCCTAAAATGTGAAAGTCACTGCTGAAAAAAACAAAGGTCATTTGGAAGAGGTCTATAGCCAAGTAGCAGAAATTCTTCTTTTTGTTTTCAATATCTGAATGTTTTAGATATGTTGACAAGTATAGTCCAACTGTAGTGAAACACTTCAAAAAGATAGCTTATTTGACATTAAATTTTATTGATGATATCTGTTTTACATATGATAAATGTTTATATATCTTTTTTTGATTTTTTATATATTACTCTTTTTTTTGTCAGATTAGCGGTTTATAAAGAACAATACAGTGTATAAAGTGACTATAATTATACATAAAACTCGTGTATTTACATATTCATCTAAATTCACAAATTTTTTTTAAAAAAACATATGAACACATTAGATAGAAGACATAAACAGTAAACTTAAAAGCTCAACAAATGATATAGGACAAGAAAAGCAGAACAGGTGTTATTTAACTTATTTCGCTAATTTTTATACAGTAGTTCTAACCTATTTTAAGTGAATATGTATATACAAGTTAAATAACACCTGTTCTGCTTTTCTTGTCCTACTGTATATAAACTTGTTATATAAGAAAAGTGATGTATGTTTTCTTTCCATACCCTATAGAGCAATAGACGGTTACCTGAAGAAGGCCCAAGAGCCGAAACGCGCGTAGTGTTATCTACCGTATTGCCTTCAACTCATTTGTTGAGCTTTTAAGTTTACTGTTTATGTCTTCTATCTAATGTGTTCATATGTTTTTTTTTAATTTTTTGGTGAATTTAGATGAATATGTAAATACACGAGTTTTATGTATAATTATAGTCACTTTATACACTGTATTGTTCTTTATAAACCGCTAATCTGACAAAAAAAAGAGTAATATATAAAAAATCAAAAAAAGATATATAAACATTTATCATATGTAAAACAGATATCATCAATAAAATTTAATGTCAAATAAGCTATCTTTTTGAAGTGTTTCACTACAGTTGGACTATACTTGTCAACATATCTAAAACATTCAGATATTGAAAACAAAAAGAAGAATTTCTGCTACTTGGCTATAGACCTCTTCCAAATGTCCTGTTCTTTCCCTATGTATAGCAAGTAGAACTATATTATATAGGGGTCCCCTTCTTTCAAAATATTTGAAAAAAACAAAGGTTACAGGGACGTTATAGTTAGATTTCACACATACAAAACCAGTTAAATTCAGCTGTTATAGTTACCTGAGCTAACTATAACTTACGCCCTAGCAATGCACTGCTTATGACCTCAGATATTACATCACTGAATTCAAATTCAACAGCGAAAACAGCGAAAATTCGCAAGAGATGAGGCTGATTACAAACATGGCCGAATCTTAACGTTTGCGAGGAGATTTGACACACTATAAACTAACTACGCAAAAAACGCCTTCTCCCAACCTGGGGAACCGGGCAACGAATCAGATGTAAGTGGGAGTGAGAGTGAAGGAAAAACCAGCAAAAACAAACCTTGTAAGATGTCTTTTTTTAGAGGAGATGCGCCTTGTCAACCTGGAGCAAAACTTGACACGCAATCAGGGACAAGGCAGAGGAAGAGGCAGAGGCAGAGGATATGGAAGGGGTACTACAAAGTCTTCAGAAGCCGTAGAAAAACCCGTAGATCAAGGCACAAAAAGACACTACCCCTTGAGGAACAGAACAAAGAGGAATTGAAATCAGAAAATCTGATAATCAATCTGTCAGATCATGTACTATCGGAAATAGAATGCCAAGTACTAAATAAAGGACTCTCCTTCTGCCCCCAAAAACACTTTAACAATACGGAAACAAAAATTGATCTATACAATTATGTCCGCAAAATAAAACTTGCAAAAATCCATGCAAACAAAGTGGCACCTGATAAGCAACATCCATCAACTTCAGATCAAAATAAGGAAAACCAAAGAGAATCACAACTGACAATGGAAATGATACCTCATCTGAAAACCTTATACGATCTCGCTAATGACCTAGGAAGTGAAGAAACAACAGAAATTATGCATTCTCTTCTCTGATAACTTATTAGTTGAAAGGGCATTTTTGGCAAATTTAGATACCCCCTTTAAGGTGAAACATTGATAGGAAATTCTTGATTCATATCAAACTAGGTTTCGCATAGTCTGCCTATTTCTTTAAGTTCGTTTTCTCTCTGGTAAAGCGTTGCCATTCAGTGAATAATCCTGCAGGTTTTTTCATCGCTGCAATCTAAAAAAGTGCAGTTTTGACATTGACAAATCTCAATCCAATATGGTCAGCCAAAAAAGACCTAATCACGTCTTGGCTATTTCCATTTATTTTTTTCTGGGTTAACCTATTTGGAACCATATGTAATTTGAAAAATAACTAAACAGATATAAACATGTAGGAAGCACAATAGCCTTAATCAAAATACTTTGGCTGCTGCACCAAACAGGTTGTGATTTCCATGTTGTCATGACTGCACAAATAATCTTGATAATTATTGTTTTATCATCTATATTCCTGCTTTGCAGGGGCACAGTTTGACACTGAGATGTATATGAATAAGTATGGACTAGTGAAGGCTGACACAACCTAATGACTTTCATAGTACCTGAGGTTTTTTAACAGCAGACTAACATCAAAAATTCACATCATGTTTTATGGTATGATTTTCTATAACTTATATTGGAGAAATCTGAGGAGCATACCAATAGTCACTGTTTCTGAAGATAAGAAATCTTCCATAGAAATCTGGGGATACATTCAGAACAGACAATTATTAAAGTATTAAAATAAATTGATTCCATTTTCTGAAAATATGTCATCTAAACTCGCAGTAGGCCAGCTAACCTCATTAAGCATCATTTTGAACATCTAACAGATTCAAAGGCAGAAACCAGAGAATTTCCAGAGGTTTAAGCATGGTTGAGAAAGGAAATTTCTATCTTAGTCTGTGCTTTGGTTCTCCCTTCAGGGATAGAACCATATAAAATATCAGTGATAACATTGATCTTAGCAAACATTCTGCCGTCAATGTTCGGGAAAAATTCAGTAAAGTGTCTAATTTTGACTAAAGCACAAATGGGGAGAAGAATTGGAACTACCGGAGGAGAAATGTATTACTGACTAATGGGGAAAGAAATGGAAAAGTGTGCTTTAAACCTTCCAGGTAAAATAGTATGTTATTATTTGATACAAGTGCATATTCCATGTGTTTTACATCAATTCCCCTGGCTGTCAACGTTGGATTAAAAAATCGTGACACTATACTCACCACAGTGTTACCCTCCACAGCAGCCATTTTGAATGGTGTAAGTCCCTCATTATTTGTGGTGTTCTCCAGAGACTGCATGGCACAGTCTATTTTGTCATAGGATGCAATTAGGTCATACATCTGGCAGGCAAGGTTCTTATTGGGCTGGAGGATTAAGATGTGGAGCACAGTGTTTCCTGTGAATTGTCCAATGAGAGCCAACAAAGATCATGAAACAGATTAAAGGATTAGTGTGAGTATGCAGTCTAGTTGATAAAATTAACTACAGATTTTATCAAGTGATTACTAGAGCTCAGTCCATATTATTTAAAACCATAGACACCTCTGTTACCAAGTCCACCAAATTTTGTGTGATTTTGCTATTAGTTTCTAGAATGTTTATTTTTCATTGAGACAATGTAATATATAAGTTACTATTCTCCTTACAAGATTATTTCCTCAATTGCTCTATTGAAGTCTTTGTTTTAGGAACTAATGAAAAATAGCCATTGACCTACTGTTTAAAAACCCAGTTACTGTACTACCTACATTGTGTTCCATGAGGAGAGTAAAAAATACTTGATATTAGAATGCAGCACTCATCTCATCATAAAGCTCCTCTACATCTCCGATTTCAATTTTATTTAATTTTCATTTATTGCAAAAACATATATTAACTTATTCCATACCATTAACATTTTCTAATTTAATCTAAACAATATATTAAATTTGGCTTGAGCCACCTTTATTGGTAACACCTCAAGCCAACACTCTTCCCCAAATGCACAGATCTGCTACTCTAATACAACGTTAAGTGATAATCTAAAGGAAGCTGATAAATTATAGCTAGTGACCCAAACCAGGTCTTTAACCACATATGTTATTTACCACCAGGAGTGGCCCGTGCAGGTAAAAGCGGTGGGGCAGGGGTGCTGGTTGGGGGGAGTTGACAGACAGCAAGGTAAAGTTAAAGAAAAAGAAAAAGAAAACCACTTACCTTGTGCTCACCGCCTTGCTGAGGTAAGTGGTTTTCTTTTTTTTTAAATGTAACTTTACCTCGTTGTAAACCTTCAACTCCCCCCTCCACCCCACCACTCTTACCTGCACGGGCCGCACCTGTTTACCACTAAAACCCATTTTAAAGGTGCTTTGATGCAACTCCTTGCCTTCCAATGTACTACCTATTTCCAGTGTTGTGTCTGAATAAGCATAACTGTAACAAGACAGTTCTCTGTTCTATGTAAAAATACAGCAATTTTCCTATTACCGTCCTTAAATGTTCAGCAAGCCAATCTACTCATACATTGAAACGACACCATTGTGCATCTTGTGACACAACATAAACATCACATTACATCAAGGTCTCCATTGTAACATTAGGGATTAAAACTGGTGAGTTCAGTAATCAAAAGAGCCGATTATGTGAAAATGAATCATTTTCATCCTTCAGATATTTGAGAATTACTTGCAAACAATGAATGATAAATATACCAATGTTTGTCTGTTCTGTATAAATATGGTATTTTAATCTTTAGCAGTAAAATAAAACTCAGATAAACCATGTGACAAAATTCATTTGTACTGGCTGCTGGCTGAGTTTTTTTTATACCTGATTTACATGCCGGGTCTTCAATTAGGAAATAAAGTGTGTGAACAGAATTAGTTTCACTGGCTCATTGGTTTTACCTTTCCTTTGAAACACAGGACAGAGCATCATCTATAATTATCTAATAGACAGAGAATGTCAGAAAAATAAATTCAAATGTATCGCATAACCTAAATATTGTGTCAAAAATGTAATTTCTCTAAAACTCAGTAACATCTTTGGAAAAAAATATAAGGCCTCATTACAATGTCGGTAGGGCCGCCATCTACAGGCCATCAGTGGATGTCCCACCGACAGACAGCCCTTCCTTCCTAATGCCGCATTCCGATCCAGTCGGGGCGTCGGTCAGAATCGTAGCCCTTGAATAGCGTTGGTGCCAGGGCAGGCATTGCTATTGGAATTACGATGTCTCTTCCCAACAGCCTTTCCATGTCGGTCCAGTCGCCATGAAAAGGCTGTCAGAAAGGGACTTTGTGGGCCCTCCTCTTGGGCCTCTGCAAAGTGTCCCTATGGGCACATGTTGTGCCCCCACACACATCCATGCACCATGTGCCATGCACCAGAGGGCGCATGGCGCACAGTGCATGGATATGCACAAGTGTTTCTCAGCACAGCAGCTTATTCTGCAGCCCTTTTCTTGGGCCCTAAATTGGCAGGGTATGCCCAGACGTGGGTCCCTTGCTCATTTTGCCACTGGATTCAAGATAGCCTGGCTGATGAGGGTTATGAACCTGAAACCGGTCCCAGGATGCTTCTTTCCGGTCCAGGGAAGACACGGCTTGGCGGTTTGGGCGGGACTGTTCCCATGAGGCACAGGGTCAGACTAATTTGCATATGGCCATGTCTGAACGTGGGTGGTGGAGTGAGCTAAAGAATGATGATGGATTAAACCCAGATCAGTTGACTGGGGGTGAGTGTTTGATTTGCTCTAACGCTCCGTCCATCATCCCCTTTGGTATTGCTTTGTTCGCCCTAAGTTGGCAGGGTATGCCCAGACGTTCGTCCCTTGCTCACTTTGCAACTGAATTCAAGATAGCCTGGCTGATGAGGGTTATGAACCTGAAACTGGTCCCAGGATGCATGTTTCTGGTCCAGGGAAGACATGGCTTGGCGGTTCGGGCTGGACTGTTCCCATGAGGCTCAGGGTCAGACTGATTTGCATATGGCCATGTCTGAACTGGGGTGGTGGAGTGAGCTAAAGAATGATGATGGATTAAACCCAGATCAGTTGACTGGGGCTGAGTGTTTGATTTGTTCTAACGCTCCATCCATCATCCCCTTTGGTATTGTTTTGTTCGCCCTAAGTTGGCAGGGTATGCCCAGATGTGGGTTCTTTTGCTCACTTTGCCACTGAAATCAAGATAGCCTGGCTGATGAGGGTTATGAACCCAAAACCTGTCCCAGGATGCTTGTTTCCGGTCCAGAAAAGACATGGCTTGGCGGTTTGGGCTGAACTGTTCTCATGAGGCACAGGGTAAGACTGATTTGCATATGGCCATGTCTGAACGTGGGTGGTGGAGTGAGCTAAAGAATGATGATGGATTAAACCCAGATCAGTTGACTGGGGGTGAGTGTTTGATTTGCTCTAACGCTCCGTCCATCATCCCCTTTGGTATTGCTTTGTTCGCCCTAAGTTGGCAGGGTATGCCCAGACGTTCGTCCCTTGCTCACTTTGCAACTGAATTCAAGATAGCCTGGCTGATGAGGGTTATGAACCTGAAACTGGTCCCAGGATGCATGTTTCTGGTCCAGGGAAGACATGGCTTGGCGGTTCGGGCTGGACTGTTCCCATGAGGCTCAGGGTCAGACTGATTTGCATATGGCCATGTCTGAACTGGGGTGGTGGAGTGAGCTAAAGAATGATGATGGATTAAACCCAGATCAGTTGACTGGGGCTGAGTGTTTGATTTGTTCTAACGCTCCATCCATCATCCCCTTTGGTATTGTTTTGTTCGCCCTAAGTTGGCAGGGTATGCCCAGATGTGGGTTCTTTTGCTCACTTTGCCACTGAAATCAAGATAGCCTGGCTGATGAGGGTTATGAAGCCAAAACCTGTCCCAGGATGCTTGTTTCCGGTCCAGAAAAGACATGGCTTGGCGGTTTGGGCTGAACTGTTCTCATGAGGCACAGGGTAAGACTGATTTGCATATGGCCATGTCTGAACTGGGGTGGTGGAGTGAGCTAAAGAATGATGATGGATTAAACCCGGATCAGTTGACTGGGGGTGAGTGTTTGATTTGCTTTCACGCTCCGTCTATCATCCTCTTTGGTATTGCTTTTCTTGGGACCCAGCACAAGCCGCAGTGTAAAGGAGCTCTGCCTGACCAACACAACAGTGGTCATGTCGTAATTGGGCAGTCGGACCATCGACCACTTGTCAGGCGATCTTGTGGCCACCGCAACAGTGGACAGTGGTCGGACAGCCCAATATCATAATCAGGCCCATAATCTCGACAAAAAATATTGCGGAACAGGTTATTGAAGGTAATAATATTGTGTTTATGTATATAATATTGTTTTAAACTATTGTATATAACATATTTAATTTAATATAGTTATATTAAACATTAACTAATTTGATATATATTACCACTTACATTAATTGTAGGTATTACAATTATGAAAAAAATAGTTGTCTGTCATTTTTCTGCAGTCTGTGATTTTTAATGTGTAATTGTAAGGTTTCACAATTAACCAATACATTATAATGTAATACAAGGTTGTTTTCAATATATTTTTTATTTAATTATATGTTTACATTGTAATTAGCTGTGTAAATGCTTAATTGAGTATGCTATTTTAATTTAAACATATTTTGAGATTTATAATGTATGTATTATTTTTGTAAAATGTTAATTACTATTTGCATTTAAGTGATGGATTGGTATTTGATAATATTTTTTAATTAACTTAATTTTCCTATGTTGATTAAGTATTTATTTAGTAAATTATTTCATTGTTTATTTGGTATGTACTTTATTTGGTGTTGTTATATTAGTTGTTAATGTATTGATAAGGGTATTTAATAATAAAGTGTGTGAAATGTATGCTATATTTATAATTGATTTTAGCTTTATTTGCTTTAGTTAAGTACTATGTTAATGTTATTAGTGTTTTATTTATAAAGTATTTTATTTTTGCCTGGGTTGTGCTTATTTGAGTTTGTAGGAAAGAAAGTGTATTAATGTTACATTCATTTATTTATTTAGTTATTTATTTATTTATTTTAAGTAATGTTATGTCATTACATTTTTTATTTACTAAAATTATATTTATTGACATAGTATATTTTGAATATGTTTAATTATTTTGTGTTTTTAGATTTTAATATACTTTGTTACATTAATTAGGAATTAGAATGCTACATGTAACTCTTCCCATGCCCAACACTTTCCATGTTTTCACTTGCTCTGCAGTGGGAATAGTAACTGTAACACCTGCAAAGTCCTACACTTTCACTACAGTTGCCTATATTCGAGTGGCACCAGTAAAGTTAACCCTTCAAAGTCCAACAGTTTACTTGAATTTACAACACTGAAGTGGAAATGATAAATGTAACCCTTTCAAAGACCAAGAGTTGTAATACTTTAGCTTAAATTGGACTGAGATTTCTGAATTTTTGCAATGTTGTTTATTTATAATTATTGTTATCAATTACATATTTTTAAGTTCACATTATTTGCAAATAAACTGTACTTTTTATTTAATTTGAATAGTTGTATGTTAATTCCATTTATTTAACTGTTATATAGGTTGTAATAATGTATGTTTTAATTTGATATTTTTAGGTATTAGTAATAATTTTGTTATTCTTTAAATATGTTTAATATATACATATTTTTTTATTTCCATATTTAGTTCACATTATTGATCAACACCATTTTTTCTGTATAAACTTCAATAATTAAATGTGGTTATATGCATGTGTCAATATTTTTTGTTTGATGTAGTATATTGTTCAAAGAAATATATATATATATATATATATATATATATATATATATATATATATATATATATTATTTTTTTGGGTAATATTACTTATTAAAAGAATACATTTTATAATATATTATTCAGTATGTTAATATTGTAAATACATTTTTATACATATGTATATATATATATCTTTTTTTTCTCAGCCCCCGCTTGCCGAATCACCCCGAACTTTTTAAGATAGGAGCAGACCGGAGCACCCCACCTGTGTATATATATATTACCTACTGGCGGTCGCCAGTAGGTAGTTATAGTTAGGACCTAGTTTCCATAGGAAATCCGCAACATTCTATTGGGAATACCTTTGGTTGATGAATCTTCGTGAATTTCTCAAAGAAGATGGCCCGCTCCGCTCTGCTCCTTCCCTGAAAGTTTTGGGGGGATTTGTCAAGTGGGGGCTGAGAAAAAAGGGAGGTCCCATTACGTGTTTTCCCCATGTTATTTTCCATAGGACGATTAGACACGGCTACAGTCCGAACGGCTGAACGGAATTACAAGAAATTTGGCAAAATGGTAGAGTCTGATTCGCAGATTGCCTTTTTGTTTAAATGGTGTAAATCCCTCCAGTAGTTGTTGAGAAAATCGAATTTGAAAAAAATGTATATATCTATAAGCGCGCACCGTGCGCGCACCAGTGATGTCATTTGAGATGTCATCAGTGATGTCATCAGTGATGTCACTGACCATGTCAAGAATGATGTAATATGTGACATCATCAGCAGTGGATTGCGGGCGCGCGAGTTATAGTGAGTACAACTAACTAGAACGGGGGAATTTCAATGGTTTTGTATGAGTCAAATGTCCAGCTAAGTATAACTGGTGTGAAACCTATGGTTTTTGCAGTTAATTTCTAAGGTTTTTTAAATTCTAATTCCTAACTATAACGTGTGTGAAACCTATGGTTTTTTTCAGTGAATTTCAAAGGTTTTTTCAGAGCTAATTCCTAACTATAACGTGTGTCAAACCTAGGGTTTTTTCAGTGAATTTCAAAGGTTTTTTCAAAGCTAATTCCTATCTATAACGTGTGTTAAACCTATGGTTTTTTCAGTGAATTTCCAAGGTTTTTTAAATGCTAATTTCTAACTATAACATGTGTCAAACCTATGGTTTTTTCAGTGAATTTCAAAGGTTTTTTAAATGTTAATTTCTAACTTTAACGTGTGCAAACCTATCTTTTTTTCAGTGAATTTCTAAGGTTTTTTAAATGCTAATTTCTAACTATAACATGTGTCAAACCTATGTTTTTTTCAGTGAATTTGCAAGGTTTTAAAATGCTAATTTGTAAATATAACGTATGTTAAACCTATGTTTTTTTCAGTGAATTTGCAAGGTTTTTTAAATGCTAATTTCTAACTATGGGGCCGATTAGGATGGCGGTGAATCCGCATCCTCCGGGCCGGCGGAAGCCACCGCCGGACTGGAGGATGCAGATTCACCGCCGCGGACATTGGAAACACCCACCGTCACATTAGGATGGCGGTGGGATCAGTGGCGGACGGCAAGTCCATTCGCCGCTGATCCGCGGTGTATGCAGGCAAATATGGTGGCGGTGTCTACAAGACACCGCCAGCCATATTAGGATGCTGGCTGAAACATGCTTTTCCACGGCGGCTTTTCCGCTGTAGAAAAGCATGTGGTCTTTTGTGTTTGGGGGCCTGTTGCGGGCCCCCAGGGTGTCGGGGGTGGGGTGTGCAAATGGGGGGTACCTATGGTACCCCCCAGCATTTACATGCACAAAGAGGCAGGCACCGCGCGGTGCCTGCCGCTTTGTGCATGTAAATGCAAAGCATGCATTTTTAACCTTGCGGCGGGTGCTGCTTCAAGCAGCACCGGCGCAAGGTTAAAGATACAGGATGTGACCGCCAGGGTGGCGGTCACATCCTAATTGGTATGGAGGGACCGCTGCTGCCCCTGCGGACGGTCCCTCCACCTTAAGAGGCCTATTAGGATGGAGGACAAACCTGCGTCCGTCCGCCATCCTAATAGGCCTCTTAATTAGGTCTGAAACATATGTTTTTTCAGTGAATTTCCAAAGTTTTTAACATGTTAATTTCTGTATCAATTTTTATATATTTATTTTTCACAAACTGCCTTTGTATATTATAATTGATTGACTGTATCCAGTAATATGCAATGGCACAGCTAATTTGTATGATTTGGTTAAAGTTGAACAGTATAGTCTACATCTTTAATCAACAATAAACACTCAAATTTGTTATTTACCTTTTTTTGGTGATTGTTTTCAACGTGCGCGCACCGTGCGTGCACCGTGCGCGCACCTCGCAAATTTAAACAAAAAAAAATGTTTTTTTTGCCCTTTGGGGTCCTTCAGGGACCCCCAGAGAAGGCCTAGTGGGTCAGCGAGTCTCTACCATAACCCCTTTCCCCTTTTCACGTTCTCCACTTTTGTTTTTCACTCTCTTGAGCCTCGAGGGTGCGTGCACCATGCGCGCACCCCGTGGTTTTAAAAAAAATAAAAATAAAAATACTGAGTGTCACGTGGGCAAAATATGAGCATGCAATCAATGGCGCCTGTGCGAGCTTGTCAGTCAGAAACAGTGCCATCCTCTGATGAAGGAGCCCTCCGGCTCTGAAACGCGTAAGGAACTTTGCTTTGAAATGAAATTGCCGGTTCCGAAATAAAAGCTTTTTTTGAAAGCACCCTTCTGCGAGGGCATTGTTGCTTCAGGGCGACTTTGGAATTGATACATATATATATATATATATATATATATATATATATTTTGGAGGCTCCTTAATTGGAGGGTGTTTGTGTGGATGAAATAAAGGAGCATGACCCACTCGCTGCACTACGGACCCACTGAGGTAATGCAAATGTGCTAATCGACGTGCAGTGTTGGAAGGGATTTAATGTGGACTAATCTTCGCATTAATCGTTCTGGGGACAGGGTGTCATTACAATGAGCATGATGCCAGAATTGCAAACTCCATCACAAAACATCATTTGAGTTTGATTGATAATTAATGCACCAGCATATTGCAGTGAGCGTGATATTAACTGTGCCCAAACACCAAGAACTGCTCTTTGAATACCAAGCATTTATATATAGAAGTATATGTTCCGGTGCACTATGGGACATGTATTTTAGAAACGTCACGTGATGTTAAGACTTACTAAAAAGGTGTGCACACATGCACTTGGTGGTTACCTTCCTGTCCGTGATCAAGGCTACTCGCCGAAACTTGTAGGAGAATGGAAGCTTTCTTGTGCCGCATATCCCTGAATAAAGCTGTCGTCCTCGGAAATGGGCCTCTGCATTTTCGTTTCATTGGAGTGATGGAGTGACGGGCTTCTCCATGCTCGCCTAACAGAAGCCGCCCTGAAGGGTTGGAGGCTCCTTAATCGGAAGGTGTTTGTGTGGATATAGTGTATCTTAGCATTAACAATGTTGAAAGCACGGATGAAGGCTAAACACCGAAACACTTCTGCGGATAATTGTTGCAAATAAATAATTTCAAGACAACCCTGTGAGTGCTCAATAACCTTTTTCATGTTGTTGTGGAACATGCCTTTGCCACCCTCGTGATTTAGAAGCACCCATCCAGAGTTGGGTGGTTGAAGGTGGTACAACTTTCAAAGAAGATAATCACTATACCACCAGAACTGTTGCTGCCTGATTTTACCCATCGACCAATGGTATCACAAGTTATACATACTCAAAGTTGCCCAGTCATTTATGTGACACCCGTGGGCACATCATGGTATGTCAATCAGCGGCTGTGGCAAGGGGCTGAAAAGGCACAGAGATATCTGGTATGCAGAGACTGTTTTAACAACATAGCTAACTATATGTTGATGGTACCGTTACCGACATCAGAGTCAGCACATTGAGGAGAGAAGTTGGAATTGGGACATTTGGACCGTTATCAAGACTTATTTGATTGCTGAGGAGGCTACGATATCCAAACAACATGGAGACCGCAATCACATAAGTTAATCTTTTGCATCTCTTCCATTGGCCATGAATCAAGCAAAGAGGATGGCGAACAAATGTTTCAAACCTATCAGATACTGTGTACCTTAGCATTAGCAATTTTGAAAGCAAGGATGAAGGCTAAACTCCGAAACACGTGTATGGATAATTGCTGCAAATAAATGATTTCAAACCAACCCCGTGAGTGCTCCATAACCTTTTTCAAGTTGTTGTGGAACACACAAGAGCCACCCTCGTGATTCGGAAGCACCCATTCTGAGTTCTGTGGTACAACTGTCAAATAATATATTTATTTATTGATTTATATATATTTATATTTGTTTTTGTTACCTACTTGCAGTCGCCATTAGGTAGTTGGGACCATGTTTCCAAAGGAAAGGCATTTTTTGACTTGCCTATTTCTTGGGCACCGTTAAATAAATCTTCTCAAAATGTTACCCAAAAAAGTGTGCATGTGATTCTTATTGTGCATGGCTAGTTTTGGGGTGATCCTTCAAGCGGAAACAGAGAAAAAAGGGGGGGTCAAAAAAGTTCATTTCCCATGTTAATTCCCAAAGGAGTATTGAACATGACTAAAGCCCGAACTGCTGGACGGAATTCCAACAAATTTGTCAGAAAAGCAGATTTGGTTACACAGATCACAGTTTCAGTTATTTGGTGTAGGAGACAACTTTGTGAATGATGCCAAGCTCGTATAGAGATCTGCAGAGCTCTAATTGGCTGCCAACACTTCAACCTGGAAGTATTGACAGCCATCTTGGGACTCAGCTTCAGCCAAGCCCCCCCCCACAAAAAAAACATGAAAAAGAAAAGGGGGCATACTAGGAATACCCTGATCTCAAGCCTTGGTCTTAGGGTCCCAGGGACCCTGGCAGAACAAGAAAGCACTTGTTTTTCATTCACAGCAATTTTTAAGAAATCTTTGTGAATATCGCCTTGAATTGAAAATGAAAAACAAGTGTGGTCGCCTGTGCTTGTTTTTGAAGAAGCACCTGGGTGGGACAGGTCCCAGGGGCATGTGGGCATTATAGAGAAAAAGGAGGGGGGCGCACAGTGCCTCCCTCCTGAAGTTCTTTAAGCTCTGTGGACCACTACCTTCTCAAGGCTTTATTTAAAATATTGGAGGGTGACCACCTGAACCCTCTATATGGGCTCAAGGGAGCCCCAGGGACCACCACCTCCCCAGGGCTTTATTATTAAAATGGAGGTGTCATGTGGTCGCTAGAGTAATAGACAACATCTTTAAGTTAGCATGAGCCCGGTAGCCAAGATGCTGCTTTTGCTCACAACAGTACATGTCTTTATTTTTCGCAAGACTCTATTTATGCCATTCACATGCGAACTCTCTGCTCTGCTTGTTCTCTGCCTGTTCCTGGAGTTTTATCTGAACATTGTGAGGAAGGTCGATAAACACTGCCTCTTTTTATTCTGTTCTGGTCAGGCCCTAGCACTTAGACAAAACATACCAATGCAGCTGTTTTTACTGGAGAATCGTACTTTGATATTATGGGGCGGCATGTTTAGGTAACACACACTTGGAGCGGGACCTTTTCAGGGAGAAGAGCAACCCACACCTGTGATGTAGAAATAAGATCTATGGCCTGAGGTATGGGGTTTGCTGACAAAGCCCAGAGATCATCTATTATATAATAATACTTCTGTTTACCAAGGGGAGGGGGTTAGGCATTATAGTCCGTTATTCCCGTTATTGCCGACTTCTCCGCCCTGCAACTTAACTCCCTTATACAAACCTCAACGCATCTAGCTGGTCACACCTTAGACCCAGTATTTACAAACCTTATACCCAGTATTTACAAACATCGAGGAGGCTAAAACTGAGATGCCCCTACCAATGGGATGGACAGATCACTACCTCATTAAACTGACTATTTTAGTCAATAAAACTACGCACAAAAACGCACCAGCCGACGTCTAAAAAGACCATGGCATAAACTATCCACTAGTGATCTTCATGCCACTCTTGGTGAATTCCATCATGAGACTAACTCAGACATCAACTTAATCTATAGCACGTTCCATGACTGGATTACGGGAGGACTAGATACTCTTATTCCAGCGAAATGGACGAAAGGACGCAGCACACCGTCCAATCCATGGTATAATGACACCCTCAAAGCCATGCGCAAAGATTGTAAAAGAGCTGAGCGTCTTTGGAGAAGGGATTACAACAATGAAGACAAAAATAATTATCTATCAAAACAAAAAATGTACCACAAAGCCATCCGTGGTGCACGAACCGCCTTCTATGCAGATAAAATCAACTCGAGCCCCACTCCTGCCAAAGAAGTCTTTAAACTTGTCCAAGAACTACAGAGCTGTAAATCCCCCTCCCCCAATATCTCCTCTGCGCAACAATGTGAGGAGCTCGCCACGTTCTTTGTTGACAAAGTACAAAAGATCTACAGCTCCTTCCCTCAGCACTCCCCAAACCTTGCTAAATGCACTAACCTCCTCCCTAACCACACTATCATGACCCACATTCCAGCAATTTCTTTTGACAACCTCACTAAATTGTGTCGCAAAGTCAAAACTGGTTCCCCGTCAGACCCCATGCGTCCGGCTCAATTCTTGGAGTCACTTGACTTTTTTCTACCTTCCCTGGCCTCTGTTCTGAATCTCTCTTTCTCCTCAGCTAGTGTACCATCTGCCTGGAAGCAAGCGTGGGTTTCACCTATCATCAAGAAACCCTCCCTAGATTCATCTAAACCGGAAAATTTCCGACCGATCTCGCTGCTTCCATGGCTGTCTAAACTCGCTGAAGCCCATGTTAACAGCACCCTGTCCCAACATATGGTTCAGAACAACATCCTGGACCCATCTCAAAATGGGTTCAGACTGGGCCATAGCACGGAGTCTGCTCTCCTGGCCACTACCGAGTACCTCCGGACGATCTTAGATGCCGGTCAAAGTGCTGCGCTGATTCTTCTCGACCTCAGTGCGGCCTTTGATACGTTGTCCCATGACATCCTTCTTGATCGTCTGGAGACATTCGGAGTATCTGGCCTTGCTTTAAAGTGGTTGCATTCTTTCCTTAAGGACAGATCCTTCCGGGTCTCAGCACCCCCTTTCTTATCTAAATCTCATCCCATTGCACAGGGAGTTCCGCAGGGCTCTGCGCTGAGCCCATCTCTTTTTAATCTATATGTGCAACCTCTAGCGACAGTGGCCAAAGAGTGGGGCCTGACACTGGTGTCGTACGCCGACGACACACAGTTGGCCATCACTCTCACTGAAGGCCCGTCCATTTCGGCCTCTAGATTTAAAAACGGTCTCTCCGCAGTAGCCCAATGGATGAGGGACAACTGTTTACAGCTTAATGCTAGAAAAACAGAAGTGCTACTCCTTGGTAAAAACACCAGCCATTGGAATGAGCACTGGTGGCCGTCTTCCCTAGGCACCATTCCACCTCCCAAATCCCTAGTTAAAAATCTAGGAGTGTGGATGGATGCCTCACTCAACTATCAGACCCACACCAAAAAAGTCGCTGGCACTTGTATCGGCTTGCTGAGGAATCTCAGCCACATACTGGGCTTCTTTGATGCTAAAGTCCGTCAGCTTATCATCCAAGCAACCATCCTCTCGCGTTTGGATTACGCCAATGTACTCCTCCTAGGCGCCAACAACGTGTGCAAAACTCTGCGGCTAGAGCCCTAGTCGGCCTTCCTCGCAGATGCTCGGCCAGAGCTACAATTCGCAAATTACACTGGCTACCTGTTGATTCCAGAATTAAATTCAAAACCCTCATCATGACTTTTAAAATTCTCAAACTTGATAATCCTATACTGCTACGAACTCTTCTCACCCCCTACGCTCCATCACGCAACCTGCGATCTTCCAACCAACACCTTCTGTGCGTCCCTCGCATAAAACTCTGCCGCATGGGCGGCCGCTCCTTTAGGGTTTTGGGAGCCAAGCTATGGAACGATCTACCACTAAACATTCGCTCCATAGAAAGCTTACCTGCTTTCCGAAAAGCTATTAAAACCTACCTATTCCCCTCCCCTTAAATCTCCTTTCACTTCTCACTTTCAGGTTAGGGTTTGTGACTTCTTTAGCGCCGGGACGCCTCATCGCTGGGGCAGCTGTTTTGCGCTTTACCAAAAATATAGAATAGAATAGAATAGAATTTGCTGTCCTTATAAAATGACATCTCCCTTTATGATATATGGCCTTGCTGCAATGCTAACTGCATTGATATTATGCGTTTTGCTGCTCGTAGTGGCTAGTATACTGCATTTTAGAGCACATTAGTTAAAATACATTTTTTACACTATTTTTGTGTCTTTGTCATATCTAATTGTGGACAAGTACGAGCATGTAAGCCAAAAGGTGTGGCTTGTTTCTGTGATTCCTGAGAGATCTGGGAGTGTTTTGTTCTGGAGTATATAATCATTGGTTTCTCCATTTGTGAGTAGGAGAGCGATTGAAACACTATAGGTAGTCGGTCTTGGGCTCATGGGCACTAAGGTGGTAGGAAGGCTTAGCCCCTATACACCGAGGTCCCATAATCCTCTGTATAATACTGTGTATGTGCTGAATCCCTGCAACATGGGGCACCCAACGTTTAGCCTCGGACTTATTCGCGAGACCCGAGTAGCGCTTGTGCTTGTCCACAATTCCCTCTCACCCATTACCAGAGACATCCATGGTGCGAGGGAGTAACCTCCAATATTAGAGATTATAGGTTTTTCAAGCTTGGATTATAAAAGGTTATGTTTTCTCTTCTTTAAAACCCAGTGTTGCGTTTTCCTTGTTTTCCTCTCTTTGGATAATGGCAATTGCTATTGCTGGCCAGACTGACAAGTCTATCACTATGTCAGTTGGTGCTACAGTCACCATATAGTAAATTCTAAAGGTAGAACAGAAAAGAGCGGGAGACACGTGTGTAGGAGACAAGAAAAATAGTGTCTAGAAAACAATCACAGGAACAGCGCAAACGACAGTATGGAACAAATGACCAAACAGACCTGAAGCTTGGCCTCCCCCAAGCTTCAGGTCTGTTTGGTGGCACCGACGGAGAGTGCGGGCCTCGTATACCTGAGCACGGTCCAGGTGAGGTGAGGTCCAGTCCCCTGTCATTCTGGATCACGTTGAGTATCCAGTGACAAGGAGGATCTGTATATGAATGTAGGTACAGGTTGGATCGTTCCTACGAGTATTATCTATATCCTTTTCACCTATCAGTTGGGTGCTTTATTGTTTTCACACACATATAACAGTAGCAACTAATTTAAGAGCAGTGGCCCTGATGAAAGCCAAGGGACGTTTTGCCCGTTAGGCAGAAACATGTTGGCCCTATTCGCGACAGTCATTTGTTCCATACTGTCGTTTGCGCTGTTCCTGTTTAATTAGGGGATGTGCCTTGTTCCTATTAAAGAGTTTGTTTAGACACATCACCCTATTTTATATCCACCACTTTTTTGTATGTTGCACTGTGTTTCTATCACTTTTCACCAACCATCATAAATTGGCCAACAATTGGAGGTTCATATTACACTGTGGACCGCACCCAGTATTTATGTTTTACTGTGTGGCATGGGGTCTAGATGATCTAGGGACCCGCCAGGCCACGGTGTGGACGACCAAATGATAGGACGGATCACTTGGTTTGTTTGATGGTTATCCACAAAGTTTATGTACTGGATTTGGTTGACCAGTTTGTGATTGTTTTCTAGACACTATTTTTCTTGTCTCCTACACACGTGTCTCCCGCTCTTTTCTGTTCTACCTTTAGAATTTACTATATGGTGACTGTAGCACCAACTGACATAGTGAAAGACTTGTCAGTCTGGCCAGGATAATGTTTGGCTTAAAGACCTCCTGGGTTCTTGTTTGTGATTCATATGATGTTGCTGGGGAAATGAACCAGTAGTAGGTCTTTAATCTTTTCCCTTTGACCCTTCTCCCCCTGTATGTTTTTTAATTTGCTATTGCTGCTCATAATCGCGCAGCGCTGACTGTTCATTTGACGCAACATAGAGTCGCAGTTGCGGGAGCAACCATTATCTTTGTGGTTGAATCGAAAGCAGCTTTCGCTTTGAGTTTTTTTATTCTTAGGTTAAGTTCCCGGAGGTGGATGGGAATGACAATTTCTTTCGTGAATATGAACATGCCGCGGTTCCCTGGGGTTATAGATCTTATTGGTCACTTGAAGTTCCGTTGTCAGCTTGGGAGCACAACATCTGGTTTAATGGCGCCCTACGTCATCCTGTTACAGTGGTCCTTTTAGGCCCGTTATCGGTCGACGGCGCCACATGGTGTGTTTTGGCGGGTTTTACACCACACCCAAATTATTGTGGTGTTTCACACGCATATCTGCGTGAATTGCATGAATCATTAGTTCATATTTACAGAAGTGTGGGACAATATAAGTCCCGCATGATCCAGGTGGTTCCGGCTGGGGCCCCTCCTCAGCAACCAGCACAGGGAGGCATGGTAATTAGCCCCATCATGATTAATTCAGTGATGGGAAAGAGTCCTCCAAATAGAGATGATTTGCTGTTCTGGTTAGATAAGCGATTTGAGCAACTTATATCTGTATTTCCCAATACTTCTCCTTTGGATAAACACAGAATCCTTACAATGAGTTTACCAAAAGGTCTTATTCCCAATTTAGCTGATTGCACCATCTGGGGGAAGGTGTTTGCGGCACTATATTCTCTATGCTACAGCCCCCCCCTCCATGACAGTGTTGCTACAGGCCTGTGCAGTCGTCAATATTAGTTGCAGAGTATTTGCTCTGTGTCATGGGTTATCACAAAACGGACAATCAAGGTACAAACCTGTATTAAAAATAACAATCAACAATCAAGGGTTTTTTGTTTTTCTTTTAATCCTGAATGGTTGCCCAGCCAACATGTGTTTCGCCTGGGGAAGTACCCCAAGTCTGCTTCAGGGCAACCTCCATGACAGTGCTTCCGACAGTTCTTAAGAAAGTTCAAGACAAACACCAGGCAAAGGCCGGAGTGGAGTTGGGGAGGAGACTGGTTGGGGTATTCCCTATAGTCTCTGATATTATACTAGCCATTATAAAAGGAGAAGTGGTTAGTTTGTAAGTGAGTCAGCATCATGACGCAGTAGCAGACGTTGAAAAACAACGCAAATTGCCTCAGATTATTGCTAAGGTGTATAAAGCATTAGGGCTTAAGATTTTGGGGATTAAACCTTTTACTCAGCAGCAGATTAACCCCCCTCCCAAGAAGGAGGGGCGTGCATTCTTTCTTAAAAATAATTGGAACAAGAACAAACAACAACAGAAGCAAGGTTCGCTTGCTGGTTTACCGAAACCTGATGCCTCAGAGCGTAGGTATGATTTGCGTAACTGCTCTAAACTTAAGACACCAGAGAGGTTTCAGGTTCCTGATCCTCGTTCTCGTCATTCCTTGCAGGACTCGTCGGATCAAAAGTCCGGTGGAGGGGAGCGTCAAGATCGTAGAAAAGGCGAGACCACGCAACAACCTCATGATCCGACACACCAGTTTGACGTAAAGGCCAAACCAAAAGGACAACTGACATGTTTAAAATGAAAAAAGTTGCTGCTTTAACAGCTAAGTATGCCTCAGATGGTGAGCACCCTGCTCCTCGATTGGAGATGGTCTGTGAAACTCTTCGACAGTGCGACAGAAGTTACTATAGAATGAGACATTCCCTGTCCTGGTCTAGAGGTTAGAGCAACCGACACATTAATTACTGTGGAAACAGCTGATATAAGAGTTGTACCCCCTGATAGACTTTAGGAGATAGTTCTCCAAATTGAAGGTGATATACAATATACAATTAAGGTTATCTTTTGGGATAACCTTACCTCGTCCTATGACATTTTGCGGGCGGAAGCGTATTGGCCTCCTCCATTTGTTTAGCTTCTTCCCGAAGTGAGGACGTGGTACTTCTGAGTTTTTTGGGTTACGGCTCTGAAGAGACTAAACAAGCCTATGCATCTGAATGGGCTTTAGGACTAGCACCGGCT
Organism: Lissotriton helveticus; assembly: GCF_964261635.1. NCBI lineage: Eukaryota > Metazoa > Chordata > Amphibia > Caudata > Salamandridae > Lissotriton > Lissotriton helveticus. Next base: position 1,576,957,753 of record NC_136061.1, on the reverse strand, counting down.
GTGTATCGCAATCAGGTGGGGTGGGATAGAGATTCGACAGCACATGAGATCCCTTTACGATCAATGCCACAGTCTCAGGCACAGTATCCAATCAAACTTGAGCCTAAAGTGTCTGTCAGTGATATTTTGGCCCAGTTGGCATATCAGCGTGTAATTGAACCCTGTGTTTTATCAATGAATGATTGACTCTTTCCGATATCCAAACTGGATGTTTCATATTGCATAGTTTTAGATTATAGAAATTTAAACAGTCATGTTCGCACACTTGCCGTACAAAACACACAGCTCTGTGTTAATAGACAATATTGTCCGTAAAACTTATAGAACCACTTTGGACATTTCCAATGGATTTAATAGTCACAATTTGGCTCCTGAGAGCTGTGATTGGACTGCATTTACTGCGGTCGGTAATCAGAACAGATTTACAAGATTGCTCATGGGCTATAAGAATACCCCTGGTGCTTTTGCTACGCATGTTGTATCAATTTTACACAACATATATCCTGATGCTTTCTCTTACGTCAACGACATTTATTTGACTGATTACAAATTGATACCGCATCTAGTGCGTGTTGACCGCATCATATTGTCCTTTGCAGACTTAGGGTACAAATTTCATTTTGAGAAGTCTCAGCCTATTTGACAGTACTCTTGTTGGGTTACAAACTCAACAATAAGGGGAGAGGTTAGACCCCCACTTTCTAGAGATATGTGCTCAATTGGAACCTCCTTCTACTCTTAAGAAGTTACAATCTTTGCTGGGTTTTTTTAATTTCGGGAGGACATACATTCCTGATTATGCTCAGCATATTAAACCACTTTATGCACTGATACAACCCTCTTTTTCATCTTCCATCTGGCTTCCGAAACATACAGAAATTCTTTGTTCCTTGCAATCTGACCTGCTTGCGACTAACTTCTTGTTAACTCGTGACAACACAACTAACTTAAACATATGGATTGTACCGGATACAGTGGGTTTCACTGACCTGGCATTCAATGAGGAAGATACGGTCCCCATCGCCTACAAATCACATATGTATACATCAGTAGAGATGCATTTTTCCCCCCATTGAGAAAATTCTAACAGCAGTACAGATGGCGATCCTGAAGAAGCAGTCTTTGGCTCAGGGGAAATGCATTCTTATGGTATCGCCTGTGCCTACTCTAGAGGAGGTCACAAAGGCGAGCAAACCGAATTCTAAAGCCTTAAACCTGTGCTGGATTAAGTAGGTGAGTTCTTTGACATCGACTGATGTCACTATTATCTTTGACCCATCCTTGCAGGCGCCAGAGTTTTTACAGTAATGAACAAGTTCATCCTGAGCCACAGTTTTTGCTTCCACTTGAACAATACAAATGTATAGTTTATACCGACGGATCTATGCAGCCGGCCGTTGATTCCAAACATGCTTACTCGGCCACCTGTGCTATTGTGGCAGGCTCTATGGTTCACGGTGTGTTTAAGTCTTCCTCAGTCTACACACAGTCTCTTGGTGACTGTACGGCTCAATTGGCTGAGCTGCGGGCTTTCAAATTCACTGATCCAGATGTGCCTACACTTACAGTGTATGATTCTTTCTATTGTGTACAGTCTTTTAATGACAATCTATCCTTTTGGTCTCAAAATGATTATAGAGACTCGAAATGTAGTGCAATCAAGCATAAAATGCTCTGGGTTTGAGTGGCAGCTCTTAAGGAAAGCTTGCTGCTCACACATGTTATACATACTCTTGGCCATCAGCATGGGGGAGCACATGCTGTTGGTAATTCTTTGGCTGACGAGGCAGCCAAATCTGCAGTTGCCGCATGTTCAGTAGCAGCAGTTACAAGGTCCATGACTAAAATTGATAATGAAATCCTGGCAGCTATAGCTGCTACAAGGGATGGGACGGTGTTCCCATAAGGTTTCCCTTCTAAATATTCTTATCATTTATTACCGGAACAAGTTCCCTTTACTTCCATTCCGTCCTTTGGGGATTGGCTGATTCCCAACGAGGACCGCAGGCTTCCTTCGATAATTGCTGCACAAGAAGGCATGGCATCTGCACATGCTGGAATTTCAGCTACAGTGTCTCTTTTGCAGCAGAGTTATTGGTGGTGTGGGCTTTATAGACACACATAATTATATACTTTCTTGAGACGTTCGCCAACAGATTAAACGATCTATGGTTGCTCATCTGCCTCACACGCAGCTTTACATCTCGAATCAACCATTTAGATGTATCTATCTTGATCACTGCATCCTTTGACATCCGACACTGCCTATAAACATATACTGGTTGTAGTGGATTTGTGCACTGGATTCCTTTGGGCTTGGCCACAACGTAGTGCTGACACTCGAAATGTCCTTAGAGTTTTGCATGTCTTTATCAGAACATTTGCTTGTGGTACCTTCCATTCTGACCAGAGTCCTGCATGCACCTCTAAGGTTTACAAGGATGTGATGGGTTTGCTGGGGGTGCTATTGCAATTTTCATCTCTATACAGGCCTGGGGCAATTCTATAGTGGTGCGAATGAACCATGACTTAAAGCAAAAGCAAATGACTTTGACAGCCAAATTCTTAGGTACTGGCAGGGGTTGGATGACTCATTTATATGGGGTTCAACGTGCGCTACATAATCTCCAGATGATCTCTGGGTGGGAGGACCCCATATGAAATGCTCCTTAGCATTGAAATGTTTGTGCCAGACCTTGCTGGTCTAGACATTGTGGCAGCAGCCGCAATATTTGACGTAGATAACCATTGTGCTATGTTACAGGATCTACAAAAGACTCAAGACACTCTTGCTAAAGCGGAGTTGCACTCTTCTGAAGAAACTGCGGTGCTGATACCAGTCACAGGGTGGCTTCCTAAAGTTGGAGATGTGGTCCGGGAGAAGATAGAGAACAAAAAATAATTTGGTCACTCCTACCATGCACCAGTCCCTGTTCTTGGATTAAAGGGCACTCGAACTGTGATTTTGCTTCCACTGCCTGGATGCAAGAAGAATCGCTAAATTTCCATTGAACATGTCAAGTTGCACGATTTGGCCCATACTTAATAGTATGCACAAACCAGTCCCATGGAGAGATGTTTCACTTCCAGTAAGGTCTTTGACGGTGACTAATGTGCACCAAGAGCATGAAGTGGAAAGCTCAATTGATGTGCTGGCTGTTCTGTCCCCATCTTTGACGGTTACACCTCGAAACTATACATGTGCGCTCCAATCACCTTTTAATGCTGACCGTCCACCTTTGTACTGACTAGGAACTGTCGGTTATTACATGGACAGAGACAACTTTTCTTTACCTCCATCAAATTCTACAACAGAGGAACCCCCCCCCCCCCAGTCAATTTATCATTCTCTTTTCTTGGGTTCGCAGAACTTATCTGGTTCCTCCTTGGACCTACATTTGGATAGTACTTACAACGGTGTTTCCATTGATGTGGATTGGGTTTATGACAGATTTTTTCCTTTTGATTAATGGTCATCATTTACCAGAATATTCTAATGTACATTTGGTTGATGGTGTTTTGGGCCCACACACCTCATCTCATATGATGAAAAGGGATCAATCCCACATTAACATTTCAGCTGTGCCAGTAGTAGATGGCAGTTTTGGGATAAAGTTCAGTACGAAATATACGGCCCGACAGAGATGATTCGAATGCCATACGTCTTTTGTGCCTCATTGGGTGACGTCATCACACCTGGACTACATTCCGATGACTGGGATGTTAATGTCGTGCATTCGTTATTTTCTAAATTTAAATATTACACTGCTTTTGAAATTGAGGATTTGTATTTGATTTTTTCCAATTATGCTGGTTTATTCTGTTTCCAACATTATGGTCATCATTTTTTACAAACAAACACAGATTAATTATACACAATGGGAACATTGTCCTGCCCCATCCCAAGGTAGTTCGCGAACACAGAAAAATAAGCTTGTCTACTTTTCTGGCTATAACCTATCAGACTCGAGACCCTATTATTATAAATTGAGTGTAGAAACACACACGAAATTCATGCTGACCCATACTATATTGGTATAGTATACGGCTTTCATTACTGATTTAGCCTTGAAAGGTTATGATTTTTAAGACACAATTGATTTGAAAGCAATATGGGGTACCATAATGTGGCACGTACAGGGAACTGAATCTTTACATTGTGCGTGTTTGATACCATCACAGCTGTTATTCTTGAATCAGACAGTGGAACAAACTACATCTTTTGGTTTAGCTACTGCTAAGAATTACATTTTTCCTTTATTTCCGTCATTAGCAGCTTATGATGGCTGACAGCAATATAAAAATTATTCTCTAGAAGACTTACAAGCTATGGTCCACAATGGTACTGTCAAATTGTCCACTATTACACCCGTGGGATGGTTAATATGGTCTCTCAGTACTAATGCTTGCAAGTTGAGTTTTTCAAATTCAACAGGGGGGTTTATGCTCAGTAGACCTGACCCTCGCTTTCCACAAACACATACAGTTACTACATATTCTGTGGGTAAATTAGGTCATCAGTGGTTAGGACCGTCATTGTTGTCATCTGTGAAACAACATCTGTCACGTTTAAATGGTGACCTTGATCTGGCAGATTTCCTTTTAGATCCATGGTCTCCTCGTCCGAAACGTTTTGCACATGCAGCATATAGTGAAATCTGGAAGCTGTCCCAAATGGAGGCTGCTTTCAGATTGCCACAACTACATCAGGATAACTTGCGTAAGGTTTTGGATGTGGTAGACAACAGCATTAACACTCTGTCTTCTCCTATTTACACTTTGAACAACATCGTTTCATCTTTTATTGACATTGTGCAGAATGATGTGTCTGTTTTGTATCATGGTCAATATCAGATGCGTTAGCTCAAGGTCCTGTTGCAGGGTAAAGCGCACTTTTTTGAATCCCCGGATGAAGTCTGGGAGTGGCTCGAGATTAGAGGAGATGCCCTCCCTCCCGGCGAGAGGAGGGGGTCTCGAGGTACGTGGGGGACACGACCACCGAGGAGCCGCACTAGCAGACGACGAAGACGCTCGGACACGACTGGGAGCGAGGAGAGGCGGCGAGTCACTGTGGGGGAGGACGGCGCCATCCGCCTCGCACCGCTGGAGTCTGAGGCCTTGCTGGAGCTATCAACAACTCCCCCACTGGGAGAGGTATTGGTCCCAGACACTTTGCAGCCCATAACAGACGCTGTATTGCCTAATAGTGTTACGATTCCTGAGATGGCGTGAGAAAAGTTGCCGGTCACGGGGGCCTCAACTTGAAGAACTAGACTGGTTAAACATTGTCGTGTGACACTGGAGTTGAAGGCCGGCCGAGCTCAGCCTTCTCCTGGGACGAAGTACATGTGCAGGTTTCTGTGTAAGGGGGACATGACTCCTCACTGGGGAGCACTGAGTGCGGGTGGGGGGGTAAGAATTGTGAGTTTTCCCTTTTAGAGGAGGGATCAAGCCTTGTATTCAGGATGTGATAATGGGTCTAGCCGGGGGCTGGGGTGGGGGGTGGGGAGTTGTTCATTCTATTCCAAGTTTTTGGGTGATTTGCCCAGTTGGGCGAATGGGGTGGCTATGCACGTCCTGGCACCAGCATGGGAAGGTCATATTAGCAAGTTATGTTGTTGTACGAATATTGCTCGTGGGTGGGGGTTGGGGGGGTGTTGGAAGGGGTTGTTGAAGGGGAATGTTTTAGGCATCATATGTATTACATTTCGGGCACAGGATTGGAGTGACACCGGGGGTGGGGACCTTTGGGAGGGCGGACTACATCGACAGACATGGGGTATAAGTTTATGAGCTGGAAAGTGAGAGGACTGGGCACATGCACTAAAAGATATAGAGTCCTTTCTTTTCTTCGCCGACATGGGGTCTCAATTGCATGCCTCCAAGAAACCCATCTCACAGATGAGGGAGCACAGAAATTGGGAAAAAAGTGGCGGGGTCAAGTATTCCACTCCTCCTTTTCTACGTATGCTAGAGGGGTATTGGTTTGGATGGTGCCTGGTGTCCCGTTTGCTATCCAATAAGTAGAGGCGGACATCCAAGGTAGATACCTGCTTCTCAGAGCAAAACTGGATGGTAGGGACGTTGTCATATTGAACACCTATGCACCCAACGTGGATGACCCGGCCTTCTACCGGGCCCTCCAGGAAGTCCTGATTCATGACTTGGGGGCCTCCAGTCCTTTGATTTGGGGACTTTAACTGTGTCCTTGACCCGGTTCTAGACAGGTCCCCTCCCCGAGAAGGTACAAAACCCCGAATGACTGCGCAGCTTAGAGAGGTTATGGAAAATATAGGGGCAGTAGATGTCTGGCGCCAGAAAAACCTGACGCAGCAAGTATATACCGGTTATTCCCCCACACATAACACATATAGTCACCTTGATAGGGTCTTGGTAGCGAATGCTGAGCTTAATATGTCTTATGAGGTTACCCACCAGGCTCGCTTTCTCTCTGATCACTCCCCGGTAGCATGCGTGGTACAATGGGGAACCTGGAGTTCCCGTCCTCGGACTTGGAGACTTCCAGTAGATATCCTTCAGGACCAGGTAGGGAGGGCCCATCTAGAAATGGCTCTTGGGGACTTCGTGGATCCTAATTGGGAGGAGGGATCCCTCTCTCTGACCACCAAGTGGGAGGCCCTAAAGGCAGTGATGAGGGGAGCCTGCATGGGACTCACATAAACACGGAAACAGCTTCACCAGGATCTTCGGAAAGTGGAGGATAACCTCTTGAATATCCAGGTGGCAGAGGCCCCTGACGCGCTGCAGGGGGAGGAGGAGGGGCTCGCCCGAGTCCGGGTGCATGATATCCTTGACCGGCTCAACAGGTATACCTTGGGCCAGTATAGGCAGCGCCTTGATAGAGAGGTCGACAAGTCGGGGTGGCTTTTGGCTTGGATTCTTCAGAAAGTGCAGACCCCGGAACGTGTAGTAGCCCTGCGAGACTCAAACGGGGACATGGTTCATTCGGAACGTGCCATCCTTGGGGTCCTCCGGTCCCACTTACAACAAGTATATACCGCAGACCCGGACATATCCAAGGCCTCTTATCTCCCTTATTTACAGGGATTGACTCTGCCGTCCCTCTCAGAAGCGGACCGGGAGGACTTAGATGTGGCCCTAACGTTGGGTGAGGTGCGTGCAGCTTTGGCATGCTTGCCGCGCGCAAAATCGCCCGGGAGCGATGGGTTCCCACCGGAATTTTATCAGGAGTTTAGCGGAACACTGTCTTGTCTCCTCTTGCAGGTATTTCTCGAGGCATTCGAGTGCGGGTCTCTCCCACAGAGCATGACAAGGGGGGAATCTGCATGATCCTTAAACCAGGGGGTGACAAGCACGATCCCTCTTCGTATCATCCGATCACTATGATTAACACGGATGAGAAGATATTGACCAAGCTATTGGCCACCCGTCTGGCACCTCATATGGCGCACCTGGTCCATCCGGACCAATGCGGGTTTATTCCTGGGTGCAACACCGCCATGAATCTACGGCGCTTGAATCACATTAAACACGAAGTCCAAGGCAATGAGGAACAGACAGTGCTGGTATCCATCAACCTCGCCAAGGCGTTTGATATGGTTGACTGGGGCTACTTACAGGAGGTTCTTCGGGCGATGGGATTGGGCCCCAAATTCTGCAGTTGGATCCGCATACTATAAGAGTCCCCCCGGGCTAGGGTATGACTTGGAGCCGCACGTTCAGAGGAGTGACAGCTAGGACAGGGTATACGACAGGGGTGTCTCCTTTCGCCACTACTATTTGCTCTAGCTTCAGAGCCCTTTGCCATTCGGATCCGCTCTGAGATGTCCCAATGGGGCATTCTGGAAGGAGACACATGTAATGTCATCTCTTTGTACGCAGACGATGCCTTGTTTTATTTGAAAGCCCAGAGAGAGGCGTTTTCGATATTGTTATATCATCTGGATCGGTTCGGTGAGGCGTCGGGACTGAGGCTTAACCGAAACAAGTCCCTTATCTTCCCGCTATCGGGCCTTGACTCAGTGCCCTAGGAGGATTTGCCGGAGCTTGGACTACGCTGGGTAAAGGGAGGTTTTCGCTATTTGGGTATCCAGGTGGCCTCAACGTACGCACAATTATTGGCCCGTAATATTGATCAGGTGATTAAGTCCCTGCAGCAATCTGTGTCCTTTTGGAATACCCTGCCACTATCCCTTATGGGTCGTCTAGCCGTCGCTAAGATGGTGATGCTGCCGACGATGCTTTACATCCTCCAAAATACGTTGTGTCCTCTCCCCCCCAAGATCTTTCGCACCCTGAACATGCTACTTACGTCCCTGCTTTGGGTGGGTCAGCGCAGTCAAGTGGCTCTTCATACGGTCATATTGTGCGTTCCTATGAGGAGGGTGGCCTAGAGGCCCCGCGCTTTGACTTGTATTACTACGTGGCCCAGCTGCAACCGGCGGCCACATGGTTTGCTGATGCGGATGTTTGGGAGACGTGAATTTTAGCGGGTAGAGCAACGGTGCAGGAGTTGCAGGTGGCTTTGATGCGCGGCAGCGGGGCAAATGATAAGTTGCCCTACGTAAGACACATGGCGAGCGTTTGGCAACGGTTTATTGAGAGAGTCCTGCGGATAGCACCCTTCCATAGGGACCTGCCAATCTTGATCCTGGCCCCCATGGTAACAATGGAACAACATATGTCCTTTCTTGCCTGGCGAGAGGGGGGCTGTGAACTCATGGCAGACCTATACCCTACTGAGACCTTCCTCACCTATGAACAGGCGGAGGAGACTTTTGGGCTCGGCAGAGGACAATATTTACACTATCAGGGCCTGCGAGATGTCGTGCGGTCAATATGGCCTCAGTGCCCGGAGGCACCCCCAATGACTTACACCTTACATATGCTCCTGTCTTGTGGCAGGGGACGCAGACTTATTTCCTTACTATATGCAGCTATGCGGTGTGACTCTGCCCCGCCGGTGCCACCGGCCTGGGCGGCCTGGGAAGCGGATTTGGGTACACCGCTGGACCAAGGGCAGCGTAAGCGAATAGGGATTCTAACACGGAAGGTCTCATGTAACGCACGCTTTAAATTAATACACTTTAACTTTCTACACCGCACCTACCCCACTCCGCTCCGGTTGGCACGATACTCAGTAGACAGAGGGGATCATTGCCCCAGATGTGGTGCAGAGAGAGCGGGTTTCCTACACTTAGCTTGGACTGCCCGCTAGTTAGCTGCTTTTGGATGAGCGTTGTGGAACACATCACTGCCACTACAGGCCTCCGCATCACACTCAAGCCCTGGCACTGCCTTCTATCGCTGGTCCCTAAACCGAGAAAACGGAAGCTTTCCTATAGGTTACTGCAATTGATGTTAGTGCTGGCTAGGCGCAGGGTAGCCATTACCTGGAAGGGACAGAGGGCCCCAGAGATACCCCAGTGGCTTAGAGACGTGGGAGAATGGTCCCTAGCTGAAAAAACACATATGTAGCGCAGTAGGAGAGACGAGAAATTGCAAGAGGACTTACTTGCCTGGAGAGCCATGTGTATTTCGGGGTTGGCTCTGAGAGGGCAATCTTCCCAAAGTGATTCTGAAGGGACGAGTGGAGAGCTATTTTCGCCGCAGGGGTCGGGATCTGATGAGGAAGTCAGGGGAGTTTCCTAAGGGGTGGTTAGTACACTGTATAGTGCAGGGTCTGGTCATTTTTCTCACGACATTATTTGTTTATTTATATGTTATTTTGCCATGCCATAAGGGTCCATGTAGCTCCAGGTGAAGCTTATATTCAGGACGAACAAAGTGCCATAATGAGTCTGTTGATATGTATACATGTATTGTTCTGATGTCAATTTGGGGGGGTTCTTAAATGTTATTCTGCAAAACCGAAAAATAAAGTTTAAAAAAAATATATATCAGTTGCGTTCTGTAATGCAATTTGACTGGACATTGCAAACATTGAAAAATGGGAAAGTGCCCTGGGATTATTTGAACACAACAGCCCTGTTTTTACTGTTCAATTTGACCAATAAAGAAAAACCTATGTCAATGAAGGATTCTGCATACACCTTGTTACATATTGAGCGGTTAGAACAACTACCATTTTCAATAGCAGAGACCGATTTTTCGGTATGGTTAATACATGGGGTTATTTCTTTGCCAATTACCCTCTTTTAATTTACTGCATGCCTGAAAAATGTTCCTATTGGGAGATTTGAAGTCTTAGGTAGTACTTTTCTGCATGAAATGTGGTCTTTACTGTTTACGCTTCACTGTCTATGTGAAGATAAAGAGGTTTTCCTGATAGGGGAGGACTGTGATTCTACAGTGGGACACGCGTTGGTATGTACAGAAGTTCAGCTTCACGGCACTTGTAATGTATCAGCATTGAAGTTGGCCTGTTTTCTAAAAGAAACAGCAGTTCCCTCAATAATTCCCACAATCACATTGCTTTCTAAAGTAGTTATCTTATCCTAAATAACCGCAACTGCTACGCGTTATGGGCACGCATTCCGTATATAGTTACGGTTTTCCAAAAGAATTACTTGTTGCAGCAATGTTCTTTTTCCTGCCCGCATGGGTTTGTAGATAGCTTGCTGTGGCCTTCCTATCCCACTTTGAAAACGGACTTCAATAAACTAAGCAGACTCAAAGCGCTATTGTTTAAACAAGAAACCGCTCTCACTTCTGCTTGAGAGACCTTTAAATTAGAGGTGGCTAAAACGTCTAGGGAAATTCAGTCACTGCTGTTATGCAATGGATGTCCATCCATCCTGTGGTTCTGCACAGACCAGTCCTGTTGCGACTATACCGTGAATGGATTCAGCAACTTTTTGGATGCTTGCAGTTGCCAACACTAACTGTGAGCTAAAGGCTTACCTTTCGCTTCACTTACTTCACTTGCGTGCAACCTCTGTTCTACTGTCGATGCTGCACGTTTTATTGGGCCTTGGATATTTGCCTCTCCACCGTGAGAAGTTGGCCTGGCATATGATGTCCACTATTCTAGTGGGCACCTTGCACCAGTCCAAACGACCCTTATTGATGGTAGGTTTAAGACAACCTTATAGAAAGCTATCCTAGTGGTAGCTGTGGAGAGCAGCCTTCGGGCTAAGTCTTGAAGGAATGTAAAGCAGTTTGTTTTACCAGTCTATAATATCTTGATTGATCAAATGAAAGAGCACCACACCAGGTATATATCAAATATATATGTATGTATTCTAAACACAACCCCTCTAGTCTCTTTTTGAGGCTAGAGGCAAAAGTACAATACAAGAACTTTAAATAGCACACAGTAAATAGCACACAGTAAATAGGCCCTAGGGGCCTCACAAACCATATACTAAAATAGTGGTATAAGAACTATGTGAGGGATAGAAGTGAGGCATAGGGCCTGTAGAACCACTGGGGCAACCAGGAACCACCCAAGGTAGGAACGCAGGAGACCCACAGGGGACGTGTGCAGTGTCTAAACATAGCCGCGAATCACCATGGACTTCTATGAGGAAAGTTTAAGTTACAATTTTAAAGTTTAAGGACACTTAGGAGTGGACTGGGGTGAAACCCCTTTAGACTAGGACACTTCGAGAGTCAAGAACCACAGGAGCACCGGAGTACTCGTGTTACCTCACCAAGGGAAGCCGGGTGCTTAGGTGCCTTTTCGTGTCGGGTTTCGTCGTCGATTCCAATGGAGAGCTGCGAAGAAGTGCTGCAGGCGGCCAGAGGAAATGTGTCTGGATGGATCCAAGGGTGGATTGGAGATCTGAAGAACCTGAAAGCAGAGGGGACAGACTCTGGGTCACTAACCAGTGACCAGGATGGCGACAAGAAGATGCCAGCCGATGTCTGGTGCTTTAAGGTGAAGTAGGTGAGGCTTGACTCTTCAGCCACGAGGACCAGGAGGTGTCGACGATGAACATGAGCTGGATTCAAGCTGTCCCACAAAGGATGTCGAGTGCTGCAGCGTCTGAATCCGGATTGGACCCAACAAGCCTTGGCAACAGCAACCCACGCAAGATGCAAAGATTGACTTTGGTGCAGACCAACTAGGTCTGAGGAACTCACCCTGTGCAGGGGAGTCAGAGCACGTCTGGAGCAACCAGGAAAGTTCAAGAAACAAAGGATTGTCTTTCATGGGGACCCACTAGCCAATGAACTAGGGATCGCGAAGGAGCCTCGAGCTGCGATGAAGAAAACAGGCCCACGGGACACTCGTGGAGTGTAGGCCTCTCAGCTTCAGTGCAAAAGGAGCTCAGGGCAAGGGCAACAAATAGCCCAATACACAACTTTGGTGCCTGTTTGAACAGGTAGGTCCTTCCTTGACCTCATGGAGATTTCTTCCATCTTCCACTCGATATGGAATGTCGAAGGACCAGGATTTCATCTTCAGAGTTTCGTCTAGGGTAATCTAAAGTCTCAGGGACTGGGTTCCTATACTTATACTAAGTTTAGTGTTAGACTAACTCTAGAGTACCACCTATGAGAGAACCTGGGGAGGGGGTGGTTACACCCCTTCCCCTTTGTCCAGTTTCGCACCAGGGCTGGGGCTAAGTGCCCCAGCAACCGGTTTGAACTGGGAAATGCATGGAGCACCTTGTGTGCCCCAGGCAGTGTATGAAAAGCATTCACTGAATGCAACCCACCCTGCCCCAAAAACTAAAGCCTGTCTGGGGAGGTGCTAGCACCTCCCTGGGTAGGAAACCTATTGTCCAGACCTCCCCTGCCGGAGTTTCATCCAGCAGCAGGAGGTCAGACTCATGTCTGTGGCAGCAGCATCCATTTTGTGAAGCTGGGGCTCTTTAAAACTATTACTGGGTATACCAGTATGTACATGTCTTCTCCCTCTAGAAGGGGTGGAATGCTACCTCCGCTGCCAGAACTGGTGGAGGGGGGGTAGTATTCCAAAGTGTTTGACACCAAACACGGCATTTTTGATGAAACCAAACCAAAGTTAGCATTAACCGTGAGGATTATAATGCACTTAAGAGTATATGGTATGGCCACATCACAGAACAGCTATAAGGAAGGGATTCCCAAAGCTGCAGAGGGGCTCAGCTCATGCTAGGACACCCTCTCACAAAAACAAGCACTCTGCCTTCAGGATTGTCAAGGCCTGCCATAGGAGTGACTTATAGGTTAATCTGTGTCTGTTTTAAATGGTGGAAATAGGTATACTATATCCCAGTAAGGGGTGCTTACACCACCTTACCCAGGGCAGACCTGTGGTGCCATTTTGGAAGGCTTCCCAGGGGTGGCATAATACATGCTTCAGCCCCTGGTAGGCCTCTGGGGTACCTATGCCCTTGGTACCTAAGGTACCATATACTAGGGGCTCACAAGGTAACTCAGTAACCAATCTGGTATGTACATGGAATACATTTTAGAGAGAGAACAGCTAGGCTGTGGTCCTGATTAGCATGTGTTGGACCTGGCCCTTTTTGCTTTTGCCTAGCATGTTTCTGTAACCTGGTGTTGGTGATTTTAGGTCTCTGCGCACTTTTTCACTGTGGTACAGTGTAAAGTGCGTGAGCTCTCTGTGTATGTGTAGTGAGTGACCTGCCCTCCCATAGGAATGCATGGGGAATATGTGTGACCATGGTAGTTCCTGATGTGTGGGGAGTGCAGGGTCGAGTTTGGTATGTGTGAACTTGTGAGATTGAATGCTGCGTAATGATGTATGCGGCATGAATGTGTCTAGTGTGGAAGTGCCACTTCTAGACATGGGTGTGCATGTGCGTGTGTAGTGAGTGTGCTGACACGTGATAGGCTGGAGCCTGGCTCCAGGATGTCTGGATGGGTCTGCCCAGTGGTGAGTGTTGAGATTAGCATGCTGATGTGAGGGGAGGAGTGCACCTGGGTCCTGAATGGGGCTGGGTTTTCCCCACACAATGCTGGCTCCGCCCCCTGTGGTGCGACTGATGACCCTGTCCTGCCTAGTGAATGGGAGGGGTGGCTGAGCACATCAAGGGTGCTCCCAAACCAGCTGCACCTGGTTTTTCCCCCACCCTGCACCTTTAGACAAAGGGATTTGCTGTATAAAAAGGGGCTGTGTCCCCTTCCAAAATGTTCTTGTTTGCCAACTTGAATCCTGCCAGGGGAGTGCTGCTGCTTGGGCCCAGGGGAAGGCTTGCCTCCCTGGGCCCTGCCCAGCCCCTGGATTCCTGGAGGACTTTTGCTGTACTTGTGGGCCTCTAAGTGCCTGGAAGCGCTTTATTTGCTATTATAGCGCTTGGGAGCGCTGTATCTTCTCTGCCGGTGCCCACCCGGCATTTGCCCGCTTAATTGCCGCCCTCGAGGGATTCCCCGGCGTGGGTATCCCCCTTTTGCCAATTTGCGGCGCGGGAGCTCACGCCGCTTATTTGCCGCTTATTGCCGATTTTAAAGTCCCCTGGCAGGTGCCCACCCTGCCAGGGACCTTGCCGCTATTTATTTGTGGCCCCCCACCTCGCTTTATATTTAAATTGAATGAGGGAGCCCACCCCTCGTCTTGGCCCCCAAGATCACTGCCGCAGCACCGGGCCAAGAGGAAGCAGCCGCCGACGTCACGAAAAGGCCGCGCTGGGATTGGCCCAGCTGGCAGAGACTCCCCCGCGTCATTGGTCAGGAGCTCCGTGATTGGCTCTTCCCGGAGGGCTTCCCCAGGCGACCACCCGGAAGCCCCGGCCGAGGAGAAGCTGCCCTAAGCCCCTCAACCAGAAGGAGAGAGCCGGAGAGCCCCGTGTCCGGGAACAAAGAGAGCCGCCAGCGGAGCACGGTGAGTGTTGGGCTGGGGGAGAGCTCCGGGCCTAGCCCTCGTGCTAGAAAGAGGCGCAGCGTGCACCGGGTGTTTTGAGCGGCCCCATCTGGTCAGCGGGCCGCTCCAACTATCCCCCCAGTGAGGCTCAGGGGGCATTTTGATATTCAGAGCCTGTCGAGGCTCCAACGCGGGGGCATTTGGTTACTGTTTTGAGTCCAGGAGGGACTCCAACGACGGCCGCATTTTGTGTTCAAGCCTGAGAGGCTCTGAGGGGCATTTTAGTGATTCCAAGTCCCCCGACAGGGACTCCAATGTTCCGGGCATTGTGTTTCGAGCCCAGAGAGGCTCGTGGGGGCACATTTATTTCTGAGAGCCCCGAGAGGCTCAAGAAGGCGCCACAGTTGTTTCATCAGAGCCACGGAGGCTCTAGGGGGCAATCAGTTGTTTTACAAGCCCAGAGAGGATCAGAGTGCCAGTCTGCTTGTTTAGAGCCCAGCGAGGCTCTTGGGGGACACGAGCGTAGTTGGTCAGAGCCCCAAGGCTCCCACGCTCTGTTTTTGTCCCATTGTGTTCTTGAGCCCACGAGGCTCCAGCGTTGGCCCCATTGATGATTCAGCTGCCCAGCACTTCGTGGGCAGCTGCCACGTTAGGCCCCTGACATTGGGACACAGGGCATCCTAGCCCCAACAAGGCCAGAGGGCCTACGGACTGCCACAGGTTGTGGCTCATGTGAGTTTTGCGCAAGTGCTTGTCCTTACACCTCTGAATGTGTTTTGATGCATCATGTGTTTTCCTTCCTTACACCTCTGAATGTGTTTTGATGCATCATGTGTTTTCCTTCCCTACACCTCTGAATGTTAATGCATCATGTGTAATGTTCCTATTCTTATACCCCTAAATGTTGGTGATACTTAGGTGGTTGTTTTTCTCCTAGTACAGGTGTTGCTAGTGAGGTCTTGGTTCCCTGCGCAATATTTTCCTAAGGTGGTTAGGGTTGCGTAGGTGGTACTTACCTGTTACCAGTAGTTACTGGTTGTCTGCTAAAGTGATTATTATTCTATGATCTACAACGTGCTATTTCTAACAGTATTTCTAGTTATAAAAGTGCTGATTCCTGACAGTGGTCCTGGTGGCCCTGTCTTGTAAATAATCCCTTGTGAATATTGCCCGTGCCAGTTGGCACAATGTACATGTGTGATTACTATCTGATGTGTTTTGACAATACAGAAGTTATTTTTATATAAGCTTGTGTGGAGTCTCCTTTGTGGTGGGCCTTGGGTGTTGTTGCTGGGTGCGCGCGCAAACACTTAACCTACATAGCCTCCAAGTTTAGCCTGGCTGCTCGCGTCACGTTACCTAGAGGGTGAGCAGGGGTTATCTTGGTGTGTGACTCCCTTGCCCTGACGTGGAAGTGATGGTCTCTGACTGACTTTGGCGCAAGCCTTGGCCAGCCAGATATCTCGTTTCTAACACTGTGGTCCTGATTAGCAGGACCACAGCCAGACTAAAGTCAAAAAAACTGTGAAACACAGCAAAAAGTGGGGGTAACCTTAGAAAGCAGACCCTACTCTCCTACATCCACAACATCAGGCACTGACCCGGATTATGATCTGTTGGTTGGTCCCTTGCTGGTCCATGACTAGGACTGTTCTGGTGATGCCTGTATGATGCATGCGGCTGCCCTTGGAGTGTTGACATGTTAGAACACCTGTGAGGCTGCCCAGCGCCTCTTGCAGGAGAGCTTCATCGAATATCACGCAAGTTGCCCTAGTCTGCTGCTTGATGCACTGGATTATAAGGAACATAAAAGTTCAGTAGCTCTGCTCAATTGGATGCCATCCCTCTTTTTTCTTAATGACAATGATGCCCTTTTGGAGCACCTTGCATTCCACGGTGCGCATAATCTTTGGGATATTTCTAACTAACATATATATATATATATATATATATATATATATATATATATATATACATACTTGTGTGATCAAGCACTCTGTGGAGTGCGAAACGCGTCACGTAGATTTATGAAGGAATAAATCAACCTTTTGGATTTACATGTGGATTGTGGCCTGATTGTCTTACGCCTGAGTGCTCATGAGGAACGCCGTTGTTTGATGAATATATACATATATATATGGTTTTTTTTCTGCAATTGTGGTATATTTGTATGCTCATTGTCATGCCTTCAGAATCCAATGAATTAATGGGTTGGTCTTCGCATTTATGCAATTTAGACATGTTTTTAGTGTCAAAACATTTATAAAACAAAATGGGCATGTTTTTGTATTCAGCCTCGATAACAACAGTCTTTTTACCATGTCTAACATGTCACATGACTAAGCTGGAGACGGGTTGTAGGCGGGGTGTATTGCATTATAAAAATAATTACATTCTGCTACCCTCTGCATGTGAACAAGGGCCGCTTGGCTCGAAACGCGTCATTGCTGGTTTTATCATCTGACCCTTCTCTGCAGTAAAGAATTGTAACCCTCAATTGTGGTCCGTCTCCTGCTTCGTTGATCTTGTGGGATTGGAGGTAGCGGTGTGGAGTTCTTTTGGTATATATATATATATATATATATATATATATATATATTACCTACTGGCGGTCGCCAGTAGGTATATATAGTTAGGATCGATTTCCATAGGGTAATCGCAACATTCTATTTGGAATAACTTTGGCGCCGGTTGAGCAATCAGGCTGATTTTTTCATCAACCTTGCCTCCCGGCTCTCCGCTCCTTCCATGAAAGTTTGGGGGGGATTCGTCAAGCGGGGGCTGAGATAAAAGGGGGTGCCAAAACGTGTTTTCCCCATGTTAATTTCCATAGGGCGGTCTGTCGCAGTTTTAGCTCGAACGGCTGAATGGATTTGCACCAAACTTGGCAAAATTGTAGGGACTGGTAGCCCGATGTCCCTTTGCTATGTCTCAAGATATGTGCTCCAGTGATATGTACCGGGGAGCGCTCCGGGCACGCCACACGACTTGCGCACGGCAAGCTGATTGGTTCTCGGGTGTCTGTAAACATTCGAAACAGTCAGCAGCGGCCGCCATCTTGTGTCTCGGTAGGATTGAGATACAAGAGGTGGCAAAAATCAAAGGGGGAAATGAGCAAAAGGGGGCAGGGTACACCCACCTTGACCCCCTAGGTTTGATGTGGGGGCCATAAAAGGGTCCCGTGGGACAAAAAAAAAATAATTTGATTTTCGCGGACCGAGGAGCGTACCAGGGAGCGTACTTAGGTGAAAAATAGTGAAAATAATAGTGTAAAATAATCATTTTGAGTGACTACAGGTAGGGTAGCTCTGAAAAGAGCTTTTGGGTTCTGTGGCTGTTTTAGGTACCTACAAGTGTGTCCCACACACACCCACTTGCACACAACCCCACACACCCACACACTCCCCACACACACTTCACACATGCACACTTCCACCCACAGTCAAACACCACACACACACACACATGCACATATACACAAATATCTCACAGACACACCCCACACATCCCACACACACATCTCCCCCCCCACACACACAGAGACAACTTACAGACACATCCACACATCTCATACATACATACACATCCTACACACATACCTCCCACACCCACACACACCCCACACACACCTCACACACTCACATTCCCACCTACACTCAAACACCCCACACACTCACAACCACACACTCACCTTACATACCAATATCCCCACCCACATCCATATACCCCACACACCTATACACCTCATCCCCCTAGACACACACACACACATACACACCTCACAGACACCCCCCGTACATCCCCCGCACACACCTCCCCTACGTCTACACATGGGGAAAACTAAGTGAAATACTAAAATAATAATTTCTCCCCACACACAGTTCACACACGCACACTTCCACCCACACTGAAACACCCTACACCCCCACATCGACACCTTACATATCCACACCCACACCCACATCCCACACAATCTTGCACTTGTCTCACAACAGGAATAAGACTGAGGCAAACGCTTTCTCATGGAGCTTCACAATTTTACAAAATACAATTCCTCTATGTAAACAAACTCAATATGCTTCCTACACTGATATAAAACACAGGTAACATCATTGTAAAGAGTCAAATTGACACCTGTCTCTAAGAATGCAGACAGGGATATGCTTCATGAAGCCTAGTCCACTGCACACTTAGATACAATCCTCACCATCTAGGCTCCTCAGGAAAGCCCAAACATGTACCTTTTTTCCCCATATTAAAAAAGTGACCAAGTATGCGTCATTTTTTAAACCTTTGCACCACATTATACTCAAATATGTAGAATCCATTTATTTTCCCCAAAATAGTTTTTGATATCAAATTTAGGAAACACCGTACAGATCATATTTACAATCATCTGCCTCACAACAGGGATAAGACTGAGGCAAAATCTTGCACCTGCCTCACAACAGGAATAAGACTGAGGCAAACGTTTTCACATGGAGCTGCACAATTTTACAAAATACAATTCCTCTATGCAAACAAACTCCATATGCTTCCTACACTGATTTAAAACACAGCTAACATCACTGTAAAGAATCAAATTGACACCTGCGTCTAAGAATGCAGACAGGTATATGCTTCATGAAGCCTAGTCCACTGCACTCTTAGACACAAGCTTCACCAACTACGCTACCCAGGAAAACCCAAACAAGTACCTTTTTGCTCCATATTTAAAAATTGATGCATGTAGGTAGATGCGTCACTTTTTAAACCTCTGCGCCACATTATAATTAAAAATGTAAAAACCAATCATTTTCTCCAAAATCGTTTTTGACATCACATTTAGGAAACACAGCACAGATCCTATTTACAATCATCTGCCTCACAGCAGGGATAAGACTGAGGCAAAATCTTGCACCTGCCTCACAACAGGAATAAGACTGAGGCAAACGCTTTCTCATGGAGCTTCACAATTTTATAAAATACAATTCTATATAACTATATAACTCAATATTTTCTTGGGAAGCATGTAGGTAGATGCGTCACTTTTTAAACCTCTGCGCCACATTATAATCAAAAATGTAAAAACCAATCATTTTCTCCAAAATCGTTTTTGACATCACATTTAGGAAACACAGCACAGATCCTATTCACAATCATCTGCCTCACAGCAGGGATAAGACTGAGGCAAAATCTTGCACCTGCCTCACAACAGGAATAAGACTGAGGCAAACGCTTTCTCATGGAGCTTCACAATTTTATAAAATACAATTCTATATAACTATATAACTCAATATTTTCTTGGGAAGCATAGGTGGTGAAGCCTGTGTATAAGAGTGCAGTGGAGTTAGACATAGGTCTGATCTTCTTTGTAGTTGTGGACAGAGCTGTCTTCCACTATATTTTTCAATACAGGCCTCACCTTTTGTGCACCACTGGAGAATCCTCACCTGATCTGAAACCCTGTATTGATCGTTTGCTTTTTGTCATTGCTTTGTTGTTTGGTAATAGTGGTCTATAATGTGCTACTGTTTTTCTTTAACACAGATTGAAATCGTTATTTGAAGAAAAAGCAAAGATGCCCACAAAGGAAAGGACAAAGAAACTACGTAACCGGGAACAATCAAAAACAGCAACGGAATTACAGCATTCTTCCACAACAGATACTTCAAAAAACAGGAACAAAGCTCCTGGTAAGACAACTAAGTCTTTTTTACGTAACATATGTACATCCCGAAAAAATAATGGACAGCCTGTAGAAAAAGAAAATGAGAGAGTAAAATTGAAAAGGAAGGAGAGAACTTCAAAGAATCCTAAAACTGGAGCAGGAGAGAATAATATGTATAGGAATAGAAGGCAGAATCAGTTTAGAGACATTCGTAGACGAATGTTTCGCAATAGAGTGGTTTTAAATTTGTTAAAAAACATTAGGAAAGGTAAACAGAGAGCTGCTTTTTATAAGAAAAAGAAAAGTGTAGAAAAGATTGTTGATCAGGCTTTTGAAGTTAAGAAAAAATTATTTATTTTAATAATCAATAGAATTAGGACACTTAACAAGACAATTGATGTTTTCAAATCAAACAGTAGATGGAAAAGAGTAATTAATCGGACTAATTTTTGTAAAGTTTTTTCTGGAGAATGGATGCACAGTTCAAGTTGTGAGCCATTTTTTAATGAGGAGAGTTACTTCCAGGAGAATGATTTAGTGCATGCAGTTGACACCAGTGGTCGAGCGTATGAAGTGAAAGACGGTTGTCCGATTGTCTTCTGGTTCTCTCCTAGAGAACCAGAAGAGGTGTTATCTGATGGAGTTTTAGGGAGACGTACTAAGGGTCCAGTGTACACCTGGAAGTGTAGTAGTATTTGTAGTGTGCGACAGGAATCAATTGATTTGTTTTGTAATTTCTTACGTACATATAGTAAAAAAAGTATAAAGCAGAAAGTGAAGTTGTTGCAAGACTTAGATCCTTGCAGAGTGAGAGGAATCACAGGTTTGCAAGGCCATTCACTGGCTTGTCTTTCTAGAAAAGTCTGTCAGAGTGTTTTTCATCATTTTAGGATGTTAGCAGTGCATCATACCAAAATGAGGAAATTAGTGAGAATGTTGTATTATGCAAAAAGTCCAGCACTTAAGCTTAAACAATTAAACAGTGCTCTTTTGCATGGAACAGAATTAGATGTGAAGAAGATTTGTGAAGAAATTGAGATTTGTTATTTTTGTGAGCAAGAGGACAGTGTAGAAACTGAGACAGCAATTCAAGGTAATGTGGAAGACAATGTACAGATTTCAAATACAGAAAAGTTTGAGCAGGAAATCAAGTGAAAGGCCGAATTTTACTTGTGTGACGGACTCATTATAAGATTCAGACTAGGTTAGTTGATTTATATGCAATAAGTGAAAAGATGAATAATTATGGGTGGAAGGATTTTGCAACATATTTGTGGGTGGAGAATTGTTTTGATTTGAGTTCTGATCAGCGTATTTGTAAATATTGTTATGATAAATTAAATCAAAACAGAATGCCTGCTAGAGTTGTTCATAATAATCTGGAGTTGGTAGACATTCCCCGTGAATTGATGGATTTAAACACATATGTGTCTATTTTGATTCAATGTGTCCATCCTTTTCAGGCAATTGTTCGCATGGAGCCTAAGATAGGGAAATTGTCTCCTACAGATTTGCAGAGAGGATTAAAGGGAAGAGTTGTTTATTTGCCCCTAGATTTGAAAAAAAATATTGATACAATTGGTATAGAAAAATTAGAAGAGGAACCTTTAGTTATTCTAGTTAATGGGGTTCCAACAAAGAGTAAAAAAATCTGGCAAGATTTAGTGGATGTTAGGAAAGTCAATAAGGCAACGTTGTATTTAGTCAAAAACAATGAGTATTATAAAGATGTATGTGTTGCAGCAGAGGAAAAAGCTGCAGATGAAGACAGTGATTGTTCAGGCGGCCAAATTGAAAAAGTTAATGTGTCTAGAAGTGAAGAGATATATGAACATTATACTGTTCATCCTTTGCATTCCAAGGAAGTAATGGGGAATGCAATTGAATTGTTTCAAATGAAAGCAGCAAAAGGAAGTCCCATTAGTGTATGGGAAGAAAGTTTGGAAGCTCGTTGTTTTCCACAGCTATTTCCAACAGGTCGAGGTGGACAATATGACGATCGACCACTTCAAATTCCAGCATCTGAATATCGAACTGTAAGATTATATGCTGAAGATCCAAGATTTCGACAATGCATTCCCTATTTGTTTCATCTACTGTATGAAAGTGACTTGTCTGCTCTTTCTTATGCAGTAAATCATATACTGAAAAGTGGAGCACATCTGCAAAATGTTTCGGCGAGGGACTTTATGGAGAAAGTGAATCTGCAAGATAATATTTTGGAATCTCATCTAATCAATCTCATGGCATGTCAGCGTGGTACAAATGAGTATTGGTACCGTCGCCATGGGGAATTGAAATGTATGCTGAGAAACTTAGGAACCCCTACATGGTTCCTCACTCTTAGCTGTGCCGAGTATGCATGGGAGGACTTACTTCAATTTCTACGAGAGGCCAATGCTAATATACAAAATATAGAATTCAAAACACCTGGAGAACTGTGTTCTTTGGATCCAGTGAATGTATGCAGATATTTTGAATCATAGATTTGAAGCTATGATGTCTTTTATTACCAACAAAAAATATCCTCTCCTTGGAGAGGTTTTGGATTTCTTTTGGAGAAAGGAGTATCAAGCGAGAGGTGCTCCTCATATACATATGTTGTTGTGGATTAAAGATGCACCCAAATTTGGAACAGATTTGGATGAGACAGTGATGAGCTTCATTGAAGAGTATTCAACATGTGCTGTTCCAAAAACTACGGAAGAAAAGAGTTTAAGGCAACAAGTTTTACGTTTTCAATCCCATCGTTGTGGAAAGTACTGTCGTCGAAAATTCAGAAACGAGGACAAGTTCTACACAAAATGTTGTTTCAGCTTTCCACGACCAGTGATTTCTAAAGGAAGAGTAAATAATTTGATGTCTTCTCTGTGACATACTGTGACGAGGAAATCACCAAAAAATACATACAATTTAAAAAGAGACGAAGAGTCCAAGTACATCAACGACTACAACCCAGTGATTTTGTCCATGTGGAATGCTAACATGGATATTCAATTCGTTGCTGACAACTCTATTGCTGTGGCTCGATATGTGACGTCTTACATCACAAAAAAAGAAAATACAGAACTAAAGGAAATGTGGGAGGACATTTCACATGAAAAGAGTCTAAGCAAGAAATTATACAGTTACAGTCTGAAGATGTTGTCACATCGAGAAATTGGAGCGTATGAATGTTCTGATCGATTGTCGTCAGCAAGTCTCTATACCAAATCTAGAAGCATCATTTGGATAAGTCTAGGTCTTGCTGCAACACGAAATCGAGTTTTGAAATCTGTACAAGAGATAGAGTATTTGGCGGAGAAAGAACCAGAAAGTACAGATATTTTGAAGACAAACATGTTGGATACATACTATCCAAATAGAAGTCATCACCTTGAGAACGCTTGTCTCTATGAAGTTCTGCAGAGATATATTTATAAGCGGAACATCAGAGAAGATATCAATAATGGAATATATGGAGTCATTGGATGTGAAGGATGTCTAGTGAAACAGAAAAAAGGTCATTTGATTAATCATCGCAAATTGAGTTGTGATGATCCAGACAAAAGAGAATTTTATTATTTGGCTCTTTTGCAACTGTTTAAACCATGGCGTGAAGAAGAGGAACTTCTTGGAGATTTTCTCTGTTATGAAGACTCCTTTATTGCAACGAAGGATACCATAGAATGTCCTGTTTTTCCAAATTATCTGCAAATGTTGAATGAAGAAATAGAGCAAGAAGCTACAATTGCTGCAGAGATTGCGAGAGACAGTTCTCAAGGCAGTCAGAGTTCTGCTTCATTGAGTCAGATCCACTAGGAGGACCAATTATCCAAAATGAAGCTGCTACTGCCATGGATGAGGTGGAAAGAGCTATGGAACAAGCTCAAGATGATGAAGTTAACTTAGAAGATTTGGTGAAACAACTAAACCTTGAGCAGAAACAGATATATGACGAAGTAACAGAACAGATTGAACATGGATTCAGTCATGAGAAAAAAGAGTGCTCATGTACATCATTTAAGCCTGTCCAACTGTACGTGAGTGGAGAAGCGGGAACTGGAAAAAGTTTTCTGATTAAAGCCATTGCAACTTATCTGCAGAAAAGGACTGAATCACCGCTGTCTTGTGTTGTTACCGCTCCAACTGGGCTGGCAGCACATAACATTAAAGGGATTACTTTACATCGTTTACTGATGCTGCCAGTGGAGCATGATAACAAATTGGAGTATCACAAGCTATCTGGAGATGCGTGTTCCGAAGTTTCAAGAGTCCTGAACAAAATGAAACTTCTTATCATTGATGAAGTAAGCATGGTGTCAAATATAATGCTTGCTTTTGTGCATTTGAGGATGCAAGAAATTCTTAGAACAGACTATGATGTCTTATTTGGAGGAAAACATATTATTGTTTTTGGAGATCTTCTGCAGTTGACTCCAGTAAAAGGACAACCTGTGTTCAAAATACTCACTCATGAAGATACCAGGAAGGGCTTAGGGAGCATCGGAAACATTAATATATGGTTAAACTTTAAATATGCAGAACTGCTTCAAAATATGCGGCAGGCAAAGGATGAAGATTATAAAAATATTCTACAAGATGTAAGGATCGGAAAAGTAAGTCAGCAAGGGAAAGAAGCTTTACATGCACGATTAATTTCAAATTTGTACCCAAATGAAAACATTCTTCCAGAGAACATATTTAAGAAAATTAACGAGAAGAAATCTGGCATATGTTTGTTGCCAACTCTGAAAGAATGTTCCATGTTCAACAACAAAATGTTACAGTTAGAAAATGAAGAGATAGTGAAACTGGAAGCTATTGATAAAATAGAGCATATGGGAGCAACAATTATTTTGTCTGAAAATTTGAAATCAAAATTGGATTCATTAGAGAAGACTATATCTAAAACTGCTGGTTTTGAAAAGACTCTGAATGTGTGTTTGAATTGTCGTGTCATTTTAAGAAGGAATTTAAATGTTGAAAGAGGTCTGGTAAATGGAGCAATGGGTTATGTTGTTGGTTTTGTGAATTACAAAAGTAGAGATGTAATTGAAATTTTAAAAATTAAATTTGATGACATTGATGAAATAGAACAAATTTGTCGTTGTTCAGCTAGATTTTTGCTCGTGAAAGACTTATATGTTCTCCGAAAACAGTTTCCCATTTGTTTGGCATATGCGGTGACAATTCATAAGTCTCAAGGTTTAAGTGTAGATAGCGCTTTGGTGAACATTGGAAGTTCTGTGTTTAAAGAGGGTATGGCATATGTGGCATTATGAACTTTAGAAGGATTGTACTTGATTGAGTGTGATGAAACAAAGATTTGTGCAGATTTAGATTGTGTAAAAGAATACAATAGGTTAAGAAGAGAGTATGCTCCACATTTGCCTCAATATCCTCTGATTGAAAAACGTGTGGTAGGCCGAAAAAGAAGAAATTAGAGTAATCGCAGTGAGGTATCAGCAAAAAGGCATAAAGTAGATAAAAGTGTAATTGTAAAGAGAAACAAAAAGGATTCTGTTGAAGATGTTGTTGGATTTCAGTTTGAAAACAGTTCTGGTGTCAACTGCTATGCTAATGTAGTAGTTAATGTTGTTTTTTTCTTCAAAATTTACAGACAGATTGTTGAAAATCGAGAACAAACATTGTGCTGTTTATTGAATTCTGTGTTAGACAAATGTAGTAGTGATAGAGCAAAAATAGAAAGTGTTTCAGAAATTAGAAAACTTCTAGATATATGTTCGGGTCAAAATCAATTTTCACAAAATATTCAGCAGGATTGTCAGGAATTTTTAATATATATGTTTGATGTATTACAAGATGAAGGAGTAGATATAAAAAATCTATTTGGCCTTTCTTATCAATGGCAACATGACTGTGATAACTGTGCTTCATCAAGTACTACTAAAATAGACTCTGAAAGATTTATATATTTAACTTTACCAGACTGCAAATCAGTGTCTTTCAATAATCTAGTTAAAGCTGCGGATCACAATATGGTGTGTACCCAATGTAAGTCTGCAATGCTGTCCACATTATTTCTACAAAATTATGGTCACTATGTTATTTTAATGTTCCAACGATGTAGACCTGATGGAACTAAATTGACAACTTCTATTAAAAATTTCGTGGCTTCTCAGTTATCAATATCAGGAAGAACCTTTGCAACTGTAGCTAATATTTTTCATGACGGTCCTTCTACAACATCAGGGCATTACACATGCTATTTAAAAACTTCTAAAGGTTGGACCCAATGTAACGACACTCATTTGACTTTCAAACAAAGTTTGCCTTTTGGCTTTATAAATTCATACCTAGTGTTTTTACAGCCAAAATTTAGGTAAAGGTAGTTGGCCTATGAAGACGGGAGGAGTACTGATATATACTCATACATCTGACACTATTTGGCCAAATGGAGAGGTGCAGGAATGAGTAAAGAGTCATGACTGAAAAAAAGGAGTATATTAAAATTTTGAAACTATTTCAGATGTTCTTGGAGCTTTTCTTGTAGAAAGTCGATGAAATGGATTTCTAAGTGAACAGCAAAATACTATGCAACGAGAGAAGGACCACCATGATATACTATTTGGCCTCAAGGAAAAGTAAGTCAATCAAAGATTAGCGCACATTTGTCATTTGTCAGTATATAAGGTTTTTTTTAAAACACAATCTTTTAGATTGTGGTTTTTTTTCCCGCTGTCATATGATGAGTAATTTGAACTCACTGCGTTAAGTGAAATTCAATATATTCTGAGAACAGCAAAAATAAACTATTTCACATGTTGTAGAAGTTATTCTATACTTTGGATTGTGTAAATTAAATTGTATTCCCATTCTCTGACATCCACTCTCCCTCGCTTATCTTTGTTTGCTCCTTACTTTTGACCTCTTCTCTCTATTTTTCGTTCACTACTTCTCTGTGCTCAGTGCCTCACTCTACTTGTGTTATTTTCACTTGTGTTTATCTACCTGCTATCACTTCTTTTACAACAACTTCACTGCTCCTCTCTCGTTGTTCTTCATCCCATTTCTTTTACTCTGGTTCTGTTACTATCCATAATTTCCTTTCTTTCAATGTCCTTCTCTTTACTTTCATGACCAAATTATTTTCTCTCAGTAGCACTGTTTTAGTCGTGTTCTCCTCTCTTTCCTTTTTTTTGCTCACTTACTTTTTTTCTTTTCTCACTCATTGAACTCCACCTCACTCAGTTTTTCTCTTAGTGTGTCTACCTTATAACTTCCTCAGTCTATTTCCTTCAATTGTTGTATATTATTCTGTCTCCCTTCATCCTTTCACTCTATGACTGTTCTTCACTTACTCTCAGTTATCTTCTATTCCTCATTCTTCTAAATACATCCTTAATTAGACTGTTTTCTGTCTCAGTCATTATCTTTTTACTTACTACTGTTTCCTGATTTAGTTTTGCTAACTCACATTGTTTTAATATCTTTCTTACCTTCAGTTCATTTCTCTGTTCTTCTCTCTCTTTTTCTTAGTGAATCTATATGCCTTACTCTTTGTAATTTGCTCTCCTTCTATTTCTTTTTCCCTCTTTTTGTCCTTCTACCTTAGTTTATTTCCCTTTCTGTGTTCTTCACTCTAACTTTATTTCTAAATAGAGTGTTATGATGTTTTTAGCTCTTCATTTGTATCTTTTAATTTAAAATACATACTTTACTAATTATAACTTATTTTTTCTTCTCTCTTTCACAGATACCAACTGTAGTAAAAAAAATTATAGTTACATTTATTATATGGTAAGTATGACTAAAAAAAGGTAGTTTGTTATCACCCTTTGCTTTAAGGTCACTAACATGTTCTCAATCTACCTCACTCCTGTGTTTTTACTCTGCTTCTCTCACTTATTCTTATTCTCCATGTTTACTCCCCTTTCCCTATTTACCCTCTCATATTCAACTTCTTTTGATCCCTATTCTTTACTTCACTTACCCTCTGTTCCCTTCCTTTGCTTTTTTACTCATTCTCTTTTTCTTAATTATTTACCTTACTCCTACAAATATACCTCATCCCCCTCCCAACACATATACACACCTGTAACATACACCCTACACACACACCACACATACACCTCATACACACAAAAATAACCTCCCACACACACTCCTCAAAAACACACACACATTCCATACACACACATACATCGAACACATATACACCCCACACTCATACACTTCTCACACATATTTCACACACCCTCATCTCTACCCACACCGAAACACTCCACACAACCACACCCAAAGACACACCTTACACACCCACACTCTGACCTACACCCACTAACTCCCTGTAAGTCACACACACTGCATTACTTATATTTTTTTGCTGTTTTACTCAAGCCCATCCAGGTACTGTTTCCTTTACTCTCTTTGTCACTCACCATGTGTTATCCTAATTCAATATTTCTCCCTCTTTCACCCCTCTTTACTTTTACTATGGGTAGCGCACCGGGGAGCGTAACAAGGGGAAAATAAAGAGAAACAGTAAAATAATATTTTAGAGTGCTTTCAGGTAGGGTAGCTGTTGTGTTGTGTGGGTGATTTACTTACTGCACTCTTTCCACTCCTTTTCTCAGTCCCTCTGTTCTCACAGTTCCTCACTTCCGTTCACTCAGTCCGTCTCTCTTACTGTAATTGTCTCTGTCTCTTCAGTCTTTCACTACTTGTTCATTATGCTTTCTCCCTGAAGTTCAAGCACACTACGTTATTTACATTTCTTTGCTGATTCAATTATTCCCTTTCTGTTACTTCTTCTTTTCTTCTTTCAGTTTTTTCTCTCTGTCAATCCACATGTTTTAACTTTAGTAGATTTTATCCATCTTATTTCATCCCTCTTTAGTTATGCACACTACTTTTTTCTCTCTCTCTCTTACCAGTGTTATTTAAATGTGGTTCCGTTATTACCTTTTATTTGTACATCATTTTTTCTCTTTCCTTTTAATCTTTACAGCCACTCACATTCTTCATGTGCCTCTGCTTTAGTATTCTTCTTCTCTCTTTCTTTGTTTCACAGCCTTATATTTTTTTCATTTTCTCTCTTACACTTTCTTATATCTTTTACACTGTTTTACTATGTATTACACAGTACCTCTGTGTTGCTCTCTCTTGCTGTCTGTCTCTTAACATTACTCTCTCTTTCTCTTATGCTCTCCTTCTCTTGTTTTTTTTTCTTGTTTTTTTTTTAATTGCGCTAACGGGGCGCTCCCCGGTGCGCGTACTGGGAAGCGCACCCATGAGAAAAATGAAGTCAAGAGTGCTAAAAATTTTAGTAATTTTTTTAAAAATGGGAGGTAGTTCTGAAAAGAACTTTCTTTATTTTTTTGTTGTTTTATATTTTTTTTATTTTTCTGAACATTTTCTTTTTTTTGTATTTTTTGAACAATTTTATGTTTTTTTTGTTTTTTTGGGGTGGGAACAACGAAAAACAGGCATTAGAAAGGGCTCAACAGGAGCAAAAAACATTTTTATTTCTTGGGGCGTTTTGAGCACTTGTGGTTCTCAAACGCTCTATTAATCAAATTGATACTCATATTCGCACATGAAAGTAGGTCACCACAATAAAGGCACACTATCTTCATGTGCACAAAATTCTGTTGGATGTTTGGGACCGTCTCCCTCGCCTCTGGTCCCGATAGAGTTACATGTGCCGATGTACTGGCCACAGGAGTTGGTGGGTTATCTTGCAGGTGACGCATCTCTGCAACTCTGTAATTGAGTGGATGCCACCTCTGCATATGGCGGTGCATAGTATAGTTACCATAACTATACTTTTTGTCTGTACCTCTAGACAAAACATCTTTACAAATGAGGCATGTCACATGTCGGGCATTCACCTTTTTTTGGCCTTGAGGGTATGAATAAAATTGCCAAATAAAACTGTCTTTGTGGTGGGATTTCCGGGGCTCTTCACGTAAGAACTGCCTCGGCTCTACGTCTTCTTCCTCTTCTTCTTCCTCTTCCTCCTCTGGGTTGGGAAGGAACTGTGGAGGTGGTCCTTCCTTCCTAGGTGGTTGTGGTGGTGGTGGGGGTCCACCAGCTGCAGCTAGTACAGATGCCATTATTTTAACAAGCAAAAACAGGTCTTCCTCTCACAAAGATGAAAGTCAGAGTGAGGAAAGAAGGAGGGGTTTTCATCATTTGGGAAAAAAAGTTCTAAACCAATGAAAAGTGTTATTTACAGGTCACATGACCTGTTACGCTTACGTTACGCGTCCCGCTCCGCGCCCGGAGCGCTTCCGGTAAGCTGCGCTTCGCGCCTCATTCGCGCACCGGAGCACTTCCGAGTGCGGGAACGCGGCGCGTCATAAGACGCATTACGCGGCAACGCGATACGTCGCGCTTACGCGACGCGTCACGATGTTGTTCCCGAACGCGGCAGTTGTGCAAACGGTACGTTTCCCGGTTCGCGGACCGGGTCGCGGCATAAAAATTAGCTAACGGGAAGCTACCCGGTACGCGGACCGGTAGCTAAACTAAAAAAAAATATATATATATATATACATAAAAAAATTATATTAATTACATATAAAATATATTTTTCCTTTAAAAGAAGAATACATTTAACAGCTTTTAATATTTGCTATTAAAAAACCATTGAAATTCACTGAAAAAACCATAGGTTATAGACCATATATAGTTAGGAATTAGCATTTACAAAACCTTGAAAATTCACTGAAAAAACCATAGGTTATAGACCATATATAGTTAGGAATTAGCATTTACAAAACCTTGAAAATTCGCTGAAAAACCCATAGGTTATAGACCATATATAGTTAGGAATTAGCATTTATAAAACCTTATTTTACTCACACAAAACCATTGAAATTCGCATATATAGTTAGTTGCACTAACTATATATTTCGCGCACCTGCAATCCACTGCTGATGATGTCACATATTACATCATTCATGACTTGGTCAGTGACATCACTGATGACATCACTGATGACATCTCAAATGACATCACTGATGACATCACTGATAACAACATCCAGTGACTGTATGTTTCTGTAAAGTTAAAATATGTCTTACATATTGAAGAATGAGTGGATGTATAAGTGTCTGGATGAAGGATTTAGCAGGTGCATGACTGACTGTATGAGTGAGTGATTAAATGTGTCTCACTGAGTGCATGGGTTAGTGACTAAACTGTCTTAATTTGTGCATCAATATGTCTGTTGTTCTGTAAACTGCTGCATGTGTTGATCAGTAGCTATATGAGTAACTATATGGGTTATTGATTGGTTGCCCATGTATTTGTATGGGAGACTGAGTGTGTGTGTTGGTGGTTGAGAGGTGTATGACTCTGTGCATAGATGTGTGAGTAGTTGATTCACTAGATGTATGGGTTCAAAAGTGCATGTGGAAACAGCTGTATGGGTGGTTGACTGCGTGCATGAGTGTATTGGTGAGTGAATGGATATCTCAGTGCTACATGTCAAAGTAAAGACATATGTAAAACACAGTATATGTGAGAGTTGACATATATAAATAACTGTGCATAAGAGCCAGTGAATGTGTGAGTGGCTGTATGGATCATTATGAAATTGTATCAGGGATGTATATGAGAGTAAATATGTGTTAGTATCTGTTTGAATAAGTAAGGTGTGTATAACTGTATAGTTGAGGAAATGGAGGTGTGATTGATTCTTTGCATGACTAACTAGGTGTGTGAGTAACTCCATGGACGAGTGACAGTCTGTGAGTGTCTGTTTACACTGAGTGTATATAAGGTTATATTAGAGTCTGAAGAAGTTCATCGTATTATCACATGAATGATATCATCAGTGATGTGATCAGTCATTTCAAATGAGATGTTATCAGTGATGTCATCAGTGATGTCATTTGAGATGTCATCAGTGATGTCATCAGTGATGTCACTGACCATGTCATGAATGATGTAATATGTGACATCATCAGCAGTGGATTGCGGGTGCGCGAAATATATAGTTAGTGCAACTAACTATATATGCGAATTTCAATGGTTTTGTGTGAGTAAAATAAGGTTTTATAAATGCTAATTCCTAACTATATATGGTCTATAACCTATGGTTTTTTCAGCGAATTTTCAAGGTTTTGTAAATGCTAATTCCTAACTATATATGGTCTATAACCTATGGTTTTTTCAGTGAATATATATATATATATATATATATATATATATATATATATATATATATATATATATATATATATATACAATTTTTGTATTTGCCCCTTGTTTGATTGCCTCTATTTGGATGGAAGGTAATGCAATTTGGCTCTGCTTATCATTGAAACCTGTTTCTCTATGCACTACAACCTGGCCAAGGGGAGGGTGTAACGTGGTCGCTTGAGTAATGGTCGACATCTTTAAGTTAGCATTAGCCCGGTAGCCATGAAGCTGCTTTTGCACACAACACTACATGTCTTTATTTTTGCAAGACTCTGTTTATGCCTTTCACATGAGAACTCTCTGCTATGCTTGTTCTAAGCCTATTCTTGGAGTTTCTTCTAGACATTGTGAGCAAGGTCGATAAACACCCCCTTTTGTTATTCTGTTCTGGTCAGGCCCTATCACTTAGACAAAACATACCAATGCAGCTATTTTTGCTGGAAAATCGTACTTTGATATTACGGGGCTGCATGTTTAGGTAACACAAACTTGGAGAGGGACCTTTCCAGGGAGAAGAGCAACCCGCACCTGTGATGTAGAAATACAATCTATGGCCTGAGGTATGGGGTCTGCTGACAAAGCCCAGAGATCTTCTATTATATAATAATACTTCTGCTTACTAAGGGGAGGGTGGTTAGGCCTTATTGTCCGTTATCCACTGTCTTTATAAAATGACATCTCCCTTTATGATATATGGCCTTGCTGCAATGCTAACTATATTGCTATCATGCATTGTACTGCTGGTAGTGGCCTGTATACTGCATTTTAGAGCACGTTAGTTAAAATAAATATTTAAAACTATTTTCGTGTCTATGTCAGATCTTATTTTGGGCAAGTATGAGAGTGTTAGTGAAAAGGTGTTTCTTGTTACCGCGATTCCTGAGAGATCTGGGAGTGTTGTATTCTGGAGTGTCTAATCATAGGTTTCTCCATTTGTGAGTAGAAGAGTGAGTGAGACACTATAGCTAGCCGCGGTAGGCGGTAGGAAGGCTAAGGGCCAGATACATCAAAGGGTTTTGCCCATCTCTGTCTATGGGAAAATGTGTTGATGCTTATGGCCCTCAGACCCTACACACTGAGGTCCCATAATCCTGCGCATAGTTCTGTGTATGTTCAGAATCCCTGCAACAGAGGAGGCCCGCATGGATCCCCCTTCATGGGCTTTTTACAGCCCGAGGACCACCGACTCTCCAGAGCTTTACACCAAGATGCAGCGGGGCATGCAGAGCCCCACATCCCAGGGACCATCACCTCCCCGGGTCCAGCATTTAAAATATATGGGGGTGGGGAGGATGCGCGGCCATATCCAGTCTCGGGGACCACCACCTCCATGGGGCCGGCCCATGAATTCTAAAGAAGGGGCTGAGCGTACTCCTTATGGAGCCATTAACGTTCAAGGGATGTTAAATTCAGTCATGTTTGAGCTAATAAGAGTGTTTATAACTAAGGCATAAAAATGCCCTGTGATGTGTTTATGTGATCACAAACATGCTTGTGGGCTTCAAGGTGTGGCACCCAATCCATGAGGTTTGTTTAGGGAAATACAGAAGAAATAGCGCATCCTTGCACACATTGGATCAGTCACATAATTCAAAGCTTGTTTGTATCTAAAGTCTACTTTAAACATTGGTTTGAAACTTCTACACCAAGAAAGGTTTTGGAAATCTATTAATACATTACACTATTTAAGCATATTAGTTTACCATATTTAAAGATCACTTCACACAAGGGTCTCTTAAGAACTGATTACCAATCTCTCTGTAGGCATTTAACAGACTCTATTCTCACATTTTAGTGAAAGTCTACCCACTTTTCACAATGAATACTTTCATCATAATTGGGTGCGCATCTGACAATGTAGAAAGGGCATTTGAAAAGCCAATATATTTACCAAAGTTAGCAACACACCTTGATGAATCTGACATGAGGTGTCTTCACTGACTGGACATAAGGAACTCTAAAGTATGTGAGTAAGGCTTTTAATGCAGGGAGGGAGAACAATTTTCTTTGGCTGATTCTCTGTTACCACCCTCCTCTAAATCAGACTAAAACTCCCCAGTGGTCTTGAAGTATACAGCAGTCTCCTGGATGGACTGTTAATGGTTACCTTTGAAATCTTTTTAGTTGAAGAAATAGAAAAATGTATAATCAAAATTAAGTTGCACAGTACTATAAGGAGAGCATGAAGAGGAAGGGTTTATGTCACCCTTTAAAGAGCAGTTGCACAGTGCATGCATAATGATACTGCATGCATTGAGGCATGCTCTGAAAGTTGTCTTGGTAGCAGTTAGGCACCCTTCTCCACTGTTTCCACTCTATGTAGCTCTCTGATGCAGCCCCTTTAAGATGGTTCAACCTGCTATCACCAGTATATTTTTTGATGTCTTACCCAGGCAGTCTTGAGCTCTGATATTGACCCCATTGTCAAGAAGTAGTTGAACAATCTTCTTACTCCCTATGCATGCTGCAAACGATAAAATGTGCTCACCTGTAAAGGATGGAGGAAAAACATAAGTAATAATTTGAGGGGGAAACAACCTTTACAACGCAACTTTTACAAAGCACTACCATTACAATGAAAATTTTAAAACGCAACATCCATTACAACGCATGCCTTTACAACGCAACCATTACAACGCATGACACTACAACGCACACCACTACAACGCATGTCATTACAACTCAGTCATTACAACGCATACCATTACAACGCATGACATTACCATCCAACACCTTCCCTACTTTTGCACCCCCTGGAGTTAGAATAGTAATTTTTACCCCTACACTATCCAACACTTACCCTACTGTTGCACCCCCTGGAGTTAGAATAGTACATTTTACCCCTACACTATCCAACACTTACCCTACTGTTGCACCCCCTGGAGTTAGAATAGTAAATTATACCCCTACACTATCCAATACTTACCAAACATGCAATGTAATGTAATGCGTTGTAATGGTATGCGTTGTAAAGGTAGTATGAGTTGTAATGGAATGCGTTGTAAATGTAGTTTTTAAAATTTCGTTGTAATGGTATGCGTTGTAATGGAATGCGTTGTAATGGATGTTGCGTTGTAAAAAATGCATTGTAAAGGTATGCGTTGTAAAAGTGTGCGTTGTAACGTCATACATCCAATTTGAGGGCACAGCAGGGCTACAATGAGATGGAGAAAGTAAAGTTAAAAAGTGCAGGGATACACCTTCCACCACAGTGTAAGGAATTGGACATATATCAGTAAAGGGTTTAAAATATTCCTCAGAAAGGCACATTTGCAACATCTCCTCCGCACAAGCTAAACTCGTAGCCTTTCTATTCCACAAATCGCTCCCTTATGCTTTTCACCCCTTCATTTATTTTTTATCATTCATTATCATTGTCTTGCTGTATAATATCAGATTTCTAATTGAAAAGGTTTGCACTTGAGATACTAAGCCCCTGCTTTAAAGAAAGCCAATAATCTGCTAACCTCCAAAAATGTATATTTTTCTCCTAAAGTGTAACGCCACCAGAGGATTCTTCACTGAAGGGAATTCATCCAATATGACGATGTCATTCTTGAGTGGAAATTATACTTATGATATACATCGCCACCTTTCTTTACACTTTACAATGGGCCTGATTTAGATGTGGGTGGACAAGGAAGTCTGCAAGAAATTTGTTGAAGCTCTATTATCCTTCCTCTCCCCTCCTCCACCCCATTTAGCAGCAACAAGCAGCTATCGCTTACAGAAGACTGTTCTGGTGGCTAACAATATGGCTGATCCACACAGAGGGTCCTTCCTACATAGGGGTCAATTCCGATGTCATTCTGAAAGGCTCCAAACGGGATTCGGAAAAAGCAAATCCGATTTGGAGCGTGGGTTTCCGACCGATTAGTAACCCGTTCCAAATGACTAATTACGATGCGAGGAAGCCATCTGGGTCGACCAAATTGGTTCCAAACCCAAATCAGTCAGTCTGATTTGTTTGCAGCTGATTTGTTCAGCTCAATGGGGCCAGCTTTCCAAATGAGGGAGTACGATACCCAATTCTGACAGCAATACAGAAATCGGTTTTAACTAGATGAATCGGCTGTGGGAATCGGACTTCAGGGGGCTGTAGCAGGCCACCTTCACAAGGGGCCCTCTGAATTAGTCACAGGGGGGTACCAATGACTCCCCCCCTTTGCATGCATGCACAGTGTGGTGGGCACCATGTGGTGCCTGCCACAGGGGGCATGATGTTCCCCACCCACCCCTTTTTGCAATGGAAGCCTGTGTACGTGTTCGGTACACAGGCTACCATTGAGTTCAATGGGAGTCCAACCAAACTGAGTCCGCACTTTACGGACACAACCAAATCTGTCATTCTGAGTCATGGAGTGCATCAATCAATCAACTCAGACTTGTAGAGCACGACTTATCACCCATGAGGGTATCCAGGCACTAGGTTCCCGCTGGGATCCTTGCCACAAACCAGGCTCATGAGATCTTTTCTGAATTCCAGGAGAGAGGATGTTGTTCGGATTGAAGGGGAAGGTCGTTCCAGGGCTTGATGGTGAGGTAGGAGAAGGATCTACCTCCACTGTAGCTTTGGCAGATGTGGGTAGTGTGCGCAGAGCTTTGGTGGAAGCT
Source organism: Lissotriton helveticus (assembly GCF_964261635.1). NCBI lineage: Eukaryota > Metazoa > Chordata > Amphibia > Caudata > Salamandridae > Lissotriton > Lissotriton helveticus. The sequence goes on along the minus strand of NC_136061.1, from coordinate 1,576,920,635 downwards.
GAGGCAGTGATTCATGTATGAGGGTTTTTGGTCACGGAGGGCCTTGTATCCGTGTATCAGCATTTTGAATTGGCATCTTTTCTCAATGGGTGGCGAGTCGAGGTTCCTGAGGTGCAGGTGATGTGGGTTTATTAAGGGAGGTCGAGGATGAGTTTGGCATCTGAGTTCTGTATTGTCTTAAGCAGGGGTGGCTCCTCCGCTAAGACTGGAGGAACATCACCACACGGCTGTGAGCAGGTGAAAAAGGACAAATAAAATGATAATAATTCATTGTTATTATCAGTTTATTTTTCCGTTGTTGCTCTGCTGGTCATGGGTGGGGTGGGGTTGGGCTGTGTCAGAGGAGCAGGGAGAGGAGTGGTGGCACTCTGTAAGTGCGCATGACAGTTTGTCCGGCCGTCTTGAGCCAGCCAAACATTCATGCGCACTTAGAATGTTCTCCACCAGGCTGTGTTGCACAGCCTGGGTGGAGAACATGACCAGGCTCCCAGTCCCCCTCTGAGCACTGAACCATGGCGCTCAGATCAATCACAATGCTGCTATCAGCAGCATCGTGATTGGCCAGGGGAATCTGGAAGCCTGGGTGCTTCTTGTTCCTTAAGTCCAGGAAGTGGGCAAAGAGGACCAAGAGGTAGAGGCTGACAGACAGGTAAGTGATTTTCTTTTTCATTCCCATGAATGCCCACCCACCCGGTTAGATAGCAGCCGCTGGTCTGGAGTCTCTTCAGGAGTTAGGTGGTGATTCCTGTGTAGACTGTCTTGCTGTTGTCCAGCCTAGGTGACTAGAGCTTGAGTAACAGTTTCCCTGGTGCTCACAGGGAGATATCTGAAGATCTTGCAGTGCATGCAGAGTGAGTGGAAGCAGGCGGAGGAGACCGTTGATCTGGCATTTCATGGTGAGTTTGCTGTCCAAGATGATGCTAATGTTGTGAGAGTGATCTGACAGTGTGGGTTCAAGATCGGAGGGCCACCAGGTGTCATTCCCAAGGGAGGTGGTGTTCCAAAAGATCAGCACTTCTGTCTTGCCTGTGTTGATGCTTCAGGCAGTTGGTCTTCATCCAGTCAGCAGCGCCTATTATGCTGTTGTGGAAGTTGGTTCTCGTGGTTCAGGAGTTTTCTCTGTGAGTGAGAGGATGTGCTGGGAGTAATCTGCATAGAATATGATGTTGAAGCCATGGGTTCTGATGATGTTGGCCAGGGGGTGTCATGTAAGTGCTGAACAGGGTGGTAATGAGGGATGAGCCTTGAAGGACACAACAGATGGTGCTCTTGGGTTTCGAAGTGGAGGGTGAAAGGTGGATTCTCTGGGTTCATCCTGTGAGGTAGGCAGTGGGTGGGGCTGGCAGGAAGCAGGAGGGAGGAAACAGCAGGACACAACTGGTGCAGGACAACAGAACAGACCAAAAGCAAGCAGAATATAAACAAACACATGTGCAGAAACTAATAACCAAAATACTAGGCAACAATTTGAGGCAGCAAGGGGTATCAGACACGAGGAGCTTTACTGGCTTATTCTACGTGGCTGATTTTTTGTCATCATTTGGATAAAAATGATGATATACAGCCAGGGGATGCCATTTCCTGTGAGCTCTTTATATTTACGTAGAGAGTTTTCATTCAGTAAATAAATAAATAAATAAATATGTCAAAGTCCAACTCATTCATAAACCTAAATGAAACCTCGGAGCGATATTTCTTGCATACCGTAAAAAAGAAACTAGAGGTATTACCTCTTGGGAGAAAAATATGGATAGGATAGTACTGTACATGTAAATCTGCTAGCGGGGAAAACTTGCGGTAATCTCTCTATGGAAAATTTAGTAAATGTGGCACAATTACCTTTAATTACTAGTACACTTTTTCCATGCCCATATTTTTTCTCAAGGTGATGAATCATGGCCACTGTATTTGACCAAAGAGCTCCTTCATAAACATAGGCAAGTAATTAAATGCAAGTAAATATTATAGTAAATAATGAGAGTTTGTGAGTAGTTTTAAAGGTTTTTTTTAATTAAAGTTTAAGATTCTCTGATTCTTCATTCATTGGTTATACATCATGAAGGTTAAAGAACTGATAATAAAAAAATAAAGTTTGTGCAGAGCATATCATAATGTGCATACAGAGCATTCCATAAAGGAAAGAATCCTTATTCTAAGTAATGGGGTGCAAGTTATGTCAGTCAGAACCCATAAAGATTTAAAAAATAAAGGCAAGAGTGAGATTAGCAAGAAGCTAAATCAATAATTAATCATTCCAGAATCTCCCATAAAGAGAAATAAAGCATAGAGCAAATAAGCCTTGGCAAAGCCAGTTGGTCAAAGCATGAAGCTTGTTTTGTTTTTCAATAAAAGTCAAACTGGAACATAGCCTGCATCTAATCTGCCCTCATCTAAATCTGTTTTGCTCTCCATCAAGTTCTGCTCTCTCGTCCTTTGTATCTGTTCTCTGCTAATCACCTCTGCTCTGCTCCCTTCAGTTCTGCATCGCAGTCTGAAACTACTAAACTAGGAACGCATTAATAAATCTGTAAAAATGTTGCTTAAAGTATGTTGCATTTTCTTTGTCTCTGCCAATGAAAATCAGCAAACTAAAAGTACATCTCCACCTCCTCCTGCTGGATACTCATCATCCATCAAGCGCTGTTCTCACCGCACATTTGAATCTCATTTAAAATGACTTAATCTCCTAACCTTCTGTTAAAGAAACATTTTATTTTAAATAAACACCTACCATAGCTGCAAAATAACTTATTATTTAAGTAGGAATTATTCAAAAATAATATGATAATACATTTTGAAATGCATGTTCTTTCCTGGTCTCTCTAAGGCAAAGAAATAAATGGGCTTTGCTTTTGAAATATTTTGCCAGCAACTAATAGGATACGGCTCTGAAGTTACATGGTGCAAATTATGCCAGGCATCTCTATTTCTCATGAGAGGCACACTCCTCTCTAAACTTGAATGCCCACTTGGAGCTCCCTGAGCAAGCTAAACCATTAGCTGTTTTCCGTTTTCTATACTTTAAAATGTGTTGTTAATTCAATACAAACCATATGCTAATACTGCACATATGTTTAAAAAAATTGTAAGCTAAAACTACATTCTATATAGTGAGGAAAAAATCTAAACTAGTCACATTGATGTCATACTATAAATGAATTGTGCAAAGTGAAAGCTTCTGGTTTAAAGCCTGTGAAATATTAAATCTCCGTGTTTTCATTTGCAGCGCCAAATGTCTGTGTGTCACCTTTTGAAATGCATTTTTATGTTTGAAGCCTAATTCATATTTTTCATTAGTAGTGCTTAATTCTATAGGAAATGTACACGCCTTCTCAAATCTATGATAAATGAAATATTGAATTACTTAAACCTTATGTTTGCCTAAAATTGCTGTAACTGGCCAAATCCCTACTGCCAAAATGGCATGACTGAACTGATGTTTACCCTTAGGTCCTTAACCCCTTGCATGCTGATGACGGCCCGCATCCGTCATGCACTACGGCACTCGTGTGCTGATGACGGCTGGGGTCCGTTATAAACCCGCCCACTTGCGATTTTGCCGCACAGGCGCAGAATCGCGGCAGCATGCAAGGGGTTAAAGCAGGGGTCTGTTTATACTTATTGTCTGAAGAACAGAGAAAGCGGTTGCGGTCAAATCTGCGCAAAGATGATCAATGTAAATTGTTTACTTTATTTTCTGATTACAACCTTGTGTACAAAGGATCAATGATTAAAATCACTATCAGAAAAGTGAAATAGAGCAGAGGATGCATCCTTCAGTTTGCTGCTCACCGAAATAGAATGACTTGTGGCACTGAAATCTGAAGAAGCTACCAGTGGCCTGAGGTGATGAAACATTTCCTCCGCTCTCGATCATGGCTTTGACCAGGCTGAGGTTCTGGTTTACCACAGCGATGTGGAGTGCTGTCTGCCCTGAAACCCAAAGAAAAAAAGAATTGTAGTTAAAACAACCAGGTGTCATTTTCTGAGCAATAGCCTTGAGGCACCTGACATGTGTGCCTCCAGTTAACCCTTGGAGGTCCAATTCATATCGAAGAGCATAGCGCTTCTGCTGCAGTTACTGCTCACTCACAATATTACATAATGGTAGCACTACGTGCTACACTTAATGGTTGAGTGAGATTTCTATTCTCTCCCTGCACTGTAACTTATCTGATTGTGTTTCTATCATTAAGTGGTGCAAATGGAATATTGTATACGGAATTGTACTGTGAAAGAGCGTGGGCTACTATATTGTAGCAGGCAAAAGAGAATTCATCCTCGTGAAATACAGGTTCATGTACCTCATGACGTCTTCAACATACCTGTTACTTGTGAAAACAAACCCTTTGTTAGTGCCTTGGGTACAGGCGGGCAGATTTACAAGGACTGGCGCATCGCTGCTTTCCGCAGGGAGGTGGCAGGTAAGATGTGTCACGCACGTTTACACTTGCGCCACCACAGATGTGCCACATTTACAATACAGCGCATCGTGGCGCATCGTGGCGCAAGGATATACAGATGTGTGATGTATCTGATGGCGTAAGGGCGGCCCATTGCTGGAGCCGTGTCACAAGCGCAACGCAACTCCAACAACGCTCAGGGGCTGCCCATACCTAACATGCTGCGTCACACCTTATGCCTGCTTCAAGCAGGCGCAGGGTTTTGACGCAGCGGCGTCGGAAAAGTGGCTCAGCAAAATCTTGTAGATTTCACTGCGTCACTTTTCCGAGGCTTTTTCCGACAGAACGCCCACCCTGCATACATTAAACCTGATGCAGGTTTAATGTGGCGCATGGCTTTACTACGGGACGCATCTCCCTAGATGCGTCACGTTGTAAATATGGCGCAACATGGCGCATGGTTTACACTGCCGCTGCATGACAGAAGTGACGCAACAGCAGCGTAAATGTGTCACAAGGGGCTTGTAAATCTGCCCCAGGCTGTTTAGTTTCTGAAGGTTTGCATGATCCTGTAGAAGGACTGAGGTCCCTTCTGTTGACTTCGTAAATAAACTCTTATCAAGCAGGTTACAGGATTTTGTTGGCACTTAATAGGCTATGCTATTCTTTTAAATCATTTCCCGACCCCTTTATCTGTTTCTCAGTAGCCATCTTTTTGTGGGCCTGCATGAGAAAGAGAAAAGTGCTAGGCTGCTTGAAGTTCTAATTGACGTAACCATGAATTAAATGTAAATATATTATTTGGTCACAGTCGAAGAGGCACTCAAAGCTCCTTAAGATTCTAAGGGCCAGATGTATGACCCTTTCATTTAGCACCTCACAATTTGCGACTCATAGCGAGTCGCAAATTGCAAGGCGCTAAATTAAATGTAAAACAGTGATATTACACTGTTTTGCGATTCCCAATGGCGTCGCAAATTGCGAGATTCATTAATATTAATGAGCCTCTCGCAAATTGCGAGCCCATTGCGAATGGTGGCCTGCTGGGGTCAGCACACCAACATGTCTGGGACAGCTTTTTTAATAAAGCAGTTTTTTTTTTAATGCAGCCCGTTTTCCTTAAAGGAAAACGGGATGCATTTAAAAAAGAAAAATGAAACTTTTCAGTATCATTCTTTTAAGGGCAGTCTGCTCTTAAAAAGTATTTTCCAACATACTTACAAAGGGGAGGGGGTCCCATGGGGACTATGAGTAGGTGGTAAACTGCAAGTTTTTGGCAGTCGCAAATGCTATTTTGTGAGTCAGTGACTCGCAAAATAGTATTTGCGAGGATCTCCCGTTTGTGGCCGCAAATAAAAGTCGTATATCTGGCCCTAGATTGTTTTATATGGGTTTTTAAAATATTGCTTGTATTTGCCTACCACATGGGGTGCTTGATGAATGTGTGCTTTTATGATCTGTTTTTAAAGAGATCGAATAAAGATTTTATCGATTGATTGATCAATTGACTATGCTATCATTACATTTCTGGCTGCATCTGTGCAAGGAGACCCAGAGTCAATCTTTGGCAAGATGCCAGGGACCTCCATCAGTTTCCAGCGAGGAAGGCCCTGAAGGATTGTGAGACCATACTGGCCCCTTCAAAAGTTCCCCTAATGCAGGAGGTTTTAAATTGCAGACCAGCATGAGTAGCCCCGAGTGAGACATGTGACAAGCCAAGTGAATGTTCTCTCATTTACATTTGGAATTCATGTCCCCAACAGAATATTTGGGGGCATATTTACAAGGGCATGGTACCACAGGAACGTGACTTTTAATGACGGTCCTGTGGCACAATGCCCTGCTCCATACAAAGAGACATTAAGCCACTTTTTGTGGCTTAGCGGTGCTTTGTACATATGGTACCCTTTCACACAGGTATCTGCGTGAAAGGGGCATGCAATGGGTGTTGTTGTGGGATTTGTACTGCAACACCCATTGCTTTTCGATGCTGCCCCGATTCACTTGGATACATAAATATGAGCCATCGCCAAAAACAAATGCTATGCAATAGGAGGTGTTAGAATGGGGCAACGAGGAGATATAATTTTATTTTGCCTTGTTTTTGCTTTTTCTATGTGTGCTTCATTCTGCAGTATACTTAGAAAGAGCAAAATGCCATTAACCTCTTTAGTGCGGGCGGAATTCCGCCCGTACGCTGGGATTTGCTCATTCCCATGTTTCATGACGAGCTGGGCTCGTCATGAGCGTGCGAGGAGGCTACCTCATGACGAGCCCAGCTCGTCATGAGCGTCGAAGGGGTTAATGTTTGTTTATGTGCAGGAAGGCCTCCCTTCCTGCACATAAACAATCATTAAATAATGACGATTTGCTACTTCTATGTGTGCAGTATTCTGCGGCACACATAGAAGTATCAAATCACCATTATTGTTTGTTTACTTCCTACACATAAACAATCATTCCATACAACACAGGCATCCTTGCACTATGGTGCAAGGGTGGTTGCATTGGCGCTAGGCGGATAATCTTTGTGCCAGTGCTAAGGGAGAACACAGGGGTGTGCCGTATTGTAAATATGGCGCATCACTGCGCTTTGGAAATGCCGGAGCACGGTGCTGCTAAATTGGTGCAGCTTCCTGCTGCCACATTTCCTTGAAAATATGCCCCTTGGTTATTAGGGAATGAGGGACAGAACATATTTTGTGCAAAACGCTGGTTCTTAAACTTTTTTACCATTTACTGTGTCCTACAAATGATATGAAGTAAGGCACTAAAAGTGCTCTAAAGTGATATGCACGTACCAATGATTTATATCAGCGTGGATAAAGGTTGGTCAAAAGAGGGAACCGGTGTTTAAACTAGTTTTCTTTCAAACTCTTGAGCAAGGGTGACAATTTTAGCTGGTTGTGAACTTGTTAGTAAGATGCACTCCTGCAATCAATGCGGGTTCTTTCTGCCTATTTCAAAGACACTCTTCAGGCTGGTTCATGCCAACAAGGTGAAATTATCCCACATGTAATTTTTTCTCAGTTAGTGAAAGGAAACCTGTCTTCCCAATGATACTTAATCACTCCCAAGACAACATCTCTGGTTTCATAAGCAGGCCATGCTCATTCTAGGAATTAATGCTTCCCAATTCATACCTTCATACAATTCTGACATCATTGGCTCATTGACAAGATTAGGAGCTGCCTCCAGAATGACAAGAGCTGCCTCAAAGTTATCGTATAGTGCAGCAACATGAAGAACTGTCTCACCAACCGCACCTGCAGATACAGTAAACAGAGAGTTATTCAGAAGAAAGGCAAAGATAGCAAACGGTGGAAAAGAGAAAAAATAGATTATTGGTAGGCAGCGAGAGAAAGCAATTATTACTAGAACCACAGAGCAAAAAATGAACACAGATATGATGGCAGTTAGCAACCTTGGTTACACTGGCCTATAGGATAATCTGGCAGTGCCAGATGGGCCAGTCTGACAGATCAGTGGTAGGACGGTTTTGTGGTGGCATGTGGGGTGGTGTAAACATCTTTAAAGACCAGAAAGCAGTGGCAAGAAGCACTATGCCGGTTGTGGATGCTGTTATCTCATCACTTGAAGCATGATGGGCCTACTGCACTTTGTTGGAAGAAGAACATGTTTGACCTAATGCCCGAAGTGGCCAGGGGCATGCCGGGGCGCGGGTCCCTTGCTCCCTGTGCCACGAGTTCCAAGCTCTAACTCACTGATGAGGCTAGTAAAGCTGAAACCAGTCTGTAGCTCCCTGTTTTCCCTCCTGGAGGAGGCATCAGCTGATAGTTATCCCCATGAGGAGCTGGGTCAATAATAATTTTCCTAAGGCGAACCTCTGTTTAAAAGACTGTGACAGAACACGTAAAACAGTGGAATATAATTCTACCCAGAGGGATTGTGAATGGTTTAGGGCCTGATTTAAATCTTGGCAGATGGGTTACTCCATCACAATGGTGACAGATATCCTGCCCTTCAAAATATAAATCCCCTGGATTATAGTAGTATTCATATTTCGGCGGACGGGATAACCGTCAGTGTTGTGATGGAGTAACTCATCGGCCGAGAACTAAATCATGCCCTTAGTCAATTTGCTTTTTTTTTATTTAAATGTTTTTATTAACAGCACGAGAAAGTATATTTATAATGTTTACATCATACATTTTGGCAAAAATAAATTAAAAAACAGAAAAATAAGATAAAGAATATAGTAATTACAAATTCATACACATATAGAATTCGACCAAGTGCAAAGAGGATGGTCAATTAGAAAAAAAAGGCAGAAAACAGCATATATCAGAGAAGACAATATAGAGTTTTGACTTTAACATCCATAGGCAATCTAAAATATTAAACAAAATTATTCAAAAGTCCCCCAAATTCTATCCAATTTCATCAGTGATCGTACTCCCCTATTTTTTGCTAGTGTGGAGTCCATGGTGTAAATTTCTTTAACTAAAGACCACCATTCCATAATGTGAGGTGCTTTAGGAGATATCCATGCCCTAGCAATGGTCAATCTAGCACACGCGAGTAAAATATTTATTAAATCTGTCTGTGGGCTAGTCAATGGTTGGATACCTAATAATACCATCGTTACAGTAAGAGGAGAAAATGTAATACGTTTTTGATTCAAAACATTTTCTAGTTCAGACAGTACTGGACACGAAAAAAGCATATGTTCTAAGTCAGCCGCTATTTGATCACACTTAGGGCATTTAGACCGGTCGGTTATTAGGCTATTTAAGGACCATTTTGATATTCTTTGTGGCGTGTAGTATAGAAGACATATAGTTTTATATAGTTGAAGCCTGAGACTAGAGGACTGTACTAAATTATTAATACTACAAAGAGAAGCAGATATCTTATTAGCAGTTATATTAGTACCTAATTTGGTGCTCCATTTCATAGCAAGTTTCACACAGTCATCCGCCTTGTAGAGGTTAAGGCATTTATAACCCTCGCTAATTAATGATTTAGTCTTTACTGAGTAAAATCAGTTCCATATATCTGAATCAAAGATTTCCTTCATGTTCTGCTTGCGTAAAAAAAATCGCGAGTTTGCATATACTTAAACCGCATGGTTTCAGTTAGTTTATAAAGAGCTTTAAGTGTTCCAAAATCCATAAAACCATCAGCGCCATAGAGATCCCCTAAAGTTTTTATACCAGAGTTAGCCCATATATTGCCCAGTCCATCATTAAAAATCCCAGGAAGTCCCGGATTGCCCCACAACGGCAATTTAGGGTGAAAAAAAGAAGTTTTACATATAGTCAAGATCAAAAAACAAATTCTCACAGTCTCTCTGGCCCTTAGTCAATTTGCAAGCATTTCGTCCATTGTCCATCACTTTTGTGTCCTTGCTTAGTTAGACAATAGCAAAAGTAATAAAAATCATCAACTTTAAGAAAAAAATGTGAATTGTTATGAATAGAAACATTCTTACTCTCCATTCAAATAATGTGATAAATGTGATAAAAAAATTCTTATGTTTGATAAATCTATTTTTAAAATGGCAAACACATTTTGCTATCTGTTACTTGATAAATTAATCCGTCAAACAGTGATCTGGCATAAATTAAGCACCGTTTTAGGGGGAACACGTTGAATCCTTTCATGTCCCGGTTTGTCAGAAAGAAACGTTATGTACTGTGGATGAATTTAACGAGGCTGCACATTTGTGGTAGAGTGTTTCTCTGCATATGAACAATAGACCCAGAGTAGTGGTTTCGTATTTTGCTCCAACTGCTAAGGCTGCGCAGCCCCTAGCACACAGTTGGTGTGAGATGCCAAACTCTGTTCTTCAGACTTTCTACTTTTGGAATAAGATATGTAATGGTGGGCTTACAGCTACTAACAATCAGAGGCTTTTTATGAAACAGTTTCGTTAATACTTCACCTTTCTCAAAACGTCATCAATGTGACAACAATTTTTCTTAATTCTTCTAGAATATTCGTCTGAAGGAAAATCATTGTCAGTAGGACGGATTTCATGAATTGGAGGTTGGTCTTCATGGGATTGATGTGATGTCTCTTGGGTTGGCTGACTGTATTTTGTGTGCAGCTGTTTGGTGTGACGTGTCGCTGAGTATCTAAAGTCACCACGGATCTGCAGTCTCAGGGTTTTTTTTTCACCACGGCCAGTTCGTTGTCAAAGTGTCAGCATATCACATTGGAAAAAAAAATGCTATAATGAATCTAAATGGGAGTTTTTCACTCAGTTGTGAATTATCCTAGAACGTCAGCCTGCTTCCGGCCTCCATGGACCAACACCTCACACACTCTTCCAATAGTTGTAGCCATCGTTTAGACAAAAAACCTGGGAGGACAAAACTGTCCATCTTTTGTGTGACTGGTGTACAATCTTCTCCTTCAGTGAAGTGTCAATTTTGAAACATCTGCCTTGTCATTTCCCTCGCAAACTCTGAATATGTAATTAGCTGTTCCCTCAAATAAATGCTAAAATACATAACAAAAGAATGGTACTATAGATGAGAAACACACGATAAGAGAAAGATCAGAATCTTCTATTGTGTTCTTTTTCACGAAATGCAACCTGAAATGTTCTGTCTCAATCAGTACTGATTCCATATATTTTACCTCTAGCATACAGATCAGTGGATTTGCAGTCGAGCAACTTTCGGATGGCTTGGGCGTTGTTCTCCTTTGCAGCCAGAAATAATGGCGATTCACAAATCCTTCAAAAGGGAGAAGACTTCAGATGAATAAACTGAATATGTAAAATAAGGTATCATCTCTATGAGGTATGCGATAAACACTTCAGAATAAATGCAGAAATGTAGCTCGACTCCGTTATTAAAGTCCCTCGTGCCTATACAGCTGATTTTCACTTCACTATTCTGTAACATGTCACAGACATATAGAGGCAACTGCATTATTGTTCTATGTCTAAGAAACCATATGCCATCTTTGTTTTTATGAAATGTATTTTTATAGTATTTCAAGTCTTTTTTTAATAGTACATTTTTCACACTGAATGGAACTGACTGCAAACACTGGTAGCCGCTTGCGGCCACATTGTATTTTTTGTCAACCTCAGAATTAGTTATTATGAGTGAGTCAATCCACCCAGCTTCACAATATTCGTATGTGCAGCATACTGCCCCACAAAGCTCTATCTCGCCAGCACCAATATTACTATAGTAACACTGATTTCTAATCATAGACCAAGTACATGTTAAGTGAACACATTGTTGTGTGCTTGCACTAATATATTAAATACATTCATCAATCATTCAATCAATCTAATGGTTTAAGAATAGAAGAAACAGAAGAGCAGGGCCACCACTGACACTGCTCCCAATGGTGGCAGGATTTTCTTTCTATTAGAGGAGAACACTTTTTATTTTCGGAAGAGGTGAAGTGAACAGGTTAAGGATCCTTTAATCCACTTGGAAAATTGTTTTGGAAATGGGGCTTTTTCTAAATACATACATTTTTGTTTAGTGTTCGTAGAGCACTGCAGTCACACTCAATACACAAGTCTGAGAGTAAATACTGATCTGCAATCTTTAAGTTCTCCATACTTCTCTTCCTACAACTGTCTCTGTCTACCTATTTCTAACTCTTCAATCACAACCTCACTTATCTCTTGCTATATCTGTCTTCTTCCCTGCCTAGCTCATCCCTCTATACTTCTCTAGCTCCCTTTAATTTATTCTTACCTTCTCCTGTGTCCTTTGCATCTCTCTATCTCTCCCCTCTATCACACCTTTCTCTACCTCCTGTCTCTCTATCCCCCTATATTATTTTATCTCTTCTTTCTTTGTCTCAGCAATCATTAACTCAACAATTGTCTCTCTACATCACCTCTCTGCCTCTCCTGCTGTCTACTTCTGTTGCCCCTACCATTCTCAACCACACTTTCTTTGCCTCAATCATCTTTCTGTCTCATATTGCTCAAAATACTTCACCTCAACTTTTCAACTATTTCTTTCCCTTTTCATATGACTCTCGACCTCTCTACATCTCCATGCACCTTCCCCAGTCTATTTTTCTCTATGTTTATTTACTTCACCCCTTTTTAAAAAACATTTAATACACCATCTCTATCCCACCTCTATTAACCTGTCTCTCACCTCTGCCTCTCTACCACTGCCTCTCTACTGGTATCCTACTCTCTCTACCTCAACTCTCTCAAATTACCACTCATGAATGCTTGAATTTGAGCAATACATTAAAGTTATTCTGAACAAAGTGGACCAAAGTTTGTCTTGCCCGGGCTCCATAAGTCATTAGGATGACACAGCTTCTGAAGTTTATTTAGTCGCTTCCTGAGTGCACTCAGATAAAACCCATTTTAAGAAGACAATACTGATTCTGTCATGTGGAGATACTAGGACTGGTTAAGGAACCCCATCTTTACATGCTCATGTTCCTAAGTTGCCTTCTCCCTAAACGCGATGACTTTGACACACATTCATTTACGTACACACACAGGAAAGCTTTTCTCGAACTCAGTTTGTTTACAATACCACTCTGTAGGACCTTTATCAGAACACCTTGAACATCCTGCACTAGGGCTAAGAATAGCAGCCTGACAGGGGCTTCAGCATGGTAACATGGAGGATGTTATTAAATTTACACCCAGCCTTTGTGTACTCAGAGGAGCATTTTGCTGGCACTAAGAGGTCAGTCCATGTCGGAATTCCAGCTCAGCGGATTCCTGTCACCTCAAGAAAAGGATGGTGTCCAACTCTGTACCAAGAAGAGCAGATTGCTGACATTTACCCACAGGTAATGGGGAGTTAGACCACGCGGAGAGGGATTTGACAGATTCACTCACCCTAGACATGATAGGTTAGAATGCACTAGGTAAGAGTACATTATAATGCAGTACTTGTATGCAAGAATATGTTCTATGTAATAAGCAAAATTGTTGAACAATTAATCTTTATCACCATTGCAGTCCCAGCCCCTCTTCACTTAAGATGAGGAGGACAACACCACCATCGACACCCAAGCCATCCAAGACATCATGGACCTCATCGGCAACTCACCTCCAGGATCAGGTCAAGCCAGCCGCATCAAGGAGACTCCATCCACTACCCAAACCACCCAGCAGGAGGCACCCAAAGCCCCAGCACCCCCCCAAGACCCCCAGGAACAACACATGGCCTTCCAACACAGTGTGCTGGAGGGCCAGAGGGACACCACAGAGCAGGTGCGGTTTGGCTTCGGCAACATGGCAACCAAACTTGACGCTATCATTGGGTAATTAGCCCCGCTCCATTGTCTCCAATGAACCCTAACTGACATCACTGGAGTCATGACGTGGAGAGAAAAACACCTGTCCGCTCAGAGTGGCTCCAGCTCCATGAGCTGGCACACATGCGGAGGCTCATGGAGGACAGGGTGCGGATGGAGGCGTAAAGGATGGCAGCCACCCCTGCACATCAGCGGAATGTAGTCCTGCAGATGCTCATCATGGTATTGCTGTCACAAGGCGTGGTGATGTTGAATGCTGCTGCCCCCACACCATCCACATCTCTTCCCCCTGGTGTGGCTATGTCTCTTTGTGCAGCAGACCTAACCGCTCTGGCACCTGGGGTGACAGTGCCACACAGTGTGGCAGAAGAACCACCGCCGGCACCTGAGGTGACAGTTCCACACAGTGTGGCCGACAATCCACCTCCGGCACCTGAGGTGACATTGCCACACAGTGTGGCAGAAAGACCACCTCCAGCACCTGAGGTGTCAGTGCCACACAGTGCCACAGCCGGTACAGCAACACCCCCAGGTGGGGCGTGGCACATCCGGGACAAGGACGTGGATGGGCTGGTGATCAGAAGGGCTTAGTAGTATACATTTCTGCCATCTGGCCTGTTCCTGGTTGGTCCCACATCTGGCCTCATGACCTTCCACTGACCCCCGATTCACTCAAATGCACTCACCTTGGACAGCAACATGGACTGCCACATCCTGTTTGAGGACCAACGACACGGCGACCAGACTGCGGATTGCACCCCTCCTCTTCCGCAGTGCCTGTCTTTCATGGATGGACTCTGGCTGGCCCTCCATGGGCACAGACAGTGTGGTGTATTCGGCATTGCCCTGTACCGCTCTAGCTGCAGAAAAGTACTGGATGTGCAATAAACATCCAGTGACGCACTGCTGTGTCATGTCTTTCCTCAATCATGTATGTATATGTGGATGAATAAAGGGACAGTGATTTCCCTTGCGTCAATGATGCACATCCTGTGTGATGGCAGTCAGAGGGGGCAACATGGCAATTTGTGTCAGGGGTCCTGTGGACACCACCACAGAGTCAGCCACTTTCTATTCCAGACATGGACTGAACCGTGCCCAGTGCCCATGAGTCCTTTTCTCAAGCCCTGACCTGTTTTGGCGTACAGCTGGCCAGTCCACTCCTGCTTCCAGGGGGGGCCTCGTTGCTACCCGTCGCAGGCATACTCGATGGTGTTGTGCAGGTCACTGGTCTAGGTGTCAGCATGTCAGAGCCACTCCCTGAGGACAGGTTTGCACACACACCACACCTACCCGGGACAGGCGTCACAGGCCATGGGACCCTGCAAATATAAGGGGTCGACGACATAATATACCTCTCTGCCGATGTTGACTGGATGGCAGACCTGAGGCCGTGCAGCTAGGACAGGCCTACCACCATGTGGCACTGATTGGGTTTGCACAGGGTTTGTGGCAGACACTGCGTTGCAGCTGCACGGGCTAGCACCACGTGGCGCGAACTAGGGTTGGTCAGGGTAAGGGGGTACACTCGTAAAATAACCCCTGCTCACCCCCTTGGTAGCTTGGCATGAGCAGACAGGCTTATCTCAGAGGCAGTGTGTAAAGAATTTTCGAACACATACAGTAACCCAGTGACAACACTACAGATGGACACCACACAAGTTGTATCTTAAAAATAAGTATTCTTTTATATAGATTTAACACAAACAACAAAAATCCACAATACTGTACTTAAAATGGTAGAATTAGCTTAGTTCTCTTTATATCTTAAAATGCGACTCTTTGAGACAATGTACCTTAAGATGCATAAAGCAAGATAATGAAAGTGTTGCAGGGAAGGTGATGCGTCGGTTCCCTACTGCTGCTTAGGTGATGGTGATGCGTTGGTTTCTTACTGCGCTTCCGTGGTGATGCGGCTTACCACACCGTGATGCAATGAAGTTTTGGTGCAAAGAAATAAAGATATCATCTTCTTCCAGGTGCGATAGGATGCAGACCGCGAGAGGCCCTGCGACACGTTTCTCGGTGATGCGACGGCGTCTGCTGCGACTTCAATCCTCTTCTCCGACGATGCGAGGCATGTTGACAATGATGCGAGCCACGACAGGCCTTGCGACACGCTTCCTGGGGATGCGACGGCATCTGCAGCGACGTCGATCCTCTTCTCCGTAGTTGCGAGGTGCTTCGGGGGCCCTGCGATGACTCAGTGTTTCTTGGGGCTGCGACAGGCCCTGCGACACGCTTCCCGGTGATGCGGCGGTGTCTGCTGTGACGTTGATCTTCTTCTCCGGTGATAGTCCCACATAACTGCAGGCACTTCCAAATAACTCTTGGGGAGCTGGTGGGTAAAGTCTGTTGTCCCTGAGACTTCAGCAAGAGGCAAGCTCTTTTCTCAAGCCCTTTGAGATCCTTACAAGTTGATGAAAGTACACAAAGTTCCTCTCTTCTTTCTTTGGAAAACCAGGTAACCACTGCAGGCCAATTCCTCAAGCAGCACTTTAGCTTAGGGATAGTCTCTTCTCAGTCTCTCTGGTTCTACTCCTCAGCAAATGTTTCTTCTTGCTGTCCAAAGTGATCTAAAGTTCTGGGGTCTTGGTCCCCCTTTTTATACACAGTTTCTCTTAGTTCTCTGAAGGCAGAGAGGCCTTTGCCTAGTCCAAACCAGTTCTGGGCAGTCCTGGAGCACTCTGTTTAAATGACTCCTTCTTTCCTTTCACAGTGCAGGGCAGGGACATCAGAGCACCACAGGAGGTAGAGCCAGCTTTGTGGAGGGAAGCCACAGCCTTATTCGGGTCCCAGGTATAACTCCTCCCACCCATCTGCATGTAGATCTCTCTTTTCAGCCCTGGGCAGAATCACCCTGTCTCCTGGAATTCCCTAGCCCCTGTCACTCAAACTCCAGACAATGAATACACAACCTAGCAGAGGCAGGCTTGGTTAGTTAGACAAGAAAATACCTACTTTCTAAAAGTGGTATTTTCAAATACAAAATGTTAAAACCAACTTCACTAAAATATGTATTTTATCATTCTGAGTTCAGGCATACTAAACTCGAATTTCTACCTAGTTCCCTGAGTCAGTTAGGATTATAAGATGTAATAATCAAACTGCCCATTCTGGCCTATGGGGAAACAGGTAGCCTAGCAATAGTGAAAAACGAAAATGGCTGTAATTCACTATTAAGACATGCCACACACATCAGGGCTTGTCCTACATTTTACCTACAATGCACCCTGCCCTTGGGCCTACCATAGGGGTGACTGATATGAAGAAAAAGGAAGGTTTAGGGACTGGCAAGTGAGTACCAGACTGCACACAGGCTCTGTAAAGGCAAGCCTTAGACATACTTCAGGCTGCTTCTGTGGGTGGCACAACCAGTGCTACAAGCCCACCAGCAGCATTTGGTTTAGAAACCCTGGGCACTCCTGGTGCACTTTAATAGGGTCTGACAGGTAAACCAAACCAACCAATCATGGAGTCACTAATCCATACAACCATTTACCATAGGTAGAGCATATGCACTTTAGCACTGATCAGCAGTGGTAAAGTGCCCAGAGTCATAAAACAGCCAATAACAGGTCAGACAAAATACAGGAGGAAGGCAAAAAACTCAGTTATGCCCCTGAAAAAAAGGAACCTTGAGCTGCTGAGCGGGTGTGCAGCCTGCGATGTTGGCCCATCCTGGCGGTCCGGACTGCCCAGGATTTGTGTGCCTTGCTGGACCGCAGTGTAGGCCGCGCAACGTGGCCCCACTTCCGGGGTCACAGAGTTAGTGGCACCCATTGGGCTGAGCGGCTGTGCAGGCTGCGATGTTTCCGGGTGCCCTGGTTCATGCCATGTAATATGGTCCCAGCACCAGACGTGTTAACTGGTGGCCAGCGCAGCGTGGATGCATGGTGTGGAGGGTGCCATGTCTGCGGGCCCCGGCCTTGTGGCTTGCAGTGGCACATGGTGGGACCTGCAGTCTACATGCCCGTGGCGGAAGGTGAGCAGTGTGGCCCGTGTGTGCATGGGCGGGCATGCTCCGATAGGTGGCGGGAGGGGCTGGGATACCTCTGCTTGGGTGTGCATGAGGGGGCGGGTGATGGTGTCTTGTGCAAGTGTGTGTACGGTGGCAGTCATGTCTCTGGACTCTGTTTTAGATGACAGCGCTGTCTCAGATGTGGGGCCTGGTGTGCAGCTCTACGTACCGGCAAGTGGTTGGAGACACACCGGTGGCAGCAGGTGATCAGTGTGGCCTGGGTGCGCAGGGTCGGCTCTCTCTCTCCCCTCTCTTCTTCTCTCTCTCTCTTTCACTCTCTCTCTGTCCCTCTCTTCTTCTCTCTCTCTCTCTCTCTCTCTCTCTCTCCCCCTCTCTTCTTCTCTCTCTCTCCCCTCTCTTCTTCCCTCACTCTCTCACTCCCTCTCTTCTTCTCTCTCTCTCTCCCCCTCTTCTTCTCTCTCTCTTGCCCTCTTCTTCTCTCTCTCTCCCCCTCTCTTCTTCTCACTCTCTCTCTCTCCCCCTCTTCTTCTCTATCTCTCTCTCTCCCCCTCTCTTCTTTTCTCTCTCTCTCCCCCTCTCTTCTTCTCTCTCTCTCCTTCGCTCTCTCTCTGTCCTTTGATGTGCGCAGTCATCGTGTTTTTTGTCTTGCAGGCTGTGACCTACGGAATGTGTCTAGGGGAGCCGCCATGTGTCTTAATGGGATTTCTGTGTTGTTTCAATAAAGTTTAATTGTTTGCTTCAATAGTAAATGTGTCATGGTAATTTCTGTGCCAACACATGCATGTCACTAGTTGTAATTCTGCGACATCAGGGGGATTATTTGGTACATGGTTAGGTGTAGCAGGAGTAGCACGTCCTTGCCTGGGGTGGCTGGGGGGTCCTAGGTGTGGTGGCGGTGGGTGTTGTGGCCCTCTTGGGTGTCCGGTGGGCATAATCAGTAGCCCCATGGCTGTTGTTCTTCTGGTAAGGCTCTGGGCTGGGCTCTCTATTATGGTGCAGGCTGCTGTCCGACTTTACACCAGGTCAGAGCAGGTGTAAAATTCCTGCTGCTAACGTGCCTTATTGCGCGTTTTGTGTTCTTATCGACAAACTGTCAGGTCGTGGTGAATGTTGAGGTGTGGTACTGTTGTGGCTTTTGTCATTGGAACGCCTACTCTGCATCTCATTAGCGATAGTTGGGGGGGGGTCCTCTGTGGAAAAATATTTTGCGGCTGCTATCGTGGGAAAAGTGGTGCTGTGGGCTGTTAGCACCAGCTTGTGAATGGTGGGGTAAATTTATCATGACTTTGGCTGCGATAAAGTGCCGTTGATTCGGCGATATCTCCTTGTGAATATGCCCCTAAATGTTTGGGAGATTTGGGATCGGGATGTGAGGTTCTAAAGAGATGACTCCTAAAACTCACCTCAAACACTCACCTCAAACCTCTAAGACCTCCTGAAGAGGTCTTGGAGCTTACTCAGAGGGAACTATAGCTAGAGTCTCTCCCTTGCCATTATCTCTTCTGGTGAATAGGGAGAGGGTATCTTGGTTGCCTGTTTTGTCCTCTTTTCACTGAGCTCCTATATGCCTTCTTGAAGGAAAATGGGAACAACAACAACAAAAAACATAACAGGGCACATTGAAGCAAAGCAGTCAAAACAATGCAAAACATCTAGGATATATCACAACAAAAATGTATTACAATGATGCAGCACAAATACAAAACAGCACAAAAAACAACTCACCACCAAAACAAAATGTCACAAAACATGTTTTCATAAAACTCTGTTAAAAGGTGTTAGGAGCAAGGCCTACCTTAATTTATTACCAAGGATATGACATAGTGCCAGTCAAAATATTTTGTGATCCGGTCACATTCAAGTGCGCTGACTGAGCGCAGAGCTGAGCACCAGCTTTTACATGCTTGCACTGGCTAAAGTGCATACCTCAGATGTTCTCTGAGTTAAAGAATGCACTGCAGTCAATGTTCACTATTTCCCAACTGTACTGTTTGCATTTTGTCTATTAAATCAGAGAAATTCAGAGTTATATGTATGCACTTTAGACAGTGCAAATAAACAGGTTCTCGGGTATGCTTTGAGCCAGTGCCATTGTTCATAACTGGCTCCAGTTCGATCAGTTTGTTTTAGGATCCTTACCCAGAGTCTTTGTTGAGTATTGTGCCTGCTTCAAGGACAGTCAGAAAGTCCATCAGACACATTTTCTTGACCTATTTTTAATCCCAGTACAACTACATAGCAAGAGCATACCCAGGGCCACTGGAATTATGAGATTCTGCAGCATTGGTGTTTTCCATCTAATTATTGATTTTGCACACTTGCCATATAATCCATCATCTTCTACAAAATGTGTAGATTTTAACAAAAATGTTCTTGTAGCTCAAATGGATCTAACATTACTACAAACATGTTGCGGTTTAGAAATAGTCCCATTACCACACAGTGACAGGTCACCTTTCTTTTGCTGATTGCTGATAGCTGCATTCAGTTGCTAAACTGATAAGAATGTGGTGCAGCCTCTGCCCAGTTAGTTAACATTGTAAAAAGGACAACAAAGTGAAGTAACAGTGACACAAACCTTGACAAATTATGACGCATAATTTGCCTTTTCTTGATGCATAAATTAGTTAACTCAACCTCATAATTTGTTCGTCTCCCCACATAATCTCAGTGGCCCTTAGCATAACAAATGTGAGAAGGAAGATCAGGCACATTAGGAAATTCCACTGCAGAGATCGCTATTAACTTCCAGGAGCTGCTAGATGAGCGCCTTCGGTACATGAAAGAGGGCGGTCCCAGGATAGAAGCAATTAGTATAGTTAGAAATTCCCAAGAATAGAAACAAAGTAGGAAGTACGTTTGTTATTTAATCACAAAGTACCGCACATAGACTTAGCGCACGTAGCATAAATGTACAGATTAACATGTCATAGTGCCCAAGGTGGGGAGGGAAGGGGGGAGACAAGGTGAGGGTAAATAAGGTAAGCAATAGTGCACAAGAAAAAAATATCTTCATTGCACGTCACAAGTACACCTTTTGCACAAATATTCTTTGACTGGCTAAAGTTGCGCCAGGTGCAGGAGAAGCACTGAATTGGCGCTCAATTAAATCACGATCATGCTTCCACAGAGAAGAGCCAAATTATTTGGAACTAGGGCAGGAAGCTGATGGGGGATCCAGTTGTCGATGTTTCGACCCCATATGTAAGTAGGAATATGTTGGCCCTTACAGGAGGGTCTTCATCAGGACACGTGGGGAAGGGGGTTGTAGGTAGGGCAGTGGTTCTGCAGTGAAAATGGATATAATTAGAATTAGAATAGGGCCCCATTAGGGGGGGTTCATTCGAGGTAAATAGAAGGTGGAGAAACATAGGGAAGACTAAATACCGTAGGTTAATTAGTCAAGTCTCCCAAAGGTTACATTCATGGATCCTTGGTGTGGCCTAATCTGGAGAAAAACAATAAATGTGTGCGTTTTAACAAGCTTGGGAAACCTAAGCGGTATTGTAAAAAGGAGGGAGTGGATACTCACGGGGAGAGTGGCAGTGGGTGAGGGTGAAAGTGCAGCCGTCACTTCACTGGTATCAGATGCCGTGCAGCTAACCAGGTTGCTACGGGAGACAGAGGAGCCGTGTATCATTAAAAAGGCCCCAGCCGGGTAACCAAAAAGCGAGCAAAATGCTGGCGCTTGCAGATTATTAAAGTGAAGGGGCAGGGGGGGGGGGGGAAGCAGGCGGCGAGGACATACCTTGCTTTCCAGACGAGCGTAGCGTCCCGGTGAAAGAGGGCGCCACTCCAAAGATGCTCGCTTTTAATGGAAACTATAACGTCGGCGCACGTGCGGGTTCGAATCACGCCGAAGGCGTGCAACGTATGCAAGGAAAGACTCGCGTTGGGCCCAGTCCGGGGGAGTTACGAACGGGATAATCCAGTGTTACATTGAAGAATTCGGAAAATCAATGTCTTAAAAGATGTCAAAAAAGGGACCAATATTAGATAATGCTAAAAAATAAATTATTTCGCCTAGAAACGGGACAGTAAACAGGGACCTGCCCCACAGAACCGGGACAGTTAACAGGTACCTGCCCCACAGGGCAGTCCTAATGGCATTAACCAGCAGGACAGCATGTCAGGATGTAGGGATGGAGGAGATGTCTTGATCAATGGGTCACAGTATGGTGAATGAATGGAAATCTCAATGGCATGTACCTGCCACACAGGGTAGTAAACATGCTACCAGTGTGATATATACATTTGTAGGGGCACATCAAAACCTACATTTAGTACATTGAGACAAGTATCCCTAGAGAGGCGGTCCAGCTCTCAAGACGGTTGAGGCCAGCATGATAAAAAAGGCAATACCTTAGTACTAGGCTCAGTCTGATTACGTTCGATTGAGTTAAGGGAATAACCAGAGGCATGTACCTACCACACAGGGTGGTACACATGCCGACAAGGTGTTACATGTTAAGGTAAACAAATAGGGACATGGTCCCCCAAAACAATTACCTGCCTCACAGGGTGGTATAACTGCCATGGGGTTCATGTGAAAGAGAGTAAAAAAGTTGTCACAGTAAGAAGAGTAGGAGTGAAATTAAAGTGACATAGTCGCTAATTAAGCAAAGCTGCTATCGGTTTCATTGAGACCATTCATTATTGAGTCAAAATGCAGCATCCATTTCGACTCACGAATGTTGAGTATTTCGCCGATATTACGTCCCCTTGGGCCCAAGGTGGCTTTTTCAAGTACGATCCATTTCAAGCTGTCTGGAGCATGGTCATGTTGTTTATATATGTTCAACCAAGGGGCCCCCCATAACTTCACAGCGGAAGCTACAGTGTTGCAGCACCCTTGCTTTTATCTTCTGTAGGGTTTGGCCCACATAAATCAGGTCGCAAAGACACACAATCCCGTATATCACATTACTCATGTTGCAATTCGTGTGGGTTTTTAGGGTGATCTTGTGATGTTTGTCTTGGAATTCCTTGGTTTGAATCGTAGTGTCACAGTCCTTACAGTGGCCGCATTTGTGATGTCCGATAATGGGCGGTAGGTTCCAGAGGGAAAGAATCATGGGTGGCTTG
Organism: Lissotriton helveticus; assembly: GCF_964261635.1. Lineage (NCBI taxonomy): Eukaryota > Metazoa > Chordata > Amphibia > Caudata > Salamandridae > Lissotriton > Lissotriton helveticus. The sequence continues at coordinate 1,576,897,928 of NC_136061.1, read as the reverse complement.
GGTGTGTCCAGGAACGAGCGCACCACATGATCCCTAATGCTTTTTGCCCTCTTAAAGGAATGCATGTGTGGAGCTTGTATTGTGAGATCATCTGAAATAAGGCTCCAATGTCTGTTTATGACCTTAGAAATTGCATTACTTTTTGTTGAGAATGTGGTCACACAGATAAGCCTACCATCCTGATTGACGGGTTTCTTCTGTGTTTGAAGTAGTGACTCTCTGGGATTAAACCATGCCCGTTTTCTAGCTTTCTTAACCAGTCTCTTAGGGTAGCCACGTTCCATAAGGTGGTGTGCGAGATCCTCTTGCTTCAATGAGCAGTTCCGCCGGATGCGGAGGAACTGTCCGTATGGTAAGTTGTCCCTTAATCCTCTTGGTGGTGGCTGTTATATTGGAGGAGGCAGTTTCGTTCCGCTGGTTTACGATCTAGGGTTGTTCGTAATATCCCCTCTTCTTCGAAGATGATTAAGTCCAGGAAATCAATCTTGTGTTCATCCGAATGCAGTGTGAATTGGATATCATGCGACCTGAGGTTGAGCCAAGTGTGGAAAGCTGTGAGTTCCAATGCACTACCTGTCCAAATCAGGATGATATTGTCGATGTAACGCATCCATAGGGACACATTAGATCGATAAGGGTTTACATTGTTAAAGATGAAATTGTTTTCAAAAGCAGTCATAAAGATTATAGCTAAATTTGGGGCAAAGGTAGCCCCCATCGCTACACCTTTTGTCTGGAGGTAGAAGAAATCCTGGAAAATGAAGAAATTTTTCATCATAGCAACCCTGAGAAGGAAGACAACGAAATCTGTAAGTACCATGGCAGGAGCCTCACGCTGATTCAATACTATCCGCATAGCATCAAGGGCCGATTGCTGGGGAATTCTGGTATACAGCGAGACAATGTCACAGGTGACAAGCAGTTGATTAATGGGGTTGAAAGGGCGACCGTCCACAAGGTTAATAGTCTGTGTGGTGTCTGGTAGGTAGGTCTGTGTCTTTTCAGCGATTGGTTTGAGAAAGAAGTCTATGTATTGGCATAGCGGCTCCAGCATTGAGCCGCATCCGGACACAATGGGACGTCCAGGTGGGTTGGTCATATCCTTATGTATTTTAGGTAAGGTATACAATGTTGGGGTTCTGGGGTTATTTTTATTCAAAAACTGAAATTCTTGTTCTGAGAGGAAACCCAGGTCACGGCCAGCTTGGGTGATTTGTAGTATCTCCATAGACAATTCCTTTGATGGATCGCCAGGTAACTTCCGGTAGCTGACCCCATCATTAAGTTGTTTTAGGATCTCCTCCTTCTACTTGTCGATACATTGCACAACATTGGCACCGCCTTTTTCAGTGGGTTTAATGACAACCTCTCTGTTGTTTCTCAGGGTCGTTAATGCCATCTTCTCCGTCCTGCTAATGTTAAACTTGGTGTATTTAGTCTCACTCAGGATTTTACCCACATCTCTCATCGCAATACTTTCGTAGGCCAAGATTTTGCTTGTCATGGCATAGGAGGGAGGCACAAAACTGGATGGTATGCGGAGTCCTGTGTGTGAATTGTGTGGAATAGCAGTGGAATTCCTGAAGTAGTAGCGAAGTCTTATCTTTCGAAAGAACCTATGTTGTTCTGTTTTGACCGTGAAATCATTGGGTGTCGCCGTAAGTACGTAGGATAGTCCTTTACTGAGGACCTTAATCTCATCATCACTCAAGATGTGTCCGGAGATGTTCAGCACAGGATTCAGAGGTGATCTTACTACCTGTAGACCTTCCGTCGGGTCCATCTCTTGCCATGCTCCTCCGGTGTGAAGCAAACTTGCTTCTGGGCTCTGCCTCGACCACCATCCTAATCCTGATTGTGGGCTTGTTGTCCCTGTGGCGGTCCTCTGGACCAATTGTTGCCCCAACCTCAGGGGGGTCGCCATTGTCCCTGGCCTAAAAATGGGATCTGCTGGGGATAGTTGTATTCCGGGTAGGTATATGCGGTACTAGGCCCAGCCCGTTCTTGGTCGCCCTCAGAGCTGTATGAAGAATCAGAGAAGGTGGTGTATGTACGCCTCCCTTGAAAACCTCCTCGGCCTCGATTGGTAAAATGTCCCTGGTTGTCTTGGCGGTAGTAATCATCCTGTAGGTAAGGGTAGGTTTGCTTTTTGTCGTACAGACGAACGTCGAGGGCCTATTTTTCGAGTTTCTTTGTCTGGGTCATGACCTCAAAGTCCTTGAGGGTGCGTCTAAGCGAGTTAATACGTCCTTTGCGCTTGTGAGTGTAGTGTCTCCCGCAATTTCAGCCCTCAGGGCGGCTATCTCTCTTGTGAGGATATGTACTTGCTCAGCAGCTGTTTCTACTCCCAGCACCAACCAGTGCAGTTATTGGCGACAAATCTAAAACCTTCTCTGAATTTAGGTACATCCACAAATATTGCTGGTTCTATTTTAATCTGGAGCCCGATGGGGATAATGTTGGAATGTAGGTATTTAGTGAGTAGATGGCCATGTAGCTTAGTTCGAATAAGCTTCTTCTCCATCCGTTCCAGGCGTGCTGTCTTGTCATTAAGCGTGAAATCAACTAATGGGGTGTTATGAGCGCCTGCGGGCAACTACCTGCTAATGCAGTATAATTAGGATTCAAGATGAAGCTTGTCAGAAATTAATCTCTGATGATCTAGAAACAAGTTTGACATGCTGTAGTGATGTCTTTACTTACTTAGCCAGAAAAGTGATCCAAAGCCATCTGCGCATCAACTTTATAGAAGTCAAGTTCCCATCTTCACACAGTAATTAAATTAAGCAGAGGCTGAGGGGAGATGCAGGCGCTGCTAGTAGGGAGGTGGGGAACGGAGGACGCAGACACCGTGAGGAGATGCAGACGCTGCTGGTGTAGAGATGCGGAACCATCGGGGGCTTGAGGATCAGCTTGTGACCAAGCCCGGTTCTAGGGGTGGGCCGGGTAGGCCAGTCCCACCCAAACATGAGCCTGGCCCATCCAAACATGAGCCTTGACCCTCGCAGTGACAGCATGAAGGCCGATAGAAAATAGTCACTTTAATTTAAAACGTTCCTCCTAATGTTGTTTTTCTTCCTGCCCTGGGAGTTGCGTGATTGGGCCTGGGCTCTTCCTCACGGGCACCCCCAACCACGCATCTCCTTTTAAAAAGGTGGGCTGTGTCCCCGCCCACTTGTGCAGGTAAAATAGGGGCATGGCGAAGGGGACAAATCTTTTCTTTGCCATGCAAACCTTTACCTACTGTCCTGCTGTGTGGATATTTCCTTTGCTATTCCACACTAGAGAAAATAAGTTTGTTTATCCTGATTCAACATTCCTGGCCCCTGCAGCTGCTTATCAGAGCGGGCTGTGACAAAGAGTTCTTAGAATCAGGGAAGGCCCAGCAAGACACATCTTTCGTGTATGCTTCATTTAAACAGTTTGTATCATTATCAAGGTCAGCTCTGCTACTGATGGAAGACAATAAAAAATGTCCCGATAACTCTGGTGAGTTGTGATCCTGCTGGAGAGCAATCATTTGTCTGTTGATAGTTTTGAAATGCAGATTAACTGTATTTTATGTGGATAGCTCAGTGCATTACTGCCTTTGTCACAAAGTTCCTTTTGTTATTTACAGTTCAGAAGTTAAAATCCTTACATAAGCAAGTGACCTATGAACTATCATCAAAGAGCTTCATGTAAACCTGAATGGTATAGTTAGAACTTCACTTTTTTTGTCTGATGCGATGTGGTTAGAACTTTCCCACACTTTCACTATTCAAATGATGCTAAAAAAGAGTTCATTTGGGCAGATATATATTTTTAACAGTAACCCCCAAGCACTGGATTGCTATCTAAAGTTTGTGCTTCTCCAGGTCAAACCCTCTTAAAATATTCTGCCCACCCGTATGGATGATATATGATTCCTACACCTTGTAATACTCATTGGCTTATGTATATTGGCTTATGTGAAATTCCCTGTAGATAGATATACATACTTGTATAATTCATTGTCTCTGAATAATGTGTGTGTGATGTAAAGTACTGTGACACCCTGTGACACCCTACACTGGTATGAGTAGCGCTATACAACAAATGAAATGCATTTGAGAGAGGGTCTATGTAAAGATGAGGGGGGCTGGTGGAGGGTGGCAGTGAGGGAATCCAAGAAGGAGGTCAATAGGGGGAGGGGCTATGGAGCGATGAGGGGCACTGGTGGTGGGTGGCAGTGAGGGAATCTGAGGAGAAGGTCAATGGGGAGGGGCTATGGAGTAATGAGGGGCATTGTTGAAGGGTGGCAGTGAGGATATCCAAGGAGGAGGTCATGAGGAAGTTAGGCACAGAGAGATGAGGGGCACTGGTGGAGGGTGATAGTGAATAAGTCTAAGGAGGAGGTCATGAGGCGGAGGGGCTTAGAGAAAGGAAGAGTACTGGTGGAGGGTTGCAGTGAGGGAATCCAAGGAGGAGGTCTTGAGGGAGAAGGGCTATGGAGAGATGAGGGGCACTGTTGGAGGATGGAAGTGAGGGAATCTGAGAAGGAGTTCATGAGGGGAGGGTCTATGAAGAGATGAGGGGCACTTTTGGAGGGTGGCAGTGAGGGAATCCAAGGAGGAGGTCATTGGGGGGGGAGCTTCGGAGAAATGAGGGTGGTAGTGAGGGAGCCTGAGAGGAGAGGCTACGGAGACATGAAGGGCACTGTTGGAGGGTGGTAGTAAAGTTGTCTCCTTAGAAAGAGATCATTGGTGGGATGCCAAAAAAGACTTTCACACCAGCGCTAAAGCCGGCCCTGTCATCACCTTTCAATTTTTCTTTATTTAATTAGCAGTCGGGTCATTAGGGCAACTGTGGAACATATTTTAGAGTGTGTGCTAATTATATTTACTGCTGTATTCAATGTTTTAAGTTTGAAGGTGATTTTACTAATGTTTTTTACTGGAAGAATGTAAATGGAGCCGGATGGTAGCTGATATGGGGCTGGGGCCAAGGTCGGCTGTGAGATTAGGTGCACCAGAGAGGGGTGGTAGAAAAGTGGATAATCAGGCCTGGAAGTGAGTGCTCTGTAGAGTTCGGGGTCAGGTGGAGGTAGGTATGAATAGGGATTCTCCCTGAAGGCTTGCACAATGGGAGCCCGAGAAGTGTCACTTGCCTGATTCTCCCACCTCAGAAACCTCCTCTTCCAATCAAAGAGACATTACATGGGAAAAAACCCTTCCTGAGAGTGATAAGATTTAGAAAGAGTTTCGGAAAAGAGTGTGTTCTACTGGGCTTTGTAAAACTAAGGAGGGCCCTGAAGCAGGCCTCTCTAATCATATAAGAGACTAATTGGGCCCGCAGCGGCCCACCCGAATGCACCCATGACCCACCAAAATCAGGTATCAGGTTGTATCACCTTCAAGGCCACACAAGATAAAGGCCCTGCCTTTATTCGTTGTCTGACTTCTAAATATATACCCACCAGAAGCCTGCGCTCTGCGCAAAAATCCCTACTGGAGGTGTCTCGCTTTAAAAGGAAGCGACAGGGAGGCTGCTGCTTTCGCCATCTAGCAGCCTCATTGTGGAACTCCATCCCCTTACCGATTAGGCAGAGTAAGGATCTACTCACCTTTCGTAAGGGATTAAAAACTTGGTTGTTCTCTCAAGCCTACTATTAGCCATTGTTAGCTCAGTGTTATGTTGGACGGATTCTTCACTTTTCCTATAGCGCCATGAAGCCTACGGGCGTACGAGCGCTCTACAAATTGATTTTAACATAACATAACATAACAAAATAAAAATTCCTGGAGCCGGGCCTGCTTGTGCTCCTAGTTGCATAAGCAGGTTGTGGCTGTTGTTAGCCACCATTTTTTCCCTGCCCCATATCCAACAGTGCGCAGTGCCAAGCTGTCTATTTTCCCCTTTCCCGCCTGCCCCATCTAGAAGCTGAGACACTGAGAAAACCCGGCTGGAAGGGCCCACGGGTACTGGAGAGTCAACAGCTTCTCCCCAGGTCCCTAAGAAAGATTAATGAAGATAGCCGGGAGCAGCATGTGGTGAGTTCCTAATTGGAGGGTTTGGGTAGGTGCTCTGAGCGGCTGTGAGTGAAGGATTGATTAAGTGCCTTTAAGCCCAGAGCAATTTAAAGATAGTCCTCTGGAGGGTACACAGCCTGTATCAAGGACTGGAGTTTTCTAGACAGGCGATAGGTGGCTAATTATGTTGGCAACTTCCTAGCTCGGCTCCCATTAAGGCTGCTGCCGCTAGACGGGAGGTAGCTGTGAGTAACTGGAGCGGTCACTCTAGGTTGCAGTCCGGCTTGCTGCCCTACTTCTCCCTGCCCGCGCTGTCTGCTATATTCAAATACCTGTGTTCAAGCTCGAGTTCCAATGATCTCCTTAGTTTCCTCATGAAGAGCCTCAGAGCATGAAAACCCAGAAAGAGCTGAAGGAGCTGCTTCACCTGAAGGATCACCCCAATTTAAGGAACTTTGAAACACAGGCTCGGGTCCCTGGGTAGTACTATCATAGTTGCAGCCAACATTTTTAACATTTTTAACAAGAACTCTATGCCAGTTTTGTCTTAGTATCAATCAGACATGCCAAACAGGTAGTTCCAGGGCACTCACTAAGAGTTTTTAATAGGTTACTCACAACATACCCAAAGTGGAAGGAAAGCATGCGAAGGGGGAACACCAGTGCATCGGATCCTGCAGCTGTGATCCTGAAAATAGAGCCTGCTGAGGTAGAATCCCAACTCCAATCACAATTACAATCTACCTCCCCTTTGAATGGTGTTATTATGAATAGACCATGGGGCAGACCCACCTTAAAGCTGGTTACAAGTTTCTATCAAAAGATCAAGAAAGAAATTGATAATACGTCTGCTGCTAGAAGAGTGGTGAGCCAGGAGACTATAAAGAACAACCAGCGGGGCACATCAATAATGCTGGGGGAGCCCACTCTTAAAGTTGAGCAGGCTATTACTAGTGCAGAAAAGCCTGGTAACTGGAATGAAACTCGTAAGGAGGGGGCTCCTGAGTCTAAGCCTGAGGATGGGATTGTTGCCTGAATCGGGCTAAATGCTCAGTCACTGGCACATGAGAAATCTAAACCCAGGCCTTATGATGCAATGGAAGGAAGAATGAATGGTACACAAGGTCTAGGGGCTCTGCTGCCAATGAGCAAGTCAGATGTGCAGGCAGAAAAGCTAAGCAAAGATGTCAACCCCCCCCCCCCATCCACTGGGTTACTGACATGCCTCACACGAGAGGTAATAACCCAAAGCTCTGCAGCTCTAATGGATCTGCTTGAAGATAATACTCCTGGTAACGAGTTCTTAATGTTTTTGGACTATACTCTGCCCGATGTGCCAATGAATGCCAGAGTGCCATTGAATGTGCGCACTTGGGGCCCGAAACTTTGATGATCCAATTATCATCCTACACAATACTGTGGAGGGGCAGGCAGAGGTAGAGGAGGAGATGGGAATCCCCACAGAAGAGAGCAGCAGAGCCTCCACAGAGAGCTCCCATTTCGATGATTCAATCTTCCAAATCATCTCTGCAAACCAGTCTTCTGTAAGTACATTGATCAACTTGGAGGCTGCACAAGGCTTTTTTAAACTCTAAAGCAATGAATGCCCTGAATATAGTTTTATCTTCAGTTATTTCGCTCATTGAGAAGACCCTATGGTGGGTCTGACCATTTAGAGAAAATATTAACTTTGGTTCTTCATGCCCACATGCATGAGGGTAGGAAACACGACACCTCACAGACAGAATTTTGAACTGTGACAGGAAACTTGAGCACCCACAAACCGGCTAATATCAATGACAAAACATCACATATGATTACTCAAGTGTGATTGGAAATCTGATAGACCAAAAAGCAATATTTTGGAAGTAAAAAGAGGAACCAACATTCCGCACTACTACCGACAGTCTTGCTAATGCCCTCAGGAGCCAAAGAAGAGAAGCCAGTTCCACTCCTGTTATGGAGGATAGCAAGGCTATGCCAGGAGGACCTGCTGTGGGAAGCTCAGACTAAATGTCACGCACCCTAGAGAGCCAAGACCAGCACATTTTTAATGATACAAACTAGAGCCTCCCTGTGAAACCGGCAAAGAGGGGGGACAGAAAGGTACACCCAAAAGAAAGAAAAGGACTGATCTTGCTTTTCCTGTCTATTTGTTTAAGTGTTTTTTCTAAAAAAAACAAGGGGTGTAAGATAGTCCAGTCCCCAAGCAAGAGCCTGGTTTGTGCAAAAGCAATGGAGAGTATGACTACTCAAGAACCAATTTCTATCTGTCCCCTAGGAGGAGCAAATGATGCAAATAACATTAACACCCTAGAAGTAGACAAGCCTACATAGACAATAATTATGTTACAAGCAAAAAAGCACCCTGTCCCATCTAAAAAGGAAATTAAAAATAAAGGGAGATGTTGGTCCCCAAAAGGAGCTGTCGAGGTGCCCCAGCAAGGTAGGGCAATAAGCCCTGCAATCCCAGTGCCCCCAGTGCAAAGTTTGGATGTTGATCAGCTGGGGATTCCTGGAGTTGGTTACACAGGGTGTGTAAGGCCAGTGTCTAGCCTTAATCCCCTGGCTTTGATTTACAGAAGGTTGCCTGGAATTTATTGACCTCTTTCCGGATATTAGCTAACAATGTTCCTAAACAGAGCAAGATCACTAGCCCTCTTCTTTGGTGTCCCAGAACTAGGAGTGGTTCTGTCAAGCAACATGAGGACAATTAAATTGATTAATCGGTTACCAGGTCAGGACTAAGTGAGAATAGTGGCTACTCTTCCTAAGTCAACCTAGCAATCCCCAGTATTGCTAGATTGGTTTTCAGCCACACAGATGATTTCCTCATCATGGGAGTTGATGTTCTGCACTGCCCAAGTTTAATAAGGACAATTTGTACATATTATCATCAAACATAGCAGGCCTGTATAGTAAAATAAAGGTTCAGGACCAGATGAAGTTTGTTGCCAATTTGACATATGCTGCTTCCAAGAAACATGGGCTCTTGAGAGTATTAGCTTTAATGGGGTTTTAGATAGTAGCAACCAGGCTACCATTCCTCGGAGGGGCCGGCCTTTGGGTGTGCTTACCCTCTGGGTGATGTGCAAGCTGGAATGTAGGCTAGAGCAACTTGGGGCAGCTAAACTGTCCTCTAATGTTCAACATGTGAGAATTTGGCCTACGGGCCCAGAAGGTGGGGTGTTAGACCTGGCATTTTTGGCATGGTTTCCCCCTATATTTTTGCCTCTAACTCCTGTATTTTTGATGCTGTGCTGGATTTCGCTTTTTTGGGCACTTTGCCACTGCTGTTCAGTGTCAAAGTGCAAGTGCTCCCTGTGTAAATTGTTAATATGATTGGTTATCCATGATAGGCATATTTGTGTCACCAAGAAGTCCCTAGTAAAGTGCACTGAGAGTGCCAGGGCTGGTGATAACAAATGCTATTAGTGGGCCTGCAGCACTGATTATGCCATCCACATGAGTACCCCTAAAATGGTGTCTCAGGCCTGCCACTGCAGTACCTGTGTGCAGTCTGTGAACTGCCATGTCCTCCTGGTCAGTGTCCCCACTGGCCAGGCCTAACCCTTCCCTTTCTGTACGCATTGGTTACCCCTGTGGAAGGCCCAAGGTACCCCCTTGGGCAGGGTGCAGTGTGTGTGAAAGGTAGAGCATGTACTTGTGCAGGTGACATGCTCTGGTAGTGAATTACAGCCATTTTCGTTTTTCACTATTGTAAGGCTATCTTGCCCCATAGGCTATCATGGGGGATGCTGGCTACAGTGGCTACCAGTATATCTTCCCAGAGGAGCAAGATAGGACATAAAAGTCTGGTATCCCTGAACTCAGAATTTGATAACACATCTTTTAGGAAAGGTTGTTTTTAAATCCTGTGTTTGAGAACAGCACTTTTAGAAAGTTGCTGTTCTCTTGTCTGACCTTTCTGTGTGCCTTGGCCTGTTTGTGAATTGACTGTCTGGTTTGTGAGTTACAGGGGCTGGATGGCTCCCAGAGCCTGAGTGGGCCATCCCTGGGCTGAATAGCTCCATCTGCATCTGGGGTAGTGGGAGGGGGTAGAACCTGGGCCTGAACAGGGCTGTGCCTGCCTTCCCCAATGCTAGCTCCACCTCCTGCTGGGCAGCTGATGACCCTGCCCCTCTCTCTGAAAGGAAAGGAGAGGCCAGGAAAACAAAGTGCTCAAGGAACACCCAGAACTGGTCCAGACCGGGCTCAGAGCCCTCCTGCACAAAGGGATCAAAGACTTTTAGGGGTATAAGTACAGGACCCCTGACTACAGAAAATTAGATTATCCTGGAATCAAGAAGAAACCTCTGCCAAGGAGAAAGTTGGAAGACTGAAGAAGAAGGACAGCCCTGCTGTGTGATGTTGGACTGACCTGTAGTTGCTTTGCTGCCTAGGAAAGGGGAAGGACTTTGTTTTTGCTTTGTCCCCTTACTTGAAGAAATCTCCAAGGGCCTGTTGTGAGCTGGCTCCCTGTTTTGAAGTCCCAGGAACAAAAGGACTTCACCCCCAGCTTCCCTGAGCTCTGCTGAGAGAGCTATGTCCTTCCTAAAGTGCTTGGGCCAGTTGTGGTGCCTCTGGAAGTTGTACCTGTGCTGGGAAGCTGGAAACCAAGATTTGAGAGACTTTGCTACGGAAAAGTTATCGCATCGCTCGCTTGCGGAGCGCATCCCCGACAGTGCGAGGAAATTACCGCCGCTACGAAGGCCGATATCGTCGCAGCGCCTATTGTCGCTGCCGGAGACATTGCATCCTTCGTTTGCGGCAAGATCACCATCGCTGCGAGCATCGTCGCAGAGCCTGTCATCACTGGGTGAGATTGCTGCACCGCTTGCTTGCGGACCGCATCACGTCGCTGCGAACATCGTTGCTGATCTATTGCATCGAGGAGCTGCGAGAGGAAGATCGCCGCTGGATCACGCATCGGCGCCCCGGAGATCGTCGCAGCCCCTACAGGTCATTGCATCGTGCCTATGCGAGAACAAACTTCCTACGGAACCTACGCACCGGAATCCATACAAGTCATCGCCTTCCTCCTAATAAAGACCGGATTCGTCGCAACAGGCCCGCTGCTGCAGCAAGGCTGTCACCAACACCTCCCCATGGTCTCAGGAGCAACGCATTGCTTGTTTTCCACTGCACCAGCTTCTGCTTTGGAACTTTGTCGCATTTAAAGGTACTGTTGGCTAAATGTGACGCAACTGTGAACTTTCACGCAACTGTGGATTATTTTATCGCAGCTTTAAGAACTCTTTCGCAACCATATTCTTGATCTGTGTATGTTGGATTTTTGTCGTTTTGTTCTTGTGTAGTTTAGATTAAATACCTTTATTTTTCTAAACTGTTGTGGAGTCAGTTTGTGGTGTTTTCACTGTGTTACTGTGAGTGTTGGTACACATACTTTACACATTGCTTTTGGATAAGCCTGACTGCTTGTGCCAAACTACCAAGGGGGTGAGAAGAGGTTTTCTAAAGAGTGTTTCCTCCTTACCCTGACTAGAAGCAAGGGTCCCTATTTGGACAGTGGTACCTACCTCTGCCAACTAGAGACCCACAGTTGTAACATGGGGCAGTTGATATTGTGAATGTTTTTATTCCACCAAGGTGGTCCCCAGGGGTACAAGTGATCTGGAGGAAGTTTGTAACTTGCATCAATAGTATTAGGGAAGATGAGGCTACTCACAAGTTATTTGGGGAGGGTAAAGGGTGAAGTACTTGTTATTGAGTTGTGGAGATTTCAGAACACAGCCATCGGATACTATCATCAATAATGAAGTCATATTGGAAGCTCGTAGTTTGGGTATTCCTGAGTCAGCTTTGAGCAATTTTAAATCCACTAAGTAGGGAGGCGCATTCTCTGAGCTTCTGATAAACTACCATCTGTGCTTTATTAATGGCATACCCCCTCAGATAGCAGTGCTATGGCAACTTTAAATAATGCGAGAAGAGCAGCAATAACTGATTGTATTTGCATTAACATGGTGGATTGGGAATGCGTGTACAATATGACAGTTGTCAGAAGAGTGGGGAGTGATCATGATCCTGTGGCAATTTGCTTGGAATTATGCCTAAGGCAGGGAGCTGATAAAAATGGCCCAGTGGAAAGGAGTCATGCACATATGATTGTGACAACTAACAGTAGGAAGAGGATAAGATGGAGCAGGGAGATATATTTACAAAAACTGCCATTGCTGAAGAGTATATTGATTAAGTATGGCTCTGCAATTTTGAACTCCCTTTACAACGACAAAGGTGCAATCCTTTCAGCCTACAATGGGATGGCAAAGGAGCTGAAGGCCTTGTGGTCTAAGGCCATTGAGCCAGCAACCACCGTCAGCAACCACCTTGTTGGATGGTGGGAAAAGGAGCACACAGGTTATTTGGTATGATGGTATGATGAGGAAAGTCGTAGAATGAGGGGAGTTGTGTCATCTGCCCTTGTACAATTACATCATGGACCACAAAGTAAATTTTTATACAGAGAGTTTAAGGCTGGTTATAAACACCTTCTGAGAACCAAGAAAAGGCTGCACCAATTGACTCTATGGGAGGAATTGGAGGAGACTGCACAGGAAAATTATTCAAAAATATTCTGGGAATTTGGTATCATGGGTGGAGGGGGTCAGTGAACATTATAGAAACTGGTATCGGGCCATCTGTTTGGATTAGCCACTTTAGTAATTTATACAGTGCCCTCCCCACAATCCCCTTGTTAGACCAAGAGATCACCTGCTCTGGTCCCTGTATCGATATCGTAGTACATGGGGTAGTGAGAGCCCTGACTGAAACAAAGAAACATAAAGCTCAAGGCCCGATATGGTGCCTATTGGCATATATTGTGAAGAGCTGTATTTGTGAGCCATAATCTTACTAGAGTGTTTAAATCAGCACTTGCTCGTAATGCTGAACCCTCTGCAAAGCGCTCTGCAATTATTATGCTGATGCATAAGAAAGGGGATCAATCAATCAATCCATCAATAAGAACATTTGAAAGTGCACTACTCACCCGTGAGGGTCTCAAGGTGCTAAAGGGGGGTGGGTGCTACCACTGCTCGAACAGCCAGATCTTGAGAAGTCTTCTGAAGGTCAGTAGGTCCTTGGTCTGTCGCAGGTGGATGGGGAGGGTGTTCCAAGTCTTGGCAGTGAGGTGGGAGAAAGACCTTCCCATCCAATTATGATCTGATCTCCTTTCCGGATGGCAGAGGAAAATGTTGCAGAAATTCCTGCTTAACTGCCTCCAGGGGTGGGTTGATGCCCACATTATGACTGACGTGCAAGCTGGATTTAGGCCTTGCATTGGGACAATTGACCAGGCTCTCTGGTTACATATGATCCCCTATACATTTACGGTGGCGTGGAAGTCATCGCTGTACCTATTATTTATGGACTTGAAAGCTGCTTTTGAATTAGTCAACAGAGAGAAGCTGTTAGACCTGGGAGTTAACCCCTCGCTATTAATGGCCATACAGGTCCTACAATATAGTAGCACAGTATGGGTCAGGATGGTAGTGTACTGTACCCTTCCCAGTTGAAAAAGGTGAGCGCCAAGAGGGCATGCTGGCTCCCCTGCTATTTAGCCATTCTTTAAATGATGTAGTAGACTATTTGATGGAAGACCCCATAGATATCCTAACTGTAGCCGGGAAGCAGGTGCCAATATTATTATAAGAGAATGGCGCGATACTGCTGGCATGAACAAATAACGCAGCCCATAGGCTACTAACACACATTGTGAAGTACTGTGACAAGAAGTCATTGACCATTAATGGTAGCAAAACAAAATGTATGGAATTGAGGCCCTCCCCCTGTTTTAAGTGAAAGCCTTCAGTTGAAGGTATACTGTTAAGCAGTCTGACTATTTGGGAATCTGATTCTCAGAGAATTTGTGATGGGACAGTCAAATATAGAAGGATACGATAGTTTTGAGACAGTTGGTTGGAGCAATTCTAATGTTTAGGCATAAGGCTGGAGCCAGAAGCATCAATGTTATTTTGCAAATATATAAGCAAAGGGCAGTGGCAGCCGCACCATATGGCGTGGAACTGCAGGGGTTTGGGAATGTCCACCCACTTCAAGTAGCTGAGAACAATTTCCCTCAAGCTATGCAGGGGCTTGGACCTAGTACCTCTTTAATACCAATGTATGCAGAGCTTAATTTTGCCCCTATATTAGAAATCATCGTCCTCCTCCATCTTTTGTAATACTATGGGGGCGGATGTGTTAAACCAGCAGTGGCATTATGTATGAAACCAGATGGTATGTACGTGGTCACCTCCATAGCGTCATATTCATGGGTTACGTGGCCCTGCCTGAGAGAGCTGCCCTCCACTCTCAGATTATGTTTAAGGAGGTAGGTTTCATGAACCTGGCTTTTATCCATAATTGAACACGCTGCTATTTTATGCATAAACTGTACTATTTTGCACTATTTTTATGCACTGTACTTAAGAATATAATTTCTAAATGTTGTTATGCTTTTTTTAATTAATAGTGATGCATATGTTTTTCTTTCATTTAGGATGTTGCCTCCGATGGTAACGCACACAGTTTTCACTGCACTTGCACTTTACTGTATCCCAAGAATTTAAACATGCTTTTTTTTCTTTCTTTTCTTTGCAGGTTGTACCGTATGTCTTTTATGGAAAAGCATATTTTCAACAGCTCATTGTACTTGCATTTTAATATTTCTGATTAATTTATTGATAGATTGCTGTGTACCTGCTTTTATTTATTGAGTTCTTTTTACATTGTATGTTCTTAAAATATTGTAAGGCTGTTAGCTGAAACAATAAATTAATAAACTTGAAATAAAGTCCTGAGTGGCCTCGAAGTATTATAAATTAAACCTTGTCTATAGAATACAGTCGGGCAACATGTGATTTCTGAAGTCGGTGTATTTTTTTTTCAGGATGACCCAATTAAAAGGGACCACAAACTACAATATCATAAGATATTCTGAAAAATGTGACAGTAGGGCCCATTTTAAAAAAAATATTTCTGCCTGCCTAAATCCTAAACAGGTTTTGGGTGTTTTATGTGTCCAACTCCAACACTGAAAAAATTGTGAATGGGATTTTTTGATGTTTCTTTGTGGCAGCATTAAGCTTTGGCTTTTTCAGATTTTGTTTCCCTCTTTCCCATCGTGATGAGGGTAAATATCCTCCCTCATTCCTACTTTAAATGACATATTTGCTAGCGGTTTCCCACCTTTTCCAGCATTTCATTTCTATTTGGGCTCGTACCACCAATTGCCCCTTTTTCTCTTCTGCCCTATATCACCATTAATACTCTCATTTGCATCTTTATTATAAATTATAGATGTCTGTACCACAAATGAGTTACAAAAAGTAAAGACTGCTTTACTTTCTGAAGATGCCAATTCCCATTATTTTGCCATTGTTCATTGCGGCACTGTGCGCAAGTTAACAACAAATCAGAATATGTTGTTGGTAAAGTGAATCTACATGGGAGCCAATTACCAATACAGTCAGTGGTTACCATGAAACTCTCGCCTGGATAAAACTACCCCTCACCTGTCTTGCCACCCTTGCCGTAAGGGTCCCTACTGTGGGTGAACATTACAATCACTAACCATCTTATACAATGAAACAAAGGAAAACAAGCTAATAAAGAAACATGATATAATATTGATAATAGGAAGTACAAATTCAGAACATAGGAGTGCAAGGTTATGACAAAGCAGTATGAGATACTAACCAAAGAGCCAACACCAACAAAAAAACATGCTATGGCAAAGCCAATAGGTGTTGCCTTTGAGACATATTGGTGGTGTGGAAGTTACAAATTTGGCGTAACCCTTCTAGGTGTGCTTTTCCACCCAAGGGTGACATGAGTGAACTTGAATAAATGAGCCAGTCGATGAATCTGGAAGACAAGTTATTGTAGCCAAGCAATATACTATTCCATGTGTAATTGACATAAGAGTATTTCTTTTGGGTTACTAACAATCCCATAAAGGGATCAGGGGCACTGTGGAAACAGCAGCAAACCATATTTTATTATTCACTGCATCACACATATTGGACTAAAAGGAACAAACACTTTTATGTTAAAAGCAGTTAATAATAAAGGAAAGAACTGTTTCTCTGTACACCTAAAACAACTACACAGAATATTATTAAAAAAAAGCAAAAAGACGTGTAATGAATAATGAGAAAAGAAAGAACTCTTCTTTCATTGTAAAGAAATGTCACTGAAACATGATCTGAAACCTGACAACCTATCATCTATTTCTATGCTCTATAATGTGAGAGAATGAAAGGCTGAGTAACTTGCCGTCTAGAGTTTCTTAGGGAGCAGTGGCGCACTGCATTCCTTGATGACAGCAAAGGCTGTTTTTATCAGTGGAGGCAAGAAGACAGTATTCGTTTGAAGGGCAAACACACACTGCAGTAGCAGTCAATCTGCACATTTATGAGGTTCAGACATAAGGCAAGATGTACCATTTGTGAAGTACTAAGTGTGCCAACAATAGATGAGACAGTTTCTGGCAGAATCTCGGGCAATACTCTGGGCGAAGGTCCTCTCCTTAAAAGTGGTTGTCCTTATATACTAAAACTTATCAGAAACTGTGATTTCTGACATAAGTTTAAGAATGTCTGACACAGATTATAGGCACCAAGGTATGTGTCCTCGATGTTTCCTCTGAACATATACGGTAAAAGGACGTCAATTTAGACTATTCTATTTCGGTTATATGCCCCAATATGTTCTTAATTATTCTTAACTTGGTGAAATGTATACATTCGACCCAGATAAATGTTGCATTTATATGTGAATCTGTGTCATCAATCGAATGGCTAGACTTTTTCAGAATTCTTAGAAAGAGAAGATCAGGCGACATCTGCGTTTAATGGCAGACATGAAAAGAAAAATCCATAAATCGGGAAAGATTTTGACTCCCATTGTGTGAGAGAGGGAAGTTAGTGACCTACTGTAGTCAGGATGGAGTTCGGCGTACCTAAGATGGAGTCAGGCCTTAGGGATTTTACGTCTTGGCTCTGCCAATGCCTTTTGTTAATTCTGTACTGTGTAGGTAAAAATGCAGTTGGCATCATGACGTGCCCCATTCACAGGAGCATTGTTTTGTAGGTGTACACATTCTTAATGACTTATGTGCACATAAGCATTATGAGGTATGATCATGTAAGTGTCATTGTTTATGCGTGCTATGTATGCACTATTGTCTTATTTGCATATCCAAAACAGATCGGTACATTAAAAAAAAAAATGAAGTAGTACAAAAGAGCTTCCAATTTAAAGAGAGTTAGACCTGCCAACAATTTGCTCCCTTGTCCTCAAACAAAAAAACTAGACTTTAAAAGAAAAAAATAGCACGGTAAGGGTAGAGCAGGGCAACAAAGAAGCAGACAGGGAGGAAGGGAAAGAAAAGCACCACAGAGAATGTGCAAAAAGCAGGGAGAGAGCATATGAGAGCAACATGGAACGCTGGGGAGGAAAGCATACAAGAGAGAGAGAGCAACACGGAGGCTATGGACAGAGAAGAATTCAAAGAAGGCAGCTGGAAAACACCTGCAATCTCAGAGAGCGCTTAGGCAAAAAGAAAAAAAGTATTTCCATATAAGTAAGCAGTGGAAGGACACAAGGGGGCCGATTCACAGAACTACTCGGAGATAAAATCCTAAACGTACTACTTTTGGTATTCGCAGAAGGCATTTAGTAGTAGTAAAGTTAGGACTCCTAACTTTACTACTACTAAACTGAGATAAAATCCTAAACTTACTACTTTTGGTATTCACAGAAGGCATTTATTAGTAGTAAAGTTAGGACTCCTAACTTTACTACTAATTGCTTTTTGTGAATACCAAAAGTTGTAAAGTTAAGATTTTGTCTCAGATTAATAGTAGTAAAGTTAGGAATCCTAACCTTACTACTACTAAATGCCTTCTATGAATATCAAAAGTAGTAAGTTTAGGATTTTATCTCAGATTAGTTCTGAGAATCGGCCCCACGGTCTTTTGCAACCAGACTGCTTGGGCTGTTAGTAGGCTCGACCTAATGAGTAGAAACTAATAAAGAAGGTGTGCAAGCTTGTAACAAACAAAGAAAAAGGTCATGCGAGTACTTATAAGAGCAGAGCTCAAGCTAAAAACAAAGTAACTACAAATGACAGTAACGAAAATATGGCATTTTAAAAACAAAGTGCAAACCAAAAAATAAAGTAGTGCATGCTAAATACAAAGAGCATTAACTAATATTAGAAGAGTGCAAACTAATACTACCAAAGAAGAATGCAAAGTAAAATAAATACTCTCAATCAATCTTTTAATAAAGTACTGCAAACTAATAACAAAGTAGTTCGTGCTTAAAAACAGAGGCCGACAGGAGACTACAGACAGAGAGGTCTCCGCTGAAGTGAAATGAGTGGAGCAAACAAGATAGGCACACAAACTAATAATAAAGAGTTAAAGAAGGATGTCAAGTAAAAACGGAAGAAAAATAGAGCAACCCAGAGCTGGATACCAAACAAACAAAGTGAATACCAATACAGCATTCGACTATGGATAATGTACGTTACCATTTCTGTTGGAGCATGTGGACTTTCTCTCCATCCAAGTAGCGGGGTGGCCTAATCCGAAGTCGGCTCTTTATTCGGTTCCAAAAGTTGGACAGATCGTGGCCTCTTTTTCCCATAAAATCTGTACCCATATCCCTTGGCCACTGAGGCACAAGGGAAATTCCCACTTTCAGTCTTAAACAAGAGTTTCTGGGCAGCAGAAACAGCGTCTATCGAGATATCACTATCCTGGTTGAGGAAGTTAGCTCCTGTTCCAAATGAATTCAGAGTTGTAAACTATTTTCCAAAAATTGGTAATCAACTTTGAATCGATGCTAATTCAAATTATATTTACTATGTACCTGCACGTTCAAATCTAAGGACCCATACACCATTCCCTGTCGAAGGTTCGAGCTGACTGTGTTGTCCCAATGCTTCAGTAGCTGAAATGCTTTTTCAGCTTAGCTCAGGGTCAGATGAGGAGCACTGCCAGGAATGGGCTGCATAAATGGTGGTACTCCCTTCTTATAAACCTGCCAGCTGCACCACATCCCTGGACCTACCCAACTGCACAAGGGATCAGGGTAAATTAAACTGCTGTCACTGTCAAATGGAGAAGATCGTTTTATATAAAAAGGAAGGGAGGATTGCATGTTTACTGCACTCGGAAGTCAGCGCCAACCTTTGGAACAGTCTCCTTGCCAAAGGCACGCCTTTCTGCAAATTGCTCTTTGTGTCAAAGAGATTAAACTTTCTTTTGTGGAAGTGAACTTAGATGCAATCGACTTATAAAAAAAACAATAGCTTTAGGAAGGAGATTCTATGAATCAATGCATCCACAAGGTCACTCATCTAAAATACTTGTAAAACTTAGCCTGCTGGCGAAAACAAATACAAGGAAAACCATTCCATGTGATTGTTTTATTTGTCTGTTTCATTTACATTAAAGATGGTTAATATTCTTGCCTCAGGTTGTGCTTTGCAGCTATCTTGACTGCTCCAAGACTGCAGTTCTCCCGTCTTCTTCAAACTCCAATAGAATAAGAACCATAAAATCTCTGATAAAAGATGATTATTTAGTGGTCCTAAGGATCCTGAAAAGTTTGGAACAAGCCAATAGGTGGGGGCGAGTGTTAAAATACAATTTTAAAAAGCGACAATACCGTAAGACATTTAGGAGCAAATTATCAAGAACGGCGTTAAAATTATCGTCGGAGAATTCCAATAGAAGCCCATGTTCACACCAGAACATGGGCTTCAATTGGAATTCTCAAGGGCATATTATCGAGCCCATTATCGCCGCTTTAGTGGCATTTTTCTGCCGCTAAACCGGCGATAATTTTTAACGCCGTTCTTGACAATATGTCCCTTGGTTACCTGTTTGGGCAATAACGAGATAAAATATCCTGGCTCAAACTGCCTTCTGAAAACCTGGTGGACCATAGGGTCTCTCCGTAGTGTAGTGTCCTGCTGGGCACGTTCTAGTGTTCAGCCTTGTGCTGTTACCCCACTCTACACCCACCCATCACAGGCGTCACCGGTCAGGTGGCCCTGCAAATAAAAGGGGCTGGGAACACATGCCCTGGGCCAGTTCCAGTACCACACATCATGCGTCCGTGTATTCATTCATCCAGCATGTGGGCCTAGGGCCTCAGACACCCACATAGCAAGAGAGAAAGTTCCACAGGCAAGTGGAAGGATCAAGAAGGCACGTTTGCTGGTTCTGGCCCTGGTATAACGAGGAACACAGGTAAGCTTGGAGGCTAAAAGTAGAAAATACTTGAGGTCCTTTGAATAATAGTAATGGTAAGCACATTTGTAAAGCGCGTGGTTACATCATCCCAGCACTAAGTAAGAAAAATCAGAAAGAAGCAAGGCCACCTGAAAGTCAGCCCTATTTAGTGGTCACAGAAACAAAGAGAGCTAGATTGTAGGCCTCTGCTTGAGCAGAGAAGAACAGCCAGGTTTTAAGCCTCTTTCGGATTCCGACGGTTCCATCCTTAGATGGAGAGGCAGGGAATTCTAGGCTGTTGCTGCTAGGAAAGCAAAAGAGCGGCCACCCAACTTGGCTTTCCTCATCCGCGGAGTAAATAAGAGTAAATGTGGCCTTCGTTGTAGAAGGCATTGTGGACAATGCAGAGGCATTTCGGTCAGATCTGCTTGACTACGCAAAGCCACTGTTGTGTAGGTAGTGAGGCAGGGGGGTTTGGTCCCTGCGAGATATATACTGCTGAGTTCTAAGATGGGAGGGTTGGAAATGCAAGTAGGGCATTTATCTCAAACCCTAGGTAACTCATGTCGGACGAACAACAGTTCTTTGCAGATCGAGGCAAAAACACAAAACTGACTGACTTTTTGTCAGTAAAACAACGACACTACCCCCAATTTCCCGAGTATAATCTTCAATCAGAACTTCATATTGCATCTAAAATATGCAGAAGGAACTGTGTCGTATGTAAACCAGGAGTGCAGTAATTTTCCACAGCACACTTTAATTGATGCAAGCGGCCACACACCTATCTAATTGCCGGAAAGTTAGATTAGACGTTCTGAGCTGACGTTGGCAGTTTCTTGTGTATGTTTTTTTACTGGCAAAACAATGACAGTGCCTAGAAACTCCACACAGACTCCTTCTCTTCAAATCTCTGATTGATCCGCCATCTGTTTGAAAGTTTTTTCCTCTGAAAGACAGTTAGATCCAGGTCAATATCTTTCAAATGTCAGGTAGATGTAAGATACAAAGGGGCAGATTTACAAGACCCTTGCATCACTTTTGCGCCGCCGTTGCATCACTTTTTGTGATGCAGCGGCGGTGTAAACAATGAGCCACATTGCAGCCCCTTTACAACGTGACGCATCTAGGGAGATACTTCACTTTATAAAGCCCTGCATCACATTATACCTGCATCAGGTATAATGTATGCAGGGTGGGCGTTCCCATTCAAAAAGCCACGTAGAACTGACGCAGTGAAATCTACATTTCACTGCGTCAATCTACACCTTCACTGAATCAAAATCCCTACACCTGCTCAGACCAGGCATAAGGAATGACGCAAGGCTTTTTAAATGGGACTCACCTATCTGTTGTGTCGCATTGCTGGAGTTGAGTCACTTTCATGAGCAACTCCAGCAATGCGTCACTTTTGGGTCAACAGATGCGTCAGAATTCCTGACACATCTGTCAATCCATGCGCCATGGAGCGCCGTATTGTAGATACAGTGCATCCATGGTGACGCAAGGGTTTTGTATGGAGGTGCCGGAAACTGACGCATCTGTAAATCTGCCCAAAAGTATTACTGAAGAATATTTGAGAATAACAGTGATGTTTTTCACTGTACGATTCTGAGTGGTGTGAAATAGACAAGAGAAAAACTCGAATTCAGAACTCAGGTGGAAAATATATTCTTTTACACTTATCAATAAAAAATGTTATAATGTATATAGGACCAAACTCACCCACTATTTTAAGAAGGCTTTTCTAATTGTAGCTTTTTATTTGAAGAAATAAAAATAGTTTGAAGGCCGCAGGTCCCAGCTCCAGGAGTGAGTATGAGCAGTTGATAACACGTTTTGTTTCTCACTTCGGTGGCCTAACTGCAGGTAATAACAACATTTTCAATAGACAAGGGTGAAACTCAAATTCTCAATGATGTTACACACAACCAAGGTGAAAAAATCCCTAGTTTTTAGTGTTAACACCTACAATTTTAGGTTATATATGGCACACCGAAATCAGCTGCGCTTCCTTTCAACAGCTATGTCGGAATAGAGAAGTCATGGTTGATCATACACAACTTGGCCGCTCCTACCGCAGCCTCCTGTGCAGTAGGATACCTGATGTTCTGCCTATGATTTACATCACCCCCTTGCCATCTCTGCCCAAAAACAAATACCTGTATTCCTGCTCCTCCCCTCAGCACCTTCTGCATTTACCACTGCCTACCAATCAAATACTTTCTTTTTTTAAACTAGTGTGTTCTGCATTCTCCAACCCAAATATTTAACTACATCGCTGCGGTGGCTATTCTGCAGCAGCGCTAAGGGGGCGGCCGCGCGGCGGGCGCATTCTGGTGACGGAACCGCTCCGTCACCAGCCGCGGTTGGGCTGTGCTCATGACGGTGCGGTTCCGTCAAGGCCCCGCCCGCTCAATAGAACGCCCAGCGCAGGCGCGGAATCCGCGCCGCGCAGCGCGTGGCGGCCGGGCCATGACGGAAACGCTCCGTCATCCGCACAGCACCACCACAGCTGATGACGGAGCGGTTCCGTCATCAGCATCGAAGTCAAGTCATAAGTCATAACATTTATATAGCGCACTACATACCCAGAGGGTTTCAAGGCGCTTAGGAAGGGGAGGAGGATTATTTGTCAAATATCCACGTTTTAAGCTGCTTTCTGAACGCTAGGTGATTCTGGGTGAGGCGAAGGTAAGCGGGGAGTGAGTTCCATGTTTTGGCAGCCAGGTATGAGAAGGATCTGCCTCCCATGGTGGTCTTGTTGATGCGAGGTACAGTGGCGAAGGCTTGGCTGGAAGAGCGAAGTTGTCGGGAGGGGGTGTAAAAGGACAGTCGAGAGTTGAGGCAATCTGGTCCGATGTCGTAGAGTGATTTGTGTGCGTGGGTAAGCAGTCGGAAAGTAATCCTCTTATTGACGGGTAGCCAGTGGAGGTCTTTAAGGTGACCAGAGATGTGTTCGTTGCGTGGGATGTCTAATATGATCCTGGCTGAGGCGTTTTGGATTCGTTGTAGTTTCTTCTGGAGTTTAGCGGTGGTACCTGCGTAGAGGGTGTTTCCGTAGTCCAGTCGGCTCGTGACTAGAGCGTGGGTGACTGTTTTCCTTGTATCGGAGGGGATCCAGCGAAATGTTTTTCTGAGCATGCGAAGAATGTTAAAGCAGGAAGAGGATACGGCGCTGACTTGTTTGTTCATTGAGAGTGAAGAATCCAGGATGACGCCAAGGTTCCGTGCGTGGTCTGTCGGGATGGGTGCATTTCCGAGGGCTTCCGGCCACCAGGAGTCGTCCCATGCAGAGGGGGATTCACCTAAGATGAGGACTTCTGTTTTGTCTGAGTTTAGTTTCAGACGGCTTTGTTTCATCCATTCGGCGACTTCTTTCATTCCTTCGTGTAGGTTAGTTTTGGCGGTGCTGGGGTCCTTGGTGAGAGATAGGATCAGTTGAGTGTCATCCGCGTAAGAGATGATGTTGAGGTTGTGTTGGCGGGCGATGGCCGCGAGGGGGCTCATGTATACGTTGAAGAGGGTGGGACTGAGTGAGGATCCTTGTGGTACGCCGCAGATGACTTCGGTGGCCTCGGACTTGAAAGGTGGGAGGCGGACTCTCTGGGTTCTTCCGGTGAGGAACGAAGTGATCCATTCCAGTGCCTTTCCTTGGATTCCGATGTTTCTGAGGCGTTGTAAAAGGGTGCTGTGGCAGACTGTGTCGAAGGCTGCAGAGAGGTCGAGGAGGATGAGGGCGACTGTGTCTCCATTGTCCAGCAGAGTTCGAATGTCGTCTGTTGCTGCGATGAGGGCGGTCTCAGTGCTGTGTTTGGCTCGGAAGCCAGATTGTGAGGGGTCGAGGGATTTGTTGGCTTCGAGGAAGGTGGCGAGTTGGTTGTTGACGGCTTTCTCGATGACTTTGGCCGGGAATGGAAGAAGCGAGATGGGGCGGTAGTTTTTGAGTTCGGTGGGGTCTGCTGTTGGTTTTTTCAGAAGGGCGGTGAGTTCAGCGTGTTTCCAGTCTTCTGGGAAGGTAGCGGAGTTGAAGGAGCAGTTGATGACGTCTCGGAGGTGCGGAGCTATGACGGAGTCTGCTTTGTTGAAGATGTGGTGAGGGCATGGGTCTGTGGGGGATCCAGAGTGGATGGAGTTCATCAGGCGGATGGTGTCCTCAGTGGAGATTGGCTTCCAGGCGTTAAGGGTGTTAACGGGGGGAAGATGGTCAGCTGATGGTAGGGTGGGTTGGCTTCCGGGTTGGTTGACAAAGCTGTTGTGGATGTCAGCAATCTTGTTGTGGAAAAATGAGGCTAGGGAATCGCAGAGGGTTTGAGAGGGGGTGATGTCGTTGGAGTTGGCCGAGGGGTTGGAAAATTCCTTGACGATGTTGAAAAGTTCCTTGCTGTTGTGGGCGTTGTTGTCAAGTCGATCTTTGAATGCTGTTTTCTTGGCTTTTCGGATCAGTTGGTGGTGAGTACGGATGGCGCTTTTGAAGGCGTCCTTGTTGCTGGTGGATGGGTCTTTTTTCCAGGCCTTTTCAAGGGAGCGGCATAGTTTCTTGGACTTCTTGAGGTCGTCGTTGAACCATGCGGCCTTCTTGATGCCAAGTTTGTGTTGACGTTTTTTCAGTGGTGCTAAGGTGTCGGCGGTGTTGGATAACCAAAGGGTGAGGTTGGAGGCGGCTTCGTTGGCGTTAGAAGAGAGGGCTGGGGAGGTTTGAAGGAGCGATGTGGAGATCTGTTCTGTGGTGATTTTGTTCCAGTTTCTTTGTAGAGTTGGTTGGAGGTGGATGATGGGTTTCGGCTTGTTGTAGGTGAAGTGAACGCAGCTGTGGTCAGTCCAGGGGAGATCCGTAGTGTGGCTGAAGGAGACATGGTTGCTGGAGGTGAAGATGGGGTCGAGAGTGTGACCTGCGATGTGGGTGGGGGAAGTAACCAGTTGTTTAAGTCCGAGGTTGTCGAGGTTGTCTAAGAGGGTGGCGGTGTTGCGGTCGTTGATCTTTTCAAGGTGAAAGTTGAGGTCTCCCAGAAGGATGTAGTCTTTGGAGGGGAGCGCGTGTGGGGTGATGAAGTCCGTGATGTCTTCACTGAATTTTGCGCGTGGTCCTGGTGGTCTGTAGAGGAGGGTGCCTCTGAGTGTGGTCTTGGGGTCGATGTGGATCTGGAAGTGAAGGTGTTCGGAGTTGGCGAGGTTGGCATCAGAGCTGGTTGAGATGCGGATTGTTTTCTTATGGACGATAGCGATTCCACCTCCTGTATGGTCGGTGCGGTCCTTGCGTGTGATCTTATAGTCATCAGGGATGGCGATGGCGATGTCAGGGGCGGAGGAAGCGTTCATCCATGTTTCCGTTAGGAAGGCGACGTCAGGAGAGATGGTGTCTAGTAGGTTCCAAAGGTCAATGGCGTGCCTGTGGACCGAGCGGGTGTTGAGAAGGATGCATTCTAGGTGGTTGGGGTCGGGAATCTGTGTTGTGGTCGTAGCGGAGTTGGTGACGGTGCTGCTGAATTTGCAGGAGTAGCAGGAGAAAGGTCCATGGGTGCGTCCAGGAGCGGCTTGGACGCAGGTGGGGGCGCGGCCGGGGTTAAGGGCTAGGAGGGTGGCGGCATCGTAGGTAATGCGGGGGGGGTGGGCGGCGAGAGGGGCAGGGGGTCTGGCGCTGGGCGCGGTCCAGGCGCGGACGGGCGTAGACGGGCTTACCTTTGGCGCACCTTCGGCGCGGATTGGGCGCGGTCGCTGCGCGTGAACGCTGCGCGCGGGAACTACTGTCATATAAGGAAGAGGAGGGGGGAGGGGCGAGGGCGGCTCAGCTGGGAGGCGGGGCGCGTGTACAAATAACAGCACAAACAACAAACAAAATGGCAGCGGAGCGCTGGGGGCTAACGCGCTACCTCTGACAAAGTTAAGCAGGGGTTAACAAGCGCTGACTAAACAGAGCAAAAGCGTCTATTTTACTATTGGCAAAAAGATAGGCGGCAGGCGAGGCACAATGCAGGCTGATTAAACAGATCACAAAGCGTCGCTTTAACAATGAGCAAAAAATGAAAGGCGGCAGGCGAGGCACAATGCAGGCTAATTAGACAAGGCAAAGATCGTTAAGAGTTAAAAACATATCTGACTTTCTGTTGCAATCCATAATAGCCTCTGCAGCTTCCCTTCCTCCCACCTACAGCAGAAAGCTGTGCACTCTGATCTCCGTGTTAGTAGTCATGGCCGTCATGACTCGCGGGTGGTGAGTCGTGCGCGGGGGTGGGTGGGTGTAACGCAGAGGAAGGGAGGATCAGAACTAAAAAATAGTTTTTTAAACTTACCTCCAGGCCGGATCCAGCGTCTTCTGTGCTCCTGTTCTCCTGCTCTCCTGCCTCCGACAGGAACAGGAAGCAGGCAGCGAGGCTCCCTCCCCTAAGCCAATCACAACGCTGCAATGTAGCATTGTGATTTGTTTGAGCGCCTTGACACGGAGCTCAGCCAAGGTCTGGAGGGGTGCACAGGTTCTCCATGCAGACTCTAATGCAGCCTGCATGGAGAAGATAGTAGTGCGCAAGACTGCTTTAAGCAGCCCGAGGGGGCGGACCGAACAGTCACTGAGCACTTAGGATTAGGCAAACTACTTCTCCCCTGCCCGCTCTAAGTTATTGTGATTTTATGTTTCTCATTTCTTAAAAGCAGTGTGGCGACGCTTCTCCGCCATAGTGGAGGAGCATGTTAGCACAGATTCGGGATCACTCAGATATTCTTTCTCAGACCAGGAAAATGAATTAATTCCTGCTAAATTATAACATTTTCTTTGTAAAATAAATATAATATTGAAATGTAGCAATGCAATATTGATTTCCATTTTGGTATTTTATTTTGTGATATACCACGTGACTGTGAAAACAACATAGGATCTTTTTAGAAATCATCAGTTCATGTTTTTTGAATTTCTAGCATGAGATAACTTGCAAAAGAGAGAAAGCGATCTCTTGATTTGTGTCGCAGAAGATTCATTAGATAGTAGCTGGCGTCCTCAAGATGTTTCTGGCCTAAGAATATATGTCATGTCAGTGATTCTCGTGGCATTATCATTATGTGGTCATGGGCCCAGCACTTGATCCTACCATTCCTGAACAACTTATTGTAAGTTTATACCCCCATGGGAAAGCAATCAATATTAACCGGAAGAGACCATTCGGAGTTTCGTGTGAAGCTTTAACCTTTGATAATGGGGACGCAGCACTTTTCTAAAAGTAGGACATCAATAGTACCCATCCTCAACATCCCTCGTGCAAGAGGCAGGTGATGCTTTTCCGGATGCAGAATGGGTGAGGTGAGAGCGGTAGAAGTCCCCTCCAAAGACTCGTCTCATTAAGGTGCCTGCACGTACACACTATTTTAAGTACAGCCTCAACGAGAGTAAAAAGGTCGACGAGTGCATTCACCACACCGCTGCCAAACTGTAATTAGCAAGGGTGCAGCCTGGGAGTCAGGCAATTATGATGAATTTTCATTAGCAGTAAAACAAATAACAGATTGCTGACACCAGGCCAACTTTGCATCGGAATTCTAATGTCTGAACACTCATTCTTCTAGGAATCCTCTCCTTTTGGGGAGAGGATGGCTTATGGCTAGAACTGCCGACTTTGGATCTGGGGAACCAGGTTCGGGCGTCAGCTCACATCCTGTGATTCTGGGCAAATCACTTAATCTCGCCTTGCCTACGGAAAATGAATGTGTCCTTGTGTAGCGTAACTGGTGCTCGTGTAAAGCGCTCCAATACCTACGGGTCGAGTTCGCCCTATATAAATCTGCAAAAAAATATAATAATATGAATAATTCTCACCCACAGTAATCCCAATTCATATGGAAACAGAAGTCTTCTGTCAAACAGGAGTTCCAAGATGCGCATACATTACTGGGAGCCGATGCGCGCCCCCCTCTCACCCCGCACATTTTTCATCAGGTAAAACCTGGTGGTAATTGTTGTGAGATGAAAAAGGGTACAATTCCCAAAAGGGTACAATTCCTAGGCCCCCATTAGGATGGCGGGCAGACTTTGCCCGCCCGCCATCCTCACGGTACAAGGTACCGCCAGCCATAAGGGCGGGGGTCCCGTGGGGGCAATTAGGATGCGCCCGCCACAGTGGCGGGCGCATCCCATATTCTTAACATTGTGGCGGGCGGTGCTAAAAGCACCGCCAGCTACAATGCTAAAAATACATCTTGTGCATTTCAAAGCACAATGTGACAGGCACCGCGCGGTGCCTGCCACATTGTACTTTGAAAGGCAGGGGCGTACCATAGGTACCCCCATGCGCACCCCCCACTCCCCCGGAGTCCATGGGGGCCCGCAACAGGCCCCCAAAGCAGACTCCGCATGCCGCCCCGGAAAGGCATCCAGTACAACACATTGTAATATGGCTGGCGGGGTCACACAGACACCGCCACCATATTGCAGCCTTTTCAGCCCCGGTCGCAAGGCGACCGGGGCGGAAAAGCGGTGGACGGTCTTTCCTTTCGCCGCGGACCCCCCAGCCATAATAATATGACAGGGGGTCATTTCTGCAGAGATGGCGGGCGGATCGCTACCGCCGGCCCGGCGGGGGCGATCCGCCTGTCGTCCTAATGAGGCCCTTAGATTCCATAAATCGACTTACGGAAAATCTGCTGGACCACACACAATCTCTCATTCCAACAGTAGTGTGGTAATACTGCACCCATTAAACATTGCAGCAGATAGTAGGTCTGTTTACCTAGTGCACTATTAAAGATTGGGATTACAATAGACCTTTCAATGTGCACTCAGTACAAAACACACCTCTCAACTTTCTGCGTTTGAGTGAAATTCGAATGCATTTTTCCTGTTTTCATTTTTATTTAGCTATAAGATAATAAATACCTAAACCTTTGTAGTAACGTTTGAGTAGCTGGATATTTCTATTCGTCGTCTTATATTTTGATAGACCATCCTAAAATGCATTTATTTAAATTATATTTCCTGTCCTTCAACGAATATAGGAAACGAAGAAAAACAATTGGAAAGTTCAAACGCCAATGAAGCACTCGATTGCTCCATTTTATAGTGGTTTCCCTTCTCTTGTAACATATGAAGTTTGAAAGGGACGAAGATTTAATGAAATAATATCACCACTTACACATGACTTGATATATGCATGGGAGGTGACATGAGTCTTCGCAATCCTCAATGTATGAACGTTGAATATTATTTGGAGTGGTCAGTTGTCCACCTGTAGGAATAATAACACTAACTTGTCAGAGTAAACCCCATAAGCTGCTAAGTGCACCTGAGCTCATAAGATCAGATAAATATCTTGGCGGTCGGCCCATCCATCCTCTGTAATGGTATAATTCCGGCCGCAGGTTTTGCAGAGTACCTCTCATCAGATTTATATGTAGAACATGAGAACCACCAACCGTCATGCAGGATGGAAATCCATCACCCTAGTGGGAATACAATGAATGCATCGAATACTCAGCTGCCACCGGATAACACTCCTTTGGCTTTGGCGAGGCAGGATTCCACCCTCCAAATTTACAGTGGCTAATTTGTAAAATATTGAGTGTAGGCGCTCAATTTACTTTAGGAGACCACACCCATTTCTCCCGGTTCCACCTACTTCCTCCACTGGCGCCACCCACCTACTCTATTGGCTCCACCCACATCCTCAACTTGCACTGTTGAAAGCCAGATGTAATGCCCAATCTGAATTTCAGCAAGAGAGACTACCTCAGGTAAGGTTTTGATAGGAGGTTCCCCCCGCCTCACAGAAAATTTTGAAAAAAATGAAAGCAAAAAGAACATTTAAAGCACACATTTGAAACAAATTGGCTAAAATTATTATTGCCACTAATACAAATGTTGCAATGTAACACAGTGGTTAGAGTTGACTTTACAATTAACAATTTATTTCTACCTAAAAAAAACCTTTTTTGTAAAATTAAGACCGTCAAAGACTGGGAAAAACACATAACTTTCTAACCTGTACCAAGCTGTTTGTATTTAGCACTTTGATGGCAGTTCACAGCTCACTGTGTTAGATCGTAATTGTAACTTATGAAGTGCACAGTAACAAAAGGATCCCTTTGACTAAGCATCTCTCTGAGCATTACACATCAAATACTGTTCTGTAATCTGCATAGTACATGTTCTTTGCAGCAGGCACATTAACCTTCTGCGCCTGCTCTGCGCTACCTTAGATAAGTTGAAACGGCTACTAGACAAAACTTCAGGGGCCTCATTTATGAGGCTGTGCGGCACTTTTACGCCGCCGGTGCGGCACTTTTTGTGACGCACCAGTGGCGTAAAATATGCGCCCTGTTGCGCCACATTTACAAAGTGATGCATCTAGGTAGATGCGTCACTTTGTAAACCCCTGTGCCACATTATACCTGCGCCAGGTATAATGTATGCAAGGGGGGGCGTATTGACGCAAGAAAGGGTTGTAGAAGTGACGCAGTGAAATCTATAAGATTTCACTGCACCACTTCTAGGATGCAAATGCGTCAATATCTCACGCCTGCCTCACAGCAGGCGTAAGACTGACGCAGGCCCTTTCACATGGGGCTTGCCCCATGTGAAAGGATGCATTGCTGGAGTTGCGTCACTTTTGTGACACACTCCCGCAATGCGTCACTTTTGCACCATACAGATACGTCAGAAATATTGACGTATCTGTAACTCCTTGCGCAATGATGCGTCATACTGTAAATATGACGCATCATTGGTGTCTCAAGGAGGGCGCAATGGAAAATGACGCATCGCTGTTTTCGCGCAGCGATGCGTCACTTTTCATAAATGAGGCCCCAGCTCTCTCCAGTAGCCAGGTGAAGCCTGAGAAGTCTGCCATAAAAGTGGAACAAGCAAACTCTGTATTTTCAATTCGCCCAAGGAACAAAATCCAGTTTAATTTGCAGGTGAAAAACAAAACCCAAGGCATCCGAATTAGAGTATGTCCTTGAATTACATCCAGTCACGCTCCCTGGTGACCTCCTATAGCTGGTAACTTCTAACTATGGAGATGCTTGCGCCATTTACAGGTCACAGATTCAACTCCTAGTAAGATAGCTTAGTTGGTTAATGTGCGTACTGCAGAGACGTCAGTTTCACCTGCTGGGCATGGGTTGCAGTTGAGCTTTTTAATAAACTAGTTTAGAAGGCTCCCCCACCTTCTGTACAGTTCAGATCTGTGTATAATCTGAGGTTCTCAGATTTGGATCCTGGCAAAGGCAAGTCATCCTTTCCATTTGCAAAGGCCAATAAAATGGAAACCCCACAGATGGGTAGTTCCATTCAACATTAATAGCACCCAATAACAACTCAGTTTGGCGTGCTGTGCTCAGTAGTATTATGGGGTACATTCTTGTCAAACATAACATTTTAGGGGCAGTCACCATTTTGTCATGTCGACCTTGAGCTCTGCACTCTGAGCTTCCGGTGCTTCAAGGGGGGCCTGCTGTGTGTGGGTCATTCATACTTAGGCCTCCATACCTTTTTGTCCACATAAGGTATCCACGCCAAATTTGTGTCTTTTTTCTTGCAGCATATTGGAAATTTTAGAGGTACCCAGAGTTTGTGGATTTCCCTGGAGGGGACCGAGAAAATAGCCTTAATATAGCTAAATTATGTTTTTGGGGGGAAAATGGAATGAACGAACCATTTAATGTGCTAAAGTCATCTTCCCAGCTTCAGGAACATGTAGAGCTGAGTCAAAAAAACAAATTGTTAATCAAAGTTTGGCATTTTTCTAAGAGATTGCCCATTTTTGCAAATTTTTTTTTTTGCTTTCAACCTACTTTCAATTTGTGGTGGAAAACAGTATGAAATCCATGGGCCATCCAGCAAAGCTACATATTTCTGAAAATTGGACAACATTCCATATTCAGCAAAGAGACATGTGTGTAGATCCCTCAAGGTTTTCCATAAGAAACTAACTGTTGAAATAAATAAATATTGAAAACGAGAAGGAACGAGACAGCCATTTGTGACAATGTTTTTTTATCTTTAACTTTTTGTCACAAAGGCCAATTTTAAAAAAACAATTTACCATTATATTTACTAGACCCTTTTGGTTGTGGGGTAGGGTTGTACGCTCTTCAAGAACTTAAGGTACCCAGAGACAGCAAAGTGAGATGCATCGTACAATTTTAAAGATATTGTGCTATTCGCTCTCAACGTCAGCTGTATTCTGTGAATAGCCAAACGAAACTAGGATACTACATCCACAACTCGTATGTGCTGACGTCTCTATGAACAATGATTGCAAACGCTTACCCCACTGTTATAGTGGAACCACCTATGTAGTCATTCCGCTTCGTGAAAGCACGTCTCCAACTGGCAATCTTAAAAACAAAAAGTCCACAGGATCCGTATCACTCTACTTGGTTAATCGTGTAATTACTGGAGTAAACCGCTCTCGAGGTCGGGAAAGTGCCTACCTAACAGTCTCGTAGCGTGTCGTGACCTGTAACCCAGAAACGATCGTCGGCGTCTGCAACCGGTCCGTCGTCAGTTTCTGAAGCTCAGAAAACTTATGTCCGTCCAAGAGTAATGGAGCTAAACATAGGACTAATCGAGTTACCTGGCTAATGCATGGCGTGAAGTTACCTATATCCCCAGTGCGAGTATGAATGTAAAGTAGTTGCGCATTTGCACAATGCGTGAATAATGAAGTGTGCACTAAAAGATGTCCTGTGTTCTAAATGAGGATAAAAAGAACCTAAGCTTGTTGCGAACAGAGTGTATGTGATTAAAACATCCTGAGGAACCGATGACCACGAAGAATTTATGGTTAATCCTGTACAGAAAATTCCATGTTCATATTATATTTACAGTACTGTCTTTGTTATAAGGATGGGAAATGCAAAATGAAGATTATTACCATTAATTAATCTCTTCCTTGCTATATGCATGATCTTATGAATTGTTCATGTGACCACTCTAGTGTGCTTCTTAAAAAGCAACAGATAGACAATAATAGTTGAGAAACATAATGGTGCTCAAGCTCTATACACAAAAATTGAAAAATATATGTGAAGCAACCATTTTACACATTATAGAGAGTTCAAAAAAGGTGTCATTTTCACGAAGCATTCACATTGATTATCACAATTGTCATTAAAGCAACCATGCTATCCGGCTTGTTTGCAGAGTATGGATACGTTTTATAAAAAGCACAGCATCTCATATTGATCATTGAGCCCACCCGGTGTCAAAGTTCCCAGTTTCTTGATCCAAAATGTTTCTCGACGGGCTAATGCTGTGTTGTGATCTGTACCTATATGTTTTTCCACTAGTTCTAGCACTATAAATCTAAATTGTGGTATTGTGTGGTTAGATCTGGTCCAATGAGTTGCTAAACTAGAGGTAGTCGATCTGTTGCGTATTGTGCTCTTGTGTTCGATTATACGCGTTTTTATTTTTCTGGATGTTCTTCCCACGTAAGTTAAGCCGCATGGGCATGTGATCGCGTAAATTACACCTGTAGTGTTGCAATCTGCACTGTGTCTAAGCACTATGTCCTTGCCAGTGTGAGGATGAGAGAATGTCTTACTTACAGTAACGTTGTTGCATTGACCACAATTGTAACATTTTCTCATCCCTTTGAAAGACGTTACTTGAGTTTGTCTTGGGTTCTTTAGTATCTCCCTAATATTTTTAGCGCGAGTGTGTGCCACGATTGGAAAGTTTCCAAACAAGTTTGTAAAGTCTGGTTCGTTGGCTATCATCTCCCAGCGCTTCTTCAAGATACGTTTAATCCTCTGAGATTGTGTGGAATGTTTCATCACAAATACTATTCTGTCATTTGGCGATTTCTCTGTTTTCTGCAAAAGGTTCTTCTGATCCATCTTAGAAACTTTCCGGACAGAATCCTGGAGTATGTTCATTGGGTAGCCTCTTTCTGTGTACCTTTCTATTTGTTCTTTGAACAGCGTGTCACACTCTGTCTGGTTGGATGTTATTCTTTTAATGCGTATCAACTGAGACGTGGGTAAGTGGTTCTTAAGGTTCAAGGGATGTGCACTAGTGTAATGTAACGCATTGTTCACATCCGTAGGTTTGCGGTGTACGGTGGTGGATATCCCTTGTGCTGTTTTGCAAATCTCTATGTCAAGGAACTGAATCTTGTTTTCTTGGATGTTATGAGTGAACTTAATTCGGGGGTTGCAGTCATTGAGTTCTCTGATTCTGTTTTCCAACTCCTCTCGACTGCCACTCCAAATAACCAAAATATCATCAATAAATCGCAAGAGAAGAATCAAATGTTCTGTCCATCCTCTGTTGGATAAGATGTGTTGTTGTTCGAATTGTGCCATGAATGTATTGGCATAAGAAGGGGCTCCAGAAAAACCCATGGATGTCCCTGTTTTTTGTAAAAAAGATTGAGATTTCCAACCAAAATAACTGTGAAATAAAGAAAAATGCAGAAGTTCCAGTAAAAAAACACATAGTGGTTGATCCAGGTTAGATTGTAGCAACCTCCATTCTATGGCTTCTAAGCCCTCCGTATGTGCTATTGATGTATAAAGTGCCACCACATCGATGGTGCACAATATGGTGGTATCGTCAATGAGGTCGTTCACTTCTGACAATTTAACCAAACAATCAGTTGTGTCTTTCAGATATGTCGTCCAGGTTTGTACCAATGGTTGTAGATAATAGTCAATGAAATGACCAATGGGTTCATGGATCGATCCACATCCTGCCACGATGGGTCTAAACGGTGGGTCGTGGATACTCTTGTGAATTTTAGGCAACATATAGATATGTGGCACTTGTGGAAAATTGGTTCTCAGATATTTGCCTGTGTTGAGATTGATAATGCCAGAATTCTCTGCTCTCGAGATGATTACGTTTAACAATTTAGAAAATTCATCAGTATGGTCACAATCAAGTTGAATATATGTCTCAGTGTCTTGTACATGATCATTGACTTTTTGATCATAAAAGGATGTGTCCATCATAACGAGGGCACCACCTTTATCTGCCGGTTGAAACGTTATTGTGGTATCCTGTTTCAATTTGTTGAGTGTGCGTTTTTCACTTGTTGTCAAATTCTGGTTTTTTGGAGGTTCATACTTAATGGCTTCCAAATCTTTTTTTACTAGTGTCTCAAAGTTATCTAAAATCTTGTGTGAGATAGGAGACATAAATTTGCTCTTGGGTCTGAATTTCTCCGGTGGACGTCCACTGCCATTTGTACTAGTTGAAGCAAAAAACCATTTTAACCGTAGTTTGCGTAAAAACTTAAATAGAGCAATTTCAGTCTCTAAGCCATTTGAGACATATGTAGGAACGAAAGATGTCCCCTTATTCAAAACACGTGTCTCTTCCTGTGTTAACTCCCTTTTAGATATGTTTACCACTAGGTTGGTTTTTTCGTTACCGTGCGTTGTGGTCGTCCGCTTTCCAATGTTTTTTTTGTAATTTTGTCCCCTACGGGTGCGTCTGGTCTTGTTTCTGCCGAT
Source organism: Lissotriton helveticus (assembly GCF_964261635.1). NCBI lineage: Eukaryota > Metazoa > Chordata > Amphibia > Caudata > Salamandridae > Lissotriton > Lissotriton helveticus. The sequence continues at coordinate 1,576,862,218 of NC_136061.1, read as the reverse complement.
GGATCTGGCGGGTGAATGGATGATTGACCCTCTGCTAAAAAAGACGGTTGCGCGCCCTTTGATGGTCCAGCCGCACTTGTTTCTAATAAGTTGGTGCTCATCTGAATGTGTGCTGGTGCTCTTTGCAATGAAAGTTCATCCTCCTGTACTACGCTTTTCTTCAGAGGACGTTTGTCTTGGGGTTGGTCTGCTAGTGTATCTTTTTTGTGCGTAGGCTTCCGCCCATGTGTAAACTTCATCCAGTTTGTAATCAATAGTGTCTCTGCGGAATTTGCGGATCTTCCGGTCATGTACCTCCTTCGCATGCACATCCAACCTTGTGTTGATGTCTTCCAGTATCTTTGTCCAATCCTCGCTCGGTATGTCCCTGGTTAAATCTTGCTGAAGTTTGTAAATATCTTCCTTAAGATCTTTTAATATTTGTGAAAGTTCCTCTATTATTAGGAGGATTAAGTCCAATGAGCATTTATTTAAGATGGCCTGCCACTTCGTCATAAATGCTTTATTAAATTTGAACAACATTGGTTTGAGGGCTATACGTAAGCCCCTGGGTATCCTCTTAACTTTATGATACTCTATCAATGTTGTTGCGTGTAAGCGTTGATTCACCTCCTTGCGCATAGTGTATTCCAGTTGCTTCAACATTTGAGAGGTGGTGCCTTTCGACGTACTGAACGTGCGAGCTTGTTCGATCAGTGCGTAAATGTCTGCTGCTTCTTCTGTGCCATAAACTTTGGTTTCAGCCTGGTTCAGTGTAAGGTTAGATATTTCTTTAAAAGAAGCCATAATCTTTTAGTTTAGTGGGTGCTGGTCTATTGGCTGGGCTGTATCTAGACTGCAATGTAATAAGCTGACCTGCACTCCTGTAGTCAACCAGTTAATCATATATAATTTGTTAAACTATTTTTGGGAGCAACCCGGGAATGAGTTGTGCCCACAACTCTTTGAGAAATAGCCCTGTAGAGGCCTGGCAACAACCACGTCTGGCCGGGAGCTCACCCTTAGTCCCTAAGGTTTCAAGATATGTAAATCTGATTTGACACAATAGTCCAAAAATAAATCAATCGCATTATTTCATGGGTTACCACTTTTCTCAAAAGTTTACTATTACTTAGTGCGAGTCATTCAGGTTGTACAGAAAATACAAAAAATACAAAGTATACAGAACATAAATCTGTGTGTAATATTTTTAACTATATACAATGACGAAAATACTGAAAAAGTATGAAATGATTCACATAGAAAAAAGAAAAAGTTCCCAATGCATTTCGGGTCCCTCCGAGCCTTCTTCAGGGGAGAATGACTTATTCTTAAATTCAGTGTTCATTGTGATGAGGTATACGTCAGTTCCGTGTCAAGGCACTACAAAAGTAAATTATAATGTAACAATGAAAGCTGTCTCTATTTACATGATTCAAAGTTAGGATTAACCATAATTTCTGGGCGTGTCTTAATGTAATGGCATGTGATACACCAGTGACTGCCTGCAACATGCTGTGTTGGGCAAATGATAAAGTGCAGAAGAACAACAATAGAGTGCAAGTGGACAAAAATGTAAATCACCATTGTGATAAACGTATAATCCTCAGTGGATACCAAAAGTTCTACCCCTAGTATACCACAAGAATCTCACCACCATAGGGTGCCTATCAAGGATTTTGAATCGACGGTCCGGAGACTACTCACCATGACCGTCTGATGTCAAAGATATTGTGCTATTCGCTCTCAACGTCAGCTGTATTCTGTGAATAGCCAAAAGAAACTAGGACACTACATCCACAACTCGTATGTGCTGACGTCTCTATGAACAATGATTGCAAACGCTTACCCCACTGTTATCGTGGAACCACCTATGTAGTCATTCCGCTTCGTGAAAGCACGTCTCCAACTGGCAATCTTAAAAACAAAAGGTCCACAGGATCCGTATCACTCTACTTGGTTAATCGTGTTATTACTGGAGTAAACCGCTCTCGAGGTCGGGAAAGTGCCTACCTAACAGTCTCGCAGCGTGTCGTGACCTGTAACCCAGAAACGATCGTCGGCGTCTGCAACCGGTCCGTCGTCAGTTTCTGAAGCTCAGAAAACTTATGTCCGTCCAAGAGTAATGGAGCTAAACATAGGACTAATCGAGTTACCTGGCTAATGCATGGCGTGAAGTTACCTATATCCCCAGTGCGAGTATGAATGTAAAGTAGTTGCGCATTTGCACAATGCGTGAATAATGAAGTGTGCACTAAAATATGTCCTGTGTTCTAAATGAGGATAAAAAGAACCTAAGCTTGTTGCGAACAGAGTGTATGTGATTAAAACATCCTGAGGAACCGATGACCACGAAGAATTTATGGTTAATCCTGTACAGAAAATTCCATGTTCATATTATATTTACAGTACTGTCTTTCTTATAAGGATGGGAAATGCAAAATGAAGATTATTACCATTAATTAATCTCTTCCTTGCTATATGCATGATCTTGTGAATTGTTCATGTGACCACTCTAGTGTGCTTCTTAAAAAGCAACAGATAGACAATAATAGTTGAGAAACATAATGGTGCTCAAGCTCTATACACAAAAATTTAAAAATATATGTGAAGCAACCATTTTACACAATATAGAGAGTTCAAAAAAGGTGTCATTTTCACGAAGCATTCACATTGATTATCACAATTGTCATTAAAGCAACCATGCTATCCGGCTTGTTTGCAGAGTATGGATACGTTTTATAAAAAGCACAGCATTTCATATTGATCATTGAGCCCACCCGGTGTCAAAGTTCCCAGTTTCTTGATCCAAAATGTTTCTCGACGGGCTAATGCTGTGTTGTGATCTGTACCTATATGTTTTTCCACTAGTTCTAGCACTATAAATCTTAATTGTGGTATTGTGTGGTTAGATCTGGTCCAATGAGTTGCTAAACTAGAGGTAGTTGATCTGTTGCGTATTGTGCTCTTGTGTTTGATTATACGCGTTTTTATTTTTCTGGATGTTCTTCCCACGTAAGTTAAGCCGCATGGGCATGTGATCGTGTAAATTACACCTGTAGTGTTGCAATCTGCACTGTGTCTAAGCACTATGTCCTTGCCAGTGTGAGGATGAGAGAATGTCTTACTTACAGTAACGTTGTTGCATTGCCCACAATTGTAACATTTTCTCATCCCTTTGAAAGTCGTTACTTGAGTTTGTCTTGGGTTCTTTAGTATCTCCCTAATATTTTTAGTGCGAGTGTGTGCCACGATTGGAAAGTTTCTAAACAAGTTTGTAAAGTCTGGTTCGTTGGCTATCATCTCCCAGCGCTTCTTCAAGATACGTTTAATCCTCTGAGATTGTGTGGAATGTTTCATCACAAATACTATTCTGTCATTTGGCGATTTCTCTGTTTTCTGCAAAAGGTTCTTCCGATCCATCTTAGAAACTTTCCGGACAGAATCCTGGAGTATGTTCATTGGGTAGCCTCTTTCTGTGTACCTTTCTATTTGTTCTTTGAACAGCGTGTCACACTCTGTCTGGTTGGATGTTATTCTTTTAATGCGTATCAACTGAGACGTGGGTAAGTGGTTCTTAAGGTTCAAGGGATGTGCACTAGTGTAATGTAACGCATTGTTCACATCCGTAGGTTTGCGGTGTACGGTGGTGGATATCCCTTGTGCTGTTTTGCAAATCTCTATGTCAAGGAACTGAATCTTGTTTTCTTGGATGTTATGAGTGAACTTAATTCGGGGGTTGCAGTCATTGAGTTCTCTGATTCTGTTTTCCAACTCCTCTCGACTGCCACTCCAAATAACCAAAATATCATCAATAAATCGCAAGAGAAGAATCAAATGTTCTGTCCATCCTCTGTTGGATAAGATGTGTTGTTGTTCGAATTGTGCCATGAATGTATTGGCATAAGAAGGGGCTCCAGAAAAACCCATGGATGTCCCTGTTTTTTGTAAAAAATATTGAGATTTCCAACCAAAATAACTGTGAAATAAAGAAAAATGCAGAAGTTCCAGTAAAAAAACACATAGTGGTTGATCCAGGTTAGATTGTAGCAACCTCCATTCTATGGCTTCTAAGCCCTCCGTATGTGCTATTGATGTATAACACAGGCAAATATCTGAGAACCAATTTCCCACAAGTGCCACATATCTATATGTTGCCTAAAATTCACAAGAGTATCCACGACCCACCGTTTAGACCCATCGTGGCAGGATGTGGATCGATCCATGAACCCATTGGTCATTTCATTGACTATTATCTACAACCATTGGTACAAACCTGGACGACATATCTGAAAGACACAACTGATTGTTTGGTTAAATTGTCAGAAGTGAACGACCTCATTGACGATACCACCATATTGTGCACCATCGATGTGGTGGCACTTTATACATCAATAGAGTAGTGTAGTTCCTATCATCCCAATAGGCTCTGCGCATTGGAATAATACCTACAGCAGTAAAGGCCTAGACCAGACGTTAACTAGGTCTACTACTGTCGATACTAGACTTAAAGTTTTGGGTTTGCCAGCTTAGCTCAGAGTTCACTAGAAACTTTCTCGAATGTTCAGGAAGGACTTAACTTCCCTGATTAGACAAGAAGGGATTTAGTTTCTGACAACCATAGAACATGACAACTTTGCTCTCCCCTAATCAAGAGTAAATCTCAAGAGTCGTGTGAACAAAAGGCAAATTATTTTACTCAGTCAGTACGTGCATTCTTAGTCTCATCAGAATGTAGAGAAAAGGAATAGACGGGCGTGTTCAATAAAAAGGTGTTATTTATTGATCAGTCTCTTTTCTCATACAAGAGAAATGGATCGATATTATTGCAATACTTATAGCTAAGTAAAGTGCATACATTAAAAGCAATAGTATAAAATAATACTGTAAAACATTGATATGGTTTCTAAGCCATAAGATGTTTTAAAATGAATAAAATATATTACATACACATATACATTTGACTAAACGCACTCAACTGGTGTTTCTAGATACGCCTACCCCGTGTACCTGACCTAAGTCTAATACGTGGGCGGGAATAGAAAGTTACAGTTTAAGTTAAGTTTGTTTTTGCCAAGTGAATAACTAAAGAATTCTCTGTGAGGGGTTATTCAGTTCTGTACCTGGAAGTTAGGATGAATGAGGGATGGTATCTCTCTCTCTGGTCTCGATATTCCAGGCTGCCTGCGAGGGCTACCCAGAAACGCCGGGGCTGGATTTCTCGGCAGGAGAAAGCAGCGCGTCTCTCAGCGCGTCAGGAAGGCGGGGCTGCTGCCAGCGGGGTCTGCTCTGCTCTTGGCTTCGGCAAGTATGGCTGCTCCGTCTCGTCACCACGCGTGTGTTTGCATAGGGCAAGATCGGTAATATTTATACCTTTAAGGTGCCGAGATTGACGTAAGGATGGACATAGATACGTCAATAAGGATGTCATACGACTTGCTCGTTAGCACATTCTTTTACTAAAGTTCTCGGTGAAATCAAAACAATGGCCGCAGGGTTTTGCCCTGTTTGTCATAGGTTTGATTTGTTATGAGAACTCCGTATGCCTTATCAGGGGCTGGAGGGATATCGCTTGTCTAATTAGATCGCAAGCGTTATGACCTAATCAGATAACACGTTCCTGTGCCGTAGTGTGACTGCGTCAGATAACGGTATCTGCATCATGGGGATTTTCTGCCTCATGGGCTGACTGCTAGTTAACTTGTTAGTTTGTTAACCAGACTAGGGTCAGGAATAGGGGGATCGATTCAGAACCTATAGGAATACATGACAATAGCACATACGGAGGGCTTAGAAGCCATAGAATGGAGGTTGCTACAATCTAACCTGGATCAACCACTATGTGTTTTTTTACTGGAACTTCTGCATTTTTCTTTATTTCACAGTTATTTTGGTTGGAAATCTCAATATTTTTTACAAAAAACAGGGACATCCATGGGTTTTTTTGGAGCCCCTTCTTATGCCAATACATTCATGGCACAATTCGAACAACAACACATCTTATCCAACAGAGGATGGACAGAACATTTGATTCTTCTCTTGCGATTTATTGATGATATTTTGGTTATTTGGAGTGGCAGTCGAGAGGAGTTGGAAAACAGAATCAGAGAACTCAATGACTGCAACCCCCGAATTAAGTTCACTCATAACATCCAAGAAAACAAGATTCAGTTCCTTGACATAGAGATTTGCAAAACAGCACAAGGGATATCCACCACCGTACACCGCAAACCTACGGATGTGAACAATGCGTTACATTACACTAGTGCACATCCCTTGAACCTTAAGAACCACTTACCCACGTCTCAGTTGATACGCATTAAAAGAATAACATCCAACCAAACAGAGTGTGACACGCTGTTCAAAGAACAAATAGAAAGGTACACAGAAAGAGGCTACCCAATGAACATACTCCAGGATTCTGTCCGGAAAGTTTCTAAGATGGATCGGAAGAACCTTTTGCAGAAAACAGAGAAATCGCCAAATGACAGAATAGTATTTGTGATGAAACATTCCACACAATCTCAGAGGATTAAACGTATCTTGAAGAAGCGCTGGGAGATGATAGCCAACGAACCAGACTTTACAAACTTGTTTAGAAACTTTCCAATCGTGGCACACACTCGCGCTAAAAATATTAGGGAGATACTAAAGAACCCAAGACAAACTCAAGTAACGACTTTCAAAGGGATGAGAAAATGTTACAATTGTGGTCAATGCAACAACGTTACTGTAAGTAAGACATTCTCTCATCCTCACACTGGCAAGGACATAGTGCTTAGACACAGTGCAGATTGCAACACTACAGGTGTAATTTACGCGATCACATGCCCATGCGGCTTAACTTACGTGGGAAGAACATCCAGAAAAATAAAAACGCGTATAATCGAACACAAGAGCACAATACGCAACAGATCAACTACCTCTAGTTTAGCAACTCATTGGACCAGATCTAACCACACAATACCACAATTAAGATTTATAGTGCTAGAACTAGTGGAAAAACATATAGGTACAGATCACAGCACAGCATTAGCCCGTCGAGAAACATTTTGGATCAAGAAACTGGGAACTTTAACACCGGGTGGGCTCAATGATCAATATGAGATGCTGTGCTTTTTATAAAACGTATCCATACTCTGCAAACAAGCCGGATAGCATGGTTGCTTTAATGACAATTGTGATAATCAATGTGAATGCTTCGTGAAAATGACACCTTTTTTGAACTCTCTATAATGTGTAAAATGGTTGCTTCACATATATTTTTCAATTTTTGTGTATAGAGCTTGAGCACCATTATGTTTCTCAACTATTATTGTCTATCTGTTGCTTTTTAAGAAGCACACTAGAGTGGTCACATGAACAATTCATAAGATCATGCATATAGCAAGGAAGAGATTAATTAATGGTAATAATCTTCATTTTGCATTTCCCATCCTTATAACAAAGACAGTACTGTATATATAATATGAACATGGAATTTTCTGTACAGGATTAACCATAAATTCTTCGTGGTCATCGGTTCCTCAGGATGTTTTAATCACATACACTCTGTTCGCAACAAGCTTAGGTTCTTTTTATCCTCATTTAGAACACAGGACATCTTTTAGTGCACACTTCATTATTCACGCATTGTGCAAATGCGCAACTACTTTACATTCATACTCGCACTGGGCATATAGGTAACTTCACGCCATGCATTAGCCAGGTAACTCGATTAGTCCTATGTTTAGCTCCATTACTCTTGGACGGACATAAGTTTTCTGAGCTTCAGAAACTGACGACGGACCGGTTGCAGACGCCGACGATCGTTTCTGGGTTACAGGTCACGACACGCTACGAGACTGTTAGGTAGGCCCTTTCCCGACCTCGAGAGCGGTTTACTCCAGTAATAACACGATTAACCAAGTAGAGTGATACGGATCCTGTGGACTTTTTGTTTTTAAGATTGCCAGTTGGAGACGTGCTTTCACAAAGCGGAATGACTACATAGGTGGTTCCACGATAACAGTGGGGTAAGCGTTTGCAATCATTGTTCATACAGACGTCAGCACATACGAGTTGTGGATGTAGTATCCTAGTTTCTTTTGGCTATTCACAGAATACAGCTGACGTTGAGAGCGAATAGCACAATATCTTTGACATCAGACGGTCATGGTGAGTGGTCTCCGGACCGTCGATTCAAATTCCTTGATAGGCACCCTATGGTGGTGAGATTCTTGTGGTATACTAGGGGTAGAACTTTTGGTATCCACTGAGGATTATACGTTTATCACAATGGTGATTTACATTTTTGTCCACTTGCACTCTATTGTTGTTCTTCTGCACTTTATCATTTGCCCAACACAGCATGTTGCAGGCAGTCACTGGTGTATCACATGCCATTACATTAAGACACGCCCAGAAATTATGGTTAATCCTAACTTTGAATCATGTAAATAGAGACAGCTTTCATTGTTACATTATAATTTACTTTTGTAGTGCCTTGACACGGAACTGACGTATACCTCATCACAATGAACACTGAATTTAAGAATAAGTCATTCTCCCCTGAAGAAGGGTCGGAGGGACCCGAAATGCATTGGGAACTTTTTCTTTTTTCTATGTGAATCATTTCATACTTTTTCAGTATTTTCGTCATTGTATATAGTTAAAAATATTACACACAGATTTATGTTCTGTATACTTTGTATTTTTTGTATTTTCTGTACAACCTGAATGACTCGCACTAAGTAATAGTAAACTTTTGAGAAAAGTGGTAACCCATGAAATAATGCGATTGATTTATTTTTGGACTATTGTGTCAAATCAGATTTACATATCTTGAAACCTTAGGGACTAAGGGTGAGCTCCCGGCCAGACCTGGTTGTTGCCAGGCCTCTACAGGGCTAATTCTCAAAGAGTTGTGGGCACAACTCATTCCCGGGTTGCTCCCAAAAATAGTTTAACAAATTATATATGATTAACTGGTTGACTACAGGAGTGCAGGTCAGCTTATTACATTGCAGTCTATTATTCTATGCTCCCACATGTCTTCTGATAAAAATGGTACCTTACTTGTGGGGGTAGGCCTAGTACCAGCATCACGAAATGGTCCAAAAAGCAGCATGGATACATCACATTTTTCCACTCAAAACAGACACATTTTATTGCAAAGTGGGTAGCTGTTGATTTCGAGCCCTAACTCAGGCCACACCTTGGGGAACCTAGCAAACTTAACATTTCTGAAAGCTAGACCACTAAGGGAGTACAGGGTGGTGTGCCTTGTTTGGCTCTCATCAGGGTGCTTAACCAAGACTCCCTTGCAAACCTCAAACTTAGAATAAAAATATTTTCCTCAAATTACTGTGATGGAAAGTTCTGGAATATGCGGGGAGCCATAACCTTCCCTCCAACAAGCATTGCCCTACGTCTTCCAATTAAAATGGTATCTCACTTATGTAGGTAGGCCTAGTGCCCACGAAAGCATACAGCTCAAAGCGCAACCTAGATACATCACATTTTCCCACTCAAAACATCCCCTTTTTTGCAAACTGGGTAGCTGTGGATTTTGGTCCCTAGCTTAGTCAGCCCCTAGGGAAACCAATCAAACCTATACATTTTTTAAAACTAGACACCCATGGGATTCCATGGTCGGGTGACTTGTAAGGTTCTCACCAGGTTTTGTTACCAGAATTCCTTGCAAACCTCAAACATTGCCTGAAAGCACATACTTTCCTTGCATTTCTGTAATGGAAACTTTAGTTAACTGCAGGAATCCACAAAATTATTATGACCCAGCATTTTCCCACTTGTGCCAAAAAGAGTCCTGCACCACTTGTGTGGCTGGGCCTAGTGCCCATGACAGGAACAGATCAAACCAAGAGCAATCGAAGCCCTCGCAGGGGGACTCTCATTGACCTCTGTTTGATCAGTTCCTGTTGTTTTTAATGGCACAAGTGGGGCATGTTGGGTGTAAGGAATTTTGTGGATCCATCACAGAAATGTAAGGAAAATGCATGATTTCAGTCAAAGTTTGAGGTTTGCAGGGCACTGTGGGTAAGAAAACAACCCTGAAATCCCCAGGTCGCCTACTTTTCAGAAATGGCTTTGGTTTGTTGCTCTAGTGGGCCCTCCCTGGGGGGCATATCTGGGGTAATGATCCAATCTGCCCCACACGAGGGCAGAAAGACTGTTTCCCCATTTATTTGGGGTGGGGGCATGGCCAAGTTCATGCTGGGCAGCCCCCACCCCTATAGAGCTTTCCCTGGAGTCTAGTGGACTTTAAGGCAGAGCAGGGCCAATTAACTCCCTTGCCCCCCCCCAGGGTAGCAGAAACACTTGGCTTCTAGTGGTCCTTCTGCCCCTGGGGATGCCGATCTGGGCTAATTATCCCAATGGGTCCCCCAAGGGGACAGAAAGACTGCTGCCCCATTTAGTTGGGGTGAGGGCATGGCCATGCCCATGGTGGGCAGCCCCCACCCATATTTTTTATAAAGCCCTGGCATCTCCCCGAGGGAGTAGATCTGGGGGTAATTACCCCAAATTGCCAACCATGGGCTAAAAGGCAATTGCCCAATTTAGTTGAGGTGGGGCATGGTCATACCCACCGTGGGCAGCCCCCACACCTACATTTAAAAAAAGCACTCCCTGGCTTCTAGTATGCCACATACTCCCGGGGGGGGCAGATTGAGGTAATTACCCAAAGACTGTTGCCTCATTTAGCTGGGTTGGGGGTATGGCCATGCCCATGGTGAGCAACCCCCACCCCAATATTATTTTTTTTAATTCCTGGCTTCTAGTGGGCTTATTTGCCCCGAGGGGCATAGCAGGGGTAATTACCCAATCTGGCCCCCAGGGGTCAGAAAGAATGTTACCCCATTTATTTGGGGTAGGGGTATGACCATGACCATGCTGGGCAGCCCGACCCCTATAGTTTAATAAAATGAAGAAAATTGATGTCTAATGGACTTTCCCCTCCATCCCCCGGGGGTATATTGGAAGTATGTGCCCAATATGCCCCCGATGGGGGTGTGCAGAAAGACTTAAATATAAAATAGGCATGGGGGAGTACAAGCCCTTGCTCAAGAAGAGACTCTCCCTAACTCTGCCTGGGGATCTCTCATCTGTGGTGATCACCAATCAGGGATCCACTGGGCAGAGGTACTCTTAAAAAGGGGAAATTCTCCCCTTTCCTATGATACATCTCTGTGCTGAGATATCCCCCAGAGCACTGATTCAGTGAAAGTAAAATGAGCCAATGGGGTTGTTTTACTTTCACTTTTACTGCAATGACGTCATAGCTGCAAAAAAAACAACACAATTCAGTGCACCAGAGGGACCTTTATTTACCACCCCAGTGTCAGCCCATGGCCGACATACACACTGAAGAGGAAGTGCAGGTGTCAGTTGGCCGACACCCGCACTTAAAATGTTAAACCATGGTTGGAGGTAAAACGTTGCAAAGATATAATATTGAGTTTTAATTTTCGAAGTACAAAAATATCGTGTTGGAAATATTGAGGAGACAGAATATCGACATTGAGAATATCGGTGACTAGAATATCCACATGAAGGTAAGAAATATTGTTTCTGTTAATATCGAAATCAGTAATATTGTTTGTAAAAATATTGTTCTTAATAATCTCGATGTTTATATTAGTGTTACGTATTTTAGTATATTTCAAATGTATGTGTATTTTTTTAAGTCATACATTTTTTAGAGTGAATTTTGCGTATTAGTTCCTTAGCGGGTTGTGGGTTTAAAGAGGAATAGGGTAGGAAGTAATTTAATGATATTAAATTTAAAAATACTTTTTAGAAATTATTAATAATTTGTAATACAATTTTGCATTTTTATTCCGTAGCAGGTTGTGGGTTTTTAGGAGAATAGGGTGGGAAGTAATTTATTTATAATAAAATAATTGATATTTTTTTGTAATTTATATTTAGATTCTTAATATTTTATATTGTTGATTGTGGTAATTAATTTATTATCAATGAGTTATTAATTAGTTGTTTATAATTAAATATTTTGTAAATATCTTAATTGTGTTCTTTTTTTAGGAGCGGGTTGTGGGTTTATAGGGGAATAGGGTAGGAAGTAATTTAATTATAAATAATTAATTAATACATTCTATTAATTAAGTATTTATTATTTTATATTGTTAATTGTGGTAAATAATGTATTATTCATTAGTTAATAATTATTTTGTAAATATGTAAATTGTGGTATTATTTTAGGAGCGTGTTGTGGGTTTATAGGGGAGTAGGGTGGGAAGTAATGTAATATATATATTTTTTTTTAATTACTTAATATTTATGTATTTAAAATGTGTATTGTAAATTGTGGTAAATAATATATTGTTAATTGTTTATTTATTGATTAATAATAATGATTAATGAATTAATAATTATGGTATTTGTATGATTTTCTTTACGAGCAGGTTGTATGTTTATAGGGGAGTAGGCTGGAAAGTAATTTAATTTCTATATATATATTTTATCATAAAATGTATTTTAAATTGATTTATTCTGTTAATTGTGTGAATTAAATTATTAATCATTGTTTTTAAATTGTTAATTAAAAGAACATTTATTAATTATTAATTATGTTAATAGTGTTATGTTGTACAACATTGGTAGTGTGAATCATAGGGGAATATGGTGGGAGGTAAAAAAAAATGAATTGTTTGTTAATTATTTTTAATTATTTTACTCGAGAGGGAATAGTAAATTATTCCTCTCCGCTATCCCACACTTTCCCTACTGTTGCGCTCTCTGGAATGGGAATAGTAATTTTACCTCTACGGTATCCAACACTTTACCTACTGTTGCACTCACTGGAGGGGGAATAGTAATTTTTACCCCAGCGCAATCCAATACTTTCCCGACTGTTGCACTCACTGGAGTGAGAATAGTACTTTTTACCCCTTCACTATCCAACAATTTCCCTACTGTTGCACTCTCTGGAGTGGTAATAGTAATTTTTACCCCTAGGCTATCCAACACTTTCCCTACTGTTGCACTCTCTGGATTGGAAATAGTACTTATACCTCTATGCTATCCAACACTTTCGCTACTGTTGCACTCACTGGAGTGGGAATAGTAATTTTTACCCCTACGCTATCCAACACTTTCCCTACTGTTGAACTCACTGGAGTGAAAATAGTAATTTTTACCCCTCGGCTATCGCCACTTTCCCTACTGTTGCACTCACTGTAGTGGGAATAGTAATTTTTACCCCTACGCTATCAAACACTTTCCCTACTGTGATACTTACTGGAGTGGAAATAGAAATTTTTACCCCTGCGCTATCCACACTTTTCCTACTGTTGCACTCACTGGAGTGGGAATAGTAATTATTACCCCTCCACTATCCAAAACATTCCCTACTGTTGCACTCTGTGGAGTGGGGATAGTAATTTTTACCCCTATGCTATCCAGCCTTTTCCCTACTGTTGCACTCTCTGGAGTGGGAATAGTAACTTTAACCCCTACACTATCCAACACTTTCCCTACTGTTGCACTCACTGGAGTGGTAATAGTAAATTTTACCCCTATCCTATCCAACACTTTTCCTACTGTTGCACTCTCTGGAGTAGGAATTGTAATTTTTATCTCTACGCTATCCAACACTTTCCCTACTGTTGCACTCACTGGAGTGGGAATAGTAATTTTTACCCCTACGCTATCCAATACTTTCCCTACTGTGGTACTTACTGGAGTGGAAATAGCAATGTTTACCCCTCTGCTATCCACACTTTTCCTACTGTTGGCCTTACTGGAGTGAGAATAGTAATTATTACCCCTCCACTATCCAATACTTTCCCTACTGTTGCACTCTGTGGAGTGGGGATAGTAATTTTTACCCCTACGCTATCAAACCTTTTCCCTACTGTTGCACTCTCTGGAGTAGGAATAGTAACTTTAACCCCTACGCTATCCAACACTTTCCCTACTGTTGCACTCACTGGAGTGGTAATAGTAATTTTTACCCCTACGCTATCCAACACTTTCCCTACTGTTGCACTCACTGGAGTGGGAATAGTAATTTTTAGCCCTCCACTATCCAACACTCTCTCTACTGTTGCACTCACTGGAGTGGGAATAGTAATTTTTACCCCTACTCTATCCAATACTTTCCCAACTGTTGCACTCACTGGAGTGGGAACAGTAATTTTTACCCCTCCGCTATCCAATATTTTCTCTACTGTTTCAGTTAAAGTAGTGTGAAATGTACTTTAAAAAGATAAAAACCATTTGAATATTTTAATTTATTATATATATTTTATTTTAAATGTTTATGTTATTGGTGTATGTGTATATATATATCAAAACTAGCAAATTGCGCACCTGCGCTATCAGCAGTCACCTTCAATGCCTCTTGCCATCCAGCTATTGTTGCCTCGCACAGCCTGGAATCCTAGTTGATCCTTAGCATTACTTCATGTGCCCGACGCGTTTCGAGGCTGGCCGCCTCTTCTTCATGGGGCTTTCAAAACAAACAGGCAGCACGCTCAGATTCAGTTTGCCAACTTTATTTCATTGGAGGATACCGCCCTAAGTGGGCGTGGCTTCATCGTCTTTGCCATCAAGCATGATGGTCGTAGTAGTCCCTTCTGAGCGTGTGTTTGTATACCTTGAGTAGGTTGCCTTGTTGATTCGAAAAATTACACCATTAGTTTATAACCCTTGAGTAGGGGGAAGAACTGTAGGATTTCAAAGCTGACATTGTCCCAGAGGCTTTGAACCAAAGTAGCGATGCACGGTGCAGCGCCATGGCCCCCCCGCGCTGTGTAGCGTTTCACTGCAGCCGGAGGTGGTGCTCTGCTGCACGGCCAGGGGCAGCCGTGTAAAATATCAAAACGAGCAAATTGCGCACCTGCGCTATCAGCAGTCACCCTCAATGCCTCTTGCCATCCAGCTATTGTTGCCTCGCACAGCCTGGAATCCTAGTTGATCCTTAGCATTACTTCATGTGCCCGACGCGTTTCGAGGCTGGCCGCCTCTTCTTCATGGGGCTTTCAAAACAAACAGGCAGCACGCTCAGATTCAGTTTACCAACTTTATTTCATTGGAGGATACCGCCCTAAGTGGGCGTGGCTTCATCGTCTTTGCCATCAAGCATGATGGTCGTAGTAGTTCCTTCTGAGCGTGTGTTTGTATACCTTGAGTAGGTTGCCTTGTTGATTCGAAAAATTACACCATTAGTGTATATATATATCTATTTATAATTTTTACTATATTTCTAACAATTTATAATTTCATAAAAGAATTATTTATTAATATTATTAAGTAAATATATATATATTATATTTTATATGTATGTATATGTAAAACATTTTTTACACTATGGGGCCGATTCCGATCCGGGTTGGAAAGCTCTCCGACCGAGCCGGATCCGGAGTGTTTTCCCACCGAGCCGGACTCCTGCAGTACGACCGAGCGAGTACGATTCTGCCGTGTGCTGCCGGACTCGGTTCGGTCTGACTCCCATAGAAGTCATTGGGAGCCAGTCGTACGACGCGTACATGGGCTCCCATTGACTGAATGGGTACATCTCGCACAAGGGCCCCCCCTACAGTGGGTACGTGTCAGTGCTATCCGCACCGTACATGCCTGTGTTGGGGAGTGTGTCCGAGTCATAGGGCTGCGGGTGACAGGGGGTCCAAAGCGGACCCCCAAAGGCAACTTCCTGGATGTTTTGCGAGCTGGACACTCCGGCTCGCACTGGCTGTCCGACATGTTCATTTTACTGGCTCGGTGGTAAATCGCATCCATTTCATGCCACGGTTAGCTTGCGGCCGAGATGTGCGGAGTGGTTCGGACCCGAATCGGTCAGCGAATGTCACGTAACTCTCATCGTACTTGCTCCCTCGTACAGCTGTACGAGTCGGGCGGATTCAGAACGGAGCCCGTGCAGCATGATTGTTGGTGGCATCCAGGAAGATTTCAAAATACTTGGCTGTTTAAGGAGACTGTGCAGCATCAACATCGGCCACAGCTGAAACCTGCTTTTCACTGCCATCATTCTTGGTAGGCTCTGAAGTTTGCTTTGCTTTCAGCTGGAGCTCCTTCATTGTCATCTCATGCTGCAGCAGTACTTTTTTGTCCAACCAAGGCCCTCTCTGCCTCAGTCTTCTCCCGGGCCAAGGCTCCCTCTGACTCAGCCCTTCTCTTCTCTGTAAACAGTTCCATCATGGCCAGCCGCAGTTTGAGCTCCTTCACTGCCTTTCTGCCCTTTAGCTCCTCTGGTGGCAGACTATGGGTAGAAAAACTGCTCTCTGCCCTAATAAAAGGGGTCTGCTCCTAGGAGTGCATTTTCTCTTGTTCTGGGTGCTGCAGCTCCAGATCTATGTCCAGATCTGTCTCCCTGGTTCCCTCGTTGCCTCCTCTCATACTCGGATGCGTCTAGCATCTTTTGAGCCTCCTAAATGGCTCAGAGGGCCTTATGAAACACATTGTCATTGCAGAAATTCCTGAGCTTAGATGCAGTGTAGCTTTCCAGCTCGCTTAGCTCAAGCCCCATCCTTGCATGTAAGATAACAGATGCAGACAGTTAGGTAGAATGAGAGTGGGTTTGGAGTAGAATACAATAGCCAATGAAGGACGATTAAAAACAAATTGAAACTGGTGCTAAATTATTTATAGGGGATTTTAGTGTTACATAAAATCACTATATGGCATTGTGCAAACACAAGTGCTGGATCCCACTACTTCCCCAAATGTGATAAATTGGTTTGTTGGTTGAGGGGGTGTGGGCCCCTAACAAGCAACAGCCACAAACTCTGTCAGGGCGAACCAGAAAAAGTCTCTATAATAATCTGTGCTTAACCCTTTGGTAGCTTGGCACAAAAGCATTGAGGCTTAACTAAGACTCAACATGTAAAGTATGTATGCAGCACACAAAGACCAATAAAGGAAAAACGCAAGGCAAGAAATTGCCACACCAATTTACAAAAATAGATTAAAATGTGATAAATGATTTGACCCCATTGCCAGACCAATGCAATTTTAAATATTTAAGGTAAGTAAAGAGCCTAAAAGCATAAATCACCACTCTTGAGAATCTGGCTGTGTGAGACTGGGTGAAATTCATAAGTCAGGCCAACAGCGATGGAGCGCTGGCCATCTGCAGGTAACAGGTTAGTCATGCTGAAGATTTAACCTTCTTAACTCTAGCACGAAGAGTTTCATTCAAGGCGGAAGACGCCACAGGGAGCAGGGAGAGCATTACTGATGATCAATGCTGTAGCGTGGAGAGCAGGCCGGGCGTTGTAAATGGTTGTCATTGTAGCGCAAAAGGTCCTGTCAGCCATTATAGACAGTTGTTGCTTGAGATTCTTGTTTGTGGTCACCACAGGCTGTCGATGCTGTAACGTAAAGTGCAGATCTGGTGTTGCTGGTTGTCTCTGGCGGTAGCTGTAGCATGAAGAGTCGGTTCTACCAGAACTTCGTGTTGGCGGTCACCACTGGAAGCGAAATCTTGGTACAAACAGACTAGATTGTGGTCGTGAAGAGCCCACAACTACTGGATTTATGCTTTTGTAGAAGCCTACTAATAAATAAATAAAACAAGTACAAGTAGTGGTAGTTTTAAGTTACACATTTGCTCGAGGACAGCCTCTATAGGATTCACATGGGTTTTCATACCTTTGATACATCTTGTACAAATAACAGCTAATCGGACATCGCCCGGAGTTGGGATTTTCCAAACATTTATCCAATCGTTAATTAACTACAGACTTTTATCTACATTTGGATATTGGCTTATGAAATGTTCTGCAACAGAAGCAAATCATCAGTACACTCATACCGCCTGATACATCAAGCTAAATTGCACTCACAAAGGACAAGATTCTCAGAATCTTGCCTTTTGCGAGTGCAATTTTTGCATTTGGGATTCATCATCCCAAATGCAAAATTCGCTATTTAAGAATTCGCACATTTGCGAAGAATTGAATTTAAGGAATCTCTATTTGAGATCCTTAAATGCAATTCATGAAGCATTTTAAAATTGCGAAATTGCAATTTTGGGCCGCTATTTACCGCGAGGTCAGACCTCTCGGTAAATAGCAAAAACTTAGAAAAATGCATTTAAATGCATTTTTCTAAGTTGCATGTTACACACACACATGTCCTTTGGACATGTGTATGCGCAACACCAATGTAGATTACATTTCAGGGGTGCTACAGGGTGTCCTTTGGACACCCCTGCACCCTTGAAATCGCATCCTTATTTGCGATTAGCTAATTGCTAATCGCAAATAAGGAATAACTCCCCATGCATTCCTATGGGCCTGTAGGCCCATAGGAATGCATGGGGAGTTATTCCTTATTAGCGATTAGCAATTAGCTAATCGCAAATAAGGAACATGTAGGAATCGCAATATTTATTGCAATTCCTACATGAATCCCGTTTTGCAAGTCCTTAATAGCGATTCGTTATGAATCACTATTAGGGGCTCGCAAAACGGGAGAATGATGAATCAGGCTGATAGTTTCCGGGCATCATTTATTTTTCAAGGCATTGGGTCTTTGCAAACTCAGCACAAGTCATCACGTCTTCAGATGTTCTGTAAGGTCATTAGGTGTCACAAAATGGAACCTGAAATAGGTTGTCTACCACATCCCCTCTTTTAACACTTACTAATATCTTCTTTTTTTTTTTTTTTAAGTTCAAGTTTATTGAAACCAAAAACATAGCATAAATACAAAATGTAATACAGTCAATCAATGAGAGGCATGAGAGATATACAAATGAAATTTAAGGAGGTATAATAAAACGGAATCAATAAACACCTATAGCTAAATCATGAAAAAGAAATAGCAAGGAAGGGAAAAAGAAAACAAAATAAAAGGGGGAATGGAGCATGACAATTCATAAAACGTAACATTGTATGCAAATAATGAATGTAAATAAAACAATGTGTGATAGACAGCAAGCAATAAATAAGCACATAACTTGTAAATCGAAATAAAAATAGAAATAAGCAAAATCATGGTGGTTTGTGAACATCATCAGATGGATTTTGGTAATTAACAATAACAGTTTGAGGAGAGGGAGAGGTTTTGGAAAGGTAGGTAGTGATAGGGATCCATACCATATCTCGTTTAACAGCCAAAGAATTTTATCCCACTTTGTATACCCTATCATTCACATACCTGCCCTTTGTCTACTTTGTTTTCTCACTACCTGTCCTTCATACCTTTTTGTGTTTTATCTGTTAATATAATTTTTCCGTTCCTTTAACCTTTATTCACACCTGACCAGCCTTTATTTTCTACACACATTTATTTATTTTCTATAATTATTCCTAACAATTGTATCGTTCGTTGCTGCTGTGATCCGCATTTTCCCACTTAATTGATCTTCCCTATCCAAGATGGCTGACGCTTCTCGATCGTATTCTGTCTTCACCTCGTAAAACAATTTTATTTAATTACCCACACGTATTCTTGGGCTTCGAAATACGGTGTGCATGCTTATTTAGCCATTTAATTATCACACACCAGTTTAGTATTCCTCCCGTAGTCTGCTTTTCATGCGAATTACGGAACTGTTCTCCAGATCACATGACCGTTTTCTATTTCACACACTTTCACCGGCGCGTTACGTTTCTCACCGTTTGTTGCTGAATGCGACATCCTGATTGCTTCGGTAAGCATGTAATTCTTTTACAGTCACTAAGACTCACTTATAGATTTATTTTCCGTTATGCACGATATTTCACATCAATTTGGGTATCTTTACTGTGATGTTTTGGTGGTGTCTTGAGAACATTTATCCTTCGGGCACGAGCTTGCACTTCTTGAACTACTCTCTCTCTCCATTTTTTTACAACTTTAAGGCGGGGAACAGCCATTACAACGCAACTATTACAACGAAGTGCTATTACAACGCAACTATTACAACGCAAGTTCTATTACAACACATGTTTTTACAACGCATGCTTTTACAACGCGAGTGCTGTTACAACGCATGCTTTTACATCGTAAATTTATTTAAAAAATGTATTTTTTTTAAATTGAATTAATTCCTATGTAAAATTATAGAGGCCTTTTTGAAATTAAAATTTAATATTAATAAATATTGGAAAAATGTTGGAAAAATGAATTTAATTAGAAGAATTAATACTCAGGTATCTTTTAAGAAAATATAAATGTTTTAACTATATTTAATTACTATTTATTATTTAATTTTTAATTATCAAAAATATTAAAATGTAATGTTTAATATTAGAATTTTAATTTATTTAAAAAATAATAATACTCAGGTATTTATATTTATTTTTCTAAAATATTTTAAGACATAATACTCTGGTAAATTTTTATGTAATGTTTAATATTAGAATTTTAATTTATTTAAAAAAAATAATACTCAGGTATTTATATTTATTTTTCTAAAATATACTCTGGTAAATTTTAACTATATTTAATTACTAATTAATATTTAATTTTTAATTTGCTAAATATTAAAATGTAATGTTTAATATTAGAAATTTTATTTATTTAAAAAAAAATAATACTCAGGTATTTATATTTATTTTTCAAAAATATTTTAAGAAATAATACTCTGGTAAATTTTAAAGAAGAAAATAGAGATTTTATTTGAATGTTAATTTAATAATAATTATTACAAATTTTCTGAAGGAAAATAAGGTTAATTATAAATGAGTATAATTATTTATTATTTATTTAAATTATTTTTGAATTTAAAAAAATGATAGAAATTTTATAAGAAGCATTTTTAGAAAATTTCCCACGGTTTTACATTGATTCCAATAGACGGTTTAGTCCTTCGTTTATTTCAATGACTACTCTATAGTAACCAGCGGAACTGAATAGCAAGGTCAAAAAACAACAGAAGAAGGAGGGAGAAGATTGAAACAAGACTAGCATACTGGTAAGTGATAATAAACATAATTTATAGCAGTCAAAACAAGAAGAAAATAGAGATTTTATTAGAATGTTAATTTAATATTAATTATTACTAATTTGTAGAAGGAAAATAAGGTTAATTAAAAATAAGTATAATTATTTATTATTTATTTAAAATATTTTAAATTTTTAAAAAATGATAGAAATATTATAAGAAGCATTTTTAGAAAATTTCCCACGGTTTTATATTGATTCCAATGGACGGTTTAGTCCTTCGTTTATTTCAATGACTACTCTATAGTAACCCGCGGAACTGAATAGCAAGGACGAAAAACAACAGAAGAAGGAGGGAGAAGATGGAAACAAGACTAGCATACTGGTAAGTGATAATAAACATAATTTATAGCAGTCAAAACATTATTCTTAAAGTTACGATAATAAAATAAATAAGTTGAAAGACCATGACGTTATTGTTTTAGTTTGCTTTATTTTATTAAAAAAATATCAAAAATAAATATACAATTTTATTATTATTCTCCATATTTTTGTAACATTTTATGTTTAGATATAACATTTATTAAAAATAGTAACTTGAGAACAATAAATGTTTAACAAATAGTCCTTTTTTTATCTTGGTAGATTTTGATCACGTCGTTACGTTAACGTCGACGTTAGCGGCTATCTTGGATTGCATCGATTGCTGGAAGCAGCTGGAAGCTGATCTGCGCTCAGGTAGGAAACTTAAATAACTTTATTTAAAGTAAAAAAAAAGAAAAAAATGTATATATATTGTAATGAAAGGATAAGGAGAGGTTGCGGATGTAAAAAAAAGTTGTTTAGTGTTTGTTTTCAGCATGTCGCCAAACTTTTTATTTGTAAATGCCTACGTCGGGTTATGTTACGATTAAAGTAATGGGTAAAGATGGAAAAATAACTAAGTGTTTAATTATTAGAAAACATTTTGAACGTTTAATGTTTTGTGTAGAGATAGAAATGTATTGCGATTAAAGTTTTGTAGAAGAGAAATGGGATAGTTTTGTTATTTTGGCAAAATGATTGCTTTTGGCTTGGTTGGTAATAAATTAAACTGTTTTTTTAAATTGCAAGAGGAAAAAAAGAAGGGAGATGCATTTAGATTAAATTGTTGTACTTTTCGTTTTTGAGGTTTGATTGGTTGCATTGGTTTAATATTTAATAGGCCATGAATTTAAAGGATTTATTTTGCGTGTTGTTTTTTGGAAAAACTGGAATGAGATACAATATGATTTAGTTAGCGAGAAAAAATCCAGTTAGGATGTGATGTTATATAACCGAAAAAATTAATTTTCAGGTTAGGAACGTCACATTTGCAGCAAGGGATTTTTGGAAAAAAGAAGAATGCAAAAGGATTCGGGCAACGAAGACGGATTTGTTTTCAAGAAAGTAATTTTTCTGTTTGAAAAAGTACAGAAAAAAGAAAACAATTTGAAACAATTAAGTTAATAATATGGATGTATTTTATCGCACTAACATTATTTTTTTACTTGTAAAGAAGAATGCATTACTCAGGAAATGCATTAAATTATAGATTTAAAAAAAATTTGAAAAAGTATCGATTTGATAAACAGTAATTGAAAAATATTCCGATAAGTTTTGCAGATTTTTTAGGTATAAATTTCAGAGATTACAACATTGTTCTTTTATTCACAATTTACAAAAATATGCCAAATTCTTTAAAAAAAAAACCTTTATCACAAAACCAGTTTTTTTAAACAAAATTTCAAGCAAGCATCACTTTGGAAAAAATAAGTGGTGAGGAAGGAAAGGATATTTTTAAAAGAACGTTCAAAATGTTTTCAAAAATAAATATATTCCATTTTAAATGCAATGGATAAAATAATGTTATTTTATAATAAAAGAAGGAGAAGAGTAACTTATCTTTGGATTGTTAGGGTTCTTTTTTAAGAAAAAATTTCTAATGGATTTGTCTACATTGGAAAATGGTGGAACAGAAAAAAAGAAGACTTCTTAAGGTAAGGGAACCCGCCGAAAATAATTTTTTAAAATGTTTAAAAAAAAAGCCAATTAAATTAAATGTTAAAAAAATAATTTAAGGCAAAAGCAGGAAAGTAAGTTTGGGAGAATTGATTAGAAATGTAATATGTTAGCAACATTTTCAAGGTAGTCTAATGCCACACTCAACGAAAATTGTTGAAGTACTGCCAATAGTCTCTCGGACATCTCCTTAGCTTGTTTAGAAGGTCGTGGATTTAGGCTACCTGTTAATGCTTGTGCAAGTCTCATTTCTTGAAAACTTTGCTCCTTCTTCAAAGTTTTCAAAAAAGAGTAGAAATTTGGATGATGTTTCCCAATATTATGACTGAAGGAGTTGTGCCATCCCTCTATGGCATTGTTTGTTTTAGCACCTCCTTCCAAGCAGGTTGAGTAGCAGTTCCACCACTCCACATGGAAACGTGGCTTCCTCCTGCGACCCGATCTGCTTAGATGTCCAATCCATGTGTCCTCAAAGTAATTTAACAAGGGTGCCAATTTTTCTTCATTTTCGACATAATATTCTGTTTCAGAAATTGCAGTGTAGTACTCGTCTACACTTTCAGGAGGTACAAAACAAAGTGCTGTTAATTTCTTTAATTCAAATTGTAGTTTGCTATCTGAGGAGTAATCTGAAACCAGGGATGTTTTTTGTAATTTACGCCAATATGCCTGGGAAAAATGAAAAAAACATCCCTGAATTTGGGTATCCACGTACATTTTGTTGATCACATTGATCATAGTCAATTCGAAATCTATAATGATTTTCCTAGGACTTTTCCCGGATGTTTTATCTTTAATCACTGACAAAAATTCAGTGTAGGTTGCAGATTGCTTATCTGGTAGCAAACTATACACTAAGGGAACTACATTTTTGTTAATCTGTGCATGAATGCTGTAAATTTGGGTGAAAGGATGGGGTGTACATTTAAACGTCCCATCCATCATCCAAATTTCAATATTTTCTAACTTAAAAAGGTTGCGGGGAGTGCTAAATATTAGAATACGTTTAAGAGGGTTTTGGTTGTCATAGAGTAAGAAAGGTTCATTAGAGAAAGATAGAGTAAGTTCATGAGGAATATTTATGTCTGCAAAAGTTTGAGGAGTAACTGTGTGAGTGTTACTTGCCTGCTTTTTACGTTGAATAATTCTACGCAAATTGGGTATAATAGGCATATTACAAGCAATATGACCAGGGACATGCTGTGCAACCTGTCTTAAAATTCTACCAGGAGTTTCATTGGAGGTGGATGCAAAATCTTTCATTTCGTTTATTTTTTCACGTATTTCTATCTCCATTGCAGAGGCAGAGTGGTTATGTTCAGTTGTTTTTATTATGTTGTCACCAACAGTAACCGCTCTGCCGCTGCAACGGGAAGAATAATATAGCACACACCTCCAATGTCTCCTTGGTTCACTTATCCTTTCATTACAATATATATATCCACAATGTTGGAGAAGTCTGTTTCCTTTCCTGGATTTAATGTAAGATGCTGTGGCCTGGCTTGACATTATCTGTTGAAAAAATGAAAAGGGGAAAAAAAATTACTATTTTTTTCTATGTCTTTGTTTTATCTTTTAGAAATGTATAATTATTTTCCTATCTATACAAGTTTATGGAGTTAGAATAGTAAGTGGCACCCCTACCCTATCCAGCACTTACCACACTGATTCACTTTCCTGGAGTTAGAATAGTAAGTGGCACCCCTACACTATCCAGCACTTACCCTACTGATGCACTTTCCTGGAGTTAGAATATTAAGTGGCACCTCTACACTATCCAGCACTTACCCTACTGATGCACTTTCCTGGAGTTAGAATAGTAAGTGGCATCTCTACACTATCCAGCACTTACCCTACTGATGCACTTTCTTGGAGTTAGAATAGTAAATTGCACTTCTACACTATCCAGCACTTACCTTACTGATGCACTTTCCTGGAGTTAGAATAGTAAGTGGCACCTCTACACTATCCAGCACTTACCCTACTGATGCACTTTCCTGGAGTTAGAATAGTAAGTGGCACATCTACACTATCCAGCACTTACCCTACTGATGCACTTTCCTGGAGTTAGAATAGTAACTGGCACCCCTATGCTATCCAGCACTTACCATACTGATGCACTTTCCTGGAGTTAGAATAGTAAGTGGCACCTCTTCACTATCCAGCACTTACCCTACTGATGCACTTTCCTGGAGTTACAATAGTAAGTGGCACCCCTACAGTATCCAGCACTTACCCTACTGATGCACTTTCCTGGAGTTAGAATAGTAAGTGGCACCCCTACCCTATCCAGCACTTACCATACTGATGCACTTTCCTGGAGTTAGAATAGTAAGTGGCACCCCTACACTATCCAGCACTTACCCTACTGATGCACTTTTCTGTTGTTAGAATATTAAGTGGCACCTCTACACTATCCAGCACTTACCCTACTGATGCACTTTCCTGGAGTTAGAATAGTAACTGGCACCCCTACACTATCCAGCACTTACCCTACTGATGCACTTTCCTGGAGTTAGAATAGTAAGTGGCACCCCTACCCTATCCAGCACTTACCACACTGATGCACTTTCATGGAGTTAGAATAGTAAGTGGCACCCCTACACTATCCAGCACTTACCATACTGATGCACTTTCCTGGAGTTAGAATAGTAAGTGGCACCCCTACACTATCCAGCACTTACCCTACTGATGCACTTTCCTGGAGTTAGAATATTAAGTGGCACCTCTACACTATCCAGCACTTACCCTACTGATGTACTTTACTGGAGTTAGAATAGTAAGTGGTACCCCTGCACTATCCAGCACTTACCCTACTGATGCACTTTCCTGGAGTTAGAATAGTAAGTGGCACCTCTACACTATCCAGCACTGATAATCCCAGTTTTTTTATATGTTTCTGTTTGGCTTTCTTTGTCGACTGGTATTCCCTGTTTTTGATCTTGATTGGAGGGCTTCAGAAGATAAATTTGAGTATCTAAAATGTATTCAAAACATTTCATGAAAATCTGATTTCTATTGTTTGTGATCTAGTGATAAATGACAAGTTTTAAATGATAAATAATTGTTATCTTCAAAACATCACATACTTTATTAGTGGTGCATTTTTATTGTGTAGGAATTCTAATTAATTTTCCAAATTAAACTCTTGCTTTCTCTAGAATTGCATTGTTTTGAAATTGCTTTAGTTATTGTTTATTTTAAACCGTCCCACATTTTTTAAACACCTGCACTTTGTAGATGTTGGATTTGAATTTGAAAATTCTACATCATGTCACACTTTCTGTACTGTTGCATTTTCAAGTACTAAGATCAATATTTAATACCCTTTTTTCGGTGATAATTTTCTTTATTATTTATACTTTTATTAAATATAATAAATATTTACCTTCTTAAAATCTAGACGATTGTATTTCGAAAATGAATAGATTTTTTCTTACACCAAGTTGGTTTTTCTGTAGGAAAAGAATAATTTAAAGGTATAGATTATTACATCGGAAGGCGTGTAAACTATTTACTCATGTGTTTTGGTAAATTTGAAAAAAAGTACCTTATTTTAAATCGTGGTGAGTAGTGTTGCTCTTTAGAAAAAAAGCTTTATTTTCAAAAGCTGGTTTATTCGTCTCACTTGGTTGGAGAACTGTTTCTAAAAGAAATAAATATTTTTTGTTGTTTAAAAAAATGTATAGTATTCTTCTGAATAGAATACTTTATTTTTTTAAAATTACAACGTTTTAATATTAGTAACGTTTATATTTTTTTGGAATTATTTAGAGTTATTTGTAAATATATTCAGGTATTTCCTTAGTTAAAGGTTAATGTTGTATTATTTATTGTATTTAAAAAAGAAATATTTCTAACTTATTGCTGCTCAAATGCTCTAATCAAACATTTCTTTACTTCGTTTTCTTAACTTACTTGAATGTTATGGAAAAAATGCTTCAAAGTTGGCTACGGCTGATATCACGTTGAAGAGGTCAGAGAGTCAGCTTTTGATGTCTGGTCACTCTGGGAGTTGATAATCAACTGACTTAAAAATGGTGTCTTGCTCGTATTTATAACTTTTAGTCAGTAGCATCATTATTTCTTTAATTTACACCGTTAGTTTTGTAATTTTATTTTCATTCATACAATGTGAAAACGTATAATTTAAAATGTTGTGTTTTGAAGTGATGTTTTGACAGTTTCGTTCCGTTTTGGCATCCATTTTGAAAGTATTGTTGATGTTTAATGTCATGGAAATGGTAGATGGACTTCATTTTAAACTACAGTGCTTAAAATGGTGGTTCTCTGTATGTGAAATGTTTCTGTTTTAGAAAAATGTTTGTTTTTCATTTATTTAATAATCGTTTCCACGATGTTTTGAAAACTAAACTGTTCTCTTGGTGAAATATGTGAATTTTCATAAATACGAGTATTAATTTTGTTACTCGAGTATTCATTTTGTTACTCGAGTATTAATTTTATAATCTCTGTGATTTCGGGGAATTTCCGTGCAGTTTATCACCACACTTCGATTGCGATAGTAAGTTAGGCTTAGTTGGCCGTCTATTCATAATATCAATTGGAGACCACGCACATCCTTGGGAACATAGGGGGACAGAAGGGAGAGGAAAGGGGCTGGACTTACCCAATATTCAAGGGATAAATACCCCTTAGGTGAGGCAAAGGTCCACAACTTTACTGCGGACAAAAAAACTTGCAAAAGCCAAGAAGTACCAGTAAGTCAAAACAATAAAATGCTCAGTGTCCAACATTTGAAACAGGTAAGGAACTGAGAAAGAACATTACAGCACAACACAACACATATAGGTTCACTTACGTGGACCACGCTGGATATTTGCCCTAGAGCTACCCAATTCTGCAGGCCTGTAGGTGAGGAAGGAGGGGGCCTTAACATTTTTATAGACAGTGAAGTATTCACCAAGAATGCGGGTCTTGTGTAACTAATGAGTGGCCAGCTGTAGATAATCAGGATGGCCGAGCAGGCCACTCGAAATGGTGAAACACATTGGAATATAGTGGAAAAAGTTAACACCTTGACCGCGGCGCGAATTTGTCGCGGTGCTGGTGATTGTTTGAGTGGGCGGGGTTCGGTCGGCCCCCGGCCGTCCTCCACACATGCCCACTGTGACGTCAGATGGCCGGTGGCTGTCTGACGCATGGAAGGGGTTTTAAAGGACGTCAAGATGACCATGCAGGCTAGATGTGGAAAGTGTGAATCAACTCCCTCGTCCCGCCATCTGGCTTATAGAACTAAAATCAATCGAATGGAAAAATAAATGTAAATATATAAGTGGCACAAAAGCCTGTTTCAGACCCATGGTAGAAGTACAATATATAGGTGCTCCATATGAGGCATTGCAGATGTACAGGATATGCAAAATGATGTCAATGCCTAAGCACTGTGTGAACGTGCCCAGACAGCGGCGGCCATATTGGAATATTCATATTCCGGCCAGTCTTTATATGTTATGTACTAAGTTGGAACAGCAGATCATTAGTAAGGTGTGATCCTGCCCTAAATGTTAGAACAATTTGTTTTTGGTTTTATTGGGAGAAACTAAGGGGTGGGGGGAATTCAAGGGTTACAGATAAGTGATATCATGACCTTAAATCTCAGTGGATATTAAAGTGATTGGGAAGCTCATGGGTCTTACAATTAGGGGTTCCCACATTTATTAACTAGGGCGTCATTATCCCTTCTTTTAACCCCTTGCGTGCGGCCGGTATTCCCCCCCGGTGCTGAGCCCTAATGAAAACGGGCGTCGTCATGACGGAACGGTTCCGTCATGAGCACAGCTCAACCGTAGCTCATGACGGAACCGTTCCATCATGAGCACCGAAGGGGTTAAGGGAATATCTCAAACAAGGGTCTGTGTGTGTGTAGTTGGACACATGGCACCAGAGATAGACCTTCCTCAGGGCAAGGGGTAGTGCTTCCAAAGGAGGGAAGAAGATGGTGGTGATGTGTCCAGCCTAAAGGGGGTGTACAGTGCTGTAGCCTGGCTCCCTCCAACTACCAGATTGCCAGTAGTTCAGTGTGGTACCCCTGAATGAGAAGAGTTAGATCACAGGTTGTCTAGTTCGTTCCACGGGATCTCATAATTGAATCCTATCATATTCGTAGATAGACAGAAGATCCAGCGCTGTTCTTTCTGGAATAGTGTTGATTTGTTCCAGTGGTTGTTGGCCTCCAGGATGGTCCACCTGAGGTCATCCGGGTATGATGTCTTCCCAGTGGGAACTCATTTTTGTCACACCCGGTTGGCAGCGGATGTTGTTGCGGTGTTCGGTGATTCGTGTTTTCACAGGTCTAGTAATAATGCCTCTATAATAAAGTTAGAATGGAAAATGAATCAAATAAATGCATTTTTTGTATTGCAGTTTGTATGATGTTTTTTTAATCCAAGTATGGAGATCATCAAGGTTGATTTCCTTTGAGGGTTCCGCCATGTGGTAAATGCTACACAAGCCACACCGGAAATTACCAGATTCCATTGGCAGGTTCCATAAAGTTCTCTGTTCTTGTTTGGGTTTGGCCCATGGTCTAGTATATACCAGAAGCTCTCGTAGATTTCTGGTATGTTTAGAGGCGAATCGTAGTGTCGGGATATCCAAGGCTCCAGATTGTAGAATGCGCAAGTGCTTACATATTATTGACTTGATCTGATTTGAATTGGGCATGAATGTGGTGACACATGTAATATTTGAAAGGTGGGGCATGTACTGGTATGTTTTACATGACCTGAGAGTGAAATATGGCTAATTTAGTTTTTCACTATTGCAAGGGATATCTCTCCCATAGGTTATCATTGGAGCTGCTTTGTAACCACTTAGAAGGGTAACTTCCAATTGGGAAATATAGAGATTTGGAGTTTGGTGTCTCTGAACTCTCAATATAAAAATACATCTTTTAGTGAAGTTGTTTTTTAAATTGGATGTTTGAAAATGCCATTCTGTGCCTCTGCCTGCCTGTGGAATCCACGGCTGAGGGAAGGTGACAGTGGAGCTGTTTGTACATTCATCCTAGACAATAACACAAAGGGAGCAGAGGTGTGCCCTGCATATCCTGATGGCCCATCACCAGGCTGATGGCCTTCCTGAGCTAGAGTGGTGGGAGAAATTGTCACTGACACCTGAATAGTGCTATGCCTGTCTTCACACAAAACTGTCTCCCCCCGTAGTGTGTCTGGGGCAAAGTCAGGGAAAAACAGGGTCTTGTGCACTACAAAGGCTTTCCTTTGAAGTTTGCCTACTACAAAGGCAGAAACTGGAGCTGTGACCCCATAATTTCAGAACACTTCTGGATTAAGAGGACATTCAGCCAGAAAGAAGAGCCGGATTCTGTGGGAGAAACTGACACTCTGCTGATAGCTTGGTTGTACTGGTCTACTGTTTGCTGCTTCTATCCTGGGAGTGAAAGGACTGGACTTTGATTTCAACATCCTTTTTTCCAATTTTCTTCAAGGGCCTTTGCGTGCTTGCCTCCTGTTCAGAAGACTCAGGGCCATCAAAGACTTCATCTGCAGCCCCTGAACTCCTCTGCTGGGAGTTCTGACCTGCCAAGTAGTGCCAATTTCAGTTCTGGGTCATTGGAAGGGGTTTTGTTGCTAAGAATCAAGAAAATCCATGCATCGAATCTCAGTGCCTGTTTTTCTGATGCAGTACCTCTGAGTGGTTGAAAAAACAATGCATCAGCGTGATGTGACCAAAGAATCAATGCAGCACCTGCCCTGTAACTGAAAGATTCCTGCAACCCGATTCCCAAACACCATTTCACCAACATCCGTGGCATACGCTTGATGCAGTGCTTGTTCCGCCACATCGACACAGAGTTTCTGGATCTTCAACGCATCGTCCCTGTGCCCCAAGTCCTTCACCTGTACAACTTTAACCTGGCCATATCAAATTCCAAAACTTCAGGAGCAGTTGTAGCTCCTCCAGACTGAGGCATAATTTAGCAAGAAAGATCAGACGGCCAATCAGGGTGATTTGAAAAAAATCTAAGTGGTCTAAATAGAGTTGTAGTGAACAATGTGTTCTTCAAACACAAGATCTATCCTCAACACTGATCACCAGTTTTAGACATGGGATTCCTGGTTGGCTAAGGTATGCATCCAGGCAAGGCAGGCCAGGCAGGAACCACCACTCTAGTCTAGTGTAAGCTAGATACACACTAAAAGATAACTTGTGCTCAACCTCTGGGAGCGTGGCACTTAGCAGTCAGGCTTATCGAAGGAGGCACTGTGTAAAATATTTGTGCAACGCAAACACATGCACAGTAAAACAGTCAATACACCGCAAAAAGACTCCACACAGGGTTAAAAACAACGGACCACTATGTTATAAACAAACCAAGACCAAAATGACAAAAATCCAATCTGTAGAAGTTGAGATATTGAGTTTTAAAGGAATAAATGCAGTAAAGCACTTAGAAGCAAGTAACGCTAAAAAGGTTACTTAAGGTCACACTGGACTGGGGAAAAGTCAAATGTCTGGCCTACCTCAATGGGGAGCTGGTGAACTACAGAACCCGCACAGGTTCCGTTTAACAAAGTACCTTTACTGGTCTCAAACAACGAGGTGCGTTGATCTTCTCCACGCCGTCAAGGCAATGTGTCATTTCCAAAGACGGGTGTCGGAGTCAAGAGGCGTCGAGCGATGTGCTGCATTCTGCCCAGATAAGGCCATCAGAGTGCAGATTTATTTGTGGGTATTCAGACCCTCCTATACTTCCTGTGTTATGGCTGTCTAGAGGAGGTGCATAATATGTAGCTGCCACCCACATGTATTGGAGACAGGCTGCCAGGTACACACAGCTGTAAGTGCAGAGAAATGTCCACATTCTAAAAGTCGAGTGTAACAAAGAAATAATAAGGAGGCCCCCTAAGTGGCTTGATTGGGACCAGGGGAAAGATACTTAGAAAGATCTATAATGTCCCTAGAGCATGTATCTTATGGATTACTTGATTAGTCCAGAAGAAACTATGCATCCATCATAGGACTAAGTTATGTTTCGTGTCAACCTTGCAACCTCAAAGGTAGCACAAGCATTGGTAGCGTGATTACCGAGGCACGTCAGGTAGGCGTGACAGCGTAGTAGTGTGGAGATGCTGTCGGCGGCGGGTGTGTGGTGTGCGGAGGTCGAACCGAGAGCGGGGAGCTCCGGGCCTGTCGAGGACACAGTGAGGCAGTGTTGCCTTATAGCCGTGGGGGAGGCCGACTGAGATCGGAGTGACTCACTTACTAACGGTAAGGCAGCGCTTGGAGTGCTCGGCGCATGCGAGTGGGGGCATAGGGACCGGCAGGGGCTGACATAGAGGTTAATTTGATGTAAATCACTTGCACCATCACCGCCTTTTACTCTGGTCCCTCCCTGCCCCCCCTCCCTGATGCGCTGCCTGCCTGGCCCTTGCGCGGCATCTGTGCTGGCAGTTTAACGCACACAGAGCCCCAGAGCTCTTTCTCTCTGAGCTCCTCCTATCGGCCAAGTCCCTGTAGTCCTCGTGGCCTGTGGTGCTCCCGCGGCTCTTGTGGGCGCCTCAGCCCTTAGCGCTTACCGCCTCCAGTTATCCCTCACTCGCTGCCCACCGCTTGGCTGGCAACGGTAGCCTACCAGCTCTGGGGCTGCTCCCTCTGCTACCCGTCCCAGTGCCGGTCCAGGTCCTGACTACCCGCCCAGATCCTGCTGTCTCCATCTCACCCCCAGGCCCTGTGGTGCCCGTACGCGCCAACCAGAGTAGCGCGGTACGCAGCCCCAGTTGCTTTCGGACCCAGTGAGGAGAGACGGTGAGGTGGTCTCAGCAGGCGGGATGGGGTTGGGGGACCCGGCGCAGGAGGGACGGGGCAAGCAGCGGGGTGCCATATTCCAACACAGCTGCATAACAAGCAACTCGCCCACAGTTCCAGAACCCAGAATTCTGAAAACGCGCTGCTGTAATAGAACTGCAACAAAGAAGATCCCAAGCTCAAGACCTAAGTCTAAGTCCTAGGAAAACAATGAGATCAGGAAAAGAGAGGAAGTACACAGCCCCTAAAAGAAAGAAAACTGTACAACTCGACGTCGCAGAGGCCTCGGCCAATTCCAACCACAGCCTTAAAACACAAAAAACGCTAAGCATACGGGATTTCTTTACAAAAACGACATCAAAGTCCGCGGAAACGCCACAACCACGAGTGCAATCTTCGGAGGCAACAACCAGCATTCCCTTGGCAGAAGTAGGCTCGATTAACTTGGTCCTACCAGGGTCGCTTAACTTGGCCTCGACGCAACACTGGGCACCAGAAATCGCGAGGGCAAGCGAGCCACCAGAGGTTTATATTTTTGGGTCTACCTGCAGCGATCAAAATAGCAAAAACTCTCAACCTGATCACCTCTCATTGGAAAAGCATCCGGAGTCTCCAGCAGAGGACCACTGGCCCTGTCAGGCACTACAAACCCAGCTGGAGAACATCATGTGCCCAACAAAGGTCCAATTAACCACGCCTCAGCCTACTGTTTTTAATGCAGCTACCACGATCATGCCTCCTGTGGCCTCTTCTCACCAAACAACGACGGCAGAAATTCACGGGCAACTCAACCCTGAGCACCCTAACAGCAGTCAACAATCCTCAACTTCGCAAATAATGATCTCCACAACAGCACCATCTGCTTCGAGTCCCCCGTACATGCTATTTTCGCCATCGGAACATACAAAGGATACAACGCAAAGCCAGCTAGTATTGCCTGCCCAGAATGATCAGTTTATAACAGACCTGTCTCTTTTTTTCAAGATGCCTTAAAGTCCATCCAGGACTAGCCGGATCCAAATCGAAAAACAAAACACTGAAGAAAACACCGGGACCAATGCTTGGCCACAACTCTTACAAACTCTGCAGCAAACAGTCAATGCACTCAATTACCATTCAATAAAATTGGAGGTGCAGGTTGACCTACTTAACACCTTGGCACTATTTACGTCTGGGATAGACAGCAAACTGGACAAACTTAATTCCTTAATCTTACGGGCTCAAGCCTCCGCGAAGCTTGCCCAACCAACCGCTGTTGCTCCCCAATTATAGATTCTCTTTCTCTGCTCCCAGAATGCCTAACCACCGTCATAAGGGAAGTAAAGTTGTTGAGGGGAGGAAACGTTTTAAACAATCCGCCTCCCCCCTCACAGCAAGAACACCTAAAACCCACTGAGGCTTCTGCCACGCTGAACACAATCACAGATGAAGGAGAGGCTTCAACAACTGGAATAATTATTGATCCAACGAAGCTGAACGGCCACCCCCAGAGCACTAAATCAAAATCAAACCTGACGGCAGAAAACGGCCCTCCTTCGTCACCAATCGGTTGCACAACCAGGCATGATCATCTTGAGCCTGTGCAAACAAATAGCCCCGTCTCTCAAAGTGATTCAACAGTGTCGGCCCTTCCAGAGCCAGTGTTACCATGTAGTAAAAGAGAGCGTAAACGCCAGCGGAAAGCTAGAAACAAACTCAGGGCAAATTCCAACATGGCTCACCAGGAACTTTTTTCAATTTTCAAAAAAGCTGAAAACAAAAAAGCTCTTGTCACAAACAGCGAAACAGAGCGAAGTATTACTCCCAAGGGAGTTACCCTGGAAAGACTCGCCCAAGAATCTATGAGGAGCCCACAAGACCAAAATAAACAAACAATGGCCCCAGGAACAACTTTGGGCAGGGCCAACACAGAACCCACCAGGATGAGCTCAGAGACGGCAAGTGCAACCGGACCTAAGATGTCACCAGAAAAATCTAGACCATCGTTGGCCCCCTTCTCCTTGGGAAAAGAAAACGCATTTTCAAGTTTTAACTATTCTAAAACCATCTGCAATGATCCTAAAGCTGCGATCAGTCACAGTTTACACTTGAAGAGAGCTTCGCAACGACCGCCACAACAGTCACACGAAATCAAACCAGACAGCACAGTCGAAAATTCTAACATTAAGCCCATAAGTGCCCTGGAGCCAACCAACAATGATCCACCGTGCCATCAAATTCTACTGGCCCCCGAATATATATCAAAAGGGCGGCATGACATTCTTAACAGATCCAATCTGTTAAAACTATCAGAAGGAATTCCGGGTCTAGCTAGACTGGCCACGAACAATATAGAATCTATTGAATTTCTCTCCCCTCGAGGAAATCAACCCTCTGAGGTAACTGGGGAATCAGAGTGTACCCTTACTCCACCCCCGGGTATCCCACCTCCCTGCTAGCAAGTTCGCCCCCTTCCAGTAATATGGCTATATCCAAAACAACAGGATGCGAAAAACCCTATTCGGTCTTAAAAAACGCCTCAGGGGCTGATGTTAAACAAAAAGGGCCGGAAAAAGCCAGGGACACTGAAGATCCTAACTACAGCTGGGGGTGGTTGCCAGCAATCCTGTCATCAAAACACTCAAATTGACCGCCAGCGGGTGAAACACCTGCAGAAACACACAACTCCTTTAGAATACCTCTCTCAGCAGCGGACAAACAGCACAAAGGAGATAATAAGCAGGGACGGCCCCTATTCTCACTATGTTCATGGAATATTAGTGGACTTCATCAAAAAACTTCAAATGATGACACCATGGCTTTCCTGTGCGAACATGTAGCTATCGACCTACAGGAAACCTGGGCGACAGAGAGCAGTCCCATAGAAGGATATATTGAGTTTTGGAAACCAGCACTCAGGGACAGCCGCTTTGGCCACCCTAAAGGCGGATTGTCCACATACATCTCAAACAACCTAAAGGGAGCTCTCAACCAAATTCACTTCAAAGAAGATTGGCTACTTGGGGTCAAAATTAACCCCCGGAGGATGCAGCACCCAATTCTCCTTGTCAATGTGTATATTAATCCCAGCACCCGTACAAAAAAAGATCACCTGGTCCGATTGTGTGAAATCATGAACGACATCGCTACTGAATATCCTAATTCGGACCGCTTCATTACGGGGGATTTCAACACAAATTTGTTCCAGGGGAATGCTGCTGACATGGGAGGCCCGGACCTGACTAACATCTTTGAGGCCATGACTCAATCTAAACCTCTGATGCAAGCCCCAAATATTTTAGGTGAGCTCTCTGTGATGAGATTCTATAATGCAGGCTATCTGGTAGTGAATGGAAGGACAACAAGCGATTCACCTCCAAACTGGACCTGGTCGAACGGAACAAAAAATTCTTACTTAGAATTCAGAATTACTGTTCAAGCTGCACAGTTTCTGCATCCACCCACGGTCTGAAAGCGACCACAGACCCCAGGTCATCACTCTCACTACAAATCCGCAATTCCACAAAGGGGCTCCAATAACATACAAGGGAATCCATACTGAAAACCTCAAGCGCCTCAAATGGAATGAATCTAACAGTCAGAGTGTTTTAAAAGCAAGCAAGGACTTTATAACAGGCAGCCTCGATAAAGATGCCAACTCGATATGGAAATGGTCGCAGCTGTGCCTTCTCCTGATCAACTCATATCCAGCAACTGTGCAGAGATCAAACCGCTCATCACCAGTAGGGGCCGCAACCTCCGCTGTCATAAAACCACTACTAAAGAGAGCAAGGAACACCGCACTGAGGCTGGTTTCAAAATTCCCGGGGAACAGTGCTTTCCTTGCCACATATCATCATGCCCAAAAAGCATTCAGGAGGGCAGTCTCCAAAGAGAAACAGGCTCAGAAAAACCAATACTGGGTAAAACTGGTGTGGGAAAGCAAGCAAAAAAACTCAAAGAAATTCTGGTCCCTTGTCAACCGCACCCACCTGAACCTAACAAACTCTGGCTCTGCAAATATCCAGGAAGCTGAATGGGTAACATATTTAGCAGATCACTTTGAGGCACAAGACATTCATGACTGCACTAAACCGCCCAGGACTCCTATTATTGCAGATGATGTATCACCGATTACCATCTTGGTCATAAATCGGGGACTTACTCCTGTATATGCACTAACCGAGGAACGAGTTGCTCAAGCAGTGACAAAAGGGAGACAAGATGGAGCACCAGGCCCGAATAGCCTACCACAAAGGTTTTTTCAAATCGGATGTCCCGTTTTGGTCCAGGGTGTTACTAAATCTTTTTAATCAGACTCTGAGAACATTGACTATACCGGGGTGCAATAATTCATCCCATCCATAAAACTGGATCACGAGCCAAGCCCAATAACTACAGACTAATCGCCCTATTGGACATAGAGGCAAAACATTTTGCAGGACTCATTTTGGAGGACCTAAGGCAATGGGTAAAGGACCATGCTTTGATTCCCTTGAATCAAACAGGGCGTGTTCCCAATTCAGGAACTACAACAAATTTACTGGCAATTTCTACTATAATCGACAAAGCTTTATTAACACGCAGGATGGTCTTTTACTGCTTTGTCGATTTCAAAGCAGCTTTTGATAGAGTGCCTAGGGCGGCTCTCTGGAAAAAACTGACTCAGTGGGGTATTCCAAACAAAATACTGAACCCAATTATTCAACTCTACTCTGATACATGGGTTAGAGTGAAGTTAGGGTCCGGCTCGCATCTCTTGCGAAAAATCATGACCTCGCGCGGTGTTAAGCATGGATGCGTGCTGGCCCCTCTTCTCTTTAACCTATTTATAGCCGACTTGTCAAGTACTCTAGACAGGGTAAATAGTCATCCACCCAAAATAGGAGGTGCGGCACTGTGTAATCTTTTATACGCCGATGACCTGGTCCTGTTTAGCTTTACTAGAGTAGGGTTACATAGGCTCCTGGCTGCATTATCGCAATATACGACTGACAATCAACTGGAAATTAATATGGAGAAAACCCAGATAGTCCCATTTGGCAAGAAACACTACGGTGGCGGTGGTTGGTCAATCAACAAAATAAATCTCTTGATTGGCCAATCATAGAAATATTTAGGTGTTCACTTGGACACAAGGGGCAGATTTTTAAAGCAAAGCAGCGTGATTGCAGCTAAAACAACAGCCCTAGTGGTGTCCCTGGCCAAGCTATCAAAGAAACTTTCAGGTCCAACCTTTGCCCCCTTATTAGAAGTTCTTAGAGCAAAAATTGGGCCTGCACTTTCTTATGGCATAGAGATCTTTAAAGGCAAAATGAACACTGCCCTAAACAAGTACACCCCAAAAATCTACAGAAAGGTACTTCATCTGCCGAGTACTGCCTCTCCGGCCCAGATCAGATTAGAGCGGGGTTTAACAAACTATGAAGCCTCTAATGTTGGTACTTACCTTAAGCTCTGTCACAAATTAAGACAGGCTGAATCAGGTACACTTGAATTCTTAATCTGGAAAGAAATTAATGAAACTAACCCAGGGGGAACATTTGGGTGCCTTCTGAACGATTACATTCACCAAATGCCAGCTGCCGACCTTTGGGCTCTTAACCCCAGTCAGTCGGTTTTTAAAAATATAATCAAAAAAAGTGTCAAACTGAAATCTCTGGCCTTAGACAAAGCTATAGTCACGAAACGTAGTCATTCTTGGGCAGTTGTCAACTTTTACAAACGACTGACCCCTGCTGCCTACCTCTCCACGACATTTTCACTCTACCTAAAGCGCTGCCTGATTGCTCTAAGAATGGGAGATTGGCGCTTCCTTGAAAATCGACCTACCTGGCGTCGTAAGAAGGAGGACACAACATGCAGAGGATGCGGGTTAGCTACAGAAACAATCTTGCATGTGCTCTGTATCTGTCCCTCATTTAACTCCCAACGCAGATGTCTGCTTAAGCCAGAATGGAATAAGCTGGGAGTTCGGACCTGTAGGCATGCCACTATTTCTGCCCTGTCTTCAGATAACACTGTTTTAAATATAAATCTATCCAAATTTATTCAGCATGCTTATCGGAACCTAGACAAAATGGACAAAGCAGAGGCCATACTGCTCACTGAGAAGACTGATCATGTATTTTAACAGAACCTGTAAAGACCGGGAGTGCTAATTTACAAATTGATATGATTTAACTAGCATGCCCATGTTCATATTTTATTTTTCTACTGTTTTATTATTTTATTCATAAATCTGCAGACAATGTGATTCGTGCAATCTTTTAAAGATATGTTTTTATATCTAAATAAGAATTATTACATTACATTACATTCACAAAGGCATGAACTTACTCATATCACAAAATTGGGCTCAATATGGCA
Organism: Lissotriton helveticus; assembly: GCF_964261635.1. Lineage (NCBI taxonomy): Eukaryota > Metazoa > Chordata > Amphibia > Caudata > Salamandridae > Lissotriton > Lissotriton helveticus. Next base: position 1,576,823,203 of record NC_136061.1, on the reverse strand, counting down.
TGTATAAATCAGTGGTATTTAGCAATTCCTAAACATGATATCTAAACACAATACTAACAAGACAGTGGATATAGGTGCAAAAGAAATTTCTATCGCAGGAGTGTGGTTGCAACATTAAAAACATATATGTTTATTCGATATACAGTTCAATTATTGTGCAATAACAATCACATATACACATTCTAAAAATTCAATACATCATATAAAAACAAAATTAATTAAAAAAATCACATCCATAAGATTAAAATTGTTCAAGAGAACAAGTGTCGACGCGGCGTTTCGGTGTAGATAATAGGCACCTTCTTCAGGACTGTTTCTCTTAGGAATCAATATGCTGGGTTTATTAGGAGACACTCAATAGTTTCACGTCCTCATCTGAATGTGTTCAGTTGAGACTATACCCGCACCAAATCAGTAAAAAATTTGATGTTTCCAAGTTGTGTTTTGGGCTGTTTCTTATCTGGGGCACTAGGCCTACCCACACAACTGAAGTACCATTTTTATCAGGAGACTTAGGGAAACAAAGTATAGTAGACCAAGTATTATTGTGCCTTCCAAATGTATCACAGTGTGTAAAAAAGAAGTTATTTTGAAACATTCCTTCTTAATTCACATGCTAGTATGGGTACCCAAAAATTCAGAAATGTGCCAATAACCTTCTAAACCCATTTTGGAAACTCATAGGTTTCCTTGATACCTATGTTTCACTCTTTATATTTTACCAACTGAATTGCTGTATACCTTGTACACAATGAAAAATCTTTGTTCTGTGCAGCACAGTTATTGGCTCTGGATACCTTGGGTTCTTGGTGAACTTACAAGCACTATATATCCTGGCAACTAGAGGAGTCCAGCAGATGTAATGGTATATTGCTTTTACAAATCTGCCATAGTTTGAAGACGTTCCAGGTGAAAATGTAGGCAAAATGACTATTACCAACTCAATATTGTTTTTATTTCAAATGATACTTTTTTACTGGAAAAGCTTGAAGGATCTACCCTTGAGATGCAGAGTGTTTGCGAAGGCCCTGCCAGGCCACCATTAGAATTTGGTTTACTCTTGAAAAGACCAGGGGCTAGAGCATGCCTCCTTGTCTTGGAACAGTTTTTGGACAGTCTGGTGCAGTCTCCGGACTTTCTTGTTTTGGTACAGTCTGAGGACTGTCTTGGTTTGAGGACAGTTTTTGGAATAAGCGCTTGAATTATTTTCTTGATTTATAAGGGCAACTTAAATATCTCAGCAACATTAATTCTCAACTTTTTCTTTTGCTGGATTTGGCTGGTGCCCTACTGGACCTGATGAAGCTAATGATTGCACGTTTCCTAGTGCATGGTCTGTATGTAAACCAATGTAGGGTAGTGTTATGTATATGTATACGCAATCTTATTCTTTTGCGCGTGCCCATGACTTGCTGTCCTGTATTTTATTATGATTTGTACAGTGGCGTTTTCAGTGCGTGTCTCTGTTGTGTTATAGATTCTGGTGTAGCTAGGATCGGCAGTTAATGGAGGAATGAAGCAAGGATGGTTGTGCCCCGTATCTGCTCTGTACGCCGGTGTTTCAGCAGTGAATAAACCTTGGTTGCATTTATACTGTGTGGACCATTTCTAACAAATAGTTATTGCATTTGGAATTGAATGGCCAGGGAGTATGCTTTTAAAAGGGGTAATTATTGTCGACAGAAGGTTTCCTATTTAGGTCACCTACTGTCGAAGGGGCGTAATAGGAGATTAGCTCCTTGGTGAACTAAAACATTACATGAGGTGCATAGGGTGCATGGGATGCATGAGCCTTTACCCTGAATGCCTGAAACAGTATTTTGGGCAACTAACAAACTGCGCTTTCTGTGGCTTCTGTGCTTGGTACATATATTGTTGCGTGTTATTTTGTGTTGTAAGTATACAAGACGACTTGGTGTGTACGTTCTGTCTTTGATGCTACCGCAAGAGCCCTCCCGAGCTGCCTAGGGGGCGGTCATGACGGTAGCCGTCTCCATAAGACAATCGATTCGACTTGTTTTAGCCACCGGTCTTACAGTTATGGTACACTGTGCTGTGAACATGCCCTTGAATAAACAGAGACACAGCACCTCACCAGTGCCCGTCTAACCAGCTATAAATTAGCATTGTTCGCCAAAAATGTCATGATTAAAAGATGTGTCACCTTGAAGTCAGCCATGTCACTGCCCCTCACTTATGTTAACTGATAGAATTGGAAAAGAAAAGGAGATGAAAAGACGGGTAGACTAGACTGATGTTCAAGGGGAACTATAGGTGGATGGCTCTTGTTTAAATTCCCAAGTGGCACCACCACTATTGCTCATGTTACCGCAACACTACATACAGTCCCAGAGACATCACAAGTCCCTTATTAGTTAGCCTGAGTAATTGGGTTGTGAATTGTAAGTAAGTGTAGTGCCCACCGGAGAGTAACAGATGATATGGAAAGGAATAATGTGCTTGCAGATCAGACAGCTAAGGAAAATGACCAAGATGAAATGAAAAGAATGTTTGTAGTAGGCCCTGCTGGGTGGGTACCAGAAGTCACAATGTCTAAGTTGAAAGTATGGCACATTTGAAGGGACGAGGGATGGTGAATTAATAGATTCACAATGTGGTCTGCTGACCACTAAGGATGCGCTCCTTTCAAATGAAACAAAAGAGTTTCTTCACTCACTCATTCGTATTAGTTAATGTCTTTCCATTCCATAAAATTATGAAACTGTATCCAATAGATTCATTAGTTACATATGTACTTTTATTAATTCATTTCTTTTGATTGAAGGTTCATTAGGATTGTCAAAAATTCACTTTCTTTACGCAATTATATTCCTTTTCATTTCCAATATCATTATGTTTTCTTTATGAACTTGATTTCCCACGGTTTTCGTTTTTCGTGCTTCACTCTCATATTATCCTTCGCGTACCTTAGGTACGTCACCACGTGACCGCTCACACATATTTTAAGACACACTATTGGCTCAGAGACTATTCACGTGACCCGGAATTGAATTAGCAGTTTCCGCAGTTGCATGTAAGTTCGCTGCCCTGCTCGCGTACCCATTTCTCAGCTCGCGCCTTTGTTTAAAACTCCCGCATTTCTTAATACGATTGTGACCTTCAAGTCCCATACCTAACATTGCACGCTATCTCCGTTTGCGTTTGAATACCGAACACTGTCTTTGTAAATCGTATGTCACCTTTGTTCCCACTGGCTGGCCCGATCGATATGTCATTTTACTTTGAACAACTCATTTGCCTTTTCAGTCTCAGCTAATGGCTCCGTAAGCAATACTATATAATAATGTTGAAACAGCCGATGTTTTTGCTTATCATGCCATATGCTTATATGTCTTCGTTCCCTGCTAAATGTTAAGGTCCTGTTTGTTTTCTAACTATTTCTTTGACAGGCCCCTGATGAAGGGTTAGTTCTCTGTAACCAGAAATGCATTGGGCACAATATAAACTGCTGAATCTTCATGAATGTAATGAATTTTTTACAATCCTAATGAAAAGAAATGAATTAATAAAAGTACATATGTAACTAATGAATCTATTGGATACAGTTTCATAATTTTATGGAATGGAAAGACATTAACTAATACGAATGAGTGAGTGAAGAAACTCTTTTGTTTCATTTGAAAGGAGCGCATCCTTAGTGGTCAGCAGACCACATTGTGAATTAATTAATGAGAAGGCACTGCCTGACACAGTGCGACAAGGATAGCGCCACCAAGAATTGAATTCAACTAATCGAAAGAATCAGGTGTGCACGAAGACAACATTGCAGTGATGGTGAATTAATAGGCCAGGTATGAAAGAAGAATGTTGCCAGATGCATACGTGTTTCCTGTGGTTATGATGAGACATTGTTCAGCCCGTGTACCGTATGGTGCGCATGACGCACATTTCTGGAAGGGGTATCCAGATGCCCCCTGTAATTTCCCACCAAACATTTTTCCCTTTTGAAGTTCTTCACATTAATAATATAGGAATAGACAGATATAGTAATTCAAAGGATGTCTTGATTGTTCTTCGAGAGTTTAGCAAAGGAATTGAGGCTTACCCCACTATTTAGTGTTAAGAGACAACAAACATAAATTATGTAAAGTTTTATCTTTGCCAGTTAACTGGAAGTTTGGATTCTATTCACTGGTAGGTCTGGGGCACCCTGTAGTCACATCAGAGGGGCCTGGACCCAATGCACAGTCTGGCTGTTCGCAATGGACCACCCACTTGAACAATATTGAGGCGGAGCTGCAGAGCAAAGAAGTGCTGGACGAGGCAGGACCACCAAAAGAAAGGAAAGAAAGTGGGGCTATCCAGGAGCTCCAGTCTGTTGGTCCACCTGTGCTTGAGTCCCAGCCCATTGAGCCCCAACCTGTGGGCTCCCCTGTGTTTGAGTCTTTGCCCCTTGGTCCCCTTGAGTCTGACCCCTTTTTTCCCGACTCCTCTGTGCCTGGAGTGTTAAGGTACAATCTATGCCCTGACGGAGGAACAGTGTACCAAAGGGAAAGTTAGATTAGTGGGGATGGACTGTATTGCTGAAGAATAGTATGCATCCCGTGGTACCAATGATAGTTTAGGGAAAGGGAGATTGGTGCATTGCTTGGACAGTTGACGAACAGGGCAAATGGACTGTGATTCTAACTAAAGAAATACCTTGCCCGGCAACATGGGATTTGGACCTGAGCTGGTCGAGCAGCTCCACCACCGAAGCTTAACTGCGCCTATGCTTGATAAACAATAGGAGCTTGCCAGTGACAGCTCTCTGAAGGACACTGGAAAGAAGAGTTTTGCCTATCTTTTTGCTCCCTGGTCACCAAACCTATTGTATTGCATTTTCCTCCCAATCATCATGTATCCTTTTGGTCGCCTCATTATTGAGGATGATCAGCCATTTGCAGCACCGGTCTAGAGTGGGCTGGTTCAAAAAGAGAAAATAGTCTGTTCATGATTAGGTTGGTGCAACACTCTCACTGTCTGAACATGTTTTTGTGAAGGAGGCCCTACATAAGGCCACGCATAGATTGACCAATATTGAAAATGTTTTCTAACAGCTGAAATGTACAAAGGAACATGTACATGGACATTATTGGGGTGGGTTTAGATTTTGTTCGTTACATGGGGTTGGAAGATACTTCTTGGTTTAGTCGTATTTGCTGATTCTATTTTTTCATGCTGTTTCTGCCTACACTGTCTCCCAGTTCGTTTGCCTGCTCTGTAAGTACCCTGACCCCTAAGCAAGGATGTCCATACGATACAATATATAAGATTCACGTGGTCACTCATGGCTGGTTTTGTGGACTATTCGCGTCTTGGGGTTCAAGGATTATCATTTTCCTGGTTGCCATAGCAAGTATCATTCTGACCTGCTGTCTGTGTATACACTGTCTCCCTGACTGTTGTGGTTGCTGTGTATCAATGCGGAAACCACATGTAGTGGAGAAGTGTGGCTCACTGGTTAGAGGCGGCAGACCCGTAAGGAGAGAACAGCCCGGGACCAGGGTTCGATTCCCGACGCGGCAGGGTCGTGGACCAGGGTCAGCGGACTCGATAATTCTCGCCTCGGTGCCTACTCTAGTCAGAAACCACACTCGGCAACTCTGGGCATCAGCTTGCCTCATCTTCACAACGGCCCCCCCAGACCGCCGGGGATGCTTGGTCGCACCTTAGAGATACCCATCAGGGACCATCTCTCAGGGTGAGCCAGGACGGGTTCCCCAGCGGTCGAAGCGCGGAGATACTCCTCCGGGAGTCGATTCCTAGCGCTATATAAACCCGCAATTAAATTAAATTAAATTAAATTGTAGAGTATTTAGTTCTGACAGATAATCCGTAAGTTAACAACAGTAGCCTGTGATTGAGAGTTTTCTCTCCTTTTCTTTTAGAATTGTAAAAACTCTTGCCTGATGGCACCAATAAAGCTTAGCATGAATGCTAACAGGAAGGTCTGTTCGATTTGAAATGTTATTTCCGTAATGCACCAAATTGAAATGCTCCCTTTGCTATGCTCAAACTCTATTTTGTATTAAGTTAGCATCCATGGTGCCATCTTTATTTGCCCCATCTTGTTCTGTAACAAAGATCAAGCTTCTGTCTCATAATGCTTGCCTCAGCAGAAAGCTGCTGGGATGCATTTGCATCTCCAAGGTTAGGCCTCACTGAGGGATAAGAAAGTTGCTTGTTAACACATACCTTTCCCTGGGATAGAGGGTGCTCCCACTATTCCAGCTGCAAGCACAAACTGTATGACCTTGCCAAACAGATAGTCTGTACCCGGTCTCAGACTCTTAGCTCATCTCTGTGTGCCCCTTTGTTCTTCTTTGCTCTCTGTGGAAATTTACTGGGTGCGTGTGTCTTGTACTGATGCTTAAATGTATAATTATTCCCTTTATGCTGGAAAAAGTCAGTCCCTCGTTAACCATCATAGGAGGCTGGTCAGACTGGACTCTGCTGTAGTGTATTTTGTTAATAAATCAGTTTGATTGAATACTCTACTGGGTTATCGACTCTCCATTACTTGGACGGCTAGTGGAGGTCGAGAGTGACCCGGGTGACCCTATTTGGGTCACTTCCTTCAGAATGAAGGGGAGGACATTCTGGCTAAAAATAAAAAATTGCTGGCTAAACTAATGGCCAAAATAAACATACTGGTACCAAGGAAACAAATAGATTGGTCAAAATTAAATTGATGTATCCAGGACACTGAAGAAACAGTGTCTGCCTTTTTTCGCTAGAATGCAAAAGGTGTTCACAGCTTCAAGTGGACCAGACAGTGAAAATGAGGCAACACAAAGTGCACTTGTCTCCTGCTTTGTAAGGAACTTAAAGCCTGTAATAAAGAAAGGGATTCTAGAATACAACCCAACATGGTCATGCAAGCCACTGACAGAAATATTACAATTAGCACAGTACTATGAGATACTGCAGAATAAGGATTTGGAATTTAAAAATAACAAAATATAGGACCTAAAAGTGAAGGTTTTAATGCAGCGGGTGCACCAGTATAGTGCCCATGGGCAGAGGGGCAGAGGGGCAGAGGGAGAGGAAGAGGCAACGGAGGCCCACAAAGGTAATTTTTGGCTCCCCCAGCACAACAGCAACATCACACCACAAATGAGCAGACACATACACAAGGATGTTTTAATTGTGTGGAACAAGATCAATGGAGAGGCCAATCCCCCACCCCTCCCAAACAGTCACAAAGTAGGGGTGGGTTGGGAAGATAAAGAGGCCGGTTATGAAGTTTGGGAAGAGCTGGATACCAACAACAAGGACCTGACTCACTTCCCAGCCCAACACAATATTCCCCTCAGGACAAACATCTTTGATAATTCAGAAATGCCCAAAATGCTGGTACCCCATCCCTATGATGGTATATATTCAGGAAAGGGGTCCCAGGGGAATGGGATTATTATGAACAATAGGGAGGCCCGAGAGAGATAATACAGCAGATGGTTGTCCCTATAGCTCCCACTGGACCATATGTAAAGGGCGAGATTGAAGGTACACCTGTAGAATTGTTAATAGATACAGGGGACACCAATTCCTCCTTGACAAAGGAACATTTCCAGATGTTCCTCTCAGGAAAAATAAATAAGTTAGTGGGATTCACTAACATACCTCTAAGAAGCCCAATGACTGCACCATTAAAATACACTTTAAAATACACTATAGGCCCAAATCAGGACCTACATTCCTTTCTAATATCATACAAATGTGCTTTTAATTTGTAGGGTTTGAACTTGTTATAAAAGACAAATGCAACAATTAAGTGTAGTGCAGAGGAAGTTTTCTTGGAAGTAGCTGGGTCACTCACAAAGGAAATGGGTAACTGTTTTGTGTCACTAGGAATAAGGAACATTGCAGCACAAATAATGGACCAGATAGGTTCAAGGCGTTGAGCTAAAGATAAGAATGACACTGGGAGAATGAACATCACACCTGTAACAATTACAGTTAGACCGAATGTGAAATTACCAAGGATACCACAATACAAGGTAACTCCAGAAGATCTAAAAGGGTTGCAAGACTTACCAAAGGAAGGATTCGTGAAAGAAATAACATGCAGTCCTTGCAACAGTCCGATTTTACCAGTCTTGAAAAGAGGGGTGAGAATACTGATGAAAAGAGTTACAGATTTATAGTTGGTCTCATAGAAATAAAGAAGATTGTAGTGCCACACTTCCCTGTGGTTCCCAATGTAGTGTTAATATTGTCAACATTGTCACCAGAAATGGCATACTTTTTAGTGGTAGATTTGAAAAACGCCTTCTTCTCAATTCCAGTAGATGTGGGTAGCATGTATCTGTTCTCCTTCGCCGTAAACAGATGAACTTATTGTTTCACACGATTTCCTCAAGGATTTACAGAGAGCCCTAGTATCTATGATCAGGCCCTGAAAAGAGAACTGGATACATTCAATTTGTCACTCAATTCTGTGCTAATTCAATACATTGATGATTTGCTAGCTGCCAGCACCTCTGCTGAACAGTGTGCCACTGATACTGTAAATGTGTTGAATTTCCTAGCAGCCCGTGGTAACATGGTTTCCTTAGAGAAAATATAATTTGTTCAAGAGGAACTGTCCTATTCTGGACGCATCCTGTCACAAGGGCAGGGAAGACTGGATGATATGCCCATTAAATTGTTTCTATAGACACCAGTGCAACGTACCCAAAAACGGGTTTGAGCCTTCTTAGGCATGGCTAGCTATTGCCGGCACTGAATAGCTAACTTCTCTTTGCTTTTAAAACCTTTATTAGCCTTGACTCACAAGGACATGCCCGAACCACTTCAGTGGTTGCCATAACATGAACAAAGCTCCCTTGCCATTAGGCAAGCTCTCTGCTCTGCTCCTGCTTTGGGCCTACCAGACGATTCTAAGTCTTTCCAACTTTATGTTCATGAATCTGATGGGTGTCCTCTTGCAGTCCTCTGCCAGTAGTACGGTGACCACAAAAGACCATGCCCATATTTCTCTGCTAGAAAAACGAAAGAGCGGCTGACTAAGGTTATGCACACAGTATTTCAAGGTATGAGAGGTAAATTCAAAGATTGTGCACAAGACATCCAGAGTATGCCACACCAATACTCTCTTGCAAAGCAGATCCCAAAATTTATGTGAAAAAGGACGGTGCACCAAAGGGAGTACTCACAAGTTCCAGATCTTGATTCAAAAAAGTATTTTATTAAATTTATTTCCCATTAAAACAGACTCCTCTGCCAACGCGTTTCGTTCACTTTGAACTTCGTCAGGGCTATTAAGGTGAGGGAACAATTCCGTGTTGTTTAGCTCGTTGCAGTACTGTTAGAATGTTGTCAAACACGGGGGTTCCAGATATGACCACAAAATAGTTTGCCAATCTATTAATAGATAGGTAGTCGTCCGTTCTCACTGAAATAGTTAATTTGGGTCCCAGTAGCCTGATAACTCTGGGAGAGTCCGACCTAGATCTTGGTCGCCTGTTCGGATAACTCGCAGTGTCACGATCAAAGTAGTCGCAAACTGGACCGAACCCCTTCAGTGGTTGCCAAAACATGAACAAAGCTCCCTTGCCATTAGGCAAGCTCTCTGCTCTGCTCCTGCTTTGGGCCTACAAGACGATTCGAACTCTTTCCAACTTTATGTTCACGAATCTGATGGGTGTGCTCTTGCGGTCCTCTGCCAGTAGTATGGTGACCACAAAAGACCATGCCCATATTTCTCTGCTACCTTGGATAGTGTAGCCAAGGCTTTGCCTTCCTGTAAATGTTCAGTTACAGCAACTGCTTTATCACTACAATGTGCAAAAAGCATAATAAAGGGACATGAAGTTGATGTCTATGTTCCACATGCTGTGGAGCTAATACTGAATAAGACACGTACTCAGCACGTCACAAATGCAAGACTCACGCAGTATGAGATCTGTTTGTTTGCAGCACGTTACACTTCATAAATGTACTTTTTGTAGACATCTGAGAAGATGGTCACCTCTGTGCACCACATGCTGCTTATGCCACAGTGAGTACCGGCAAATACAAAAAGAATGCAAAAAGAATAATTAATGGACAGAACAATGTCATACATTCATCCCATGAGGCACAGGGTCAAGACTGATTTGCATATGGCTGGGTCCAAACTGGGGTGGCATAGTGGGCAAAAGAACTATTGATTTAACCCAGATCTTTTGACTGGGGGAGAATGTTTGTATTGTCAGCATTCCGTCCATCATTTGTTTGCTTTAAAACTTTTCGCCCTAAGTTGGATGGGTATGCCCAGACATGGGTCCCTTGCTCACTGTGCCATGAGATTCAAGCTAGCCTGGCTGAAGAAGGGTGACATACCCTGAAATTGGTCCCATGATGCTTGTTTGTGGTCCAGGGATGACCTGGCCTTGTAGTTCAGTCTGGACTGTTCCCATGAGGTACAGGGTCAAGACTGATTTGCATATGGCTGGGTCCAAACTGGGGTGGCGTAGTGGGCAAAAGACCAATGGATTTAACCCAGATCTTTTGACTGGGGGAGAATATTTACATTGTCAGCATTCCGCCCATCATTTGTTTGCTGTAACACAGTGAGTACCGGAGCACACTCGCCAGCACGATTGAGATTCGTCATTCAGCCTTATAATCCACATTTGTAAAGCGCGAACAATCACCCGTAAGGGTCTCTAGGCGCTGGGGGCCATCGGGAAGATTAAACAACCTATTGCCCAGAGTCACAATGTGCTGGGCTGACCTGCCGCCGGAGTCGGGGATCGAACCGTGATCCCCAGATTCCAGCGTCAGTCGCCCTGTCCGCAGCGCCACACCTCTCCCTGTTTACCATTGTAATATTGAGACATGCACTCCGCATGTTTTCGTGATCGCAAACATTGGGCATTGCTTGCACACTCGCGTTGACCTTAAAAGCACAGTTTTTTCTAGATTCTGGCACTTTGTTGCTTTTTTCATGTTCACACCGTTGGTGTATGCCATATGTTTCTTATACTTCAGTAAGGTCCAGAGTACACTGACTCACTCGCTAGCAAGCACTGAGATTTGACTTTTTGCCTTGTGTACCCTTACAAAATTGAGACATGCACTTGCATGTTGTATGATCGGCTACTGCATGCACATCCACGTTTGTCTTTAACACACAGGCTTCAATTTTGGGCATTAGCTGTTTTTTTCGCGTTCACATTTTTTCATCGCGTTTACTCTTTTGGTTTTTGTTGCACACGTTGTTCTTATACATTCGTTTTTTAATTAATTCGCCCCGTGGAGGTTTGCTTACACTGGTCGTTTAGGAAGTCACAACTTGTGTTTTCATGTTTTGCTCTTATCATGTGTACACATCATGTTTTCTTATTCTTTGTGATTTTTTCACACGATTAACATCAGCATCCACTTTGCTACTAATGCATGTGACCACTCTACAATTTCGTCCTTGGCATGTCATGGCATGCTTAGTTTCACTTTGACCTTCCATTTACCTTTTCAGGATGGTTTCCTGATTGTATTGTACTTTTTTCTTACCTTGTTGTGTTGTTCCCTGATGAAGGGCGTTGTGCCCGAAATACATTGGAGCGCATGAACCAAATAGGATTTACCTTTGTTGTTTAATGGATACAGACAGCCATTGTTAACTGATGATTGCAAGGAGTTCTTTATGGATTGAAAGTTTAAATCCAAGCAACATCAACAATATAATTTTGGAACCTCACTATCCATTTGACTTGAGTATTTATTTTGAATTAATACTACATAACCCAGGATTGGGTCTTGATTGTGCCCAGGGAGACTCACTCAATTTTGTGGGCTTGCAACTTTATTGATTCATTGATTTCGCGCTCTGGACTGCAGAGCGTTACCCTAGGAGCACATCCTAATTGTATATATTGCTCAGAGTACTATTCAACATAAGGTTGTGCGCGTACATCACATTTTCTATTCTTTTTTAAACTCTGCCACCTTGTTACCTGTTCCCACTGATGATTTAGTTGTCTCAGACCATGATTTTATTTTGTTAACTGAAGAACACACAAAAGGTAAAATGGATATGACTGATACACCGTATGCAAATGCTGAAGGAGAATTGTGGATGGATGGGTCCTGCCTGAGAACAGAGGAAAGCTATACATCAGCAGCCTATACAATTGTAACAAATAACACTGTAATTGAGTCCCTTTAGATACCTGAGTTGTCAACACAAGCAGCAGAACTTGTAGCATTGACACAAGCTTGAGAATTATCTGTAGGAAGGTGTGCTAACATATTTACAGATAGCCAATTTGCATTCAACGTGGCACATTCCTATGGGAGGCTCTGGAAGGAAAGAGGTTTTATTTCCTCACAAAACAAAAATCCAGCATGATATACTTATCACCAAATTACTTAATTCCTTGGCACTCCCAAAGAAATTGGCCTATTTAAATGCAGTGTCTACAAAAAGGTGACAGACAGAGCAGGCCAGCAAATTGCATTTGGGGATGCAACAGCAAAACAGACAGCACAAAATCGTTCAGCGCTAACATTAACTGCCCAAGAGCTGCCCAAACAAGGGAATTCACTACATATAAAAACAGAAGGTGTGGGACTAATGAAACAAAGGACAACGGTGGAAGAACAGGTGAGCTAGTCAAAGAATGGGTAATTTCTTCAAGAGTGCTGGATGAATGAGACAAAGGAGAAATACATGTTACCAGATAGAATGGTCTACTGCATGTGTTTGGCCATGCATGGCCCGGTCCACATATGCAGGAAATAGTGAATTGCATGGACAAATTCTGGATGAACAAGAACATAAGAAAAACAGCTCAGAAGATATGTCAAACATGTATGGTATGTGCACAGCACAATGTGGGTAAGACTACTCCCTACCCAAGGGCCATTTTGAAAAACCAACATTTGAAGCATTGCAAATATATTATGTGGAAATGCCACATACCAATAAGTATAGGTATCCTGGTGGTGGTGTGTATATACTCAAAATGGATAGAGGCATATCCAGTAAAAACAAATTATGCCATTTCCACAGCCAAGTGTCTAATAAAAGAGGTGATCCCAAGTTTTGGGGTCCTAAAAACTATATGGTCAGGCAATGGCAGCCATGTCTGCAAGGAAATAATAACGCTGACATGCAAAGCTCTGTGTATACAGCAGAAACTGCACTGTGCCTATCATCCAGAGGCCACAGGTGCAGTAAAACAAAAGAACGGCATACTGAAGAAGAAAATAGCAAAAGTGTGTACTGAAAAAATATTGACCTGGATGGGTGCCTTACTCCATGCACTAATGAGCATGAGGAGCACACCAGATGCCAAGACCAAACTAAGGCACATGAAATAGTCTCTGGGCTGCCAATGATTGTGTGGGGAGTGCCAAACAAAAATGCTCTGCCTTTGATGATCAATGAATTGCTGAATGATTACTGCATGTCGCTTACACGTACTCTTGCTTCAATCAACCAGCAGATGAAGGGGACCCTTCCAGAACCACTGCAAGCTGAAGGGCACAAGGATAAGCCCAGAGACTGGGTACTGATAAAGTCATTCCAGAGGTCTAACTGTCTTCAAGCTCGCTGGAAGGGTCCGAAGCAAGTCCTGCTCCCGACACAGACTGCTGTAAAGTGCAAAACAACAAATCCTGGATCCATGCCAGCCACATCAAGAGGGCATCACCTGAGACAGCGCCCAGCAAATACCAAGGTCAGCAGCACATGCCAATACCAGAAATGATCACAGAAGAAAAGAGATACAATTTAAGGCCCACAAAGAAGTATGAGATGAAATGTCAGTCACTCCGGTAACTGATCTCCTGCAGGGAATAGTTAGAGTATTACTGCTAGATATTATCTTAACAGATATTTTGACACAAATACTTGATTTTGAGAATACTAGTGAGGTAAACAATGAAGATGCACTTACTTGCCTTCAGGATGTAGTAGATGAACTGATCCAGGATGTATTTGCTAGTACTCCTGTCACTGCAAGTGCCCGTGCCACTGCAGCAATAAGTAGATGAACTAATTCAAGAGGTATTTGCGAGTCCTACTGTCACTGCGAGCACCTGGGCAGCTGCAGCATCCAGCAAAGACCTTTTCTCAGGTGGTCAAGATCGCCAACTTTAAAGGACTACCTTTGGGGTGAGGTACAGTGGACAGTCCTGCAATAAGTGTGGCTGCCCTAGCAGTTTATATACATGACCAAAGGGTTGTCCCTTACAAGAATTGCATGAATATTTTTGGGAGGCGAGAAGCAGTACCAATGGGTCCTCAAAGGCCCTCTGATATATTAAAAAATAAATGCTCCCAGTATATTGTGTATTATAGCCTCACCTTATATGTGTTTATGCTTTTAGTATGTTTAGTTTATATTACTGTGCAGATTTACAGTGATAATTCACAACATAGTGTCATTAATAATACTACATCTAATTGAAGAAAGGATAAAAAGATACATAGGTATGTGTATGGAATATACAACCATAAAAATGGAGAAGACAAAAATGGTACAAGTCTAAAATGTGCTTACCTGGGGTAATATTCTGCCTATTCTTGCTAGAATTAGTCACTGTGTATCTATTGGATGTGTTCTATCCCATGGGGCAGATAGTCACAACACCAACGCCCCCTGTTATCATACCTGCATGCACTTTGTGCATGCACTTTGTCATCCGAGGAAAGTGCCCACAGGGAGGAAATGTATCACAATTCCTTTGTGACTTTGTTGCATCATGCCAATAAGGTGTTAACAAAGGGAGATTACTGGATATGTTTGCAATTATCAGCGTCTGTGGACCAAGGCTTGCCCTTGTTTCAAGTTCCTTTGCCTTTCGAAGCATCCTGTTATGGTCTATATATAATAATAGTAAAGATAGAGATAATAGCTGTTTAGTAAAATGTAAGAAAATTTACCACTGGTGCCGGGGTACCTACGGTTCAGTCTGCAGGAGCATTATATAACAAATATATGGCAGAAATTCTGACAATATGGAACCGCACAGAAGTAATAGAACAAAATGCAACATTTCCCCTTTCTGATATCTTCACTGCCCCTTTTCAATGCAAACATACGTGCACAAGGATAGCAGACCCATCAAAAGAGGTTAACGAGGGCATACTATGTATGTTTTAAATAAAAAAAAACACAAAGCAATAGGAAGTATTTGTATTAAACGTGATGGTACCTTTTGGTGGACCATAGTACAAATTGTAATATGACATTTGCTATTACAGATAATAACATTCCACTTTATATCGGTGACTCGATTTATTTTATTTGTGGAGAAAAAGCTTATACCTGGCTTCCAACAAATGATAATGGTTGTAGTCACCTGGGTTTTGTATTACCTGCTGTAGCAATAAAATACATACTGGATATACAAAGGGAGCTACAAAGACATGCAACATGCAAAGGAAAAGGAAGTGTTGATCAAAGAGATACAGCATCAGAAATAGCAGGTGATATACTTAAAAGGATGGTAACATGCATTGGTCCAATTATTAACTCCGTGAATATACATAGAGTATAGAAGCCACCATAAATGAGACAGATATACTAGAAAATATTATAGTAGAACTTCAGGCCGTGAGATTTGTTTCCCTATAAAATAGGATTGTTCTTGACATGATGCTGGCAGAGAAGGGAGGAGTCTGTACAATTATAGGCGTGCCTTGTTGCACTTATATCCCAGACTCCTCTACTACCGTTAGGGAGGCAGTACAAAGACTACACAGCATAGGTAAAGAGACACATAGGGATTCTGGCACATGGGATCTTGAGCGCATGATGTTGGAAAATAGGAATGGTGTTCATAGCAATATTCCTATTAATAATAGGCTGTTGTCTATTAATTAATTGCCTGCCGATATGCTATCAACTATTGGGACAGCTGGCAAAATGCCCAGCAATTGTATCAAAACAAAATACTGATGAAAACAGTAACTACTGAATTGATGTAAATAGACATTTCTGACAATGAAAAGAATAAACAACATAATTATTAAATATTGACATGCCTAATGGTGAAATTATTAAACTAAGGTTTAAAGGGCCGTCTGAGAAAGATAAAAAAATTATTACCTCCTTTGGTGAATGGATAAATTAAAGTGAACCATAGTTTTGCATTAATTTCTATGTATAACTCGCTTAGAAATACTATGTGCTCACTCATCAGGTACAGTTCCATGTTACACAAATGATTAAAATAAACTGACTGAAATTCAGTAAGAAATGAATGGATTGAAAATTTACGATTTACGTGTCAGTTGCCGGTCTGTGTTGAATACTGAAAAATGGCTAACTAATATTCACTTGTGTACAAAAGCCCTTTCAGCGAGTTGATTCTTAGGAATAGCTCTCTAATCTGAAACATGTCAATCTGCTCCTCTCCTGCCTGGATAAAGTGTATGTTCATGGCAAATATATGGTGAGGAAATTGTGCATAAGGAGCTGAGACAACGCGCCTCTTCTGACCAGATCAAACAACGCTTGTTTGACAAAAACAAGATAACAGGCTCAAACTGTGGCCAGGAGTCAGTAGAGAATAAAATTGGCTAATATTAGCACAATCATGTGCGTCACTATGATCATGCATAAAGCAAAATGTACATGTAGACATATTTGTGAAATGCTCATGCCATGGTGCTGATGTTAATGATTAACATGTCTGAAGGTTTCCCAAGTGTATATAAAGGCTGATTTTTCTTTCTGGTAATCTGATCTCTCTGCAGTTTTGCTGCGAGTTGTCTCAACTGCAGTTCTCTGGCAATAAAGCTGACACTCTTCAAGCCCTTGTGTGTGTTTGTCCTTTTGTTTGCTCTAACAGATTTCTGCTTTTACACTGTCCAGGAAATTATTGGGGCATAGTCACAAGAAGCTATCGCCAAATTAACAGCACTTTATCGCAGCCATAGTAGTGATAAATGTACCCCACCATTCACAAGCTTGTGCTAACAGCCCACAGCACCAGTTTCCCCATGATAGCAGCCGCAAAAAACATCGCCACAGAGGACCCCAGCAACTATCGCCTATGAGATGCAGAGTAGGCGTTCCCGTGACAAAACCCGTGACAACACCCCACCTCAACATTCACAACAACCAGACAGATCCGTCTTAAGAACGCAAAATACACAATAAGGCGCGTTAGCAACAGGAAATTTACTCCTGCTCTGACCTGGTATAAAGTCAGACAGCAGCCTGCACCACAGTAGGGAGCCCAGCCCATGGCGTCATTGGAAGGGCAACAGATGCCATGGAGCAACTGAACATGCAGCCCGGACACCTAAGAGGGCCACAACACCCACCCGGCACCGCCCCCCCCCCCCCCGGGACCACCAAAGAGGCAGCACAGATAAAGACAGTGGCCCCCAAGAAATGCACCTGCCTCACAGGCACAACATCTGACAATGTTACTGTCCACAACAGGCTGAAAGGGACAACCATCCTTTGCATGCTGGTCATCTTCGCCAAATAGGCCAACGGCACCAACACAGCGGACAACCAACATCTCACCCCAAACCAAGCTGCTGGCTGTGCTGCACATGTTGGCCCCTGGAACACCCCAACCAGAGTTGGTAGAGTCTCACAGGCAGCCACATCCAAGTCCGCCACACCTGTCCTGGACATCACCATTTCCCTGGCACCCCAGTCCCTGTACGGCCAACACAATGCGCAGGAACCGCTAGAGACCAAGCAGGGACCATATGCCATAGCTGGATGCACACACGTGTTGGGGGCAATCCAATGCACACATGTCCCACCTGTGCCCCATGGTGACACAGCACACAATCAGTGCACCAGGAAGCCCACGTCTCACATCAATGTGCAGGCAACATCAGAACACTGTGGAACCTACAGCAATGTCGCCTCCAAATACACAGCCAGTGTGCACCATTCCTTCACCCCCTGACAGTCCATCAGCAACCAGCCTTCCCAGGATGGGACCAAGGGAAATGCACTGCCCCTGGGCAGGTTCCCAATTAACACCCCACTCACCTCAAATCCACAACCATGCAATACACAACTGTCATGAAGGGCCCACCACGTGCCAGTGTAAGCTCCAAGGCCGAGGCCTTTTAGGTTACTGCTTTTTGGTCAATTACTTTTTGAATACCATATGATAATGTAATGAGTATTCCCTTTGCACCTATTTTTGTAATGCATATTTGTTTTATGCTCTGCATAATTTAAATGTTTGTTTTTGTCAAATTATTGCGCAATTATGTTATGTTGGATTTGAGTCTTTAACTCATATGTATTTTTTCACATGTTTGTTCATTCACGTATTTCTTTGAATTTGTATAATTTTACGTGTTTGGCAATTAAGTATAAGACATTGAGACTTCTCTTGATATAAATAATTTTTTCACTTCCAAAATTCTTGAATAAAACGGCGAAAGTAATTGCCGAGATAAACATATTCAGTTTTGTTTATCTTTTTTCATCCTGAGTTAAAACGGTGTGAAAAGTTTTTGGAGTGTGGGTTCTTTGTTTTCATAAACTACATGGGCCCTTACCCCACTCATGTCCGAATGGGCCACACTCCCCCTTTTTTGTGAAAGTCCCCCCGTAGCTGGCACACTTTACTCCTTCCTTGTTGACATATTCTACCGGCGTCCTCTGCGGCCCAGTGGGTCCCATATGTGAAACTGTGTCCCGGCCCCTGAATGGCAGTGACCCCAAATCCGGGACAGCGGCCACAGCACCACACTCCCTTTGATCCATGAGGCATAGTTCCATATCCGCATCTTTTGACATGTGGTGGCACTAATCCTGTTCGACTCCATCCTGCGACACGTGCTACCACAAACCTTGTTCAACACTATCCGGTGACACGTGCTGCCACAAACCCTGTTCAATGCCATCCGGCGTCATGTGCTGCCACAAGCCCTGTTCAACGCCATCCGGTGACACGTGCTGCCACAAACTCTGTTCAATGTCATCCGGCGACAGGTGCTGCCACAAACCCTGTTTAACGCCTTCTGACGACACATGCTGCCACAAACCGTGTTCAACGCCAGCTGGCGACACGCGGATGAGAGGCCAGGACAATCCTGCGGACCAGTAGGTCTCACATCCAGCACCTAATCACGATTCACGTATGGCAAGGTCCACACCACTGGTCGCACGGAGAGGAGTAAGATGAAGATGCGGCACAGTCCGGATGAAAGCTGGGTCACAGTCACGGAGGTGACCGAATACGTGGAGCCACTGAACCTGAACTACGCAGGCCGGTGGGGCCACCGACCTATGCCGGCGCCACTCGGTGAATGGCCCGTGCTGACCGCTGCCTCCGGCCTACACCGTGGTCCAGTAGGTCACAGAGTCATTATTCAGCAATGGCAGAGTTCATATCAGTGTACCACATCATCACAGACTGCACCCCCACTCAGCCCTGGTGCCATTAAGTCTGTTCCCCGACATTCATGGACACTCTCTGCTCGAACTGTGGTGGCGTCTGAGCCTATGGACTAGGGGGAAGTTTTCATTGTCATGTAGCTGATACGGAATTGGTGGTGGCAACGGGGCTGGCGCATTCCACTCCTCCATTTGCTGCTTCCAGGTTAAATCAAACCTTTCAGCGTCTTGCCCTGGAGGACACCATCCAATGTCCCCAGAAACACTGCGAGACATACACCTCAGACAGTTATGGTAACCCGCTCAGGTCGCATGGCCCATCTGACTACACGGCAAGTCACCGTCCCGTGGCTGGGTGCCTGTGCCGGCTGCAGTGCATCTGGGGCCACTAACTCGGTGCTGGTCCTGTCTGGGACCCCTTCTCCGGAGACATTGGCTGGCCCCTGAGGCGTAGGCCTAGGGGTCATCAACGCCATTACTCTGTGGCCCCAGACCGGACGAAGTATCACCGCAGGAGGCACACGCCACCACCGCAAGGACCACCTCCAACTGCCATCTGCCACAGTTGAAGCAGAGGTCCTGACAGACTTCGGAGTTGCTCAGGCCTGTCGTGGATGCCATCCTTGGCCTGATAACCTGCTCAGCACTCCAGGTGCCAGTGACTCAGTGCACCGCAGCCCATTGTCCGTTGCTGATTGTGTTTTGTGCTGTGGAGCGGTTGCGCAGGTATGTCACCTCAAACAGTGTGGGGGCCCTGAGACGTTGATGGGGAAGATGATGCAGGTCTAACACACCCCACTGCATCTGCATCAGGAATATATCAAAGGGGCACAATCCGAGACTGTTTCTTCACATGAGCGCGCTCATCTCCAGTGACCAAAGTCCAGTGCACTGCAACTCACGGACACTTCGATTTGCATGTTGGCTGTCCTCTGGACTTTCTCCAGCTCACTCCATGTTGCTCAGCAGTTGACTCTGTATTGCATGTGTTTTCTGTTTCCGTTGCACTGGTGTCCTATATTCAAGTGGTTGCCAGCACCAGACAGTCCGTGCGGAATGGCTCACGCTCACCCCACACACATCCAGCACAGGCATCACAGTACATGTGGCCCTGCCAATAAAGGGGCTGTGCACATGTGCCCATAGCCAGTTTAACATGATATCTGCATGTGTCCCTGTGGTCACATAGTAAGCATGTGGGTCCTGGGCTCTACGACATTACATTGTGCTGTGTACATCGGATGCAGACATTTCACCGCAGGCAGCGGGTTGGAGCTTGAACATGTAGCTTTGTCGTCACCCACTCAATTCGTAAGGGGAGAGGCCAGAGTAGTCGTACGCACAGCCTACATGGATGTGTGACTGCTATTTACGCACCCCTGGGCATGGTTCTGTGCTGTGAATGTGCATCTGCATGAGTCTCTATGGCAGTGTGGGTCTCCTTAGTGGGGTGTTGTTGGGCCCTGAAGAGTGATAGACCTCTACGTATGTGTCCTGGTTCGCATTCCATGGGTTAAGCCCCCACCCACACCTGTTGGGCCACCTCCTTTTGGCGTTCTAACACATGGCATTGGGGTGCCATGTGTGGGTGGGTGAAGTGTCGTGAGCCAGCTGTGCTTGCTGGTACTTCCTGCTGTGTGGTCTGTTGCAGGTTCGGTGTTCACTCCTGAGTTGCTTGGCCGGCCGTATCCTGGTGGGGGATTGCATGAGATATCCATGGACTGTTGTAGGGCGTCGGTGTTGACGGTGTGGTGATCCTTTCCGGCATCACTGATGGGTTGTATTCTGTGCTCTGCTGGAGGTGTTGTGTGCCCTTCTGCGATATGAAGGGGAGGTGTGTGTGGCATTTGTGTTGGCATATGTGCTGGTTTGCATGCAGACTGTATGGCAAAGTACATTGTGACTGTTTGGGGTTGCTGGATTCTACTCAACGAGACGGATGTGCGGTCGTATGTGTACATTTCCATTTTACTGTTTCCGGCACTGTCAGATGTAGTGGGCATGTGTCTGTGCATGTGCGGAGCTAGTTGTGTCCTATGTTCTGCAGGGTCAGCTATGTGCATTGTTCCACATTGTCGTCAATGTGGGTGTGCTGTTTGTGCTATGTGTGTGTACTGCAGTGTGCCAAGGGGATCTGGGACATGTTTGTGGGTGTACAGTATACTTTGCCTTGTTGTACATGTATGCCCTTGTGCCCATTTCCCCCAGTCCACCCAGTCCCTGTTCTTGGCACTCCCTGTTGATGTTGTGTCAGGTCCTCTCCAGCTGTGTCCGTACTCCCTACTCCTTGCACCGTCTCCACACTGATGACTGTGGCCTGGGTTCCTCCAACTCCTCCGGGGGCGCTGGATTGCCACCTCCTGTCGCCGTTGCTGCCTTCCTGTTGGTAGGTGGTTGGTGCCTGGTATAGATAGTCATGTCATGCCGGCACCTATTGGCCTCCTGGATTGGCCTCCTCGGCACTCTGACTGCAATCCAGGTGGTCTGCTAGTGGGTCAGTTGCTGATAGTGTTCTGTCACCTCTGTGACACTGGTCTTGTTTTCCAGCGGTCTGCACCCTGTCTTCCTCTCCCTCTTCTCCTTGGCCTTCCCCGACCCTGCTGTTCCTTGCTGGTAGTCTGTTGGGGTTGTGGGGTTTGAGTTGACCTCTGTACTGGGTCAGGGTGCAACCATGTTGCTACATGCTTTGGCTTGTTTCTGGTGTGTTTTTTCTGTGGTTTTTATGGTGCATTGTTCCGCCATCCACGTGGGATTTGCGGTCCTGTGGCTGATTTTCGTAACTTTTTGTACTGCGTTTGGCCTCATGACATGTTTTTTAGTGTTCGCGTATCGCATTTTAGTGGCGTGGCGATGATTTTCACATGGACATTAGCCGTGTTGTCTGGTGTCTATCACATGCTACCGCCTTGTTGTGAATTCCACATTGACAAAGGGTTATTTTCCCGTTATAGGCTGCGATGTTGAAAGTTGCGTTACTCTACTCTTGCGGTAGTTATCACACATTCTTGTGAATATACCCCATTGGATACTTCCAATTTTAAAAGTTTGGGGGCTGCGGCAATGTCGCCCTGCCGATCGTGCACTACAACTATTGGACAATGAATGTTATGCTAGAAACATTGCACTATTTTTAAACAGTTGTAAATTTTAACTTATGGTTTTTAGTCGGATTCATTGTTTTTAAAGAACAGTATGGTTTATGGATAAATGTTTTTTTTTAATTGGGTAAATCTGAATAAGGAAGTACTAATATATAGTGAGTTTGATACTTTCCTAATAATGAATTTGAAATAGAATACTCAGAATGTATAAATTTGTATTTATGTACTATGCTTTTATGGTTTTTTATCAAAATGAAAATTGAATAAAGCGAATTTTAAATTTGAATTTGAATTTATACTCCATTGTTTTTGGGGCATTTTGCTGCATAATTTGGTGGCCTTCATGTAATTAAAAGGCGAATAATTAAAAAAGTTAACCAGTCCCTTTGGGTGCAGTAAGCATTTTCCACAAGTTCAGCTAACTAAATCCCACTTTCAGGTGAAGAAGGAACACTGTAATTATTTTAGGTTCGGAAATGGCATAACAGAATTTTCCACTTCAGCCACCGCAATGATTTTAGCCACCTGGTGGGAGTCCTTGTATGAAATGGGTGGAGTATAAAGCTTCCTTCCTTCATTTTCTTTTTTTGAAATTGGAAAAAATGGCTTCTGCACAGAACAAGAATTTTTTTTTACATTCTGTGGGTCCAGAGGGTTTAAAGGTTTCTGAGGAAATTACTAAAATACCTGGTGGTGTGGATGTGATTGTTTTTGAGGAAGCACTCAACGGGAATTGTAAGGTATATGTTTTTTAGGAGGAAAAAGGAAATGAATGAAGCAGTGGATGAGTATGTGGCTGCACATGAGGAACTTGTGGGATATTGTAAATTTGATAATTTGCCGGAGCCGCTTATCAGAGACCAAGTGGTCATGCAAACCAAGGATCCAGCTATCCAGGAAATTGTCTAGTCACAGTGCTAAGGTATTAAAGACGGAATCTAAAGATACCTCTGAGGAGATTGTAACTAAAATTAAAGGGATAGGGTTGAGCAAACCTAAGAAGGAGGTTACTAAAAGTCATGATTTCACAAAAAAGAAATGAACTTTTAGGTGTCATTGCTGTGTTCAAATCTTCCTTCTAGTAAATTTTGCCCTGCAATTAAACAGAAATGTGTGCCTTGTGGAGTGATAGGTCATTTTGCAAAGGCTTGTAAGAAAAAAAAGGATACATGGCAAAGTGTGTGAATAAGGGTAGCTCCAGTGATGAAGATAATAAAGTGAAGAAGCTTACTTACTATTTATGATTCTGAAAATGATGCAAAAAGTTTTAAATCTAAAGAGCTATTTATTCTAAATGTCAATGACAAAGTTGGGGGTGGACAGAAAAAATCTTTTGGACTGATGAAAAAATGGAGGTGTGGAATTGCACATGTACACGGAATCTGGTTCATCTTACACCATTGTTAATGAAGAGCAAGCTTAATTGTATATAGTTAATTAAAACTGATAAAAAAGTTCGCAATAAAAAGAGCAAACAAATTATTTGATGATGATGAAGACAAAATATTAGAACCAGATAAGAACATTTGATGATTAAAAGAATTGTCAAGGGAATTACTAGGCTCAGTTAAGACACTGTTCGTGAGTCCTTGGGTTTTGACCCTCTTACACAATTGCTTGATTTGTTCTTCAGCCAGCTTTCGTTGAGGTTCATATCAGATCATTGATCATGTGCGCTTTTCCCAATGAGCAATGTAGTTCTAAAATTTACCTGTGATAGTACAACCATTTCCCAGCTTCTTGTCTGTCCGTGTTAGGAATTTTACTAGCCTGCAATTCAACTTTGGGTAATCTGAGTTAAAGCAGGCTATCATGTTGCATACCCACACGTGTGTGACTAATTAGGACTACATCATCAGCGTACAGGATGCCATTTAGAGGCTTGCCTCCTAACCTTGGGACATGTGCATTAAATTGGTCTAAGATCTACGTCAGGTAGACCATATAAAGGTTAAACAGAGTTGGCACAAGCACGCAGCCCTGTTTAAGCCCTTTGGTTGTTGGAATTTGCATTGACAGGCATGTGCATTAGCCCAGTTTGATCTGCACCCACTTGTCTGTGTGAAGGGATATTAGTGCGCCTAGCAGTGCCTGTGGGATCTTCCACTTTGTCAGCTTTTCCCAAAATTTGTCTCTCACGATGTTATCAAAGGCAGCCTTAAACTCTATGAAACACAGATGGAGTGACTGTTTTGTTGTTGTTGCCTTGTCCATGAGTAATGACAATGTTAAGATATTGGTGAAAGTTCCTATGTTTTTAGCGAAACCGGTTTGATTGAGTGGTATAATTCCTTGCTCCCCTCCCCATAGCTGAAGATCCTGAAGTACGGTGCCCGCATAGTATTTAGTGTTGTTATGAATCAAAGCAACTAGACGGTGGTTTTTGGGAGCCGATTTTTCACCGCCTTTATGGATAGGAGCAATAATGGAAACTTACCAAGAGGCCAGTAGTTGTCCAAATTGTCTGACTTCCTGGAATAGTGGGACCAAGGCACCTGCCCGAAAGTCGAAGTCCTGCTTAAAAAGAGCGGGGGATCCTGTTGGGCCCTGGCGCTCCTTCTCTCCTGCCTTTGGCGATCTGGCAGTTAATTGTAGTGATGTCAGTTTGTTCTTCCATGACCTTACATAGTAATTCCGTTTTAATTTCATATCTAAATTTGGTGGCTTTTTCCTCCTTATGGGCCCCTGTTTCCTTGTGTCATTTCGGCTCGTCCCGATGGTTGAAGTCAGATGTTAGAAACTCTGTCCATACCTCTTCTGTGATATATGAGGTTTAACCACCATGTGACGGGTGCATTATTTTATTTGCTGTACACTAGAAACGAGAGCTGTTATCAGTTTTGGAATCAAATAATAATTCCGCCCATAGCTCCTCTTCCCTGGATCTTCTTAGTTCCCATTTCAGCTTCTTGAGACTTTTCCTATGTTGTTGGAGTGATGCTTTGAGATCAAGTTCTTCTGGTTTAAGCCTCAGAAGTCTCAGTATTTTGTTTAAATCTTGTTTTATTATCTTTAGTTGCTTGTTTTGGGCTCTAGAGAGCATGCCAGTTTCCACAGAATCATTTGGCCGCCGATATTTGGCTACCAGTGAGAAGGTACTTGATAAACAGATTCTAGGTTGTCCCAAGTTTGCAATTGGGCATTTTATTTACTCTTTTGGGTTCTGTACCAGGTCTTCTGCAACCTGGAGTACCTCCCCCATGTTTACTAGGGAGTGTTTGATTCTTCTGAGATTGATTGTATAGTTGGAGAAAGGGCTCCCTAGTAGTGGCTCAAAGATTGGTGGAGCCGTCCGGAGAATGATTTCCTGGGGGTGGTGATCGCTGTTCACCTTGTCACCAAGCCAGAAGGTAGCCACACTGTGAAAAAATGAGAGGTAAAACAAAGTGTAGTCCAGAGTTGAGGCTGCCTTTTTAGAATAGAAGGAGGCAGCAGATGGCAAGTCTTCGGAGAATCTATCATTGAGGGCTCTGAATTTGATGTGCTCCAGGTCATCCAGAAGCCGTTTTGCTGTAGAGCTCACTCTACATTGAGGTTTGTGATTTTGTTCTGGGATGCTCCATGCCACGGACTGGGCCAGGGACTCTCTAGTTAATGAAGAGCTATGGAGAACAAAGCTTGTTAAACTTTTAGTGGAGAAGCTACTGGAAACTGACATTCCCCCATAATGATTTTTAGGTGAGAAGCTAAATATAATTGGGTATAGATCTTTGGTGTTCAGATTTAAGAATAGCGAGTCGTGCAGGAAATTATATATTTCAAAGAAGGGTCTGTAGTGGCGAGGTGTCCTTCGGGTGGAAGGATCAAGGAGAACTGGCAAATAGTTTTAAACCCCAATAACCCTGACCCCGTCATGCTAATGGGTGAGGGTGAGGTCGTTGGAGCGAAGATGTTAAAAGAATTCCCAGAAGTGTTTAGTAGTACAATTGGAAAACTTATTTTGAGCATTGAATAGTTTTTTAAAAAAGGCACGTGTCCTAAAGCATACAAAGTAAGGAACATTCTAATTTCACTCATGGAAGAGGTGGTAAGAGAATTAGATAAACTTGTCAAGGCAGACATAATTGATCCCATAGAGTCCTCTGAGTGGATTTCTCCGGTTGTGGTAGCGAGACGGAGCAATGGAACAATTAGATTGTGCATCGGCCTTCGTCATTTGAATAATAATATTGTGGTATACACATTTCCACACCCTAAAATGTCTGAAATGCGGGCTTTGGTGAAAGACGCAGGGTGGTTTTCAACTATCGATCTCTAAGCAGCTTATTATACAGTTTTTATCACCCATGGGGTG
Organism: Lissotriton helveticus; assembly: GCF_964261635.1. Classification (NCBI taxonomy): domain Eukaryota; kingdom Metazoa; phylum Chordata; class Amphibia; order Caudata; family Salamandridae; genus Lissotriton; species Lissotriton helveticus. The sequence continues at coordinate 1,576,796,483 of NC_136061.1, read as the reverse complement.
TTTCCAATACAAAAGGATGTCTTTTGGGTTAGCAGCTGCTGCTGACATTTTTCAAAGACACATGTGCCGACTTTTCTTCAAACATAAGAACATCAGGAACTTCCAGGACAATATTTTAGTGTTTGGTAAGGACAGACTTAAACATGGCACAATTTTGGCTGAAGTGCTAGGTATTCTGGGATGAAGTGGATTGACTTTTGAGCCTTTGAAGTGCAAGTTTGCAGTACAGTCTGTGATGTACCTTCGCAATGTTTTATGTAGAGAAGGTGTTACCACAAGCCATCTTTGGTTGAGGCCATCCAAAATGTTACACACCCAACTAGTAAGTAGGAAGTGAGATCATTCCTGGGGCTAGTTGAATTGTATGCTAAATTTGTAAAAGGGGTTTCTAATAGGGTTTTCAACATAAGTCAATTGTTGAAGAATAAAATAAAATTTCTTCGATCAGATGCTTGCAAGCTAGAATTTAAAGACATAAGACAAAATGTCATTAAGGAAGCCCCGTTTTGAAAAGCTTTCACCCTGAGTTGGAGAAAGTTGTGACCGTAGATGGCAGTACCAAAGGGTTGGGTGGTGTTCTCTCACAAATACATTTGGAGGTTAAGGAAAACATTGTCGCTTCTGCTTCTTGTGTGTTGTCCCCTGCAGAAGAGACATCTTCTGTAACCGAAAAAGAAACCTTTGCTTGTGCTTGGGCTTTAGAGCATTTTAGACATTTTGGTTGGGGCAGGCATTGTACAGTACACTCTGGTCAGAAACCCTTAGTAAAGCTTTTGACTAGAGAAGGCCTATTTAAAGCACCTGCCAGAATAGAGGGTGCTACGAGGCCTCGTGATTTAATCTACACAGCTGAATATGTGTCAGGAAAAACAATGTATTGGCTAATTTCCTATCGCGTATGCCTACCGAAATGCCGGAGTGTCAGGAGAGTGATTGAGATAACTTTCAGTTTCTACTAATCCATGACTAGGGAATGGCATCATTTAATGAAGAGGAATGGAAAAAAACAATGTTCTTTGTGTATTACGTTACAGCAAATCGCATTTGTGGAACATGGTTTGGTCCAAAAAGCATCTAGTTAAAAAGGAATTGAAGGTTTTTTGGGAACTAATAAGTGAGTTGTCTATGATGGATCACTGACATAACATCGACACTCGTAATATCGACCTACACAATTATCGACACCCAAATATCGATAACATAAATACCAATATCCTATACTTATTTAAAAAAATACACAAATATGGACACAAAAATATCATCAAACATTAACATCGATATCCGTAATATCGATCAAAAAAATATTGGTATAACTAATATTGTAAACTTTGAATAAACATACAAAATGACACAAATATCGATAACACAAATATAGACCACACAATTATCGCTAAAAACAAAATATCAACACCTTAAAAATATTTTTAAGAACACAGTATATAACAAAATAAATATAAAAAAATATCACAAACACACACAATATATTAAATAAATAAAATTAAAGTTAAATACATTATAATAAAAAACCCTTTAACATAATTAAATCCACCAAATGAATTACTCCTTACAAACTGAATCTATAAAACAAATACATGTTATTATACATTCAATACAATCTAAATTATAAATGATATACTATTATACTTTTAAATAAAGTTAGAATAAAAAAAGTTTAACTAAACATTAATTAGCATTTCCCATATCAGTAAACAACTGCCAAATTCATTGAAAACATTAGTAACAGCCAATGAAAACACCTACAACTTAAATAACCCAATAAGATTGAAAGCACAATTAAACAAAGACTATATTAACTAAAGAAAATGTAATATTATTTTATTCTACAATAACAAAACCAAGAATAAGAGGAATCTCTGCCGGATTGCTTCTACAATATTGAACTTCCTCATTGAAAGCTCTGATTTCAACTTCACAAAGTAAATAAAATATCAATTTAATGTTACAATTGTATAAAATAATAGTATAGGACTTTTTTACAACAATTAAATAATATTTTCTTTTATTATATATCCTTTTCAGAAACTCCAAAAGACAGTCAAATCACTATAAAAATCATCAAAAACCACCTTGCAAAAAAAGTAAGTATAAATCTCAATTAAACTAATAAAACAACTAAAAATCCCAACCCAAAGCGCCCACTAACAACAAAAATTCCAAAATACAGACAATGCTGTTAAACACATTCATTAGAATTATCTTTTTATTCTCCAGGAAATTAAAAGAAACACGAAAGTCAAGCACCATCAGAAACACCTAAGCATCAAAAAAAGTTCAACATAATCAAGCATGTGTGTATCATTTTTCATATAGAAATCTATATTTCAATAAAAACAATTCAAATACATTTATTATTTGTTATATACATTTCTCAAAGCACCTGAAACATCAGAATGACTGAAAATTCATAACTTCCCTGAATGGAAATTTTGTATTATGCTGTATGGGATATGTCTACACCCAAGAAAAACATACAGGCGACAACATTAATTGGAAATGCAGCAAATAGTATTCAAATGCATGTTATGAGAGGGCTACAACAAAATAAACTACTGTATTAAATGTTAAGGAACATAACCACCCCCTAACATAGCTGAAATAGAAGTGAGAGGTGCTTTAGAGACTCTGAAAGAAGTTTGCACTAGCTCTCGAAAGCCTACTACAGAAATACTAAAAGACGCATTCCCCAGAGTTCCAGAACATGTAACTGACCAATTACCCTCTGTCTCAATGTTAAAAAGGCTAATAGCGAGAACAAAAAAATCAACTTCTACCACCCCACCTACCCCCAAAACTTTCAGTGAAATTCAAATGCCACCTGAACTCACTGTAACTCATAATGAAGAGCAATTTCTACTTAGCTACAATAAATCTAACGACAAAAGGATTATAATATATGCAACTCCCACAAACTTATTTAAACTACAGATTTGTGAGACATGTATGATGGACGGAAAATTTAAAATATGTCCCAAACCATTTTACCAATTAAACACAATCCATACAATGTATCACAATACCAACATCCCCTTTATATATGCCCTGTTACCAAACAAACAAACCTCTACCTATGTAGAACTCTTAACAAAAGTGAAGCAAGAAACTAACAATTACTATCCTCAAAAACTATCATATACTTTGAACAGTCAATGGTATAACCATCCTGAAAAACTACCCTCATACAGTAATACAAGGTTGCTATTACAACTTTAATCAATGCATATGAGACACCTTCAGAAATATATGCTTAGTGTAGAATATGCAACTAATAGCAATTTTGCATATGAAATTAAAAAGCTAATTGCACTAGCATATGTCCCAATAACTGATGTAGCAGAACATTACAATCTATTAATAGAAAGCCGCTACTACCAAACAAATTAACATAAACTAAGTCCTCTACTCGACTATTTTGAGGATACCTGGGTGGGAAGGCTACACAGATCTGGACACAGAAGACAGCCCATATACCCCATTCCATGGTGGAATGTATATAACAGTACCCTAAACAAAGAAGCACAAACTATTAATGCTGTGGGAGGATGGCATAATGCTTTCCAAGCCACAACATGCAGAACCCAACCAACCCTACATAAAGTACTACAATCAATTAAAAAAAAGAACAAAGCTACCAACAACTAAGACTTGAACAGTCTGTAACACAGCTAGGTCCAAAACTAACTAAACAAACTAAAACAATGTTTAAGCACTTACAATACAAAGTAAGACTATACCCAAACACTAAAGGGCTAGAATATCTAGAAACAGTGGTTAAATCCCTACTTTAAAACAGTAATACAAAAACATGGAAAAATCATATTTATGAACCTGGGGCTCTTTAGGATGGCGGGCTGAAGCACAATGGCGGTGCTGGTGGTGGCGGAAAATGACCTTTTCGGCACCTCAGCAGCGGTCCTCGCGCCCGCCATATTACAATGGGCAAACATAGCCCATTTTGCGTCTGCTGCGGAGCGACGTGAACCACCAGAAATATGCATCCGCCACCGTGATGGAGGGAGCCACTGGAGACCCACCGCCGTGCGGAATGACGTCCCGTCCGCCGTACAAATCACGATGCCGCAACCAGCACATCACACTGCAGCAGAGAATCCACCAAACCGGAGACGGCGGAAGCACTACTGCGGAGAGCTAAACCAGACTCCAGGTCCCCTCCACCCGGTCCTGACCGTAATGGATCCAGCTCTGCAAGCCTTACCGCTGCTGTACCTCATCCACTACCAGCAAATAATGCACCATCACAGACAACGCCGCAGGTATGCAAATACACAACTACGCACACAACCAGAACACACAACTCCTGTGCTGACATACAGTTCCTGTCCTCATCAGATACTCTGGTGGGGACAGGAACATATCCACCAGTGTACCCACACATGTCCTACCTGTCAGAATTCACCCCTTGGCATCCGGGTCACCCATCAACTGTAAAATCACTGCAATGTCCCAGTCCTGCCACCGCAGCAGTGAAGACGCAGAAAAACCTGCGCACAATGTAGTAGGCAGGGCCTGCTCCAGGCCAGATTCGCAGGGCTCAACCTTCACCCTTCCCACACTACGCTTCCCACACCCATTTGGGAACATGCTGTGTGCTCCTCCTGTGCCCCCTGCACAATTCATCTGCCAGGTGTAGCCAGACCTTGCACCTCACACACCAAAGAACAAGTGAACCTGACCTGGAAGGTGGGGGTGAAGAGGAACACCCCGCACAGAAACTCAGGGGCTGGACAACCCTCCTCCTCACACCTACCTCCCACTCATGTGAAGCAAACTGAGTATGATCACAAAATGAAGACTCACACTGCCTATGAACATCCACTGAAGTGTACACACTGCCTGTCAAGTCACACACAAACACCCAACACTGACACCCAAGCACATACTCATACCATAGCCCAGCAGCAATGGAGGACAATGAATGGGCCAGCCAAAAGTGAAGTGGACAGTGCTGGAAAACCATGGAGCAAGCCACATAGCATCTGTAAATCACATGCAAGAGAAGGAACATATCACACCACCCTTAGGCCACCAATTCAGACATGGGTGGCACAGTGAGTGAAATTAAACCAAAGTGACCTCTGTGGAACAACTCAGGGAACATCAAGGCAAGCCATGCATAGGAACAGGAATGATAGGAAGTGGCTGAAGTCATAGAGTGACAGCCACACATCTGTCTCAACTTACTTGACATGTGTATGTCATCAGTACAACAAACATGGCTCATTGTCACACTCCTTGACTGTCAAACACAAGTAGGACCTTCACACACACCCATCCTGTACCCACGTCACACCTGCAGCACTCAGCACCTGTGACAAACACACATAATGGTCAAAATGGTGTCCTGTGAGTTCAATGACAACCAATCACACTCCCTGTGCTGCATCCACAAACATCACACTCACACTCTGGGATGCCTGAACCAATGCTGACACAGAAACAATAGCCAAACACAAAACTCAAAACAACATCCACAGAAGTACAACAAGCCCATACATCGGCAGCCAAACAGTGAAAAGGCAATGTGACCCTAGACAGAACAGAAATACAAAACATTGTGACTCAGTGCCAATACACAGACACCATACCTCAACACAAACAAGAAGTGCACCCACAAAATCAATCATGAACACTAACTGGGATCAATGGAACAATCAACTAACACAGACAGAGACACCACACCACTCCCTGGCAAGCCATGGAGTCGAAGACATGAGATTGAAGTGGTGTGTACGCCAGCAGTGGATCGGTGAGGAGTGTACAGTACACAAACACATAGAGGAGTCACTCACAATGTGTAGGCATCCAAAGCACATATAAGGGATGGCAGAACTCCTCATACCACATACCATACTGGAGCCAAAAATTGGTCAAGTGACAGCAATGCATGGGAAAACAAACAAATAATGTCAGGGTGGCTGAGCAGTTCTGCAGAGTGAGCACAAACAGTAACAAGACACATGGCTGATTAAAATGACACAACACATACTTGGCAGTCACACTCTCTGCATACTCACAACTCGCAGCAACAACAAGTAAGTGTTCCCCAGGAGTTCAAGGACACACCAACACACTGCACAGTGCCCAACCTACAACTCCTACATGTGCGCACAATTTGAAGCACATGGCAGACAATTTAAACAAACAGGCGCTCATTATCTGGATCTTACATGTATGCAGTTGGCATTGCAAGGACACCCATACATTTAACACTACTGACAATGCATGCCCATTCACATTGTATGAACTCTCAAGTTCACATATTCAAATGTGCCCATGTGACTAGGAAGACAGGCCTACACCAGATGACCACACATAAAAACAGCTTTTCAGACATCAAGAAAGATCACACAGATATGATGGAACCTTGCCATCCCGCAAGTAATCGTGTGGATTGAATACACCTTTGTTCTGGTATTTCATCCTTACATGACATGTGTACAATTTAGCAAATCTGACCATAGAATGATTAGGAGTAGATCATCACAAACAACCATCATTGCACCCTCAAGAAGAACTAAAGTACCTGTCACCTCTGGCAAACTCTGAAAAAGTAAAACAAACAATTCGCAATGTTTAGGTGGCATACAGAGCATGTGTCACATTAAATAATCCCCATACATAAAAGCTTTTATTTAGCAAGGACATAGACAAAGCAGACAACAGGAGTATCTGCCTTTATTACATATCACCAAGATAGGCATCCAAAGTGACAAACAGCAAGGCCATTGGCCAGTCATAGTTCAAAGTAGGTACATGTGTGCTTGAAAAACTGCACAGGGAATGGGTGACACCATACACTGCCATGGGAATCACCACAGCTCAGGGGATACCAATGGGCAGTCCAGGCACCGCTGGGGGAGAGAAAGGTTTGGGAGGGAGGCTTTGCCTCAGACTTGGCTGTCAGTTGAACCGGGAGGTGGCTGATTGTCGGGGCTACTTGGAAGACTAGACCTGGAAGAGAGAGGACCAGCTGAGGTACAGGCATCAGTGGCTTTGGGAGCCAGAGGGCTACTTGGACCAGGTGATGTGGTGGCACGGGGAGGTGGAGACATGCTGTGGTAAGACACAGTGTGTAAGGGTGAATGTGGAGCACTGCCTCTCTACTTCTTGGGGATTCGATAGTCAAGATTTGTCTTAATAGGAGTGAGAAGTGAGATGGGCACATCAGGCAGCTTTCGTTCATCCAGGCCGCGAATTCCCTCATTCCTTCCTGGAAACTGAGCCTGGTATCCTTGGGATCCTCTGTGAGGGAGAGGATGAGTTGGTTGTCATTGGCATAAGATACTAAGTTGAGCCCATGCTGTCTGACGATAGCAGTGAGGAGGGCCATGTAGATGTTGAAGAGAATGGGGCTGAGCAATGATCCCTGTGGTACTTTGCAGTTGATCTCTGTGGGTTCGGAGATAAAAGGGGAGATTCTGATCCTCTAGGTTCTGCTGGAGAGAAAGGACCAGATACAGTTGAGGGTGGTTCCTTGAATCCCGGTGTCGTGCAGTCTGGCTGCAAGGGTGTGGTGTGATGCATGTGTGCACTCTCTGCAGTCTCCTACTTTCACTCTCAAACACTTACCATGACATCAGGAGCACCACATAGTCTCACATACTGTGAGAGCACGTTGTCCACCAGGACCTCCAGCTCCTCTATAGTGAAGGGACGGGCCCTGATGTTCTCAGTTCTCGACATCACTGGGTTCAGGAGACAGGAACAGCAGCAGTTGGTGGTGAAGTGTGTCAGTCAGCAGTGTCTAGATGCAGTGGAAAAGTGTGGCTCTCTCCCAGACACATATAGCCCCCTGGTGTTATTTCATTGTTACTCCGCTGCTGCAATTGGTGTTCCAGGTCAGCTTTTTTTAAATGTGACCAATGACCGGCCCGTGATAGTGGAGCACGCCTACCGTGAATTTCAAATGTTTATTTCACTACCACTATTGCGTATCCCATTGGCTGTAAGGGCATGGGCATTGGCGGTGACACACCACAGAGGCCAGGTGGTCGCTACCGCAATCGTGCATCTTTCAATTGCATCCAATGACCGGCCCTGCGGTCGTTGGTGCACGCCTACGGATTTTTCAAAAGCGCATTTCTCTACCGCGATTGTGGTTCCCATTGGCTGTAAGGGTGTGGGCATTGGCGGTAACACACCGCAGGGGCTAGCCGGTCACTACCGCAATTGTGCATCTTTCAATTGTATCCAAAGACTGGCCCCGTGGCAGCAGAGCACGCCTACCGCGATTTTAAAATGTGTATTTCACTACTGCAATCGTGTTTGCCATTGGCTGATAGAGCATAGGCATTGGCGGTGTCACACTGCAGGGGCCAGACAGTCGCTACCGCGATTTGGCCGCTTAACATTGTTGCAAATGGCCGTTATTGCGGTTGTGGTGCACGCTTACGGCACCTATGGACACATCATGCTGTGGCAATGGCAATGGCTAGTTCTCAGCATTGAACAGTAGACATTTACTATGAATCATGCCACCAGATAGAGTAATTCAATGCTAGTGTGACATTTAACTCAGTGATAACTACACATTAGGGGTGGGTAGAATTTGCGTAGTCGCGCTATGCAAAGTTCAGCGAGACTGCAAAAAAACATCCCGAGCATGCGGAATTCCACGAGCTCGCGGAATAAAGTTTTGTGACAGGAGCATCGTGCCAGAATTAATCCTGCTCAGCAATTATTTTTATTCAAGAAAATGCCACAGTTTTGTGCAATACCTCTACTCAACTGGAGTTCTACTGGCTAATTAGTAAGTGCTATCTCGTTGAGTAAATGTATAGTGCCTTTCCTACTGCGAGCCAGAAGAGTTGTCTCCAGTGACCATGTGTGTCTGTAACTTTGCTGCCGCGCCGAAAGGCACTGGGGTCCCTTGAGTGAGCTATCCATCATATTGGGGAAAGGGCGGGAAGACTTTGCATACCACTAGTGTATGTATGGTGGGGCCAAACAGGCGGTGCTTCTATGTGAGTTCACATGCCTCTTGTTTATAAAACGTCACAGAGTGATCAGAGCAGCAGATGAGGAGAAAGAACCTCCTGGTCACAAGAACTGCACGGGGATTGTGCTCGAGAAACTCATGGATGCAAAGACCTCCATCAAGGATCACAGCTCATTTTTGACTGTAGATGTGGGGAAAAAGCACACCTGCCCAGCCTTGACAGTGCTCACAAACTTTCTGGGCTGAATAATGCGTTACTGAATTTGAGCTGCGACTCGGGTACCTGCTTTATTTATATCTGTAAGTGCTTCCTGTTAAGGTTTAATTTTTGTGACAGGAGCATCGTGCCACAATGAATCCTGCCCCGCATATTTATCCAAGAAGATGCCACCGTTTTGTACAACACCTCTACTCAACGGGAGTACTACTGGATAATCAGTAACTGCTACCTCGTTGAGTAAGTGTATATTGCCTTTCCTACACTAGAGCTGCGGGCCAGAAGAGTTGTCTCCAGTGACCATGTGTGTCTGTAACTTTGCCAACTCGCCGAAAAGCGCCAGGGTCCCTTAAATGAGCTGTCAATCATAGTGGGTAAAGGGCGGGAAGACTTTGCATACCACTAGTGTATGTGGGGCGGGGCCAAACGGGTGGGGTTTCTATGTGAGTTCACATGCTTCTTGTTTATAAAAGGTCAGAGACCGATCAGAGCAGCAGATGAGATGAGGAGAAAGAAAGAACCTCCTGGTCACAATAACTACACAGGGGATTGCGCTCCAGAAACTCATGCATGCAAAGACCTCCATCAAGGATCACAGCTCATTTTTGATGGTGGATATGGGGAGAAATCACAACTTCCCAGCCTCGACAGTGCTCACAAGTATTTTGGGCTGATTAATGCGTTACTGAATTTGAGCTGCAACTCGGGCATCTACTTTATTTATATCTGTAAGTGCTTCCTGTTGAGGTTTAATTTTTGTAACAGGAGCATCGTGCCAAAATGATTCCTGCCCTGCATATTTATCCAAGAAGATGCCACTGTTTTGTGCAACACCCCTTTTCAACGGGAGTACTACTGGCTAATCAGTAAGTGCTACCTCGTTGGGGAAATGTATAGTGCCTTTCCTACACTAGAGCTGCATGCCAGAAGAGTTGTCTCCAGTGACCATGTGTGTCTGTAACTTTGCCACTGCGAGGAAAGGCGCCGAGGTTCCTTGAGTGAGCTCTCCATCATAGTGGGGAACGCGCGGGAAGACTTTGCATGCCACTAGTGTATGTGGGGCAGGGCCAAACAGGCAGGGCTTCTATGCATGCCTCTTGTTTATAAAAGGTCAGAGAGCAATCAGAGCAGCATATGAGATGATGAAAAAGTACCTCCTGGTCACAAGAATTACACAGGGATTGCGCTCAAGAAACTCATGGATGCAAAGACCTCCATCAAGAATCACAGCTCATTTTTGACGGTGGATGTGGGGAGAAAGCACACCTGCCCAGCCTCCACAGTACTCACAAACTTTTTGGGCTGATTAATAAGTTACTGAAATTGAGCTGCAACTCGGGCACCTGCTTTATTTATATCTGTTTTGTGACAGGAGCATCATGCCAGAATGAATCCTGCCCTGCCTGCATATTGATCCAAAAAGATGCCACCGTTTTGCGCAATACCTCTACTCACGAATTCCGCTACGCTGCAGATCGTGGAATTTTCGGCAATTCCGCGTTCTGCGCAGAACATGGAATTGCCAAAATGTCCTAAATTCCGCAAGCAGAGCAGAATTTGCTGCCCACCCATACTACACATGCCATGACAGTGCACAGGATTACATGCATTGGCATGTACTCCCTCACATGTCACTTATGATATTGTTGTGCATGTACAAAGATCTGCTGTGTGATGGATTCTCAAATATGTACACACGTCAATGTGTGAGATGGCTAAGCAACCCACAGTAATGAAGGACGGACTACATAATGAGTTATAAAAAGGAAAGGAGGTCTCCCTAATATTCCAGTTTGGGACAAGGAGAAATGTATACAAAAAAGGTCAAGTCCCTAAGTTTCCAAAAGTGGAGAAGAAATTATGTGTCACCCCATATAACTCAAAAGCCAATTAAATCACAGCCATATATAAAAAAACACGAATAATAATATGATAAACAAAATATTAAAAATTTTACAATTTATTACATACAATATATGATGCCAAAATACAAAAATACAGTGCCGTACTTTAAAATTAAAAATAAAAATACAATCAATTTACATCTGAGATCGTAAGGTGTAAAGAATTTAAAAATGTGTCAATTCACATGAAGAACAGTAAAATTTGGGTTGTCAACGCAGCGTTTCGTTTTTTTGTTATAACACCTTCATCAGGACAAAGTTCTATTTAGAAAAAAACATACAGTTAGATACATACATCTTATTTTTGTTTACAACACTTCTTTCTCAGCTACAGCGTTATGTTGTCCATTTCGGCAAGATCACAATCAAAAAGGATTTTCTATAGGCACTTATGCTTCTTTTTTATTAAATGGATTTGAGTTATGGGGGCCATCTAACCTCTAAAAGGACTTTCTAAGAGGCAGTAACATGTTGCAGTTAGACATAATACGTTCTACTAGTAAGCGTACCTTTTTCAATCAACTGGAATTATAGACACCTCTGTCATCAATTTGAGGTACTTCATTCTATTTTCCAGGTAACCTTCTTCTATATAGGTTCATGTGCTGATTTCTTAAGTGATGAATTCACCTTTGGATTCAACTTCCTTAATGGAAAAAGATAATTGACTTCCTTAATCTCTTTACAATTTGCGTTTTGTCATTTGTTATGAAAAACTACAACCTTATTCTAAATTATAAATACCTTGACGTTTTTCTTTATCTATGATGTAGGAGAGGTCAAGGGAGCCACCAAGATATGTGGAAGGTTTGCTATACCAAAAAGATACAAGAAGTACTGCTCAATATTGTATATGACATCCTTTTGTTGTTAGTGATTTTATATTTTATTTTATATTTTACAAAAACACGCTTACCATTGGATTAAGGAATTGGCTTTTGATGCTAGGCATGACTGTATTGTCTCGACAGTGTCCACAGCGTACTATGTCTTTGTCTTAAGGCTACGGTCTTTTTAATTGACTCGTGCTGAAAATATAATTTACACTTCAATCAGTATCTATTTTCAGTTAGTTTGCATTTTAGTAGTGCAGAAAACCAAAGACTATGCTGTCACATTCTGCTTGGTAATGAGCAGGAAAGACTATCTAGTTGTATCTATTCCTTCGTTTGTTAAGGATTATTCGTAAACACTTTTCCAATTATAAAAAAAATGTTATGTGTCTTGTCATGCTTAACTTCGCCCAATTCTTATGGCAATTCAGAAATGCCATCCCGCTTGGACGCTATCTTGAGTTATATGTCCGCGGTCTTTAATGCAATAAACTGCTACGCATGTTTTTAAGAGGGCTCTACTCTCTTAGTTGTTAGACAAGGTCAGGATTGCTTGATATTACACGCCACCTTGCTTGTTAACTCACACTGCCTCTGTACGTTACAGTCGCTATAGTCCCTATACTACTAGGCTTTTAACAGCAATTGGATTCTATTAAATAAGAGAGCCATGAAGATAGGCTCTGGCTCAAAAAAGTCCTATCCCTTCTTCGTTAATGGGGAAAAGATACCGATAACAAAGACTTTCTCATACCTTGGAGTATTGTTTGACCATAAACTTGCTTGGGGACCTGCAGTAAGGAAAAAAAAGGGAGAAACAGCAAGGACAAATGCTGCAATAATAGACTTTGCACGTAAAATGGGAAACACACCAGTGGTTGCTCTGTCGAAACTGTATCAAGCTAAAAGCACCGCCGTGGCCTGTTACGGGAGTGAAATCTGGGGTTTTGTTCCTGTGGGTGACCTCGTAGCAACTGAAAATAATTTCCTAAAACAAGTACTAAGTCTACCGAAAGGCACAGCTAACTTCTCCATTCACAAAGAACTTGGTATGCCCTACCTAGGAGATATAATAGCTGCAAACCCTTTGCTGTGCTGGTTAAACTGCTGGACAAATGAAGATATACAGTTTACCGAAAAACATCCTTCTTGAAGCACTCACTTGGGAAGGGAAATACAAGATACCCTGGTTAAAATATATCAGAAACTGTCTTCATGAACTGGGTCGGCTGGAATGTTTCCTAACACCACAGCAAGTATCCAAACAAGATGTAATTCATGTGAAAGATACCTTTATGTTGAACCGGCAGTTAGCTAGGGAAGAGTCTGAGCTTAAAAAAGGTAGTGTGAGGAAGCATGTTTTAACAAAAACCTGCGTGCAAATTGAACCCTATCTATCCTGGCCCATTTCCAGATATGATCGTTTTCTGATGTCCAGATTCCGTTTTGATTTGTATCATTTGCTGCTAGCTGTACCTAGTGGGGCACACAGGGGACAAGTGTTGCCAGCTTGCGGCTGCGACAATAAGTCTCCGCAAGATCTGGCTCACTTTTTATTCATATGCTCCTACTACACGATACCTCGAAAACTGTTTTTAAAACCCCTTTTTAAACAACTGAACTTTGTACAAATTAGGCCTGCATTACTTTATCTTCAAATGCTACATTGTGAAAGTACTATGTTTTTATGTAATTTTTTAAAAACAGCCCTGAAATTCAGAAAAAGCATGGAAGGTTAATTGTTCTATGAAGTATGCCTCCCCCAGCAATATGTCTTTTAGATAAATAGCATATTTATATTTTTTAGAAACTGTCCCTCTTTTTGCAACTTCTCGCTCTTGATAAATTGTCTTTTTAACACTGTTTTGAATGTATATGTTGGTTTTATTGTACTTTTATGACTGTATCTTATACAGTGGAATAAAGGAATTTTGACTTGACTTGAAATAAGAGAGCCTCAAATAGGGGGAACGCGGATCTTCTCATCTTACCTTTGCTTCTGCATTCGGCCTCCCTGCTCCGCTTGCAGCTCGAATCCGCGAAAATCATCAGTTTGTTAGCTTCTTTCTACATGTTTTTATATCGGTACCTAATCGACGGGTCGCGTTTTGGGTCACTCCCGCGAGATCTGGCATTGAATCAAGACCCACCCAATGTGGCGTATAACGAGAATCACCATAGATTAAGTGAATTCTATCTTATCCATAGTATTTAATTTATATTCGTATCTTCATTTATCGATGTTATTATTGCACTGTAAGTTATCTTTGCAGGTAGACGTTCGCTATTAGATATTGGACTGTCTCCGATCGTCTTATGTGGTCCTCCGTGTTCTCGCGATATTATAGACAGACCACGAACTACCATGGTAGTTTTTAAAAACTCGTATAGCTTCCATGGTTACGATCACTCTGTTTAACTTTATTGACATCTAAATTATACTAACAAGCGGCAACTTCTCATTCATCCGCCTATTTGACACAATTAGATTTTGCACAAGACTGATATGAGATCTATATTGTTCATTATGTATCTCATTGATCAGTGAAAATTCGAGACCTAGCATTCTGATGTTATTTACGGACTATTTTTGTTTATATCTATACTTGAGTATTAGCAATATGACAGATTCGCTATTTCAAGAGTACAATTAGAATAGGTTTTACAGAATACATTCCCAATCTTCTTTGTTGTTTAAACCTTTTCTCACTGTGTTAAAACGTGACATAAAGAATTGTTCACGTTTCTTTCTTTTTAAGTCTGCATCCTCACCTCTGCTGTTCATCTGAATAATTTCCTGTCCACACCATAGAGTGGAGAGGTGTGGCTCACTGGTTAGAGGCGGCAGGCCTGTAAGCAGAGAACGGCCCGGGACCAGGGTTCAATTCCCGACGCGGCAGGGTCTTGGACCAGGGTCAACGGACTTGATAATTCTCGCCTCAGTGCCTACTCTAACCAGGGAACACACTCAGTAACTCTGGGCATTAAGCTTGCCTCATCTCTACAACGACCCCCACAGACACCGGGGATGCCTGGTTTCACCCTGGAGATACCCAGAAGGGACCATCTCACAGGGAAAACCAGGACGGGTTCCCCAGCAGTCTACAGCGCCAGGACACTCGGGTAGAGTAACAGTGCGCCTTACAAGTATCCCACAAGTATCCCACATTTACATTTACATTTACATAAGAGGTCTCTAATTGTGTGGTTAGCTTCTTGCCAATGATCTGTCAAGGGCGCACCTCACTTTTTTGTGCGAATTGCTGATTTATGTTAGTTGATTCTCAAGCGGATCTCACGAGATGTTTCTCCAACATAAATTAGATTACATGGACATTTTATGAGGTATATTAAGTTTTTTGACCTACAGTTTATAAAGGACTTTACGTTATGTTTAATGTTGTTGTGGTCCACGGGATTACCTTTTAGGACATTTTCACAGTTTGCACAATTGCCACAAGGGAAAGTGCCTGTAGGGAGCGGGGCATTATTTATGCTCAGTTGTGATGTTATAGGTTCCTCTCTATACGTGTGAACAATCCTTTGTCTAATTGTTTGGTTACGCCTATAGGCGAATACTGGTTTCGGAAGTTTCTCTTTATTCTTATTCGTCACAAGGTGCCAGTTCCTATTAACAATATTTTTCACTTTGTTGCTGATTGCACTGAAGTTTGTTACAAAGATTATAGGTTTCTCTTTATTTTCTAGCTTCTGTTTTTTTGGGGAAAAGATTGTCTCTGTTGAAGTATTTTGCTCTCTTATACGCATGTTTTACCATGCGTCTTGGATAGCCTCTGTCTACAAACTTTCAGTTAAAATCATGGCATGTTTGTCAAAATCTTTAGTTTGGGAGCAGATCCTTTTTAATCTTAAAAACTGCCCAAAGGGGATATTATCTTTTTGGCAAGGTGGATGGTGACTCTTGTAATGAAGCATGGTATTTCTATCAGTTTTTTTGTGTGAAAAGTTCTACCTGTAGCCTACCTGTATCATGTTTGATAATTATGTCGAGGAACTCGCAATGTTTCCTGTCATAGTGTACTGTAAATCTAAGGTTAGGGTCTCCCAGATTTAACCATGATATAAATTCTTCTAATGTATCTGATGGTCCGGTCCAAATAAAAAAAATATCATCAATATATCGTGACCCTTCAGATATATTTTCAAAAAAAGGGGCCATGGAATTAAATATGTGAGAGTCCTCAAATTGTGCTACGTATAAGCATGCTAAGCTAGGAGCACAAGTCGCTCCCATGCTGGTCCCACTTACTTGTTTGTAAAAATCATTATTAAAAATGAATATGTTGTTTTTCAAAACCATAGTGACAAAATCGATAAAGAATGTTTCTTGGCAATTAAGATCTCGGTCGCTTGAGCTCAGGAGTGTTTTTATCATGTCAATAGTGCTATCCTGTGGTATGTTTGTATAAAGCGCCTCGATATCGAGGGTCACTAGGTATTGGGTTTCGGGGTTAAAAGATAAATCTTCTACTTTTTGGATTATAGCTGCCGTATCTTTAATGTACACTTTTTGCTTAATAACATGTGGCTGCAGAAAAATATCTGCATATTTACTGAGGGGCTCCGTTAATGAACCAATCCTCGAAACTATGGGCCTCATAGGGGGATTCTCAGTGTTCTTATGTACCTTAGGTAATCCATATAGTGCAGGCACTACAGGATTAGTATTAAGAAGGAATGTGTACTCCTCTTCGCAGATCACCTCATCTTCCTTAGCCAGATCCAACATTCTTTTAACACTATCTTTGAGTTGAAGCCAATCTTTCCTATTGATCTTTTGATAGTGGTCCTCATTTTCTAAAAGAAAAGTCATTTTCTCATTGTATTGTTCAGTTGTCATAATTACAATACTTCCGCCTTTATCCGCGGGCTTAATGTTTAACGTATGGGAATTTTATAATTTTTTTAAGGCTTCTTTTTCTTCTGTTGTTAAGTTAAAGTTGATCCAATTTTTTTGATCAAGGAGGTCTGCAACACTCCTTTCTACAACCCTTTCATTGTTTTTTTTTTTAAACATTTTTATTGAGTTTTTCCCCCCCCAACATTTTTCCAATAAATCCAATGCATTTTTACAGTACAGATATTTCGTGTAGAGAAAAGATCGACATTCACAAAATTCACAGACAGCCAAGATTCATATTTTTAACCTCTATTTACCCCTATTCTTCCATTGCTCAATGGGTAACCATATCCTACCCCCCAATGTCCTTGCTCTTCTGCCTTTCCTATCGTAGATGGCCTTCTCCAAATTGTATGTGGATAGGAGCCTTGCTATCCATAACTGGAATGTAGGTGCCGTCTTATCGAGCCAGGCCCTTGCAATAATAATCCTAAAGACTGCTTTAACCATAAACAAGAATTCTGGATATTGGTTATTATCTCCTATATTCACCCCTAGCATTATCAATTCATCCGACAATTTAGTCTTCATCCCCAGAGAGCCCTACAGAAACTCTTCAATTGCCAGTTTTAGTGTATAAAGTTGTGGGCATTGTGCAAACATATGTATAATATTGGCACTACTTGAGTTACACCGTGGACAAGTTATTCCAGTACTACCACCCCACTGGGCAATTCTAGCAGGTGTATGATAGAGAGAATAGATCGTCTTATAGTGCTGAGTTTGTAACGTTGCAGAGCACAAAACAGACCGGCCTAGATCTAATGAGGCTTGTAATCCGTCGGGGTGCGCCCCTACTTGTTCCACCCATTTCTTGGCATATTTCTCTCTATCATCTGTTTTTAATGCATAAAATTCTGCATAAAGTTGCCTAATCGTAGCCCGTGTGCTACGCTCCAAATAATCCATCTTGAGGTGGAGGGTAGTGCCAGCCCCAAAATGGATGGAAACAAGATACCCTGCCTATTGTACGCGGATGACCTGGTGATAGTAGATCAGACTGAGAGAGGCCTCCAAAGAAAGCTTAATGCCTTTAATACTTACTGTGCCAACAAATTCTTAACTATCAATCTGGATAAAACTAAAACCCTATGCTTTGGGAAAAAGCCAAGCAGATTCAGCTGGTACATAGGTGACCTCAAACTAGAGACAGTAAATGAGTACCGATATTTGGGTATATGGTTCGATAGGACTTTAAATTGCAATACCCACTTGGAAACGCAAAAAGCAAAGGCACTCTCATCCATATGTGGCCTAAAAAGGTTCAATGGGGACTATGGTGAGAAGTCACACCGACCAATGCTCAGAGCCTTTGATGCAATGATCCCCCCACAAGTTTTATATGGCGCAGAGATCCTTTATTTGAGCGGTAAGGGATCTTGGGACATGATAGAGGGGAATTGCATAAAAAGGCTCTTATCACTTCCTCAATCTGCAATGATACAAGCCATCAGAACTGAAATAGGTACAAAGTCCTGGGTGATATTAACCCAGATGGCTGTGATCAGATTCTGGAAGAGATTAGAAGATCCCGAAAGTAAAAAAGTAGCATACTGGTGTCGCAAAGAAATTCAGAAAAGCGAGCTAAAATGGGCAAAGACCAGTAGGGAAAAATTGAAGGGAATTTGTAAATTACTCGAGATCGACTTGGACCTGAGTTCATATCAAATCCCTATCAATAAAGGCGATCTGAAGCAAAGGGGGAAAGAGGTCTCGAAATCACTTGATATAGGTTACCTAACAATGAAAAAATCTGTGGGGCATATGTTAAATGCGTGGTCCCATGATAACTGGTTCCCATACCTCGATAGATTACCCAATCGTGGTTACAGGCAAGAGATCTTGAGGCTGCGAATTGGGATCAATCCATGGGTAATAAACAGAGACCTTAAAATAAGAATGTTAGATCAGGAAGGTTGCTGTAGGTGTAATTTGGGAACTAAGGGTGATCTGCTGCATATCCTGTTAGACTGTGCGGCACTCCTAGAACATAGGAAAATTTGGCTGCGCCCAGTCTTCATAAAATATGAGGTAAAAACAAGGTCACAGGCGGCCAGCCTCTTAACAGAAATTCCCTACATCGATATTGTAATAGCCCTCGGGAAATTTATAAAGGAGGCCCTGAGTGCGCTGAGAGCCAAAGAATAACATGTAGTACTGTATGGTTTTTAGCGGAACGAAATCCTGGAGTGATAAGAATGTGAATAGGTTTTAATATATAAAATAAGTTTTAAGATAATTGGAATTGTACTGATTTTTGTATTTTTGATAACGGTGTGTATGAAATTTTTTAATGGACAAGTTTAAAAAAAATAATAAGTGTATGATTTTATGACGCATACTCCATTCGGCTTTATGCTCACTGTATTGTTTAAAGACTATGGTCACAATAAACATATATTTTGACTTGACTTGAAATAATCCATTATCCTACAGTGAGACAGCCCTACTGGCCCGCCCTGTTTCTTATAAAAGTAACTCCTCACTTGTAGGTATTTAAAGAAATTACTTCCTGGTATCTTGAACTTGATTTGGATATCCTGAAATAGTAGGAACAACCCTTTTGCATCCAGCAAGTCCCCTAATTTCTTAATCCCCTTGCCATCCCACTCCTTCATAACTGTGTCCCTGAAGATCTCTGCAGGAAAAGCATTATTTGTATATAGCCTAACATATCTGTTATACCTCCCAATTCCTAGCTTTTTCCCACCGGCCTTCCAGATTTTATATATAGCACTTACAGCCTGATTCATGTACGGGCCGTTTTGCGTGTCCCTAATAGCGATTAATAGCGACTCGCTATTGAGGAAACGCAAAACGGCATTCATGTACTTTTCGGGGAAAAAATAGCGACTCGCACGCGGGCGCTAAAGCCGTTAGCGACCTACAAAAAACGCAGAAAAATCGCTATTTCCGGCTACCTGCGATCGGGATAGCGACTCGCAATCCCGATCACACGGGATAGCGACTCGCAATCCTGATCGCGCGGGATAGCGACTCGCAATCCCGTGCGATCGGGAATGCGAGTCGCAATCTCGCGGGATCTGGAAAACGGGAAGACGCATTACGAGCACCGTGATGACATCACAACCAGGAAGCAGCCAAATCCCACCCCCAAACAACACAGTGACGCTATCAGTCGAGTGTTCA
Source organism: Lissotriton helveticus (assembly GCF_964261635.1). Classification (NCBI taxonomy): domain Eukaryota; kingdom Metazoa; phylum Chordata; class Amphibia; order Caudata; family Salamandridae; genus Lissotriton; species Lissotriton helveticus. The sequence goes on along the minus strand of NC_136061.1, from coordinate 1,576,776,481 downwards.
CGACCGAAAGCTGCCGCTAAACCGCCGTTAGCGACTCCCAACCCCGCCGAAATAGCGACCGCCATGTCCGACGAACCCCAGCCAGGCCCCAGCAACAGCGCTGGCCGCAAGCGCAAACTGAAATTCTCCGAACAGGAGCTGGAGAACCTTATAGAAGGGGTGGTGGCCAACCACGACCAGCTGTTTGGTGCCAACTCCCGGAGGGTCCCAGAGCAGGAGAAGAGGAGGATCTGGGTGGGTATTGCCTCCAGCGTCAACTCTGTGGGCGTTGCGGACAGGTCTCTGGAGGAGCTTAAAAAGCGGTGGTACGACCTCCGAGGGCGTGCCAAGGAGAGGGTGGCGGAGCGCCTTGGTGAGGCATCAGGCACCGGAGGTGGTGGACCGACTGTCCCACCCAACACCCCCCTGGAGGACCAGGTAGAGGACACCTTGGAGAGGGAGGCGTGTGTTGGCGTGACCCCTCTGGACTCCTCCCGCCCCACCCAAGACACCCAAGGTAAGTGGCATGCGACTGCGACCCTGTCCCCTATGACCGCCCCTGACCAAATAGGCTCACTCATTGGCCCTTAGTCATGCCTATGTTGTGCATCAGGAAATGCCCTGAAGCATTGTGGGAGACGTAGTATGTCCACAATGTAGTAGTACCACAATGCGGCCAGAAAGGTTCCAAAGTGCGCAAATACACAGCCACCCAGGGAATGACACCCAGCATGCATGTAACAGCTGCACGTCTGACAGTCACATGCACCTAATGAGTATCCACTTACCCTCACAGGTGCGGGTGATAGCAGTGACAGCGAGAGGCTGCTGATCGATGAGGAGGCCCAGGAGGAGGAATCCCTACCTGATACCCAGCCACCAGCCCCTGCGGCAGCGCCAACACCAGCAGCCAGGCCCCCCACCTTACCTGCTGCAACACCTGCAGGCCCACCGGCTGCCAAGGCCAGGCCCCCGCCTCTGCTGCTGCAACACCTGCAGGCCCACCGGCTGCCAAGGCCAGGCCCCCCGCCTCTGCTGCTGCAACATCTGCAGGCCCACCGGCTGCCAAGGCCAGGCCCCCCGCCTCTGCTGCTGCAACACCTGCAGACCCACCGGCTGCCAAGGCCAGGCCCCCCGCCTCTGCTGCTGCAACATCTGCAGGCCCACCGGCTGCCAGAGCCAGGCACCCCACCAATGTGCCTCCAGTGCCTGCCGCACCTGCAACACCAGCTGCTACAACACCTGCAGCACGTCCAATAAGATCTGGGCCAGCCACATCCGCTACACAGCGGCCCAACAGCAGGCGGGGCAATGGGCATCTCCATGCCTGCATGAGCGTGGAGCGGCGCATGCTCCGCATACACCAGCGCCAGTCCCAGCAGCAAGGAGCCATCCAGCTCCAGCTGCATAAGATAGGCCGCAATGTGGCGGGAGTCGGCGAGAGGATGGACCGCATGACGGCGGCCATGGACCGCATGACGGCGGCTATGGAGGACAACACTGCAGCGCTGGTGAAGCACCGCAGTGTTGCAAGCAGGCGCCACCACCAGCTGCTGAGCCGGCTGTCCACCTATAGTCGCTCCAATTATGTCTCGGCAAATGCCACCACCCAGCTTGCGCGGCGCTCGTTGACCCAGCAGCACCAACTGGTCCAGTGCTGCGAGGACATTACCCAGGTGCTGGAGCACTTGACCACCGCCGTCACCGCACTGCATGCACCTGTGCTACCGGCCATTGTGGGGGGAGATGATGCGAGTGAGGGTGCCTCCAGTGTCAGCAGCCACTCTGCCACGCAGGCCCCCCCACCTAGGCGCAGCACCAGGGCTACGCCTGGTACAGCTGCCCAGGATGAGGAAGAGCCTCACAGGCGCCTGGGAATTGTGCGCCGGAGGCGCCAATGACATTGTGTCAGGGACACAGGCGCAGGCTGAAGCTAAGCCTGCCATGAACCGTCTCATGCAGTATGCATGAATACTGCATTTTGTAAATAGTTGTTACCATGACCCTTTTTTTTTGTGATTCAAACAAATACATTTATTTTGCTGCACACATACGCCTTGTGTAATCATTACAGTTTGCATGCAATTGTGATATGTGGGGTGGGGGAAGGGGGTAGGCTAGAAATTGTTAGCTGTGATGTGGTTGCGACGTCTGTGGCCTTCAGCTGGGTTCTCCCCGCGTGCATGGTGCGCATGTGCTGGTGGCCGGTCGTCCCCCTCAGATTCACTGCCTGAGATGTCAACTGGTATCCGGCGCTTGGTTGCAATGTTATGAAGCATTGCACAGACAGCCACAATGCGGCAGCACGCTGCAGGACTGTAATACATGGCCCCACTTGTCTTGTGCAGTATACGGAACCTGCTCTTGAGCAGGCCAAATGTCCTTTCAATACAGTTCCTTGTCCGGATGTGCGCAACATTGTAGCGGCGTTGCTGAGGTGTGGCAGGGTTGAGGTAAGGGGTCAGGAGGTATTCCCGTAGGGCGTAGCCACTGTCACCTGAATGAGAGGAGCAGATGTTGATTGCCTGTGCAGCGCAGTTACTTCATAGCAATGTGACATTGTCGACAAAGTGTACTTACCAAGTAGGTGTCCTTCCCCAAACTCTCCCCTGATCAGTCGTGTGTGGAGTCCGCTGTGCCTGAAGATAAAGGAGTCATGGGTACTCCCTGGGTACTGGGCCACAATGTCAGTGATGATGGTCTTGGCATTGCAGACCATCTGTATGTTGAGGGAGTGGTACGACTTCCTGTTGCGGTACATATACTCCGTGCCAGCTGGTGGGCAGATGGCGACGTGGGTACAGTCTATGCAGCCAAGGACATGGGGAAAATGGGCAACATTATAAAATTGTAGTTTTGTGAGGTACAAATCCTGTTGGCTCGTGGGAAATGTGATGTGCCGGTGGAGCTGGCTGAGCATGGCGTCAACAAAAGTGTGGAGGCAGCGTGACATGGTGGGCTGGGATATCCCCCCAGCAGCGGCTACTATGCCCTGGAAACTGCCGGATGCCAGGAGGTGCAGGCTGCACAATACCTGCACATGTGTGGGCACAGAATTGTTTCGCCTTGTTGGGTGCTGCATGATGGGGTCGAGTTCTTGTATCAGCCAGGTGATCATTTCCCCATTCAGCCTGTATTTAGCATAAATCTGTTCTCTGGTTTGCCCCAGCAAGGTGACCCGCTGACGGTAAATCCTTGCCTGCCTCATGCGTCTCCTCCGTGCTGCTCGCTGTAGCCTTCGCCGCCTCACCACCATGTACATCCCAGGCATTGTGGAACGCCTATTGCTGCTGCTGAATGTCCTTATGTGTGATTGGTCAGGCCTGGACCTGTTGGTGATTGGCTAACAGTTTTTTAAAATTTGGTTAATCATGGCTTTTATGGTTACCACCTGCTTTGAGTTGTCCTTAAATTGCGCCGCGCAAATGTGCGATTTAGCGCTTTTTCGCTAATGTATTTCTTTCATGAATGCCGATTGAGACAATATTGCGTTTCGCTATTCAATTCGCAGATTCCGTGGTTGGTCGCTATTTCAGTATCGCTAATGCTCGACTTCCCGGAGTCTGCGACTATTACAGCGTAATCGCTATTCCGCTCGCTATTATTTTTTAGCGTTTTCGCTATTTCGTACTTGAATGCCGATTCCGTGTTTTGCACCCGCAATTGCGTTTTCGCAGCCATTGCGGGCGCTATTTCGCTTCATGAATCAGGCTGTTAGTGTCTTGAACCTAGTGTGTTTAAAGTAGGCATAATCCATTGTATTTACCAAGGCATTCCCTGCCTCCTTACCCAGAACCGCTTCATAAACATTCACGCAACCCAATCCCTCGCCATTCTGGCTACTACCTCCTAATAACCCTTGAGAGTATTGAAGAGCTACTGCCCAATAGTACAACCTAAAATCAGGTGCCCCCCAACCCACCTTCTCCCTCGGTAGTGTCAAGAAGCGATACGCTCTACGTGTCTTCCCCTGTGCCCATATTAACCTGCTTCTATTCTATTAAACCATGTGCCATCAAAATATAAGGGAATCGCTCTGAAAATATATAGAAATTTTGGAAACATAACCATTTTAATCATATTGATGCGCCCCATTAACGTCAAATGTAAATTGTTAACTCTCTCTAAATTTCTTTTAACCTTCCCTAGGAGTGGCTCCATATTGATCTCTACTAATCTATCCAGATCCGCTGAAACCCTAATCCCCAAATACATTGCTTCTGAAACTACCCTCGTATCCTGAAATGTTGTAAACTTGTTCTGCACTATCTGTGTCTTTCCTCTGTTTATAAGATACCCCGAGAACGCCCCAAAATTCCTTGCCTCTTGCTCTATTTCGATCAATGCCCCCCCCCGGTACTGGTGTTGTAATTGCTACATCGTCCGCATAAGCGAATAATTTATATTCCTGTTCATGTAGCCTGACTGGGGGGATCCTGTGGTTGCACGCAAGCCTCCTTAACAACGGATCCAGATATATGGCAAACAGTAAAGGTGAAGCTGGGCAGCCCTGCCTGGTCCCTCGCCTGATCTGTACTGCCTTCGTATATGATTTATTGATTCTTATCCTAGCCGACGGGTGTTTATATAGTGCCTGAATTGCCTTTATGTAGCCGTTGCCTATCCCAACCCATTCCAGGGCTTTCCACAGATAGTCCCAGGAGACCCTGTCAAAGGCCTTTTCAGCGTCCAAAAAAATAGCCGCGACAGGGTCTCCTGCCACCTCGGCTGCATCTAAGATGGTAATCATCTGTCTTGTATGTTGGGTAGTCCCTTTGCCTGGGATAAAGCCATGCTGTGCCGGGGACACCAGCCCCTCGATAACCCTACTCAGCCTTTTTGCTAGTATTTTAGAAAATATTTTTGCGTCTGCATTCAGCAACGTTATTGGCCTATATGACCCTGGCTCTGTTGGAGGTTTGTCCTTTTTTAGTATCACGATTATGTCAGCCCCGGCCCAGGACTGTGGGACAACCCTCCCCCCCTGTGCCATGCAGCAGATTGCCCAGATGTCTGTCCCTAACACATCCCAAAAAGTCCTATAAAATTCTACTGGGATTTGATCTTGGGCTGTTGCTTTGCCGGAGGGGAGACTAAACATCGCCTCTCTTACCTCCTGGATCGTTAACTGGAGGTCCAGTTTTTCCCTCTCTTCCATACTTAGCCCTACATGCGGTATCTGTGACAAGTATTCTGTAATCCCTATCTCTGCATTATTTGAGTCCTGCTCGTATAGTGTTTCGTAGAATCTCCTGAAGACTTCCTGTACCTCCTCCACCTTATTAACTATAGCCCCTGTGCTGTCCTTGATTTCTTTTATTTCCCCTGCAGCTAATGTTTGCCTAGTCCTAATTGCCAACAGATGGCCCTCCCTCTCATTAAATTCATAGCATTTTTCTTTTTTTGCTAGGAAGTTCCCTGATGCCTTTTGCGCCAACCTTACTCCAGCCTCCGCCTTCTGTACCTCTAGGTCCAGTAAAATCTGTTCAATAGGTTCTTGCCTGCTTAGTGCAGTCACCAGCCCCTCCTCTAAGCACATCAAACTTCTATCCCTCTCTTCCATCCTCTCCTTTTCTTTCTTATTTCTTAACATAGTGTAGCGTAGTGTCTCTCCCCTCACTCCAGCTTTAAAAGCGTCCCACACCATATCCGCTGAAGCCGAGTACCTGTTCATGTCCCAGAATTGTGTAATCCATTCCTGCATCCTTATAACATACTACTTCTCCTTCAGCAGCCCCCGTTCAAAGGTCCATTCATTAGTCGTCCTGTCCCTCTTTTTAGCCAGTGTCATACTTAAAACCAGCAGATTGTGATCCGACACTATCCTAGGGAGTTGTTCTATTGCGGCCCCACCCACCAGTGAGCTAGAGATGAAAAGTAATACAATCTAGCGACCGTTCTATGTGGAGCTGAATAGTAAGTGCTGCCTGTGCCTATTGGGTTTTTCTCCACCCACATATCCACCAAGGCGTTATGTCGGATTAGGTTCTGTACTGCTTTGTATGTTTTTCTCTTCCTACCCCGATATCTACACCCATCACTCTCAGTTAGGCCATCCAGACCGTTAATATTAAAATCTCCGCAACATACTACGGGCTCTGGCCACAGTGCTAATTCCCCATCCAAAAATTCGAGCAGCTCAGGTTCATCTTCAGTTGACCCATATAGTGAGGTAAGTGTAAATCTCCCAGCCAAAGTTTCCACATCCAGCAAAACCCATCTCCCATCTTGATCCTCTTTTTTCCTTTTAATTTTTGCAGCACCTTTTCTAGCTAATATCGCCACCCCCTTGTTTCTAACTTCCTGTCCTGTATAGGCGAGCACCTCAAACCCCATTTGGTCCAGCATGTACTTATCTTTGCTAGCCACATGCGTCTCCTGTAAACAGGCTATATCAGTTCTCCAGAATCGAAGTGCCGCAGCTAGTTTATGTCTTTTATCTCCATTATTTAATCCGCAGATATTGAGCGTAATTATCCTAACTGCCATTTATTCATGCTTAGTTTTACCATCTTTCCCATTACCACTATGCAATTGTGCGACAATTGCCTCTCTCCTTTATATGCTTTACAAATCTGTACTGTATGTCTCACACCCCCTACACCAACACCATTCCCGTCACCACCCTCCCCCTTTACCCCCCCTCCGTGCCCCCCCCTCCACTGACCCACCCCTCCTACCACAGGCAAATAGGTCACGGGTGACCTATGCGTGACCACTGTGCGTTATAGTGGTCACACATACTCCTTCCCTCTCCTTCCCTCGATACTGGAACCCATCATTTTCTTTCCAGACCCAGGCTAAAAAGGCCAGCCACAACCCTCCCTATCCCTCTTCTTCATTCCCCCTGTTCATTCCCTTTTATCTATTCCTTATTCCTAGCTCTCCCTTGTTCTGTTAATTCTGCCAAAAACTTGCCCGCCTTTATTTCAGAAAAAAACATTCTTGTACGTCCTGCAGAGATAACTTTTTACTTTGCCGTGAACATTAAATAAGCCTCTGCCCCTTGTCTCTGGAATGCTGCGATTCGTTGTCTGAGTCGCCATCGCCTCTCCACTGTCACATGGCAAAAGTCAGGTCTGGCAAAAAATGTTACTCCTTCAAAAGATTTCTTGGAATCTGGCCTGGCTTTCTCCATCAGCTCTTGTCTTGCTAGAAAGTTCCCAAAAAACACCAGCATGGCCCTCGGGAGTGTATCTGTGCCCCCGTCCCGTCTTTTCTTCCTAGTCAGTGGAAACCTATGGGCCCTCTGGACTTCAAGCTCCCATTGCCATGGCGCATCTGGAAACGTCCCCTTTAGCAACTTAATGACAAACCCTCTTGGGTCTTGCCCCTCCACACCTTCCTCAATCCCAAGGAGTCTAACATTATTTCGCCTCTGGCGATTCTCCAAATCCTCCACCTTCCATTGTAGGTCCTCCACAGTCTTTGTCTGTTCCACTTTAAATGCCTGCCAGTCCGTAACTTCGTCTTCCAGCCTGCCAGTTCTCTCTTCAACCCCTACAACTCTCTCTTCGACCTCTTCATATTTTTTATTTACTTTCCTGATTGAGGCTTGGATTTTTTTGGTGTCGTGTCTAGCTCTTCGGCTTGCCGCTCTAGCCTCTGCTTGTATCTGTTTTAAGGTGGCAAACATAATGTCCAATTTCTCCCCTTTGCCTTGACCGTCTTGCCCATCCTCTCTATACATGCTGGACGTAGCTGAATAGTCCCATAATAGTTTCTTGTGGGTACTCAAGGGAGAACCTGCCCGTCTTGTTACCACCTTGCGCTTTTTCTGGGTGCGTCTCCCCCTGGAACCTCTGGAGCCTCTGGAGCTTCCACTATCACCAGTACCCAGACTTAAATCTGAAGTTCCTTTCTCCTCATCGCTGCTGGCAATAGTGGATTCAGACTCTTCTGGGACCGAAAAGAACCTGTCTCCCTCGGCCCCCTCGATGATTTCTGTCTCTGTCAGCTCCTTCTGTGAGCCAAGGCTCACCAGGCTCCCCCACTTTGTATCCTTGGCCACCCGCATCTGAGCCTGTTCCCCCAGCATCTCCGCCTCCACCTCTTTTAATGCGTTTAGCATTTGGGATGTATTGTGACACTCTGTCACACCGGCGTCCGCTCTTACCCTCAGTTCGGCATTTTCCAGTTCTCCTTGGCTCTCCAGCTCCTTCTCCGAGCCGTCTGCCAGCACTGCCGAGATTACCGCGGGTAGCGTGAGGTCTGCGCGTTCCTGTTGCCTAGCAACGCTGCCGCTTGCGTCCTTGAGGACGTTACCGCTTGCTGCACCGGGCGGTTGACTTGCCGTAGCTGTTCCTGATCCCCCCGCAGCCGCCATCAGCCCGAATGCTTCTGTCACCGATGGCTGCCTAAAGGTAGGGTCTCTCTCCGCCTTCTTCCTCTCCGGCAATTCCCGGACCGGCCCTTCCTGAGCCCCAATGCTTCGGGCAGCCGCGCTCCTGACCAACTTGGTTTCCTTCTCCTTCTCATTCGCTTTATCCAGCTTGCGCTGCTGTGCTTTGGTCGCCGCTGAAACAGCCAGTGTAAGTCTCTTAGCCGGCGGCGGCAGCATTTTAGTCTTGGGGATAGCTCCGGATCTTCCTGCATCCCTCTGGTTCGCCTCCTTACTCATGCTGCCAGGCAGCGGCTGCTGTTTTTCTTTGCCACGTTGTGCCATCGCCTTCTCCAATATGATAATGTGCAGTGCTTCAACCAGGGAGATAGACAATGCCTTAGCCCTTTTCCATAGGCATGAAGCTCTAAGAAGCACGCCGTTCCTCCTCTGCCAGAACGTTCTGCCGCTCCCGCCTTGTTGATCCTTTGCTAGGCGAAGGGTGGGCTGCATCCTACTATTTTTAATTCATCTGTCTCCTAGGTTTGGCCTTGGGTCGGAGAGTGGGTATGGTGCGACTTCCCTCTACAGCGCTACAGCGGCCATCTTGCCTCCCAGCCATCTTTCTACAACCCTTTCAAAGGCTTCTATATCTTTGTTAACCAGGCTAATATGAGGGGTCCAGTTTGATTTGGGCTTGAGTCCTGATTTATTGAGAGAGGGGACTCTATCCTTGCCTTCAAAGAAAGATTGTAATCTCACTTTTCGAAGAAAGTTCTGAAGATCTCTCTCTAGATTGAATCTATCTATTGGCGATGCAATGGCGTAACCTAACCCTTTCTCTAAAAGTTTAATTTCAATGTCTGTAGTGGAACATCTGATAGATTAATTACTGGGGCCTTGTTTATATGTCCCAAATTTTCTGGCTCCTGGTGTATGGCCTCTGATGAAACTGAGGTTGAGGGGCAAATTTGCCTCTTCCTCTGTTCCTCCCTCTCTGTTGAGTAAAACTCTGTTGTTGTTCTAAAAAAGAGGGAGACTCTCTGTTGGAACCACTTGTACTCTCGTTGTCTTTGTTGTTACTTTGATTATCACTTTGTATTTCTGTATCAGAGTCAGAGCTGGTATATGAAGTATCAAAAAATCTGACCTTTTTCTGAAAATTTTGAACTGGATGTTGTTGCCAGGGTCTACGATTTTGGAAATTCCCTCTCGGACGTTCGTAATAGTCTTTTTGAAGGTATGGATATACGTGTTCAGGATTGTATTTGGCAATATCCTTTCTTAGTTTGTTACTTTTCTTATTGATTAAATAATCTCTATATCCAATTACATCATTTTTGATGTCCTCCAATTTTTTATGGCATCTTCTTTTTTTTTTTTTTTTTTTTTTTTTTTATAAAAAAGTTTTATTTTTTCCTTGCAAGCAAATCAGGTACATATTACACAAGCATAATAGAAAAAAAACAGAGAAGAAAATAATAGAAAAAAGAAAAAAGTACATTACAATTCTGTAAATATTCCAATCATTGAAATCTAATGCATAAATTCCAACCTTAACTAATGCTAAACCCATTATAATTTCAACCAAATTGAAATTTAACACCTTATTTTAAAGCCCATACAGTGAAATCTAGCGCATAAAATATCGATGAGTACAACATTTTTTCCCCCTCTCACCCCCACGCCTAATTGTCCTTTCTTTGCAACTCTTTCCATTTACGTAATGGCTCCCAAATTCTTCTCCCCAGACATCTTCCTCTCCTCCCTTTTCGAGCATAAATTTTTTCCTCTATATTATATGCATACAGAATATTTGCCAACCAGCTTTGCAGTTTCGGAGGATTTTTATCTAGCCAAGCCCTGGCTATTGTCAGTCTGTAAACAGCCATTATTACAAACAGAAATTCAGTATGCAGATCCTGCTCCCGATCAGACACACCTAACATAATCCAAGCTGGTGTAAGAGAAATCACAATGCCCAAAGACCTTGCCAAAAACCCCTCAATCTCATTAATCAGTGTTTGTATTTGGGGACATGTTGCAAAGATGTGTATACTATCTGCTTCCAACGCATTACAACGGGGGCAGTTAATTCCTGTATTCCCCCCCATTTTGCAATCCTTGCAGGCGTGAAATACAAAAAATATAATGTTTTGTAATGTTGGGACTGTAACGGGGCTGCACATAATATTGTACATCCTAGGTCCAAAGAATCAAAAAACAAGTTACTTTCAACTCCTAGTTTGTCTGCCCATTTCTTACTGAATTTGCCGAAGTCATCTTGCTTTTCTTTCAGCAGAATTGCGTAAAAAGACTTAATTGTGCAATCCCCCATCAACTTTATTTTCTCCATTATTTCTATTTTGTTAAAGCCTGCTGGGCCTCCCACTTTATTTTTCAAAAAACTTCTGATCTGTAAGTACTTAAAGAAACCCCTGTTGTGTATGCCATACGTGTCTCTTAAATCCGAAAATTGCTTAAAACCCTCCTGTGAAAATAGATCGCCTATTTGCGTAATCCTCCTTGAAGCCCACTCTGCCATTGTGTAATCGGCAAATATTTCCTCTGGGAATGATCTGTTGTTAATCAAAAAGACATACCTATTATACCTCCCCATCTTGGCTTTCTTTAAGAAAGCATTCCATACCGTGATTGCCGCCTTAACAGTTTTAAATCTGGTTCTCTTAAAGTAGCTATAATCTGTACATTTTAAAAAACAATTATGAACATTTACCCCTAGTGCAACAGCATAGACCTCCGTAGACATATTATGCATTCTTACATCATCAACATTGCCTCCAATAAGTCCTTGTATATATTGCAGAACCGTGGCCATATAATATAAACGGAAATCTGGTGCACCCCAGCCCCCTTTTTCCCTAGGAAGTGTCATATACCTGTAGGCCCTCCGGGTCTTACCGTGTGCCCAGATAAACCTATTACAAATAGCCTCAATACCATTAAACCAGCTAGCTTCGATCAGCAAGGGTACAGCCCTGAATACATACAAAAATGTAGGTAACATCATCATTTTAATAATATTTGTACAGCCTACCAGTGACAGGTGTAAATTGTTCATTTTTTCCAGATCTCTTTTGGCTTGAGCTATCAAAGGATCCAAGTTCGTTTTAACAATCTTATCTATTTCTGCTGTGATTTGTACCCCCAAGTAAGTTGCCATACCCGTCACTCTGTCATCATTACATATTACCCACTGGTTTTTGACAATCTGCGTTTTAGTGTTGTTCAAGCTGTACCCTGAAAACTGACCAAATCTCTCAGCTTCATCTTCAATTGCCCTAATGGCGAACGTGGGTACTGCGGTCAGGATGGCGACATCATCCGCATAAGCTAATGACTTAAAACGACAACCATTGAGGACTAAAGGTGGAATCTGCTCATTACATTCCAACTTGCGTATATAAGGATCAAGATATAAAGCGAAGAGCAAAGGAGAAGAAGGACATCCTTGCCTTGTGCCTCTCTGGATATTAACTGCTGTTGAATAGCCTCTATTGACTCTTATCTTGGCAATCGGGTTTATGTATAAAGTCTGCAGGGCCTTTATAAAGCCTGATCCTATACCATGCCAACTCAAAACATCCCATAAATACCTCCAAGAAACCCTATCGAAAGCTTTTTCGGCGTCAAGAAACACCGCTGCCATTGGGACTTCTAGGATGCTTGCTACATCAAATGCCGTAATAACTTGTCTGGTGTGCTGAGTTGTTCCCTTCCCTGGAATAAATCCATGTTGAGAAGGAGTAACCAGTGATTCAATTACCCTAGATAACCTTTTTGCCAAAATTTTGGAGAACACCTTGATATCAGCGTTCATTAAAGTAATGGGACGGTAAGAGCCCGGGGCATCAATGGGTTTGCCCTTTTTTGGTATAACAATAATATCTGCGCCACCCCAAGATTCTGGAGCAGATTCACCCATTTGTGCTAGCAACATCACCTCATACATTTCTTTTAGGATAGAGGATTGAAAGACCTTGTAGAATTCTATCGGAATCTGGTCCGGACCTGTAGCCTTCCCAGACGGTAGATCCCTCAGAGCCTCAATCAGTTCATCCACCTGGAATACTTCTTCCAACCCTTTTCTATCAGCCTCTGCTAGTCCCGAGGGCTCTATCTCGCTCAAATATGCCCTTATATCCTCCTCTCTTTCGTGAACATCTGATGTATAAAGCTCCGTGTAAAATTGTTTAAAAACCTCTCTGATCTCCTCCGCATCCTTGACCTTAGTTCCCTGGCAATTTTTGATCTCCTTAATATCAGACATCCCATCCCTTTGCCTAGCTCGTACAGCCAGAATGTGACCAACTCTTTCGCTAAGCTCATATGCCTTTTCTTTATTTGCTACATATTTCTCAACGGTCTTTTTTGCCATCCCATCCATAATTTCGGCTTTAAGAGCTACTATCTTCAATAATATCTGGTCAATTGGAAATTGTGTATGTATAGCTGTCATAAGTTCTTCCTCTGCCTGTGAAATTAGTTTTCTATCTTGCTCCTCTTTTTCCTTCACCATTCTTATTTTGTTCTAGATCTTTTATCTCTTGTCTCTCAATTATTAAGATGTCTAAAGCTGTTTCTATTATCAAGAGCATCCAGTCGCGACTGCATCGGTTGGCCACAAGAGTCCAATTTTCTATAAACTAAAGATAAAAGACCTAGAACAAAAATTGACAGACAGCACTGCGTTAGAAGATGCCATAAAAAAATTGGAGGACATCAAAAATGATGTAATTGGATATAGAGATTATTTAATCAATAAGAAAAGTAACAAACTAAGAAAGGATATTGCCAAATACAATCCTGAACACGACTATTACGAACGTCCGAGAGAGAATTTCCAAAATCGTAGACCCTGGCAACAACATCCAGTTCAAAATTTTCAAAAAAAGAAGGTCAGATTTTTTGATACTTCATATACCATCTCTGACTCTGATACAGAAATACAAAGTGATAATCGAAGTAACAACAAAGACAAAGAGAGTACAAGTGGTTCCAACAGAGAATCTCTCTCTTTTTTAGAACAACGACAGAGTTTTACTCAACAGAGAGGGAGGAACAGAGGAAGAGGCAAATTTGCCCCTCAACCTCAGTTTCATCAGAGGCCATACACCAGGAGCCAGAAAACTTTGGGCATATAAACAAGGCCCCAGTAATTAATCTATCAGATGTTCCACTAACAGACATTGAAATTAAACTTTTAGAGAAAGGGTTAGGTTACGCCATTGCATCGCCAATAGATAGATTCAATCTAGAGAGAGATCTTCAGAACTTTTTTCTAAAAGTGAGATTATAATCTTTCTTTGAAGGCAAGGATAGAGTCCCCTCTCTCAATAAATCAGGACTCAAGCCCAAATCAAACAGGACCCCTCATAATAGCCAGATTAACAAAGATATAGAAGCCTTTGAAAGGGTTGTAGAAAGGAGTGTTTCAGACATCCTTGATCAAAAAATATGATCAACTTTAACTTAACAACAGAAGAAAAAGAAGCCTTAAAAAAAATTTGAAAATTCCCATACGTTAACCATTAAGTCAGCGGATAAAGGCGGAAGTATTGTTATTATGACTTCTGAACAATACAATGAGAAAATGACTTTTCTTTTAGAAAATAAGGACCACTATCAAAAGATCAATAGGAAAGATTGGCTTCAACTCAAAGATAGTGTTAAAACAATGTTGGATCTGGCTAAGGAAGATGAGGTGATCTGCGAAGAGGAGTACAAATTCCTTCTTAATACTAATCCTGTAGTGCCTGCACTATATAGATTAGCTAAGGTACATAAGAACATTGAGAATCCCCCTATGAGGCCCATAGTTTCGAGGATTGGTTCATTAACGGATCCCCACAGTAAAAATGCAGATATTTTTCTGCAGCCACATGGTATTAAGCAAAAAGCGTACATCAAAGATACGGCAGCTATAATCCAAAAAGTAGAAGATTTATCTTTTAACCCCAAAACACAATACCTAGTGACCCTCGATATCGAGGCGCTTTATACGAACATACCACAGGATAGCACTATTGACATGATAAAAACACTCCTGAGCTCAAGCGACCGAGATCTTAATTGCCAAGAAACATTCATTATGAATTGTGTCACTATGGTTTTAAAAAACAACTTATTCATTTTTAATAATGATTTTTACAAACAAGTAAGTGGGACCAGCATGGGAGCGACTTGTGCTCTTAGCTTAGCATGTTTATACGTAGCACAATTTGAGGACTCTCACATATTTAATTCCATGGCCCCTTTTTTTGAAAATATATCTGAATGGTCACGATATATTGATTATATTTTTTTTATTTGGACCGGACCATCATATACATTAGCAGAATTTATATCATGGTTAAATCTGGGAGACCCTAACCTTAGATTTTCAGTACACTATGACAGGAAACATTGCGAGTTCCTGGATATAATTATCAAACATGATACAGGTAGGCTACAGGTAGAACTTTTCACACAAAAAAAATGATAGAAATACCATGCTTCATTACAAGAGTCACCATCCACCTTGCCAAAAAGATAATATCCCCTTTGGGCAGTTTTTTAAGATTGAAAAGGAACTGCTCCCAAACTAAAGATTTTGACAAACATGCCATGATTTTAACTGAAAAGTTTGTAGACAGAGGCTATCCAAGACGCATGGTAAAACATGCGTATAAGAGAGCAAAATACTTCAACAGAGACAATCTTTTCCAATAAAAACAGAAGCTAGAAAATAAAGAGAAACCTATAATCTTTGTAACAAACTTCAGTGCAATCAGCAACAAAGTGAAAAATATTGTTAATAGGAACTGGCAACTTGTGACGAATAAGAATAAAGAGAAACTTCCGAAACCAGTATTCGCCTATAGGCGTAACGGTGAACAACACTTACAACGCAACTTTTACATCGCAGAGCCTTTACAACGAAACCATTACAACGCAAACTATTACAACGCATTGCTCTGGGGGCGCTCTAGGATAGGGAATAGGTTAATTTACTATCCAATAACCTTCCCTAGTGTCCACGGGGACGGGAGTTGGAATAGTAAATTTAACTATTCACTATCCAGCGCCCAAAAGCACTATGCGTTGTAATGGACTGCGTTGTAATACTTACGTTGTAAAGGCATGCGATGTAAATGCATGCGTTGTAACGTCATACATCCAGGCGTAACCAAACAATTAGACAAAGGATAGTTCACACGTATAGAGAGGAACCTATAACATCACAACTGAGCATAAATAATGCCCCGCACCCTACAGGCACTTTCCCTTGTGGCAATTGTGCAAACTGTGAGAATGTCCTAAAAGGTAATCCCGTGGACCACAACAACATTAAACATAACGTAAAGTCCTTTATAAACTGTAGGTCAAAAAACTTAATATACCTCATAAAATGTCCATGTAATCTAATTTATGTTGGAGAAACATCTCGTGAGATCCGCTTGAGAATCAACGAACATAAATCAGCAATTTACACAAAAAAGCGAGGTGCGCCCTTGACGGATCATTGGCAAGAAGCTAACCACACAATTAGAGACCTCTTATGGTGTGGACTGGAAATTATTCAGATGAACAGCAGAGGTGGGGATGCAGACTTAAAAAGAAAGAAACGTGAACAATTCTTTATGTCACGTTTTAACACAGTGAGAAAAGGTTTAAACAACAAAGAAGATTGGGATGGTATTCTGTAAAACCTATTCTAATTGTACTCTTAAAATAGCGAATCTGTCATATTGCTAATACTCAAGTATAGATATAAACAAAAATAGTCCGTAAATAACATCAGAATGCTAGGTCTCGAATTTTCACTGATCAATGAGATACATAATGAACAGTATAGATCTCATATCAGTCTTGTGCAAAATCTAATCGTGTCAAATAGGCGGATGAATGAGAAGTTGCCGCTTGTTAGTATAATTTAGATGTCAATAAAGTTAAACAGAGTGATCGTAACCACGGAAGCTATACGAGTTTTTAAAAACTACCAGGGTAGTTCGTGGTCTGTCTATAATATCGCGAGAACACGGAGGACCACATAAGACGATCGGAGACAGTCCAATAAATAATAGCGAACGTCTACCTGCAAAGATAACTTACAGTGCAATAATAACATCGATAAATGTAGATACGAATATAAATAAAATACTATGGATAAGATAGAATTCACTTAATCTATGGTGATTCTCGTTATACGCCACATTGGGCGGGACTTGATTCAAGGCCAGATCTTGCGGGAGTGACCCAAAACGCGACCCGTCGATTAGGTACCGATATAAAAACATGTAGAAAGAAGCTAAAAAACTGATGATTTTCGCGGATTTGAGGTGCAAGCGGAGCAGGGAGGCCGAATGCAGAAGCAAAGGTAAGATGAGAAGATCCGCGTTCCCCCTATTTGAGGCTCTCTTATTTAATAGAATCCAATTGCTGTTCAAAGCCTAGTAGTATAGGGACTATAGCGACTGTAACGTACGGCGTCAGTGTGAGTTTACAAGCAAGGTGGCATGTAATATCAAGCAATCCCGACCATGTCTAACAACTAAGAGAGTAGAGCCCTCTTAAAACCATGCTTAGCAGTTTATTGCATTAAAGACCGCGGACATATAACACAAGATAGCGTCCAAGCGGGATGGCATTTCTGAATTGCCATAAGAATTGGGCGAAATTAAGCATGACAAGACACATAAAAAAAATGTATAATTGGAAAAGTTTTTACGAATAATCCTTAACAAACGAAGGAATAGATACAACTAGATAGTCTTTCCTGCTCATTACCAAGCAGAATGTGACAGCATAGTCTTTGGTTTTCTGCACTACTAAAATGCAAACTAACTGAAAATAGATACTGATCGAAGTGTAAATTATATTTTCAGCAGGGTAAATTAAAAAGACCGTAGCCTTAAGACAAAGACGTAGTACGCTGTGGACACTGTCGAGACAATCCAGTCACGCCTAGCATCGAAAGCCAATACCGTAATCCAATGGTACGCGTGTTTTTGTAAAATGTAAAATAAAATATAAGATCTCTAACAACAAAAGGATGTCATATACAATATTGAGCAGTACTTCTTGTATCTTTTTGGTATAGCAAACCTTCCACATATCTTGGTGGCTCCCTTGACCTCTCCTACATCATAGATAAAGAAAAACACGAAGGTAATTATAATTTAGAATAAGTTGGTAGTTTTTCATAACAAATGACAAAACGCAAATTGTGAAGAGATTAAGGAAGTCAATTATCTTTTTCCATTAAGGAAGTTGAATCCAAAGGTGAATTCATCACTTAAGAAATCAGCACATGAACCTATATAGAAGAAGGTTACCTGGAAAATAGAATGAAGTACCTCAAATTGATGACAGAGGTGTCTATAATTCCAGTTGATTGAAAAGGGTACGCTTACTAGTAGAACGTATTATGTCTAACTGCAACATGTTACTGCCTCTTAGAAAGTCCTTTTAGAGGTTAGATGGCCCCCATAACTCAAATCCATTTAATAAAAAAGAAGCATAAGTGCCTATAGAAAATCCTTTTTGATTGTGATCTTGCCGAAATGGACAACGTAATGCTGTAACTGAGAAAGAAGTGTTGTAAATAAAGATAAGATGTATCTATCTAACTATGTTTTTTTCTAAATAGAACTTTGTCCTGATGAAGGTGTTATAACAAAAAAACGAAATGCTGCGTCGACAACCCAAATTTTACTGTTCTTCATGTGAATTGACACATTTTTAAATTCTTTACACCTTACGATCTCAGATGTAAATTGATTGTATTTTTATTTTTAAAGTACGGCACTGTATTTTTGTATTTTGGCATCATATATTGTATGTAATAAATTGTACAATTTTAATATTTTGTTTATCATATTATTATTTGTGTTTTTTGGATATATGGCTGCGATTTAATTGGCTTTTGAGTTATGCGGACTACATAATGTGCATCTTTCACTGTGTAGATTGCTGAACTCATGTTTATACTTGATCTTTATGCACACACTGTATTCATTGTATTGTTAATGTGTGCACTGTCCAAATTATGCAAGAAGGTGTGGCAGATACAGCAGCTACATTGAAGCCAGCAGTGTTGCTGTTTCAGACATGTGCTGTGTTAACTACTCTTAGGGCTGGCGACACAAGATGTTGGAATGTACCTTTTGGCATTCACATAGTCTGAATCTGTTTTTGGTGTACTCACTGTGTTAATACTGGACACGTGTACAACTACTTTAGATCAAGATGTCTCTACATGTGACTTGTGGTATAAGCTATAGTTTCAGGCTATTCATTGTTGGCGCTGTGTCACTGAAAGCATAAGATGCTGGACACATCTCAGAGGGAAATTGAATTGACATGTGTCCCCTTTCATCCTAACTAGGAGGCGACCTAATGTGCATCATCCATTCACATTGCTTGCGGACATGGAGGATGAGGATATCATATGGAAATTCCGCTTGGATCGACCTACCCTTCAGGACCTATGTGCTCAGTTGGAGCCCTATCTGAGGCAGCGCAGAACCTATCTGACTGCTTTGACACCAACGTGAAGGTGATGGCGGCGCTGCATTTTTTTGCAACTGGTTAATTCCAGTACACAGTATCCAGCATAGGTGGGATGTCTCAACCAATGTTCAGCATGGTGTTACATGATATGATGACCTACAAGGAAGGCTACATCCATTTCCCCAGGAGACATGAATTGGCCGCTGAGAAGGGTGATTTTTATGACCTTGCCCACATCCCTAATGTTGTTGGTGCCATTGACTGCACACATGTTGGCCTGGTCCCACCACAGGCAAGTGAGCACATCTACAAGAACAGCAAGCATTTCCATTCCATCAATATGCAAGTGGTATGCCAGGCGGATATGATAACCTCCCATGTCTGTACCAAATATCCTGGATCAGCTCATGACTCCTACATCCTACATAACAGCATTGTACCACAGCTGATGGCAAATCTGCATCCGGAGCATGTGTGGATTGTGGGTGAGTACGCAGAGTCAAGTAGCGTGCTGTATGTGTGACATTCTGTCCTCTGACACAGTTATATTACAAAATTGGTCTGTGTATCTCACACCTAGGTGACTCTGCATATCCCAACCTGCCTTGGTTGCTGAGCCCACGGAGAAATCCAAGGATCCCGAGTGAAGTCCGCTAGAATGATTCCCATGGTAGGACATGTCTTGTGGTGGAGCGTACTTTTGGTCTTCTTAAGTCTCGATTTCGGTGCCTGGAGAGGACCGGAGGTGGCACTGATGTACACTCCCCAAAATGTGTGTCACATCGCCGCATGCTCCACAACCTGGCCCTGTGCAAAGAGATCCCCTGCTCCTGGACAATGATGAGCAGCAGATGCCCCCACCTGCAAACCCACACATGTCCAGTGATGAGGATAGTGAGGAGGAGGAAGGTGTCGACCTGCGCCAACAGCTCATCAACAGCTACTTCCCATGAAGGTGAGTGACATTGTACCACAGTGCCATTGTCTACTGTTTTTGATGGTGGTGAAAAGGCCTAAGGGAGCTTTTTTACTGCTGCCTGTTGTTGGCTCTGTGCTTATGGCTAATGTTTGTGGCACAGGGTAGTTATGCCCAGCTACATTATGTCTATGTGGATATTGTTGCTCATTGTAATGTGTGCTGGTCTGTGTACCTTGATAACACATGTTGTGTAATGGCTGTGATGCCATAACCTGACAAGTGAATGCTGTTCTCTTGTTTGTTTCTAGGTCCCTTCAGCCTATTGAAAACTATGATGTCTTGGCATTCCAAGAAACCTAATTTTTTATAAACCAGCCGTGGAGTGACAGAGGGGTAGACCCAAAGGGGTACTTGTCATCTGGGTCAGACAGCAAGCATGCTATACAGTGGAGGAAGTTAGGATTGATAATGGGGATGTTATAGCCGTCAAATTGCAGACAGGAAAGGCTGAAGAGTTAATGGTTATCAGTGTCTATGCAAGAGGATCCCCTGGGCACAAAGGGTCCAGCACTGTTGCATTCTTAGAAGAGTTCTTAGGCAATTCTGCAGCCTGAATATCGAGGCATCCTACCTGTTAGCACAGCGGCCGGGCTTGGCTCCACCATTTCGTCTCTGTCATCGACCGGCCGGGCTTGGCTCCGCCGGTCGCACTCCACCTCCCAGCAGCCTCCAGGGGGAGGCGCCGACGACAACAAACAGCGCGCCGGGCGGCGCATAAAGCAACGGCAGGGGCTGAGTCCTCCGTCTTTCACCAATTCTGCAGCCTGAATATCGAGGCATCCTACTTGTTAGCACAGCGGCCGGGCTTGGCTCCGCCATTTCGTCTCTGTCATCGACCGGCTGGGCTTGGCTCCGCCGGTCGCACTCCACCTCCCAGCAGCCTCCAGGGGGAGGCGCCGACGACAACAAACAGCGCGCCAGGCGGCGCATAAAGCACCGGCAGGGACTGAGTCCCCCGTCTTTCACCAATTCTGCAGCCTGAATATCGAGGCATCCTACCTGTTAGCACAGCGGCCGGGCTTGGCTCCGCCATTTCGTCTCTGTCATCGACCGGCCGGGCTTGGCTCCGCCGGTCGCACTCCACCTCCCAGCAGCCTCCAGGGGGAGGCGTCGACGACAACAAACAGCGCGCCAGGCGGCGCATAAAGCACCGGCAGGGGCTGAGTCCCGCGAGGACGCGCGCAGGACGCGCCGGACGAAGCCCGGACAAAGGGCGGACAGTCTAAGACAGTCCAACACTGGCCACGACTGAACTGGACTAGCATTCTTGCCAATTTCTACTGCGAGGTATCTTTACACTGTTGAAACCTTTTAGTTTCCGTTATCGTCTGTTTAGTGTGAAAGTGAGATTGTTCTGCATTTGGAAGTGGGCCACTTGTACTGTATATACTTCCTTACTGTATGTAGCTCCTGGCCATGTCTAAGCAAAAACCACTTATCGCTCCCTCTAACACCATGGACAATTATTTAGTCCAGGTGGTGGCTAAAATAAATAAGGAGCGAAGGTCTTCTTTGGGACTAAGCCCCATATCAACAGTCATCCAAATGGAGACGTCACCTGTGAATTCATTGGATCTGGATCCATTGAATGAAGCTGTAGTACTTTCTCAACCTGATACTGATAGGCCTCTGCTAAATGCTTCTACCAATTCTAACTTAGATATAATAGTGGAGGATGACCTAGATGACCTGCACCAAGATCTAGATCCGGTTGAGGAAGTCTTTTCCCCTCCAGCGCCTGTCCCTGCGCCGAGAAAAGCTAGAGGGGCCATCAAGTCCCAACCGAAAAGAGGAGGGCTGTGCTCTAGCAGAAAAAGACCAGCATCCCCTCCGACCAAAAGCGTCATAGAAGATGCAGGGAGAGAAGTCAATGGTAGCATGGTGTGAGATGATGTAAATATCAAAAAACTCATGGGTATGTTGGACCCAAAATTAAGTCGTATTATTAAACCTTTGTTATCCAAGATTGACCACCTCACTGACAAAGTTAATAAACTTGAGAGCCTCCTGAAAAGTACCATTGATAATGTGGGGGATATACCAAATCTGGTTGTAAGCGAGATTGAGCGAAAGCAAATCAGGGAAAATCCACCAGGGGAGGGAGCAGAGTCAATAACTTCAATAGCTTCAATTCACCCCGCCACACCAAAATTAGGACTAAGTACAAACATCCCTTTAGTTGATGGTCCAACAGCTAGACCAGTGAGGATTGAAGAATCTGGTTCAGGATTGGAAGAAGGCCCGGTTGAACTAGTTGTAGAAGCCTCCCCTCTGATCCTGGTTCTCGCCAACGTTCCACCTTTGAAAACAGGCCAGACTGAATTTCCTCAATCTTTACTAAATAAAGCACTGCTCTGGTTGAGTAATAACATGCATATTTCTCCTAGGGGCAAACAAAAGTTATCAGAGGATTTGACATCAGCAAGAAGAGTGAAGTGGATAGGGAGTAGCCCTAAGAAATTTGTGGGCGACTGTGTGGTACTGAATCTTAAAGGCCCTGAAGTACTGCCTGAAATTCTATCTAACCTATTCCCCCCCCAACGTAGAACAGCAGAACTAATTCCACTCACACTGGACTTCTTCTATAGTCGAAGAGGTCTTGTAGCAAAACCAAGTGTATTAAGGACCAAGTGGTCAGTTGTGGGTAGCAGAAGGGTAAGGAGTGGCCCAACTTGTGACTGGGGGTTGAGTTTGGAAAACAGATATTCTGCTTTGTCTAACTTAAATGAGTGTGATTGACTCGAAGGGTCAAAAAATGTGCTAGGTAACATACAGGGGACGACAACAAACTTAACTGCTGTCAATATGGTGTGCACACAAAGTAACACACAGGTAGTAAGATGCAGGGAATCCCTAGATCCTAATGCAAGGGGGGTGGATAATGTTTTAAGGAGCGATGGTCTGTTGACCGAACAGGATCTATCTGACCCAATAGATACTTCCGTAGTAACTCTGGAGGCTGGATTAACCCCGATAGCCGAGCCTGTAGAAAATGATACAGGGCTAGGCCAGGTAGGGTCAAATTTGGGTAAACCCAATCTGACCTTTATGTCATGGAATATCGCGGGTATAGCGAACAAAATCGTAACCCCAGAATGGTGCAATTTTATTGACCTTTATGATATCATTCTTCTACAAGAAACTTGGTCTTTAAGCCCAGTCTTTCGGCAGGGGTATATAAACTTTTATATTCCAGCAACAAAAAATCAAACAGGTCGCCCTTTAGGAGGCCTGCTGATTTGGTTACGTCAGTCGTTGAACTGTACAATACGACAAAGATCACTACCATCTAATGATATCTTAGCACTTAATATTAGATGGGATAACGGCCAAGAGTTTGCTCTTTTCAACATATATGCCAGGGGGGTTGGGGGTGGGAAATCCTCAGAAGTAGGATCGGTCCTAGAACAGGAGTTAGAGCGCCTACCCCTGGAATTACATATCATTGTAGGGGGGGGGGCATTAATTCTACCTTTGAACCCTTGGGTGAGGAGGATAGGATTCTGTCTGAGGAGGAGGATAGTAAGTGGGGAATACCCCAGCTTGAGGTGCCTGCCATTAAAAAATGGAGTGCTGTGGCCATCCAAGTGAAGAGTCTCTGCCTGGCAAAAGGTTTAAGAGCGGCTAATGGGCGTACGCCCTCTGACCGCAATGGGAATAGTACATTTGACAACGGTCGGGTGTCCAGTAGAATAGACTATTTTTTAGTCGATGTGAGGGACTGGAGTAAATTGATCGACATGGCCGTGGAAATAAGAATGGAAAGTGATCACAACCCCTTGAGTATGACTTTCCATCCATATCAGGAGGTTGTGGGGCATAACACCAAGGTTGAGCGAGTGACCCAGGACGTAGTCTGTTCAAACGACCAGCGTCACCTGAAATGGAGAAGGCTGATAGAAGATGAAGGGAAGTTAGATGTCCTCAAGAGAGCAGTGGTAGAGGAAATAAATAACATCAAACATCATATTGGGAAGCCAAATTTCCAAGACCACATGATAGAGGCCCATACAAAATTCTTCCGTAGACTGCAAGGGTTCTTCCTAAAAACGGTAGATCAAAGCAAGGGCAAAAAATACCCACCAAAACAGGGATGGTACGACAAAAGCTGCAGATTGGCACGACAAAATTTGAGTAGTGAGCTAAGAAGGGGTAATCCTGATGCAGTTAGGAAGGCAAGGGATATATACAGACTAACCCAAAAACAAGCCAAGAGAAGGTGGGACGAGGAATGCTGGTGCGAGCTGAAACATGCTTGCGCAGCCAAAGATTCCAAGCTATTCTGGGCCACGGTAAAATGGGATAGGGGAGGAATAGCTGCCAAACCACAAAATTATGTTGCCAAAAACAAATGGGTCGAGTATTTCAAGCCACAATATGCCCGTAGCCTAACGCAAGCCACTGATATTCCCCCAACAACCGTTCACTTTAACCACAAACTATTTAATGAAAACGATGTAAGCATCGCTTTGGACTGTGTAACGGGGGGAAGAGCTCCGGGTATGGATGGCATACCGGCAGACCTGTTCCTAAGCGACCGGAATTCATGGTGCATGTATTTTTCATGGCTGGCTAATGCAGTGGCCATGGGAGGGGAAGTGCCTCCCTCCTGGAAGGGAGCTGAAATTATCCCTATATTTAAAAAAGGCGACAAATCCCTTCCCAATAATTATAAACCCATCAGTCTCAAAGATACAGCTCAGAAACTGATGGGCCGATTAGTACAGAATAAGCTGCAAATATGGATAGAGGAAAACAACATCTTGTCGCCACACCAAGCGGGGTTTCGCCCCTTGACTAGTTCCATAGACCAGGTCTTCCACTTTATTGCCATTTATTGGAGAAACGTAATATTGAAAAATGGCACTCTATACGCCGTCTTTGTGGACTTAAAAGCAGCTTTCGACCTAGTGCCAAGAGAAAAGCTGTGGAGGACTTTAGCTGAAGCAGGTATAAGTCCAGATCTTCTCACTCTTCTTGTGCGCCTACATGGAAATAATTATGCCAAAATCAGGTGGGGGGCGCAGGGAGAAGTGACTGATCCATTTCCTGTGGAGCGGGGGGTGCGGCAAGGGTGTGTCCTGGCCCCAACACTATTCTCCATCTATATTAATGGCATAGTGGACTATTTGAAAAAATGTCCAAGTGATGCTCCAATCATAGCAGGTTCACATGTTCCCGTCCTTATGTTTGCGGATGATACGCTTATACTTTCACGCACACCGAGCGGTCTCCAAAAGGCTGTCAATGCATTTGGCGAATTCTGTGATACCAGGGGCCTTGAGCTGAACACAACTAAGACAAAATTTATGTGTTTGAACCGACAATCGACATTCAAAGGTGTAATAACGTATAAGGGTATTCCCCTTGAGAAAGTAGAGGCTTTCTCCTACTTAGGAATAATCTTACAGGGCAATATGAAGTGGAAATCACATATCAACACGGCAGTACTAAAGTTTAGCCAGCTTGCAGGTGCAGTTGCACTTAAACATAGAGCCTCGCTGACAAAACCTATAAACTGTGCCCTTGAAATCTACAATATGAAAGTCTTGAGCGCCTGCTTGTACGGCTCAGAATTGTGGGGTTTTTCAAATTTAGCAGATCTGGGTCTAGCGGAAAATAGATTTTTGCGAGGGCTGGTAATGGCTCCGCAAAGCACACCAATAATCCCATTGAAACTGGATCTTGGTAGGAAAAGTATCGAGGACATTGCTCGGCTGCGGCCATTGTTGTACCGGAGGCACCTGATGGTGACCCCTGAGCTAGCCCATTACGCTGCAGCATTGACAGATGTTGTTAAGTTTGATTGTTTTCACTGCATTGTATGGCTGAAAGATCTGAGGGGTCTATTGGTAAAGTTAAAATTGGATCATCTTTGGGGCAATAGGGATGGGTCTTGCTTCCCGACGAAAGCGAAATTGAAAGAAAGATACTGGGAGATGGTGTATTCCACAACCTATTGTACTGGGACAATAGCCAATTTGTCAGCCCGCTTTCTGGGTATTAAAATGGTTCCATCTTGCGAAACCTATTGGGACATTATTGAAAGCCCGCTTGACAGGAAGTTATATTTCCAATTTCGAGTTGGAACACTCCCAGTAAATGCTTTTAAGAGACATTGGTTCCCACCGCGGGATGAGCACTGTTATCATTGTAAAGAACAAACAGAGCATATCTCACATTTGTTGTTTTGTTGCCCCTTATATGCTAGCCCACGGCGGAAATGGCTATGACCAGTCTGTCTAAACATTGGCACTCGCAGTCAATCGACTGCTCTCAGAATACTAGAATCAGATTGTTCTCCACTTTTTGCGATTGCTGTAGCTAAATTTCTTGGCTGGGCATGGGTGATTCGCACTCGCACTTTACTGGCTAATGTACCATAATGAAATACGGTTACCATGGCTTCATTATTTTTCAACAAATTTTTAAATTAACCATGTATTTTTTATCTGTGTAGTGTATTCAACTGTCATCTGTTTAATATGTATTTTAATGTGATCATTTTAGATGTAGTATTTATTTGTATAGTGTTAGGGTGGAAATGCTTTTATGACAAATGTCGAATAAAGCTTTGAAATTTGATTTGTTAGGATTGATAATGGGGATTTTATAGCCGTCAAATTGCAGACAGGATGATAGGCGTCAATCCCAAGCCCCGCCCCCTTCGTACATTATGCTTATGAGTTAGTGGAATGTGTCTAACTAATTACTTGCATTTACGCATTTACGTTTATGTTCTCATTATGCAGTTATTCACCTATGCGTGTGATATCGTTTGCAGTGTTCTTAGCTTAGCATGTGTGCCACCATTTTGAATTATTTCTCTCTGCGTGCAAACTGTACTTGCTCATTCCCCCTCCCGTAGGAATAAGAATAATTCCTCGTGTCAGCATATATGCATTTCTTGGTTTACTGTAGCTGAAGCTCCTGCTAGCGAAACCCCTTATCAGGCCGTTCTCATGCGCTGGGGATGTAGCGGCCTGGCTCTGTGTCCTTGGGAGATGATAACAAGTGTTGCTATTGCAGGTGCAGATGCCTCTTGTATGAGGCCATTGTCCACACCCCTGGTGGACCAGTACTTTTCCATTATGGGCGTGTTTACTCTGCCTTCTCGTAATATAATGTATCACCATGATGATGAGAGTCAGTCCTTCTCGGCACACTCCTAGGGGTGAGGTCGATATAGGGCCCTCTCATATGGGAGTTTGTGGCCTAATAAACTTGCTTTTGTTTATTCTTCTCCACTGTCCGGCTGACTTATTTTGGGTAACTATAGGTGAGTGAGGTAAGTCACTCTGGTGGTATTTTGGCCACGCTTATCAGATGGCGCCCGAACAGGCACTCCGCGATTAGGACCTTTCTCACCCGTAAGTGGGTAGCAGAAGGCCGGCGACCCCCTGGTCGGCACGGTGGGCCCGGGTACCCACTTTGATGCCGAGCTTGGTTCTCGCAGCGCTGCCCCACCCTGCTGATCGGAGGAGGTCTCGGTCCATGATCCTACGCCGGAGTCCGGATGGCGGAACCTTGGAGCTGACCGTGTTGGTCCAGCCAGCCGGAAGTGGAGAACGGTAGAGGTCGGGACCGTGCACGAAAGGTAAGTGGTCCGACCGGTGATTGAGGGGGCCGGAGTGCTCCGTGAGACCGGTGTGTCTCTGGTGATTGGAGGAGCCGGTGTGCTTCTGGGGCTAGTGTGCTCCGGGAAACTCAGGGCGCGGATAGCGCTCTGACAGACTTGATGGAGATTGGGGAACGGGGGTTTGTGAAAATCCGACTGGATAGTACTGCGGGTTGGTGAGCGGCTTGCTGCGCGAGGATTTTGGGCTCGCCCGAACACCTAACGTGGTGATTTACGGGAGAGTGCCGGGTCCCGCGTGGTGTGGCACCTGCCGATTTGTAGTGCTGCCCGGGAAACGGATTGGTTTCCCAGTCTCGGAACAGCGGGTGTAGGCTGTTCAGTCTGCGGTAGTGTCCAGGTTTCCCAGGACTTGGTCGACGGGCCTTGTCCCATCTTGGTAACACGTGTTTTGGTACGGATTCTATTTGATTGATATATGTATATGATACTGTGAATTTTTACTGTGTTGTTGTGTGTTGTAAGAGTACATAATGCCGTGCTTTAGTAAATTGCGGTGTTTCGGGTGTTGTGATGAGGTTTCAGATGTGAGATTGGCTAAGAGCCAACCTGCCCCACAGGAAGGCTCTCCAAATTTCGACATGTACGTCAAACACGGCTTGCCTCCTATTTTGTTTTCCTCTTTATGGCATAAGTATACAATGGATAATGTGGATTTGCAGTGGCCCTTACTAGGCTCTTTTGACGCGGCAAAATTAGACTATTTACAAGACAAATTATTTGCTAGGCGCAGCCGCCAGAGTATGTTTGATTCTTTGCGAATGTGGCAGAAGGAGGCACGGGAACGGCAGATAAGGGAGGAGAAGGTTGCTCAGAAAAGATCGGCTCAGACTATGGCGCAGAAGGCGGGGGAACACACTAAGAAAGAGAATGAGCTGCGGATTGAGCGAGCAGATAGGCGTTTTAGGTTATTGGAAAATAAGTGCTATGTGGTAAAGGAAGAGGATGTAGACGAGATGGAAGATATTTTGAGCGCCCGACCTCCTCCCCCATATGCTCCACAGCCGCTGTACCCCGTGCTCGGAGATTCCGCCCCACAGGCGGTGGTTTCAGTTCCCCAAGTTAGCACCCCTCCCTTGTCCGGTACACCTGCTTCCTCTGCAGGGGGACCTACTTCCCCTTCTAACACGGCACCCTTGCTCCCTTTTTCGGCGGCGAGCCCTGCGTCTGCTGCGCTATCCCCGGTGTTCTCTGCTGGCCCTGCTATCCCCATTGTTTCTGCCAGCGCCACCCCTCAGAGCGCGTTGCGAACACCTGCTGGAGGAGCGGAGGGAGGACTACTCCATCAGGTACGAAAGTTACTCACATGTGCTACTGTACCCCTAGACGAGAAGACAATGGTAGCTAATCAAGCTTGTCAATGGGCCAGGAATAACATTTATTCACTAGAGGATATTTGGTCTACTATGAAGGATTATGAGCCTTTGATGCAACAGCATGCTTTGTGGCACATGTCAACGACCTTAATAGCGTTATGGGAGCAGGGATATGGTGGTGAGGCGCCAGCGATTCTTCGCGATATTAAGGCTCATGCTTACAGGGCTAATACTGGAGCGGGGGAAGTGCTCCGTAGTTTGAGGTATTTGTTGGAGTACAGGAATGAGCTAACAGCAACAGGTGAGACCCACTTCCCGGGGATACATCCAATGCGTGAAGTACACCCTATATTTCACCCTGAGGTATCTGAAATAGTAGACCCGACCACCTTGGTAGTGACTAGACCACGTGTAGATGCTCATTTCCAAGAACAGTGGGTGTATACGCCCTGGAAAAGGAGCGAGGTATTAGCCCTGAAGGCGCAGTTACCCGACTCTAGAAAAAATCCAACGGCTTATTACAAGGAATTAACAGAGGCAGCCTCCTCAACAGTAATGACGTTAGCAGATATTGAACTGTTTTTCGGGTTATTGGTCCCCGTGTGTTGGAAATGGGATCCCCGGCTGGCCAGGGCTTTCGCCAAAGTCAGTCAGAGACCACCACACCCAAGTCAGGGCAAGGGAGTTACACGCCAAGATAACCCCTACTCACCCTCTAGGTAACGTGGCGCGAGCAGCAAGGCTAAACTTGGAGGCGATGTAGGCTAAGTATTTGCGCACGCACCCCAGCAACAACACCCAAAGGCCCACCACAAAGGAAACTCCACACAAGGTTATATAAAAATAGCCTTTGTATTACACCAAAAACACATTAGATAAAACACACACTTTACAATGTGCCAGAGGCACGGGCAGAATTTACAGGGGGATATTTACAAGACAGGGCCACCTGGACCACTGTCAGGAATCAGAAATAGCACTTTCAGAAATAGCACTTAGCAGGTAAAATCACTGTAGCACACAATAAAAATAGAGCACACAACCAGTCACTACTGGTAACAGGACCTCACTAGCACCACCTGTACTAGGGAGAAAACAACCACCTATGTATCACAATACCTGTAGGGGTGTAAGAGGAAAACACATGATGCAATGCATAACATTCATTCAGAGGTGTAAAGGCACATGACGCATAAACAATACATTCAGAGGTGTAAAAACAATAATAATTGCGCCAATCTCACAAGTCACCACCTGTGACTGTCCATGTGTCCCAATGTCAGGGCCTAAACGTGGCAGCTGCCCACGAAGTGCTGGGCAGCTGGAGATGAGGATGGGGCCAACGTGGGAGCCTCTCTAGGCTCTGCCCCACTGACTGTCTCCTGAGCCTCTCTGGGCTCGTGAAATAAATGGCCCCTGAGCCTCTCTGGCTCGCAAACCAATCTGGCGCCTCGAGCCTTCTCTCCGGGCTCACAACAAGGTGGGGGCAAGGTGGGGCCTTCTGGGGCCACTCCCCCACAGACACCAAATGCCCTCTGAGCCTCTGGGGCTCGTGAATACAACTTGCCTCTGAGCCTCGCAAGCTCCACAGAAATCACTTGTGCCCCCTAAGCCCCTCCGGGCTCTGAAGCAACAATGGCCGCCGTTGGAGTCCCCCTCCTGGGGACTCGAGCACAATTGGGGCACCTGGAGCCTCTCCTGGCTCTACATAAGCAGGATGCCCCCTGAGCCTCTCAGGGCTCACCAACAATTCCTCGCCGGAAGGGAGAAGGGACCCAGGTCACGGGGGCGGCACCGAAAGCGTGCCCGACACACCCCCCAACCGCCTCACTCAGAGCCCCACTCACCGGTCTGGCAGGCAGCTGCGTCACGAGAGCTCCCGCTCCTCGGGGCTCACAGCAGACTTCTTCCCTTTCTCCTGGACTGGTGGAAGGTCCGGGGCTCTCCCGACACTTGGGAGCCCCGGGCAGGATGCTGTGGCTGCTTCCGGCTTCTCTGTCCTGCTCACCGGATCCCGGGGTCGGCTCCCGGCAGCTTCTGGCTTCCTCCTTCCTGTCCCGGGCCGGCAGCCAATCAGAGCGCGGCCCGGGGAATGACGAGTGTCCCGCAGTACCGCCCCCGGCCTGCCTGACTTCCTGGTCGCGGCCGGGCGGCTACGGGGACAATCTCCGCGGTAATGCCGGGTGGGCACCGGCCTTAGAGATAAATGAAGCGCTCCCACAGCGCTAGTGGCAGAGTACAGCGCAAGATCCTTGGCAGGGTGGGCACCTGCCAGGGGACTGCAAACTCGGCGTGGGCAGCCGCAAAAAAAGGAAAAGTAAAGCGCTCTCAGCGCTAGGGTGAAGGCACAGCGCTCCCAAGCGCTACCAGCCAAATAAAGCGCTTTTAAGCGCTATAAATGAAATAAAGCGCTCCCAGGTGCCCTCAGCAAGCAGGGCAGAGTCCCAGCAGTCCTTGGGCAGGCAGGGGAGGGCAAGGCTGGGCCCAGAGCCAGCACACTGGGTCTCCAGGCAGGGAGACAGTCCAAGTGGCGGTCCTCTGGCCCAGCGACAGCAGCAACAGCCCCCTCAGGATCCTGGAAGAGAACAACTTCAGTGGGGACACAGCCCCATTTTTATACAGTGCATTCCTTTGTTCAAGGGTGCAGAGTGGGGGCGGAACCAGTCGCAGCTGGTTCTTGAGTACTCTGTTTACCTCAACCACCCTCTCTATTCACTGGCAGGGCTTGGGTCATTAGACACACCACAGGGGGGCGGAGCCAGCATTGTGTGGGGAAAACCCAGCCCATCCAGGACACAGGTACACTCCTCCCACACATCACTCATGCTAAACTCCCACTCACCACCGGGCAGACCCATCCAGACTTCCTGGAGCCTGGCATGCCAGCCAGCTCCAGCCAATCACACGCCAGCACCCTCACAGCACACGTACAGCCATGTCTAGAAATGGCGCTTCGCTACTAGACACATACATGCTGCATACACCGTTGCGCAGCATTCACTCTCACGAGTTCACACATACCAGACTCAAGCCTGTACACCCCACGCATCAGGAACTACCAGGGACACATACATTCCCCATGCATTCCTATGGGCGGGCAGGCCTAGCTCAGCACATGCACTCAGAGTGCGCACGCACTTTCCCCTGGGACACAGTGAAAGTGCGCAGAATCCCAAAATCACCATCTCCAGGTCACCCTTTTCCAGCAAAAAGTCTAGGGGTGAACCTGCCCTAAGGGCCAAAGTCCAACATAACCCCCTTCCAGCCAAAACGCAGGGGAGACCAATCACCACCGTGATGGACTTCCCTGCTTGGGGCGATAGAACACGGACGCGGGCCCACAACTGCAGGGACACCCTCCTGTTCTACGCCACGGTGAACCCATGGGATTCCTTCTAAACACACTGTCTGGACCAACTGGGCTACCCCACTGGTACTCCCAAGTTGTCCGCGGCCAGGACCAGGCCCTGGGCCACCCAGGTGCCACTGGTCCATGCCAATTCACAGAGCGGGGGGTAGTAACCCCTGGCACATAGGAGCCATTCTCCACTCTTCCTGTCTGCAAGACAGGACTAGACTGCCACTGGTTCTCCAGCCTAAGGCCTACAACCTCAGGCGGACCAGGAGTCTCAGGGAAGGCTCTCCTCCCCTTACCTCTTCTTCTAGGGTTCCTCCTCCCTCTGCGAGGGGTACCCCTAGAACGCCATTCCAACCCAGGACTTATCCACTCAGGTTGCACCGGGGTCAGAGGTGGGCTCTCCCACCCTCTGCACCCCCTTCCAGAGGTCTGCCCTCTCCCACCTGGAGAAGTTCCTCTGGAAGAAGAACCGGTCAGGACACTGGTTACAGTCGTCCTACCCTTCAGGTCAGGCTGATCCTGAACCTGGCCTCCCAACCTCTGGTCTAGAACCTTCGGTGGAACAATTGCCTGGCACTCCAGGACTTCTGGTGATTCACTCGCAATCCCCCTGAGGCTAACAAATGTCACATCTGTTGCGTGACTGTCTGTCTGGCGCTTATCTCCCGCCCTCTGTCCACCTGACAGTGCGTGACGATCCCCCAGACCAGAAGTGGTGTCACCATGGTCACTACACGGGAACCTAGCCCAACTGGGTAGTCCCTGACCCACTGGTCCAGCCACTGGGGAACTCCCCCAATCACTCCTCACTCTGGACTCCTGTACCCTCCCTACCGGAGCGGTACTGCCAGACTCTAGAACCACCGGAGCTCTGGTTACAGACACTCCAGGTCCTCTACTCACTAGGAGATCCTCCTCAAGTGGACTAACAGGACAGCCTAGGTCCCCAACCTGGTGTTCCCTCAAGAAACCATCCAAGTCCTGAGGCAGGGCTTCGGGCGTCTGGGGAACCTTGGTCTCCCCCTCACTCCTGCTCCACTGAGCCAGGCAGTGAGCCCCTACACCCTCCTCGCTATCCTGGGACCTAGCTGGGCTACACTGAGCCTCCTCCACCACGCTGGGCTGGAAGATCCCTGAACCACTACTTTTGGAGTCACTCACCAATGACTCTAGAGAACCTCTGGCCCTTTCCCAGCGGTCGGCTTCCCTTGCCAGTAACTCTGTATCAGTAAATCCAACTTGCAACAGGTGTTGGCGCAACTCTGGCGAACAACCACTGAGCACCTGCTCTTTGACAATAAGATCAAACAAGACTTCAAAATCAGAGTCAGTGTGAACCTCTACCCAAGCCCACAGTGCTCCACAACATTCATCCTCAAACTTCTCCCACGACTGGTGAGGCAGCTTCCTACTGCCCCTGAATTTCAACCTATACTCCTCCTCTTGGGAAACAGGTACCAGACTGGGGGAACTGGGACTGGGATTTCCTACACTGGAATCTAAATAGCTGCCACCACTGGACCCAACCCTCCCTGGGGGATCCAGAAACTCAACACTGCGCGCAGGGGATAGTCTACCCTCCAGAGCTACTTCGCCTCTGGTGGAGGCCCTCTCAGCCTCCTCTATCCTTTCCTGCGCTAAGACCCTCTCGGTCTCTAGCTGTTGCTTTCTAATGCCCAGCTGTGCCATAGCCTGGGCATGCTCCAACCTGAGCCTCTCTAAAGCCAGCTGGTGCTCCCTTTCTCTCCTCCTATCTTCCAGCTCCTCTGGGGACAGGGAAAGGGATGAGGCGCTGCCTCCTATGCTGGACCCAGCAAGGGACTCCCTATCTATGGGGTCCTCACTATCTGCTGGCGTCCCTGTGCTATCATTTTCTTCCTCCTCTTCTGAATCTTCAGGGCTCCCCACAGACCCACCACCCTCCTGGTGTGAAGCCCGGGCCCTTTCCTCACTGCGCTCAAGGTCCCACTGACACTTTTGCCATAGGATCAGGCTGCTCCTAAGTTCGGACTGAGTGTCTAACTCATCCACCCCTATGTCTCTCTCTTCACAGAACCTTACCAACTCTCCCATACTGTATTTAAACAGAACACAGAAATCAAAAGCAGGCTCCATTCTGGCGGACGTTCTAGTGAAGAGATCACACAGGCAACCTAGGGGTCTGAGCTAACACAGGAGTACACAATTCACAAGGTATTCAGCAAGCTCTCTACCCCAGAGAACTCACACTCACTTGCCTAGTGCCACACACCATTCATCCACACACAACCCCCCCCTCGGACTAGTAAGGCAGTTTCTACCACCCCTGACTTCTCAACCTGACCACAAGTGACACAGGTACCAGACTCTGGGCGCGGGGCAGGGGAACAAATGCACTGGACACAATTGCACAATGATACCTTCAGGAGAAGAAAATATGAAACTTCCAAAAAAAAACAATCCCCTTAAAATGTGGTCATCTAAAAATGCAGAGCTTTGTGGTGCAGCCAGCCGCTACTAAGGTACAAGGCAAACACAAATCCTTATCCCGCCGCTTGCCGCCAATGTTGGAAATGGGATCCCCGGCTGGCCAGGGCTTTCGCCAAAGTCAGTCAGAGACCACCACACCCAAGTCAGGGCAAGGGAGTTACACGCCAAGATAACCCCTACTCACCCTCTAGGTAACGTGGCGCGAGCAGCAAGGCTAAACTTGGAGGCGATGTAGGCTAAGTATTTGCGCACGCACCCCAGCAACAACACCCAAAGGCCCACCACAAAGGAAACTCCACACAAGGTTATATAAAAATAGCCTTTGTATTACACCAAAAACACATTAGATAAAACACACACTTTACAATGTGCCAGAGGCACGGGCAGAATTTACAGGGGGATATTTACAAGACAGGGCCACCTGGACCACTGTCAGGAATCAGAAATAGCACTTTCAGAAATAGCACTTAGCAGGTAAAATCACTGTAGCACACAATAAAAATAGAGCACACAACCAGTCACTACTGGTAACAGGACCTCACTAGCACCACCTGTACTAGGGAGAAAACAACCACCTATGTATCACAATACCTGTAGGGGTGTAAGAGGAAAACACATGATGCAATGCATAACATTCATTCAGAGGTGTAAAGGCACATGACGCATAAACAATACATTCAGAGGTGTAAAAACAATAATAATTGCGCCAATCTCACAAGTCACCACCTGTGACTGTCCATGTGTCCCAATGTCAGGGCCTAAACGTGGCAGCTGCCCACGAAGTGCTGGGCAGCTGGAGATGAGGATGGGGCCAACGTGGGAGCCTCTCTAGGCTCTGCCCCACTGACTGTCTCCTGAGCCTCTCTGGGCTCGTGAAATAAATGGCCCCTGAGCCTCTCTGGCTCGCAAACCAATCTGGCGCCTCGAGCCTTCTCTCCGGGCTCACAACAAGGTGGGGGCAAGGTGGGGCCTTCTGGGGCCACTCCCCCACAGACACCAAATGCCCTCTGAGCCTCTGGGGCTCGTGAATACAACTTGCCTCTGAGCCTCGCAAGCTCCACAGAAATCACTTGTGCCCCCTAAGCCCCTCCGGGCTCTGAAGCAACAATGGCCGCCGTTGGAGTCCCCCTCCTGGGGACTCGAGCACAATTGGGGCACCTGGAGCCTCTCCTGGCTCTACATAAGCAGGATGCCCCCTGAGCCTCTCAGGGCTCACCAACAATTCCTCGCCGGAAGGGAGAAGGGACCCAGGTCACGGGGGCGGCACCGAAAGCGTGCCCGACACACCCCCCAACCGCCTCACTCAGAGCCCCACTCACCGGTCTGGCAGGCAGCTGCGTCACGAGAGCTCCCGCTCCTCGGGGCTCACAGCAGACTTCTTCCCTTTCTCCTGGACTGGTGGAAGGTCCGGGGCTCTCCCGACACTTGGGAGCCCCGGGCAGGATGCTGTGGCTGCTTCCGGCTTCTCTGTCCTGCTCACCGGATCCCGGGGTCGGCTCCCGGCAGCTTCTGGCTTCCTCCTTCCTGTCCCGGGCCGGCAGCCAATCAGAGCGCGGCCCGGGGAATGACGAGTGTCCCGCAGTACCGCCCCCGGCCTGCCTGACTTCCTGGTCGCGGCCGGGCGGCTACGGGGACAATCTCCGCGGTAATGCCGGGTGGGCACCGGCCTTAGAGATAAATGAAGCGCTCCCACAGCGCTAGTGGCAGAGTACAGCGCAAGATCCTTGGCAGGGTGGGCACCTGCCAGGGGACTGCAAACTCGGCGTGGGCAGCCGCAAAAAAAGGAAAAGTAAAGCGCTCTCAGCGCTAGGGTGAAGGCACAGCGCTCCCAAGCGCTACCAGCCAAATAAAGCGCTTTTAAGCGCTATAAATGAAATAAAGCGCTCCCAGGTGCCCTCAGCAAGCAGGGCAGAGTCCCAGCAGTCCTTGGGCAGGCAGGGGAGGGCAAGGCTGGGCCCAGAGCCAGCACACTGGGTCTCCAGGCAGGGAGACAGTCCAAGTGGCGGTCCTCTGGCCCAGCGACAGCAGCAACAGCCCCCTCAGGATCCTGGAAGAGAACAACTTCAGTGGGGACACAGCCCCATTTTTATACAGTGCATTCCTTTGTTCAAGGGTGCAGAGTGGGGGCGGAACCAGTCGCAGCTGGTTCTTGAGTACTCTGTTTACCTCAACCACCCTCTCTATTCACTGGCAGGGCTTGGGTCATTAGACACACCACAGGGGGGCGGAGCCAGCATTGTGTGGGGAAAACCCAGCCCATCCAGGACACAGGTACACTCCTCCCACACATCACTCATGCTAAACTCCCACTCACCACCGGGCAGACCCATCCAGACTTCCTGGAGCCTGGCATGCCAGCCAGCTCCAGCCAATCACACGCCAGCACCCTCACAGCACACGTACAGCCATGTCTAGAAATGGCGCTTCGCTACTAGACACATACATGCTGC
Organism: Lissotriton helveticus; assembly: GCF_964261635.1. NCBI lineage: Eukaryota > Metazoa > Chordata > Amphibia > Caudata > Salamandridae > Lissotriton > Lissotriton helveticus. The sequence goes on along the minus strand of NC_136061.1, from coordinate 1,576,739,459 downwards.
ATACACCGTTGCGCAGCATTCACTCTCACGAGTTCACACATACCAGACTCAAGCCTGTACACCCCACGCATCAGGAACTACCAGGGACACATACATTCCCCATGCATTCCTATGGGCGGGCAGGCCTAGCTCAGCACATGCACTCAGAGTGCGCACGCACTTTCCCCTGGGACACAGTGAAAGTGCGCAGAATCCCAAAATCACCATCTCCAGGTCACCCTTTTCCAGCAAAAAGTCTAGGGGTGAACCTGCCCTAAGGGCCAAAGTCCAACACCGTGGATGTGTGGAGACAGGTGAAGGGTTCGGAACATAGAGAGGAGTTAGGCGGAACTTGGGAAGAATTTACAGATTGGGACAAGGAACGTAAGCCAGGCGAAAAGCCGAAACCTGAGATACTAGCATTGCCCGGGCGTATAATTAAATATATGCATTCACTCATCCCTCCTAAAAAGGTAGATTGGGATAAGTTAACGGCTTGCAAACAGAAAAAGGATGAGGCAGTTTCAGATTTCTTCACCCGCTTTGAGGAAACGTTTATGGATTTTAGCGGGCAAGATATCTCTCAAGATGGAGGGCTCCGTCTTTTTGTCAATAGGTTCGTTACGAATCTGCTGCCAGAAATATCGGCCCGACTGCAAGCGTCTGAGAGTACATGGACAACATCTACCCCCTCAGGCATTTTGAGCATGGCCCAGTACTATGAACATAGAGAGAACGAGAATAAGGACAGGCAGGAAAAGAAGGCGAAAGATTTGAAGACGAAGGTTTTGTTGCAGCAAGTAGCGAAGGGCAGAGGACGGGGAGCCCCGCCTGTGTCAGGTGGACGGGGAAGTAGCTTCGGAAGGGGAGAGAGAAGAGAGCGTTTGGGACTCAACCAGTGCGCTAACTGCAAACAGGAAGGGCACTGGTGGAAAGATTGTCCACTACTACGGTCACAGGCTGGACCTGGTAGGGGGCGAGGAAGGGGAGATGCGAATAGAGACACTAGACAGTCCGAGGAGGGCAGGAGACCGGGAGGAAATTACTTTGACGGAGGAAAGGATAGACAACACTCTCAGAGGGAGGGTGATGATGGCAGGGATAGACAGTTCTACAACGATGCGTACGCCATGGATGATTTCACAGGATTTTCCTATAACTAGGACAGCGTAGGGCAGAGTGAGGGACCTGTTTCTGTGGATGTTGATCAACGTGGGCCTTATGTAACGGCAGACTTGTCGGGATCCCATCAGAAATTTTTATTGGATACAGGTGCTACGAAAAGTTCTGTAGCACGTTCTCAGGTTCCAGGGGCGGCTCTGTCTGGCAAGACTAATGTTTCAGTGGGGTTCTCTGGTACCCCGGTGGTTAGCCCCATCTCTAAGCCGTTGACACTTACGATTGGCCCCTTTACTGTTGACTCCCCTTTTCTCTTGACTTCGAATTGTGGTGAGAATTTGTTGGGTTTGGATTTGTTAAAAAGATTGCATGCTACGATTTACTGCTCTCCGGATGGTGTGTACCTTACGATGGGTCCTTCTATCGCGCGTGCGCAGCAATGTTTTTCAAAGGATGAACCCCTCCCAGTTGAGTTCAGGGATGTCCCTCCGAGTTTGTGGGCCTGTAGCGATACTGATGTGGGTAAAATGGACATTGCACCGGTGTCCATAAATGTTAAGGTGGGAGCGAAGCTGCCTCGCATACCTCAATATAAGATCTCTAGAGATGGAGAGAGGGCTCTGTTGCAGATTATACAGGATTTGATTGGATCAGGGGTGGTCGAGGAGACGGACTCGAATATTTGTAATAGTCCGATACTTCCGATACTTAAAAGGTCCTCAGGTGCCGAGGGTGAGAATACACCTGATGTCTATCGTTTTGTGATTGATTTACGCCATGTTAACAAAGTGGTTGAGCCCCAGTACCCAGTGGTTTCTGACATTACTACCATTTTGACTATGATACCTCCGTCAGCTAAATACTTTTCAGTGTTGGACCTTAAGAATGCGTTCTTCAGTATACCCGTACACCCAGATAGCAGGTACCTCTTCGGATTCTCATTGGCTGGCCGTAGTTTTAGATTTTGTAGAATTCCTCAAGGTTATACAGAAAGCCCTAGTATTTACAGTCAAGCATTGAAAGCACAGTTAGATGATTTGGAGCTCCCGCAAGGAAATGTCTTGTTGCAATACGTGGATGATATTCTCATCGCCTCCGATACTGAGGAGGGGTGCCGAGAGTCCACTGTTAAATTGTTACACCATTTAGCTCGTAAGGGACACAAGGTGTCTCTCCCTAAATTCCAATACTGTCGACAGGAGGTCACCTACCTCGGTCATCTCCTATCGAAGGACGGGAGAAGGCTGACACCAGAACGCGTTAAGGCAATAACTAACATGACAGTACCTAACACACAGCGAGAGGTGCGCGCATTTTTGGGTATAACATCGTACTGTCGTCAATGGATACCTAATTATGCTTTACTAACAAAACCCCTGCTACATCTGACCACGAAAGAGGTGTGTGAGCCCCTACCTTGGACACCTGCATGCAAAGAAGCGTTTGAGTTGTTGAAGACTGCTCTATGTTCTGCACCAGTTTTGGGAACACCCAATTACCAGAAGCCTTTTGTACTCTATGTGCACGAGGCGGAAGGTTGCGCGTTGTCTGTCTTAACACAAGATTTTGGAGGGAAACAGAGACCGTGTGCTTACTTCTCTGCAATGCTCGACAATGTGGCAAGAGCGCTTCCGAGCTGTCTAAGGGCTACAGCGGCTGCTGCAGTCTCGATAAGACAATCGGCAGGGCTCGTACTGGGTTCAGCTCTTACGGTAATGGTGCCACATGCAGTGGACATTTTACTAAACAGAACACAGACGCAGCATTTAACTAGTGCTCGTCTGACAGGTTATGAGATGACACTATTCGCCCCACATGTGACGATAAAAAGATGCGCTACCCTGAATCCAGCCACACTGTTGCCTCTCCCTTCAGATGAGAAAGATGGTGAAGTGCATGACTGCCTGTTCCGAACAGAGGAGGAGACAAAAGGGAGAGTAGATTTGACGGATAAGCCCCTAGATGACCCTGACGGAGAGTTGTATGTCGATGGGTCTTGTTTTAAACTAGCGGACGGCACCACAACAGCAGCATATGCAGTCACGACATTACAAACAGTGGTGGAAACTTCTAGAGTCCCGTACAACTCAGCCCAAGCTGCCGAGATAATAGCGTTGATGCGTGCATGTGAACTGAGTGAAGGATTGGATGTGAACATTTATACTGACAGCCAATACGCCTTTGGCGTGGCTCATAGTTATGGAAGATTGTGGGCGGAGAGGGGATTTTTGACATCACACGGACAACGAATTCAACATGGCCCATTGATATTGCGCCTGTTGACGGCTCTAACGCTTCCCAGAAGACTAGCAGTCATAAAGTGCAGTGCACACAAAGTGGTGGTTGATGATGTAGGGCGGGGAAATGCGTTTGCAGATCAGACAGCCAAAGAAACTGCCAGGAACAGACTCCCGCGAATGTTTGTGGCTGGACCGGCTAGATGGGTACCAGACATTAATATGTTTGCAGATACTGTACAGAGTGTGCGGAACATACAGGAGAAAGTGACTGAGGAGGAGCTAAGGGAATGGAAGAATGGAAAGGGACAGTTGGATTCGGATGAGTGTTGGACGGATGTGACGGACAAAAGACGATGGTTGCTCCCAAATGCATATGTCCTCCCAGTGGTGACAATGGCTCATGGACCGGCTCATATAAGCGCCAAAGGAATATGTAAATTATTAGACCCAGTATGGAGTAATAAGAAAATTTCCAGGGTGGCCACACGTATGGTACAACAGTGTATGATTTGTTTACGGCACAATCCTGGGAAGGGAACACCTGTCCCTGTGGGTAATTTTGCACCCCCAACATACCCCTTTGAAGTAATACAGATGGATTACATTGAAATGGAAAGAGTGAACAACCTTAAGTATGTACTTGTGGTAGTGTGCGCATTCAGTAGGTGGGTGGAGGCCTTTCCAACGAAAGACTGTACAGCTATGTCGACAGCTAAAATGTTGATTAAGGAATACTTTAGCAGGTTCGGGTTACCTAGGGTGATCTGGAGTGATAACGGTACATCCTTCAATGCGGAACTGATGAAAGATATATGCAAGGGACTACAAATCTCTCAAAAATTCCACGCAGCCTTACACCCACAGGCTGCGGGTTTAGTTGAAAGATTTAATGGTACGTTGAAATTGAAAATGGCTAAGATACAGGAAAGTACTGGGTTGCGCTGGCCAGATGCTCTTCCCCTTGCTCTACTCTCCACACGAGTTACAGTAAATTCCAAGACAGGTGTTTCTCCCCACGAAGTTGTATTCAGCAGGCCAGCAAATGTGTGGGGAGTTCCTAGACCTAAATGTTTCTCAGAGATAGAATATCCTATGCTGACAGACTACTTGTATGCTTTGACTAAAGATCTCCATTTTGTTCACCAGCAGGTAGCAGACACACTGAAGCCGCTGCCTGAGGGGCCCGGCCACGGCATCAACCCAGGGGACTGGGTCATCGTTAAGAAATACCAGCGGAAGTCCTGTTTGGAGCCCAGGTGGTCTGAGCCGTGGTTGGTGCTGCTCACCACCCGCACCGCACTTCGAGTGGAGGGCCGTAAGGCGTGGACGCACGCCTCTCACGTGAAGAAAGTTCCACTGCCTTTACCCTATGATGCCTGGGTAAGAGGTGGCATTGCAGATCACGAAACAGAATTTTTGCCTAAGTATCTCCCTTTCTCTGATGCTGTGTTGATTGGGGAGGAGCACGACGACAAAGCACGGAAGCCAGCCCTGAGTACGAGTAGCGAGGCTTCTATCGGTCACGGTGCTCAAGTGACCGAAGCCACCTCTTTTCCAAACGATCCACCAATTCTGTTTTCAGACCACGAAGTGCGAGGGAGCACTCGCTATAACTTGCGGCCCAGGAAAGAGAGGCAAACGCATTGAGCACTGGAAGAAGGGCTGAGATAGGGATAGGAGTGGACTATAGTAGATAGGTTAGTGTAGCAATAGGGATGGACTGCTGAAAGGAGCCCTGGTGCACTTCTGAGACATTGCTTCTGAGACATTGCTGGATGGAACATTAGAGTTGTACGTGGGCCCAAGTTTAGTGCTCCTGAGTCACTGCAGTTGTGTGACTCCGTCGAGGGAATAGGGTTTGCAGAGTTGAAAGCCTGCCTATGAGGCTTTAACGGACATAGGGACAACAGCCCATCGAAGGGTGAAGAACCCCTCTGGCCGGTTTTGGAGTGTCTGAACTTTTAGTAGTGTCCCTAGTTTTTGAACTTTTAGGATATCCCTTGCCCCGTTCTCTAGCAGAAATGTACCCTTTTGGTCGTCCAATACCCGATGAGGAACAGCCTTTTGCTGCTCCCCGCAGACCAGAACCAGATTCACCATGGCGTGCCCTATCACGAAAAAGTAAAATTGTGGTTATTGTGGTGCTCATTATCGTCTTTCTGATTATGCTTGGAATACTGTTTTTTCTAGACAAAGCTTACCCAGTCCACAAAATGGTTCCTACCCCTTCTCCCTTACCAGAACATAATATGGTTACTGTCGATTATGGTGAACAATGTATGAGAAAAGGTTACCGTGATAATGTCTTCATAAAAACGTTACATCATGCACACGCTGTATACAATGTGACAGATTGCTGGGTATGTGGGTTGCTTCCTTCTGCAGCGTATAAGAAGGACAGGTTACTGGCACTGCAATTGACCCCTGTGAATAGCTGCGTGGGCTGGTATACCTTGATAGGTAGGGTGAAGTTTTTTCAGCAGCCTGACTCTCTCACCCCACGACTCCCTGAAAGTAAGTCTACACTGACGATGCGGGTACGCCCTTTGCCTCCCTCATCCCTTGGACGATTATTTACTGATGGACGTTTTGACCAAACATTTTTAGAGACTTGCTCGAAAAAGTTGGACAAGTTTCTGATACCTAATGACACTGATAAGGTACGAGAGAGTTTTCTACAGTTAAACTCTTCTCTAGCATACCGACGCCGTCCTGCTACAAACAGTAGTGGTCATTCTATAGTGCCCCTAGCAGTAGTGGGACCCTCACCTTATTTCTGTTTACAGGGTAGAGGTCCGATAAAGGTGGGTGATAGCGTTTGTAATGTGACTACCTCGATTAGGTTGACGCTTAGCCCTTCGCTTGTCACTCCCCCTAATGTCTACTTTGTGTGTGGAGATAACGGGTACCTGTGGTTGCCTGATGGTTGGGGTGGGACATGCTACCTAGCGTATTTACTCCCTCCTGTTTATGTAGCACCTTCAGATTATCATAAGACACATAGGAGGTTTGACGCGATGCAAGGACAGCGAAAAAGGAGGGATCTTCAAGTTGGTGACGTTGATCAGACAGACACTGCAGGGCAGCAGTTTCACGATTTTTCTAAAGGCCTGTTGCCATTCTGGGGTCCTATTTTTAATAGTAGGTCCATCAGACGTCTTTCACGGGTTATGGAAAAGGTAGTGAACACTGAAGCTGATATTGCAGCTAACATGTCACTAGAGATGCAGGCTATGAGATTATTTACGATCCAGAATAGAATGGTTCTTGACGTCATCCTGGCAGATAGGGGTGGAGCTTGCCGCGTCATTGGGACGTCTTGCTGCATGTATATTCCTGACTCCGCCCGACAGTTAACTTGGCTGTTCAGAAACTTCATAGGTTGGCTGCTGAACTTCATCAAGATAATGGTACCTGGTCCCTACAGACATGGTTGTGGGGTCTTTTCTCTTCCTGGGGTTGGAAAATATTCATGGTCATTATAGGTGTTATAGGTTTCCTACTGTCATGCTGCCTTTGCGTTTACTGCCTCCCCCCTTGTTGCTCCATGTGTGCCAGCAATATGAAAAAGTCTACGAAAAGATTGAAACAATACCCTGTCTCCAATGCTGTTGAGCTTACTGATGCTAATTGGTTGATACTGATTCATGATGATGTTCTGGTTTAAGTATGTCTTTCCAGTTTTCCCTGCCCATAGATTTTTGCTGTAAAGGCCCTCCTTTTGGTTAATAAATGGAAACAAACGTGTTAGCCACAGTCCGCTAAAAGGAGGGTCTGATAGGCGTCAATCCCAAGCCCCGCCCCCTTCGTACATTATGCTTATGAGTTAGCGGAATGTGTCTAACTAATTACTTGCATTTACGCATTTACGTTTATGTTCTCATTATGCAGTTATTCACCTATGCGTGTGATATCGTTTGCAGTGTTCTTAGCTTAGCATGTGTGCCACCATTTTGAATTATTTCTCTCTGCGTGCAAACTGTACTTGCTCATTCCCCCTCCCGTAGGAATAAGAATAATTCCTCGTGTCAGCATATATGCATTTCTTGGTTTACTGTAGCTGAAGCTCCTGCTAGCGAAACCCCTTATCAGGCCGTTCTCATGCGCTGGGGATGTAGCGGCCTGGCTCTGTGTCCTTGGGAGATGATAACAAGTGTTGCTATTGCAGGTGCAGATGCCTCTTGTATGAGGCCATTGTCCACACCCCTGGTGGACCAGTACTTTTCCATTATGGGCGTGTTTACTCTGCCTTCTCGTAATATAATGTATCACCATGATGATGAGAGTCAGTCCTTCTCGGCACACTCCTAGGGGTGAGGTCGATATAGGGCCCTCTCATATGGGAGTTTGTGGCCTAATAAACTTGCTTTTGTTTATTCTTCTCCACTGTCCGGCTGACTTATTTTGGGTAACTATAGGTGAGTGAGGTAAGTCACTCTGGTGGTATTTTGGCCACGCTTATCAAGGAAAGGCTGAAGAGTTAATGGTTATCAGTGTCTATGCAAGAGGATCCCCTGGGCACAAAGGGTCCAGCACTGTTGCATTTTTAGAAGAGTTCTTAGGCAAACATAGGGGATGCAGCAACTTGATAATTGCAGGAGACTTTAATTGCACTTTCGAGCCCCTGGATCATGAAGATGGCAATCTCAGTATTGAGGAGGATGTACAATGGGGCATACCATCCCTTGACCTTTCTCCCATTAAAAAATGGACTGAGTCGGCATTACAATTGAAAGGGCTATGTTTAGAACAGGGGATTAGGGCAGTTAATGGGAGGTCCAAGTCATACTTTTAACAAAGGCATAAGAAGCAGCCGGATTGATTATATACTTCTCAACAAGGAATTTTGGTCATCCCTACAGGACCAGGCAGATCAAGAAAAGGTCAAAAGTGACCGCAAACCTTTGGTACCATCGTTGCTGGTTCCTGGTCTTTCCATCCATGACCATGAGGAAAAAGTACAGGCCAATTGGGAAGTGGGGCTTACCAATGACTCCAGGAGAGTCAAATGGGCTAGGGTTGTAGTCAATGAAGGGAATCTAATACAGATGAAGATTTTGGTAGAGCTCCACTTAGCCACTCTCCAAAATTATGATATCCAGGAGGATATAAATTCAATCATTCTGCAGGTTCACAACGAGCTCTTCTCTAAACTTAAATCCTTTTTTATTAAAACGTTTAAAAAAAACAAGGAAAGAACCATGCTCAAAAGCAGCCTCAGTGTATAACAATCCATGTAGAGAGGCTTACAGGAGTCTATCAAGAGCTATTAGATTAAAAAACATGGAAGACATTAAAAATGCTAGGGTTGGGTATAGGCACGCACTTAAACAAGCAAAAAGGGATTAGGATGAAAACCATTGGCAAAATGTATTGGATGCTAGCAAGGAAAAAAACATGACTACATTTTGGCATCTTGTCAAATGGGGAAGTGGGGTATTAAATCCAGCACCTGTAAATTATGTTCCACCGGAGAAGTGGATTACTCATTTTGAGGCCCACTTTGCTGTTAGTAAAGATAGTACAGTCCAATTTATAATGCCTAATACCACAACTCCCCAGCATATCTCTAAACAAGAGGTCTTTAAAGTTATCAAATTAATCCCGAAAGGCAGGGCACCAGGTGTGGATTGTATACCCACGGACCTGTTTATGTATGATGGGGATAACTGGACGACCTATATTCAACATCCTGCCAATGCAATAGTAACTGATGCCCTCATTCCGGATTCATGGTCTGGAGCAGAGATCATCCCGGTCTATAAAAAGGGGAATCAATCAAATCCTGGTAATTATACCCATGCCGGTAGAGTTCCGGTCCTTGGGGAGGGGTTTTTTCCAGGTTGGTCAGGCCTCTCAGTGCTTGGCTAACACTTGCTTTCCCATATATTTTGTGTGTGTTTTCCCTATGGAGATTGACAGGTCTCCTGGGTCCGATATGAATAATGAAGAAGGGGAGGCATTTAGGAATGACCTGAATTTATTAATTCCTCTGCTGTTGAAGCCTCTATGAAAAAGTTTTCTAAGGATCAGGAAAACTCTATGTTGTCCTTAATGTCCAAAATGTTGGCTCATTCTGCGGGGGATAGCAAAAAGAGGAAGTTTGTATCTTCCAGCAATAATAATGATAATAATTTCAATGTGTCTGCGACTGTGAAGTCACGAGTGTTTGGTGAGGTTTCCTCTTGCAAAGTCAAAAAAAGTTTATTTGTAACGGTACTCTATTGAGGACCACAAAATAAAATATATACATTATACATTCTCATTTAATACATTTTCAATGAAATTTTCAAAAACTTAAAAATTCTATAGCAAACATATTCATTTGGGGGGTTTTTACAAATTAATAAAAAGTCCTTTGAGTTTACGATCCTACATGATCGGTAAATGGGTATAAGACATAATAACCTTGCCTTCACAATTATTGTATTAGGACATATAAAAAGAAGATGTTCCAAATTCTGATTGCCCCCTTGACAAAAGGTACATAAAGCTGTCTTATCTGATCTCCAGGAAGAGATAAAAGTTAGTACAGGAAGGGTTCCCAGACGCAGCATCATAATTGCGCGCCTTGCACCGTGTATGAGGGTATAGTCTAGATAGGGCAGATATTGCTTATATTCATGGGAGTCTGCATAGGTCTTATACAAAGATAAACTAACACAATGTGAGTGGTCAATGTCATAACTCAATTTAGGGGTGAATTTTTTTAAAAATAGTTTGAGTTGGGCTGGAGACCATGTAGACAATATTTCCACACTTACTTTAGCAAGCTGAAAGGCCTCTCGCATGTTTTTTGAAAAAGTGAGATTGGTAGAACCGATGTTAAATGTCTCAATTTTTAGTAAACTTCGGAGAGTGCCTTCTTTAGAGTGGAGAAGGTTATAAGCCCACCTTATGATACTAGCTACAGCTGTAGCATAGGCACTCGTGATGTTACATTCCAGTCTCAACGCCTGTACTGGAGTAGATGTGGAGATCTTCAGTAAGTTTTTTAGTATTTTACCTTCAATTAAGTTCATATATGTCCATTGATTAATAGGAATGTATTCCGAAGCATAGGAAATGACCGGCGGAATCTTCGCTCGATAAACTTGAATTAGTGCCGAAAAGTGCCTATATCCAGTAGCAGAATATAGGCGGGACAAAGCCCCAGCATGTAGATCACTTTTCCTTTTTAAGTGTTCAATTTGACTGTTGTTACTCGTGTTTTGCGAAAAAATTCTGCCCAGGTAAGTATATTCCTTTACCTGCTCTACTTTCTCCCCTCCCAACTTCCATTCGTATCTCACCCTTTTCTTCTGGTTTGAGAAAGCAACCACTTTGGTCTTACTTATGTTTGGGATTAGGAAATTTTTCTTGGAGTACTGATGTAAAGTGTCTAGAAGATTTTGAAGTCCGAATGGTGTTAGGTCGAACAAGACAATGTCGTCCGCGTACAGCAGGGAGTGAATATACTCATTGGCTATCTTTGGCGGCGTACTTAAACATTGTTGTAGTTTGGATGGTAAATCACTTAAGTACAAAGAAAATAAAATTGGAGCCAAGAGGCACCCTTGTTTTAAGCCATTTGATGTGCGAAATACCCTTGATAGACCCTTATCGCTCCCCATTTGGATACGGCACCAGGTGTCGCTGTGAAGATTCACTATTAAAAGCAATAGCTGTTCCGGTATGCCCATTCTTCTCAGTTTTGACCACAAGGTCGGTCTATCTACTCGATCGAAGGCCGTCGAGTAGTCTATGAACGCTGCATAGATGGTTTGCTTTTTCCCTGATACATATTTATCCAGAATGGTTTGGAAGATCGCTACATTGTCAGTCACTGCATGGTTTGGACGAAATCCAGACTGAAACTTAGGGATTAAACCCAGGGAAAATGCCCAAGTTTTCAGCCTATCCAATATTTCTGCAGCAAAGATCTTCCCGACAGCATCCATGAGGGCAATTTGCCTATAGTTTCCCGGAATGCTTCTTTTTCCTTTTTTATAGATCGGGATAATTATACTCCCCTTCCAGGAGATTGGCATTTTGCCACTATCGATTATATAGTTAAATAGTGGCGAGAGCAGCCGTCCCCACTCTTTGTGGTCAATTTGATAGGCCTTGATAGGTATCTGATCGGGTCCCGACGCACCAGTACTTCTTGCCCTTCTTATGATCGTAGAGACAGACACTGCCGACGTTTTATTAATTTTTATGTCATTCTTTCCCAAACATTGTACTTCAGCCTCACCATTATTAATCAACTTGTTTGGACTATATAGCTCTCGAAGGTAAATTTCCCAGTCTTCTTCTGTAACAGGAGTTGATTCTAACTTTTTCTTGGTTCCAGTCATTATTGCAATCAGGGCCCAATATTTGCGCTGGTTCTTTTGTTTAGCTGCTTGTTGGATTTCAATCCAATTGGTGTCCTGCTTCAGTTTTTTCTGTTTAGTTTTTTCTCGTCGTATTTGATTTTTTAATCTATTGATTTCCTTTTTATTTGTAAATGAGAAATTCAAAAACTGGGCACGTATCAACCTGTTGATTTGTTTTACGACTGGTTTATTTGAATTTTTATGTTTACTACTTCGTTTGCTTTTCCTTAATTTTGTTTGTTCTAACTTACTTTGTAGTGCATATTTCAGCCTATTTAATATGCAGTCAAAGTTCTTTATAAGATCGGCTGAGTATGTAGTAGTCAACAGATTAGTTTGGGAGACCAATAGCCTCACGTGGTCCAAATTTTCTGTCCCCCAATAAATTCGGCCCCTCGTTGCGTTTACTTCCAGTTTGGTTTGATGAAATATCGGCTGATACTGGAAAGTGGCTTGTACAATCCATTCAGTTGATAGACATAGGATAGCATGATCACTTTCCTCATTGAATGTGATCGAAAGTTGACTCATTCGATCTTTTTCTCCGATCCCACATATGAAATAGTCAAGGATAGAGGGAGATCCATTACCCTGCCTCGTATACGATGCTGGTTTATCACCATGTATATTACCATTTAAAATTGTCCCGTTGATTCTTGGGAGAAATGATAATAATGCGCGACCTCTCCTATCAGATTTCATTCCTTTTGGGAGTACAGGGAGTGATGTTTCCAAAGATTCCTCATTGAAGAGGAGAGCCCATTTCTTTATTTCACAGTTTGACATTTTTGCATTCATGTCTCCCATTATAATATAAGGCAAATTGAGTTGGTCTTCAATAATTTGAGAGATGGTCTCCATTAGGCGTTCAAACAACAGATCGCAGTTGATGCTGGGAGGCGCATAGATGTTGAAGAGTAGTAAAAAAGTGGCTGATATTTGGGATTTAAGAGATACCTTTAAGCATTGTAAATTATCCGTATTTGTATTAATTATTTCCTGTGACCAAGAGTAATCTTCTTTTAATAAGATTGCTAGACCGCCTTTGGCATGGCCCCTTCTAGATCTTTTTGCCAAGGTTTCAAATACATAGTATCCTTTTTGTTTAAAAGGGTTAATGTTCCACGTTTCCTGTAAACCAATAATGTCAGGGAGGATTTCAGTTACATACTTCATTTTTTTGTCCGTCTTCCCAGCCAAATTCCAGGACAGTAGCGTCAGACCTTTGCTAAACTTGATATTTTTGAGGTTTAACAGATTTTTTACTATTTAAGGTTTCTGATAACCATGCCCAAGATTTTGTTGAGTTCTCATTATCGGTAGGTCTTAAATCCCTGGACCATACTGACCTCTCACCTTGCTTTACTTGTATTTTTAGCGAGTCTTTTCTTGTGGAATTTGATACTGTTTCTCCCCAGAGTGTACTAGTGATTTCGTTTCTTCGGTTAGTTTGTCCTAGGATACCTTTGTTTAAATTATTAGTAGGTGTGGGTTCCACTACGGATATTACATCGTAGCCGTTTTTATGAAGAATTTCCTTCTCCCTGAGTATGATTCCAGGCAGAACTGGCGAAAAAAAGGATACTTGTGCTAGTTTCTTATTCTCTTTATTTGGAAAGAGAACTAGATCAATTTCATTGCTTGTCAGAGAGATCAGAGGTGGCATTTCTTGTAAAAGATTCAGTATTCTACCGCGATTCAATGGCATCTTGTCAATAGGAAACAGTTCCTCTATAATTAAGTGCTTAGATGGAATTCCTTCCCATGGTTGCGTAATAATATTATTTGCTTCTTCAGTAGCCTTAGAATTTCGTTCTGTTGTTCTATATTCTACCACTGGACAGAATTCTTCAGCTTTTGGGTTCAGATGTGTTAACAGCGGAGATTTTTGAATTTCTGAAGAGTTCATCAAGATTTTGGGAGTGAATTTTTGAAATTTCAGTTTATTCCCTTTTTTCCTCTGTATTCTCCTTAGTGGTTTTCTCTTCTTCTTCCCCCTAGCATTTTCCCTCTCATTTCTTTTTTCAGACTGTTCTTGTTGACTATTTTTCTGTTCAGCAGTAACGCCCAATGGCTCTACTTTGTTGTCCCTAATACCCTGATCCTGCTTGTTGTTAGACACTTTGTACGAAAAGATAGGAAAATGCTTATTACTATTTCCAGTAATGCTTTCCGATTCTTCTTTAAACAATTTTTTAAGAGAATATGTAATAAGAGGTTTATTCTTCTTTCTTAGTTCCTTTGTTTTGGTCACAATTTTTGCTATGTTATTCGTTTGTGTACTAGCTTCTCGCTGTTTTGGAGTTATATTTACATTGTTTTGAAGATCTTCATCTTTTAATGTTTCGAGTGAATCAGGTTTTTTTGATATGTATTTATTTTGGAATATTTTCTTTTTTTCCTCAACCAAGTATTTCAGTATTCCTATTTGCACGTCCAAAGTGTCATCGGAATTAGCAAGAATTTGACCAAGATGAGTAAGCACTGATTCCAAGATTTCTTGCAGTGTAAAAAGCGCCTTTGAGAGAGGAGAAGTAGTATTTCCAAAGGTTAAATGTGAAAAAATTGGATCAGTAAAGTTGGCCTGGTTAGGGTATAGGATAGGGGATTTTTCTGGTGAGCTGGTTAAAGGATGTATTTGGCTCAATATTATTTCAGATTTATCTTGTTCTGGCTTCATATTCATACTTATAAACACATCAGAGGGTAACTCATAATCCTGTTTACTTATTGATATTATAGGGGTTATTTGAGCCGTATCTACGGGAGGATTTTGGCCTTTCCCAGTGAAAGAAATATTTGCCAAATTACTTTCAGATTTTGTCTGTCCTTGATTGTCAATAATCTGGACGAAGAGAGGTAGAGAATCGTAATTTTCCTTATTTATAGAAGGTTCTAGCTTATTTTGGTTTTCAGTTGAAAGTGAAGATACAGTTTTTTTCTTAGAAAGGGTAGAAAAATACGTGTTTATAGCTGGAGGACTTGAAATTTGGCCAGGTTTCAATGAATTATCTGCAGTCTTTCTAACAGCTGTTTCAGTCCCCATACGCCTCATATAAATTGTTCGTGAGCGAAGTTTTTTTACAGCCCTCATATTTGGGATCAGAGGTCTAATTAATGGTATGTTAGCCGCAGTTGATTTTATTTAATTATAGGATCTTTATTTCAGATGTCTAATAGAAAATTTTTCCGTCAAACTTACGATGTATTTACGAATTGGTTTCGGAGTATAGGTTTGGTAGATCCTCAATGGCCAAGCGTAAATGGGGTGGCCCGTCCCGTCCTCGGTCGTCCCCGGACGGCCACAGACGGCCCGCCCTTTGCCCGGGCTTAGCCCCGCGCTTGGTCCCGCACGCGTTGACCCGGTTGTAGTATATAGTTGTGACTCAGATGGGCGTGTCGCCTGGGGGAAGAGGAACCAGCTGACCCCAGCTGGGATTTCTGGTCCTCGCAGTCCCCCGGGCTTGACGCGCTGTAGTTCTTTTACCCTGGCCTCGACCCTACTGACTCCAGCTGGGAGCGAAGGGCAGAGCTTGCAGATTGCAGCTCACGCTCACACCAGCGAGTCAAGGGGAGGCGCACCACGGGGCACAAAAGGAACACGAGCGTCAGCTCTGGCAGCAGAAGCGGGATACAATCAGCAGTTAGGGATACAGATCCCTCGTCAGGCACAGATGAGCAGCAGTTCAGAGTGAACAGAGAACCGGTGAGTGGCGCCCGCGAAGCGGGTGTCACGAAGCTTTATCCTGCCTCGTCAGTGGTTGTGACTCAGATGGGCGTGTCGCCTGGGGGAAGAGGAACCAGCTGACCCCAGGTGGGATTTCTGGTCCTCGCAGTCCCCCGGGCTTGACGCGCTGTAGTTCTTTTACCCTGGCCTCGACCCTACTGACTCCAGCTGGGAGCGAAGGGCAGAGCTTGCAGATTGCAGCTCACGCTCACACCAGCGAGTCAAGGGGAGGCGCACCACGGGGCACAAAAGGAACACGAGCGTCAGCTCTGGCAGCAGAAGCGGGATACAATCAGCAGTTAGGGATACAGATCCCTCGTCAGGCACAGATGAGCAGCAGTTCAGAGTGAACAGAGAACCGGTGAGTGGCGCCCGCGAAGCGGGTGTCACGAAGCTTTATCCTGCCTCGTCAGTGGTTGTGACTCAGATGGGCGTGTCGCCTGGGGGAAGAGGAACCAGCTGACCCCACCTGGGATTTCTGGTCCTCGCAGTCCCCCGGGCTTGACGCGCTGTAGTTCTTTTACCCTGGCCTCGACCCTACTGACTCCAGCTGGGAGCGAAGGGCAGAGCTTGCAGATTGCAGCTCACGCTCACACCAGCGAGTCAAGGGGAGGTGCACCACGGGGCACAAAAGGAACACGAGCGTCAGCTCTGGCAGCAGAAGCGGGATACAATCAGCAGTTAGGGATACAGATCCCTCGTCAGGCACAGATGAGCAGCAGTTCAGAGTGAACAGAGAACCGGTGAGTTTCCTCTTGCAACGTCGACGACATTGTTCCTCCCAGGCCTCCTGTTAGGGAGGGGTTTAATATTAAGAATGCTGGTAAATCAAAGTCAAAATTGAAACATTCTGAGGTACCACAGAAATTAGTAGTTTCCCAAATTTTGGACACAGACTATGATGATCTTGGAGACGCAGATGATGTGTTTGACCAACTCGATGCCAATGATCCTTCTCCCCCCCTGCAAAAAAGTTAAAATCCGATTCCTTTTCACTTCAATCAATTGTGGATTCTGAGGGTGCTTCCATGTTTGACTCTTCTTCTATCCGTCATCCTAATTCTACAGAATGGTTCCCTTCTTCACATGTAGGCGTTTATATTTCGGCTAGGCTTCGTCTGCCTTTGGACAAATCCACTTGGTCCAACCTCAAGTCGGAATGTCACAAACCTTCTCTTCCTTCCAATATCTCCTCTACTCTGACTGTTGATCAACCCTTGTTGACTTTTTCTCAAAGTTTGGAAAAGATCCTCGTAAAGGGGTGGATAAGGTCTGGTGTACCTGTCAGGACAAATCATTGGACATTGTGGGTCTTTTGGCTCGTATTTTTGATATGGCAGAATCAGCTCGTTTGGAAGGTTCACATTTTGACCCCGAGGATGTTTCTTTATGTAATGTATTGTAATGTAATGTAAAGGCACATTTTTATAGCGCAGCTATCACTCCAGGGAGCATCTTAGCGCTAAGTACCGTAGCCAGGTGGAGTGAGGCCGGCTGACTGTTGGGTTTCGGAGGGTCCTGCACATTTTACACAAAGGCTTTACAGGCGGTATCCGTGAGATTAAAAATCCAGGTTTTCAAGGCTTTCCTAAACTGGCTCTCTGAAGGAATTTGACGGTATTGTGGTGGAAGCTTGTTCCATGCCCTGGATCCCAACGCAGCAAGGGATTTTCCCCCCTTGGTGGCAAGCCTGAATCTTGGAATCCACAGTACGTTCTGATTTGAGGACCTGAGGCTCGGTACTGGCAGATAGCGTCTAAAGCCATTTGACAGGTACTTAAGTCCTTGTAAATGGAAGGCGCTAAAAGTGATGACCAGTATTTTAAACAAGATGCGCTTATGTATTGGCAGCCAATGGAGGGCATTGAGTGCGGCCGAGGCAGACGACTTCCTCGGCCAGCCAAGGACCAGGCGGGCAGCTGCATGCTGGACCATCTGCAGCCTGTGGAGCACAGATTTATTTGCTCCCGCATACAGGCTATTGCAGTAATCAAGTCTGGATGTTATAAGTGCAACCGCCACCGTTTGCCTTGCTGTCAAAGGAAGAAAGTCAAAGAATTTTCTAAGGCCTCTAATGATGTTAAAGCAGGTGCCAGCCACGGTCACCGCCTGTTGTTTAAATGACAGGGAGTCATCAAACTTAATCCCCAAATTACGGGCGGTGGAAATGGTATTGGGGGGAGCTTCAGCATCTTCCGGCCACTACTGTTTGGGTGAGAACAGGTTTTGATGCCCGAACTGCAAAATTTCGGTTTTGCCCGAGTTACATTTGAGATGATTGCTCCTCATCCAATCAAATGTGGCAGCCAGGCAATTTTTAAGATTTTCTTCAGCTCCAGGCAGCTCCCTATCCAGCACTAGGATGAGCTGAGTATCATCAGCGTATGATATTGTGCTGATCTGAAAGGATGAAATTAGTTCGATCAGGGGGACCATATATAGGTTAAAAAGTACAGGGCTCAGACTAGAGCCCTGCGGCACCCCTGTCTTGATGGCTTTCTCTTCAGGACAGAACTCTCCCAGTACAGTGACTTGTCGCCTTTGACTGAGAAAATTCTTCAGCCACGCCAGCACTGCTCCCCCTATCCCTGATTTTACTAGGCAGTCAATCCGTATAGGGTGCGAGACCGTATTGAAAGCCGCCGATAAATCAAGTAAAATCAGGACGGCTTTCTTCCACTGGTCAATGGCAGCCCGCAGGGTCTCCGCCGTAAACAAGAGAGCAGATTCTGTCGAGTGCTTGGCCCTGAACCCTGTCCGGTTGGTATGCAAAATATCATTGTCCTCTAAGAACTTAGTGAGTTGTTTATTTGCAAAAGCTTCCGTCAGTTTGAATAATACTGGGAGTAATGAAATGGGACGGAGGTTCGAGAGAGTTGTCGGGTCAGCTAGAAGTTGTTTCTGTAAAGGCTTTACCGCTGCAAGTTTCCATTCCCTAGGGATCTCAGCGGAGGACAATGATGAATTAATGATGACATTAATGATGGAATTCACCTCGTCCACTAAGGCTCGTAGAAACATCGGGGGCAGGGATCAAGAGGGGATCCAGATGTGCTCGATAAAATGGCCTGGCGAGACTCTTCTAGACTAATGGGGCAGAACGTTTTAAAACAGACAGTCTCAGAGTTCTCCCTAATCAACTCATCCATGGGGGGAAGCACCGTTTGGGGAAAGTCTTTAATGATGTCTAGGTTTTTTTGCTCAAAGTAATTGGCGATGGAATTACTGAGGGTCAAGGAAGGCGGAATTTCCTGCGAGAACACCCTGGGGTTACAAAAGCTATTTACAATCCTAAAGATCTCTTTCTGTCTATTGTTAGTGGAGGATATAGCCTCCGAGTAACAGTTTTTTTTGGCAAGTTTAATCGAGGCATGATACCGCCTCCGAGCCGTTTTATAGATTTTGCGGTCATTGTTCTCGAAGTTTCGACGCCACCTCCGTTCCAGCGTTCTAACTTCGCCTAGTTCCTCTTTTAGGGCGAGCGAGAACCATGGAGCAGATGTTTTTTTGGCTCCGTGTGAGTTTACTGAACCTATGGGGTCCATTGGTCCACTGAGTGTAGTGATCCAATCACAGAAGCGATTATTATCTGTTGGGGTATGGCCAGTCAATATGGGTTTACTATGTTTTGCTCTCCCTAGAAGGTCTGGATTGGCAAGTAACTTTTTCCATCCTGGTTTGGCACGCCCAACTGCTTTACCAGTGCCTTTCCCTAGAGCATTACCTTCAACTACAAGGTCGAATGGGATGAATTTATGGTCTGACCATGTTTGAACACAAGGGGGTTTGACCTTCAGGGTGCCTGAGTTGGAACAAATGCAATCAAGCATATGGCCCGCTATATGTGTGGGGTCCTGAGTCAGCAGGGTTAATCCAAGGACGTTAATTATGTCCATAAAGCAGGCCACCCCTGGGTCACTCGGGGAATCTAAATGGAGGTTAAGATCCCCTAGCAGCGTAAAGTTGGCAAATCTAAGGGTAAGATCGCTAATTACTTCCCCAATGCTCTCCAAGAATTCATTAGTTTGACCAGGTGGGTGATAAACCAGGGCACCTGCAAGGGGGAAGGAATCGTGAATATGCATACAAAAGGCCATACTTTCTGCCCCTTTGATGTCTGGTAGTTCATAGGTGGTACACTTCATAGAGTCGCGATAGATAATTGCGAGCCCCCCCCCCCCACGTTGCTCCTGCCTATCCAATCTTTGAATTAAATAGCCTTTCGGGAGGGCTACTGCTATATCTGAGTTGCACCAGACTTTTAACCAGGTCTCCGTAATGAAAAGCCAGTCCAGTTCGGCCTCTGTAATAAGGTCAAAAATGTGTAATGCATTCTTACACATTGACCTTGCATTTATAAGTCCCCTTCGAAGGACAATAGGCCACGTCTTCCCATTAAGGGCTAGCTCGGGGGGCGAAAAATGCCTTACAATGCCGACAGCAAACTGAGCCTTCCCATTTATAAGGTTTCAGGGCCTCATGGCACAGAGTTGAACCTTTATTCAAAGATAATATATAGTCCCTGGACAAGCCTTGTTTCGAGGGTAAATGAGCAGCATGTACGGCCCTGGGCCCGGCTGCGGCACGGACGGGCACAGATGGGCTTACCTTTGGCGCACCTTTGGCGCGCCATCGGTGCACCCGCTGCTCGCGTCCACTGCGCGAAGGCCTCATGTGAGCTTTAAATAGGAGGCTGATAAGGGTCCTAATGTAACTACTAGACCGTCTCCTTCTCCAAAATGACCCCCGGAAGTGAGTGTGCTTCACTCCCTCTATACCGCGCTACCAGGCTCCCTCCACAACAAACAGCAAAAGCTGCGGTGGAACGAGGAGAGAGGCGGTGCCTGAAGGCAGTAAGTTCCCCAAAAAGAAATTTTTCTATATTGTGTCTACAACATTAATTTAATATTTTTAAATAGTAAGCTGTGCAGAATATTAGTCATTTCACACAACAAACAAAGCGGCGATTTAAAAAAAGCAGAATAAGGCAATTATATCTGATTTTAAAACAGTAAGCTGTGCGGAATATTGTTCATTCACACAATAAACAAAGCGGCGATTTAAAAAAAGCAGATTGAGGCAGTTGTACCAGCCGCAGCTTTGGCAGCGTGGCAGGAACTCCGTGTCAGTATTACCTTTATGGGTCCAACGAGCATTTTGCCTCCTGGGCAATGCCAATTTGGCGATAATTCATGAGTGCGGCAAGGGCTTCTTATCAAGCTGGATCCCAAGTTGGCTAACTTGGCTACCCTTGACCCGGGTATCAAAGCAGATGGTCTTATGTTTGGAGATTCTCTAATCAAGGATCTAAGTAAATTTGTCTCTACTTTTGCCTCCATCGACAAGGCTCAGCAGTCCTTAAAGAAAGTCTTCACCCAGTGGGTTTTTGGACGGACCAGTAGAGGCCGGGGTCGCTTTACCGGCCGTCCATAACACAATCAAGGCTCTAGAGGTTCTTTCAACTCAAATTCTACCTATCAAGAGTTAAAACCCCATTTCTACCCACAACAAGGTCGTGGTTTCAGGGGTTGGGGACAAAAGAACTTCCGCAACGCTAACAAGGTAAGTCTCTCAGATCCTCCCCCCGTTGGGCATCGTTTAAGTGTTTTCCTTCCTGCAGATCCCTGGGTTTTAAACTCTATCCAAGGTTATCTTATAGAATACTATGCTCCACCTTTCCAAACAGTTTTCCCTCCTCCTCTTGTGTTTTAAACCGACATGGCCAATCTTGTTTCAATAGAAGTGCAGTCCCTCCTATGGAAGCACGCTATTCAATCCACCCCTCTAGATCCCTCAGGGTTTCTCAGTTCCATCTTTCTAGTTCGAAAAAAGAACAAGAAAATGTGTCCTGTTATAAATCTCAAGTGGTTCAACCAGTATCCATCTCAGGGATTCTCTCCACTTCCACAACTGGATGGTCAGAATAGTCTTGCAGGACGCATACCTTACTATTCCTATCCATTCTTCCCACAGAAAATTTCTCCAGTTTGAGTGGCTAGGAGTGACTTACCAGTTTTGCTCTCTCTCCGTCAGCCTATCGTCAGCATCATGGTGTCTTACAAAGATCATGAAACCGGTGGTGACTTATCGCAGGTCTCTTGGGGTCAGGTTACTTATTTATCTCGACAACATTCTAATTATAAATTCGGACAAACAAACCCTGCTGTCTCAGTTGAATCTTATTCGGTCCCTTCTTTCAGATCTGAGCTTCCTCCTCAATCCCGAAAAATCCATGCTCATTCCTTCTCAGCAGATCGACTTTCTAGGTGTTCTGGTAGATTCTTCCACAGCTTCTCTTCATCTGCCTCAGGCAAAGGTGTCAGCCATAAAATCAGAAATTTCTCAAGGTCTTTGAAGCTCCTTCATTTCTCTCTGGCAAGAATCGTGGGTTTGTTGTCTGCCTCCATTCAGGCAATCTTTCCAGGACCGCTCCACTATCGAGCTCTACAATGCCTAAAGATTCGTCATTTGCATCAAGGTCTGGCCTACTCAGATCTCATTTCTTTTGATCCAGACTCTTGTCTAGAACTCCAATGGTGGATAGACCATTTAGATGCATGGAACGGCAGAACAATCTTTGCCTCAGCCCCAGATATTGTATTAGAATATGAGGAAACGAATCTCAGCAATGAAGCACAACCCGTGAAGGCTCGTCTGGAGGAACCCGAGCCGTTAACAGCGCGTTAGGGAAAAAGCGGCTGGGACGCAACGCATGACCTAATTAGCGAGCGCGCACGCAGCCGGAAGGCTCACGGGTGCTGGAAGCTGTGGGAAGTGCCGCAAGTTATTGGAAGGGCAAAACCCAACAAAATAGAACAACTAAGGCCAATTAAGAACAATAATACCACAATTAACAACAATGAGCAATGTAAATAGCAACAGATAGAACAAGTATGTACTTATATTGACTGCAAGCAGCAAGAAAAGAGGGCTGTTCGCAGTCAGGACTAGCATGATACTCAGATCCGCCCGTTCATTGGTTGTTTTGTTGGATTCCACGTTTTCCCATTGACCCGTGGTTTGCTTGGCCTTCTGGAAACTGTAGTTTTTCTCTTTTATCTTGGCTGCTATTGAATAAAGCAAGATAAGAAAAGCGTAATAGGAGCCTCCGGTCTTGTCCTAAAATGTACTATTCCCACTCCAAACTGTACTAACTTAGAGAAGGTACTGGACATTAAACATATATAATTTACTCTTCCCACCCCAAACTATAATAACTCAAGGAAAGTGCAAAACAATATACCCTTAAAATGTAATATTCCTGTGGCAACGGGAGGAACATGTCCACGGGCTCTGAGACCTATTCTCTTGCCTCGTTCCCTCATATTTTGCGTAAAGCTATGGAAGCACTGTTTGTCAACGTAAAATCAGAGTCTCCTGATGACCCCATGAAACCTGACACTTTTACAAAATTCCAACAGTGTCTCCTGCCTGAGTGTTTGGAGCTGTTTAAACTATCCCTATCTGCGGCGGTGGCCCCTACGTCCAGGGAGCATGCCAAGGTTGTCCCCTACTGATAAAAACAAACACTAGATGTGTCCGAGCCGGAAAACTTCTGACCGATCTTGCTGCTCCCGTTCCCACCCAACATCATGGAATCACATGTTAAGTCGGTCCTAACTCATTATTTGGAAGTAAACTCAATACTAGACACATCTCAAAACGGGTTCCGAGCCCGGCATAATACTGAGTCTGCTCTGCTGGCGGTCATAGAGCAGCTACAGACCTCCTTGAATGCTGGCAGAACTACAGCACTAATTCTGCTGGATCTGAGTGCGGCCTTTGACATGGTCTCCATGAGATCCTGCTCCATTGCCTGGAGGAGACTGGTGTCAACAATAAAGCCCTCTCCTGGTTCTTGTCCTTTTTTGCCTGTCGGATATTCCAAGTAACTGCCTGTCCTTTCTCCTCCGGCACACACCCAATATTCTTGGTGTTCCCCAGGATTCAGCATTGAGCCCAACCTTATTTAATGTTCACGTGAGACTATTGGCTCTGCTGGCCACTGCTGGTGTCATAAGCAGAGGACGCCCAGCTGGTGATCACCTTTTCCAACAATCCCAGCCAGGACTCTGCAAAATTCAAAGAGAGTCTAGTAGCCATCTCAGAGTGGATGACCGCTAATTATCTGCAGCTAAATTCAGCCAAATGAGAAATCATTCTGGTAGGCAGGGATTCCCATCTCTGGGGCAATGAGTGGTGGCAACCTGCCCTTGGAGTGCCCCCGTACTCAAACCTGCGGTGAAGAACTTAGGTATCATGATGGATAAAGACTTCACTTTTGAGGCCCATGCCAAATCAGAGGCAGGGAAATGTTTCGGACTGCTGTGAGGCCTGAAGCCAATGCTAAGGGATTGATTAGGATGGCAGGCGGATCGCCTCCGTCAGCCCGGCAGTGGTGATCTGCCCACCATTGCAACCCGATGTACCCCCCTCCATATTATAATGGCGGGGAAATCGCGTCTGCCACTTTTGCCCCGGTCAGCAATGGCTCTGATTGCCGGCCTGGCGGACTTGTGCCACAATATGGTGGCGGTGCCTAGCCGGCTACCGCCATCCATATTAGAATGTGTAGAAATCAAGTCCTTTCCATGGAAAGGCTGGTGGGGATTCACTTTGGGGCCCTGTTGCGGGCGGTGGGGGGCTGCACTTGGGGGGTACCTATGGTAACACCCTACATTGCCCTGCACAAGGTGGCAGGCACCGCACGGTGCCTACCATGCTGTGCATGGCAATGCAAAACATGGCATTTCACCATTGCGGCAGGTGGTGCATCCAGCTGCACCCGCCGCAATGTTGAGAATGCCTGATGCGATCCCTGCGGTGGCGGTTGGATCATGATTTGGGTGGCAGTCCCGTTTCCGCTAGGGTGGTGGGCAAACTTGAGTCATCCCGCCATCCTAATCACCCCCTAGGTCTCTTCGATTCTCAAACATGGCAGCTGATCATCCAAACGTCCATCCTGGCCAGATTGGACTATTGTAACGTGCTACTTCTGGGTTCTAACAAATCTGTGATCAAAAGATTGCAAAGTGTTCCAAGCTCTGCTGCCTGCGCTATCTTTGCCCTCCCTAAACACTGTCATGTTTCCAACCTCCTTTGCGGTCTACACTGGCTACCCCTTCAACAGAGAGTTCGCTTCAAAATGCTGTGCATCACTCATAAGATCCTGTCAGGCATCGGCCCAGGATTCCTGAGCGATTTATGCTCCTACTGTGTACCCACACGAGCGCTGCGCTGCGCTAGGCAGAGCTGCTCCTGTCAGTATACCACGAATACAGAGGGCCAGATCGGGTGGCCGATCTTTTAAGTTGTTGGCTCCCACCCTATGGAACTCCATCCCTCTCTACATTCTTAGCAACCCTGATCACCTGACCTTCAGAAGGCTAGTGAAGACCTGGATTTTTTTCCCATTGCTAATTCTCTTTTGCCTCCTCACTTTGAGTTCAACTTCAGTGCTGGGAAGCTCTAATGCTGGGGCAGCCATGCACTAAAAAAATACTATAACATGACATAAAATATTAACATATCCCCAATTATAAAACCATATCCAGAACAGAGTTATGAGACTTTTTAAAGTATTTTTATAAACGTTCTTGTGTTTATAAATTACTTGATAAAAAATAATCTTTTTTTATACAAAAGTTAAATATAGTTCTTAATTTTATATAAAAATATTAAACATAAAATTATTTTACTTTTCATTTTTATAACATTCATAATTTCAAACACAAACATGAAACATCTTCAAAATTTACAATTTAAAAAATATATAATTTCAATATTTTTAAAAACAAAAAGCACAATAATACCATCTCAACACAAAACACCTATACTTTAAATACATATTTATTTTTTAGGAATTTTTATTTTTCACTACTGTAATACTATATAAAAACAACAAATCATAATATTTCTTTTTAAAAAATGTATTTAAAATGTTTACTTTTTCCAAGTTTTTTTAACATTTACACATTACTCCACAAAATTATCTCCGAATTCCACAAAGTTTCTCTATTAATAAAAACTTTTTGTTAATATTTGTAAAAAAATGATTTAAACATGTTATATTTACATTTTTTTACATTTAGAAACTACCCCCATCATCCCCTATAAACCCAACATTTCAATCATAAAAAACATTCTTTAATTTCTTTATCACTTACATTTTTTATTTGAAATGAAATAAACAAATTAAAACACTCCCCACCCTTATCCCCTATAACCCCAACATCCCACTCGTAAAAACGTTTTTTTAACTTATTTAATATAATTTTAAAATATTTGTTAAATTAAAAAAATGTGAAAACACTTCCCACCCTTATTACCAATAACCCCAACATCCCGCTCCTAAAAAACATTTTTACATTTCTGTAATATTACTTTCATACTTTTAAAATGTAAAAATTATGTTTTTTAAACATTCCCCCACCCTTATCCCCTATAAACCCAACATACCGCTCCTAAAACAATTTTTCTATCAAACATATCCAATTTATTACAATTTATTAATACATCTGCAAATGCATACTATAGTAAAAATTTCACAACATTTACAAAATCAATATTTTTTAATAACGATATTTTCAAAATCAATATTTTTAACAACGATGGTTTACACAACATACTAAATTGATATTCTTGATATTGATATTATGAACAATGATATTTTTGAATTCCAACAATTAAAACTCGATATTATAGCACAACGATATCTAAAACTCAATATTATGTATACTTACCATCTATGATACAAGGGAGTGTCTATAGAGGAGATATAGTTATTCCTCACACTTCTTCAAGAACTAGAATTGTTAAATTGTGTCATGAGGGTCATGGTGGCATTGTGAAAACTAAACAAGGGATTAAAACATGGTACTGATGGTCTGGTATGGACGTATGTGCTGAGAGAACGGTAAGAAGTTGTGTGTGATGTGCTAACTCCAATAAATCTTTTAGGACAATAAAACCAAAAATTTGTGAACCTATTATCCCTAAACAACCTTGGCATACAGTGGCTATTGACATAATGGGACCCCTTATAAGTATATTATTGCACTAATTGATGTGTTGTGAAGCTTGACGGTTATTAAGTTGGTGGAAACAGTGGATTTAGAAGAAGTTCTGAAGTTCATTCATAAAGTTGTTGTGGGTGAAGGCTTATCAGTGCAGATAATTAGTTTTAATGGGGTACAGTTTTTGTCTGAATTAGCTAAGGAGTATTTTGGTAAAGAAAGGGTCAAAGGTAAGACTACATCCTTCGACAATCCTTGTGGCAGTGGCATAATTGAGAGATTTAACAGGGTGCTGAAGAATGCTATTTAACTCGCTACTAAAAGTGGTGGAAATTGGGAAGCTCAGACTTTTAAGACTTTGTAGATGTATAAGACCACTGTCCAAGAAGCTTTGGAAATGTCTCCTTTTAAAGCTATGAGAGGAGAGGGAGCTAGGACCAAGTTCAAACCTAAATGGTTGTTGCAGGCTTCTGACACCACTTTGTTGGATGATGAAATAAGGAAAAGTATCTTGGTCAGACATCAAAAATATAAGGAAATGTTTGATCTGAAGAGAGGTTCTCAAGAGAGGTTAAGGAAGTTATGTGGGTCAAGTTTTAAAAACCCTGGAAAGTAGAGAAGAGTGAAAGTTAGTTCTCTGTTCCGTTGAAAGTGACCATGGTCCCATGGAACACTGTTCAATTAAGCAATGCAACGGTGTGGAATCGCAGAAGAGCTGCAGTTTTAAAAGGTTATTATCATTTATGCAAGGGTTCTGGAAAAGGTGTAAATGCAAAATTTCACCTGGGTGAGATTCAGTAGAACAAAGATAATGCTGGGTTGAATCACACAGAAGAAAGAGGAGGGTTAACACATTAGGATGCAAGATGACTGCAGAGAGGAAGATTTGAGTGTGCAGATGTAAGAAAATGTAGTTGATGGAGAGAAGAATGGGATGGTGAAGGTGAAGTTGTACCTAATAATGTTGAAGAGAGAAGCAGTGGCAGTGAGAGGGAAGGCTCAGGCAGTATTAAGAGAACTCGGGTCAAACCCAAGTGGATGTCTGAACGTGTGTGTGTTGAGGGCTTGAAAGTATGATATTGTTTTGTGTACATTTTGTATATACTGTATAGGTATTTATGTTTATGTTTTATTAGAGTTATCCATTTTTATTAAAGGGGATAGATGTTATATGTTTATGTATACATAATGTAATTCTTTTGCATGTGTTCATGCCTAGCTGTCATGTATTTTGTTATGATTTTTATTAAGGCATTCTTAGTGCATGCATCTGCTGTGTTCTAGAATCTAGTGTAGCTAGGACCGGCAGTCATTGGGGGAACAGAGCGAGAAAGGCTGTGTCCTGTATCTGCTCTGTACTCTAGTGTTTCAAGGGTGAATAAAACGTGGTTGCATTTATACTATGTGGAACATCTTTACAGGTGTTGATTTTAACTTTCGCAATTCAACATGAAAGATATTCTCCCTTTGACTCGAGTTATTGGAATAAAGCCCATTTTAACTTGGACACCACGGATCCTGTCTCTCATTTGATGCATGATACTTTGTTAATGCCTAGAAATTCTGCCAGGGTAATATTTTATTTACCACATTAATTGGCGCCCTTGAACAGGGACATGTCCCTTTCCCCACTCGCCGGAGTTTGTAGGTCTAGTCTTTGCCCCCTTCCACAGCCGTGACGGACTTTAAAGTGTACACGCCATTGGGATTACCCGCTACTCCCTCAGGCCCAGGAGGAGGACGGACTGCGACCAGGCATCCATGTGAGGCGGTGAGGAACGCGGATCGTCTCAACCCAGAGCCCAGCCCGTGAGAGAGCAAGGTCCGAGGTCTCCAGAGGTCCACCTGTTCCAAGGCGCATGCGTAGAAGTCCGAGGCCTTCAAGTTTCAAGATTCTGCTTCCCGGTGAGTACCACTATGGGGTATGCATCAAGATTCAAGACGTGTCCATGGTAAACGTGGGCGCGGTCAAGACGTGTCTCATTCACGTGAGACCGGTAAAGACGGGCCCACGGTTAAACGTGGGAACGGTCAAGACGTGTCTCATTTTTGAGACCGGTATGGTTGTACTGTATTTGAGTGCATAAAGTTTTTCAAGTACATGTTTAGCTCTCTGTATCAGTTTAGGTTGTAACTGTTTTAGTGTTTAATATTTGTTTGTGTGTGAATGATTGTTGATTGTTTCAGTCTATTTTTGTGAATATTGGTTTCAAACATGCCACTGTTTTCAAAGTTACGTCAGATAGGGACCAGAAAAGGTATACTAGAAGAATCAGTTAACATCCCGCCTAGAGACACACCTGGTCATTATATGTATAATAAGCATGGGCTAGACGCCATTTTGTTTTTAGATTTATGGGTAGACTACACCAAGGACCTGGAGGAAAAGTATAGATGGCCAATCTCGGGAACATGGGATCCTGAATGTATTATGAGGGTGGAGGAAGCACTATGGAAAAGGAAGTCAAGACCCTCTCAGAAAGATGCCATCGAATTGTGGCGCAAAGAGTCACATAGGAGAACAGAGAAAGAATTGAATAAAGCAGATAGAACTAGACAAGCTGGGGAAAAAGCCAGAGAAAAGGAACTACGGGAGGAGGGGGAATGTGTCAAAACAGAACAGACTGATAGGGAAAGAAACGCCGTTGTTAATGGTATTTATCCCGTTCTGTCAGAAGAACTAGCTAAAGTGACCACCTCAGAGAGACCCAGTAGGTCGCGAACGCCACCACCTGTATCATATAGAGTACATAGAATAAAGCCGACAGCATCTGAAGCATTCATTTCCTCGTATCTAGACGATTCCCTCCCGGACTACGTTAATGCAGGTTTTCCTCCACCCCCAGCAGCAGATCAGCTCCAGCAACTTCAGCAGCAGCTAGCAAAAGATGACGTAGGTCCCGGGGCAGTGGGAGGGGCGCCTACTGTAGATGCAGCCATTCCACTTTGTGTATATGATCCAGAACCAGGAAAGGGTTCAATGGTCGTGATTTCACGTAGACTAAGACAAGCTGTTGCATATCTAGAGACATTACCAGACATGAAAGATCACCTAGATAGCATGTATCATTTTATTAGAACGGGGGAGGGACCAGATAGTATAGCACAAGCCATGGCACAGAGAAAAGTAGGGGTTAAGAACCATGTCTTGCGTTTTATTATTAACTGCCTGATCAGGGAACAGGACGAAGGGGACGGAGATGTAAAGCCAGGTTTGATAGAATGGAGTGATCACATAGATGCCGGTCGACATGAGAAACAGGGACAGATAGATGCCATGTACAAGAAAATACGAAAAGAAATAATAGAAAGACACAGAAAAGAGTCTGACGAGAAGGGCGAGTCATCATCCGAAGAGGTAGAGGATCGTCAGGATCCGAAAGGCAAGATTAATTATGTAGGAAAAGCGCAACAGTTTGACAGACCCAAGTGCCTTGATTACCGTAAACAGGGGCCAGCTATAAAAGAAAGGTATTCCCTTGAAGCATTATTCCAGGCTACTGAAAAAGCACTGAAACAATGGATAGGGGGTGAGAGACCTCCCACACAACACGAAATAGAGTTGGCCTGTCAGCCACCCAGTGGGTGTCCAATGCCAATATATATAGTAGTGATATAGTGGCTCAGACCTTCTTAAGCCTTCCACCAAACGAACAGCGTTTGGCTGGTATTTACATGGTTCAACACTTGATAACGTTGTATAAAAGTCAGCATTCTGATCCTGATCACTTGCATAAAATACTTGACGACATTTTACTAGATAGATGGACAGGTTTAGGTACTGAATTGATTAATGTAATCCTGGATCAACGACATAAGTACATAGATTCTCTGACTACATACATGCCTCCAGTCTTACACCATGACAGACATAACGTACACATAGACAGACAGAACCCCCTACGAGAGGTTCATCCCGTTAAGAATGCGGCCAATGAGTTACAACGAGTGTATGTTTACACCCCCTTAACGAAACTAGAGATTTTAGAAATGAAAAAGATAATGCCTTGTCATGATAAAGACCCAGGGGGATTTCACCGTGAATTAAAAGACATCCTCCGCATAGGAGATTATACGTACGCTGACCTTCTGAAGCTATTAAAAGTACTGTTACCTGCAGGGATTTATGAAAAGCTTAAGGAAAAAGACTGGGAAGTGGGTGAGAAAAAGTTAAGTTGGGATGCATTGGAAACAGAAGAGAAGGGCAGGCTCCCAGGAGTTGGTCTTGGAGGTAGAGCTAGAGAACTACCTGAATTCCTGATACAAGTTTTGCCAAGATTATTGATTACTAAAAAGGAAGATTGGGATGCTATTTCAGCATGTAAACAAAAGCAAGACGAGGACACTAGTGATTTCTATTCTAGATTTGAGAAATGTTTTACTATTAATAGTGGCCTTAAGCCTGGTAGCGAGTCATTTCCACATCTTTTTGTGAGCAAATTAGTGGAGAATTCCTTACCCCAGATCAAGAATAGAGTACTGAAGGTTGAGAGTACTTGGCAAGCAAACAGCCCTTCACAAATGTTACAGATGCTACAGTATCATCAGAATAGGATTAGAGAAGAGCAGGATCATGAAAAGAGACGCATGAAAGAGACAAAAATGAAGGTGCTGGTTGCCCAGACGGTACCGGCGATTTCAAACAAACATAACACGACACCTGTCAAAGGGAACTGTAACTATTGCAAACAACCAGGTCACTTTGTAAAGGACTGCACTGTTCTGAAACACAACATTGCTACAGGCAAGACAAAAGAGCGACAGTACACTCCTAGACAGAATAACACGCAACAGAACACGCAACAGACAGTAGCGAATTATCCTCCACCACCGCCTGTTAATGCCACACCACAAATGTATCAGTACACACAGTCTGACTATCCAGAGTATCAACAGTTCTCATGAAACAGCCTCGAGAGGGAAGTAGGCTTGCCCCTTATTGAGGTTCCTGTAGATCAAGAGGGTCCGTATGTACATAGTCATGTTCTAGGTCAGGATCGAAAGTTTCTGATTGACACGGGGGCGAGCAGAACTACCATCAGTCATGACGAGGTTCCAGGGGCACCTCTCTCGGGCTCACAAAATGTTTCCCTGGGATTTTCAGGAAAGCCTATTGTTAATGAAGTGTCTAAACCAGTCTCCCTAGGGGTTGGTCCACTGTCCCGTACCACTGACTTGCTACTTACTAAGTCATGTCCAGAAAACTTACTTGGTATGAAGACATTAAAAGATCTAGGAGCAGTTATCTGCTGTTCTCCAGAAGGAGTACGCCTGTTCTTAGGTGATTTTAAGGGACATTATGTACTGACTGATTTTGACCACAGACTCAAGAACGTGCCACAGATCCTGTGGGCACAAGGACCGACTGACGTAGGTTACATGGACATTACGCCTCACCATGTCACACTCAAAGCAGGAGTAGTACTTCCACGTATTAGACAATACAAGTTACCACCAGACGCCGAAACAGCATTACTGAAAATAGTTGACAAATTTATTGCACGGGGGGTAGTGGTAGAGACAGTCTCAAATGTATGTAACTCGCCTGTCATTCCTATCCTTAAAAGATCTGATCCTAGTGTACTGCCAGCGTACCGATTGATTATTGACCTGCGAGAACTGAACAAATGTGTAGTACCGCAATATCCAGTGGTGCCAGACATTTCTTCATTGTTGACTGCTATTGATTCAGAGGCTACTTACTTTACTGTTATCGACTTGAAGAACGCTTTCTTTAGTGTTCCCATTCACCCAGACAGCCAGTACCTGTTTGGATTTTCATTAAAAGGTCGTAGCTTTGTCTTTACAAGAGCTCCTCAAGGTTTTACAGAAAGCCCTAGTATTTACAGTCAGGCTCTGAAGAGACAGCTAGACAGCATTCACATGCCTTCCAACACTGCGTTACTACAGTATGTGGACGATATCCTGATTACAGCACGTTCAGAAAAAGAATGTGAAAATGCATCACTGACAGTCTTACATTTTCTGGCTGACAAGGGGCACAAAGTGTCCCCTTCAAAGTTGCAATTCTGTGAAAAGCAAGTAGTGTACCTAGGACACTTGCTTTCCAAAGAGGGGAGACAGCTAACACAAGCACGTATACAGCTCATTGCTAACCTTTCACAGCCCAAGACACAAAAGGAAGTACGTGCCTTTATTGGCCTCACTTCATACTGTAGGCAATGGATTCCCCAGTATGCCTTTCTAGCCAAACCACTCATACAGTTAACTACACAGGAGGCAGGGGGGACTGTCCTCCCTTGGGCACAAGAACACACCTTGGCATTCGAGGAATTAAAAAGAGCTTTATGTCAAGCGCCAGTGTTAGCGACTCCATGTTACAGCAAACCTTTCATGCTTTTTGTAACTGAAAGAGAAGGAACAGCGTTATCTGTTCTCACACAAGATCAAGCAGGAAAACACAAGCCTTGTGCTTATTTTTCTAGCACGCTTAACCCAGTGGCCCAGGCTTTGCCTGCATGCCTGAAATCAGTTGCAGCAACAGCCCTAGCCATAAGACAAAGTGACTCCATAGTGCTGGGTCACCCTCTGACAGTACAGGTCCCACATGCAGTGGAGGTACTCTTAAACAGAACACAGACACAACACTTGACTGTAGCAAGACTGACAGGATATGAACTGACATTATTTCAACCACACATAGAGATCAGACGTTGTAATATTCTGAATCCTGCAACACTTTTGCCCTCAAGTACAGTAAATGCACCATCACATGACTGTGTGGAACTAATGAATATAGTGACGAAACCAAGACAAGACCTGACAGATATTGCACTTTCAGACCCAGACTTAACGCTCTATGTAGATGGATCATGCATGAGAACAAGTACAGGAGAGTTAGTAGCAGCCTATGCTGTGACCACTGATAAAGAAGTCATAGAGACACAGAAAATAGACACATTGTCAGCACAAGCAGCAGAGCTCATCGCTCTGACACAAACCTGCATAAGAGCTAAGCACTTGAAAGTAAACATTTATACTGATTCGCAATATGCCTTTGGCGTTGTTCATGATTTCGGGGTACTATGGAGGGAGAGAGGTTTCCTGACCTCCCATGGGACCAACATTCAGCATGGCCAGCTTATTCAAGCCCTGTTAGAAGCCATACATTTACCTACAGCCATTTCTATCCTGAAGTGCAAAGCTCACACCAAAGTTACAGACACCATTTCCCAAGGTAATGACCTGGCAGACCGAACAGCTAGACTTACAGTGTTGTATAGCTCCTATATATCCCTATATCGTGTTAAGTTAGCATAGGTACGTTTGAGATTTAAACGCCATTTTTCCTTTCTTGCAACTTCTGCACACGACCCTTATTTGTTGACTTAGCTTTCAACCTAGTAGTTTGCCGTGGTGAATGTGAGAATAATATGTTATTGCTCTGATATCTGCTTTGTTTAATAAAACATGTCTGCACGGAGAGTGCTGAAGTTTCAGGAGCAACACGATATGGAATTGTTATGAGGTCTGATCTCCACGCCTTCATAGTCATAACACAAGTGCAGCCTTTGCCAACTTGGGCTTGAGGCGGGATTGATATTGCTTTGCACGAGAATTGTTAACACACTTGATGCGGTGCACATGCAGAGAGAGCTGGTGTATGCTGATGTGATTCCTTCATGCTAGGACACTAAGGTATGGGCCCGCCCTAAAACAACCCAAAGAGACCTTCTTAGCTAATAATATAATATATGTGTCAGGGAGGGTGAGATATAAGTGTTGTTAACTCTTATTCATTACAGCATGTTAACATGCTGTCACCATTCGCTTTTTATGTCTTAGTAACTATGCTGATAATTTTGCTACTGATAATAAGTATACTTGTATTATCAAAGATACTGCGCCTGAGAAGACGGCATTAGTAAATAAACATTTCAAATGCACATGTGTCTTCTTTACTCCATGTTCTGGTTTGTAATGATAATATAACGAAAGAGTGTTCATGAGTCCCACGTACCCTGAGGTACTGTAAGTTCATGTTCTGGTTTGTCTAAACATTGGGTGTTTGATATGTCCAATGAGACACTGTAGCTAGCTCGGTAAGGGGTGAGTTGGTTGCTAAGGTAAGTTTTGGGACATCCTAATTTGCCGAGGTTCCACTCCTCTGTGCACAGTTCTGTGTGAGTACAGAAACCCTGCAACATGGCGCCCAACGGTTTCGGTGGTCTTATATCATGACACTCGAGTAGTTTATCGTTCATGCCTTAACCCCTTCACATCCGTTTCCGGAAAACGGGGTGTTGGTGAAACCTACCTATTTTTTGAAATAGGTCTTTATTCAAGCTTGATTCTTACTTAAACGGTTTCTTTGAATTACTACCCAGTTGTGCTACAAAGTATTCTTTGTGTTTTCTTGTTTCCAATTCTGTAATGGCGGCAGCGGTGGCTATTGCGCAGCATAGTCGCGTAGCGGTACGCAACCATCTTCAGACGTACCAGGTCCCAGTAGATGGGATGGCTGTGATTTTCGTGGTAAGTGCAGATCCGGCGTTTCCTTACGAGTTGTTTTACTCTTGGGTTACGTTTCCGGCTGTGGACGCTAATTCTGGTTTGTACCACTCCTACACCGCCTCGGATGTCCCGGCTGAATATACGCCATACAGGGCATTGGAAATACCTATTGATCATTGGCAGCATCGAGTTTGGTTTGATGGCGCCCTCCCCCACTCTTTGTCCCGTGCGAGGTTAGGTCCACTCTCAATTCCGGGTACTAATTGGCCTGCGTTGGGTGGCTTTACCCCGCACCCGAATCACGGGGCTTGTACCCTGGCAGAAATTCGCAGGCTACATGTAGTTTCCATTTCCGTGATTCGTGCTTTAGTGCAATACATCGGTCGACATCTTCCTGGTGGTCCCCAGGGGGGTGCGGCCGCTCCCATGGAACGAGGCGGAATGCGTCTCAATCCAGTGATGGTAAATTCGGTTTTTGGTGCGCGTCCTGTTGACAACGATGACTTCCCATTCTGGCTAGCGGAGAAGTTTGATCAACTGGAGGCGGTTTTTCCGAATTCTACTCCTGCTGATAAACATAGAATGTTGACGATTACTCTACCGAAGGATATTACTCCTGAACTAGCTGACTGTGAAAGCTGGGGAAAAACTTTTGCGGCGGTTTATACGAGGTGCTTCGGCACCCCGTCTATGAATGCCCTGCCTGAAATCATTAGACGTGTTCAGAATGATCACGGTCCAGAGGCAGCGGTGGAATTGGGTATGCGCCTGTGTGGTTCTTTTGAGATTGTAAGTGATCTCATTCTCTCCAATGTTAGAGGAGATGCAGTTAACTTTCAGGTGTCGAATGCTTTGGCTGCTCTGCCCGATGCCGACAAACCCCGCCAGTTAGCAAAGATTGTAGTGGCCGCTTATAAAACGATTGGCCGCACAAGTAGAGGTCTGAAATATTTTCCAGTGAAGGATAAAAAACAACCACAGGGACAGTCTGCAGTGACAGATGCCCAGCCCAAGTCCAAGAAATCGAATTGGCCTAAAAAACAGACACAGGGGAAGCAGACAATGCAGACTCAGGGTACTTTTCCTGCAATACAAGCTCCTGCGCCATCCGAAAAAGTTTATGATTTGCGCGACCGCGCGATGATTAAATCACCTGATCGTTTTCAGGGTTCTGATCAACGCTCTCCTCGTTCCTTTCAGGACACATCGGCCCCGAAGACCGGTGGAGGAGGAGGGGGTGGACGTGGACGTGGTGGCCAACAAGGACGTGGTCAGTCCCGCCAGACGGACGGCGCAGTGAAGCAGGAGGATTCTACGCCTAGGCGTCCGCAGTTTGCGAAAAAGAAAGTCGCAGCCTTAACAGCGCATCGATATGCCACAGATAGTGAGAACGCGGCTTCGGAATCTGACGTGGGCTCTGACCTTGCTGGACAGCGCGGCGGAGATAACCATAGTCAGAGAGGCGCTGCGTCCACTACTGAGGGTGACAGCGACTGATGTCTACGTTGTGATAGAAACAGCGGATACGAGACTTGCTCCCCCTGAAAGACTATATGAAATTGTCCTGTTAATTGAAGGTGACATACAGCGTACCGTAAAAGGTGTATTTTGGGAGAATCTGTCTTCTACATATGATATTTTGCTTTCGGAGGCTGACTGGCCCCCACCTTTTGTGCTCGCGGCGCCGCGAGGGGAGGAGGTGATCCTACCCAGTTTCGCGAACACTGTCTCGAAAGAGCATGCGCAGCATTTTGCAGAAGAGTGGGCTCGGGCTCTCGCGCCGGCTCTGTACCGTAACCAATGTGGTTGGGATAAATTGTCGCCTTGCCACGAAATTCCGTTGCGGTCTCAGCCGCAGCCTCAACCTCAATATCCCATTCGGCGTGAAGCAAAATCTTCCGTCGCGGAAATCCTTGAACAATTGGAATATCAGGGAGTTATTGAAACGTGTGTGTCACCGATGAATAATCCCCTTTTTACTGTGAATAAACCTGACGGATCATATCGTTTGGTTTTGGATTACCGGCATTTAAACTCGCATTGCCGTAACTGTGCAGTACAGAATACACACGGCTCTGCCCTAGTGGATAGTCTCGTGCGTAAGCGTTTCAAGACAACGCTTGACATATCCAATGGTTTTTATGCCCACAGATTGGACAGCTTTAGCTCCCAATGGACCAGTTTTACAAGCGCTGGAGTCCAAAAGCAATTCCGGCGTCTTCCAATGGGCTACAAGAATAGTCCTGGTATATTTACCGCTCGAATTGTCTCTATTCTGGAGGCACTAGACCCTGATGCTTTTTCGTATGTGGATGACATATATCTCACAGACGACGATATTTGGGAGCATCTGTGTCGAGTAAATTCTCTTGTTTGCAACTTCGCAGACATGGGTTACAAATTCAACTTTGCAAAATCGCACATTGCTGAACACACAGTGTTGTTTTTGGGCTATGAGCTCAACAATGAAGGTAGAGGTTTGGCTCCTCACTTCTTAGAGAAGTGCGCACAATTGCGCGCACCAACGACACTGAAAAAATTACAGTCTTTACTGGGCTTTTTGAATTTCGGCAGAACTTACATTCCGGAATATGCCCAGCGTATCAAGCCTTTGTATGCTTTGATACAACCAACTTTCTCAAAATCATGCTGGCTGCCTGAGCATTCAGCCATTTTGCAATCCTTGCAGGCTGATCTGCTCGCTTCTAAATATTTACTGACTCGTGATAACCACACCAACCTGGTCATAAGAATAATTCCTGGGACGGTGGGTTTCACGTACCTCACTTTTAATGAAGGTGACACGGTACCTATTGCTTACAAGTCACACTTGTACACTTCGGCTGAGATGCGGTTTCCCACAGTGGAAAAGGTTTTAACTGCTGTACAGATGGCAATTCTAAAAGAACGTGCTCTGTCACAGGGGAAGCGCATGCTAGTTGTAACACCCTGTCCTCATTTAGAGGCAGTCACGAAAGCCAGTGTACCAAATTCAAAGGCTTTGCACCCTCGGTGGATTCAGTGGGCTGCGTCATTGTCATCCGCAGATGTCATGTTTATTTTTGACGCTTCCTTACGGTCGCAGGAGTACTTGCAGTATGAATTCGTTCATCCTGCTCCTCTGGCGATGCGACCTTTGGAAGACTTCCATTGCATCATTTACACTGATGGGTCGGCGCAGGTTGCGCATGGCTCTAAACATGCCTACGTTTCCGCATGCGCCATTGTGGTCGGTGCTATGTTGAATGATGAGTTCATTTCCAGGGAGGTACACACATTGCCCCTGGGCGATTGCACCGCACAATTGGCAGAGCTTCGTGCTCTCTTACTAGCTTTGGAGTACGCAGATCCAAGTGTTACTACTCTAATTGTAAGTGATTCTTACTACTGTGTCCAGTCTTACAATGAAAACTTGTTCTTTTGGATTCAAAATGACTTTCATGATTCCAAGGGTAGCACAATAAAACATAAAATGATCTGGGTTCGAGTGGCAGAGCTTAAGGCTAGGTTGCCACTCGTTTATGTGATTCATACTCTCGGTCATCAGCGCGTAGGAGTTCACGCTGTTGGCAACTCGCTTGCTGATGAAGCGGCGAAATCAGCAGTATCTACATACTTAGTTGCAGCAGTTACTAGGTCTAAATCCAAGATTGATAGCGACATCTTGGCAGCGATTGCTGCCTCTGAGAAGGGAAGTAAACATCCTTCGGGATTCCCTTCGAAGTATAAATACCACTTAAGTCCCGAAAAGGTTCCTTTTGTGACAATTCCTGATGTTGGGGAACGGCTGATTCCCAACACGGATCGCAGAACAGACTTGATTACAGCGGCTCATGAAGGTGTGGCGTCTGCGCATGCGGGCGTCTCAGCCACTGTAACGCAACTACAACAACGTTTCTGGTGGCGGGGACTGTACAAACAGACGCGTGATTATGTCCTTCTTTGTGACATATGCCAGCAGATTAAACCTTCAACTGCTACGCGTCCGCCTCAGACTCAGTTGTACATTTCTAATAAACCACTAGGCTGTGTTTATTTAGATCACTGCGGTCCATTTTCATCTGATACTGCGTATAAATACATCTTAGTAGCAGTTGACTCATGCACACGCTTTGTGTGGGTATGGCCACATCGCAGCGCTGATTCCCGGACTGTCATCAGAGATTTGCGTATCTTTATAGGGATTTTTGCCTGTGGTACCTTCCATTCGGATCAGGGTCCGGCTTTCGCCTCTAAGGCGTATAAGGATGCCATGACTTCGATGGGGGTCCAAGTCAAGTTTTCGTCACCCTACAGACCTGAGGGTAATAGTGTAGTTGAACGAATGAACCGTGATTTAAAGCAATCTTTGACAGCCCGAGTTATAGGCACTGGCAGAAACTGGCTGGCTCACCTCTATGGCGTGCAGCGTGCTCTTAATAATCTCCCTAGAAGGTCTCTGGGTGGGCGGACCCCATACGAAATGCTCTTTGGCATCAAGATGTTCGTCCCTGACCTTGACGGTCTAGACTCGGTGGTTCGCGCCACTTCCTTTGACGCAGATGAACATTGCAATGTTTTACAGAATCTACAAAAGACGAGAGACGTTCTTGCAAAGGAACATTTGCCCTCCACATCGGATGATGCGTTGCAGATCCCGGTAGTTGGCTGGCTACCCCAAGTTGGAGAACTGGTTCGAGAGAAGATCGACAACAAGAAAGAGTTTGGTCCCTCCTATCGAGCTCCGGTCCCAGTGCTTGGAGTGAAGGGCACAAGAACAGTCATTTTACCACCACTTCCAGGTCGTAAGGAAAACAGGTTTATTTCTATTGACAATGTCAAGATACACAGAGTGGCCGATTCTTCTTAGCATGACACCGGCTGTTTCCTGTCCTTCCATTGTGAGAAATTCAATTATGCCCACTGCTTCTAATAATGAACCTGAGGTGGCCATCGAATTACCTGCTGTTTCCAGTCCATTATTGAATAATTTACCAGGAACTAACCTTGATGAGACAGACTATACATACCCCACTGATTTGTCCATGCCTGACCTGCAAGCTCGTTTAGCCACGGAATCCAGATTTTCATTTGACTCTGCTTCCCTTGCCTCGAAAAAACCCTCTAAAATTGCAGTATATGCTAGCCTGTTTAAAAAACATTTTTTGATACCTCCTTGGATATACATTTGGCTGGTCCTTTTTTCAGTTTACCTTTTTATGTCAATTGGTTTTGTGTTTTATTTTTTTCGGATTATGAATGGACACTATGTCGAGGAGAGAACTTGCATTACTCATTTGAATGGAACTTTGGCCCCACTTTCCTCTTCACATTCTACACACAGATTAAAAAGAGACTTGACTTTGGTTAACATCACAGCGTGGCCTGTTCTGGATGGAATCGCGTGGGATGCAGTTCGTTTTCAGATTCATGGCCCAACGGAAGTCGTTAATGTCCCTAATGTACTAAGAGTTAATATGGGGGATGTGGTGAAACAAAACATTCGTTCTGATGATTGGGATGTTAATGCTGTGGAAAGTTTGTTTTCTGATTTGAAATATTATGCTGCTTTTGATGCTGAGGATTTATATTTAGAATCTGCTAATTATGGTGAATTGTTCTGTTACCAACATTATGGCAATCACTTCTTACACAAGACATCTTCCCGAAGGGATGCGGTTAATTTTACTCAGTGGGAACATTGCCCAGCACCAACACAAGGGAGTTCAGAAACGTTTCTTAAAAAGTATACTTATTTCACTGACTTTAATCAGTCCAATCCCGAGTCCTTTTATTTTAAATTTCACAAACAGCCACTGTCCAAGGTTCGACTTACAAATACAAAATTGTTATATTCAAAGGCCTTCCTGGATCAATTAGTTACTGGAGGGTATGAGTTATGGAAGGATACCATAGACCTTAAATCAGTTTGGGGCTCAAGGGCCTGGCAGGTACAAGGCACTGAGGCTTTGCACCGTGCATGTCTCATCCCAAATCATATGTGGTTTTTAAATGAAACCATTTCCCAGACCACATGCTTTGGATTGGCTACATCTAAAAGGTTAAACACCCCGTCTTTCCCGGAGTTGGAGGAATATGAGAATTGGAGTAATTTTACTAATTTGTCCATTAGAGATATACAGGCTCTGCTTCTGAATTCCTCCTTTAACATTTCCAGTATGAATCCAAAGGGTTGGCTGCTTTGGCACCGTAGTGCTGATTCTTGCCAAAAGAGATTTTTAAATATAACTGACGGTTTTAAGACTGTTAGATCTGATCCCCGTTTTGATTTGAGTCATACTGTCACCTCTTACTCAGTGGGCAAGTTGTGTCAAGCTTGGCTGAAACATTCGACTTTACCTGCGGTTAAGTATCACCTTTCCAAACTGAATGCAGACGTGGATTTGAATGATTTCATTAAGGGCCCGGCTAGTGGCAGGTCGAAACGTTGGTTATATGGTGTTTACAATGAAATTTGGAAACTCTCACAGATTGAGGCTGCTTCACGCCTTAGGGCTATTGATCAGGCAAATCTTGAGAAAGTTCTTGCAGTTGTTGACAATAGCATTAACGTGCTTTCCTCTAGAATTTACACATTAGATAATATTGTGTCGTCTGTTGTTGATATTGTACATGATGAAGTATCTGTATTATACCATGGGCAAAATCAATTACGTTCAATCATGCAGTTTGCATGGACACTTCAGACTCTGAAAATGGGTAAAGTTCCCTGGGGATACATGAATGTTTCTTCTTTATTTGCACCGTTTAATTTGACAGACAAACAACGCTTGCTTTCAATGCGTGATGCTTCCTTTTCTATGCTCCATATTGAAAGGTTGGAAT
Source organism: Lissotriton helveticus (assembly GCF_964261635.1). NCBI lineage: Eukaryota > Metazoa > Chordata > Amphibia > Caudata > Salamandridae > Lissotriton > Lissotriton helveticus. Next base: position 1,576,697,719 of record NC_136061.1, on the reverse strand, counting down.
CTTTACCTTTTTCTGTGGCAGAAGCCACTGCTGCTACGTGGCTTATCCACGGTTTAATAACGCTGCCTTTTGCTTTATATAAGTTTTCAAATTGTATGAAGTATGTGCCAATAGGTCGTTTTGAACCCTTAGGTAGCGGTTTTCTTCATGAAGTCTGGTCACTCCCATACACATACAGATGTTTCAAGGATGAACAAGAGGTTTATCTAACAGGGAAAGAGTGTACTGAGACGCCAGATCATTCTTTAATGTGCAGACACATACAGTTACACGGTTCATGTAACAAGGACCGACCGAATATGGCTTGCGTTTTACAGGGCACGCCGGTTCCTGCTATCATCCCCACGTTTAAATTGTTAGAGAATGGTAGTTATTTAATGCTCAATAATGAAAACTGCTGTGGTTTAATTAAAGGTATAGCTTTCATAGTAACGGTTAGTGAGCGAGTTATTTGCTGCAGAAATGTTCTTTATCCTCCCACACGTGAACATAGGGAGTCTTCCATTTGGCCACAGATACCGACCTTGGGAGCAGAATTCAGCGGCATGGCTAGAATAAGAGCTCTATTGTCCCAGAAAGAGGTGGCCTTGAGCTCGGCCCGTGAAACTTTCGTGCTTCACATTGCTAACACCCGTACGGAGGTTCAGGCTCTATTAAACACTGATTTGCCTTTGCATTTCGGAGCCATGGTCCGTTCTATCTTTAACGCATCCTCCACAACGGGCCTAGCACATTTTTTTAAAGTTGTTAGCGGTGGTCTCGTGACTTCCTTTGAGAAGATATTTGGAGTCATCCCTGCCTTCTTCCATTCTATTTTTTCATCCTTATTTGGAGGGTTCCCGTTTTTGCTTGCATTAGCGGCTGGCGCATTGGTGGTTTTCTGCCTTTTTAAATATGGATGCCCTTCCTGTGCAAGACCACGATCAGCTACTACTGACGCGGTTTCGCAACCGCATGCTTGATTACTATGGCACACTGCCGTTAGCGACTCTAAGCACGGCGTTTGGATTATCTTTTCGGTTCTCCTATTTCACCTGTGTCCAGCCTGTATTTCGCTGTCTGACCTGCGATTTCCTTTGGGCCATTGATTTGTGTCTCTGCGGACCAGCATCTTCTGACGTCGATTTTGATCAACTGATGAGTCCTATCATTGCTCACGAGTTGGTTTGTTCTGACGAAAGGATTATGGCCTTGGCGGTGGCACATGGACTAATGGGTCCCTGGGATGTGTTGTCGGCAGCGCGAAATTTCTTGGAACTAAGTTTTCTTGAGAACCCGCCGAGCTGTCCTCTGATGGTTATAGAGGATCCGGTGCTGGAAGATCACGTATGTTCCTTTCATCTTTTAAATTGGATGGCTGAACTGTTTTCGGATGAGGACAGTGACTTCCTCCTGGAGGCTGTTGCAGCTTACTTTTCATATACAGTCTTATCATAGACACTGCCTCAAATTGACATGCTGATTGATAGCATTTCCTTGATTTTATTGACTTTTGGTCAAGACATTTTATTTTTGCTTGCCTATTGGCTTGAGCCACATTATATTTGTGGGCTATTTTTTAGCATTAGTTTTTATAATTGAATTTTTATTCATGCTCGTTTATAAATGGATTCTGCTCTCATGTGATGGCACTTCTGTTACCTTATTTAGTCCGTTCTCGGATCATGGGGGGGTGTTGTATAGCTCCTATATATCCCTATATCGTGTTAAGTTAGCATAGGTACGTTTGAGATTTAAACGCCATTTTTCCTTTCTTGCAACTTCTGCACACGACCCTTATTTGTTGACTTAGCTTTCAACCTAGTAGTTTGCCGTGGTGAATGTGAGAATAATATGTTATTGCTCTGATATCTGCTTTGTTTAATAAAACATGTCTGCACGGAGAGTGCTGAAGTTTCAGGAGCAACACGATATGGAATTGTTATGAGGTCTGATCTCCACGCCTTCATAGTCATAACACAAGTGCAGCCTTTGCCAACTTGGGCTTGAGGCGGGATTGATATTGCTTTGCACGAGAATTGTTAACACACTTGATGCGGTGCACATGCAGAGAGAGCTGGTGTATGCTGATGTGATTCCTTCATGCTAGGACACTAAGGTATGGGCCCGCCCTAAAACAACCCAAAGAGACCTTCTTAGCTAATAATATAATATATGTGTCAGGGAGGGTGAGATATAAGTGTTGTTAACTCTTATTCATTACAGCATGTTAACATGCTGTCACCATTCGCTTTTTATGTCTTAGTAACTATGCTGATAATTTTGCTACTGATAATAAGTATACTTGTATTATCAAAGATACTGCGCCTGAGAAGACGGCATTAGTAAATAAACATTTCAAATGCACATGTGTCTTCTTTACTCCATGTTCTGGTTTGTAATGATAATATAACGAAAGAGTGTTCATGAGTCCCACGTACCCTGAGGTACTGTAAGTTCATGTTCTGGTTTGTCTAAACATTGGGTGTTTGATATGTCCAATGAGACACTGTAGCTAGCTCGGTAAGGGGTGAGTTGGTTGCTAAGGTAAGTTTTGGGACATCCTAATTTGCCGAGGTTCCACTCCTCTGTGCACAGTTCTGTGTGAGTACAGAAACCCTGCAACAACAGCTCAGACAGCCCAGACACCAACAGACACGACAAGGACAGAGGTACCATTACTGACAACATGTATTACAGTCAGGGATCCCACTCAAGACGTACTCGATATACAGACACGTGCCACTGCAGATGAGATAAAGAAATGGACTGAACAAGGAGGGGTCCAGACTGACCAAGGTTGGATGACTAAGGGAAAAGGCACATGGTTTCTCCCAGATTCCATGGTACAAGTAATCATTAACACAGCCAATAGTCCAGCACACTTAGGAGAAAAAGCAATGTTAGATAGCTTACAGAACATCTGGTTTAACAAGCACATGCGTGCAGCAGCGAAGCAGAAGGTACGAACATGTATGATCTGTTGTCAGTTCAATCCAGGTAAAGGCATCCCGGTGGAACAAGGCGGATTTCATCCTCCTGACCACCCTTTTGAGGTTCTCCAGATGGATTATATCCAAATGGACAGATGTAGAGGTTACAAGTATGTCTTGGTGGTAGTATGTGCACTATCTAGATGGACAGAAGCTTATCCAGTTCCAGATTATACTGCTGTAACAACAGCCAGACAGTTAGTGCGCGAGTATTTCCCCAGGTATGGATTACCTCGGGTGATCTATTCAGATAACGGCCAGCCATTCTCCTCTGAATTAATGAAACAAGTGTCCCTTCTGTTAGGTTACACATGGAAGTTCCATTGTGTCAGACACCCAGAAGCAGCAGGCCTTGTAGAAAGACATAATCAGACCCTCAAGACAAAATTAGCAAAGGTCTGTGCAGAGAAAGGCGTGGATTGGATGGTAGCCTTGCCGGTTGCCCTTTTTTTCATGCGTATGGTAGCACATTCCAGAAGAGGCCTATCTCCGTATGAAGTGGTTTTCGGTAGACCGCCAAATAAGTGGGGTACGCCTATGCCCAGAAAGATAACTGATGTTGACAGTAACATGCTGACAGATTACCTGGCTTCCTTGATGTCTGCACTACTCTCTTGTCGTTCACAGGTTGCTGCCGCCTTCCCTGACAACACCCAGGTCAAGGAACATGCCATAGTCCCAGGGGACTTTGTGTGCATCCGGAATTTTGACCGATCAAGCCCCCTTGAGCCGCGCTGGAAGACCCCGAAATTGGTGCTTCTTACCACGAGGACCGCACTGAAAGTGGAGGGACGCAAGGGCTGGATCCATGCCCATCACGTTAAGCGCTATTTTGGACAATGTGGAACATTCGAAAAGAACATTGACTTTAATGACACAACAGACTTTGTACCGCCTTTGCTTGAAAAGACCCCTCAGCAAGAGTATAGGTCCAAACTAAGATCTGGTAAGTCAGACGTAGTTTAATTGTTTAAGCCCACCCGGTGGTGAATCGGTTAGACCAGTTTCTGACGTGTATAAGATCACATATGAGAATAGCAAGATGAGAGATAAAAAGGAAAAATACTGCAAGACATTACGCAGCAGATGGATTGTTACCTTGATCATTATTTTATTCTGTGCATTGTTATAATCGGTGTTAGTTTATTGCTACATGTTTTCTTTTTCATTTCCTCACATATACATTCATCCAGTATGCATACGTGACCAGCCAGACCAGCAATGCAACTGAGTGCTTGGTATGTGGCCAACTACCCCCTTATCAGAAAACAAAGGGAGTTCTGCCGAAATAGATTCTAAAAAACACATTTTTAGGAAAACACGCCCATTGGATAACATGGCAAATCGCACCTCCGCACAAGACATGCTTTTTCCACCACTTCCACAGCTCAGATCCTTTTCGAATTTGGCATCACAGTAGTCCTAGCGATGCCCTACATCCTCACCAAAAAGCAGCCGAATCCCTCCACTGGAACGGGTACGAATTTCCACTCAAAAACACGCCCCCCCCCCGAAAACGCCAAACAACGCCAGAATCCCTCAACACCTTGTTAAGCAGCATGTTAAAACGAAACATCTTCAAAACGTTTTCTCCGAGCACTTGAAAGAGATCCAGCTCTCTCCTGCCTAACATAATGACAACATACTCTGCACAAACCATGACCACATGGTGCTATTCACAAGCCATATTTACAAGAAACTCAGCAAGTTATAATAATGACATGCTCTTCATAAACCATATTTACAAGGAGCTATTTACAGGGAACTTCACTCTCAGAAGGACTTTCTCCTTTCAAAACATTACGCCATACCTATTTCATTTGCGGTCAGACAGCTTATGTACATCTGCCCTTAGACTGGGGTGGAACTTGTTATATAGCAGACAGAAACAGCGTGGGAGCAATATGCAGATTTCAACAAAGGTTTCTTTTTCTTTGTTGGCCCCGTCCAAAATAGTAAACTGATACGCAAATTAACAAGAACCCTTGAAGCAGTAGTGAATGTGACTGCATCTGCCCTGGCGACTTGATCCAGGAGCAACTTGCCATGATACTATCTCTGTCTGCAGTGTGGCCTGGCAATTTGCAGCCTTTGTGCCACTGCTTGCGTTCCCCATCCATATGTACAAAGGATAAAGATGAAGAAATGATTCTGTATGATCAGCTATACGGTCTCATGAATATAGATGTATCCTGAAGGGTTATGTAGGTGACAAGGAGGGAATGAGCAAAATGATATTTTGCCTGACCAAAAAATGTCCACTACATACACCCTATGTTACATTCATGTGCATGTCACCCATGCATATTTCTCGTAGTGGCCTGAATCACTAGGCCTCTGCAAACATGTCCTGCAAGTCAAGTCATCAAAGTCTCCCAAACGTTAAGCTAAAATGAAGGCCCATGTATTTTGCATTTTGCATTGTGCACTTTTAAATAAATATCGTACTGAGCCCTTTTTTTGTGGTTGGAGCCTGAAACCACTTTCTGAAACATTGTCTTCATGACTCCTGGCACATTGAAAACTGCAGTCACGTCAGCAAGAAGCCTGCAAAGACAGTGTTATGAATAACAGTTATCTGTTTTGCTGTACAGAGTGGCATCCCTGCCCGGTGAGGAAATGTAAACAGAACCCGTCCGCGACAGATAAGGCCTAGCTCTCTGTCTCAGCCCCCATGCAATTAACGGAGAAATATATGCTTTTCTGATTCTTAGTGGTGAACAACCTTTTGCTTCAGACAATACATCCCCTATCATATCAGATTGTACAAGATGTGCTTTTCGCCCTGACACAAGAGATGTCTCTGCTAGGCCGAAAGTCAGCTCTCCTCCCAGTTACACGTCAATTGCACGCCATGCTCAAGTTGCACAATTAGGGCAGAGTTCCAGCTGGTCATGCAAACTTCTCCCCTAAGTACCCACCCACCTATGACATCTACCTATCATCTACCTATGACTCATCAAGTGTACGCCCACATGCTCTTATCTCTTTCTTTCTTGCTCTGCCTGGAGCGCTCCTCCCTATGTACAAGGAGTAAAATGTATATATTCTGTTCATTGTTATTAAATGTTAGATTACTCTTCCTGAACCTCAGTGGTGATGGAACATATTCTCCCTTTGACTCGAGTTATTGGAATAAAGCCCATTTTAACTTGGACACCACGGATCCTGTCTCTCATTTGATGCATGATACTTTGTTAATGCCTAGAAATTCTGCCAGGGTAATATTTTATTTACCACATTAATTGGCGCCCTTGAACAGGGACATGTCCCTTTCCCCACTCGCCGGAGTTTGTAGGTCTAGTCTTTGCCCCCTTCCACAGCCGTGACGGACTTTAAAGTGTACACGCCATTGGGATTACCCGCTACTCCCTCAGGCCCAGGAGGAGGACGGACTGCGACCAGGCATCCATGTGAGGCGGTGAGGAACGCGGATCGTCTCAACCCAGAGCCCAGCCCATGAGAGAGCAAGGTCCGAGGTCTCCAGAGGTCCACCTGTTCCAAGGTGCATGCGTAGAAGTCCGAGGCCTTCAAGTTTCAAGATTCTGCTTCCCGGTGGGTACCACTATGGGGTATGCATCAAGATTCAAGACGTGTCCATGGTAAACGTGGGCGCGGTCAAGACGTGTCTCATTCACATGAGACCGGTAAAGACGGGCCCACGGTTAAACGTGGGAACGGTCAAGACGTGTCTCATTTTTGAGACCGGTATGGTTGTACTGTATTTCAGTGCATAAAGTTTTTCAAGTACATGTTTAGCTCTCTGTATCAGTTTAGGTTGTAACTGTTTTAGTGTTTAATATTTGTTTGTGTGTGAATGATTGTTGATTGGTTCAGTCTATTTTTGTGAATATTGGTTTCAAACATGCCACTGTTTTCAAAGTTACGTCAGATAGGGACCAGAAAAGGTATACTAGAAGAATCAGTTAACATCCCGCCTAGAGACACACCTGGTCATTATATGTATAATAAGCATGGGCTAGACGCCATTTTGTTTTTAGATTTATGGGTAGACTACACCAAGGACCTGGAGGAAAAGTATAGATGGCCAATCTCGGGAACATGGGATCCTGAATGTATTATGAGGGTGGAGGAAGCACTATGGAAAAGGAAGTCAAGACCCTCTCAGAAAGATGCCATCGAATTGTGGCGCAAAGAGTCACATAGGAGAACAGAGAAAGAATTGAATAAAGCAGATAGAAATAGACAAGCTGGGGAAAAAGCCAGAGAAAAGGAACTACGGGAGGAGGGGGGAATGTGTCAAAACAGAACAGACTGATAGGGAAAGAAACGCCGTTGTTAATGGTATTTATCCCGTTCTGTCAGAAGAACTAGCTAAAGTGACCACCTCAGAGAGACCCAGTAGGTCGGGAACGCCACCACCTGTACCATATAGAGTACATAGAATAAAGCCGACAGCATCTGAAGCATTCATTTCCTCGTATCTAGACGATTCCCTCCCGGACTACGTTAATGCAGGTTTTCCTCCACCCCCAGCAGCAGATCAGCTCCAGCAACTTCAGCAGCAGCTAGCAAAAGATGACGTAGGTCCCGGGGCAGTGGGAGGGGCGCCTACTGTAGATGCATCCATTCCACTTTGTGTATATGATCCAGAACCAGGAAAGGGTTCAATGGGCGTGATTTCACGTAGACTAAGACAAGCTGTTGCATATCTAGAGACATTACCAGACATGAAAGATCACCTAGATAGCATGTATCGTTTTATTAGAACGGGGGAGGGACCAGATAGTATAGCACAAGCCATGGCACAGAGAAAAGTAGGGGTTAAGAACCATGTCTTGCGTTTTATTATTAACTGCCTGATCAGGGAACAGGACGAAGGGGACGGAGATGTAAAGCCAGGTTTGATAGAATGGAGTGATCACATAGATGCCGGTCGACATGAGAAACAGGGACAGATAGATGCCATGTACAAGAAAATACGAAAAGAAATAATAGAAAGACACAGAAAAGAGTCTGACGAGAAGGGCGAGTCATCATCCGAAGAGGTAGAGGATCGTCAGGATCCGAAAGGCAAGATGAATTATGTAGGAAAAGCGCGACAGTTTGACAGACCCAAGTGCCTTGATTACCGTAAACAGGGGCCAGCTATAAAAGAAAGGTATTCCCTTGAAGCATTATTCCAGGCTACTGAAAAAGCACTGAAACAATGGATAGGGAGTGAGAGACCTCCCACACAACACGAAATAGAGTTGGCCCGGTCAGCCACCCAGTGGGTGTCCAATGCCAATATATATAGTAGTGATAAAGTGGCTCAGACCTTCTTAAGCCTTCCACCGAACGAACAGCGTTTGGCTGGTATTTACATGGTTCAACACTTCATAACGTTGTATAAAAGTCAGCATTCTGATCCTGGTCACTTGCATAAAATACTTGACGACATTTTACTAGATAGATGGACAGGTTTAGGTACTGAATTGATTAATGTAATCCTGGATCAACGACATAAGTACATAGATTCTCTGACTACATACATGCCTCCAGTCTTACACCATGACAGACATAACGTACACATAGACAGACAGAACCCCCTACGAGAGGTTCATCCCGTTAAGAATGCGGCCAATGAGTTACAACGAGTGTATGTTTACACCCCCATAACGAAACTAGAGATTTTAGAAATGAAAAAGATGTTGCCTTGTCATGATAAAGACCCAGGGGGATTTCACCGTGAATTAAAAGACATCCTCCGCATAGGAGATTATACGTACGCTGACATTCTGAAGCTATTAAAAGTACTGTTACCTGCAGGGATTTATGAAAAGCTTAAGGAAAAAGACTGGGAAGTGGGTGAGAAAAAGTTAAGTTGGGATGCATTGGAAACAGAAGAGAAGGGCAGGCTCCCAGGAGTTGGTCTTGGAGGTAGAGCTAGAGAACTACCTGAATTCCTGATACAAGTTTTGCCAAGATTATTGATTACTAAAAAGGAAGATTGGGATGCTATTTCAGCATGTAAACAAAAGCAAGACGAGGACACTAGTGATTTCTATTCTAGATTTGAGAAATGTTTTACTATTAATAGTGGCCTTAAGCCTGGTAGCGAGTCATTTCCACATCTTTTTGTGAGCAAATTAGTAGAGAATTCCTTACCCCAGATCAAGAATAGAGTACTGAAGGTTGAGAGTACTTGGCAAGCAAACAGCCCTTCACAAATGTTACAGATGCTACAGTATCATCAGAATAGGATTAGAGAAGAGCAGGATCATGAAAAGAGACGCATGAAAGAGACAAAAATGATGGTGCTGGTTGCCCAGACGGTACCGGCGACTTCAAACAAACATAACACGACACCTGTCAAAGGGAACTGTAACTATTGCAAACAACCAGGTCACTTTGTAAAGGACTGCACTGTTCTGAAACACAACATTGCTACAGGCAAGACAAAAGAGCGACAGTACACTCCTAGACAGAATAACACGCAACAGAACACGCAACAGACAGTAGCGAATTATCCTCCACCACCGCCTGTTAATGCCACACCACAAATGTATCAGTACACACAGTCTGACTATCCAGAGTATCAACAGTTCTCATGAAACAGCCTCGAGAGGGAAGTAGGCTTGCCCCTTATTGATGTTCCTGTAGATCAAGAGGGTCCGTATGTACATAGTCGTGTTCTAGGTCAGGATCGAAAGTTTCTGATTGACACGGGGGCGAGCAGAACTACCATCAGTCATGACGAGGTTCCAGGGGCACCTCTCTCGGGCTCACAAAATGTTTCCCTGGGATTTTCAGGAAAGCCTATTGTTAATGAAGTGTCTAAACCAGTCTCCCTAGGGGTTGGTCCACTGTCATGTACCACTGACTTGCTACTTACTAAGTCATGTCCAGAAAACTTACTTGGTATGAAGACATTAAAAGATCTAGGAGCAGTTATCTGCTGTTCTCCAGAAGGAGTACGCCTGTTCTTACGTGATTTTAAGGGACATTATGTACTGACTGATTTTGACCACAGACTCAAGAACGTGCCACAGATCCTGTGGGCACAAGGACCGACTGACGTAGGTTACATGGACATTACACCTCACCATGTCACACTCAAAGCAGGAGTAGTACTTCCACGTATTAGACAATACAAGTTACCACCAGACGCCGAAACAGCATTACTGAAAATAGTTGACGAATTTATTGCACGGGGGTAGTGGTAGAGACAGTCTCAAATGTATGTAACTCGCCTGTCATTCCTATCCTTAAAAGATCTGATCCTAGTGTACTGCCAGCGTACCGATTGATTATTGACCTGCGAGAACTGAACAAATGTGTAGTACCGCAATATCCAGTGGTGCCAGACATTTCTTCATTGTTGACTGCTATTGATTCAGAGGCTACTTACTTTACTGTTATCGACTTGAAGAACGCTTTCTTTAGTGTTCCCATTCACCCAGACAGCCAGTACCTGTTTGGATTTTCATTAAAAGGTCGTAGCTTTGTCTTTACAAGAGCTCCTCAAGGTTTTACAGAAAGCCCTAGTATTTACAGTCAGGCTCTGAAGAGACAGCTAGACAGCATTCACATGCCTTCCAACACTGCGTTACTACAGTATGTGGACGATATCCTGATTACAGCATGTTCAGAAAAAGAATGTGAAAATGCATCACTGACAGTCTTACATTTTCTGGCTGACAAGGGGCACAAGGTGTCCCCTTCGAAGTTGCAATTCTGTGAAAAGCAAGTAGTGTACCTAGGACACTTGCTTTCCAAAGAGGGGAGACAGCTAACACAAGCACGTATACAGCTCATTGCTAACCTTTCACAGCCCAAGACACAAAAGGAAGTATGTGCCTTTATTGGCCTCACTTCATACTGTAGGCAATGGATTCCCCAGTATGCCATTCTAGCCAAACCACTCATACAGTTAACTACACAGGAGGCAGGGGGGACTGTCCTCCCTTGGACACAAGAACACACCTTGGCATTCGAGGAATTAAAAAGAGCTTTATGTCAAGCGCCAGTGTTAGCGACTCCATGTTACAGCAAACCTTTCATGCTTTTTGTAACTGAAAGAGAAGGAACAGCGTTATCTGTTCTCACACAAGATCAAGCAGGAAAACACAAGCCTTGTGCTTATTTTTCTAGCACGCTAGACCCAGTGGCCCAGGCTTTGCCTGCATGCCTGAAATCAGTTGCAGCAACAGCCCTAGCCATAAGACAAAGTGACTCCATAGTGCTGGGTCACCCTCTGACAGTACAGGTCCCACATGCAGTGGAGGTACTCTTAAACAGAACACAGACACAACACTTGACTGTAGCAAGACTGACAGGATATGAACTGACATTATTTCAACCACACATAGAGATCAGACGTTGTAATATTCTGAATCCTGCAACACTTTTGCCCTCAAGTACAGTAAATGCACCATCACATGACTGTGTGGAACTAATGAATATAGTGACGAAACCAAGACAAGACCTGACAGATATTGCACTTTCAGACCCAGACTTAACGCTCTATGTAGATGGATCATGCATGAGAACAAGTACAGGAGAGTTAGTAGCAGCCTATGCTGTGACCACTGATAAAGAAGTCATAGAGACACAGAAAATAGACACATTGTCAGCACAAGCAGCAGAGCTCATCGCTCTGACACAAGCCTGCATAAGAGCTAAGCACTTGAAAGTAAACATTTATACTGATTCGCAATATGCCTTTGGCGTTGTTCATGATTTCGGGGTACTATGGAGGGAGAGAGGTTTCCTGACCTCCCATGGGACCAAGATTCAGCATGGCCAGCTTATTCAAGCCCTGTTAGAAGCCATACATTTACCTACAGCCATTTCTATCCTGAAGTGCAAAGCTCACACCAAAGTTACAGACACCATTTCCCAGGGTAATGACCTGGCAGACCGAACAGCTAGACTTACAGCTCAGACAGCCCAGACACCAACAGACACGACAAGGACAGAGGTACCATTACTGACAACATGTATGACAGTCAGGGATCCCACTCAAGACGTACTCGACATACAGACACATGCCACTGCAGATGAGATAAAGAAATGGACTGAACAAGGAGGGGTCCAGACTGACCAAGGTTGGATGACTAAGGAAAAAGGCACATGGTTTCTCCCAGATTCCATGGTACAAGTAATCATTAACACAGCCCATAGTCCAGCACACTTAGGAGAAAAAGCAATGTTAGACAGCTTACAGAACATCTGGTTTAACAAGCACATGCGTGCAGCAGCGAAGCAGAAGGTACGAACATGTATGATCTGTTGTCAGTTCAATCCAGGTAAAGGCATCCCGGTGGAACAAGGCGGATTTCATCCTCCTGACCACCCTTTTGAGGTTCTCCAGATGGATTATATCCAAATGGACAGATGTAGAGGTTACAAGTATGTCTTGGTGGTAGTATGTGCACTATCTAGATGGACAGAAGCTTATCCAGTTCCAGATTATACTGCTGTAACAACAGCCAGACAGTTAGTGCGCGAGTATTTCCCCAGGTATGGATTACCTCGGGTGATCTATTCAGATAACGGCCAGCCATTCTCCTCTGAATTAATGAAACAAGTGTCCCTTCTGTTAGGTTACACATGGAAGTTCCATTGTGTCAGACACCCAGAAGCAGCAGGCCTTGTAGAAAGACATAATCAGACCCTCAAGACAAAATTAGCAAAGGTCTGTGCAGAGAAAGGCGTGGATTGGATGGTAGCCTTGCCGGTTGCCCTTTTTTTCATGCGTATGGTAGCACATTCCAGAAGAGGCCTATCTCCGTATGAAGTGGTTTTCGGTAGACCGCCAAATAAGTGGGGTACGCCTATGCCCAGAAAGATAACTGATGTTGACAGTAACATGCTGACAGATTACCTGGCTTCCTTGATGTCTGCACTACTCTCTTGTCGTTCACAGGTTGCTGCCGCCTTCCCTGACAACACCCAGGTCAAGGAACATGCCATAGTCCCAGGGGACTTTGTGTGCATCCGGAATTTTGACCGATCAAGCCCCCTTGAGCCGCGCTGGAAGACCCCGAAATTGGTGCTTCTTACCACGAGGACCGCACTGAAAGTGGAGGGACGCAAGGGCTGGATCCATGCCCATCACGTTAAGCGCTATTTTGGACAATGTGGAACATTCGAAAAGAACATTGACTTTAATGACACAACAGACTTTGTGCCGCCTTTGCTTGAAAAGACCCCTCAGCAAGAGTATAGGTCCAAACTAAGATCTAGTAAGTCAGACGTAGTTTAATTGTTTAAGCCCACCCGGTGGTGAATCGGTTAGACCAGTTTCTGACATGTATAAGATCACATATGAGAATAGCAAGATGAGAGATAAAAAGGAAAAATACTGCAAAACATTACGCAGCAGATGGATTGTTACCTTGATCATTATTTTATTCTGTGCATTGTTATAATCGGTGTTAGTTTATTGCTACATGTTTTCTTTTTCATTTCCTCACATATACATTCATCCAGTATGCATACGTGACCAGCCAGACCAGCAATGCAACTGAGTGCTTGGTATGTGGCCAACTACCCCCTTATCAGAAAACAAAGGGAGTTCTGCCGAAATAGATTCTAAAAAACAAATTTTTAGGAAAACACGCCCATTGGATAACATGGCAAATCGCACCTCCGCACAAGACATGCTTTTTCCACCACTTCCACAGCTCAGATCCTTTTCAAATTTGGCATCACAGTAGTCCAAGCGATGCCCTACATCCTCACCAAAAAGCAGCCGAATCCCTCCACTGGAACGGGTACGAATTTCCGCTCAAATACGCCCCCCCCCCCGAAAACGCCAAACAACGCCAGAATCCCTCAACACCTTGTTAAGCAGCATGTTAAAACGAAACATCTTCAAAACGTTTTCTCCGAGCACTTGAAAGAGATCCAGCTCTCTCCTGCCTAACATAATGACAACATACTCTGCACAAACCATGACCACATGGTGCTATTCACAAGCCATATTTACAAGAAACTCAGCAAGTTATAATAATGACATGCTCTTCATAAACCATATTTACAAGGAGCTATTTACAGGGAACTTCACTCTCAGAAGGACTTTCTCCTTTCAAAACGTTACGCCATACCTATTTCATTTGCGGTCAGACAGCTTATGTACATCTGCCCTTAGACTGGGGTGGAACTTGTTATATAGCAGACAGAAACAGCGTGGGAGCAATATACAGATTTCAACAAAGGTTTCTTTTTCTTTGTTGGCCCCGTCCAAAATAGTAAACTGATACGCAAATTAACAAGAACCCTTGAAGCAGTAGTGAATGTGACTGCATCTGCCCTGGCGACTTGATCCAGGAGCAGCTTGCCATGATACTATCTCTGTCTGCAGTGTGGCCTGGCGATTTGCAGCCTTTGTGCCACTGCTTGCGTTCCCCATCCATATGTACAAAGGATAAAGATGAAGAAATGATTCTGTATGATCAGCTATACGGTCTCATGAATATAGATGTATCCTGAAGGGTTATGTAGGTGACAAGGAGGGAATGAGGAAAATGATATTTTGCCTGACCAAAAAATGTCCGCTACATACACCCTATGTTACATTCATGTGCATGTCACCCATGCATATTTCTCGTAGTGGCCTGAATCACTAGGCCTCTGCAAACATGTCCTGCAAGTCAAGTCATCAAAGTCTCCCAAACGTTAAGCTAAAATGAAGGCCCATGTATTTTGCATTTTGCATTGTGCACTTTTAAATAAATATCGTACTGAGCCCTTTTTTTGTGGTTGGAGCCTGAAACCACTTTCTGAAACATTGTCTTCATGACTCCTGGCACATTGAAAACTGCAGTCACGTCAGCAAGAAGCCTGCCAAGACAGTGTTATGAATAACAGTTATCTGTTTTGCTGTACAGAGTGGCATCCCTGCCCGGTGAGGAAATGTAAACAGAACCCGTCCGCGACAGATAAGGCCTAGCTCTCTGTCTCAGCCCCCATGCAATTAACGGAGAAATATATGCTTTTCTGATTCTTAGTGGTGAACAACCTTTTGCTTCAGACAATACATCCCCAATCATATCAGATTGTACAAGATGTGCTTTTCGCCCTGACACAAGAGATGTCTCTGCTAGGCCGAAAGTCAGCTCTCCTCCCAGTTACACGTCAATTGCACGCCATGCTCAAGTTGCACAATTAGGGCAGAGTTCCAGCTGGTCATGCAAACTCCTCCCCTAAGTACCCACCCACCTATGACATCTACCTATCATCTACCTATGACTCATCAAGTGTACGCCCACATGCTCTTATCTCTTTCTTTCTTGCTCTGCCTGGAGCGCTCCTCCCTATGTACAAGGAGTAAAATGTATATATTCTGTTCATTGTTATTAAATGTTAGATTACTCTTCCTGAACCTCAGTGGTAATGGAACATATTCTCCCTTTGACTCGAGTTATTGGAATAAAGCCCATTTTAACTTGGACACCACGGATCCTGTCTCTCATTTGATGCATGATACTTTGTTAATGCCTAGAAATTCTGCCAGGGTAATATTTTATTTACCAGAGAAGTCAAAATGTAAAGTCATAACTTACTACACAGCACCAATAAACACGTGTCCCCCTTGGCACCGGTATGCGCATGTACCAGGCGTGGAGCACCCGCATGCCACTGCACCCTACTGCCCAGCGTCAGCACATGCCTGTACGGGGCAGTTTAGTATGAGATGGGACATTGTCCAGCAGCAGCATCTGCATGTGCCTGAACCCACTGAGCAGGATTAGAATGGCTTTGTACCAACACGCGCAGTAGAGCTATCTTGGACATCGGAAGGATTCTGGGGTCCTGTGCCAAACGTATTTTTGCATCCATGAGTTTCCCGAGCGCCATCCCAATGTAGCTCCTGTGATCAGGAGGCTGCTTTCTCCTCATCTACTGCTCTGCTTGGTCTTTGACCCTTTATAAACAAGATGCATGTGAACTCGCATAGAAACCCCGCCCATTTGGCCCCATCCACCACACACTAGCGGTATGAAACGTCTTCCCGCCTGTCCCCACTATAATGGCCAGCTCACTCAAGGGACCTCGGCGCCTTTTGGCGCGCTGGCAAAGTTACAGGCCCACGTGGTCACATATTTGTGCAAATGGCACAAACATCCGTGAGTTCGCGGGAAAATTCACGAACTCGCAGACTTTTTTTGCAATTTCGAACGAATTCGCGGACCGCGGATTCGCAAATTACGCCCATACTTAATACTCACCCCCTCCCCCGAATATGGGGTAATCTACCATTATTACGGGCCATTTTAATACGCGTTGACCATTACTACGCATAATAATAATTATAATAATAACAGGTTTTATGAGAGCGCGAACAGATACCTCAAGCAGAGGTGTCCCGGCGCAATAGATAGCATGCTTTTACTACGCCAATATTGCTAGTTCACATTACATTACTTCCCAATACATGTAAGTTTATTTAAAAATAATATTTGCTGTAAATATAAAATTAATTTGCATGTTTATGCTGTGGATTGATAATTTATTTAAATGTAAAAGTCTAGACTTTAATTAAATTCCCACGTTTTTGTATTGTTTTCTATGGAGAAAAAAAGTCTTATTTTTATTTTGTTGAAATATGAAATACGTGACACAGTTAACGTCATACGTCATACGGAGAAACGAAGGAGAGAGGAGAATAGGCATGCAACTTCGCAGAACAGGTAAGAAGTTTTAAAGTTAATAATATTTGGTATTTTAGATGTAAAAGAGATTGATTAGAATATAATTAGAGTAAAAAAAGGATTATAAATGTTAATAGATGAATGTGTTTTAAAAGTAGAAACTATTTACGATCGTTTCCAGGAAGTGCAACGTAGTTTGAATTATAGGATAATGATGATTTTTTTGTGAGTGTTACAGGACAGGGCAGCGACTGTCCACGGTTGAAATGCGCATTAAAAAAAAATATATATTGATTAGAGTAATGGGATTGTTTGGAAAATGGTTTGCATTGACGATTGATGGTATGCAGAGAAAGAAAGCATATCCGCTGCACCTTTTCGACTTTAAAAAGGAGTTAGAATATAATCAAAGTTTAAAAAGGTTAAAAAATGTTTATAAAAGAAAACATTTTAAAAATAGTAAATATTTATGAACGATTGCCGGAAGTGGTGCGGAGTTTGTATAAAAGGACATGGCAGATTATTTATTGGTATTACAGGATAGGGCAGTGCCTGTGCATGGTTGAAATGTGCCTTTTTAATAATATTAATCATTTTAGTAATGGGTTTGATGGTATTAGTTTAATGGACTGTGAATGCCAAGTAAAGACATGCGAAGTAATGTACTGCTGTTAAAAGACACTTCTTTAGATATTCATGTTTCTGCGATGTAATTGCAGGCGAAGTGAAAAAATGCGTAGTAATGGCACTTGCGATGTAAAAACATCGTAATAAAAGCATGTGTAGTAATGGCATGCTAAGTATCATCATACATTCGAATCTCTGTCATTAAAAATTAGGAGGACCCCCTTGCTACATCAGATTTAGACCGCTCCAAAAAATATGGCTCTGTAAACAGGCATATGACTGAAATTGCGGGACGTGGGTGATGGTTCTAGTATTCTAGCTCCAAGAGACCGTCTGGTGTATGTGCGCTTTATAAATGATTATAACATAACATCACATGCCTGAACTACAGCCTCTAGTTATTGTGGGTGAAAGTCCTCTGTATGGTTAGAAACAAGACTCAGACCATCATAATGGGATAAATGGATACTGTATCACTACCCTTGAACTGGTCGCCAGTTCTTTGGGCCCCCTGCTGTAATCATCGTAAGAGCTCATAACTGGGGCCAATCTTTAATTTAGAACTGTAATTCAAAAAACAAATCTATGTAGTGGTGAAAGAGGTCAATGTCTTGCTCTCTATGCAATAGACCCCCACTCCAATTTGACCACCAATTAGTACTGATGCAGGGGTGGGGGAATCATATCGCCCGACACCCGAACCATGTAGATTTTTGTAATGGGCAAGAAGATTTAATGTCTATTTTGTCCAAAGGACAAGAAGACATTAAATCACTAAACACGGGTCTCTGCCCTCCACCTCCCTGGCTCTGTGATCTGGAAGCACGATGCCGCTCCCCCAGAAGTGGAACTTCGGGGCTGACACAGAGATAGACAGAGAACTGCACAGTCTCTGCGGCTGCTGGCAGGTAGAGGCCAGTGTGCGCAGGAGCAGATGGATGGGCACAGGGCCCCAAGAGTGGAAAAGGGCTGGAGACATAGACCAGGCTCAGGAGAGGGGCCTGGGAGGCAGCAGACACAAGCCCCCAGAGCACTGGAAGACAGTGGCTGGGTAGGGGGCTCAAAGGCAGACCCTCAAGAGAGGAGGACCAGCCTGAGGCTGCCTAGAGGACAGAAGCTGTCTGGTGTACTTATGATGATGGGATGGAGAAGAGGGTGTCTGCCTGTGGCTCTAGGGGAAAATGCCGGTCTGCGGGCGAAAGAGGCTGGCCACGGGGGCAGAGACAGGCTCACAGTAGCTATGATCGGAGCAGTGGGCAGGTTGCTCAGAGGAAAGACCCCGGAAGAAACTATCCGATGGTCAGAACCAGGTGCAGAGAGAGAGGCAGCTCAGGGAATTACAGAGCAGTCGGGCTCGGCAGAGAGCAGCCTGTGAACGAGGATAGGTGTGCCTCCCAGTCAGGGTGGACTCTGGGAGGCGCAGACGCCAGGGAGGGAGAAAGGGGCAGCCACCAGAGGAGTAGAGCCGGCAGCGTGCGACAGGAGAGAGACACCGAGGCAGCCGCTCTGGCCCTGCCACTGAGCAGAGAGAAGAGGCTGCAATTAAGGGACTTCCAGGGATGTAGCTGTGGAGCAGATACATTAACAGTGCTAGGATCACCCTAAACCTCCAGTATGTCATGAGGCTGTAGCAGTGGGGGCATAGGCTGCACCTCCTTTCACAGAACATCTTCACTTGGCATCGGCCCGCCTCCCATGACCCTCCACTCACACCGCAGTCTTGCGATCTCCCCTCATCCTCTGGGGATTGGCCTCTCCCCAGTTTAACGACTCTTCCCTTTTAACAGTCCTAACCAAAGAACCAACTCCAGCCCCTACCTGAAACCCGTCCCTGGTGCCAGCTACCTCCCTCAGTTTCAAAGACTGTGCTATAAACCCAGCCCTAACAGGGGCCTTCCCTAGCACTAACTTCTACAAACGTCCCATGGCAGAATTACTCGCTTTTTGAAAGATGCTTCCCAGTCTGCCTCTCCTCTCCTGCAATTCATGCAAGGGCTTGTTGGATCTGTTCTTCCCAGTACAGAATGTAATCATGCTTAAAATGATTAGACCCTCAGTGATTTACAGTCTTTGTGTGACTATCTCTAACCTGTGTATCCCTGAATCAGGCAGGATGGGCCCCTTAATGCGCCTGTATTTTTGGTGGAGAGTAGGTCTTCCCCTACTCTCTGTACACACCTCATATACTACCCCCTCTCTAGGGCTCAGGGAAATTGTCCCCTCCCCCTTGCCTCTCTGTGCATATCAAATTCACCTTAGTGCAGGGTCGCAAGAGTACCTCGTTCCACTCTGTGCCTGTCCCATTGACCCCTCTGATCCAGATTGGTGCAGAGAGAGGGGTTCCACCTGCTCTGTGCGCGCTTCATATACCCACCTCTGGGTGCAGGGAGGTGGGCTGCACCGTACCTCATATCTCTCAAACTTTTCTCCTTTGCGCAGGTTGTTAGTCAGCCGCTTTTACCTGTCTCTAAAGTCCTTCTATGCATCCCTTTCTAGGACTATGGAAGTTACCTGTGTGCTCTTACCACTGTTACTTTTTCTCTCTGTGAACGTACAACAGTGGCTCCTTGGTGCATTGGATGGGCTCTGTTCTCCAGCGCTCTATACTCATTCACTTTATTTTCACCCCTTGCTTGTGGTATCGCATGTAGTTTCAGTTGTGAAATTAAAGTAAGTTGTTGGCCCTCCATAAATGGTGAATTCTGCGTTTGGGGAATGCTGTAGGAGTCTTGTAAGTTATCAGCTTTTTTTAATGTGGAATTACAGTGATGTCTAGAAGGACAGCACATACAAATAAGGGGGAGTTGATGTGTGGTTTATGCTTTTAATCCTTCCAAAGTTGCTAGATTGAGAACTAATTCCCATCATGGTTGTAATGTGTCTATTCTTCTGATTGTGTGCAAGTAGGCAGTTTGTGCTCTTGCCTGCTTTTCCCTCCTGCAGAAGTTATCTTTTCGGCTCCAGCCACAGGTGCACTGGAGTAGCGGACTTCAGCTCTCTTTTCTGTGATTAATGTTGACTTCTCTGTCCAGTATGCTTTCCTGCTTCCTCATCTGTGGACATGTGCACTGTGCAGACTGCCCAGCTGTAAATTATTGATGCACATCGCTCCCTCTGTGACAATTTAGAGCAGATTCTTGCTCCTAGGCCATGTTTCCGGGGGGCGCTTGCTTCTGGACCTTGTGTTTTAGTGGAGTAATAACAGTGGCAGATCAACCTGTTTTAAAGGGCTGACGAAACATTTGTCTTGGTTGACTGGAGGTACGGTGGCTTGTAGTTATTTGGGTGTGAATGGGGTGCTGACTTGTGGCCTGGTTTGGGAGGGAGGTTGGGTGCTGATGCTGGCTTCTGTGTCTGGTTTAGGGAGCAAAGGCTCAACTTTGTTGCAGGGATGGAGACTCCTGGGCCTTGTCGATAGACTAGAGACTACTGTGCGTGCTCTAGAGGTGGCTGAAGTCTCCTGGGTGTGCTCTAGAGGGCTGTGGCTCGTGGGACAACATTAGGGAGGCACTCGTGCATATCTCAGCTTAGGAGTTGAATGGCCAGGGGGTGCTGTTTTCTGAGCTGATAACGTAGGTGTTGTTTTCTGATCCTAGTAGGGCATCCGTTCTTTGGAATTCCCTGCCCAGTCACATTCGAAGCCATACTAACTATCTGTCTTTTAGGAAGGCCATAAAAACACATCTTTTTCCCACTGTGTAGTTTCTGCCTTCTCTCTATGCTTGTGGCTCTGCTGACAGCGCCGGGACGCCCCTTTGCTGGGGCAGCTGTTGCGCTACACAAATGGCAGTAACATAATATAACAGTGTAAGTTGAGAGTGTGTTGGTTCTTGAGCCCAGTTTAAAGGTGGGGGTGCCGGTTCCTGGTATAAATATTATAGGAGAGGCAGCTGGTTCCTGAAGCAATTTTATCCACCATGAATTCTGCCCTCGCATAAAGCGGATTGTGATATCATCCTGCGTATATGGCAAGCAGTGGGAAAAGTACATATTTTCCCATAAACCTTGACATAGTTGTTTTTCTGTCAGCCCTTGTAATTGATTTATGGAGTAGGTGGGACAAGTGGATTTTACAGGACATGTAGATCTCAGTAGCATTTTGTCCCTTGGCCAAAAAGATTTTTTTTTAAATCCACACCCCTGCTGATGAGAGTCCTTGCCATGTCTCCGCTGGACTAATGGAATTTAATCTGGTTGTAGATTTTCTTGATTCAAAAGGGCAACTCAAATGGCTCAGCAAGATTAGGCATCAACATTTTCATTTGATTGATTTGGCGTGCGCTCTTCTGGACCTGATGCAAGCTAATGGTTGAACTTTATCAAATGCAGGGTCTGTACGTAATCCAGTGTAGGGTGTTGAGTTGATTTTCCCCAATTCAACAAGTCCACAGTATTTTTCCTGATGCATTTAGAGTAGGTCAAAATACAGATGCACATCGTACTTGTCATAAAGCTTTATGGTGACATTACTTATGCTAATTAGATCATTGGACATTAGATGTACAATCTACATCTAAATGTGGCTCCTACTCTTCATTTTTGATTACCACATTGCTATCTTAATGAGGAGAAAAGGGTGAGCCGGGGGAGGTCTTACCCAGTGCCAAAGCTTTCATTTGGGTATTTTTCAGTTTGCTGAGCTTACATAACCCTTAGATTACAAGTTCATTGAGTTCAATGAGGCCTATGTAATCACTCAGCCACTGTGGTGCCAAATTCTATCTAGCACAGTTGCTGCCAGGGAGTCATGTAATTATGATGAAATGTGTTGTTTACTTTCCTTCATCAAATGCCAACTGCTAACAGCGGGCCAAATTTGCAGCATATCATTGTAAAGCCAATTGCATAAAACGTTAAACAGTTCTTCCCCTACTGTGCCTCAGAAGCCTGTAACATTATAAATGCCTCACTTTGATAACTAGAAGAATTGAGTCTTTAAAGCATGCATTCATCTCATAGCTTCTACAGAAGCTAAGTGCAGACCCAATTACCCTGCAGAAGTGTAAGGCCATCTGAACTTTCCTTTCCTCAACATGTTCCTGGAAAAGGTGATGAGCAAATGCTAGGTCTATACAGAGCTAAACCACCTCTTCCATGATGTCCAATCTGTGATTGGGCCTGTGATCAATACCAAAAACATCTGCAGTAGAAATGACAGAGAAACAACTTTCATTTAGCTCCTCCTTTCATAGGAAAATAAACTTCATACACCTCAAATTATTTGTTCTGAGAAAAGTTTAATGGTAATATTAGGTCCTCGGCTACGTTAGGCAAAATAATTTCTCTTCAGCCATAGTCAGAAAAACAAGATAGTTACTGATGATTCTTCCATATGGCGTGTCCCCCAAAATCATTCTTATTCCATCTTTTTCTCAGCAACCATGTCTAGCTTCTGGAGCAGCACTCAGTAAAGTTACAAATGTACACAGATTTCCAGCTGAACATCTGCCCAAAAAACACAACAAACACTATCACATACCTGAACTACAACCTCTAGTGAATGTAGGAGAAAGTGCTCTGCATGGTTACTGCTGGAAATGGCCCTTTCTCGAGGGTCATCCATCGATTTTTTTCCCTTCCTTCTCTCCTTGTTTTCGGATTTTTTTACTTTGTATTTTTTTACTTTAGGACTTTGGGCACTTTACCTTTGATAACCAGTGCTAAAGCGCATGTGCTTTCTCCCCTAAAACATGGTAACATTGTTATATCCACAATTGGCATATCTAATTTACTTATAAGTCCCTGGTACAGTGCACAACATGTGCCTAGGGCCTCTAAATTAAATGCTACTAGTGGGACTGCTGCACTGAGGTTGCCACCCACTTTAGTAGCACTGTACACATGTCTTGAGCCTGCCATTGCAGAGCCTTTCGGTGCAGTTTGAACTGCCATGTTGACCTGGCAAGTAAACCATCTTGCCAAGCCCAAACCTTCCTTTTAGATACTTATAGGTTACCCCTAAGTTTGGACATGGGCAGCTCTATGGGCAATGTGCAGTGTATTTAAAAGTTGAACATGTACTTTAAGTTTCACATGTCCAGGTAGTGAAAAACTCTTACATTAATTTTTCACTACTGTAAGGCCTACCTTGCCTGTAGGTAAACATTGGTATTACCTTATTGCATCTTAAAAGTGTAATTTCCAATTGGACCAGGATAGAAATTTTGAGTTTTGGTGTCTCTGGACTCAAAATTGAAAATTACAATACATGGTGAAGTCGGAACGGTAAGTCTGAAAATGCCACTTTAAGAAAGCTGAAAGGACATGAAAGCAGAGTGCACTTCCCTTAACTGTTTTAAAATTATGTGATTCTGCAATTTTACTTTGTATTGTGTGCAAACTGATTCTGTGATCAATCCCAAGAATCACAGCACTTTATAAAGTGAACCAAAAGGGGCATGTTTAAAGGGCCCATCAGTCACACTACGGCATACTGATGGGCACGTTAAACACGGGCCTTTTTTACGTTAAGAAAGTTGTAATTTTCTTACTTTAACCATTCTGTGCATCTGCCTGTCTCTGAATACACATCTGGAGAGGATGATAGCTGGGATTTTAGCATTTATTCTAGACAGTCACACACAAAAGGAGCCAAAGTGTGTCATTCACATCCTGATGGCCCATTACTAGGCTGATGGGTCTTTCTGAACTACATGGGAAGGGAGAGCTGACACTTGCACCTGAATAGGGCTGTGCCTGTCCCCACAAAATAAGCTGCATACAGCTCTTTGGTGAGTCTGGAGCCAGCTCAGGTAGGTCAGGGACATTGTGTACTTTCATGGCCTCTCTGTAAAGTCTACCCCACTTCAAAGGCACAAATGGGTATAAGTATTGGGCAAGGACCTTCTGCAAGGAAGAGGACTGGTGTTCTGCCAGGAGGGTTTGCCACTCTGCTGAACTGCTTTGCTGTGTTGGTCTGCTGCCTGCTGCCTGAGAATGAGAAGGGCCGGACCTGCATCTCTACATCCTCCAAGAATTGAAGTGACTTCAAAGGCTTGCTGGCTTTCCTGTTGTTTTGCACAAATACTTTTCAGATTGCCTCAAATTAAGCCTCACTTCTCTGTGGCAAGCTACCACAGGGTGAGCACAGGTTAATGTAGGGTATGTATCTGACTTACCCTGACTAGGATTGCGGTTCCTGCTTGGACAGGGTACATACGTCTGCAAACCAGAAAGCCAATTTCTAACAGTTAGAAACAAGACTCAGACCATTGTAATGGGAGAAAAGTATCCTGTATCATTACCATTCAACTGGTCTCCAGTTCCTAGGACAGCCTACTGTAATCAAATGTATCATCAGCAGAGCTTTATTCAATTGTAATAAAATAACATAAAAGCATGCATAACATACAGCTAATACACACTGGGGAAAAAAACATACTAATAGTTAAAATTATTAAAAGCATAAATAATCAACAGTTCATACAGCTGTTCAGGACTGCAATTAATTTGTCATCAAATTCCTTGATCTCACAGCAGCTTTTAAAAAACTAGCAACATAAAAAATATCCACTGAGAGCATTTGTAGAAATTAGAGAGCAGGTTGTGCTTGTTTAAAATTAGATGCCTTAAAAAGTGGGATCAAAAGGACCTTTCTCTGGATCTCATAAAATTTGCAGAACAAAGTAAAGTGCATGGTACCCTGCAGAGACACTTGGACGCAGCAGTGGGGTTCTAGAGAGGATGTCTCTTGCCAGCACTGGGGATATGCAAGTAACTGGGGCAACAAATTTAACCTAAATCTTGCCTGGGTCAGTGACAATTTTTTAAGGCAGACTACTAGGGAGAGAATCTGTGGCTCTCCGGAAGATTTCAGGTGAGGCTATTTGTTATTGAAAACCAACCAATCTACAGAACCCTATCTCACAGTAGAAATCGAGCATGGCCAGAGGGGACAACTGTGAGATAGGGTTCTGTAGATTGTTTGGTTTTCAATAACAAATAGCCTCACCTGAAACCTTCCGGAGAGCCACAGATTCTCTCCCTAGTAGTCTGTGCCTTAAAAAATTGTCACTGACCCAGGCACGATCTGCCTTTGCAATTTTATCAGGAAAAGCAAATAGATCCCCCCTTCCCATGTTCAGAAACGATACTTTGATATACTTATGTCATCGAATTTGAAGGCACAATCAATGGATAAACAGTCCTGCAATACTGCTCTATTTAATCGAGCTCCTTTAGTCCAGATGTCAACCCAACATAAAAGGGGGTGGACAGTTATGATATCAGTAAGATGGCTTACCCCCAGTTTTTCATGCACTATATAGGAGGGGGTACCCTGGGGGACACAAAGAGGCGTCTCAAAATGTATTTTCGGCCACCTACAGGAAGGAATGTTTTAGATAGTCCCAGATTGCACTCCCACAGGTTGCTTTGGAGACACTTTTAGCACTGGAAACTTGTAGCAGGGCGCTAATTGGCTTCCTACCCATCCTGGAAGCAAATTTCCTGACTGCAGCATTGATCCTAGCAAAATAAAACAGCTTCCCAGTTAGCAAAGGACTCCAGCGTAGATCAACATCAAACAAGACACCCAGGTATGGGAAGGCTTTAACCTGTGTAAGGGTTTGCATGCCTATGTTGAAAGATTGTGTCTTCATATTTTCATACGTCTTGGGCCAATTATCATCACGTGAGACTTGCTGATGTTGGTACTGAGATCTAGCTCGTCCATAAAGCATAGAAATGCATTTATGAGGGCAAACCTGTGGATGTTTTAGCCATAAGTATTGCATCGTCCAAATAGAGCAGGAGAGGCAGGGGAAGACCTTTTACTGGAGGATTATCTATTATCCCCTCCACCAGAACTTGTTCAAGTTTGTTTACATATAAGGTGAATATAAAGGAGGCCATGATACATCCCTGGCTGACACCATACCTAGTTTTAAAGCTGTCTGCGCAGCAGGAATGGAAGTATTTGTGACTGATGCCACAGTGTGGGCGTGGAGATCCCTAAAGCAGTGAACTATGTTCTGGTCAACACCAATGTCCAAGATGATTCTCCAAAGCTGGTCACAATTAACCCAGTCAAAGGCCAAGGTTAAATCCATGAAAGCCAACTGAATAGATCTCTTTCGAGACACTGTGTATTTTTTCAAAATTTGGCAAAGTCAATAGGTGATCTTCCAGGTCTGAGGACATATTGGAGATTGGATAATATGTTATGATCCTGAGACCAGGCTGTTATTCTATTTAACAAGACCCCCCCCAAGGGTTTTAACAACAGAATCAAGCAGGGAGTTAGGCCTATAACACAGTGGACTATCCCTGTCCCCTTTTTTGAATACGGGGACAATAACTTTGGAAGCCCAGTAGAAGGGGGGACCTTCTTTCACAGAGGCATTCAAAACATTAGTTAAGACGAGGGCCTGGGTATCAAAGTCACTCAAGTATAGATCAGGAGTGATCCCATCAAGGCCATGTCGCCTTGTTTGTAAATAGGCAAATAATACCCTTTGTTACTTCAGCTAAGGTAAATTCAAGGTGAGATACCTCTTCTTCAATTGGATGTACTTCCTCACTGTTAGCAAAGTCTGGCCCCCCCGCTGTATACCCCCTTGAAGTGGGAAACCCAACTGTCTACTTTAATGTGATGCACCAAGGAAGGACCCTAAAAAAAGCCTGACAAAAAAGGTTGGTTAATCATGCCCCAAAACTTAGCACTGTTCTTTAAACAACTAGGGTCAAGCAAATAACCCCATACTCCGTCCCTAATCTAATTTTTATGCCTGCTCACTGAAATTTTGTAATTACGTTGACATTGTACCTCCAGGGAAGCATCCCTAGAGGTCACTTAAAGGGCATTTTTTAAAGTCTCTTGAGGCATAGGAGCACCCTCTATCGAACCATTTCTCGGCAACAGCGACTGTAGGGCCCACCAGACAACTAAGGGACTCCTAGACTACATATGTGATATGGGAAAAATTATCTAAAACCTTTCGGGGGCAAGAAATGCCATTTCAACAGGTTGAAGACTTTTTTGTCTAGTGGCATGTAAAAACTCACTGGGTCCTCCAGAAATCTGCTTAGTTGCTCCGCACCAGCTGAGAGAGATACTTTTAGGGTTATGGACGCTGTGGGGGCTGCACTCAATGGCATCCAGTAGAATTTGAGAAACAAATGAATTCATAAATGGAATAACATCAAGCCTCTTCTGAAAGTTCTTCACAGACTCCCATTCAAGACAAGGATAAGTTTCAATGTTGTGGGGCAATACATAAAGCCTTCTCGGAAAAAAACATGCCTCATCTGCATAGAAGAGGTAATGGTAGATGTTGTAATCCCTCACCAATTTAATGTAGCAGGAGAATGAAATCTGATCAATATTACCCCCAGTGAAATCACACATTGCACCACTTGTGATGTGTTTGATCAATACATTTAGTATATCTGGCTTGATATTTGATATAGGTACGAACAGTTTATGTACATCACTTAATTGTCCACATTACTGGTACTCTTTTAGGGGTTGAAAATAATTAGTAATCCTTCAGTGGGTGAATGAAATACTAAATTGAAGCACAACTCATCTGCTGAATTTCCATCTTACTTATTTGGTATTGGAAATTCAGCAAGTGGATATGTAAATGGATGTAGCACTCCCTCCTCAAATGTGATGATTTTCAATGGTAAAATCTGCTGCCCCACGCCCTGCTCTGGCCCTTCACAGATCCTCCTTAGGACATGGCCCATCCATATAATCTCTTAAAAAAAGAAAATGCTTTCTCCTCCACCTTAATTAGGACATTCTCTGCCTCCCAGCCCCTGCCCTTCCCCTAAATTTACTGTGCTTACTTTTTGTATCACCTCCTGGAAGAAGTCCTCGGCCTAACTGGCCCTTCCCTGACCACTGTGACGAAACGTGTCCCTTTTCCCCTCTATACCCATGTCTGCTCTCCATTGTCCTATGCTTTGCAAGCCCAGCCTCTCGCATTCCTTTGGTAAGTACTACATCTATTCATTCTGGTATGGTACCAGGCTTCCCATTGACTGACTTTCATAATTTGTGTCTCCCATTGCTTGGAGCTGGGCCCTGCAGGGGATTTCCAGTGGTTAGTAAATAAAAATTGCGCAATCAATGTTGCTATAACAATAAAATTCCTGGCTTTCAAGATTTTAAGACAATGTTGAGCTACCAGACCTAAAAGGGCCACCCTCGGTAAAGATAGATATTTGTTTAAATGGCCCAGCTTACTGTGTTGCATACTCTTGCCCAAAAAAGTTTATGTCAACTGTAGGACCAAAACATGTGGAGCCATTCTCTCTCAGAATTTCATATTGGGCACCTCTCAGCAATTGAGGGAAACATTTTGTTCAGAGCCAGTGGCATTAGACAAATCATCAACCCATTGAAGAAAGCCATATGCTGGAACTCTGCACCCCTAAAACAGGTGAAACACTAGCTAAAGTATCTCTCCCATTGTTAATCACTAATATCAACCCCTGCACGCTGCATCAGTTTGCTCCTTACTGCTTCAATTAACCGCATAGGGTCTGGGGTTACGCCACTACGATGCACGCACGAGTTTGCATTCCGGATCTAGGATACTTTGCCTTTCTATGAGAAGTCTTGTCGAATCAAATTTGAAATTTTAAAATCAATGGAGAAACCACGCTGTTGCTTGATAATTTAAACTTTTCACTTTGACTAACACTACTGATGAACAAACACAGCTTAGAATTTGCCCGTTCATATACTATCAGCCCTGAAGAAGTCCCTGGACGGGACGAAACGCGTTGGCGGTTCCAAACGTTTTTAAAAAGAATTGAATAAAGAATCAAACTTAATACAACATCGACTTATCTTTGGAACAAACGTTGCTTTCTGATCATTATATCATTGTTATATTTACGTACATAAGTGTGCTGGGCTATTGTGTATATTGGGTCTGGGGTTAGTACCTGGTACCAAAATCTAAGAGAGAGATTAACTCTGTCTGTCCTAAACAAATCTTTTACTATCCCTTAGAGGATTTGGTGTCCCCCCTCATTAATATCGGCGAGTATTGCTCCTGTTTGGGCATAGATAAAGAATACTGCTTGCTATGGAGCATTCTAACCAGAAACTGCATCTGTGAGGCTCTCAAAAAGGTCCTCCAACCTTTTTTATCCCTCGGTCTCCCCATATATAACTTCCTTAGTTAATCCATCTGACAAAAACCTGCAAAATCTTAACAGCGTTCTGCATTAATATTGGGTATACGTTGACTTGAAAAAATCTTCTTCCTACATGACATCAATAGGGACAGCGTTTTATATCTTACTTTCTTCTGGGGTTTAGGGGTATCCACAGACCAGGGTAGGTCATGGGTATTCAAGCCTTTCAGCATTTGACAAAGGACCAAATTATTAAAGCTAGAGGACTCCACTGACAGACAGCGTATCTGTATTGCCAGGGATGTCAAATAATAACGCTGTATATCTGGGAGTCCCAGGCCACCCTTGTTCTTGGTCAGTTGCAAAATAGTCATTTTAACTCGGAGTGCTTCTGATTTCACAAGAAAAAATGGAAGGTCTGGCCCCTTTCGACATAGCAAGAATGATCTAATTTATGTGAAACAACCAGAAAGAGAAATTAAAAAATTAGGGAAGTTCAGCATCTTAATTAGAGCGATCTTACTAATTATGGAAAGAGGGAGTTGCCTCCAAGTTTTGAGCAACTTGTCAACCCTCCTTAAGACTGGGTTATAATTGTCATGGAAGAAATCTTCTTGCTTTTCTGAAAAGTATATGCCTAAGTATTACTTAGGGCCCCGTTTATAGTTCCTTTTTAAAAGGGGAGGCAGCCTTTCTGGGGAGACATTAAAAAGTAAACATTGTATCTTAGACTTGTTTATCTTGTAATCGCCTAAAACTGAGAAGCTCTTGATTATTTGCAGCGTCCTATTTCTGTCGTCCACTGTAGGTGTTAAATACAGTGTCACATCATAACCATATAGCTGTATTACGGAGATCCCTGAAATTGGTGTTAAGACCAGACTATTTTGGAGCAGGGCTTAATAAACAGGGCAAATATAATAGGGAGATAAGGCACCCCTGCCTGGTTCAGCGCTCCAGTACTATTTCCCCTGGCTGCATGTTGTTAATAATCAGTTGAGCTCTTGCTTCTTGTATATGGCCTGGATCGACCTGGTGAGTTGGAGTGGTAACGTAAAGTTATCCATGATGTGAAAAAGACACTTCCAACTCACAAGATTAAATGCCTTCCCTGCATCTAGTAGGATAATGGCCCCGAGACCTATAAAACTATGGGGCTTATTAGCAAGAACCTCGTTAAAATTATCGCCGTTAATGGGCGTTACAGAATTCCAATAGAAGCCCAGGTTAAATGTCCTGCACATCTAACCTGGGCTTCTATTGGAATTCTATAACGCATATTAGCAGGCCCATTATCGCCGTTTTAGCGGCAGGACTCTCTTGCCGCTAAAATGGCAATAATTTTAACGAGGTTCTTGCTAATATGCCCCTATGTTAATGAAACCAGCCATGTACTGAGAAATTGTGAACAGGCTATGGCCTCTAATAAATGTTGTTTGATCCGGAGAGATCAGAGCACAGGCTACAAACACAATCCGATTAGTAGAACCTGTGCATATAGTTTGTAATCTGTATTTAGTAAAGTAATTGCCATGTTGAAAAAGCTTTGTAGAATTCTGGGCCCAAGCCATCTTTCCCCGGTGGCTTAGCATTAGCTAGCTCTCCTATTGCCTCCACCCCCTCTCTCTGTGATTGGGTTGATTATTGTTTCAGAGGCTTCTCGTGTCAGGTAGGGCAGATCCAAACCTGCCCAAAAATCCACTATTTGATGCTTCATGCCCTCCTATCTTATCCCCCTGGTATAGGGTAGAGTAATATTAATGGAAAATATACCTAATATCCTCTGCACGATCCGTGAACTGGCCCGTTCTCGTTGTGTGGATGTTTAACCTGCTGGATTAGGTTGTGGTTTTTGTTCTCTTAGCACGCAATACTAAAAATTGGCCTACATAATCTCAAAAAATTCCAGGTTAGTACGTTATTATTATTATTTTCGGTGGCCTTTACTTAATGCAAACCCTCTTCTCATGGGCATTATTCCACTATACCATAAGTGTGAGTCCCGGCCAAAGGGCCCAGTCGCCTGGTCATCGAAGCCATGACGCAGCATTTATTTCTCTGCTGGCCCTCTTCAGTCATGGTGAAGTGCTTCGTAGTCCAGAAGATGGGGCCCCCTTCTCTGGGCCACCCTCTCCTAGGCCTCACAGAATGGATCATGGCTGTGAAGCGCAGGTGAGGCAGAAACTCCGGTGGCCCACGCAGCCACAGAGGCCAAGACAATAAAACATATGACCGCCCAGGAGCCAGGACAGAGGCTCCTCCTGTTGCTTGGTAACCCCTCATAAAAAAGGTGCACACGCCTCTCACCTTGTTTTTCATTCCAAGCACTGCCCTGCCCCTGATGTCATGGGGTAAGTGCTGATTATCATCTCTCTCCGCTGAAAAAAACACCATACCCTTAAAAGTGTTATGTGCCTGAGGCCGATACACATACGAATGGGCGTAAGATTGGGCACAAGAAGAGCAAACAGCGTGGGCAGAGATACATCTGCTAAGCTGTACCGTGCCCTGTGGGCACTGCCGCGGGGCCCCTTGTTGGGAAGATATGCACGGGGCCCTGGACAGCTGCCACACTGCCCATGCCTAGCGCTAACCCTGCCTCCACACCGCTAGGGCCGGCCATTGTGCAAGGCGAACGCCTCCTTCCCCCCCTAACCACATGGATGCATTGTATTGCGCCCTTATCCAACCGTGAGTGGTGCCCCCTCCCAACCTTCTCCCCAGACCCACCCGCTCCAGCGTGAAAAAAAAATAAGAAGTAGGAAATTAACAATTTTGTGACAGTATCCAGTTTTCTAAGACACTTCACTGTAGCTATGCACTGTTTAGCCTACCCTTCACAGCCGCATTGATGTCTCAGACATTCCCAGGGCACTTTAACCGAAACCTCTGGCCCTCCCTCATATTGCAGGTGCCCCCTTTCCTACCAGAGAAGTCTTACGAGGGGAGAGAAAGTCTCGAGCTTCGTTATAGTTCGGGAAGTCTTGAAAGTTCCCTCTCCTGTTGATGCTTAAGGTCGCTCCATTGATAGCCATCCCCGCTTCTAAGCATTGACTCATTAAGGTTCAGAGATGTACGAGTTCGGTTGATAGTTTAGGGTACCCTGAGGAGGATGGAGGACAGCAACAGGAGAGCATCTCCAGTGCGCAGGGTCGCATCGACATACATTATCCAATATATGTTTATTTTGAATTGCAAATGTAGATTCTCTTCACACCATGGAACCCACATTTGATAGGTGTTCCAATTTTTGTTGAGTCCCATTAATTTTCACGTGCCAACATTTTTTTTAAAAACAGTTTTATGGCAGATTCAGGTAATTAAAGGCAGCCTTTGCCTCAGCCACACCCCTGTAAGTGTAGAAAGTCCCAATCTTTTACCTCCACTCCCCCTCGTTTGTTTTATGGAAAGCTCAGATAAATACTGTGCACCCAGTTGTTGCAGAATCCTAATCCATTGTTTTATTGGGTGCAGATGACACACAACTCTAGAGCAGCTGCTTTCTTGGGTGTCATTTGCCTTTATAGAAAATATGTATGTGCATGCAAAATTCATGCAATGCAAGTGTGCCAGAATTGTGGCAAAACACTTCCACCAGCATCATCCAGGACAATCACACTTCTCACATTCCTCAAGCAACGTTGTTGGCTCCTACTTTCAATATAATGATTTTTTTACGGAGTTTTATATAGCGCGAACTTGACCTGAATCGGGTATCAGAGCGCTTTACATAGCACCAGTTGCGTTACATGAAGACGCATTCATATTTTTTGTTAGGCACGGGGAGATTAAGTGATTTGCCCAGAATCACAGGATGTTCAGCGTCATTGCCGAGACTCGAACCCATAATCATCACTGTCCCATCCACAGTTGGGTAGTCCTGTGATGAATGTCTAACTGCAACATCCCTTGCCTGTATTGTTAGACTAGCTGTTCAAACACACAAATATATGATAAGGAGATAACTTAGGTAGCTACGGAGCTATACCGACAAGTAAGATGTATGTTATATTTCTCAAAATATTTCACAGGCGTAAAAGGTAATCAAGCACACAAATTGTAGTCCAAAATTAGCTTTGAACACGGTACATATGCTGCTCTTCCAGGATGTAAAATGGAAATAACTGTCATGTTTACCTGTACCAATGAGAGTGTAGCATACTGACCTCTCTCGAGTAAAGTGCTGCTATTATATGTCACCCAGAACCATGCGCTTGCATCACTTATGCAAGCTGAGTATGTGTGTGTGTGTGTGTGTGTGTGTGTGTGTGTGTGTGTAGCTGGCATTTGATATCTGTGTGGTAGTAGGGCTCTTTGTGTGAGAAGAAGCGTAATCTTGACACCATTTGAATTAATGTAGGAGGGCATAGCAAGCACTCAAATATACTCTGTTGCAATTAATGTACTAAAAGGAGTACCGAAAGTACTTCTTTTGAAATATATATGTTTAGAACGTGATTTGTAAAGTTACGTGACAATTTACACATTAATGTAAAGGAACACATTAACATGAAATGTCTTGTGTGAGATACTTAACTAGGATGTGTGCTAATACCTTTGACAGATTCAAATGTATCTTCATATGTATAACCAGAAATAATCATGTGTAGGTATAATTATAATGACACTTTAATTGTTTTTTGCATTATATTCATGGTTATAAGAAGCTGCATTTATTTTGTACAAATGGGCACTGCTAGACCTGGAACCATTAGCGTGAGACTCCCTTCCATTTTTCACTGATTGCCTCCTCTGTTTTTGATATGTTTTGCTGCTTTAGATGCTTTGGGCACTGTGCCACTGCTATTCAGTGCCACAGTGCAAGTGCTCCCTATGTTAAATTGATGTACTGATTTGTGACTCCATGACTGGCTATGTGATTTACTTGTCAAATCCTAGTACAGTGCACCATGTGTGCCCAGGGCAGGTAAATCAAATGCTGCTGGTGGGCTTGCAGCACTGATTTTGCCACCCACAGTAGCAGATTGTAAAGTGTGTCTCAGGACTGCCATTGCAGAGCCTGTGTGTAGTCTGCGACTGCCATGTCGACTTGGCAGGTGCACCCACTTGCCAGTCCCTAAACCTCCCTTTTCTACATATCAGACACCCCTAAGGTAGGCCCAAGCGCAGGGTGCATTGTATGTAAAAGGTAGGACATGCCCTGATGTGTGTGGCATGTCCTGATAGTGAATTACAGCCATTTCATGTTTCACTATTGCAAGGCTACCTGTCCCCATAGGCCAGAACGGGCAGTTTGATTATAACATCTTATAATTCTAACTGACCCAGGGAACATGGTAGAAATTCGAGTTTAGTGTGACTGAACTCAGAATGATAAAATACATCTTTTAGTGCAGTTGGTTTTAACATTCTGTGTTTGAAAATACCACTTTAGATAGTAGGTATTTTCTTGCCTAACCATCCAGCCTGCCTCTGCTAGCTTGTGTATTGTATGTCTGGTTTGTGAGTGACAGGGGCTGGGGTGGCTCCAGGAGACAGGGTGAGTCAGCACAGGGCTGAATAGACCTATCTGCAGGAGGAGTAGCACCTGGGCCTGAATAGGGCTGTGCCTGCCTTCCACAATGCTGGCTCCACCTCCTGTGGTGCGTCTGATGACTCTGGCCCACCCTGCCAAAGGAAAGAAGGAGTCCTGTAAACAAAGTGTTCCAGGACTGCACAGAACTGGTTTGGACTAGGTATAGACCCCTCTGCCTTCAGATGACAAAGGATGTTGCAGTTTAAATATGGGGACCCAGACCCCAAGACTTTAGATCACTTCTGGAACAACAAGACAAACCTTTGCCAAGGAGAAGAACCAAGGAAGCTGCAGGAGTTTGGACTGTCCCCCCTGTCAGTGTGCTGTGTTGCTGGGTTGGCCTGCAGTGGTTTCTTTATTGCCAAGGAAAGGAGAAGGAACTTTCAAAGAACTTTCATCATCTAGCAGAATATTTCTCCAAGGGCTTGAACTTGTGCTTGCCTCCTGCTGAAGTCTCAGGGACAAAAGACTTCACCACCAGCTCCCCTCTGAATGTCCTTGCTGGGAATTCTGTCTGCAGAAGCCTGCGTGTCGCTTGGAGCTGGAAGCGCGACTCAACGAGAAGAAGCGCCTCGCAGTCGCAGCTATTGCCGTTGCATTACCGGAGAAGCGTGTCGCCGCCGCATCACCAGAAAATGCGTGCCTTCGTCGCAGCTGTTTACCGATGCATCACCGGAGAAGCGTGTTGCCATCAAAAGGGTCGCCGTCGCATCACCAGAGAAGCGTATCGTAGGGCATGTCGCGGCTCCAAAGTTACAGAGTTCACCGCATGGCCACCGTGCGTGCATGGATAGTCTTCACTTCGTCGCATCGTATCAAAGGCACCATCTTATTGCATCGCACCGGATTGTTGCATCGCACCTCAACATCATCTCCTACGCCGACGACACCCAGCTGATACTCTCCCTCACCAAAGACCCAGCCACCGCCAAAACCAACCTCCAGGAAGGAATGAAAGACGTCGCGGAATGGATGAAGCTCAGCCGTCTGAAACTCAACTCAGACAAGACGAGGTCCTCATCCTCGGACAATCCCCATCTGCCTGGGACGACTCCTGGTGGCCCACGGCGCTGGGCACTGCACCGACAGCCACGGACCACACTCGCAGCCTGGGATTCATCCTGGACTCCTCCCTCACGATGACCAAACAAGTCAACGCCATCTCATCTTCATGCTTCAACACCCTGCGCATGCTCCGAAAAATCTTGCGGTGGATCCCCACCGAAACCAGAAAGACAGTCACCCAGGCCCTCGTCACCAGCCGACTGGACTACGGGAACGCCCTGTACGCAGGAACCACAGCCAAACTTCAGAAACGGCTTCAGCTCATACAGAAAGCCTCCGCACGACTCATCCTCGACATCCCTCGCCGCGGCCACATAACACCCCACCTGAGAAACCTGCACTGGCTCCCCATCAGCAAGAGGATCACGTTCAGGCTCCTCATCCACGCACACAAAGTGATCCACGACATGGGCCCCGAATACCTCAACAACCGCCTCTCGTTCTACACTCCCACCCGCCAGCTCCGCTATGCCAGCTCCGCTCCGGCAGCCTCGCCCTCGCCATCGTCCCACGGAGGAAGATCGTTCTCCTACCTGGCCGCCAAGACATGGAACTCCCTCCCCGCACACCTACAACTGACCCAGGACCATCTCATCTTCAGGAAGCACCTCAAGACCTGGCTATTTGAGCAGTAACAGCACCCCCTCCCTTCAGTGCCTTGAGACCCTCACGGGTGAGTAGCGCACTCTATAAATGTATTGATTGATTGATTGATTGATCAAGGTGCCATTTTGCCGCATCGCAACCGGAACGCAGTATGAGAATCAACGCATCACCTCTTCTCTGGTAAGGAACAAGATGCATTCCCTACTCTGCGCAAGCATTAAGGAGCGACGCATTGCCTCCCCCGAAGCAAGGAACCAACGCATCACCCTCCCTGCGAACTTGTTGTTTATTTTGCATTTGGCATCCAGGTACTTTTGTGAGAAACGTGTCCCATTTATCATCAACTTGAACTAAGTTACTTCTACCATCTTTAAGTCTATTTTAAGTACAGTATTGTGGATTTTTTTTGTTTGTGGTCTTGTGTTAAGTCTATTTAAAGAATACTTATTTTTATAAAACCTGTGTAGTGTCCATTTGTAGTGTTTTCACTGTATTACTGTGTGTGTTCACAAATGCTTAACACACTGCCTCTGAGATAAGCCGGTCTGCTCGTGCCAAGCTACCAAGGGGGTGAGCAGGGGTTATCCAGGAGTGTAATCCCCTTTCCCTGACTTAGAAGCAAGGGTCCCTATTTGGTCAAAGGTGTATACGATTGCCAACTAGAGACCCTCAGTTCTAACAGGCACCTATTTGTAATCCAGCATACTAGTCAAAGTCAACAGTTAAATTGCGGCCTAATGTGTAAGTTAGCTTAACTTCATGTGTTATTTCATCTTAGCCTAACGTTCTCTGTTTCAGTGCAAGCTCATTTGTAATCTCATGTTTTGTCTACGTACAGCCTTCATTGTGGAATGACGCTGTGCTTATGCCAGCCCACACATGCTGCACATGTCACATGCCGGTGTAGCGCAACCGATGGCTGCCGATGGCTGCTGAGCCACGTCTTTTTCACCGCTCTTTGCCGCTGGGGCTGCCCAGCAAGATCCACTTTCTAGGCACTGTCTAAGGGGGGGTCAATGCCTGTTGCACTGCAGCTGACACTGCCAGTGCTATAATTGTACTGGCCACCCCCGTCACTGCACTCGGTCCTCTTGTGGAGCTGAGAAGGCTCGAGTGTGCAGCAGGGCGGGTGGACAGGGTGGAGTGCGGCAACTACTGGTTGCTGGTTTTTGTGGGAGAAAATGCTGAGAAATGGCGACAGCAGTCCTTGGCCCTAGATGCAGCCCCTTGTAGCCCTCTCCTAGCTCTAGACCATTACATACTTTTGGTCCACCCTGTGTTTTGTAGGCCAACATGTTGAGTACAAATTGAATGCTGTCCCGGTTTGTTTCTAACCACTCCTAGGCACTCTCAGCTCTAAGCTCCTCTCAGCTTCTGCCATTCTCTACAATCTGCTACTTGATGCCCTATAACTGAGGACTATCAACTACAAACTGCGGCTGCGGATTGTGGTCACTAGTCAAGCTGGTCAAGCTGTTTGGGTAGAGGTGGCAGCTGCAAGACCAGGGAGAGGTAAGTGGACATTCCAGCTGGGCACTGTCTGCTGTGTTATGCTGCAGACCTTATGGGTTTAATAGATTTGCCAAACCCTTCTCGTGTAATTGTGTTCTTCTTCTGAACTTGAGTGTCAAATAGTGTTCGATAGCTCTAACAGTATTCCTTCCCACTTTTACTCCTCCACTGTGTTTGGAAAGTGCAGACCTCGTGGAAGCAAATGGTAGGCTTGTTTATTTCCCCGGACATTGATTATTGACTAGTGACTTTGTGGCACAGTGGGGCGGCACTTAGGCTGGGTTGGGTTTTGCCTTTGCCTTGTGCCTTCTAGATCACCCCTGGAATTTGGTAAATTAGGGGGAAGAGGAAAGCCGCAAGGGAGAAGGATACTGCACCTACCTCACAGGCCAAAGAAACAACCTTGGACAAATGTTTAGTCCGAACAGTAAGGGGATCGAGTTTGCCTAGAGGTTATTATTCCAGGACTTTTGTATTGCCCCAGGTGGTTTACTAGTATCTCTCCACCAAACTACTAAGGGGCATATTCTCAAGGAGTTATTGTCACTTTATCGCAGCCATAGTCGCAATAAATCTATCACGCCATTCACAAGCTGGTGCTAGCAGTCCATAGCACCAGATTACCCGCGATAGCAGCCGCAAAAAACATCGCCACAGATGACACTGGCAACTTTGGCTAATGAGATGCAGAGTAGGCGTTCCCGTGCAAAAAGTCAGGACAAAACAACTCCGCAAAGTTCACAACGACCAGCCAGATCAGCAATAAGAACTCAAAACAGGCAATAAAGCGCATTAGCAGCAGAAAATTAACACCTGCTCTGACCTGGTGTAAAGTCGGACGACAGCCTGCACCAGAAAAGGGAGCCAAGGACAGAGCCACACATTAAGGGCAACAGATGCCATGGAGCCACTGACCATGCAGATGGGAGTCCCAACAAGGCCACAACACCCACTGCCACCCCCCCCAGAACCCCAACGGAACAACACTGAGGCAGCGCAGACAAAGACAGTGACCCTCAGAAAACGCACCAACCTCACAGACCCAACACCAGAGAATGCCTTTGCCCACTACAGGCCCAAAGGGACAACCATACTCCGCATCCTGACTACCATTGTCCACAAGCTAACGGTACCAACACAGTGGACAGCCATCATCCCACATCAAATGGAACTGTAGCTTGTTACGTCCCCCCCGTAGGTGTGAGCAGACTGGGCTGGCCCAGGGTACGCCAGGCCAGCGTAGGGTTGTGAATAAAAGGCACGTGACTCTGGGCGTGGTCCTCTTCCGGAATACCCAACGTGTCTGCCAAGGCGGCACCTCTCACCCGCCACGAGGCCGAGGCCGTGGCTGTGAGCAGGGTTGCCTGTGATCATGTGTGCCTGCTGCACCCCAGGATGCTGGTCCCTGAACCAGTCCTACCCCCCGTGCACCCAGGCCTCAATGCCCACCTGCCCACACTGGTGTGTGTAAAAGAGGGCCCACCACATGCCAGTGCACTCTCCAAGCCCGAGGCCCGCGACCCTGGCAACCTGCTGCGACCATCACGGGCTCTGCGAGCAAGGCCCACAGTACTCCTTTCTCGTTTACGTACTCTACCGGCTGACTCGGTGGACTAGTAGGTCACACATTTGGGACTGAGTCTTGATTTAGCAATGGCAGAGTTGATATCATTGTACCGGCATCATCGCAGACTGCATCCCTCTCAGCCCCGTTGCCACCAAGTCTGTTCCCAAACATTCATGGACACCCTCTGGTTGAACTTTGGTAGCGTCTGAGTCAATAGACTGGGGGGTTGTCTTCATCCTCATGTAGCTGATACCAAAATGTTGGTGGAAACGAGCCTGTAGCACTCCACTCCTCCATTTGCTGCTTCCGGATGGCTTATGCCCTCTGCATCATTCCCTGGGGGACACCTTCCACTGTCACCCGCAACCCTCCGCCACATTCACCTTGGACATCGATGAGGACCTGCTCAGTCCCCATGGCCCTGCCTCAGTGCACCGCAAGGCACTGTCCTGTGGTGGGGTGCCTGTGCTGGCCGCTTTGCATCCGGGGCCACTAAATGGGTGCTGGTCAAGTCAGGGACCCTTTCTTCTGAGATATTGGAGGGCCTCTGAGACAATGGCCTTGGGGTCATCGATGCCATGTGTATGTGGCCCTGCACTGTCCACTGCCTCCGGCCTCAACTGCGGCCCACTAGTGCTCACACATCAAATCGAGTCCTGACCAGCCCGGACGTCACATCTCCGCAGGAGGCACACGTCACCATTGGCAGGACTAACTCCAACCACCATCTGAAAGAGTCTAAACAGTAGTACCGGCAGACTAACAGAGTTGCTCACACCTGTTGTGGATGCCATCATCTGCCTGATACCCTGCTCAGCTCTCCAGGTGCCAACAACTCAGTGCACCACGAGTCATCATCCATTACTGTTTTGGTTATGTGCTCTGGTGAGTTCACGCAGCAATGCCTCCTCAGGCAGTGTGGTAGACCTGGGACGATCATGGGTAAGACGAAGCAGATATGACTCCCCCCACTGCAGCTGCATCAGGAATATCCCCAAGGGACCCAATCCTAGACATTTTTTAAACATGAGCGCGCTCAGCTCTGGTGCCCCAACCTCACTGCACTGCAACTCACGGACACTTCTGTTTGCTCATTGGGTGGCCTCTGTACTTGCTCCGGCTACCACCATAATGCACCGCTGTTGTCTCTGTAATGCTGGTGTTCACTGTTTCCATCTTCATAGTGTTCACTGTTCAAGTTATTGCTAGCACCAACCACTCCATGAGGGCTGACTTACACTCACCCCACACACATCAAGCACAGGCGTCACTGTACATGTGATTCTGCCAATAAAAAGGCCGGGTGCACGTGCCCGTAGCCAGTTCCACAAATTGCCTGTGTGTGTCCGTGTGGTCATGATGTTCATGAGGGCCCCAGGCCCTACAACATTACATTGTGCTGTGTACAGTGGAAACAGCCATGTCCTTGCAGGCAGCGTGTTACTGCTTGGACATATAGCTTTGTCATCAGCCACTCATTAAATATGGGAAGTGTACTGGGCCATTGTACGGAGGTCCAGCGTAGGTGTGTGATTGGTAATTCCGGGGCTCTGGGCGTGTTTCAGTACAGGAAATGTGCAAATGCATGTGTCTCTGTCGCAGTGTGGGTCTCCTTTGTGGGGTGCAGGTTTGCCCTGATGGGACTTGGAGACCCTGTATGTAATATTATTCAGCTTCCATGAGCTCTGACCCCACCCGCACCAGTTCGGCCAACTCCTTTTGGAATTCTGACACCTGGCATTTGAATGGGATGTGTGCCTCGGTGGTGTGTCCTTCTCTGTGGTCTGTGCAGGGGTTGGGTTCACCTCTATGTAGCTTGTCTTCCCTGGTGGTGGGTTGCCTGGGATGTCCATGAGCTATTGTAGGGCGTCGGTGTCGAAGGTGTGGTCATCCTCTCCAGCATCACTGATGGGTTGTCTGGTCTGGTCTACTGGAGGTATTGTTTGTCCCTCTGCAATGTGAAGGGGAGATGCATGTTGACATTGTGTTGAGGTATGTTTGCGCATTGTTCTTGTTGACATGCAGACTGTACGACAATGTACATTGTGACTGTTTGGGCGGTGTTGCCAAATTGATGCGGGACAGTGGACTTTTGGACTATGTGACGGATGTGAGATTGTACGCATACATATGAATCTAACGGTTTCCTGCTCTGTTCAATGTGTTTGGCCTGTTTCCGCGCATGAGCGGACCCAGTTGTGTCCCCTGTTCTGCAGTGTCGATGTTGCACTTCGTACAGCTTTTTTGTGGGATGTGCTGTTATTGCTATGTGTGTGTGCTGCAGTGTGCCACGGCGATCAGAGACATGATCCAGGGTCATTGTGGGTGTGCAGTGTGCTACACATCGTTGTGCATGTGTGTCATTGTGCCCATCTCCCCCGTCCTTCCAGTCCCCGGTCGTTGCTCACCCTGTTGATGTTGTGTCTGGTCCTCTCGAGCTGTGTCCGGACTCCCACCTCCTTGCACCATCTCCACACTGATGACTGTGGCCTCCATTTCATCCAGCTCCTCCTGTGGCGCAGTACTCCCACCTTCTGTTGCTGCATTCCTGTTGGCAGCGGGT
The DNA here is from genome assembly GCF_964261635.1 of Lissotriton helveticus. Classification (NCBI taxonomy): domain Eukaryota; kingdom Metazoa; phylum Chordata; class Amphibia; order Caudata; family Salamandridae; genus Lissotriton; species Lissotriton helveticus. The sequence continues at coordinate 1,576,655,571 of NC_136061.1, read as the reverse complement.
TTGTGCTTGGTGCGGCTTTTCACATCATGCCAGCACCTCTTGCCCTCCTCGACACTCCAACTGTATTCATGGTAGTCTAATTGTGGGTCAGTTGATGGAGGTGTTCTGTCACCTCCATGACGCTGATCTGATTTTCCTGGGGACTGCACCCCATCTTTCTCTCCCTCTTCTCCTTGGCCTTCTCAGACCCCGTTGTTCCTTGCTGGTGGTCTGTGGGGTTTGTGGGTTTCGAATTGGCCTCTGCGCTCGTTCAGGGTGCATCCATGTTGCTACGCACTTTAGTTTGTTTCTGGTGTGTTGTTTTGTAGCTTCTATAGTGCATTTCCCCCCCAGACACGTAAGATTTGCAGGCCTGCTGCTGTTTTTCACTGCTTTTTGTATCGCAACTGGCATCATTGCTACTTTATTTGTGTTCGAGTTTCAAATTTTTGCGGCGTAGCGTTGATTTTACCACAGTCATTTGCCACGTTATCTGGAGACTATAGCATGGTACCGCAGTGTTGTGAATATTTAGTTAACAAGGCGTAAAGTTGCCGCAATAGACTGCGATGTTGAGTGTTGCGTTAAGTTACTTTTCCGATGGTTATCACATGTTCTTGAGAATATCCCCTAAGCATTCTGCTGGCGTTTATAGTGCTCCTCCTCCAAGTTCCCTTGAACGACCCTGTGTTGTGCCTGTGGGTCCAGTCTGATGGTAATCAATGTAACAGCTCCTCCAGAGTCTGCGATGACATGACCTCAGTGTCAATGGCCCTCACACCAAGAGGAAGCGGGCAATTAAGAAATGGGGGCAGTACAACTTCCTGTGTTAGGACTAAACGTGGTGGCAGCCCTACCGAGTTGACAAAGCATCCCTCATTGATTCTGAATGATTTAGAACGTATTTATTGGGATTCCATTTTAACACTATTTAAGCTTTTGGTTCAAATATGTATTTCTCCTCTGATGGAAAAGTGACATGCATTGGAGCTTACTGTCAGGCAAGGGACTCTGGAAGCAAATAATGCCAATGCCCAACACACACTGGTGCAAGCTCAACCAAATGGTGACAGTTTAGTCCGTCCCTTCCAGGTGTTGAATGGCCCTCCTCATCCTCGGATGGTTGTGGTGGGCAAGGGGGTCAGGATTTGAGTAATGGTCCCAAAAATAGTTCTGTGAATAGAGCTGTTAGAAATTCTTGACAAGCAACCATCTCCTTTTCTAAAGATGCCACCTTCCAGGCCCAAGCTCGATTAGATCTTCCCCCGTGACTGCTGTCCATACCTAACTGTCCTTATGGGAGTACCCCCTGCCCCAGCACTCCAGCAAAGAATTGTATGTTGCTTTTTTTTTTTAAAGTCTGCCATTGGCCGGTTCGTAATACTAACATTTGCCTATTGAAATATGGTTACATTTTGCTAGTCAGGAGGGTGGGTTGGATCAGCCCAAGGGACTGTGTCATCATCAACTGTAGGAGCCCTGGTTTAGCTCAACAGCTGATTACCTGTGTGAGGGAGACCTACGTGAAGAAAGATGGTATTAGACTGGTCCCCCTTGATTTTTTTTTTATCAGACACCTCAGCTGGAGCAGTAGCAAGTTCTATGTGCAATAAAGTAGTGGCAATAAACCCTAACAGATTTGCTCCTCTCTCCAATTTTAACAAACAAGATTGACCCTTAGGTCGAGCCAATAGTTACAGGACTTCTTCAGTTATTGAGCCCATTAGGGTGGGGAGGGAGGCTGATTATTGCTGGCCATCAGCTGGTGCTAACTTTTTGCTGACCACTCCCCCTGGTTCCGTGCATGTGCCTACTGGCTTGTGTGCATTGCCATCCAGGTGTTAGGCCTTATCTATAACTTTGCTGATTGTACCAGACCATCTTGAATTAAGTGCTTCTTCCCCCTACATCCCAGCAGTACTCTATTAGTCTCCTGGAATGTTGCTGTCTTAAAGCTCTCTTGTCACATATGGGGTGCATTTATAGATGCATTTGAGATTTGTGCTTTCCAAGAAACGTGGTCACTGGCCCCACAATTTTTGTGCAGGATATGTTAATTGTTCCGTTCCTGCTACCACTTCAGGGAAAGACATGCCATCGAGGGGCTGTTAGCCTGGTTTAGGATTTCTCTATGTCTAAGGTTATCCCCCTGGACAAAGCAGATGCTCAATATAGTGTTCTAGTGTTCCCCTGTGGTGGCATGTACTGTTTCTACAATGTGTATTGTAGGACCAGCAATAGTGGAGCCAAGTTCCAGGTAATTGATCTACTGGCTGGTCATTTGACCAACCTGAAGACACATTTTTTATGTGGATTTCAATTTTAGATACAGACCTTTGGCAGCCCTGCAAGAAGACCTCTGTAATGAAGAAGGTCAGGTTTGGGGTATCCCGGAAATTTTACTTCCTCCTGTTAAGTAGTGGTCTGCTGCAGTATTGCAGCTGAATGCATTTACTTTCAGAAATGGCCTGTGGGCATGCAATTGAAGATCTAAATCAGTTAGGGTGGGGAGAGAAACGAATAATTACTCCAGTCTTATCGATGATATCCTCTTGGATAGAAGATTGAGGCCATCCTTGGGCGATATTGCTGTAATTCAAAGACATGATAGTGATCACAATGCTTTGAGCCTATCACTCGTAGCCCTGGGTGACTCTCTCCCTGCTGGCCCAAATGTGGCCTCAGATAGAAATTAGTGGCTGAGTCAGAAGAAACTATCAAGAAGGTGCAAGAGGTTGTACTTTCAGGGCTGAAGTCAGTGGCAAGTGTGATTGTGGACAGTAATAACCTAGATCCTTAGCAGAATTCACATGCAATTCATAATACTATATTGGCCTCGCTTAGGGCACTACTTAAAAAAGACTCTTGGGTGCAAGGAAGGGAAACGGAGGCCTCATGAGATACTAAGCCTTGCCAGGAATCCAGATGTGCACTCTGTGTGGCTTTTTATGGCCTTGTAGATATGGAGGAAGGCAAAGTAGTACAAGTTGCTGCCTTGCCTTATTCTGCCTTAGGGAGGCGTTCCATGGTTGTTGCTGTGGGTGTTTCAATGCAACACCCATTGACTTTGGCACTGCCCCAGATTTCCATTATCTCATCAACCTGGGGCAGCGCCAAAACCTTGCAGCTTCCTAGAGCAGGCATACGAGGAGAAATTTTTACATTTCTTCTTGTTTTTTCCTCTTTCCATGTGTTCTGCATTCAGCAGCAGGCATGGAACGAGGAAAACACCACTTGTGAATGTTTTTGTGCCGGAAGGTGTCCCTTTCTGAACAAAAAATAATCCTGCCAACAACACAGACACCCTTGAACCATGGTGCAAGGGTGCCTGTGTTGGCGATTGGCTGCAAATTGTGTGCCGGCATAGGCAGAAAGGACAGGAATGCATCATATTATGTAAATACGGTGCATTCCTGCCCTTTCGAACTGGCGTAGGGCAGCACTGAATAATGACTTATCACGCTGCCCTATCCAATTGTTTGTAAATATGGCTCTAAGGATCTGCCTGTTGTCTTGAAGCCTGACTGTCTTCTGAGAGAGGGAAGGAGAGTGCCATGCCCTTCAGTAGCAGACATGAGGAGAAGCTTAGCATCTTCCTGGTATGTGGAACACCCAGGGAAAGCGAATGGCATCAGAGAGCACAGCCAGGTGTATCTCCTCTCTGTGCAGATCCTATATGAAAACTTCCCTAAAGTCTGTATCATATTAGGTGTGCCTGTATTGTCTGTCCACTGAAACAATGAAACTGTGCACCTGCTACGGCACTTCAATGCTATGTGCCTGATTGACCTGCGATACCCCGACTTTCCCATGACACAGTGAGCCTGATCTGTCAAGGAGTCTGCAACTTCAACTTGCTGCAGTGAAACAGATTACCCTGGCAGGCCATACCTGCATGTCACCACTGTGAGCCTGATGGAGCAATGACTCGCGGAGAAGAGACTTGCTTGGAGAAATCTACTCGTTTAACTCACTAACAAGTTATTAATCATGTTTTGTGATACGCATCACATGAACACGTGGGTTAGTGAAGCTTGCTTATGTGTTTACTAACATGGACAACAAGCGAAAAAGGCTAATACCACTTTAAACGGGGAAAATGTTGTGCGCATGCGTCACCTACATCTACATAGTATGACGAGGTAACGCTTGGAGGGATATTCTGGTGCATGAGCAAAAGATACTAAAATGGAGTCTTGGAGACTTGCGTGCATGGCATCTGATTGTTTGAACTAAATTGAGTTGTTTTACTAATGCTAATGCATTAGACATTGAAAAAGACATTAATAAATAAATTGGGATAGAGTAGAGGTGGGTGGTATACAGTGCAAACACTTTATTTTTCAAAGTAACATCTGCCTTTTGACTATTATCATTAGTGCATATTTGGGCCTCGCTTGCATATCCGAATTGAATGAAGTGACGCTAACTTCGTGCATGCACACTGAGTGAAGCCATGAAGGCCATAACTGTGCTATTGGAAGGGAGCCAAGATCGAGTGCTACAAATGTGGGAACGGATGGTGATGAGTTCAACGATGAAGATTCTTATTCAGAATGTTATTAAAATGTTTCAAAGTGAACTTAGAAACGTATGAGAACTACATTTATGAATAAAAATTAAGGGGATGGGTTTGCAAACAATAGTTGAACTGATTTTAATGACATGTAAGCATGATGTGATGGAGCTTCCCCCTGCCTTACCAATCAGATGTATGATATTGAAACTTTAGTGGGTGGAATATACAGAACGAAAGGTATAATTAAGATAGTTTTAGTTAGTTAGTCAGATGAAGAATAGCTGAATGCAGATGATGAAGCTGTGCTGTTGGGGAGAGATGCTGTGAGATGCTGATGAAGAGCCGAATGCAGAACCTGAAGCAGAACTTTCTATCCAAATTGAATTGGGTTTTTAGATCAGAAGATCGCGGGAGAATCTCGAGGAGGAAGAGAGTGTCGGAGAGGGGTGCGACGCAACCGTCGGTATTTTAGAGAGGTCAACTATCCTGTCCTGATTCCTGTCTTGAAGTCTTTGTCTCTTGACCTATCCCGGGGGACTCTTACCAATCCTTTGGCCAGGTGGTTGGTCTTTCACACCATCTTTGGTAATTATAATTTCTCGTTATTTGCTGAATGTTCTTTTCTCACTGTCGTACCCCCTTTCTGAGCATTGATTATTCTATGAGTCAGAGGTAAATGTTTTGGATTTATATATTGAAATTTCTCTCCAATGAGTGTTGGTGACTGCATTGTATTTTGGAATGGTTCACATGCATTTAATTTAGATAAACATTTAAACCTTCCTAAGTCTGTGGTTATTTACTCTTAATAAAAGAATTGTTAGAGTTATGTTAATTATCACCATCAACTAGTTCAACAAATGGTCCATCGGAGGAGGAGCCAAGATGGCGATCGGAACAGTCGCATAACCGCCTCGCTCCGAGATCCTTTCCTCCCCGCCACCTATCCTGTCTTGCATCCTGTTCGGGGTGTTCCGAATTCGGTTACCAAGGAAGAGCCTTCACTTACCGTCTTTCTCCGGGGCTCTGGCGTGCAGTGGTTTCTGCGTTCTGCCCTTGTCGCCTTGCCGGCCTTCCCGGCCCTGACGCCGGGGCCCCGAGTGCTGTGTCTGCCCGGAGGTGTTCGGAGTGCCGGCGGTCCGGAACCGGTGGAGAGACCCGATGGTGGGAACCTGAGAGCCGCGAGCCGGAAGCGCCGGAGCGGACCCACCCCCGATGGTGGGCCACCCCGCATGCCTGATTGCCTGCCGGCCCGAAGAAGAGAAGCCGCGCTGTCCGGCACCCCTCGGGTGAGAAGCCCACTCCTGTTGATTGTCCCGCCTGGGATCCGGTGCGGGGCTCCCCCGAGTGTGGTGGGGAGCACGCCCGTTCTTCTGGTGACTCTCCTTTCTCCGCCGAGAGCCATCCGCCGCGGATCGGCTGTGTGTCCTGGGGCCTCCGGCACTCCTGGTGGACTTGGAGGCGGATGCGACAATGGCGGCGGGCGATGTGCTCAAGATGGCGGATGGCCCCTCGGAGTGTCTTCCTCCTGGAGACAGGGTCGTTGCTGCATTTGCTCTCCCCAGACCTCGTCTGATTCGGGCGGCCCCTACACGGAGTGCTGTCTTGTTTGCCCTGGCTGCTCTGCGGATCGACCTGTCCTTGCAATGTCGGGACTTGGAGTTGCGAATCGCCGCCATGGTTGCTCCGCCATTTTGTGACGCGGTGTCGTCTCCCCGAGTCGGTGTTGTTGAGACTTCTCCAGCTGCTGTGCTGGGATCTCCGGCTGGGTGTTCGATTCTATGGGATCAAGTGGACCCGGTGCCGATGCTGCAGTGTTTCCTACATCCTGATTTCTTTGCTTCGTGCTGGACAGCCCAGATTTTGTGCTTGGTCACGTGGATCTTTGGGGTAATTTTGCATTCTGACTGCTGCCGAGTTTTCCTGGTTGCTTCTTGTTCGCCGGGACGGTGTTCCGCGACGATCCCACTTGCTTTCCCTGACTGGTATGGACCCACTGTATCATGCTGTTTCTTGGCCGTGGCGGGGTCTGGCAGCTCTGCTCTTCATAGAAGTGGACAGGGGTGATCGTGCCTGGGTGCCTGCGGGACTTTAGTTTTGTTCAATGGCATCTCCGTGCCTCATTGTTTGGACAGTTCCTGTTTTCATCCTTTGTGTAGGCTTTTCTCTGTATCCTTTTTGACCTCGATTATTGATCCGTTATTGGGGGTGGGGTGGTGTTCTGTATTTCGATCGCCGGCTCCCCTCCTCTCTTCTCTCCTCTTCTCTCTCTTCCCTCTTTTTCCTCTCCTGTTCTCTCTTTCTCTTTTCTCATTACTCGTTCTTATTCCCTTTCTCTTTCTTCTGTATTTCGGGTGACTCTGGGCGACAGGCACGCTGTTTAGTGGGGTAGGCCATAGCCATTACAGTGATGTAGGGTGGGGGGGGTGTTTGTTATTTTAGTTTGTTTTATTCTATGGTCCCTTTTTGCTTTCTTTCTAGGGGGTGGGCTATGTCCCTTTGACTTTTCTCCTTCGTTTCGTAAGTGTCTGCACATTCTCCTTTTTCGGGGCGGGAGGGCTGTCTATGTGGTGTCCCATTTACTTGTTTGCTATGATTTGTCCGTTATTTTTGAACTTTGATGGGCATAGGATGTCTCTGGGCCACGCCCTACTGTGGTTATTTGATTGCGTGGGGGGCTGTATCCCTCCCGTCCCCCCCCCTTTTTTCTGTATATGTTGCATGACACACTGGTAGATATGGCTGCTGCCTCCTCTATAAATCATAAAATGAAACCTTTCTTATCCTGGCGCCTACTGTGTAACGACTTTATTCCACGTTTATCCTGTATTCATTCTACCGTACACATTGATGTTGCTCCTTTTTGAATCTCCTGATTTAGCGGCCAGCCCCTGTGGTTGTAGGCCCGCGCTTGTACTGATATGTGTCTCTCAATAAAGGTTTTTAAAAAAAAAAAAAAAATGGTCCATCGACCAGAGGAAATAACTTTTTGATCAGTGAAAGGTTAGTTAGGAGTATTAAATAACTAATCCTGGATATTTTAAAATAAATATATGAAACTTTGACAAACAAAACCCAGCGGTTTACTCAGATCGGTTGTTTATGGGCCCGGATGAATATATAGTAGTAGAGTATCTGTTGCTGGTGCACCGCTGGATCAATCTCAATTGGCCTTTTGCTGCTGTGGACCTGACAAGCTGGAAAGCCTGTCTTCGATGGTGAGGCTGTGCTGTGACACCAGGACGCACCTACTGTTGCAGAACTGAATTGAAAAATGAACAAAGTATATGCCACTTACACATGTTGTACACACATTGGGTCATCATCGTGCAGAAGTACACACTGTTGGGAATTCAATGGATGATGAAGCAGTCAAATCTGCATTAGCGACAATTAAAGTTGCGGCTGTTAAATGTTCTATGGCTAAAATTGATGATGACATTTTGGCGGCCATCACTGCAACTAGGGATGGTACTCCCTTGCCTCAGGGATTTTCTTCTAAATATACTTAACAGTTAACTACTGACGAAGTTCTCTTTGTGTCCTGTCCTTGGGTTGGTGATCATCTGATTCCCAACCTTGACCACAGACAATCTTTAATAGTGGCCGCTCATGAAGGTATGGCTTCTGCACATGCAGGAGTGACTGCCATTGTTTCTCTTTTTACAGCAACGCTATTGGTGGCGCGGTTTATACCAGCAGACTAGCCGATATGTCTTTTGTTGAGATGTTTGCCAAAAAATTAAGAGTTCTACCTTGTCGCGACCACCACAGACACACCTTTTTTTTCTAATAAGCCAGTTGGCTGTATTTATATTGATCCTTGCGGTCCACTTATATCTGATAATGTTTCAAATATGTTTTGGTTGCAGTGGATTCCTGCACAAGGTTCCTCTGGGTCTGGCCACAGTGCTTGGTTAATGCTTGTACTGTTATAAAAGATGTGCATGTCTTTGTCGGGAATTATGACTGTGGCACTTTCCATTCAACCAGGGTACGGCTTTTGCCTCTAAGGTGTAACACGATTCTATGATATTAATGGGAGTGCGGGTGTATTTCTCAGCTCCATATAGGCCCAAGGGCAATTCTGTTGTGGAGGGGATGAACTGTGACATAAAGCACTCTTTAACAGCAAGGGTATTGGGTATGGGCCGTGGCTGGTTAACTCACCTTTATGGGGTTCAACGGGCTTACAATAACCTCCCTGTAAAAAGATCGCTGGGTGGGTGTATACTGTAGGAAATGCTCTTTGGTGTCAATGTGTTTGTTCTAGACATTGATTGTCTAGAAGTTGTGGCGGCTCCCGCAACCTTTGACGTAAATAACCACTGTGCTGTCTTACAGGATCTACACAAGTGCTGTGATGCTTTGGCTAAAACCCATTTACCTTTGCCTCAGCCTTCTGATGCATTGGCTCTGATTCATGTGTCTGGCTAGCTTCCTAAAGTTGGAGATCTGGTTCGTGAAAAGGTGTCAATCAAGAAAGAATTTGATCCCTCATACTGTGATGCTGTTCTAGTACTTGGTCTTCAGGGTACCTGAAATGTAATTTTACCTCCGCTTCCTGGATACAAAGAAAATCGCTTTGTTGCAATTGAACATGTCTAGTTGCTCCATTTGGCCAATGCTCAATAGTATGGGTCCACAGACAGCATATTCCTTCACAGCCTTTGAGCTCCATTCCTACTGATTATCCTCGGCTGTCGGAGGGGGATGTTGAGTATTCAATTGAGCTGGTACCTGTTTTACCGTCTTCACACTCAACTATCAAAATCATCTATTCTGATCCACCTGTCAAGGCCACTTCAAGAGTACAAGCCTCAAGTCTCCATCCAGAATCCCAGCCTCCAATATTTCAGCTGGGTTCTTCTGGTTACTATATCGATCAAGACAATTTTTCTTCAGATGTTTCTTTATTGTCCTCTGTTTTAACTCTACCACCTGCATGGATTTGTGATTTCATCTACTTGTTAAATCGAACTTATATGGTTCCACCTTGGATTTATACCTGAATTATGATTTCAATGGTATTGTTGTTCATGTGGATTGGATTTCTGACAGTTTTTTTCCTTTTGAATAATTGCCACTATCTCCCAGAACGTTCTGCTGCAGAACTTGTCAACAGGGTGTTAGCCCCACACTCTTCCTCGCAGAAAATAAAAAGAGACCAGTCCCTTATTAATATTTCAGCCGTCCCGGTCACTGATGGAGTTGTATGGGATAAAGTACCATTTGATGTATTTGGTCTACGGAGACCCTACAGGTACCATATGTATTCCGTGTTTCCATGGGCGATGTGATAGTGCCCGGGTTGCAATCGGATTATTGGGAAATCCATGCTGTAAATTAATTTTTTTCTGAATTGTAATATTACACTATCTTTGACACTGAGGATTTATATCTAAATTCTACTAACTATGCCGATTTGTTCAGTTATCAACATTATGGACATCATTTTTGACATAGAGCTAATGGACAGAGTCCCCAATTTAATTACACTCAATGGGAAAATTGCTCAACTCCATCTTAGGGTAGTTACGATATACAAGAGATGAAGTATACTTATTTTTCATGTTATAACAAATCAGATCCAACATCATATTATTTTAAATTGGTTCCCACACTTTCCAAAAAATATATGCTAACTCAGACCAAATTAATACATGCATTGCTGTTTATTGATTATTTAGCCCTGAAAGGATATGATTACTGGAAGGATGATATTGACTTGAAATCAGCATGGGGCATAAAATCAAGGTATGTCCAAGGTACAGAATCTCTATTCCATGCATGTCTGATACCTACGCAAATTATCTTACTCAATGCACGGTCCAACAGACTACTTGCCTAGGGTTGACTAAGATCAAAGAACTGAATACTCCTACTATTCCACCCTTGGCCCTTTCTGAAAATTGGCAATCTTATACAAATTATACTGAAGACCAACAAAATAGTATGATACAAAACAGTACATTTAAATCTTCTATGATAGCTCCGACTGGGTGGTCATTATGGCCTTTGAACACAAATGTTGGCCATTCTCGTTTCGCGAACACTACTTCTGAGTTAAAATTAAATTGACCTTATTGATGTTGTCCACAAACATTGCATTTCAACCATGTTACTACTTATTCAGTAGGTAAATTATGGCAACAATGGCCTTAACATTCCACGTGTCTGCCATGTAACAACATTTTTCTCTCCTATCCAAAGATATAAACTTATCTGACTTCCTTTTGGATCTAAAAGCACCATGTTCAAAAGAATTTACTTATGCTGCATATAATGAACTTTGGAAAATGTAACTGGAAGTTGCACTACGTTCATGCCAAATTGATCAGGGTAATTGAGATAAAGTGAGTGCTGCTGTTGACAACAGTATTAATACACTGTCATCTCGAATTTACACTTTAAATAACATTGTTTAATCCGTAATTGATACTGCACAAACTGTGACTGGGAGTGAATGTTTGCATTGTTAAGCATTCCCTCCATCATATGTTCCTTTTGCTTTCGTCACCCTAAGTGGGAAGGGTATTCCAAGACGTGGGATCCGTGCTCACTGCACCACTGGATTCAAGCTAGCCTTGCTGATGGGGGGTGATGCCTTAAAACTGGTCCCAGGATGCTTCTTTCCGGTCCAGGGAGGACCTGGCCTGGCAGTTCGGGCTGGACTGTTCCCATGAGGCACAGGGTCAAGACTGATTTGCATATGGCTGGGTCCAAACTGGGGTGGCGTGGTGGGCAAAATAATGATGGATTAAACCCAGATCTTTGTGACTGGGGGAGAATGTTTGCATTGTTCAGCACTACGTCCGTAATTTGTTCCCTTTACTACCTTGAATCATGGTCAGAACCAACTTAGATCAGTTGCACAACTTGGGTAGACACTGCAAACACTTAAGAATGAACGCGTCCCCTGGCATTACCTTAACTGTAGTGCATTATTCCTACCCTTTAATTTGGCACCTAAAGAACAATCAATGACCATGAAAGATATCAGTTACACTACGCGACATATAAAGAAACTTGAACAACTTCCCTTTACTGTAGCAGAAACTCACTCTGCTGTAGGCATAATATACAGAGTTTTCTTTTAGCCCATCCTGATGTTTCAGTTCACTGCTTGCATGCAACATTTCCCAATAGGTAGATATGAACCCCTTGGGAGCAGCTACATAAATGAATTATTTTCTCTACCCTTTACCTATTGTTGTCAATAAGCTGATAGAGAAGTTTTTCCAACAGGAGAAGGGTGCAACTCCACTGCTGGTCATTCCCTTGTGTGTCAACAAGTAAAAGTCATCGGCGACTGTAAGGTTTCTGCCCCCAATCTGACTTGCTTTTTTAAAGAAACTCCTGTTCCTGCAATAATTCCCACTCTCTCACTGCTTTCAAATAGCAATTATCTCGTCCTTAATAATCAGGAGTGTTGTGGTCTAAGGGCCGGAATCCCGTATGTGGTGTCTGTTTCCCGGTTAGTTGCTTGTTGCAGCAATGTCCTGTTCCCCCTCCACATGGGAGTGTAGATAGCTCATTATGGCCTTCCGTTCCTACTTTGAAGACATATTTTAAAAAAGTAAGCACTCAAAGCATTATTGTTTCAACAATATGTGGCTCTCACTTCAGCACGCAAGACCTTCGAATTACAGGTGGCAGGAATCTAGTGAAATAGAGTCATTGTTAAACACAAATCTCCCACTATACTTCGGGGAATTGATACATCAAATATTTTATGTGTCTGATACTGTGTGCCTGGCACACTATTTTAAATTTGTGGGTTCTGGCCTCATGACATCATTTCAAACTATTTTTGGAGTAATCCCAGCTTTATATTCTTTCTTTTCCAGCGTATTGGTTGGATTTCCACTGATACTCATCTTAATTTGCGGATTTATCGTGTTGTTCCTGCTATTCCAGAATGGCTGCTCCATTTGTGGTCCTTCCTGGACAGGCATCTCTGCTACTGTACCATGAACAAATGCTACAACTTTTTGGCGCGGTGCCCTTAGACGCTCTGGATGCCGAACTTTGTTTAACCTTGCCTCATGCTTACTTCACCTGTGTGAAACCTGTGTTCCATTGCTTCCGGTGCCCCTTTCAATGTGCCCTGTACATCTAGCTGGCTACAACACCTCACACTGCCTTGGATTTTGAACTGGTGATGGGTCCCTTAGTGGCCCATAACCAGGACTGTTCCTTGGGTATGCGACTTGTGTACAACCCTGCAATGTGGCCAGCGGCTGTTGGTGATCCTTGTGCAAATGTGCAGTGTCTTCTGGATCTCAGTTTGATCTAAATCACCACAGGTTGTCCTTTCATTGTCTTGTCAACAACTGGATACGAGGAGCATGTTGACTTGCTCAACTCGATAGTTGACATCTCTAATTTGGAAGGTTCAGATTTCTTATTGAGATCCTTGTCATTTCATTTGCCTTCCTACATCTTGGGTCCCAACTATATGCTGCAATTGAATACATTTTTCCCCCAAAATACATTTTTTTCCAATTTGGCCAAAGTTTGTAAGGGATACACTAACTACAAACTGTTGTGAACCCTTTGGTTCTGTTTATCACCTGATTTCTGTCATCATTTTGGTGCTGCCGTCCTGACCAAGTGGATGATGTTATATGTCCCGTGCAGGCCAATTGTCTTTTTCCCTATGTTAGCATGAGCACATTGCACACTGTCCTCTGCTTTGCGCACATCACTATACAAACGTATTTTGCTTTGTGCCACACTGTACTTTCACACAGAACCTGCTGTCGTTTTTGAGTTCTGTTCTTTCCCAGGATTTAGTCTGCAGACCGTATTGTAGTGTAGTTCCTATATTCCCAATAGGCTCTGCGAATTGGAATAACATAAACAGCAGTTTAGACGTAGGACTGAGGTTATCTAGGTCTCTACTGACTATGTTAGACTTAATTAGGTTTGCCAGCTAGCTCAGAGCTCACTAGAAACTTTCTCGAATGTTCAGGAAGGAGTTAACTTTCCTGATTAGACAAGAAGGGATTAGTTTCTGACAACCGCATAAACATGACAACTTTGCTCCCTCAGAATAAAGAGTATATCTCTAGAGTCGTGTGAAAACAATAGACGGCTATTTCGCTCAGTCAATCGTGCATGCTTAATTTCACCAGAGTTTAGAGAAATAGAGAGACGGGCGTTTTCAATAAAAGTTGTTATTTATTGAGCAGTCTTCTTTCTCATGCAAGAGAAATGAATTGCCACAATTGCAATACTTATCATGAAGTAAAGTGCATACAGTAAAAGGAGTATTATGAAATAATACTGTAAAAGCATTGATATGGTTTCTTAGCCATATGATACTTTAAAACGGATAAAATATATACATACATAAAAACATTGACTAATGTACTCAACTGGTGCTTCTAAGATACGCCTACCCCAGTGTACCTGACCTGAGCCTAATACGTGGGAAGGAGTAAGTAAGTTGCAGTTTAAGTTAAGTTGATTTTTGCCAAGAATCTGAATCAAGAATTTTTAATCAGCTCCGTACCTTGGTTCTAGAATGAAGGAGGTCTTGTATCTATCTCTCAGGACTCGATCTCCCAGCAACCCGCAAGGGTGACTGGAAACACCGGAGCTGGAATTTCTCGGTAGGAGAAAAGACAGCGTCTCTCTCAGTGCGTCAATGGGAGGGTCGGCTTCCTTCAGCACTCGCATCACCTGGGCGTCGGGGAAGTAGATAGCCGCTCTGCTCCAAACCACTGTGTGTTTGCTTAAGGCAACGTTGGTATATTTATACCTGCAGAATTCATGGAACACCCTCTTGATGTTTCTCTTTCCTAAAGGCAGTGCCCACATGTCCTTTCCTGGTGTTAATGTCTGCATTTAACAATGCCTAACTATACTGACTAATATAATCATTGCACCCTTGTTAGAAATGGGGTTGTTGGTTGACTGAGGTGTGAGCCCTGATCAAGTCAAGGCTGTGCTCAGCCCTCGGGTGGCTTGGAACAGAATAGTCAGACATAATTCAGAGGCAATGTGTATTATATTTGTGCAAAACTTAAAACAGTAACACATGGAAAACACGTCACAAAAAGACCCTACACCAATTTAGAAAGAGTCATTTTTAATAAATAAAACAAGACCAAAACAACAAACATAAAATCAGTAGAACCGGAGATATTAAGTTTTAAAGATTTTGGAGAAAATAGCACCAAAAAATACAGAGCTCCAACTGTGACTATCTGGTCACGCTGACCAGGATAAAATCACAACTTCAGGCCAAAGCGATGGAGAGTGGGCTCGTTATAGGGACTTAGTTAGGCACACTAAACAGAGTGCCTAAGATCCTGGTTTGCAGAGAGTGGCAAGGAGATGAGTTGAGCACCTGTAAAGATATGTTGGTTCTGAGATGTGGCAAGACTGCGGTGCGAAGCCCTGCGTCATTGCCCAATATCGCAACGACAAGGACTTACAAAGGGAAGCCGGGTGCCAAAGATGCAGCGCCCAGTTGGGGTGATGAATCAGTTCCGAGGAGCTGCCTCCTCGGCTAGGCTACCTTTGACGATGGATTCAAGGACCAGCACCAAGGATGTGTCATAACAACAGTGGTTCTGAAAAGGCTGTGAAGGCGATGCAGGTCTTTGTGATGGGTACGATCCAACGAGCTGCAGTGGTGTTGGATCTGTTCAGAGTTCTGCCGCACAGCTGAGAAGATGCATTGGTCCTATTGGATCCACAAAGGCTGGCAGAGCACCTTAGGCCCACTTCCAAAGGTCCAGGACTGGGGTGGCACCACACAGCTAGATAGACTCATAGATGGCAGAGTCCAGTTACTGGTTTCAAGGCCGTTGGACCTTCCGTTCCTGAAGTTTCAGTCAGGAGTCTCGCTAACTTGCCATTGGAGTCACTTTGTAGTCCTTGATTCAAGAGATGCTGGTTTAGTCCTTCTCACCCAGGCTACAGGCAGCAGCAGGTCAGCACAGCAGGGCAGCAGTTCCTTCCAAGCAGTGGTCCAGGTCAGTGGCAGTTCTTCTTCCTAGCAGATTATCCACAGGTCCAAAAGTGTACTGAAAAGGTGGTATCTGAGGTCCAATATTTATACATAGTGCTCTTCATCTGGAAGATGGGAGACAATTCTAGAAATTCCCGTTGTGGTTCCCAGTGATTCTGTCTTCCTTGTCCTGGCTCTAGACTAAGTATAGGGTATATGCAGTCCTTTGTGTGGATGCAAAACACAGCCTATTCAGTTGTAAATAGGGCTGTACTCAACTCTGTCCTCCAGTCCTGACAGTGATGGCCCATCCATGCACACCTAAGCTCGTTATTGTGCGTGGCTTTCTAGGAGGAATACACAAAGCCTAAATGTGAGCTATACTCACCCATGTGACACAGAGACAGGCTACAGGCATTACATGCCTAAAGCAGGAAAATGCAAACTTGTTAAAAGTAGCATTTTCAAAATTGTAACTTGTAATACGACTTTTCCATGAAAGATGATTTTGTATTACAATTCTAAAGACACCAAACTTGAACTGCTTACCTGCTTCTAGTTGGAAATGTCTGCTTATTAAATGCAATAAGGTAACTCCAATGTTATCCTATGGGAGAGGGAGGCCTTTCAGTAGTGAAAAACAAATGTAAGAGTTTTTCACTACTAGGACATCTAAAACTTAAAATTACATGTCCTACTTTTTTAATACATGGCACCCTGCCTGTGTATTCCCTGTTTATGTATAATAAAGGAATGTTTGGGCCTAGCAAAAGGTCTATTTTACCAGGCTGAAATGGCAGCTTAAAACTGCACACAAAAGCTGCAATAGCAGGCCTGAGACATGTTTAAAGGGCTACTTAAATGTGTGGCACAATCAGTGCTGCAGGCTCACTAGCAGCATTTAATTATAGTCCCTGGGTACATGTAGTACCATTTTGCTAGGGACTTATAAGTAAATTAAATATGTCAGTCGGGGATAAGCCAAGGTCACCATATTTTAAGGAGTGAGCATATGCACTTTAGCACTAGTCAGCAGTGGCAAAGTGCACAGAGTCGTAAAGCAAGCAGAAATTAGATCAGCAAAAATGGAGGATATAGACAAAAGGTTTGAGGTAAGACAACCATAAGGCTGACAGGTCTAACATGTGCCCTCCTAGCTGAAAGTGAGGAGAACTACACAACCTCTTGGGAGTTCTCGTTACTAAGGTGGAAGAATCTTGACAGACCATCTCCCATGGCGTTGTCTCCGTAAAGTTCATTCCCTGTAGGGAAATAAACTACCTCAAAAGTTTGGGATTTTCATCCCTCATTTGCATGAGCCATCTGAGGGTCCTCGGGTCTGCCTGGAACCAGAATTGAGTCCCAAATAGGTATGGTATCGGCTTCTTCAGTGTCCAGACCGCAGCATTTTCCTCACTTTCAATTACACTCCACCTCTGTTCTGTGGAAGTAACCCTTTGCTAATGAATGCTACCAGTTGGCCTAGGACCTCCTTATGCTCTGAAGCATCTGTCTGCATTATAATCTCCTTAGGGAAGTATGGAGCATTTAGAATAGGTGCTGTACACAAAACCTCCTTTTAGGGTATCAAATACTTTCTGGCAGGCCTCTGTCCAGATCACTTTTCTGGCTGCTTCTTTGAAGTTAGCTCTGCTAACGGGGCAACAATGGTGTCTTTTCCCTTAACAAACCTACAATAGCATCCTGTGAGGCCCAGGAAGGCCCTCACCTCAGTCTGTGTTTTAGGGGTTGCCAGGCCAGGATATTCTCAATCTTGGCCTGCAGGGGCTGCAACTTGCCCACGCCCATCATGTGGACCAGATACGCCATGGAACCCTGCCCTATCCAGCACGTACTGGTCTTGATAATCAGGCATGCCTGCTGCAATGCCTGAAGCACCTACTGTAGGTTGTACAGATGTTCCTCCCAACTGGATCTGTAGACAGCTATTATGTCCAAGTAGGCAGCACAGAATGCCTGCTTCCCAGCCAGGACCCTGTCACCTAACCGCTGAAAAGTAACAGGGGTATTCTTTAAGCCATAGGGCATTACCTTAAATAGGAAGTGACCTTCTGGGGCTGAGAATGCAGACCTCTCTTTTGCCCCCGTAGTGAGAGCAATCTGCCATTACTCTGAGAAAAGATCGAAGGTACTCAAGAGTGTGACCCTGGGTACATGCAGTACCATTTTGCTAGGGAGTTATACGTAAATTAAATATGCCCATTGAGATAAGCCAGTGTTACCTTGTTGTAAAGATTGAGCACATGCATTTTAGCACTGGTCAGCAATGGCAAGGCTTAGAGAATCCTTAGGTCAGCAAAAATGAAGGATAAAGGCAAAACGTTTGGGAGAAGACCACACTGAGGCTGACAGCTTTAACAACCCTACTCCAGTGACCATATTTTATCAAGACCATCTTTTTGACCCTTTATCACTCCTTGTTTTGTTTTCCCAATTTTAGTGTCCAAACGCTATGTCATACTTTTTGTGTCACCCTATAACAATACCTTTCTGTCTTTGTTTATGAAGTAATGTCTCCTCCAGTGCCCACGCCCACTTCTTCCACTGTCCCTTTGTCACACTGTCAGTCTTCGTGTTTCGCTTGTTCAGTTTCAGTACCCAAGTACTGCGTCCTGCTTTCTATATCTCTCAGTGTTGGCCTGGCCTATCTGGCACTGCCAGATTGGCCAGCTTGAAAGGACAAGTGTGTGGGCTGTGTTTTTGGTCCTGTCATGCTGACCATACAAAAATATAGCCCCCCTCTTACTTGCCCATCGATCTGGCCTATCCAGAAGTGCCAGACTGACAAACTTGCCAATGCAACACTTGAGTCTTTTTGTGGTTTTGCCCATGTGTCCCTATCCAAGTGTCTGTATTTCCCTGTCCCAATGTGTAGGGGTCTAGCTTCGATGTCCACATCTCCTATCACAGTGTAAACTTTCTTGGTTAGTGTGTCTCCTTATCTCAGTGCAAAAATGACTTTACTTTATGTTTTTTAGCAAAGGTTATTTCAGTAATCACCTTTTTCACCCAAAACAACTCTGCAACACCAGTCAAATGACTTACAAGTAAATAGCGGCTTCGTATTTTTAAATGGTTTTATGGAACAGTTTACAACTCATTGGCTTGATTTTGACTCTGGCATAAAATCAATAACATTCTGTGATGTGGTCTGCTGTCTCTAGCTTTTACTTAGGCCCTCTCAGACAGCAGTTCATTGTTTGAGCTACTTAAAATGACTTCGGGCTTTCCTTAATTTACAACCACAACTGTGGAGAATGGAAATACATGTTTTCTCAACATCTTTGCCTCCAACAACAGCATATAAGATGTTTTCATGTTCGTTTTCTGCTTTTTCCGGATGGTTGAAGTTCACCTGCACCATTCCATAAATGGTTGTTTCTGAAACTTGTCCTGTAAAGAAAATATAACATTCCAATTTGTACTGTCTAATGCTTATAGATTTGTTCCATAGCATGTACCTACAACATGCTATATATAACCAATATGTGGCCAATAATTATGTAAAAAAAAAGTCCTACAAATGTGTAACACATCATCAAACGAAAAACACCTGGTGAAAATGCCTGCATAAACGAATTCGATATGACTGTGCATTTGCATAATTATCATGATTTTTCTTTCTCTGCTGACAAACTATCTTTCTCCACAGAGGAACTCCACTGACGTCTCCTTCAAAAGATGAAGCCAATCCTGGCATTCTCGTGAAATACCCTCTTACGTATACGTTTGTTGGAATTACCTTATTGTGGAATGTACAGGAACACTCACAAACTGATCTCTGGACCCTAGTTATAAATCTGTGAGTGTACAATTGTAGGAAATACACCATCGGAGTATAACTTCCACATTACAACTGCCCTTTGATACATTAAATTCCAGCAAACCTGATTTCTTGATTCAGGACTTGTAAATATACCAATGGTGATAATTATAATAATCGCAATAATAATAATATTTTTATTATTACATAACCATGAGAAATATAATTTACCCCGCAGTCACAACAAAGACCTGCCTTTACAACGCAGTCATTACCCCAACTGCGATGTTACCACGCGTAACTTTACCATGCAAGTTATTACAACGATTCACTTTAGGGGGCGCTTTGTTGGACTAGGGTTGGATTTTTCCCTCCTGTTGCCTAGACTGGGATTGAAATAGTAGGTTGTATCATTTCAAAGTCCAGCACACCCTAAAGCAAGTTGTGTAACAACTTGCTTGGCAAAGTAACGCGTGGTAACGTCGCAGCCGGGGTAGTGACTGCATTGTGAATGCATTCGGGGTAAATGCATGTGTGTTTCCGTCATACAACCTATAATAATTTATAATTCTAAATTAATAATTCTACACACAAAAAAAAATAATAGCAATAATTGTTATGACGATGAGGATTAAGATTATGTTTATTATTATCATTGTTGTTGTTCGTATTATTATTACTACTATCTGGGCATCAGAGTCAGTATAAACAATGCCAGAAAACAATTTCCAAAGAAAACGTATTACTTTTCTTTTTTTAAATTACATAGATTTCAGAAATCTAGAAAGGGTTATCAAAGTGACATCAGAAAGGAGGTTAGACCTAATTCCCAAAAAGTGCTTGGTGTAACCTGTACTGAAAATAATTATAATGGCAGCAACAATAATAATTTAAGGAACTCTTGTTAAATTATAAGTACATGGTTGTGAGGCTTCATTAATTGATTGAGTCACGAAGGTATTTGCACAACTTACGAGCGCCAATAAATCCATTTGTAATGTCACATACCCCTGCAGGCAATTTTTCACTTTGGACACACTACCAAGTCAACTGCTCTTGCGGGCAGATAAAACTATTTCCAGTGGCGGCTCGCAGAGGGAGTGCTGTGGTGGGTGAGGCTGGGGAGGGGCAGAGTGGGGGTAGTGGAGTCAGACATACGACGGCCAGGAGTAAAGTAAGTAAATAAATAAATAAATAAATAAATAAAACAACTTACCTTGCACTCGCTGCATCACCAACTTGGCCGACGTATGTCTGACTTTACTATCCCCCCACCATGCCCCTCCCCCCACACCACCACGCAGCACTCCCTCTGCGAGCCACCACTGACTTTTCCATGGTGAGAAGGGGGAATTACTACACCTGTATTTAACGTAGACACAACATTTTCAATTTGAGATTAACAGAGGCACAAGGTTTTTCATTTAAGATACAAAACAAATGTAAACATGAAAGTGCACCTTTGTGTCAAATTTCAGTGAAAAGTCCGGGGGGAATTTTTACAAGCCCCTTTTTTACCACCCCCTTTTGTACCGCTTTGTGCCATGGAGGCATCACTTTTTTTGACGCTTCGATCGCGGTGTGTGCTGGCTCATATTGACAAGGCCATGCAAAGCCACTTTCCGTGGATTTACACAACGTTGTAAACATGCTCCCCTTTATGCAGTATCCTGCGTTAAAGGAGCGTGTAAAGGGTGTTGCTGTGGAAATGTGTGCATTTTGCAGCACCCATAGAAGAAGCAAAACTTCATTAAAGATTGTTTTTGTGTAGTAAGGTGTCCCTTCCTGCACAAAAACAATCATCCCTGCAAAGCAGATACCCTTGCACCATGGCACATGGGAGCCTGCGTTGGCGCTTAGCTACTATTTAGCGCTGACGCAGGTGACAGCACAGGGTTGAGCCATATTCCTTTAAATACAGCACATCCTTGTGTTTTTTTTAATTACTCAGACAGGTGCAGCAAAATTGCTTGCGGCGCTGTGCTGCTCCATTTCATTGTAAATATCCCCCTGTGTGTGTAAATACTATCCATGTGACTTTTGAAGGAAATCTAGGACAGTTTTAGATTTCCCTGAGTGCTTCTAGAGTTCTTAGATAAGCTTCCAAAGCCTAAAATGTGCTTTAAAACATGAGCAAAACTCTAATGAAGCAAACATTGTGAATCTGGCTCATGGCAAGAGAGAGAGAGAGAGGGCAAACATGGCATTCAAGGATAAATAACACAGTCAAAAGTATGGAACTCAGAGTACACACAAAAGAAAGTCTGTTTTCCGTTTGTGTTTTTCTTGAATGCATTTGATCCAGCGGAAACAGCGTGAATTTTATAATCATTAACTTTATCCCTAATTTATTATAATCAGGAACTTTTCAAAAAAACTCAATAACCATTTACATATATCAGGTCCTACGATAGATCTTTGGTAGAGCTAATAAGGACTCGATAATAAGAGACGGATGTTATTTCCCTCATGAGGACCTATAATGAAGGAAAGGCCTGTCCAGTAACAGTAATCACAATATACATATGTCCAGATATGCATTAAAATGACAAAACCCTTGAATACTTATTAAGTTACTTTTATCTAAATATTTCAAAATATGAATGGTCAACACACGTGTACGCAGGAAATATCAATTCTTCATTATTCTGTTATTACAGGTAAATTCACAATATGAAAACACGGCTCATGACAAATACATAAAAATGCAATAATAAGTGTGAGAGGAGAGAGATGAGTGACAAAATAATAAATCATTGCAATATCAGTATGCAAATAAAAATTTCATACAAACCTAGATCAAAGAATACTAATACACAGCATGCAAAAGTCAGAAATAGCTAACCCCTCGGCCGGAAAGGTATAGCTTGAGCAACATCACCAGCCAATGAAGTGCAAGATAATCAGGATAGTCTTGCTCAGGAATTGTGAGGATAATAGCTAGCCAGAATAACATAGAGAGTAGAGAAGCAAAGTCTATTTTCTCATAGAAAAAAAATTATGCCAAGTTCTTTTCTCACTGTATTAATTATACCCCAAATGTTTAAAAAATCCAACCCCCCCCCCCCCTAAAGTTTCAATTCCACAGTTCCACGCGATTTTATTGGTCAAACTTAAGAGGTGATCATCGTCTCAGTCAGTTCATCTTGATTTCTCTGTTAAAGTTCTTTGGTAACAATGAATGTCATCACCGCTCTTCGGGAAGCAGGAAAATAAATTGTGATTTCTTCGTGTCCTCACGCTCGCTTCACATCATCTTGCAACATAGTTGACACAATTATTCATAGAAAGTAATACTCTAATCATAAGAAATCCTAGTGATATGCTGAGCACAGCTAAACAAATAAATCAGTATTCTATAAATAATGAAGGACAAAGTACATTCTTAGCAAATTTTGAGGCTTTCTTAGAGAAACCAGGAAAACCATTGGTTTTCTGAAGAATAAAACACACTTCAGTTAAGGGAAACAAAAGAAAATACATAAGAAAATCAATTATTCGAGGTTCATTATTCTAATTAAACTCATAAGTATGATCTAAATTTTCAATAATCAAGCTATTAATAATAATAGTTTTTCTCTTGTTATGAAGGATAAACATTTCCCGAAACATTTTCTGTAAGCATTTCTTTTATTACTATTTAATATTTCTTTGTGTAAGTTTTTAAATGCATATTTTTTTCAAGTCTCTCTCTTGTAACATTTTAGTTCATGTAAAAACAATTGATATATTTCCATGCTTTCAGCATGTTAAACATTGCAGCGCCTATTTTACTAAACGTGCCATGCCTTTATTGCACTTATTCACGTAAAAAAAATTAAATACCTATGTTAATAATTTTCACACCATTAGTCATTGTTTTGTAAATAACATAGTTATGAGCAGATTTGAGCAAGCAAGATTATTTCGCAAAAATCATGCTTCATCACATTCGATTTTCTTTCTCCCCACACATCAAATTGTAACCTAGGAATTCATTTGGACCAGGCATTCATTCCACCAAAGTGCTAGGTAAGTGGAGGCCACGGTCTGCATTCTCCCCTGCTAGAGGTTCTGCATGTCCACTGTTGTGATGAATACCCAGAAGGCAAACCAGTTTTCAGTGCGGACACCAAATTACTTTGGCCTTATTCTTCAATTTGTTTTTAAATTTGGTAATTGAGCAGTGAGGCAGCGGATTCTTCGTGAGAGGCATTAAACATATGACTGTGATGTTCTGAAAGATTTCTACTGCATTTGTGTTGGTCATTTGTAGGACCGGACTGATCGTAGTGGGCACCGGGCGTTTCACCGGTAGGTCGGCAGGGTGGGACCAGTTTTGGACCACTGGGGGGCGATTTTGTTACAGGAGGACGGTTTTGCAGCATAGCTGCTATATCGCCCCCCTGTAACAGAACCAGCTGCAGTGTTCTCCACACACAGCAACCCAGGGGCCAGCCCGACTCAATTGCCTGGGCCGGTTTGCAGTCCCAGTCCGGCCCTTGTTATTTGTATTGTTTCTTGGTTGGGACAACCAGGCTTTTCCTGGCAGTCTTTAACAAGAAATATTTGCACCAAAAAGACCCACTTCAGTAAGTTATGCCCTATCTATTAACAGATGGTGCTTTGATGACTGGAAAGTCTGTTTCTGACAGCGGAGTCAGCTAAGGCTTCCCCCCAGAAGCTTGGTGATTTGCCCTGCTCAATGGGGGGGCAAACTCTAAGTTAAGCCCTTCTCTATTTGAAGTAATTTACTGCTTAGAACATAATCCTGCTTATTAAACCAAGCCCAAGTACACTTGGTTGACTGGCTTTTATGTAATATCCATTGCTGTATCATACCTCTTTAATATCTCATAGGCCTTTGGTTGATTGGTTAACTGATTGATTAGGCATTTGTAAAGTACATTGTCACACTTATCCTGGGTGTCCTGGTTTGAGATGGCATGCTGACTGCCTAAGTATAGCTTGCTGTTAAGTCATGATCTAAGATGATATTATATTCTCTGGATTCAGTGGGCTGATTTACCAACTATGCTTGCTCATTTCATCATGATCAAATTCCTTGGCACTACTACATGTCATAGTGAGAGGTTGCTGGATGTATTGGCTGGTGAAATGGAGGGTTTTGATTTGCCTTTGTAAACAAGAAGAATATTGGGAGGAACTTCAATGCTGAGATTTGCTTCTCCAGAGTGTAGGGCTTCCAAGGCAAGTGATGGTCTTCTCTGTCCTCATGTTGAGCAGTTGGGTGCCAAGAAAAAGGTGGTTGGTAGAGCAAATGTATATGGGGGAGATGTGTGGTACTTGGCTGAAGCTCTTACAGTGACTGTGTCCGCTTCTAAGGAATGTGGACATTTTGAATGCCATTTGTGACCCTAAAGGGAAGATAGGATTTTTTTAAGGCACCTGTACATTATGGGCCATATTTAACGACAGTTGTTTCCATGGTTGCACCACTTTTTTTGCAAAAATGCTAGAAGATTTTACAAAACTATGCAAGGGGAGATTTGTGCCACTTTGCGTGACTTTGTAAAGAAATGTAATATAACGCAAGGGCTTGCACTGCATTGCATTACATTTCTTTCTGGGATTGACCACTTCCTGCACAAAAACATTTCTCCTTCTAATGCAGGCACCCTTCTACCGTAGTGCTATGTGCCTGTAATGGAGCTAGGCTTCCTAGGCTATTAGAGAAAATATTTGCAGGCATCTTAGTAGCTATGGAGCATTTCTGTTCTCTTTCTTTCACACAATGCAGCTGAGCAACCTTGACTGTGTTGCATAAAAGGTTACCAAATCTGTCCCAAAGTCTTTTATCTTCAGGTAATTCAGTAGCGTGGAAGAACCATTTAGTATAGTCTGAGTTGTTTTTAAAGGTACTTTTGAAAAGGCTGCTGAGTGTACTTTCATAGTCAAGTATGGCGTTGGATTCCTTTGCTTTCAATACATATTCTAACCCTTGAGATATATAAAGATGTCAATCGGAGTTGCTTGAGTTGAAAAAGGCTCCTCTAGTGACTATTCTTATTTGTGCTTACATACTTAGGTACTACTTTACAACAGAGCCAAAAACATTTACGAAAGTTGCATGTATTTTATTAACATTACCAGCAGCCATTTCTGCAACATTCGGAACACGTTCAGAGATTTGGAGAATAAATAGTATTAAAGTCCTTAAGTCTAGTCATGTTGAGGGTAGTAAATATCATATAGAAATTGGAGAAAAGGATCTAAAAAGTTCTCACAGCCTGGCTTGTTTTAAGAAATTAAGATGTTTATTGAGGAAATCAGGTTACATGCGACCAACAGGACAGTCAGAGAGACAGCAACTGTCACTCTGAGCTAACACTTTCCAAGTTCCACCTTAGACACTGTCGTCAAGGTGGCACCTGCTCTACCTAACACATTTCTTCCTTTATGTTGAACAAATAACATTAGTACCCCTCATTTCAACCCACCTCAAATACAACAAGCATTAGAAATGCAATCGGGCTCGGATTTATTTGAGTTTGAGCTAATGGCATTGTAAATGCCAATGTATTGTTGCTATGTGTTATAGAGTGTGTTCATGTGGTGTGTACTGCCAGTGATCTCCTTGTGAGTGTGAGAATATTGCACCGTTACTGCCTGTGATGTCCTTCTTGTGAGTGTGAGAAGCTTGCACCTCTGCTGCCTGTGGTCTCCTTGTGAGTGTAAGAAGCTTGCACTGCTGCTGCCTGTGATGTCCTACTCACTACTCTACTCTACTCACTACTCTACTCACTACTCACTACTCTACTCACTACTCTGCACTCACTACTCACTACTCTACTCACTACTCTACTCACTACTCACTACTCTGCACTCACTACTCACTACTCTACTCACTACTCTACTCACTACTCTACTCACTACTCTACTCACTACTCTGCACTCACTACTCACTACTCTACTCACTACTCTACTCACTACTCTACTCACTACTCACTACTCACTACTCTACTCACTACTCACTACTCTACTCACTACTCACCTCACTACTCACTACTCTACTCACTACTCACTTCTCTACTCACTACTCTGCACTTACTACTTTACTCACTACTCTACTCTACTCACCTCACTACTCTACGCACTACTCTACTCACTACTGACTACTCTACTCACTACTCTGCACTCACTACTCACTACTCACCTCACTACTCTACTCTACTCACTACTCACTACTCTGCACTCACTACTCACTACTCTACTCACTACTCTACTCACTACTCTACTCACTACTCACTACTCTACTCACTACTCTACTCACTACTCTGCACTCACTACTCACTACTCTACTCACTACTCTACTCACTACTCACTACTCACTTCTCTACTCACTACTCTGCACTCACTACTTTACTCACTACTCTACTCACCTCACTACTCTACTCACTACTCTACTCACTACTCACTACTCTGCACTCACTACTCACTACTCTACTCACTACTCTACTCACTACTCTACTCACTACTCACTTCTCTGCACTCACTACTCACTACTCTACTCACTACTCTACTCACTGCACTCACTACTCACTACTCTACTCACTACTCTACTCACTACTCACTACTCTACTCACTACTCTGCACTCACTACTCACTACTCTACTCACTACTCTACTCACTACTCTACTCACTACTCTACTCACTACTCACTACTCTACTCACTACTCACTTCTCTACTCACTACTCACTACTCTGCACTCACTACTCACCTCACTACTCTACTCACTACTCACTACTCTACTCACTACTCACTACTCTGCACTCACTACTCACTACTCTACTCACTACTCTACTCACTACTCACTACTCTACTCACTGCTCTCTACTCACTACTCACTACTCTGCACTCACTACTCACTACTCTACTCACTACTCACTACTCTACTCACTACTCTATTCACTACTCACTACTCTGCACTCACTACTCACTACTCACTACTCTACTCACTACTCTACTCACTACTCTACTCACTACTCACTACTCTGCACTCACTACTCACTACTTTACTCACTACTCTACTCACTACTCTACTCACTACTCTACTCACTACTCACTACTCACTAATCTGCACTCACTACTCACTACTCTACTCACTACTCTACTCACTACTCTGCACTCACTACTCTACTCACTACTCACTATTCTACTCACTACTCACTACTCTACTCACTACTCACTACTCACTACTCACTACTCACTACTCTACTCACTACTCTCCACTCACTACTCTACTCACTACTTTCTACTCACTACTCTACTTACTACTCACTACTCTGCACTCACTACTTTACTCACTACTCTACTCCTGTGTCAGTTTTCTGATGTTAGTGTGAGCCTCCCTTCTATGTCAGTGTACCAGCCTTAGAGCCCCATGTGATGTGATTGTCTCCTTATAAACTGCTTATTACATACTAAGTAAGCTTAGAAGAAGTAACAATATGGATGACCACTGGGGGTGGGGGAGAAGGGGTAAAGGATAAAGATGGAGAGTTCTGGTGATCTAAAAAATGGACCAGGGGTGATGAATATTTTAGGTAAGAAACTTGAAAAAAAGTGGAAAGTAAAGGGCAAATTTACTAAATGTTAGCGCAACTGATCCCAGCAATCAATGTTTCTGTGTGCGTGGTTCAATTGAGAGAGAAATATTGGCGAGCTGTATTTACTAAAAAAGGCCTGTTCCTGCATTCTCCCACTGCACTGCTCCATGATGCACAAGCAGGCACCATTGTGCAAAGGTGTGTGTGTGTGTGTGTGTACGTGTTTGTGCGTGTGCGTGTGTGATGGTGTGAAAACTAGATCTGATGCATGTGATTCTCTACATTGCTGGCCGGCTGTTCATGCGCGCACAGAGCTGAAGGGAAAAAAACACAGCAGTGCACACGCTCCCACCACCATCTGCCTTCAATTACCAGCACCTCGGACAGCTGGTAATTGAGGATTTATGTATTCTTCTGCGCGTGTTGCTTAAAAAGTACTGTGACTGCCCTTGAAGCTACAGGAAACTTCTTTCAATTATCTCCGCCGTGAACGCGGCACTCTGACAGCTCCTGCAATGGTGAACGCGCTCCCACCATCTGCATTGCATTACACGGGCACTCTGACAGCTCCTAATTAAGATTAATAAGTCTGCCGTGCACGTAACCGCACACTTTATGCCATGAAACTGAAATAAATGACGGCCGAAAAGTAAATATAGCCTATCACGTCAAGGCTACTAAATAGACAGCACAGCGAAGACGAATCACTACCCAGATGCCATAAAAAACGCGGCGCGCACTAAGGAATGTGCCAGCCGGACCCCTTTCAGAATTCTTTTTTTTTTTCGAATACATAAGAGCTCGGAAGCTCCGCCCCCCACTTTGTGGTGGCGTAGGCCCGAGCCCTAAAAAGGAACCTAAAAATACAAGAATTATTTTACCACATACACCAAGTTCAAAGATAAATTCATATTGTTGAGTATATAAAATATAAGGAATAATAGCAAAACAGAAGACAAAAAAACATGAAAATATTAGCAGAAGATAACAAGTGAGATTCATAGTTTCAAACCAGCACTTTGCAGACTACGGGCCAGATGTAGGTAATTTTATTTTACCACTTCTTAAATACCGAATCATACCGATTCGGTATTTAAGAAGTGGTAAAATAGAGAGGGGGAGATGTAGGTATTTAAGAATCGGTAAATACCGAATCGTTAAGATTCGGTATTTACCGATTCTGTAAATACCGATTCGGTAATGCCCATTGATTCCTATGGACATTGAAGCCCATAGGAATCAATGGGCATTACCGAATCGGTATTTACAGATTCAGTAAATACCGATTTCAGCAAGGGTGCAGGGGGTGTCACTTTGACACCCTCTAGCACCCCAAATACAGGCATGTGTACACAGACATGCCCTAAGGGCATGTCTGTGTGTCACATGGCACAGGTGTGCATGCACAGATGTGCATGCACACCTGAATTCGGTATTTTACCACCCAATTGGATTGGGTGGTAAAATACCGAATTCTGAAGGGCTGTAGCACTGTAAACAGTGCTACCTACATCTGGGTTTTACCGAATCGGTAAAATTACCGATTCGGTATTTTACAGATTCGGTAAATTTACCGAATCTGTAAAATATTGGCCCCTACATCTCGAAAACCAATTACCGGTCGGTAACGGCCGAAATCGTCCGTTACCGACCGGTAATTGGCAATCTACATCTGGCCCTATGTGCTTTAGCACAATCCGTATGTCACGCAGGTGGTCTTCTCTACCCTTCTGACCTCAACGACGTCTCCTTCCCATCAGATGACAGAAATTTGTCAGGAACTCAGGGAAAATTTTGCACCACATTTTGCTTGGTCAATCTTTCCTCATTCCACCATTTTCCAGCGTCAAGTTGAACCACACTGTCTTTGACAACTCTGATTTGCTTTGGCACCAGAAACTTAGATTTTCCCTTAGAGATCATTCCAGGAAGTTTTACCTCTCTCAATCTCCCAAATTGAAAATTGCTTGACATAGTCCCTTAGTTTTCTCTTTACTCACATACTTCCTCTGTGCTATCGCACAACTTAGCTTGACCTGCTCAGGTTCCTCAACAGGCACTTTTAAGTCACCCATCCATAGTTTGAACAACTTGGCGGTAGCCACCCTACCTTTCAATAACCCAAATGGTGACATATTGCTGGTAACATTTGAAGTTGTTTGTAAAGTCCACAACAAATACTTGAGCTCCTTTTGCCAATCCAACCCATTTGCCATGCACAACTGAATGCTATCCTTTATAATTGTGTTACAGTGCTAGAGAAGCCCATTTATGCGAAGGTGATAAAAAGAGGTTGTGATATGTTTTATGCCCCAATGTGAAATAAACCTCTAGAATTTACTCAATATGAACTGAACCCCAATATCAGTGACCAGTTCTGTTGGGGCACACTCTCTCAAGAGAACGGTGTGTAAATATTGTGCTACTTCTTCAGTATTGGTCGTCTTTACAAATTTTACCTCTAGCCATCTAGTTCTATAGTCCATCAGCTCAAGACCAGAATGTTTCTGCTCATTTAATACATACATGGGTCCTATAATGTCCAAACCTAATTTGGACCAATATTTTTCTAGTATTGCCTCCCCAGGACTGGGAAAGGTAACTTATGTTTCATTACTTACTACACAAGCCATACACTTCCTCACAAAGTGTTCGACAGAACGATCCACACCCAGGCACCAAAATATTTCCCAGATCCTTCTTATCATAGCCCCCATTCTCACACGCCCTTTATGGGCTAAGGTCAACACTTTGTTCTGAATGGCACATGGAATCACGAGTATATCCATAATTTTTGTCACACCACTTTTCATGCGTAATTCTGTAAAAATATGTTTGAGCACTTTCACAGCTTTTCACTTAACATACCCTTTACCTGTTGAATAGGTTTGCCTTCTTACACAGTACGCTTCCCCTCCTCTGCCAATATGCACTCAAAATCTGACCCTTTCAATGCAGCCATCACACAAAAGATTTTTTCCAATCCTTCCTCAGTTCCTTCATTTTAAAGCTGCAAACTGGATAAAAAGTTTGCAAAGATATTTATTTCACACCTGTAATGTACTCCAAATGAAATTGAAACTCCAACATTCTGTAATGCCACTTGGCAATGCAAGGTGTGGCCCTTCTGGTCACCAGCGTGGTAAATACACCCATCAAGGGTTTGTGATCCATGCAAATAACAAACTCCATTCCCAATAAATAAAGTGTCAAATAGTCTATGCCCCACCAGCATGCCAAAGCCTTGAGTTCAATGACTGAGTCAGCGGATTCTGCACCTAGCAGAGTCTTGAGAATACCACTACTACTACTTACCTCATGGGAACAGTCAAGCCCAAACTGCCAAGCCATATCTTCCCTGGACTGGAATCAAGCATCCTAAGACGAGTTTCTGGCTATCAGTCGTCATCAGCCAGGATAGCTTGACTACTGTGGCGTAGTCAGCATGGGACCCACGTCTGGGCATACCCTTCTCACAGAGGGCGAACAGCAAAACACACAAGGTGATGGACGGAATGTTGCACATTGGCAAAACATTCACCCCCAGTCACAGATCTGGGTTTAATCCATCATTATTTTGCTCACCACGCCACCCCATTTCAGACATGGCCATATGCAAATTAGTCTTGACCCTGTGCCTCAGGGGAACAGTCCAGCCCGAACTGCCAAGCCATGTCTTCCCTGGACTAGAATCAGGGCATCCTCGGACTGGTTTCTGGCTATCAGCCATCTTCAGCCAGGATAGCTTGACTCCAGTGGCGTAGTGAGCACAGGACCCACATCTGGGCATACCGTTCCCACATAGGGCGAACAGCTAAACACACAAGATGATGGATGGAATGGTGCACATTGGAAAAATATTCACCCCCAGTTACAGATCTGGGTTTAATCCATCTTTATTTTGCTCACCCCACCACCCCAGTTCAGACATGGCTATATGCAAATAAGTCTTTACCCTGTGCCTCATGGGAACAGTCCAGTCCGAACTGCCAAGCTAAATCTTCCCTGGACCGGAATCAAGCATCCTAGGACTGGTTTCTGGCTATCAGCCATCATCAGCCAGGATAGCTTGACTCCAGTGGCCCAGTGAGCACGGGACCCACGTCTGGGCATACCCTTAACACATAGGGCGAACAGCAAAAAACACAAGATGATGGACAGAATGTTGCACATTGGCAAAACATTCACCCCCAGTCACAGATTTGGGTTTAATCCATTGCTATTTTTCTCACCACGCCACCCCAGTTCAGACATGGCCATTTACAAATCAGTCTTGACCCTGTGCCTCATGGGAACAGTCCAGCCTGAACTGCCAAGCCATGTCTTCTCTGGACCGGAATCAAGCATCCTAGGACCGGTTTCTGGCTATCAGCTGTCATCAGCCAGGATAGCTTGACTCCAGTAGTGTAGTGAGCATGGGACCCACATCTGGGCATACCCTTCCCACATAGAGCGAACAGCAAAACACTCAAGGTGATGGAAGGAATGTTGCACATTGGCAAAACAGTCACCCCCAGTCACAGATCTGGGTTTAATCCATCGTTATTTTGCTCACCATGCCGCCCCAGTTCAGACATTGCCATATGCAAATCAGTCTTGACCCTGTGCCTCATGGGAACAGTCCAGCCCGAACTGATGATGGATTAAACCCAGATCAGTTGACTGGGGGTGAGTGCTTGCAATGTTCAACACTCCGTCCATCATCCCCTTTGGTTTTGCTTTGTTCCCCCTAAGTTGGCAGGGTATGCCCAGACGTGGGTCCCTTGCTCACTTTGCCAATGGTTTTAAGCTAGCCTCGCTGATGACGGCTGATTAGCCAGTAACCGTCACAGGATGCTTGGTTCCGGTCCAGGGAAGGCATGGCTTGGCAGTTCGGGCTGGACTGTTCCCATGAGGCACAGGGTCAGACTGATTTGCATATGGCCATGTCTGAACTGGGGTGGCAAAGTGGGCTAAAGAACGGTGATGGAATAAACCCAGATCTGTTTACTGGGGGTGAGTGCTTTCAATGTTCAACACTCCGTCCATCATCCCCTTTGGTTTTGCGTTTTGTATTTCAGGAAGCATGGGCTGTTGGTAAAATATTTGTAAATGGTTACACAACTTACAGTTTTGAAGCGTTACCGCCTAAAAAAATCTGAGCAGGTGATGGGAAGATTGTTAAATTTGGTGAAACATAATATTGCTTGTGTTCATACAGCTTAAAGTTGATTCCTTAGATTTAATGGAAGTTCAAATGTAGTTCCCCCCTGGTCTAGTTGGCATTGTTTTATGTCTTTGCCAGGTCGGCTCCCATCAGAGATAATTCCCCTGTCCTGGCCTTGCTAGATGATATGGTTAATATTCACCAATAGCAAGCAAAAATCAATGGTTGCGGGGGATTATGACATTTCTTTTGAGCCCTCGTCCTTGCACAATGTATTGTTCGAGGATGAATTATGGAACATTCCAGGCTTGACCAGTAGGCCTCAGCTCTTTATCTCTAGTGCTGCATCATGAGTAGCATCAATGGTGGTTGGGTACAGTCTAGGAGATTGCAATGGGAGGACTTGATCAGATCCTGATAGATCGCCTACATTCAAAAGAGATCTCTACACTAGTGTAATAGATTGTGTCTTACTTTATTTTTTATTGGCATTTTGTGCAAAATACAAACCATAGCATAACTTAAACAGCAGTACATTGCTGACAGACTCGTCAGCTAGCCATAGTGAAATTGCAGCATATTTGGCATAGCACCGTTATATTTCAACAGTATTGCGAGCATAATCAGTCCATTAGTGTTTTTCATTATCAACATACTGATATGGCTAGACGTACAAAGGAACCCTTTAAGTAAAGCAATATTTCATAATTACTGTGGCAGTAAATCTCACCCCGGGACCCTGCACGTTGCAGGGTGTACCACACTATGGTATTCTTACTAAGGGTTATCCACATCCGTAGAACTCAGCTAGCTCACAAATGAGCCTCATATATCTCTGGGACGGGACTGCGTCGCCATCAGCTTCCAATATTCTGCCAACTGGGCCCTACAGTAGGCAACATCCCATACCCATTCCTTCGTTGTCGGAGGGGAAACAGCACCCCAATGGAGGGCTACCGGTCTCTTGGCCATCAATAACAGCATGGCCAGTAATTTTCTTAGCTTCGGTGGTGTCTCAGAGAGAACCCCTAACAGCCCCACCAGTGGAGTGCAAGGCAGGGTTTGGCCCATTATATCTTTAATATAATGCAGTATTTTTAACCAAAAATTGGCAATAGGTCGACACTGCCATGCCAGGTGTAAAAATGATGCTTGGGGGGGCCCCACATCTCCAGCAACTATCGTCAGAACGCACCCCTATTCGATGGAGCTGCACCAGAGTACGGTAGAGTCAGTGGATGTATTTAAAATGGATAAGTCTGAGGTGATAATTTGGGGATAATTGCTCTATCTGTCTGCAACTAAAATCCCATTGCTCATCTGTAATACTCTCCCCCAGATCCCCCTCCCACGCCGCCCAGGATGTCGGCACAATAGCTGGTTAATCTCTCTGTGTGATGGTATATATTCGGGTGATCAGCTTGCGACTGGATTCCACCACCAGTACATGTTCAAGGGCAGGTGGCATCTGGGGGGGACTTCGGAAATGTTCCAAACTTGCTTCTTCAGGCTGCCCGCAGCTGGTAATACTGCAGCGTATCTAATGTGGATGGAGGCGTGGGGGCGCGCATATGTTGCAATGTAAGGAAGTTGTCCCCAGGGTATGGATCTTTACCTACCAGTATGTGGTGCAAATGTGCTCGCGTCTGTGCCTTACTGTCCATAAGTAGTGGAATCAGTGGGTTGTTTGCCAATTTAATGGAGGGGCATAGAGTATGCTAGCCTCTGTTCACTTACAGAGACCCCCATGCCCATGGCAGCGCCTCAACGGTCTGTACTTCATTACGTGGGCACTTGAATGGTTGAAAGATGGCGGTGTTGTGGGGAAGGGGGTGATCCTGTCTAACTCAATGGCCACGTGGGGCTGTACCCAGCGATGTAGGAATTGAGCCTGCGCTACATGCATAGAGGGCAAAATCCAGAGCCGCCAGCCCACCCTGTACCTGTGGTAGCGTAAGCACCTCCCAGGAGATCTGGGGTTGTTTTCCGCCCACACCAACCCAATCATTATGGAGCAAAGCTTTTTGAAAAACTGCATTGTGAGAGGGGCGGGGACATTCACAAATAGATATAGCAGCTTGGGCAGGATGACCATTTTGGCCACCGCTATGCGCCTTATCAGGGAAAGGTGAAGCGTTTTCTATCTACGCACTCTTTCCTCGATCCAGTCCACCACTCTATCATAATTAGTCGCCCATATCTCCTGAGATTCATTACTGTTCCAGATTCCAAAAATGTTGAGTCGGCCCGCTCACCCAGACTATAGGATAATCATTGTTGAAGGATTGTGTTCCAGATGTGAGAGGCATTATGACGGATTTACTCCAATTCACCTCCACTCCAGAGAGCCCGCCATATCGTACCACCTCCCGTGTCATGGGCTTAAAGTTGTCTTTGGGGTTTATCATGTAAAGTGTGATATCATCTGCGTACATTGACACAGTGAGGCTCCATTTAGTGAACCCGATTTCTCATTGTGCGTGGTGTTCCTGATTCTGGTCGCCAATGGCTCGGTAGCTATTGTGAATAATAATGGTGACAGGGGGCAGCCCTGCCTGGTGCCTCTTGTGATATCTATCGGGTCTGAGACCAGTCCATTTACCTGCAGTCACGCCGTGGTCATGGTGTATAGTAGCTAAATCTATTGACTGCTTAGTCCTAGTCTGGATAACAACAGAAAGAGGAACCCCCATTCCAAGGAGTCAAATGCCTTGGTGGCGTCTAGAAGCGCAGCAATAGCAGGTAACATGGGGGGTGAGATAGTGTACTACTGCAAATAGCATTCTGAGATTATGGGAGGTTGAACTCCCTGGTATAAAACCAGATTGGTCCGGCCTGGCTAACAGTGGGAGCAATGGCTGGATACGGGTAGCCAGAAGCTGAGCAAAAATGTTTGCGTCCAAATTGATCAGTAAGAGTGGACGATAAGAGTCACACTGCGAGGGGTTTTTATCTGGTTTTAATATGGTAATAATAATGGTTTCACGCATAGAGTCGGGCAGGATGCCCGCCTGTGTTGCCTCCTGATATACAGCCAGGACCTGAGGCGCCAGGATCACAGCATATTCTATGTAGAGTTTTGCCGTTAGTCCGTCAGCCCCGGGATCCTTGTCCACCGGCAGACTGCTTATGACACGGCGTACGTCCTCTACAGTGAATGGGACATCTAAATAGTCTAGATGAGCCCTGTCTAGCCAGAGTAGCACCACAGAATCAAAGTATTCCTGCAGGACATCGTCAGGCGGGTTGGACCGGGAGGTGTACAGATGTGCATAGAACTCTTTCATAGTGGCAATGATGTCAGGTGGAGAGCGCGCTGTAGTGCCGTCTGGGGTGACAAGCTCAATGACAAACGTTAACCCTCTAGGGGCCTGCAGGAGGTTCGCAGGTGATTTGCCCGGTCAGTCTCCCTCTCCGTATTGGCTCGCCTGTGCATATTTATGTAAAAAATTGGTCTCAGATTTGCCTACTCCTGAAATCCAGTCAGTTTAGACGAGATGTCAGCAAGAGTCGATGGAGTGGGTGAGTGAAAATACTGTGCTTCTAACGCTTGTATGTCTTTATCCAATCCATCAAGAACCCCTTTATCACCACTTTAAACACCTTCCACAGTGTACCTACCTTATTCACCGACCCCTTGTTGTGTTCAAAGTATTCAGCAATTTGCATCCTTATACTTTCTTTGAAAGTGGCGCCTAGGAGTGCGTTGGGAGGAAGACGCCACATGAATGGCTGGATATAAAGCTTTGGCAACGAAAGGACCAATGCCACCGGTGGAGAAGTGTGGCTCACAGATTAAAGCGGCAGTCCGTGAGGCAGAGGTCTGGTTCGGGACCAGGGTTCAATTCCCGACGCGGCAGGGTCTTGGGCTCAATGTCCACGGACTCGATAATTCTCGCCTAGGTGCCTACTCTAATCATGGGTCCCACGCTGCATCTCTGGGCCATAGCTTGCTTAATCTCCACAACGGCCCCGAAAGCACTAGGATGCCTGGCCTCACCTTGGGAGTGCCCAGTAGGGGGCATCTCACAGGGAAATCCAGGAAGGGTTCCACAGCGGTATACAGCGCCAGGATGCCAGAAAGGTGATAGTGCGCTTTACAAGTATACATACATACATACATACATACATACATACATAGTGTGCGGGCATGGTGTATCGCCTCAACAACCCATGCATGTAAGTCCTTAGTTGTTAGCCAGAAGTCAAGTCTGAACCACGTGCGGTGTTGCTGTGTAATGCACGTACGTTCGCGAGCAGTGGGATGAAGCATGCGCCAGGAGTCGATCAAGCACTGGTCCTGTATTATACTTTGTAATACCGCAGCAGCTTGCGGGTGATGGGTACGTGACACCAGCAGAATAGAAGGGGGTTTCCCAAGGGGATTTAGGATGCTGGCAGGCCAAAACGGGTAAAGAAACAGTGCAATAGAAACAACAACTACCCTGCCAGGGTATATTTCACGGTCCCCTAGGGGATCCTTCAGTATCAATGAGAGGTGACACAGAGTATGTATCAGAGCCAGGTACACATCACACAAGGTTCATTTTACTTTTTTAGGAGGTTTTATTTGATAAATTCATATAAAAAGGTTTATCTGAGTCATTATTTGTATTTGTATTTGTATATTGTTATTTATAAAGCGCACTATCGCTCCGAAAGGAGCATCCTGGCGCTAACAAATACAGTGTGTTGTGCGGTGTGAGGGAATTAAAGGATAGTATTAACAAAGTCTGATGATAGGCTGAAGATCCAAGTCTTTAGTTGCTTTCTGAAAAGGCCTTCTGTCTGAAGGAATCTAAGATCTTTGGGCATGACATTCCAGGCCTTAGAGGAGAGATGCGTCAGGGTTTTTCCCCCTTTGGTTTTATGATTGAATTTAGGCATAGAAATCAGATTGCAGTCTGAAGATCTTAGCCTCCTTGATGGATTATAATGAATGTATCGTTTGGTGAGGTATCTTGGACCCGTATTATTGAAAGCACGGTGGGAGATCATGAGCATCTTGTAAAGAATTCTCTTATTAAGAGGCAGCCAATGTAAGGCCTTCAAAGCCGCCGATGCAGATGATCGTCTAGGTAATTTTAGTACCAATCTGGCTGCGGCGTGTTGTACGCTTTGTAGCGTTTTTAAAGTGGCTTTATTTATTCCAGCCAAGAGCCCGTTACAATAATCTAGGCGGGCAAGGATTAAAGCCACCGCTACGGCCTTTCTAGCGTCTATGGGCAAGAAATCGAAAAACTTTTTCAAGGACTTGATAATGCCAAAACAGCTTCCAGCCACATTTCTAACATGCTGGTCAAAAGATAATTCGGCGTCAAATAAGACACCTAGATTTCGTGCTGAGGCAACAGCCGATGGAGGGGCTGGAGAATCTTCGGGCCACCAATCAGCGGGAACGAAACTGAAGCTTTTTTCCCATCGGGATGATTTCTGTCTTATTGACATTGCATTTTAACTGGTTGGTTTCTAGCCAAAGGAAGACGTCCTTTAAACAATTATTTAAATTAAGTTTCGCCTTGCTGGGATTCCTATCCAGAGGTACGATTAATTGAGTATCGTCGGCATATGATGTTACTAAAATGCCATACGACTCAATTAAGGAGATGAGGGGAACCATGTAGATATTGAATAATAAAGGGCTCAGAATCGAGCCCTGAGTGACTCCGATTGACACCTTCTTTTCTTTAGATAGGAAGGGACCCAGAGTGACCGTTTGGGTTCTGTCTTCCAAAAAGGAGGTCAGCCAGGCTAGTGCCACCTCTGAGATTCCAGCGTCTCTCAACCTGCTGAGCAGTATTCTATGTGAGATGGTATCGAATGCCGCCGTGAAATCCAATAGGATCAGGACGGCATTCTTTCCTTCATCTTGAAGTGTTTTTATAGAGTCTGTAAGCTCTATCAGAGCTGTTTCCGTAGAATGGTGTGGGCGGAAACCTGATTGTTGAGGGTGTAGGACATTATGTGTTTCAACATAATTTTTTAGTTCTCTATGTACCATTTGCTCAGTGATCTTACTTAGAACGGGGAGGAGAGAGATTGGTCTAAGATTAGTAAGATCTGAGGTGGGTTTATTATTCTTCTTCATGAGTGGTTTTACGATGGCTTTCTTCCACTCTGAAGGGACTTTGCCTGTGCTGAGCGACGTATTAACAATGTTGTTTATTATAGGATTGACAACGTCAATTAACTGATGCAGAATCCGAAGGGGGCAGGAATCCGATGGAGATCCCGATTTACACAACAGGATTGCTTCCCGTGTTTGAGCTAGGGAGACCGGTTGGAATATGCTAATGTTGTCCTTGTTATTTGATTTTATATTCCTTTGGGCTGCAGGATCTGAAGTCCCTGGTGCTTCAGAAGTGGGAAAATCCCTCTGTAGCAGATTCATTTTTTCTTCGAAGTAATCCGCAATTTGATTGCAAAAAACTAATGAAGGGGGGATTTCGGGTTGTAGGACTGACATGGGTTATATTTACCTCCACATATCAAGAGAGATAGGAAAAAGGGAAACAGTT
This sequence comes from Lissotriton helveticus, assembly GCF_964261635.1. NCBI lineage: Eukaryota > Metazoa > Chordata > Amphibia > Caudata > Salamandridae > Lissotriton > Lissotriton helveticus. The sequence goes on along the minus strand of NC_136061.1, from coordinate 1,576,616,109 downwards.
TTCTCATAATATATTAAATCACACAAGGGAAGGTTCACAAAAAGTATATATAAAAATGTACCGCACACTCCTCAATACGCCAACTAAACTCACACTCGCTTCCAAACTAACCAAATACAGACACACAACGTCACATACACCTATTTGTAACATTCACAATAGCGCATCAGGGCCTGAAGAGACAATGTAAGGTAACTGCATGGACAAAGGTCAGGTTGTGGAGGCAGGCAGGTGGAAAAAGGATAGTTAACGATAACTAGGCTTCTGCCATCCACAAAGTTCACGCCAACGCGCGTTTCGGTGTAGGGCCTGTTCAGGCCGCACCTTCATCAGGGCGGAGATGTACCAAGGAGTGGGGGCTCACACACAAATCCCAAACATCATGAGGGATGGGTACGTGACACGCCCGATCTGTCTGGTGAGAGCGACAGGACAATATTAAAATCTCCCACCCACATTAGTGCAGCGTCCCCCAGTGACTGTATCTTATGCCAGACTTGTTGAAAGAAAGTGGGGTCGTCTGCGTTGGGCCCATATGTGTTAGCCACTATAACCGGCTTATTGAACAATAGCCCCCCAGTAGTATGTATCGGCCCTCTGGCTCTCTCAACACTGTTTTTGTTTGCCAGGGTACGCCTTTCCTGATTAGTGTAGCCACCCCACGGGAGTAGCTGGATGTGTGTATTTCCCCCTATCTGTTGCTAGTCAGTCTAGGGCGAGCTGCCTCCCTGAGATGGGTCTCCTGTAGAAGACAGATGTCCGCCTCTTGTCTGACCAGATAAGACTGTACCAGAAAATGCTTTTTGGTGGTCATTAAGGCCACGGATATTCCAGGTGATACAGGTTAACTTTGACATTCATAGGTATGACGTTTCAGTTTTATGGACAGGGGGGTTCCCTTTCCGGAGCCTCCCATCCAGTGCTCTTGATCTCATCTTTTCGCTTATAGGGCTAATATTATGCTCTGCAATTGTATCTGGAAGATGTGCTATGCTACCCAACACAGCAACTCTCAGCAGCAGGTCTGATATGTACTGCATGGAACAACAAAAAAAAGGAACTAAACATCCCCTGCCCGCCCCGTATCCACTCCAACCCCCCAATCAGGTTGAGTATCCCAATATAACCAACCCACTTCAAACATAGGCCGGTAGAACACAGGGCTGAAGGGAATCATCCCGGAGGGGCGTGGGTTCGCCGGCCTACTATCCCTTCACCAAGGCAACAGTGTGGCCGAGTGGTGTGACTACCTACATTGCATTGTTTATTAAACCATATTAACCAGTGGATGAATAATGGGAGTATACCACTACTGGTCATGTAGCTGCGGGCTGTGTACCACTCTTAAGGGGTCGACCAGGCATATCCTGTACATTAGTCATTATCGTTCAGCTGGCTACTCAGTGACACTGCAGTAGCCACATCTTGACTTTGTTGCTTCCTCGCCGTCTCTTTGGCAAACTTTAGAGCAGCACTTGCTTGTGTGAAGATCGTAGGCTTGCCTCCTGTGTGCACTCGTAATCTTGCAGGGTACAGCATTGTATATTTCGTGCCAGTTTTTTGGAACAGTTTTTTGGCCAGTAGAAATTTGCATATCGCAGCTTGCACAGATTGGGTAAAGTCCGGGTAGAATGTAATGCTGTTTCACTGATGTTGTATTTCCCCTTTCTCTCTGGCTGTTTTTAAGATAATGTTTCTGTCTCTGTAGTTTAATAAACAAGCCAGAATTGTTGTCGGTGGGGCTTCGGGGGGGTCTGGGCCCCATCTTTTGGGGGGGTCTGGGCCCGAGGGTTCGGTGTCCACCAAAAACATCGCTGACAGAGCAGGGCCAAACAGTTCTTTCAGAAGTCCCTCTAAGTAGTGTTCCATATTTGTTATATTCGTGGATTCTGGAATCCCCGTTATTCGGACATTATTTCTTCTAGAACTCACTTCAAGGTCTTCATTGCACGCCTTGATTACTTCAGCACTTTATCCATTCATAAGAAGCTTTCCTGTGTTTCCACTTGACGGTCGTCCAAGTCTGATACTCTGGTTTCTAAAGTGTCGATTCTAGCTTTGTGTTTGTCCACTTTTTGTGAGACATGGTCCATCCACAGCGCTAGGGAGCCTAGTTTAGAATCTATCGCTCTTATGCTGACCTTTACCTTCCGCAACATGGTTTTATTGTTATGTTATGTTATAATGGATTTATACAGCGCACAAATACTCAAGAGTGTCCTGACACGCAAAATAACAGTGACCTGGTGGAGCGAAGAATTTAAAACGGCTGCTTGAAGAGGAAGGTTTTAAGTCGCTTTTTTAAAAGTCTGAGGTCCTGAGTGTTCCGAAATTCCAGGGGCAGGGATTTCCATGCCATAGCTGCTTTGACGGAAAGAGACTGGCCCTCCAGCCGGGTTCTGCAGAATCGTGGGATCGCCATCCATCATTGGGTGGCATAGCTCAGCGATCTGTTAAGGACATAGAAAGCAAAACGCTTCCTGATGTACATTGGTCCAAGACCGGGCAGGGATCTATGCGCCCAGGTAACAGCTTTAAATTGCACTCTCTGAGCCACAGGAAGCCAATGCAGATTGCGTAAATGCTCTTTTACACTAGATCTTCCAGAGATGTTAAAGAGAAGTCTAGCCGCAGCGTTCTGTATGGTCTGTAGTTTTTTTTGCAAATATCCAGGAATAACCATATACAGAGCATTGGCATAATCAATGCGGGAGAGAATGAGAGCACGAACAACCATTTCCTTGACCGGCCTCGGAAGTAAGGGGAAGAACCTTCTTAGTGACTTAAGGGTGCCAAAGCAAACTCTAGTGAGTTTTTTAATTTGCACCGAGAAACATAGGTCTTCTCCAAACCAGACCCCAAAGTTCTTTGCTAGAGCACCCTCTGAATTAGGTCAAGGGAAGTCTGGTGGCCATAAAGTTTCTCTAAAGGCCAGCGGAAACTGACCATAAAGAAGGACTTCAGACTTGTCCTCGTTGCATTTCAGTTGGGCATGGGCCAACCACTTAAACACAGACGAGAGACAATTCTGGGCAATTTCTGTCGACAGGTCGGAGTCCTTCCAGGTAAATAGGAGCTGGGTGTCATCAGCATATGTGATTATTTTTGCAACCAGTTCCTCAGCCAGAAAAATCAGAGGAGTCAAATAGATATTAAAGAGCAAAGGGCTCAACGTAGAACCCTGAGGGACTTTGGTGGACATTTTCTTGGAAGTCGATAAAGAAGGAGGCATCCGAACCTGCTGGGTACGCTCTTCCAAAAAGGATTTCATCCAGTCCCAGGCAGAGCCAGCGATGCCAAAGTTTGAGAGGCGAGCAAGGTGTAATTGGTGGGGCACCGTATCGAAGGCGGCAGAGAGGCCAAGTAGAATCAAGGCCGCTCTGCCACCCGAGTCCAGGCACTCCCTGATCGCCTCAGCCATTTCCACCAGTGCGGTCTCGGTACTATATGTTGCCCTGAAACCAGATTGCGCCGGATGGAGAACTACAGATGTTTCCAAGAAAAGTGGACCAAATAATGATCTGACCAAGTGACCTGAAGGGGGTCCGAAGCTGACAAGGCAAAGTTGGAACATACCAAGTCACTTATATGTTCCCCCTTATGTGAGGGAGACTGTATCCACTGGGTTAAATGTGCCAGATCAAACAGTTCCATTAGTTCCCTGGAACCAGTAGCCTCCGGGCAGTCTAAATGGATGTGAAAGTCACCCAGAAGGAGGTCATTTGGAAAGCGTAGGGACCGTGGAACAATGACATCATCCAGGGCTTTCAGGAATGCTCCAAGGGGGCCAGGGGGCCGGTAGACCAATGTGCCACCCAGTGTGTAGTGGGGTAATGTGACAATGGAAAAGTCGAGCGCCTACCCCTCCACTAACCCCACTGAAACCTCACTGGAGAAGACCCAAGTGTCCCTGAAAACCACAGCAATCCCGCCCTCTCTCCCGGTTTTGCGGTCCACTCTTGCAATTTTACATCTGAAAGAAAAAGCAAGCTCAACCACCGGAGCGCAAGATTAATTAAGCCAGACTTCAGTTATAAATAGCACATCTAAGTGTTCATCCGAAAGAAGTTCATAGATATCAAGGGCATGTTTAACCATAGAGCACAAATTAATAAGTGCAGCCCGAATTCTGCTCTCTCTCCCAGTTCAAGGGACAGGGGCTGTCTGCTTTGTTTGAAAGCAGAACTGGCAAGTGGGGCATGTCCTGGAAAGACTCTGAAGAACTGCCCACTGATCCCCGCCAATACACTTAGTGTTGTCCAACGCCACCAGTTCCTTACTAATAAGGGACCTCCTACCTCCCTGCTCCTCTAACGTGTAACGGGCAGCGTGGCTGGTGCTAGACACTCCTGGGGTGCCAACGGGCGCGCATGGGTGATATCGTCGATAGATGCACGTTTGCAGCCGCGGTTTCCCCAGGGAAGGAGATTTGTATTTTGTAGGCAACGCAGCACACGCTGCATTCTTCTGACTGGTGCTGGCAGGGGGGGGTCCGCCGTGTAGCTCCTGTGATCAGGGCCTTATTTTCCCCAGGACTCCGTCAACAGTGATTCCTCGGTTTCTATATCACCGCTGCCAGAGCCCGGTTCAAATCCTAGTAGTGTTGCAGTCGAGACAGGATCTCGCTTTAGGTTCCACGCCTCATTCTCCCCCAGTTGCCGCCTGGTATAGCTAGCTCTTTTTACTTTTATGTTCTGTTGTTCTGCTTTTTGCCATTTCTGGGGGGGTTGGCTGGTGACACGCTTTCTGTCCTCCCTGGGCCCGTGGGCTTTATCAGTTGTCCCTGGGGTCTTCAGCACTCCAGGCCGGGACCCTCTTCCTCCCCTGCGGGCTTAATTGCGATGGTGAGTCCAGCCTCTTCCCTTCTTCACCATTGCGCCGCCATGTTTCGTCCCCTGCTGGGGCGCGGCGGCCATCTCCGACGCAACTTTCTCTGGTGATTTCAGGCGTACCACAGCCCAGATCACAGCTGTGCACTCCGCTTCTGTTGTTGCTTCTTATCTTCTACTTTTAGGGTCAGGATGCATAGTCTTAGGCAGGATAAATGGCGGATTGTTCACGCGGCCGGCAGAGCCACACTATCAGGCGGTCATCTTGCAGTTCGGCTCATCTTGCAGCTCGGCTGCGCAACGCCGATTGCGTCTTACTTGAAGTAAGAATCTGGCCTTTGCTAAGCAACATGACAATTGTACCCAGTTTTGGCAGTGACCATATTCCACTGCTTCTAACTTTAGGAGGAGATGCACTCAAAAGAGAGTTGTCAACACTTCACACTACAGTCCCGGGACCCATTTCAGCCAATAACGTTAGTATAGTTTCTTGGCCTCGGATACTGACTAATGCTAAGTTCCAAACTGAGATCTATAACTGGTGTGTGCATTTTTTCACTCCATTTGAAGGAAGTTCTTCAACTTTAGTCATAATCCTAGCTATTCATAAGATTTTTTACAAAGAATTCCAACATGTTTTTTACAAAGCAAAAGAAACAAAATAGGCCCCTATGTAGGAAGAATCATAAATGGTATAATAGAGAGTGCAAACTCCTAAAAAAGAGCTAAGAACAGCAGTAAATGACTGTGATAGTTCTAGTCATCTGTACAAATCAGCACTAGACAAGACCAAGAGGGAGTGGGGAGATAGGAACTGGGAGGACCTGATGTTGGCTGTTAGACCGACAGACAATACGATATTCTGGCACATAATCTCCCATGGGAGCTCAGATAATGTCAAGAAGTACCTTTACCATATTGATCCAGATGAATGCTGTTGATCATTTCACAGCACTTTATGCAGAAGAAACTAATTATTCCCTGTTGCATACCCATAGTCAGGTTGCCTGGTTTACTGATATTCCACATACCAAAAGCAACATTGATTTAGTATTTAGCTTGGCTGACACCTGATCTCAAAAATAACAAAAAGGGGAGTTTAGAGGTTTCAGATAGAATCTACCTTCAGTAAGACTATATATAAACAACGAGATTCTATCCTATTTATTTTTCTTTTATTTTCTTGTGATGTGTGAGATTGCTGATCCCTAAGAAAGTAAGGGAAAAGCACTAAGTGTTTTTAAAATACCCCTCACACACTATGAATCCCATAGTGTCATGCTTCATCATAGGGGTCTTCCCGTCCCTCTACGGGGCGGGACGTGCTTCGACCTACGACTACGCGGGAGCACGTGATTTTGTGTGAAATAGACTATATGTGTTATGGGTAGTGAGAGTGGTAGGGAGTGTGCTAGTGTACAAAATTTAGATATAGTGGATAAACACTAACCAGATTGTATCCTCTCTTCAAGTGGCAACACCTCAGATCCAGTTTTTAGATATACACTATCGTATTGGGAGTATGCGCTGATTGGCAATCAAAAACATTATGTTGCATTCATAGATTAATGCACAGCATTTGACTTAGTTCTTTGATGGAGTCTGTGAAAAAAGTGCGAACCGAGATGGGTGCCCCTGCTAATTTGGTCAATTTAATTGCAAGACTGCACGAAGGCAATTATATTCAGGTGCTTTGGGGAAACCAGGGGGAACTGATAGAGCAGATTCCTATTCTACATGGGGTACGTCAAAGGTGCGTTCTTGCACCAACCTTATTTATTCTATATATTAATGATGATGTCATGGAACTCATGGATTGCTATAACAATTCACCCGTTCTGAACCATAGGAATGTTCCTATATTACTTTCTGTTGATGACTCGCTTCTCATCTCAAGCACTCCAATTGGCCTTCAAAACTTAATAAATAAGTTCTCTAAATTTTGTGACTTTTGCATTTAGAAATAAATGTGACAAAAACCAAATATATGATCTTTGGGAAAGGCATCATGAAATATAATACTGTGAGAGTTGAGGATGAACCCCTAGCGTTCATTGTTTTGGTTATCTAGGCATCAAATTGAATGATAAGCTCAGCTGGGAACCTCATATAAGAAAAAGAGCTCTGTTCTTAACTCAAAGATCTAAAGTTATACCATGGTTGCATAAGCAGACTCAGTCTTGATGTATTTGCCAGGCTCTGGAGGTGTACTGTGCCAAAGCACTAAGTTCTGCCCTTTTTGGCACTGAAGTTTTGGGATAAACTATCACTCAGAAATTGACAGCGAAAGAAAACAATTCTTTAGATCTCTCTTCTGTGTGCCTACCAGCACCCATCTTGTTCCTCTGCTTTTTTAACTTGGACAGCAGACGCATTGCAGATATGGCATAGTTGAAACAATTGAGATTCCGGGTGCATATCTGGTCAACTCCAGAACTTGCAGAATATAGAGGTACTCTGAGGGATTTGATGAAGATCAATGGTGCTACAAAAATTCCTTTTCTGCAATACATTTTTACCTGGGACAGGAAACCCGGACTGAGTAGACTTTGAGACAGTCCTGAAAATATTGAAAACATTAAGGCCATTGTACTCAAAACAAGTTTTTGCGCTTTTCTAATTGATCAATATCTAACAACGACGTCTTCAGGCTATTTGACTAACCAGTTTCTTGAGTTTAAGCCCTGCATAAAGTTCAAAGAATTACTTGACACAATCACACCTCCCCTAGCTAGGAGTCTATATGTGCCATTCCGGCTGAGTAATCTTCTGCTAAAAATGTTTATGGTCATAAGAGCGCAATTTGGACAAGTGTCATGCTTGCGGGGTAGCACCCGAGACAGAAGAACATGTTTTGTCCTTCTGCCCAGGTTACTGATGCCCCCTCAGGAAGTCGATACGCCCAGTCTGTTTGAACCTGAGGCTCACTAGCTACAAAATTGCACACAGAATTTTTAAAACAGACTACTATAGTAATAATAGTTTTTTCCATAAGTCGGTTCTTAGCTAATGTTTGGTTCAAGCGATCAAAGATCATATCTTGGTTGGATGATCACATACTAGTTGAGAGGAAGAACATAGTACTCTACTTTGAAGATACTGTTTGAAAATTGGGAAAATGTTTGGATCAGTGATAGATTACGCTACATTGACTATGCTTTTATGTTTCTCCTTCACCTGATTTTAGTACTCTTCCCATTGTATTAATGCCAATATGTATTGTTAACTCGAGGACAAATTGCCATTTTATAAAACTTGCACTGCTGTAGCTCAAAAAGTGCATAGATGTAGTATTTGTCTTATTAACGAGATTTTTAACTTCATTTCTCATATATATGTGTTTGAGATTTTCAAGAACATTGTATTGTATATAGTATGAATTGCATTTTTTTTTAGCTTTTAAATGATTGTGATTGTTTTATTGTTTGCTTTGATGGTTTCTGATTAACAAATAAAGCTTATTTGATTTGGTTTGATTTGAACCAGAATCAGCCTTCATGGGTACAAGAATACTACAAATGTCCACCTGACAGACTGTTCTCCTGACCATAATGGAGTCGATTTTCAAAACGTTGCTATTTCCATACACTCAACTGGTGAATCAGAAATCATCATGACCAGACTCTCTTCTTCACTGTTGAGTTTGAATTCATTTTCAGCACACTGTCCTCTAAAAGAATTGTCCTTGGTTTGCCTTTTACATTTCCTTTTACAATTTTTACATTTTGTCCACTGCAAGACACGAAATTGCATTGCCTAAATTATTTCTGCTGCCAAACCTACAACATTCTAATAGCTTTTGTCTTGAGTCCATTTCTTTTATCCTTTTTCTTTGCAGCTGAATCCAAACTCACAGACTGGAACCGCATTTCTAATGCCATTTACTCCATGTGCACAGCAGCAAATTGTATGCTTTCGCCTATTACAAGAGCTTTGTCTAAATTCTCAGTAGTTACAATTTTTCTTGAATTTTCTTACTATTAGTTTTCTAGTTGGTCCCTCACCATTTCATCCTCATAAGCTTTGTACTCACACATTGCAGCTAAGGCTCTCAAAATGCTCACATAGCTTTCCACCGATTTCCCAGGAAGTTGTTTCCTCATCTTTAATGTATGCCTTATCATTATCGTCAGGTAATAAAGGTTTTCCCTTTTGGGAGATCAAATGATCTCGAATTCAGACAGTCATCTCACGCAGTCAAATACTCACACTCAATAGAGAACTTATAAACTCTTTGTTTTGGGAAATGCTCAACAAAAGAAAAAACCCAACTTGTAAAAATATACACATTTATTTTCATTAAAAAATACATAAATCCATACACAGTATCAAATAAAACCTAACACAATACATTTAAAATCACCTAAAGTGAAAGGGGAGAAATGTGGAACAAGACAATGTACTTAGTCTTGGATATATGTTAATTTGGACACTCTGTTGACAACCTGGGGGAGAAATATTTTCCTTATACCCAATTCTTAGTTGACAACTCCAAATTTAACCCTTGTGCAATGCGTCGACGCGTTTCGGAAGCTTGTGATGATTATAGCCTCCTTCCTCAGGACAGTGTGTTTACTTTTTCTCCCAGTCAGTATTTACCTAATGCACATAAAACATTATTTTAGGCCAACTAATTGATGTTAAACGTTTACAAGCTGTCTAACAAGTATCTAAACAAAAGCACCAGTCTCTTGTTTGCCCTTTGCTTTCTATTATTTACATTGTGAACACCTTAATTAATTTGCAGTGTTGTACTACAACTCTCGTTGTTTTTCCATTTTACGGTTTATAACATTTCCACAGCATGATAATAAACCTTGCGTGTTCTTTAGACATTAACAGTTGTGCAACAGCCTAGAAAACATTTCTTCGATCCCTTCTAAACAACTCAACAAAAATCAAAGGCAATTCACAAAATAGCAGATCAACAGGGCCTCATATATTAGTGTTTTTTCATATTGTACAGAGCATTTACCCAGAAAATATCGGAAATAATTTGAAGTTATTTTAAACTATGATCTCAAAAATCAACTTTCACACGGCACACACACCATATCTACATTTTTACACCTAACTCACCTATGCAATAGCATCTGGGTGGTAAAAGCTTGATTCAGGTTAGGGACTAAACTGCCTGAATGTGTGCATCAGTATGTCTTTTGGCTGTGTAAGCTGCTGCATGTGTTGGTCAGTAGCTACATGAGTGTCTATATGGGTTATTGATTGGTTGCCTGAATATTTGTATGGGAGACTGAGTGAGTTTTTTATGTCTTTTATTTAGATATTTTTAATAATGAGAATGCAAATGACACAGTTTGCCGGGTAACAGTTTTTAAACGCTCCAACGTATGTAGATATTAAGGACCTTATATGTGCTATGATGTAAATCGAAACCTTTACAGTTTCACATTTTGTAACTTTTCCCAACACGTGCACAAGGTAAACAGTTAAAACGTGAGAATGTGTAAACTATAAAATGTGGCATCTAAATAGGCAGAGCCACATCTTCCTTCCATAGACTACACAATAACCAAAAAGTATATACACCACACCCGTTGTTCGATTAGTATCGTTTTCGCAAGTTATTTATCCATGTCCATTCTGCGATGCAGGTTCCCTTTTCTAGCGTCGGATTCTTGTTTTTCGGCAACAAAACATATTCCGGAGTTGTAAGTTGTTTGATTATGGCATAGTAGATATTTGTAATATGTAGCTATTTGTCAATATTTAAACATTTATATCTAGAAAAAAGTGTTACTGCATGTTTTTGCCTTTTTTTCTGTAATGTCAGCAAACTTGTTTTCAGAAACAGACAGATTACAGCAAACATTGCTCCTTTTTTGGCACCTTTTAGCTTATATATTGTGACTTTCTATATTATAATATTGACACTGTACTTCACTTCAGATGTGGTGGTGATCCGTCATCGCGAACCCTAAAGATGTATAATTAACGTCACCAGCTTCCAGTTGTTAGTCTGTTTTCCCCTGGGCATCATATACTGTCAATATGTATATTATAATATGAACAGTCATGGTGATCTCAGAGGAGTTCATGGCCTAGTTGGCACAAAGAATAAAGATAAATAAACAACGTCACCAGCTTCCGATTTTTTTGTCTGTTTCACCCTTTTGATCATATACTGTGAATATGTATATTATAATTTTCACAGTCATAATGATCTCAGAGGAGTTTATGACCCGTCACCACGAGTATCAAACATTTCGAAGTCCCGGAGAAAAGAAGCTCTGAAAATATTCACCGCTCGAAAGTCTTTCATTATTGTTCTTCTGTTGTATTCATAAATTTATTTTCCTTTTCTTTTTACTGTAACAATGGTGTCACTCGTTATATTGTAATAGACTGTCCTATTGTTACAGAAGAGGAATTAGAGATGTGTCGGCGCCATCAGAAATACAGCTTACTAAGCTTTATAACATACTTGATCAGATATTTTTTCAGTGAGCATATTTTACGAAATTGCAGTTTAAAAAATAAAGCTTTCATACATACTTTCTTACTTTAAACATTTGATAAAACATATGTTTCTGAATGTTATTTTCTAATTTCAATTTTTCCCAGTTGCGGTTCCTATTCACCTTCTCCCTATAAAATATATAAGACCAGTACTGTATATTATAATAGTACTTTCCTATATATTCTTAAATGAGTATGTTATTTGTTACCGGAACAGTGTGCAACCTCTAAGCACTACGACAGAACGTTCCCAAATTCTAGAGAATACAAACTTGAAAAATGATAATGCATACATTTCTATGTAATATGAAGTCATTTGTGATAAACAGTGTTTTACTTGTTCTTCTGACCTCAGATGATGTAGTGCGGGAGTGTTTGTTGTAGCACTTCTTTTCTACTTTATCTAAAAGTAACTGATGCCCTCTTATAATATCAAGAATATGGGGCAACACTTTTATAAACTATAGCAGAAAAAAGGAGGGTGTGGCCACGCTTAAGTGATATTTTATGAAATTCCATTTTTATTTGTGACCCCTTTAATATATACAGCGTTAGTATCCGAAGAAAGTTCATTTGTAATTGCTAAACAAATACTGTTTGAAACATGAACTGAAATTTTTGCTGCACAACCATACCTCCACGTCAGAAAAGTAAACACCACATTATATAGTGCTCCTGGGAAGTATCCCACCCGCAAACTTAATAAAAAGAAGACCGCAAGACATTCTGTTATTTTTTCGCCATGATTTGCACAACCCACGGCAATTATATAAATGGTCCTTAAAATATATAAAAAAACAATTTTTACCTTCAAAATCCCTCTCTACCACCTTGTGACCACTGTACAGAGTTAATAGTGTTCGTACCCTCCTGCAACATCTTCGTTTTCCCGTACTCCTTGGGAAGTGTGCCACAAAATGGCTGACAACAGTGGACCTTTCCCACCCAATAAGGAGCAAACTTGTACTCGGAACATGTTAGCCAAAAAAATCTCCATGTTGTTCCGCAGAGGAGGAGAGAATGGCTGCAAACACTTCTACTTTTAATGCTTCATAGCCAATGAACATTAAGCTTCGGAAGGTCCCGCTTCGAACACGTTACCTAATGAGATGTCCCTAATTCTCCGCGGAGGGGGAAGGAATCGCTGACAACACTTCTACTTTCAATGGTTTACAGCAAATCAACATTAAGCTTGGGACAGTCCTCCTTGGAACACGTCACCAATCAGATGTCCCTCCTACTCCACGGAGAGGTAGTGAATGGCTGGCAACACTTCTACTTTCAATAGTTCGCAACCAATCAACATGAAGCTCTGGAAGCTCCTCCTTACAACACGTCAGCCAATCAGATGCCCCCCCCCCTACTCTGAAAAGGAGAAGGGAATACCTAGCAACACTTCTACTTTCAATAGTTCGCAACCAATCAACATTAAGCTCTGGAAGGTCCTCCTTACAACATGAGAGGCAATTAGATGTCCTTGCTACTCTGCAGAGGGGAAGTGAATGACAGGAAACACTTCTACTTTTGATGGTTCGCAGCCAATGAACATTAAGTAGTTTCTGCTGTAGCCTTGCACAAAGCTTCCTATGGGAAATCGATTTATTTACTCTTAATTTTTGAATTTCTCAAAAACTACTGATCGGATTTACACCATTTAAAAAAGGGGTCGCTTTCTAAACCAAGCTCTACCTTTCTGCCAAATTTGGGGTAATTCCGTTCAGCAGTTCGGGCTGTAGCTTGTCGCAAAATTTACAATGGAAATTAACATGGGGAAAACGCGTTTTGGGACCCCCCTTTTTTCTCAGCCCCGCTTGACGAATCACCCCGAAACGTTTGAGATAGGAGCTGACCTAAAAAGTGCAACTTTTTTGAAAACTTCATAAAGATTCGTTAAAATGATGCCAAAGTTATAGGCAAATCAAAAGATGCTTTTCCTATGGAAACTAGGTTGTAACTATACCTACCTACTGGCGACCGCCAGTAGGTAATATATATACATTGTGTCAGGTCTGAAGCTATCTTCAATAAAGAATTGAAATATTACTTACCAGCGGCCTCCTCCTTTGGGCCTACCTCATTTGTTGGAATGTTAGAGGCTGAGCCCAGTTACGGAGGAGAGCCCACCGCAAGGAAAGCGAGTCCGTGATGGTGCCACATCGGGTGTCATCAACAAACACGGAGGATAATGCAAGTGAAGAACGGCTTGATATTATCGGTGGACCGAACGGAAAGGAACATCAACCCACTGGGGATTTATATGTGCATGAATTTCGCTCAACAAGATGGACTCATGAGAGTGTCATTGTTGCAACACTACAAGGACCATAAGGCCATGAGAGTGGCCCCACCCACTGGGGAAGGCCCTGGTGATTACTTAAGTGTGTGCATAAACCGCCTTGATGAAACGCTGCAAGTGCCAATGATTAAGGGACCTATGCCCGTCTGGCCTTAAAAGCGATAAACTTTTCCTGTTTGTGTCAGGTCTGAAGCCTTCTATCTTCGATAAAGAATTGAAATATAACTTACCAGCGGCCTCCTCCTTTGGGGCTACCTCTTTTGTTGGAATGTTAGCGGCTGAGCCCAGTCGGGAAGGAGAGCCCACTGCAAGGAAAGCGGGTCCGTGATGGCGCCACATCGGGTGTCATCAACAAACACGGAGGGTAATGCAAGTGAAGAACGGCTTGATATTATCGGCAGACCGAACGGAATGGAACATCAACACACTGGGGATTTATACGTGCATGAATTTCGCTCTACAAGACGGACTCACAAGAGTGTCATAAGGCCATGAGAGTGGCACCCGCCCGGCCCTGGTGATTACTTAAGTGTGTATCGACCCCCTCTGGGTCATAGTCATATGCATCATCTTTTAGATCCACAGGTCTTAAAACACTGAAGATGGACTGCGGATGTCTTCAAATTGCTCTTACGAAGAGATTATTCTTGGAGTCTGTTTTACTCGTAGTGTGGAAATTAATGGTAAAGAAGGGATGTTACAGCCCTTTCTGGAATACCAATTGAGACCTCAATATTACAATGAGTATCCTTTGAGGTATGGGCAATCCGCATTTGAAAGAGGATAAAGATGCATGCAAGTGACCAGTCACCTTTGTCAATCACCACTGTCTAGGAGTATGCCCCCAATAAAACAGCACAGAGGTGTCATTCGGACAGGAATGAATAGACATTTAGCGTGGTCCCGTCTAATGCGCTCTTTGAGAGGGGAATATGAGGACTGATAATTGAGGAAGACTGCCTCTAAGGTTCCATCATGCTTCGGGACAGACCCATGTACAAACGGGGTGTCGGTAAGTTATTGTGCGGGAGAACATATACTTTGTGCTGTTAATATGAAATGTTTATCCGCACAAGGCACGTCACGCACATGTATTCCCGCACAAGAAGAGTACCATCTCTTTATTAATTATTTCCAAGGGGGTTGATGGTGGGGAACACTACAAAGTAGTATCTGCTGTACAGTCGCAATGAGACCGAGACTGTTCGCAGGACAGATTAGGGTATTTTGGTCTGCTTCGCAGAGTAGCTAACTTGGAAGGCATTTCCAATGTCCGGACACAGGGCCCGATGTAGGTAAATCCCATTTACCGATTTTGAAATACCGAATTTTACCGATTCGGTATTTCAAAATCGGTAAATGGGATGTAGGTCCCAACATCTGGATTCGTTACCGAATCCTTAACAAGTCTTTAATTACCGATTCGGTAAATACCGAATCGGTAATGCCCATTCATTCCTATGGGCTTTGAAGCCCATAAGAATGATTAGGCATTACCGATTCGGTATTTACCGAATCGGTAATTAAAGAATTCACAAGGGTGCAGGGGGTGTCACTTTGACACCCTCTAGCACCCCCAAAACGGGCATGTGTGCAATGTGGCACACAGACATGCCCTAAGGGCACGTCTGTCTGTCACATGGCACATGTGTACATGCACAGATGTGCATGTACACAGGAATCGGTTTTTTACCATGGATTTGTATTCCATGGTAAAATACCGATTCTGTAAGCCATGTGCTGATGGAACATAGGCTACCTACATTGCATTTTCGGTAATTTTACCGAATCGTTATCATTACCGAATCGGTAAATTTACCGATTCGGTAATGATAACGAATCGGTAAAATTACCGAAAATGTGCCCCTACATCTCGATAGCCCTTTACCGATCGGAAATGGCCGAAAATCGGTATTTTCGGCCGATTCCGATCGGTAAAGGGCTACCTACATCGGGCCCACAGTCCCTAGGTGATTTTCAAGGAGAAGAGCAATTATATAACAGGCGAACAGAAACAAAACAACAAGCGAGTCTTACTGCCGGGACCTATGCGGAGAATAACACCTGTAACTCCGTAATGTGCCAAATCATTATCAATGTTGTGATGTGCCATTCTTGCATAGGGTGAAACCGCAGCAAAGTTTTGTTCTCAGAAGAAATTGGAGTTTGCGCTGTAAACAGAACCACAACAGTTAACGTGTAAAAATGGATATAATTTGCAGAATCTTGAAATTGAATATCTCTTTTTACAAGTTCGGAAACTGCTGATCAAGCTTGTTTGTTAACCTTTTGTTCCCTCATCAAGTTACAGAAAGTTATAGTCCTAAACGGATGTCGTGAAAGTCAGTTTAACAAGTCTTTTCTCTTTACTGGCCAATATTTCGAAGGAGTAAACGTTATTTGGAATAATTAGGAAGGGTGAGCGCGACAAAAGTGGAAGTCATAGAACAGAAAACTGCAATGCACAGTGTTCTTTTACAACACATTTTGTGGCACCCAGAAAGCTGTATAGTTGGTTAATCAATGCCAATGTTCCCTCTTGCCAGCCTGCGTCTCTCGGGTGACCTGAGTATCAGCTGACGTCTGTAAAGTGAAACAGCCGAATCATATACATTTAGAGCAAGCTGTGCCATGACACCCGGGCACAAAGTGGGGCACATCACATAAATTATACTTGTGCCAATCAATTTTGAAGTCGTGTCGCGTAATTTACAGGGCAAGTTTGCAGCATCAGTTTCGAATTCACATTTCCAACCCCCGTTGGGACTGTCAAGGAACGTAGTGGAGCCCCCCCAAAGAGACTGCGCTGCGTGACGCCATATTCGCAGAGATATGGCTCTCTCCTCCCTTCCCTCCCCAGCGCTGATTTCAGCTGCCCTGTGCCAGACACACACCTTAGCGTCATAGTACTCGGGTGCGTGCCTGACTCTAGCATAGGTTTTATACAGGGCGGCTACCCTTACTGTACAAAATACTATTCCTAGACACACTTCTAAGCGTGTTCTGCACAGTGCAGCACACATGCAAAGTCAACATTTCTCCTTTTAACACTTACTTTACAGCACCTTTAATTTTTGGTGCTAAACCCTGTCTACTAATGTTAGTAGATAGGGTTTGAAGTTATAAAGCATGGCTGGTTGCATGGGAATGCCCATGTACCACCAATTTAACGTCCCCTTGAAGCAAAGGAATACAAAGCAGCGTTTCGCACTGCTTTGCGTTACTTTTCCATACAAACGCTAACACCAATTAACGTTGGTTTGTTAATCCCCAATTAGGTTTAGCGTTGGGTTAACATTACAAAAGGAACACTAACCTGACACTAAATCTTTGTGAATCTGGTCCTAAATGTCGTTTATGCACCAGCCAATCAGTGCAAATGTTGTTTTTGCAATGTTGACCAGTGTAAACGTCCAATGGCAGCTGCTCTCTGAAGTAGCAGTGTGGTTGGGTGAGGGGGTTAAAATAAATGTACTTACCTGCCGGTCGTCTAGCCAATCACTGCCTCTCCTCCATCCTCTTCCTGGCTTCTTCTGTGCAAACAGGAAGCAGGAAGCAACCGGTCTCCTAGGCCCCTTAAATCCAATCGCAACACTGCAATGCAGCGTTGTGATTGGTCTGAGCGCCGTGGTTCGGCACTCAGTCAGGGAATGGGAGCCTGGCCATGTTCTCCACCCAGGCTGTAATGCAGTACATAGTACCCACCACTCCTCCTCCTGCTCTGAGAGCAGAGCAGATCCACCCGCCCACCCTGCCAAGATGCTGCAGCAGGAGCAAATAATATAATAATGTTGAGTTATTATCATATAATGTTTCGTTTTTTTACTGCGAAAAGCAGTGGGACTATGATTCTCCGCATTAGCAGAGGAGCCCCCACTGTAAACATCACTCCAAAATTGCCTTGCATAGTGCAAAATGAGCCCATGACCGGTGCCAAATTGCTTCTTAGAGAGTTTATGTTCAGTGGCTAAGGGTCTAGTGAACAAAATGTGCACTCTCTCCCTCTCTTTTTTGTAAAGGCATAGTACAAAATGAAAGAACCCACTGTTAAATATTGTGAAGCGAGAGAAAAGGTTTCATATATATTCGCATCAAGAATTTGCAATTCTATTAAGGCCATGGAAGCAGGGACTATGCTTCTTTAACTGTACTGAATTTTTTCTACAGCCAATTAAAACATTCCATGTGTTTATGTAGCACTTTGTCATGCTGGTTTGGAGCAGAGCGGAGAGACTTCCATGGTGAGAACTGGAGTCGGCAGTTCCAGGGTTGGCAGCATCATAGACAAGTTGTTGCAATGGTCCTACAGTACCATTCTGTATTTGTTGGTTCAGTTCTAGTATAAGGAGGGCTATACCCTGATTGATTAAGTGGTTTATGGGAAATGTAGTTTTAGGTTTTCATTATTTTAATTGGCTGCTGCAAAATTTGCAGTAAAGTTAGAGAATCATAATCTTAGACATATAATTTCTAGCATCTAACCAATATATACAGACTTTATGGTGGGACTCCCTCCCTGGATAATGGTGGCTGAACTGTGCCACGAAGACTGCATGGGTCTATGTCACACTCCTGCTTTATTGAGTTAATCTAAAACTGTATTTAAATCTAGGATAACATTACATACATTTTAAACGTACGAAGTTTCATTGGGTACCAACATATTTTGCAGCCAAACCTTGTCGAAATAACATATACCCTGAACTATAAGGGCATCATTTGACCCAACCATCGGGCAGAGCAAATGCTGTTCTGAAATTAAACTACATGGGTGCAATGTAAGGTCATCTGGTCCACCTAGCAGTATCTGCCCGCAAATTTTTACTTTTTGCTTCAACACACCACATCCACACTGGCCCTTAAAGTAATAATCAAGGAGAAATAGACAATATATAGGTCAAAGAGTGGCTAGATGGAAAGTTAGTCATAGCTTGAAGCATTCAGTGAGTACATTCCTTTGGGGCAGATCACAACAACATGCAGGTGGCAGTATATACAAGAGCTGAATGATGAGGTCAACCACCAACTCAGATACTCTTATTGTCCTTAACTGATTACACAAAGCCTGAATATTTATATTGATCCCACCCCTCCCAGAAAGTAATATGGGCTACAAGATTCCATGGAAGCAGATAGCATCAGTCACGACCTATGCAGGTAAGGGCGGTGGCGCGCTGAGGCTGGGTGGGGGGGATTTCAACATACGACCACAAGGGGAAATTATTATTTTATTTAATTTTCCCTTATGGTCGTCCATTGAATCCCACCCCAACCGGGCCCCATCGCTCTTACCTGCATGGCCCGTGGCTGGACAGCATTGGCAGACAGGTATAACTGTCATTATGCTAAGCAAGAGATCAGACCTCTTTCCTTGTAATTTATATACACAAAAGGACCCAACTAGTTCTGAACAGTTAACTTTATTATCTCTTTTTATTATTATCTTTTTTTTAAGACATAGGGGGAGTTTTAAAAGATATTATACTTCCCTTATAGGAAGGACCTACTGCCAATAACCTATTAGTCCAACTGTTCAAATTTAAAAAAATCATCAATACACATTTCATTCAGTTGTCAAGAGGAAATTGAGGACCACAAAAGATTGGTGACAAAATTAGTAAAAAGTGTGAAAGACGTCAGAAAGTACCTCACGTACGCATCATCAAGTGGGCTGCTGGCTGGTACTCACCAGTTAGCCCATGTTATCATCATCGGTGACTTTCATGACCATAAAGGAAAAAAATATTACTGTTGACATTTCTCGGGGCTGAGAACTCCAAAGAAAGAAAGTCAAAGAAGACGTGTATAGGTGCACTGTAAGTGTGTGTGTCACTCAGTACAGCAAGAGCTCAGACCTCTTTCTTTGTAAACCAACTTTCCAAAACTAGATGCCATCTTGCTTTCTACAATGGAAACCCCAGCGAAGCGTTCATTGTATGCATGGCCTTTTGGTGTCAAGTGACTTGGTGCGCAGACTTCCTCCTGCTATTGGGCTCTGACTATTGCAAGGTTCCTTAGGGAGGATGGGGTCTCCTGAGATTATATTCAGGGGGGGCTTTTGTTTCAATATTGTACACTTCAGTGTCTGTGTCATTAAGAGAAGGAGAAAGAGGGTGTGTGTGGAAACTGCCTGGATCTTTTAGTGGGTATGTGAGTGGCTCCCATTCTGTTGAGTATGTCTGTCTTGCTGTGGCAGTGCCCATATCTTCATGCACCAGTGTCAGTTTTTCCTCCTGCCAGTGTCAGATCATTTGCTGGTGGATTATTGACACAGTGTCATTGTAGTCCATGTCGCACTGCCAGTGTTTTCCCAGGCTCATTGGTAGGATCAGGCCTTTAACTTTAAGTAGGACCTATCTTGACTGGTGTCAGGCCCAGCAATAATTAACAACTGACGTTGAACCCTATGTACAGGTTGTTAATGTTACAGGCAATGCACTGATTGATTTCTCAACAATGGCTTTGAAACCCTTTAGGTAATTCAAGTCATGATGAAGTTCCTATTTATGTTTCACATCATTTACTTCATCTTGCATTGCCTACGAATATTTGCTTTGTTCAGATGTTGTATTTCTGTAGTTTTTCCATGAATCGTTTGACTATTGTATGGTGCATTATGTTAACCGTGTCACAACCTGGGTCAATTCAGACTGTAGAAAGGTGTTTATGACGGAGTAGTAAAGTGGGATAGCATTCATCAAACTCAAAAGTAGGTGCTGTTTCCATATTACAGGTGGCTACACCCTGGAACTCCTTTCCTGTGGTGATGTCACTTTCGCCCCATGTGATCAGAAAATGAGTTCACTTGTGACTCCCAACCCGAAAGCTCTGCCCTGGAAATGAAGTCATCAGTGGCACCTAAGCTGGACATTACGTTGTACCTGCTCCATCCCCACCTGCCCTGGTAGTGACGTCACTTCCAGTCTATGTGACCAAAAAGTGAGGTCACCCATTACCCATGACCCTGAAGTCCCGCTGATGTCACCTATGGCTTCTGAATTGGAAGACCAGCACCGGAAATGACACTTTCTATTAGGCTTGACCCGGAAGTAATGCCCTTGAAGTAACATCACCCTCCATCATTCAATGCGCAGGAAGAGACATAGCTGGTGACCATCACGGTTTCAAAAGTCCCAAACTAACTATGCTCTTTAACATCAACATTCAATGTAATGCTTAGAAAGACTTATATGTTGTGGCCGCCAGTATCAGAAATCCAAAGCTCACAATCTTCTGAACCCCACCGTACCCCCAACCCAACACCCAAACCCCCCCCCCCCCCCTTTAACCCTATCCCACCATGAAATGTGTAGGCATTACAGGAACTAGTGATTTTCAACAATGTATTTTTTCTCACAAAGACTGTGATAATTTATTTATGAACTGGGCACTGTTGCATTATGAAGAGGGCTGCTTAGCAATTATGGTCAATTGCCGTTTTGGAAGGAAAGAGAAATGGTGAATATGAAGGAATGTATATACGTGGGTGTGTATGTGTGTGTGTATAAATGTTTTGATTGATTGATTGATTGTGTGTGTGTGTGTCTGTCTGACTGTCTGTCTGTCTGTCATGTGTACATCTCTCCCTGCCTCAGTGAACACATATCACTGGTCTACAGAAAGTGTCCTAAAGTCACTGTTTTGATGGATTACATGTTCTAATATCAGCCTTTTCCCAGTCGGAGTATTCTTTCTCCCAGTGAGAATATATTCTTGATCTTACTGTTCATGTATTCTTCATTTGTTTGTCAGTGTAGTCTGTGTCCCACTGTGAGCCGATTTAGCTTTATGCTGTATGCATCTTCCTGTTCCTGTGTCAATGTCTTACAATCCAAGTTTAGATGATGAGTATGTTTGTTTGAGAATAGCAGGTTCATGGTGTTCTTGTGCCATTAATTACCTTCCAGGGTTGGTTCAAGGATTGTTGGTACCCAGATCAGAAAGAGAATATGTAAGGCCTCTATAATTTGCATATGAAATTACATCACAAAAAATGCCATTGATTGATTAATAATCCTTTGGCTTTGTCAAAGCAACTTTGCCCAAAAAAACTTCCCTGGTGCAGCAACCATTTGAGTAATAACATACATAATAACCAAAGTAAAAGAAGTATATATATATTTTAAAGCGCGAAATATATTACAATAGTCACATTGGGTGGAATGTTTGGGCCATGTCTCTCCAAAACTTAATATCTTTACTCCAATGGTAATCTTATTTCCAATTTAGAAGGTGATTATGTATGTATATGGTATTTATACAGCGCTAATCGAAACAAAAGGCAATGGAGAGCAGTACAGGATCAAAAATGAAAAGACAGTCAACCTGGTTTAGGAGAGTAGTTGGTTAGTGGACTATTATTGCATCATAATGTAATGTTCTTTAAAGAGGCATTTATTTAGCTGTTTCCTAAATTTGAACTGGGTTAAGGATATTGTTCCAGATCCTCAGTGCACAGATTGAGGCTTTTTGCTATCTTTTTTTTGTGGGAGGGGATAATACTATTGATCTTGAAACAAGCAGTCCTGTGTTGAATTCTTGGTTCTCCAGCATGACTAAATTGTTTGATCTTGGGCATATCATGTTCTCTCTAGGCCTTTGTCTCTTTATCTGTCATTAGTTCATGGGATGACTAGACATTTTCTGAATTTAAAGATTTTATGGAGGGAACCTGCTTTAGTGCTGTTTCATTCTCACTTTTTACATGCCTCATTGTTTAGCACCTCTAAAGTTAAGTGTGTTTTTTTTATTTAAGCTGCATGCGTAAATTACCTCTGGTGCTGTAAGTCCAATATGTTAACAACTTCTTGTCCCTTTCACTGCTGCATACTGGTTGATCCCAGTTGTTTGCTGTGATGACCTACTGTGCTGGAGCTGCTCCAGGCTTTCCTGCCAGCTTGTTTGTTTATATCCCACTGCAGGATACAGGTAGACATTTAATAAGAGGCGGTCCTGTCCCATTCCACCCTACTTCGCTAGGCCTCATAGCACTGAACCATGGCTGTGAAGCCCATGAGAGGCCCGTCTTTGGCCTCACAGCAGAGGACAATGGCTAAGAGCCCCACAGGAAAGGGGCTAGTGGAATAGCAATGGTGCCATGGACCCTGGTGCAAGCAAGGTAAATTGCTCTACATTGTCATTTCACAAACTCCTAAGAAAGGCCTTTTCGCCCAGACCTCACAGCCATGGTCCAGTGCTGTGAGGCCCAGGGGAGGATGGCCCTCTCCTGGGCTTCACAGCTCTGGGTCATGGCTGTAAGGTTAATGGGAAAGGGACCAGTGACCTAAAAATGTCCAAGTGTCCTGATGAAAGCAAAGTAAATTGCCCCCCATCCACTTACTGGTCAATAAAAACAGCAATAATTTGGGTAGATTAGGTCACTTACATCATTGAGAAGTGTGCCACTGCACCTGCTGCACTAGCGATAGCTACAATTTTAAGAGGGGCCCAATCCCAAAGTCCTCAGAGTCATGATCAAGCACTGAGAAGCCAATTCAGGGCTGCCAAGTTTTCAGTTTATGTGTGACATTGCTATGTTTGGCAAGCACTTATGTGTGACATTTGCATGTCAAAAGTGAATGAATGAAAGAATGAATGCATTTATTGTGTGGTTATTTAAAACCATTACAGTGTACAACGTTAAAAACTTGTAGCAAAAGGGAAGTGCACAACATTATTATAAATCAAAGTTTAAAAAAAAGCTCATATTATTTAAGACCCAGCCACCAGAGTGATATGTGAGCAAGCTGTATGAAGAAAGAGAAAAGAACATCTGGACAGTGTTGGAACTTGAAGGTCCCCATGATAAAATCAACTGTTCAGGAGTGGAGCGGACCTCTGGGAGGGTAGCTGTAGTATTGTGGAGAACCCGGGCTGTTCGTCAGACTCTGCTTGTGCCGACTTGTCTTTCAAAAGTGTACGAGTATGGTGTACAATTTTTCCAAAGTTGGCCATGTTCTTCACAATGTCCAAAGTATAGAGCTGACGGACGGCCTCCTTTGCTGTGCAGGTGCCCAGTTGAAGACGAATAGGTCTGAAGTGAATTCTGCGGGCTGTCCGCAAGGCTGGGCAGCATAGAAAAATGTGTGCCAGGGACTCCGTTTTATTAATAACAGAGATGAAACTCTGTGATGTCTAACCATGCTTTCCAAGATAGATAAAGTTCTTTTAAAGGGAGTAGATGTAATCTTGCTCCTAAAATCCGATGTACTGCTTGTTGCCCCAAGGCCTGCATAAGGTGGGGCATATGAGTGTGCAGAATTTGAGGGAGAGTCTCTGGCTGCCAAGGATTCCATGTCCAAAATGGGGGAGCGGGAGCATAATTGCCTTTTTACTGTTGTTATAATCCTTGCGTACTTGATTATGTTAGAATCCCAGTACTTGATTGCTAATTGAAGAAGATCTTTGACTATGGTGAGACTGGCAGACCAGTCATTGCTCGGGTCTAAAAAGATAGAATTGATGGAAGCCTCCATAGAATTCTCAGGCACCACTGTTGTCAAGTAAAAGTATTTTGTCAAATCTTCAAATTTGTGTTGGTTAAGATCGAATATGAGGTGAAGCAACGTGTTTCTTGTACAAGCTGGTAAATGAAATATCTTTTTCTACGCTGTGCAGCGTATTTTTTCCAAGTCCTGTGCGAACATTCCCGAAAATGCTTGTAGCGCGTAATTGAATGATGGTAGTAATTTGGTCCTCAATACCCTTTGAATTGTCATAGTTGTTGGGTTATCTAAGGTAGCATATAGTTTGCACAGAGCGTGTGTGACCATTTTCCCTTTTTGCCCGTAGGTGGCAGGTCTCACTGAACCAGGCCCCGAGATAGTTATAACTTTGTACACAGTCCAGAATCAGGGTGCCCAGCCGCAACTTAGTAATTTTTTTCTTCGGGTAGCAGCCAAAAATCACAATTTTAGACTTACTTGCATTTGCTACCAGCTCATTCTTGGTGTTATATTCCGACAAAGCGGTGAGAGCCTTTTGAAGGCCTATTTTGGTGTGGTCCAAAAGACCGAGGTCATCGATATACTGCATCAGATGGATATTTGTGTGGCCAATTTTGGGAGAAGCTCAAGAGGCTCAATGCAGTGCTAGGCCCAGTTTGGCGGTACACTAATTAAAAAGAATTGGTGCCAGGACACATCCCTTCTTTAGCAACTGATCTGTGGCAATTTTCTCTGTGGCAAACTCCCTGGAGAGTTTAGCCCTTATCCAGGTTCGAGAGTACCGAGATCAAATAGCTTGTAGTAATTTCGGGCAGATGTTCCATCGTGCAGGGCCGGACTGGCCATAGCGGGCACCAGGCAATCCCCTGGTGCACCGCACGGGTGGGGGCCGGTTTTGGGCCCCTGGGGGCCTTTTTTGTTACAGGGCCATTTTTGCAGCATAGCTGCAAAATATCGGCCCTGTACCAAAATCGGCCGAAAACCGGCCCCGGCAAAGAGCACCTCCAACTCCCCCAGTGGGGAGGGGGACCGGCCGAGCACATTGCCGGGGCCAGTTGTGGTTCCCAGTCCGGCCCTGCCATCGTACCAGTTTCTGCCAGAGGATGCTGTGGATTACCCCATGGAAGACTGCAATGGTCGATGAAGCAAGTGAAGAGCGGAGGGTGAGCACTGGGCTAACGCTTGTTGGGCTTAGTATGACAAGGCTGTGATGTTGTCTACAGTTGTGCCCCCTAGTCTGAACCCCATCTGGTAGAATGGCAGCAGACCTTCGATGTGAACACAATCATCTAATTCCTGAAGGAGTGTGCTCGCATATGCCTTACCCTCGATGTCCAACAGGGCAATCATCCAGTAGTTCTTGGGGTCGGTATTTAATCCTTTTTTGAAGATTCGTTGCAACAGTGAGCCCCTCCAGGAGTTTGGGACATCATCCAAAAGTCTGCATTCTTCATATAGCAATGAAAGATAAGAGGACCAAAAATCTGTGTCCTCCCTAACAAGGGAGCATGACAGCCCATTAGGGCCGGGAGCTCCATTTTCCAAATCTTTTTTAGGGTGGTACGAACTACTGCCTTACTTGGAAGAGTTGAATCCGTCGCTGGCCCCATGAATTAAGTTGTTTAAATATTGCCAGAATTCTTGGGACTTGCATGGTGCCAGCAGCTCAAAGATCTTTAGCCATTTTGCCACTGTGGCTTCTCGTTTTAATTTCCAGACGAGTAGCGTGGCTTTGCTGAGGATTTCAGCTGCTTTATAGCGGCTTCTGTTCCCAATTTTTTGTACGCCCCTTGTTTTATTTTTAGTTGCTTTGTGCATTGCTTGATCGCTGTAACTTGGCCTAAGGTGTGTGCTGATTTGCCTATTATACTGTGAGTGCTGTTTCCTCAGAGCAAAGTGCCTAGTTCATATGCAAGTTTTTTCCATTCGCCTATGATTGCTCACTTATTTAGGCCGATCTGCCAGCCAGACCACATGGATTTCCATTTGTCAAATGTATTGTTGGTCATCTGCCCCATTTGATTCCCCTGAGGAGCCTGTATTGTTCTTCCCTTTTAGTCTTTCCGATGTCAAAAGTGTGCATTTTGAGTGTCACTTTATCACGAGCTGAGCAAAGCAATTAGATCTATCTTTTACTGTTAATTACATAAATAATCACATTTTGCAATGCTGGATTAAACCCAGATCAGTTGACTGGGGGTGAGTGTTTGATTTGCTCAAACGCTCCGTCCATCATCCCCTTTTGTATCGCTTTGTTCGCCCTAAGTGTGGCAGGGTATGCTCAGACGTGAGTCCATTGCTCACTTTGCCACTGGATTCAGGATAGCCTGGCTGATGAGGATTATGAATCCGAAACCGGTCCCAGGATGCTTGTTTCCGGTCCAGGGAAGACATGGCTTGGCGGTTCGGGCTGGACTGTTCCCATGAGGCACAGTGTCAGACTGATTTGCATATGGCCATGTCTGAACGTGGGTGGTGGAGTGGGCTAAAGAATGGTGATGGATTAAACCCAGATCAGTTGACTGGGGGTGAGTGTTTGATCTGCTCAAACGCTCCGTCCATCATCCCCTTTTGTATCGCTTTGTTCGCCCTAAGTGTGGCAGGGTATGCTCAGACGTGAGTCCCTTGCTCACTTGGCCACTGGATTCAAGATAGCCTGGCTGATGAGGATTATGAATCCGAAACCGGTCCCAGGATGCTTATTTCCGGTCCATGGAAGACATGGCTTGGCAGTTCGGGCTGGACTGTTCCCATGAGGCACAGGGTCAGACTGATTTGCATATAGCCATGTCTGAAATGGGGTGGCTGAGTGGGCTAACGAATGGTGATGGATTAAACCCAGATCAGTTGACTGGGGGTGAGTGTTTGATTTGCTCAAACGCTCCGTCCATCATCCCCTTTTGTATCGCTTTGTTCGCCCTAAGTGTGGCAGGGTATGCTCAGACGTGAGTCCCTTGCTCACTTGGCCACTGGATTCAAGATAGCCTGGCTGATGAGGATTATGAATCCGAAACCGGTCCCAGGATGCTTGTTTCCGGTCCATGGAAGACTTGGCTTGGCAGTTCGGGCTGGACTGTTCCTATGAGGCACAGGGTCTTTCTGATTTGCATATAGCCATGTCTGAAATGGGGTGGCTGAGTGGGCTAAAGAATGGTGATGGATTAAACCCAGATCAGTTGACGGGGGGTGAGTGTTTGATTTGCTCAAACGCTCCGTCCATCATCCCCTTTTGTATCGCTTTGTTCGCCCTAAGTGTGGCAGAGTATGCTCAGACGTGAGTCCCTTGCTCACTTGGCCACTGGATTCAAGATAGCCTGGCTGATGAGGATTATGAATCCGAAACCGGTCCCAGGATGCTTGTTTCCGGTCCATGGAAGACATGGCTTGGCAGTTCGGGCTGGACTGTTCCCATGAGGCACAGGGTCAGACTGATTTGCATATAGCCATGTCTGAAATGGGGTGGCTGAGTGGGCTAAAGAATGGTGATGGATTAAACCCAGATCAGTTGACTGGGGGTGAGTGTTTGATTTGCTCAAACGCTCCGTCCATCATCCCCTTTTGTATCGCTTTGTTCGCCCTAAGTGTGGCAGGGTATTCTCAGACGTGATTCCCTTGCTCACTTGGCCACTGGATTCAAGATAGCCTGGCTGATGGTGATTATGAATCCGAAATCGGTCCCAGGATGCTTGTTTCCGGTCCATGGAAGACTTGGCTTGGCAGTTCGGGCTGGACTGTTCCCATGAGGCACAGGGTCAGACTGATTTGCATATAGCCATGTCTGAAATGGGGTGGCTGAGTGGGCTAAAGAATGGTGATGGATTAAACCCAGATCAGTTGACTGGGGGTGAGTGTTTGATTTGCTCAAACGCTCCGTCCATCATCCCCTTTTGTAATGCTGAGAGCTCTCCCAATGCTAATATTTAATTTTAAAACAGGTTTTTCTGACTCCAAGGAATCCTATGTAGTCTCTCTTCCACATCCTTTAGATAAGCTTTCCCCTTCATCTTCCAAACGTACTTTCTCTCATGCCTAACCTCATTCTCTCATTTTCATTCTAACTCAGGAACCCTGCATTCCATTCCATTTCAAGTAACCTCTCTTTGTTTGCAAGGGATTGCACTCTGGGTCTCAGTCAGCAAAGTGTAAACTCCCCAAAAGGTAAGCATACACATGGAAAGTGATCCATGGCATGAGAGACAACCTTAGCCAGTTCTGGATGTTTAGCTTTAGTGGTTTGTATACAGGGGCTTTCAGACCATACAGTTGGGAAAGTGTAACTACGAGTCCCAGAATGCAATGTGTTGTAGATTATAACCACGGTTCTTGCTGACGGTGTCTCACGTAGCATGGAGTCACTTGGAAGATATGAGCACAGAATACATCAACTGATCTTAACTTCTGTTAAGTCTTCTCTGAAAAGAGTAAGCTCAATATAAAATGTCTTTAAAAAAATCAAAAACAGAAAATAAGTAGAACCTTCACAAAATGTAGCTAGAATTACTGAACACATTTGTGTCTCTCCCTGTTAACACACACCACCCACCATTGCCGAAGGGAATAAGCTGGCTCCTGCACAAAATAGTTTCTTGAAGCTGAAATGGAGTGATCACGTTTTATTGAATTTACATAATCAGCAGCCAATACGACTCAAACCGTCTCAAACACGTCTTCTTGGCCGGGTGTCTGCAAGGTAGGCTACTTTCAAGTGATCTGATAGCGTTTGATTATGGACAGGCAATAGAAATGTGAGAACTTCAGTCGTGCTCCAAGAAGGTGTGTACAGCATTGCATCTCATTGTTTCACCTTAACAATTTTGTTTGAAGTGTATCGGTTATATTTTGCGGTTTCTAAGCCTCGGGGTGACTGGCATGGATTTGGTAAAGTACCCAGTGCATAGAAGTGAGACACAACATAAAGGCATGGTGAAGAGAACTGTGCCACTGGTTGTAATTTACACACTGAATCAGAATAAATGATGAACACAGCAAACAAAAACGCGTAATCTAAGACATTCCAAAAACTATGCTAAATGTTTAAAACAATTTACTTATCTCTCCCTCTCTCTAAACTGAATGTCTCATAGTAGAGCGCTAGCAGAGAAAAGGGAAAGGGGTTCTCAACCAAAAGGCTCCGAGCTGCAGTGTACTTTCTCCGGCCCAACAGTTGAATGGACAGATCTCTCCATCACACTACAAAGTGATGCTCTTACGAAGAAAAAAGCACGCACTGGATGGTGTCTGTCCTAGAGACAAGCTGCAGAGACACGAGGACAGAAGCTGCTCTGCTAGTGATGGTTCAGGGATGCTGTTCAGTATGCAGTTCAAGATCCAAGCTGCCTCAGAGAGCCAGGTAGAGAATCTCAGCAGCCCACACAATGCCCCACGGGTTGCAGCTAGTTCAGCAGACATCTCCGCTGCCCAACTTGCTGCTATGACCTAGACCCTGTTCCTCACAAAATTTGGAAGGAATTTGAGAAGGAACTTTTCCCCTCACTCCATCTAATTTGTAATCAATCTCTTGTGACTGGTACTGTTCCAGCTCATTGGAAGCGGGCGTTAGTATCTCCTTTGCTAAAAAAGCCCTCCCTCGACCCAGACTGTTCAAAAAACTACCGACCCATCTCCCTGCTACCGTTCCCAGCCAAGATTGTTGAACGGTTGGTTAGTAACACTCTTTCCAACCACTTGGAAGGTCATCAACTACTAGATGTTGATCAATTTGGTTTCCGGCCTGCCCACGGAACCGAAACCGCCCTTATCACCGCTATGGACGAGCTTCAGCGACGTGCAGACAGAAAGCCTGCTGGACATGTCTGCCGCCTTTGACACGGTGAACCATAAGATTCTGCTGAAGCGGCTGTTTGAGGCAGGAGTAAGAGGGTCGGCGCTGCAGTGGTTCCATTCATTTCTGCAAGACAGGCAGCAGGCGGTGTCTATTCCTCCCTTTCAGTCAGCTTTTACTCTGATTTCGCATGGGGTTCCCCAGGGCTCGGCTATCAGCCCAATCCTTTTTAACCTTTACCTCAGACCTTTAATCACACTTATCAAAAGCTTTAATATTAAGATTGTCAACTACGCTGACAACACGCAAATGATCCTCTCCTTGGAAGGAGAGGACTCTACATCTGTGGATGTTTTCCATAATTGCCTGCGTGATACGTCTCGTTGGCTAAAAGACAACTCCCTCAAATTTAACGCGGAGAAAACGGAGGTGCTCTTCAGCGCTGGAACTAAGATCCCCCGGCCATTTCCAGACAACTTCTGGCCCCCGGAAACTGGGACCACAGTCCGGCCGGTGGAATCAGTCCGCAATCTAGGGGTCATGCTGGATCACAGGCTCAGCATGGAGACGCATATACAAAAGACGACTGCCTGTTGTTTTGCCATCCTCCGCTCCCTAAGGAAAGTCCTGCCTCTCTTACCCTCCCACGCTCGTGCCCAAGTGGTAAGGTGCACCATCCTCAGCAGACTGGACTATTGTAATGCCCTTCTGCTAGGATCCCCTGGTTTCCTGCTGGACAGGCTCCAAAGGGTCCAATCAGCAGCTGCTAAACTGGCCTTGGGGCTTCGGAGAAGAACACACGGGTCATCCGCTCTGGGCAAACTACACTGGCTACCGGTGAGACAGAGGATACAATTCAAGGCCCTCTGCATAGTTTTAAGGGCTCTCCATGGAACTGGCCCTGCTTCCCTACAATCGAAATTTGTCTGGTACACCCCGACTAGGCAGCTTCATTCTTCTGAGGCCAAACTGGTAGTTGTTCCCAGATTCAGGAAAGTCAGAGCCGGAGGCAGATCCTTCGAGGTTGCAGCTGCCAAACTCTGGAACTCGCTCCCGGCCGACATTAGGCATATTACTGAACTTCTCCCATTTAGGAGAAGGATTAAAACCTGGTTATTTGCCACATTAACCGCCTGATAATTCTCGCCCCTGTGATCACTTCCATTCTCATCTGATCTAGTCAGCGCCAGGATGCCTGCAATGGTGTTAGTGCGCTTAATAAATTCCTTAAATAAATCAATAAATATGACCTATGAAACGGATCCCATGCTGGAACTGGGCGCAGGCACTCGGTCTCAGGTACAACTTCCTGTAGTAGAGTGAGGCCTACCCAGGAGGCTGAGTGGCATGGATAAGATCTCTCTACCCCAGACTCTGCCTGAGCACTCAGCAGCATGCTGAGCAGCACTCAGAGCCAGCGTTGGGAAAATGACTTTAGCCTGATTGGGAGCACTGAATACTATGCTAAGGAACTACACATTGCATGACCTCTCATTTCACTACGGGATGTGGAGGCAAGCACTGAAATGGGCAGGTTTAACCTTTGTTGCGCGGCAATTGGGAGGGATGCCCATGGGACTGTGCCACATTACCTGGTCTTCACTGTGCTTGACCATGGCTGTGAGGCCCAGGGAAGGATGGCCTATCCTAGACTTTGCAGCACCTGCTCCTCTACTGATGGCTTAGCCTCTGACATGGACACATGCACATAGTCATGGTACAGCTCTGTGAGGACCAGGGGACGAGCCCTCAGCCACCTGGCCTCGAAATTATGGTCTAGCATTGTGAGGCCAAGAGGTTGGGGTAGTTTTCCTGGGTTTTGCAGCCATGGTTTACTGCTATGCGATTCAGGGGAGATGGCCTAACCTTCACTGTGCCTCACAGCATTGATCTACTGGTACTAGGCCAAGGGGACGGAGCCCGTGGTTCGGGCCTCACAGCTATGACCCGGCACTTTGAAGTCCAGAGGAGGAGGCCAAGGTGAGGGTGGTTCCAGCTCCTGGGCATCACATCCATGGTCTAGTGCTGTGAGGCCCGGAAAAGGAGTCCCACAGTCCTGAACTCTGCAGCCGTGGTCTACCGCTACAAACCCAGGGAAGAGGGACCCCTTACCTGCCCCTCGAGCTGGGATTTATTTTATTTATTTATTTATTTATTTAGAGAGTTTTATATAGCGCTAATGGACCCGGGGGTATCAGAGCGCTTTACAAGGTCGGTAAACATACAGGAAATAGTTCAGCGTGTGTAAAAATCATGAAAGATATAAAAGATTACATTTGCATGGATAGGATGTAGCATATAACGTCATAAGCATAATAAAAATATTCAAGGAGGGTAAGAGAGGGTGGAGAGTATAGAGAGTCAGAGAGATAGGGGATGAGAAACAGGAGGAGAGGAGGTAAGAGGGAAAGGGGGTAGGGTGGGAGGATAGCAGGGGAGCGGAGTGTGTATAGTGATCGAGCCATAGACGTTAGGGGACCCAATATTTGTTGAGAAGAAGTGATTTGAGCCTTTTTTTGAAGAGAGGGTAGGAGGGGTTGCAGTGGAGATCTTTGGGGAGAGAGTTCCAAATCGTGGGAGCGTTACCAGAAAAAGCACGGGATTGGTTTTTTTTGCATTTGAGTTTGGGTGGGAATAGTGCAAGGGAGTTAGTGCTTCTAAGGGATCTAGAGCACCCAGCTTCATGTAATTTGTCAGCAAGATAAGAGGGTGACTTTAGGTGAAGGGCTTTATACGTGATACATGCAATCTTGTATGTGGATCTTCCTTCGATTGGGAGCCAGTTAAGGTTTTTAAGGACAGGAGAGATGTGGTCAAATTTTTGACAATCGGCGATAAGTCTGGCGGCGAGGTTGAGCACACATTTAATCGGTGCCAGGTGGATTTTAGGGGTGCCAGCGAGTGTTGCGTTGCCATAGTCAATTTTTGACAGGACAAGTGATTGGACAATGATTTTAAAGTCATCAGCTGGGATAAAAGGTTTCAGTTTTTTGAGGTGATGAAGGGTGAAAAGGGCACTTTTGGCAGAATTTTTAATGTGTGGGATGAGATTCAGGTTTAGATCAATGCTGATGCCTAGGGATTTGACAGAGTTAGAGATGGAGAGGGGGCAGTTGAGAGCTGTGATATCATTGACCCAGAGTTGTATAGGGAGAGAGTTTCTCTTGGGACTAAAAAGGATGATTTCGGTTTTTTTAGGAGTCAGTTTGAGATGATTGAGGTTGAACCAAGTTTGAACTTTATTCAAAGTGTCGTTGAGGTGAAGGATGTCATTGTGGGAGTTGATCTTGTAGTAAAGTTGGGTATCATCGGCATAAAGGTGGTAGCATATTTTTGCTTGTTTTAGAATGAGGGTAAGTGGTTCCATGAACAGATTGAATAGGGTGGGGGAGAGGATAGAGCCTTGTGGAACTTCAAGTGAGACCGGTTAAGGTTTGGAGAGGCATTGACTGAGCTTAATTTGTTGGGATCTGTTTTGAAGGAATGAGGAGATCCATTTGAGTACAGTGCCCTCAAGACCAAAGCGAATTTTAAGGGTGTTGAGAAGGGTGGGATGGTGGACAGTATCGAATGCAGCCGAAAGGTCAAGGAGGATAAGTAGAGAGGATTCACCTCTGTCTAGAGAGCGGTGAATGTTGTCTGTAATATTGAGCATGGCCGTTTCAGTACTGCATCCTTTTCTGAATCCCGATTGGAACATGTCCAGGAGATTGAAAGAGATGATATGGTTATCTAGCTGGGAAAGAACACATTTTTCCAGGGCTTTTGAGAGGAAAGGAAGGTTAGAGATGGGGCGTAGGTTGTTGAGGTCATTGGGGTCGGCAGAGGTGTTTTTAAGGATGGGGGAGATTTGACCAATCTGTAGGGAGGCTGGGTCGCAACCCGTGGAAAGAGAGGAGTTGATGATATTAGTCCAAAGCGGGGCAATGATGTGCTTGAGTTCTTGGACCAGGTGAGAGGGAAGAGGGTCTTTAGTGTGAGAGGATGGTTTGAGTTTAGAGATGATGTTAGTGACAGCTGTTTCTGAGACAGGGGAGAATTCGCTCCAGGAGACATTATTTTTAGCTTGGTGGAGTAAGAGAGTGGAGATTGGGGGGGAACTGTGAGTGGTTGGGGGTGGTCTTGAGACGGGGAGAGGAGGGTGAGTTAGGGCTACGAGTGTTAGGGAGGGGGTGATGTATGAAGGGAGGTTGAGGGGATGGGGGGGTTGAGGCGAAGGAAAGTTCGATCGAGTTGACTTTGTTAGAGAAGAAGCTGGCTATCTCTTCACATCTTTCAGTAGTGGCAAGTATTTTTGGGGGGCCTAAAGAGGTTTGTTTTTTAATAATGTTAAAGAGTTCTCTGGGGCGGTTTCGGGCATGATTAAGCTGCATTCGAAGATAGGAGGCTTTTTCAGTGAAGATGTGTTTTTTGTATTGGGCCCTAGCGTTTTTCAGAAGCACCAAATTGTCAGTGGTGGGATGATTCCTCCAGGTGCGTTCAGATTGCCTAAGTGCCCGTCTTTCTTTGTTAAGGTCCGAGTTAAACCAGGTTTTTGGAGGGACGTTTTTTTCTTGTTTGAATTTGATAGGGGCAATTTGGTCAAGGGCTTCGAGAATAGAGTTGTTGTAGTGTTCGGTAAGGTCGTTTGTGCTATGGGAGAGAGGGGGGAGTAGTAAGCGAGATTTAATAGTGGATTCCAATTCACCCGGCGGAATAAGGTGAAGTTTACGAGTAGGTTTCAGTGGTAAGCTGCCTATGGGTATCGGGTGTATGGTGTGGCCATTTAAGTTGAACAGGATAAGGTGATGGTCGGACCAGTCTACTGGAAGGATTTTTGAGAGGGAGGCGAGGTCCTTGCTAGTCAGGATAGCATCAAGGATGGCACCTTTGATGTGAGTTGGGGATTGGCAGAGTTGGGTCAGGTCGGTCATGTCCATGATATCGTTAAACCGGGAGACAGCAGGGGCGTCACTTTTGTTCCAGTGGATGTTGTAGTCCCCTAGAAAGAAATTTTTAGAGTGGGAGAGTGATGCTAGAGAGATAAGATCGGACATCTCTTCAGTAAAGGAGATAGAGTTTCCAGGAGGGTGGTAGATAGTGTGAAGCCTAATGGCGGGGAAGCCTTGGGTATTGATATCAGGGAGATTTTAACCTTTGGGACAATGGGTCCCTAGGAAATCATCTGAAGGGACTACAGGATATATGCGGTAACTGGGGCATTGAACAGCTAGTACAAAAACCCATGCACTCAGGCGGAAATATCCTAGACCTAATCTTTGCAAACCAGACTGAGACTAAGATGATCGATATCATACCTCAGTGCTGGACTGATCACTCCCTGGTTCATTTTCATATCTCCCTACCAATTGAAGGGAATGGAATTAAGGACCCGGTAACCTATAGGAGGGGGAGAAATTGGGCTAAACTGTCAATGGACAAAACAAAACCCACTTTCATAAATGAAACACCCTATGACCCAGAGAGGTCAATAGATCTAAACTACCAGGAATACTGCAATCATATTTTAAGTACCCTGGATAGACACGCCCCCCTGAAAATGGTTAAGAACAAAAGAAAGCCGTCTGCCCCTTGGTTCAATGAGGAGCTGAAAACCCTGCGATATCAATGCCGACAGGCAGAAAGAAAATGGCGAAAATGCTATTCAGAGCTAGACAAAAAACTTCTGAAAATATTGCAGGCAGAATACAAAAGGGCTATAGCTAAAACCAAAGCACTCTTTTATGCCACCACTATCCTTCAATCTCCCAATAGCACTAAAACACTCTTTAACATCATCAGGGACCTCTCACATGAGCAATAAAGTGGTTGCAACTCAAGAGCTGTGTAACGAGATCGCCACCTATTTTGAGCAAAAGATCGCTAAAATTGTGGGGGGGCTGGAGGAGGGTAGAGATGGCAGTAAGGATATAGCAGACCAGCTGGCGGAGGAAGATTCGCCCACAATCTCATCGCCCTTGGAAAGTTTTACCCCTCTGACAATGGAGCTTTTCCTCAGCCTGGCACAAATTGTGTCATCAGGGTCCCCGCTAGATCCCCTTCCACATAAGATCTGGAAGGAATATGGGCCAGAGCTGTTTCCCCGGTTGTACCAGATCTGCTACCAGTCTTTGGAGGAAGGCGTAGTGCCGGAGGTATGGAAGCAGGCAGTGGTCACTCCCCTGCTTAAAAAGTCTTCATTAGACCCCACAATTCCAGCACACTTCAGACCTATATCGCTCCTGCCCTACCCGATAAAGATTGTAGAAAAATTAGTCAGTAGGTCCTTGTCAGGCTACTTGGAAGATAATTGCCTATTGGACAAGGATCAGTTTGGCTTCCGCCCAGGACATGGAACGGAAACTGCACTGGCGACCGTGTTAGACACTCTTCGAATGCGAGCTGACAGTGGCAACTCCTCAGTACTAGTACTGTTGGATATGTCGGCCGCATTCGACACAGTCAGCCATGCAGTCCTGGTGCACAGACTGGAGAAACTGGGCGTGAAGGGCAGGGCCTTAAAGTGGCTCCAATCCTATCTGATGGGCAGACAGCAGGTAGTGACCCTGGCCCCATTTACCTCCCCCAAGTCTCGGGTTGGCCACGGAGTACCACAGGGTTCCTCGATTAGCCCGATTCTTTTTAATTTGTATCTACAGCCTCTGATCCCTATGATAAAGTCATATGGGATTGATCTGGTTAACTACGCCGATGACACCCAATTGGTGTTCTCCTTAGAGGGAAAGCAGGCAGTGACCATGGAGACCTTCCAGAACTGTATGAGTAAGGTCTCCAAGTGGCTGAAAATAAACTCTCTCCAATTTAACGAGGGGAAGACTGAGGTAGTCTATTGCCAAACACCGAAAATGAGCCAGCAGCCGTCCTGTGAGATCAGGCTCGCACCGGGAGCAGAGCCTTGTATCCCAGTGAAGACCGTGCGTAACCTGGGAGTTATGCTGGATGACGATCTCCAATTGACCTCACAGACAAACAAAACCATCAGTGTCTGTTGCAGCCTACTGAGAGTGCTCATACAGATCTTGCCTCTTCTGCCCGATGCGACTAGACCACTAGTGGTCAGAAGTGTGATCATGGCAAGACTGGACTACTGTAATTCCCTATACCTGGGAGCTCCTCTTTACATCTTACAGGGGCTCCAGAGAGTCCAGTCCATGGCGGCCAAGCTAGCTCTAAACAGACCCCGTAGTTCTTCCACCACATAGTCACGTAGAGAACTACACTGCTTGCCAATTGGGAGCAGAGTTCCTTTTAAGTCTCTCTGCATTGTCTACAGAGCACTACACAACACGGGACCTATCCCATTACAGGAAAGGCTCACCTGGTACAAACCAGCCAGGTCTCTGCGTTCCGCCAGCTTGGGGCTGGCAGTAACCACCAGGATTAGGAAGTCAAGGCTAGGTGGTAGAGCTTTCTGTACTTCGGCATCAAGGCTGTGGAAAGTACTCCCTCAAAATATTAGACTGACCGATACCCTGCTAGAATTTAGAAAGAGTCTAAAGACATGGCTCTTTGCTAAAACCTAAAGACCTACTTCAGGCTCATCAAACAGTATTGACTGTCGTTTCCACCTGACACAAACATTTCTGTATTGTTTTTTCCATCTGACCTTTCCTTTCTGGCGCCAGGATACCCGTAGGGTGACAGATGCGCGGTATAAATATTAAATACAATACAATACAATCAGCGCAGAGATATTCAAAAGTGGATGGGTCTTTCAGTTGGACAAGCGAGAGATTAAGATTATCTTTGAAGATAATGGCAAGGCCCCCTCCTATTTGTTTACATCTATCTTTTTTAATGATGAGATAACCAGGGGGATCAGTAAGTCTAGAATCGGAGTGGAATGGGGGTTAAGCCAGGTTTCAGTAAGGAATGCTATGTCTATGTTTTCACTGAGAATGGTTTCGGCGATCTCAGTTGCGTGGCAGGAGGCGTATCGGCAGTTAATTAGCATGCATGATAGTGGGGTGGAGTTGGGTAATTGGGATGGGGACAGGGGGGTATGGGTTTTAGTTGTTGTGGGAGTCTAGGAGATGTCGGGAGAAGGGGTAGTCTGCTTGAACCCAGGATAACTGGGATAGAGGAATGAAGGCTAGGGGGAGTATGAGGGTAAGAGTCTGTGGGAGATGCAAAAGAGCTAGTAAGGGAGTTGCATTCCTCGGATTCAGGGCGAGTGTCATGAGGTGGAGGGGGGGAGTGTTGGCACTGAAGGCATGGGCGTTTTTGGTGAGTTCAGTGGGAATGGATGAGGTATTGAGGTTACGAGGGCGGGTAGGGCATGGTGGAGTGTTGGTGTTAGTGCTATCGCAAGGAGATGTGTTGGTGGTGGTAACAGCATAAGTGCAAGGAGGACCGTTCTTGGGGGGATTAAGAGTAGAGGAGTTGGTGTGTGGTGATAAGGGGGTAGCGAATAGCGACGGGACCAAAGTGTGAGTCTGGTTAGAGGGGTGGGCTTTAGTGAGGAGTGAGATATCAGTTCTGAGAGAGTTTAGATCAGTGACAAGGGACATCAGGAGAAGTTCAACATTAAGGAGTGATTGTGTGAGCAGTGAGGAGTGGAGAGGATCGATGGAATTGGGGAGGCAAGAGGGGTTAGCGTAATCATGGGGACGTAGATTGATGAGCGGAAGGGAAGGATAGCCTGGAGGGGGGGAATTGAAGTCTGCTGTGTGATGTGATCATTTTTGGGGCGAAGGGAGGCATAGGGGGTCGGTGTGGGAGGGGAATAAGTAGTGGGCGGAGGGTGGGGTGGGGAGACAGTAAGGGCTAGTGTATCCGGAGTATTATGGGGTGTATGGGATATATGTGAGACAGAGGGAGTGAAAGAAGGAGTGGTCAGAGGGGGAGGTGTGGGTGAAAATGAGGGGGAGATGAGGGACATTTGGAGAGGTGGAAGGGGAGAGAGTGCATCAGAGAGTGAGGAGAAGTGGGAATTAGTGGGCGAAAGGGGAATGGAGGAGCGTTGGCTAATGGACTGAGGGGTGATCGAGGCTGGGACGTTAGGTGGTATGGAGTCTGAATAAAGGATAGAGGTAGGGACGGATGCCAGGGAGGCCACTTGAGGCTGGACGGGGCCGTAGAGTTGTGTGTGGGAGTGGGCGAATCTGGGCAGGTGGAAGTGGGTACACGGGTGGGTTGTGTGTAGGAGATAAGTGTGAAGTTGGGGGTTGGGGTAGTCAGTAGAGGTTGGCGATCAGGCGTTTTTGTGCATGTGGAAGGGGGTGCAGGGGTGGATTGGGTGTTGGAGATAGCAGTGAAGTTGAGGGCTGGGGTAGTCGGAAGAATTTGGGAATTGATATCGTAGATAGGGGGGTAGAGCGTATGTGTGGGAGAAGCTGCAGGGGGGAGAGAGATACCATGATTTGTGAAGGAACCAGTAGTTGGGGTGTGTCAGGAAGAAGAGAAGTGGGGGCGGGGGAAGAGAAGAGAGGTGCAGTGTCAAGTGGTTGGGGGGGGGGAGAGGGAAAGGTTCGAGGGCCTTGAGAGGAGTTGGGATAGCGCATTAAAGTGAAGTTCAAAGATGAGGAGGTGATTTTCAGACGCTTGGATGAGGATGTTTCCAGATTTGAAGATTGCCCCAAGAAAGAGGAGGAAGGAGTGGTGGATAGTTTGAGACCATAAGGAATCTTGCGGGAGACAGTGTTAGGGAGGTGTCGTAGGAAAAGGCTTTTCCACCTCGAAGGGCGCTTGGAGAAGAAGATGAGGTTGGTGACAATAGAGGATTTAAGGGTATTGTGGTGGTCAGCAAATAAGATTTCGGGGTGGAGACATAGAAGTTTGCGTTTAAAGTTTTTTTTCCCATGTTTGGAGAGATGGGGACGGTATAGGATAGACCAGGAGTTGGGGCCTAGTTTCGAGATGGGTGAGGATGAGGTAGAAGGGGGATAAGTGAAGGGAGGCATGGTAGGGAGAGCAGGGAGAGAGTGTGGAAAGAGGGGAGAAAACAAAGACAGCACCGGTAAGGGGGTGTGGAGTAATCAGTCGACAATTTATGTAGGATCAACTCTGATAGTAGTATGTTGACTAAAAAATAAACAACATATAAGGGGAAGATGGAGCACATAAAAATATTTAGTGCGAAAAAAACAAATTGAATAGACAATAGAATATAGAAGACATGAAGAAGATGGATCAACACACAATGCACACAATCAATATTTAAATATAGCATATAGGGCAGATATAGTATATATGACTAAAATAGTGCACATCATAATAGAGGGATACCAAGTCCGTGGTAGTAAGCTGGTACGAAAGAAAACAGTAAGCTAAGGCAAAAATGGCGGTAAGGCATATGCATATGTGATGAACAATGAGCTTCTCAGATCACATAGCGCATACTAGACAAGATAAACTAATAGTAGAATATAGAGGACATAATGCAGATGGAGCACTTTACAATGAACAGATTCAACAGTAAAATAAGGCATATATGGCAAGTAAAGCATATAACGAGTAGGGTAACAGAGTCAGCAGTGAAATATGGCATATATGGTAGATAAAGCATATAAAGAGTAGAGCATGGAATGCATGAAGACGCTAGCGCATTAAAACATGGCGAGTGAAAGAGAGATGAATGCGTGTGAGATTAAGCCAAAAATACCATAAGAAAAATAGAGAGCGGGACTAAGGAAAGGGGGGCAGAGTTGCATATATCCAGAGCAGAGAGAAACTGTAGGAAGTAGGGGTGTGAACATGCAGAGGAGCATAAAAAAAGAGTATGCGAAAGAAAGGCCAAGAACTCACCAGGATGTAAATTCAGAAATTAAAAATTAGGAGTGAAGAAGAGAAAACGCCAATGAAGTGAGATGAGGGGCGCAAAAATCGCGTAATAAAGTACGTAAGACAGTGTAGGCATACATGTATAAGTAACAGAGATAAGGGTAGAGTAGAGGATTAGTGTAGATAAAGCAGTAAAATGCGTTAGACATCAAAGGCATACAAATAAAAGCGATAAAGACAGTGGTAGAGTTGGGTAGTGGCAAACATGGGTTGATCATATAGTCGAGTGGGGTATTCACGAGAGGTATAAGAGCAGAATAAAATAAGACACACAATGAGAATACTATGAAAGAGAGAATAAGAGTTATGAGTCATAAATCTGTAGATGTAGACAAAATTAGGTGCAAGAAAGGCGTAAATATTGGGGTAGTGAACAGGGGGCCTAGGGAGCAGGCATAAATTTAAACGTAAAAATAGGTGAGGTCAATGTCAGGAACTGAAAGACAAAAGGTAGGGCACGCCAATTAACGCATGGTGTTCGATATTTATAGTGCTCAACGTTGAGTAGTGGCGAAGTATTACGTTCAAACTTGCTAGATTACCAGTGGGATCAAGATCGGGGCTTCATTCAAAGATGGCCACCGAGTGTTAGAGAGTTGAGCCAGTCCTTTGTCTATTTCCCTGCGAGGCAAGGGGAGGGGAGCGATGTTCATCAAAATAGGAGAAAAGTGGAGGCCAAAAAGTACCCGCAAGTCAGGGATCCACAAGATGGGTGCCCAGAGAATCAAAACAACATCAGCAGTCACCGTTAATCAAAAAGTATAGTAGTGAGTTTCAGACCGTCTCATGAACTGGTATTCGAATCATCGGTCCACAGCCTCGAGGCAGAGTATCTCGTCGGAGCGTGAGACGTCAAAGGGCATCGTTTAAAACCAGCCCCCGTCATCACAGTGTCTCCCAGTGTAGTCGTCGGTGTCGTGTAGGGAAAATTCCTTTTCCTTAGGCCTCACAGCTCTGGCCCAGCTCTGTGAGGCCCAACTAATGGAAAGAGAAAAAGAGCTATTTAATTTACAATTCACTGGCGTCAGGGCCTCATGGTTGCGAGCTAACTGAAGGACCCAGTTCAGTTGACCACACTGCCCATACCTAGAGTCAGTCCTGTTCCATGCACTATGTCAAGTTCACCCCTGTCCCAATGGTTACTTTCTAAATCAATATCAGTGTATTCCACAGGTCTTCAAACTTTTGGATGCAGAGACCCCCCCTGTCGACATTTTCAGGGGTGAGGACCCCCTCATGACAAACAGTTCCAAACCTGTATACAGAATCTGCACATGCATCAAACTCCAGCTCTGGTCCAGGCAGCACAACAAGTTTTGGTCTCAGAGCAGCAGTGGGCAAAAAGCCTGGATTCATGACTCTGCCAGTGCCGCAGGTTAACAAACGGTTTCCTAAGCCTACATACTCAGGGGCAGACTTACAAGCCCCCTGCGCCACCACTACGTCACTTTTTGTGACGTATTGGTGGTGCAGGGGGGCCCTCCATATTTACAAAGAGAGGAAAAGCCACCCTGCGTGACTTTTCCTCTCCTCGTAAATATGGCCCATTCACATGCAGCACTGTGCGTGGAAGAGGAGTTCCATGGGTGTTCTGTGGGTGTTCCCACGCAACATCCATGGAACAAGACACATCTCCATATTTACAAGAAATCGTAAATCTGGAGATGCGTGTGAAAGCTACGCCACCCTAGAGGTGGCGTAGCGAGGCGCAACGAGGAGAAATGTGTTCCTTTCTCCTCATTTTTTCCTCTTTCAATGCGTGCTGCATTCTACAGCAGGCATTGAAAGAGGAAAATGCCTGTAGTGATTGTTTTGTTGCAGTAAGGTGCCCCTTCCTGCACAAAAACAATCTACCCAAGACGCAGGCATCCGTGCACCATGGTACAAGGGTGCCTGCACTGGCAAGGACAGAGATGCAACAAATTCTTGTAAATATGTCGCATCTCTGTTCTTTCAAAACTAACACAGCACGGCGCAGCAAAATGAATTGCTGCACCATGCTGTGTTACTTGTTGTAAATCTGCCCTAAAGTGCTTTAAAAATTTTACAACTCCAGCACCTCCACAGGACCTAATTCTCACGAGTGCCGAGATGCAATGGGACTTGTATATAATGTTTTTATAAGATAAATTATTCTTATGATAGAAATTGGCAAAAGTGAAATACATTTTGGGGCAGATTAACAAGCCCCTTCCGCCACTTTTAACATGGGAAAAGTGGAGCAAAGGGCTTATAAATCCACCTCTTGGTGTACAGAAAAAAACCTTTTGAGATGTATGAATGTCTTTTCTGTTCTTGGTTAATTTAATTTGTTATTGACCTGTGACATTCTTAACTTCCTGGAGTTTTATTCACAGCTGCTGTGTGATAAAACTGTTTAAATGTAAGGAATAGGCAGAGTGGGGGCCCAGGGGGTACTTTTTAATGTGCATTTTCCACACTAAAGATTCAGATTGCTCCAACTCATTTTTGGCAAAACAGAGGTAATATGAATCAAAGCCTTTGTTTTTTATTATTTATTAATTTACTGCAGAATGTGTTTACAATACCCCAAGCTCACTGTGGGATTATGGGGAGCTTGTTTTAGAATATAGCAGTTTTTAATTGTTTTCTTTAAGAAAAGCGGTTTTATTACTTTTAACTTGTGGAAAATTAATTGTCCTTTGGTGCTTACCTTGCTGTAAACACATGGGTGTTGATCATGTGGGTGTCTTGTGGTTGTTCTTTTATTGTTCAGTGCTTGGTTATTAGCATACTGTTTTTTGTTCTTCCTTATATGTGAACTTTTATGCATTTATCAAATGCAAATACATTTATTTTGATTGATTTAATCAAAGCCTCCCAACACAGGTTGAGAACCTAAAGAGACCTCGCTCCGAAGAGCATGAAAGAAGGGGGGCAGTCATCAAAATTCCGACATGCATAATTTGCAACGTTTTTTCATCTAATTATGCCTGTACGCTACTCCCCAAAAGCCTCCCAACACAGGGTGAGAACCCATGGAGACCTCGCCACCAACTTAGCGCTTTTTTTAAATTAATTGACTAAATCTTGAAATTAAAAATGGTGTTGCTTTTGAATGCATCTGTAACTAGTAGATCAACCAGGCGTCAAGAACATATGATGGAAAATCAGAAAATTGCTCCGAAGAGCATGAAAGAAGGGGGCCAGTCATCAAAATTATGACTGTAAATTACTCCTCCTATGTAGTTAGTTGCCCGTTTGTAGAATACATGTTAATTTACAGTGATTAATCCATTCTTATTGTATTGGTTACAATTTCAGAGGGAAACCTGCAACTGATCGTTAGCAAGATTTGTCACCCCTTAATGCTTGATTAATTTTTTTGTTTCTGCTCCTGTCAAACAGCTACCTCCAAAAAAGTGTCTTTAATCTGTATTTACAGGATAATGGCATCCAGTCTGAATATAGTGCAACACTTGTGTTTTGTTTTTTTATACATTTGTTTTTATTGAACAAAGCAATAGGAAGTCATTGGTACAGAATTAAAAAAACTATACATTATTCACATCAAATTTTTAACAATTAGACAATTTTTAGACAGTTTACAAAAGACAGAACTGGAGTAAAAAGAGAGGATTAAAAGGGAAAAAGACCATTATAAAAACTTACAACGGTCCTTGTGCAAAAGCTGTGATTTTAAGTAAACAATACCACTGCAAAAGTGCAAAAACTGCAATAAAGTGCAACTGCAAGATGAGATATAATCCAATAAAGTGCAATTTTAAAGTGCTAGTGCAATAAAGTGCAAAAACAGCTATTATAAAGCAGCAATACTACCCAAAAAAAAAGTACAAATATTCTCTTTCTCCTCTCCTTCCTCATCTTCTTCCCTGCAACAATTTCAGATTCTCAAAATATTTCCAATTTCTTTCGAATCTTGCAATGGCTCCCACCCTGGCTGCATAAGCTCTTTCAAAATTACATGTTCTTCTCATTTTATTGAACCATTTTAACTGTGATGGAATCTCCCCGGATTTCCAATTTTGAAGAATCAGAGACCGTGCACCCACACAAGAAATAAAAATAAATACTTCTTCTGTATTGTTAAACCTGCTCCTCTCTTTACAAATACCAAACAGGGCCACCTCAGATTCCGGCGAAAATACTTCCACAGTTGCCAGCTCCATATCTGCAAATATCCCCTTACAAAAAGATTTCAACTTCGGGCAGGAAAAGAAAATATGATACCATCCTCCCTGTCCCATAGCTTTACATCTAAAACACTTATTCTCGACTTCAGGGAACATTCTCGCCAGGGCCTCCGGTGTATAATATGCCAGCCAGCGTGATAAAAAAGACATTCTCTTGTAATTAGCTGCCCTGAGTGCTTTATTTCCCGGATGGC
This sequence comes from Lissotriton helveticus, assembly GCF_964261635.1. NCBI lineage: Eukaryota > Metazoa > Chordata > Amphibia > Caudata > Salamandridae > Lissotriton > Lissotriton helveticus. The sequence continues at coordinate 1,576,571,129 of NC_136061.1, read as the reverse complement.
ACAAAACCTCCCAATCCTTATCTGAAAGAACGCACTGTGTTGAGAGACTTATTGTCTCTAGATGTCTATCAATTACGAGAGATGATCTTGAAAAGTAAAGCTTTTTATACCAAAATCCTATGCCTTTATTTTTATCTCCATACACAGCTGATATCAAGGCAGTGGGAAAAATAAGCGAGCCACCTATCTCCTTTCTAATAAAATAGACCAACTGTAAATATTCAAAAAACATAAGCTGCCTGGGATTATTTGTTCTGGCTAAAACCTCATGCAAGCTGATTACCTTATTTTGTACAAACAGATGTCTTAATTCACCAAACCCGGAGAGTTCCCAATTCTTCAGATGATTCGAGGTTATCTTAAGACCCATTTTGGCACATTCCGTCAAGCTCAAATAATTAGAACCATCAGAGCCATGTTTTTTTAAAAAGGAGCAGTAATCTTGATGTATTCCCTTTCAATGTCTTATATCTTGTTTTCTTGGGGAGCTTTGCAGTTTTTTAAAAAGATAGGAATTTGAGAACCTGCTTCCTGTATCATTATTTCAAGAAAGAAATTATCTCTTGTCTGTCTAGTCCTTAATAATCCTGCCACAATGTCAAAAAAGGCTGCTTCATAATATGTCTTGAAATGGGGAAGAGCCAGGCCACCTTGGTCAACAGAAAGTTGGACCACCGGAAGCTTGACTCTTGAGGCACAACACTTGTGTTTTTGCCAATTCCCCTAACCTGCCTACCTTAGAATAATTTCCACCACGAGAGCCGAGGGTGAGGGGCTATATTCAGAGGGTGGACTAGACAGGAGGGGTAGAATCTTGGATAGCTGTGTCTTCATCTACCACTGCCCTCTGTAACTGTACAAACAAAGGTATCTGAGCCGGGCTCCCAGATTTTGGTAGGAAGTCAACACTAAATGGGCTGCCATGGCGCAGAACATAGACATAAAAGCTAAAAATCTACCGCTCGGCACTTTACAAATTAGAATGTCTGCGCCTTTTCTTTTTTGTGACATTTGATCGAGTGATTTACCAGTTTAGATAAAATTAGTCCGTTTTTAAATCATTCCTTATTAATTATGAGGCTGTAATCGTTGCTTTTCACTGCACCATTTGGCACAGATGGTTGAGTTCTTTGGGTGCCCTTCTCAAAGCTGTTTCCAGTGGTTCTTGGGCATGTGGCAAGAAGGTGCTAAATTGCTCTGACATAAAATGTTTAAACAAAGCCTCTGTAACCAGTTTACAAAGACACGTAAACATGCAAATGGTCTTTAACGACCTGTCAAAAACTCGGGCGTTCCGGAGATAAGACTCCAGACGCTGCCCAGTCGAGCCCAAAGCAGCTCGAGCTGCACTGCAGCAGCCCGCGCTGAGACACAGACGAGGAGGGGGGGATGGGGGGGGAGGACAAAAGGGGTGCAGTGGCGCTAAAATCTGTTGATTTTGCTACAAAACACATTGGTACTCATTTTGTTTTGTGTCGGAGCTACTAAAGACTCAAGACAATTAACAAAAAAAGAATTTGTATCAATGTGAGTGTGTCTGTGAATTTTCTAAATTTAGAACCATAATGGAATGAAAGTGAATAAAATATATATCTATATAGTTCATACAGTAAATGACAAGGACAACTTTTTTTCCGAATGACCTCTTACACAAACACAGTTGGGTAATTCATGGTTTTGCCTGACTGACTTGAGAATTTATGGGGCCTACATTTTTATATGTTTTTATGTTCTATGGCACATTCCGGATCGTTGTTAAGTTGTTTTGCCAAGATTCTGGCATCAATATGTTTTTTTCCCTTTCCTCTGATTTTATGGCACTATGTTGTTAACAAGCAACGGAGCAATACAAAAATAATATTTTTGCTAACAGGATGTTTTTTATGCACTCGCAATAACATTCAGCTGTTTATTGGGTTGGTTATTGTTGCTCACGCACTCTTCTTTCCATCTGCTCCTTTATGTTTGCTTTGTGTTCTTTCTCACAATATTGTCCAGCACTGAATTCTTCTGCACTCATTCACAGTTCTTGAATCAGTTACCACTTGAAAATGAATGGCGTGTGCCCACCAGATGCAAGGACATTTGCCTTCCAATGTAAAATTACATTTTGACACTCCTGCTCCCATTGCAATGAGGTAATATTTCCTTCTGGGAGAGGCAGTCTGTTCCCCCACCAGTGGAAAAATAAAATACACAACTGCTGTAAGACGCAGTTCATTGTACCCTTTCCCTCAGACAATTTCTTAGTGTGAACTTTAAACAAGCTCACACCAAGATATACTTGGTGTAGACTTGTTGACCCTTCTCTTCCACCTTCATCATTTGTGGTCATCATGGGCTGTTGATAGTGGCCTTTAAAATTAAAGAAATACTGGTATGCCGTATCTCAAACATAACCAGTCATGCTGTCTCTACTTATACCTGCATCTCCACTTTGGCTTCATATTGATATCTATATTTAGGATAATAGTGACAACAGAGGGCTAACTATTTTTACAACAGTAAAATATTATTATATTTTTTATATGGAACATGCTGCCCACAATTTTCCATCGCTATTAGGTTTTCTACACTAAATTACTATATCTTTCCAAATATCACTCAATCTCCATAGCGTTGAATGTCAGAGATCTGAAACAGTATAAAAAACAATGGCCAGTATAAAAGTCAGCCACCTTAGGTAGTCTAATTTAACCCACTAGCACACACAAAGTTACTATGGACCACCACAGTTCTTTCACACTAATTGACTACAAATTGGGTAAGAATATATATATATATTCCGCTGCAGATGCCTGCTCCATCCACTGCACCCTCACTTTGGGACTAGTAACTTACCTGTGAGGCCATCTCCACATGGGTTCTCTTGTTGTTTGGATATATATATATATATAAGTCAACCGTGTGCCCAGGGGATTACGAGTCATGATAGTTCCCACTTATGAAAACCCAGACCCTAAAATGCTTCAGAGATGGGCAGAGAATAGTCTCCAGTCATCAAGGAACATGTTATTGATTTTGACCGAATTTGCCCACTCTGACAGAGAATCATTGTTAATCGAAATTGAAAAAACTAATGCACTATTGGAGTCATCAGGCGACACTGATCTAATAGCGAATGCCCGGAAGGAAATCGATCTTAGGCTCGCTAAACTGGGGCAAACAATTCAAGAACGCAAAATCAATAAGTTTGCCAGAGACAAAGAGGACTACGAGACAGGTCGTATTTTTACGTTTTCACGGAAATACGATTTTTACAAACGTAAAGCCATGTCTACTGTGCAGCAAACAACCACCACTGCTGATTCAGGGGCAAATCTAGACCCTACTTCAACCAATCAGGATAATCTATCAGTAGCGTCCTTTAGTGGCTCTGAAGAAAGTTTACCACGCTCAGTGGCAAGTTCAATTGACTTAACTAAATTCTCTATGGTTGACGAATTAAATTTTGTCAGCGAGGACCGGAGGTACTCTCTGCGCTCACGGAACATTCCTCCCCAAGCAGACAAAGCGTCAGTCAAAAGCGACGCTGCAGGAAAAGTAGTGCCAAAAAGAGGTGGCAGGCGAGGCAAAACTCGCAAGAATTGGAACAACTAACCAGCGAGCATGATAACACTGTGATTAACCTGACTGATTTGACATTGTCCAAAGCGGAGGAACAACTCCTCTCTCTAGGACTGTCGTATTGTCCATCTAATGACTTTTCTTATGTCCAAGCACGGATTGATGTTTTTAAATTTATCAGAAAGATCAAATTGCAAAAATATTTTTTGTTACATCCTGATAACGCAATACCACGTGCTGTTTCAGATGGGGCGACATCCAATGTCGAGTCTTTACAAGTGAAACACCTGCAGGGTTTACAGTCATTATTGTCTCTTGATCATGAAAATAACACACAAACTGATTTGACAGTAAGCCAAGTTATCAAGGTAAACTGTTCTCCCCCTACCACCTTCCGTGGAAAATCTACTTTCCTACCCTTGATGCCTAAGGACGCTATAGATGTCTTTAGTGATAGGATTATAACAGAATTTAAGTCCCTGAACAGAAAGGTGCTGAAAATGAAAAAACAGGTTGATTTTAATAACATACAATACACCAAACTTGTAAAGAGAATTCAGGGTAATGATCATGTTATAGTGAAGAGTTCCGACAAGGGAGGCAACACAGTGTTATGGGCCAAAACAGATTATATTGTTGAAGCAACCAGACAACTTGGTGATCCTTTTTGTTACACCAAGTGTACCAAATTCGTGATGCTAAAAAGTCATGAAAACACGAGAAAAAACATCAATCTCTGGTTCAGAAATGGCTTATTAACCAAAGATGAAACCAAGTTTCTAAATGTTTCACATCCCATCACTCCTTTGTTTTATTTGTTACCCAAGATTCACAAATGCACCGTTCCTGTCCCAGGTCGTCCTATCATTTCAGCTCAGGGTAGCATGAATGAGAACATCTCCAAATATGTTGATTTTTTTCTTCAATCACATATGTTTTCTCTCCCCTCATTTTTGAAAGACACTACAGATTTTTTGGTCAAGGTCAGTAATATCACTTGGTGTCCTGATTTTTGTTTTCTGGTGATGGATATTGAGGCACTTTACACCAGCATCAACCACGAGCAGGGCCTTGAGGCTGTCAAATATTTTTTGGATGGCCAGGAGGCAGGTTTTAGAGATCACAACCTCATGCTTGTGCAAATGATACAGCTATGCCTGTTTAATAACTATTTCCAATTTGGCAAGGATTTCTATCATCAGGAATGCGGAGTGGCCATGGGTTCATGCTTCTCCCCCAGCTATTCCTGTCTCCACGTTGGCTGGTGGGAGAAGCATGTTCTTGGGATCACTCACGCGCATTGGCTTCCTCACTTGGTGCATTACTGGCGCTTTATCGATGATATTTTCATCATATGGCGAGGCACTAAAGAACAGGCAGCGTCATTTGTAAGTGACATTAATGTCAATGATAGGAATCTAAAGTTTACGGCCAATATCACATCTGATTTGGCTGAATTCTTGGACGTCCAGTTGTACATTGACCAGGATACCATACAGACTAAACTCCACAGAAAAAGCACTGCGGGTAATTCCATCTTGCATGCCCGCAGTGCTCACCCACTTCATACCATCAACAGCATACCTTTGGGTGAATTCATCAGGATCAAACGAATCTGCAGTAGCCCTGACAGTTTAGAGCAATGTTTAAATGAATCTAGGACTAGATTTCTCAGCCGGGGTTACAGCAGAGCCATTTTAGATCAGGCTATGTCCAAGGTACGTGCTCGCTCACGAGAAGACCTTCTTATTCCTAAAAGTAAGGAGATCTTGGATTCTACTGAACAGGGCTCTGTTCGTTTTATCACCACTTTTTGTTCTCAGATATCCAAGATCAGCAACATCATCCGATCTGAGTGGCCAATTGTATTGACTGATGTTATCCTAGCTCCATTTCTCCCTAAATTACCAGCAATAACTTTTAGGAGGGCTCCTTCTATGAAAGATGCATTAGACAGAACCCAACCTGAATTGCCCCCCAAAACCAATTGGTTAAATAAATCTGGCTTTTTTAGATGCACTTCGTGCCGTGCTTGCACATTTGCGGTGAATGGAACCCATTATACATCGGCTTTCAATGACAGGTTGATCCCAATACGAGAACATCTGACATGTCGCAGTGATTATGTAGTATACCAACTAACTTGCACATGTTCCTTGTCATATATTGGGAGTACTAAACTCCCTGCACACCAGCGCATTCTGCAGCACATCCGAGCTATTGTTAACTCAGACATGAACTACCCGGTAGCTCGCCATTTCAAAGCGGTACACAACAAGAAATTAAAAGATTTGAAATATACCTTGTTATGTTCCGTAGCCAACCCAGGTAGAGGTGGGGATCGTGAGAAATTACTTCGTCAAAAAGAGGCATTTTTCATTTTGTTATTAGATACCCGGGCCCCCAATGGGCTAAATGCTTTTGATGAATTACACCATTTTCTGTGACATGTATATTTCTTAACTGACCATATATTGAAACAGCAATTTTCATTTTTTCGGCATTTTTTCATTTGCGTAATGATTTTGTCTGTTGTGTCTTTCATGCTAACATTTGTATTTTCATATTAGTTCTTCCGCAACCAGTACTATGTATTTCATTGTATCACGCAATGGATTTTAAGCATTTGCACTTTAGCACTTAGGCACTTTCTTTTCATCACTCAAATGACTTGGTATTCGTGACAGGGTATTGTCAGTAATTTTGTTCAGTATGAATTTAATCAACTCCTTTGTGACTGATGGTAAATAGAATGTTTTGAATGCACTTGCAATGAATTGTTCCAATATACTGTTTTATTGTCATTTTTGATATATCAGTTGTGGTATACACTCCTTTTTTTCTTTATTGTTCAAGTCCTTAGGTAGATGAGTTGAAATCACAATTGGTTTTTGATTCTGTATGATTATTTGATATACTGATTTAAACCAATTCTTGACATGACATATGAGCACTATGTTCTTATTATTTTTCATTCCCCTGTTCCCATCTATGTTCACACAATTTGAGTGGTTTGATTACTGTAATTACAACTTGTATGCCTATTTGCTTTTTGGCTACCCTTGCGTCCTGTTTCTTTAGGCGCTTGGGCTTTTAATTTCAATTTAAAGCACGTCCTACTCCTGAAGCGTCATGTGATCAAGCTCCGCTTGCGGAGCGAAACGCGTCAGGGAGGGCACTCGCTCTTACATCTGAACTGCAATTAAATGGATTGCTGGCATTGACTCTTGTGATGTGGCTTTTGTTTGTGTTTACGACTTAACTAAACACTTTTTGATAGAAGACGAGGTCCGCGCCTGTTGTCACCGTCACTCTTGGCGGTCAGGATTCAGCGCTGAATATATATATATATATATATATATATATATATATTACCTACTGGCGGTCGCCAGTAGGTATATATAGTTAGGATTTTTTCTCTATGGGTTTTTTGAAAATTCTATGTCTAATAACTTTGGCGTTTGTGGACGGAATTGGCTGAAATTTTCAGGGAAATGGCACATTTTGTTTCTGAGCAGCCCCTGAAAATTTTGGGGGGGTTCGTCAAGGGGGGGCCGAGAAAAAAGGGGGGTCCCAAAACGCGTTTTTCCCATGTTAATTTCCATAGGGCGGTTGGCCTCACTTTTAGCCCGAACGGCTGAATGGATTTGCACGAAACTTGGCAAAATTGTAGGGACTGGTAGCCCGATGTGCCTTTTGTAGGTCTCAATATATGTGCTCCAGTGGATTTTGAGAAATTAACGTTTAAAAAAAGATATATATCTGTAACAGCGGACTGGGCAGCGGCCCAGGACGCGTACTTTTCGCGCAACGGAGCTTTGTGAAGCGAAGCTGATTGGTTCTCCGGCGTCTGTCAACATTCCAAACAGTCTGTAGCGGCCGCCATCTTGTCTCTCGGTAGGATCGAGAGACAAGAGGAGGCCAAAGCGAAGGGGCAAATGACCATAAGGGGGCATAGTACATTGTCGCTGACCCCCTAGGTTTGATGTGGAGGTTTTAAAAGGGCCCCGCGGGGCAAAAAAAAAATAAAATAATAATAATCGAACAGCTGAATGGATTTGCACGAAACTTGGCAAAATTGTAGGGACTGGTAGCCCGATGTGCCTTTGCTAGATCTCAATATATGTGCTCCAGTGGATTTTGAGAAATTAACGTTAAAAAAAAGATATATATCTGTAACACCGCACCGCTTCGCGTACTTTTCGCGTTACGGAGCTTTGCGAAGCGAAGCTGATTGGCTCTCCGGTGTCTGTAAACATTCCAAACAGTCCGTAGCGGCCGCCATCTTGTCTCTCGGTAGGATCGAACAGCTGAATGGATTTGCACGAAACTTGGCAAAATTGTAGGGACTGGTAGCCCGATGTGCCTTTGCTAGGTCTCAATATATGTGCTTCAGTGCATTTTGAGAAATTAACGTTCAAAAACAAGATATATATCTGTAACAGCGCTCCGCTTCGCGGAGATAAAATTATATGTGTATTACCTAGCTGTTGCTAACACTAGTTAGCGACGGCTAGTAGAAGATAGCGACCATCTTGGGCCCCACTTTGCATGTGAGTGATATTTATCACTAATGACATGCAAAGTGGGCATGCCAAGATGTTAGCGACTGGAAACAGTCGCTAACATCGCTATCTCCTATTATCAACTTTTGGAAATATTCGAGATAAGCGCGAATATCTCCAAAAGCTACCACCTGCCCTGAGCAGTTCTTAGCCATGTTATCCAATGGGAGGTGGATAACATGGCTAAGAGCATTAGCTCGGTAATGCATGAATATCGCTGAGTTTTCAGCGATATTAATGCATTGCGGTCGTTTTTTATCGTATTTCCGATAAACCTTGATAATAGCAAGGTTTATCTGCGATAATTTCTGACGGTAAAAAAATCGTTGCTAAGCATCGTTAGGGATAAATATTGCTTAACTTTGGTAATATGCCCCAACGTCTGTTAACGTTCGATTCGAAGGAAATCAGGAAGTGTTGAAAAACATTGTCTGCGCCTTCTTGTCTTTTTTCAAATGCCACACTTTTGTCGTGCACGGCAGCCATTTTAGATGCCTTGACCAGACCCACTCTGTGCACGCTCTCGATCCTTAGCATGGCTCCCCACCCTTGCAAGCATCTCCCCCAGGCAGTGGTCACCCCCGCTCTCTGTCTTATGCATGGGTAATAAACCTCGCCCCATCTGCGCTGCTCTTCCCTGAGAATCACACCCTGTGCCCGCCCGACACCTCCCTTTCGCCCTATTCACTACCGCACCCTCTGACACTCCTTTTCCTCTGTGTCCGATTGTCCAGGCTGGTCCTAGGGTATCAGCTAGCCCTGCAGATGTAGTTTATGGCCACAGCTGTAAAGAATCACCCCTCTTCAAAGGAGTTATAGTAGATCAAGGCCCACACTGGATGAGATCCGTCACAGCAGAAGCGTTGCTATTATCTGAAAACCATCCTGTATTGTGATTGGGGAGGGGACCGAGCCTGAAGCGGAAGATTCCAGGGATGACTCTTTGTACATCAAAGTTTTTACAATTATGTGTAACATTAAATATATATAGCACTCCGACAAAGTAGTAAGATTATAAAACTTTAATAATTTATAAATATATACAAGAAAACAAAAATAGTAATAACATATAAACATTTTTAGGGAAAAACAACGAAGTAGCGGTCGGCTGTGCGAATAGTCCCAACGCAGCACAACGTCCAGATTTCCGGCGTGGGGCGTCGCGGGGGGTGGGTCATCAGTAGCAAACTGTTGTGCGAATAGTTCCAAGGCAGCAGAACGCGCCGAAATCTAGATGACACGAAAGTGATGTCTAGTAAGTTGCCACCCAGCAAATAACGGCATGGGGCGTCGCGGGGGGTGGGTCATCAGTAGCAAACTGTTGCGCGAATAGTTCCAAGGCAGCAGAACAATGGCACCAAGGTGATGTCCAGTAAGTTGCCGCACTGGTTTTGGTATCCTACAATGCTGCTCCGAATAACGGCGTGGGGCGCCCCGGGGGAGGCGGCGTGAACGGGCCTCTCCAGGTGGAGTCTCGTCTGCTGTAGTGGGGCGCCCCTTTACCGTTTCAGTTGCCATTCCGTCCGTTTTTGGTCCACTGTGTCAAAAGCCGCAATTCAGCTGAGTTGCGCCCACTCTTGCGGTGCAGCGATAGGCGGCTGTCACAGGACTCTCAAAATGGCGGCAGGCTGTTTCCTTTTTGGGCCTGGTCCACTGAAATGGCCCTGGGACACCTTGGAAATCGGACGCTTGTCTGCTAGGTCTTGGACCCCATTCTCGAAAGCGTCCCCTCCGCCTTGAGAATTCATCAAAAGTTTTGGGGGCTCCGACTCCTGCAGGCTTCTGGTGGGGAGCGGCTGCCATGATTGCTCGCGGAATGACCACGACTGAGCTACGAGATGGTGGTGCTCTCATGCTGACGCCAGCTTCAGTCTGAAACATCCAGAAACAAGGTGCGGCTTTCATCGTTTGGGGAAAAAAAAAAGTTTTCATCCAATGAAAAGTGTTGTTTTTAGGTCACATGATCAAGCCTTCCATCATTAGGAAACCAAAAGTAAAATGAACCAATGAAAAGTTTTATAAACAAGTCACATGACCTGTTATGCGGCATAGGGTGTAAAATGCGGAGAAAATACGTTGGCACGTGAGGCGGCGTCAGTAGCGGACCGATGTGCGAATAGGCCGAAGGCAATACAACGCGCCAAGATCCGGATAGCACCGAGGTGGCGTCCAGCAAGTTGCAGCACTGGTGTGGCCATCCTACAATGCTGAAAGTCGGCGTGGGGCGCCCCGTTGGCCTGTGAGTTTGCGTCAGTAGCGGACCGATGTGCGAATAGGCCGAAGGCAGCACAACGCGCCAAGATCCGGATGGCACCGAGGTGGTGTCTAGTAAGTTGCCGCACTGGTGTGGCCATCCAACAATGCTGAAAGTCGGCGTGGGGAGCCCCGTTGGCCTGTGAGTTTGCGTCAGTAGCGGACCGATGTGCGAATAGGCCGAAGGCAGCACAACGCGCCAAGATCCGGATGGCACCGAGGTGGTGTCTAGTAAGTTGCCGCACTGGTGTGGCCATCCTACAATGCTGAAAGTCGGCGTGGGGCGCCCCGTTGGCCTGTGAGATGGCGTCAGTAGCGGACCGATGTGCGAATAGGCCGAAGGCAGCACAACGCGCCAAGATCCGGATGGCACCGAGGTGGTGTCTAGTAAGTTGCCGCACTGGTGTGGCCATCCTACAATGCTGAAAGTCGGCGTGGGGCGCCCCGTTGGCCTGTGAGATGGCGTCAGTAGCGGACCGATGTGTGAATGGGGCCGAAGGCAGCGCAACAATATTTTCGGAATAGAAGACACCACTAGGCGCTTAGATGCCAAGATCCGGATGGCACCGAGGTGGTGTGTAGCAAGTTGCCGCACTGGTGTGGCCATCCTACAATGCTGAAAGTCGGCGTGGGGCGCCCCGTTGGCCTGTGAGTTTGCGTCAGTAGCGGACCGATGTGCGAATAGGCCGAAGGCAGCACAACGCGCCAAGATCCGGATGGCACCGAGGTGGTGTCTAGTAAGTTGTCGCACTTCTGTGGCCATCCTACAATGTTGAAAGTCGGCGTGGGGCGCCCCGTTGGCCTGTGAGATGGTGTCAGTAGCGGACTGATGTGTGAATGGGGCCAAAGGCAGCGCAACAATATTTTCTACTATATTTCCGGAGTAGAAGACACCACAAGGCGCTGAGATGCCAAGATCCGGATGGCACCGAGGTGGTGTGTAGCAAGTTGCCGCACTGGTGTGGCCATCCTACAATGCTGAAAGTCGGCGTGGGGCGCCCCGTTGGCCTGTGAGTTTGCGTCAGTAGCGGACCGATGTGCGAATAGGCCGAAGGCAGCACAACGCGCCAAGATCCGGATGGCACCGAGGTGGTGTCTAGTAAGTTGTCGCACTTCTGTGGCCATCCTACAATGTTGAAAGTCGGCGTGGGGCGCCCCGTTGGCCTGTGAGATGGTGTCAGTAGCGGACTGATGTGTGAATGGGGCCAAAGGCAGCGCAACAATATTTTCTGATTTGAAGACACCACAAGGCGCTGAGATGCCAAGATCCGGATGGCACCGAGGTGGTGTCTAGCAAGTTGTGGCACTGGTGTGGCCATCGTACAATGGTAAAAGTCCGCGTGGGGCGCCCTGTTGGCCTGTGAGATGGTGTCAGTAGCGGACTGATGTGTGAATGGGGCCAAAGGCAGCGCAACAATATTTTCTACTATATTTTCGGAGTAGAAGACACCACAAGGCGCTGAGATGCCAAGATCCGGATGGCACCGAGGTGATGTCTAAGTTGCGGACCGATGTGCGAATGGGGCCAAAGGTAGCGTAACAAGATTTTCTGTATGGAAGATACCACTAGGCGTTGAGATGCCAAGATTCGGATGGCACCGAGGTGATGTCTAGCAAGTTGTGCCACTGGTGTGGCCATCGTACAATGGTAAAAGTCGGCGTGGGGCGCCCTATTGGCCTGTGAGATGGTGTCAGTAGCGGACTGATGTGCGAATGGGGCCAAAGGCAGCGCAACAATATTTTCTGACTGACACCACAAGGCGCTGAGATGCCAAGATCCGGATGGCACCGAGGTGATGTCTAAGTTGCGGACTGATGTGCGAATGGGGCCAAAGGCAGCGTAACAATATTTTCTGTATGGAAGATACCACTAGGCGTTGAGATGCCAAGATTCGGATGGCACCGAGGTGATGTCTAGCAAGTTGGTGTGGTCATCCTACAATGCTGAAACTCGGCGTGGGTCACCCCATTAGCCTGTGAGATGGCGTCAGTAGCGGACCGATGTGCGAATAGGCCGAAGGCAGCACAACGCGCCAAGATCCGGATGTCACCGTGGTGGTTTCATAGTTGAGAGGCACTTCATCTGCAGTGGGGCGCCGAGATCCGGATGGCACCGAGGTGATGTCTAGCAAGTTGCTGTACTGGTGTGGTCATCCTACAATGCTGAAATGTAGTGGGGCGCCCATTTACCGTTTCAGTTGCCATTCAGCTGAGTTTCGGCTGCTCTTGATGTTATAGCGACAGGCGGCTGCAAGAGGACTCTCAAAATGGCGGCCTGTTCTTTGGATTTGGGCCTGGTCCACTAAAATGGCCCTGGGACACCTTAGAACTCGGACGCTCGATTTTTTTTTCCTTTCCTGTACATGCAAAAAAAGGTAAATGCCCGGTACGTTACACGCTTCATCTGCCACGATGAACTCTCCAGAGGAACCGGAAAAAAATATAGTTGTGGTAACTATACCATGCATCGTCATATGGAGAGGTGGCACCAATTAATTATAGTGCTGCATAAAAGAGAGATTTGGAGGAGAACCCCTGACCTGCTAGTACATTCATCAAAGAAGTGGCACTGAGAGCTTCAGAGGCAAGGGAAATGGTCCCAAATATTTAGAAGAACTTTGGAAAGATTAAAATGACATGTTTAGATTGTGGTAAATTAATTTCATGTGGACAGATGAGTGTTACTCTAATAAATACAGCATATGAACATCATCATAGTCGATGGTTGGTAGAGACATTTTGACTATATCCTGGACCTGCCCGTCCTCGCCCAAAATGGCGCCGGAATAAATGGGACTCGTAACTCCTTGTTGTGTACTGGTTGCAGAACCTTGAAATCACGAGATACGTATGCAGTTTTGAAGCACATGGCGGGCGGGGACGAGAATTGATTGAATATTTCGACATCCCTATTGATATTAAGTTCTGATGTGTTATTGATTACTGTACTGTTGAAAATTCGAATTAACGTCACCCATGGTACTTGCCCGCAAATGTATATCTAGATAATTTTATTGTAACTGGCCCTGTCGTATTTTAATTATAAAATGTACGTCCACCGATTCCGTAACTGTTAGACACCTTAGTTCTTGCAACCTAATGGCCCGCCCGTTACGTTCCTCTACAGTGTAAATGTCTATTCATCATATACGATTACAGTTTGCTCCGTGGCAGGCCCACGTGGTTATAGGCTCGTATTTGTATAATGAAATTTTCACAATAAAGGTTTTTAAAAGAAAACATGGTAGTAGTATATACATTGGTAAAGTTTTTAATAATAGTCACTGTTTTAGAATCATTAAAAGGCAAGTGAAATAAAGCAGACCAATTACATGAAGGGTAAAAGGTATAATACGAAGGAACGCAGTAAAGATAAATGGTCAAGGGCTGTTGTGTTTTCTATTCCTGCAACATAAAGTGATCGATAAGAATCTCATATTCAGGCGTATCGGCGACTAAGACAGCAGGTCGACCCTCTTTTGCTCAACGGCTCCGTCATGGGACGAAGAAACGCTCTTTTTCTCGAAAAAAGAATATATTTTACTTGCAGGACAGTTGTAAAATTTCCGGGAAAGTACATTAGCCTGGAACATTATAACATATATTTAAGAAAAAATAATGTTCGGAAGTAATTAAAAGCGTAATTTTTAGGTGATATGACCAAGGCTTTCATCATTAGAATAAGAAAAGTAAAATGAACCAATGAAAAGTTTTATTAACAAGTCACATGACTTGTTATGCTTACGTTACGCGCTGCGCGCCCCGGATGACTTCCGGATGCGCTAACGCGGCGCGTCATATGACGCATTACGCGACAACGCAGGTCCAGAATATAGTCAAAATGTCTCCACCAACCAGCGGTCGAAACACAACCCCTTTCAGCAGGCTAAATAGTTCTGTTAAATGACAACAGAAGGGACAGGGAACAAGAACCATCAGTCAAAGAGGGGAGGGCTAGTTCTTGTCTACCGGGTTACATTGGGGCGCTACCGGAACTGATCGAATTGGTAGTCTACAGTGTTTCTGGATGTTTCAGAGTGAAGCTGGGGTTAGCATGAGAGCACCACCATTTCGTAGCTCCGTTGTGGCCATTCCGCAACCAATCATGGCAGCCGCTCTTTATCGTTATTTTGGGCGGGGTGGGTGGCGGAGCCGAGTGTTTTGCAGCCATCATTGTGTGGAGTTCAGTTCATCTCACTAGTTTTGTATTTGTCATGAGGGGTTGTTCCTAATGTTTCTATTTTAGCGAGGTCAAAAAGAGATCCCATTAGTGGCCTACTGATTTTACTCGATTCCTTTTCTTTTTTTTTACACGATTTTTCGTTATCTGCAAAGACTAAACAGAGTATTGCGACTCTGTGTTTGTTTGTAAATAGAGAATGAACCAAAGAGAACTAATTCTAAAACAGTAAATACTTGGATAACAATCAATCAAATGAAGAGAGAAGCAGGCACGACGGATTACAACGGGGGCAAAGGCCTGCGTTAACTACCTTTCACTATCTGCAAAGAGAGAGTACTCCTAATAGAAATGAAGGGCGGGGGCACCATTCAAAGCAGATCAGTGTGCATAAACACGAAAATGTTTTCACTTACCACGTACTTGACATTCGACAGCTTATGATATTTGCTATTAAAAAATCATTGAAATTCACTGAAAAAACCATAGGTTATAGACCATATATAGTTAGGAATTAGCATTTACAAAACCTTGAAAATTCACTGAAAAAACCATAGGTTATAGACCATATATAGTTAGGAATTAGCATTTACAAAACCTTGAAAATTCACTGAAAAAACCATAGGTTATAGACCATATATCGTTAGGAATTAGCATTTACAAAACCTTATTTTACTCACACAAAACCATTGAAATTCCATATATAGTTAGTTGCACTAACTATATATCGCGCACCCGCAATCCACTGCTGATGATGTCACATATTACATCATTCATGACATGGTCAGTGACATCACTGATGACATCACTGATGACATCTCAAATGACATCACTGATGACATCACTGATGACATCTCATTTGACATCAATGACCACATCACTGATGATATCATTCATGTGACAATACAATGCATCTCCTCACATTTTAATATAACCTCTGTTTCACCCAGTGTTAAATACAGAGTATAATTTTTGAAACCATTGACACACCAATACTAGTTACTACATACGCACTCACTGATTCCTACGTCTACACACACCTTCACTCATTCACCCATACAATCATTCATACATACAATCACTCATCTTTACAACACTATCATATGCACTCATACACCTATACAGACACTCACAGTCTGCCACTCATCCATGGAGTTACTCACTCACCTAGTCAGTCATGTAAAGAATCAATGACACTTCCATTTTCTTGTCTATACAGTTAAACATAGAGCACCTTACATTTTCAAACATATACTAACACATACTTACCTTCTTATACAATCATTGATACAAGTACACATTGATCTGCACAGAGTCACACACCTCCCAGCCAGCCACACACACACTCAGTCTCCCATGCAAATACTTGGGCAATCAATCAATAACCCATATAGTTACTCATACAGCTACTGATCAACACATGCAGCAGTTTACAGAACAACAGACATAATGATGCACAAATTAAGACAGTTTAGTCACTAACCCATGCACTCAGTGAGACACATTTAATCACTCACTCATACAGTTAGTCATGCACCTACTAAATCCTTCGTCCAGACACTTACACATCCACTCAATCTTCAATATGTAAGACATATTTAAACTTTACAGAAACAAAAAATCACTGGATGTTGTTATCAGTCATGTCATCAGTGATGTCATTTGAGATGTCATCAGTGATGTCATCAGTGATGTCACTGACCATGTCATGAATGATGTAATATGTGACATCATCAGCAGTGGATTGCGGGTGCGCGATATATAGTTAGTGCAACTAACTATATATGGAATTTCAATGGTTTTGTGTGAGTAAAATAAGGTTTTGTAAATGCTAATTCCTAACGATATATGGTCTATAACCTATGGTTTTTTCAGTGAATTTTCAAGGTTTTGTAAATGCTAATTCCTAACTATATATGGTCTATAACCTATGGTTTTTTCAGTGAATTTTCAAGGTTTTGTAAATGCTAATTCCTAACTATATATGGTCTATAACCTATGGTTTTTTCAGTGAATATATATATATATATATATATATATATATATATATATATATATATCTCAAAGTTCCAAGGTTCCCACCTGTTGGAGACGCACTCTGACATCCACTGCAGCAACCTTCATGAGGTAAAAGCCGGATCGGCGAGCGGATCCAGTTTACAGCATGCCTGTCAATTCACGCCGGACGCGTTTCGTGCTCATTGCACTCTTCAGCGGCGCGACAGTCATTTTGGCATAGAGGCCACACCTCCCACTTAAAAATATGAGCCCTCCAATGGGCAACTCGAATGAGTCCGCGTTGGTTTGTGGGTATTGTAGTGAGTGCCTCAGTTATGTGCCGCTGTCTGAGCTGTTTCAAGCCCACCAATGGGCCTCCACGCGCAAATCCGGCTTGTCAATCCTCCATGAATGCCTCCACATTGAAACTCCGAGAATCGGAGCTCCGTGGCCCCAAATTTCCGGGTGGTGCATCTCCCGCGGCTGGGAGGCCGCGTATAAATCAAAGCTCCAAGGTTCCCACCTGTTAACGTGCCTCCATCTGTGCAATGATGACACACACTACAAAATCCAGAAAGCATTGCGCACATAAAGGACGCTAAACTAGGTATTTAAGTGTGGGTGTGTCAGCACAAACTCATTTGTCGAGCCTCTGATGAGAACAAGAAGTTCAGAAACGCGTCAGGCTAAAATCTATGACATGAGAGCTGGAAACATATCAGACTGTGGTGTTCGCTCTTACCCGTGATCTTGCTGTTTAGTGCATCCTTGCCTGTGGGTAACTTGGAGCGAGATGTTAACGCGGCAGCCCAGCCGCGAAGGTTGCACGACCCCGGGATCACTGGGGGTCACGGTGCCCGGAAATTCTGCCGAGCCCAAGGAGTGAAACAGCTGACAACATGGGATTTATGAGTGGCACGCAGTCTGAGGCCCATCCAAGTGCTTTGAATGAAGGCAGCTTGGTAATTAACGTGCCTCCATCTGTGGATCAATGATGACACACACTACAAAATCCAGAAAGCATTGCGCACATAAAGGACGCTAAACAAGGTATTTAAGTGTGGGTGTGTCAGCACAAACTCATTTGTCGAGCCTCTGATGAGAACAAGAAGTTCAGAAACGCGTCAGGCTAAAATCTATGACATGAGAGCTGGAAACATATCGGACTGTGGTGTTCGCTCTTACCCGTGATCTTGCTGTTTAGTGCATCCTTGCCTGTGGGTAACTTGGAGCGAGATGTTAACGCGGCAGCCTAGCCGCGAAGGTTGCACGACCCCGGGATCACTGGGGGTCACGGTGCCCGGAAATTCTGCCGAGCCCAAGGAGTGAAACAGCTGACAATATGGGATTTATGAGTGGCACGCAGTCTGAGGCCCATCCAAGGGCTTTGAATGAAGGCAGCTTGGTAATTAACGTGCCTCCATCTGTGGATCAATGATGACACACACTACAAAATCCAGAAAGCATTGCGCACATAAAAGACGCTAAACAAGGTATTTAAGTGTGGGTGTGTCAGCACGAACTCATTTGTCGAGCGTCTGATGAGAACAAGAAGTTCAGAAACGTGTCAGGCTAAAATCTATGACATGAGAGCTGGAAACATATCGGACTGTGGTGTTCGCTCTTACCCGTGATCTTGCTGTTTAGTGCATCCTTGCCTGTGGGTAACTTGGAGAGAGATGTTAACGCGGCAGCCCAGCTGCGAAGGTTGCACGACCCCGGGATCACTGGGGGTCACGGTGCCCGGAAATTCTGCCGAGCCCAAGGAGTGAAACAGCTGACAATATGGGATTTATGAGTGGCACGCAGTCTGAGCCCCATCCAAGGGCTTTGAATGAAGGCAGCTTGGTAATTAACGTGCCTCCATCTGTGGATCAATGATGACACACACTACAAAATCCAGAAAGCATTGCGCACAGAAAGGACGCTAAACAAGGTATTTAAGTGTGGGTGTGTCAGCACAAACTCATTTGTCGAGCGTCTGATGAGAACAAGAAGTTCAGAAACGTGTCAGGCTAAAATCTATGACATGAGAGCTGGAAACATATCGGACTGTGGTGTTCGCTCTTACCCGTGATCTTGCTGTTTAGTGCATCCTTGCCTGTGGGTAACTTGGAGCGAGATGTTAACGCGGCAGCCCAGCTGCGAAGGTTGCACGACCCCGGGATCACTGGGGGTCACGGTGCCCGGAAATTCTGCCGAGCCCAAGGAGTGAAACAGCTGACAATATGGGATTTATGAGTGGCACGCAGTCTGAGGCCCATCCAAGGGCTTTGAATGAAGGCAGCTTGGTAATTAACGTGCCTCCATCTGTGGATCAATGATGACACACACTACAAAATCCAGAAAGCATTGCGCACATAAAGGACGCTAAACAAGGTATTTAAGTGTGGGTGTGTCAGCACGAACTTATTTGTCGAGCCTCTGATGAGAACAAGAAGTTCAGAAACGTGTCAGGCTAAAATCTATGACATGAGAGCTGGAAACATATCGGACTGTGGTGTTCGCTCTTACCCGTGATCTTGCTGTTTAGTGCATCCTTGCCTGTGGGTAACTTGGAGCAAGATATATATATATATATATATATATATATACATATATACATATGTATATATGTGTATATATATATATATATTCACTGAAAAAACCATAGGTTATAGACCATATATAGTTAGGAATTAGCATTTACAAAACCTTGAAAATTCACTGAAAAAAACATAGGTTATAGACCATATATAGTTAGGAATTAGCATTTACAAAACCTTGAAAATTCACTGCAAAAACCATAGGTTAGAGACCATATATAGTTAGCTGGATATTTTATTGACATAAAACCAATGAAATTCCATATATAGTTAGTTGCACTAACTATATATCGCGCACCCGCAATCCACTGCCTGATGATGTCACATATTACATCATTCATGACATGGTCAGTGACATCACTGATGACATCACTGATGACATCTCAAATGACATCACTGATGACATCACTGATGACATCATCCAGTGACTGTGTGTTTCTGTAAAGTTTAAATATGTTTTACATATTGAAGAATGAGTAGATGTATAACTGTCTGGACGAAGGATTTAGTAGGTGCATGACTGAATGTATGAGTGAGTGATTAAATGTGTCTCACTGAGTGCATGGGTTAGTGACTAAACTGTCTTAATTTGTGCATCATTATGTCTGTTGTTCTGTAAACTGCTGCATGTGTTGATCAGTAGCTATATGATTAACTATATGGGTTATTGATTGATTGTCCAAGTATTTGTATGGGAGACTGAGTGTGTGTGTGGCTGGCTGGGAGGTGTGTGACACTGTGCAGATCAATGTGTACTTGTATCAATGATTGTATAAGAAAGTAAGTATGTGTTAGTATATGTTTGAAAATGTAAGGTGCTCTATGTTTAACTGTATAGACAAGAAAATGGAAGTGTGATTGATTCTTTACAGGACTGACTAGGTGTGTGAGTAACTCCATGGATGAGTGGCAGAGTGTGAGTGTCTGTATAGGTGTATGAGTGCATATGATAGTGTTGTAAAGATGAGTGATTGTATGTATGAATGATTGTATGGGTGAATGAGTGAATGTGTGTGTAGACGTAGGAATCAGTGAGTACGTATGTAGTAACTAGTATTGGTGTGTCAATGGTTTCAAAAATTATACTCTGTATTTAACACTGGGTGAAACAGAGGTTATATTAAAATGTGAGGAGATGCATTGTATTGTCACATGAATGATATCATCAGTGATGTGGTCATTGATGTCAAATGAGATGTCATCAGTGATGTCATCAGTGATGTCATTTGAGATGTCATCAGTGATGTCATCAGTGATGTCACTGACCATGTCATGAATGATGTAATATGTGACATCAGCAGTGGATTGCGGGTGCGCGATATATAGTTAGTGCAACTAACTATATATGGAATTTCATTGGTTTTATGTCAATAAAATATCCAGCTAACTATATATGGTCTCTAACCTATGGTTTTTGCAGTGAATTTTCAAGGTTTTGTAAATGCTAATTCCTAACTATATATGGTCTATAACCTATGGTTTTTTCAGTGAATTTTCAAGGTTTTGTAAATGCTAATTCCTAACTATATATGGTCTATAACCTATGGTTTTTTCAGTGAATTTCAATGGTTTTTTAATAGCAAATATCATAAGCTGTCGAATGTCAAGTACGTGGTAAGTAAAAACATTTTTGTGTTTCTGCACACTGATCTGCTTTGAATGCTGCCCCCCACCCCTCATTTCTATTAGGAGTACTCTCTCTTTGCAGATAGTGAAGGGTAGTTAACGCAGGCCTTTGCCCCCTTTGTAATCCGTCGTGCCTGCTTCTCTCTCCATTTGATTGATTGTTCTCTTTGGTTCATTCTCTATTTACAAACAAGCACAGAGTCGCAATACTCTGTTTAGTCTTTGCAGATAGCGAAAAATCGTGTAAAAAAACAAAAGGAATCGAGCAAAATCAGTAGGCCACTAATGGGATCTCTTTTTGACCTCGCTAAAATAGAAACTTTAGGAACAACCTGTTGAAAATAGCAATGCGTATGTACATAAGCGGCGTTCATTTGTGTTCACAGTACCCCTTGTTGATTGTTTGAATCGAGCATTGAATTGTTCGAAGTTGGTTCTCTTAAGGATCTTCTCTGCCTGCAAACGAGAAAGAATAGGAATATTCTCTCTCCCTTTGCAGATAGTGAAGGGTAGGTAACGCAAGCCTTTAACACGTCGTACCTATTTCATTCCTCATTGATTGATTGATTGTCCGAACATTGACTGTTTGGGAATTAGTTCTTTTTGGAGGTATTTCCTGTTTGCAAATAAACGTAGGAAAATCTTTGCAAGTAGTGAAAGGGTACGTAATGCGGACCTTTCTCCCCCGTTGTAATCTGTCATGCCTATCTACTCCCCACTGATTGATGCACCTGTTTCACCCGGACCATTTACTAGAGATACGTCATCTGGCCCGACCAGAGAGCACCCCTAGTGAAAAGGACATATGCAATAATAACGAAGTGATCACTGTATCCTGTTAACAGAAACTTTAGCATGAAACAACCTGGAAAGAAAAGAATAGGAAAACGAAAATCAGTAGGCCACTGATAAACATGAACTTTTATTAAACAACGAACAAAGAAACGATAACATAACGTAATGATAAAACCTATTAATGTCCTAGAAACAAGAAAACGTTAAAATATGCCAGTGGTGAGAGACCAGAAAAACAGTAAGAGAAACCAAATCACCCCTCGCTGTCCCACCGCCTGCCACGCCAAAAAAATCGATAGACTAGGGAAAATGCAAGTCAGTAGAACATCCGCCCCCACTCTGGAAACTTCCAAGGTGCGGCAGGGTTGCGGCTACGCCCAGCCGGGAGCAGCCCATATAAGGCAGGTCCTGCTGCCACGCCTCGGCCAGGAGATCCTAACGTAGGGTGTAGCCGGAGGAGAGGCCGAGGCCAGCGGGACCCGGCCAGGGGGATTTACAACACTGGACAGTTTTAGGTGGGGGAATGTCCGTGTCCTCGACCCTCCCCTCTCTCTCCCAGTCCGGCCGCGGTGGCCCTTGACAGTTTCAGGTAGTCCCGCCACATGCTCTTCCGGTCCGGCCACCAACGGTCGGGGGGCCGAGGCCGACGGGATCCGGCTGCAGCCGATAAACCAAGAAACCCGTTCATGGGGCCAGAGCCAGGGGCGTCCGGCCGACATCTACCGGAAGCCCGGCCCGAAGACGGACGGGACACTTCTTCTTTCATGAATAATGGCTGCGACAACACTGGGGGGGGATGTCTTGCACATGCCTCCGACCCCCCCCCCCCTCGTCCTCATCGCCTGGTCCGGCCATAACAAATCTCAAGCGAGACGCCGTGGGGTGCACTGGGAGGGAGAGACGGTGCGAACAGGCCTCTCCCGCCTCCCCAGGTGGAGGCTTCCCAGCTGCACCCTCAGCGCTCCAGGCGCCCGGAAAAGGGTTCTTCCACTGTGGCCATGCTGCAACGTCTCGCCCGGCAGGGTGGAGCCCGTCCGCTCATTTGACCCCGCGATCGCCAGTAGCTACCGAACTCTCAAAATGGCGGTCAACCTGGCAAGAGTGGGCCCAGCATAAAGAAATGGCCCGGTCACTGGTTGACTCCACCACCGTAGTCCTCCACGACCTTGAAGATTCTAGAGGAGCCGCGGGAGTCTCCGACCCCCGATGGGGAATGACTGCCATGATCGCCCGTGGAGTGACGAAACTGTATCCGCGGGACGTCGGCGCTCCCATGCTGGCGCCAGCCTCACTTTGAATTACTAGAATCCTGCAGACCTCAGTTCCGGTGAAAGCACAGTGTGACCCGGTAGGAAAAATTGTTGCACCCCCTCCCCTTTTTGACTGATAGTTCAAACCACCGATCCTTTCCTTTGCCCTTTTAACGGAACTTTGGACTGCCTCCCCCTCTTTTACATTTTCTAGAGAAAACAAAACATTAACCACTACATTAGCATAGCAGTTCACACCAGAACTGTTTTCAAATTTAAAACCAACAACATCTTCAACAGAATCCTTTTTGTTTCTGCTGTGACCCTGCTACAGCACAGGCATTGTCCCCAGCAGTAATTCTGCAATGCCGGTAAGAATAGCTGTGGTGCCTACTGGACTCACTCACCCCCGCGGCGCCCCACGCCGTTATTTGCTGGGCGGCAACTTACTAGACATCACTTTCGTGCCATCTAGATTTCAGCGCGTTCTGCTGCCTTGGAACTATTCGCACAACAGACCGCTACTGACAAGAATATTTCATTATTGGTGCTGTCAATTTCAATAAATCTATTGGATAATTCAAAAGAAATTGCCACGGTCTCTTCGTTGTTTAAATGTTTTTACTGTTTTTGTTTTGTTGTATATATTTATATGTTATTAAAGTTTTATATTCCTACTACTTTGTTGGAGTGCTATATATTTTTAATGTGACACATAATTGTAAAAACTTTGATGTACAAAGAGTCATTCCTGGAATCTTCCGCTTCAGGCTCGGTCCCCTCCCCAATCACAATACAGGATGGTTTTCAGATAGTAGGAACACGTGTGGTGTGACGGATCTCATCGGGTGTGGGCCTTGATCTACTATAACTCCTTTGAAGAGGGGTGATTCTTTACAGCTGGGGCCATAAACTA
This sequence comes from Lissotriton helveticus, assembly GCF_964261635.1. Classification (NCBI taxonomy): domain Eukaryota; kingdom Metazoa; phylum Chordata; class Amphibia; order Caudata; family Salamandridae; genus Lissotriton; species Lissotriton helveticus. Next base: position 1,576,547,394 of record NC_136061.1, on the reverse strand, counting down.
CATCTGCAGGGCTAGGTGATAGCCTGGACAATCGGACACAGAGGAAGAGGAGTGTCAGAGGGTGCGGTAGTGAATAGGGCGAAAGGGAGGTGTCGGGCGGGCACAGAGTGTGATTCTCAGGGAAGAGCAGCGCAGATGGGGGGAGGTTTATTGCCCATGCATAAGACAGAGTGCAGGGGTGACCAGTGCCTGGGGAAGATGCTTGCGAGGGTGAGGAGCCATGCTACGAATCGACAGCGTGCAGAGAGTGGGTCTGGTCAAGGCATCTAAAATGGCTGCCGTGCACGACAAAAGTGTGGCATTTCAAAAAAGGCAAGATGGCGCAGACAATGTTTTTCAACACTTCCTCATTTCCTTCGAATCGAACGTTAACAGACGTTGGGGCATATTACCAAAGTTAAGCGATATTTATCGCTAACGATGCTTACCAACGAATTTTTTACCGCTAAGCATCGTCAGAAATTATCGAAGATAAACCTTGCTATTATCAAGGTTTATCGCAAATGCGATAATAAACGGCCGCAATGCATGAATATCGCAAAAAACTCAGCGATATTCATACATTACCGAGCTAATACTCTTAGCCATGTTATCCACCTCCCATTGCATAACATGGCTAAGAACTGCTCAGGGCAGGTGTTACTTTTTGGAGATATTCGCGCTTAGCGCGAATATCTCCAAAAGTTGGTAATAGGAGATAGATATCTTGCATGTTGTAATGCAAGTTATTGTGGTATATGGAACTCATACCATAATCTCTCAGGAAAGCAGAAACTGATCCTTTTGGGACCGCCTAAAAAGGCCTAGGGGGTGAGGAGTACTCTACTTTGCCCCCTTTTCATGTTCCGAACAATTTTATTTTACTCTCTTCTGTAATTACACAAAATAGCAGCGATAAGATGCATCGGAGACACACAGTGAGAGAAAGGAGGCCGGAGATGAAGAAGAGATGTCAAATACACATTGGAGATAATATAGTGGCACAAGGGAAGTAAATATGAGTAAACTTACCATGTAACATAAAAATGTTGCACTCTATACTATAAGTCTCATTTTATACTACAATCACTTCGCTACAACCTCATAAATTAAAAATAAAAATGAATAATGTCTCAAACAATTTTTGATTTCTAAATATAAATTTATTCTTCAGAATTTTCTAAATTTGAAAGAACTAGTAACATGTCCTCATCACCAATGTCCTCATGAAAAGTCTGCAATGATGATTCTTGTAACTCTATCATCTCCAAACATTCGATAAATTCGCCATCAAGAGATTGATCAAAAAAATCATTCAAGTCATCTCCTCCTTGTGACAATATTTCATTATTGGTGCTGTCAATTTCAATCAATGTAGTGGAATCATTCAAGTCATCTCCTCGTGACAATATTTCATTATTGGTGCTCTCAATTTCAATCAATGTAGTGGAATCATTCAAGTCATCTCCTCCTTGTGACAATATTTCATTATTGGTGCTGTCCATTTCAATCAATCTAATGGAATCATACAAGTCATCTCCTCCTTGTGACAATATTTCATTATTGGTGCTCTCAATTTCAATCAATGTAGTGGAATCATTCAAGTCATCTCCTTGTGACAATATTTCATTATTGGTGCTGTCAATTTCAATCAATGTAGTGGAATCATTCAAGTCATCTCCTCCTTGTGACAATATTTCATTATTGGTGCTCTCAATTTCAATCAATGTAGTGGACAATTCAAAAGAAATTGCCACGGTCTCTTCATTGTGAGCCATTTTATTTTGAAATTGCTTGCTGTAAATTGCAGAAAAAAAATAATCACTTTCATTTATCGTTTTTAGTAATACATAATATAAAACTAACTTTATCAAGTATTTAGTATAACAGAAGGACTGCAAATAAATAACAGAAAACATTTTTCAAATTATCTTCAAGTGTACAACATAGTTCCCCTTACAAATTAACAACTCACCTTTTTAAAAGTAGGAGAAGTGTTAGTACTGTGTAAATCAAACACCAGAAATTCACCACCAAAAATTCCTCACAAATGTACCTCAGACAGTAGTATCACAAAATGGCTGTGGTTTCCTCTCATTTGAGATATATACATAACCAATTAACTTTCATCACACACAAATACAAAACCAAAGTAACATTTTAATTGGTTCTAAATTTCAACACTTTCAAATGTGTTTTCCCCATGCAATTTTCCATAGGACATTTACATACGTCTACAGCCTGAATGGCTAAACGGAATTACACCAAACTTGGCAAAATGGTACATCAAACCTAACAGGTCAGGAAGGATCTACTATGCCCCCTTATGGTCATTTCCCCCTTCGCTTTGGCCTCCTCTTGTCTCTCAATCCTACCGAGAGACAAGATGGCGGCCGCTACGGACTGTTTGGAATGTTGACAGACGCCGGAGAACCAATCAGCTTCGCAAAGCTCCGTAACGCGAAAAGTACGCGAAGCGGAGCGCTGTTACAGATATATATCTTTTTTTTAACGTTAATTTCTCAAAATCCACTGGAGCACATATATTGAGACCTAGCAAAGGCACATCGGGCTACCAGTCCCTAATATTTTGCCAAGTTTCGTGCAAATCCATTCAGCCGTTCGATTATTATTATTATTATTTTTTTTTGCCCCGCGGGGCCCTTTTAAAACCTCCACATCAAACCTAGGGGGTCAGAGAGGATCTACTATGCCCCCTTATGGTTATTTCCCCCTTTGTTTTGGCCTCCTCTTGTCTCTCGATCCTACCGAGAGACAAGATGGCGGCCGCTACGGACTGTTTGGAATGTTTACAGACGCCGGAGAACCAATCAGCTTCGCTTCACAAAGCTCCGTTGCGCGAAAAGTACGCGTCCTGGGACGCTGCCCGGTCCGCTGTTACAGATATATATCTTTTTTTGAACGTTAATTTCTCAAAATCCACTGAAGCACATATATTGAGACCTAGCAAAGGCACATCGGGCTACCAGTCCCTACAATTTTGCCAAGTTTCGTGCAAATCCATTCAGCCGTTCGGGCTAAAAGTGAGGCCAACCGCCCTATGGAAAACTCAATGTTAAAAACACGTTTTGGGACCCCCCTTTTTTCTTGGCCCCCCTTGACGACCCCCCCCCAAATTTTCAAGGGCTGCTCAGAAACAAAATGTGCCATTTTCCTGAAAATTTCAGCCAATTCCGTCCACAAACGCCAAAGTTATTAGACATAGAATTTTCAAAAATCCCATAGAGAAAAAATCCTAACTATATATACCTACTGGCGACCGCCAGTAGGTAATATATATATATATATATATATATATATATATATATATATATATATATATATATATATATATATATTACCTACTGGTAGGTAATATATATATATATATATTACCTACTGGCGGTCGCCAGTAGGTATATATAGTTAGGATTTTTTCTCTATGGGTTTTTTGAAAATTCTATGTCTATTAACTTTGGCGTTTGTGGACGGAATCGGCTGAAATTTTCAGGAAAATGGCACATTTTGTTTCTGAGCAGCCCTTGAAAATTTGGGGGGGGTTCGTCCAGTGGGGGCCGAGAAAAAAGGGGGGTCCCAAAACGTGTTTTTAACATTGAGTTTTCCATAGGGCGGTTGGCCTCACTTTTAGCCCGAACGGCTGAATGGATTTGCACGAAACTTGGCAAAATTGTAGGGACTGGTAGCCCGATGTGCCTTTTGTAGGTCTCAATATATGTGCTCCAGTGGATTTTGAGAAATTAACGTTTAAAAAAAGATATATATCTGTAACAGCGGACCGGTTAGCGCTCTGGTTCGCGGACTTTTCGCGCAACGGAGCTTTGTGAAGCGAAGCTGATTGGTTCTCCGGCGTCTGTCAACATTCCAAACAGTCCGTAGCGGCCGCCATCTTGTCTCTCGGTAGGATCGAGAGACAAGAGGAGGTCAAAACAAAGGGGGAAATAACTATAAGGGGGCATAGTAGATCCTCGCTGACCCCCTAGGTTTGATGTGGAGGTTTTAAAAGGGCCCCGCGGGGCAAAAAAAAAACAAAATAATAATAATCGAACGGCTGAATGGATTTGCACGAAACTTGGCAAAATATTAGGGACTGGTAGCCCGATGTGCCTTTGCTAGGTCTCAATATATGTGCTCCAGTGGATTTTGAGAAATTAACGTTGAAAAAAAGATATATATCTGTAACAGCGCTCCGCTTCGCGTACTTTTCGCGTTACGGAGCTTTGCGAAGCTGATTGGTTCTCCGGCGTCTGTCAACATTCCAAACAGTCCGTAGCGGCCGCCATCTTGTCCCTCGGTAGGATTGAGAGACAAGAGGAGGCCAAAGCGAAGGGGGAAATGACCATAAGGGGGCATAGTAGATCATTCCTGACCTCTTAGGTTTGATGTACCATTTTGCCAAGTTTGGTGTAATTCCGTTCAGCCATTCAGGCTGTAGACGTATGTAAATGTCCTATGGAAAATTGCATGGGGAAAACACATTTGAAAGTGTTGAAATTTAGAACCAATTAAAATGTTACTTTGGTTTTGTATTTGTGTGTGATGAAAGTTAATTGGTTATGTATATATGTCAAATGAGAGGAAACCACAGCCATTTTGTGATACTACTGTCTGAGGTACATTTGTGAGGAATTTTTGGTGGTGAATTTCTGGTGTTTGATTTACACAGTACTAACACTTCTGCTACTTTTAAAAAGGTGAGTTGTTAATTTGTAAGGGGAACTATGTTGTACACTTGAAGATAATTTGAAAAATGTTTTCTGTTATTTATTTGCAGTCCTTCTGTTATACTAAATACTTGATGAAGTTAGTTTTATATTATGTATTACTAAAAACGATAAATGAAAGTGATTATTTTTTTCTGCAATTTACAGCAAGCAATTTCAAAATAAAATGGCTCACAATGAAGAGACCGTGGCAATTTCTTTTGAATTGTCCACTACATTGATTGAAATTGAGAGCACCAATAATGAAATATTGTCACAAGGAGGACATGACTTGTATGATTCCATTAGATTGATTGAAATGGACAGCACCAAGAATGAAATATTGTCACAAGGAGATGACTTGAATGATTCCACTACATTGATTGAAATTGAGAGCACCAATAATGAAATATTGTCACAAGGAGGAGATGGCTTGTATGATTCCACTACATTGATTGAAATTGAGAGCACCAATAATGAAATATTGTCACGAGGAGATGACTTGAATGATTCCACTACATTGATTGAAATGGACAGCACCAATAATGAAATATTGTCAGAAGGAGGAGATGACTTGAATGATTTTTTTGATCAATCTCTTGATGGCGAATTTATCGAGTGTTTGGAGACCATAGAGTTACAAGAATCATCATTGCAGACTTTTAATGAGGAGATTCCAGATGAGATGATTGAAGAGGAAATTACTGATGAGGACATGTTACTAGTTGTTTCAAATTTAGAAAATTCTGAAGAATAAATTTATATTTAGAAATCAAAAATTGTTTGAGACATTATTTATTTTTATTTTTAATTTATGAGGTTGTAGCGAAGTGATTGTAGTATAAAATGAGACTTCTAGTATAGAGTGCAACATTTTTATGTTACATGGTAAGTTTACTCATATTTACTTCCCTTCTGCCACTATATTATCTCCAATGTGTATTTGACATGTCTTCTTCATCTCCGGCCTCCTTTCTCTCACTGTGTGTCTCCGATGCATCTTATCGCTGGTATTTTGTGTAATTACAGAAGAGAGTAAAATAAAATAGTTCGGAACGTGAAAAGGGGGCAAAGTAGAGTACTCCTCACCCCCTAGGCCTTTTTAGGCGGTCCCAAAAGGATCAGTTTCTGCTTTCCTGAGAGATTATGGTATGAGTTCCATATACCACAATAACTTGCATTACAACATGCAAGATATCTATCTCCTATTACCAACTTTTGGAGATATTCGCGCTAAGCGCGAATATCTCCAAAAAGTAACACCTGCCCTGAGCAGTTCTTAGCCATGTTATCCAATGGGAGGTGGATAACATGGCTAAGAGTATTAGCTCGGTAATGCATGAATATCGCTGACTTTTTAGCGATATTCATGCATTGCGGCCGTTTATTATCGCATTTGCGATAAACCTTGATAATAGTAAGGTTTATCTTCGATAATTTCTGACGATGCTTAGTGGTAAAAAATTGGTTGGTAAGCATCGTTAGCGATAAATATCGCTTAACTTTGGTAATATGCCCCAACGTCTGTTAACGTTCGATTCGAAGGAAATGAGGAAGTGTTGAAAAACATTGTCTGCGCCATCTTGCCTTTTTTGAAATGCCACACTTTTGTCGTGCACGGCAGCCATTTTAGATGTCTTGACCAGACCCACTCTCTGCACGCTGTCGATTCGTAGCATGGCTCCTCACCCTCGTAAGCATCTCCCCCAGGCACTGGTCACCACCGCTCTCTGTCTTATGCATGGGCAATAAACCTTCCCCCATCTGCGCTGCTCTTCCCTGAGAATCACACTCTGTGCCCGCCCGACACCTCCCTTTCGCCCTATTCACTACCGCACCCTCTGACACTCCTCTTCCTCTGTGTCCGAATGTCCAGGCCGGTCCTAGGCTATCAGCTAGCCCTGCAGATGTAGTTTATGGCCCCAGCTGTAAAGAATCACCCCTCTTCAAAGGAGTTATAGTAGATCAAGGCCCACACCCGATGTGATCCGTCACAGCACACGCGTTCCTACTATCTGAAAACCATCCTGTATTGTGATTGGGGAGGGGACCGAGCCTGAAGCGGAAGATTCCAGGAATGACTCTTTGTACATCAAAGTTTTTACAATTATGTGTCACATTAAAAATATATAGCACTCCAACAAAGTAGTAGGAATATAAAACTTTAATAACATATAAATATATACAACAAAACAAAAACAGTAAAAACATTTAAACAACGAAGAGACCGTGGCAATTTCTTTTTAATTATCCAATAGATTTATTGAAATTGACAGCACCAATAATGAAATATTCTTGTCAGTAGCGGTCTGTTGTGCGAATAGTTCCAAGGCAGCAGAACGCGCTGAAATCTAGATGGCACGAAAGTGATGTCTAGTAAGTTGCCGCCCAGCAAAAAACGGCGTGGGGCGCCGCGGGGGTGAGTGAGTCCAGTAGGCACCACAGCTATTCTTACCGGCATTGCAGAATTACTGCTGGGGACAATGCCTGTGCTGTAGCAGGGTCACAGCAGAAACAAAAAGGATTCTGTTGAAGATGTTGTTGGTTTTCAATTTGAAAACAGTTCTGGTGTCAACTGCTATGCTAATGTAGTGGTTAATGTTTTGTTTTCTCTAGAAAATGTAAAAGAGGGGGAGGCAGTCCAAAGTTCCGTTAAAAGGGCAAAGGAAAGGATCGGTGGTTTGAACTATCAGTCAAAAAGGGGAGGGGGTGCAATAATTTTTCCTACCGGGTCACACTGTGCTTTCACCGGAAGTAAGGTCTGCAGGATTGTAGTAATTCAAAGTGAGGCTGGCGCCAGCATGGGAGCGCCGACGTCCCGCGGATACAGTTTCGTCACTCCACGGGCGATCATGGCAGTCATTCCCCATCGGGGGTCGGAGACTCCCGCGGCTCCTCTAGAATCTTCAAGGTCGTGGAGGACTACGGTGGTGGAGTCAACCAGTGACCGGGCCATTTCTTTATGTTGGGCCCGCTCTTGCCAGGTCGACCGCCATTTTGAGAGTTCGGCAGCTACCGGCGATCGCGGGGTCACATGAGCGGACGGGCTCCACCCTGCCGGGCGAGACGTTGCAGCATGGCCACAGTGGAAGAACCGTTATCTAGGTCGTTCCGAAACTGTGCAGCACTGTAGTTGTTAGGATGCCACCGCCTGGAGCGCTGAGGGTGCAGCTGGGAAGCCTCCACCTGGGGAGGCGGGAGAGGCCTGTTCGCACCGTCTCTCCCTCCCAGTGCACCCCACGGCGTCTCGCTTGAGATTTGTTATGGCCGGACCAGGCGATGAGGACGAGGGGGGGGTCGGAGGCATGTGCAAGACATCCCCCTCCAGTGTTGTCGCAGCCATTATAAAAGAAAGAAGTGTCCCGTCCGTCTTCGGGCCGGGCTTCCGGTGGATGTTGGCCGGACGCCCCTGGCTCTGGCCCCATGAACGGGTTTCTTGGTTTATCGGCTGCAGCCGGATCCCGTCGGCCTCGGCCCCCCGACCGTTGGTGGTCGGACCGGAAGAGCATGTGGCGGGACTACCTGCAACTCTCAAGGGCCACCGCGGCCGGACTGGGAGAGAGAGGGGAGGGTCGAGGAGACATTCCCCCCCCCTGCAACTGTTCAGCGTTGTAAAGGCAATCCCCTGGCCGGGTCCCGCTGGTCTCGGCCTCTCCTCCGGCTACACCCTACGTTAGGATCTCCTGGCCGAGGCGTGGCAGCAGGACCTGCCTTATATGGGCTGCTCCCGGCTGGGCGTAGCCGGAACCCTGCCCCACCTTGGAAGTTTCCAGAGTGGGGGTGGATGTTCTACTGACTTGCATTTTCCCTAGTCTATCGATTTTTTTGGCGTGGCAGGCGGTGGGACAGCGAGGGGTGATTTGGTTTCTCTTACTGTTTTTCTGGTCTCTCACCACTGGCATATTTTAACGTTTTCTTGTTTCTAGGACATTAATAGGTTTTATCATTACGTTATGTTATCGTTTCTTTGTTCGTTGTTTAATAAAAGTTCATGTTCATCAGTGGCCTACTGATTTTCATTTTCCTATTTTTTTCTTTCCAGGTTGTTTCATGGTAAAGTTTCTGTTAACAGGATACAGTGATCACTTCGTTATTATTGCATATGTCCTTTTCACTAGGGGTGCTCTCTGGTCGGGCCAGATGACGTATCTCTAGTAAATGGTCCGGGTGAAAAAGGTGCATCAATCAGTGGGGAGTAGATAGGCATGACAGATTACAACGGGGGAGAACGGTCCGCATTACGTACCCTTTCACTACTTGCAAAGATTTTCCTACGTTTATTTGCAAACAGGGAATACCTCCAAAAAGAACTAATTCCCAAACAGTCAATGTTCGGACAATCAATCAATCAATGAGGAATGAAATAGGTACGACGTGTTAAAGGCTTGCGTTACCTACCCTTCACTATCTGCAAAGGGAGATAGAATATTCCTATTCTTCCTCGTTTGCAGGTAGAGAAGATCGTTAAGAGAATTAACTTCGAACAATTCAATGCTCGATTGAAACAATCAACAAGGGGTACTGTGAACACAAATGAACGCCGCTTATATACATACGCATTGCTATTTTCAACAGGTTGTTCCTAATGTTTCTATTTTAGCGAGGTCAAAAGAGATCCCATTAGTGGCCTACTGATTTTGCTCGATTCCTTTTGTTTTTTTACACGATTTTTCGCTATCTGCAAAGACTAAACAGAGTATTGCGACTCTGTGCTTGTTTGTAAATAGAGAATGAACCAAAGAGAACAATCAATCAAATGGAGAGAGAAGCAGGCACGACGGATTACAAAGGGGGAAAGGGCTGCGTTAACTACCCTTCACTATCTGCAAAGAGAGAGTACTCCTAATAGAAATGAGGGGTGGGGGGCAGCAATCAAAGCAGATCAGTGTGCATAAACACGAAAAAAAAAATTCTTACCACGTACTTGACATTCGACAGCTTATGATATTTGCTATTAAAAAACCATTGAAATTCACTGAAAAAACCATAGGTTATAGACCATATATAGTTAGGAATTAGCATTTACAAAACCTTGAAAATTCACTGAAAAAACCATAGGTTATAGACCATATATAGTTAGGAATTAGCATTTAAAAAACCTTATTTTACTCACACAAAACCATTGAAATTCCATATATAGTTAGTTGCACTAACTATATATTGCGCACCCGCAATCCACTGCTGATGATGTCACATATTACATCATTCATGACATGGTCAGTGACATCACTGATGACATCACTGATGACATCTCAAATGACATCACTGATGACATCTCACTTGACATCAATGATCACATCACTGATGATATCATTCATGTGACAATACAATGCATCTCCTCACATTTTAATATAACCTCTGTTTCACCCAGTGTTAAAAACAGAGTATAATTTTTGAAACCATTGACACACCAATACTAGTTACTACATACGTACTCACTGATTCCTACGTCTACACACACATTCACTCATTCACCCATACAATCATTCATACATACAATCACTCATGTTTACAACACAATCATATGCACTCATACACCTATACAGACACTCACACTCTGCCACTCATCCATGGAGTTACTCACACACCTAGTCAGTCCTGTAAAGAATCAATCACACTTCCATTTTCTACTCTATACAGTTAAACATAGAGCACCTTACGTTTTCAACCATATACTAACACATACTTACTCTCTTATACAATCATTGATACAAGTACACATTGATCTGTACAGAGTCACACACCTCCCATCCAGCCACACACACACTCAGTCTCCCATGCAAATACTTGGGCAATCAATCAATAACCCATATAGTTACTCATATAGCTACTGATCAACACATGCAGCAGTTTACAGAACAACAGACATAATGATGCACAAATTAAGACAGTTTAGTCACTAACCCATGCACTCAGTGAGACACATTTAATCACTCACTCATACATTCAGTCATGCACCTACTAAATCCTTCGTCCAGACACTTATACATCCACTCATTCTTCAATATGTAAGACATATTTTAACTTTACAGAAACATAGTCACTGGATGTTGTCATCAGTGATGTCATCAGTGATGTCATTTGAGATGTCATCAGTGATGTCATCAGTGATGTCACTGACCATGTCATGAATGATGTAATATGTGACATCATCAGCAGTGGATTGCGGGTGCGCAATATATAGTTAGTGCAACTAACTATATATGGAATTTCAATGGTTTTGTGTGAGTAAAATAAGGTTTTTTAAATGCTAATTCCTAACTATATATGGTCTATAACCTATGGTTTTTTCAGTGAATATATATATATATATATATATATATATATTACCTACTGGCGGTCGCCAGTAGGTATATATAGTTAGGATTTTTTCTCTATGGGATTTTTGAAAATTCTATGTCTAATAACTTTGGCGTTTGTGGACGGAATTGGCTGAAATTTTCAGGAAAATGGCACATTTTGTTTCTGAGCAGCCCTTGAAAATTTGGGGGGGGTTCGTCAAGGGGGGCCAAGAAAAAAGGGGGGTCCCAAAACGTGTTTTTAACATTGAGTTTTCCATAGGGCGGTTGGCCTCACTTTTAGCCCGAACGGCTGAATGGATTTGCACGAAACTTGGCAAACTTGTAGGGACTGGTAGCCCGATGTGCCTTTTGTAGGTCTCAATATATGTGCTCCAGTGGATTTTGAGAAATTAACGTTTAAAAAAAGATATATATCTGTAACAGCGGACCGGGCAGCGTCCCAGGACGCGTAATTTTCGCGCAACGGAGCTTTGTGAAGCGAAGCTGATTGGTTCTCCGGCGTCTGTCAACATTCCAAACAGTCCGTAGCGGCCGCCATCTTGTCTCTCGGTAGGATCGAGAGACAAGAGGAGGCCAAAACAAAGGGGGAAATAACCATAAGGGGGCATAGTAGATCCTCTCTGACCCCCTAGGTTTGATGTGGAGGTTTTAAAAGGGCCCCGCGGGGCAAAAAAAAATAATAATAATAATAATAATCGAACGGCTGAATGGATTTGCACAAAAAGTTGGCAAAATTGTAGGGACTGGTAACCCGATGTGCCTTTGCTAGGTCTCAATATATGTGCTCCAGTGGATTTTGAGAAATTAATGTTGAAAAAAAGATATATATCTGTAACAGCGCTCCGCTTCGCGTACTTTTCGAGTTACGGAGCTTTGCGAAGCGAAGCTGATTGGTTCTCCGGCGTCTGTAAACATTCCAAACAGTCCGTAGCGGCCGCCATCTTGTCTCTCGGTAGGATCGAGAGACAAGAGGAGGCCAAAGCGAAGGGGCAAATGACCATAAGGGGGCATAGTAGATCCTCCCTGACCCCCTAGGTTTGATGTGGAGGCTTTAAAAGGGTCTCGCAGGGCAAAAAAAAAAAATATCGTTTTTTTAGTTTTTTTGCGTGGAGTGCGCCCGGTTCGCGAACCGGGAAGCGTTCTGGGGAGCGTACTTTCTTGAAAATTAGTGAAAAAAGTTAGAGTAAAATAATAATTGTGAGTGATCAGATGTAGGGTAGCTCTGAGAAGAGCTTTTGGGTTTATGGTACATTTAGGTACTTATAAGTAGGTACCAATGCACAGTCTTAAATTCAGAATGAAAATTCTGTTGCCCTCATCTGAGAAGTGAACTCCATCTCCTCTGTAGATATCTTGCATGTAGTAACGCAAGTTATTGTTGTACAGGGAGCCCATTCCATGGTCTCTCATGTAAGCTGAAACAGATTTGTTTACATGCTTCCTCGATTTCTCAATTTGTGGACAAAATTGGTTCGACCACCTCCATTTCTGTCTTTGGCATATATTTGAATATACCAAGGCAGTCTGAGGAAAAAGTGCCATCAATTGCTCAAAGGTGTCCTTTAAAAGCATTTCCAGACCTACCCCAGTCAAAGTGCCCAAATCATTACCTCCACAGTGCACAATTAACAGGTCAGGTTTTGGCAAATGCATAAAGGTTTTCACCAATGGTATCAATTGGTGACATTTTAATCCTCTGTGGCCAAACCACTTAATTTCCACATCTTGTAAATTGAGGTTAGGTAAATTCCTGTTTTCAGCGTACCTCTGAGCCCAATAGATGTAACTATGTCCAACAATCCAGACAGAAAACATGGCGAGAGAAGGTTCTCCTGCAGTCAGATGAAGTGTGGCAATGAAATGGCAGTTGAAAAAATGAGAGTGTAAAATGAAAAAAACGGAGGAGTTTCTGTGTTAATGAAGCAGTAAGAGTGATTGGTGGATTTTGATTGCTGAAAACAGAAAGTTAGGGTGCATGGATGAGTTCGTTGAAAGATGTATTTTGAGTGGCGAAGAAAAAATCATTAAATGAAAGTATGCACTGGATATGCAGGTGCACTGAGAGTTCAGAGTTCAATTGCAACATTGTTGTGTGAACTTGGAAACACCAGAGGTCTTGCAAGAGGTGGTTGCTATGCAGAAAAAGCAGAGAGGGCAGAGGGGGGAAGGGTTTTGATTTGAAAAAAAGTGAGGGAAGAGTTTTGATTGGGTGACATGAGAAATATGTGTGAAGAATTACAGCATTTCTGTGCTTTTGATAGCTGCAGACTCTGGAGTGCATACCTTTTGCTCTGCTGAAGACAAATTGGTGTGTTTCAGAGACTGTTTTGAAACTCAAAGTATTTGCTAAGGTGAGAAAAGATTTCTTTAATTTAGATAGAAAATAGTGTGCTTTAAGGAGAAAATTATGAAGAAAGTTGTGTTTTTCAAATGTTGGTTTGTGTCAAGTGTTTTACAAATAGATTTTGTTTCTTTGAGAAATTGTAATTGGAGAAAATGTGAAGTATTAGTACTGACAGGGTTTTTATGTGCATAGGAGCTGTGGAGTGTTTTCAAATTATGACTTGTAAATCGTTTTTGAGGAAAAGCAATGGTTTTAATATTTATGACAAGGACATAATGGTGTATGCTTCTTTATAAGGCAATTGAGTGTCTCTGATGTTATTTTTCCCATTTCAATGTAAGAAGTTTCTCTGTGGAGCAAATTGCTTGTAAATATGCTCCCACCTGTGCATGGCAAATTTAGATTTTGAATGTTTGCGTTACATAGGCATGTTAAAGGTGACCGAAACATGCTGCAAAGGCAATCAAAAAAAGCATTCATGTGTCTTAAGGACATTTTAAGTCATTTCCCCATGTGGAGTGTTTTTAAATTATGACTTGAAAATCGTTTTTGGGGAAAATGAATGCTTTTAAAATTTATGACAAGGACATAATGGTGTATGCTTCTTTATAAGGCATTTCAGTGTCTCTGATGTTATTTTTCCAATATTAAATTAAAAGACCTTTCCCCGTGGAGCAAATTCCTTGTAAATATGCTCCCACCTGTGCATGGTAAATTTAGATTTTGACTGTTTGAGTTACATAGCCATGTTAAAAGTGACCCAAAAAAGTTGCAAAGGCTTTAAAAAAACACTTTCATGTGTCTTGAGGACATTTTAAGTCATTTCCCCGTGGGCAGTGTTTTCAAATTATGAGTTGAAAATCGTTTTTGAGGTAAAGGAATGTTTTCAAAATTTATGTGCGCCATATGCCCCCAAATTTCTTTTTCAGGGGTGCAGCAGGGTGTTCTTGAGACACCCCTGCACCCTCGGAAAAATTCGTAATTTGCGATGAGGTAATTGCTAATCGCAAATTGCACCTTCATTCCTATGCGCCTCCTGCTCCATGGAAATGAATGGGTAATTTGTAATTAGCAAATAGCTCATCGCAAACTAGGAATGGTAAAGAATCGCTATTTATTCCTTAAAGTTCGCTATTTAGGAAATGCAAAAAACTTTGATGATACATATGGCAGTTCATCTCTAACAAGATAAGAAGCATAGGGATAGATTTATGATGACTGGCGCATCACCAGGGATGTGTTAGTCATCCTGTGCCGCTGTTCCGCCACCCATGGTGTGCTGCATTTACAATGCGGCGCATCATGGGGCAAAAACAGCACAGATGCGTGACGTATCTGTGCCGTAAAGGTGGCGCATTGCTGGAGTTGTATCGCAAGTGTGATGAAGCTCCAGCAAGGCTCAGGGGTGCCCCTGTCGCAGGGTTTCTGTTCTCACACAGAACTGTGCACAGAGGATTGGAACCTCGGCGAATTAGGGTGCCCCAAAACTCACCTTAGTACTCAAAAACCCCTTAGCAAGCTAGGTACAGTGTCACATTGGATATAACAAACTCTCAATGTTTAGACAATCCAGAATATGAACTTATAGTACCTTAGGATACGTGGAACTCATGAACACTCGGTCGTTATATATTTATTAGAAACCAGAACATGGAGTTAAGAAGAACACATGTGCATTTGAAATGTTTATTTACTAATGCCGTCTTCTCAGGCGTAGTATCTTAGATAATACAAGTACACATATTATCAGTAGCAAAATTACCAGCATAGTTACTAGTACATAAAAAGCGAATGGTGACAGTATGTTAACATGCTGTAAATGAATAAGAGTTAGCAACACTTATAAGCAGCCGCGGGCCGTGGAGGGAGTTACGGTGGGGCAGGGAGGCGGGGAGGGGGAGGGGCAGGGTGGAGAGGGCTAAAAAACGGCACCTGGATAATTACAGGTAAGTAAACAATTTGATTAATAAAACGAATTTCGTAGCGCGCACTGCATCGCATTTTGCGATGCAGTGCGCGCTACGAAATTCGTTTTATTATTTAAATTGTTTACTTAGCTGTAATTATCCAGGTGCCGTTTTTTAGCCCTCTCCACCCTGCCCCTCCCCCTCCCCGCCTCCCTGCCCCACCGTAACTCCCTCCACGGCCCGCGGCTGCTTATATCTCACCCTCCCTAATACCCATATTATATTATTTGCTAAGAAGGTCTCTTTGTGTTGGTTTAGGGCGTGCCCATACTTTAGTGTCTTAGATTTGAAGGAATCACATCAGCATACACCAGCTCTCTCTTCATGTGAACCGCATCAAGTGTTGTGTATGTGTGTTCGGCAAAGCAATATAAAACCCGCCTCATGCCCAGAATTGGCAGAAGCTGCACTTATGTTATGAGTATGAAGTCGTGGAGATCAGACCTCATAACAATTCTGTATCGTGTTGTTCTTGAAACTTCAGCACTCGCTGTACAGATATAGTTTAACAAGCAAAGCAGATAGTAGAGCAATAACATATTATTCTCATGTAAACCACGATGAACTACTAGGTTGAAAGCTAAAGCAACAACTAAGTGTCGTGTGCAGAAGTTGCAAAAAAGGAAAAATGGCGTTTAAACCGGTAATGAGCCCATGCTAACTTAACACGGTGTAAAGATATCCAGGATCTAGATGACACCTACCCATGATCCGGAAACGAACTGAATAAGATAATAGAAGTGCCATCTCATGAGAGCAGATTGCAACTTTATATGTGGACGGTCCGCAAGGTAAAACATTAAAAACTAGGAAAATTTAATGCTAAAGAAAAATAAAACAGCCAACTACTTTATCGAGGCTTAAGCCAATAGGCAAGCTAAATAATAAAAACTTGACAAATAAGTCAATGAATTGTCAATGAAATGCTAGTACTCAGCATATCAAACATGAAAAAGGTCTATGACATAACTGTGTATGTAAAATAAGCTGCAACAGCCTCCAATAGGAAGTCACCGTCTTCATCCGAAAAGAGTTCAGCCATCCAATTTAAAAGCGGAAAAGAACATACGTGCTCTCCCAGCACCGGATCCTCTATCACCATCAGAGGACAGCTCGGTGGGTTTTCAAGAAAGCTCTGTTCCAAGAAAGACTGTGTTGCCGCCAGTAAATTCCAGGGACCAATTAGTCCATGCATCAATGCCACAGCCATAATCCTTTCGCCAGGACAAACCAACTCGTGAGTAATGATAGGACTCATCAGCTGATTAAAGTCGACGTCAGGAGAAACCGGTCCGCAGAGACACAAATCAATGGCCCAATCGAAATCACAGGTCAGGCAGTGAAATACAGGCTGGACACAGGTGAAGTAGGAGAATCGAAAAGATAATCCATATGCCGTGCTTAATATCGCCAACGGCATTGTGCCATAATATTCAAGCATGCGATTGCGGAACAGCGTCAGCAGCTGCAGGGCGGGACCTTGCACAGGAGGGACATCCATATTTAAAAATGTAAAAAAGCACAAGAGCGTCCGCTGCTAATGCAAGTAAAAATGGGAATCCACCAAGCACAGTGGAAAAAATAGAATGAAAGAAAGCAGGGATGACTCCAAAGATTTTCTCAAATGAAGTCACGAGACCACTGGTAACAACTTTAAAAAAATGCGCCAGGCCCTTTGTGGAGGACGCGTTAAAGATAGTCCGAACCATCTTGCTGAAATGGAAAGGCGAATCAGTATTTAAAAGGGTCTGCACCTCTGTACGGGTGTTCGCTATGAGAAGCACGAAAGTTTCACGGGCCGAACTCAAGGCCACCTCTCTCTGAGACAAAAGAGCCCTTATTCTTGCCATGCCGTTGAAATCTGCTCCCAAGGTTGGTATTTGTGGCCAGATTGAAAACTCCCTATGTTCATGTGTGGGAGGAAATAGAACATTTCTGCAGCAAATAACCCGTTCACTTACTGTTACGATAAAAGGAATACTTTTAATTAACCCAGAACAATCTTCATTATTGAGCATCAAATAACTACCATTTTCCAACAACTGAACGTGGGGATGATAGCAGGAACTGGCGTGCCTTGCAACACGCAAGCCATATTTGGTCGGTGTTTGTTGCATGAATCGTGTAACTGTATGTGCCTACACATTAGTGAATGATCTGGCGTCTCAGTGCATTCCTCTCCATTCAGATAAACTTCTTGATCATCTTTGAAACATCTGTATGTGTATGGAAGCGACCAGACCTCATGAAGAAAACCACTACCTAAAGGTTCATAACGACCTATTGGTATATATTTCATACAATTTGAAAACTTATATAAAGCAAAAGGCAGCGTTATTAAACCGTGGATAAGGCACGTTGCCAAAGCAGCCAACCTTTTGGATTTATACTGGAAATGTTAAAGGAAGAATTACGGAGTAGGGCCTGTAAATCACTAATGGACAACCGAGTAAAATTACTCCAACCATCATATTCCTCTAACTCCGGGATAGTAGGGGTGTTTAATTTTTTAGAAGTAGCCAATCCAAAGCATTTGGTCTGGGAAATTGTTTCATTCACAAACAACATATGATTTGGGATGAGACATGCACGGTGCAAAGCCTCAGTGCCTTGTACCTGCCAGGTTCGTGAACCACAAACTGATGTAGATCCTGGATATCTTTACACTGTGTTAAGTTAGCATGGGCTCATTACTGGTTTAAACGCCATTTTACCTTTTTTGCAACTTCTGCACACGACACTTAGTTGTTGCTTTAGCTTTCAGCCTACCTGCGTCAAGATCTATGCCTGCTTCAAGCAGGCGCAGGGTTTTGATGCAGCTATGTCCTATCTGATTGTAAATGCGGCACACCGTGGGTGGCAGAGCAGCGGTGCACGTTAACTGGTGCATCCCTGGGGGTGTGCTAGTTAATATAAATCTGCCCCTTTACATTTAATTATGTGCAGGGGACACAGAGTCGGTGAGGTTTATCCAAGGTTAAGAAGAGATGAGTCCTGTTCAGTGAAAAATTGGACATAGGCTTCACCTCCGCTCCTCAGCATCGCTGGACATGGTTAAATAATAGCTGCAAAATGTTACTCTTGTTAAACAATTTTACTATTATAATCTCTGAGATTTGTCTCTTACTCCGCAACATCTCATTGTTGTTATCTTTCTTTAAAGATAAAGACAACATCAACATGAGCGACAATCAGCAATCAGTTGATTTCAACCTCATCATTGAACTCGTAATTGAAACATCAGTGGATGTTGATCCCTTGGATGATTTAAATCCTGAGGATGAAGAAGAACGTGATGAGGATGCAGATTTGTCAGAATTGTATGACATAGGATGGGAAGCTGACGTGCTTGAGCCTATGGAACTATAAACATTTATTTTATAAATTTATAATAAATAAATAGTAAAAATGTAAACCGTTTAATTTAAAAATAAAGACATCTTCAAAAACAGGTTATGTGTAGTGTCTTCAATAAAATATTAAAATATGGTCATAAAATTAGATCAGATTCATATATAAAACAGCACAGGTAAAATGAATATAAATTCCATTTCTTTTCTGCTATTTCTGTATTCTAAATTTGCCATGTACAAAAAAATCTTCTATGTAAAAATGTTAAGTAGTGTGTTAAGTTTTTGATGACTGTTATTAATTTACTGTTGGGTAATAGTGCTTAATAACATTTTTTTTTATATTTTACCACAGATTCAACTGCAGATCATTTCAAGATTTCAGCATGCCAACCAAAGAAAGAGTGAGAAAGGCTGCAAAACGTCAAAGACAGCAGGTGAATGAAAAAAAGCAGCAGTCCTCTAACAAAAAGATTTGTCAAGTCACCAAGAAAGCACCGGGTAAGAGTACAAAAACATTCATAAGAAATATCTGTAGTAAAAAAAATATTACTACAGAAAATGTTTCAGTCCAGAAAAGGAGAAGCAATTCAAACGGTAAGGAAAGGCCAATGAAAAATGTTACTGCTAGAGTAAGAGATAACTCTATGCATGAAAGTAGAAGGAAACAACAGTTTAGGGACATTCGTAAATGAATGTTCCGCAACAGGGTAATTGGCAATTTGTTAAAAAATATTAAGAAAGGTCAACAGAAAGTGGTTTTTTATAAGAGAAAAAAAATAGTTGAGAAAGTTATTGATCAGGCATTTGAAATTAAACGTAAGTTATTTATTTTGACAATCAATAGAATTAGGAAGCTAAACAAGGCAATTTATGATTTCAAAAGAAATAGATGGAAGAGAATAGTTAATCGTAGTAATTTTTGTGAAGTTTTTTCTGGAGAATGGATGCATAGTTCAAGCTCTGAGGCATTTTTTAATGAGGAGAGTTATTTCCAGGATAATGATTTGGTGCATGCAGTTGACACCAGTGGTCAAGCTTATGAAGTGAAAGATGGTTGTCCAGTTGAAAAAGAAAAACTTGTGACAACAGAGATAGAAGAGGTGTTAGGTAATGAGGTTTTAGGGAGACGTCCTAAGGGTCCTGTGTACACCTGGAAGTGTAGTAGTATTTGCAGTGTACGACAGGATTCCATCAATTTGCTTTGTGATTTTATACTGTCATTTAATAAGAAAAGTTTGAAGCAGAAAATGAAGTTGTTGCAAGAATTAGATCCTTGCAGAGTGAGAGAAGTGATAGGTTTGCATGGTCATTCACTGGCTTGTCTTTCCAGGAGAGTATGCCAGAGTGTTTTTCATCATTTCAGGATGCTAGCAGTGCATCATAATAAAGTGAGGAAATTAGTTAGAATGTTGTATTATGCTAAGAGTCCAGCAATTATGCTTAAACAATTATGCGCTGCTCTTTTGCATGGTTCTGAAATAGATGTGAAGAATATATGTGAAGAAATTGAGTTTTGTTACTTTGGAAGTAAAGAGGAGAATGTTGAAATTGACCAAGAAGAAGAGAGTAATGTGGAAGATAGTGTACAGGTTTCCAGTACAGATAATTTCCAGAGGGAAATTGCGACGTTTGAGGTGAAATCAAGTGAGAGGCCAAATTTCACTTGTGTGTGTTGTCGACGCACTTATTATAAGAATCAGACTAAGTTAGTGGATTTATATGGAAAAAGTGAAAGGGAAAATAATAGTGAATGGAAGGATTTTACAACATACTTGATGGTAGAAAATTGTTTTGATTTGGGATTGGATCAACGTGTGTGTACTTATTGTTGTAACAAATTAAATCAAAACCAGATGCCTGCTAGAGCAGTTCATAATAATCTGGAATTGGTTGAGATTCCTTCTGAATTGAAGGATTTAAATACTTATGAATCTATTTTGATTCAAAGTATCCATCCCTTTCAGGCTATTGTAAGAATGGAGCCAAAGACAGGGAAATTGCCTCCATCAGATTTACAGAGAGGATTAAAGGGAAGAGTTGTTTATTTGCCTCTAGATTTGAAGAAAAACATTAACACAATTGGAGTAGAAAAAGTGGAAGAGGAACCTCTTGTTATCTTAGTTAATGGGGTTCCGACAAAGAATAAGAAAATATGGCAAGATTTAGTAGATGTTAGGAAAGTCAAAAGGGCAACATTGTATTTGAAAAAAAATAATAAATACTATAAAAATGTATATGTTGCAGAAGAGGAAGTAAGTGAGGAAGAGGATAGCGATTTGTGTGCTGGTCAAATTGAGAAAGTAGAACCCTGTACTAGTGAAGAAATATATGAACATTATAGTGTTCATCCTTTGCATTCCAAGGAAGTCATGGGGAATGCTATTGAGTTGTTTCAAATGAAACAAGCGAAAGGGAGTCCCATTAGTGTTTGGGAGGAAAGTTTGGAAGCTCGGTGTTTCCCACAGTTTTTTCCAACAGGTCAGGGAGGAAGATATGATGAGCGACCTCATCAAATTCCTGCTTCTGAATACCGGACTTTGCGATTGTATGCAGGAGATCCTAGGTTTCGACAATGCATTCCTTATTTGTTTCATCTCCTGTTTGAAAGCGATCTGTCTGGACTGTCATATGCAGTGAACCACATCTTGAAAAGTGGTATACACATGCAAAACATCTCGGCAAGTGACTTTATGGATAAAGTCAATGTCCAAGACAGTATTTTGGATTCTCACCTGATTAATCTCATGGCGTGTCAGCGTGGTACTAATGAGTACTGGTACCGTCGTCATGGTGATTTAAAATGTATGCTGAGGAACTTAGGAACTCCCACATGGTTCCTCACTCTGAGCTGTGCTGAGTATGGCTGGGAAGACTTACTTGAATTTCTACGAGAGGCAAATGCTAACGTAGAAAACATCGAATTCAAGACACCCGGAGAACTGTGCTCTTTGGATCCAGTCAATGTATGTAGGTACTTCAATCATAGATTTGAAGGTATGATGTCTTTCATCATGAATAAGAAGAATCCACCTCTTGGAGAGGTGTTGGATTTCTTCTGGAGGAAGGAGTACCAAGCAAGAGGTGCTCCTCATATACATATGTTGCTGTGGATCAAGGATGCACCTAAATTTGGAACGGATGCAGAAGACTCAGTGATGAGTTTCATAGAACAGTATTCTACGTGTGCTGTTCCAAACGCAAAGGAGAAAAAAAGCCTAAGAGAAAAAGTTCTACGTTTCCAAAGCCATCGATGTGGAAAGTACTGTCGTCGTAAATTCCGGAACAAAGACAAGTTCTACACCAAATGTCGTTTCGGCTTTCCACGACCGGTGATTTCTAAAGGAAGAGTGAACAGTTTGATGTCTTCGCTGCGACATAATGTGATGAAGAAATCACCTAAAAACACATACAATTTGAAGAGGAACGAAGAGTCTAAGTACATCAACGACTACAACCCGGTGATTTTGTCCATGTGGAATGCTAACATGGATATACAGTTTGTGGCTGATAACTGTATGGCTGTGGCTCGGTATGTGACATCTTACATCACCAAAAAAGAGAAGACAGAATTGAAGGATATGTGGGAGGACATTTCCCATGAAAAGAGCCTCAGCAAGAAGTTGTACAGTTTCAGTCTGAAGATGTTGTCGCATCGAGAAATCGGAGCTTACGAATGTTCTGACCGGTTGTCTTCAGCAAGTCTCTATGCCAAGTCCAGGAGTATCGTTTGGGCGAGTGTTGGTCTTGCTGCAACGCGTAATCGAGTTCTCAAACCTGTGCGGGAAATTGAGTATTTGGCGGAAAAGGAGCCAAACAGTACCGACATTTTGAAGACCAACATGTTGGATACATATTATCCAAATCGAAGCAGTCACCTCGAGAATGTTTGTCTCTATGAGGTTCTGCAAAATTACATATTCAAGAGGAACATCAAAGAAGATACTGAGAAAGGAGTGTATGCTGTAATAGGAAGTGAGGGATGTCTGGTCAAGCAAAGAAAATGCCACTTGATAAACCATCGAAAATTGAGTGGCGAATCTCCTGAAAAAAAGGAGTTTTTCTATTTAGCACTTTTGCAACTTTTTAAGCCTTGGCGTGCAGAAGAGGAACTGCTTGGAGATTTCCTTTGTTACGAAGACTCTTTCAATGCTGCCAAGGAGACCATAGAATGTCCTGCTTTTCCCAAATATGTAGAAATGTTGAATGTGGAAATTGAGCAGGAAGCAACGATTGCAGCCGAGATTGCCAGAGATAGTTCTCAGGACAGTCAGAGTTCTGCTTCATTGAGTCAGGATCCACTAGGAGGACCTGTTATCGAAAATGAAGCTGCCACTGCTATGAATGAAGTGGAAAGAGCCATGGCACATGCTCAGGAGGATGCGGTTAACTTAGAAGAGTTGGAAAGACAACTCAACGTTGAGCAGAGGAAAATATATGACGAAGTTACCATGCAAATTGATAATGGATTAAGTCATGACAAGAAACAGTGCTCATGTACGTCGTTGAAGCCTGTCCGACTGTACGTGAGTGGAGAAGCGGGAACTGGAAAAAGTTTCCTTATTAAAGCAATTTCATGTTATTTGCAGGAAAGGACAGAGTCATCGCTGTCTTGTGTTGTCACCGCTCCAACTGGACTGGCAGCACATAACATTAAAGGGATTACTTTACATCGTTTACTGATGCTGCCAGTGGAGCATGACAGCAAATTAGAATATCACAAGCTATCTGGAGATGCTTGTTTTGAAGTTTCAAGAGTCTTGAGGAAAATGAAACTTCTTATCATTGACGAAGTAAGCATGGTTTCCAATGTCATGCTTGCCTTTGTGCATTTGAGAATGCAAGAAGTTCTCAAAACAGAGTATGATGTGTTATTTGGTGGCAAACACATCATTGTTTTCGGAGATCTTCTGCAGCTGACACCAGTGAAAGGGCAACCTGTGTTCAAAATGCTCACGCATGAAGATACCAGGAAGTGCTTAGGGAGCATTGGCAACGTCAATATATGGTTAAACTTCAATTATGTTGAACTGCATGAAAATATGCGTCAGGCAAAGGATGAAGTTTACAAGACTATTCTACAAGATGTTAGAATTGGAAAAGTGACCGAGCATGGGAAAGAAGCTTTACATGCACGATTACTGACAAATTTATATCCAGACCAAGATGTTGTGCCTGAGAATATTTTTCAGAAAATTACTGAGAAAAAATCTGGAATATGTTTGATGCCAACTCTTGCAGAATGTGCCAAATTCAACAACAAAATGTTGCATTTAGAAAAGCAAGAGATTGTGAAACTGGAAGCTATTGACAGAGTAGAGCATATGGGATCAACAATTATTTTGTCTGAGAATCTGAAAACAAAATTGGATTCATTAGAGAAGAGTATATCTAAAACTGCAGGTTTTGAAAAGACTCTGAATGTGTGCTTGAACTGCCGTATAATTTTAAGAAGGAATTTACATGTTTAAAGAGGTCTGGTAAATGGATCAATGGGTAATGTTGTTGATTTTGTGAAATACAGAAATAGAGATGGAATTGAATTTTTAAAAATTTAATTTGATGGCATTGAGGAAGTACAGCTAATTGGTCGTTGTTCTGCTAGATTTTTGCTTGTAAAAGACTTATATGTTCGTCGTAAGCAGTTTCCTGTTTGCTTGGCATATGCGGTGACAATCCATAAATCGCAAGGTTTAAGTGTAGACTGTGCATTGGTGAATATTGGCAGTTCTGTGTTCAAGGAGGGTATGGCATATGTGGCATTGTCACGAGTTAGAACTTTATCGGGATTGTACTTGATTGAGTGTGATGTCACAAACATTTGTGCGGATCTAGATTGTGTTAAGGAATACAATAGGTTAAGAAGAGAGTATGCGCCACATTTGCCTCAGTATCCTTTGTTTGAGAAACGTGTGGTAGGCCGGAAACGAAGAAATGTGACCAATACTGGGGAGGTTGTAGCAAAAAGACGAAAAGTCGATGAACCTGAAATTATAAGCAGAAACAAAAAGGATTCTGTTGAAGATGTTGTTGGTTTTCAATTTGAAAACAGTTCTGGTGTCAACTGCTATGCTAATGTAGTGGTTAATGTTTTGTTTTCTCTAGAAAATGTAAAAGAAGAGATTGTGGTCAATTCTGATCAAAGATTTTGCAGTTTGTTAAATTCTGTGTTAGAGAAATGTAGCACTGATAGAACAAACATAGAAAGTGTGTCTGAAATTCGAAATCTGTTAGACAGATGTTCAGGCCAAACACAATTCTCTCAAAATAGTCAGCAAGATTGTCAGGAGTTTTTAATGTATATGCTTGATGTATTGCATGATGAAGGTGTAGATGTAGATCACCTGTTTGGGCTTTCTTATCAATGGCAGCATGACTGCGAGAACTGTAGGGTATCAAGTACTACTAGTGTAGAAGATTTATATATTTAACTTTGCCAGACAGTAAATCAGTCTCTTTTAATAAAGCTAGTAAAAGCAGCTGATCACAACATGGAGTGTAGCCAATGTAAATCTGAAATGATGTCCACATTATTTATACGAACATATGGCCAGTATGTCATTTTTATGTTCCAACGATGTAGGCCTGATGGAACAAAATTGACAACTTTAATAAAAAATTTTGTGGCTTCACAGTTGTCAATATCAGGAAGGACTTTTGTAACTGTAGCAATTATATATCATGATGGTCCTTCAATAACATCAGGACATTACACAGCTTATTTAAAGTGTAGAAATGGCTGGTCATTCTGCAATGATTCTGTTTTAATTTTTAAAAAAAATTGCCGTATGACCTTAAAAACTCTTACCTGGTGTTTTTAAAACC
This sequence comes from Lissotriton helveticus, assembly GCF_964261635.1. Classification (NCBI taxonomy): domain Eukaryota; kingdom Metazoa; phylum Chordata; class Amphibia; order Caudata; family Salamandridae; genus Lissotriton; species Lissotriton helveticus. Next base: position 1,576,521,906 of record NC_136061.1, on the reverse strand, counting down.
AAAATTTTAGGGAAAGAATCTCGGGATGTGCTCTGAGGAATTTCAAGAAGTTCTAATGGCTCCTACACGATTTGGCCCTGAGGATAAGTGTAGTACAGAGACATAACTTCTTACCATAACACTGGACGTCATGGAGAAATACGTGCACTTTGAATGAGTTCAGAAAAACTGTTTCTTTTTATAAGCTAATTGAAGCAGCCAATCAAAACATGGAGTAGAGGGAATGTAAGTCTGCAATGCTGTCTACTGTTTTACATTGCTTTGTGATTAAAAGTGATGTAGAGAATTAAATGATTGTACTAGTTATAAAGGTAGTGTAAGTCTGCCTCATAGTAAGCAGTATCAGTGTGATAGGAAATGTAGAACATGATTGAGCAAGAAGGGGAAGATATTACTAGTCCAGGATTGTGAAAATGATCTTCAACATTTTAATTGTGAAAGTTGCGGAAATACAACATGACGGGATTGGTTTACAAGAATTCTAAGAGTTATAAATGGCTCAGACACGATTTGGCCTTGTGGAAACGTGTGGTAGAGAGCGAGAAGTCATTTATTGTATGTAACATGTTTTTGAAAACGATGGAGGTTTTCTTTCAGAAAGTGGCGGGTTGAAAGTAATAACAGCACAACAGAGTGTAAGCTGTTCATAGGACATCCTTCGCCGTCATGGAAAGTAAGTTAACTCTAAGGAGTTCTGAATTCTGATTTGTTATGTTGTATGGGTTTTTTAAACACAATCATTTTGATTGTGTTTTTTTTTCCCCGCTGTTATATGATGAATACCTTCAAGTCACTGTTTTAGTGAACTTTGATACATTCTGAGAACAGCAAAAATAAACCATTTAACATGTATAATTAATTCTGTTCTGTTTGCATTTATGATGTACATGTAGAACTGTGTAGGAGGCATGGAGAAGGTGAGGCTTCTGTAAGTGTCAAAGTTGTTGCATACAGTGCTCATATTCTACGTAGTCTTTTATATTTCATTACTTTCACTGTTTCTGACTGATCTAAAAAAATTTTTTTAAAAAGAACAGTAAGTATAAGGGAAGGAAACAGACAGTTATGTTAAAAGAAAGACAGCTATAGGGAGTAAACTAGGGATACTGTTACCCGCAATCCTCTGCTGATGATGTCACTGACCATGTCATGAATTATGTAATATGTGACATCATCAGCAGTGGATTACGGGTAATAGTATCTCTAGTTTACTCCCCTATAGCTGTCTTTCTTTTAACATAACTGTCTGTTTCCTTCCCTTATACTTACTGTTCTTTTTTTTTTTTTTTAATTTTTGGTTCGCTCCCGGTTCGCGTACCGGCGAGCGAACTGGGAAGCGAACTAAGAGAAATAGAGGTTGGCACAGTTCCAAATATTGTACCAATTTTTTTATAACGGGGAGGTAGTTCTGAAAAGAACTTTTTTTTTATTGTTTTTGTTGTTTTATATTTTTTTTATTATTTTTCTGAACATTTTTTTACTTTTTTTGAATTTTTCTGAACGGTTTTATATTTTTTTTTGTTTTTTTTCGGGGGGAACGAAAACGATTCATTGTAAAGGGCTCAACAGGAGCAACAAAAAAAAAAAAGAATTTATTGTTTGGGGCGTTTCGTACAAACTTGCATATGATTGTCAATAGCTCTGTTGATCAGAGTGATGCTACTTTCTCTGTAGCAAATGAATCCACTGCAATGTACGCAGACTTGTTTTACTTCACCAAATCTCATTTGTATATTTGGCACCATCTCCCTGCCCTCTGGTCCCGTCACTTCCGGTACAACAGATCTTCTGGCCATAATAGGGAGATTATCTAGGTCGTTACGAAACTGTGCAGCACTGTAGTTGTTAGGATGCCACCTAATCATATGGCGATGCATTGTGTAGTTTCCGTAATTGTATTTTTTCTCGGTCCCTCTGGACAGTCTATCTTGACATATAAGGCAAGTTACGTATCTTGCATTTACTTTTTTCTGACCTTTGGGAAATTTAAAAAATTGCCAAATGAAGTTTTCTTTCCGGTGAGACGTCCTGGGCTCCTCAGGCAAAAACTGCCTCTCTTCTTGCTCTTCTTCCTCTTCCTCTTCTTCCTCTTCTTGCTGAATTATAACTTCAGCAGGTGGTCCTCTTTTCCTTGGATGTGGTGGAGGTGGTGGGGAAGCACCAGCTGAAGCTACTAAAGAAGCCATTGCTCACTGGTAACAAAGGGTCTTTCTCTCACAATGATGAAAGTCAGAGTGAGGAAAGAAGGAGGGATTTTCATCATTTGGGAAAAACAATAGTTCTCAACCAATGAAAAGTGTTCATTTTAGATTATATGACCTAGTCTTACATCATTAGGAAACCAAAAGTGAAATGAACCAATGAAAAGTGTTATTACCAAGTCACATGACCTGCTGTGTTTACGTTACGCGCTTTGCGCCGCCTCCCGGTTTGCTTCCAGGAACCTGCGCTTCGAGCCTCGGTTCGCGTACCAGTTCGCTAACGTAGCACGTCATATGACGTATCACGCGACAACGCGAAACGTCATGCGGACGCGAGGCGTCACGATGTTGTTTTCTAACGCGGCAGTTGCGGTAAAGGAACGTTTACCGGCTCGCGGTCTATTTCGCGGCATCAAGGTCAGCTAACGGGAAGCTTCCCCATTCGCGAAGCGGGAGCGAAGAAAAAAATATATAAAAATTTTTTTTTATTAATAAACATATAAAATATATTTTGGGATTTAAAGAAGAATACATTTTACAGCTACAGATATTAGCTGTTAAAAAAACAATGAAATTCACTGAAAAAACCATAGGTTATACACCATATATAGTTAGGAATTAGCATTTACAAAACCTTGAAAATTCACTGAAAAAACCATAGGTTATAGACCATATATAGTTAGGAATTAGCATTTAGAAAACCTTATTTTACTCACAAAAAACCATTGAAATTCCATATATAGTTAGTTGCACTAACTATATATCGCGCACCCGCAATCCACTGCTGATGATGTCACATATTACATCATTCATGACATGGTCAGTGACATCACTGATGACATCACTGATGACATCTCAAATGACATCACTGATGACATCACTGATGACATCTCATTTGACATCAATGACCACATCACTGATGATATCATTCATGTGACAATACAATGCATCTCCTCACATTTTAATATAACCTCTGTTTCACCCAGTGTTAAATACAGAGTATAATTTTTGAAACCATTGACACACCAATACTAGTTACTACATACGCACTCACTGATTCCTACGTCTACACACACCTTCACTCATTCACCCATACAATCATTCATACATACAATCACTCATCTTTACAACACTATCATATGCACTCATACACCTATACAGACACTCACAGTCTGCCACTCATCCATGGAGTTACTCACACACCTAGTCAGTCCTGTAAAGAATCAATGACACTTCCATTTTCTTGTCTATACAGTTAAACATAGAGCACCTTACATTTTCAAACATATACTAACACATACTTACCTTGTTATACAATCATTGATACAAGTACACATTGATCTGCACAGAGTCACACACCTCCCAGCCAGCCACACACACACTCAGTCTCCCATACAAATACTTGGACAATCAATCAGTAACCCATATAGTTAATCATATAGCTACTGATCAACACATGCAGCAGTTTACAGAACAACAGACATAATGATGCACAAATTAAGACACTTTAGTCACTAACCCATGCACTCAGTGAGACACATTTAATCACTCACTCATACATTCAGTCATGCACCTACTAAATCCTTTGTCCAGACACTTATACTTCCACTCATTCTTCAATATGTAAGACACATTTTAACTTTACAGAAACATACAGTCACTGGATGTTGTCATCAGTGATGTCATCAGTGATGTCATTTGAGATGTCATCAGTGATGTCATCAGTGATGTCACTGACCATGTCATGAATGATGTAATATGTGACATCATCAGCAGTGGATTGCGGGTGCGCGATATATAGTTAGTGCAACTAACTATATATGGAATTTCAATGGTTTTGTGTGAGTAAAATAAGGTTTTCTAAATGCTAATTCCTAACTATATATGGTCTATAACCTATGGTTTTTTCAGTGAATATATATATATATATATCCAAAGAACTTTGTTTCTCCTTCTGCCTTTGTCCAGAATAAACGAACACGGACCCATCCAAGTAATTTGCCAAAGTTTTATTCCGCGTGCTGTGTATTTACTGAAAAAAACATATGTTTCAAGCCTGATATAGTTAGGAATTAGCATTTAAAAAACCTTAGAAATTCACTGAAAAAAACATAGGTTTTTGGGATGTTATAGTTAGCTGGACATTTCACTCGTACTAAACCATTGAAATTCCTCCGATATAGTTAGTTGTACTCACTATATCTTGCGTGCCCGCAATCCACTGCTGATGATGTCACATATTACACCATTCATGACGTGGTCAGTGACATCACTGATTAAATGACATCACTGATGACATCACTGATGACATCATCTAGTGAATGTTGTTTGGTTTGTTATTTAAATATGTATTATATAAATTGCATTGAAGAATGAGTGGATATATAAATATAAATATCTGGATGGAGGGTTTAGTAGCAGTGTTATTGACTGTTTACTTGACTAATTTTAAGTGTCTCACTAAATTTACTGGATAGTGACTAAACTGTGTGAACATCTGTATCACTTTGTCAGTTGTTGTGTAAACTGCTTCTCCAGTTGGTTACTAGCTATTTGAAAGCCTATATTAGGTATTGATTAGTTAACTGAGTATTTGTATGGGAGAGTGAATGTGTGGGTGGTTCGGTGGGTGGTGTGTGACTGCCCAAAGATGTGTGAATAGTTGATTCGGTAGGTATATGAAGTTAAAACTAAATGTTATAACAGTTGTTTGGGTGAGTGAATATATTTATGGGTGTGGTGATGAGCAAATATGTCTCTCAATGGTACATACCCAACAAATTAGAAAAATAAAAGGCAGTGTATGTGTCAGTTGTTGTTTATAAATAAGTATATATAAGACTCAGTGATTGTATGAGCGACTATATGGATAACTGTAAACTTGTAATAGTGATTTTATAACACACTAAGTATGAGTTACTATCTATATGAATAGATAAAGTGGTGTTAGTTTAAGTGTATAGCTAAGTAAATGTAAGTGTGATCCATTGTTTGCATAAGTGAATAGGGTGTGTGCTGGAGTGTAATGTCGATATAGGTGTATAAGTATATTTGATAGTGTTCTATTGATCATTGACTGCATGTATGAGTGAAGCTATAGGTAAGTGATGAGATGTGTGTATAGATCTTGGAATCACTGAGTGGGTTTTTAGAAACTTGTATTGCTGAGGCGACCTCTGACCCTGCTCGCAGGCAGGTCGCTCCCTACGCCACCACATGGCCGCCAGCTGCCTCGTACCTGCTCCCTGCCGCCCGACTGTTTTCCCGGCGTTTCCCGCTCCTTCCTGCTGCTGCGTCCCTGCTGCCCTGCCCCCTGCTCCCCATTGGCCACACCGCTCCCGCCTCCCAGCTGCTCCTCCCTCCCTATCCCCCTCTTATGGAGGCCATGCAGCGACCGTGGAGCGGACGAACGCATCCGGCGCGCCAAAGGCAAGCCCGTCTGCGCCCGTCCGCGCCTGGACAGCGCCCAGCGCCAGAACCCCTGGACCCCGCGAACGCCACAACACCAGACTCCGCTACGACACCAGCACCCTCTACGCACTCAACGCCGGCCCAAACCACAACTGCTTCCAAGCCGCCCCGAAACGGACTCACTGACCTTTCTCCTGCCACACCTGCAGCTTCACCTGTGACAGAGACACCAAACCTCCAAGGACTGGACACAACCACCTCCGCTGCATACTCCTCAACACCCGCTCCGCACGCAAACATGCCGTCGAGCTCTGGGATCTGCTCAACACCTCCGCCCCATACGTGGCCTTCCTGACCGAGACCAGGTGGAACGACTCCTCGGCACCCGACATCGCCATAGCCATCCCGGACGGCTACAAAATCACCCACAGGGATCGCGCCAACGGAATCGGAGGAGGAATAGCCATCGTCCACAAGTCCACCCTCAAGGTCGCCACCCACGCAGATGACACCCTCAACACTGTCGAACACCTGCACTTCCGGATCCACACCGACCCCAACACCACCCTCAGAGGAACACTCATCTACAGACACCCTGGACCCCAAGCTCAATTCAGCGACTCCATTGCCAACCTCGCCAGCACCCATGCACTCGCCTCCACGGACTATATCCTCCTCGGGGACCTGAATTTCCACCTCGAGAACAACAACGACGCCAACTCCGCCACCCTGATTGACAACCTCGCCAACCTCGGCCTCAGAAAACTCGTCACCGCACTCACCCACGCTCATGGCCACACGCTGGACCCCGTCTTCTCCACAGGCACCCACGTCACATTCAACCACACCACCAAACTCCACTGGACCGTCCACCGCTGCATCCAATTCACCTTCAATAAACCAACCACGCACCACCGCACCAGACAGCTACCTCGCCGCTGCTGGAGCAAAGTCACCGAAGACCAGCTGATCACCACTCTCGCCCAAAACGCACCCACTGACCCCACCAACCCAGACACCGCAGCCCGCAACCTCAGACAGTGGATCAACGACTGCGCCAACACCCTCGCCCCACTCAAGAAACCCTCCAACAACCATGCCAGCAAGAGAGCCACCTGGTTCACCGACAAGCAGCAGATATCCAAATGCGCATGCCGGAAACTGGAGAAGATATGGCTCCACGAACACACTCTGGACAACCACGCAGCCCACAAGGACGCCACCCCCAGACATCACCACCTCATCAGATTAGCCAAGAGATCCTCCTTCAAAGACCGCATGGATAACAACGCACACGACAGCAAAGAACTTTCCTGATCTCTCGACTGGGTGAGAGTACTCTGCTTAATTCAGAGACTCTGTCCATCACCACCCCTTGTTGTAAATAATTTTGTCCACCCTAAGCGTGGAAGGGTATACTCAGACGTGAGTCCCTTGCTCATTGCACCATCAGGATTCAAGCAAGCCGGGCCGAAGACGGCTGAAATGCCAGAAACCGGTCCCCGGAAGCTTGTTTCCTTCCCAGTGTAAGAATTGGCTTTTGTAGTCTGGTCTGCCCTGTTCCCATGATGCACTGGGCCAGGGACAGACTAATTTGCATACAGCCAGGTTCTGAAACTGGGATGGTGCAATGAGCTAAAAAACGGTGTTGGATCTAGCCCTGATCTCTTGACTGGGTGAGAGTACTCTGCTTAATTCAGAGACTCTGTCCATCACCACCCCTTGTTGTAAATAATTTTGTCCACCCTAAGCGTGGAAGGGTATACTCAGACGTGAGTCCCTTGCTCATTGCACCATCAGGATTCAAGCAAGCCGGGCCGAAGACGGCTGAAATGCCAGAAACCGGTCCCCGGAAGCTTGTTTCCTTCCCAGTGTAAGAATTGGCTTTTGTAGTCTGGTCTGCCCTGTTCCCATGATGCACTGGGCCAGGGACAGACTAATTTGCATACAGCCAGGTTCTGAAACTGGGATGGTGCAATGAGCTAAAAAACGGTGTTGGATCTAGCCCTGATCTCTTGACTGGGTGAGAGTACTCTGCTTAATTCAGAGACTCTGTCCATCACCACCCCTTGTTGTAAATAATTTTGTCCACCCTAAGCGTGGAAGGGTATACTCAGACGTGAGTCACTTGCTCATTGCACCATCAGGATTCAAGCAAGCCGGGCCGAAGACGGCTGAAATGCCAGAAACCGGTCCCCGGAAGCTTGTTTCCTTCCCAGTGTAAGAATTGGCTTTTGTAGTCTGGTCTGCCCTGTTCCCATGATGCACTGGGCCAGGGACAGACTAATTTGCATACAGCCAGGTTCTGAAACTGGGATGGTGCAATGAGCTAAAAAACGGTGTTGGATCTAGCCCTGATCTCTTGACTGGGTGAGAGTACTCTGCTTAATTCAGAGACTCTGTCCATCACCACCCCTTGTTGTAAATAATTTTGTCCACCCTAAGCGTGGAAGGGTATACTCAGACGTGAGTCCCTTGCTCATTGCACCATCAGGATTCAAGCAAGCCGGGCCGAAGACGGCTGAAATGCCAGAAACCGGTCCCCGGAAGCTTGTTTCCTTCCCAGTGTAAGAATTGGCTTTTGTAGTCTGGTCTGCCCTGTTCCCATGATGCACTGGGCCAGGGACAGACTAATTTGCATACAGCCAGGTTCTGAAACTGGGATGGTGCAATGAGCTAAAAAACGGTGTTGGATCTAGCCCTGATCTCTTGACTGGGTGAGAGTACTCTGCTTAATTCAGAGACTCTGTCCATCACCACCCCTTGTTGTAAATAATTTTGTCCACCCTAAGCGTGGAAGGGTATACTCAGACGTGAGTCCCTTGCTCATTGCACCATCAGGATTCAAGCAAGCCGGGCCGAAGACGGCTGAAATGCCAGAAACCGGTCCCCGGAAGCTGGTTTCCTTCCCAGTGTAAGAATTGGTTTTGTAGTCTGGTCTGCCCTGTTCCCATGATGCACTGGGCCAGGGACAGACTAATTTGCATACAGCCAGGTTCTGAAACTGGGATGGTGCAATGAGCTAAAAAACGGTGTTGGATCTAGCCCTGATCTCTTGACTGGGTGAGAGTACTCTGCTTAATTCAGAGACTCTGTCCATCACCACCCCTTGTTGTAAATAATTTTGTCCACCCTAATCGTGGAAGGGTATACTCAGACGTGAGTCCCTTGCTCATTGCACCATCAGGATTCAAGCAAGCCGGGCCGAAGACGGCTGAAATGCCAGAAACCGGTCCCCGGAAGCTTGTTTCCTTCCCAGTGTAAGAATTGGCTTTTGTAGTCTGGTCTGCCCTGTTCCCATGATGCACTGGGCCAGGGACAGACTAATTTGCATACAGCCAGGTTCTGAAACTGGGATGGTGCAATGAGCTAAAAAACGGTGTTGGATCTAGCCCTGATCTCTTGACTGGGTGAGAGTACTCTGCTTAATTCAGAGACTCTGTCCATCACCACCCCTTGTTGTAAATAATTTTGTCCACCCTAAGCGTGGAAGGGTATACTCAGATGTGAGTCCCTTGCTCATTGCACCATCAGGATTCAAGCAAGCCGGGCCGAAGACGGCTGAAATGCCAGAAACCGGTCCCCGGAAGCTTGTTTCCTTCCCAGTGTAAGAATTGGCTTTTGTAGTCTGGTCTGCCCTGTTCCCATGATGCACTGGGCCAGGGACAGACTAATTTGCATACAGCCAGGTTCTGAAACTGGGATGGTGCAATGAGCTAAAAAACGGTGTTGGATCTAGCCCTGATCTCTTGACTGGGTGAGAGTACTCTGCTTAATTCAGAGACTCTGTCCATCACCACCCCTTGTTGTAAATAATTTTGTCCACCCTAAGCGTGGAAGGGTATACTCAGACGTGAGTCCCTTGCTCATTGCACCATCAGGATTCAAGCAAGCCGGGCCGAAGACGGCTGAAATGCCAGAAACCGGTCCCCGGAAGCTTGTTTCCTTCCCGGTGTAAGAATTGGCTTTTGTAGTCTGGTCTGCCCTGTTCCCATGATGCACTGGGCCAGGGACAGACTAATTTGCATACAGCCAGGTTCTGAAACTGGGATGGTGCAATGAGCTAAAAAACGGTGTTGGATCTAGCCCTGATCTCTTGACTGGGTGAGAGTACTCTGCTTAATTCAGAGACTCTGTCCATCACCACCCCTTGTTGTAAATAATTTTGTCCACCCTAAGCGTGGAAGGGTATACTCAGACGTGAGTCCCTTGCTCATTGCACCATCAGGATTCAAGCAAGCCGGGCCGAAGACGGCTGAAATGCCAGAAACCGGTCCCCGGAAGCTTGTTTCCTTCCCAGTGTAAGAATTGGCTTTTGTAGTCTGGTCTGCCCTGTTCCCATGATGCACTGGGCCAGGGACAGACTAATTTGCATACAGCCAGGTTCTGAAACTGAGATGGTGCAATGAGCTAAAAAACGGTGTTGGATCTAGCCCTGATCTCTTGACTGGGTGAGAGTACTCTGCTTAATTCAGAGACTCTGTCCATCACCACCCCTTGTTGTAAATAATTTTGTCCACCCTAAGCATGGAAGGGTATACTCAGACGTGAGTCCCTTGCTCATTGCACCATCAGGATTCAAGCAAGCCGGGCCGAAGACGGCTGAAATGCCAGAAACCGGTCCCCGGAAGCTTGTTTCCTTCCCAGTGTAAGAATTGGCTTTTGTAGTCTGGTCTGCCCTGTTCCCATGATGCACTGGGCCAGGGACAGACTAATTTGCATACAGCCAGGTTCTGAAACTGGGATGGTGCAATGAGCTAAAAAACGGTGTTGGATCTAGCCCTGATCTCTTGACTGGGTGAGAGTACTCTGCTTAATTCAGAGACTCTGTCCATCACCACCCCTTGTTGTAAATAATTTTGTCCACCCTAAGCGTGGAAGGGTATACTCAGACGTGAGTCCCTTGCTCATTGCACCATCAGGATTCAAGCATGCCGGGCCGAAGACGGCTGAAATGCCAGAAACCGGTCCCCGGAAGCTTGTTTCCTTCCCAGTGTAAGAATTGGCTTTTGTAGTCTGGTCTGCCCTGTTCCCATGATGCACTGGGCCAGGGACAGACTAATTTGCATACAGCCAGGTTCTGAAACTGGGATGGTGCAATGAGCTAAAAAACGGTGTTGGATCTAGCCCTGATCTCTTGACTGGGTGAGAGTACTCTGCTTAATTCAGAGACTCTGTCCATCACCACCCCTTGTTGTAAATAATTTTGTCCACCCTAAGCGTGGAAGGGTATACTCAGACGTGAGTCCCTTGCTCATTGCACCATCAGGATTCAAGCAAGCTGGGCCGAAGACGGCTGAAATGCCAGAAACCGGTCCCCGGAAGCTTGTTTCCTTCCCAGTGTAAGAATTGGCTTTTGTAGTCTGGTCTGCCCTGTTCCCATGATGCACTGGGCCAGGGACAGACTAATTTGCATACAGCCAGGTTCTGAAACTGGGATGGTGCAATGAGCTAAAAAACGGTGTTGGATCTAGCCCTGATCTCTTGACTGGGTGAGAGTACTCTGCTTAATTCAGAGACTCTGTCCATCACCACCCCTTGTTGTAAATAATTTTGTCCACCCTAAGCGTGGAAGGGTATACTCAGACGTGAGTCCCTTGCTCATTGCACCATCAGGATTCAAGCAAGCCGGGCCGAAGACGGCTGAAATGCCAGAAACCGGTCCCCGGAAGCTTGTTTCCTTCCCAGTGTAAGAATTGGCTTTTGTAGTCTGGTCTGCCCTGTTCCCATGATGCACTGGGCCAGGGACAGACTAATTTGCATACAGCCAGGTTCTGAAACTGGGATGGTGCAATGAGCTAAAAAACGGTGTTGGATCTAGCCCTGATCTCTTGACTGGGTGAGAGTACTCTGCTTAATTCAGAGACTCTGTCCATCACCACCCCTTGTTGTAAATAATTTTGTCCACCCTAAGCGTGGAAGGGTATACTCAGATGTGAGTCCCTTGCTCATTGCACCATCAGGATTCAAGCAAGCCGGGCCGAAGACGGCTGAAATGCCAGAAACCGTTCCCCGGAAGCTTGTTTCCTTCCCAGTGTAAGAATTGGCTTTTGTAGTCTGGTCTGCCCTGTTCCCATGATGCACTGGGCCAGGGACAGACTAATTTGCATACAGCCAGGTTCTGAAACTGGGATGGTGCAATGAGCTAAAAAACGGTGTTGGATCTAGCCCTGATCTCTTGACTGGGTGAGAGTACTCTGCTTAATTCAGAGACTCTGTCCATCACCACCCCTTGTTGTAAATAGCAAAGAACTTTCCAGCATCGTAAAGGAACTCTCCATCCTCAGCGCCAACGCCAACGATATACCACCCTCACAAGAACTGTGCAACTCACTGGCCATCTTCTTCCACCGCAAGATCACTGACATCCATGACTGCTTCAACACCATGACCGCCCGACTATGCCAGACCCCACCTCCCCTGTGAACACCACCAGCACCAACCGCCTGACCTCCTGGTCCAACGTCAACGACGACGAGACACGCAAGGTCATGAACTCCATCCACTCAGGATCTCCGTCAGACCTGTGCCCACACCATGTAGTCAACAAAGCAGACACTGCCATCGCACCCCAATTACGGAAGGTCATCAACATCTCCTTCGAAACAGCAACATTCCCGGAAAGCTGGAACCATGCCGAAATCAACGCCCTCCTCAAGAAGCCCAAGGCGGACCCCAAGGATCTCAAGAACTTCCGGCCCATCTCCCTCCTCCCGTTCCCGGCGAAGGTCATCGAGAAAATCGTCAACATGGCCTCCACTTGGAGGACAACAACATCTTAGACCCGTCCCAGTTCGGGTTCAGACAAAACCACAGCACCGAGACAGCCCTCATCGTCAGCACAGATGACATCAGGCGCCAACTAGACAACAGCGAAACATCCACCCTCATCCTCCTGGACCTGTCAGCCACCTTCGACACAGTCTGCCATCGCACTCTAAAGACATGCCTCCTAGAAGCCGGAATCCAAGAGAAAGCCCTTTACTGGACCACGTCCTTCCTCTCCGGCAGACCCACAGTGTCCGCCTCCCGCCCTTCCGATCCGAGGCCACCGACATCATCTGCAGCATCCCCCAGGGGTCATCATTCAGCCCGACGCTGTTCAACGTCTACATGGCCCCCCTCGCACAAGTGGCCCGCCAACACAACCTCAATATCATCTCCTATGCTGACGACACAGCCGTCTAAATCTGAACTCGGACAAGACGGAGGTACTCATCCTCGGACCCACCCCCTCAGCCTGGGACGACTCCTGGTGGCGGACCACACTGGGACCAGCACCGACACCCACAGACCATGCACACAACCTAGGATTCATCCTCAACACCTCCCTCTCCATGTCTAAACAGGTCAACGCCGTCTCCTCCTCCTGCTACAACACCCTCCGCATGCTCCGCAGGATCTACAAGTGGATCCCGACCGAAACAAGAAGAACGGTGGCACAGGCCCTCGTCAGCAGCAGACTGGACTACGGCAACGCACTCTATGCAGGAATCCCAGCCAAACACCTACGACGAATACAACGCATCCAAAATGCCTCCGCCTGACTGATCGTCAACGTCCTACGCTGCAGCCACATCACCCCCCACCTGAGAGACCTACACTGGCTCCTCATCGACAAGAGGATCACCTTCAAGCTCCTCACCCATGCACACATAGCACTCCACAACGCCGGACCAGCCTACCTGAACAGCAGACTCAGCTTCTACACCCCCACCCGCCAGCCCCGCTCCGCCAGCCTCACCCTCGCCGCTGTTCCCCGCATCCAACGAACAACCTCTGGTGGCAGATCCTTCTCCTACCTCGCCGCCCAGACCTGGAACACATTCCCTACCCACCTACGGCAGACCCAAGACCTACTCACCGTCAGAAGACTCCTCCAGACCTGGCTCTGCGAGCAGTAGCGGCACCCCCTCCCCTCAGCGCCTTGAGACCCTCACGGGTAAGTAGCGCGCTTTACTAGTACTCTGATTGATTGATTGATTGATTGATTGAATGGATTCAAATATGGTACTCTGTATTTTACAGTGAGTGATGAAAGGTTATACTAGTGTATAATCAGGTGTATCTGATTGTCACGTGGATGATGTCATCAGTGATGTCATTTGAGATGTCATCAGTGATGTCACTGACCATGTCATGAATGATGTAATATGTGACATCATCAGCAGTGGATTGCGGGCGTGCGAGATATAGTGAGTACAACTAACTATAACGGAGGAATTTCAATGGTTTTGAACGAGTGAAATGTCCAGCTAACTATAACACCCCTAAAACCTATGTTTTTTTCAGTGAATTGCTAAGGTTTTTTTAAATGCTAATTCCTAACTATATCAGGCCTGAAACCTATGTTTTTGTCAGTGAATTTCAAAGGTGTTTTAAATGCTAATTCCTAACTATATCAGGCCTGAAAACTATGGTTTTTTCAGTGAATTTCGAAGGTTTTGTAAATTACAATTTTTAAATTTATTAACCGCATGCGTGCGGCCGCGATTTTCGCGCTGTGCGGCGGTTTTAAAAAAAACACGTTACATGACGAGCTGAGCTCGTCATGAGCATGCGAGAGGCGCAACTCATGACGAGCTCAGCTCGTCATGAGCATGGAAGGGGTTAAGTGTGATATTTATTTTTTGATACGGATTTACTACATTTTTTTAACTAACTATTTTTAGATATTTTATATTTTAAATTACATTACAATTACATTATATATTGCATTACAAAATATACTTTCTCAGAATGAAATACTTTAGTTTAAATACTTTGCAAATAGGCAATAGACTTTTAAGTACAGTAGTTGCGGTTGTTGCAATGGGCAACACAATTTAAAACACAGTACAACATTGAACTCAAAGTGAATTTCTAGTTAAATGCAATTAGTTACTTTATGGATTACTTTTCTAACCACAGGACTGGATCCTAGATTCTGTACTTGGACATCTCCTGTAAACGGTTGAGTAAAAGCGTTTTAGTTACAGAAGTGATTTTTAAGGAATATTATTGTATTTTAAAAGTTGTCACTTAGAAATTTTTCACATAGAATCACCAATGTTATCCTATTACGGGAAATTCCTTTAGCAGGTAAGTAGTGCTATCGTCACTTTTTCTTACTTAGTGGTGGATCCTGGATCCAACACTGGTGCATCTCCTGTAAACAGTTGAAAGAATGCATTTAAGTCATACAGGCAATTTTTTAGGAACATTTTTAGTTTGTGAAAATAGACACTGGATTCCTGTGGAAGGAAATACAAGTTACTGGTAAGTAGGGTTAGAATTACTTTTCAGGGTCAGCGCAGAGCTAAAAGATGCAGCACTGGGTTCTCTTCTGATAACAGGTGAGTAAATCGGAATTTGTTGTTCGGATGATTTTAGGTGAATATTTTAAAGTTCCAAAACTCCACACTTAGAAGAATTTCCAAGTGAAACCAGTCAATGTTAGCCTATGGAAGGAAATTCAAGTTACTGGTAAGTATGGTTAGAATTACTTTTCATGATTAGTACTGGGCTCAAAGATTCGGCACTGAGGTCTCTCCTGATAACAGGTGAGTAAATCGGAATTCGTAGTTCTGCTGATTTTATAGGAATATTTTAAAGTTCCAAAACTCCACACTTAAAAGAATTTCCAAGTGAAACCAGTCAATGTTACCCTATGGAAGGAGATTCACTTAGCAAGTAAGTAGTATTATTGTTACCTTTTCTTACTCAGTGGTGTATCCTGGATCCAGCACTGCTGCACCTCCTGTAAACAATTGAAAGAATGCGTTTAAGTCATACAGGCAATTTTTGAAAAATATTTTTTTGAAAATAGACACTTAAAAACTTTTCTGCTGAAAACCAGACAATGGATTCCTATGGAAGGAAATACAAGTTACTAGTAAGTATGGTTAGAATTATTTTTCAGGGATAGTGCTGGGCTAAAAGAAGCAGCACTGAGGTCACTCCTGATAACAGGTGAGTAAATCGGAATGAGTAATACGGCTGATTTTAGAGGAATATTTGTACAGTTAAAAAATGAACACTTAAACAGTTGAAATAATGCGTTTAAGTCATACAGGCAATTTTTAAAGAATATTTTTAGTTTTTGAAAATAGACACTTAGAAACTTTTCTGCTGAAAACCACACAATGGTTTCCTATGGAAGGAAATACAAGTTACTGTAAGTACGTTTAGATTTACTTTTCAGGGTCAGTGCTGGGCTAAAAGATGCCGCACTGGGTTCTCTCCTGATAACAGGTGAGTAAATCGGAATTCGTAGTTCAGCTGATTTTGGAGGAATATTTGTAAAATTGTGAAGGAAGGGGGCAGGGCCTGAGGTGACATGTGAACAAACACGCCCTGTAGCGCGTTTTAAGTTGCGTGCTTAAGTGCCCTTGAATCCTGAGGTCCCCTGGGGGCCAACTAGCCCACCAGGTACCTCCAGTATGTGCCAAGAGGCTGCGTTGCAGAAAGGTGTTCAGAGGCCACGCCCCTTTTTACAACACGCTGCAACGCAGCTCCGTGGCGCTTACTGGAGGTAGCTGGTGGGCCAGTTGGCCCCCAGGCACCCTCAGTATTGACAAGGAATTAATTCCCCAACTTAAACCGTGCCACAGGGCGTGTTTGCACACATGTCAACTGTTAGAATTGGGGGTCTCTGGTTGGCACAGGCGTACACTTGTGACAAACAGGGACCCTCTCCTCTAGTCAGGGCAAGGGAACTACTCCTCAAAATAACCCCTGCTCACCCTCTAGGTTGCGTGGCGCGAGCAGACAAGGCTAATCCTCAGGGCGCTAAGTTAGTTAAGCATTTATGACCACATACAGTAAATACAATGACCCACCACAAATGGACACCAGGCGTAAGATTTGTATAAAAAATACGTAGACTTTATGAAAAAATATAGGATATGATGCAGTTACTATCACAGGACCATATAACGTTTAGGAAATTAGGCCACAATACTTTAGCTTGGAAAAGAGTTCTTTAAAGTTCTTGATTATTTCGTAATTCACAAGCCCCACGGATTTATAAACACTGTCCCACGCTATTTGAAGCCAATCCTGATCTCTGGGCACAGTTCGTTGAAGAGGGTGCGCGGTGTAGCGCGCTGGCGTACTCTGTGCTGGGAGAACCGGGAGGCCCTACCGATGCGCACGCATCTCGCGGTGCGGGGCGTAGGGTGCGGACGGCTTCTTCTGCTGGGTACGAGTCACAGGGGGGCCGTGCGACTCGTTCGTGCTAAAATAAACAGTGCGGGGAAAACAAACGTTGCGGACCCCAAGTCCGATGCGAACTCCGGAGTTTGCAGGGCACAGTACCTTGACTTGGGCGTTGTAGATGCGGCGCTCAGGTCCACACGGCGTACCTGGTGGGGACGAGTCGTACTCTCTTAGTACGCGCCGGTGGCCAAAGCGTACCTTCGGATCTTTGGGGGCTGAAGGCTTCCAGACAGGCAGACGCGGCACAGGGCCTCCAGTACGGACCGTACTGGGGGTCTCTTCAGGGGGTGGCGTGGCTTATCTTCAGGTGCTGGAGGGCAAAAGCGGGGCGGCCGGGTACGTTTCAGGCGTACGGGCTGTCCGAGGCGAAGGATCGAGCTCTGATCTGAATTCCGGCGGGAGGGGCGAGGGAGCCCACCTCGTGCTCCAGTAGCAGGAGAGGTGACAGGGGAGCAGGCGGCCTGGCCCAACGGGGAGCGAGCGACTCGGCAAGAGCGGGGCTCTCAGAGGGCAAGGGCAGCCAGGCTCCCCTGTCACCTCTCCTGCTGCCGGAGCACGGCCCTAGGAGGGGGCCAGGGCACAAAAGATCGCAGCTTCGGCGGGAAGGAAGCACACAGCTCGGCAGAAGACGGGCGAAGGCACAAAGACCCACTGGTCCTGGGGCACAGATCAGGGGGCAAGCTCAGATCAAGCCCTTGGAAATTGTTTCAGGCACAAATATAACAAAGTCCTTCTCTGGTATTTTCCTCTCCTTCCTCAGTAAGGCACCACTGCAGGCCAGTCCTTCAGGTCAGGGACAGTCTCTCCTCCTTCAGCTTCTCTTGGTCCTTCTAGTCGGGCAGAGGTTCTTTGTGGTCAAAACAGGATTTGATTTCTTAGGAGCAGGCTCCTACACTTATATTGAAAATCCTTTGTTCTTGCAGGCCAGGGGGCCTGAGCCTGGTTCAGCCCAGTTTTGGAGCACTTTGTTTACAGGAAGCTGCCTTCTTCTTTCAGGGTGCAGGGCAGGAAACATCAGACGCTCCGCAGGAGGTGGAGCCAGTATTGTGGTGGCAGAGTACAGCCCTTTTCAGAGTCAAGGGGCGCTCCTCCCACCCATCCTGGGGGTAATCCCTCTATTCACCACCTGGCAGCCCAGACTGTCCCCCTGGAATTCCCCTGCCCTGTCACTCACAGAAACCAGACAGCAGATACACATCCTAGCAGAGGTGGGCTGAAATGGTCAGGCAAGCAAATGCTAACTTTCTAAAAGTAGCATTTGCAAACACAGGATATTAAAATAAACTTTACTAAAATAAGTATTTTATTATTCTGAGTTCAGGCATACTAAACTGGACTTTCTACCGTGTTCCCTGAGTCTGCTGGGATTATAGAGTGGAATAATTCCAGCAGCTCATTCTGGCCTATGAGAACAGGTAGCCTTACAATAGTGAAAAACGAAAATGGCTGTAATTCACTATTAGGACATGCCACACACTTCAGGGCTTGTCCTACCTTATGCTTACAATGCACCCTGCCCTTGGGCCTACTATAGGGGTGACTCACATGAAGTAAAGGGAAGGTTTAGAGGCTGGCTAGTGGGTGCACTTGCCCAGCCAGCTTGACAGTACCAGACTGCACACAGGTTCTGCAATGGCAGACCTTAGACATATTTTACCAGGACGCTTCTGTGGGTGGCATAACCAGTGCTGCAGGCCCACTAGCAGCATTCGTATTTACAAGCCCTGGCACTCCTGGTGCATTTTACTGGGGACTGACAGTAAATCAAATAAGCCAATCATGGAATCCAATCAAGCAATTTACACCTAGGGAGAGCATATGCACTTTAGCACTGGTCAGCAGTGGTAAAGTGCCCAGAGTCATGAAACCAACAAAAACAGGCAGAGAGAATATTGGAGGAAGGCAAAAAGCTCAGGGATGACCCTGCAGAGAGGGCCAGGTCCAACATCACCTCAGGCCCCGCACCCTCCCTTCACCACTGTGCAAACGCGCCTGTGGTGCATTTTAAGATGGGGGATTAACTCCCCTTGAATACTGAGGGTCCCTTGGGTGCAACTAGCCCACCAGCTACCTCCAGTAAGCGCCACAGAGCTGCATTGCAGAGATGTGTCAAAAGGGGCATGGCCTCAGAACACCACTCTGCAATGCAGCTCCCTGGCGCATACTGAAGGTACCAGGTGGGCTAGTTGGCACCTAGGGAACCTCTGGATTGAAGAGGAATGCATTCTCCAACTTAAAACACCCCACAGGGCGTGTTTGCACACATATCACCTTAGGCCCCGCCCCCTACCTTCACCACTGTGAAAACGTGCTTGTGGCGTATTTTAAGTTGGGAGATTAAGTCCTCTTGAATCCTGCGGTCCCCTGGCGGCCAACTAGCCCACCAGGTACCTCCAATAAGTGCCAGGGAACTGCGTTGCAGAGTGGTGTAAAAAGGGGCATGGCCTCAGAACACCTCGCTGCAACGCAGGCCCCTGGTACATACTGGAGGTTCCTGGTGGGCTAGTTGCCCCCCAGGGACCCCCAGTATTCAAGGGGAATTTGTTGCCCCTCTGCAAACACGCCAGGGGGCGCGTTTGCAGCGTGATGCTGGTAGGGAGCGTGGCCTCCGGCCCAATCCTGTTTTTTTTTTATTTTATTTTTTTAAAGAAGGGAGGCTGTGTAGCCCCCCTTCTTTTTCTAATTTATTGGCCCTAGGGACCCCATCCCCCAGGGCATGCCCCCAGTTGTTTTTTTGTTGTTTTTTTTAAATCTGGAAGGGTCCCGCGTGGCCCCCCTCCCGAGGCCATAATTTGCCCCAGGGACCCCATCTCCAGGGGCATGGCCAATTAAAGAAAATGTATTTTTGAGGGGGTCTGCCTTGCCCCCTCCTATAGCCAGTTTTGGCCCGGGGACCCAAACCCTCGGGCGGTTTCCTTTTAATTTTTTTTTATTATTTTACTTTTTGGGAGGGAGCTGCATGGCCCCCCTCCCGGGTCCCTACTAGCCTCAGGGAACCCATCCCCTGAGGCTGGCCCTCTTCTTTGGGGACCGTGGGGGGTCCCCAATCCCCCCACGGTCCCGCCGGGTCCCCGCCTCCTGCAGGAGCCAGCATTGCTTTTCCATATGGGGAGCAGCTATCATGCTGCTCCCCATATGGAAAAGCAATTTGTTTGCTTCATTGAAGCAAAGCAGTTTGCAATGGCAGAGTGGGAGCCACAAGACTCTCGCCCTGCCATTGCAAACAGCAGTGTCCCAGGGGTGGGCACCCCGGGACACTGCAGGAGCCGCCCCTAGGGGGGTAGGGGTCCCCAGGGCCATCCAGGGCTCCAGGAGGAGGACCGCGAGGCCCCCCCTCCCACATTTTTTAGAAGCCCCAGGGTGGCAGTCCCGGGGCTGAGGGGGCCTAAGAGCCCCCCATCCATTTATTTAAAGCCCTGGGGGGTGACGGTCCCCGGGGCTGCAAGGGGGCCCCGTGAGCCCCCACTTACATTTAATTATTGCCCCTGGGGGTGGCGGTCCCCAGGGCTCGGGGGACCCGAGAGCCCCCCACCCATTTGTTTAAAGCCCCAGGGGGTGGCGGTCCCCAGGGCTTTGGGAGGGGCCCGTGAGCCCCTCGCATACATTTGATTCTTGCCCCAGGGGTATTGGTCCCCGGGGCTGGGGGGCCTGAGAGCCCCCCTCCCATTTGAAAATAGCCCCGGGGCGGTCCCAGGGGCTGCGGGGGGCCCTAGGAGCCCCCATGCATACATTGAAATCGAGCCCCGTGGGGGTGGCGGTCCACGGGGCTGGGGGAGGCCCCTGAGCCCCCCGCATATATTAAATGTCAATATAGGTGTATAAGTATATTTGATAGTGTTCTATTGATCATCGACAACATGTATGAATAAATCTATAGTTAATTGATTAGATGTGTGTGTAGATCTAGGAATCACTGAGTGGGCTTTTAGATACTTGTATTGCTGTGTCAATGGATTCAAATATGGTACTCTGTATTTTACAGTGAGTGATAAAAGGTTATAGTACTGTATGATGAGGAGTATCTGATTGTCACGTGGATGATGTCATCAGTGATGTCATCACTGGTGTCACTGACCATGTCATGAATTATGTAATATGTGACATCATCACCAGAGGATTGCGGGCGCGAGAGTTACAGTTAGTACAACTAACTATAACGGAGGAATTTCAATTGTTTTTTATGAGTGAAATGTCTAGCTAACTAGAACACTCCTGAAACCTATGTTTTTTTCAATTAATTTCAAAGGTTTTTTAAAGGATAATTCCTAACTATAACCTGCCTGAAACCTATGTTTTTTTTAGTGAATTTCAAAGGTTTTTTAAATGATAATTCCTAATTATAATGTTCACCACTTACCCATATTTTCAACAAGAAGCCAAATCTGCAATGCTACCTAAAAAAACAGGCAATAGTTCCACTTACCACTAACAAATTAACATCAACATTTAACTAGTGTAAGGACGTCTACAATGTACTGCGTGAATTACATCCAACTCACAACCATTTTAAAGAGGAATATGTGATAGAGGTACTAATTATACACTTCCGACATCCAACAAAATCACAATACCTTGCACCACCAGCAGTACAACCACCCCTCCTGAACCCTTCCCCTCTACTACCTCAGAGGCAGCACAAAACAGAACAACAGACCATCCCAAAATAATATATCCCCTCAAAAGCACACTAGCTCAATGTTCAAAGATGTGGCAACCAACTATGTGTAAGGGAAGGAACTTGCACATCAACAATAATGTACACAATGCTAACACTACCGGTGATATGCTATACACAACTCACTACACAAACCAAAAACTTTTCAGTGTACAGATATACTATTGATATGTGTAGTGTACTGCATAGTGGACGCAACCATATTATCTCAGACACTGGGGAATATTTTGGTCATGGAGCTGTGTTGTCTCCCCCCCTTGAAGCAGAAGTGGAGTAGGCTGGTCCAATGTACACAACTTCAGCGTAAGAATATAAATAATTAGCCTACGCTTTGGGCGTGGTTCACTTCTGCAAAGAATAGAGACTCCACCACAGCGAAGGTCCTTACCCTACCACGTGGCTGCAGCCATGACCACGTGCCTCCTCGATACAGGCCGACAGCACCGCACACTTATGTCTGTATCGACTACTACCTTCGATCTACATTGCGGACAGCAGGGTTCACAACTTGAATTCAGCTTTGGATCTACACTACGCACTACATTGAAGTTATCCTTGATTTATGTAAGGCAGAGACAATTCTACTCTATGTCCTCAGACTTTGTTAAAATAAGTGATAAAAATTCTTTGTCGATATCTGTGCTGACTACTGCCTTTGATCTACAGTGTGTCAGAAGAGTTTACAACTTGATACCAGTGGCACATCAGCACTACAGTCAACATTGAATTCAGTCTTGATTTATTTAATGCAAAGACAATTGTACTATGTCCTCAGATTTTGTTAAAGTATGTCACAAAAAAGCATTCCTCGATGTCTGTGTCAACTACTGCCTTTGATCTACACTGCGCACAGCAGGATTCACAACTTGAATTCAGCTTTCCATCTACACTACGGACAGCATTCAAGTTAGCCTTGATTTATGTATGGCAGAGACAATTTTGTTAAAGGATGCCACAAAAACCATTCCTTAATAGCTATACTGACTACTGCCTTCAAATGTACACTGCGATCAACAGAGCTTACCACTTGAAACCAGTGGCGCATCAGCACTGCGGACAACATTGAATTCAGTCTCTATTTATTTAGGGCAGAGAGAATTGTACTGTGTCCTCAGATTTTGTTAAAGTATGTGACAAAAAAAGCATTCCTCGATGTCTGTGTCAACTACTGCCTTTGATTTACACTGCGGACAGCAAGGTTCACAACTTGAATTCAGCTTTGCATGTAAACTACGGACAGTAGGAAATTCAGCCTTGATTTATTTAAGGCAGAGACAATTGTACTGTATGTATTTAAATTTTGTTAAAATAAGTGACAATAATCATGCGTCAATATCTGTGCTGACTAGTGCTTTCCATCTACAGTGCCGACAGCAGGGTTCACAGCTTGAATTCAGCTTTGCATGTACACTACGGACAGTAGGGAATCCAACCTTGATTTATTTAATGCAGAGACAATTGTACTGTATGTGTTCTGATTTTGTTAAAATAAGTGACAAAAATCATTCAACGATATCTCTGCTGACTATTGCCTTCGGTCTACAGTGCGGACAGCAGGGTTCACAACTTGAATTCAGCTTTGAATCTATACTACGAACAGCATGAAATTTAGCCTTGAGATATTTGTACTTTATATCCTCAGATTTTGTTAAATGATACGACAGAAAGAATTCCATGATGTCAGTGATGACTACTGCCTTCGATCTACATTGTGAGGGCTCACGATTTAGGTGGAATGGCGATTATACATGACACATTCCAGAAGACAAGAGACATTATACCACTGCGACCCCCCGAACCACGAATCATTGCAGGGTGTGCACAGGCTGAGTTCTTTCTGTACCACTAACTCACTGCACCACAAGTCATCTCCCCGTAGCCTTATTAAGGCAGCATTCACTAGGCAAAAAACATTTCTCCCAGTGCAGCCCCCTGCATTACGCATTATCGCAGGATAAGTACAAGCTCAGCGCCAAAGATACTACTAACTCAGTGCACCATAAATCATCGCAAAGAAGAGTGAACACTTTTATGTCACAGTGAAACATACTGTCTCTTTTAAATGGAATTCATGCACAATCCAATCGATAAAACACATTACTCCAATTACTGTGCCCCCCGACCACGCATCATCGCAGGATAAGTACACGCTAAGCGCCAAAGGTACTAGTAACTCAGTGCATGAAAAATCATTGTCACGTGGCGTTACTAAGACTGAATTCACAAGACAAAAAACATTACTATCAGTACAGCCTACCCGGAACACGCATCATCGCAGGCTCCACAGAACCTTGTTGTTTCAGGTACCACTAACTCAGTGCAAACCAAACTTAGTATAACACCTATCAAACCTATACAATATCCCTTTAGTATGCTTCCTTCAAAAACTTCTTTTATATCACATATAGATTTAGTTGAATAATACAATTCACGCTACAAGTGCAAAGACACACTTAATGTCAGTCTACACTGCGGACAGCACAGGTCACAAATTGAACTATAATGTCCCTGAAACATACATATTTTGACAATGTATTCCATTCATGTTCTATCTTACATTTCAATTATGATTACAGATGATGCAGTTCACCCTAAGATCTACACTGCAGACAGCGGGGTTTACAACTTGAATTCAGCTTTGCATCTTCACTACAGACAGTAGGGAATTCTGTCTTGATTTACTTAATGCAGAGACAATTATACTGTATGTATTCAGATTTTGTTAAAATAAGTGAAAAAAAGCATTCTTCTATAACTGTGCTGACTAGTGGCTTCGATGTACATTGTGGACAGTAGGGTTCACAACTTGAATTCAGCTTTGTATCTACACTACAGACAGTAGGGAATTTAGCCTTGATTTATTTCAGGCATAGACAAAAAATACTCTTGTGGCACTGCTAGTATGTGCAAGCCACTTTAATCCCTGCATCCTGTGAACTATGGGGCATATTACCAAGCAATAGCGATAATTATCGCTATTGCTTGGCAAGCGGGAAAAAAATATCGCGAGCACCGAGGATTTTTACCGCTGAGATACCTTGATATTATCAAGGTTTATCTCAAAAGCGGTAAAAATGCTGCGAAATGCATGAATATCGCTGAAAAATCTGCGATATTCATGCATTATCGTGACAATGCTCTTAGCCATGTTATCCACCTTCCATTGGATAACATGGCTAAGAACTGCTTTTAGCAGGCGTTAGCTTTTGGAGATATTCGCGCTTAGCGCGAATATTTCCAAAAGTTCTTAATAGGAGTTAGAGATGTTAGCGACTGTTTTCAGTCGCTAACATCTTGGCACGCCCACTTTGCATGTCATTAGCGATAATATCGCTGACATGCAAAGTGGGCCCCTACATGCCCGCTATCGCTTGGAAGGTGTCGCTAACTGGTGTTAGCGACAGCTTGGTAATAGGGCGATAAAATTATCGCCGCATTAGCGGGAAAAAGTCCCGCTAATGCGGCGATAATGCCCTTGGTAATATGCCCCTATGTTCACAAAGAATGTAGAACACAGCGCCAAAATGTACCTCCACCACCGGCAATACCAAGTACCTCTGGGGCATCACCTTCAACATCGCCACCAGACATACGTCCCCATTTTGAGAAAGTTAGAATGCACTGCGTGAAATGCAATCGTTTAATTTGTTATGGGGAGCAATCAGTAGACCTAGTTTGCAGCGCAATTGATAACGACCGATGGTAGTTTTTTTTTTCCCCCTCAAAGTTTATGCAGTCCAGTATTCAACAGTCAATGTATGGAGCACAGACCGCTCGAACCACGCATCATCACAGAGTGAGCACACGCTGAGCACCAGACGTACCACTAACTCAGTGCACCATAAATAATCGCCACATGGCCTTATTAAGGCAAAATTGAGTTGCCAAAAGACATTCTTGCCAGTGCGGTCTGGTTGAACCAGGCATCATCACAGGCTCCACACAAACCGATCCTACCTTAGTGCACCACAACTCATGAACCCTTTACGATAGAATCTTCTGTGTATTATTTCACATACAGTGCTCCTACCATTGTACAGCAGAAGTCATAAACCGTTTTTGATTGAATATCTGTGTATGATATCATGATTACTATTCTACTTGTTACCAACAGTAACGTAATAAAATGGAGTCGAGCATACGTGCCGGTACCCACTTCAACCGTCTATCTGTGTCTGTGTACTTATAATGTTTGTAAAATGCTGCTCCTGCACCCTACCACATTATATTCTGCTGTAAACAGCGTATGCAACCATCTTACCTCTGCCAATAACAAAAACTTTGATTATAAAACTTTCTCTCGCTCATTCTACAAATACGAACGTACAAAGTGAATCATTACAATACTGCAAAGAAACTCTATTGTCAATTTATAAGACTACTATTTCTTTTTTTAAAAATATATTTATATAGTGCGAAGTCCACCCAAAACTATATCAACAATTTACATGAGCACCGTATTTACAGTACAATTTTAGGCACGCGTTGATTACGTCATTACTCTACAATAAAAGGATGTGGACGCGACTCGGAGCCTCGAACACTGATTTCCAGCATCAAGTTCGACAGTATACCTGAATAACCACATACGTATATATATTATCTGCCCTTCATGTGCCAAAAACTGCAACCTAAACCTTTCACAGCCCTGTATTCCTACAGCTACAACACTCCACTGAATGTACAACAAACATTCATATTCGCAGAAATGTGTCATGTCCACCATCTTTTATGTGTGCAACTATGGATGATTATAGGGGCAGTGATACCACGTACCTTCCATGTCCATGTTAGCCATATTGTGGGACTTTACAGACATAATGACACATTTGCGTGTAAGACCCGGGTGACAGCAGCACTAAAATACGGACACCTGAATCAGTTGATTTTTAATATAGCTCACGATGGAACCATGCCCATAGCTCCGGAGTCATCATTCACAGCCTCGTGCAGCACTGGCATACCTCAGTCCAGCCCACTTTGCTTATGCTTCCAGAACAACACAACAACGCTACATGGCCTTAATTTCTATTGTAGTGATTTCTTACTTTCAGGTCTAGTTGTCGGAACGGCACACACACACTCTCTCATGGCTGGTATACACCCACATCACACCCATCCAGCACATGTGTCACTACACACATGACCCTACCAATAAAAAAGACGGGGCGCACATGCTCTACGCCATTTTTTAGTTGCTCCCATCACAAGCGCTGTGATGACCCGTCCTAGTGGTTCGGATGCCTCATGTAGGCCCGAACCTCCGAGCAGGGGGCCCACCACTACGTGCGTGGCCTCTTCGGTCACTGAGTTAGTGGTACCGCAAGGACTCAGAGTGTGAGCAACCTGCGATGATGATGGGAGCACGAGTATGTCCTTAGCCATAGCGTTATCAAAACTCAGCACCATATGTGAGACTTCTTGGTAGCAGAGCAGGATTGCATGATGTAGAAGGTGCCCTGTCCACAAAAAGGTGAGCAGTGAGACCTGGGTGCGCAGCGGAGGGAGTAGTTGGGGTGCAGCAGACTGCATACAAAAAGGCGACGCACCGATTTAGGCGTATGCAGTCCTATATACCGTATCTTATTGCATTTGTATTTTTTCTTCCAATAGCAGGAAAGATTTTATAATCGGTTAAATGTCCGTCGCTCGTGATGATTGAAACCACGTTTATCACTGCGCATCACTTGCTTTCACAACCGGATACATAACATTACTACTATACTAATTGTACAAAAATCGAAGCCTATTAAACAAGTTGGAACTGTACAAATAGTTGGTTTTTAAATGCGGGAGGGAAGGTGTGTGAAAGGGCGATGTAATTCTACTCCACATTAAGATAGCAAAAATTACCAATCAAAACATCTTTCTTTTACTATCTTTTAGATGTAGAGCTTCAGGGTGCATTATGTCCTGGCACGTGTGAAAGACACAGCGGTGACATAAAGGTGAGCTGCGAATATTCTTTTCAATCACTCCCTCACTTCCTCTCTCCTTTGATAAAGAAATGACACACAATGTTATCTTCCTTTTTATCTAACAGATTGTGTTTCACAAATTGGCGTCCCCCCCAACACCTCCAAAGCTCAATGTTCTTGATGAAGCGTGGCCATCATAACAACATCTGAGAAGGCTGCTTCGACACTTGGTGGACCCTCTTTGAATCACGCCAATGGCACAAGGTGAGCAAAGAAGCTTGTTTCCGAAGCAACGAGAAGTCACCTGTGGGCAGAGAGAGTGGGTAGTGTGCAGCAGCTTGACTGCGTAGGAATGTACAATTACCTCTGGGCAGTGAGAATGGATAGGTTGCAACAGTCTGAGGGGCAGATTTACAAGCCCCTTGCGCCACTTTTGCGTCACTTTTAACAGGAGAAAAGTAACGAAAATGGGCGCAAGGAGCTTGTAAATCTGCCCCTGAGTGCGTAAGAAAAGGCACTCACCTCCGGACTCTGGGTGTCGATGGCGTGCAACAGTCTGGGTACGCAGTAATGAGAACTCTCCGCTATGCAGTGGGAGTGCATGGGGTATAGCACCCTGGGAGAAAAAGAGCACACAGGCACCTACCTCCTAGCAGTGAAAGTTGATGTAATACAGTATCCTGACTGTGCAAAGACATAACGCAGAAATATACTTGTGCAGTTGTATGTACTCTGCTATTGCTAACTCTATACTATCTTTCAGATCACTAAACTTGGGGGCACACTATGAACCGGCACTTGCTTGGACACACAACGGAGGCAAAAAGGTGAGCTACAAAGATTTTCTCCAGTATTAACACTACCTTTCCAGCTCCATCTGTTTCTTTCTCTCTCTCACACTTTTAATATCGTTTTTTCTCCTTCTCTCTCTCTCACTCTGTCTCACATTGTTTTTCTTTCTTTTTTAAAGTTATGGATGCTGCTGTCTACTCTGCCGATGAAAAATCAAGGCTGAATTTAATACAGTCTGCCGTGTAGAACCAAAGCAAAATTCAAGTTGTGAACTCTGTTTGCCACAGTGTTTACACAAGGTAAGCAGAGCAGCCTAGATACACAATGCCTCCAATTAAATGCGTTAGAAATAAACAATACAGTCCTGCATAATGACGTGATCTCTCACCTAATTCTGTCTCATCTCTGAAGCATTTTAAAGACCTGTTGGTCCAAACTGTAAATCTGACGCAGTAGGCACTTCCCTACAGACCCCTCTTCAAAGTGGGCCTATAAGAGAGGTGGAATGTATCAGGCACACTGCAGACGTGCAAATAACCAAATATTGCCAAGTGTTACCTTAATGTGTGATCTTTGACCTCATTCAGTCACATCGATCTAATTTTAAACACTTATTTTCATTTTTGTTTTGTAGGTTACCTACCCATCCCTCCGTTGGTTTCCATCTCACATTTTGTTTATTATATTGTTATGTTAAAGTTATATTTCTAGTTATTTAATATATTGTTACGTTTCTAGTTATTTACTGTTGTGGAAAAGGTGTGGCGCAGCGGCCAGGGCGACTGACGCCGTACGCTGGGGATCACGGTTCGATCCCCGGCACCGGCGGCAGGGGTCTGCCCAGAACCATGTGGCTCTGGGCAATAGCTTGCTTAATCTTCCCGACGGCCCCCAGCACCGGGAAACCTACTACGGGTAACTGTGCACTTTACAAATACAGGATTATTATTATTGTTGTTTTAATAAAAGTTAATTTAGGGGCGGAGCTTGCCGGCAAACCCGATGGCCGCCTGAGATCGTAGCTCCGTAGTGTACTCCCCATTATCCTATAATTATCCTGCATTAGAGCTAATCACCTGCCAGCCCAGTACCCCCCCCCAAGTTGGACAACTGACGGTGCAACTAGCGGAGCCCCGGTTCTAGGATACTGGTTGCCCTGGGACTGAGCAGAGTGTAGGCACGATCTGCGCACCAGAAGGCCTGGAAGCCGCGAGCCCCAGTGCTGCATACGGCCGGATGACGTGCGGCGGAGGTGGGAGGAGACATCGCGGAGCTCCGGGGAACAGCCCTGAAACTTAGAGAAGGCTCCTATAAATACATCATCAGGTGCTCCGCGCCCTGGAGGACCGAGTGGCATGACGCGGGAGATACGAGTGTGCGTGGAGGTGCGGCCTGGCACAGAGCCGGATGCGGGAGCTGGCGACCTCTTCCCCGGGGACACAAAATCCACATCCAGGACGGGGCACACAGAACGAGCCTGAGCGGACACCACTGACGGGTTCTTCCTCGCGCCGGTGACGCGTGTACCCGATATCGCACCGGGGGGCCCTCGCACAGCGCCACAAACTCGGACGAACGGGCCCAGCGCTCAGAGCAGCAGCGGAGGCCTAGTGTTACATGCAGGCACCTCGGGCGCTCCACTAGGCAATGTGGTTTGGTGGACATCATAGAGGGGACACCTGCGCGGGACAGGACGCCGAGTGGAGCATGTTGTGCGCCAGGGCGCTGACGACAAGGCTACCATACAATATTTACTGGCGAAGTTGTAACTATCCTAGTGCGTGATAGCCACAGTGGGGTGCACAGGGTATTGGCATCTCAGGGAGGTCTGCGGTGGCATGTAGGATTAGATAATTACACAGCACACCCTGCGGTGCGACTCAGATATCTGCACGCCTCAGCCTAAACGGAGAGACACAAGGGGAACGTCCTAAGGAAGACCTGAAGAGGCGATTTGACGGCACGGCTCTGTCGCTGTGGACAGTCAGAGAGGCAAGCATGAGACCCTGGTGCGTAGCTGCCTTCCTGGGTGTGGCATTGTCTAGACGCACAGCCCTTAGAGCCACACACGAGCCCACTAGATGGTGAAGGGCGACAACAAAACACAAAATAAATTGCCTTTTTTGCAGAGAAGATCACAGTCACAGGGCGCCCCTGCAGAGGAATGGATGGCTACCCGGCCAGAGGACGAGCCAACTGGTGGGTCGGACATCAAGAACATGCTACTGTCCATGGAGAAAAGTCTACAGGCTAGCATGAACTCTCTGGGCTCCAAAATAGATGAACTCACGTACAGAATGCATCGCATGGCGGAGCGCCTGGACAAACATGCTGAGAGGCACGACATGGCCGAAAGGAGAATGACAGAAGTGGAAGAGGCCCAGACGGAGTTGTATACGGGGCATAAGAAGATGGAGAAGATGATGCAAACCCTGCAAGACAAGACGGAGGACTTGGAAGCCCGCTCCCGGCGCTGTAATCTTTGAATTACGGGCCTGCCGGAAACCACGCAGACGGGTACTATGGAGGTCTTTGTGGAGAAACTCCTCACCACCCTCTTGGGTGAGGAGGTGTTCTCCGCGATGTTCGTGGTGGAACGGGCGCATCAATCATTGGGGCCGTGCCCGCGCCCTGGGGCCCCGCCTCGCCCCATCATCGCCAAGCTGCTTAACTATCGAGACAGGGACACTGCCCTTAGGTTGGCCAGAGCTAAAAGATCGCTTCAATACGAGGGCTCGGCGATATCGCTCTACCCGGACTTCACAGCCAGGGTGCAAGAGGCGCGCAAACATTTTATTCCATATAAGCAGCGGCTCAGAGACCTCAGATTGGACTACGCAATGCTGTACCCAGCCAAACTGCGGGTGAAACGGCAGGGTCACTCGCACATATTCACGGACCCACAGGCCTTGCAGCAGGCACTGAAACGCTGGATGAAGGAACAGGCCAACGGCAGCAGTATATCACCGGAGGACGGCGCAGGCAGCAGTCAGCTGGAAGAACAGGACTGAACTTGACCAGCAACTGTATGGTCGGACTCACCAATGGCGTTTGGTCTTTCCCCTCTGTGCTGTTATCATGGGAGTAACAACCAGATATGATGCCGGTGCGGATGGGACTTTGAAGGTTATCGGTCAGCTGCTTGGGATGTGGGGTTGGGGGTCTGGGTGAGATGACAAGGGCACAGATGTCACATGAATCCAACCTGGACTATGGGCGCACAGTCGCTTTGCTCTCGGTGATCGTTTGGGGGCGCGGCTGGTGCTTTGGGGGGGGGGGGGCGGGTGAAGACGGGACCTGAATGGAAATAATAGTAATGTGCTGTCGCTCAAATGCTGCATACCAAGGGGCATGGCGGTAGCAGGGTAGGGGCTGGATTAATGAAATGTGCGTCACAAGTACTCACAAGCTGCCTGGCGACCTCGGCCCCCACGCTCAATGCACACTGGAGTTTATGTTGCCTATGTTGAGGGTTTGGAAAAGGGGTGGGTGGGGTGGGAAGGGGATCTGCAAGGCCAGGTTGGGGGTGGTCTGCTGTGGGATGGGGGTGGGAAAGTTCCGTTGTTCATTTGTTTCACACAGTAGAAGAGAGGGGGGAGGTTTTGGTACACTGCTTGCACACATTGCCCGAGAGGAGCCTGAGTTGGGACCTGCCACAGGCTTACCAAGACCTATACAAAGATGACTAGCGTCCCTCAAGGGAGTACTAGAGTTGAAACCGAGGCCCTTAGAGCCCTCACATGGAACGTGAGGGGGTTGAACGACCACCGTAAACTCAGAAAGGTTATAAGCTACTTACAGCGTCAGAGGGTTGATCTGGCTCTTTTGCAGGAAACGCATCTGCCAAACACAAGTCGAATGTTACTTAGCAGAGGTCTGGCAGGCAACGTTACTGCTGCAGGGTTCACGACACATTCCAGGGGAGTCATGATCTGGGGTAACCCTCGATCCAAGCTCACGATGACACTACTTCAAGCAGACCCCAAAGGCCGCTTCGTGATATCTAGATGTTCTGGGAGGGGGTATGATCTCATTGTCGTAAATTTTTATGGTCCGAATTATGACTTGCCATCCTTTTACAGTAACCTTGCCCAAATATGCCGCGCTTACACAACACCTCAGGTGCTATGGGGGGGGGGGGGGGGGGGGGGGGGGGGGGGGGGGGGGGATTTTAACTTGGCAATGAACCCGGCTTTGGATAGGTCAGCTGGCCCGCAGCGCAGACCCACAGCGGCCGCACTGACACTGCGCGCAGAGTTCCTAACCCTAGATTTAGATGATGTATGGAGACATAGACACACGGCACAGGGTGGGCACACACATTACTCCGCATATCACGATATACATACTAGAATTGATTATTGGTTTGTGTCACCCTCCATAATGGGGCGCATTAGGGACTGCTCAGTGCTTGCGCGTACTCTCTCAGATCACTCGCCGTTACTGCTAGAGCTCGAGACACCGACGAATAAGACCCCACCATTTACATGGCGTTTCCTTCCATACTCGCTGCTAGATGAGTGCTTTCGGGGGGAGCTCGCGAAAGAGATAGATGCATTCTTCGAGACCAACCTAGGCTCTGTGGACAGTTTTCAAACAGTGTGGGAGGCATTCAAGGTCTTCATAAGAGGCATAGCAATGTAAAACACTCGAGCGTGCTCAAATCTATTCGTCAACGGCTGCTATTATTAGAAAAACAGATAACCGAGTTAGAAAGTCGCCAGAGGACTGATCCTGACTCCGCAGTTGCAGACGATATCAAAACGCTGATTACAGAATATAACGAGGAGGTAGACAGAGAAATCCAACACATGGGAAAATACGCACCAGCTCGGACATACGGTGAGGGGGAAAGACCTAGCTCGCTCTAGCCAGGGTACTGAAAGGAACCAGAGGGAAGTCTCGAATCTCAGAGCTCAAGACAGCCGCCGGCGAAATAGTCACGGATGAGGCTGAGATAGCACGGATGTTCAGAAGCTACTACTCGGAACTGTACACCACTAGGTCTGGGGGTTGTGCTGATGATATAATGGATTATTTGGAACATATAAATCTGCCTATGCTGGCGAACGCGCACCGCGAATTTCTAATGCAACCTAAAAGTAAAGATGAAATCTTAGAGGCATTGACACGCATGCAATCTGGCAGCGCCTCCGGAGCAGACAGACTTTCAGTGGGCTTCTTCAAAGTGTTTCGAGATAAATTAATCCCACTCTTGTCCACACTATTTGACGATGTCTGTGTGGAAGGTAGCATGCCGCAGTCCATGAGGGAGGCGCTGATAGTTACCAAACTTAAACCTGGCAAGCCCCATAACGACTGCAGCTCGTACAGACCCCTATCACTGCTTAATGTGGATGCTAAGCTGTATGCCAAGGTGTTGGCGACCTGTCTTGCGCTGCTTGCTCCGCAATTGGTCGCTCCGGAACAGGCGGGGTTTATTCCCACCAGAAATCTCACCTATAATATCCGAACGGTGCTGGGCAGCATACAACATGTCAGTCAAGACACTACAGCAATAGCAGTATTTCTCGACATGGAGAAGACCTTCGACTCTGTCGAGTGGCAATTCATGGTACAAGTGTTGCGGAGATTGGGGTTAGGTGAGCCATTCCTACAAATGATTAGCGCTTTATATCACCAACCGGCGGCTAGACTCCGTATGGGCGACCTAGTGACAGACCCATTTCGGATCAGCAGGGGTACTAGGCAGGGCTGCCCGCTCTCGCCGCTGCTTTATGCGCTTGTGGCTGAACCACTGGCATGTGCACTATGAGAGTACCATAGCAACGAAGGCGTCAACTTTCCCACGTATAAGATCGTAATTTCGACATATGCAGATGACACTCTGCTATACGTTCGTGACCCGGAGGCTAATCTGACATTGGTGCTCAGAGAGGTGGTGTGATTCGGAGCTCTTTTGGGCCTGAAAATAAACTGGGCGAAATCGGTGGCCTTTCCCCTGACCCCTGCGACCAGACAGTTTGACATAGAATACCCGTTACAATGGTCTTTAGAGTCGGTGCGGTATCTGGGAATCAGGATACACACAGACCCTGAAGTTTTGCTTAGAGAGAACTACGGGGTGGCGTACAGTAGGCTGGAGGACGACGTAGAAGCGTGGTGCAAGCTGCCCCTATCCCTGATGGGCCGTATAGCAATTATGAAAATGGTTGTACTGCCCAGATTTTTATTCTTCTTCTGCACTATACACAACTTATGATAAAGCTAGCGTGTGGAGGCAAACAACCCAGAGTTACATGGAGCCTCCTAACGCTACCATGCGAGATGGGCGGATTGGGGGCACCAGACTTGGAATTTTTCTATAGGGTAGCTCAGGCTGCCCATTTACACACATGGATACATGGTGACAGACAGATCCCCCACATACGCATGGAAAGTTTATTCGCAGATCCGCTACCGCTCCCCGCAACGGTGTCTGGTCCGGTGGATCGCAGAACCGGCATATTAGACTCTATCTCAGCCACGAATCACGCGTGGCACTCTCTCCTTCAGGTGCAAAACTGTGTTCTCTTATATTCCCCCAAAATGCCCATTGAGTGAACGCTATGGTTGACGCCTATTGTAGAAAAGGGGGTTACCCTAGCACTGCGTAGACTAGGCATCAATAGCACTGGTGATTTATTTGCGGGAGGCAAAGTGAAAACGTGGAATCAGGTGGCGTCAGAACATAGCGCAGCACCCTTGCTACTCCGCTTCCAATATCATAGAGTGGGCAGCGCGTTGCTGGACCTTCTTGGTCCAGATATGGAGGAACCACCGGAGATCATAGAACTAACACACGTGATCAAAACGGAAGCCCCCCGTGAACTGATTACTAACTTGTACAAGATGGCTATGTCGCATAGTGAGCTACAGCACATGAAAGCTAGAACAGCGTGGCAGAGAGATCTACAAGTGACGATAGACGACGGGATGTGGCGTTATTGCCGCTCAAATATTAAAAAACTGTCTTTAAATGGCAGGCATAGGCTGATACATTTAAAATTTCTCCAAAGAGTGTATTACACACCGGAAAGACTCCATCGGTATGGCCTCAGGCAGTCCGCGGAATACGACCGCTGTCATGCGCCAGCTGCAGACTTCATGCACCTGGCATGGTGGTGCCCAGGCATTCAGAGGTTTTGGTACAGTATATTTATGGAAATGAGCAGGATACTGGAAGTTGTGTTGGCCCCGGATCCTGCACTTGCTCTATTGGGTTACTCTAGAGGACTGCCGGTTGCGATCAGACGCTTAGCGGATATGGGAATGCTAATTGCCAGGCGAGTGATAGCTCTATGCTGGATGAAAGGCCCACTTCCGACTGCCAAAAGGTGGGGACATGATATGCTGTATTGCTGCACACAATCGTAACACTATAGTGAGCTGCTCCCTCCCGCGAGCCGCCGAAGAACTTTTGGGGTCTATACCAAACACATCTTTGAGCTAGCGACACAGAGAGCGAAGCTCTGGGGAGATGACTAGGGGGGACGCCCAACAAGATTTCCTAGAACAGATAGAGGATTGTTAAACACAGTTGCACAGCACGCAGACACAGAAGACTAGCCCCGATGGGAGTGCGAGTGGGGAGAAGAGTTGGGGGGAAAACAGGGCGAACATATAACGACATACTGCAGATTCCCTGATGACTTCTCTCAACGGCCACTTGGAGTCACTGGGCATAGCTGACTTATAACCTACTATGGCGCCTTGGTTGGTTGACTATGTTGGCTCCTGCCGGAGGCAGGGCCTACAGCATGGTCTACACATACACAAGAGAAGACCAGAAAGTGAGCTAGATGTGTGCACGGGTGGGGGGGGGGGTGATGTTTAGAGTTTGTTTTTATTGGCTAGGTCTAAATTCACAGGAGATAGGCAGCCCATTAGGATTAGGATTGGGATTAGGACTGGCACTAAGTGACAATTACGAGGCTTCCACGTGCATGGGATGGTTAAGACTTTGGTATCATAGGTTCAATACTGTTTGCTACATATTGCTTGAAAACAGACATGTCACTCGCCACCGGACCACCGGGATGTCGGCTATATGGCTGTGTATTCTGAGATTATGACTATTTCTGATTTAAGACTCGTCTGCTGCCGGCCTCCGGGTTGTAGGCCATGGGCTGTGTATGATAATGGCTGATACCAATAAAGGGTTTTAAAAAATAAAAAAGTTAATTTTAAAAAGTATATACGTCTTCTTTTTCTGACAACATTTCACTATTATTTAGTGTGATAATCATATGCTTAGAAAACATTAAACAATTAAAAATAGAAATGATGTTTATAATTTGAAGTATAATACTGAGGCTAACTATTTACCAGCTCTTTACTAGAGTCTGTAGCTGTGATTAACGGTTCCTATGGAAAAATTTAAAAACTCCAGCACAGTAACTGTTTGAATTAGCAACATTGTGTGGTGAATTTGTAACCTGTGTGCTCACTTAAGTGTTCCATGAACTGTTACTATGGTAACAAGCAGTAGGCAGTTTGGGAGTAGGGTTGAAAGGTACTAGCTGTACAGAAACCATTATATTTACCCAGGATCCTCTACATGACAGAGAGGAAAGCAAATTCAGACAGAACCCTGTGTAGCAGATTTACAAGCCCCTTGCGCCACTTTCGCTTCACTTTTCCCATGTTAAAAGTGATGCAATAGTGGCACAAGGGCCTTTTAAATCTGCCCCTATGTACATTACGAGCAAAAGAAGTACACAACTCTTCAAATTCTTTATCGATCACAATTAGACAGTGTTGCTTCACGATTCACAATGCACTTCACTAAATACTTTGTGCCTATTTAAATGGGAGACGGGATTGTCGACATTACAAAACTTAGGGGCATATTTACAAGGACGGCGTTAAAATTGTCCGGCTTTAATGGCAGCAAACTACAACTAAAAGGGTGATAATGGAATCCAAAATCCTTTGTTATCTTACCTGAAGATTTTTTAAGCATTGCTGTTTGCTATGCAAGAGTGAGAGCCTCGACTCTCGCCCTGCCATAGAAAACTTGGGGGGCATATTATC
The DNA here is from genome assembly GCF_964261635.1 of Lissotriton helveticus. Taxonomy (NCBI): domain Eukaryota; kingdom Metazoa; phylum Chordata; class Amphibia; order Caudata; family Salamandridae; genus Lissotriton; species Lissotriton helveticus. Next base: position 1,576,484,674 of record NC_136061.1, on the reverse strand, counting down.
AAGGACAACGTTAAAATGTTCTGGTGTAAACCTGGGCTTCTATTGGAATTCTCACGAATTCTCAAAAGCCTATTATTAAGCCATTAAGGCCCCTTTAATGACACTTTCCTAACGCTAAAGTGACAATAATTTTAACGCTGTCCTTGTAAATATGCCCCCAATATCGCAAGAAATACAGTGATAATTTATGTTTGCAAGTAAAAAGCTTATTAATATAAGACTGTGGACTTAACATATCAATCCACCTCGCATATTAAACATGCTTAAGTCTACTTCAGAACAGATGTTAGGATCCGATATAAACCGCAATTAGCGAGAGTTTTCCTATCGGTCCTCAAATCCAGGGCAGCCTTGTAAATACAATGCTATTGTCATACATCTCTCTTTCTTTTTATATTCTCATAGAAACACCTACCTTGCCACTGAGACCACCTACATTGCAACTCATTGGAGATGCGAGGCGAGCCCTTAGCAAACCGGCTGCTAACATGCATTAATGCATCTTAGCTCTACCTAGTAAAGAGGACGATATAATTTTCACTGCATTTCTGGCTTTTTTTTTAAAAATTGCGGCAAAATGGCACTTGTTAATATGCCCTCAAGTTTCCCATGACACAGCCGGAATCTCGACTCCCGCCCTGCCATAGCAAACAGCAGTGTCCCGGGGGTAGACACCCCAAGACACAGCAGGAACCGCTCCTGTAGAGTAGTGTTCCCCAAGGATTTCGATTGCTCCAGAATGGAGACCACGTGGCCCCCCTCTCAAAATATAAAAAGCCCCGGAGGGTGGAAATACTCGGGGCTTGGACAGATCTTTGAGCTCCCTCACCTATTTATTTTGTAGCACCGAGGAATGGCGGTCCCCGGGCTAAAGGGCCCCTCTGGACCCCCATCAAATGTAATATTTTAGACCCCGGGATTTGGCCCTCCCAGGTAGCTAATTTTTAAATAAGCACAGGAGCCCCCGCTTCGTTTTTATTTTTATTACAGCGGATCCATGCACCCAACGTACATTTCTCAGTGTTTTCCCCAAAAAATGTTTTTGGGAATCCTAGGGGTCCTTGTGGGACCCCCTAAGCAGGTCTATATAATCAAAATATTTCTTACATGCCCCCTTTATACGTGTTGAACACTTAATCCACTATTTTCTAGATCCTCGCTTATACCGAGGCACAAAAGGCTGCCAACACTTCCTGGTTTCGAATGTTGACAACTACTTGACAGCCAATTAGCATTCATAGCGTGATCGGGACCGTGCGCTTAGAGTGCGCGCAAGATGCGCGTATCCACTTAGGCCATAGATATATATGAAATTTTAATTGTAATTTTCTCAGGAAATACTGAACGGATTTACACCATTTAAGCAAAAGGCACAAGTCTGAACCAAAGACTACCACTTTGCCAAATTTGGTGTAATTCCGTTCAGCCGTTTGGGCTGTTGCCGCGATTAATGGTTCCTATGGAAAATTGCATAGGGAAAACACGTTTTGGGACCCCCCTTTTTTCTCCACCCCCGCTTCAAATGCAATATTTTAGACCCCGGGATTTCTCCTTCCCACGTAGCTAATTTCTACACAAGCACAGGAGCATGCGCTTCGTTTTTTTTTTTTTTGGCGGATCCATGCACCCAGCGCATATTTCTCAGTTTCTTCAAGAAAAAAAATCTTTTTTGTGCCCTAAGGGTCCTTGTGGGACCCCCTAAGCAGGTCTAGAGGGTCAAAATACGTCTTACCTGCCCCCTTTATACGTTTTGAACACTTGTTCCACTAATTTCTAGATTATCCTTCCCACGTAGCTAATATTTAAACAAGCACAGGAGACCCCGCTTCGTTTTTATTGTTATTACGGCGGATCCATGCACCCAGCGCACATTTCTCCGTTTAAAAAAAAAAAAAGAGTTCTTTTTTGGGCCCTAGGGGTCCATGTGGGACCCCCTAAGCAGGTCTAGATGATCAAAATATTTCTTACATGCGCCCTAGTATGTAATCTCGCCACACAAATCATTCTTTTATATGTGGTTTGTCAAGTGGTGACTATGTAAGTGTTTTTAATACTTATATCTTATTTAGGATCTCCCTAGGAGACAATATGCACACATTAATTCCACCAATGAGGCACAATGGAATAGACGATAACAATATTTTTTCACACACAATGGACAATGTTTGAGTGCGATCCAAATGCATTGTGTTGCATGCAGTATAATACCTGCCAGTACCCTGACAGACAAGTGTATTTCTAACATCGCGCTGTTTTATTTTCTACAGATACTACGATCCATTGAGTCAAATCGTATGTATTATAGTGCACACATAGTAGGTGTGGCACATCACTCATCACTAACCATTTATTTACCTCACTTTTTTGGTCCCATAGGAGTGGAACGCACAAGGCTGACCCCTATGTGGTCCTGAGGAAGAGCCCTTGGGAGGCTCGAAACATGTTTACCAATACTAGAAGCTTTTGACTCATTATGGTTACATTGTTCTCCAGTACCCCTGCTTTTAATATACCGACTAGGAGCTAGAATAAAATATTTTGCCCACTAGCCAGGTATTTTAAATTTTCTTTCCATCCACTCCACAAACACTGCACGACACATATTCTCACATAAGTGCTCCTACGTAATTTTGCACGTCAAAGCACACCTCAATCCGCAGCGGATTGAGGGGACCCCAATGATGAAGCATGTCACCAGTAGGAAACCCTGGTGAGATAGGGGATAATAGAAAGAAATTGTTCTTTCTTATCTGAAACAAGACTATCCGACTCGACTTAAGTTGGGGTCTTACACCACCCTCGCTAGGTTCCATATCCGGTATTGTGGTTTTTCTGTGTATATCATGTAACCTAGCCTTTGACTGTGTGTTTGAACAAAATAATGCATTACACTCAGTTGGTGGGCAATGCCATACAGAGGTTAGTGAAAATCAATGACCCTTAATTAATGGCATATCTTCAGATCTATTTAACTAACTATATTGCAAAGGCTCTTCTATTTTCCCTCTGTCAAATGTTTATGCCTACAACAATAACATAACTTTTAGGAGATAGTGAACCGCACATGTTTTCACCAGTAACACTTTTCCTCTTTAAAAATATTAGTGTAATGCTTAGAAAAGAGGATATGAAATGGATAATTTTCTTGCCTTAACTATGTGAAACAAAATAAGTGGGTTCATTTAAACAGTACGAAAAATACCACAGTTAATGTCACACCTAGGAATCAGTAAAATTTGGGATATTACACAAAATTACGCACAATTACATGAAATGCAATCTGTCTTTTAGAGCCATATTTTATCTCAAAATGCAGTCTTCTGTTAAGCTTTGACACAAGGAATCATTTTGCAGTAAAAAGTAGCAGAAAACACATGTTCTAGAAACAACAGCTGCTTAGGCTCTGGCAGTTCCCATTATTATCGCAGGCTCATAGTAAATGTTTTCTTTGAATGATGCATGGTGCAATATTGTGATTTTTGGACAGTGTATCAAAAGTCCCAAAATTACACCTATTCTGCCAGTTCTGCCGGCATAATTTAAATTTAATCTAGGCCTAGTCGTCCCATCATTATCTATGAATGATTATTGACGAGCCTTGGACATAAAGCATAGTTCATGTTTTGAGGCAAGAGGCAGCAGAACAAATATGTAGTCCTATGTGCAATTTTTGCTGCAAAATCCTGCATATCTCCTGAAGTTCCTGTTCTATGCAATGTGCTCATTTTTTGCCATTCTCAATAAACCAAATGTTCACTTTATTTTTGCTTTTGGGAAACTGGTCTAACTAGAAAATGACTTGCTGTAAGACATTTTCATCTCTAACAACAGATTTTCGCCACAAACCAGTCACTACTACATTGACGTCAACAACTTTGCAAGTGAATACATTGGAAACGCTGCATTTGGAGCAAGTACATCAGTAGTGCCATATCTGTAGCTAGGTATATAATTGAATTAAGAACCCGCACACCCTTGGGCCTCGACACAGAGGAAGAATTATGGTCCTTTATAGGATAAATGTCAATCTACTTTTTCAACTTCCAGATTCCTTGAATATGTACATGCGTTGAACACATTGTGGTTTATGTCTAGATGATAAAGTTGCCCATGCAGGGCGTGATGTTTTTGAAATGCACATGCTTTGAACACATCATGTCTTATGTCTAGATGATGGAATTGCCCATATAGGGTGTGATTGTCTAAAAGGGTCAATTACCAAGTTGAACACACCAAAAAATGGTATATGGTACACTATGAATAATGTTAACCGGATATAGTATTGGACCAATTTGGGCTATATTTATCCTCAGTGGAAAATACATGTAGAAACCACTTTTTAGAGTTTCACAACTGGTTAATATTAGAGAATTAAATATTACATGATGAATATATACGGTAGTACACAAGGTAGGGGGATGTCGAGACTGTGAGACTAGGTCGCCCTCCTTACGTATACAGTCAAAGAAAACTCAAGGTTTGGGTTTAGAGACCTAGTCCAGGAAATTGGCTCCTAACCAGTGTGATCAGGAAACACCAGGAAGAAAGAAAAAATGTTCTTTCTTGAGTCCCCTCACTCACCAGGGTTTCGCCACCGTGACATGCTTCATCATTGGGGCCATCCCAGTTCTATACGAACTGGGGCGTGCTACGACTTGTGGAATTAAGCAGGAGCACTTTAAGTGGAAGACTATGTGTGGTGCAGTGTGTGGTGGAGTGGTTAGATAGTGATTTAAAAATATCTTGCTAGTGGGCCTAAACAATTTGTATTCTTGCTCCTAGGTTGGTATGTCTAAAAAGGGGGTAACGCTGGGAAACCTGACTATAATGAGTAGGAATTCAGTGTGTGATCTTCATCAGGACCACACAGACACCAGCCCTGTGTTTGCCACTCCTAATAAACCTAAATAAGAAATTAGAATTAGTTATATAATTAGAATAAATAAAGTGAACGCTGCTGCTAATAAAGCATGGGTAATAAATACATACGTATGTCGAAAAGATGTTCCCTTTTGGGTGCAAACTTAAATCACAGAGACAATCTCTTATCACAACCATTCATTCAAACTGGAGCAAACAAGGATAAATTAATTAAAAAACTTTTGACAATTTATTCAATTTGTTAAAAACAAATCATTGTAAGACATCAAACATGATAAAAAGCTGCACAAGTTTTACAGGTAAAATTCTCATTACATAAACAATCAGATTTTCATAAATGGGGAACAGGGCCAAAGAAAATGATTAAATTCTATTGGTTGGAGATCAGTATAATAGCCAAAAAGGTAATCGCTCTTCGATACACAATTGATTATTTCACTCAAAGATATTGTCACCGAGGCTTTATATACTTCTACTCAAATAGGGGCATCGACGCGTTTCGGTGATTTAAGTTTGCACCCAAAAGGGAACTTCTTTTCGACATTTGTCTTTTGGTACCCTACCCTTTTGGGTTTTGGGGTCCCTCTCTTTTGTTAGAAATAAATACATACGTCACGTTGTATATTTCTTTATGTGTGAGGTTTCGCTCCATGGACTCGGGGGGCGGTGTCTCCCTATGAAACAATCTACAGTGTTGGGGACGCCGCATCTGGGCACCTAGACCTCTCCCGGCCGGACCGAATATATACGGTATTCAGTGTAAATATAGCAACTAATATTGATGTTTTAATTTAATTTTGTTCACTTGTAAATAAGTATAATCTACATCACAGACACTCCAAGATGGGCGAAAATGTAATTTGCATGTATGGTTAAATCCTTGGTCCTTCTACTATTTTGATTGTTTAAATGGCTAGCGCGATCCGATGAAATCAATTGTTTTTTAAAGGCCCAATGTGGCAAGTAGTTACTGACACAGACGAAGGCCAGGCGGCTGAAACGCGTTTGTCAGTTTTTCTATTTTCCGATGGTGGTGGAAAAATAAATGTTTGAAAATATAAAGGAGCCTGAGTGCGCAGCGTTGTTCTTTGAACTGTCAGAATCATTGTTACATGGGATCGCCCCCGTGGGCTGCAACACTGGCTTTGCGGAGAGCGGCAACCTTTGGGCGGTAAACGTACTTTGGGATATATATTTTATTTATAAAGTTTTATACAGCGCAAGCTTGATCCCGAAAGGATATCAGAGCGCTTTACAGTTAGAGAGAGAGGAAGGTAAGATCACAGTCAGACAAAAATGGTGAAACAATAGGCATAGAAACATATGGTGCAAACATAACAGATCCTATCTAATTCAGGGTTAACGCAGAGTGGGCTAGTCAGTGATAAGATGACATCAGGGAGTGATGATACATAAAGATGTAAGGGGAGGGGAATACAGTTATAATAAACAGAATTATTAACCAATGCTGTAGTAATTACAGAGCGATTAGGGTCCATCGTGTTAAGGTAAGAACTTCTTCATGAGGAATCTTTTTGCTTCCACTTTGAAAGCATTCTTGGAGAAGATTCTACGAATTTCCGGTGGAAGAGAGTTCCAAATTTTTGGTGCAACGCCAGAGAAGGCTCATTGGCATGTTCTCTTTTTGCGAAAGATCTGAGGTTTCAAGAGGACAGAGTTAGCTCTCCTAGACAGTCTACCCCCTCCTGATAGTACTAGTTTTTGCGACAGGTAGTTGGGGGTTTTGAAGTGAAGGGCTTTGTGGGATAGGCAGGCAATCTTCAGTTGAATTCTAGCTTCAAAGGGCAGCCAGTTTAGAGATTTTAAGACCGGGGAGATGTGGGCATTTCGCTTGGTGTTTGTGGTCAATCTGGCCGTCGCGTTCAGTGAAGCCTTTAAGGGGGCCAGCGTGTGTTTGGGGAGGCTACATAACGTAGCACTGCCATAATCCAGCTTCGGCAGAACAAGCGCTTGGACCACTTGCTTGAAGTCAGATTGAGGTAGGAAGGGTTTGAGATTCCTGAGTGTTCTCAACAAGTGGTTAGCACTCTTGCACACGTTGCTAATATGGGTCTTCATATTTAGATGCTTGTCCAAGGTAATTTCTAGAGATTTAGCGGAATCAATAATGCCGGGGGGAGCAGTTGAAAGCGGTGAGTTGGTTCAGCCAAAGGTCTATTTTAGGAGTATGTTTCGGGGGGAAATGAGGAGGAATTCAGTTTTGGATGTATTTAACAGGAAGTGGTTCTCCGTTGACCAGTTTTGGGTAGTCAGTAGGGTGGAATTGAGTGAAACAAAGTCATCTGGGGAGGCGATTTTCAGATAGAGTTGGGTGTGGTCTGCATACATGTGGAAGTGAATGTCCAAGGATTTTAGAACATTAGTTAAGGGTTCAAGGAACAAATTGAAAAGAATGGGAGAAAGGAAGGACCCTTGTGGAACCCCCATGTTGACTGGGGATGGCAGGGAGAGGGAGTGATTAGCTTTAACCCTTTGTGACCTGTGCTGCAGGAAGGATGAAAACCACAGAAGCACCTGACCTGAGAGGCCCATCCTTTGTTCAAGAGTGAATAAAAGGTTGTCATGATTGACAGTTTGAAAGGCGGAGGAGAGGTCGAGTAGGATAAGGAGGCAGGATTCATTTAGATCAAGCATCATTAAGATGTCATCCATCACATGCGTGAGAGCCGATTCTTTGCTATGCCCACTCCTAAAACCAGATTGGTGTTGGTCCAGAAGACTGAAATTTTCAATATGCGCACAAAGTTGAGACTGGACGCATTTTTCAAGGAGTTTGGCTAGTGTAGGGATATTGGAGATAGGTCGGAAGTTGTTAAGATCTGTACTGTCTGCTGTTGTTTTTTTTTAAAATAGGTGTTACTTGCGCCTCTTTTATTCAGTCAGGGATCGTGCCTTGTGCCAGAGATGCATTGATGATCTTTGTCCATAAGGGAGAGATTTCATCCTTAATTTCTTTGAAGATTGTGGGAGGTAGAGGGTCGTTGAAGTGATTTGATGGGTTAATACTCCGAAGAACCTTTTTGATCTCAGTTTCAGTTAGGGGAATAAATGTATCCCAGGAGGTGTTGTTCTTGATACCCAATCTGACTGGTTCTGCCTTGTCTAACAAGGATAGGGGGGGTGCAGGTTCATTGTGTAGCAATAGAGCCTTCTTGGTCTCCATATCGATGTTAATAAGTCTAGATTTTTCAGTGAAGAAGGCAGCCAGATAATCACAAGAGGGAGGGATGACTTCCGCAGCTGGACGGTTAGGGGCTTATACCGATTGTTGTTTAACCAGTTCAACCCATTTCTTGGGTCAGTAGCAATCGCCTCTGGGTAGGTACAGTTAGGTGTGCATTTCCATAGCAAATGCTATATTTAGTTAGCTAAAAACTTTGGCGCTGTTTGAAAATTTTAACAAAAAATCCCAAACTGATTCTCT